>NC_091777.1:53618577-56018577 GCF_029378745.1 Bos indicus
TGGGGTCTCAGGACCTACCCCACCCCGCCTCCGCGACAGTCTGAGGGAGCCTGGCTGCTCACTTGCTGTCCTTGTCTGCCCACCGTAACCTGTCGCTTGTCAGTTTCACTCTGGGGAGAGACAATTACTTGAAACGTTGTTCTAAACTCCTAGGCCCGTCCCCCAACACTCTTTTAACTGGGACCCCCCGCCCCTGCACGGGGGTCTCATGGACCCTCTAGTCCCTTATCCCTGCGCTCAGAGGGGTGTGTATATGTGTGTGAGTGTAGAGGAAGGCTTAGCCTAAGGCCTCTCCCTCTCCCTCCCCTTGCCTCTGGGGTGGGGGTGGGGTGTTGTGGCTGTGTGTGTGGCTGTGACTCCATCCCGGGGCTTCTGTCACCCGGCTGTGTCCAGCCTCCTCCCCACCCCCCACACCTAAGAGTCACCAACCCGGGGTGTGATTCACCACCCGCTGGAACCGTGCAACCTTTCCCCGAGGAAGAAGGAGGAGGTAGAAGCCAGTTGCACAGAAATCCTCATTAACCACTGCGTCACGGTGTAGTGGAAGGGTGGGTGTTGTGGCTTTTTGCCTGTGACACACACATCCACACCCGCTGGCCCTGTGCTCACTCACCGGGTCGGTGTGTGTATGTGTGTTGGGTGTGTGTGTGTCGGTGTCTCTGTTTGTGTGTCTACGCCTGTGTGTGTATGTGTCACCCCGTAGGAGTGCGCCGGTCTTGGGGAAATGCCCGGTTCCTTCGTGCCCACGGTCACCGCGATCACAACCAGCCAGGACCTCCAGTGGCTTGTGCAACCCACCCTCATCTCTTCCATGGCCCAGTCCCAGGGGCAGCCACTGGCCTCCCAGCCCCCGGCCGTCGACCCCTATGACATGCCAGGAACCAGTTACTCCACACCGGGCATGAGTGGCTACAGCAGTGGCGGAGCGAGTGGCAGTGGTGGGCCTTCCACCAGCGGAACCACTAGCGGACCTGGGCCTTCCCGCCCAGCTCGAGCCCGGCCTAGGAGACCCCGAGAGGAGACGGTGAGTAAGGGGCATCAGAGCTTGCTCTGGGGGCTGGGGGGGAGGAAAAGAGAGAGGCAGGAACTTTCCCACTCTTGGGGTGAGGGACCACCTGCAGCCTCAATGCTGCAGAAACCCTGTCCTCCTCCCTACAGTGAGGACTTGGTCCTTTTCTGACTCCTGGGGGTTCTTGACGAAGAGGAGGTTCAGGATGGAGGGGGAGGTACACACCGTGTCCCCAGATCTCACCATCTCTATTTCTCCTACTCAGCTCACCCCAGAGGAGGAGGAGAAGAGAAGGGTTCGCCGAGAACGAAACAAACTGGCAGCAGCGAAGTGTAGGAACCGGCGAAGGGAGCTGACTGACCGACTCCAGGCGGTGAGGGTGGTCCCTGGGATGGGGTGGGCTGAGGGAAGGCTGAAGGGGGGCTCTCTCCCTAGCTTCTGCTGCCCACCACCACCTGTGCCTCTGTCCTGAACTGAGAGCAAGAAGTTCCACACGTGGAACTGGATATAGATGGGGTCAGCCAGCTCACACACACCGACCCTCACATACTCCTGGCCAGTCCATGTCCTGGTTGAAGACCCCCTCACGCCCCTGACCACTTGCCTGGCCTTCACTTTATCCTGAGGGGGACCTATGAGCGACCTTTAATAGAGGGATGCTTCAGTCATACCCCTTTTTTGGCCTTGAGCAAGTGATAACCCTTTTTGCCTCAGTTTTCCATCTCTTCAACTCCTCATTGAATCTCCCAGGTTCCTTCTAGCTTTAACATTCTGGAGAGTCTGAGAAACGAAATCCTTTAATCCTATGTCAATTCCCCCACCATCTGCCCCCGCCACCTGTAGTTCGATCTTGGGCTGGGGGCCTGTGCCAAGGTGCCCCTCTATTTTCATACCCTACCTCAGTCTGAGAGTTTTCTACTTTATGCTTGTAGGGTGACCTGCTCACCTAGGAGGAAATTAGGGAAATTGTCTACTTCCCTGAGCTACCTGGTCTCTTCCCTGGGAGGCAGAGGGGAAAGGGTAATGAGGAGAATAGGGGGCATGAAAAACAAGTAAGGATGGTTGGTCCATTCAACAACCCTCCGAGTGCCTCTTGCAACCAGAGACTTACTGTGTGTACCTGGCCCTTTCCCAAACAGCCACTGGACAGATGGGGAAACTGAGGGTCCTAGAAGGCAAGACCCCTCCCCCAAGTCCCCTGGCACACCAGGCCTCCACTTCAGGGGGTCTTTCAATCGGGAGCCGCCTTCCAGCCATGGGCCTTAGCCGTCAGAGTAGGAGAACTGGTTTCAGCCATGACCCACCTTCTCCAGTCGCTCACGGCCTTTTCCTCCTTCCTTGCTCTCCTCCGTGCTCCACCGTGGCCATTGGGGACCTCAGGAGACAGATCAGCTAGAGGAAGAAAAGGCGGAGCTGGAGTCGGAGATCGCCGAGCTCCAAAAGGAGAAGGAACGTCTGGAGTTTGTGCTGGTGGCCCACAAACCGGGCTGCAAGATCCCCTACGAAGAGGGGCCCGGGGGGCCCGGGCCGGGCCCGCTGGCGGAGGTGAGAGATTTGCCGGGGTCAGCATCCACTAAGGAAGATGGTTTCAGCTGGCTGCTGCCGCCCCCGCCACCACCGCCCTTGCCCTTCCAGACCAGCCAAGACGCACCCCCCAACCTGACAGCTTCTCTCTTTACACACAGTGAAGTTCAAGTCCTCGGCGACCCCTTCCCCGTTGTTAACCCTTCGTACACTTCCTCGTTTGTCCTCACCTGCCCGGAGGTCTCCGCGTTCGCCGGCGCCCAACGCACCAGCGGCAGTGACCAGCCTTCCGACCCCCTGAACTCGCCCTCCCTTCTTGCTCTGTGAGCTTTAGACAAAACAAACAAACACACAGGGGAGAGAGATTTGGACGAGGAGGTACTGGAGGAGAGAGGGGAAGAGACAAAGCGGGCGTGTGGTTTCCCTGCTTCTCCTGTTTGACCCTCTGCTGCCGCTGCCATCGGACAGGAGGACTTCCTTGTGTTTTGTGCCGCCTCTTGTTTCTGCCGGCCCGGCGAGGCCAGAGAGCTGGTGACTTTGGGGGCACGGGGTGGGGAGGGGATGGACACCCCCCAGGCTGCCCAGTGCTGCCTGTGGGCCGTTTCACTTGGACCCAACCTCTGGGGATGGGGGGTGGGGGCGGGAGGGATGCCCACCTTTGGGCTGGAGGGAGCGGGGTGTTGGCAGTGGGCTGTGGGGTGGGCTGGAGTTCTCTCCAGAGAGGCCCAACAAGGAGATGCCACCAAGCCCCCAAAGTGTTTCTCCTACGCCCACCCTTCCAGGGGTGACTAGGCTGGTTCTCCCTGCCGCCCCCCACGACCTCAGCTTATTTATCCAACATTTCCACGGGCTTCGATCCTCCTCCGAATTGAGCCCCCCTTTAAAGGGAAGTTGATGCCCCCGCCTTTGTTAATCTTCCTTCCACCCAGACCTAGTCTGAAATGTGAACCTCCCTCCCTGACCGTCCAGCTGCTCCGTCCGGCAAAACTGGCTCCGATTTTGAATTTCCCGCCTCCTAAGCCTCCCCCTACGTCCAGCCCCCAGCCCTCCTTTCTGATTACAGTATTATTCTCCCCCTGCCCGCCACCCACCTCCCACAGCCTCCCCTCCGGGCCTTCCTTGTTGGGCCTCTCTGATTCAGGCAGCAGGGGGCGTTGTGATGCCTGTCCTGCTGGAGTGTTTTATACTGTGAAACGAGTTGGCCGGATTGTGGGGGGAGCCGGGTGGGACAGAACCCCTCCGGAGGGATTGTGCCCCCCACTCCCCAAAGCCTTTCCGTGGTCTCCCCTCCCCTCATCTGCCTCCCTTCTCCCCTCAAAATGAGTTAGACTCGAGGGGGTGACAGAATCGAGAGGGGAGGACAGTTATCCATCCACGTGGCCTCTCTCCTCAGGACCCCCGTCTCCGCACCCAGACCAAGCCCTGGCCTTTTTCTTTAAGGCCTGTCACCCTATCCCAGCCTAGGACGCCAACTTCTCCCTTGCCTTGGCCTCCCACAACCTTTCTAGAAAGAGAGCAACGGGAGATTGCCAGGGGGCCCGACATTTTCCCGGAGAAGATTTAAAGGCTGAGGCTTTGACCCCCACCACCCCCTAATATTTTTGGACTGGCAAACTCCAAGGGGCTGGGTTCCCCAGGATCCCAGCTTCCCCTCGCCCAGCCCCAGCCCCAATTCTCGGTTTAGGTTCCCTAACTCTGCCTTTCCCTGTGTTTCCCCTCATGAGGATTGTATCATGAGGCCAATTGGTATTTTTTAATATCGGGTGGGTCACGCCGCCCTCTGTGCTGCATGGAGAACATTCCACTGCCCCGTCCTGCGGCTCCCGCCCTGAACCCAGACGCCCCCCACCCACTTCCGTGGCTATTTATCCCTTTCTTGATTTCCGAAAGGCACTTATATCTATTATATATAAATAAATATATTATATATGAGTGTGTGTGCGCGCGTGTGAGTGTGTGAGCGCTTCTGCATCCTTGGCCTAGGTCACGTTGGCCCTCAAAGCCATGCCGTTGAATTGGAAACACTGCTTCTGGAAACTTCCAGGCTGCCTGTCTCCGGCTGCCTCTGTCTCTAGCTGTCTCTTTTCTGGCTGTCTCTGGTTGTTTTCTGGCCATCTCTGGTTCTCTCTTTCCTGAATCTCTCCCGCCTCTGTCTGTTCTCTGCCAGTTTTTACCTGACTCTTTCCACGTGACTGTCCCTGGTTCTCCAGCCGTCTTCTGACTCTGGGTTTGTTGGGGACCTGATATTTTATTTTTGTGAGTAAGCCTGAGGGATTATAGATTTTTGCAATCTGTATCTTTGAGAATTCTGGGTGCGAGTGTGAGGCTGTGAGCAGGGCCTGCCCCTGCAGATCACAATGTATTGAACCCCCAAACCCCCCACCCCACGCTGTATTTGTGATTCTTTTTGTATTTTGCACCTGACCCCCCGGGGGCTGGGGCTGGCTGGCACTGGGCCGCTACCCCCCTCCTCGTGGTTCTGCACTGTCGCCAATAAAAAACTCTTAAAAATGTATCCACCAAGCTTCAGGGTCTCCTTGCTCCTGACACCCATCATCTGCCTTCCTTTCAGCATGAGGGAGTGAGGTTAGATTGCTCCAGGACCACACACACACACATATATGCTGGAACTCTTACTAGTGAATCAGTCAACAGCAGGATGGAGGGAGGCTAGATAGTCAGGAGGACTTCCCACACACACAGGCTGTACCTCCTCCTTGAAGAAGTAATGAGGCAGAATATTAGCCATGAGGCGTCTGATACCAAAATACTAAAGGCTCAGGGAGGTTTCCAGGTGAGGGAATAATTTATACTTGACCATGTAATGCTCTGGGGTTGGCCTGAGCAAAAGTGAGAGGTAGAAAAAAACTCGAACGGTTGAAGATCACTCAGGTACATTGGGAGTCCTCAGGGTTACATGAATCATAAAACTTGGATCACTTTACAGTGAAGATGAGTTTCCTTTTGCTTTTTCACATGATCACATCTTCTGAGTGAGGAACATATTGGGGACAACCTAAGACTGACTAAACCAAAGATATTGCCACTTTGTCCACAGATACACTGAGCCATCCCCGTTGCAAGATCCAAACCCACTCTCATTCGCATAGCAGCAAGCACTTTGAGAATTGAAGTACTGGTCCAGAGGTTAGGTGTCTTAGTAAATGACTAAGCAGGGGGATTTGTCATGATGGAATCCCTTAATTTATTAATTAGCTCAAAAATGTACTAACTTATTAATTTCGAACTATTACTTAGTTCAAAGTCGGACGCGACTGAGCAGACGCACACAATATTATGTGCCCAGGGCTGGGGACACTGCAGAGACTGAGACAGCCTCAAACTCCCCCTCCCAGGGTTCACAGTCAAGTGGGGGACACAGACCTGTTCCCAATCAGGGATGATGTAAATTGGGCAGAGTTAGGGGAGTCCATGGGATTTGGGGGGCCCCGTGGGGGCACCTAACCTGGTCTGGGAGTCAGGAAAGACTTCTGGGAAGAGAGGATCCCTAAACTGAGTCTTAGAGGATAAACAGAGGGCATAGAAGGAAATAGAAAAAACTGAGTCAAATGAAATAGTGCAAAGAGTTGACGGGGGAGGGCTTGGTACATTGAGAAAACTAGAGGTTCCCAGGGGCTAAAACAAAAGGTGTGAAGAGAGAGGTTGAGCAGGGACCAGATTCTGCAAGCTAAAATTCCAGACTAAGTTTAGATCTTCTCTTGAGAGTATTGGGGAGCTCTGGCAGGTTTTGGCCATAAGAAATTCAAGGACAGTTTTGTGCTTTAGGGAGACTCCTCTAGCTGCCAGGCTGAGGGTAATTGGGAAAGAGGTGGGGATGAGGCAGAGGACCAGGGAGGAGGCTAGGATGAGAACACTGAGGTGTGAGGGGGTGCCTGGAGCAGCACCAGGGCTGTGGGCTGGAGAGGAGGGGAAGGATTCAAAAGACTTCGAGGAGGCAAAACAGGCAGGGTTTGGTGAGTAGCTGGCTTAGGAAAGACAGCAGGGGGCAGTGGTAAATAGTATGGGCCAAGGGTGTGAGAGCCCTGGGGTTGGAGGCCTCCCAAAGGTGATCCTGAATAAAAGGCTTCATCTTTCTGAACCTCAGTTTTCTCAGCTGCAGAATGGGCTGAAGGGTATCAGTGAGCTTATACATGCCAGCGCTGAGCACAGAGTAACGGTGCAATTATTACCATCCTCATCCCTGTTATTACAGCCATCCTGTTTCCCTCTCTGGAATACTCTCCCCTTCTGCTGACTAATTCACTCCCATCCTTCAGGTATATGTTCAACCGTTACCCTGACACCCTACCTGAACTCAGGTCTCCTTATAAGATGTCCTCATAGGTTTCACTTTCCTGCATTGGAGAAGGAAATGGCAACCCACTCCAGTGTTCTTGCCTGGAGAATCCCAGGGACAGGAGAGCCTGGTGGGCTGCCGTCTATGGGGTCGCACAGAGTCGGACACGACTGAAGCGACTTAGCAGCAGCAGCAGCAGCAGCAGCAGCATAGGTTCTGTACCTGTCTTCCCAGTAGTGAACACTTTGATAGTTGTTAATTCAATGGGGAATTAATTAATGTTTAAAGTTTGTCTCCTCCACTGGCCACGAGGTCAGGGTCAGGGTTTTGTAGTCATCAGCGTGTCCCCAAGACCGCTCAGTGCAGGGCTGGGCATGGAGCAGTCACCCAGCAGATACTTGTTGAATATGTGAATGAATAAATGATTAAAGGAATAAATATTCGACGGTTTTATAACTGCATGCGTGATTAAATACATGAGTGGGTAAATGACTGAACAAGTGAGTAAGCAAGTGAAGGGGAGGAATCTAGAATCACTTTCTAACTGTAAATTTCCTAGAACTGAGAGTATACACGAGTTTTTCTTCATCTTTTGGAGTTCTTTGGTTTTCCCCGGGGCGGGCAGGGGTGGGGTGTGTGAATGTATTCACAGGGAAAAACTTGAGCGACGAAAAACAAAGACTGCAGCGATATCTCCAGACGCGGGTCCGAGGTCCTCTGGGCCAACTCGCATTCTAATGTCCAGTTTGGAAGAAGAAAAAGATAAACCACCTCGCCCGAAAGGTGGAATTGAACCACTCTGTCGCTAGACAGCTACAGGTTTGAAGCCTGCACCCCAGACCACTGAGGATCATCCGGGCGACATAAAAGCTTACCCGTACAGCTATATAAAAGCCAGAAATTTCTACTTTTTTACAGTTATGGTGATATAGTTTGCGAGACTGTGAAACTGTCGATTTCAACATCTATAAACTCTACCAATATTATTACGACAGACATCCTCCCAAAATGCTGCGTTTGCCTCCTATGAATTGAATCACGTCTCTTTGGAAACTGTCTCATTTGCATAGCGCCGCGCATTCTGGGAAACGGTGGTACAGGACGTGGCCCCCTCGTGTCTAGCTGTTAAAGAGACTGAAGCCCCTTTTATCCAAGAGAGAAGTCCATTAATTTTTTTAAAACAAAAAAGATTCATAATTCGGGATTCAGAAGCTTCTTTCCTGAAAAATCTGAATTCAAGTGTGTCCGTTTCCGTTAAGAGTCTGATTTAGCCCAGCCGCGGAGACTCCGCCCTGGCGGCTGTAGGGCTGGTGCGACACCTGCTGTTCTTTTGTGGAACTTCAGCGATCTAAACCTTTGAAAAGTTTATGAGCGCCTCTCGGTTCAGTTCAGTCGCTCAGTCCTCTCCGCCTCTCGGTTCAGTTCAGTCGCTCAGTCCTCTCCGACCCCATGGACTGCAGCACGCCAGGCTTCCTTGTCCATCACCAGCTCCTGGAGCTTGCTCAAACTCATGTCCATCGAGTCGGTGATGCCATCCAACCATCTCATCCTCTGTCGTCCCCTTCTCTTCCCGTTTTCAATCTTTCCCAGCATCAGGGTCTTTTCCAATGAGCGCCTACAGAATCCCAGACACAATCCTAGGTACTGGTGATGACAGAATTTCTGTCCCCATTGAGCTTAAACACTAGAGATCATCAGTTTTTGCATTTGCATTTTATGGCCGAGGAAAGTGAGCCATAGAAACGGATAGTACCCTACCCTATCCACACAGCCCATCCACGTGGGAAAATAGAAACTGTGCCATCGTAATTACTATTTAAAACAAACAAAAAAAAGTGATCCTTTTATAATCCAAGTCGGTGATCCTTTGACAACAATGTCATTCCCCGACATGAATCTTCCCGTGTCTCCCTTCTCAGCGGAAAAGTCAAATCTCTTACCACAGCTTTACGATCCTGACGATTAGCCTTTTGCACTTCTCTGACCCCATGTCCTCCTACTCCTCTCTCCTCATATACTTGGTTTCTGGCACACAGATCACTTGCTGCAGACACCAGGCATGCTCGCTTCCCAGGGCCATTGTATCTGTTGACTCCCTTGTCTGAGTCTCCTTTCCTCCATGTTTCCATGACTCACTGCCTCCCTTCACTCTGGCCTCTGCTTAAATATCACCACTTAATGAGGCCTTCCCTGACCACCCAGTTTAAAATAGCAAGCCTTGTCACTCTGTCCCCTTCTTCTGCTGGACTTCTCTCCATCACCCTGATCACCACCTACCCTTGTCTATGTCCATTTGCTTATTGTCTGGCTGCTCCCGCTAAAATAGCGACTCCATGAAACCATGGACTTTGTTTTGGTTCATTTCTGTGTCCCTGATAACTAAAGAGTGCTTGAGCACTTTCCAGATGCTGGCTAAACGTTTGTACAATGAATGCAAGAATATGGGGACTTCCCTGGTGGTCCAGTGGTTAAGGCTCTGTACTCCCATTACAAGGAGGCACAGGTTCCATCCCTAGGTGGGGAAATAAGATCTGCATGCTTCTGAGCCTCAGTTTCCCCGTCTGAAAAACAAGACTAGTGCAACTAGGGGGAATCATAACAAGCAGATGGATATAAAAGCCAGACATGGCACTGTGAGTGACTCAATTAAGACTGTTCCCATCACCAACCTGTTTCCTGCCTCCAGTGCGGGTGCCAAGGATGGGCTTGGGGGCTTTAGACATTCTTGGGTCCATAATCTCAACCAGTCCCTCTTCCTCCAGCTTTTGATAAAGACAAATGGACACTTCGTCTTATGAAAAGTATCAATAAAAATATCTTTAGGAAATGTTGCTATTTTATTTGGAAGTTTAAAACATTGCCCCTAAAAAACAAAAACAAAACACTGCCCCTGCTTGCCAAATCCAGATGCAGGAAAAGCCCCTCAAGTACTCTTTCTTTTAAGCAGCAAGCTGCTGCTAGGCAACCCCTGTATACAAAATCTGATACCGTAACTACCACTCTTATTATTATGTATCTTGTAAAATGTGACATGCCTCACTAGAGGCAAGATTTTAAGTGATGCACAAGTAAACATTTTAAATGGTAATAGTTTTGCGTTTAACTGTTGTCTTCTATTGCTGGCAAGGGATACTGACTTCCTTAGTGGTGGAGTAACATTTCATTTTAAAAGATGTTTGCTTTATTTTTTAATAAACCAATTTAGGGAATTCCCTGGTGGTCCAGTGATTAGGACTCCGTGCTCTCACTGCCAAGGGCCCTTGCTTGATCCTTAGTCTGGGAGTTAAATTTTACAAGCAATGTGATATGGCAAAAAAGAACAAAATAGTTAACTAGCAGAACAGGTGGTATACAGATCATCAAAGTCCGAGGAACTGAGTGGGATGTAGGTAGCTTAGGGTGACAACTTTTCATTTGAGGAAAGGGAGGCTTCCTGCAGGTCACGTAGTCGAAAAGTAGAGAAGCTGATTCAAGTCCAATCTATTGGCTTGTTGTTGGTTTTTTTCCCCTATTTTTTTGGCCCTTCTGCACAGCGTGCGGGATCTTATTTCCCCCAGGAGGGATCGAACGCACTGCCCCCTCTGGGGAAGCGGAGCGTCTCAACCACTGGACCGCCAAGGAAGTCCCAAGGTCCCTGGGTCTTTAGAGTCGAGCTTCCTGCCTTCTCTTGCCCCGGTTTAGTTTTGGAAACCGAGGCCCAGAGGCCACAAGGCCCTGTGTTTATTCCCAAGGCATTTGGAATAGAGACGTGGGTGGATGAGAGACGTTTGAGAGAGTGAATAGGTGTGGCTTCACGACTGAATAGATGTGAGGGAGTAGGAGCCCCGGGCCAAATCTGGGTCTCCGGCTGGGCGACAACGTGGACAGGAGGGGGCTCCCGGACTTGGAAATCAGGTAGGACCAGAAGAGGTTTGGATAGATTTGAGGAAGGAGTCCTCCAGAAGGCAGCTGGATACATGGGTCTGGTACTCAGGCGAGACGGGGGCACAGCAGGCAGAGTGTGGGGATCGCCTAGTGATGTCTGCCAGGAGTACAGGTGTGGAAAGCGACCGTCAAGGCCTGACTAGCCCTGGGATCCGCTGCCTCTCGGTTCTTCTTCGGCAGAGATGGGGAAGGTTCCTTCTTGAGAATCACTTACACACTTTTCAGGGCAGGAATATGAAAGCTGGAGGGGGCTGGAAGCACAGGAGGCCTTGGGTTTTCCACAGAAGTCTTTATTACAGTGTAAATCCAAGCTCAGGCCTCCCCTGGGCCCCATGCAAAGCCCCAGCGTTGGGGCTAGTGGCGTCAAAAGAGACACCAAGCCCTCACGGCGCCTCCAGCGGTGGGGTCACGGAAGTGCAGGGCGTGCGCCCTATCTAGGCAACTACAAGTCCCAGCAGGCCCCGTGGCCAAGGTGCCTCGCTTTCCTTGGACTCGTAGAGCAGAGCCTCTTGGGAAATGTAGTCCTGGTCGCTCAGGCAATTTGCGCAAACTCCCTGGTGTGAGTGATCCTGACACCCACTGGGAAATGGCTCGGGCTGAGGCTGGGAGAGGGCAGGGATGGAAGGGAGATGGAAGAGGGCAGAGGGCTAC
Source organism: Bos indicus (assembly GCF_029378745.1). NCBI lineage: Eukaryota > Metazoa > Chordata > Mammalia > Artiodactyla > Bovidae > Bos > Bos indicus. The sequence goes on from NC_091777.1 coordinate 53,629,983, forward strand.
ACGGGGTGGGAGCAGGCGTCCCGCAGGCAGAGACACCTCTTTCATTCGGCTTTGGCTTTGGGTCCGGAGACTGCAGCTGCTACCGAGGCAAGGGCTCCGGTCCCTGGGATCTTAGCTCGGATCCTGAGTGAGAAACAGGTGGAGTCAAGGGGTGGGGCAAGAGAGGATAATTCTGAGAACTAAAGGGAAAACTGAAGAAGGAACTTAGGGCCCAAACCATCCCCAGCCCTCCACCTACTGGCCTGCGATGGAATTGTCTCTTACCTTTTAGGAAGGAGATATTCAACCCCAGGAGATTTAGGTATAAGGAATATGGGGGCGGGGGCGCAAAGGGAGCAAGGGGAACGGTCCCCAAGTTTCCCCATTCCCCATCCCATCCATCTCCACCACATGCACTTACTTAGCTTTGATGTGGCTCAACTGATTGGTCACCAATCCCACATACTGATCAATCTGGGCCTGGGGGGATGAAGAAGAGGGGTGAAAGGAGAGATTGGAGGGGGCTCTTCTCCCTAATTCATTAAGGTGGCTGCTTCCTCCCCCCCGCCTCAAATCAGGAGTTTGGGGGAGCGGCCTACCATGCAACCTTCAACTCTAAACCTAATAAAATACCCTTGGAAGTCAGAAGTCCAAGTTGAAGTGTCAAACTGATTGGACCGTACTCTGTGTAGGAAGGGATGATGGGTAGACACAAGAATTTGCCAGTGAGTTTGTGTCCTGGGCACTATTGTTAATCTTTGAGATGTGTGTATGTGTGTGTGTTTAGGGACAGTATAAGAGCAGAGGGCATTAGTGTTGCTTGTCAAGTCCCTGAGTGGATTGATTTAAATACTAGTTTAATTCACAACATTAGCTGACTTTGTGAGTCTTAGTGATTCCAGCATGTGAGGGAGTTAGTTAGGACTATGTCCCTGGCAGGGATGGGCATCACTGGGCTCTCAGCTGTGCTGGAGAATGTCAAAATGGAATGCAGTCCATCTGTCTGTCTCTGGATAGGAGGTATGTCAGTTGGCCCTGGTTCTGTCAGTGTTCTGGGTAACAGACATCCCACCTGATTTAACTGAAATGTCAGTCCCTCGCAGTTTCAGGGAGTGAGGGCATCAGTCAGTCCACCTGATTGGCTGAGATGGGTGCCAGTCAGACCCAGGCTATGTGTAGGGATAGACGGCATCAGTCTGTCTGTGTGTCTGCAAATGGAATATGTGTTTGTCAGTCCCTGGTGGTATCACAGGGACAGAGGGTATCAGGCTGTCAGGAGGAGGCATTCATCTGTCTGCCTGTTTCTAGCTAGGATGAGTGTTGTTTGGCCTCCTGCTGTGTCAGGGAGAGAAGACACCAGTCAGGCTCCTTCTCCAGAGTTAGGACATGTCAAGGCAGGCCTTGCATCATTGTTGGGGAGGAGCATCGGTGAGTCCACTTGCCTTGGGTTGGGATACATCAGCTAGATCCTGGCTCTGCCACTGGCTCTGTCATGGGACACCAATCAAAATGCCTGTCTCTGACTATTGAAATGTATTAGGTAGGCTCTAGCTGCATGGAGGAAGGGCAGTAGGCAGACCACCTGTGCCTGGCATGTGTCAGATCCTGACTGTCGGGGTAGGAACACCAGCTGGTCCTCTCTTCTCTGGCTGGGACATTTGTCATCGACCCTGGCTGTTGGGGGGCAGGGGGCGATCAGACAAGTTGTGTTTGGTTGGGGTACTGCCAACTGAAGGCCTGTCACACTCACCTGGTGCTGTCGATATAGCAGAGGGACTGTGAATACACCGATCACTCCTGCAGGCACAGAGATGGGGGGTCAGGGTCCTCCCCGGAGATTAACAGTTCCATTCATAACCCTGTCCCCCCCAAGCCCCAGCGCCCCACCTCCCCACCCTGCCCTCCACAGCCTTCCCAGCTCACCCAGAATGAGAAGAGTCAAACCATTGAAGACGGCACCCACGAAGGTCAAGATGTAGAAGAGAAGGGCCAGCTGAGGGTGAGGGTGAGGGTCAGCAGAGCCTACAGGGTGCACCCCAGGCTGGGAACTCACACAGCAATGGCCCTCCTCCCCCTCCACCCCACCAGGGGCAGGCAGGTGAATGCTGAGGACCCAGGAGGGAGGTGGGGGTGCTTCAGGGCACCTTGAGGGAGTCCACGAGGTCTTCTACCAGAAAGAAATGCCGCAGCTGTATGGCCGCAGAGACAACACGGGAGGCAATCTGCTGGGACAAGCGTTCAGTCTGCTCCTGAGTCAGGGTCAGGTCCACGTCCAGGTAGGCCCTGAGAGAACAGAGATGTGTGAGGCAACTCGGCAGGTGGAGGGGGCCCAGGCTGAGGGGATGCCCAAGACAAGGACAAGAAATGAGGGTTGGGGAGGAGGCCAGGTGTAGAGGGGTAGGGTGGAGGTCAGGGTCAGGAGATGGGATCAAGGATTAAGGATCAGAGGTTAGGGTCAGAGGTCAGGGCTGGAAGCTAAGGGTCAGAGTTCGGTTTAATGTCAGGATATCAGGTTGGAGTTAGGAACAGGAAGAGGATGGGTTGGGGCCCGAGTGAGAAGTCAGTGCCTGATCTGAGGTCATGGGTCAGCTCTGGGGTCTGGACAGAGATAAGGGGTGGGGGGCCGGGCCGGGGCTTCTCACTGGAAGGGGTTGGCGCCGTCCCCCCGGTGCACGGCCTGCAGCACTTTTCGGTAAACCCTGAGAGAGATGGTGCCGCAGAGCAGCAACAGGGCCACGTGGGCCGCCACGGACACGATGCTAAAGTGCAGGAGGCTTAGCAGGGAGACCATGAGGCATGTGAAGACCACTCCTGACGTCTTCGCGTCCTTCCAGTGCAGCAGGTCCACCACTGTGGAGGGAGGGGGCGGCGATCAGGCTGGGGTATGGAGCTGCCCTGGCTGACCTCTTGACCTCGTATTTCCTGTCTCGGGGCTGAACCATGACCTCTTGACACACCTGTGGGAGCCTTAACCCAATTTCCAGATTTTTATTTGTCTTCTTTTATTCCATGCTTGGGCTTTCCTGGTGACTCAGACAGTAAAGAATCTGCCTGCCAGGTGGAAGACCCAGATTCGATCCCTGGGTCAGGAAGATCCCTTAGAGAAGGGAAAGGCTACCCACTCCAGTATTCTTGCCTCAAGAATCCCGTGGACAGAGGAGCCTAGCCGGCTACAGTCCATGGGGTCACAAAGAGTCAGACATGACTGACTGACTAACACTTTCATTCCACGCATGCCTCCTGGAAAACCCAAGTTAACTGTCTAGCAAGTCCCCACAAGCTTACTCCTTATTATGTGTGAACAGAAGTTTGGGTGAAAAAAATCATTCTTCTGCATCATGTATATCTCACTCTACTTTTTCTCCTAGAATTCTCTTCTGGTCAACTGGAACAGCTGTTAATTCATTCTTTTTAAGGGCTACACAATATTCCATGGTGTAGCTACACCATTATTCATTTTATTCAACCACGTATCTATTGCCAGGCCATTTCTTTTGTTTCCTCCCCCCGTCCCCTTCCTAGACAGTACTGCAAACAACAGCCTCCTGTAGATATTCTTACCTCCAGGAAGTTCTGTTTCTGAGATACAATCCCAGGGGTCAAATCGCAGGGGGGACTAGTTTTGTATTTTCAAGTATCATAAATTTTATTGGATTGCTTACAAACAAGAGTTAACAATCCTTTTTTCTGTGAAATGAAAGTGACCTTTTCCCAGCATCCTACCCAGCAATGGGTTATTGTTCTTTTTATTTTATGTACCCTGAGGGGTATAAAGTAACATCTCCCTGAAACCCTACCAACACATATATCTAAGTCCTAAGTGTATTAATGACATCATTCTCCTTCCTAGGCTCTAACTCAAATTTCTAACTCACCTCCCAAGCCCAGCCTAAGCTTTGATCAGTGGCCTTTGGACTCCAACCCGCATCTCACTCATCTTAACTTTTAACAGCTCTCCCTATAATCGGCTCCCCTTTGAGCCCTGAACTGAGAGCCTGATACCCTGCCATCTATTTCTGGACAGTTTCCATCCTACCACCCTTACTGCAATCAAACTGACCCATCCCAACCAGTCCCCCTCAGAGTCTGACTCTCCTCACTTCTGCATCCTCCCTGTACACATCCTCCCATCTACTGTAACTAGGGTAGGTCTCCCCTCAACCCCTCCCCTGCAGGCTCCCCAAGGCCTGGGCCATTGGGTGGGGGAGGGGCCGGGTCGTCTGAGGCGGGGGCTAAGTTTAGGCACGCTGAGGGGAGGGAGCCTCTCCCGCAGCTGTGCTGGCCTGTCCGGCTACTGAGTGACAGCGCCGCCTGGACCAGAGGCAGGGGGAGGGGGCCTCGCTGCTCTCGGGCCCCAAAGCTCCGGCTGGAGAGAGAGGGGACCCCACACTCCCACCACGCCCTCCCTAGGTACCCCCACAGCCCCTCAGCCCCAGCCTGCATTTCTGGGGAATCTGGGACCAAGAGGAAACATTCCCCCAGAGTTGAGGGCGACAAAAGCGAATCTGGGGCCCTTTCCACGGTCCCCCAGCCCTCGCGTCCCAGCGCCCCAGCCCGCCCCGAAAGCCCACCTTTACTCCCCATCTCGGCTCCTCCGAGTGAGAGGCTACAGACACCGCTGCTTCTCAGGGATTTTGCCCACTTCAGTGGAACCGGGAGGGAGGGAATAGGGGGCGGGGCCCCCTTTGTACCCAGCCAATGGCTCTCCATAGAGGTGGGAACTATTCCAAAACGGTGTGGCTCTCTTTGTAAACAGCCGAAAGCAGGAATGTCTACAACCAATCTATAGGAACCGTTCATGGAGACTGAGCATACTTTAAGGCAAGGCGGGTATATTTACAATTTGCCAATGCTAGTGGTCAGGGAAGAGGAAAAGTTTTAAAAGGCTCTGAGTTTACTTTTACGAGCCGGGTGGCCACATTCAAAAGAGCCTTTTCAGGGATTTGGCCTATCCAAAATCAGCCTCCAGGGGGAGCACTACAAAAGAGGGATTTTTTTTTTTTTTTTTTTTTTTTTTAGCAATTAGCCAATCCCAATCCTAAACCCTCAGTGGGAGGGCTAATTTCTCGAGTGGGAGGGGCAGCTATTTAAAAAGAGGCAATGGCAATCTTAGGTAACGGGACTTTTTTTAAGGCTAGAGTTTATAATGTCCTGCCAAAAGGAATACCTCCTCCGTTTCTCCACTCTCCGCTCCTTCGCCAGTTTGGTGCCTTTAAATATCAATCCTCCACCCTCCCAGTGGTCCAAAGTAGCACTTTCCCTCTCGGAGTTTACCTAGAACTTGTGATTCCAATGTGAATTCTGATTGGTCCGTGCTAGCGAGGCACTGTCCCGTGATTGGCTCTCGCTCCAGCTGCCCCCAGGGCTCTTCCTCCTTCTCGTCCGGCAAGGGCTCATCCAGCCAAGAGTTCGAATCCCGGGATCGAGGTGGGGATGGGGTGGGGGTCTGGGGGACCCCAGAGACAGGGCTGGGCTGTGGAGTAAAGACTTCCAGCGGCGAGGACTGAACGAATGCGAGTGGTAGGTCCAATTCTGGTGAGTTAGAGAGAGAAGGCTGTGAGCTTTCGCTTTGGAGGTGCCCTAAGGAAAGAAACCACCCACCCCTTGTGGCTTCAGTCTCAGCACCTCAGACATCTCACCTTTCCCAGCCTCTCCAGCCACTGATCCTTCGGGCTCCTCGTCTTCCAGTGGAGTGGAGCTACTGGTGGCAGAGTCCTCCCCAGTCCCTGCTCCCCGGGTCGCCCAGCCCAGTTGATCCAGCTGCAGCCCCAGGTCCTCTGGGGGGCGCTCAGCTGGAGGGGCGGAACTGGGGTCACCTCGACGCCCGGGCTCCGGGGATTGGCTCAGGCTGGGGATGCTTTCCAAGCTGTCGCCCAGGCCGGGCTGAGGGGGCGGATCTCGCGGCTCCGAGACTGAGCGGCCCTGGGGCCGTGGGCGGCGAGCGGCTGAATCCCTGCGAGCCCCAGAGCCCACCACACCGTCGAAGGCGATGTAGGAGAAGGTCAGCTCCCGCGGAGTGCCCCAGTCCTGCGACGTGGTCTCCTCCTCGTCGTCCTCCGAGAATTCCCGGGCTGTATGCAGCTCCCGAAAATCCGAATCATCGTTCCCTCCTGCCACGAGCAAAGGAGGGCATGAGCTCCTCTGACGAAGACCCTAACCCACTCCCCTTAATCCCTTGGCCCAGCTGTGAGCCCCCTTCAAGTTCCACCCTCACATCCTCCCTCTTTGTTTACCTTCTGTGGAGTCAGGGGTAGATGAAGCTGTAGACGGAGCTTCTTCTGCAAGAGGAAAATATCGAGGACACTTAGAAGTTTAGACTGCCTGAGTTACAGTAGTGAGCCAGTCCTGGAAACTTGTCTGAATTAAGGAATCTTAGAATTTTCATCACAGGACCTTTAGAACATTCTGTATACAAACTGTAAAACCTTCCTATCCCTGTTATCTGAAGCTCAGTCTTGGAAGTTCAAATCCAGGAATCTTGATCTTAGAGTCTTCAAGCGTTGCTTCACTCGTGTCTGACTCTTTGCGATCCCATGGACTGTAGTCTGCCAGGCTCTTTTGTCCATGGGATTCTCCAGACAAGAACACTGAAGTGGGTTGCTGTGCCCTATTCCAGCGGATCTTCCCAACCCAGGAATCAAAACCGTGTCTCTTATGTTTCCTGCATTGGCAAACGGGTCCTTTACCAACAGCGCCACCTGGGAAACCCTTCAGGATTTTAGGAGGCTTTTAGGAGGTTTCAATTCATTAATTCTTTCAACAACCATTATTTGAGTGCTTAATAAATTCCAGTCACTATTTTAGATCCTGAAGATACAACTGTAAACAAAGCCCCTAGTCTTATAGAGCTTACACTCTATAGAGGAGATAGACACAAACAATTAAACTTATGGTGTTGGGTGCTAAGTGTATGGAGAAAAATCAAAGTAAGGGAAGAGAAAATAAGGGGATGCTATTTCAGACAGGTTGGTGAGGAAGACTCCTTGGATGACATCTGAGAAGAAATCTGAATGATGTGATGAAGCCATGAGAATATCTAGGGAAGAGTCTTCCAGGCAGAGGGAAAAGCCAGTACAAAGGCCCTGAGGCAAGCACTAAGCTTTGCATATTTGAGGAACAGAGAAGTATGCAGATATGACTGGAACAGAGTGACTGATGGGAAGATGATGGGAGATGAGAGCAGAGAGGTAAGGTGGGGGTGGGGTGGGGAGAAGACGAAGGGCCTTCCTTTGTAAGCCCAGGTAGGGACAAGATCTTAGAATGTAGGGATGATACGCTAAAACGTTGAAATAACAAATTCTTAGAATCTTGGCATCTGGACTCCCAAGACATACAAGTGGCTAGGTCAGTGTTGAAATCCCCAATTCTCAGAACCTCGGGGATGTGAGACAGAATGTTAGACGAGGACCGTTAGAGCTCTGGGCTCAGAAATCATGAGGCTTAGACAAGGCTTAATTTCAATTATGGAATTCAGCCTCTCAGAGCTAGCTTGGGGCTTTGCCTACAGGAGATGCTCAATACCTTTTGGAAATTGAAATCGCATACCCCCCGCCCCCACCTCATTTCCTCAGATGGGGAATAGGAGACCAGGAATGAAAGACCTGGAGGGGTAAAAACAGCTAAGGATCCAGGAGTCCTAGCCCTAACCCAGAGATTGGCTGTTTCCTGGGGACAGGGGATTGGACACTTCGGGTGAGCCCAGAGCTGCCTCTGATTCTGGGCAGAAAACGGAGGTGGGATGCGAAGATGGGTGATGCGGGGGAGGGGGAATCAGACCCCTCTTCTCCATCCTGACTCTACCCCTCCCCGCAGGCTGCGGCCAGCACCAGGGCGAGGGGACAGCTCCCGGAGAGCGTCCTCATGCCGGGCGGAGCCCCGCCGCACATTCAAGCGCCCAGCGCGCCCCCCGTCGGCTATCTCAGTGCCCCCAACCTCTGCTCAGTCTCACTCAGATTCTCCGGGTCAAGTCGCCCCCACCGTTGCTAGAACATGGGGGAGGGCAGATCTTCCTTTGTCTCCTTCACCTCCTCCCCTATCTCGGCTCTCCCACAGCCCAGGTCGGAGGGGAAACCGAAGAGGAGCCCACCCGGGCCTCTGGGCCCCACACCAGGCCTGAGCCTCCCCCTACTCACTGCAGTGGGCGAAGACCGGCAGGACCTGCCCCATGGCCCCCCTCGGGCCTGCATCGGGACCCCCGCCCACTCCGGCCACGCCGCCTTGGGCCTGGGGCCGCGAGCGCTCATCTCCGCCGCGCCCAGGACGCCGCCGCCGCCGCCGCCATCCTCGCCGCCTCCTCCTGCCGGGCCGCTCCAGCAGTCGTCGCCGCCGCCGCCGCCGCCGCCCTCAGTTCGGCTTGGCAGGGGCGGGCGGGGCCGCTGGCGGGGGGGCACTGCAGCGCGAGGGCAAGGGGCGGGGCCACAGACCGGGGGGAGGAACCTGAGGGAGGGCGAGGGGGCGGGGAAAAGCGCGGGAGGATGGAGGGGTGTGGTCTTTCTAATAGAGGGGCGGAGCTAGGGCGGTAGGCTACTGGTCGAGAAGTCTTGGAAGGCGGTCTGAACGGCGGGATCTAGCGAGAGGAGGGCGGGGCCTTTAGTGGGAGTGAAGTGGGGGCCGAGGGTGGGGTGAGGGGCTCAGCGAGATAAGGATGCAGGAGCCTAGGCGGAGAGGATGGAGGCGTGGAACTCAGACCCTGTTCTGGTGGAGCTAGAGGTGTCAGTGAAGGGAGGGTACAAAGATTCTACCGCTGGGAGGTAAAGGTAAGAGCTGAGAATCTCAATGGGAGTGGGAAAGGGGGCGGGAGGAAACTACTTGGAAACTTTTGAGACAAGGGGAGGAGCTCAGACTTGAAGGGCCTTAAACTAATTTAGAATTATTCAGAGTTGGGCGGAGTCAGTCCGAGACAGATGAGCTAGAGGCGTGGCCTAGGGGGAATAAGGCAGAACAAAACAAGGGAGATGGTGTGGCTCAGAAGGGGAGCGCAATCTGGAGTGAGGGGGCGGGGCCTGTAGCTAAGAGGCGGAGCTAGAGTCCAGTCGGGGATAGCAAATATTTGGAGCCACTGTATGTATGAATGGATGGGCGGGACCTGGAAGAGAAGCGACTGAAACCCGAGAGCGAGAGGTAGAAATAAAAAAGTTAAGAGTTGAAAGCTTTTGAAACCCAGGATGGGACCACTGATATGGGAGAAGATTGGACAGAGCAGGGCTGGGTACCCGAAGCCGAGTGTTGTGTTGAGAATACAGATTCTAGAAATCGTTTCCCGATAATATTGTTTACTTCTATGACTCTGTTTCCTCTTCGGTAAACTGGAGATGATGATGTAAAATTATGTTTAGCTGTGGTCAGTGCTAGATTGGCACTATTGTCATTTTCCTCTGATCCAAACCCAAAGCCTCGCTTTGAAGATGCTGAAGAGGGAAGCCCTAAGAGTTCAACCCTTTCTAGTGACTTGAGTGCAAGTCAAGGGCATAGGAAGGAGATTTAGGTGGTTTAAAATGTCACAAGGCAGGGGATTAGTGGGCGGGTGGGGCGGGGATGGTTAGCAGGTGCAGAGGGTGGAGTCTTCCTGATCCCCAGGCCGAAGGATGGCGGCCCTTGCCCGCCTGCTGGAACGTCTCCTTTGGCCAGCCCGCAAGGAAGAGGAGGCGGAGGAAGAAGAGGAGGGATGCAGGTCTCCCAACCGGCCTCAGTCCCTCCTAGACGCGCCGCGTTGCGCCCAGCGGCCGCACGGGGGTGCGGCGGCGGCGTGGGGTCTGCGCTTCGGGGCTAGCGCAGTGCAGGGCTGGCGCGCACACATGGAGGATGCTCATTGCGCTTGCCTTGCGCTACCTGGGCTGCCCCCGGGCTGGGCTTTCTTCGCAGTCCTCGACGGCCACGGCGGGGCAAGAGCCGCCCTCTTCGGCGCGCGCCACCTGAAGGGCCAAGTACTTGAGGCTCTAGGCCCGGAGCCCAGCGAGCCCCAGGGAGTGTGCGAAGCACTGCGCCGCGCCTTTCTGAGCGCAGACGCGCGCCTGCGTGCTCTCTGGCCCCGCGGCGAGCCGGGGGGCTCCACCGCTGTGGCGTTACTGGTTTCCCCGCGCTTTCTGTACCTGGCGCACTGCGGTGACTCTCGCGCGGTGCTAAGTCGCGCCGGCGCCGTGGCCTTCAGCACCGAGGACCATCGGCCCCTCCGTCCCCGAGAACGTGAACGCATCCATGACGCGGGTGGCACCATCAGCCGTCGGCGCCTCGAGGGCTCTTTGGCAGTGTCCAGAGCCCTGGGAGACTTTGCCTACAAAGAGGCTCCAGGAAGGCCCCCAGAACAGCAACTCGTTTCCGCGGAGCCTGAGGTGACCGCCCTGGCACGCCAAGCGGAGGACGAGTTCATGCTCTTGGCTTCTGATGGCGTGTGGGACGCGATGTCCGGGTCTGCCCTAGTGGGACTGGTGGCATCGCGCCTCTGTTTGGGCTTGGCCCCGGAGCTTCTCTGCGCGCAGCTGTTGGACACGTGTCTTTGCAAGGTCCTGGGGGCGGGGCTTGAGGTCTTTGAGGGAAGAACCTAAGGACTTAGGGAAGAGGAGCTTTGATAGAGAGGCTAAAGTAAAACTAGAGGATGGGTGGGGCTCCATTAGGGGGCGGGGCCTGCAGGAACGGGGCAGGGTCAAAAGATGCAGAGGGCGGAGACTGAGGGAAGACTGGAGACAAGATGGGATGGACAGATACTCGAGGGGTTTAAGAGAAATGGCGTGGTCTTTTGGAATGGGACAGCTCTTAGGGCTTTCCAGGTGGTTCAGTGGTTAAGAATTCACCTGCAATATAGGAGATGGGGGAGACACAGGTTCGATTCGTGGGTTGGGAAGATCCACTGACGTAGGAAATGCCAACCCACTCCAGTATTCTTGCCGGGAAAATTCCACGGACAGAGGAGCCTGGTGGGTCACGGTCCATGGGGTCGCAAAGAATCGGATACGCCTGAAGCGACTAAACACAACCGCTTAGGCCTAGAGGTGGGTACTGAGGTGTGATTAGTGGCAGAAGGAAGAGCAGCTAAACAGCAAAGTGCGAAGAGCTTTGGAAAAGAGAAGTTGTCGTTGTTGTAGCTCAGTCATGTCCAGCTCTGCGACCCCATGAACAGCAGCACACCAGGCTTCCCTATCCATCACTATCTCCGGGAGTTTGCTCAAACTCATTTCCATTGAGTCGGTGATGCCGTCCAACCATCTCATCCTCTGTTGCCCACTTCCCCTCCTGCCCTCAATCTTTCCCAGCATCAGGGTCTTTTCCAATGAGCCGGCTCTTCGCATCAGGTGGCCAAAATGGTTCTCCTTGATAGGGTGGGCTAGGACAGCAAGAGAGGGCGTGGCCTAAGCAATTGGTCTTTGTGAGAGGCTTGCTTTAGAATGGCAGAAGGGTGGGACTTTCGAGAAATGTGCATAACCAGATTGGGAAGGGGGCACTAGAACAAGGGTAATGTTCGGAAACTCCTGCCCAAGGCATAGAGCCCTGTGCTGGGGCTCTCACACGTGTTCCACCAGGCTCTCTTTCCTCCACCTTCTCCAGGGCAGCCTGGACAACATGACCTGCCTCCTGGTCTGCTTTCCGGGGGCTCCCAGACCTTGTGAGGAGGCCATCAGGAAGGAGGTACTGCTCGATGCAGCCCTGGGACGCAGAGTTGCAGGTGAGCGGTGTTGGGAGTCCAGCAGAAGGGGTTGTCTGCCAGCCGAGCACCCCCACAATTCTTGTCTCTTTCTCAGAGCTGTGTGCTTCTGCCTCAGAGCCCCCCAGCTTGAACACAGTTTTCAGGACTCTGGCCTCTGAGGACATCCCGGATTTACCTCCTGGGGGAGGACTCTACTGCAAGTGAGTTGGGGTAAGGTAGGTTGGAATGGGAGAGTTGCTGGCCGGAGGAGGATGCCCTCCTGAAGGCCTTCCTTTGCTCTCTAGGGCCACAGTCATCGCTGAAGCTTATTCTCAGTTCTGCCAGGCCTCAAGACAGCGCTGCATGGTAAGGACCCTGTATTCTTGAACGTTTTCATAGAAGCATGTAATTCAGGCCCCCACCCGATTCCTTTAAGTGATGGGGCAATTGCAGCCAGAGTGGATTTGCCAGATATATCAATAAATTCTCACACCTGTTCCTGAAGAACTGTGATAGGTGTGTGTGGGAAGGTGGGGGGTGGGATCGGAAGCAGAAGCAGAGAAGAGATTGTGCTTCTTCTCCAAGAAATATGCCTCTGACTTTGCTCCATCATTGGGAAAGACCCTGAAGTTGGGAAAGATTGAGGGCAGGAGGAGAAGGGGGCAACATAAGATGAGATGGTTGGATGGCATCACCGACTCAATGGACATGAGTTTGAGCAAACTCCCGGAGATAGTGAAGGAGGTGGAAGTCTTGCCTGCTGCAGCCTATGGGGTCACAAAGAATGGGACATGACTTAGCCACTGAACAACAACATTGCTCTGTGAAGTGCCATCATCCCAAGCACCACCCCCTCCATCCAGGAATAAGGCAGAAAAATTCACGGAACGTTGATGACCAACCTGATTGCACTGCGGAGACTACCAGGACATCTCTGAGGGTGGTCTAGGTCTTAGAGGACAGAGGTTGTGGATTGGGCCCAGATACCCCATTTGGGGGGCTTCCCTAGTGGTTCAGACAGTAAAGAATCTGCCTGCAATGCAGGAGACTTGGGTTCGATCCCTGGGTCGAGAAGATCCCCTGGAGAAGGGAATGGCTACCCACTCTAGTACTCTTGCCTGGAAAATTCCATGGACAGAAGAGCCTGGTGGACAACAGTCCGTGGGATCACAAAGCTTATTTGAAGATGTCCAAGGAGGTGGTGGGTGAAGCCATATAAACTAAGGTACAGGGTGGAGGTCTGGGAGGAAATATGAGAATGGAAACTGGAAGGCCTTTGCAGGGCAGAGAAGGGAGCTGGGTTATTTATTACTCTTTGGCGGGGGGTATGGATAATTTCTTAGCAGCAGAAAGGAGAACTTAGTAAGGATTCTTTTGATTTGTGAGTGCCAGAAACCTCATTCAAACTGCGAATACAAAGCAGAGAATTTACTGGTCCGTGTAATTGAAGAGTTCAGGGACTTAAGGCATGACTGCATCCAGTTGTCAAATGATGTCATGCAGTTAGTTTTATTTTCTCTGAGTTGGCTTCATTTCCTGGCAGGGTCTCCACATGCGGTGGCACAGAGTTTCTGCTCCAGGCTTACGTCCCAGGAACCTAACATCCCCAGTGGGGAGAGCAGGCGTTTCCCAGTAGGGGGCAGCCGCGGTTCCAGAGCTGCTTCTCATTGGCCACACTGGGTCAAGTGCCCGACCAGTGTCCGTGTCTCTGATTGGCCAGGCTGGGGTCACAGGTCCATCCCTTAGTGCCTGCCTTGGGGTCCCCTCGCCCTAAAACAAAGGGGTTGAAGAGATGAGGAATGTTGGTTCCTCAAAGGAAAAAATAGGAACGGAGCATTCAGAACACCAGGGAGTAAATACCGAGAGGCAAGAAGGGGTTCCTATTCACCGTCTTCCACGTTTTGTTTCTACAGAAGGGGCAGAAAGGGGCTGAGGAACCCACTGGCGCCCTTTCAGTCTCTGCCTTGCACTTGGAGGCTTAACAGCTGTCATCCTTTGAGGACCCTCTGCCCAGCAGGGACCTCAGCGGAATTAAGGAAGAGAACTCCCCTTCCCCAGTTATGAGACCAGCGGAAGGAAGAGAAGCTGATGGAGGAACCCCAGAATGTTTATTTCCCTTTTTCCTACTTCCCTCTCATAAGACGTCTTATGAGAGAGGGGAAATTCCACCCACCAGCTAGACCGAAAAAAAAAAAAAAAAAAATCCAAACCCCCAAACCAAATGTCTAATAATTAGAGCTGACTGGACTCTGAAAAACACCCAGTTCAATAACCTTCTCTTTGCTTCCTATTTTTCATCTATTTGGCAGGAAGGTTGGGGAAAGTTTTTATGATTAAATTTTAATTACATAATTCAAAATATATTTTTGTGAAAAAAAACAAAAAAACATATGCATTATTTGCTCAGTCATTTGGCAAATATGTATGGGGCACCTACTGTGGGCAAAAGGCCCTGCTCATAGCCATCAACCTGGCAGACCCACTGAAGTTCCTCCCCCTGGAACTTCCTAGTGGGGGGCGTGGGGGGGTGGGGGAACAGCAAACAAGGGAACCCATAACAAGGTCATCTCAGACACTGACAAGGTCTTAAAAAAAAAAAAGGAGATGGGGGATTGATTAAGAAAACGTCTAGGGGAGCTATGTTGGTTTTTTTACATTGCTATCTATGAGTAGTAAGTTCACTTGGTTTGAAATTCACAGGGCACAAAATGGTATACAATGACAAGGCCCCACCCATAGTCATCATTCCATTTTCCACCTGGGGATGGTTGCTTTAGACAGGGGGGTCTGTGAACACCTCTGAGGAGGGGACAGCTGAGTAGAAACGTATCAGAGAACTAGTCAGCCACGCAAAAACCCCTCGGGGCAGAAGGAACAGCTAGTGTGAAAGCCTAGAGGAAAGATTGAACTTGACATTTTCTTTTTTTCTTTATTTTTTAAAATTTTGCTTGCACTGGGTCTTCAATGCTGCCCAGGGGCTTCCTCTAGTTGACAGCAGTGAGCGAGGGGTTCTGTGGTTTCGGGAGCTTGGGATCTAGGGCACGCCGGCTTCAGTAGTTGAGGCATATGGGCTCAGCAGTTGAGCTCAGAGGCTCTAGAGCACTGGGCTCAGTAGTTGTGGCTCATGGGCTTTGTTGCCCTGAGGGCATGTGGAAATCTTCCCCGACCCTGTCTCTAGCATTGGCGGTGGATTCTTAACCACTGGACCAGCAGGGACTTCCCAGACTTGGCATTTTCAAGATGAGGCTTGAGATTATGATCATCAAACTCTCCATGATGCCATTCACTGTCCTATTGGTAATCCCTGCAATGAGTTTGGAGTGGATTTTTCGAGACCTTTTATTGGACAAGTACACACACGTATATGGTACCTTAAAGTGTTTCCTTGATTTTTACTCATACCCTATGTATCATTTGGTAATTTGTTTCCTTTTACTCAATAATGTGTTAGAGCCTTCTTTCATGCCACTTGCACACACCTCATTCTTTTTAGCTGCCTCTCAGCACTTCAAATGAGATATGGAATGGTTTCAACACCCATCATCCTCTTGATGGCTATTTAGGTTGTTTCCAGTTTCTTACCCTTGCATTGCTGCTGCCATAAAGATTCTTGATCAGACTCCTGTGTACACATGCAAGAGTTTCTCTAGTGCAGGGGTCTCGCCACCTGTTTTGTACAGCACTTGAGCTAAGAATGATTTTTACATTTTTAAAGGGTTGTAAAAAATACATAAAAGAGGCTCTATGTCTAATATACTTAAAATATTTACTATTTGTGCTTTATTTATTTGGCTGCTCTGGGTCTTACTTGCAGCCCAGCGATCTAGTTCCCTGACCAGGGATGGAAACCGGGCTCCCTACTTGTGGTCTCAGCCTCTGGACCACCAGGGAAGTCCCTATTTGGATCTTTACCAAAAAATTTGCTGACTATAGTGCAAGTGGCACACAGAAGCACCACTTTCCCATTTCACAGATGGGAAAGCTGAGACCCAGAGAGGAGAAAGGACTTGCCCATGGTCACAAAGAACTGGGGTTCTCAAGTCTGTCCCCAAATGACTCACAGCCTGAGGAGACACAAAGAGAAATAATTATAACCTACAGTGGATCAGGGTTTAAGGCCTTCCACTGTGGGGTAGGGGAGAAGGAAATGGCAACCCACTCCAGTATTCTTGCTTAGAGAATCCTGTGGACGGAGGAGCCTGGTGGGCTGCCGTCTATGGGGTCGCAGAGAGTCGGACACGACTGAAGCGACTTAGCAGCAGCAATAGCAGCAGTGTACGGTAGAGAAGGGGAGAGGATTACTCAGTTCTTCAGAGAAGAATTAATATCAGAGACTGGCCTAGAAGAATGAGATAAAGATCAGGGTATCGCCCAGGCAGCAGGCTCCTTTAGGAAACAGGTAGGAAGCTTGATTCCCTCACCAAATCAGCTAGGCCCTAAGAATTGTTTTACTCTCATTAACCACTGGAGTCCTGGTGGCTCAGGCAAGAGGGCTCTAGCCCAGATTTATTCCCTGCCTCTAGACCTCAGTTTATCCATTTCTAAACTTTCAACTGATTGCCCAGACTCCTGCCCTCCAGGCCAGGTGGCGCTCTACAGGAGGGGCGTGGTCATATTGCTGGCGTCTCGTGGGGGTGGAGTCTGCGGGTCCCGGTGCGGAAGCCCGGGAGGCTGTAGGGACTCAGCCTGAACCTTGCGCGTGGGGGAGGGGTCTCGCAGGAGTCGGTAGAGGGAGGGTCCTCCAACTCCGTGCCCTCGGATTGCTGCATGATCCCACCATCTTCCGCACGCGAAACTGAGTCACGGCGGGGCGTGCGTGGGTAGGGGGCCAGGAGCCTTATTCACACAGGGATCGGGAGTCCCATTCCCACCCAGGTCCACCGCTGCACCACCCCCCCCCCACCCCGCCCCACACACACACCCTGCGGTTGTGAGTCAGCGGCCGGCCGCGCCCCCTCGGCCCACTTCCTCCTCACCTTCCCTGGGCGGGCGGGGGTGGGGGGCAACGAGAGAGGTGGGCCCCCTCCCCACCCATCCCCCTCCTCGGCGAGGGAGGTGGATCACCCTAGTGACCCCTCATAAATTGGGGGAGGAGGGAGACCTTGGGGGGGGGTAGTCCCGAAGGTAGGATTTAAGGGAGAAAATCGGAGAAAATCTATGCTTGACCCGAGGGTCCTCCTCGTCCCCCAAATTGAGAAGAATGTAAAGAAATGAAAAAAAGTCGATGAGGAGGGTAAGAAGAAATTCTGCCCCCCTGATATTCCCCTAAGAATTTCCATCGTGGCAGAGAACTCAGGATCAAGGAAGGATCCCTTCCTCTCTATCAAGCTTCCCCTCTAATTTGGGGGTGACCCCCAGAGTGCATCGCTGTGCAAAAATGTTGGGGAAGAGGGAAATAGCGGAAGTCGAAGGTTCCGCGTTGCCCTTTTAAGCGCCCTCCACCAACCCCCCCAACCCCACCGCCTTAAGGTGTCCGCGGCCCCTTTAAGGCGCAGGGCATTGTGGGTGCGGGGAGTGGAATTTTGGAACGAAATGTAGCAAAGAGAAGTACAGTAGTAAGAGTAACATTGTAGCTGCTGCCGGCCGAGGGGGCGCGCCGGGGAGGGGACGCCGCACCCTCTTTCTGCCGCACGGACCCCCCGAGCAGAACCCCAGAGGGAAGAGGCGCCCGAGGACCCGCCCCGGCCCTGTCCACGTTCCCCCCCAGGAAGCCGGACTCTATGGGGCGGGACCCTGGGGGAGACTGAGCAGAACCTAGAGCCAGCGCTGAATCTCTGAACCCCGAGCCAGGGGCGCCCCGGGAGCACCTAGCCCGTGGGCGCTCCGCCCGCCCGCTGAGCAGCCATGAGGTGAGCCTCCAACTGCCTCCAGACCGTTCCCTGGCCGGCGCGGGCTCCTGCCGCCCTGCCTTTGTCCCCTCCTCCCCCCAGCTTGGTCCCGGTTGGAATTTGGGGACTGGGCACTGGGCGCCTCGGATTTGAGGCCGAGCCCCCTTGGACGAGCTCCAAACACTGACCACTTCCCCTTGACTCTCAAGGCTCTAGGTGGTGCCGTGAGATTCTCCTGGGAGCCCTTAGGTTTGGGGGCGCTCCGAGGACTCCCGAAATTTTTTAAGACTTTTCAGAGAACCTCCAAGTTGGCAAATAATCCCTGCAGAGAAGCTAGGGGTTAGGCAGGACTCAGACTGCCCCCAAATCTCAACCTGGCCCTGAGAGGGATTATGGGGGGCCGGTTTGGGAATCCCCTGGGACCTGGAAGAGAGATTGAGACGTAGAGCTTGGTTTTCGGGGTCCCCCTATACATGGCGCTGGAAATTCTTCCCACGAGGGACTTTGCTCATTAACTTAGGGGGTACCTAACCCCTAAATTTGGGCGGTTCATCCCCCTGTGAAGGAGGTTGATGTGGACGGATCCAGGGACCCAGACGCAGTCTGGAGGGTCTGGTTGGGACTCCGGTTCCTCGCCGCTCCCCACCCACAATGTGCTTAAAACAGGCTGTGCCTAGGAGGGAGCGAGCGCTCTGTGCCGAGGGCGCCTCCCCGGCCCCGGCCCGAAGGGCGGCCCCTCTCCCCGACCTGCGCGGCCCTGGAGAGGGAGGGGGCGCGGCAGCTGGGGGAAGAGGGGCCTTTGTCTAACTGACTCACCTGTCGAGACAGCTGGTGTGTGTGTGTGTGTGTGTAGTGGGGGGGAGGCGGGCTGAGAGTGCCGTGGGCCGGCTGCTTTCCCCACCACGGCGCCTCCCCCTTCTCTCAACACCGCCCCCCCTTACCCAGCCGTCCGGAGTTGTGCGGTTGGAGGAGGGGGCGTTGGAAAGCCTCAAGGTCATAGCCCTCTCCCTCTGGGACTCAGGCTTCCCAGGGAGTTCCAGCTATCTTCCCAGGAATTTAATCCTGAGTGGGGGGCCCAAGGGACCCAGGGATTTTGTTTTTCCCGGAGCCTCCCTCAAAACTCCTGGGCTCACCTGAGGGCGGGGCCGGTGCAGACTGGGGGACCCGACTGGCCCTCCCCCTCATTCTCCCATCCTCCCCGGCCCCCCATAATCTCTCCCTTGAGGCCTGAGCCTGACAATACTATCTCCTTTCCTCTACTCTCTCAAAGACTTCCTGCTCCAAAGCCCCCAGCTTGAGGGGGAGGCCCCTGGGGGGCCGCTGGGGATTAACCCCCTGGGGCCCACATCCTCTCTCATCTGCCACGTTCCCTGCCCTTTGACATCTGGGTGGCATTCCTTTTTGTGGTCATTAGAGAATACCCCCTCCCACATTTGTTCCTTCTGCTGAAAAGGGATTGTTGGAAAATTTGGAACGATGGGGGCACCCACAGACACCCACAAGACTTCCTGCCTACTCTTACCGCCACTATAGCAACATCTCTAAAAGGTCTGCCCGGGAGAGAGGGCAGTTTTGGGGAGTCAGGCCCTGTTCCTTCACCTTCTTCCCGGGGGACTCTCCTCTCCTACTGCCCCCCAGCCCCGCCCTGTGCGCGCCTCCCCCCCCCCCCGCCCCCGCCCCGTGCGCGCCGCCCCCCCCCCCGCCCCCGCCCCGTGCGCGCCGCCCCCCCCCCCCCCCCCCCCCCCCCCCCCCCCCCCCGCCACCCGCGTTTCCGGTCCCAGGCATGGTGGAAGGCGTGGAAGGCGGATGGCGGATGTCCGAGTTAGTGCTGCCTCACTCACTGAGACCGTAAAAGGGCAGGAGCAATGTCTGGGCCAGCCTCCCGCCCCCGCCTCCCCCAGTCCCAGAGGCCCTGGCCCTCCCACAAGGCCCCCTGCTACTGCGAGCCGTGACCAAACCTCCTGTATCTCCTGGGGGGTGGGCAGAAGTTAGCTGATGCCTGTCCCAGCAGAGGGTTACTCCCATCTCCTGAAGGGTCTTCCCTGCTGATGGCCACACTAGCCTTCTTGGGCTGTGCCCCTACTCCCAGGACAGCTAGGATTCAAAAAGACCCACGGCCCTGTCTAGGGGCTGCTGGGGAAACTGAGGGAGGCTCAAAGACAGAAAAGGCCTGGCCCAAGATCCCTCAGAAATTTCTAAGCAGTGTTGAGGGATGGGAGGGCACTGGGATCCCCTGATTTCTGGCTGGTTAGGCTGGAGACAGTCTTGGGGACAGTTGGAAGAGAGGCTGTAAAGATGGAAAATTACAGTTCTTTTTTTTTTCTCAGTTTGACAAATATTTGTTGAGTGTCTGCCGTGTCTGGGACTCTGCGCTGGAATTCTGGGAAGTGGGGCAGAGGTCTGAGACTCTAAGGGCAGAGGAGACTCTAGAACTTGGTTCATTTATTATTGTTTTTAATAATGAGAGACCATTTGATCAAGCAACTCCTTTGTGCCAGGCATTGTACCAGGTGCCTGATTCAAATTAATCCTCACGGCAATTGTAAGAGATTGATACTATTATGATCGTCCCCCTTTCCCAGATGGGAAAATTGAGGCACTGGGGAATTAAGCAGATTACCTATTAAAGTCAGTTTGGAAGTAGGCAAGATTGGATATGAACCAAAGCCTCTTTCCAGACTATTGTACTCTTAAAGAAAAGCAAAGTCAAACCTTTAGTGGCCTTAGCAAAAAACAAGTAACCTGCTTTTACTGTACAAACACTGAAGATAATGCTGATAAGCAAGAAGGAACCCAGTTACCTTCCTGTTCACTTATGGGGAACTGAGGCCTGTCAAGGAGGAGGGACTAGAGTGAACCCATAGAAGCCCTACAGATGCTATACCTGTGTTTCTATCCAGGGTTGCTTCAAAGATTTGTAGTTTGTAAAGGCTGTGTATCCCTGGGTCTTTGTGGGGTGGATTACAGTTTAAGGGGCTATCAGATGAAGGGGTAGAAGGAAGGGCAAACCTCTCAATGGGTAAATTTCAGTAAACCAGAGTGACTGTGCTTGATTGCCTCCCATGATGAGAGGCTCTCTCTTTCCTGTATGTATTGCTTCTTGGCTCCCTTATATGTTGTTTGTGTGCTTAGTCACT
This sequence comes from Bos indicus, assembly GCF_029378745.1. NCBI lineage: Eukaryota > Metazoa > Chordata > Mammalia > Artiodactyla > Bovidae > Bos > Bos indicus. The sequence continues at coordinate 53,650,544 of NC_091777.1, forward strand.
TGAGTCTGACTTTTTGTGACCCTTTGGACTGTAGCCCGCCAGGCTCCTCTGTCCATGGCATTCTCCAGGCAAGAATATTGGAGTGGGTTGCCATTTCCTTCTCCAGGGGATCTTCCCAACCCAGGGATCAAACCCATATCTCCTATGACTCCTGCATTGCAGGCAGATTCTTTACTCTCTGAGCCATCGGGGAAGCTCTCCCTTTTGGTCCTGTGCCAAATTCCAGGTCCTGCGCTTAAGGCTTTTCTTATCTCTTTCAATCCTTACCAAACCCCAGGGAGTTACGGTTTCCAGGGCTGGAAAGTGAGGCTTAGAGAGGTGAAGCCATGCAGCAAGGGGTTGACTTCAATTCTCCTTTACTGACCACATACTGGAGATTTCCAGAATGGGAGGGCTTGTGGGAGAGTTCTGGGCTGACTGGGGATTCAGGCTGTCTCATGTCAAATTGAGGCTGTGAGACCCCAGTGTTGAATTGAAAGTGTTAGTCGCTCAGTTGTGTCTGACTCTTTGCAACCCCATGGAGCCCGCCAGGCTCCTCTGTGATGGGATTTCCCAGGTAGGAATACTGGAGTGGGTAGCTATGCCCTTCTCCAAGGGATCTTCCCAACCCAGGGATCAAACCCGTGTCTCCTGCATTGCAGGCAGATTCTTTACCATCTGAGCCACCAGGGAAGCCCCCAGAGACCACTGGAATTAAGCAGACCTTATATGCATCTCACTCCCGGCTTCCTGGCTGTGAGATTTTTCCGATCTAGCTTTTTGTCTGGTTTATAGGTGGATTTTTTTTTTTTTTTTGTACTTAAGTAATGAATTAATTTTTTATAGGTAATACCAGCCCATGGTAAAACAAAGCAAAAAGAGAAGACATAATCAAGCAACTCAAGTGGGTAAACAGTGCGAACTGTCCACTTCCTGCCTCCCTTGTCAGACCCCCGGTGCCTCAGTGCCTCAGAGGCGAGCAGGGGAGGCTAGTCCCCTGAGAAGCAACCTCGCTTTTCACCACTCTGGGTGCAGAGGTATTTATATCCTCCCCAGCTTTTTTTTTTTTTTTTTTTAATCTCTCACACCACTTTATACCTTGCCTTAAAAAAAAAAAAATCAGCTTAGCTGTTTCCTCATCTTTAAATGAGGTTAAGAACATTGGGGGTGGGGAAGATCAGGACTTGGGTTCAAATATGAGCCCCTGTGCTTGTTTGCTGTGTGACCTGGGATGGCTGTCTTCACTCCTCTGTGGCCACAGTTCCTTGTCTGGAAAAAGGGTGTGCACTGAGGTCACTGTAAGGTTCACTGTGGCAGCTGGAGCTCCGTACCTGGAACGGTGTCTGGGACACAGACTAACCAATACATGTCAGCTGCTGTTAAAAAAAAAAAAAAATTTCCTTTTTTTATAGACGGCTAATTTAACAACTCCTGGATACCTGCTAGGTTCTAGGCACGAGTCTAGGTTCTGAGAACACAGTAGTGAACAGAAAAGACAAAAATCCCCGCCCTTGTGGTCCTGACATTTTGGTGGGGGAGACAGATAGAGCCCTGATGAAACACCCAACGGTGTGTGCAGTGAGAGCTTTTCCAGGTAGGGTAGTCAGGGAGGGCTTCTCGGAAGAGGTGATGGCTAAGCAGAGGCCCGAAGGAGGTGAAAATCCAGGTTGAGGGAGAAAGGGAGCGCAGCCCTGAGGTGGAGATGTGTCTGGCATGTTGAAGTGGGGGCTAGAACGGCTGCTGGGGCCAGTCGAGGGGAGATCAGAGATCATACAGATCATGAAGGCCGCAGAGAGAACTTGGCCAGAATAAAAATTCTGCTGGGAGCTGCCAGCGGAGCTTCCAAGAAGAGGAGATACACAATCTGACTTGTGTTTTAACAGGATCCTTTTGCTGGAATGGGGATACCGTGGCTTGGAGAGGGACAAGACCGGTCCGGGGTCACTCGGCAAACACCCACAGCTCAGGCTAGTCCAGAGACTGAGCAGGGCAGGGGCTCTTGGAAAGAGCAAAGTGCAGCCAGGGTGGGGTAGCAACGAAGGCCCTGGGCACCTGGCCAGAGTCTGCCCTGGGTGTGGGTGGCAGGTGTGGGCGAGGCCTTAACCCTGCCCTGCCGGGGGCAGCGGAAGCCAGAAACAGCCCCTGAGGCTGCGCTTGTCTAGAACCAGCACCTGGTGCTTGGGGAGGGCCCGCACAGTCCGTGGTGGTGAAGACAGTGGACTTGGGGGCCAGGTGGCCTGGGTTCCCATCCTCGCTCTGCTGCCCGCTGGCTGTGTGACCATGGGTGAGTCACACAACCTCTCTGTGCCACTGTTTGCAGTCTTTGCATAATGAGGATGAAATAGCCCACCTGGAAGAGCTGCACTGAGAATAAAATGAGAGATCCGGAGAAAGGGCTGGGTGAAGTGCCTGACAAGAGGGAGCCCCCCTAATTATGCAAACCTGGGGGCTTAGCTCCCTGGCCTAAGAACTCGGATCTGGGTCAGCTGAGGGGGCTTTCCCTGCCTTGTCTTTTATAGTGTCACTGTCATGCTTCAGCCCCTAGCCCTGGTAGAGACAGAGCCATTGCGGGGTATAATTTATCTCCCCGGAAACCTCTGACCACCAACTTCCTCTTTTTAGGAAAAAGTCTGGTGGGGGGTGGGGCTGGGCAGGGACTAGTGCTTCCCCCTGGTTTGTGGGTGACCTTGGCCAAGTCACTTCCCGTCTGGGAGCCTGAGTTTCCCCACTGAGAGAGGAGGGCATTGAACCTTTCCAGAAGGACTGATGAGGGGTGGAGGAGGGCCCTTCGGTGCCTGTTCAGAGTGCCCAGGGAAGGGATGCTGACAGTTACTCAGCACTCATGCCAGGCACCACGCCAAGCATTCTACATGCCCAGACTCTTACTTCTCCCACTGCCCTGGGAGGTGGGGTCTGTCATTTCCCCAGTTTGCGGGCAAAGAAGATGACTTCTGTGGGAAGGTTGCTCGCCTGAGTCACATGGAGTAGGTGGCCCAGCGGGGGTTTGAACCTACGTCTGTGGATATCAGATCCTGAACCCTGAGCTGCGTTACTGAGCCCCCTCCCTGCAGGGCTAAGTCAGATGTCATCTCCTCCAGGAAGTCTTCTCTGATTCAAAGGCTGGGGCAGGCCCTGCTTCTGGGCAACCCCAGGCCTGGTCTTGGATTATCACCATGTGCGGACAGCACAGTCCCTTGCGATGCTCCCCTGCCCTGCAGGGTGGGGCCGGGGCTGTCTGGGTCACTGCCGGACACAGAGCAGGGAGTGTCTGCTGATGGCCGTTGGCGCCAGGGGGCGGGGGAGGGCGGGTGGTGCCGGATGGATGGGGTGGGCAGCAGGAAGGGGAAGAGCCTGGGATCTTGCATCGGTCCCCAACTTGCTGCAAGCCTCACCCTTCACCTCCCTGAGCCTCAGCTTCCTCCTCCACAGTGGGGAATGGGGGCAGGAAGGTCCAAGCCTCCCAGCAGAGACAGGGAAACTGAGGCTCCAGGCGCATCGGGCAGGGGCTTGTTCCCAGTGCTGCCCAGGACACCTGCTCTGTCCCTTGCATCCGCTTCTCCCGGGCCCCCTCCTCCAGCTCTCATGCCACATCTCTGTCTCTCGGTCCATCTCAGTCCTCTCTGTCTGCCTGTTTGTCTGCTCTCTGCCTTTGCCTCTCTTCTCCCCATTACTACTTTCAGTCCATCTCCCCTGTAACAATCTGACCCCCTTTCTTACCTCTCTCTCCCCATCGTCAGTCTGTATGTTTGTCTCTTCCAGCAGGTCTGACTCTTCTTCTTCCTGTCTCTTGCTCCCCATTTGACTGTCTGTCTCTTTCCTTGTCTGTCTCACATCCCCCGGTTTGTCTTATTTGTCTGTCTCTCCCGATGTGTCTTTCGCCGTCCCACCTGTCTTTTTCTCCTCCAGTCTCCCTGTCTGGGTCTCTCCGAGGGCCTGTCCTCAGCCCTCTCTCTCGGTCTGTCTTCCTCTTCGTGGGTCCCCTATTCCTGGCACACTGGCTTTGCATCTCCGAATCTCCCAGGGGAACGAGAAGGCGACCGGCCCCTGGGGGGAGGATGCCAGGCTCCCCACAGCTAACTGGCCTCTCTCCCTTTTGCCCGCCTGCCTCTTTGCAGCGAGACGGTTGTGTGCACCAGCCGGGCCACGGTGATGCTCTATGATGACAGCAACAAACGCTGGCTGCCCGCCGGCACGGGCCCGCAGGCCTTCAGCCGCGTCCAGATCTATCACAACCCCACCGCCAACTCCTTCCGGGTGGTCGGCCGCAAGATGCAGCCGGACCAGCAGGTGAGGCTCCCCTCCTCCTCACCCCCTCTGCCTGCGGGGCCTCACCACCGCTCACCCACTTCTCCCCTACCCCTCTCCCACCAGGTGGTCATCAACTGTGCCATCGTCCGGGGTGTCAAGTATAACCAGGCCACCCCCAACTTCCACCAGTGGCGCGATGCCCGGCAGGTCTGGGGCCTCAACTTTGGCAGCAAGGAGGATGCCACGCAGTTTGCCAACGGCATGGCCAGCGCCCTAGAGGCCTTGGAAGGTTAGAGACAGCGGGCGGAGGGGACCATTGAGCCCTGCGGTGGGGCCTGGGGCCACCCCTTTACCACTCGGCCTCAGTATACTCATCTGAAAACAGGGCTCATTCACTGCTGCTATGGAGAGTTACTGGGCTGACCAGAAAGCTCATTCAGGTTTTTCCGATGTTACAGAGAAACCCACGTGGATTTTTTTGGCCATCCCAATTCTGTGGGCTCCTCTTTGCCCCAGTTGCACCCACATGTCAAACGCATGGTTCCTAAGAGCCCATTTTGCTCCATGAATTTTTACACTTGCACACTCCTGTGTGACCGCCTCCCAGATCAAGATAGAAATATTTCAGGCCTCCGGGGGGTTTCCTTTGCCCTTTCTTCAGGTAACCATTAGACTGACTGACGTCATTGTCAGTTAGTTTTCAAGCCACAATGTTAAGAAAAAACTTGCAGTTGGTATTTCTTAAACTGGAATGTGCCTGCGAGTCATCTAGGAAAAAATGCAGATTCTGAATCAGGTAGGTGGGCCAAGGCCGGAGCCTCTGTGCTTCCTGCGAGCTCCCTGATGATGCCAAAGTTGATCGGTCCATAAAGAGCGCTTTGAGGAGCAACAGTTTTAGGTGGCGGCTGTGCGTCTAGGTTCTCAGGTTGTCAAATGGTGGAGGCATTTGCTTCCAGGAGCAACTTCAGCGGCAGTCTGAAGCACAAGAAATACACGGGAGCGGGAGGCCTGGGGCTGGGTGAGGAGGGGGCTGTCAGCCTCTTCTGAGCTCTCAGGTAGGGGGGTCTGAGCAGCTGTGACTGTGCGTTAAGAGCCTGGATTCTGGAATCTGCCTGAATTCAAGTCTTGTCCCTGCTAATTCCCATCTGCAGGCCTTGGGGTGGGTGACCCCCTTCTCTGGGCCTTGGCTGTCCTGCCTGTGATCTGGGTATCCTTCCAGTGCCCACCACCTGTCAGCTCAGTCAGGGGAAGCGGGTGCCAACCCTCCTCATAGGGTACCTGGAGGCCCCTCGGGAGCGTGCCAAGGGGTGGGGCTGGCTTCCGTGTGACTCACTAGCCTTTACTCTCACTTCCAGGAGGTGGGCCCCCGCCCCCGCCACCACCTACAGCGCCTCCCACCTGGTCTGCCCAGAATGGCCCCTCGCCAGAGGAGATGGAGCAGCAGAAAAGGTGGGGCCGGTCCCCGGTGGGAAACCCTCCCCCAGCCAGAGTTCTAGGTGGTTCCAGAACCCCTGACGCCTAGAATTAAGACCTCTCCAACTTTCAATTTTCAGAATGTTCCAACTCCCAGGGGACTAGAAATCCACATCTTTAAGAACCACTCCCCCGCCACTTGGAGTTTGAAAAACTCCTGATGCCCAGAGTTACAGAACCCTTCAAATCTCAGTCCCCTGGACTCACAGAGTCCAGAACTGGGTTTTTTAAAGGATCTTGGGCGTTTTGTGATTCCTGATGGTCTGATGACTAGATCGCTCACATCCTGGTCTCACCCTTTCCCTGCCCTCACCACCCCACCCCCGAGCCCTTTCCTGGGCCCCTGGGAGATAGAAGAAATGAGCGGGGCTTAGGAACCAGCCCTGCCGGACACCTCTGAGAGGCAATCCGGGAGGTTGCTGGCCATCTGGGGGCCCTGAGTGATAGCCACTCGCCCTCCCTCCCCAGGCAGCAGCAGTCAGAGCTCATGGAGCGGGAGCGCAGAGCCTCCAACGCAGGTGATTGCTCAAATGGCCTCAGGGGTCAGGGGACCGCCCCAGAGGAGGGGGTGGGCCAGCCGGACAACAAAGAATGAAGCTTCTCTCTTAGCACCCCTCCTGTTTTGTTTTTCTTACAGGAGGCCCGCCTGCTGCCTCAGCTGGGGCACCACCACCGCCCCCAGGACCTCCCCCTCCTCCGGGTCCACCCCCACCCCCTGGTCTCTCCTCCTCAGGGGTCTCGGCTGCCACGCAGGGAGCAGGGGGAGGCCCACCCCCGGCACCCCCTCTCCCTACAGCACAAGGCCCCAGTGGTGGAGGGACTGGGGCCCCCAGCCTGGCCTCAGCCATTGCTGGTGCCAAACTCAGGAAAGTTAGCAAGGTGAGGGGTAGGCGCAGTGGGTGTGGGGTGATGGGTCTGATATAATAATGGAATGAGGCCAGAGTTGCCTGGGAGCCTCACAGGAGGGCTGGGAGGCCCCCCCGTAAAGCCCTCTCTTCTCTGTAATTTCTCCAGCAGGAAGAGGCTTCAGCGGGGCCTGTGGCCCCCAAAGCTGAGAGCAGTCGAAGCACGGGTGGAGGCCTCATGGAAGAGATGAACGCCATGCTGGCCCGGAGGTGAGCCTGAGCCCAGAGCTCTCAATGGTCGTGGAAAGCTCTCAAAACAAACCCCTCAGCCCAGCAGTTATCACCTGGAGATTCCGGTTCAGTTGGACCAGGTGTGGGGAGGGCTCAGATTCCTGGTTAGTTTGTTTCTTTGGGTGAAAGTTCATCCTTTGATAGCCAGGTTTGAGATATACTGATGGGGACTGCATTCTCCTGAGATGGCTGAGGTTTGCAACCCCCTAGGTAGCCTCTGGAATGTCTGGAACTCAGAATTTTAGGACCTTAGATGACCTAGCCTCAGAAGCTGGGGACTCTGCCCTAAGAATTTTGTGATTCCCAAATGCAGGAATCCTAAACGCCACCCCCACCCCCTCATTCGCGAACAGCACCCTCTTTAACTTCTAAAATTAAAATGTGCTTAGCCTTGATGAATTCCAGAAGCCTGCACCCTAGGACCCACTTTTCCAGAACCCTGGGGAAGGGAACTGTTGAGTGGCTGAGAGAGGACAGAAGCCATCTGTTTCTGCCTTTCTCTCCCGCAGAAGGAAAGCCACGCAAGTTGGGGAGAAACCCGCCAAGGATGAATCTGCCAATGTGAGTTAAGGACCCTTCCTGCCTAATACACCTTAGGATATACCATTAGAGTAGGAATATTGGGGCGGGGGCTGTGATAGGGATTGGCTGTGTTTGAAGGTGGAGGAAGAAAAGGAGCAGAATGGCCATGTCTGGCTCGTGACAGTTTTATTTCCCACCAGCAGGAGGAGTCAGACGCCAGAGTCCCAGCCCACAGTGGTGAGTGAGAGCCCAGTCTAGTCACAGGAACTACAAGTCCCAGGATGCCCTCTTCTCATATATAACACACCTTCATGGGAAAATCTGTACAGATAATTCTGGGGATTGTAGTCTGAGATGGTTCTTTGAATGGGGGCTGATGAGGCTCGGGAAGAAAGGCTGAGGCAGGGCATTCCTTGTTCCTGATCTTTTTGACTTATTGTCTGTCCCACAGAATCTGTGCGGAGACCCTGGGAGAAGAACAGCACAACCTTGCCAAGGTGGGCCATCAATACTGGGGCCCTACCCCCAGAAAGAGTCGGACTTGCCAAATTTGTAGGGAGGAACACAGTGTGACCCCTGGAATGGGAGGCAGGGGAGGCAGACCCTCTCTCTAACCTTGTTTCTGCCCCACACCATGCCACCTCTCCCAGGATGAAGTCGTCTTCTTCAGTGACCACTTCCGAGGCCCACCCCGCTACGCCTAGTTCCAGTGACGAGTCAGACCTGGAGAGGGTGAAACAGGTAGGGGAGGGGACTGGGGGTGAGGCTCAGGGGATAGAAAGGAGATCTGGGTCTAGACTCTGCCACTGACCTGCTATGTGATTCTAGAAAAGGCCTTGGAACCCTCAGCTTCCCAGTCTGAAAACTGGAGAAATTGGATCGTGTCAGGGATGACAGACCCCATAACCACCTTGTCCAATGCCCATGACAGACCTTACTAATCTATCACTGCACTCATTCCTGATGAGTATCCAGAATCTTTTTCAGCACACTGGCTGCAGACATTTATCACCAACCAGAGTTGGCAGGAGACTGGAATGTCTTATTTGCCAGCCCTGGTACTGAATGTTCTCCAGTACTTTTTTCTCTGGCTCAGAGGATCCAGAATTCTCCCCTAGAAATCTCAGTCACTTTATGGCCTGGCCAGTGATGTCATAGTGTGTGTGTGATACGGGTCTTGACCCTCCTTCCTCTGGCCCCTCAGTCATTAAACGGGGGATTCACTTCTGCAAGTCCAGGTACTCTTCCTCATTGGTTGTACCCCCATTATTTTCAGGAGCTTCTGGAAGAGGTGAGGAAGGAATTGCAGAAAGTGAAAGAGGAAATAATTGAAGGTGAGGTGTTTTCCTTTTTAAACATGTATTTATTTTGGAGGCATGGTGTCCCCTGGAAAGCCCTTGTTTTGGAAGGGAGAAGGGGAAGAGGCTCTGCCCCTGACCTCTGCCCACTGTTTCTTTCCAGCCTTTGTTCAGGAGCTGAGGAAGCGGGGTGCCCCCTGACCACAGGGCCCCAGAAAATCCAGTTTCTCCTTTCCGCACACCCCCTCTGCCTGTCACCCTGCTTTCCCTGCCTCAACTCGACTTGGAATTGGCTGAAGTCTACACAGGAATGCATCTTCCCCACTCCCTATGTCACTTGGAAAATTCCAAGGGGGTGTGGCTTCCCCAGCACCACGCCCACACCCATATTGGCTGCTGATTGGCTGGGGAAGCCCCCACCCTTTGTTCCCTTTGGTCCTTCCCCTCTGCCATCCCCTTGGGGCTGGTTCCTCTGCTGGGGATGTACCAAGTAACCCCACAGTAAGGGGGAAGGAAGGAGGGAATTTCACATTCCCTTGTAGATTCACTTTAACGCTTAATGCCTTTGAAGTTTTGTTTTTTAAGAAAAAAAAGTATATATATATATATATTTAGGTTTGTTGCGGGGGGAGGAAATTTTTTTTTCTCTTTGGTTTTGATAAAATGGGATGTGGGAGTTTTTAAATGCTGTGCCCCTGGCTTGTCCCATTTGGGACAGCTGTGTAAGGAGGGTTGTCCCACCAGGCTGGGGGTGCCTCCCCTTACCCCAGGGACCGACCTCCCTTCCCTCTGGCTCCTTCCCCTTTTCTATGAGGAATTAAGATGCTGTAACTTTTTGGAACCTCAGTTTTTTGGTTTTTTATTTGGGTAGGTTTTGGGGTCTAGGCCATTTTTACCCCCTGGGGATAAACAAGATAAGGGGGAAAGGAATAGGGGAGGAAACCTCTCCTCTTACCTTCACCTTTAGCTTCTTGGAAATGGGCCCCTGTGGAATAAATCTGCCAGTTTTTATAAATGCTAAGATTTCTGGCGTCATTTGACTAGCTGCTCTCATGAGGATGGGCATGTCCCTCCCGCCCTCAGTAATCCACCTTCCCTCACTTTCCTCCTTCCCACCAGAACCTGCTCCTCTGCCCCCTCTTGCTTCCCAGTGCCCCTCAACAGGCAGCTTCCTTAGTCCTTTCCACCCAGCCCTAAAGAAAGCCAAGGGCATCCCTCATTGACCGTTTGCCCTTGGGCCAGACCCTTGGGTTCTCCTGGACCTCAGTGTCTCGGTCTGGGAAAGGACTCAAAGGATGACTCAGGCAGGGCTCCTCCCACCGGGAACCCTTCCAGCTTCTACTTTTAGTGAGCCTTGTACCCATTTGGCAGATGTACATTATGGTTTTCAAGACACTTTCTTAAGATGACTTTTTCCCCCCAGAGCTCCTTTAATTATTATAATATTTACAGTCTTAAAAAGTAGAATTCAGGAATCAGAGGTCATACACACCCCCTTCAGTGGTTCATTGGGTGGGCAGGGGGTAGGTGAGGTAGGTAACAGCCTGGTGGAATTATTCCATTCTGTTGGAGGTAGGGAACTTCAGGGCTGAGGGGCAGACTTCAGTGGCAGAAGACTTTGCATGAAGGTGGGTGGTAACTGAGTGTCCAGTTCAAAGGCAGGAAGTAAGGGGGAATCCCTGAGTACTCTGAAGGGCAGATTTGGATGGAGGAAAGGGTGGAAGGGGAGATCCACTTAAAGAGGGGAGGACCCCAGTCAGGATACCAATGGTGGACTAAATACAGGAGACACAGAGTGACTCAGAAGAGCTGATGCATGCCAAGATCCATCCTATTCCTAATCCCCTAAAAGAGTGAGGTAGATGGAAGGTCATGGGGTCAGGAAGTCCATCAGAGGTTTCTATATTTCCACTACAATGTTCTGTACCAGTGGAGAAGCGGGAAAAGGTAGATGGGGGTCCCAGGAAGAGGACCACTCCTCAGGTAGGTTGAAGATGTGTGATAAAATGAGAGATGGTGTAGTGGTGGGTGGGTGGGGTCCAATGGAAGACACCGCTTCTCCATTCCAAAGTGCTAAACCAGTGGAGTAGGGGGTGGAGGTTTGGGCTGGAACGCTTCACCAGTGGATGGGGGAGTCCCAGTAGAAGGTACCCCTCACTGGGCAGGTTAGTAGGGAGGTGACCAAAGGCCTGGTTGGATCAACCCCTGTCCAGGATCCCGACTGCCCCTAAAGGGGCCTGGTGGTATTAGCTGGGCCGGTTCAGGGAGGGATAGTGCAGACAGACATACCAGCCCAGACTTCAGTCCTGTCCGAGACCTGGGTCTGGCGGCCCCTCATCCCTTGGTGTGGGCTCTTCCTGGGGCGCCGGCGGCAGGTCCTGGACGCAGAGCTGGGCGCGCACCTCTCGCATCTGCGCCTGCAGCTCCTCCAGGGCGCCCGGCGGCGGCGCCGCCTGCACCTGCGCCTGCAGGGCCTCCAGCACCAGCGCCAGGTGGTCCACCTCGTCCCGCATCGCGTCCCAGGCGGCGAGCTGCTCTCCCTCCTTGCGACGCTGTTGCGTCTTTTGTCGCGAGTACTCCAGCACCAGGCAGCCGCAGGCCACCAAGAAGATGGTGGCCTCGCCCAGCAGCTCGGCGCCCAGCTCCGCAGCTGCCTCCTCGTTCAACGGCTTGATGGTTTCCGCATTGAAGCCCATGAGGCGCATCTTGGCCCGCATCTCGACCCAGTGGTACACTGCAGGGGAAGAGAGGGGTCGGGGATCTTGGCTAGGACCGCAAGCCCTGCCCCTCGATGCTCAGTGTTCCTGTCGGAGCAATGGGGACGCAGCGGCCAGAATCGCGAGCGCTAGTGGGAAATGGGCGCCTTAACCAAGACCGGCGCCGGGCCTCGCAGTTACCTGACCAGAAGTGGCCTTGAGGGCATTATTTTGAAAACGTCCAGAAGGTTCTGGTTAACTACTGCAGATGAGAATTGCTGCCCTGGAGGGGAGGTCCAGGGTGTGGGGCAGCATCTCTAGGGGGAGGTGAGTGGTCATAAGTCCAGGGCAGGTGTAAACCTTGCTCCTGCCCCACCCCCAACCCACCAGCCAGGCTCCTTCCCTCTCCCCAAAGGTGGAGCTGATGGTGATGCACTCCATCCGGAAGTGAGTTCAGTGTGGGGTTTGGGGCTTTGTACAGAGCTCAGGGCTGGGGCTCCTGCTCTAATGCCAACTTCTTCCTTATCTGATCACTTGTGTGAACAAGAGTTATCACCATTGTCCTTGTTTGTCAATGCAAGAGTGGCCTAGAGTTGATATTTAAGCCTGAATCCCTGCAGTAATAATTAATACTCATCCATTGATACAAGAACTGATGGGGAAAATAAGGTTCCTTGGGCTCATTAAGGGATGAATTTCTGAAAACATTTATACTTGACCCTTGCCAACCATCCTCCACAGCAATCAGGCTGACCTAATAAGGCTTTTTTTTTTTTTTTGCAAGTTAGAAGAATAACATGCACGTGGTGGGGGGATCATTTAGATCACACAGAAGTGAGTAAATTGTAAGACAAAAGTCCATCTTTCCACCTCCAGTTTTGGTCCTCCTAGTCCTCAAAGGTTAACCACTTTTTTTTTTTTGGTCACACTCTGACTGGCGGATCTCAGTTTCCTGACCAGGCATTGAACCCAGGCCACATCAACGAAAGCATGGAATCCTAATCATCTGACCACCAGGGAACTCCAAAGGTTGACCGCTTTTGATCTTTTTCTGTTAACATTTGTTAAGCAAAACATGATAAGGACTAGCCGTAAAGAAAAAGTTTGACACACTGGAATGCTCTGAAATTCATTCCTGTTTGATGCCCCAGAGGGTAATTCCCTGGCAATCTAGTAGTTAAGACTCCATGCATCCAATGCTTCGGGTCCTGGTCTGATCCCTGGTGGGGGAACTAAGTTTCCACATGCTGACCCAATGTGATCAAAAAAGAAAAAAAGAGGGGGGAAAGACACAAGCAAGAGAAAGAAAAGGCAAGTTCCAGACTTGGAGAAGCCATTTGCACCATACCTATCTGACAAATAACTCAGATTCAGGATATGCAAAGACCTCCTGGGGATCAATAAGAGCATGTGAGACCAGTCAATAGAAAAAGACTTGAATCACCTAAGAGGAGAACTAAATGGCCACTCTGTGTGTGTGTGTGTGTGTGTGTGTGTTAGTCTCTCAGCCATATCTGACTCTGAGACCCCATGGACTGTACTCTGCCAGGCTCCTCTGTTCCTGGGATTTCCCTGGCAGAATACTGGAGTGGGTTGCCATTCCCTTCTCCAGGGAATCTTTCTGACCCAGGGATGGAACCCAGGTCTCTTGCATTGCAGGCAGATTTTTTACCATATGAGCCACTAGGGAAGCCCACTAGACACGTTAAAAAAAAAAAAAAGCTGACCTCTATTACACATCAGGGAAATACTAATTAAAATCACAAAGAGAAAGCCCTATAAACCCCCCAGAATAGCTGAAATGAAAACACCAAACATCCTGAAGTGAAGTGAAAGTCACTCAGTCGTGTCCAACTCTTTGGGATCCCATGGACTATATTGTCCATGAAATTCTCCAGGCCAGAATACTGGAGTGGGTAATCTTTCCCTTCTCCAGGGGATCTTCCCAACCCAGGAATCGAACTGGGGTCTCCTGCATTGCAGGCAGATTCTTTACCAGATGAACCACAAGGGAAGCCCAAAGACAGTGGAGTAGGTAGCCTATCCCTTCTCCAGTGGATCTTCCCAACCCAGGAATCGAACTGGGGTCTCCTGCATTGCAGGCGGATTCTTTACCAGCTGAGCTATGACGGAAGCCTGTTTCTACATATCCTAAGTGCTGCTTAAGACAAACTGCAGTCAGACTCCGAGGAGGTCATTGAGGACACACACCCACTCAGGCAGCTGGTTGGCAGTGGACTACTAAATTTAGCATCCAATCCTGATAAACCAGCAATTCCGCTCCTGGGTGGACACCCACCAAAACCTGTCACATGTTCTCCGAAAGACATGTCCCTGCATGTTCATCTCAGTGCTATGAATAAAGGACCCAAGACAATTTGAATGCCCACCCATAACTGCAGGATTCGTTAAAAAAAAAAATGTACACAGTGAAACACTCAACAGCAGTGAGAACAAGTGAAGCATGACAACATACAGCAAACTGAATAGTGTTGAATGAAAGAGGCCGCACAAGCGTACACTGCTGTGTGATTTCCTTTATGTAACAACCCCCAAGAGGCAACCTCCACCCACAGAGTCACAAGTCAGGAGAGTGGCTACCCTTGGCAGGCTTAGTGACTGGAAGGGGGACATGGGAGGCTTTCTAGGGGGCTGGTTATGTTGTTTCCTATTCTTTCTGTGAGTTTATCAAACTGGACACTTAGGATTTGTATACTTTGCTTTAGGTATATTATAATCCAGTTAAAAATTTTCATAACCCAAATGAATCAGTGTTGTCCAGCCACCTTCCTGGTCTCTCCCAAGTGAGTTTCACTTGCAACATCTGGAGGAGCCCAGAGAAATGCCACTGTCCGGTGCCCTGCCCTTCATCAGTCTATTCCTCCCTGTTGCCTGTGGGGGATCAGACTCGGCCTTGGCCACCTGTCAGATGAGCCTGAGACATCTAAGTTCAAGGTGCCCTGACTGCCTATTTAATCCTCTTCCAGTTGGGAAATTGTACAGGCCCCTCCCAAGAGGAATCCCAGTCTTATGATGTCCTCCAGGCTTCTGCTTGTGTGCAGGGAGCAGGGAGAAGGGTTGTGATGGAACCATGAATTCTTTACTCTCCCTGATGTCTGTTAGAAGGCAAAATGGATTCAGAGCCCAGGCCTGAGAAATTCCAGTCCCTCACTCAAAATGGGAGGGCAAGGGGCATGACTATGGCTTGTGTTAAAGGGACTCAAATACACATTCCTTTCTCTCTCTCTTTTTTTTTAACATTTGTAATTGTATTATTTTTTTAAAACTTTAAACTTTTTATTTTGTATTGGGGCATAGCTGATTAACAATGGTGTGACAGTTTCAGGTGAACAGAGAAGGGACTCAACCATACATGGATACACATGTATCCATTCTCCCCTATACCCGCCTCTATCCAGGCTGGCACAAAGCACTGAGTAGAGTTCCCTGTGCTATACAGCAGGTCCGTGTTGGTTATCCATTTTGAATATAGCAGAACACACATTCCTTTCTTGTTTAAAAAACAAAATTTGTTGAGCAGTTAAGACAGTTTTTTTTTTGGCCAAGCAGCATGTGGGATCTTAGTTCCTCAACCAGGGATCTAAAATGTGTCCCCTGCATTGAAAACACAGAGTCTTAACCACTGGGTCACCTGAAAGTCCCCAAGAGAGTCTTTATAATATACTTGTATTATATGATTTGAACCACAAGTTTTAAAATTTTTCAAATTCCACATGTCAATTACCTCCACAAATCTAGACAGTTCCTTAAAGGTAAAGGCTCTAAAGGGAATCTCAGCCTGAAATTGAGGAGGATTTTATGTCACCATCTATAAATGCAGCTATGGTTATCAAGCACAGTAGTTAAAACAAAAAAATGGTGAAACCACTCACGTTTGCTTCCCTAACAGTGTCTTATATTCCCAAGCATATTTTTGCCAACTTAGCAACACTTCAGAGTTATTTCATTACTAATAAATAAATCTCATAATTTGCAAAGGAGCTTTATATATTTCAACACACAAGAATCTCCCAAACATAACACAGAGAGAAGAAACGCAAGTTCTAATAGATACAAACAGTGTGAAAAAAACTGACTGTGGACACACACATGTTTAGGAAAAGGAAAATCTCACATGGAGTAACTAACACTCAGCAACTTCAGGACAGATGAGGGAGGAAGCAGGAAGAAAAGAGGCTTTTTAATGTTATCTCCTAAAAACGGGGGAAAAACCCAAAGCAAGTAGGGCAAAATGTTCATCTCTGTTAATCCCAAGTGATAGGTACATGGGTGTTTGTTACATTATTTTCTCTATGTCTGCAATACGTAATGATTAAAAGTAAAAGATTACAGACTTCCCTGGTGGTCCAGTGGCTAAGACTCTGAGCTCCCAGTGCAAGGGCTAGGGTTTGATCCCTGGTCAAGGAACTAGATCCCGCATGCGGTGGCCAAATAAATAAATAAAAATATATAAAAAGTAAAAGAGTATTTCCAAAAAACACCCAATTTTATATATTTATATATATATATATATATATATATATATATATATATATATATATATATATATATATATATTTGCCACTTGGGGGCAGGCGAAGAGATTTTGATGAATGCACAGTGATAGAAATCAGGTCACTGGTTCCCTGAGGGCAGGGGTGGCCAGAGGGATGGACCGAAAAAAAAATACAAGGAAATCTGGAAGATGATGGAAATATTTTTAGTGGTAGTGATTTCATGGCAAATACCCATGATAAACCCATCACAGTGAACACTTAAAATAAGCACAGTTTATTGCATGTAAGTTATACCTCAAAAATGTTGTTAAATAAAAAAGGAAGTTTACATTTTATACGATTATGAAAGTGAGAAGGCAAGCCACAGACTGGGAGAAAATATTTGCAAATCATATATTTGATGAAGGACTTGTTCCAGAACACATAACGAGCTCTTAAAACTCAACAACAGGAAGATAAATAATCCAGTTAAAATGGGGGAAAGATTTGAACAGACACTTCAGATAAGATCAGATCAGTTGCTCAGTTGTGTCCGACTCTTTGCGACCCCAGGAATCACAGCACGCCAGGCCTCCCTGTCCATCACCAACTCCCGGAGTTCACTCAGACTCACGTCCATCGAGTCAGAGATGCCATCCAGCCATCTCATCCTCTGTCATCCCCTTCTCCTCCTGCCCCCAATCCCTCCCAGCATTAGAGTCTTTTCCAATGAGTCAACTCTTCGCATGAGGTGGCCAAAGTACTGGAGTTTCAGCTTTAGCATCAGTCCTTCCAAAGAAATCCCAGGGCTGATCTCCTTCAGAATGGACTGGTTGGATCTCCTTGCAGTCCAAGGGACTCTCAAGAGTCTCCTGCAACACCACAGTTCAAAAGCATCAATTCTTCAGCGCTAAGCCTTCTTCACAGCCCGACTCTCACATCCATACATGACCACAGGAAAAACCACAGCCTTGACTAGACGAACCTTTGTTGGCAAAGTAATGTCTCTGCTTTTGAATATGCTATCTAGGTTGGTCATAACTTTCTTTCCAAGGAGTAAGCGTCTTTTAATTTCATGGCTGCAGTCACCATCTGTAGTGATTTTGGAGCCCAGAAAAATAAAGTCTGACACTGTTTCCACTGTTTCCCCATCTATTTCCCATGAAGTGGTGGGACCGGATGCCATGATCTTCGTTTTCTGAATGTTGAGCTTTAAGCCAACTTTTTCACTCTCCACTTTCACTTTCATCAAGAGGCTTTTTAGTTCCTCTTCACTTTCTGCCATAAGGGTGGTGTCATCTGCATATCTGAGGTTATTGATATTTCTCCCAGCAATCTTGATTCCAGCTTGTGTTTCTTCCAGTCCAGCGTTTCTCATGATGTACTCTGCATAGAAGTTCAATAAACAGGGTGACAATATACAGCCTTGACGAACTCCTTTTCCTATTTGGAACCAGTCTGTTGTTCCATGTCCAGTTCTAACTGTTGCTTCCTGACCTGCATACAAATTTCTCAAGAGGCAGATCAGGTGGTCTGGTATTCCCAACTCTTTCAGAATTTTCCACAGTTTATTGTGATCCACACAGTCAAAGGCTTTGGCATAGTCAATAAAGCAGAAATAGATGTTTTTCTGGAACTCTCTTGCTTTTTCTATGATCCAGCGGATGTTGGCAATTTGATCTCTGGTTCCTCTGCCTTTTCTAAAACCAGCTTGAACATCAGGAAGTTCACGGTTCACATACTGTTGAAGCCTGGCTTGGAGAATTTTGAGCATTACTTTACTAGCGTGTGAGATGAGTGCAATTGTGCGGTAGTTTGAGCATTCTTTGGCATTGCCTTTCTTTGGGATTGGAATGAAAACTGACCTTTTCCAGTTCTGTGGCCACTGCTGAGTTTTCCAAATTTGCTGGCATATTGAGTGCAGCACTTTCACAGCATCATCTTTCAGGATTTGGAATAGTTCAACTGGAATTCCATCACCTCCACTAGCTTTGTCCGTAGTGATGCTTTCTAAGGCCCACTTGACTTCACATTCCAGGATGTCTGGCTCTAGGTCAGTGATCACACCATCGTGATTATCTGGGACATGAAGATCTTTTTTGTACAGTTCTTCTGTGTATTCTTGCCATCTCTTCTTAATATCTTCTGCTTCTGTTAGGTCCATAACCATTTCTGTCCTTTATCGAGCTCATCTTTGCATGAAATGTTCCTTTGGTATCTCTGATTTTCTTGAAGAGATCCCTAGTCTTTCCCATTCTGTTGTTTTCCTCTATTTCTTTGCACTGATCGCTGAAGAAGGCTTTCTTACCTCTTCTTGCTATTCTTTGGAACTCTGCATTCAGATGCTTATATCTTTCCTTTTCTCCTTTGCTTTTCGCTTCTCTTCTTTTCACAGCTTTTTGTAAGGCCTCCCCAGACAGCCATTTTGCTTTTTTGCATTTCTTTTCTATGGGAATGGTCTTGATCCCTGCCTCCTGTACAATGTCACGAACCTCATTCCATAGTTCATCAGGCACTCTATCTATCAGATCTAGGCCCTTAAATCTATTTCTCACTTCCACTGTATAATCATAAGGGATTTGATTTAGTTCATACCTGAATGGTCTAGTGGTTTTCCCTACTTTCTTCAATTTAAGTCTGAATTTGGCAATAAGGAGTTCATGGTCTGAGCCACAGTCAGCTCCCGGTCTTGTTTTTGCTGACTGTATAGAGCTGCTCCATCTTTGGCCACAAAGAATATAATCAATCTGATTTCGGTGTTGACCATCTGATGATGTCCATGTATAGAGTCTTCTCTTGTGTTGTTGGAAGAGGGTGTTTGTTATGACCAGTGCATTTTCTTGGCAAAACTCTATTAGTCTTTGCCCTGCTTCATTCCATATTCCAAGGCCAAATTTGCCTGTTACTCCAGGTGTTTCTTGACTTCCTACTTTTGCATTCCAGTCCCCTATAATGAAAAGGACATCTTTTTTGGGTGTTAGTTCTAAAAGGTCTTGTAGGTCTTCATAGAACCGTTCACCTTCAGCTTCTTCAGCATTACTGGTTGGGGCATAGACTTGGATTACTGTGATATTGAATGGTTTGCCTTGGAAACGAACAGAGATTATTCTGTCATTTTTGAGATTGCATCCAAGTACTGCATTTCAGACTCTTTTGTTGACCATGATGGCCACTCCATTTCTTCTGAGGGGTTCCTGCCCGCAGTAGTAGATATAATGGTCATCTGAGTTAAATTCACCCATTCCAGTCCATTTCAGTTCGATGATTCCTAGAATGTCAATATTCACTCTTGCCATCTCTTGTTTGACCACTTCCAATTTGCCTTGATTCATGGACCTGACATTCCAGGTTCCTATGAAATATTGCTCTTTACAGCATTGGACTTTGCTTCTATCACCAGTCACATCCACAGCTGGGTATTGTTTTTGCTTTGGCTCCATCCCTTCATTCTTTCTGGAGTTATTTCTCCACTGATCTCCAGTAGCATGTTGGACACTTCATCAAACATGATATGCAAACTGTTAATAAGCAAGTGAAAAGATGCTCAAATCATTAGTCAGCAGAGAAATACAAATCAAACCCACATGAGATTCCATTTCACACACACTTTGTTGTTGCTGCTCAGTCACTTAGTCATGTCTGACTCTGTGACTCTACGGACTGCAGCATGCCAGGCTTCCCTGTCCTTCACCATCTCCAGGACTTTGCTCAAACTTATGTCCACTGAGTCGATGATGTCATTCAACCATCTCATCCTCTGTCACCCCTTTCTCCTCCTGCCTTCAATCTTTCCCAGCATAAGGATCTTTTCCAATGAGTTGGATCTTCGCATCAGGTGGCCAAAGTACTGGAGTTTCAGCTTCAGCATCAGTCCTTCCAATGAATATTCAGGACTGATTTTTTTTTAGGATTGACTGGTTGGATCTCCTTGTGTCCAAGGGACTCTCAAGAGTCTTTTCTAGCACCACAGTTTGAAAGCATCAATTCTTCGGCGTTCAGCCGTCTTTATGGTCCAACTCTCATATCCATACATGACTACTGGAAAAATCATAGCTTTGACAACATGGACCTTTGTTGGCAAAGTGATATCTCTGCTTTTTAATATACTGTCTAGGTTTGTCATAGCTTTTCTTCCAAGAAGCAAGCATCTTTTAATTTTGTGGCTGCAGTCACTGTCCGAAGTGATTTTGGAGCCTAAGAAAATAAAGTCTGTCACTGTTTCCATTGTTTCCCCATCTACTTGCCATGAAGTGATGGTACTGGATGCCATGATCTTGGTTTTCTGAATATTGAGTTTTAAGCCAGCTTTTTCACTCTCCTCTTTCACCTTCACATCAAGAGGCTCTTTAGTTCCTCTTCGCTTTCTGTCATAAGGGTGGTGTCATCTGCATATCTGAGGTTATTGATATTTTCCCCGGCAATCTTGATTCAAGCTTGTGCTTCATCTAGCCTGGCATTTTGCATGATGCACTCTGCATGTAAGTTAAATAAGTAGGGTGATTATATATAAAGCCTTGATGTACTCCTTTCCCAATTTTCAACCAGTCTGCCATTCTATGTTGGTTCTAACTGTTGCTTCTTGACCTGCGTACAGGTTTCTCAGGAGGCAGATAGGGTGGTCTGGTATTCCCATCTCTTTCAGAATTTTCCACAGTTTATTGTGATCCACAGTAAAAGGCTTTGGCGTAGTCAGTGAAGCAGAAGGAGATGTTTTTCTGGAATTCCATTGCTTTCTCTATGATGCTAATTTTGATGTTGGCAATTTGATGCTGAAACTAAAACCTGACTCAGCCAAAAAAAAAAAAAGACTGTACAATGGTCTCATATGGAATTGGAGGGGAGGGGGGATGCTCTGGAGCCAGGGCAGGCCAGCCCCAGCCCTGCTCTATGACTGTCCTAGCCGGCAGGACATCCGCAGCTACTGCTTCCGCCCCTCCCACTCCCTGAGCCACCCTCACTGCAAGAAGAACCCGCCTGCCAATGCAGGGCACTTCAGTTCAGTAAATGGATTTAAAGAGCCCACGTGCTTCGGGACAACTAAGTCTGCTCACCACAACTACTGAGCCCACTTGCGGCAACTACTGAAGTCTGGCACCTGGAGCCGGTGCTTTGCAACAAGAGAAGCCATCGCAGTGAGAAGCTCATGCACCGCCAAAAAGAGCAGCCCCTGCTCTCAGCAACTAGAGAAAGGCCGCAGCAATGAAGACCCTGTACAGCCAAAAATAAATACATTTCTAAAAAACTCATCAAATTTACACACACTATAAGTAGTGACATTGTATATATATATATAGAAAAAACATTGTAAGTCAATTATACTTCAATACAATTTTAAACATTTAAACCATCAAATTTTATACTTTATATACATGCATTGTATTGTGTGTCGCTTATACCTCAATAAAGCCGCTTTGACAAAAATATCCAAGGGAAGGCAGGGTAAGGACTTAGAGAAAAAGGACTGAAAGAGTTTGTGGCAGGAGACGGGGTACAGAGTGGGTGGTATGTGGCTGAGAATTGCTGCTTTTAATGAGGAGCCTTAGAAAATGCTTATTTATTTTTTTAAAGATTTAACTGATTATTTGTTTTGGCTGTCCTGGGTTGCTGTGCACGGGCTTTCTCCAGCGGCGGCAACCAGGGGCTGCTCTCCAGCTGCGGTGTGCAGGCTTCTCACTGAGGGGGCTGCTCTTGTTGCAGAGCACGGGCTCTAGAGGCCCGGCTTCAGTAGTTGCTGCACCTGCTTGGTTGCTCCTGGGGATGTGGGATCTTCCTGGAGCAGGGATCGAACCATGTCTCCTGCATCGGCAGCCAGCGTCTTAACCACTGGACCACCATGGAAGCCCCGGGAATGTTTATTCTTTAAACTGAGAATTAAAAAATAAACATTTAATGTAATTACACTACTGAGCAACTGAACTGTGTAATTACACACACGCGTTGGCACAGACACAATATTCATGGGACCTGAGCACTGCAGCGCCTATCCTCACCCACCTGCTCTGATTGGTCACCAGGTCTGATGTATCGCAGTCTCTGCCCCTTGGCGCCCCCTGCAGCTCCCCACCAAGAAGGGATCATCCAGAAAATAAAAATACAATGTTAAGCCACAGCCCTCTTCTGCAGAAAACCCTGCTACAGTGGTCTCTACTTGCTCACAGAAAATGTCCTGACTGCTTAAAATGGCCACAAGGCCCAATGGGATTTTTTTTAATTTATTTTTTGTTTAAAAAATTCTGGCAGCGCCAAGAAGCTTGTGAGATCTTAGTTCTCCAACCAGGGATCAAACCCTGCTCTGGGAGCACAGAGTCTTAACCACGGGATTATCAGGGAAGTTCTTTCTCTTTTTTTCACCCAAGTGTTATTCTTAAGAAGAATCTTCTTGTTGTTTAATCACTAAGTCCTGTCGGACTCTGCAACACCATGGACTGGAGACTGCCAGGCTCCTCTGTTCGCAGGATCTCCTGGGCAAGAATACTGGAGTGGGTTGCCATTTCCTTCTCCAGGGGATCCTCTCTACTCAGGGATCGAATCCGCATCTTCTGTATTGGCAGGTGGGTTCATTGGCATGCACAAAGATTGAGTCCAAGGTCCCTGTTGACACCTTTCTGCCCAGAGTGGCTTTTGGGAAGTTCCTTCCCTTCTAGTCACCAAGGTGTCCTGATGCTGCCTTTCAGATCAAGTAGAAGTGGAGCCACTGTTTGGTGTGTGACATGTCCATCTTCTAAGCTTAAAACTCAAAGCTCATGGGAAACTTAGAAGAACAGAACGGCAAACTCTGGGGTACCTTATACGCTGTCTCTTGGAGAGGTCCCTGCAAGACTGAGCCCCAGGTACAGGAGTAACCTGCTCACTAACATATCCTATAAAGACTTTCTTCCTTTTCGGTCTCACCTCCCTCTCCAGGCACCCCTTGTACCTACCCCTCTAAGAGTCAAAGAATAGTAGTCATTTATTATTCCCATAGTTACTTTCTGAAGAGGTAAAGATGCATTTCTCTTGCATCTCCTGCATTGGCAGGTGGATTCTTTATTGCTGAGCCACCAGGGGAAAATCATGTATATCTTGCCACAATTTAAAAAGAAAAGGTAACCTGGCAACGAGAAATTGGTTTAGGTGCTGCTCTATGTCACAGCCAACTGGTCAACACCAACTGGCTGTATTGCAATATGACCCGGATGATGATCACCCAGAGTTAGTGCAGACCCCA
Source organism: Bos indicus (assembly GCF_029378745.1). Classification (NCBI taxonomy): domain Eukaryota; kingdom Metazoa; phylum Chordata; class Mammalia; order Artiodactyla; family Bovidae; genus Bos; species Bos indicus. Next base: position 53,673,599 of record NC_091777.1, read on the forward strand.
CACTATATGGGCTCAGTCCCAGCAGACTACCCCGACTCCAGACCTCAACCACAAGTGGGGTTCCCAAGCCATGTGCACTTCTGACTGACTGGTTACAAATTCGGGGTGCCCACAATTCTCTCAGGTTCAAAACTGTCTAGAATAACTCATAGATGCCCTAAAAACATTATAAACATACTTGCAATTACAGTTTCATTATAAAAGATGCACAGAGGGTGAGATTAGGAGAGCTTCCTGGCTCTCTCCCTGAGAATCAGAACAGGAATCAGGTTGCCACCCAGGAATCACTGTTCCATCAGGAGTGATGAAATTTTCTGCCAAGTGATTGAACTTGGCGGTCTCAATATGGCTAGTTTAAAGTCACAACCCTCTGGGGGTCTGAGGCGGGGAAAAATAAATTAGGAGTTTGGGATTCACACAGATCAGATCAGATCAGATCAGTCGCTCAGTCGTGTCCGACTCTTTGCGACCCCATGAATCGCAGCACGCCAGGCCTCCCTGTCCATCACCATCTCCCGGAGTTCACTCAAACACACTGTTATATATATAAAATAGGTAAATAAGAAGGGCCTACTTTACAGCACAGAGAACTCTACTCGGTATTTATAATGGAAAAGAACCTGAAAAAAATACATATGTATAGTTGAAAACATATGTATAATTTAACACAACATGGTAAATTACCTACATACTTCGATAAAATAAAATCACAGTGCTGTAAATCTTCTATCTATACCTTATTCATAGGTCCTTCTGGTGACCGGCCTAGCCTGGTTTGAGTAATCTCATTAGCATTAGCAAACACACACCCATCCTTTAGAAATTTATGGATGTTTCTGGAATGCTGTTAGGAGTTGCGAAAACATCTGCATATATTCTTTATTATTAACACTAAAGGAATTTACTTGATACATTGTCATCACTGGTGACTGACTTTGCAGGGCAGACGGCCAGAGACAGAAGCTGTCTTCCCTGGGTGCTGCTGGCCTCCATGACATGTGGCAGCCGGCAGTGGTCAGAGGCAGGCCGGGGCCCAGGGCCAGAGTTGGCATAGGGTCCCGACTGCTCATCTTCTCAGGTACAGGCCTCTCCCCACCCTCCTCCTCCGGCCCAGCTCCCCAGCCGGCCCTCACGTCTCTCTCTCCTGCAGCTCTCTTCCTCCTGCTGTTCCCATGCCTGCAAGGCTGGCCCCGTGCCTCCAAAGGTGAGCAGGGGTGTTGTGGGGCAGGGAAGTCCAGCTCCTTTGGGGTGGCCGGGCAGTGGGGAGGGGCCCAGCTTCCACCTCGGTGCTCCTGCTCAGCTGAAATGCCAGCCTGAGCGTGAAATTCTGACACACTTTCCACCCTCGGGTTCTGGGGTTGCCTCTGGGAGGATCCCCTCTGCCAGCCCCCTGTGCTGGGGGGCAGGGGTCTTCCCAGGAGGGAGGAGAAATGGGGCTTGGAGGGAGATAGGGAGGGGCCAGCTGAGTCAAGTAATTGTAACTGTGCTGTGCTCAGTTGTGTCCGACTCTTTGCAACCCCCTGGACTGCAGCCCACCAGGCCTCTCTGTCCATGGGATTCTCCAGGCAAGAATACTGGAGTGGGTTGCCATGCCCTCCTCCAGGGCATCTTCCCAACCCAGGGATGGAACTCTTCTCTATTGCATCTCCTGCACTGGCGGGCAGGTTCTTTACCAATGTCCCACCTGGGAAGCCCAGATGAGTCATGGTCAAAAGTCCCTTTCTACAAAAAGCTCAGCTGGGGAAGCTTCTCTATCATCACTGCCCGACAGCAACTTTCACTCTGGTGACACCCTCAAGAAGCAGACAATCCCATTTTAGGGATGGGGAAAGTGTGGCTCAGAGGGGTGAAGTTAATTGCATGAGGTGAGGGGGAAAAACGGGGCTTAAACCTTGACCCAGCAAGTCCTCTTTCCTCTACTTAAAAAAAAAAACACTGTTTTTTTCATTTTCGCTGGGTCTTAGTCACTGCACGTGGGATCTAGTTCCCTGACCAGGGATCAAACCCAACCAGGCCCCCTGCATTGTGAGCATGGAGTTTAAGTCACTGGACTGCCAGGGAAGTCCTCCTCACTGTCCCATTCTCTTTCTGGAAACTGAGGGAGGCTGATCAGTACTTTTTTTTTAATGACCACTGGCTGTATGCACTTTTTTGCTGTGACGGGACACCCAAGGTGAGTGGCTGTAACTCTGCCCACAGAGGGCCAGAGAACTCAGCAGAGAAGCCACGGCCCTGGGCCAGGAGGAAGGCAGATGAGGAGGTAGCGAGAGGAAAGGGGGCACGTGTACTCTGGGGACAGAGGTGACCTGGACACTGGACCGCAGTGCTGGGTAAGGGATAAACGGATGCAGGGAAACACAGATCAAAACCACAAGGAGATACCACTTCCCACCCACAAAGGAATGGCTATAATCAGAGACTCAGACATCATGGACTGGCAAGGATGTGGGGAAATCAGCACTCATATACTGCTGGTGGAAATGAAATGGGGCAGTGTCCAGAATAGACAGCAAGTAGACTGGTGGTGGTTGCCTGAGGCTGGGGCGTGTCGGGAAGTGGGCGGAAGAGAGCAGCAACTGCTGATGGACACGGGTTTCCTTTTAGGGTGATTGAACATCTTCTAAAATCAATCGTGGTAGTGACTGCACAACTCTGAAAATATACTAAAAACCATGTATGCTTGAAATGAGTGAATTGTATGATATGTGAATTCTACCTTTAAAAAAATTTTTTTTTAAATTTATCTATTTGGCTCTGCTGGTTCTTAGTTGCTGTAGGTGGGATCTTCATTGTCAAATGTTGTGCATGGGGGATCTTTTAGTTTGAGTATGTGGGATCTTTTTTAGTTATGGCCACTTAAACTCAGTTGCAGCCTGTGGGATTTAGTTCCCTGATCAGGGATTGAACCTCGGCTCCTTGCACTTGGAGCTTGGAGTCTCAGCCACTGAACCACCGGAGAAGTCCCTGAATTCTATCTCTCTGTTGTTGCTGTTGTCAGTTCCTCTCTTTTTTAGTATTTACTAATGTATTTGGCTGTCCAGGTCCTGGCTGTGGCACATGGGCTCTTTGATCTGCTGCTGCAGCGTGCAGAATGGCTTAGTTGTGGCATGTGGGATCTAGTTCCCTGTTTGGTTGTTTAGTCGCTCAGTTGTGTCCGACTCTTTGTGACCCCATGGACTGTAGCCTGCCAGGCTCCTCTGTCCATGGGATTTTCCAGGCCAGATTGTTGCAGAGGATTGCCATTTCCTTCTTCAGGAGATCCTCCCGACCCAGGGATCGAACCTGCATCTCCATGTCTCCTGCATCGCAGACAGATTCTTTTACTGCTGAGCCACCGGGGAAGCCCTAATAGTCCCCAGACCAGGGAGCAAACCTGGGTCCCCTACACTGGGACCTCAGAGTCCTAGCCACTAGACCACCAGTGAAGTCCGCTGGATTCAATCTTAATAAAGGTATTCGAGAGAAAAAACACAGGGAACTCCTTGGTGGTCCAGTAGTTAGGACTCCATGCTTTCACTGCCAACGTCTCGAGAGCAAGCCAAAAAACTACACAAAGGCAAAAAACATCCCCCAGCCCCAGAAATGAATGGATGTGAGGGCAGGGCCCCTGCACCCAGGCCCTCCCGCTGAGCTGAGTCTGGCCCGCAGGCGAGGTGCTGGTCCTGAGAAAGGAGCGCTGGCGGCTCTGCGGCAGCATGGCGCTGGACCCCAAGGACAAGAAGTGGAGCTGCTGCAGAGGCTTCTACCCTTTCCACCGCCCTACGCAGAGGTGCTGCCAAACCTGGGGGAAGTTCCTGGTCATCCCCATGGACCCGGAAAAGTCAGAGGCTGAAGACTGCAGGATGTACACCCAGAAAGCTCTAGGTAGGTCCTGTCCCCACTGGTAGCCTCTCTGTCTGCTCTGGGGGTCACAGAGACCCTTTTCTCTCTCCTTCCTTCCCGGGAGCTCTGCCCTCCTCCTAGGGGCTTGTCTGCTACCAGACAAGGGGTCTGTGCCAAGAAGTTAGTTGCGTTCCAGCTCCCTACTGTGTGACCTCAGACAAGTGTTCTGCCCTCTCTGGGCCCAGTCTACCTGTCATCAGAGTAAGGGCATGCACAAGAACTTTTCCAAAGGTCGGGGGCGGGGCCTTTCAAAGTCATTGGAAGTGACATCAGGGGCAATCCCTCTTGTGTTCTGCCCTCCTCTGAGTCCCTCCCCGTCCCGGGTCCCAGATCCCCACATGTGTGTGCATGTGTGATGGGAAGTCCCCTGGGTATCTCACAAGAATGGCCGACTCCAAACACAGGCAGGGGTGGGGGCTCCTGGTTTTTGGAAGTTGCCACCAGGTGGAAATCACCTGAGGGCCACTACACTGCAGTGGGGCCTGCTGCCTCCCTGGAGGGTCCCAGAGACACTTCCAAGGTCACAGGCCCTGTCTCTGAACTGGGCTGGTGGTGACCTGGGTGTTTGTTTTTCTCTTCTCCGTGTATTACAGAATAAAACAAAGACTGATGATTAGATCTGTGTGCATTCTCAAGCAAACATGTCCTTGACAGAACAAGCCTGATACTGATGGGCATACATTCTGATCTGGCTTTGATGAAAAGCAAATCATCGTGTTAACTGGCTAGAAATGCAGGACATTCTTCTTTTCCTTCTGGCTGATTACATTTCACGAACAGGTGTTAGAGAATAGGAACAACAAGAGCAATCTCCCTTCTTGGGATTGGAACCTCTATGGATCCAAGTAAACTTCTCCCAGGGACATGAGCCCCACCGGCCCTGTGAGAGGAGGTCCCCTGGGAATCCGGCACTAACCCGAAGTCACGTGTAGTATTGTGTGTTGCAGGGCAGCCTGTCCACCTGCCTTCTGAGTCATACCTGGGAGGGGAGGCAAAAACCTTGACACCAACTCGATGCTTTGAGTGTGACTCACCACGCCCAGGACCTTAGGTCTCACTCTGAAAGATCACACCAGGTAACTCATGGCACAGAGGCTGGGCTTAAATATACAGCAAAAATGTGATGGGTGAGGGTCTGCCCCTGAGTGTGGACAGCTCAAATGAGCCATGGATATCAATGGTCTTGGTTTCCTGCTCACCTGGAAAGTTGGGGAATGATGGGGCCACGATACATCCCTCCGCCCCCAGAACCCCTCTCTCCACTTTTGGCTGCCCTTCTGTGCTCCTGGAAGCTCAGTGCCTCTCCTCCGCTTCTGGTGGACACTGACTTTGGGCAGTGCCCTCAAGAGAGGAGGGGATAGGGACCTCCCTGGTGGGCCAGTGGCTAAGACTTTGCCTACCAGTGTAGGGGGGGTGGGTTCAATCCCTGGCTGGGGAGCTAAGATGGACTCAGGTGCCTTGGGCCAAAAAATCAAACCATAAAATAGAAGCAATATTGTAACAAAACTTTAAAAATGGTCCACATCAAAAAAGCTTTAAAATAAAAAATAAAAACAAGGCGGGGACAGGAGAAGGTGGAGGTGGGGCCTGTCTCTTCAGTCCCCTCTGTGGCTGGGCTGCAAGCTCTTACATCTGCCCATCTGGGTCCTGCTTCTGGTGCCCCCCCTTTTTTAAAGACATTTACAAATATTTATTTATTTTGGAGAAGGAAATGGGAACCCAGTCCAGTATTCTTGCCTGGAGAATCCCATGGGCAGCCTGGAGGGCTACAGCCCATGGGATTGCAGAGCCGGATACGACTGAAGAGACTCAGCATGCTTTTGTTTCTTAGGGCGGGGTCTTCATTGCTGCAGCACTCTTTCTCCAGCTGCCGAGCGCAAGCCTCTCATCGTGGTGGCTTCTCTTGTTTCAGGACGTGGGCTCTGGGCACGTGGGCTCAGTAGTTGTGATGCAAGTCCATAGTTGCTCCGAAGCACGTGAGATCTTAGTGCCCGGACTAGGGGTCAAACCCGTGTCCCCTGCATTGGCAAGTGGGTTCTTAACCACTGGAGCACCAGGGAAGTCCTCCTGGGCCCGTCTGACATCTCCGGACAGTGTCTGGTCCCCGGGGACCTTAGCCCCCTGCTGGATCCCTCACCATACCAGCCCACACTTCGGTCCTGCACGGGCTTGAATAAACAAAACCAACGAACACACATGCAGGAAAAACTTGCACAGTTCCCAGGAGCTCTCCGGGGCCCCTGAGGTCCTGCACAAATCTGCCATCCCAAGCTCATCTTGCCCCCACTCTGCTCCAGCCGCTCTCACCGCTCCCTGCAGCCACTGGATACTTTCGCAAGCTGTGCCCTTTACTAGATCATCCTTCTCTCCCACACTGCTGCTAGTGCATAACAGAGGCTCACAGATCCATCCACCCTCACCTGGCCAAGGGGACCTGACGCCTTCTCCTCCAAGACTCCTTCTCAGTCACTTAACATACAGATACAGAGCATTTTATAGGATGATTCCCACTTATATTAATACATATGTGTATATCTACCAATATACATGGGGCTTCCCAGGTGGCCAGAGTGGTAAAGAACCTGCCTGTCAATGCAGCAGACCTAAGAGACAGGGATTCTATCCCTGGGTTGGGAAGATCCCCTGGAGGAAGGCATGGCAACCCACCCCAGTATTCTTGCCTGGAGAATCCCAGGGACAGAGGAGCCTGGTGGGCTACAGTCCATAGGGTCACACAGAGTTGGACACCACTGAAGAGACTTAGCACGCACCAATATATACACAATGCATAACTTTTTTTCTGTACACACACGTGCGTGTGTGCATTTAGGATCATGAAATACAGCTAAAAGTTAACAATGATCATCTCTGGGTAGTGGGATTACAGATGATTTTTTTTTTCATTTCATTGTTTTTCAGTTTTCACTGCTGTTTCTATACTGAACCTGTTGTCTCCTAAATATGATTGGGAAATAACGTGATTGGAGTGAAATTCCTTTCTGTACTGACACCTTCAACTCCAGACCACCCAGTGCTCTCAGCTCACAAGTCACGAAAGGCCATACCCTGCTTTCCAAGGCCCCAAGCCTTGTGTGATCTGGTCTCCCGCCTCTCGTCCTGCCCGCTAAGGTCCATGACTAAGCCATGGAGTCATCCCTTCTCACTCTCATCTTTGGGCCTCTGCACATGCTGTTCTCTTTGCACCTGGACTTCACCCCGTTTACGTTTTCCCTTTGTTGGTAAGAATCTGTATCCTTTCACTGTAAGGCTATGTCGGCTTACTATGTAGCAAATAAATCATCAGGTCTGAGGGTGGTTTGGAGGACCCATGACACAGGGAGATTCAGGGATTCAGTGATATGACTCTTGTAAAATCCTCGCAGTGCCTGGAACCTAAGAAATGTGAACTGGAAGAGATTATGTTCTTCTGTATCTCAATTTCCTTCTCTGTAAAATGAAGGTTATTACCATTCTGCACCCTTAGGGTGGGGATGCTTCTAACCTGGGGCAAGGACGCTCTTCCCAGACAAGGGAGGAAAAATAAGAGCCATAAAGGAAAAGATGGGAAAACCTGTTTATTAAAGTTGAAAAACTTTTTGTAAAAGGACAGAAGACCTCACAAACAAGCACCAAGGATGAGCAAAGCAAACATTCTTTTTGGGGGCGGGGAGGGGGGAGCTGTGCCCATGTGGCTTACGGGATCTTAGTTCCCTGACCAGGGATTGAACCCAGGCCCTCGGCAGTGAGAGTACGGGGTTCTAAGTACCGGACCGCCAGGCAATTTTACAACACAGGCATTTCTCATAGAATTGAAAGGTCCGATAAACAGCTGAAAATGAATATGCTGAGCTCCCTAGCGATCATCTGGGAAGCACAGACCACAGCCCCATGTCAGCCTTCTCACTCCAAGGCTCTAACAAGAGGTTTGCCAAAAAGTATCCCCATCTCGGGCTTCCCTGGTGGCTCAGAGGTAAAGAATCCGCCTGCCAATGCAGGAGACATGGGTTCGATCCCTGGTTCAAAAGATCCCACACGCCTGGGAATAACTAACCCTGTGCACAACTACTGCGCCTGCGCTCTAGAACCCTGAAGCCCACGCACCTAAAGCCTGGGCTCCGCAACACGAGAGGCCACCGCAATGAGAAGCCCACACACTGCAATTAGGAAGCCCCGGCTCCACGCAACTAGAGAAAAAGCCCTCGCGGCAATGAAGACCCAGCACAGCCATAAACAAACAAATGAATTATTTTTTTAAATGTCCCCATCTCAAATGAAGGGGCAGTATGCAAATTCTGTGTAGAGCACTTAGAAATCATAACAGAACAGCCTAAAAAAGGGGGATGTGGTATATTAAATAGTGGGTCCCAATCTCCGGATCTTGTGAATCTTACTTTATGCGGCAAAAAGGACTTTGCAGATGTGATGGAGTTAAGGATTTGAGATGGGGAATGATCCAAGATTATCCAGGTGGGCCCTAAACGCAACCAAAGGGTCCCTGTGTGAGGGAGGCAGGGGGAGATTTGATCACTGGAGTAGGAGGAAGGGATGAACACACCCAAGTCCCTAGAACATGTGACTGTTGCCTTATTTGGCAAAAGGATCTTTACAGATGTGATTAAGGTTAAGAATTTCAAGGTGGTGTCATCTTAGCTTACCCAGATGGGCCCTAAATCCAGTGACAAGTGTCCTAATACGAGAGGGAAGAGGAAAAGAAAACACAGACATACAGGGGAGGGGGCTGTGTGAAGAAGGAGGGAGAGAGTGATTGACGCTGCCATGAGGCAAGGAAAGCCTGGAGCCACCGGAAGCTGGAAGAGGCGAGGAACCTGCTCTCCCCTCAAGCCTTTGGAGGGAGCACAGCCCTGCCAGCATTCCAGCCCAGTGATATCGATCTGGGTTTTCTGGCCTCGGGAATTGTTAAGAGAATAAATGTGTGCTTCTGTTTTGAACTTTTTGTATTGGGGTATAGCCAATGTACAGTGTTGTGGTAGTTTCGGGTGGACAGAAAAGGGACTCAGCCATACATATACATGTATCCATTCTCCCCCAAACCCTTTTCCCATCCGGGCTGGCACATAACATTGAGCAGAATTCCATGTGCCATACAACAGGTCCTTGTTGGTTATCCATTTTGAATATAGCCATGTGTACATGACCACCCAAAGTCCCTAACTGTCCCTGAATAACCATAAGTGTGTTTTCTAAGTCTGTGAGTCTCTTTCTGTTTTGTCAGGTCTAAAAGTGTATTCTTTTAAGCCACCAAGTTTGCGGTAATTGGTTACAACCACCACAGGAAACTGATATGACTGACTGATGACTTGAACAGATCTAATTATTATCAGATAATGGTATTAACAGACGCAATTATTATCTTTGCCAAAGAAGATGATGAGCATGGCCAGTAAACACATATAAAGATGCTCAACATCATACCTGAGAGAAAGACAAATTAAAACCACAATAATAACACGAGGAGCTCAGCTTGGTACCCTGTGATGACCTAGAGGGATGGGATGGCGGGTGGGATGGGAGGGAGCCTCAGGAGGGAGGGGATATATGTATACTTATAGCCGATTCATTATGCTGTATAGCAGAAACTAACACAACATTGTAAAGCAATTATCCTCCAATTAAAAAACATTAAATTAAAAAAAAAAAACCACAATCAGAGGAACTTCCTTGTGGTCTAGTGGTTGAGAATCTGCCTTGCAATGCAGGGGACATGGGATTGATCCCTGGCTGGGGAAGATTCCACATGCTGTGGAGTAACTAAGGGCTACGACTAGAGAAAGCTCACATTTCACAGTGAAAACTTAGCGCAGCCAAAAAAAAAAGAAAGAAAGAAAAGAGAAACATGTAATGGGGAAAAAAAAATGGCCCAAGGTTAGAAACAGAGTTTTGAAAATCTGGAAAAAATTAACTGCTCAATAAAATGTGAGCTAGTAAAGACATGACTACTCTTTCACCACAGACTACTAAACAAGCTATCAAAATACCGTGTCCAGTTGAGGAATTACCTTCTCTCCAGCAACATAGAGGAAAGCCAAGAGAAGTCTCTGGAAAATCCAGGCCCTCCACACCCCCAGCAAAATGAAGTAGGCTTGTCCCGTCTTTAATTGAGAGGCCAGAGTTACTCGGGATGAGCCATCAGATAGACTGTGGGAGTGGATTAACTTCCTGTGGCTCCCGTAACACATTACTATGAACTGGATGGCTTAAAACAACAGAAGGTAACAAAACAAAACAAAATAAAACAACCACCACCCAGAAACTTACTCTCTCACAGTTCTGAGGGACAGAAGTTCAAAATCAGCATCACCGGCCCCAAAATCAAGCTGTGAGTGGGCTCCACTCACTCTCAAAGCCTGAGGGGAGAATCTGTTCTTTTTTTTGTTTGTTTTCATCATACTCTGAGGCACAGTTGTTCAATGTCCTGGTCATCTATCACCTGTTCATCAAGTCTGCATCTCCATTAAAATAAATGAGGAAACTGGGGTTCTGAGAATAACCTTCTCTGGGGCACACAGGAAAAGGGCTAGGGTCAGAATGTGTTTCTCTTGCCTCACGGTGCAATGTTCACGCCACTACTGCCGCACCATGCTTTGAGATCAGCTCCACAGATGTTAATTATAAAATAGCCCAGTGTTCATAAACAGTAAAATCCCGACTGCTTTTTTAAAAGTTCATGTTAAATATATCAACTTAAATATTTTCATCTCAAAGACCATGACAATTGTTCATGGAAGATCCAAACAGAAACTTCCTTTGGTATGAGTGAGTGAGTGAGTGAAGTCGCTCAGTCATGTCCGACTCTTTGCGACCCCATAGACTGTAGCCTACCAGGCTCCTCCGTCCATGGGATTTTCCAGGCAAGAGTACTAGAGTGGGTTGCCTGACCCTTGATAAATACAGAAGGTCTTTCATGTGCCTTGTCAACCCTAATGAAAATTATAATAATCATTTTTTTAATTGGTTCAGTAAGAACCTTTTTATTTAATTTATTTATTTCTTTATTGGCCCTGCCAGACAGCTCCCGAAATCTTAGTTCCCCTACCGGGGATTGAACCCACGCACCCTGCGGTAGAAGCCTAGAGGCCTAACCACTGGACAACCAGGGAATTCCCTGTAGTCAAATTTTTATTCTACGTTAGAGAGATGCTGAATTTAAGGACAAAGACTTTATATAATAAATATTTTGTGACATGCACAAGAGAAAATTCAGCTAGGTGAAGGAATGTTTTCAGATGTCTTTCAGATTTAATGTTGTTCAGTCACTTAGTCACTAAGTCATGTCCAACTCTTTTGAGACCCTGTGGACTGTAGCCCGCTGGGCTCCTCCGTCCATGGGATTTCCCAGGCAAGAATACTGAGGTGGGTTGCCATTTCCTTCTCCAGGGGATCTTCCAAACCCAGGGATCAAACCCACATTGGCAGGCAGGTTCTTTACCACTGAGTCACCTGGAAAGCCCAGAATACTGCTGTGCAGCTAGCCAAAGGGGTGAATCTATTCTCTGCCTCTTCTGGCTTCCAATGACGGCTTCATTCCTTGGCTTGTGCCTTCATCACTTCAGTCTCTGCCTCCATCTTCACATCACCTTCTTCTCTGGGTGTGCAACCTCCCTCTGACTGTCTCTTATGAGCACACTGTAAATCTCTTTCTCACAGTGTCTTTAATTTGATCATGTCTGCAAACATTTTTATGGGATGAGATCACATTCGTGGAATGCAGGGACTGGGTCCGAGGCTCTTTGGGGGCCACCACTTGTCCACTGTAGGGTGGGAGGGCCTGGAGGCTACAGGTTAGCTGGGGTTTGACCAGGTACGTTGTGAAACTCATGGATTCACTGACTCAGCAAATGCAGGAGTGTTGGTGGGTGACAGAGGTCTCATATCACACAAGACTGTGGAGACAGTAAAAAGATCAGTGCTGCAGGGGGTCAGGGTAGGAGAGGGACCAGTGAATAAGTAGAGCACAGGGGGGAATTTTAGGGCAGTGAAACCATTCTGTATTTCATAATGGTGGATGTCATTATAAATTTGTCCAAACCCATAGAATATACAACACCAAGAGTGAACCCTAATGTAAACTATGGACTTTGGTGATATATCAATATTGATCCCTCAATTGTAACAAATATACTGCAGCAAGATGTTGATAATAGGAGCAATTATATGTGTATGGGGGGAGAGGATATGTGGGAATTCTCCATATTTTTAAAATACCTTTTATTTATGTATTTGACTGTGAAGGGTCTCAGTTGCATCATGTGGGCTCTTCATTATGCCGGGCAGGCTTCTCTCTAGTTGTGGTGTGGGGGCTTATTGCCACCAGGCAAGTCAGATCCTTGACCCCGCATCCTGAGTTACAACCCAGATTCTTAACCACTGCACCACCAGCCAAGCCCTTTCTGTACTTTCTGCTCAATTTTCCTATAAACCTTCTTGTTGTTTAGTCACCAGGTCATGTCTGACTCTTCTGTGACCTCCATGAGCTATAGCCCATCAGGCTCCTCTGTCCATGGGATTCTCCAGGCAAGAATACTAGAGTGGGTTGCCATGCCCTTCTCCAGGGGATCTTCCCAACCCAGGGATCGAACACTTGTTTCCTGAATTGGCAGGCGGATTCTTTACCACTGAGCCACCTGGGAAGCCCTTCTGTAAGCCCAAAACTTCTCAAAAAATTAAGTCTATTAATTTTGGAAAATGTTTATCAAGGAACAAAGGTATTCAGATAAGTCTGAAAACAAGGACGAGGCTACCAGTTTGCCTTGAAGAGACCAAAAAATATTTTCAAGCTCTTGGCATTCAGAAGACCTGGTGTTGGTGCAGGACGGACAAAGATTGACAGAACAGGATCAAGAAGGAAGTACCTGTGTCTGGGAACGCAGCAGACGCTGCTGTCCAGAATCAGATGAGGCGGGAAAGGATGTGCCATTCCACGCACTCTGAGACGCCAGCCCTCATACGTCTGGAAACTGAAGATCGCAGACCGCACCCAACCTTACACTCACCAGAAACCAAAACGCAACGCAACACAAGTTCAGGGAACGACAAGCACAAAGGCAACATTAACACAAATACGAGAAGAAGGGAGACGGTGAAAATATAAACTCTTAGGGTAGAGAAGCCCTTCTCAAATAAACACAGAAACAAACAATCACAACAAGTGCCTGAAAGGAAAAAGTCTCATAGATTTGGTTACTTTAAAACGAAAAAACTTCAGCAGGACAAAACATGCCAGAAATGAACATTAATTCACAGACAATGAAAAGAGGCATCTTTCAAAAGCGGTATAAATGTCCAATAAGCGGCGGAAAAGATGTTCATCCTACGGGTTAAAACAAGAAAGTGCGAATTAAAAGAATAATGGAATTCCACCATGCACTTGTGTGGGTTGAAATTTTTTTTAGTTTGATCCTTGCAAGTGTCGACAGTTCCTCCAACACTTCACTGAGATTTTGGGGGCATTCCTTTTTTGGCCGTGCCACACAGCCTGCAGGATCTTAAGTTTCCCAAACAGGGATCGAACCCATGCCCCCTGAAGTGGAAGCGCAGAGTGCTAACTACTGGACCACCAGGGAAGTCCCTACGAGGCATTTTTAGATTAACTATAAATGTCTTTGGCTTCCCTGGTGGCTCAGTTGGTAAAGAATCCACCAGCAACGCGGGAGACCTGGGTTTGATCCCGGGGTTGGGAAAATCCCCTGGAGGAGGGCATGGCAACCCACTCCAGTATTCTTGCCTGGAGAATTCCATGGAGAAGGGAGCCTGGCAGGCTACAGTCCATGGGATCGCAAAGAGTCAGACACGCCTGAGTGACTGAGCACACAGCCCAGCATAAATGTCTTTAAGGGTATTTGCTTTTTTCAGCTCTGGGCATCTTCCTGAGGAAACGCTCATGCTGGCCACAGAGGCGTGGGCAGATCCCTGACTGTCACAAGAGGGAAGAGGGGGACAGCACTCGTGCCCACAAAGGGAGATCTTTAGTAGATGTGTCGTGGCCAGACCACTCCCAAAAGGGTTCTTGCCAACGTGTCCCCCCACCACCACCAGAAACAAGAATCCTTTTAGGGAGGGAACTTTGGTCTCTCTGAAGTGGCCAAACTTTAGGAAGAGACTGCAATTTCCAAATATAAATATCGAGGTACAGGGATGTGACCCCTGAGTGAGACAGCCCACTGCGCTCATGCACCCCCCAAACCAGGTCCATATGAGCCCTGACTTGGTGGAGGCGCTTCTGGGGAGCCTGGCCTGAGCACTGCTATTCCAGGGGTGAGGACAGCCCTAAGATCAGAGTCCCAAGTCCAAGCCCGCCACCTCCAGTTGCCTCCTTCCTCCAGGGTGTCCCAAATGGACCCCAGGAGAGTCCCCTGATGGAGGAACCTGGAGATAAACAATGTCAGTTACACAGTGTGAGGAGAGCACCCAGGATCAGCCCCCACCAGCTACAATTCAGAAAAACTGAAGCCTTCCAGAGGGCACCCAGATCTGAGACGACCGTGGGGTGGGGAAGGGGAAGGCTATCCACATCTCCTCACACTGGTTCTCCTGCAGCCTCAGCCCCTCAGCACCAACATGTCCCTTCTCGGTACACAGAGCAAAAACCTTGAAGCCATCAGTGACTCGCCATCTCCCATCCCTGAGCACATTCTGTCTGCTCTACCTTTGAAATATTAATCTGCCCAGAATCCCACTTCTCCCTACCCCCACTGTCTCCACGGCCTGGACAATCACAGTCGCCTCTTCACTGGGCTGGCAGCTTCCAGTTTTGCCCCGCGCTCATAATGTGTACCGGGCTCCCGTTAAAACTAAGCCAGCTCACATCCTCCTCCACTCAGAGCCCTCCCTTGGCTCCTGCTCACCCCACAGTAAAAGCCAAAGTCTTCACCATGGCCAAAGGCAGCCTGCTTTATGGAGGTTAGTGTAATCCATACCTATGTGTATGCTTTCCTTAAAAAAAAAGTGAATAGAAAGTAACAGAGTTCATCACACACCAGTAAGGGCAATTATTGTTTAGCAAAATTTTGTTCTAACAAGGTATGTATGATATTAACATTGTTGTCATTCCATCACCCAGTCACGTCCAACTCTTTGCGACCCCATGGACTGCAGCATGCCAGGCCTCCCTGTCCATCACCATCTCCCAAAGTTTGCTCAAACTTCACGTCCATTGCTTCGGAGATGCCATCCAGCCATCCCATCCTCTGACGCCCTCTTCTCTTTCTGCCCTCAATCTTTCCCAGCATCAGGGACTTTTCCAATGAGTCAGCTGTTCCCATCAGATGACCAAAATACTGGAGTTTCAGCTTAAGCGTCAGTCCTTTCAGTGAATATTAAAGGTTGATTTCCCTTAAAATTGACTGGTTTGATCTCCTTGCTGTCCAAGGGACTCTCAGGAGTCTTCTCCAGCACCACAGTTCAAAAGCATTAATTCTTCAGCACTCCACCTTATATAACACATGATATTAACATACATGTGTTTTATGATATGATGGATTTTATGTTTATGATACATATTAGGTATATGATACATATTCATCTGTAGTTTTTCTAAATGCAACACAATAAAACAGGAGATATCAGACTACATAGCACATATTAAGGGTAAATTACTGAAATGTTCATTGCAATGATAAATTTTACACACACACAACACACACAACATATATGATGTTATGTGACATATTACATAAAATGTTTTTATATTCCATTATATACTATGTCACATAATGCAGGAATTACACAATGTATATCCAACATGGAGGGTGAGTTGTGAATTATTATACATATATATGGTGGATTATATAAAACATAGGTCTTATTTCACCTTGCTGCTGTAGATTGAGATGGAGACTCTGCAATCTGAGAATGGCAGGGTTATTGCAGCATCTCCAGGAAGTAGTTCCCGTGGGTGGGGACGTGATGGATGCAGGCCCAGGCAGGGGGGCGTAAGAGCTGACCTGATGGGCATGTCGGAGCTGGTTGGCCCCTCCAGAGTTGTGCCAACTGAGGCAAGGGGGCCAGCCTTTGTCCTCTGGAGCCCTTTGCCCGTCCTTCTTCCCTTGCTTACTCTGTTCCAGGGGTCAGTAAACTCTTTTTATGTAAAGGGCCAAATAGTAAATATTTGCATCTTTGAAGGCAAAATGGTATTTTTCACAAATGACTCAACTCTCATTGCCATGCAAAAGCAGCCATAAAAAGACACAAACAAATGAGCGTGGCTGGATTCCAATAAATCTTTATTCCCAAAGACAGGCAGCGCCAGGCCCTTAGTCCGCTGACCCCAGCCCTGTTCTCATAGCAGAGCCTCTTGCAGGTCCAGGAAGAGGCAGACCCCCCCACTGTTGCAGGGCCTGCTAACCCTTTCTCACTCTGGCAGCTGCCAACAGGGCTCCTCGCATCTCCTCCCTGACCAGCTGATCTACACCCCCATCTCCATTACTCCTGAACTCTTTCTTCTCAGCCCCCATCACCCAGACCCAGATTAGTTTTTCTTCTTTCTTCCTTCCTGTTTTTGGCTGTGCTGGGTCTTCGTTGTGGTGCACAGCTCTCTAGCTGTGGAACATGGGCTCAGTAGTCGTGGCTCGAGGGCTTAATTGCCCCAAGACATGTGGGATCTTAGTCCCCACCCCACCCCCAGGGATCAAACCCACATTCCCCTGCATTGGAAGGTGGATTCTTTACCACTGAGCCACCAGGGAAGACCCTAGTTTTTTTCCTTTACTGTCCTTGCACTAGCTGGTGGCTCCGTGGTAACGGCAACCTTGTCTAGTTCCTGGCTGCCTCCCAGCTGCTAGATAGAACGGGGCCAGGAGCGAAGTAAACATTTGTCCAGTAAGCGGGTAGACGGTGCCCTCTCCACCCTCCTCTGGACATGTTTCTCCTCTCCTTCTGCCTATAGGGGCTGGGGGACCCCAGCCTGGCCCCACAGCATCACAGTGGCCAGCTCAGCGATGGGCCAGTGGGTCAGGTGGGGGCTTCAGGAAGTCCATTTTCTCCTGGGGTGGCTCTCCCCAGGCAAGGGCCTGCCCAACGGGGAAATCAACATGGGGGCCAACAGGGCCTGCCAGGAGATGACAGAGGCAGAGTCCTCGGAACACCGGATGAGGCTTTTGTGAGCCACTGTTGAAGAATTTGCTTCTGATGGCTAACAGCCCTCCTCAGGAGGAGGAGTCCCTCCTTCCTAAATAACCACAGGGCAGATAACACTGGAAGAGAAATACTGGACTGTAAGCCCCCTGGGGGTAGGGTTGGGACTGTCTCCTTCACAGCTGGGTCACCAGCCCTGCACAGAACACAGTGAGGAACATGGTGGGCGCCTTGGTGACAGTTTTTTGTTTGTTTGTTGGTCAGGCGGGGCAACACCCAGGGATCAAGCTCCTGCCCCATGCAGTGGATGCGCAGAGTCCGAACCACTGGACCTCCAGGCAATTCCCTCGGTGACAGTTCTTTGAATGAAAGAATAAACGAAGGACAGTTTTTCTAAGGTTAACAGGGATTTTTAAATGTGGGGAAAAAAATACACCAACTTGAAGACAGCCAATTTGAATTACAAATTTATTCTAACCCCTTTTCCCAAGTCACAAATAGATACAAAATTTTAGCTAGCAGGAAACCAGAGCGATGAGCCATCCTCTGGTCTTGTACGTTTTGGGGGGATTCTTTCCCCTCACATGCACTGACCCCACCCGCACGCAGTGGGTGAAGCGGCTACATCCCACGTCTCGCCGCACGTGAGTATGCGTCAGGGCTGAGTTCTGAGTCCGAGATGCGAGCGCAGCACTATATCAGGCGCAGGGGGTAGGAGCTCCAACCCAGACTGCCCGTCTTCTCATCCCACGTCTGCTTCTTCCCCTCCTGTGTGACCCTGGGTGGTTGACGTTCCCTCTCTGTGCCTCAGTTTCCTCATCAAGGAAACCAAGAAAATAATGTTATGCCAACTATACGAAGCACTTAGAACAGTGTCCTGCGCCTAACTGGAATTCAATAATTAACTCCACCAGAGGCTTCCCTTGTAGCTCAGTTGGTAAAGAATCTGCCTGCAGTGCAGGAGACCCGGATTCGATTCCTGGGTCAGGAAGATCTCCTGAAGAAGGAAATGGCAACCCACTCCAGTATTCTTGCCTAGAGAATCCCATGAAGATAAGAGCCTAGCAGGCTACAGCCCATGGGGTTGCAAGAGTCGGACATGACTTAGCAACTAAACCACCACCACCACTCTGATAATGACCACATCTAACTGACAAGAGAGGTCACTGACATTGATGTCACTGACACTGATGTGATGTGGGGGGCAGTTACAGTCCCTGGCCTCCAGAAACCCTGATCCAGAGATGTGTCAGTGCCAGAGTGGACCCACCCCCCACCAGAGGTAACCATGGAAACAGGTACTGAGCTGGCTCACCTGGCTCAGTCAACCACTCCATCATCCTGTGGCAGCTCTGTCTCTTGCCTTCATCATTTAACCCACTCAAGTCACTTCCAATTTAAAAAGTATCCCTACCTGGGCCCACCTCCTCAGCTCCATCTGTATCAGTGGAGGCTCTTCTAGAAGGAATTAAGATGCTGTCTCAGAACCCGTTTCTTGGTTTCCTATCTGGGTGGGTCTTGTGTCCATGTGGTTTTCACCCCCCTGGGGAGGGTAGGTGAGGGAGGAAGGAGAGAAAGCTGGCCCCTCCCACCCCACCTGCAGCTGCTGGGAAACAGATGTGGCATGGGTCTCACCTCATTCGTCAAATGCTAAGATCCTGAGTGCAATGGGGGGCTGTTGATAGAGAACTGCACCCCCTGCTTTCGCTATTGTGTAGAGATCTCTGTCCCCTCCCCGAGTAGTCCACCTCCCTCTCATCTTTCTTCTCACTTCTCTCCTAATTTCAATAAGCCTTGTACCCGTTTTGGAGATCAGCTCATGATTCTCAAACACATCCTTCAGCTGACTTCCTCACTCCAGGGCTCCTTTAAGTAAGCAACATCTACAGCCTGAAAGAGGCTTCCCAGGTGGCTCAGTAGTAAAGAATTCGCCTGCCAATGCAGGAGACACAGGTTTGATCCCTGGGTCAGGAAGATTCCCTGGAGAAGGAAATGGCAACCCATTCCAGTATTCTTGCCTGGAAAAGCCCGTGGACAGAGGAGCCTGGTGGGCTACGGTCCATGGGGTCACAAGACTCGGATATGACTTAGCGACTAAACAGCAACAGCCTGAAAGACAGAATGCTGACTGGTGGGGCCCAGACCCCTCCCGCTTCAGAGGTGAGTCTTGGAAGAGAAGCCACGTTGTGAAGTATGGTTCCTGGACTGTTCCTCTCACCCTTGTGCTTCCCCAAATGTCCCACGGGGTTGGCAGGAGTCCCAAAGTACTCCTGGGCTGCCTCACCCAGGAAGTTATGGGAGCTTATGTGCAAAGAATCTTTGATGTAATTAAGTCAAGGATCTTGACGTGAAACCATCCTTGATTTAGGGTGAGCCCTAAATCCAATGACAGGAGTCTTCACAAGAGACAGGGAGGAAGAGAAGGCCATGGGAAGATGGAGGCAGAGGCTGGGGACATGTGGCCACAAGCCAAGGGATGCCTGAGGGCACAGAAGCTGAAGAGGCAAGAAAGCGTCCTCCCCTAGAGCCTGTGGAAGGAGGGAGATCTGTGAACACCCTGGTTTCAGATCTCTGACCTCCACAACTCCTGTAGTTGTGGGGTGTTTTTTTTTTTGGTTTGTTTTGGCCGCCCTGCAGCATGTGGGATCTTAGTTCCCCAACCAGGGACTGAACCTGCGCCCCCTGTACTAGAAGCGCAGAGTTAATCCCTGGACCACTAGGGAAGTCCCTAAACTCCTGTTGCTTTAAGCCACCGAGTTTGTGGTAATTTGTTATGGAAGTCCTGGAAACTAATAACAGAAGTAAGACCAACTGGTAGCCAAGCCCAGTGGGATGGAGGTGTGAGTTGGGGATTGGAGGCAGGAGGGTAATGCTGCGTGAAGAGGGTCTGCTGGACCAGAGCCCCATGAGAGGAGGGCAAGAGCACACAGATCTACAGATCTGATGGGACATGGGGATGTGGTCATCTAATCCATGGCAGGCAGTACCCTGAGCGATGCCACTGAAGATGACAGTGGGAAGGCAGGAAAGGACACATCAGGAAAGGCCTGGGACTCTGAGGACAGGTAACCAGGGGGCTGAGGCTGCAAGACAGGCCAGACTAGCCATCTGCAGGACCGAATTTGCAGGACTCCCAGAAGTGGGAGTGGTAGGGCACTGCTAGAAGACCCTGCACAGCCATTCCAGTGGGTTGTGCCCTAGACCAAAGGAAGGGGGTGGCGGTTGGTTCTGTTGGAAAATTCCATTTGAGTGTCTCGGGGGAAGAGACCATGCATCAGATTAAGGGGAAAGATATAATATTTGACGGATCAACTGTAAGCCAAGATCCCCTGTGTCTTCCCCTCAAAGAGAGGAGTGATGGCCAGAGAGCCCACCTTAGAAGGTGAGGGAGGCAGAAGCGCATTGAAAGACACTGCATTTCCTCACAATGGCCGGCACCACCTGACAAAGGGAAGGAGGTATTCTGATGTCAAGGATGAGCGTCCCAGGGAAATGTAACACTGATCACCGTAAACGGGGGGGCTGACAGGTTGATCTGGCTCAAGTCCGGTTCCAGGTCTTCTGCCACAGGAGTGAGCCTGCTGTCCTGCTGGCTGGGCCCTGGGTCTGTGCGGTTGGAGTGGGCGGGAGGGGTGAGTACTGCGGACTGCACCACCTGAGTCAGAGGCTGGAGGGGCCACGTAACGCTTCACCTGCTGGCCACTGGTCACAGCAGGGTGACCTAAGCCAGGTCCCATCCATCCACATCCTGGTGGTTTCCCCTGGGCCAGCACAGGCAAGGGTAACGCAGGGAGAAGGCCACATCAGAGCACAGAAGGCCACGTCCAAGTTCAGGCTTCAGCAAGCTCCTACTTCTTGGGTGAGGATGCTGCCTGGGACGTGGACGCGGCCCCGGGGGTGGACGGCGGGTCCCCGGCGCGCAGCTGGGCGCGCACCTCTCGCATCTGCGCCTGCAGCTCCTCCAGGTCACCCTTTGGCGGAGCTGCCTGCACCTGCGTCTGCAGGGCCTCGAGCGCCAGTGCCAGGTGGCCCACCTCGTCTCGCATCGCGTCCCAGGCGGCGCGCTGCTCCTCCTCCTTGCGCCGCTGCTGCGCCTGGTGGCGCCAGTACTCCAGCACCAGGCAACCGCCGCCCACGATGAAGATGGTGGCCTCGCCCAGCAGCTCGGCACCCAGCTCGGCGGCCGCCTCCTCGTTCAGCGGCTTAATGACCGTGCCCCGGAAGCCCATGATGCGCATCTTGGTCCGCATCTCCACCCAGTGGTACACTGCGGGGGAAGAAAGGGGTCAGGTTGTGCGTTCAGGGCCCCCTGCCACCCCCGCCCCTCCACGCCTCGGTGTCCAGGTCAGAGAATTGGGGACACAGCAGCCAAAATCACCAGGCGGGTGCTTTAAAGAAGACCCTGCCCCTGGCCTGGTCTGAGGAACACCAAGTCACCCCTCTTGGGGTGACCCTGAGGGCATCCTTTAAATCTCCCAGAAGATTCTGGCAAGGGGCCAGGAATGAGAAACTGTGCCCCAGAGGGGAGGTTCTGAGACTGGGGACCAAGCTCCTGGAAGGTCACTAGGAGCTCCCAGGGCTCAAAGTCCCAGGAGGTGTAAAGAAAGGGTCAACTGCTGAAAGCTTAGCTCCTTCTGCTTGTCTCTCAAGCCACCTCCCTGGGTACCATCACCCCACCCACTTGAGAGAGGCAGAACCCTTTCCAGATCTTCCCCAAATGCAGCGGCGGCGGTGTGGGGGGCACCTCCTGGATCCAAAGAAAGGGCAGCTGAAATGTGGGAATGGATGCTAAGCGACTGTGAGCACAGGGTGCCCGAGCCTCTGCAAGTCTGGCTCCCAGCCTAGATCTTCATCGACTCTGAAGATGGAGCTCCTCACAGTAAGGTTCTGGGCACATATCCTGGAAGAAGCTCACAGCTGACTGATGCTGCTGGAACAAAAAACTTCCTTGCCTAGCTGTTTCTTTGTGAAGGAAGATTCTCAGCGTTTGAGTCTTAGAAACAAGGCAGAATGGATGCTGAACCCTGACTCACTCATAAGACAGTTAACATTCATCCAAGGACACTTGGGATTATTGGGGGTGATGTCCTGTTTTCTGACTTATCTGGAGATTCATTTTCCTTCCTCTCATTTTACTTTTAATGTATAATAATTATCCAGAAAATGTAGAACACATAAAAGGTTTTAATTAATTGTGGACTAATAATTTTATTTTTTGGACCAATAATTTTAAAGGCAATTCAAACCAGAAGAAAATATTTTAACATTTAGAACCTTACATAGGAAATTAAACAGATTCAAATTTGAATTTCCGTACATATTTTGGTTGCTGATACATCATTCATTAGAATTCTTCGGGGAATGAAACTGTAAGTATAATTTCAAGGACAAAAAGGGACAACATAAAATTTGACTGTAAAAGAAGAACTTGCTCTTTTTTTTTTTCCTTATAAACCGGGCAACGGCAGGCACCAAATCACAAGAGTATGTGGATTTCAGTAATACTTCAAAGAAAGGATGCTCCAGGTGTTTGAAAATGTTGTATTCCTAACACAACAGAAATGATATCTTTTGTAGTTCCTATTGGTCCCCCAGCCACACCATAAGAGATGAGCACCTCGTCTTTCCCTGACCCCTCTGCTCCCCATTCCTACAAGTGATTTGTAATATATATTTTATTCTTATATTTACACTCTTCTCACCATCTCCCTTGGCTCCCAACATGGCCGAGGAGGAAGCCAGCAAGCCCTCTTCCTCTCTCCACTTCATACCCCGCAATCTCCCTAGGTCAGACCATTCTTTCTCAAGATCAAGGTTTAACACACTGGCTGTTCAGGGGCTATAGTACAGTCCCTTGCACTCTGTGCATCAGGTAAGTCAGAAAAATGAAAATAAATGGCACATACAAGGCACCAATCATGGAGACACTGTTCGGTGTGACGTGACTACGCTAGAAAGGAGCCCCTGTGATGGGCTGTGTGAGGGTGGGGGCCGCCTGGCAGAGGGGCCTCGGTGCCTTGATGTGTCCTCAGGATCAGGTCAGCCAGCTTCTCTACTCTTACTCCACGGAGCACGTCAGTTTGCTCTCAGCTGGACGATGACTTTCTAGGATGACTTGACCTTCTCTTGCATGACAGTTCTCAAACTGCATATCTCATCCCATAAGTGGGTCATGAGGCCGGTGTGGTTGCACAAACTATCATTAAAAATATAAGCAAGAATGTAATTTTTAGGGAACTGGTGACTGACCCTGGTCAGGTATGATGATAACCACTTGCATGACCTGTGTTGCAATAGGAGGTCCTGATAAGGAATGCGGTCCTGCCTGCAAATGCTAACCTGGAGAATTCAGAAGGGACCAAAGGAGAGAGGATACGCCCGCCCACAGCATGTCCTGTAAAATTAGCCCAGAATTCAGGGGGAGCCCAGGGAGGAGGTGAGTGCTAAGTCACTTCAGTCGTGTCTGACCCTTGGCAGCCCCATGGACTGTAGCCCGCCAGACTCCTCTGTCCATGGGATTCTCCAGGCAAGAATGCTACAGGGAGTTGCCATGCCCTCCTCCAGGGATTCCCAACCCAGGGACTGAATCCTAGCTGCTTATGCCTCCTGCATTAGCAGGCAGGTTCTTTACCACTAGCGCCACCTGGGAAGCCAGTGGAGGAGGGAGGAGATGATATATCCTGCCAACCTCTCAGAAACCCTCACGCAGGAATCCATCTTGGCTAAGTGATGCACGAACCACCAGGGAGGAGCCTGAGTCAGAATGATTGGTCAGAGCAACAGGGAAACTAACCCCATCACCGTAAAACCTGAGACCTCGAGCCACGTGGCAGAGCAGTCCTCCTGGTTCCCTTACCCTTCTGCTCTCCACCCAGGTGCCCCTTCCCAATGAAGTCTTTTGCTTTGTCAGCACGTGTTTCTCCTCAGACAACGCATTTCTAGGTGTTAGAACAGAGCACACTCTCGGGCCCTGGAAGGGGTACCCCTTCCTGCAACATAATAAAAAATATTAGATGGACTTGGAGGCATTACCCTAGTTGGTCAGAGAAAGACAGATACCCGATGATCTCATTTACATGTGGAACTAAAACAACAAAAACAAAAAACCAAGCTCATCAATATAACAACAACAACAAAAAATACAAAACATCCAAGCCAACCTCATGAACTCAGGGCACGGACGGTTTCACAAAACTTTTATTCTCGTTTTGTGTGGGACTATATGACTGTGTGTGCGACTGGAACATGGGCAAAAGGCTGAAAGCCACTGTCCTAGACTTTGGTTGGATCCCCAAATCTCCAGACAATGTTTAGGACAGTGCTATCTTCCCAACACTGAGTCCTTCAATCCGTGAGTATGGTCTCTCTCTCTCTCCACTTAGCCTCGCATTCTTTCGGCCAGCCTTGCACTTCTCTAATTTTATTTATTCCTAGGTACTAATAGTTTTGCCATTATTACTCATGGTATTTTAAACTCCATTTTCCATTTGGCTGGGGCTGGTGCACAGTGATGACACAGTTGAGTTATGTAAATAACTTTCTCTCCAGTGACCACCCCCATCCATTCTTTTTTTCCCTTTTTAGTGAAATATAACTTACACAAAGTATACAAATGTTAACTGTAGAGCTAGAGAATTTTTTTTTAATCTTTATTTTGTATTGGGGTATAGCTGATTAACAAACAATGTTGTGATGATTTCAGGTGAACAGTGAAGGGACTCAGCCATACATACACATGTACCCATTCTCCCCCAAGAGCTGCATAGTTTTGTAATATGTAAGCATCATCTAGGTCAAGATCTAGGACATTCTCACACTCCAAACGGCTCCCACCCTCAAGCCTTCTTCCAGTTGGTACTCCTAAGATCACTATTCTGACCGCTCATGATAGATGAAAGCTCCCTGAAATCCTAGTCTGTCTTCCTCGTGATAGAGCACTCTGTTACTCTTTCTGTTCTGACTTCTTTTGTTTAGCAATATGTGAGATCCATGGTGTTGCCATGCGTTCAGCTCATCCAGTGTGTTGACTGAACAGTTCATTCACCCACACCCCACGGATGGACACTCAGAGAGCCTACAGTAGCAAGCTTTCCCAGGAATGAAACTGCTGAATCACAGGGCATTGCATAACCCAGACAATCCAACACACATCTTAATGAAGTATTTCGTTGTTAGGGGCAAGCTGACCCTAAAATTCACAGGAAATGCAGATGTCCTAAGAATAGAAAATTTTAAAGAAGATCAAATTTGGAAGATTTACACAATCAGATTTCAAGACTAACTACAAAGCTAAAGTAATTAAGACAAGACAGTACTGGACCAAGGACAAATAGAGACTGGGAAAGAACAGACCGTCCAAAACTGGGGCCCCACGTGTTTGACTGCTTTTCAAATGCTAGACCCAACCTTGGAGTCTTGGAACAAATCCCACTAGGTTATAAAGTATTATCTTTCTTATACAGTGCTGGATTCTACTTGCTAACATTTTTGTTCAGAATATCTGAATCCATGTTTAGAAGGACCTTGGCCTAAAATTTTTCTTTCTTATAACGACCTCGTTAGGTTGTGGTTATCAGTATCTCATTCGACTCATAAAATGAATAAGGAAGTGTTCCACATTCTCTATTATTTAGAAGAGTTTGGGTAATGACCTCATTTCTTTCTTAAATGTTTGGAAGAATTTATCACTGAAGCCATCTGGGCCTGTGATTTTCTTTAAGGGGAAGGTTTTAAATTATAGATTCAAAGTCTCTAACAGATATAGGGCTATTCAGAGTTTCTATTTTTTCTTGTGTCAACATTGTTAATTGTATTTTTCAAGGAAACTGTCCATTTCCTCTACATTGCCAAATTTGGGGGCTATAGTTGATCATGATATACTCTTGTCATCCTAGAGTTAGGATCTGAATTCATCTTTCGTCTTTCATCCCTTTTAATGGAACTTTATGTCTTTCCCCTTGAGTAGTATTAACCTTTTCAAAGAAACATCTTTTGACTTTGTTGAAATGCCTGCTAACTCCTAGTTGTTCTTCAAGGTGTGTCTCAGGTGCTTCCTTTTTCAGGACTAAGACCCCTCTGGGCATCCTCAGCTCCTTGGGCTCCTACATCCCAGCCCTGATCAATCTTGGGTATCACTGGTGACAGATCTGTCTTCCCCACTGGTCACGAGCTCCACAAGGGCTGGGCGCAGGCGCATTCTGCTTGCCCTTCCATCTCACAGCTGAGTTCACCTCTGCCCGGGGTACCAGCCCTGCACTCCTCTTTTCCCACTGTGCCCAATTCACTTTTTAGGTCTCAGCTGGAGGGTCTCTTCTCCCTAGAGGAAGACACCTCTCTGACAGCTAGGCTGCATCAAACACCTCCTCTAGGCTGGCGAAGCTCCCAGGCTTCCCTTATCATGACACTGTTTATTCCAGGTTGAATTTTTTTTTTTCTTTAAATACGGATGTAGAACTCCTTGCTTCTAAAATGGATACAGAAATCAGTTTCACCCAGGCATGTCTGACCTTTCACCAGAAATGTTGGTTTCACTATTTTCAAGTTTCTTGGGATCTTTGGCAATTCTCCCTGTTTCATGGGGAACTCCTTTGTCACTGCCTGGAGGCTAGACTGAAGGGCAGGTTCCCAGAAATGCCCAGCCCAGCACCTGGCATCAAGAAGGCACTCAGGCAATGTTTAATGAGTGGATGAACGGCTCATCTTTCCTTTGGGTGTCCTCAAATTTATTGTATTTAATGTCACTATAAGCAACCAAATTTTGCCCAAACATTCTTGTCTGTTTTGAAGTTTATATCTTAAATAAAGCTTGATGTTTATCCTATCTTTCAGGAGTCAAGAATGCTGCCCTTCCCAAGCGGGAGAGAATTTCACAGGTCGCTTTAGCCAAGAGAAAGGCAGGATTGGCCTAACCTGCTCATCTGCCCTTAGTCACTCTGCTGGAACTTTTAACATCATATCACGGTGGCGCACTGCCACCTTCAATTCTTCTCCTTTTGAATTGGGGTGTGTTGATTTACAATATGGTGACTGCAGACATGAAATTAAAAGACGCTTACTCCTTGGAAGGAAAGTTATGACCAATCTAGATAGCATATTCAAAAGCAGAGACATTACTTTGCCAACAAAGGTCCCTCTAGTCAAGGCTATGGTTTTTCCTGTGGTCATGTATGGATGTGAGAGTCGGACTGTGAAGAAGGCTGAGCACCGAAGAATTGATGCTTTTGAACTGTGGTGTTGGAGGAGACTCTTGAGAGTCCCTTGGACTGCAAGGAGATCCAACCAGTCCATTCTGAAGGAGATCAGCCCTGGGATTTCTTTGGAAGGAATGATGCTAAAGCTGAAACTCCAGTACTTTGGCCACCTCATGCGAAGAGTTGACTCATTGGAAAAGACTCTGATGCTGGGAGGGATTGGGAGCAGGAGGAGAAGGGGACGACAGAGGATGAGATGGCTGGATGACATCACTGACTCGATGGACGTGAGTCTGAGCAAACTCTGGGAGTTGGTGATGGACAGGGAGGCCTGGCGTGCTGTGATTCATGGGGTTGCAAAGAGTCAGACATGACTGAGCGACTGAACTGAACTGAACTGAATATATTATGTATTGTGAACAAGAGTTTCAGGTGTACAGCATAGTAATAGTCTTTTTGCGGATTATACTCTATTACAGATTATTACAAGATAATGTGTATAATTCCTTGTGCTATACAGTGAACCCTTGTTGCTTATCTACTTTATATATAGTTAGTATCTGTTAATTCCATGCCCCTAATTGGTCCCTTCCCACTTCCCTTTCCTCTTTGGTAACCACAAATTTGTTTTCTGTATCTGTGTGTCTGTTTATGTTCTACATATACATTCGTTTGTATTATTTTTTAGATTCCACGTATAGGTGATATCAAATAGTATTTTCCTTTCTTTCTGTCTGACTTATTTCACTAAGCATAACACTTTCTAGGTTCATCCATGTGCTGCAAATCGCACTACTTACTTTTTATGCCCAAGTAATATTCCATTACACACACACACACATCTCTCTCTATATGTATGTATACACACACATACATACACACACATATTAGATATATATATATCACATTCTTTTAATCCAACTGAGGCAGGACATAGATGGGGCCCCAGGTTGAACAGCTCCAACCAGTCTCCTGGCTGATACTTGGAGATAGAAGGTATCATCAGGGCCTTGATTGCGTAAAAGCCAAAGCAACCACATTCTTCTAATTCTTGTGGTTAAGAGGATTTCCCTGCCTGACACACTGGCAGAGAAGGTCCTCAGTCCAGGGGAGAGAAAAAGGGAGGGAGGAGACACCAGCCCATAATTTGTCCTGACAACCTCCCAGAAACCTTCATGTTTGAACTGATCTTGGCTGAGAGACGCACACACACTGGGGAGGACCCTGAGTCAGACCAAAGATGGGCACAGACAAGATGGTGTCAGAGGCAACCCAAAGACTGCCCGGATGTAAGAGACTTAACTCTCTCCTATTGACACACAACTCACTCTGAGTTCCCCTGTGTTTTCTTCCACACATACTTTGCTTCTAATAAATGCTTTATTTTTGTTTCACAGTCTTAATCTCTGCTAAATTCTTCCTTCAAAGAAGACAAGGACTGAGGTCCCTCTTCTTCCCAGCAAAATCACAATCGTCTGTTGATGGGCACTTGGGTTGTTCCTATGTCTTGGCTATTGTAAAGTGCTGCTATGTACACTGGGGTGCGTGTATCTTTCCAAATTAGTGTTTCTGTTTTGTCCAGATATATGCCTAGGAGTGGATTGCTGGATCGTATATAGTTCTATTTTTAAATTTTAAAGGAAACTATGCAACATATATTGCACAACAAATGGATCAATGAAGAAATTCAAAGAGAAATTCTAAAAAATACTTTGAGATGAATGAAAATGAAATACAACATATCAAAACTCATGGGAATCAGCAAAAGCAGTTCTAAGAGGGAAAACAATTTTTGAAAATACAGTGGTAAATACAATAAAACAGATAAAACAGTTAAACTGGGGAACAGGAACTGAGGTAGAAAAGAAGATGGTTGAGTTTTCTTCTTTTTATCATAAATCATAGATGTATTTGACTCTTTAAATACTCATGTTCCTTTGACAACATTAGTAATTAATGTAATTTTGAAAACACAAATACATTTAAAAGACTTGTCTAAGCCAAATATTCAATCCAAAAGTCACAGAAAAGACATTCTTCTCAAGTCTCAAGTGTACATGGAATGTTCTCCAATTATAGATCATGTGTTAGGCAGCAAAACAAGCCTTAACAAGAAGACTGAAATCATATCAAGTATCTTTTCTGACCACACTGGTATGAAGCTAGAAATCAATTACAAGAAAACTGGAAAATTCACAAATATGTGGAGATTAAACAACATGTATTG
The DNA here is from genome assembly GCF_029378745.1 of Bos indicus. Classification (NCBI taxonomy): domain Eukaryota; kingdom Metazoa; phylum Chordata; class Mammalia; order Artiodactyla; family Bovidae; genus Bos; species Bos indicus. Next base: position 53,702,987 of record NC_091777.1, read on the forward strand.
TGCAACCAATCGGTCAATGGAGAAATAAAAAATACTTTGAAATGAATGAAAATGAAATACACCATACCGAAACTCATGGGATTCAGCAAAAGCACTTCTAAGAGAGAAGTTCATTGTGATAAACACCTACCTCAAGAAACACAAAAACTCTCAAATATACAACCTTACTTTATACCTCAAGGAACAAGAAGAAGGACAAATGAAGCCTAAAGTTAATAGAAGGAAGGAGATAACAAAGACCAGAGCAGAAATAAATGAAAAAGAAACTAAAAAGACAACATAAAAGGTCAATGAAACCAAGAGCCGGCTCTTTGAAAATATAAACAAAATTGATAAATCTTTAGCTAGACTGACCACCAAAAAAAGGGAGAGGAATCAAATAAAATCAGAAACGAAGAAGTTACTACTGATTCTACAGAAATACAAAGGATCGAGAGAGTACTATAGACAATTGTATGCCAACAAATTGGACAACCTAAAAGAAATGAATAAATGCCTAGAAACATACAATCTTCCAAGACTGAATCATGAAGAAATATTATCTTCAAAAATATATTTATGTTCAATAAAAGACACTGAGAAGACTAGACAACCATATGTAAAAGAATTAAATTGTACCACTATCCCAGGTGGCAGTAGTGGTAAAGAAGCTGCCTGCCAATGCAGTAGATAAGAGACGCAGGCTCGACCCCTGGGATGAGACAATCCTTTGGAAAAAGAAATGGCAAACCATTCCAGTATTCTTGCCTGGAGAATTCCATGGATAGAGGAGCCTGGCAGGCTATGGTCCATAGGGTCGCAAAGAGTTGGACACAACTGAAGTGACTTAGCATGCACACATCTTACACCACATACAAAAATTAACTCAAAATGGATTAAATACCTGACTGTAAGACCTGAAACCATCAAACTCCTAGAAGAAACAGGTGGTAAGCTCTTTAACATAAGTCTTGGCAACAATTTTTTGGATTTGACACCAAAAGCAAAAATAAACAAGTCAAACTAAAAAAGCTTCTGCACAGTAAAGAAAAACCATAAACAAAAAGAAAAGGTAACGTATGGGATGGGAGAAAATATCTTCAAATCATATATCTGATAAAGGGTTAATATCCAAAATATATAAAGAACTCATTTAATTCAAGAACAGAAAAACCAAACAACTCAACTGGCAGAGGATGTCTGAACAGGCATTTTTTCAAAGGGGATATACAGATGGCTTGCAGGTACATGAAAAGATGTTCAACGTCACTAATCATCAGAGAATTGCAAATCAAAACCACAGTGAGCTATCACACCTATGAGAATGGCTATTATCAAAAAGACAGGAAATAACAAGCGATGGTGAGGACTTGGAGAAAAGGGAACTCGTGGGCATCGTTGGTGGGATCATAAGTTGGTGCAGCCACTGTGGAGAACAGTATGAAGGTTCCTCAAAACATTAAAAATAGAACTACCATATGATCCAGCAAACCCACTCCTGGGTATTTATCTGAAGAAAACGAAAACACTGACTCACAGTTCTGATTCTAGGAATTTATCACTTTCTTCTCCAAGAAAAAAAAGTATGTATGGGTTTATAGAAAGATCTGGAGTCCAGAGGAATGCATGTTAACCCCCACATGCTGGGACCATTTAGCAGGGAGCTTCTTTCACCTGCTAGGCCAGGGGCCTGCTCTGCATTCAGTTACCCAGGGGTGCACCCTGGGCACCAGCCACTCCTGAGGGGCTGATCTGCAGGACCACTGGGGCGCACCAGGAGGGGACTTTATCAGTGACTATTAGGGCCAGAGGCACGTGAGTGGTGCATGACACCATTTGATGACCTGAAGTCTTATGGCCATGTGATAAGATCACTTGAATAACCTTCATGGGGAAGACAGGTTCTTGGGAAGTTAATCACAAATATCTCAGGAGACTTTGGATCTTTCTCGGGAAGCTTTGTTGCTGCAGTGTCAGTGTGCACCAGCCAGAAGAACCCCAGAGGGTGGCGGGCCCCGCCAGCAGCCGGTGTAATGGGGCCCAGGGTCCACTCGAGCAGGACGATCTGACACATCACCTTCTCCAGTAACTACCTCGCTGGAGACCCCCTGGACCCAGTCAGTCCTCACTCTTCTCTCCTCTGCCTCCTGCTGTGGCCATTCTCTTAACAGCTTGCCCTCCCTGAGCCAAGAACCCGGGGTGAGTATAGGGAGAGGAGGTGTGAAAGCCAGGATCTTCTGAAGGGTGGTAAATGTGAGGTGAGATGTGGGTATGACAGCCTTCCAAGCAGGAGTTGTAAATTGCAGATCTATGATCATAAGCTGCAAAATCAATGTGGTATGTGGTAACCAGCGTCTCTTTAAAGTAAAAACATTTTAATTCACATTTTGTAATTTCAATTACATAAAATTCTAGAAAATGCAAGCTGCTCTCCAACAGATCAGTGGTTACCTAGGGATCGGGGAGTCACAGGCAGGGGCTGGAAGGGGCACAGGGATACCCTGGGGTGATGGCTATGTTCACTCTCTAGGCTGTGGTGATGGTTTCATGGGTGTACACGTTTGTCAGAACTTATCAAGTTGTATACTTTAAATACATGCAGTTTATGATGTGTCAATTATACCTCAATAAAGTCATTAAAAATTAAAAGAGGAAACCTCCCTGGCAGTCCAATGGTTAAGAATCCACCTTCCAATGCAGGGAATGTGGGTTCAATCCCTGGTTGGGGAACTAAGATCCCACATGCCACATGGTGTGGCAAAAAAAAAAAAAAAAAACACTAAAAGAAACAGACGAGAATAAAATAGAGTAGAACAGACTAAGCCAGCCAGGAAGGAAGAGGAGCGGATGTTAGCTGGGTGAAGTCAACAAATACCACAGGAGATGAGGGCAGTCCCCAGAAAGGGGGATCAAAGCTGAACTAAAGTGAAGAGGGGAGGGGCCCAAGACACTCCCAGGCAGGGAGCCCGCCTCCCAGCTCTGCCCAGGCCCAGGCTGAGCTGTTTCTGGCCCCCAGGCGATATGCAGGTGACTCAGTGGAGGCAGTGTGGCCCTGGATCCCAGGGAGCGCACGGAGAGGGCTGTGGGCTCTACTGCTCCTTCCATCAGAGCTGCTCAGTTGAGATGGAGCTCCTGGTCATCTCTGAAGACAATACCAAGTCAGAATAGGATAACTGCAGGAAATACTACAGGAAGAACGTCCAGGCCCTGAGAAGGCATCGTCCCCTCCCCTTACTCCTCCCCTTCCTTCCTGAACCTTCACTTTGAGGACACGGCCCGGGGTCACCAGTGGTCTCTTCTTTCCAAGATTCTAAGTTATGGACCACAGATTCCTGGTCTGGGGCTCCTTGTCTGCAAAACAGACCAAATTAGAGAGGTTTCCAGCTCTAGCCGGAGGGTGAAGGATGATGGCTAGGGAAGATGAAGCATGTGGTGGCAAGGCAGATTTCTTTCTGCAAGTAAATGAACATGCTGAGCCAAAGGCCCCAGTTTGCTGAGTTCATAAACCACAAGATGGTGCAGAAACTTCTCTCTGGACCTTCTCCTTCCTCATGATTCTCCTGAGCTGCAGGCCAGTCTGCTGGTCTTCCTCCTAGCACCAGAGAGGCAAGAGATCCAGGAGGGGGAAAGACAGGCATTCAAGGATGTTCTTTTTTTTTTTTCTGGCTGCACTGGCTCTTCATTGCTTTGCAAGGGTTTTCTCTAGTTGTGGCTCAAGGATGTTCCTGGCAGTGAGGTTTACAGAGGTAAAAAGTGGAAAATAACTCAGCTGCCAGAAGTAGATGATTTTGTTTGTGCTGCAACAGTCCCAGGTGACTGGGCCTTCCTGTACCAACAGGCTGCAAGGTCCTTCCCCAACTGACTGACCACGCGAGACCAGGATATGAGTTAAGAGTCCACCAATGAGACGCATCACCCAGGATTTGCAAGGAGACATTACTGAGATAGGGTCCCCCAACTGCAGCTTTGCATGGGTTCTGCTGGTGAAGGTAGGTTAGGGACCTCAAGGATTTCCAAGGTAAATGTCCAGTGTCCTATTACCAACTTCAGGGGTGTGATGGCTTCTTGGCCCCTGGATGGCATTAAATCAGTGTGTTCTTCAATACAAAAGTCAAGCAGGCAGCGTCAGAGGCAGCATCTCCCCTGGTGGGTCAGTTCTGTGGTGGTATTCCTGGAAGCCCAGCCAAGAGGCACTTCTTCTAGCCCTTTCAATGACTCTGCAAACCTCATCCTTTGTATTAAATTGCTTTCTGCCTACTTTATTTGGAAATGTACCAAAAATAAGACAGATTAATCGATGGATAGAGGGATGGACTAATGGGTCAAAACGTGGTAAAGGAAGTACAGTAAGATGCTACTGGGAGACTCTTTGTGGGGGTATATGGGTATTCAATGTAAACCTCTTTCAATGTTGCTGTATGTTTGGAAATGTTTATATTAATAATAAAATGTTGAGAACCATCCTTTTTCCTAAAAGAGCTGGAGTGTTTTCTCTTTCCTGCAAGTGAACCCCGAAGATGCCGTGGTCTTAGAAATGATGAAAGCTGTCTATGGCCAATGTGGAAAGGGGCTCTGAATGTAACAGGTGAACTGAGCAGCTGTCTAGTTCTTGGCCGGGTGCCCAACACAGAGGAGAAATCTCCTCTCCAGGAACAGGGACCTCAGGGGACACTGGGTCTCCGTCTCCCTCTGCTGGCCTGAGATGAAGGTGGGACGCTGTCCCTCTGCTCCCTCCTGCAGGGGAACCTGCTATTTTAAGAGCCAGCCTTGGATTCAGCAGTTCCAAGGCTGGAGGCCCAGCGATGCTCCCTGTCCAAGCCTCAGTCTCCTGCTTTATAAAAAGGGTTTAATAATAATCCTTACCCATAGGGTGTGTGACTCCATCAAGACTGGCACCAGCTGAAGGTTTCCATACTGGGCAGCTATTGTCGTTGTTATAATCAGGCCTGGGCTGAGGCTCCTGAATCTCAAAATTGAAAAGTTTTCACTGGGTGTGGTGCAGGGAGATGACAGAAAATACACAGGGGTGTGCTCCTCCAGGCTTGGGAGACAAGGTCACTGTTAGCAATACCCAGAGGGTCCTCTTTGCTCCTACAAATGCCAAGACCACAGGCTGGAGGCAGGCTGGGCCTGGATCCAGTCTCCATGTCCTTGGTGAACCCCCTTTCCCTCACCGCAGCGACTGGTAAAACAGCCCCCAAGAGGGAGGAACAGTTCTTCCTACGTTAGACTTCCAAATAGTAAATGGAGAAGAAAAGAAGGAAACAGAAAATCAACACTGGATAAATAACACAATAATAACTGCCACAGATAAGATCCATAGACGACGCTAAAATAAGTGGGCAGAAGTCTCAGGAGAAACAGGATATCTGTATGGTCTCAGAGTGTCTTCCCCAAGAGATTTATTTCATTTTAAAATTTTTATTTATTTATTTGGCTGTGCTGGGTCTCAGTTGCAGCACATGGCATCCAGTTCCCTGACCAGAGATTGAGCCTGGGCCCCCTGCTTGCCCCTGGGAGCACAGAGTTTTCGCCACTGGACCACTGGGAAGTCCCCCATTTTATTTATTGAGGTATAACTGACATAGAGTATTACATTAATTTCAATGACTTAATGACTTGGTCCTTGTATATACTGCAAAATTAGATTAAATACAAATGGAAAAATGCTAACTTCACACTGGACAAACCTAGCAGACACCACCTCGACCACGTGACCAAGGTCGGTATGACCAGAAATCCGGCTGATATCCTAAATTTCCTGACACAGTGCACTGAGAAGCGCACACTGGCTCTGGGTTATGTTTGCCAAAAACGTGGAATTTCTTTCCAGTCACGGGAAAGCATCAGACAAACTCAGAACAAAGGACAGTCTACAGAATTAACTAACCAGTGTTCTTCGAAAGGGTCAAGGAAGACAAAGACAAACCGGGAAACTGTCACAGATTAAAGGGAGCTACAGAGACATGACAACTAACTCGGGACACCAGATGAGATCTGGAGACAGAATAAGGACTTGGGTGAAAACACTGGTGAAATGGGAATGCCATGGTGGCTGCGTTACCAGCACTGCACTTGCGCTCCTTCCCTGGGTTTGCTTCCTGTACCATGTTTAGAGAGGATGGTATCATGGGGGGAAGTTGAAGGAAAGGTCTGCAAGAACTCTGCACCATTTCACAACTTTTCTTTAAATCTACCCTGAGCTCAAAGGAACAAGATTTAAAAAAAAGAAGAAGGGACTTCCCTGGTGGTCCACAGGCTAAGTCTCCATGCTCCCAACACAGGGGACCTGGGTTCGATCCCTGATCGGGAAACTAGATCCCACATGCTGTAACCAAGACCTGGTGCAGCCAAATAAATAAATTTTTTAAAAAAGAAATAGCCTCCAGGTGGCGAGACTGGGAGGAAATGAACCTTGGGAACATTCTTGGCTGCCAGGGTAAATCTGTTGCACACCTTTGAGTCAGTCATTCCGCTTCTGGCCAGATTCACCCTGCAGGTGTGAAAGGCTTGCCTGGCACATGAGTTCTGCAGCATCGTTTATGATATAAGAACAACAACAACAAAACCAGGAAGACCCTACGAGACTATCTACAGTCTCAGAAATTACAAGAATCTGTCAGTAGCTGAGAGTAAGAAGTTTTTTGTTGTAGACAGACAATTCTCTCCAGGATGCCATGGAGCAGTCAGTGAAAAGCAGTGAGGGCCAGCACAGTGTCTACTGTGTGCTGAGTTCACGGAAAAAGAAGGTGGGGTGGCGGGGCTGCATATCAGCATCTGCTTGGAAATGCACAGTTGTCTTTTGTTTGTTTGTTTGTTTTTTTCTGGAAAATACTCAAGATAACCATGGTTGCCGATGTGGAGGAGAACAGCGTGCCTGGGGAACAGAAGTGGCGGGAGACTTTCCCCTACTTAACTCTTCTGAACCTTAAACTATGGGAACTTGAAACCAAAAACTGAAGACAAAACAGATAACTAAAATTTTTTTCTCCAAAAATCAACAAACAAGCCACCCTGGACCCAGAATTTGGGGTCAAGCCTGTTTAGATGAAATACTCTGCTCTTCCCTCAAGTCCCACTAAGATGGTGATCTGGTAGAAAGAAGCCAGAAGCCACAAGAACAGAGCGGAGAGGGCGGAGTGGCCTGGAGGGAGTGAGGGGGGGCACCTGTGGGTGGGGTGGGGCAGGAGACCAGGATAGCAGGCCCTGGTGCCCCTGAGAGTGGAGATAAGCTGAGGACCCTCAGAACCTCTTCCCCACCTGACAGGAAGCTGCAGAGGGTGAACCAGGAGGACTCCAGGAACCGCTGAGGGAGCGGGTGCCATGCTGAAATTTTACAGGCCTGCCCCTCTGGCCTGGGACTGGTGGTCAATGCCCAGAGGTCAAGAGTGAAGGCCAGTGGCCCAGCCGGGAGTTGCTGGGAGTGAGGCCACATCGTTCATTGAGGCACTTTTTTTTAGAAAGGGGCTCTGCTGAGCTGTGACCTTGGCAGTCAGGGGCACAGGGAAGGTCTAGGCCACTGACATACCAGTAGCTCCCAGGCCTCTCTCTTCAGGAATCCAGAGCCCCCTCCCCGCTCTTCCTCTAAAGCCCCCGTGAAGTGGGTATCTGTTAGGTTTGCCAGCCCAGCATCCACTCCTCTTTCTGGAAACTCTCCCCGACCCTCCTGTGGGGAAGCCGCTCCCCCACTGTTCCCGCATGCTGTTCAGGTAAACCTGACCCTCCCCTCATCTTCAGATGCTGGCATTCAGCCCTGGGACTTTTCCTGGAATTTCAGGAAAGAGGCCTCCTCCTTCCTCTGGGGTTGCCTGGTGAGTGGGATGTGAAACTGGAGTTACTGAGGCCATCTTGTCCCCAAAGAGAGAGACTGCCTGAGAAAGAAGACAGCACAGAGAAACACAGGGCCCGCGGAGGGGACTGCGCCTTCCAGGAATTGTCTGGGTTCCTGGATGCAGCTGAGCTTGAAGCTGTACACTTCCGGAGCTTTTATGCCCCTGCCCATTAGCTTAGGATTCTGCCACTTGTAAACAGGAGTTGAGAGAGGAGTTCAAAATGAGGTCACCACCCCTTCTTGACAAATATTGAGAGACAGGAAACTCAGGGAGCGCTGAGGGGGCCATGCCTAGAAGAGTGTGCCAGAGTACAACAGGACGCTGACAGCACAGACAAGAGGCTAGACAGGTCTTCTGCACTGAGCAAGTGTTACCTTTATTAGCAGAAATCAATTTTCTTCGAAAAATAATAAAGCAAATTAATTGATTCCTTGCCGCCCTTCATTTCTTTTGTCACTATGACCTCCCAGACCAGGTCCAAATGTATTAACATGGCCCTGTGTGATCTGTCTTTGGATGCCCATCTGGTCCCACCGTCTACGTTTCAGCCACCCCAGCCTCTTATTCCTCTCATTCACACCTTGACCCTTGCACCTGTGCCTCCATCTTTCCACTGTGGCTCACTCCTCCTTGAGTTCTGAGTCATCCCCTTCTCTCCAAAGCCCTCCCCCAAACCCACAGACAGGCTAAGGTCCCCTCCAGGCTTGCCCAGCCCAGCACTGACCCACTAACTACCCCTCATCATTGAGGGCTGGGCCTGTGTCCCGCTCTGCACTGGAGACTCATCAGGGCAGGGCTGTGTCCCCACCACTGCTCAGCACAGGCCCTGGCACAGAGAAGCTGTTGGGCAGTGTTAATGGACGGATGAGATAAGGATGAATACAACAGGCAGGGACAGGGTTTGTCTCACCCCTGTGTCCCCAGCACTCAGCACAGGCCATGGTATGGAGAAGATGTGCAAACGGGAGATATGTTGAAAGAATGACACCAAAAGTGAAAAGTCTGAGCTGTGAAGACATATCAAAGTGAAAGTCAAAGTCGCTCAGCTGTGTCCGACTCTTTGCGACCCATGGACTCTATACAGTCCATGGGATTCTCCAGGCCAGAGTACTGGAGTGAGTAGCCTTTCCCTTCTCCAGGGGATCTTCCCAACGCAGGGATCAAACCCAGGTCTCCCACATTGCAGGCAGATTCTTTACCAGCTGAGCCACAAGAGAAGCCCAAGAATACCGGAGTGGGAAGACATATCAGTGTGGTGAGAAAAAGATGCTTCGTTCAATCAATGCTGTTGGGACAACTGAAAAGCCAACTAGGAAAGAAAATAAGATGGATCCCAAGTGGGTTGAGGTATCGCTGGGAGGAGTTGGGTGGTGAGAGAAGCCAATACGGGAACCAGAGCCAGGGATGAAGCCTGAGCAAGAGGACAACCTCCCAAAGGCACTGAGACTTCAGGACAGAACCCATGGGGGAAAAGTCAGCGGGAAGCCTAGCCCGGGCTGGCAAAGACCTGGGTGACAAGCTGGAGGAAAGGGGTTTTGACAAGGCCTATGTGGTCCCCAGCCAGTTTCTGCTGCTAAAGAAAGATGAAGACCTCTTCCAGGAATGGCTAAAGGACACACGTCCTGCCAGTGCCAAGAGGGAGGGGACACTGATGCTAGAGGGAGGAGGCTGAAAGCTGCTGGACGGTGTCCCCAAACCACAGCCCACATTCCCACAGACGCAGACCCAGACCCACAGACAGGCACTCAGGAATAATTACAGGGAGACACCCTTGTGTAGGAGCCAAATAAGCATCGCATTGCTCCTGTGTATTCTCAACAAATTTTGGAAGAACTGTGCACCCTCTTTATACACTTTGAAGTGGTCAGATCCATTTTTTCCATCCTAAATTTAAATTATTGCAAAGAACATAATGAATTTTAAAAGAAATCCACTGCATCACTCTTTTAAGCATACGCAAAGGGCTAAAGAGCCATAGAAATGTAACACCTTCCAGGTTCATTTTAAAGATGCATGCCAAGCAGCTCTTCTTTAACAGCACTTTGCACTGTTCCTTACTCTTCTTTTTAAAAATTCATCTTATTTGTTGTATTTCTGGCTGTGCTGGGTCTTTGTTGCTGCACGGGCTTTAGTCGTGGTGTGCGGGCTTCTCACTGCGGTGGCTTCTCTTGTTCTAGAGTTTTCAGGCTTCAGCACTTGCAGCTCTCAGACTCTAGAGCACAGACTCAGTAGTTGTGGCATGTGGGCTAAGCTGTCCCGAGGCATGTGGGATATTCCTGGACTAGGGATCAAACCCGTGTCTCCTGCCCTGGCAGGCAGATTCTTTACCACTGAGCCTCCAGGGAACCTCTAGCATGATTCATTTTAAAGATAAACACCAAGCAGCTCCTCCTGAACAGTGTTGACACTGTTCCTTACTCTCTCGATGTTCAATCTATATTCTACTTTCTCTACAAAATCTTATCCTAACATATTTTTATGCACAAATGTCCTATTATATTTCTCTGAAACAAAAAATGTGCCTATGAATTAAGATCAAAATTTTCATTTCTTGTGATCTTAGTTAAATTTTTCTCTAAGACTGAGTCACCCTTACAATTATTATTAGTATGTGTATGCACTAACTCGCTTCAGTCATGTCCAACTCTTTGCGACCCTGCGAACTATAGCCCCCCAGGCTCCACTGTCCATGGAATTCTCCAGGCAAGGATACTGGAGTAGGCTGCCATTTCCCTCTCCATATTACTGGTATATCAGCTGATCAAGATATCATATATGACACAACTTGATACATATTAATACTATTGAGCATAAAAAGTAAATTTTGACCACAGATGCATGTCTTAATAAGGTGGACTGGGGAAAGCATTCATTCCATCAATATTCTAAATTGTTCCTTTGTTATGCTGGTTAGTTTTCGATATGGGGTAATGCATCAGTAGGAAGGGAGAGGAGATTCGCCTCTTTTTTCATACTTCTCCCAGAATTTCTTTTCCTGGGAGCAGAGCCATTGAAAAGGGAGGGAAGGAAGGAAAAGAGGGAGGGAGGAAAGGAGGGAACCCAGCAGATTCCTCAGGCAAGTCGGGTGAAACTGGAGCTCTGGAAAGGATTCCCTTAAGACTCCCCTGCAGGAGTGCGGGGCGTGGGGGCGGGGGGTGAAGCCACATCTGCAGCCTGAAGGCCCCTGCCACGTACCACACAGTCTGCACTGCCGACAGCGGCATTCTCCGGGGAGCCTGACCCAGAAACCGCCTCATGTTCACCAACGGGGCCGAGTACAACCACACCAAGTACCAAGTGCTGTGAAAAAGAACATGGGATAAATGTTCAAGGTACGCAGTTAAGAGGGAAAAAAATAGGTCACTGAACAATGTGAACAGTACACAATCTGTTATGTGAGTTAAGTTTATACATACAATACACCTGATCACGCCCAGAACACCTCTGGAAGGTGCCTGGGGAGTGACCTTTGGAGGTTCTGACCTCTGACTGCCTCCTCTTTCCATCAACCTCTGCCCCAGCCACACAAGCCACTGTTCCTAGAACTTGATAGGCATGCTCGAGCCTCAGGGCCTTTGCACTTACTGTACCTTATGCCTGAAACACTCCTCTCCAAACGTCAATACTTCCTCACTTTACTCAAGTCTCTCATCAATCAACGGAAACCCAAATGACTAAGAGAGTGGATAAACAAAACACAGGCTATTCATATAAGTATTAGAATAAAAGAATATACGCTAAAAGCAATTTTAAAAAATGAACTGATACATACAGCAACAGGAAATATCTCAAAAGCATCTTGTGAACAAAAGCTAGACATGAGCTTCATCCTGTGTGATTCCACTTACATGACATTTAACAACACATAAAGTTCATCTATGGGCTTTCCTGGTGGCTCAGTGGTAAATAATCTACCTGCCAATGTAGGAGATGTGGGTTCAAGCCCTGGGTCAGGAAGATCCCCTGGAGAAGGAAATGGTAACCCTCTCCAGTATTCTTGCCTGGAAAATCCCATGGACAGAGGAGCCTGGCAGGCTACAGTCCCAAGAGCTGGACACAATTTAGCGACTAAAACTACAACAAAGTTAATCTACAGTGAGAGGAGTCATACAGGGCAACAGAGCCGGAGAGAAAGGAATTTCTCCCAGAGTGATGGAAATGTTTTATATCTTGAATGCTGATTATATGGGCATATGCATTTGTTAACGCTCATTAAACTATACATCTTTACTAACCTTTAGATCTGTATTGCACTGTATACTGTATTGTACTTCAATAAGTAATATACAGACAAATAAATATTAGTAACTAAATGTAAGAGGAGGAGTTTGGGAGCCCGTGAGGCTTGATTTCTTATTCAGTGTTGCCTTGGGGAACTTAACGGTCTCTGGGCTATTTCATCATTCATACAATCAGGACAATCACATAAACTCCCTAATAAAGTGGTTAATATCATTTGTTGAGATCACAGAAAGCTAATAAATGAGAACTATTATCATCAGTTAAGAAATTACTATTTAGAGTAAACACAGCTTTGAGCCAGTCCCTGGGCCAGCTGCCCTTTTTGCTGGCTGCCTTCCAGCCAGTTGAAAGCGCACCCTGACAGTGCTCCAGGTGTTCACAGACTTGTGCCGCCGCAAGCGGGAACCTTGTCTGGCAAACCTGGTCCTGTCCCCCTTTACACCAGTCACCACAGGAAACACGATTGGTTCTGTCTTTCCAGCACCTTGGCCAATCTCATGTCCCACACTCTGGGTCTAAAAAATTTCTTAGAGGTTAACCCCGCCCCTCAGGCTGGCCAATCAGAGCACGGCATTCCCAGGCCACAGGGATGGGCTCAGGGCTGGGGACGTGACCCAAGCTGCACCACTGAGGCTCACCCTGGGAAGAACGACCTCCCTGTGCCCTGGAGTCACTGGGCAGGTAACTAGTACTTCAACTGTGAGCTCCGTGAGAGGAGCGTCTTTTGTCTGTTCTGTTGTTTGTCACACCTCCTAGAATAGCTCCTGGCACACAGCTGGCACTAGATAAAGACGGAATGAGTCAAGTATACAGATGCCTAATGGACTGAAGCAAGTCCTTGTCCCAGAATATAATTCCACTTCTACTCCCTGCCCAGATCTGGAGAGTCTGTACAACTTAGTACAGAAGGCATCTGGGGATGTTAAGAGGCACAAGGGAAGCAGCTAACAGAGGCTAAGAGTTTAGTGGGCTCTAAGTCCCCGGATTCAAGTTCTGGATCTGCTACTTGCATGCTCTGTGAGCTTGCAGACATTTCTCAACCTCTCTACACCTCCATTTCCTCCTTTTTTTTTTTTGTCGTTAAGGAAAGTGTAGTGTTTATTGCAGGGCACCAAGCAAGCAGTCCAGGCACAGACTCCCTGATGGCTTTCAAGGAAAGGTTTTTAAGAGACAGAATGAGGCAGGGGGAAGGTGGGGTGCATGATCAGCTGGTGGACATTCTTATTGGTTGGTGGTGAGGTAATCCAGGGCCAACATCATCAATCTTCCAATTCCAACCAGTCTGGGGTCTGCATGCTTGTGGGCAGCATATAGTTAACATCTCCCACCTGGTGGGGGTTTCAGTACCTGCAAAACAGCTCACAGGACATCGCAAAGAATACTATCTATAGCCCTTGAGGGGGAACTAATGCTCCTTGACTTTGTCCATTTCCTCTTTTTCAAAATGGGGATCATAAACCCCGGCTTGTGAGGATGTTGGCGCAGTCAAGGCTTGTGCATGAATGAACTGTCCAGCGGGAGATTCAGCAAGGCTACCTGCAGACTAGGAATGAGGCTGAACACACGGGGTGCAAAGTGGAACCAGATAATCGGGTCCCAGCTCTGGCACTCGGCACCCATGTGCCCTTGGGCAGGTTGCAGAGCTGCTCTGCTCGTTTCTCCGTCTGTTTAGCTATGTCAGTGATAGCGATCTACTTCATGGGGCATGGAGAAATAACATAGAGAAGGACGACAACTTTAGTGTTCACTTTGTACCATTCTTTACTGCCTTATTAACTCCATTCTCTTCTGCCAATGGGCTCCCCTGGTAGCTCAGCTGGTAAAGAATCTGCCTGGAATGCAGAAGACCTGTGTTCAATCCCTGGGTGGGGAAGATCCCCTGGAGGAGGGCATGGAAACCCACTCCAGTATTCTTGCCTGGAGAATCCCCAGGAGAGATGAGCCTGGCAAGAAGATGGTGAAGGACAGGGAAGCCTGGCGTGCTGCAGTCCACGGAGTCGCAAAGAGTCAGACACGATGGAGCAACCAAGCACACTCCTGCCATTAGAGTGCAGAAACTATATCAATTGACTACCATGACCTTCCCAGATAGCTAGAGACTATGACTCAATTCTGGTCAATCAGCAGTAAGGGGAGTCCCCTGGGGGCTTCTGGGAAAATATTTTTCTCCTTGCAGGGCCTTCTCTCATATCCCTAGAACCCCCATCCCACATCTGAACACGCACATGAACACACACACACACACTTCCTCCCTTTGGACACAGCAGTATAAAGGCGTGATGCCTGGCACTCCAGCAGTTCCTTTGAGGCCTTGAGGGGAGTTACTGCCTGAACACCAAGATGGTAAAGATAAAAAGAGTTCTCAAGTCCCTAATGACATCACCAAGCCACCGAACCAACCACAAGCTACCTTCCTCCACCAACAATAAACATCCCTTAGACTTAAGGTTTGGGTAAGATTTATTGGCTGGGTTTCCAATCCATCACAGATGGGCACAAACTAATTTGTGTCTTGTTCTTTCACAATAAGCATGCATTACTTTCTCAGATTTAGTTAAGTCCTCCTAAAAAACTTCGGAGGGAAAAAAACCCTAAAGCTCCAAAATAAAATAAAATGTGATTTAAAATAAAATGTGATTCAATTTTAAAAAGAAAAGAGATAAAACACAGCACAGAATTCAGCACACACTAGGCCTTCAGCAGAAGGAAGCCACTGTGGCTGTGTGTTCATCAAAGGCAGGACCCAGGTGAGTCCGGGAGCCGGAAGATCACTGAGGAAAGAGAGGGAGTCGGGGGGGGGGAGGGTCTGAAGAAATCTGAAGAAATACAGTGGCTTAGGGGTCTGATGTGGGGTCAGCTGGAGCCAGGGCAGCAGAAACAGAGAAAGAACCAATTACCTACAAATGAGGGTTAAGACCCCAGTTAGAGACAGGAGCACACCCTGGGAGCACGAGCCATCAGGACAGGTTTCTAAGGAACTGACCAGGAAGTCTCAAGGACAGGTGAACAAGGAGGGGTGGATGAGGAGTTTCTCTGGTGCAGAGGGAGAAAAAGTCAGAACTCACAGTTATGTTTGTTTGAAAAAGGAGGAAGAAAGGTAAGAAAAGGGAGAAGAAGAAGAGAAGGAGAAGAAATTAAGCTTTACTAGGCATATAATAAATCAACCCTGAATATTCATTGCAAGGACTGAAGCTGAAACTCCAATACTTTGGCCACTTGATGCAAAAAGCCAACTCACTGGGAAAAGACTGATGCTGGGAAAGACTGAAGGCAAAAGGAGAAGGGGGTGGCAGAGAATGAGATGGTTGGATGGCATCACCAACTCAATGGACATGAATTTAAGCAAACTCCAGGAGATAGTGAGGGACAGGGAAGCCTGGTGTGCTGCAGTCCATGGGGTTGCAAAGGGTCAGACACGACGAAGCGACTCAACAACCACCACCACAGGCATGTAGAGATACACCCAGAAAAGGCCTCTAGGGCCCCTCCACCGGCAGGTGCCAGCTTCCCCAGGTGCCAGACCTAAAGGCAAAGGACTGACACGGCCGCCCTCTCCTGTCCACTCAGCGCATTGCAGCTGGGCAAATCGATTCCCAGGGACATTCTCAGGTTGCAAATCAAGTCCTCACACAGGAGCTTCTTAGACTCCTGCTCAGAAACCAAAGACTGCACATCTAACAAGACTAGCAAGAGGAAATTCCAACAAATGCCTCTGCATATGAAGGGTAGGGATGCAAACTGAGCAGGGGATTAAAAGCAGCTGACAGCACACTCTTCTTTGGATCTCTGTATCTTAGTGAGGTCTTTGCCAGCTGTGACAGCTGTGCACAAAGAATGTCACAGCTCTCACAGAGGGTCTCATGGAGAGTTTCCAAACGCATTAACAATGTCTGTATAGGAAAATATTTTTAGTGAGAGCAAAAATATTTGGGGGGCTAGGAATACATAAAACAAAAAATATTTAAATATTAGTTTCATCCCTCCTAATTTTTAAATGTTTCTAAATGCACATAATATATTCATAGTAATATGTCAGCACTATACACGACTCCTAATTAACTATATATATAGTTATATATATATATATCTCTCTTCATATTGTAATATATATACACACACGGGCTTCCCTTGTGGCTCAGCTGGTAAAGAATCCGCCTGAAATGTGAGAGACCTGGGTTCAATCCCTGGGTTGGGAAGATCCCCTGGAGAAGGGAAAGGCTACCCACTCCAGTATTCTGGCCTGGAGAATTCCACGGACTGTGTAGTCCATGGGGTCGAAAAGAGTCGGACATGACTAAGCGACTTGCACTTTCTTTTCACTTCACACACACACACACACACACACACACACACACATACACACATACATACATTCATACTAGAGGAGAACGCTCAAAATGTTTCCTTAATAGGAGAGCATGATGAAACTGTTTGGAAGTCACCAGCATCAGCCTGCTGCCGTGTAACAAAACTGGTATGGTGCTCTGGAGATTATAAATAGACTTCAGGGAAGTGGTTTTCAAACACTCATGCACATGAGGATCCTTTCTGAAGAAGATTAAAAATAAAAATGCCCAGCTCTTCCTTCCCCAGATGGACCTGATCAGGATCCTGGGTGGCTAAAGGGAGCACCCCACAAACCTCACTTTTTTTCCCCTTCAGGGCATCTACTTTCAGCTCATCAGTCTTCACAGCAGCTGTATTTAGTCTGGGGTTTGTGTAATCCTATTGAGCTCTGAATGTCAATTCTATCTGTCACTTCTTGGAGTTCTCTTTGGCTTTTTTCCCAACTCCCTGGTGATTTTTTATTGTATTCATTTGTATTTTTGTATCCCTCCTATTTTAGCCTTTCCATACATAAGCAGAGCTCTTTTGTATCCACATCTGACCATTCCTGTACCCACAGTGTTGGCAGGTCTTGAGCTGCCATATTTTGTATCTGCTGACTGTTGATCATGGTGCCTGCTTCTCTGCACCGCACACAATTTTTTCTCATGAGCTCGTATTTGCTGGAACTCTACCTGAAGGAATTTTCCAAGGCCCAGGCAGAGGGGGGAGACCTCCTCCAGGGAGGGTGTATGTTTGTCCTGACCAGGTACTTAGGGGCACACAGACCCAGGTTCATTTTCAGCCTCCTGTTTCCAGGATCTTTCAAAGAGTATAAATTAAGCCTCGAACCCACACAGGGACAGTCGGTGACTGCCAATTCACAGAGGAAGACGTTTTCAATCTCTGCCTAGATCTAAGGGTGTGTGTCTTTGCAGGATGGGCTCTTTTTAGTCCACTCTTCCCCTGAGGGTACCTTCGCTGGGAGCTGGTTGTGCACAAGGTGGTCCCCTGTCCAGCTTTCCCACAACACAGCCTCTGTCCCTGAGGCCACGTGAACCTCTCAATGTCCCCAGACTATCAGGTAGCCTCTGTGCTTGCTCCCCTCCTTGGCTCTTTGCTCTTGATTTCTCCTTGCTCTGCGAGGAGTCCTTCTTCCTCGCAGGTACAAACCGTTCATTCCAAAGGATGCTTCAAGTATTTCAGGAAGCATTGGGTCATAGGAGGTTCTCTACTCAGCCACACTGTCCTCTCTCTTTGACCTTCTCACTTTTCTTTGCTCAGAGACACACCTCCAGTCCCATCAGATCAACATAATTGCCCTGTGCTAGTTAGAAATGTTCGCGGGGAGGGCCCAACTCCTCTGCCTGCGGCAAGGCTGTGAGGAATGACTGAGGAAGAGACACCAACACCACCTAGAGGCCTGAAGTACTGACAGCTCAGCCACAAGAGGCCGCCAGGGAGTGCACCTGAGAAAGAATGCACTAGAAAGTTTAGTATTAAGATAATGATGGGACTTCCCTGGTGGTAGAGTGGTTAAGAATCTGCCTGCCCGTGCAGGGGACACAGATTTGATCCCTGGTCTGGGAAGATCCCACATGCCTTGCGGCAACTAAGCCCCTGTGCCACAACGACTGAGAACGCCCAGTGCCTGTGCCCCTCAACTGGAGAGGCCACCACAATAAGCCCGCACGCCGCACCTAGAGACAGCATGAGCATGCCAACGAAGACCCAATGCAGCCAAAAATAATGACTAAACACACAAATAATTTTAAAAAAATTAAAAAAATACTCTAGGATGATAAATGGATAGCTGCAAGCCCCCACAAAGGCAATGATAATGATCAAAATAGTATGGTGCCTGACATCTCCATATATTCAACAAAGAATTATGCAGTGCTTAAGAGCCAGGCATTGTTTAATGCTTTATGGATATATGAACTCATGGAATATGAATTATAATGATACAATTTATAGACAACAAAAGTATGACCCAGAGAAGCTAAATAACTTGCCTTGGGGCCACACAGAAAATGGCAGAACTGGGATTCACATGCAGCCAGACAGCTCAGCTTCAGAGGCTAGTTTTGCCCACTCCACCCAACCAAGTTACTGAGTTCACTCTAAGTCACTGAACTTAGAACGTGCCAGGCCTGTGCTAAGGGTATTCACGTACTTGACAGATCCTCCCATCAGACCTATGAGGTGAGTGCTACACTGTGCGGAGGAGGAAACTGAGGTACAGAAAGGCAGAGGGACTCGCCCAGGACACACACTGGATGGCAGAGCAGAAAGCTGAGTGCGGGAAGCCTTTATCTGGAGGCAGTGTTCTGCCTCTGGACAGTAATGCCCATGCAGGATAAGAACAGATTATCACAGCCAGCACCAACGACCAGATCCGCACATTCTGGGCTAGGCCTTGATATCCACTAGCTCTTGGATCCTCACGAGAATCCTGGGAGGTGAGTTCTGTCGTCACCCTCATCAGACAAACATGGATTTGGGAGTCTCGGAGAGGTCAAGCTGCTTGCCCACAGCTCATTAGTGGCACCAAGATGCCAAGCCAGGAGGGTCTCCCCTGGGGCAAACTGCCTTTGGTGACTGTCTGTATTGCGCCCTGTGTAGCCCCCTCCCACACTCCCTCTAGTCTGTGCCAGAGCTGCTGGGATCAACAGAGTGCGCTGCAAGTGATGCTGTGTGGTTCCAGGTCCTGCCCTTAAATGGCCTGCAGCTTCTGCTCCTTCTCCCATGGAAATCCGGCTCCAGCAAGCCCTGAGAGACCATGAGGGGAAAGACATGTGGAAAAGAGAGGTCTGTAGACAACACTGAGATGGAGAGAGGAAACAGGATATTCCAACACCCCAGTCGAGCCTCCTGATGACTCCAGGCCCGGCTGCCCTCTGACTGAAACCCCCTGAGAGACCACCAGGCCAGACGGACAGAGGAACCAGCCAGCTGAGCCCAGTCAAGGCACAAAACTGTGAGAGAAAAACAAAACGGTCGCTGTGTAAAGCCCTTAAACAGTAGGTCACATTGCTTTGTAAGCAAAAGAAAACAAAAACCAACTCCAAAGCCAAAACTTGTAAGAACGACCACAGAGCTGAGCTCTTCTGAAAAAACTCTCCCAGTCGCCTGAAAGAATTACCTGGCATATTAGTTTCCTATTCCTTCTGTAAGAAATGACCTCAAAAGCAGTGGCTTAAAACAACTCGCATTTGTTATCCACAGTTTCAAAGGTCAGGAGTCTGCAATGGTTCTCACTAGGCTACACTCTGTCAGTAAGTAAGAGCTCCTTTCCAGAGGCTGTAGGGAAGAATTTGTTTTCCTGCCTTTCCCAGCTTCCAGAGGGGACCTGCATTCCTGAGCTCACGCTCCCTCCTCCATCTTCAAATGGATGTCTTTCCTGTCTCCTTCTTTCACCTACAAGGACACTGGGCCCACCTGTACAATTCAGGCCACTCTCGTTTCTCAAATACCTGATTCAATCATACACGTAATAATGTTCCTCTGTCGTGTAAGGTAACACATTCAACAGGTTCCTGGAATTAAGATGTGGGCATCTCCGGGCAGGGGAGGGCTCATTATTCTGCCCACCAGGGTAGCAAACTGGAAAAATAACCAGTGTTCTCCAAAGGCCTAAGTGGAAACACACTGGAATTTTCCCACTGCCCAGAAACCTCCCACAGCTCTTCCCACAGTGCACTTTGTAGGCATGGCCCCAACCTGCCTGGCATCACTGCCCTCTTTTATTTTCTCTCCCCAAGAAATCTTGGTTGAAAAAGATCGTTGCCTCCTCGGCACAGTGCGTCACCGATGATTTATGCTTCGTGCATTTACTGTTCTTTCGCAGGCAGACACACCTACTCCTCCAGCTTCTACTGTGAGGAGACGCATGGCCAGGCCCACCCTCTGTGTCTAAAGAATCTTAGCCAAAGATACAGTCGCTGTATGTGTGGGTCAGCTCGGGAGGCCTGACCCGGGAGAACACACAGTAGCCATAATGCTGGAAAACTCCAGTTGCCTGGGTCAGGGGCCATGGTGAACAGCAGTTAGCAGTATGAAGACAATACAACAACATAATTCAAAAAGCGTAAATCTGATACGTCAGTGCATTCCAACATCAAACAGCATCTCCAACCAAACCTGTCCCCCCACTGAGCTCCTGGTGCTTTCTGTTCAGCCTGCCCCTCCACCAGACTGCCTGTCACACCCCATCCACAGGAAATCCTGCTGGAGCTACCTTTCAAATAAATCTACTGCTTATTCATTACTAAGGGGAAAAAGAAAGGTTCTTTTAGTGGTCACCACCTTAACCAAGGGATCCAAGTTACCACCACAAATGACGGAACAAACAGACATCAGGAACCCCCTGAGGTGATGTCCTTAGGTGTTCTGAAGTGTTCCTGCCAAATATGCTCAACGTGAATCAAATCAGAGGAAACGATCAGAAAACCTCAGATTGCAGGACACTATGGAACAACTACCCCAAAGTCAACGTCACAAGGACAGGGATACTGTTATAGAGGAGGGCCAGCAAACTTATTCTGTGAAGGGCCACAGAGTAACCATTTCACATTTGTGGACCATAGAAATCCATCTCTGTGTCCACAGACAACGTATAACAAATGGACATGGTTCTGTTCCAATAAAACTTTATTTACAAAGACAGGCACTGGGCCAGACTGCCAAACCTGCTGTAGATTAAAGGATACTAAAGAGGCATGATCATCAAATGCTGTGCATGATTGTTGAGCTGACACTAGATTAAAAATAAAAATAATAAACAGCTTAAAAAGGACATTTTGGGGACCAGAATATGAGCTATATATTATATAGAAGCTGTATATTAAACAATATTGTCACCAATATTATTGTTATCAATGCTAAATTTCTCAGGTGTGATACTGGTTCCGTGTTCTTAGAAAATACAGGCTGAAATATTTAGGAGTTTAGAACCATGTCCAAGACTTATTTACAAATTTTTCAGGGGGAAAAAAAAAGACTGTGTGTATACATTCATGTATGATGGCGAAGACCAAACAAATCTGCTGAAAGCTAGTAAGAGCGAACTAGGGGTTGAAGGGCATATAACCGATGACCATACCATTCTTTCTTTCAACTTTTCTGGGAGTGTGAAATTTTAGAAAGAAGTTGCTGGAGAAAGAGTGTGAGGCAGTGGACAAGTGACTTCCCCACTCACCTGGACTCCTGTAGTCATCTCCTCCCTGCAACCACTCTCACTCTATGATTGCCAAAAGGATCACTGAAAAGTGGTCTCAGATCCGGTCCCTCCTCTGCTCGGACCCTCCAGTGAGTCCCAGCCATTCAGAGGGGTCCACAGGCCCTGCACAATCTGCCCCCTTCCCGCCACCTGCTCAGCCCTCAGCCTCTACTCTGTCCCTCTGTTCAGCCACACTGGCTTCCTCGATGTTCATCAAGCATGCCAGGTGCGTGCTCACCTCAGGGCCTTGGCAGGTGTGGAGACTTCGGGTGAGAAAGCTCTTCCCCCAGACACCCGCACTGCTGGCTCCCTCCTCTCCTCATATTGTCGATGAGGTCACCCTGATAATCCTATCTAAACTTCACAACCGTCCCCCAAATACTCCTCCTTCTGCATCCCTGATGTTTTCTCCAGAGCAGTTTGTGCTATCGAATATATTTCACACTTTACTGCTTTCTTTATTGTCTGACTTTCCCCCAAAGCTGAGAATGTAAGGTCTCCTGAAGACAAAATGTTTTGCTTTTTCTTCTCTGCTGTATCCATAACATCTACACGACAGCCACAACTCAGAGCCATGCACTGACCTACCATTTTACATCCACTTACTCCTCACAACAACAGGATGAGATAAGTATTATTTATAGCATAAATGCATATGCAGCATATACACAAAATAGGAATAATAACAGTGTCTAACTCAGAGTAATTGGTGAGGACTTAATGCTGTGAAGTGCTTAGCACACTGCCTGGCACAAAGTGAGTGCCCATTAAATGTCACTATTATATAATACCCACTGTACAGAGGAGGAAACTGAACCTCAGAGGGGTTAGTGACCTGCCCAAAATCACCTGGCTGAGAAGGGGGGGACCCCAGTTTGGAACCGATGTCAGTTTGACTCAAGTTGCTGCTTTTTAAACCACAACACTAAGACATCCCACGGTGTCTGGGAGAAAGGCAGTGGCAGGAAACAGAAACCAGTTCTGGGAATCCAGAATGCAGGGTTTAAGTCCCGCCTTAAAGGGCCAGGGTTTAAGTCTGGCCCAGACTCCACGTGTAACCTCAGCAATTCTCTTCTGCTCTCAAGACTTTAGTTTTCTCTTTGATAAACTGCAGGGAGTCATTTCCCCTCCCTGACATGGGGACAAAACAGTGTGAGAGTCAAATGAGAAAGCTTATAGGAAAGCACTTCAGTAACTGAAATCCAACATTTCTCCATTCTAAGATCTGCAACTCTGGCAGACAACCGACCAAACACCAAAAGATTAAGAATTCCAGGCCCTGCAAAGCAAATTTTAGGCATCCAAACTTGTAAAGAAAAGAAGTGTGGTTCCCTTAACCATTTGGCCTTTGCACACGCTCCTCCCTGTCCCTCAACATTATCCGTGTCCCTGTGCTGTCTGCTGACATTCTTCTCACCCTTCAGTTCCCAGCCCAGAGGTTTTCTGCCAGGAAGCTCTCCCTGAATGCTACATCAGGTCAAGTGTCCAGTGGGCTTCCTTATCCAAGCTCTGCCCACTCTGGGTCATCACCTTGAAGGATGGGCCTGTCCTCACCCAACTGTGAGTTCCTCGAGGGCACAGACTAGGGCTGGCTTGATTCCTGCTGTTTCACCAGCACTGCCCAGCACAAGGCCAATCACAGGGTAGACACTCAGAAAACACCAACCAAATGAAGTACCAGCTGGATTAATGGTGGTTCCCTGACCTAGCAAATTAGGTTAAATTTCCTTATTCTTTGCTCCCACAGGCCCCTAGCACATAGATCATCTTCTCACAGTAGCCCGTATTTTAAATGTTTACTATGCCCTTCGGATCTCAGCTCAGGCAGCCTTCCTCCAGAGTCTAGACAGCTTTCCCGACCCCACGCCCCTGGGTCAGGAGGTCTCTCAGCTCTGGAGTTGGCACCATCCTGTCCGCTCTGGAGTGACAACGATGGATCATAAATGTGTCTCCCAGCCCAGCAAAAAGCCAGAACGGCCTGTCTACTGAATGAATGGAAGAACAAATATGGTGTATGTGTGGATTAATAAATAGACGGATGAATGTCCACTTTAGTTAAAATGACTCCTTTAGCCAAATTCCCGTGTCAGGACTCCAGACTTTGCCCGGAGCCACGCCCCTAACCTAGGCCTATTCCCCGGAGTCCAACTGGGACAAACGAATGACCTAAACAGATGAAAAAAAGCACCCCTGACTTCCCAGGACGGGAGGGAAACTGAGGCACGAGGTGGCGTTTGAGGAATGATGCCACACAAGGATGGTTTGGCAAATGACCCGGTCAAGTTTTTCCTCAGCTCTCCCCTGGTCCTCTCAGTCCTGGCATGCCCCGCCCAAATCACTCCCGTTGCCCACACTATTGGCTCGTCTAGACGTCAATCTTCTCGCGCTCTTTTCCTCTATTGGCTAATATTCCCAAATCAAGCGCGGGCACTTTGTACCGCCCTTCACCCCATGCCCGTTCTTACTATTGGGCTATTCGTATGCCCCTCTTCAAGAAACCCTCCCTATTGGCGTCAAGACTCTGCCGGTTCGGGCTGTGATTGGTTGTGAACAGAAGCCCATCTCCTGAGCAACCACCTGAGAAGGATTAGAGAATGGAAAGGTTGGAGGGACGTGGGGTCAGACTCACGCTGAGCCGGCGGGAGGCAGATATAGGTCTTGAAGAACTCGCTTCGGCGGGCGGCCTCCTTAATGCGGTTGGCAAGCGGCTTGCTGACCTGCCGGATGCCCAAGTATAGCAGCTTCGCCATAGGGAACGCGCCCACCACCATCTTGGCGGTCGCAAGGGGAACACGCAACCTTGCTGACTGGGAGGGGCGCCTCAGATCGCTCCCTCCTCCCCCGCCCTCTCGTCGCCGTGCGTGCGTACGTACGTGCGTACGCCCCGGGGGAACCGCTGGGGCGGTCCATGACGTCACGGCGTAGACGCTGACGCTCCGACGTCCGCTCCTATGAATATGCAAATATACGGCGGAAGTGAGGCTGTCAGAGGGTGGTACCGTTAAACGGCTGCTGTAGCCTATATGGGTTCCCACGCCCGCTTCGGCTGACGTCATCGCCTTCCTCCGTGACGTGGCGTACCTGCGCGGCTTCTCCAAAAGAGCAGTCTTAATTAGTCCTAGTTAGGGCTCAGGCATTCCAAATGCACCTTCTCTCTCAGTTTAGAGCTGTCACTGGTCGTGAGAAACTAGCCAGGTAACCTGTAGTGAGATCCCAGCTCTGCGGTTTACCTGCTGTGTATGGCGAGTGACTTAACCTCTCTGAGTATCAGCATTCCCATCTACAGAATAGAAATCATAAGAAGGCACATTCCTTATTAGATTGTTACGAGGTTTGCATGAGAATCTTGAAGATAAATACATAACGAGTGAACTATGTTAAGTGTTTAGAATGATGCGAATCACCCAACAAACAGCCCTTATAACTGCACAGGTATTAGCATTGTTATTGCTAACTTGAGCATGAGGGTTCATTTCATCTCCAGAAACAGCTGTTTCAACCCTTTCCCAAGTAACTGACAAACAGGCCTAAAAAGGGGCCAGGGAAGTGGCACGAGGTCCCTCGGCCAGGAGAGGTTGATAGCCCAGCCTCTTGGCTAATAAACTTATCCGTTCTCAAGCAGGTCCACTTCCTCTGTTGGGGAGGAGGGTCCCTAGGGAGCTGGCTCAGGAAGGAGTTTAAAGAACATGTCCCAGACTGTCATCCCTTACCCAGCGGGGAGCAAAATCATGTAAACAAGTTCGTCTGAGAGAAATGCCTGGGTGGTGGAGTGCTAATGGGTAACTGAGAGATTCTCGAAGAGGCAGAGGGCGAGGGAAAGTCCAAAGAGCAGAGTTGTGTACAGGAGGAAACAAACGTTCAGGTCAGAGTCGGGGGACCCAGGGCTTTCCTCGGCAACCGCTCTGACTCCCTGTGTGGCTTTTGTCACTTTCCTGGCCCTGATGGACTCCCATTTCTCCATCTGAGATAATGGTGATACTGACATGTATGAACCCTGATATTCTAAATTACTAAGAATGCCAAGACTCCATGAAAACAACTCCTCTCCAGGATCCCTGTTGGACTGAAGGTGTGAAGGAGCTTGGGACCTATTCCAGATCCATCACCCACTCACTGGGAACCAACCACTCCCCCATTTTACAGACTGACCAACTGAGGCCAGAGACTTCACAAGGATTTATCCAGAGTTCCATGGGTAATCAGGAGAGAAACCCCTTGGGTTTCTTGAGTCCCAGCCTAGAGTCTTCTCCTAATTCTTAGGGGTGTTAGCCTGGGGTCCAAGAACCGACTTGGGAGTGGGGCTCAGGTTCCACTTGATGCATTTAGGAAACTTTTAAACTTGTACATGATTTTTTTGTGTATAATTCACTACTGTTTCCTCAGCTCCTAGAACAATTTCAGGCATACAGTAGGTGCTCAATACTTGTTGAATGAATGGAAATGAGCATTTGGTGGAGGGGTAGTGTTCAAGCTTTCATCCGATTCCCCAAGGGGCCCATGTTCAGAAAGTTTCTGGCTCCCTACATGTTCATCCTGGTAGCTGTACTGCAATGAGACAGGGTGGGAAAATTATAACACCCCCCCCACCCCAGCCAACCACCAGATCCCAGGCCTCCCTCTTTTCTTTCTCCCATAACACCAGAGCCCCAACTTCCTGCATCTCAGTGACCCAACCCTCCTCTTGCAAAAAAGTTGTCCTCATTAAGTTCTTTTTTTTCCCCCCTCATTCCCCTCCTCCTTCCTCTTTCTTTCTCTCAGGAACCTCTCCTGGGAACTTTCGGGGCAAGGGTGTATTTATGCCCGTGTGTGTGTGTGTGTGTGTGTGTGTGTGTGTGTGTGTATAGGCTTCACATCTCCTTAGCCTGGAGCCTCTTACATACCCAGAGGGGTCAAGGCCTACAGAGCTGGGTGTTTTCCTCCTCCTGCTCTCCAGTCTGGTTCTGGAAGGACAGCCATTCCTGGTTGACCCCTGAGGGCCAGCGGAGGGAGGGGAACGCCGTTAGCCAGGGCAGCAGCCTTGGCCACTCTGGGGCGTGGGAACAGAGGCAGAGGCGGGGAGGGGAAAGGGAACCCAGGATGGTCTCAGCACTGACTCACCGGCTGTGCGACCCTGGGCTAATCACTTGGCCTCTCTGGTGAATAGCGCCTGGGATCATTCCCAGAGTTCCTTCTAATTCAGGTCCTCTGGTCACCCTTTTCCCAGGATGGGCAAGGGACTAGGGTTACACAATCCCACAGGGCCTTGTATTTCTTCCATCATTGGATTCCTTCAAGAGAAATCCGAAAGCTGACACCAATCCTTGCTTGCTCCACCCTGACCCGGGTCCAGCTGTCAGCATCTCCTGCCTGGGCTTCTGGCTTCTGCCTTTACTTCCCATATTCTGTTCCCCACTCAGCAGCCTGGGACTCCTGTTAACATTTAAGCCAATCCCAAATGTTCTTTGCTAAGAGCCCCTCTGTGGTTCCCATCTACCTTGGAATAAAAGGCAAGGCCCTCACATGGATTCACAATGCTCTGGGACACTGGCCCCTGTCCCTACCTGTCTCATCTCCATTCTTAATGTCCTCCCACACCTCTGCTCCCACCACACTGCTGTGTGTACTTGCTGGCCCTCGAAATGCAGGCGCTCTCTTACTCCAGGACTTTCCACCTGTCGTCCCCTCTGCCTGCAGCCCTCTCCCATCTGATCCCTCGCCTCCTTCAGGTCTTTTCTCAAATGCCCCCTTCTCAGCGAGCCCTCCCCACTCTCCTGATCTAGATCAGACTCCATATCATTCTCTGTCCTCTCAATTGGCTTTATCTTGCTCCATTACCCTTACCAATTCCATTTTTTTTTTTTTGGCTGCACCACACAGCATATGGGGTCTTAGTTCACCAACCAGGGACTGAACCTGTGCTCCTTGCAGTGGAAGTGCGGAGTCTTAACCACTGGACTGCCAAGGAAGTCCTTTGATTCCAAATTTAATATTTATCTTTATTTACTCATTTACTGTGAGCTCCATGATGGCGGGGCCTGGACTGTCTTGGTCACTGTTTATACTGGCCAGTACAGGTATAAATAAATCTCTCTTGAATGAATGAATACCCTTCTCTTGTCCTAAGCCCTGTTCCCAAGCCTATCCTGCTCCCTGCTCCTCCAGATAGTTGGCCAGTGGCCCTTTATTTGGGTTCTGACACACTCCCTCTTCCTCCTCAGGCCTGACTTGGAAAAATCTGTTTATCTCCAAACTCTGAAATATTCTGTCCTGCTCTCTCTCTACTCTATATGACCAGGGGCTTCCCAAGACACAAGTGATTGTTCAATACTCCACTTTCCCCTTGAATCACAGACTTTTACTCCCTTGTTGGAAATAATCCTAACTTCTTTGTCTTTGCCTTTTGGAAACTTAATCTATCGGTCCCCTCCTCTAGGAAGCCCTTTCCATCCCCCAGACTGCAACAGAGGCCCTCTTGGGTTCCCCCGGCCCCTAGGCTCCCCTGTCTGAGCCCTGCCCACTCTGGAGCATCACCCTCCCGGGATAGATCTGTCTCTTCCGTTGGAATAGGAGCCGTGAAGACAGAGCCAGGGCCGCCATTTGTCACTGCTGGGTCACTAGCACCACCCAGCACAGGGCTTGGCACAGTTCTACTGAATTATCATGGGGGGTCATGGCAGAGGATGATGGCTGGTCAGTGACACATCAGCCTCACTGTTTTCCTATTTTCTTACATTTTATGAATAGTAACAGGGCCTTATTTACATACAATTTGCATACACTGGGCCAGAAGGGAAGGGAGTGGGGGATTAGACCGGAGGAGTGGGGGCTCTGCAGAATTCGAGGTTCACTGTGCCGGGGGCAGCATCTTCAGCTGCACCTGGTCCCCCTGGGCGAGCGGAGCTGCCACCCAGCCGGCTGCCATGGCTTTGGCCATGCTGTTCCTCTTGGAAGTGAGCGGGGTCTCTAGGGTGAGCGAAGCATTGGCCATCTCCTGGGGCTTGTCACTGGCCAGAAAGCGGAGCAGGTGGTGCAGGGCCTTGGCCACGTCACTGCGGGCGCCCTCGTTGACGAGGCAGTAGAGGATGGGATCAGCCACGCAGTTGAGGCTGGTGAAGGCCAGCGAGCTATGATATGCCGAGAAGACACGCTCCTCGAAGCCACAGTCCCGGGGGCGGCGCAGGTAGACGGCGCTCCTCGAGAGCAGGAGCACGTGGTAGGGCGCAAAGCAGACCAGCACAATGGCGATGAGGCTGAGGGCCAGTCTCTTGATCTTGACCTTCTCCTGGCGCTCAGTGGACACGCTGCCCCGCACAGCCCGCAGGATGCCACGGTATGATAGCAGCATGAGCGCCCAGGGGAAGAGGAAACCCACGAAGACTCGGTAGAGGTTCATCCAGGCCACCCAGCCCTCCATGGGGAACTTCTCGAAGCAGAAGGTGTGGTTATAACGGTCGCGGAAGAGCTCGTCATGGAACAGGGGTGCCGAGTTGGCGCCCAGCTCCGTGGCCCAGACCACAGAGCTCACGGCCACAGCTGTCTTGACACGGCGCAGGCGGGCGAACCGCAGCGGGTGGGCCACGGCCAGGTACCGGTCCACCGAGATGCAGCACAGGAAGGCGATGCTGATGTAGATGTTGGTGTAAAAGATGAACCCGAAGAGCTTGCAAGAGCCAGGGCCGTGGATCCAGTTGTCGTGGTGCAGGAAGTAGTCCACCCACAGTGGCAGCGTGCAGATGTACAGCAGGTCAGCAATGCTGAGGTTCATCAGGTACACGCCCAACTCGTTGCGTTGCCTCACCTGGCGGTAGGCGGCCCACAGGGCCAGGCAGTTGGTGGGCAGCCCCACGCCAATGACGAAGATGTAGAGGGAGGGCGGGAAGAGGTGGTCCATGCGGGAGTCCACGTGGCAGCCCTCCAACGTGCGGTTGCCCATCCTTGGCACTGGGTCTTTCAGGGTGCTTCCCCTGGCCCACGGGGGCTTGGGGCCACGGGGGGCGGGAGGCCATCAGGCCCCCCTGAGCCCCCTCCTTGGAGGCTCAGGGGAACATGGTGGGAGGCAGTTCACGGGGTTAGAGGATGAGGTGGACTGAAAATTGTGGGCCAGACTGGGCAGAGAAGGACAGAGGCTTCAGAGAGAAAAGTTGGAGAAGGGATAGAATTACGACAGGAGGGAGGTTTGGGGGTGGCAGGATTAACAACGAGCTTTGTCAAGGAGGTTTTATAGACCCAACCAGAGTATAAATGGGAGAGTATTGGGGTAACACACGATTGACCAAGGGGAGTGTTTATACGGGAGGTGAAGGCATCAGTGGGCAGTGGTGAGAGACAGAGATTTGTGGAGGATGTAGAAAGTAAGCGTGGCTATGCTGAAGTAACAGTGAGGTGAGATATACTAGAAGACGCAGGAAATGTATGCGGTAGTGTTGAGATAGGGCAGTTCACAGTTTGGGAGCAGAGGAGACTAGGCCA
The DNA here is from genome assembly GCF_029378745.1 of Bos indicus. Classification (NCBI taxonomy): domain Eukaryota; kingdom Metazoa; phylum Chordata; class Mammalia; order Artiodactyla; family Bovidae; genus Bos; species Bos indicus. Next base: position 53,733,035 of record NC_091777.1, read on the forward strand.
GATGGATGGGGGTGCTGACACCTGACACCTCCTAGGACCCCAGTAAGAAATATGGAAATAAGGGAGGTAACCAAAGAGGCGAAGACTACAAAAAAAGGGGGGTGTCCTATGAGGGATGAAAGAGAGAGAAGACTCAGTCTGGGGAATGTGGGAAGGGTTTTAAAGAAACAGGAAGGTGGTGAGTAAGGGCTCTATCAGCACCAGGTTACCAATACCGGAAATTTAAAGGGACATGGGAGGGGCTCCAGCTTGGTCCTGGTGGGGGCTGAGCAGTTAAGACGAGGTGGCCCTGCTTCACAGTTCAAAGCTGACTGCGGTACCTGTGGGGAAAGAGAACTGTCATGAGAGGTGTCAGGGACTTCCCTCTGTTCCCCACACCCTTCTGTGAGCTCCAGAGGGTAGGCCCCTTAATGATGCTTAATCTAAGCAACAGATCACTGAAAACACAGATTTGAGATGTCAGTTATATTTTTTCCCTAATTGTTTCTTTAAAACTTTCTTCAAGAAACCATATAAAACTGGCACAAGTCTCATATCATGCTTTGGGAAATGCTGAACTAGTCTCACCTATCATATCATAAACATTGAGACAGGGTCCAGAGAGGCTGGGTCACTCCCCTCAAGGATGTACAGCAAGACAGTGATAGAATCAGCTTCCTACTCTTAACCCAGGGCACTGAATTCTTGACAATGATGATGATGGTAGTGATAATAACAACCAAAGTTTTTCTGAGTCCTATTACATAGCAGATCTTGTCTTTAGCACTTTATGGATGTGAGTTTAAAATTTTCAAGAACCTTATGAGGAAAGTACTGTTACTCCCCTATTTGACAAACTGAGGCACAGAGAGGTTCAGAGACCTATCCAAGGTCCTGATAACGGGAGCGGGGAAAATCTTGGCTTTCGCCTCCTTTCTCCAGCCTGAACGTCAGTTTTCACCCAAGAATAATTGGACAGAAAGGGGCCCTGGTCTGACAGCCCATGGAAGCATAGCTGCAGGGGGCTGGGGCAGGGAAGTTATGAGAACTCAATTGACCAAGGGGGAGCCCTAGGGGCAGTGCCAGGAGTCCCCTCCCTCAGAGACCACCCCCTTCATTGTCTCTTTCCGCTTCCCTCTGACTTCCCTGAGTGAGAGTCTTGGGCCTGTCGTGCCCTGGTCCTGGGGAGATCTTTAAGCACAGGGAAAAAGACAGTGTTGGACCAAGCCCTGGACCACTGTCAGCCCCCAAGAGGATGGGAGTGAAGTCCTGAAGTAGAGGCATCTTTAGAGGCCATTCCATCCAGCGGTTTGCATCAGTTTGTAGGCTGTGGAACCACTTTTTAAAAAAACATATCTCAACAGGAAACCTCATCTAAGACAGTGAAAAGGGGAAGCTACTCTGTGCTCTAGATAAAAGGAGGTGGTGGGAGGAAGTCCACCTCTGAAGAGTCCCCAGGACACATTTTGAAAACCAGTGGTTGACTCAGTAGGACAGATGAGGAAACCGAGGGGCCAAAGAGGGGAAGGGATGAGACCCAAGGCATCCAGCAGGCTCACGGGAACCTCCCCGGTGCCTGAGCAGTGTCTTCCCATGGGAGAGTGCTCTGGGCTCTCCCTAACCTCCACACTAAATTCTGTGCCCACGCGTGTCTCTAAAACCCCAGCCGCTGCCCACTCTGCTCCACCACGACCACTGGCTTGGACCTTACGGTTGAGCCTCCCTGAGGATTTCCTGCCTGCCACTCTGGCTTCCCTCCACTCACTCCCCACGTGGCGGCCCCATGTGGCGGCCAGGCAGGTCTCTCTAACATGTCAGTCAGCTCTTGTTATTAAATCCTTCTCTGCTTGAAATCCTCCAATAACTTCCCCATGGACTTGGGACAAAATCCCAAGTCTTTCCCCAGATGACAAGGCACTGCCTGCCCAGCCTCTGCAGCCTAGTTGACTTTCATACCCACCTCTCCCTCCCCCTCAGCAGACTCAAGGCTGGACCTTCTTTCCAGCCTCACCACCTCTGTCCTTCCTTCAGATCTACTTAGGACTAGCTCCTATATCTCCATCACTTCCTCAGGGCGGCCCTCTGTACCCACAGTCCTGCCCACCCACACCCACACACTCTGTGTGGAGGAATTACAGAGATCACAGAATCTCAAGATAGGGCTCTTCTTTTCCAGGAGGTTACATCCTATTTGAGGAGAACTTCAGTTCATCCAACATCTGAGTGCCTCCTCTGTGCCCCGCATAGGACTGAACACTGGAGATAAATATAAATAAGACATGATTTCTGCCATCATAGATGGCTGGTGGGAGAGAGGTACACATGTCTGTGAGGTGCTTTTTGTTAGTTTATTCACAGCTGGAAAAGGTTGTTGTAAAAGTCAAGGCAAGAAAGAGGACTGAGTCAGGACAGAGGCAATGGCTATGAAGTTGATGTTAAAGGGATAGACTGAATAGATTGGGTACTTGGAAGTTCAAGAAGTGAGGGAAATCTGTCATTATTCAAGGAAATTTAGAAAAGGCACAAATGAAAAATGAAAATATGCTTATCCATAGTCCCAGTGCTTCCTTGGTGGCTCTATGGTTAAAAAAAAAAAAAAAAATCTGCCTGCCAACGTAGGAGACAAGGGTTCCATCCCTGGGTTGGGAAGATCCCTTGGGAAAGGAAACAGCAACCCACTCCACTATTCTTGCCTGGGGGAAAACCCATGGACAGAGAAGCCTGGCGGGCTACAGTCCGTGGGGTCGCAAAAGAGTCAGACATGACTGAGCAAGAGTCACACACGACAGAGCGACTAAACAACTCTCTTCACATCACCTTGCATCCTGTTTGTGTCTGCCTGTCTGTCTTGAGTGGATATCTCGGGAGGGCAGGGACTGTATATTGACTGTTGTAGCTCTCGCCAGCACCCAGGACAGGCCCAGCATACAGTAGGCACTCAATAAATGCCTTTGGCTGAGGGAACAGGCATTTGGTCAGCCACTGCTTCCACACAGGCACCACCTCCCCTTGAGGCAGCAGCACCCCCCACTTCAAGCTCCAGCGAGTCCCTGCAGGGTCCCAGAGATAAAGAGATGAGGAAGGAAAAAGTGAAAAGGGCAGGCTCTCTCTGCTGCATAATTGACTTTGAAAGGTCAGGGCTGAGTCCCGCTTAGTAAGTCCTACCCCCTGTGGGGTCCTCCGCAACAGAAGAGCTGCCCCCACCCCAGACTCACAGACACTCCTGGATCCTGTGGAGATGGGAGGGAGGGGGCTTGCTCCCGACTGGAACAGTACAATCCGGTCCCTCCCTTTGAACTGAACCACCCCTCCTCCAGCCCAGAACAAATCACTCAAAACACCTCTCTCTCTCTGCCCTGGGTCTCTCCTTCAGCCTGTAAGACCAAGGGAATTACTTCTCCTTCAGGAGCCTCAATGGCACCCCACTCCAGTACTCTTGCCTGGAAAGTCTCATGGATGGAGGAACCTGGTAGGCTGCAGTCCATGGGGTCGCTGAGGGTTGGACACGACTGAGCGACTTCACTTTCATTGTTCACTTTCCTGCATTGGAGAAGGAAATGGCAACCCACTCCACTGTTCTTGCCTGGAGAATCCCAGGGACAGGGAAGCCTGGTGGGCTCCCGTCTATGGGGTCACAGAGAGTCGGACACGACTGAAGTGACTTAGCAGCAGCAGCAGGAGCCTCAGTTTCTCCTTCTGCATGAAGGGGAGGTGGGACACAACTTTTATATCAGTTGCATCACAGATACAAAAATCTTTGGGACTTCCTGGTGGTCCAGTGGTTAAGGCTCCTGGCTTCCACTGCAGAGGCTGTGGGTTTGATCCCTGATTTGGGGAACTAGGATCCTGTATGCTGCATGGCATGGCCCCTCCCCCACCCCCCCCAAAAAAAAACACAGAAGAAAATATCAATTTGATACAAACTTACAGAAAATTGAAGAGGATGAAACATCTCCCAACTTATTCACAGGGAACTATATTCAATATCCTGTGAGAAATGAAATATTTCCTGCCGTATCAGTAAAAGAGGATGTCACAGTCACCAGCAACTGCGGCCACAATGGATGGTGAGCTGGTGAGCCTTGAGGGAACTCAGGAAGGAAAGAATACCTGCCATCTAGCAGCCATCAGACTGCAACCACTCCCCGTGGTGAGTCCCCCCCACCCCCAGAAAGCTCAGGATGTGAAAACACAGGATACTGGCCCCAGATAGCTGAGGTGCCTATCAAAGGAATGATTTCACTGAGCCCAGACTCTGGCATCTTCCCATAATACAGAGAAAAGCGCTAAATTCCCTCAACTTGGGATATCTGGTTTTCTTTAATTGGCAACAATCTTCCGATGTTCAGACTACCCACCCTTTGTTGCAAAACATCTATATAACCTGGCTCCTTGGAGCATGTTTTCTCAGGGTGACTTGAGATGCTATCTCCCAGGCTTGAAGTCCTAAAACTTCCCACCCAGTAAAATGTAACTCTCAACTTATAGGTTATGAATAATTTTTTGGGTGTGAATATTTTCTTAACTCCACATCCGTGACAAACCATAATGGAAAGAATATTTAAAAAACAAGAATGTGTATAACTGAGTCACTTTGCCATGCAGCAGAGATTGGCATAACACTGTCAATCAACTACTGTTCTTGTTCAGTTGCTAAGTCGTGTCCAGCCCTTTGTGACCCCATGGACTGCAGCACGCCAGGCTCCTCTGTCCTCTACCATCTCCTGGCGTTTGCTCACAGTCACGTCCATTGAGTCAGTGATGCTATCTAACAGCGCCAAAATCAACTATACTTCAATTTAAAAAAGAAAATGAATTTTAAAGAAAGAAACAAAATCCTTGGTAGAGGTGATATCATCTATAAATTGTGCAGTGTTTGAACAATTATTACTATTCCACAGGCACTGGGGAGCTGACATGAGAAATGAACCAGTTCATAACGGAAGGAGGCAGTGAGCCTGGAGAAATTCCCTTTGTCCCACCCTCTCAAGAACCCCCCAGTTCTGCTGAGGCTGGGGTGGGTACACAGGCCGGAGACTGATTTCCTGCAGACAAAGGAAATGTACTTCCCATTGCTAATTTCCTCCAGGGGACACTTGCCCCTCCCTCCTCCTCCGGTCCCTCTACTTCAACCCACCTGCTTCTTGGGGGATGCTAGGCGTGGGGGGAGGGGCATTCAACCCTCTCTTCTCCCCTACCTGAGATATGCCCAACATCAACCCCACCACATATAAAGATAGCATGGAATGGCAGACTCTTAGAACTCCACAATGCAATAAACCTATATGCCACAACTGTGGGCACAAGGTTATTTGACTCCTACCTGATACAGACGGGGAAACTGAGGCCCAGGGCCACAAGGCAGTTAGCTGTCTAAGTCACATGACGTGTCAAGGCTGCCTAGATCGCTAGTTCTTAACAAAAAAGAATGTTTTCTCTCTTCCCTCCCTGCACTCTTGTAATTTTTTCTCAAGTCTTTCTGGGGTTCTCAGCCCTCTTTGAGACTCTGCTGAAAACCCCACAGACTCTCTCACCACCAGAAGGCAAGTGATCTCAGGGGTCTTGCATGCCCCTCCATCACCTGACTCCCTTGCCCAGCACTCTCTCCCCCAACCCCACACCCCCGCTCCCTCCTGGTCCCTGCTGGTCCCTCCCAGAGGGCCAGGGAAGAGAGATAAGTTGGGAATGTGGAGCGATAGTGGGGAGACAGAAAGGACTGTCAGACCCCTGACCCCACTTTGCACAGTCTTAGCTGCTCAAGCCAGGCTCCAGAAGCGACTTCTCAGTCCAGCAAGGCTGAAGGCTTGGGGGTAGGGGGTTGAAAGGGCAAGAGGGAGAGGTAATACAGCCCCCGCACCCACTCACCACCAGCCTTGTCCTAGAAGCCTCCAGGTCATCTCTCTCACTCCCCGCTTCCCTCCTCTGAAGGCTCCTGCTCCCCTGTCAGCCCCCTGGGGACCAGTCAGCTCCGGTAGGTCTGCTCATTAGGGGAACGAAATGTGATCACAGAGCCTCGCTCCCCACCTGGCGCCTTGGCGGCTGGCCGGCGAGAACCGGGGACAGTCAGGCCACCGAGACCATTCCACTGGCCCCATTTCTACCGAAGGGATCCCCATCCCCTCCACATATGTCCCCCACACCACCCAGAAGGGACACCAGGGAGGGTCCTTGACTCTACTCCTCTGATGTTCTAGATTCCCAAGGCTCTCAGATCCTCAGATTCTATTGTTAGTCCACGCCATGGTTTACTGTTCTATTATTATAACCTTTTAGAGCTTTACCTTCCTTCCATTCTATTATTATTATTATGGCGGCTTTCCACACCCCTACCCTCTAGGTTTCCAATATCCCAGGAAATTCACATTCCAGGATTCTCAAGTTCTATTGTTAGAACGCTCTATGATTAAAAAAAAAAAATTGTACAACTTTCATAATACATTATTAAACTCTCAGTGATCATTATCTTTGCTCAGCAAACACTTATCTGTATTTCCCCTTTCTTTTTTACAGATATGGTGAACCCCACTTCCTTTTTTCTCCATTTATCTCTTCCGGTTTTTTTTTTTTTTTTTAACATTCCAGCAGCCTGAAGTTCTAAAATTGTGCAAAATTGTAAAATACTAAGAATTCAATTTTGGCAGGGGGTGGGTAGTCACATTTACCTGGCCCCTAAATTCTCTCCTCCTGGTGGGGACACTAAGAGCCCAGGCTGCCTCTCTATACCTGGCCCAGAAACTTTGTCTCATCCCACCCCACTGGATCACATACTGGCTGAGGCTGAGTTATTATTTGTCTAGACACAAACCAAATTATAGGCCCTGTCCTGCAGGAGCAGTGGGCTTCATGGGGAGGGTCAGGAGACAGAGTCAGTGGGGAGTTAATCGCTGCCCCCTCTCCCCACTTCCCCTCTTCTCTTCCCTCCTTCTCTGAAATTCCACCCCTTCCACTCCAACCAACTCTTATCCCCTCTCCCTCTCCACCACCATGGTTTTAGAAATATTTTCTCTCCTCTGCTTCTAAAATTGCTCCCTCCTGGGTTCCAGCCATTCACACTCACCCTGGCATTCTTCCCTGTTGCCTGTGAAGACCTCCTTCCCCACATTAATCTGAGGTAGTAGCAGCAAAAGAAGCCAGTACTTTGGATTTGGGCTTCAGTGGAACCGGAGTCCCAACCCAGCCTGAAACTGACTCACCTTGGGGACTTCTACACTTGGGCCTCAGTTTCCCCATCTCTGAAATGGGGGTTTAGTCTAGCTGGCTCTGACAGCACTTTCGAGCTCTCGACTGCGACCACTGAAAACTGCCAATATTCCAAAGCCCATCTTTTTGGACTGAAGGATTCAAATACCCCAAGACCTTTAACTTGAAGGTTTGAGCTCTCCCAATCCTCCTTTCAGATCATTCTCACATACTTGGGTCCTTTCATGCAAAGACTTCACATTCAAAACTGATGATACTCTAATTAAAAAAAAGAGTTCACTAACTTCTTGATGCTATGATTCCCAGAGTTTTGGAGCTCCCCCCGCCAAAAAAAACCCATCAATCTCTCTCATTTTCTCCTACTGAAACCCCGCCCAGAGAGGACAACCTCCCCATCCTCACCCCAAACCTGAAGTCAAGCTCAACCACAGAGACAGAGTTGGGGGGCCCTTGGTGAATTCTTCCCCTGTGGTTTAGCCGTAAAGAATCTGCCTGCAGTGCAGGAGAAGCAGATGCGGGTTTGACCCCTGGAGGGGAGGATCTCCTGGAGAAGAAAATGGCAACCCACTCCAGTATTCTTGCCTGGAAAATCCCATGAACAGTGGAGCCTGGCGGGCGGGGACAGTCCACGGGGTCGCAGAGTTGGCCACAACTGAGCTCGCAGGGACACACTGGTGAGTTCAGGAGAGGTGTGGCTGGTGGAGGGCCCTGGTGGGGGGTGATGAGGGGTGCGGCCCCCATCATCTTCATCTCTGCCCTCCAGAAAATCCCCCAGCCCTCATCCCACCTGAGTATATATGACATTCATCCCACAGTCGATGCCTCACAGAAATTCCAGAGCTGTCCTTCAGGGTGCTTGGGGGGGCGGGGGGCGGGGATGAAGCCGAGACAATAAGGAGTTAATGGGTGACCCAGCCAAATCCTGGACTGGAGGAAGTTGGGGAGGAAGTTCACCCCCTCCCCCAGCCAGGAATTCCTGAAATTGGAGGGTGGGGTGGGTGCGACCTCCAGAGCAGTGGGGTGACTCTGTTAAGGGGGAGCCCAGGTCACAGGGGTACTCAAAGTCCACCTGCCCCAGGTGGTAATCCTATTGCCCCCTACCCGACTCCCAAGAAGACCCTCAGCCCAGGGGAAAGTTGGAGAAGGATGACGACGGAGTGAAGTTGCCAGAACCGGGTCTAAGATACATGGAGACAGAAACAGAGGGATACAGAGAGATACAGAGACAGGAAGAAAAAAGGCAAAGAGATGCCCAGAAACGGGGAGACGGAGGTAGAGAGATCCGTATAGACTGAGAGTTCATCAAGACCCAGGGATCCAGGCAAACGGAGTGACAGAGAGACACGGAGAGGCAGAGATAAAAGATATCAACACAGAGACATCGAGATGGCTAAGGAGAGACACGAGCAGAGGAAGAGGGACCGCAGATCCAGAGAGACATCAGAGACAGACAGACAGATGGAGACAGACCCAGAGACAAAGTCAGTCGCGGAGACGCAGGGAGAGCCAGCCCCAGAGAGGGGCGGGGACCGAGGCCACGCGGGAGACTGAGGCAGCGGACGGACGCGGGGACGCAAAGCCCGCGAGGGGCGCGGGGAGGAGCGGCCGCCGGCGGCCGCGGGACCTGCGCGGACCGGGGAGAAACCGGCGCCTACCTGCGCGTGGCGGCTGGACGGGGCGGGCGGCGCCTCTCCCTGCGGCTGGGGGATCCGGGATCCGCGGCGGCGCAGGGACCCGGCGGCGACTCCTCCCGGCCCCGGGCCAGAGCCACCAGCTGAGGCCCCGCCCCGCCCGGACCGGGCCCGCCCCCGTTAACCCCTCCATTGTCGCTCCCCCTTAACCCCTTCACCCCACTAAAGCTTTCCAGCTCTGGAGAAACCTCACCTGCTGGTGAAACACCCCCGAGTCCTTCAACGTCCCCAGCCTGGAAGCCTCCATCTCATAAATTCCTTTGCTTACCCTCCCTCCAACCCCGCACTCCAACTAGATCAAGCCTTAAGCTATGGGGAGGTGTGGGACGGGGGTTTAGGGAGACCCCAGACCTAAGTCATTAACTTTTTGGTCATTGCACTCCCACTTCCCCAAGGGAGAGAATGAGGGGTCTGTTAGTTCCCCATGCCCATGGTCAGGGCCACACCTGGAAGGAATCTCTCCTGGGGTTTCCAGCTCCAGCCCTGCCTCTTGGCCAGACTTAGGCTGGTGACCTCTGTGTGCCTCCGTTTCCTCTTCTGATGCTGTGGTCTCTCACAGTCCTTTTATCAAGAGGACGTCATACTATAAAGTCTGTAAAACATGACCCGCCCCCCCTCCCCCCGCCACGACCTTCTTTCGCCCTGCTTTATTTGCTTTTCCCCATAGAAAGTGTCCTAACAGTCTGTGTTTTCCACTTTTTTTGGTTGTTTTTCTAAATATCTGCCTTCCCACTAGGAGGAGTGTCATTTTTCTGTTGGGTTACTTTACTACACGATACATGTGCAATACACGTTGTTTTCAAGGAGTAAATACATGAATGTTAAGTGCTGCAAAAATATTTGCTGATTTTTATGTTATCATCATGTCCTTCATAAACTGATCCATTCTTAGGCGAAGCACTTTGGACAGACCTGGGATGTAACACTCAAAAGTGACAACTAGTAAAAAAATAAAACAAATTTTTTTTAGAAAAAGTGACAGCTAGGAATTCCTTGGTGGTCCAGTGGCTAAGACTCTGAGCTCCCAATGCAGGGAACCTGGGTTCGATCTCTGGTCAGGGAACTAGATCCCATACTCAGCAACTAAGATCTGGCACAGTGTGTGTGTGGGGGGGAAGTGACAGCTATCGGGCTTGCAAATTCTTTTTTGTTTATTTATTATTCTTTTATTATAATTATAATAATTATTGGGGCTTCCTCAGTGGCTCAGCTGGTAAAGAACCCATCTGCCAATGCCAGAGATGCAAGAGACAAGAGTTCGATCCCTGGGTGGGGAAGATCCCCTGGAGAAGGAAATGGTAACCCACTCCAGTATTCTTGCCTGGAAAATTTCTTGGACAGAGGAGGCTGGCAGGCTACAGCCCATGGGGTCGCAGAATCAGACATGACTGAGCGCATGCGCATGCTCTCGCTCGCTCTCTCTCTCTCTCTCTCTCTCTCTCTCTTTCTCTCTCTCTCTCACACACACACAGTGATAATTATTATTTTGGCTGCTCTGGGTCTTCATTGTGGCATGAGGGCTTCTCTAGCTGAGGTGCACTGACTTAGTTGCCTCATGACATGTGGGATCCTAGTTCCCTGACCAGGCATGGAACCTGCTTCCCCTGCATTGGAAGGCTGATTTTTAACAACTGGACTACCAGGGAAATCCCTGTTTATTTATTTTGAGAATAAAAATGCTGGGATCTTAAGGGAGAAGCCCAGTAAGTTGTGACAAACAGATACACCCATGTGACTAAGCCAAATTAAAACATAAACATTCCATCACCAGCGACCACTGTTTGGTTTGGTGTTTTGCTCCTTTCCAGGGCACTCACTCTCTACTTTACCCCCAGAGACACTCCATGCCTTTTTTTTTTTTTTACTGGAAATGAGTGTTGCCTGTTCTAGAACTTCATAGAAATGAAATGAAACAGTTCTGTTCTGCTTCATTTAAGGTAGCTATTATAATCACTCACTGTGTGGCCTTGGACAAGTGACTTCACCTCTCTGAACCATAGTACCCCTTTCCTCTCGGGGCTCTGGAGGCACATAGAAAGTAAGAGTTAACCAAGTACCCAAGTGACCTGCAATGCACACAGGAATAAAAGCTTTTTCCTTCCACCCTCCCTCAAGGGGAGAGGCAGAGAGACATACCAATGGAAGTGTCAAGAAGAGTTTAGCCCCTCCCCACAAATAACCCCAGGTAAAGTTTACCAGCTTTCAGACAAGTCCTCCGGTCAGCTCCTTGGCCATCCCAAGGTCCTTCTGCAGAGAAACTCTGAGGTGCCCTGGTGGGTGAGGGTCTCCTTCTCTCATGCACACACCCTAAGTTTATGATGTGATTCAGTTAGGATCCTGACAGGAAACAGGTAGCCATTCAGAGAGCTTGTGTACTGAATAGCTTCAGTAGCACCAACTCTTTGCGACCCTGTGGGCTGTAACCTGGCAGACTCCTCTGTCCATGGGATTGCCATTCTCTTCTCCAGGGGATCTTCCTGATTCAGGGACCGAATCCAGGTCTCCCATACTGCAGGCGGGTTCTTTACCGTCTGAGCCACAAGAGGAGCTATAGCTCTCGACAGAGAACACAGCCACTGGCAAAACTGCAGGGATGCAGAGAGAGGCCTGGAAAATAAATACTCCAACCTCTTCCCCCACGACTGACCTTCAGATTTCCTGTCAGTGCTTGTAACGGGAAGAACCCAACCAATAGACTCTCGTGCATGGAGTCCACACAGGGCACTCTCACAGTACCCAGAGCTGGAGGAGAAAGGCTGAGAGTGACCCCTTGGGTGCACTGTGGAGAATCACCTGCACGCAGTTCAGTTCAGTTCAGTCGCTCAGTCGTGTCCGACTCTTTGCGACACCATGGACTGCAGCACGCCAGGCCTCCCTGTCCATCACCAACTCCCGGAGCTTACCCAAACTCATGTCCATCGAGTCGGTGATGCCATCCAACCATCTCATCCACTGTCGTCCCCTTCTCCTCCGGCCTTCAATCTTTTCCCGCACCTGCACTATTCTCCCAGAACTTTCTAGGCATATTTTTCCACGCAGGTCTGAAGCTGGGCACAAGGGGGCGCCAGAGCACCAAGACCCAGGGAAAGGGATGCTTTGATGGAGCTGGACCACTTACTCCCTAGAACTTGGACAGTAGGGAAGGGTCTAAAAGCTGGAGGACAGGAAAGGAGACTTTGATCCCAGGAAAGGAGAGTTTGATCGAAAACCTAGGGGTCTGGAGTCGGGATATGATTGCTGGACTCTGCCTATCGAATGGGAGTTGTCTGGGTGGACAAGTTCAAAAGGGTGTACCAGCAGGGAAGGAACAGCATGTGCTGAAGCTCAGAGGCATGAAATGTCACAGGCAAGGGCAAGTACTGGCGATTCAAGTGGCTGGAGATAAGAGATGGGGACAGGAGAAGATGTTGGCTTAAAAAGGAAGATCAGAAACGAGGGGAAAACAAGGGCAGCTAACATTTAATGACCACTTACTACAGTCAAAGTACCATTCTAAGCACTTCATGTGAATAACTTAGACTGGAAACTGCATCTCTGCCTCTCCTAGTTCTCCAGTTTGCTGATTGACCCAGCAGATCTTGGGACTTGTCAGTTTCCACAATTGAGTGAACCAATTCCTTATAATATATAAACCCCGCTGGCTCTGTTTCTCTGGGGTTTTCTCTGACTGATATACTACTTCAAAACTGAAACTAGATGTTATCAAGCAGGATATCCTATCACTAATCTAAGGACTTCTTTAGTATATCGTCCCATACCTAAAGTATGTTCAGCCCAGATGACAGAACTCATTGTACTTATTAGGGCTTGTTAACTAGCCAAAGACCAGAGAGAAAATATACTTATATATAAACAGCAGGTATAATTTGGAAATACTGTAGAAACAAAAGGGAATTTATAACCTTTTCTTCCTGAAAAAATCCATACATGTGACAAAACTGCACACACACACACACACACAAGAAGACGTATAAAACAGGTTAAATCTGAATAAGGTCTGTAGATTCACCAGGGCCAGTTTCCAGGTTTGGCAGTGTAGAATAATTGCACAAGATGTTACCACTGGGGGAGACTGGATGAAGGGTATAGAGGACCTCTCTGTACTATGTTGGCAACATCATCTGAGTCTATAGTTATTTCAGAATTGTTTAAGTAAAACCACATACACACAGAGGTTTCTCAAAAAGTTAAACATAGAATTGCCATATGGCCCAGTAATTCTACACCTCGGTATATACCCAAGAGACATGAAAACGTATGTCCAAATAACATCTTGTATATGAATGTTTGGGTTTCCCAGGCGGTGGCAGCAGTAAAGAGCACGCCTGCCAACACAGGAGATGTAAGAGACATGGATTCAATCCCTGGGTCAAGAAGATCCCCTGGAGGAGGGCATAACAACTCCAGTATTCTTGCCTGGAGAATCCCATGGACAAAGGAGCCATGTGGGCTACAGTCCATAGGGTCGCAAAAAATCAAATGTAACTGAAGCGACTTACAACGCATGCATGAATGTAAATATTTATCACAGCATTATTCACAATAGCAAAAGATGGATACAACCCAAACTTTCATCATGTGTGAATGTCTAACACCAAACTGAGTCATAGCAAAATGGTTGTGTTTTAAGCAATTAAGTTTTTTTTTAACTCTCCTTTGAACTCTTTTTAAGAAACTATTTTATTTTTAATTATTTGGCCACACTGGATCTTAGTTGGAGCATGTAGTGTCCAATTCCCTGACCAGGTATCGAACCCAGGCCCCCACCATTGGAAACATAAAGTCCTAGCTACTAGACCACCAGGGAAGTCCTGCTAAACCATTAAACTTTGAAAAGCTTTGTTCTGAAACAGTGGACACTGGCAATAGGGGTCTTCAAACTCCCAGAAACGTTGCTGACCCTGCCCTCTGATGTGTCACTCACCTTGACGTAAATAGGCTGAGGTGGCCGGTAACCTCCATCTCCTGCTCATGTGCTTCCCCACCTCCCTTCCTCTGAGAGAAGTCCCCCCAATTCCATGAGGCTGGTGGGGCTGTCAGCCCCAGGCATCATACATTAACCCCTTCCTAAGCAAAGAGATGGGAAATAGATTGGGAAACAGTGGAAACAGTGTCAGACTATTTTTGGGGGCTCCAAAATCACTGCAGATGGTGACTGCAGCCATGAAATTAAAAGACACTCCTTGGAAGGAAAGTTATGACCAAGCTAGATAGCATATTCAAAAGCAGAGACATTACTTTGCCAACAAAGTTCCCTCTAGTCAAGGCTATGGTTTTTCCTGTGGTCATGTATGGATGTGAGAGTTGGACTGTGAAGAAGGCTGAGCGCCGAAGAATTGATGCTTTTGAACTGTGGTGCTGGAGAAGACTCTTGAGAGTCCCTTGGACTGCAAGGAGATCCAACCAGTCCATTCTGAAGGAGATCAGCCTTGGGATTTCTTTGGAAGGAATGATGCTAAAGCTGAAACTCCAGTACTTTGGCCACCTCATGCAAAGAGTTGACTCATTGGAAAAGACTCTGATGCTGGAAGAGATTGGGGGCAGGAGGAGAAGGGGACGACAGAGGATGAGATGGCTGGATGGCATCACTGACTTGATGGAAGTGAGTCTGAGCGAACTCTGGGAGTTGGTGATGGACAAGGAGGCCTGGCGTGCTGTGATTCATGGGGTTGCAAAGAATCGGACACGACTGAGCGACTGAACTGAACTGAAGCAAAGAGATGAGCAAGTGACCCAGGCCTGGCCCATCACATGACCCTAGCCCCTAGGCCAGGGGTCCCCAGCCTCTGGGATCTAATGCCTGATGGTCTGAGGTGGAGCTGATGTCATAACAAAACGCACAGTAAATGTAATGCATTTGAATCACCCCCAAACCATCCCCCTACCCTGGTCCATGGAAAAACTGTCTTCCACAAAGGCAGTCCCCTAGTGCCAAAAAGGTTAGGGACTGCTGCCCTAGGCCATGGAGACTGGGCACAGGATCCAAGCTGAGCCCATCTGATTCCTCTGGAGACAGGAACACCATGAGAGAAAGACTTCCTCTGGCTTTGCTATCATGTGGCCTGGCAGAATGCCTGCAGCCACGGTGTCTGTGTTCTCAAGTGTAAAAATAATCAGCTAACATTTCTAGAAGGCTTTTTATGTGTCAGGCCCTGTCCTAAGCTTTCTGTGGGTATTTAAGTCATTTTCACAGCACCCCTATGGGGCAGGTGCTAATATTAACTTCTATTTTATACACCAGGAGACTGAGGCCTTGAGAGGTTAAGAACCCGGCTCCAGGGGAGAAGCCAGATCCAAAAAGAGTTCATACTCTATGATTTAAAGCAAAAGTGGGCAAACTATCAGTACCACTGTGGACCAAATCTTATCTACTGCCCATCTTTGTATGGCCCATGAGCTAAGATGGTTTCACACTTCTAAATACAATGAGACTAAAACAATAGTATCTCATGACACAGCAAAAATGTTGCCAAACTCAAGTTTCGGTATCCATAAATAGCTTTATTTGAACACTGCCAAGCTCATTCATTCACGCGTCATCTGTGGTCACTTTCACACAGACAAGGTCAGAGTTACTTGGGACAGAGACTGAGTGGCTTCTAAAGTCTAAAATATTTACTAACTGGCTCTTTCTGGGAAGTTTGCTGACCTCTGATTTAAAGTTCAAAAATGGGTAAAACTGTTCTACGGTGTGAGAAGTAGGGTAGCGATTATTGAGGGGAGAGGGGAGCAATGACCAGGAAGGGACTCAAGGGGGCTTTCTGGGGGCTGGGGATGTTCTATGTCATCACCTGGGAGATGGCTGCACGGATGGGATCCGTTTATTTTTGTACATTTATGTTGAGTGTACTTTTCTGAATGTAATGTATCAACACACCAATAAAAGGTTAAAGTTCAAAATTTGCTCAAGATTACAATAAAAAATTGAGAAATCCCCAATGGGACAAACCCAATCACCACAGTCCAGCTAGACCCCTCCTGGACTACTCAGATCCATGACCTGGCAATTGCTTCTTACTGTTTCTGCTGGATGAAATTAGGTTTCTGTCTCTTGTAATGCAGAACGCTCACACCTCATCCACCAGATATCTATAGTGTCATCAGTCCACTTCTCTAAAAACTTTCCTTGCCTTATTTCAACCCTATGGTTCAAGTGAGGCTTCCATGTTTTTAATGATTCCATCTTCTGGCCACAATCATTGGTCCAGGACTGGTCAGCACCTAAGTGGAACTAACCAATCACAGTAGACCAACCAACAGTCCAAGTTGATTGATTTGCAGATGGCCCAATCATAGCCCTTCTCTGGGATTTCTGGGCTTGGGGTTCAAGCTGTTGGGTGCCATCCTTCTGTTGCGTGGAGACTGCTGTTCCCAGAGAAAAATGCTGACTTGCAGAAGATCAGAGAAGGTATGGAATACCTTGATTGCCCTCAAACCCTTGTTTCATGGGCCCTGAAAGCCAGAGGGGACAACTGCCTTTCCTTGTTTGGGTATGTTGGCCAACTGAGTACTCCTTTGGCCTAAGTTAGAGCTAGCTTGGTTTCTGTCAAGCTTAAAGACCAATTAAAAAAAAAAAAAAAAAAAAAAGACCAATTAAGACCCAATAATGGTCTCTCATCACAAACACTGTAATACATGCACACATACACATATACTTATAGACACACTCAATCTATGGATACTCCCATACACAGACCCTGACACTCCACCTCAGTGCACATGTTTTTATTTCTGGATGATATAAAATAATAAACTTAAAAAACACTCTGAACCAAACACTCTAATGGCTCCCCCAAATCAATGTGACCCCTCTTCCCACCCCGATAAATAGAGACTTCTGTCAGTCCACCCACCCACCCCCATAACCCCCTTTGCTATAGACATACTCTGGGTATATATTACTCTACTCGGCAATAGACATCTCCCGAAAATAGAATTGCACCCTCACCACCTGACTCTACCTGGGCCCCATGTTCCTGGGAACCCCACCCTCCTCAGTTCAGACCACCCGCCACTGCAGCACGCTGGTGTCCTTGCCCCCCGTGGTCAGGGCCATACTGTCATCCCACAAGAAGGCCACATTTGTCACATGGCTGCTGTGTCCACCATATTTGTGGCTGAGGGCCTGTGATAGGGAAAGAAGGAAAGAAAAGGAGGTCACCTGTCTTGTTCACTGCTGTATTCCCTGTGCCCAGGCATATAGTAGGTACTCAATGAATATTTCTTGAGTTAACAGGATAAAAGAACCAAAGATTTCATAATGCAGGTGCTCAGAGCTTTAGCACGACAGACTCAGAAATTTATCAAGTTTCAAGTTAAGAAAGGCCCTTGGGATCAAGTCACTGCCCTCTTTGTATAGATGGGAAACTGAGATCCGCAAAGGGTTGCTTGGTACCTCCACCCTGCCAGCCCCCACAGGGACTCACTCGAGGCTGACAGCAGGGGTAGCTGAACAGGTGGACTTTGCCAAAGTCATCAGCTGAAGCCAGCAACTTCCCATCATGGGAGCGGGCCACAGCATTGATGTCAGTACCATCCGCTCCCTCGGACCAGATCCCTGTGGACAAGATTGGGGGTGGGTGGTGATGGTAAGATGTCAGTTGGGGCCAGGAAACCCCAAGGCAAGCAGGCCCCAGCTGCAGCCTCCCTGCCTTCCTCTCATCTAGCCTGTCTCTAGCCAGGGATGAGAGTTGGAATAATCTTTTGGAAATATGTATCTGACCCTATCTTCCATCATTCAAAACCTTCTCATGGGGAATTCCCTGGTGATCCAGTGGTTAGGACTCCATGCTGTCACTGCCAAGGGCCTGAGTTCAAGCCCTGGTTGGGGAACAAAGATTCCATAAGCCACACAACGTGGCCAAAACAAAACAAAAACCCTTCTGTGGTCCAGGCTTCTCACCATGACCCCTGTGCTCTGCCAGGCCCCTTACACTGCTCCCCTCACCAGTGCTTCCCTTGAACTCTGAAATGATTTAGCCATCCTGCCTTCTTGCATTTCTCCAAATAGCAAGCTTTGTCACCTCTGCGCTTTTCCACATGGCTATTGGAGACGGCAATGGCAACCCACTCCAGTACTCTTGCCTGGAAAATCCCATGGACAGAGGAGCCTGGTAGGCTGCAGTCCATGGGGTCTCGAAGAGTCGGACACGACTGAGCAACTTCACTTTCACTTTTCACTTTCATGCACTGGAGAAGGAAATGTCAACCCACTCCAGTATTCTTGCCTGGAGAATCCCAGGGACGGTGGAGCCTGGTGCGCTGCCGTCTGTGGGGTCGCACAGAGTCGGACACGACTGAAGCGACTTAGTAGTAATAGTATTATTCCCTTTGCCTAGAGACTGCTTTCCTTCTTCACCACACTGGAATGTAACTCCTCATCCTGCAGGGCCCAGTTTGGATGTCTCTTCCTCCAGGAAGTCCTCCCTGACTCCCTCCTAGACTGGGGCCAGATGTCCTCTCTGGAGTTCCTTGCCTCCACCTGATCTATTCTGGGTTGTCTGGGGACAGGTTTGTCTTGTCCACTGGATTGTGAGACCCACGATGGCAAGGCCAGGGCTGTTGTGGTCACCACTGGGTCTCGGCACTGCCCAGCTGTGCAGACAGGTGCTCAGGGAGTATGTGTTGAGTACATTAATGCCTGAATGAACTCATGACTGGGACACAGGCCGTCCAAATCTCTCTGGGCCAGGCGCCATCCCTCATTTGTTCTCATTTCGTTACAGCTCCAAGGGACCTGAGCAGTCATCTCACCCTCCTCTTTCCTCTGACACAAACATGGCTGCTCACATGGGTAAAGGAATGAGTTTCCCAGCCTGGTAATAAGAGGCCGCAAAAACCACCAGTCAGGGATATTTCTCAGAACTCCTGTCCTCAGCAAGACTCTGTCCATTCAACAACTTACCAAACACCCCAAACCCTAAGACACAAGTAGCCGTGGCCCATTCCACGTTCCTCACAGTTTCGGCAGTAGTGATCTGCTTACAGGTAGATGAATCCCCTGGGGCAGAAAATGGAGGCGAGATGTTCAGAGCATAAAGAACTAGTGACAACACACCCATTTCACAGACAGTGGACACTGAGGTCCGAGACAGGAGGTTAAGGTCCCAGGGCTTATTCTAAGTCTTCAGACTGGCTGAGGGGACTAGATCCTGGATGGTGATGCTCTACCCCAAGGCCAGAGCAAGGGTATCTGCATAGAAACCTGTACCTAACCCATCCAACCAGGGAGGGGAGGAATTGGTTAAAAGCTGGGTCCACCAAGGAGGAAACCAGAAGTCAGGAGACCAGCCCAACAGATCAGCCCCTGAATACACCAGCCAGAGGTGAGGGACTTGAATGCCCTGGCTTTTCTGCCAGAACCTGGGGAAGGCTATGCAAATCACACATGCGCTGTAGAGAGGCTGAGGGAGGCGTGCCTTTGGGTTTCAGCGAACTCACAGTACAGAATCTCGTAGTCCCCAGAGTTGGTGACAAAGCAGCTGCTGTCCTGGGCCCAATCCAGGTGGGTGATAAAACTGGAATGGCCCTGCGGGGGAGGGAAGAGGTGGGGTTAGAGCTGGAGAGGGCAGGATCCGCCCAGGATGGGGGGAAGGCTAAATACAGAGGTAGGGTGAAAACACAAGGGGTCTAGAGGAAGGATACACAAGCCTTTGGAGTGTGGGGCCAGACTACCACGGGCAGGGGCAGACCGTGATGGGCAGGGCTAGACAAAGAGGGCTTCGAACACAGGAGAGTTTAGAACAAGTGGGCCGAGCTAGACACAGAGGGGGCGGGCTTTGAATGCAAGGAGCTGGGCTATAACACAGAGGGTGTGTTTAGAATGTGAGGGGCGGGGCTACACGAAGGGGCGGGCTTAGAATGTGAGGGGCGGGGCTACACAAAGGGCGGGCTTAAAACACAGGAGAGGGTAAATGCGTGTGTGCCCGGCTAAGACTCCTAGACGTAATCAGGGCAGTCAGTTGAGTGTTGAAGCTGTGCTCCCTTGAGGTAGAAAACTGGTTAATCCTGCACCCCCCGAACGGGGTGGCGGCGCGGGCTGGGGGCCACGGCCCACTCACCGAGCACTTGCCCAGGCGGCTGACCTTGCGGCCGCCTTGGTCCACCGTGTACACGTACACCAAGTTGTCGTGGGAGCCCACGGCCAGGTACGCCCCGTCTGGGGGAGGGGGAGGGGGCTATGAGGAAGCACCCAGGTTCTACCCCTCCTCTCTCAGATTCAGCCCCCCCACTATCCCAGACAACTCAGTAGTCCCGAGCTCCATCCCTACCACAGTCCTGGCCCCACCCCTAGGCCAGCGCCACACAGGCTCCAACCCTTCCTCCTGCCTGTAAATCAGCTTTTCTGTTCCCAGGCCCTGCCTCTCCAGCGTCCCCAGTCGCGTTCCTTACCCGGAGAGAAGCTGACCACTGAGATCTGTTCATTCCCATCGGTATGGATGGCCACCAGGTCATGGGTCTCCGTGTCCAGCAGCAGCCATCTTTAAGGAGAAGGCGTGGTGGGGGGAGGAGGGGTGAGCTGATCTGGTAGAGAGGGGTGGCAATCTGGGGCTTTGAGGGAGGGACCGCATTAAGATGTGGGAGAAAGCGGACTCTCAAAGAAGAATGATGGGAGATCAAGTCCTGGCAACCACTTGGGACCTAATTATCGTTCTCTGTAGGCTTTGGGGCAGTAGGGAAGGAGGGGGGGATCAAGGGATAGTTCCTGGGGGGAGCACAGAAGCCCACCCCAAATGCCCGTCAGTGTTACCTGCCAGTCACTGTGCCGATGGCCAGGACAGAGCCACTGGGGTGGAAGCCGGCAGAGCGGGCAGGATCCTGAGGAGGGAGAGAAGAACCGGGGCTGGAAGCTGGGGTCCCCATCCATCTGGCCCACCTTCCCGGCCTCGGAGCCTGCCTAAGGGCTCTCATTTCCCTCTGCTGCCCTCTGGTAACCCCCTGCCGCAGACACTCAGAAAACACTCTCCTGCCCTTTAACATGTTGGCTCGAACAGAAAACATTCCTCCTCACTGTGGACTCTGGATCCTTTATCACTCCTGTTCTAAATTCCCACACTTTTATTCACCCAAGATGATCTCCTTAGGGACTTTTCTAGACATGAGATTGCTGGGATCAAGACTGTCCACGTTTCTAAGACTTTTGATACATCGTGTCAATCTGCTTGCTATAAAATTTATCAGCGTATCACCAGGTGTGTCTGAGTGCCTGTTTCCCCGCATCTTTATCTAATCTCCAGCAAAAAAATATTTAATTGGGGTGTGGGTATGGGGGGGATTTGGTTGATTTACAGGCAACAGAAGAATCAGACCTGGGTTCAAACAGTGGCTCTGATACTTCCTAGTGATGTGACATCAAATAGGTTTCTCCACCTTGGCCTTGGTTGTCTCAAATGGAGAACATAAGCACACACACTTCCCAGGACTGTTATAGGCAAGGTGTAAAGCCCTGAGAATGGTAAGCAAGATGGCCCACAGGAAGCACTCAATAAAGGTCAGCTATGATCGTAATTACACTTGTTGATGGGCAAGTGATTTTACCTTTCTGGGCCTGTTTCCAAGTGAGGATCCATCATTCCTACTGCCTTGTGGAGGTTGGGGGCGGAAGCAGTTAAAAAGATGATGTTATCTGCCAGCCTGGATGGGAGCTAGGTTTGGGGGAGATTGGATACATGGATACGTATGGCTGAGTCCCTTCACTGTTCACCTGAATCTACCACAACATTGTTAACTGGCTATACCCCAATACAAAGTTAAACATTTTAAGTTAGGAAAAAAAAAAGATGATGTGGGTAAAGTGCTAAGGCAGTTTCAAGAATGGTAGGAAGACTGCCTGAATCAGAGTAACCTAAGGGAGCTTGTTACAATCGGCAGAATCTGGGACCAAACTCAGACTTCTTGAATCAGACTTCCTGTGCTTGGAGCTCACGATTCGATTCTGTGTTTCTGACATCGCAGGTGGTTCTGATGCCCTGGCTACAGAACTGCTGTGCTGAACATGGAACCTGGCATATAGTAGGCGTTCAGTTAGCAGCCAAGGTGAGGATTATTACATATGGCCCCAGTAATTTCTAGGACACACCATCCCTGACTCCCAGAAGTTGAAAGGCCATCAGGTGTTCCAGGATCACAGGTAACCCTGGATGCCTAGAACAAAACCTCAAAAGGTGGTGTGAAGACTATGACAACTGACTTTCTACTCTCCCATACTGCACAGGCAGGGGAGCTTAGAAACTACATTGCCCAGAAGCCCATGCGGCTAGGGTCAGCTGTGATGTGTCCAACAATCAGTTACACTACCGGGGGCTCTGGAAGACACAAAGTAGAGGCCCCACTCTGCCACTTCCGCTGATCAGTTAGGTTGTGAAAACATTTGCTGTGCAGGTGAGCAGTCACTAGCCTTGAAAGGCAAGGGCACCGAGGATCTGATTTGGTCAGTGCAAATATAGCCAGAATTGAGTCACTCTAGATCTAGCAAGACAGTGCAACAGAACTTTCTACAATGATGGAGATGTTCTGTATCTGCACTTGCCAATTTGGTAGCAACTAGCCACATGTTTTGGCTCAGCAGGTAAAGAATCTGCCTGCAATGCAGGAGACACAGGAGATGCAGGTTCGATCCCTAGGTCGAGAAGATACCCTGGAGAAGGAAATGGCAACCCACTCCAGTATTCTTGGCTGAAGAATTCCATGGACAGGGGAGTTGGACACGACTGAGCAACTGAGCCTGTACACACGCATGCAGTCACATATTTGGAATGTAGTTAGTGCAAAGGAGAAACTGAACCTTTCACTCTTAAATTTAAAGTTGATTTAAGTTTGAATAGCCACATGTACTAGACAGTGTAGCTCTAGAGCCAACACTTGAGTGACCACAGCATCCTGATTTCTGGATCACAGTTATGAGGACAGCATTTTCTTGAACCCAGTGGTTCCTGACTCCCCACCTTCCTGACTATGGAAGAGGCAGCAGCTCCTCAGGCACGTCAGGTCTGGGGTGTTGTTCTAGGCTTCCTTCCAGTCAAGAATTCACTCCCCCCAGCCCTCCCAAGCGAGTTTGTAAGCACCCAATTCCCTGCATTAAATCTCCTTCTGCTGAAAGACACTGGGTGTGGTTCCTGATTGATCCCTGACACATTGAGACAGGTGGTCCTGTTAGAACGGTATATCAAGTCCCCCAGCCCCTTACCTCGATGGTCCTACTCCACAGGGGCTGGTGGGACTCCACACTCCACAGGTGCACCAGCTTATCCTGCCCGCATGTCACGAACTGTGCCCGGCTAGGGTGCGTGGCCAGGCCCCACAGCTCTTCCATGTGGCCCTGGCAGGAAGGACAGATTACAGCATGGAGACCACCGATCCAGATCTTTCCTCCGCATCCCCCACCTCTGATGCCAGAAAGAAGTGCTGGACTAGCCTCAGCAACACACTCTCCCCACAGGTGACCCAGGGACGACGCTTTGCCCAGGGTATCTGAAGGAGGCAATGATTGGGCAGATCCCTGCCCCAGTGGGGGGGCTCCAGGCAAATGTGCCCCCTCCCCTCAGACCTCTGCTTTCCAGTTTGCACAATGAGAAGCAAGAGACGTGGTGCGTAGGAGCTAGATCTTAGGAGTCAGATGGTGCCCAGAAGGCTGCGAGAAACCATGGAGGGTACTCAGCCTGGTAAGTCTGACCACATCTCACTTATTGACTACGGCAGTCACCTGTGCAGGTGACTTCTCCTTGAAGGCTTGGTTTCATCTTCTGTAAAATGGGTCCAATCACTGTATGTGTCTCGTGGCATTCTGCTTACTCAAATTGTGGATGGAAAGTGCAAATACATGGAAGATATATGAGGCTGGTACAAAGTGCTCATCAAATGAAAGTGGCTGACTATTATTAGTAATAATAACATATCCTATTAATATATTATTAAAATAATTAACTATGATAATCAACAGAACTATAATTATTGATAGCAGCATAATGATTAATGCTAAATAATACAATTCTAGTAATACACTAATCATATATAACTTGGGAATTCCCTGGTGGTCCAGTGGTTAGGACTCTGCTTTCACTGCTCAAGGGCACAGGTTCAATCCCTGGTTGGGGAATTAAGATCCCACAAGTGGCCCAGTGTGGCCAAAAGAATAAAAAAATTAAAAATATGTATAATTAATATTGTAGAACAGTGATGCTATTATTAGGGGTCTACCCCACTCCAGTACTCTTGCCTGGAAAATCCCATGGACGGAGGAGCCTGGTGGGCTGCAGTCCATGGGGTTGCTAAGAGTCGGACACGACTGAACGACTTCACTCTCACTTTTCACTTTCATGCATTGGAGAAGGAAATGGCAACCCACTCCAGTGTTCTTGCCTGGAGAATCCCAGGGACAGGGGAGCCTGGTGGGCTGCCGTCTATGGGGTCGCACAGAGTCGGACACGACTGAAGTGACTTAGCGGCAGCAAGGTCCATTCTGGCCTTGGGACACCTAAGAAATCCCTCTAGCCCTTGTTTTTCTTCATCTTCTTCACACACATGTGTGTGTGTTCAGTCACTCAGTCATGTCCAGCTCTTTTTGACCCCATGGACTCTAGACTGCCAGGCTCCTCTGTCCATGGGATTTCCGAGGCAAGAATACTGGAGTGGGTTGTCATTTCCTTCTCCAGAGGATCTATCTTCCTGAACCAGGAATTGAACCCATGTCTCCTGTGATGCAGGCAGATTCTTTACTACTGGGCCACTGGGAAAGCCCCTAAGAGCCAGAAGGGGGAATCTAAACTCAGTTGCATGGATCTCAGCCACCTTGTAAGAGGGAAAATGCATGTTGGGAATGAAGGAAGGGGAAAACCACTGAATAAGGAACAATTTTTGTTTTTCTCTTTTTGGCCATGCCATGCAGCATGGGGGATCTTAGTTCCCAGACCAGGGATCGAACCTGTCCATGCCCTCTACAATGGAAGGTGAGAGTCTTAACCACTGGACCACTAGGGCAGTCCCAGCAAGGAGCAGTTTTGGCCAAGATTCTTTGAGCACTTACTCTGTGCCAGGCATCATTCAAAATGCTGTATATGAATGGACTCACGGAATCCTTATAAAACCCTGTGAGATCAGTTGTGTTACTCTCTCATTGCATAAAGGCACAGAGAAGTTACTCATTGGCCTCATATCACACAGCGAGTGAGCGACAGGGTTCTTTCACTCCCAGGCAGTCACTCCCCAGAATTCATATGCTAAGCCATCCTTCTAGACCACCACTTGGTAGGTGGGCTCTTTAAACTGGATGTGGGGTAGGGTTGTGGCCTACCAGGAGGGAGGTGTGGGCGTCTGAGCAGACTCCAGAGGACATTCCTAGAGCCCTGGAGCCCGAGACATGCAAGGTGTGTGGCAGGTGGGACAACCTGCCAGGGTACTTACAGAAACAGTACACCGCCCTGACCAGCAGGGGGCAGTATAGCTGGAGCAAGGTCCTGGGAAGCCCCTGCCGTGCAACCAGTTAACCCACTGCTGGGCCATGGGGTGTTCTGGGGCAGGAATTCTAGGGCAGGGGTGGGGTTATAGGTCACAAGCAGGTAAAAGGAAGGTAAGAGGTGTTAACTAGGCCAGAGGATAAGGAATGGGGCAGAGAGGTGAGGAGAAATGGGAGTAGTAAGAGAGAAGTGAATGGTGCAGAGGAGAGAAGAGAGGCGTGTAGAGACGGAGCGGGGCAGGTGCAGAAGAGATGCTCACCTGGACCAGCAGCGAGAAGCCGGTGTGGACAGAGCCCTGCAGGATGGAGTTGCGGGTGGTCCCCACGTACAGCGTGTCTCCCCGGCCCTCTGCCACGGTGCGCACGGGGCCGAAGTCCTCAGGGACCTGGGTGTGGGGGGAGGGGTGGGCAGATGAGTTTAGGACACATGTAGAGGTGGGGGGTGAGATGGCTGGATAGCACCAACGATTCAATGGACATGAACTTGGGTAACTCCAGGAGATAGTGACGGACAGAGAGGCCTGGCATGCTGCAGTCCATGGGGTCACAAAGAGTCGGACGCAACTTAGGGACTGAACAGCAACAACAGACGTGAGGGCAGGGTGGGGATGGGGGAGACAGGCTGGGAGAACAGGGTCTAGTGTTAGGAGCCCTGGGGGGGTGATGGGAGATCCCCTCACCCTTGTATGAGCCTCTCCCCCTCCTCACCTCCACCTCCTGCAGCTTGCTGTAGTCAGAACCCCAGAGGACAACCCGCCGATCGCGGCCCCCTCCGGACACCAGCGTCCCGTCCCGCAGGGCGCAGAGCCCAAACACGCCGCCATCGTGGGCACCCAGCACTGCCTGTGTGATTCGGTTCCCTCCTGCAGGGTGGCCAGGGGCAGGGGTCAGCATGCAGAAGCTGCCCCACACTGACCCCAGAAAACACCTCAAACTCTCACTCCCACATCCAGCCATTCACTCACCTCTTCTTCTACCTACCTTCCCATCTACCCAACCACCCTACCATCCATTAATAAGCCATCTGGAAAGATAGTGTATTCATTTACTCATTCTTCTATTCACTGAGTAGGACATCCCCTACATTCATTCACTGCCTTATTCATTCATTCCTTTGGAACAAACCATCTTTCCATCCATCTAACCTGGGTTAATCCATTCATTTACAGTTCAAACTTGATCACTACCATGGGGTTTGCAGAGGACCAGGGAAGGGAATACGTGAAGATTTCATGCAGGTGGGGATAGAGCTGAACCTTGATGGAGGCATTAGACTTGGTCAAGTAAGGATTTAACCTGTTGTATCATACCCAGGGCTTCCCAGGTGGTGCTAGAACCTTGCCTGCCAGTGCAGGAGACGTAGGATAAGTGGATTGGATCCCTGGGTTGGGAAGATTCCTTGGAGGAGGGCATGGCAACCCACTCTAGTATTCTTGCCTGGAGAATCCCATGGACAGAGGAGCCTGGCAGGCTACAGCCTATTGGGTCGCACAGAGTTGGACACGACTGAAGCGACTTAGCACGCACGCACGCACATCATACATTCCAGCAGGGTCTGAGGAAGGAAGGCACAGCCAAAGGGAGTCAGGGAGGACTGGGTTGGGGACCAAACGGTGGGGTAACACTGACCTTTGCCCCAGACATAGAGGTTCCCCCCAGAGTCTCCGGTGACCACATCGCCACCCTCCAAAAAGGTCACACACAGCAAGTACTTCGGTTTCTCGTATTTCTAAGGTGGGGGAGAAGGGGATGGTGTCAGAGGGTCACTGAAGCCGGGTGGCCTCCCCGAGCTCACCCACCAGCCAGGACCACGGTCCAGGGGATGTCCTCCCTGCTTCTAGGTGCGGCCCTGTGAGGAGCATCCTTGTCTCCAGTGCACACCCGCGGAGTGTCGTGTCGCCTAGAGTTTCTGACCCCACTGCCTCCCTTCTCCACCCCAGATTCCCTTCCTCCCTCCTCTCTCTCATCTTGACTTCTGTCCCAGTCTCTGTCCTCAGTTTCCCCTGCTGTCTTCCCCTCTCTGCCCCACCCCTCTCCCTCTCCTTCCCTCCCCCACAACCCCTGTCTGCCCCTAGGTCCCTTTCCCTGCCCTGCCCCACCTTCTTCTCAATATCTCCATTTCACCTCCATCTGAGTCTGGTATTCTCAGGGCCTCCTCTGTTGGGGTGGAAGACCCAACTCTCACCAAAGGTGGGCCTCTGGTTCCTGCTGTTTTTCTCTCTCTCCCGGTCACCAGGCTCCGACCTCTCTATTTATCCAGAGTATCAACAACCACAGCAACCCATTTACCCAGCATCCACTATCTGCTAGGAGCTGCTGTACTCGTCATCCCATTGAATCCTCACAACTTGAAAGAGTTGAGGAGGACCATCCCCTGGTATGAATAAGGGAACTGAGGCCCCAGCAGGGCAATATCTCAGCATCCCTACACATTCCAGCCTCTTCTGGGGTGTCCCTGCCAGCCTCCCTCAGGGCCAGCCAGTCCCGGGACCCCTGGCACTCACCTCAAAGAGGCCCTGCCGCTTGCTCAGGCTGCCCCCCTCCAGGTTCCAAAAGTAAATGTGGGATTTCCCACAGGTGATGAGCACGGTGGGATCCGTGGGGTGGAAGGTAGCCACGAGCACGGCCTCATTGGAGCACTTTAAGGGGTGGAGGAGATTCAGAATGAGGACCTCAAAGCCACCAGGACCACCACATCCATCTCAGGAAGGACTGCCCTGAATACAGCCATGTGGGTTGTGTACTGCACAACTGACTCTCCTATACAGGCAAGCTAAAGCACAGGAAGCAGGGCCAGTCAGTGAAGCTTTATTGCCTTCTTCACCAATCTAATGGCAGACACGTGGAGAGCCTTTACTTTGCACCAAGCTCCGTGCCAAGCCCTTTACATCCATCAACTCATTTAACCCCACAGCACCCTGTGAGGTAAAGCTCATTAGTACCTCCCATTACAGATGACAAAGTGAAGCTCAGAGAGGGGAAGTCACTTGCCTAAGGACACACAGCCAGACTCCGTCTGGAATCAAGTCACTGGGAGCCCAGCCTCTCAACTACTTCTCCTTCCCCAAACCATGGGCCCTCCATTCCAGGTCTCTTGCCCCCAGCCCAGAATGAGCATGTGACCTTGGGCAAGTAGCTCTCCCCTCTGCCCTCTGCCTCAGGTTCCTCATCTGTAAAACAGGCCACCAGCCAGAGATGCAAGTCAAGGTCTATCTTAGACATCGCAGGGCAACTGAAACAGCAGCCACCTTGTACTGATCCTCCTGTTTGGCCTGGTCTGCCCACCCCATATCCCAACATCAAAGCCAAATTTTCCCTACAGGGGAGATGCTACCATAACTCCCATTTTACAGATGAGGGAACTGAAGCACCGAGAAGGCAAGCCACTTGCCTGAAGTCACACTGCTAACAAATGGAAAAGCCAGGACTTGGAGGTGAGTCTGACTCTGGACTCATGAACACTGAGATCTGGCCACCAGAGAGGGACCCCAAGGAATGAGGATTGAAAAAAAAAAGGGGGTTACTTCACCTTGACATCCACCACCTTGGTCTCCTTGGCCCAGTCCCACACGGAGAGCACGTGATCGTTGGATTCATCTACCGCACACAGGAGGTTGCCCCCATTCTAGGAAGAGGAGAGAGGATGGGGAAGGGGCAGACAGCTCTGGGTCTACCCTCCCTCCCCGCCCCCAACACCAATACCTTGCCCACTGGTGCATTAGCCACTCAGGCCTGTTTAAAGATTTTCGAAGGCCCTGGCCCAAGGCATATGGAACACATTAAAATACACTCTCCATCCAGGGCCACACACATTTTAAAGGCTGTTTATAGTTTTCCTTTTGAAATGACTAGTCCCTAAGAAATTCATCTAATTTCCCCTCAGCTATAATTTCTCTGCAACCAGCACGCCCTCAGGAATTCTTACTAAGAACATCTAACCTGCCTCTTTATCTGTAATGACTTGTATGACTATGAAGTTAAACAACTATAAAGTTGGGACAATGTTGCTGTTTTATATCTTTAGTTAGGCATAGGTTAGTTTTGATTTTGCAGAGTTTTTCTTTCTCCCAGACGCTGGCAAAAAAATTGCTTTATTTCTCCAAAGGTCTCAGAAAACCTGTAGGTAGGTGGGAGGACCAGTTGTTTTTTATTTCCTGATTCGCTGCAGCCACTGCTTTGGTGAAATGCGATAAAAATGTAAAATATGATTTTAGGAAAAAACCACCAATCACGCACTTGGATGCTGTGGGAATGTCAAATTGCTCTACAAATCCCTAAAGCCTTACTCTTTGATTTCTGTGCTTACCGCCCCCATACATATCTGCCGACACCCATGTTCCGGATGGTACTAGGAGCAGGGCTGCGCTAGACACAGGGCTTTAAATGTCTACAGATAAGGATCCTTCCAGAATGAAAGGTGGTGTGAAAAACAATGCAAAAAGCATTACCTGATCTACAAAGGATCATTGAGAAGTCTGTCTGGGGGCAGACATGTTGTTTTACTGTTGTTAGTTGCTAAGCTGCGTCTGACTCTTGCGACCCCATAGACTGTAGCCTGCAGGCCCCTCGGCCCATGGGCTTTTGCAGGCAAGAATAGTGGGGCAGGTTGACCATCTCCCCCTCCAGGGGACCTTCCTGACTCAGGGATCAAACCCACGTCTACCCACATAGGCCAGCGAATTCTTTACAGTTGAGCCACCAGAGCAGGCCGGTGAGGCTGCAACTGTGGGCACCCAGCCTGGAAGGTCAGAAGGGCCGGGAGTTTGGCCGGGGGCGTGTCCAGCACCTGTGATGTCACGATGAAGGCGTGGCCTCCAACTCAAAGGGGAACAAGGGGCAGGAGAGGGCCCAGGGCCAGGCTTGCACAGGACTTACAGATTTGGAAAAGCCCACACAGCACACAGCTCTGTCAAACACCCCCAGGCCCAGCACGTGTAAGGTGGAGAGGGAAACCGAGTCCCAGATGCGCACGTGGGGCGGCAGCGGCTGCAGGAAGGAGAGAGGCCAGTTACCTGGGGGGCCTGACTCCCTCACCCCCACCCCCACCCCGCACCCACAACTCCATCCCAGCCTCCAGGTCCTGCCCCCTCCACTCTGTTACCTTCCCCTCCTTAGTGGTGCCCGCCACCTGTCCAGTGGCGATGGTGACCATATCAGGGTGGACAGCCAGGCTGAGGAGAGAAGCGCAGGTGGAGGGGACTCAGGGAGTGAGGCGGGGGGGCAGGGATGACAGCAGCCCAGAACCCCTCCAGCAGCAGCCACAGTTATGATGCCTGATTATTCATTCCACAGGTTGGCTCAATGAGTTATTTTTAATCCAACAGTCCCCAATGTTTTTGGCCCCAGAGACCAGTTTCGTGGAAGAAAATGATTCTTCAGATGGGGAAGAGGGAGATGGTTTGGGGATAATTCAAGCGCACTACAGGTGTTGTGCACTTTATTTCTATTATTATTACATCAGATCCATCTCAGATCATCAGGGATTAGATCCTGGAGGTTGGGGACCCCTGAGTTAGTCAATGAACATTGATTTAATTCTTCAGTAACAATTAGGGAACACTCTCTGGGTACCCTGGCTCAGAAGCAAGACTCAGACCTCTGGTCTCTAACTCAGGGGCCCACAGGGCTCAAGCGTGAACCACAAATGGCCAAGAGAACACACCCATTGAAAGGGTGGCTGCCACCACGGGATTCCAACACACTGTGTCTGGTGTGCCTGCTTGAAGTTTTCAAAAGAAGTGAAAAATCCAGGTATCGGAGTGAATTCACCGACATCTGAAGTACTGATAGTTAATCCACGATGTTTTTCCCCCTGAATTCTGCCTGAATTCAGGCCAAGTGAAGACCTGGCCCCCCGCCTCCCCCTTGATGCCCTGTGCGGGAGATATTTGGCATCCTCCGCCCTGGCCTCACCACTTGATGTCATCGTTGTGTCCCAGGTAATGCCGCTGCCTCTGCTCCTCCACACTGTACAGAACGGCCACGGAGGCCACGAAGTACACTATCTCCCCCGTGGGCAGCAGGTAAAGGTTGGCTCTGCAGTCTCGGCCACGGTAACCATAGCTAGAGATGCCCCGCGGCCGGTTAAGGAGTGTCTTCTGCATCGTAGCTGTTGGTTGACTCCCAGATGAAGGTCATGGGAGATAGGTTTTCCTGTTTCCACTCTTACTGTGTAGGAGGTTGAATAACAGCCCCCGCAAATATGTCTACTGTAGGACTTCCTTGGAAGTCCAGTGGTTAAGACTCTGACCTTCCGATGCAGGGGACGCGGGTTCAATCCCTGGTGAGGGAACTAACGTCCCACATGCCGCCCAGCCAAATAATGAAGGGAAAAAAAAGTGTCCACCAAAATATTACCACCTGGAAACTGAGAATGTGACCTTACTTGGAGAAGGAGTCTTTGCAGATGTAATTAAGGATCTCGAGATGAGATCATCCTGGATTATCTGGCTGGGCCGTCTAATTCCAGTAACAAATGTCCTTGTAAGAGCCAGAGAACAAAGAGACACTGACACTGGGTGGGATAAGGCAGTGTAAGACTGGAGTGATGGAAGAACCGAAAGGCTTGTTAGCAGCCACCAAAAGCTAGCAGCCAGGGAAGAAGTCCCCCAGAACCTCCAGAGGGACCATGGCCCTGCTGACACCTTGATTGGGGATTTCTGGTCTCCAGAATTGTGAGATTTTTCTGTTGTTTTAAGCCACTAAGTTTGTGGGCATTTGTTAAGAGCAGCCACAGGAAAGTAATCTGTCTACTCTTCTTCCCCAGAGGGATCCTGTTAAAACCTATTATCACTAAGTCACTTTACATGTGTCCCCTGCTCAGGCTCTCTACTCAGCTCCTTAGAGAGGCCTTCTCAGCCTCTCCCAAATAGTTCTGAGATATTTAAAACTGCAAACCGGAATTCCCTGACGGGTTAGTGGTTAGGAGTCAGCACTTTTGCTTCCGGGGCCCAGGTTCAATCCCTGTTTGGGGAACTAAGATCCTACAAGTCTCGTAGCATGACCAAAAAAACGCTGCAAACTCAAGACTTCTTGGCAAGTTAGTGGTTAAGACTTCCCCTTCCAATGCAGGGGGTTCAGGTTTGATCCCTGGTCAGGGAGCTAAGATCCCACATGCCTGAGGTCCAAATAACCAAAATATAAAACAAAAGTAATATTGTAACAAATTCAATAAAGACTTAAAAAAAAAAATGGTCCACGTCAAAAAAAAAACTTAAAAAATAAAGAAAACCTATGCACCTCAATGCCCCCATCCGCCTTCCCTATTAATTTTCCTGCAGTACATTCATCAGCATCCCACATGTTCCATTTGTGTTCTTGTTTTTGCCACATCCCACGGCAATTCCCCAACCAGGGATGTAACTTGAGCCCCTTGCATTAGAAGCACAGAGTCTTAACCAGTGGACCACCAGGGAAGTCCATCTGTTTGAATTATTCTGTCTCCCCAACTAGAGTGCCTGCTCCAGGAGGGCATGACCTCTGTCTTTTCTGTTTACTGATATACCCCCTGTGCCCAGATGAGGTCCTGGTACACAGTGGACATATGAGTTCAATATTTGTTGAAGGAGTGTGACCCCTCTTCTGTTCAGAACTTTCTGTAGCTCCCCTGTTCCCCTAAGAGAAAGTCCAAGCTCCTCTTGCTGGCCTCGTTTGCCCTCCCCTAGTCTCAGCTTCTGCCCTCTGACACTGGATTTCTCCAAAACACCACAATCATGACCATCACCCAGGTCTTGGCACTAACTGTTCCCTTTGCCTACTACACGCTACCTGCCACCTTTCTCAGCTGTCACATCCTCAGAGCAGGCCTCAGTCTCACTTCATCTGCTGGACTCATCCTACTCATCTGATCAATGTGGTAACTGCACCCAGTCCTTGATGAGACTGTCAACTGCACGGCAGCCAAAACTGGGCTGTTTTGTTCTCTTCTGTAACTCCTCCTCCAGGAAGCCTTCCCTGATGCCCAGGCTGGGTCGGCTGCCCTCTCTGGGTTCCCCCATCCCAGCCTTGCCCGCTCTAAGTTGTCATTTTCATGGATTCTGTCCCCACACTGGATTATAAGCCCAGGAATGCAGGTTGTACTAATTTGGGGACTGCTGGACTCCAGTCCTTAGTCCCAGAATGTTTGCGAAACATCTGAATGGATGTCAATATGCCTATCCCAACCCCATAGAAACTGCTTCACCCTGCAGCCATTTTAGGGCTGGGGAATGAGGCCCACATGGACTTTTGTTGTCTCAGCTGCTTTTCTCCTGATGCTCACTTATCAAGCCAAGCCTGGCATGACAGCATGGTATTCTTCAATTCCTGTGAATATTTCCAGCTGCCTTAAAGAGGTTCCGGGCTCCAACTATTCCTGCCTCTTCCAGAGAAAACAGCAAGGCCAAGAGAGGACAGGGAATGGATCCCCAGGATGCTAACCCCAAACCTCAGTTTGTGTTTTGGAAAAAGCTTAGGGCTCAGAGTCAGAGTTCTGGCCTCAGTTCTGCTCTGACTCCCTAGGACAGGGCTGGGACCCCTCTCGTGGCCTCAGTTTTCTCATCTGGAAAGTAAGGGTAATCATTCCCAATCTGCAGGCCTTAGAGGGCTCTTGTAGAACACTGGCTGTAAAAATATATTCTGAACCCTACAAAAGAGAAGGATCATATTATTCGATGTATTTATATTGAAACAACTGAACAGTGCCTGCTGCTGCTGCTAAGTCACTTCAGTCGTGTTCGACTGTGCGACCCCATAGATGGCAGCCCGCTAGGCTCCCCCGTCCCTGGGATTCTCCAGGCAAGAACATTGGAGTGGGTTGCCATTTCCTTCTCCAATGCGTGAAAGTGAAGTCGCGCAGTCGTGTCCAACTCTTCGCGACCCCATGGACTGCAGCCTACCAGGCTTCTCCGTCCATGGGATTTTCCAGGCAAGAGTACTAGAGTGGGGTGCCATTGCCTTCTCCGAACAGTGCCTGGCATACAATAAGCGCTCAATAGGGACTTCCCTGGCAGTCAAGTGGTTAAGACTCCACATGTCCAATGCAGGGAATGTGTGTTCAATCCCTGGTCAGGGAACGAAGATCCCACGTGCCATGTGGCATGGTCAGTACGTGCTCAACAGTGATTAGTCATTATTTTGATCAATCTCTGTTTATCTGGCACATATTATAAGCACATTGTTTCACAGTCTTATGAATCCGAGATCATGACACCCACTTTTCAGAGGAGGCTAATCAGGCACAGAATGGCAAGGTGATTCATCCAGGGTCACAAAGCCAGCCAGAGGCTGGGCTGGCATTTCACCCTATTTCTGCCAGGCTCCAAAGACAGAGTTCTTAACCAATGCCAACTTCTTTCATTTCTCACATTCACCAAACTCACTCTGGCCACAGAGCCCTTGGACCTGCCGTGCCTTCTGTTCTTCCTATGAAAGTGAAGTGAAACTGTTACTCACTTAGTTGTGTCTGACTCTGTGACCCCATGGACTACAGCCCACACGGCTCCTCTGTCCATGGAATTCTCCAGGCAAGAATACTTGAGTGGGTAACCATTCCTGGGGATCTTCCCGACCCAGGGATCAAACTCAGGTCTCCTGCGCTGCAGGCAGATTCTTTACCATCTGAGCCACCAGAGATGGCTGGCCCCTAAATGTTCAATTCTCAGCTCAAATGCCCCCTCCTCAGAGAAACCCAGTTACTCCTCTTACTTGAGCTTAGGTTACTGTATGACCAGCATTTATTACTTAGCTGAAATTATCTTATTTGTTGACTCACTGGCCTCAGTCTCCCCCACTTTAGAAGGGAGCTCAGGGAACCTAGCCTGTGTGTAGAAGAGAATCTGATAGATGGAGGGCACTCAGCAAATGTTTGCTGCTCTAATGAATCATAAAAGTCACGTGAGCTAATCTGCCTCCCTCTGCTCCCTGCAGACTCCAAGCTCTTCCTGATCCCTTAAGTCACAGATGCCTGAGAAGTCCCACTTTCGGTACAAAGACCCTCCCTCTAGCTGCAGTCCCACGGAAGGGCTTCCCTTCCGGACTGGGGAGGTGGGGGGTGGGGGGAGCGGGAGGAAGGGATTAAAGTAAAAGGATACACCCAGTCCAACTTGAATCGGTGCGAAGGCAGCTCAGAGCGTGTGTCCAGGCTGTAGGTGGGGACCAGCTCCTCCGGGATCAGCATGGGTACAGGGCGGCCCCTCAGGAACATTTTCACCGAGCCCTCCTCTGCTAGGATGCATATCCCCAGAGGTCAGGTGCTGACACCAGTCCGCAACCCCGTAACCTCTCCCCTTCTGACTTCACTTTTTATTTTTTTTTCACTTTTTAAATGTTTTTTAAGTAAAAAAGGGAAGGGGTGTGGGGTGGGGATGAGGTCAAAGAGGTTTCCTGACCTCCAGCACTGGCCTCTCACCCCAGCGAGGCCCTCCCATTCTCCCTACTTACCCATGCTGAAGATAACTTCTTTGGTTTTGCTGTCAGGAAAGGATAAAGAAGGAGGGGAAAAAAAGAAAGAAAAGAAAGCCCTAATTAGCAGGCAAGTCAGAAACTGGAAGAAACCACTTCCCCCACCCCACGGCTCTCCCGAGGTCTTTGGTAAGTAATGGGGCGGGGGGTGGGGGGGGGGGGTGGGGTTGGGGGCGAGTAAGGAGCTGAGCGCTGCCTCTCTGCAGGCCGTGTGCTTTGCTCGGTTGATCTTGCAGAGCCTAAGACACAGGCCCAGAGAGGCAGTGATCGCCGAAGATCACACAGCACGAAGTGGCAGGGACGCGATCCTGGAAGCGGGGAGTCACAAGGTACCCCTCCCTCCTAAGTCAGCACAGTTCTCCCAACGCTCTCCACCCCCAGTCCCACAGCGCCCCAAACTTCTAACTGAAAGGGAAGAGGTGAGGGTTTAAGGGAAGGGGCGTGTCTCTACACTCCTTTTTGCTGACGGAAAGAGGTGATGCCCGCGGGTCTGGGTCCCCGGAGAAAGGGGAGACCTGGGTCCTGCTAGTGCAATAAGGAGGGGGGTATGTGCAAAAGGGTCTCACCCAGGTCCAAAGCTACTCATGGCGGCGGCTGGCGGCGCTTCGGGGCCGGGGGTGGAGCCGGGCCCAGCTCCGCCGCTTCCGGCCCTGGGAGGCGCCCGCGCCGCCGCGCCCTGCCCCGCCCTCCACGGAAGACCCCGCAGCCGGAGGTTCGTGTTCCGGGGCTGTGAGGTCCTGACACCAGGCTCTTTTGTCGGGGGAGGGAGAGTGTTTTTTGAGAACACAGACTAGAGGACGTGTCTGCCTGAGTTCCAACCCAAGCTCTGCCAGTTCCCAGTGTTGTGAACAATTTGCCAAACCTCTGCCTCGGTTTCTTCACTTTTCACTTGGGGATAATAAACCTCTCAGGCGATTGTGAAGCTTCAGTTGGTTAATTCATGTAAAGTGCCTTGTGTAGTACCTGGCACATAGCTCTGTGTACGTGTTTGCTATTATTTCAGTGGGGTGAAATGTGTGGGGTTTTGACTCCGGTCCAGCCTTAGTCCACCCCACCCCCCAGCCTTGACCTCGCCCGCCGCATGGGACTCCACACGCAGGTTTTTTCACCGCCCAGACATTCAGTCTGGCCCGGCCTCTGGGAACTTGACCTCGCCCAACATTCTGATAGTCTCACCTCTCCTTCTGAACCTATCCCTGAATCGACAGCTCCCCATGGAAACTCCTATCGTCTTCAGGTCTGGTCAAGCAAGCAGACCAAGATAACATTCACCCTCAGTCCCTGCAGACCTACTGGGGTCTGTCCACGTCCACCTATGACCACAGTTCAATTCAGTCGCACAGTCGTTTCCGACTCTTTGCGACCCGTGGGCTGCAGCACGCCAGGCTTCCCTGTCCATCACAATTCCCGGAGCTTGCTCAAACTTATGTTCATTGAGTCAGTGATGCCATCTAACCATCTCATCTGTCGTCCCCTTCTCCTCCTATGACCACACCTAACCTTCAAATTCAAACCGCGCCCATTTCCACCTGGCAGCGCCCAGGCTCCCCTCCTCCCAGTTTCTTGCACCGGACACTACTGCACATGATCTCAGCCCATTGCCCTCACCCCAGGTTCTGATTCTGCCCAGTTTACCCTCTGGCCAAGCCCTCAAATTCCTTTCACGCCGGTTCCTCTGACTACCCCATTTCCTGCAGAAACTCCTCTTAGAGCCCTGACCTGGCTGCCTCCCCGAGACTAAATGCGGACTCTGCCTTTACCTTAATAGCCACGCCCACAATCCTGGATCCTCCCTAACTTCTACTCGGGCTCTTCCGAGAGACTCTGACCATCCACGCCTCCTACGCGCTAGTCCAGCCTCTAAAGCTTTGACCACGCCCCTCAATGTTGGCTCCGCCTTCTCGTGCCTTTCACTATTACCACTCTGTCTCAAGATTGGTCCCTCCGATCCTCCTGCACCGTTTCCGCTTTCTGAACTAGATGATCATGCTTTAGGTTACTACCTCGTGGCCTGGGGCATCACCCTAATCTCCCCATCGTTTTCCAAGCCTAACTGAGGTTTTGGTCCCACCCTTTGCGGTACGACCCCGCTTTGGACACTTACCCTTCCTTTTTGGCGCTGCAGTTGCTGCTAGAGGATGTGGTGCGGCTGCGGGGATCCTCGCGGCGCACCGAGGCGAGGCGCTCTGGTGACAAGTAGCGCCGGGCACTGCTAATAGAGAGCACACAGTTAGGGTCAGAACCTGCGAAGCCAGCAGGCGAGTGCCGGAGGCGGGCGAGAACTTTACAGGACCTTCCCCTGCTGATGTTCAGACACCCGAGTCCATCCCTTTTCATATAAACAGCCTCCGAGGTCTTGGAAGAGGCTGGGGATCCCGACTTCCGCGCCTCACCTGCGCCCAGAGGTCGCCTCCTTTTTGGGGGAGGATGGAGACGTGGCATAGCCGCCCACGCGCCGCGGAGGTCCCGAGCCATTGAGGGGCGTCCTGGTGGGAAGACCTTTCAGGAGCTGACACACTAGATAGATGGAGTTAGAGGACAGAAGAGGATGAGTTTGAAGTACAGGCCCCAGCCCCTACCACCTCACCCCTCTAGTCTAGTGAAGATACCGGAGGCAGTGGTGCCTAGGCGAGGAGGAGCCCGGCCCTTGGGGGTGCCCCGCGCGCGCAGCGCTGCGCCTTGCTCTTCGCATGCCCGCAGGCGACGCAGCGCGTCAGCCAGCGCCGCCTTTAAGACCGCCAGCTCATCTTCTTGCAGCTGAAGCCGCTGCTCCAGCGCCGACACGCGGTCGTCCACCTCCATCCCGCTCGTGCCCGACAAATTGTCATCTGGAAGGCAAGAGATCGCTGGCTGCGAGGGCCACCCAGGAGCTCCAACGCCCAAGGGGAAGTGTCCCTCCCACCTGCCCGGGGCTAAGTCCCGGGCCAGCCACGCCCCTTCATCTCCCGCGACCTGGGGCTGGAACGCCTGGATGTGGGCCAAGAAGAGGGGAAGGAAATCCCCACGGCTCTCAACCCTTGCCCGCACACTCCTCTCTGCCTCAGCGCCCTGGAGGCGTGACCTTAGGGAAGTCCCTTCCTCGCTAACCTTCTAAGAAAGAGTCTACAAATCAAGAGCCTCTCGACTCTGGTTTTAAGATTCTATGACTAAGATGCTAAATACCTATAAGTGATATCAACATCTTAAGGATGACATCAACTTTTTCCGAACGACACCAACATTCTAGAATTGATCCCCAATATCCTCTGACGAATACCGAGATTTTTTATCGCGGGTACTAACATTCCCTGTCTGTTTCTAAGACTTTCCAAGCCAAAAAGGTCTGTGCCTGGTCCCTCTCCGCTTTCTCTCGTCACCGAGGGGTTCGACCCCAGAGCCTGCTGCAAGGACAGACTTTCTGCGGCCCCTGGCGGCAAGTTTGGGAGTTGCAGGCAGCTCCTCGAAGACCCGAGATTCGCGCAAGGGATCTGACACCCAAACTAACTTCCCCGACCCAAGCGTCTCTCCTCTGATCCTCTTTTAAAATGTAGCTTCTTTACTCCCATGCCCCTGACTCGGCTCTCCCTCTCCTCTCTAGATGCAGCCAAATAATTCCTCCTGCATCTCCCGCGGTCCTCATTTTCCCAAAGTGGGAGGGGCAGAGTACCAAAGTGGTCCCCCCTCCCCCTTTCGTCCCAGACCACTCATACCCAGACTCATTGCTGGCAAGAACCAAGGAGGCCCTGGCTCCCAGTTCGGTGGAAGTCAAGGTGGTAGCCTTAACAGGAACGGGGCTTGGAAGTAGCACCTGCTATCCCCCTTCCATAGGATGCCCCGCCCGTCCGCTGGGCTCCGCAGTGCAGCCATCGGTCCCTCCCCTCCCTCCCCCACCCCTTGCGGCCCAATCGCTTGCCTGGCCTCGCCTGCCCTGCCCCCCACCCAGCGCCACTCTGGTCGGGTGCCTGGACCTGCATTGGAAGGTGGGGGTTAGGTTTGAGGGAGAGAGCTGTCAGGACTCGGAACTCATAAGAAAGGGAATCTCAGGGGCCTGTTGGCATTGCGTTTTGCAAAAGAGGAAACTAAAAACGGAGGATGGGGGAGAGTACAGAGATCACCGAAGGTCAAACAGCCAATAGAGGAGGTGTAGGAGGGCCTGATCACCTCCTTGTGCCAAGACCCCTCTTACTTACCATTAATAATACTACCCCCAAAAATGAGATTTGTCATAGAGAGCTTACACGTGCAAAACACTTAGCATCTCACCTGGCTCTGGTATGTGCTCAATAAATCCAGAATATAATTAAATGTTATTATGGTACCCACACTGGAGGAGGGCATGGCAACCCACTCCAGTATTCTTGCTGGGAAAATCCCATGGACAGAGGAGCGTGGTGGGCTATGGTCCACGGGGTCGCAAAGAGTTGGACATGACTGAAGTGACTGAGTACATGGTACCCAATGTCCCAGCAACTTTAGTAGCTCTAGTATTGTACCCATTTTAGGAGGCAAGGAGATAGATGGGGATTGAAGCCCAGAGAGATGAAGTTACTTGTACACAGACACACAACCTTTCAGCCCCGGAACAGGTATTTGACCCAGGCTTAGGCACCCTGTCAGCCTGCCTCTCAGAGGGGCTGAGAAGGACAAAAATGAGCATTCTGGTCCCTGACACTGGGGTGTATGCCCAGAGGTAAGCCTCCAAAAGGGAGTTCCTTCTCAGGGCCTCAGAGTGAAGTGGAGGAACTGTTACCTTGCCCCTGCAACCCCCATCCAGGGAGCCAGCTTATTCTGAGGCCTTGACCTGCCCACCCACCCCTCACCTACCATGACTCAAGTCCTCTGTCCCCTCCTGCCGGTTCATCCCCCACCTTCAGCTCTTTTGCCAAGAGGCCAGCCCCCATTTCCCACTTCTCCCCTCTGCCTCCAGCTCCCCTCATCTGGGTCTGACACCCACAGTGGCCTTTCTTTTTCATACCCATTTGTCTAGGGAGAAGGGATGAATCCTAATGGGCGGGAGGGGTGGGGCCTGAGGACTTGGGGGGTAGAGTGGAGGCAAAGTCCTCTGGTCATCCTGCCTGGTCCCACACCCAGCCCACAAGCCAACACCCAATTCCACTCTCCCTCAATCGGTCCCTCTGCTGAGGAGAAGGGAGAGGGTCCCGGAGGATTGAGAGGGGATGGAGAGAGCAGAGTTCCACACCTCCAGGCCTTCCCTCCTTCAACCCCAAGCTCCTAAAGGCTCTGCTCTCTTCTCTCGGTTCAGCCACCTGGGGAAAAAGGGGAGGGTCGAAGAAGGTAGGGGACTGGGATCAGGGCTTTGGGGATCAGGCACCTTGCTCTGGGGTCAGGGTCCTGCTAGGGGAGAAAGAAGAATCTTCAGCTAGGGGCGAGGATGGGGACTTGGAAGGAGGTTGGGGTAGAAGGAGATAGGTCCTGCCCTGGGCGGGGCCAGGGTCGGAACTGAGGAGGGGTCTCACCATTGCAATATTGAAGCAGCGAGGACGTGTCGTAGAGGCCGCAGAAGGCCGGGCCGCGCTCCGCCATCGCCCCGCCACATCCACCGCCGGCCCCCCCGGTCCCAGCTCGGGCCCGGTCTCCCCCCCCAGGCCCTGCCTCCCGTTGCCATAGCAACGCCCTTCGTTCCAGCATCCCCGGCTCGGCCCGCCCGGCATCAGGCGGCCGACGCCGGGCCTGGCACCGGGGTCATCCCCCAGGATGCCCAGAAAGGGGGAGGGAGTCGGGACACCCCCTGCCAGGCCCCCCAACACAATCCTCGGGCCGGGATTGGTTGAGCCGAGATCCCTCTCGGTACTGTCTGGTACCGCCCACAACAGGCGCATATTCTCTCTAGACCCCCTCCTCGCCTGTTCAGGACCAATGAGAGCCTGTCGCGCAGGCCCCCTCCACCAATAGGGATGCAAAAGGATTGGAAGGGGCAGGGCCTTCTCTGCTTTTCAGCCCGAAGCATAGCCCCCGGCTCTTAGAGAAAGGTAGGGTAGAAGAAGACACTCCCACATCCCCCAGATCTTCCTAATCTTTTCCTGGGTTTTCGAGAAGCCTCCTTGCAAGACCAAATCCTGGAGCCTCAAATCCGCCCAGATACCCACAAGCTCCGCCCTGGAACTCTTATTCTAGCTCATTTCTTCGAGCTCTTGTTTATTCTATCTACACCAGCCCTCAAGGCTCTTAGCTCCACCCACCCCCCCCCGAACCCCGTGGGGGGAGCTAAAGTTCTATTCCCGCCCCCAGAGCTTTTGGCACCGCCTCCTGAGCATCTAGACCCAGCCAACCGATAGGATTGGCTCCGCCCTTGAAGTTTAGAGCCCCCTCTACCCTAAGTCTGTTAGTCCCTCCCTCACCTTTCCTTCCACTTTCCTATTGGCCAGCCCCGGCCCTTAGCTCCTCCCCCACAGGCTTCACCTCCCACCTTATTATCCAGTCCAGGTTTTGACAAAGGCCTAGTTGTGATGCTTGGACGACTGGCGGTGTCAGTCGGAGCTGGCTCCGAAGTTGTGGGGAGAGAAAAGGGAAGAAAACCTGACAATGGATTTAAAGAATACTGAACCACTTTCTCCGAGTCCTTATTGAAAGTCAGCCCCTAGAAATGACCCAGACCATGCTATATATCTGGGGGCCAGATATATAGAGACATATGTATGTCAGCCAGCCAGTGCGTGCTCAGTCGTGTCAGATTCTCTGCGACCCCATGGACTGTAGTCCCCACCAATTTCCTCTGTCCATGGAATTTTCCAGGCAAGAATACTGGAATAGGTTGCCATTTCCTTCTCCAAGGGATCTTCATGACCCGGGGATCGAACCCGGGTCTCTTGTGCCTTCTGCATTGGCAGTCTGATTCTTTACCAACTGCCCCACCTGGGAAGTGACCGTAAATCAGAAGAGATTTGCTTCTGGACACAGCCAGGCCTTGAAGCTCAGGGCTTTAGAACCAAATTGACCTGGGTTTGAGTCCTGACTCCACCAGGGTCTGATTGTGACCCTGAGCCTCGGTTTCCACATCTGGAAACAGCAGGGAGGAGGGGAGTGAAGGTTAAATATCGAACCGACTTCTTTTATTCATTAAAAAATGTTTACTGAGTGCCTATCATGTGCCAAGCTCTAAGTGCCAGAGTTTCAGTGATAAGCAAGTCAGCCCCCAGAATTTGCTCTCATGGACCCTGCAGTTTCTGGAGGAGGTAAACCACAAGACACAAAACAAATAAAGAGTGTTAATAATAACTAACATTTACCGAGCACTTCCTATGTGCCAAGCACTCAGTTATCTTCACCACAAGCCCTAGTTTCATCACCATTTGATAGATGAAGAAACAGGCACAGAGCTTGTAAGATCATTTCAGGTCCTGGCATTAGAGAGATAAGACAGAGTGATATTGTCAAGGATGGGAGGCTGAGGCTAATTTAGAGAGTGTGGCCAGAGAAAGTCTTTCTGAGAAAGTGACATTTGAGCTGAGATGTGAACGACATGCAGGAAGCAATCACACAGGGGCAGGGGGAAGGGGGGTGACTTTCCAGGCAGCGGGAACATGAAGTACAAAGGTCCCGAGGTAGGCATGAGTTTGGCAACAAGAAGGCTGTTGATGATGGAACTGTGGAGAGCTTCCATGTGAAGAGGAGAGCAGGAGGTAGATGGCATCGGGAGATAATGGGAGCACCAAATCTTGTGGCAGATGTTGGCGGTTTGTCACTGTATCCTCCATGAGGCCCAGGGA
Source organism: Bos indicus (assembly GCF_029378745.1). Lineage (NCBI taxonomy): Eukaryota > Metazoa > Chordata > Mammalia > Artiodactyla > Bovidae > Bos > Bos indicus. Next base: position 53,776,501 of record NC_091777.1, read on the forward strand.
GGCCACATTGGTAAATCACACAGGAGGACAGTGTCCGGCACCCAGTAGGCACAAGTAAAAGGCAGCAACCCCTGTTCGTGTGCCAGTGAACAACTACTATGTGAGGTCAATAGGGACTTACTTCCCTAAGACTCCACGCTCCAAATGCAGAGGGCCTGGGTTCGATCCCTGGTCAGGGGAGTAGGTCCCACATGCTGCAATTAAGACCCGACACAGCTAGATAAAAATAAATTTTAAAAGATCAATAATAAGTTCCAAGTGATGACTAAAATAGACGTGGGCCATTATCATTCTATGATCACAGCTAATTTTCTTACTGAAGAAACAAAGCAGGAACTCAGATTTCTTGCCTTCCCAACTCCCATTTCTCCCAGCCTCCACCTCCCTAAGCTCAGATTCTAGGAAAGGGGAAATCAGACTCCTACATACAGAATGATATGCAAGGGGTGAAATGTGCAATGTGCTAAAGGCTGTTACTGGAGTGTCCCCAGAGGACGGAGGGAGCCCAAGGGACTTCAAAGCCTGCAGTTGGGGAAGGGGAGGGGAGCCAGGGTGTGAATGAAGGAACCACAGGCAGAGGAGTTTAGGCTGCTGGGCTGTTAGGGGTGGGGTGGGGCGGTGAGGATGACATGCCAAGATGTCAGGATTTCCCTGGTGGTCCAATAGTTAAGACTCTGAACTTCCACTGCAGGGCACATGGGTTTGATCCTTGGTCGGGGAACTAAGATCCCATATGCCTTGCAGTTTAGGGGGAAAAAAAGCCTCTGCTGAAGGTCTGTTATGAGGATCAAGTGAGATACGTGCATGTAAAATGCCCAATATGGTACTTATTAATAAATATGGTACCTATTATTATTATTTGTTAATTAGTAGTAGTAGTTCTGTGGTGCTGGAGAAGACTCTTGAGAATCCCTTGGACAGCAAAGAGATCAAAGCAGTCAATATTAAAGGAAATCAACCCTGAATATTCATTGGAAGGACTGATGCAGAAGCTGAAGCTCCAATACTGTGGCCACCTGATGGGAAGATCTGATTCATTGGAAAAGACTTTGATGCTGGGAAAGATTGAAGGCAGGAGGAGAAGAGGGAGACCGAGGATGAGATGGTTGGATGGCATTACTGACGAATGAACATGAGTCTGAGCAAACTCTGGGTTATAGTGAAGGACAAAGAAGCCTGGCGTGCTGCAGTCCATGGGGCTGCAGAGTGGGCCACATCTGAGCGACTCGACAGCAGTAGGGGTAGCAGTACTTCTATTTCTGATTTGGGACTGTGTTTTTTTTTCCTCTCTCAGCGTCTTTTTTTTTCCCTCTGTCTTTCCAACTCTTTCTTTCTTCCTGTTTTTCTTTCTACCTCTCCTTCTGTTTGTTTGGGTCTATGCCTGGGCTGGGAGCTCCATGAGGGCAGGGCAAGAACTATCTTGGCCATTGGGGTCCCCAGCATTGTCAAGCCCAGGGCCTGATATATAATAAGTACCCAGTGAAGGAACCTCTTTATGCTGGTAAAGTAGTTAAGACTCTGAACTTCAGTTTTGACCCCTGGTCACGGAATAAAGATCCCACACGCTTCATACCATGGCCAAAAAAAGAAAAGAAAACAAAAAACAAGTACCCAATAAAGTAAACCGAACCCAGCTCTGTACCGAACCCAGCTCTGTGCCGAACCAGTGTTGGGAGATGCTGGGGACCCAGCAGTGACTGAGACAGCCCCAGCCCTACCTTCTCAGAGCTCACGATCCAGGAGAGGAAATCATTATGTGTTGAATGAATGAGCTAATTTTGAGGTGAGCTTGGAAGACTCGACCGAAATTGGGTGGAGATATTTAAGGCAGAGAAAACTGCTGGGACTGAGGTAAGAGGGGGTGGGAAAGAGTCTGAAGAGTTGGGAAGTGATGGAGAGAGGGCTGGAGAGCTCAGCAAAGGCCTGGAAGGCTGTGGAGAGGAACGTGAGCTTTCTTCTCTTGTGTGCACTGGGGAGCCATGGCAGGTTCTGAGCAGGGGAGGGACCACGGCAGGTTTGTGCTTTAGCAGGACCACTCTTACAGCCTGGCTGCCCTGGGGAGGTCAAGGCGGGAGGTGATGGATGGAAGGAAGAAGGACATGACTGGGGCAGGAGAACGGGGGGGTGGCGGGGGGCGGGGGCCAGAAGCGAACTGGATCAGAGTAGGGGCTGGGGGGAGAGGGAGGAAGAGCCAGATTCTAAAAACCAGGACGGGAAATTCCCTCCGCGCTTTCACTGCCGAGAGCCCAGGTTCAATCCCTGGTCGGAAAAACTAGATCCCAGAAGCCCCGTGCGGCCAGAATAAAATAAAAAATAAATAAATAACCAGGAGGAAAGTGCCTCGGTCAGCCTGCTTTCCGTGATGCCAGAAAATGGGCTTGACGGCTCACGCACCACCACCAGGGGGCAGCCGGGAATTCAGGTTTGAAACTCCCAGCGGCTTCTCCCCCAGGGCGGCGAAAACTTCACCTTGATACCGAGGTGTGGAGAGGTTGAAGTTGTCTTCCGGGCCCCAGCTGAGAGCCCCTCTGCTTTCCTGCTCCACCCCCCAACACACACACCGATCCTGGCCTCTTGGTTCCCTGGAGCCCCTACCCCACCAGCAAGAGATTATGTCAACACAGTCCGGCTGATTCTGTCCAGGACAATATTTGCCCTCAGGATCTGGGAAGGTTGCTATGGAGACTGGGGACGTGCTGCGGGGCGGGGGGCAAGGGGGGAGGGAAGAGAGGCAGGGTCAGGGGGAGCACCCTCCCTCCTGGAAGAGGGTGAGGGGAGCCAGGCGTCATCTCTGCCTCACCTCTACCTGATTGAGTCTTGGGGAGTTTATCCCATCCCCATTTATCTGCGTTCCAAGTCTTTTCCCCCGACCCTCTGCGCTCTCTCTGGACCATCTCTTCGTCTCTGTCCCTGATTATCTCTCTGGATACCTCTGCTCCCATCTCTCTGAGTCTCTCTCTCTGTCCTTTGCTTTCTCTCTTTGGGTCTCCACCTCTATGTCTCTCCACGTCTCTGTGTCTCTCTAGGTATTTATCCTGTCTCTATGTCTCCATCTCTCTTTGGGTCTTTGTCTCTCTCTCCGGTCCCGTGTTTTTGGTGTTGGTCTCTCTAGGCCCTCCTCTCTGGATCTGTGTCTCTGGGTTCCTATCTTTCTCTAGGTCATCTGTTAATCTTTCTCTCCGTGTACCCCCATCTCTGGAGCGCTGTCGGCTTGTGTCTCACCGGATCCTGTGTCACCCCTAGGTCCCTCTCTGAATCTCTGTCCCTCCTTCTCTCTAAGGGTCCCTATATTTTCAGCTGTGTCTTTCTCAGTCTCAGTCTCTGACATTCTGAATCTCTTTCTGTTTGTGTGTGTGTGTGCATGTGTGTGTCTCTCTCTGGGTTTCTGTCTTTGAGGCCTTGTCTCTCCGCAGTCCTGAATCTCAGGGGGCCATCTCAGCCTCCCATTTCTGGCCTCAGTCCCTATGGGGCCCCCCTTCTCCCCATCTCTCTCTGCCTCATTTCTCCTGCACCATCTGCCGGCACTCCAGGCCCCCGCCTGCTCCCCGCAGGCTCTTCTTAGCCAGGCAGCCCCATGGGGGGAGGCACAACCCACCCCAGATTCCTCCCCACCATGGCATCCTGAGGTGGGGGGGAACACTGCCTGGTCGTGGCTAGGGTGGAGGGAACAACAGCCTGGAGACCCGGGACCAGGGGACATGGAGAAAGGGAAACAGACAGAAAGACACCCTGAGAGGCGATGGGAAAAGAGGGATGAGAAAGAAGAAAGCTTCAAGATAGGCAAGAAGAAATTGAGCTGGAGAGTGGAGCGAGCAAGAGAAATGAGGAGGGGGCAGAAGGAAATCCGGAGGGAAGAGAAGAGAAAATACAGCCCAGCCAACAAGGAAGGAAGATGGAAAAACTGCACTCAGGCTTGGAGGAAAGGAGAAAGAAGAGATTCTTGGATCAAGGGGACTGAAGGGGGCATGGAGAGAGAAGAAGGGCAAGGGGAGAGGGCATGACCGCTTCTCTGCCTGCAGCTTCCAAAGCCCTGAGCATGGGGACTGGAGAGGGCCCGTGTGGCTACCCCTGAGGCCCTCTTACCTCCTCCCCAGGCCCTGGGAGAATGTAAAAGCCCCCAGGAGGGCTAAGATGAGCAGGGGGCCAGTTGGGGACCCAGACACCCCTCCTCCTGTCCTCCACACCCACCCCCGGACACAGTGCTCTATTCTGCCCAGAGGGATTCATGAGGGAGGGGCCAGCCTGCTCATCCCCAGGCTCCTGTCCTGGTTGTCTCTCCTCAGGGCCCATCTCTCAGGCTCTCCCTCCCTCCACCCACCTCATCTCCATCTCTCAGAGTCTCATCTCTCAGTTTGTATCTCTTCTTTCTCTCTCCCTTTCTTGGTCCGTTTTGTCTTCCCTGATTTTTTCTCTCTGTCTCTCTCTTTTTGTATATTTCTCTCTACTTCTCTGTCTCTCTTGATTCTTTCTCTCTATCTCTTTTTCCTGGTCTCCCTCATCTCTGCCTCTTCCTGTCTCTGTCTGTCTTGCTCTTTCTTGGTCCTTGATTTCTTTTCCTGTCTTTCTCATCACCTCAGTTCCTCTCCCCTGCTTCCCCCTCTCACACCCAGTCCCTCTCCTGCCCCTTTCCAGCCTCCCCCCACTTCCCATCCTCAGCAAGTGACCCCAGACCCTCTTGGGACCAAGGAGAGGCTCCCTCCCAACCCCAGCCTCTTCCCGAGGTGTCTGGCATTCTCAGACTCCTCTCCTCTCCACTCCATGAACCGAGCCTTTCCCAGGACCCAGAGGGCGCCAGGAATGTGGGGCAGAGAGCAGGAGGCCAGCTGGAGGTCAGGAAGCCAGGAGCCCCCCGTGTCACTCCCCCTCCCCGAGACTGTTTCTTTCCAGCCTCTAGTGCTGGATCTCACACCACTCCTTACTCTCTGCCCCTCCTGGCGCCTCTGGGCCTCAGTTTCTCCTCTGCAAAATGGGCAGACTCACCTCTGTCCCATTTATCTTCCAGCTCCCCAGGGAGTGTGTGCTCATGAATGTTACTAGTATTATTAATGTGCAGGAATTGGTGGTTTGCATTCAAGGGGGAAGTGAGTGCTGAGAGCCGGGATTCAGTTTCTAAGCCAAATATTTTCCATATTTTAGGGCAAAGGAAGAGACTGGAAGTGGAGACTCTGAGGAGGTGTGTGATTCAGTGGTGACTGTGACCGGGAGACCACACGAGGCTGTGGGTTCGTGCATGGTGGTAGGAGGATAGTGTGCAATCCTGTGCACAACTGTGCGACTGCGGGTGGCTGTATACGACTTGTGAGTGCAAGTGAGGCTGTGATGGCCCGTTGTATGTCTTAGCACTGGGCGTGACTGAGGATGACAATGTAACATCCAGAGCTCATGGGAGTGTGTGCCTTAGAGACACTTGAAGAACATGTGTTGTTGGAATGTGACTGTGGACTCTGTTGGTAATTATGTGAAGTGTGTGAGACGTTGTGTGAGCACATTAATGAGTGGAATTGTGTAACATTGTATATATAATTTTCAGACTGTCATTAAAGGATTGTATGACAATCACCTATAACTGTTTGCCTTTATGTCATCAACAGCCTCCGCTCTGTGCCCCAACTTGTGCTGAGTGACCCTGGGGACCCAGTGGTGACAGATGCCTTCCCTGTCCTCATGGGGGCACTCAGGCCAGTTGGGGGAGACAGTATTTGTGATGTGATTTAATGATGGTGTGAACGTATGCATGGTGGACACAGTATCATGGGAACTGTAGGAAGCTGTGATTGTGTTGCTGTGTGAGTGCAAGAGTCCATGCCCAGAGTGCGTGGCTGTGTGTCACTGTATCACAAATGACTGTCAACCTGTGGGGGAGAACCTTTGGCTCACAGGGTGTGATGCTGGACTGTGGGACTATGAATGAATATGAAGAACAGGTTCAGTGAGGTGCAGTATATAAGACTCTGTGCCTCCCGGCGGCTCAGTGTATGGGATCGTGTGTGACATTGTGTGCATGGCCTCGCGTGTGGTGGCTGGATGGGACAAGTGGGACAACGTGAGAGGCTGTGTGCGCTGGAAGAGGGGCTCCTCAGGATGCTGACTCTGTGACTGTGCTCCCCCACGCGACCCTGAGTGGCTGTGATACTCACAGATGACTGGCCCCCTGCGCCAGGTCTCGGCCCCAGCTCCCCGCTCCTGTTCCTTGGCCCGCCCTGGCCCCGCCCCCTACCCCTACCCCAGGCTGTCACCTCCCGCGGAGCCCAGGCGAGGCCGTGGAGGCGACAGCGTCAGAAGCAAGTGATTGAGAGGAGAGCTGGGAACAGGTGAGCGCTCCCCCATCTCAGCCACTCCCCTGCCCTGTGTCCCCTCACGTCTCTGGAGCCCTCTTGCTCCGTGCCTTTGTCTCAGCTTCTCTGTGCCCACGGTCTATGTCCTATCTATCTCTCAGTATCTCTGTCGCCACGTCGCAAATCCCTGTTTAGCCGCTAGTTCTATATCTCCGTCTCTGACCCCTATTCTCTGTGTCTCTCCATGTCTCTACCTTCTCTCTGTCTCCGAGCCCACATTTTTGTCTCTGTCTTCCTCTCCCTTTTGGTCTCTAGTCTCTTGCAGTGTGTCTCATTCTGTCTGTCTCTGTGTCTCTCAGTTTCTATGTTTGTCTCAAGCATTTCTGATTCGTGTGTTTCTGGAGCTCCAACCGACATCCTCCTGTTTCCTCCTTTCCCTGCATGGTGCCAGATGTGGTGTGTTGGGGGGTAGACTGATTTCCAAGCATCTGGGCCCCTCACCTTTCTAGTCCCTAAGGAGAACCATTGTCCCATTAACTCTGGGTTTTATCCGCAGCCGGAAATGTTTGATAAGGTCGGGTTCCTATTCGTGATTTGAAAACCCTTTGAGCTGGGAGAGTGGGAAGTCCAAGAGTCACTTCGAGCTACATGCCCTCCTCTCCAAGGTGGTCCCCAGGTTCCCTCGAGTCTCTAGGTCTAGACTGTGGGTGACCCTGGAGCTTCCCGTCCAGCGCAACTCTAAGGCAACCGCACCCTCTGCAAACACTCCCCTTCCATCACCGCTGCCCCAGCAACAGCCGGGGGCGGGCCGGGGAATCAGGTGTTGGAGATCGGTCTCCGCCCACTCCTCAAGACTCACCACCCCCACCCCCGGCCCCAAATCATCCCTCGTAGTTGTGGGGGGCGCTGTCTCCGGGGTACGTGATTCCCTGAGCAGAGGGCGCTGGGGCTGGGAGAGGAGGCAGAGGCTCCTGATTCTGCCTCGGACCCCCAGACCCGGCTGCCCTTGCTTGACCGGACCCTTCGTTCCCCATGCCCTGCTGCCCACACGATGCCCACCTGTCCACCCTGGTGGCTGCTGCTTCTGCTCTCGCTGTGGGAGCCGCTGCTCCGGAGCGCGGAGGTGAGAACCAGAGGAGCCAAGGATCTCAAGGCTTGGAGGGATGTTGGGGCCGGTTTTAAGTCGTATCCCACAGGGAAGATTGTTTCAAGGCTCCCCACCTGCCCAGATTCAAGTTTTGATGGTTGTTTCTAGTCCTTCTTCTTCCCCCACCCGCCACTCCCCTCAAATCCTCCTGATAATATCCAGCCACCTCCGTCTCCTCATTTTCCTGAAGGTTTTTAGTTCCCCACAGCAACTCCCCTGGTGGTTTCTAGGCACCCCTCAAGACTTAAAAGAGGTTTCTAAGCCACCCAAGACGCCTGAGCAAAACAGGACAGCCGCTTCAAGTTCCTTCAGGGTATCTCTGGCCCTCAGGGATCTTGCTGCCTGGGAGCTCGGGTCGAGGCGCGGGCCGAGGTGGGGGGGTGGGTGTGGTCCTTCCTTCTCTCTTTTTGTAGGCAGGCTCTGAGGGGCAGACAGCGGGAGAGCTGTACCAGCGCTGGGAGCGGTACCGCAGGGAGTGCCAGGAGACCCTGGAGGCCTCGGAGCCCCCAGCAGGTGTGACAGGGGTGGAGGACTGGGGGTAAGGAAAGGGTTGGGGCTGAGAGGGATGGGCTTGAGGCCGGCCTGGGACTGACATGCCGCCAAGGCCTGAAAGGGAAGTCTGAGTGTCTGGGGTAAAAGTGGGCCTCGTGGGAGAAACCAGAGATGAAGCTTGAAAGGGGAGGGGTCTTGGGAGGGGCTTACACTCGGTGGGTGGGACCTAAAGTGGACGGCGACGGGGGCGGGGTTTGGGGTGGAGTCTAGGAAGGGCCTTACTGACTGGGAAGCATCTGTAGCGGGAACTCGCTTGGTGGGAGGAGCCCAGAGTAAGGCTCGAAAGATGGGCGGGGCCTCGGGTCTGGTGGGAGGGGCTACGAAGGAGCAGGGACGCGACCACTCCAGGTGGGCGGGGCTTGGGCGGGGCTTGGGCGGGGCTTGTGTGTGCGGGGCAGAGACTCCTTGGGCTCGAGTTACAGCAGGTCTGTCCGAACTCTGGCCCCCACGCCCACCCCAGGCCTCGCCTGTAACGGGTCCTTCGATATGTACGTCTGCTGGGACTACACTGCACCCAACGCCACTGCCCGTGCTTCCTGCCCTTGGTATCTGCCCTGGCACGGTCACGGTGAGCTGCCGGGTGGACCCCAGGCCCACCTCTGACACAAAGATCTCCCTCCTAACCCTGGTCCCAGACTCCACTCCCCCGCAGCTCCCCTGGTCCTCTTGGGCTGGGTGTCTCCGTCTGTGTGTCCCTCCACATAACGTCCCTTATCTGTCTCTGTATCTTTCTGACGGCCACCAGGTTATTTTCTCTCCTTTTCATGAGTCTGTCTCTGCACATCTTGGTCTTCCTTGCCTAACTAGCAGTGTGACCTGGGGTTGTTGTTCAGCTGCTCAGTTGTGTCGACTCTTTGTGACCCCATGGACCGCAGCACCCCAGGCTCCCTTATCCTTCACTGTCTCCCAGAGTTTGCTCACACTCATGTCCCTGGAGTCAGTGATGCCATCCAATCATCTCAATCCTCTGTCGTCCCCTTCTCCTGCCTTCAATCTTTCCCAGCATCAGAGTTTTTTCCAGTGAAATTTCTTTATGCCTCAACTCCTCATTTGTGAATTGATGGTTATGATAGTACCAAATTCATAGGCTTGTTATGAATATTAAATTATTACATGTAAAATGCTATATTATGGTTTATCATCATCATCACTGGGTATCTCTCTCTGCCTTTGCCTCAGTTTGTCTTTCTGTCTCCATCTCTTTCTGTGCGCTTCTGATTCCCTCCCTTGTTTCCCCTCAGTGGCTAAAGGCTTTGTCCTCCGCCAATGTGGCAGTGATGGCCAATGGGGACCTTGGAGAGACCATTCTCAGTGTGAAAACCCAGAGAAAAATGGGGTTTTTCAGGTAAGAAGAGGAGAGATTTCAGGGTATGATTTCCAGGCAGCAGTAGAAAAGCAGCAGCCTCAGACAGAGCCTGAAACCCCTTGTACCATTCAGGACTCTGGGTTCCAAGTGATAGAAATTCAACTCCTTTCTTGAAGGAGAAAGAAAAAGATATTGGCTTTTGTGATTGAAAATTATAAGATTGCAGCTTCAGGTACAGCTGGATCTGGTGCTAAAATGATGTAGTTGGGAATCTCTCTCACCATATTGTACTTATGTTTTTCTCTATGATGGTGTCCTCTTTTTTTTTTCTGTGGGGTGGAAAAGGTGGCCCCCATCGGTACCAGGCTCACATTCCACCTGCAAGCAATGCTATAGGCAGACTGAGCTTTTTTCTCAATAGCTCCAACTTAATGTTCCAGGAATGACTGTCATTGGCCTGATTTGAGTAGCATACCTGCCCTTGAGTAGTCATTCTGTGTGTGTGTGTGTGTGTGTGTGGTGTTAGATAGCATGCTTTGATTCGTTGGTCACATGCCCAGCCCTGGGGTTGAGGGGTGGAATGCCCCACTCAAAAAAAGGTTGATAGATCCCCCCCAAAAAGTTGGGGTGCGAGTATGAACAAAGAGCAGCTCCTTTATGGCCTGAGGGCAGGAGTTGAGCTTTATTTCTTTTTAAAATTTATTCATTAATTTTTGGCTGCACCGGGTCTTCATTGCTTTGTGCAGGCTTTCCCTAGTTGCGGTGAGCGGGGTCTAGTCTTAGTTGCGGCATGCAGGCTTTTCGGTCCGGGCTCAGCAGTTGTGGCTTGCGGTATCTGAGCTCTATTTCTGTGTCCTCTCCCCCCACCTCCACCCCCAGGACCAAAGGCTGACCTTGGAACGGCTGCAGGTTGTGTACACCGTGGGCTACTCCCTGTCTCTTGCCACACTGCTGTTTGCCTTGCTCATCTTGAGTACCTTCAGGTGGGACCCCCCAACCTTGAACAGAAGCAGCAGAGACTGGGCTTCAGTTTTCCCAGAAAGATGGGGGTAGTCAGGCTCCACCGGCAACAAGTATCCAATGGTGGTTCTATGGGGAGGGCTGGGACATGGTTTAAGGGACTCTGTGTGGCCATGGACAGGCCCCCAGACTGCCTCCCAAATCTCCCAGGCGGCTGCGCTGCACTCGCAACTACATCCACATCAACCTGTTCACGTCTTTCATGCTGCGGGCAGCTGCCATCCTCACCCGGGACCGTCTGCTTCCTCCCCCTGGTCCCTACCCTGGGGATCAGGTCCTTACCCTGTGGAACCAGGTGAGCAACATCCTTCTCTTTCTCAAATTGAGATTCTGCCTCCTCTGGTAGGGCCAGAGGGTTCCCATTCCATTTACTACCTCCCTACCCTATCAACGGGCTTCCCTTGTGGGTCAGAACGTAAAGAATCAGCCCGCAATGCAGGAGACCTGGGTTCGATCCCTGGGTTGGGAAGATCCCCTGGAGAAAAGAAAGGCCACCCACTCCAGTATTCTGGCCTGGAGAATTCCATGGACTGTAGAGTCTACGGGGCTGCAAAGAGTCAGACATGACTGAGCAATTTTCACCTTATCAACCAGGCTTCCCTGGTGGTTCAATGGTGAAGAATCTGTCTACTAATGCAGGAGACATGGGTTCGATCCCTGGGTCGGGAATATCCCCTGGAGAAGAAAATGGCAACGCACTGCACTGCTCTTCCCTGGGAAATCCCATGGACAGACAGAAGGGACTGATGGGCTACAGTCCACGGGGTCACAAAAAACTCAGACACGACTTAGCAAGGAAACAACAAAAAGAACAATAATGTTATTGTTAATCTCTGTTAATCTCTCTAGATCCTTCTGACACAACTAGAGAGGGACCCTCCCTACTCAGCCTCCCTCATCATTGAACTCTCTCATCCCGTTATCTCCTCTACTGGAACTTTTCCATTCCCTTTCTCTCGGTATCTCACCCGTCATTGGAGTTTTGCACCAATAAGAGAGGCCCCTTCTAGAGGCGAGACAGAAGTTGGGAGGATGGGAGAAACTAACCGATGGGGGGATTTGGCAGATACCAATTTGTTCCAGGGAGACAAGGTGGGAGAGACTAGAGACTAGGGGCGGGTGGGGAGAGAACCTGTCTGGCAGCAAGTTGGGCCATACCAATTGTTGAAAGCGAAGGGGGTGGGAGAGTCCATGTGCTGGTGGGTGATGAGAAAAACCTTTTGAAAGGTGGAGTAGTTGAATTCTTAGGAGATGGCGTGGGAGAGTCCATATTCAGGGGAATCTGGGGGGAACTCATGAAATTCTCCAGGCCGGAATATTGGAGTGGGTAACCGATCCCTTCTCCAGCGGATCTTCCCGACCCAGGAATCGAACCAGGGCCTCCTGCATTGCAGGCGGATTCCTTAGAGCTGAGCTTCCAGGGAAGATAGATAGATAGTGAAGTCGCTCAGTCGTGTCCGACTCTTTGCGACCCCATGGACAGTAGCCAACCAGGCTCCTCCGTCCATGGGATTTTCCAGGCAAGAATACTGGAGTGGGTTGCCATTTCCTTCTCCAGGGAAGATACCAATCGTTAAAGAGGTTAGAGTGGGAGAGTTCACGTAGGGAAAGAGAACAGAATGAGTGAGGAGAGGATAGCTACTTCATCCTTTGGTGATACAGAATGGGAAGAGAATATTTGATGATAAGAGATGGGCTTGGAGGGGACCCTGACTGCCCCCTCCCCCTGTCTGGTCACCCCCTAGGCCCTAGTTGCCTGTCGCACGGCCCAGATCGTGACCCAGTACTGCGTGGGCGCCAACTACACGTGGCTGCTGGTGGAAGGCATCTACCTGCACAGTCTCCTCGTGCTTGTGGGAGGCTCCGAGAAGGGCCACTTCCGCTGCTACATGCTCCTCGGCTGGGGTGAGCCCCGACCCTGTCCCCTGCCCTGCCCAGCGCGCTTCCCCTCCCGCAAACTACCCAGCTGGTCTGCCTGAGGGGGTCTCCTCCTCTCTCTAGGATTCTCTGCCTCCCCTTCCCGGCGGGGGAATTCCGCGGGTCTTGGGCCTGGCAGGGCCCGTGCGCGCTCTGACAGCTGCGGCGGGGTGGGGGGCGGGGGTTGGGGTCTGCACAGGGGCCCCCACGCTTTTCGTCATTCCTTGGGTGATCGTCAGGTACCTGTTCGAGAACACGCAGTGAGTCGCGGGGTCTGGGGGGCGGGTCTGGGGAGGTGGGAGGGGGTTTGAGGGACGTGGGCGGTCCTTGGAGGGACGTGGGCGGGGTGAGACGGAATCGTGGGGAGGTTCTAATTGTCTCTAGGAGCCTGGGAGGGTGTCTAAAGGAACCAGTCGCTTAGGAAGATGGGTTCCAGGACTACTGCAAGGGGCGGGATGAGGGCTGGGCCTAAATAGTAGCAGGGACTTTAGGGGAATGTGGGTGTGGCCTTAAGGAAGGTGGGGAGGTTAAGTGCTCAATTCTGTGAGTCTTCAGGTATTCTGGTCTATCTCAGCTCTACGCCCCCTCCCCCAGGTGCTGGGAGCGGAACGATATCAAAGCCATTTGGTGGATCATACGAACCCCTATTCTCCTAACAATCTTGGTACGACCGGTCCCATCTCCTCCAGGCTGGTCTCAAGAATTTCCCATTCTGGGAAGCCAAGGTGGCGGGGAACTGGCTCAGTCTCTCTCTCTCCCCTACCACCCCCCACCCCCCCGACCCCCCACCCGCCACAGATTAATTTTCTCATCTTTGTCCGCATCCTTGGCATCCTCGTGTCAAAGCTGAGGACGCGACAGATGCGCTGCCCGGACTACCGACTGAGGTGGGGACGGAGGGGAGGGTGACTGGGGGCAAGGTGGGGGACTCAGGACCCCGGCATCACTGCCACCCTCTACCCGCAGGCTGGCTCGCTCCACGCTGACGCTGGTGCCCCTGCTGGGCGTCCACGAGGTGGTGTTTGCTCCCGTGACTGAAGAACAGGCCCGGGGTGCCCTGCGCTTGGCCAAGCTCGGCTTTGAAATCTTCCTCAGTTCTTTCCAGGTGCCTAAGCGAGGTGCAGGAGCTATGCCCTTTGAGTTCGGGCCCTCCTACTCAGAGAGGAACGAGGGTTAGAGACATCCTCTGGTGCAGCCCAGAATGGGCTGCGAAGATGGGATTTTTTTCATTCATTCTACACTTCTGTCCTGACTGGGGAAGCAGGGAGAAGGCAGGAGACCCGGCAGCCCCAGCAGTACTGCCTCCTGGTTAAGATCGAGGGCTTTGAGATCAGCCAGGGCTGGGACCAAATCTGGGTCCTCACTTCCCAGCTTTTTGACCTTCACCTCAGGGCCAGGGAAAAGGCGAAGCATATGAAGTCCCTAACATGCCAAATGGAAGGAGATGTCCACTGATATTTAAGGTCAACCCTGCCTGTGCTTGTCCTACCCTAGTCTCCATCCTGCTTTACCTTGTTGGGCCTCAGTTTTCCCATCTCTAAAGTGGGGACACTACTAGTTTCACTTTAAAAGGCTGTTCATTTATCAATTCAGCAAAAATTTATTGAACACTTACTATATACCAAGCACTTTTCCAGGCTTACTATGGGGATATGACCAACCCAATGGTCCCTATCCTTTAGTGGGAGAGACAGATGCTAAAGATGCTATATAAGTAAAATACACAGAATGTCAGATGGTGAGATGTGCCTTAAGGAGGGAGGGATGAGAAGGCAAGAAAATAGAGATGACAAAGAAGAATGGGATTATGGACAGGGGTCAGGGAAGACCTTGCTGAAAAGACACTAGAGCAGACACCCAAAGAAGATGAGGGAATGCGCTAGGAAGATATTTGGGGGAAATGTTCCAGGAAGAGAAATGCCAAGTGCAAGATCCCTGAGGTGAGAGAGAGTACTGATCATGATGGCACTATCATGGCCAGCATGCCTGAAGCAGGGGGTGGGTGGATAGGACAGAGGTGAGGTACCCAGGTAGATCCTTGGGCCTAGAGAGGACCCTTTGCTTTTCCTGAGTCATTTGGGAGCCACGGGAGCACAGGAACGTGATCAGAGTTGGATTTTAATGGGATTGTGGAAAGTGATAATAAGTAATATCTTACTGTATGCTTAGTCAGTCATGTCCGACTTTGCCAGGCTTCTCTGTCCTTGGAATTATCCAGGCAAGAATACTGGAGTGGGTTGCCATTCCCTTCTCCAGGGGATCTTCCCGACCCAGGGATTGAACCTGGGTCTCCTGCATTGCAGGCAGATTCTTTAACATCTGAGCCACTAGGGAAGCCCTTGTCTTGCATTAATGTATCAATTACTTTATTAATTATAAATACATTTTATATGTATTTAAATTTCTAAATTATAAATATAAAACTAATTTTTCAAAATTAATTTTTTGGATGTGCCTATTTAAGTTTATTATTATGGAATTTCTTGACTGTACAGTGGTTAGGACTCAGCACTTTCATTGTCTAGGGCCCAGGTTCCATCCCTGGTCTGGGAACTAAGATCCCGCAAGCCCTGCAGCACGGCCAAATAAATAAATCCAATATGTCATGTAGTAAGTTATGATAAGATTTAGAAAAAGGTTTAACTATGTGCCGTGCACTAGAGCTTCTTGTGTATTAATAATACCTTAAATCTCAGCACCACCACTGTATTATTGTTCCATTTTCCAGATGAAGAAACTGAGGCACAGAGGGGTTAAGCAGCTTGCCTAAGTGGGGAAGAAAGTGAGAAGCAGTGATCACATCCAAGCAGTCAGCCTCTGGGGTTACATGTTCTTAATCTCCAGCCCTTATGGCTCTGCAAATTGACGAGGACAAGGGGAGGGGGAAAGTCAGGAGCCAGGGAAAGGGTGACTGCAATAATCTGGGACCGATGTGGCGACGGGCGAGGTGGTTTGGGCCTGTAAAGGGTCAGAGCTCACTGAGGGGTGTTTATAACCCTGCCCCTGTTCCCAGTTTAACCCCCGCTCCCCCCACGGCAGGGCTTCCTGGTCAGCGTCCTCTACTGCTTCATCAACAAGGAGGTAGGGAGAGCCGCGGCCCGCCGCCCCCGCCCTCTGCCGGCCGCGCAGGGAATGGCACGCGCGCCGCCGCCTCTGAGCGCCGTCCGGTTTCAGGTGCAGTCGGAGATCCGCCGGGGTTGGCACCGCTGCCGCCTGCGCCACAGCCTCAGCGAGGAGCCGCGCCAGCGCCCCGAGCCCGTCTTCCGGACCCTGCCCTCTGGCTCCGGCCCGGGCCAGGTCGCCTCCGGCCGCGCTCTGTGCTCGAGGACCCTCCCAGGTCCTGGGGGTGAGGCCAACCACGTCTTAGAAAGTTACTGCTAGGCAGCGGGATTCTTGGGTCCATTCAGTTAGCATGTATTTATTGAGCGCCTGCTGTGTACCAGGTTTGGCTTGGAGGGCGCTGGGGAAATGGCGGGGGTTTGGGACTGGGGGCAGGGAAGGAAACAGAAAAGCCCCTGTTTTCCTAGAGATCACAACTGAGTGGGGGGAACAGGCGGTGAGGCCAAATTAAATTATACTATGTACACTGTGGGATGGCTTAGGAAGAAAGGTTAGAAGGGGACCTAGTGTGATCCAGGGCATCTCTGATGAAGCGACTTTGAAGTCATGCCCAAAAGAGGTGAAGGAGACAGCTTTGCAAAGAATTGGCAGACGAGGTTTTAAGGCAGAAGGAAGAATACCTGCGAAGACCCTGGGGCAAGGAGCTTGGCTGTGTCTGAGGAAGAGAGAGGTGACCTACGAGGCTGCAGCGGGATGAGTCACAGCCCACAGATGGGGAGAGAGAAGTAGGTGGGGACAGAAGAGTGGGCATTTTATTCCAAGTTCATGGAAGATTCTTTGGAGTGTCTCCTAATGGAATGGGCTAAGGTGTTAAACAGACCGCTCCATCTGCCCTGTCGGGGGATGGATTATTAGGGGCTATTGGAGCAGCTGGGAGCCCAGTCAGGAGTCTGAGAATGGTGGGAGGTGATGTTAGCAGGACCGGGGTGGCAGCCACATAGGGTGTGAAATGGTTGGATTCTAGAGCTAGTTTAAAGGTAGAACTGAGAGGATTTGCTGAAGAAGGAGAGACTCCAGGGATGATTTCTCAGTTTGGGATGGAGAGAGGAAAGAGGGAGGGAGATGGGGTTTGAGGTGGGGAGTACCAGGAGTGCTCTCTGGACTTGTTAAGCTGGAAATAAGGGTCTGGAGCTCATAGCAAATATTAGAGATAGAAATGTGAGTGGGCACTGGGGTCCAGAGAGGATTCTGAGTGTGGATAGAAACAAGCAATTTCACGGCAGGCACCAGAGCTGAAATCGACATCTGGAGGCCAGGCCCACTGCCACCTGGAGACATACCTACCCTTTTTGGTGGCCCCTGGGAACTATGAGATTTAGGGGGGAAGCCAGCAGCCTCAATGTGGCTGGGCCACGTATATATATACACACACACGCAAGACTCTCACTCCTAAATTGCTCCCCATCACAGACACACACTTAGATTCAGTTAGCACCTGGGTGTTGTTGATTCGCTTCCTTGGGGTCCCCAGCTCTCTGGACAGATATGGCTCACGGCCGCTGAATTCAATGTCCTTTGAAGCATGCGGCCCTCCTGGGCCCCTCTTGTGGGTTCTGGGAAGGTGGGGGCCTGAGAGCTGGGTCCTTGTAAATAAAGCATGAGAAAAACAGTTGCTTTCGGGGTGGGGAAATCTTGGCCAGGCCATAAGGGAGATGACAGTAGGGAGGGCAGGCTGTGTGGCCAGGTGCTGGTGGTGGCCCTGCACCCTCTGGAGAGCAGTGCTGCCTAACTTCAAGAGATTCGAGTCGCCAAGAGATCATGGACACCATGCCGCTACCATTCTCCATGCTTAAGCCCCAACTGGGAACGTTCCTGTGATCGCCTGCTATTTAAACTATTTGCAGTGTGTATGATTAAAATTGTGCGTGTGACGATCATGTTCTTTTTTTAAAAAAATTAATTTGTGACTGTGCTGGGTCTTCGTTGCTGCACACGGGCTTTCTTTAGTTGCGGCAACTGCGGGCTACTCTCTAGTTGCTGTATGTGGCGTCCTCACTGCGCTGGTTTCGCTTGCTGCGAAGCTTGGGCTCTAGGCACACAGGCTTCTCAGCAGCGGTGGACTTCAGTAGTTTCAGAATCTTCCCAGAGCAGGGATTGAACCCATGTTAGGTTCAGACACAATGCAAGTGTCCCCTGCGTTGACAGGCAGACTCTTAACCACTGGACCCATCAGGGAAGTCCACAGACCCAACATTTTCTGAAAGCTGCTTCTCTAGAAAGATGGTGGAGGAATACTAATGCTGCAGGAACCAGCCTGGCTCAAATCTTAGATTGGCTACTGTTTAGCTATGTGACTTGGGGGAAATGCCTCAGGTTCACTTCGGGAAAATAGAAATGATCACACTGACATCCCAGGATGGCCTCAAGTTCCTAAGAGGATCTCACCGGTGCATGGAACACACTTGGCCGGTTTGCCTAGTGCTTTTCCTGCAACCTGTTTTCACTTTCACACACTTGAATTGGAAGAGGGGATTAGAAACTATTTGGGCAGATGGCTGGATAGAGACGATGGATGACAGGCAGGGTCATCAGTTCTAGCCCTAGGCTAGAATCTTTGCTCTCAGCCTGGCAAAGCAGGAAAAGGACCTGCTACTTCCTGGGGAAGACAGGAGGGACGTGCGACCGGGACTCAAACCCAGGAGTGTGACCCCAGGGCTTGTGCTATCCCAGGCTCCAAACAATCATCAAATCCAGGGGGAAGATTTCTGCAGCAGCACCGTCCCCTCCCCGCCATGCTTTAAAGATTAGGATATCATGGCTCCATCCTGCCCCGCTCCCAGTCACAGGGTCTGGCTCCCTGGGTTTGAATTCGGCTTGTTTCCTGAGTGATCCTGGGCAAGTCGCTTACCCTCTCTGGGCCTCAGCTGTCTCATCGATAAAATGGGATGGCTCTGGTATCTATCCCTCAGATGGGTGTTTCAATTAGACATGAATATGCACCCTTATAACCTCACAGCCATCTCCCTGCATGTGTGAGGCCTTCTTCTACTGCAGGGTCCTCAGCCCTGTTGCTGATGGGCTCTTGGGATAACTCAGGCTGTGCCTTCCAGAGCTCAGCGTGTCAGACATCTCCTTGGATCCTGACCTCGTGCCTAGGAACTGCACCAGCCTGGCACCTGGCCCTCTCTGGAGAATACAGAGAGAGATGCAGAGACAGAACTCGGAGAGAGATGCGGGTGGGAGGAGCATAATGGATATGCTTCAGAGAAAGACTAAAGGGATTTCCCTTAATCTACCCACAATAAGCCAGGACCTCCTTTCCCACCTCCTGCTGCTGCTACTGCTAAGTCGCTTCAGTCATGTCTGACTCTATGCAACCCCAGAGACGACAGCCCACCAGGCTCCCCCGTCCTTGGGATTCTCCAGGCAAGAACACTGGAGTGGGTTGCTATTTTCTTCCCACCTCCACCTCTCTACAATTGTCAGAGAATTTCTCTCAGGGCTCATGAAGCTGTGATCTGAGGGCAGAGTTCAGGGGTTAAGCCACTGGCTCAGGAGCAACAGGGATTTGAATCACGGCATTACCACTTTTGGGCTGGATTCCCCTGGGGAGGCACCATCACCACTCTGCCTCAGCCCCTGCCCCTGGAATTGGAGGTGATGGATCACAGTGCCTGCTCAGAGGTGTAGAGACGTAGCAACAGACAGAGCCTAGGGCCTGGTGCTCTCACAGCTCAGCAGGTGTCAGCTACAAATGCTGTCAGTATTAATTGCTCTAACCTCTGCTCAGTGAGGGCAGGTTGGGGGCTTTTCTGGGCTCTGCTGTGTCCCCAGCATGGCAACACAGGGCTGGGCACAGACTGTTCAAACAAATGGGGGAAAAAAAAAAGAGTGAAAAAAAATTTTGAGAGAGAGTGACTTACTGAGAGGTGGGGAGGAGGAGGAGAAAGTGATGAGAAGGTAGAAAAAAGTTTAAAACACAAAAGACCGCAAGATGGGAAAATTAAGGCCTGGAAGGGGCAGAGACTGGGCCTCTTAACCTGTTCAGAGAGGCCTGAGCCCATGCTTGGCCCCACACCCTGCCACCCCTCCCTGGGGTCTGTTCCGCTCTCTAGGCCCTGGGAACAGGCAGAGGCCGCTAGAAAAAACGCACGGTTTTATTATTTCAAGTATAGAGGGCACGTCTTCGCAAAACCGGGGGGCAAGTTCTGACAGCAGGGAGGAGGCCCCTACTTGCCAGCGATGAGCGGGTTCCTCAGGACCACGATGACAGAGTCCCCGCGCAGGAACATCTTGGAGATGTAGCGGTCCTTGTTGACGGGCTTGGACTTCTTCTTGCCCTTGCCGCTCTTGGGGACCTCCGTCCACATTTCCTTCACGTTCTCCAGCACCATGTTGCAGTGCCTGGTGGGGACGAGGAGGCAGCAGGAGTGAGTGAGGGGTGCGTCCTGACCCTTCCTCTGGGCGGCACTGCCTCCAGGAAGGGGGACAGCCAGGGCTCCAAGGCTCAGGCAAAGGACTTCACCTTCTGTGCCTCAGTTTCCTCTTCTCTAAAATGGAGACATTCATGGTGCCTGCCTCCTAGGGCTGTTGTGAAAATTAAGTGAATCAACACAGTATTCTTGTTATGGGCATGTGTGATGACAGTGTGGAATGGCTCAGTCAACAAACTTTTGCGATGATTAGAGCAATGAAAAAAAAACAGATAAGAGCCCTGTCTTCATGAACTCTGCAGGCTAGTGAAGGGAGCAGAACACGAAGCAGGTAAACAGTGGTAGTCAGTGCTATGAAGAAAAATTAAAGCAAGGTAAAGGGATAGGGGGCTTCCCAGGTGGCTCTAGCGGTAAAGAACTTGCCTGCTAATGCAGGAGACGTAAGAGATGCGAGTTCGATCCCTGGGTCAGGAGGATCCCCTGGAGGACGGCATGGCAACCCATTCCAGTATTCTTGTCTGGAGAATCCCATAGACAGAGAAGCCTGGTGGGCCACAGTCCATAGGGTTGCACAGATTCAGACACAACTAAAGCGACTTAGCCCTCATGCACGCACATAAAGGGATAGATGGATATAGGGAACTTTGACTGAGTGAAAGAAAGAAAAGAAAAAAATTGGGAAAGCTCTGTATCTTGCTGTCTAGTAATCTATGGTGAGGAAAGCACTTCCCAAATGCTAACTAAAGGCTGCATATGTTTACTGAGCATTTATCATGTGTTAGGTACTTAGCCAAGTGCTTTTCATACACAGTATTACTGAAGCCTCATGACTCTTCTGGAGGATATTATTATGACGCATATTTCACAGGTAAGGAAACTGAGGCCCGGACAGCATACCTCCCCAGACCCTGGTGCTCACCTGTCAAAGGCCTTCACGCGGCCCAGGAGCTTCTTGTTGTTACGGCAGTTGATGAGCACTTGAGTGTTGTTTTTGACTGACTGCGTGAGCACGGAGAGTGGCCCCGTGTTAAACTCCTCCTCCTCCCGCTTCTGCAGCTCCTCTGGGGTCATCTCACTCTTGGGCTTGTTGAGGAGACTCCTGAGAAGACAAGTATGGAACCCAGAGGTGAGAAGGCCCACAGCCTGGGTGCTCATGGCCTCTCCCTCGGTGTCTCCCCGACACATATCCCTCTCCTCCTACTCAGTCCTCTCTCTGGTATCACCACTTGGATGCCTAATGGATATTTCCAATCCTCGCATGTCCTAGACTGAACTCCAGACCGCCCATAACCCCAACTTATACTATCCACAGCCTTCCTCATCTCTGTCAATGGTGACTCCATCCCTCTGGTTCTTTGAGCAAAAGCCCTGCTGTCAACTTGACTCTTCTCTCACATCCTACATTCAGTCTGTCAGAAAATCCAGTCATCTGCCACTAAAACCTATCAGAATCTGAATTTCTTACCTTGGCTTAAACCTCCATCATCTCTTTCCTAGAGGTCTCCTTGCCTTCACCCACGCTCCCCAACAGTTTGCCCTCCACAGAGCAGTCTCAGGGGTTGTGTCAAGAATCATCTCACTCTTCAGTACCTTCTCATGGCTCTCCTCTCAGTGTAAAAAGTAAAACCCAGGTTTTACCCTCACTCTGTTCCAGGCACAATGGCCTCTTCAGCGGTTCTTGAAGATATTAGGCAAACCTTCTTGGGCCCCTCTATTCACTTTTCCCTCTGCCTAGGTACCTCCCCAGGTATCTTTGTGGTTTGCTTTTTCACTTTCTTCAGGTTTTTGCTCAAGTGTTCCCTCCTTTATGTGTTCTGTCTCTCAAAAGTGACATTCCACACTGTTTTACCCTGCTCTGTTATTTCTTTATTCACAACCCTATTCCCTAACACATTCTAGAATTTACATATTTATTACCAGCACGTTTCCTGCCTGCCTCTTCCCATCCCGTAAGATGTAGAAGAGGATTTTTTTTCCTTGGGGAAAGTGGAGTAATTCAGTGATAATCTATGTGTCTAAAGCAGCCTAATACCCACTCAATAAATAACTGTTGAGTGAATATATAAGTAAAATCACCCCCATAACTCGTTATCCGTACAAATGGCGGATGTGATCGAAAAGCCAATTGTCTCCAGCTAAGCCTCTTACCTTAAGACCACTTTTCCTACAAGTCCGTACTCCTCATCTCCCAGGTTTTTAATTCGTAAAAACGCTTCCTCTTAAAATTCAGTTCAATAAGATTGCTTATTTGGGAAAGCCCACCCTGTTATCTGATAAAGCTGTCCCCTCTCCCGAGTCAGGATCCGTCAAAGGCCCCAATGAGTCCCTTCGCAACTAATCAGTAGAAAGATACGCCACTTTATCCCCAAATGTTTGCTTCCGCTCCCATTTCTGCCTACCCCCTCCAACCGGTAAGAAGCCAAATTTACACCCTCAACCCCACTGTCGCCACCCAAACCCAGCCCGGCCTCACATGATGATGGTGACCGCGTTTTCAAGTCACTACCGTCTCCTCCGTGGTGTGCCTCCGGAACAGAGAGCCAGAGGCGGGACTTCCTCTTCCTACGGCCCACTTCCGCGCGCGCCTGCGCAAACCTAGCCAGCGAGTGGGGCGTGGCCCGTTGCTATAGCGACCTCCGCCTTCGGCGGAGGCTACAGAATAGAAGCCTTACTTAGTAAGTAGCTCCAGGCCACCATTCAAGACAGTACTGGGCAGATATTCACGACCATGGAGAGGAAAAGAAGGCGGGACTGATTCAAACCATTTTGTTGTAGAACCGCATAGGTTGAAGGAGGGAAATACTGCTGCTAAGTCGCTTCAGTCGTATCCAACTCTGTGCGATCCCATAGACGGCAGCCCACCAGGCTCCGTTGTCCCTGGGATTCTCCAGGCGAGAATACTGGAGTGGGTTGCCATTTCCTTCTCCAGTGCATGAAAGTGAAAAGTGAAAGTGAAGTCGCTCGGTCGTGTCTGACTTTTCACGACCCCATGGACTGCAGCCCTCCAGGCTCCCCTGTCCACGGGATTTTCCAGGCAAGAGTACTGGAGTGGGTTGCCATTGCCTTCTCCGAGGGAAATACTAGCCATTTCCAAATGCCCTCCAGCTCTGCCTTTGGGGGCGCGGCCTTCGAGAAGCCAATCCGCTCCTCGCTTCAGGGATGGGCACCTCCCCCTTTCCTTCGGGAACTGTTGATTTACGTGTATATTGGATTTTCTGGACCACGGAGAGGGTCCATCCGGGAGCGGCGTGGATTTGCGCCCAGTAAGACTAATGTTTTCGGTGATCAAACGCTTCTCATTGGCTTCCCCTCCTGCGCTGGGGCGGCGCCTACTTCTTACGCTCTCCCTTTGGGGTTGTGCAACCCGGGGGAACCAACCCCCAAAGCTCCCTGAAGGAAAGGAGCCCAGTCCTCAGGCCGAAAGTCCCATTGGCTTTACTGCTCGCGGGAGGGCGGATGGTGCAGCCGCTCTTGTTGCTCATTGGTCCGGCTTATTTCATGGGGCGGGACTTGGCTGGGCCTTAACTCTATCCGCCGTCTCCGACCCGTTTCAGGGCCAAGCTGCCATGCCTTCCGGGGGCCGCGGGCGGCCCCGGCTCCAGGTCGGGGAACGCAGCCTTTTGGAGCGACCCTCACCGCCCAAGCGCCGCCTGATACCGCGGGCACAGCTGTTGCCCCAGCTGCTGCTGGCTCTGACGGTAGCCTCGGTGTTCTATACCATTTGGAGGATCTGGCATAGCCAGACTGAAGAGCTACCGCTGGGGCGGGAGCTGCGGGTGAGGACAGGCGGGGACACGGGCACTGCGGAACCCTTTACTCCTTGCCTCCCCTTCCCCAAGGTCTCACGGGAAGACCCTAGGTTGGGTTGACCTGGCTTTGTCTGTACCATATGGCCCTAGCTGCAGGTGCCGCCGTCTCCGTTCTTAGAGCGCATACCCCTTTCCAACGCAATGAGGCTTCGGGCTTGTTTTGTAATAGCGGTTACCCCGTAAGAGAGTCTGGAGTAGTAAGACTTGGAGTTCTGGGTTCTAATCCTAAAGTCAGATATTTGGAAGAGTCCCTTCTCGCTGGGCCTAGACTTCCCCCATCAGGATTGCCGTGGGCTGGGCAGGATGGGTTTGGAGGGACTTCTAGAAACCTCTGATGCTGGAGGCTGCGACTAGGAAGAGGAGGGCAGCCTCCAGGATATGGTTGGAACGAGGGTCGTTTTCATGCTCTGCTCTTCTCTTCCCTACCTGCTTCCTCAGGGCCCTTTGATCGGAAGCCTCCCCGAAGCTCGGGTGCGGAGGGTAGTGGGGCAACTGGACCCTCACCGTCTCTGGAACACTTTCCTGCGCCCTCTGCTGGTTGTACGGACTCCGGGCAGCCCGGGCAATCTCCAAGTGAGAAAGGTAAAAGGACCCCACCTCTAACTCCTGACCCCACAGCCCATCAATGAATAGGAAATAGGTATCCTGCCCAAGTGGCAGAGCTGGGGGTCTGCCTGGAGCTAATAGGAGCTCTATTCTGCTAACCACCAGACCACTGCCCTCTATACTGCGCCTCCCCCAATCTTATTATATGCATCAGCAACAGCCCTATGAGCCTAACGAGGTGGGTACCAATCTGATCTTCATTGTGTAGATGAGGAAACTGACACCCAGAATAGTTAGGCATTTTGCCCAAATCCCACAGCCAATAAATGGTATGCTTTCAACCCAAATGGTTTGGCTCCAGAGCTCTATATTGCTCCCCAGAAGGCATTGAGAGTCATTTGAACATTGCCTGACTTCAAATCCACCTCAGCCACTTGGTATGACCTTAAACTAATTTCATCTTCTCTGTGCCTCGGTTTCCTCATCTGCAAAATGGAACCATTGTCAGTCCCCATTCCATAGGGGTTCCTAGAACAAGGACTGGGCACAGAGTGAGTGCTATGGAAGGGTGAGCTGTGATTAGTTTGGGCTTCAAGAAATAGGGGCACTCCATGCCTGACACTTAGTAGGTACTCAGAAGTGTCTCAAGGGAATGATTCAACCAAAGTGGTATTGGTGAGCCAACCTGACTGCTCAGCATGGTTCACATGGCCCTTCTGACCTTCTCCCCAGTCCCACCCACCCTCCCTCTTCTCTATTGCCACTAGTTCCTGGAGGCTACGCTGCGGACACTTTCAGCAGGCTGGCATATAGAACTCGACTCCTTCACTGCCTCCACACCCGTGGGGCCATTGGACTTCAGCAATGTGGTGGCCACGCTGGACCCAGGGGCTGCCCGCCACCTTACCCTTGCCTGCCATTATGACTCCAAGCTCTTCCCATCTGACTCAGCCCCCTTTGTGGGGGCCACGGATTCGGCAGTGCCTTGCTCCCTGCTACTGGAGCTGGCCCAAGCCCTTGACCAGGAGCTGGGCAAAGCCAAGGAGAGGGTAAGGAGAGCAGGGGTTAGGGTAGGGGTGGGTGAATGAGGGATGTCTCTTCTTTGGTCCATACTGCCACTCTCCCTTCCCTGGTTTTATCTTCCTCCACTCCACACCAGAGTCCAGGGGGTCTTTCCATTTCCCGAATGTCAGAATCTGTCCCTTCTCTACCTAAAACCCTCCCATGGCTCCCATGTCATTCCATGAATAAGCCAGAGTCCTTCTCTTAGCCCATGAGGTGTGCCCTCTCATCTCTCTGGTCTCCTCTCCCACCCCTCATCCCTCACTCACTCCATGCTAGCCTCCCACCTCCTCTGTGGACCTCACTCTCAACCTCAGGGCATTTGCGCTTGCTGTTTGCTCTGCCTACAATGTGCTTTTCTCAGATACCTTCCTGACTGGCTCCCACCCTTCATTCAGGGGTCCGCTCTGATGTCAAAGAGAGCTCCTAAAGAGACCTTCCCAGCCACCATAAAATAGCTCCTTGTCGCTATCCCATGCCTCATGGGGCTTTAGGTTGATTTGTTTGTCTGTCTCCCAAGCTCGAATAAGCTTCAGATAGGTGGGCCCTTGGCTGTGTTTATTTCCTGTGTATTCCCTGAACACTGCCCAGAATACTGCCTGGCATAAAGTAGGATGTCAGTAATAATGTATGGAATGAATGGAAGCACCTCATGCCTCTATCCTGCTCACATCCCTTCCATGGCTGAAACCCCAGTGCCCTTGTAACAGAGCCCAAGCTCCCTGGCCCTTGCTGGGCCCTAGGGCCTCTTCTCAAACCTCTCTGGCCCCTTCTCTGTCCCCAGTCCTGGTCCATGCTGCTTCCTCACCAGGGAACACGCTTCCCTTTGCTCCATTTTGCCAGGCCAGGTCCTCCTCAGCTTCAGTGCAAACATCCCTTCCCAGCAGACCCAACATGTTCCCCAGGCCAGGTTATTCCCCACCCCCTTGGAGGATGTTTCGGGACCCTGTTATTCTTAGAAGCATTTGCCCGACTTCATTTCATTGTTTGTACAATTATTTATTTGTGGATCTGTCTCTTTTGCCAAATGAACTTGAGGAATAGCTCTTACAATCAGAGCTAATCCTTATTTAGTTACTATGCATTAGGCACTGTCCTAGGCTGCTTTATTATTCTTGTTGTTCAGAGGCTACGTTGTGTCCTACTCCTCCCAACCCCATGGACTGTAGCCGGCCAGGCTTCCTTGTCCATGGGGTTTTTCAGGCAAGAATACTAGAGTGGGTTGTCATTTCCTTCTCCAGGGGATCTTCCCAGCCCAGGGATTGAACCTGCGTTTCCCACGTCTCCTGCATTAGCAAGTGGATTCTTTAGCACTGAGCCACCAGGGAAACCCGTGCTGTCTTAGGACCCGGGTTCAAATCCTACCCTATGAGAAGTGGTATTAACTCTATTTCTACATAAGGAAGTCGATGCTTTGAGAACTTAGTAACTGACCCACTACTGCTTGGCTAGTGAGCAATCCAGCCAGGATTTAAATCCAGGCAGACTGTACTCTTGGCTATCAGGTTCTACAAGTGAGGAGACTGTTTGCCCTAGTCAGCTGTGCAAACAGGCAGGAAATGTGGGTGCGTTGAGGTGGCAGGCTAGCACTGAGCTGGCCCTGACCACTGGCCCCCACAGGCAGCGCCAATGACCTTGCAGCTGATCTTCCTGGATGGTGAAGAGGCACTGAAGCAGTGGGGACCCAAGGACTCGCTTTATGGCTCCCGGCACCTGGCCCAGCTCATGGAGTCTACACCCCACGGCCTGGGCTCCACCAGGATCCAGGCTATTGTAAGACTAGGGCCCTGCTGGGTGCCGGTGAGGTGGGAGGAGGGGGGCATGAGGTTGGCAGCATCCCGCAGGGCTGCTCAGTCCTGACTTCTCTCCCTAGGAGCTCTTTATGCTTCTTGATCTCCTGGGAGCCCCCAACCCGACCTTCTACAGTCACTTCCCTCGCACGGCCCGCTGGTTCCATCGGCTCAGGAGCATTGGTAAGGGTGAAGGTATAGGCAGACACCTGCCTGGGATGCTGGAGAGAGGACCAGGCACCTGGCCTCTGAGGGGCCATCCAGCTTTCCTTCCACCTCTCTAGCCTCTCCCTAAAGCACTGGGGCAGAAACACAAAAGATCCCATAGCAGTCAAATGAAGTGATTACAGACAGGGGTTCTAGGGTCAGAGAGCCCTGGGTTCAGATTCTGGCTTTCCTTCTTACCAGCTGTGTGAGCTTGGGCAAGTGGCCTCCTTTCCCTGAGCTTCAGTTTCCCACCTATAAAATGGGCATGATGCTAATAATGGGGGTGTCTGCTTCCTTAGACTCAATGCTAATAATGGGGGTGTCTGCTTCCTTAGACTCGAAGGGATTAAATGAGATCAGGAACATAGTCAGCCTGCAGTCGGGGGTATCTGACATTATCCCAGAATGATGAAGTAACATTCATCCTTATTGGCATGATCAGTGCTTTACCCCCAGGCCTCCCACCCTCCTCTGATCTGTGAGCAGGGGAACCTTTGACCCTGGAGGGGCTGACCTTCTGCTTCTAATCCCCACCACATCCAGAGAAGCGCCTGCACCGTCTGAACCTCCTGCAGTCTCATCCTTGGGAAGTGATGTACTTCCAGACCGGGGAGCCCCCCGGCTCCGTGGAAGACGACCACATCCCGTTCCTCCGCCGAGGTACCTGCTATGGGAACTGGGGGGCAGGGGGGCCACAGGTAGGACCTGGCCCCTTCCTAGATTTGGGGACTGGTGGCAAATTGCTTAACCTCTTTGTGTCTCAATTTCCTCATCTATAAAATGGGGATAATTAACAGCCCCCCCCATCTCAAGAGTTGCTGAGGGGACTGAACGTAAAGACCTTGACCAGTGCCCGGCACTAGCGAGTGTTCAGATCTTCTAGTCTTTTCATAAGCCATGAAGTTTTGAGCTTTTCTGATTTGTGTTATGAATGTATTGGATGTGTTTTTTTTTTAATCAACACGTACCCTCACACACTTAAAATAATTGTTCAGAGTTCTTCAAGTGGCACAATGTGGGGGGCGCGGGGAGGCAGACTTCCCCAGGCATGGGCCTGCCACACATGGGCCTGTGCTTCCTCTTTGCCCTGCAGGAGTTCCCGTGCTCCACCTCATCGCCACACCCTTCCCCTCTGTCTGGCACACGTCCGATGACTCCGAGGCCAACCTGCACCCACCCACGGTACACAACCTGAGCCGCATCCTGGCCGTGTTCCTGGCTGAGTACCTGGGGCTCTAGCCTGCCCAGGGAACACTGTGAGGGAGAAACGCCCAGCAGGAGACAGGCCAAGGCCCTTCTGGGATGTGCTGGCTTGCCCTTTCTAACCCCTTCGGCTCTGTTTGTGCTCCGACTGGAAGATGCTCTTTCTTGATCTCAAGCTGCCACTCTTCAAAGACATGGAAGAGAGAGAGAGATCACCATGGGGTGAGAGCCAAAGGAACGAGCCAGGCTCCTGTCCTGAGGAAACGCTCGGGTTGCACATCTATAGGGGACTGAGTGCCGTTTGCAGTTTTAATCAGCAGAACGTGGACTGGCATCCGGACCAGCAATACCCTCGACCAAATGAATTCTGTGGCTTCTGTTTTCATGGCAGTTCGTTCTCCAGAATGGCAGCCTTGCTACTGCACCGGTCCAAACCTAACTCCCACACGGACGTGGCATGTGGGGCCCACCGAGGCTCTGCTTGTAAGCAGGGACAGAGGAGGGAGAAGCCAATCCTTGGGAACTCCAGATTCTGCCACCTCCAATGGCTGATAGACCAGTGTTTCTGCAAAACATATTCTGCACAACTAGCGTACATAGGTGTTGCATGAAAAAGGGGACCAAAGCAGGGTGAGACAATATTAAATGAATTTCTTCATTTCATGGTGTGCGATTTTCATCCAGAGTAGGAATGCAATGTTTCCCCCAAGTATTTCACCACGGAAACCCTTTATTGGGAAGCACCTCACAGAATCTGGGTACCTCAGGAGATATGTTGGGAAACATTGGGTTTTGATAGTTCAAAAGTGCTTATGGTAGAAATGGGTCTGATCTAAAACTCACTATAAAATAGTTACACCAAACCATCCTTTCCCTTTTGGCTGTGAGCACAGGAACGAGAGATGTCATGTGTAACTGCAAACTCTAGTGATGGCCCAAGGAATTATTTCCCAGCCCTATCTAATTTTCAGATGCAAGTGGGGTGCTTTTTGAAAAATGAGGGGAATTCCGTGGCAGTCCAGTGGTTAGGCCTTGGCGTGTCACTGCTGGGGCCTGGGTTTGACCCCTGGTCAGGGAACTAAGGTCCCACAAGCTGCGCAGCAAAGCCAACAACAACAAAAAGCAGATTCAGAGGCTGGAACTCTATAAGCACCTGGGGAATCTTCACTTTGATCAGCACTTTGGGACATGTTGTCCTTAAGGATATAAGTTTGGTGCATTCTAGCTGCTTAGCAAACCTGCTCCAAAGAAAGCCTAGGAGAGTATTTAGGCAGGGAGTGTGGTGCTCAGCTCTGTGCCTGCTGACTTTGTGACTTTGATGGAGACTTGGTAGGCCGCAGGGAGGCCAGGCCAGGGTAGAGGGTTAGAGAGTGAAGGTGGGGACCTCCCTGGTTGTCCAGTGGTTGAGACTTAACCTTCCAATGCAGGGGGCGGTTTCAATCCCTAGTTGAAGATCCCACATGCTTCATGACCAACAAACCAAAACAGAAACAGTATTGTGAGAAATTCAATAAAGACTTTAAGAATGGTCCACATCAAAAAAACCTTAAAAGTGTGAAGGTGAACATTGGCTTTCCCAGACAACTCAAGGCTGACTCAAGAGGACCTGTGGGCTGAGGGACAATTTCAGTTCTCATTTTGCAAAAGAAGTGGCCGGGGCTGAGAATTACAAACTGTTTGTAGTTTACAGAGTTCAGATCCTCACCCACAGCTGTGCTCCTAAGCCCGTGTCCTACCTCTTTCTAAAAATCACCTGTGCTGATCCAACAGATGGTTGACCAAAAAAGTAGTTCCTCCTGAGGCTTTTATTTGGCTGCAAGTTACAATGAAGTTTAGAAGGGGGGACTAACAGCCTCTTAGAAGTGTAATTGCCAGAAGTCAGAAAGGAAATTGACAGATATCAACAACTAGGGTAGTAAGAGGGTCTCAAATCAGAGAGTTCCTGTTTGTTCATTTCATGATGCCAAGCACTTAAAACTACAATGTATCTCCTTATCATCACAGCCATCTCAGAGGTAGGTGAAACCATCACCTCAGCGTTAGAAGAAACTGTTCAGTTCTATCCTGGGCCTCCAGGCCTCCCTGTAAGTCTTCTTGCTGAGTGGACCACACCCAGGCACTGGGCAGGGCTTTCCACTTGAATCTGGGGTCAGTATCATGAGCCCATTTTACAGATGAGGCTGCCGATGCTTGACAAGGTAATGCTTTCCCCACCTCCCATCTGTCCCTGAAAGGCAGCCTCCCCCAGCTTCACACTATGAAGGGCCCAAGAGGGGTCTTTGATGGGCACAACCAGTGAGCACTCTAGTGTATCAGCCTTCTGAGGAACTGTCCAACATTCTCATTTTTCAGATTAAGAAACTGAGCTTCAGAGAAGTCAATTGCTGAAGAGCACAGCTGGACATGTTCATTGCATGTGTCTAGGTATTTGTTTCTATTTATCCTGCCTATGATTCATTGCGTGTACCCACCTTTTTATCAGTCTGGAATTTGCAATCATTGTGTCTTGACATACTATCATCGCACCATTTCATTTTCTCTTCTGATTCTAGGATGCCAGTTAAATGTGTTAGACTTCCTCTATCCTCCATAACCGTTTACATTTTTTTCTTTTTGGTCTCTGTGCCACTTTTTCAGACCTTGCTCTAGCTGAATAACTCTTTCATTGTGTCTAATTTGTTTAGCCTAGTCACTGGTTTTTTACTTTTGGCTACTATATACCTTTGTGGGTTTTTTCCTTTCATTTTGGCTAGGCCATTATTCAGGTCTGGGTTCCCTGCATGTATTTCCAAGCTCTTTTTTTTCTTCTAATCTTGACTGATGGTTCCACCACCTGCAGCCTTTGTGGGTCTGTTTTTGCTCTGTGGCCACTGCAGCTGCTTTATTTCCATGTGTGTTTGGTTATTTGACTCTTACTGCTCATTGGTGGGGATTCTAGGTGTCAGCTCCTCCCACCAGAGGATTTTTTTGTTTCTGCTAGACATCTCAGTACCCTGGATCACAACAGGTGATGCAAAACTGGGTTGCAAACCCAAGCCAAGGGCCAGCCTGTGACCACAGATTCTCAGGGTTCATTTCCTCCTCCCCCCTCTTTCCTTACCTTCTCTGCAGTGTTCTGGGTCAGTCTTACCTGAGCTTGTAGTTTGGTGGGATCCCAGCTCCTATTAGATTCTTCACCTTGGGCAGGCTTTGACTTCTGCTGGCCTGTCCCAATAAGGCTACAAATTGGAAACCCAGGGTTGTTAACATCGGCAAATGCCCTCAGAGCAAAAGTGGCTTTAGGACCCCTATGGACCTTTTCCTTAAATTTTTGGCTTAGTATATCCATAACTGTGTTTTGTTGGCTATTTGAGGCTTTTCAGATTTTATTTTCTGTTTTCAGCAGGAGAGTCCAAATAACCTGGCCCTCTCTTTACAGGAATCCAAAATTCCACAAAACCAAGCCAAGTTATAAATCCAGGTGTCTTTGATTCTAAAATCTAAGTATTAAATAACTACTCTGACATATCCTCATCTCTGGAAATTTTGATTCCTTGGTAAGAATGTCAGAGACTGTTAGCCACTGCTCAATATCCATTTTCCCCTCTTCTGTTAGTTAATAATTAGCTGAATATCTTAAAACTTTTATTACAGGGATCTTTATGAGTTTCCGGTTGGGCATAATGCATCTGGCTAAGCGTCTGCATTCCCGTCTCCCGTGCAGTCCTTCCACGTGGCTAAAGTTGCGATCCATGAGCTGTGCACAGAAGCAGGGTGTAGTATTTCTGAGAGGAAGGAGACTCCCTTCCCCACAAAACAGTAATGGGTGGAGTTTCAGCAGCCATCTTGCACCATGAGGCTGAGGGCCAAAGGCAAAGAATAATGGAACAGTGGGCTTGAAGGAGTCTGGGCTCCCAGTGACTTCAGGGCCACCATACCTGCCCAACACTGAGTTTCTAAAGGAATAAAAGCTACCCTGTTTGAGTTCCTATTAATACTCTTTTGAGATTTTTGAATCCAAACTGACACAGATGAAGAGTCAAAAGTCATCTCAGTCCAAGGGAATTGGCTAAGGATTCTTTCAGCTTTTTCCATCTCACCATGAACTGGCCCATGACTTCCTTCTCTTCCAAACAGCTTCCCTTAACAACACACAAACCAGTCTGGGCCCAGCCTTATAAATATTGATTTTATAGAAAGGACCAATTCAAAATTGGTCAGATGCCACACGTTAGAAGCTTTCCAGAACCACAAGGATGAAAAAACAAAACCAAATTAAAAAAAAAAAAAAAAAAAAAAACCCAAACAACAAACAAAAGTACTCCAGATCAAACTGCCTGAAAGTCAAGGTCTTGGTTCACTAAAGGATTCTTTAAAAAAATATGTGGCTGGGGGATGGAGAGACCTCTAACACCTGAACAAGTACCCAGAGTGGAAGGAAAAAAAACAGATATTGAAACCCTTAGTCCCTGCCCACCGGCCCCCCTATGCTGTCCAGAGTTAGGCAAAGGGTTTCACAGCTTTTTTTGTGGGGTGGGGTGGGGGTGGGATGGGGTCATGGCAATAGCTTAAATATTGGAAGATAAGTTTTACACTTCAACTTTTGTTTTCCTCTTGGGGACCTAGAGAGACTGATAGCTTGAGGTTACGGAGAAAACTGATTTTTATTGTTTTAATGGGGAAAATGTCTAGAAATGGCAGGTGGCCATGAAAAGTGTCAAAATGTGATCTGTGATCTGATGGCCCCCAACTCCTAAAGAGGAGGTGAGCCCTGGTGTAGCAGGTTAGGAAGGGTACAAACGCTGGGTGCTGCGGCCTCTTGGGGGAAAAGAATAACTCCAGAAAGAACTGGGGGAGGGAATGCAAGGGGGCCAGAATGGGGGAACCCTTAAGTAGTACCAAAATTAGCTGCCGTCTGCTCCCTGCTAGTGGGTCCCTGGGGTACGGAGAGTGGCAGGGAGGGCATCGGGGCTGAATGGAGAGGAAATTGAGATGCTGATTAAAAAAAACACCCAACTTGAGGATCTGAAGAGTAGAAAACCAGTAGGGGTCAATTGGAGTGCTTTCTTGGTCACCCCCATGAACCCCATCTTAGTTCTGGAGGGGGATCCATGCTGCCTGGGTTGGGGGTATGGGCTGGTGACCCAGTCCTGACCCTCGGCTCCCAGGGGGAGGGGGTGGGGGTGGGCGTGGTGGGCTCTTCCCCACCCCCTCCCCCGGCTTCACCTCCCCTCCTCGCGGCCAGCCCGGCCCCCACCAGCGCCCGGCCCGTTGCAGGGCAGCACCCAGTTGTTATCATGCAGACCCAGGCGGCAGCCGGGGGTCTCACGATCGGCTCGGCGGCAGCACATCCAGTAGGAACGTCCGTAAGGCAGGTCGTGGTGGTAGGGCTTGGGGTGCCAGCGGCAGAGCGACACGTCGCCCTTCTCGTATCTCTTGCGGCACTGCTTGCAAGGGTCATCGCGGTAGAGTGGGTCGCGGCTCCAGCGCGAGTCTGTGGCCCGCACGCCGAATGCCTCAATGATGCCCTTGAAGTGGTGGCAGGTGCACTTGAGAGCCGCCAGGGCCCGCGTGGGCAGGAAGCTGAAGATCTTGACCAGCACGTGCTCTGGGAGCACCAGCATGTACTGCCGCGGCTCCAACAACCGCTGGATCTTGAAACGGATCTCCAGGAAGTCGTGGGACACGTGCCGGTACAGGCGGCACAGGGAGGTGTCGGCCGTCCCCTCGGCATCGTCCGGGCCTGGCGCTGTGGCCGGTGAGTCGGCTGGCGGGGGCTCGGGGGGCCCGTCCTGCCCCCGGGACTGGAGGAAAAAGAGCTGGCCTGGTGGGGGTGGCTCCTCGGGGCTGACAGTCAGGCACACCGTCTCCTCTTTCACGTTTTTGGTGCTGTCTTTGCCAAAGAAGATGCACTCGTCCACCACTCCTGTGACCACCACATCCACGTGGAAGCCTGACGCTCCGCAGTCCCGGGCAGGGGGTGGCGGGGGTGCCGGGGGAGTGTCCTCGGGCCTGGCGGGGGCGGGGGTCTCACCCTCACTGGCTTCGTCTGCCCTAGCCAGCAGGAACTCCACGTTGCTGGGGAGGGCGTCCCGAGAGGGGCTGATGAGCTGGTACAGGTCGCAGGTGATCTTGTCCTTGGCCCGGGCTCCGGGACCTGGGCTGCCAGGGTAGGCGCAACCTGGCCGGCCCCCGCTCCCGTTGGGTAAGCTGCCATCCGGTGCTCGGGACTCTCTGCCGTTGGAGATCCGGAAGGCGATGCGCACCTCCCCGGGGCCTGGCCCAGGCCGCTCCTCCTTGCGGAGACCCTTGGCCGGAGGGTTGTCCCGCTGGGCCTCAAAGTGGGCCACTGCCTCGGCTACACGGCTGCAGTCCCCGCCGCCAGACCTTCGTTCGGATCCCAGCCCCTTGCCAGGCCCACCCTGCTCAGCCGACACGAAGACCACAGGCGCTGGGGTGCTGGGGCGCGGGTAGCTCTGCAGGGCCAGGGCGGCCCGCTGTTCCACCAGGGCCACCATCTCGGCCACAGAGAGCAGGTCCACATCCTCCCCGGCGGAGGTTGGGGCCCCCTCTGCGGCAGGGGGCCCGTCCTGTCCCCCTGGGTCGGGCGGAGCCTTCGTAGACTCAAGACAGCGCCTCCTCCGCTTGGCCTTGGAGCTGTCACTGCCCCAGTGCCCCTTGACCTTCATGGAGCTGGCCCGACTGCCCCCACCACACTGGTGGGCCACAAAGAAGGCTACCTTCTCCTTTGTATTCCCCGGCTTGATCACATACCATGTGTCCAGCAGGACTCGACCCTCGTCGCCAGCAGCCGCTGCGGAAAGGAGCGGGGCAGGCTGGGAGGCGGGAGCATCGGAGGCCAAGACCGGGGGCGTGTTCTCAGAGTGGGCAGGGCCATGTTCTGGCTCCGCCCCACCGCCCGGCTCGGAGCAGGCTGAGGGCTTGAGGGTGGCAGAAGGGGGGCGTGGCTGGTTCTGGGAGTAGGTGCCAAAGGGCCGAGGGCACCAGAGCTGGAAGGGCAGAAGGCCACCTCGGTCCATTCTGGGGATGGTGGCAGACAGGCGGGGGTTCACCACATCGCAGGGCCTGGATGGTGGTGGGGGGCTCCACAGGTCACCTGGAGACACGGAAGAGGGGGTGGGGGAGCTGGGGAACAGCCAGCCCTGTCAGCTCCTCTCTGACCTCAACTTCTTCGGACCTGAGGAGACAGACCAGGCTATACCACTCAGATCCTGTTCCCGCCCCGCCCTGACCCAGATGAGCAAATGGAGGGCTGCAGAGAGGTTGGGACCTGCTTCTGTAATACCCAGAGTGTGACAGGAGCTGGCAGTTTGCTCCAACCCTCCACTGCCTGACTGGTTTTACTCACGATCTACAGGCCTTCCGCTGCCAGAACTTTAAACAGAATTTAAAGTACCAACTGATGGAAAGCTCCTCCTTCTTCTATTTGCTCACCCAGTAACAAGTTCCTGAAAAGACAATTCCCAGCCCTGCCCACAGCTATGGGAGCCTGAACCCATGGAGGAAGGAACAAGGTGGGCTGGGCAGGGGAAGATTGGAGGCAGGAGGCAGAGAGGTCCTTAAGAGTGGAGCTCTTCACTCGGTTCCGGTTGTGAGGCTCTTTGGGGATCTATTATGGCTGTGGATCCTCACCCAGGAAAATGCACCACACTTGCCCCAAGACTGCAGGTAATTCCTTTAAGCAGAAACGTAGACCCCTGGCATGAGAAGGGCTTTCTAGTCTAGCTTCTTCAAGTTGCTCCCAACTTGCTGAATTTGAGGCTTAGAGTGGGGAAGGTTTATATATTGCAAAACCAGGCCCTCAAACTTGGCTTCCAGATTTCTCAATTTAGGGCTTGTAATAGTGACCATTTTATTTTGCAATGACTTTGTGTGCATGACCTAATCTGGAGGCAGTCTTGCTAATGAGCCTGACCCAACTATGTTCTACTGCAGAACTAACAGTCTCAAATCCTCAGTCTTTCCCTGGGCCATCTCCCTCCAGATATCTTGAAACCAAGACACTCTTCAAATGTCAAAACTTCCACATGCTTACAGACCAGTGAAAGTAGTTTGTTGACTCCTGGTTGTACTATTTTGAGCCACGGGCCAAATCCAGCCCATTGCCTGTCTCTGCAAATAAAATTTTATCGAAACATGTTCCTTTGTTCATGACTACTTTTATGCTACCACAGCAGAGTTGAGTAGAGGTGACAGAGAACATATGGCCTGCAAAGCCTAAAATACTCATTATCTGGCCCTTTATGGAAAAAGTTTGCTGACCTCTGCAGTATATATGGTTCCTCTAAATTCAGGCAATACCACAGACACCACTAAATCACCATTTATTTCATGGCCCTATAGCTTTAAGATCTAGACAGCCTGCAAGCACCTCCAAGCACTCACAGACACCAGTCTTAATCCTAAGAATCCTTGCCCCCCATAATTCCCAATCCCACCTACTACTCCTAACACAGCCCCTGCTGAAATCTCTTTCTTGCTTAAAACAAAAACAAAAACAAAAAAACAAAAAAACCACACAGCCCCTAAAACCTACAGATGGCTAAGTTTACCAACAACCAACACATCTAAAATGTCCAGGAACAGGGTTTCCTTGGTGGCTTGATGGTAAAGAATGTAGAATCTACCTGCCAATGCAGGAGACACGGGTTTGATTTCTGATCTGAGACGATCCCCCATGTCTCGGAACAAGGAAGCCTATGCACCACAACTTTGAGCCTGTGCTCCAGAGCCAGAGAGCCACAACTACTGAGTCCATGTGCCCTGGAGCCTGTGCACCGCAGCAAGAGTGGCCCCTGCTTGCTGCAACCGGAGAAGGGCCTGCACAGTGATGATGACCCAGCACAGCCAAAAGTAAATAAACAAAATTATAAATAAATAAAATGTCCAGGAATAGAAACTACCACAGCAAAAGCCACTCATTCTCTACAGATGCAAATATATCCTAACCCAAAACATCCAGACCCTCTCAAAATCTTCAACTTCCAAACCTAAAAATATCCCCTCCAGCTCAGAAAGCCTCAATCTCAATGTAGACCCACACAAATCCCATGCCTACCAAGAACTCCAACACACACAGCAATTTCCCAACCTCACAGATGACCCAAAAGACCAGTTTCCTGAAACTCTATTCTTAGCTCAAACTCTCTCTAAACCTCCTAATCCCACAAAAGGCCCCCCGACCGCAAAACTTAACTAAAACATCAATGCTCCCTCACACATAAAACTAATACCAAACCATTTATTTCTCAAAGTCAAAAGAACCTCCAAAATACTCCCAAAGAAACCTCACAAAATGTTAATATGCAGACATGAGCTTACTGGGTACTGTTTTAACAACTCCTGCTAATCCTCACTCCTCCCTAGGAAGCAGGGAGTGTTATTTGTCCGAGTCCAGATGAGGGGCAGAAAGGTTAAGTCCCTGTCCGGACCCAGACAGGGAGGAAGTCGGGAGAGCCGAAAGCGCATGCATTCTGGGTCCAGACATGGGACTCTCTGCTTCTAAGTCTCTCCGTGGCTCCCCAAATCCTCTATCCATCAAACACCCAAACCACATGGGCGATTCCCTACAATACATTCGAATCTTCCACAGTACACAGTACATGGGAACCCAAACTCAAATCCCAAGGCGCCACCTAAACTCAAGAGAATCCCAAAGTATCCCCATACCCACGAAAAATGTCCCCACTCCCTCCTATTACAGCTTCCCTGGAATTCACCAACCTCTAAGGCTACTCTCGAAACCTAGACACGCCCCCTCAAAGCGCCCCACCGGCGCGCCGCACCCACTGTGGGGAGAAGGCGGCACCCACGCATGCGCAAGAGAAGAGGGCCCCGCCCCCTCGCTCCTTCCCTCCAGCTGTCTTGCCTGCCCGGCACCCATCTGGTTTCCCTCCGCCCCTTTGTTGACAGACGTGCGCGTGATGGCCCCAGCCAATGAGCGGCGGCCATTCGGAGCCATGCCCATATAAGGCAGGCCTTGGCGAAGGGGCCCAACTTCGAAAGAGGGTGGAGTAGGCGAGAGGTGATGAACGGGGTGTGGAAACAGTCAAGTGCAAGAGAGTGTGGAACAATTCCTAATTTCCTGCTAAACGGAAGAACGAGGCCAGGACCCAAGCCATGACAATCAAGGAAAGGTTTATTACGACGTTTCCTCTAAACAGGAGCCCTGATTGACAGCTGAGATTTAAAGGGCCAAGCAGTTCAGGGATTGAGACTCCAGGTCCGGAGGAAAGGAAGGGCGCAGAAAGATCTGAAAAGTGCCTAGCTTTGGTAGGGAAACCTGGAGGGAGAGATTTCCCGCGGGGGAAACGGAGCAGCAGGATCACCTCACCCTGAAAAACAAATGGGCAGAACCCTCGTCGTCGGCATCAAGTCCAAGCCTCTGGGCCTGGCATTCGAGGCTCAGGCCGTGTGGCCAAAAGGACCTCTCAGGCCAGCCCTTCTAAACAGGCGCCGCAAATAGCACAAGAAA
Source organism: Bos indicus (assembly GCF_029378745.1). Taxonomy (NCBI): domain Eukaryota; kingdom Metazoa; phylum Chordata; class Mammalia; order Artiodactyla; family Bovidae; genus Bos; species Bos indicus. The sequence goes on from NC_091777.1 coordinate 53,815,302, forward strand.
ATAATATGAAATACTTTAATAATTTTTTTTTAATATTGGCTACCTGTTAAAATGAGACTATTTAGGATATAAATGAGTTAAAATGTTTAAAATTGACTTCATCTCTTTTGATTTAAATGTGGCTACTAGAAGATTTTAAATTACATGTAAGGTTCACCTTGTTTCTATTGAACAGCACTTTCAGTGCCAGGCTGGCTCAAGAGACACTCCACTGCAGGCATCTGTCCATTCCCACCACCCTGTCTTGCTACCAGCCATCCTGCACATCAGAGCCAGAAGGGTATTCTCGAAATATAAACCTGACCTTGTCCCTACCCTGCTCAGAACCTACCATGACTCCCCAGTGCCCCTGGGGAAAAGCCCAGATACTCTACAACTCTAGCCTCATCCTTCCCCACTTTCCCATGCCCCCAGTGGACCCAGGTAAGCACCAGCTCTGGCCTAACTATAGAATAGTTAGAATACTGAGGCCTTCTCTGATCCTCAGGAGTGGTTATCTCCATTGTATAGATGAAGAAACTGAGGCAGGTCAGGTTGCCTAACTAGCTCAAGGTCACACATAACTGGTGGGACTTAGAGCAGGGATGGGAACCCAGGGAATCTGATTTTAGATTGCTGTGCTCTATTTAATTATATATTCTCTGGGGTTTCAGCTCAGCCATCCTCTCCTCCAGGAAGCTAACCCCCTAAGGGTGGGTCAGACTCCACCTCTGGGGTCCGACACTGGCCTCCTTGCTGGATATTCCTCAGAGTCACCAGGCCCTTTCCTCCTATGTTACCTCTGATTGGCATGCTTTCCCCCCAGAAAAGAAAGAGCGAGCCCACATGGCTCTATCCCTTCTACCATTTGGGTCTTAGCTCAAATGTAACTTTCATGGGCCTGTATCTTTAACCAGGAGGCCTTCCCTGAGCTCCCTTTCTAGAAACCTTCCACCTGCCCAGAGAGGTCCTCTGGGTTCCCCAAACCTAGCTCTGTCCATTGTCACTATCAAGGGATGGATCATCTGCTCCACTGAATAGTGAACCCATGGGAGGAAAGGTCAGAGTTATCATGGTCATCATGGTGACCCCAGCAACGCTGCCCAGCACAGCCGGAATGGATCAAAGTTCCCTGCCCTAAGGCTCCATGTCTCAAAAGCCTGGAGGCCTGGCAGTGTAAACTCTCTTTTACACCCAAATATTCTATTTGTGTCAGAGGTTACTAGGGCAGAATTCTCTAACTTCCCAAACACTGGGCTCCGAACAAGGCCATACCCTAAGGCAATGCTCCGTGAAGATCCTCTTATTGAAAAACATCTGGAGCCAAACAGACTGAAAATCAAAAGATGGAAAAAGACTGACCAGGCAAATAAGAACCAAGAGTCAAGTAGAGAGGCTTCCCTGGTGGCTCAGTGGTAAAGAATCGGCTTGCCAATTCAGGAGACACGGGTTCGATCCCTGATCTGGGAAGACCCCACATGCTGTGGAGCAACTAAGCCCGCGTGGGCCACAAGTATAGAGCCTGTGCTCTAGAGCCGGGAAGCCGGCACTACTGAGCCCATGTGCCTTACAGGGCTGCGCTCTGCAACAAGAGAAGCCACTGCAATGAGAAGCCCGTGCACCACAACCAGAGAGTAGCTCCCGCTTGCTGAAATTAGGGAAAAGCCCATGCAGCAACAAAGACCCAGCACAGCCAAAGAAAAAAAGTCAAGTAGAGAAGTGACAGTGCTGATTTAAAAAAAACAGTTAACAACGGACAAAAGAAAAAAGGGATGATTAGGGACAAAGAATGTGACAAAACAGACTGACCCATCATACACAAAAGTTTGCAACATACATGCTCCTAATACTATGGCCTCAAAACAGACAAGGCACAAAGCAACAAAATGCCAGCTTGACAAGTCCACCACTGTAGTGGGAAACCTTAATGTATCTCTTCATAAGACAGTGGTTGAAAAGAGAAAAATCAGTAAGGACCTGAACCACACAATCAGCACTCTTGCTGGAATACCCCCAATTAGAGAATCCAGCTTTATGTCCCTCATCTGACATTCTGAGGTCCTCCTGTGTGCTGGCCCTGGGTTGGGTGCTGGAGATACAGAGATGACACTGAGATCACCAGAAAGAGCTCATGGGAAAGGGGGCAGGCATCCAAAGAAACAGTCATGGCCAAATGAATGTATTACAGAGGAAATGATGATCACAACAGCAGTTAACACTGGAGCCCTCAGGGTGAGCCAGGCTTTGTTCTGAGTGCTTTATAAATATTAACTCATTTAATTCTCACATCATTTTACTACTTTTAAATCTCATTTCAGATGTTAGAAAGTGGGGGCATGGAATGGCTAAGTAATTGCTGTCGGACACAGCTTTGTGGCCAAGCTTTGAATCAGAGTCTGGCTGACTCCAGAGTGCAAGCAGCTCCTTCATGGAGTATACGGAGCGATTTTCCTGGATCATCTTGTTCTGTCTGCAAAGCCTTTGCACTCTCTGTTCCTTCTGCCTGGAATACTCTTCCCCAGGTATCCAGAGGGCTCACCCCGCTCCTCAGATCACCTTCATGAGACCTTTCTTTTTAAATTTATTTTATTGAAGTAGTGTCAACTGGGGCTCCCCAGGTGGTGCTAGTGGTAAAGGACCCGCCTGCCAATGCAGGAGACGTAGGAGATTCTGGAGACTCCAGTTCAATCCCTGGGTCGGGAAGATCCCCTGCAGGAGGGCATGGCATCCCACTCCAGTATTCTTGCCTGGAGAATCTCATGGACAGAGGAGCCTGGCAGGGTATAGTCCATAGGGTCGCCAAGAGTAGGACATGACTGAAGTGACTTAGCACGCATAGTTGATATACAATGTCATGTTAATTTCTACTATACAACAAGGTGATCCAGTGATATATATATGTATATATACATTCTTTTCCATAATAGTTTATCATAGGATATTGAATATAGTTCCCTGTGCTATACAGTAGGATCCTGTTGTTCCTGAGAACATCTTGATTGAAAACTGCAGTCCCCGCCACAGATAGACATACACACTCTCCCTGATTTATTTTTCTCTTTAGCATGCATTACTATCTACTATACTATAAACTTTATTATTGTCAGCTCCCCTCACTAAAATGAAGACTCCCCCAGACTGGTATTTTTTGCCTAGTTTTTTCTTCCCCACCTCTGCATCCCCAGCTTTTAGAATAGCACCAAGTGGTTGGCTACTATGAGTGTGGTCCTCAGAGCAGCAGCTGCAGCTGGAAGTGTATTAGAAATGTAATCTTGGGCTCTCCCCTACACCTGCTGAATCAGAAAGTACATGTCAACAAGATCTCTGGGGGATCACACGATTAAGTTGGAGAATCTACGCCCAGGCACATTGCAGGTGTACAGCACTTATTGGTTGGAACAAACCCCTAACACTGCCTTACTGTCCGCCTTCTGCACAGATGCTCCTGGGGGCCTCTTGTGAAACATGAGCTGGTCCAGCCAAGTCCAGTGGTGGCAATCCTGCTCCCAGGACCAAGGCAGGAGGCCACCTCCTCCAGGAGCCGTGGTGGTGCCCTCCTGAGACCTCCTCTGGCCACATCTGTCATCTGTCCCGGCTGAGTGACAATGACCTGGCTTCGGGCCTCTCTCTCTCCCCTCCATCCTCTGGGTTTCTGGAAGGCTGGATTCTCTCCCCAAAGGCACAGCTGCTCCAGCCTCCGCACTCGGCTCCCTGGCCTGGTTTAGTTCTTCTGGCTCCATCCTTCTCATGGTAGCCAGAAAGATCTTCCTAAACACCAATCAGACCACAGAACTCCCCTGTTTAAAAATCCTTCCGTGAGAGGTGCAAGTTGGCAAAACAAAATGAAAGAACCAACAGGACAGGCACAGGAACCCTTTCTCGGGAAGCTGCCAAAGGATTTGCTTCACAGAAGTAAAGGAGAAAACCAAGAAAAAGGAACCTATGAGATCAAGGAGATAAGATCTAGCTCAGAAGAAAGACAAAAGGAAGGACTCCACAGATGACGATAAAGGGAGCTCCGGGGACAGCTGTGTAGCAGGTTAAGGGAGAACCTGCTTCCATAAATGCACAGAGAAAGGAAAAAGGCTGCTAATTAACAAGCTAAGCCTTGGACTTAAGAAGCTGGAAACAGGAATCCCTGGCAGTCCAGTGGTTAGGACTCTGTGCTTTCACTGCCAAGGACTTGGGTTCAATCTCCGGTCAGGGAACGAAGATCTTGCAAGTTGGAGAGGTCAGGGTCATGCCAGGACAGGGCTGGGCACAGAGTGGTGCCCAGGGAGCGTACCTGCCCATTACTACAACAGGCATGGGTGGCAGGACCCTCATGGCACTGCTCCTGGTCTTATTCCTTCAATTCTCCACTCTCTCCACCCTGTCACCCCCGCTACAACTGTGTCCACAATCCTGATCCATCCATGCCCCTTTATTGGTTTTTTTGGACTCTGGGTCTGCTGGTCTCTCTTCTCCTCTTAAGCTTTTCTTTCTAATAGCTGGTCAGAATCATACAAATCCTCAGCATCTAGAGATCCAGGCCACAGACAGAATCCAGGCAGGGCTTCAGAGTACCCCAGCTTTCTCACTTTTAGGGCTGTGACTACAGGCAGGGTCCTTATCCCTCTATGCCTCAGTTTCCCCCATCGTAAAATACAGATAGTAACAGTACCCACCCATGGGTTGGCTGCTGATTCATTGAGATCAAATCAGTAGAGCGCTCAATGCCAGTGAGGCACCAAGGACAGCTTCAATATGAAGGGACCAGGATTATTAAGAAAAGGTGAGACATGGACTTCCCCGGCGGCTAGTAGTTAAAGACTTCTCCTTACAGTGCAGGGGGTGAGGATTATATCCCTGATTGGGGAGCTAAGATTCCATATGCCTGGGGGCCAAAAAATCAAAACATAAAGCAGAAACAATACTGTAATAAAATCAATAAAGTCTTTAAAAATGGTTCACATAAAAACAAGGTTTTAAAAAAATAAAAGGAAAGTAAGAAAAGGTAAGACAGGGAATTCCCTGGTGGTCCAGTGGTTAGGACTCTGAGCTTCCACTGCAGAAGGCAGGGGTTTGATCCCTGGTCGGGGAACTAAGATCCCATCAGCATGGCAAAAAAAAAATAGGGACCACTCAAGAGTCTGACAACCACTTGATGGTTATACTTGATAAACCACTTCCCTGTTTATTTTACATTCTGAAATTAAACCGGTCCTATTCCCCCCCAATAATCAAAACATGGCCATTACTTTGTTACTGTCTGGTACTGGGTCTCACCTAGTAATTAAACAGCATTTGCAGAGCAGTTACTATGTGTCAGACACTGTTCTGGGCATCAGGGACATGCGGGACACAGGAGACAGAAATCCTTGTCCTCATGGATTGGAGACAGGGTAAATCTCACAGTGCTACAGGAAAACAAATATAGTAAGTGAAAGGACTCAAGAGTGTAAGGTGGGGATTATAATGTTAACCGAGGGGTCAGGAGCAGGTGACAAGCCAAGTCTTTTAGAAAACCTGGGGACTTCCCTGGTAGTCCAGTGGTTAAAAATCCCCCCTCTTACGCAGGGGGACTCAGGTTCGATCTTTGGTCAGGAAACTAAGATCCTACATGTCACAGGGCAACTAAGCCCGAGTGCCTCAAACACTGAGCCTGTGTGCTCTGGAGCCCATGTGCCACCACTAAGACCTGACACCACCAAATACATACATAAATATCAAAAAAAAGAAAAGAAAACTTGTGCTTTTAGGAATAATGCAGCTTTACCAGAGTTGCTAGCAATAGTAAAGAAAAAAAAACCTATATATATATACATATATAATATATCATTCTGCATGAGTAAGCAGTTCATGTGGTCACAAAGAGTCAAACACGACTAAACGATTGAATAACAACAAAGCTTCAGATAAACCCAGGTTGGAAACACATTTAAGATTTGAGGAAAAGGCAAAGTAACTTGGAAAGCAAACACATTTTTTAAGACAAACAAATAAAGGAAGGAGGCAGGGGAAGCACTGCATCACCAGGGGGCGCCCAGATGTGACAATTGGGTACAAGGAGGAGAGGCTGGCAACTTTTCCCTAAACCAACGGGGTTCCAGATCATTCATTGCGACCTGGAAACAAAATGTTAAAAATCCAAGAAAGCTGGGAAAGATTGAAGGCAGGAGGAGAAAGGGATGACAGAGGATGAGATGGTTGGATGGCATCACCGACTTGATGGGCATGAGTTTGAGCAAGCTCCGGGAGTTGGTGATGGACAGGGAAGCCTGGGGTGCTGCAGTCCGTGGGGTCGCAAAGAGCCGGACACCAATGAGCAGTGACTGAACTGAACTGAACTGAAGGACAAACAGGCAAAACTGGCATGAGGGGCTGAAAATGAATCAGGAGAAGAGTAACCCACACCAGAAAAAGGAGCACAGACGCCACCAGAGATGCAAAACTGCCCCAGTGTTGTGACAGCCACAAGCGCCCCAAGGGGAGGGTGGCAACCTGTACCTGGGACAGGTGCCGGCAAATAGTAGGTGCTCTGTCAACACGGTGGATGATTCAAGGGATGAACCTCCATTTTCCAGAAGAGGAAACTGAGGTCCTGGGGGGTTAAATGCCTTGCCCAAAGTCACAGAGCAGGGGGGTGATGGAACCAGGATTCAAATCTTGGTGTTATGGTTCTGGAGCACATGCTCAATAAATTTTTCTGGAAAGAATAAAATTAATAAAAATGCATCACACTTACAAAGAACTTAATATGCACTAGGCATATGATACATGAGATCTCATGAACTGCTGACAAGAGTTTCATGGTTGGAATGTGGCCCATTTTACATATGAGAAAACGGAGGCCCAGAGTAGGCAAGCAACTTGGCCAAGGACACACAGCAGCAGAGGTGGGGATGGGAACGTGGGCCTACGGGACGGGACGCTGATGCTTTTAACCATAAGCTTTCCTATTAGAGCCAATTTAGGGGATAAACTCCGGAAGCCTGTAACAAATGAACCAAACTGTTTTAAAATTACTTACAAGTTGCGAGGTCCCAATGACTAAAAAGTCGGGAGAGAAAAAAAACACAGTTGTTAGAAATATCTCCTATTCACTGAAATACCTGGAGTTGGGCCAGGCTGGGCATTGGTGAGTGAATTATTTATATTTGGCTGGGGCTAGGAATGGGAATGGGAACAGATTGAGTTTCTGAGCACCCCCTCAGGGAGTCAGGCCTGGGCTTAGGTGCCAGGGACAGAGGGTGGGGAACTAGAAGAGTCAGGACACAGGAGCAACCTGGGAGAGAAAGGAAAAGGCAGTCTGGCTGGTGTCTCCCTCACCAGTCTTTCTCTACCGCCCTCTCTCAGGTCTGCGTTTCCCGTTCAAAAAAATGACAACTCACATGCATCAAGCACTTATTCAAGCACTTTCTATGCTTACCTCCCTGAAATCTCTAACCTTCCTAGGGTTACTGACCCCATTTTATGATTGAGGAGAGGCCGAAAGACTTGCCCAAGGGCACAGAGAAGGTAAGTGGCAGAACTGAAGACTGGTTCAGACTTCCCTGGTGGTCTGCTTGTTAAGACTCTGGTCTTCTGATGCAAGGGCACAGGTTCGATCCCTGCTCCAGGAAGATCCCACACGTGGTGGAACAACTAAGCCTGTGTGCCACAACTACTGAAGGTGGTGCACCTTACAGCCCATGCTCTGCAACGAGAGAAGCCACTGCAATGAGAAGCCCAGGCACTGCAACTAGAAAGGAGCCTTTGCTCACCGAAACTAGAGAAAGCCCGTGGGCAGCAATGAAGACCCAGCACAGTCAGAAGTAAATAAATAAACAAATCTTAAAAAAAAAAACAACAACAAAAAAAACCTGAAGATGGCTTCAGTTCTCACTCTGCCCTACTCATGACATTGAACCTCAGTACAGGAGCACAGATGCTAAGTCAGGATGCCTAGGTTGGAATCCCACGTCTACCATTTAATGCTGGATGACCTTGGGAAAGTTGCTGAACCTCTCTGTGCCTCTGGTTCCTTACTGTAGAACAGAGCTAATAACAGCACCTACAACTTTGGGGTGTCGTCAGAATTAAAGGAGTTAGCACATACAAATAGCTAAGAACAAGGCCAGGCACTTCCTAAAAAATAAGTGTTAACTGGAATTGGAATGGCTGTGGGGAAACCCTCTCCCTGCCCCCGCATGTTTCTGACCTGGGATGTGCCCAGATCAGTGCCACGTTTTGAGAAAACACCCCTGGGGCTCCACTGAAAAGGAGGGAATCCATTAGCACCTGTGACCAAGTCACATTCCTGGGGTGGGGAACTTCCCACCAACTGCTCTGAGACTAAGGACTTACCCTGAGCCAGGAGGACGATCTTATGAAGACTCCTCTCTTCTCAGTGGCATGTTGTTCCCACAATAGATAAGGGCACTGAGTTTCAGAGACAGGACACTTGCCCAGATCATAAAGGAGTGAAGAAAAGATCTGAATGCCGGACTGCCCATACACATAAACCACCACACTTTTCTAAATCCCACTGGAGAAATAAGAGTGCAGGAGTCGTCTCTATGGCCTCTTCTGGCCATATTACCCTATGTGGCTGTCCGGTTTATCGGGAGTTTCTGGCTGGACTAAGCAAACTATCGCTACAGGCAGGCCCCTAATCTCTTGCTCCCCACCGTACCCACAGTCCTGGATCCTAACCTAAACACCACTCTACCACTGATTTCTTTCTTTCACCATCTCAGCTTGCCCTCCTGCCCACAATCCGATCCAGAGGCTCCAACCCACCGCTTTCAGAACTGGCCTCTCCCTCGGAGCCTCCAGACCCTCTCATTCATCTAGCACTGACTCCCATGCCTTTCCACATCCTCCCGGCTAAAACCCTCGAAATTGCCCCCTTCTGGGCCTCTGCCTGGACGCCAACTCCCTTCTCCAACTCGGGACTCCTTTCCCCAACTCTGAGCTTCCTTACAATCAATCCCAAAGCTCGAGTCTCTCCCCACCTTCAAGACCCATCCCCAGCCCCCATTCTACAATTCCCTCCGGCTCCCGTCTCCCAATCCCCTCCCCCAAGCGATCTCCCCCTCATCCAGCCCCTTCTTTAGCCCCTGCCTCTTCCCTCTCGCTACCGGGTCCCGAATTCCCGCACGGGTTCTCAAGCGCCCCCGGCCCCGGTTCGAGGTTCTCACCATCACCCCGCGCTGCAGCTCCCTCGGCTACGCGGGTTTCCCCCACTCGCTCCTCTCTAGCCTCCCCTTCCGGGTTCCCGCCCCGAAGCCCGCTGGGAATTGGAGTCCGGGAGGCCCAGGACTACATCTCCCAATAGGCAGCACGGTTAGGCGCGGAGGCGGGGAAGGTAGCAAACTGGGCGGGCTGAGGAAAAGACTGACTCCAACTCCCAGGAGGCAGAGAGGGCGCCTGACAGCGCAGGCGCACAGAGCGCCCCCTCCCGGCGCGCTGGGAGATGCAGTCCAGCCTCCTCCATTTTGGCCCGGGGCCCTTGGAAAAGAAATTGAGAAAATTGTAAAGGGGCGTTTGTGAGGGGTGGAAAGAGCAAGTTTACCGATTCCCTTAAACTGATTAACATAATAATTAACAGTGCCTCGTATTTTCTCAAACACTTTCCCATCTATTTTTACCGCTGGTTTTCTTACCACTAATTTACAAATAAGGAAGTTAGCCTTAAACCTTAGGAGGGAGGAAAGCTCCATATACTAGAAATTTGTACATATTATAGTTATAATAGAGGATTCAAGAAGACAAGCACCTTTGTGTATCTTGTTCAAACACCCAGAACAGTGTAAATAAGTGTTGAGTAAATATTTATTGCATGCTAATTATATGCCTATTGAATTTGCCTACAATGCAGGAGACTCCTGTTCGATTCCTGGGTCAGGAAAATTCCCTGGAGAAGGGATAGTCTACCCACTCCAGTATTCTTGGGCTTCCCTGGCGGCTCAGACAGTAAGGAATCTGCCTGCAATGCAGGAGACCTGGGTCATTCCAGGGTTGGGAAGATCCCTTGGAGAAGGGCATGGCAACCCATTCCAGTGTTCTTGCCTGGAGAATCCCCATGGACAGAGGAGCCTGGCAGGTTACAGTCCATGGGATTGCAGAGTCGGAGACAACTGAGCAACTAAGCACAGATATGTGCCAGACACTCTGCAGAGAATCCAGGCATTATCCCAAATTTATAAAAGCTAAGGCAGAACTAGATTGAGAATTTTCTCCATGGCAACACAGCCAGAAAGTGATTTAAACTGAAATGTGCTGGACACCAGGGCCTCTACTCTCCTTTAGGTTGCTAGATTGCCTCCCTTTAAGCAGTATTTTCCTGTCCATCCTTCTCATAGGTTGTGAGAGTGAACCTTCTAAAATGCATAGTTCGCTATACTAAGAAACATAACTTCATGAGAGGAACTGCTATTAAGGCCTGATTCCTGTGGCCCTCTTCTTTGAATCTTTTCGCAATTTATCTCTCTTTAACGCAGCCTCTACCTCACTAGATTCTCACAGTTTGTGAGCCTTCCCAACTGCACTAGGAAGACTGTGGCTAAATCCTCAACTTCTAGCATGGGGCTTGGCACACATAAGTCCACATTAACCCTGTGCTAAAAGGAAAAGTTGGAAACCGGACACCAGAGGGCGGGAAGGAAGATTAGTCCGATCTCCCTTGCTTCCTTATAGTTGGCAGTTGAGGAAACCCCGCCTCCTCGCTCGGCTCCTTTGGCCTCGGACCTCTGAAATGGACTAGGGGCGTGGCCAGGAGGGGCGGTGTCTGCCGAAAAGGCGGGAAATGGGAGAGCCCTGATTGGTCGGCCTTTTGGCGCGCACGGGCAAAGACTGACAGGAGGCGCGAAGCCAGGCTCGCGCTGTGTTGGAAGACTGGGACCTTCCCCAGGCGCGCGTGCGCACGGCCATTTGTACCCTGCCGTTTCCTCTCCAGTCTCGTGCCTAGCACACCTTGGCAGGAACTGGTGGGGGCGTAGCCTAGCCTCAAGCGCTCACTTTTGCTCTTCTCTTCAGGCCTCAAGCAGAAACCTCACGCCAAAGGGGACTGCGCCCACCTCACGCTTGGGCTCGGAACGTGGTGGCCAAGGCTAGCGTGAGGCTCCCGCACGCGACCAGCCTCCGGGGGCCAGCGCGAGACACTGTTCAATCGGGCTTCCAAGTTTGGGGCTGGCGCAAAACCAGAAGGGGGGTCTCTTGAGGCGGATGCTGGAGGCCAAGGGGAATAGTTCGGGGGCTTGCCGGTCAGCCCAGAGCCTGGGGTCCACTCAGGAACGGCACTTCCTGGCCGTGGCCACTCTGGGAGTTTCGGGGGGAAGGAGGGCGGGTGTGCCTTGGGTGCCCAGGCTGTATGCGAGGTGGGACCTGGGCAGCAGAGCCAGAGTTTGGATTTGAGGCAGGGCCTAGGTTTCCGGGTCCAGGCTCAAGTTTGACGTATGAAGTCTCTGAATAATGCTGGGGACTTGGGGGTCACCGGTTAGGACCTGTAGTCTTGGGATTTGTGTCTGGATAGAACTAGTTTTGGGAAATCTGAAATTTTGGGGTTTTGTCACTGAAAACTTTCCTGTTGGAATCAGAGATACTAATGTGGGAATCTATAAGCCTAGAGTATAATTTGGGGGCCTGAGGTCTAATTTTGGAGAATTGAAGTCTCAATATAGATTTAGGGTTTAGAATCTTAATATAGAGTATGAGGTGTGAGATTTAGGGTTTGGAGTCCCATTTTGGAACTTTGAGAACTGTTAAGGCCTGGAGTCCCCCACATTGAGTATGGGGCTGCAGTTTTAGCGTTTGGGTTTTAGATAGAATTCACATGTGAGATCTCAGTTTAGGCTTGGGGGCACAGTTTGGGGGTTTGAAGTGACAGTTTGAGGGTCTAGAGGTCTTCGTTTTCAGATCTGAGGTAAATTTGGGGGGGTTGAGGTTTGCTTTTGGGAGCTTGGGTTTCTTTGTTTAGGGTTTGGGTTCTTAGTATTAAGGTTTCTGGTCTGTGTTCTTAATATTAGTATCGGGCTTATATTTGGAGATCAGAAGTTGACAGTTTAGGGGTCTAGAATACCTTAGTATTAGAGTTTAAGGCTTTTAGGTTTGGGAAAGTCTCCTTTTTAGGCTCTAGGTCCTCATTTTAGATGTTTAAAATCATATGGTTGCTGTCTTAATATCATAGTTTAAATATCTTAAGCCACAGTTTTCAGGTCTGCTCTCCACTGCAGAGTCTGACATCTCATTATTAAGATTAAAGCTCTGAATCAAAGTTTGGAAATCTGCTGCTTTTAGTTTTAGGTCTGGATCATTATTTACAAGCCCAAATTTGCAATTTGAGATTCATGGACTTCAGTTTAGACTTTGGACATTTTCATTTGTTCTATTGGCCTATGTTTATGGGGACTCAGGAATTTTGGGGATCTCTTGAGTGCTCAAAGGAGCACCATAGGGGGAAATGAGGCTGCCTATCATACTGTGCATTCTTCTTGGAATCCCAGAGGTCACTAATAATTCTTTATTTTCCCCTCTTTGCAGATGTGGGATTCCAGCAAATGTGTGTGTTCTCCTGAACAGCCCAGAACCAATTCCCTGAGTCCCAGTGACAGGTAAGGGCTCCCCCTGGCCCACCTCCCTTGAAGCTCCAGCCACTCTGGTAGAATGATAATAACAATAGTGTTTACTGAGCATTTACTAGTTTGCCAGGCATTTTGCTAAGCTTTTTGTTTGTATACCCGTTAATCCTGACAACAACTCCAGGAGGAAGTAGGTGCAAATATTACTGCCATTTCAAGATGAGAGAACTGAGGTAGTTGGCAAAGATCATCTGTAAGCCCTTGCAGGTTTTGACATTCTGATTTTTTTTAATGCCCTTCCTTCCTTTCTTTTATTTATGTATTTATTTTGCCATCAAGCCCCTACCAAGTGTCAGGAATCTAATAGAGAGGTTTTCCCAGCAGATGAGGGTTGGATCAGATGTCTCCCTTCCTCCAACATCTGGATAAAGAAGAGAGCCAAAGTTCATCTTATCCCTTATTTTCTTCCCCAGTGACTTTTCATCTACCTGTCTCTTCATTTATTAACTCCAAAAATCAGCATCCGCTTTATTTAGGTTCTCTACTTAGGAACTGTGCTCAGAAGGAGCACATGAAGACAATGAAGAATTTCTCTCCTGCTTGCCTATTCTTCCTGGAATTCCAGAGGTCACCAACAGTGCATTCTCTTTCCTCCCTTTTTAGACGTGGAGTCATTGTATTAATAAAGACCCAATTGCAATTAACAGAAACTTAGCTAAAACTGGCTAAGGCATAAATGGGGATTTACTGGATCCTTTAAACAAAAAATTCTGGGGCATCAGGCGAGGCTGGTTCCAAGTGAGGGGTTAAATGATATGGCCAGAAATCTGCCTGTCTTGGCTCTGTCTGGGTTGGCTCTCCATTTGTGAGGGCAAGATGGCTCCTAAGCCCCTCCAGGTCCATGTTCTGCCAACCTGACAAGCCTGGCAGAGATTTTCTCCCCAGGATCCATTGACTCCGATTGGTCAAGCCTGTGTTACTACCCAAATCCTCAACCAATCCCTTGACTTCTTGATTAGACTTTGCTTCAGTGCTCCCTAATGGAAGGGAGAAGTCAAGTAATTGGTTCAGAATTTGGGTAGTAACCCAGACTTAGCTAATCAGAGTCAATGGATCCTGGAAAGAGAATCTATGCCAGACTTGTCAGGTTGGCAGGATGTGTACCTGGAGTGACTGAAAGGTCTCTTGCCCTCACAAATGGTGAGCCAACCCAGACAACATCAGAGCCAAGAGTGGAAGGGGAGGTTGGGTTCAGACTCTGTGAACGACATGGACTGAGAGTGGGGGAGGGATCGTAAACCAAAGGAAAGTATTACCAGAAAATGGGGATTGGATGTTGGTCAACCAAAAATGACAGTTTTATCAACCATAGTCATCCAATACAATACCTCCACCCTACTCTCCAACATCCCTTATACCTAAATCGTTCCAACAAATGACTGTCTACCTTCTATCTTGAACAAACCTTTCATGAGCACGCCCTTGGTGCTAAACACCTGGACAAGATCACACTTTCCAGCCAGCTCCGTTTTATAAATAAATTATAAACAGGTTTGGAGAGATGAAAGCACTTGTCCAAAGTCACACAGCAAGTGGCAGAGCTGGCATTTCAACCAGATCTATTTGCTTCAAAAGCTGAAGTTTATAACCAACTGTTATACTGCTTCTTGGGACTGCCCCTTGCTTTCCCTCATTTTGGGGTGGCTCTTAAATTCTTGCACATGTTAAGCAAATTAGGGTCTGGGTCTTGGATTTCACATAGCTGATATGAGAAATTTGGACTGGCTTTTTTAAAGATTTTTTTGATGTGGATCACTTTTAAAGTCTTTATTGAATTTGTTACAATATTGTTTCTGTTTTACCTTTGGTTTTTTGGCCACAAGACATGTGGGATCTTAGCTCCCTGACTAGGGATTGAACCCGCATCTCCTGCACTGGAAGTTAAAGTCTTTACCACCAGGGAAGTCCCTTGGACTGGCTCTTGATTAAAGCTCCTTCCAGCTCCTGTAAAATAAAGGAATAGTGAGTGTTTAGGCTGATTAGCTCAGGGAAAAGGAAACCCAAGAATTAGAGTGATTTGCCACTTCAAAGACTGAAAGGCAATCATAAGACAGAATAGCATTCTTTAATTCAACAATTTTTTGTTGAGCACCTACTAAGAGCCAGGTATTATTCCAGGAGCTAGGAATATAGCCAAGGCCATATATGACTTTTGTGGGCCGTAGGCAATTTTGCTTTCTTGAGCTCATTCCTTCATTAAAAACACATTAAAAACTGTCATTTATGACAGCATTGGTATAAAGATGAATGTAATCCAAGTTGAATTATATTAATTTTTTTCTCTTCTGATTTCAAAAGAAAACACTTTATGAGCCCCTAAAATTATCACCAGCCTTAGGCACTGTGCTTACCTGTGCCTAATGGAGAAGTCAGTCCAGGATATAGCAATAAATAAAAGGGACAAAAATCCCTGCTCTTGTGTTTATATTTATAAGGGAGAAAGAAGGAAATGAAAGAAGAAAGGAAAAAAGAGAGAAAGAAAGATTTTGGATGCCAAAAAATGATGTGGGGATGTGACAAAGAATGTGCCTGTTTATCAGGTAGTCAGGAAAGGCCTTTCCAGGGTTGTTACATTTAAGCTAAAGGCTGAATGGCAAGAAATCAGCCATGTGAAACATCAGGGCAAAGGAACATTCCAGGTGGTGGGAATGGGAAAGGCCCTCAAGGCAGAAATAAACTTGGCAGTTGAGAGAAACAGAAAAAGAAAAAAGCTCCAGCCACACAGAAAAAGACCTGTGTGGCTGGAGCTGACCTGTTCCCCACAGAATCAGAGGGCAGAGCTGGGATTAGTGAGTGAAAATCATAGAGACTGTGAGGAAGACTTGTCTGAAACCAGAACCATCCAGCAAGGAAAGAAGCCCCTTTGGGAGGGAGTGCCCGATTCCCAGAGGCCCCTGTGAGCACAGCCCTGGGTCACACTTATTCGGGACTGTTGCCCAGGAGAGACCAAAATTTTGCAATTCCTAGTTACCTTTTTCCTCCCTCCAAATAAAAAATATATATTTATATGTGTTATTCATATATAAATATAGACATTTATATGTATTATTCATATAAATACAGACATTTATATGTATTATTTATATATTTATATATAATTTGGCTGTGCCGGGTCTTAGTTGCAGCGTGCGGGATCTTTGATCTTTGTTGCAGCACCCAGGATCTTTTTAACTGGGGCATGTGGAATCTGGGTTCCCTGACAAGGGATGGAAACGGAGCCCTCTGCATTGGAAGCTTGGAATCTTAGCCACTAGACCACGAGGAAAATCTTATCCTCAGCAAATTATATAGCTGGTTCTGCTCCTAGTTGCCATTTTATGTTGTTTGTGGAACAATTAGATAAATGGATCCCTGGATGTACTGTGGGCTCTAGAAAGAGTTATTGTTTTATAGACTTTTATCCGTGTCACCAACCACACTTCCTGGCACACAGTAAGGGCTCAATAAGCAATTGCTGAATGAATGAGTGAGAATGATTCTTTCAACTTCAGAGTTTGGTTGGGGAGATAAGAGTGCCTCCCACACTGGTCCCTCATGTCCTTGAGGACAGTGAATCGATTTGTCTCCCTTTCCACAGTGTCCAGCATAGGACCTGGCAAAGAGGAGGGATCGAGGGACTTCCCTGGCAGTCCAGTGGTTAAGACTCTTCGCTCCCAATGCAGGGGTAAGGGTTTGATCCCTGGTCAGGGAACTAAGATCCTGCATGCCACACAGCACAGCCAAAAATAAAAGAGTGGGTATCAGTTCGTGAGTCTGAGTAGGAATCAGAGATACAAGTGTAATCAATGGAGTATGTTTGGCTTGATCCTGCTTTCAGTCAGGGAGAAAGACAGGGGAAGCTTCCTGGGGTGGATGGCAATTGAACCAGGCCCTGAAGGAAGATGAGATAAGGATTGGTGGAGACGAGGTGTTCCGGCTTTCCCAAATGAGTAGCAGGAGCAGTGCCAGAAGTGTGTAATTTGGGAGAGAGACGCCAACATCTTTGTGTCTCCATCTGTCAGGAGAAAGAGGTACAGGTGTGTGTACATGGATATATTATGAATTATGGATTCAGGGATTATATCCTGAAAGTTCTGCATCTGCTCAGGAGTTAACTTCTTTCACGCCCTTATTTATCTGTTCATTTAGCAAATAGGCAGTGAGTTCCCACAATGTGCCAGACCCTGTTCTAGGTGCCCCCAACTCAGCTCTCAGCCTAGTGCAGGGATCAGAGAAATGCATGAGCTCATGGTCAGGGGCCCCTTAGCAGAGGTATCTCACCTGTCCTGTGGAGTTGGGGGCTGTTGATGGGAGAGAATGGAAGGAAGTAAGAGATGAGACCAGAATGATCAGGTGGGCCAAGCTGTGGGGGGAGGGGTGGGCATTATAAGCCATGTCAAGGGTTTGATTTTTAATAAAATCAAGGACTTGATTCTTAATAATGGGATGGCATTGAGAGGTTTGAAGTACTTCTTAGGTAACTAAGGTATTCAGTCCTACGGATAACCCTCTGCGCCTGAAAGAATATCCTCATTCATTTTGCACAGATGAGAAAACCATAGACATTTTTGTGTTTCAGAAAGATCACTCCAGGGACTTCCCTGGTGGTCCAGTAGCTAAAATTCTGTGCACCCAATGCCAGGGGCCCGGGTTCCATCCTTGGTTAGGGAACTAGATCCCAAGTGCCTCAATGAGAGATTAAAGATCCCACGTGCTGCCACTAAGACCCGGTGTTGTGAAATAAATATTACAAAGAAGAAGAAAGAATGATCACCCTGACGTATAAAGAGTATGGTTTGGAGGAGGCCAGATGGGAGGCTGGGAGAACTATGAGGATGTCAACACATGGACTAGGGTAGGGGTGAGGAGATGGAGAGAAGGGATTGGAGGAGGAATGGGCAAAATTTGGTGACTGGGAGTTCCCTGGGGGTCCACTGGCTAAGACTGTATGCTTCTACTGCAAGAGGCAAGGGTTCAGTCCCTGGTTGGGGAGCTAAGCTTCTCTGAGATGGGGAACACTGAGACAGGTGGATTGAGGGGTGGTGTCAGATACCAAATTCCATTTTGGATGTCCTAACCAAAACCGGCTCTTGTCCCGAAACAGGAAGCAGAGGAAAAACCACACCAGCAAACTGCAAGAGCTGGCAATGATGCTGCCAGTGACCCTGAAGACTGGTACCAAGAAGCTCACCAAGGTAAAGGGGCTGAAGGAGACGAGGTGAATTTGGGAGGCAGCTCTGAACATATCAGCAATTGGGCTGACCTCCCTTGTCCTGGGAAACCTAGACCGACACACAGACCCAGTGACAGCACTGAGATTGCAAGGGTCCTGCTCTGAGTGGGAATTTCTGGGAGTCTGTGATCCCATGACCAGAAGTCTGAGGAATTCTTTCCTGCAGAGGAGGCAGGGGAAGGGACCTCCCTGGTGGTCCAGTGGTTGAGACACTGCATTCCCAATGCAGGGGGCACAGGTTTGATCCCTGGTTAGGGAAGATCCCACATGCCACGTGGCATGGTGACAAAAAAAAAAAAAGGAGGCAGGAGGAATTGACAGAGGAAAAAAATAGGCAAGGCACCAGGTCAAGGTCATCTCCCTGGGAGTCAAGACAGTCTGGATCTGAGCCCTCCAGCTCCACACCTGCAGAACTCTGGGCAGCTCACTCAGATTATCAGCCTTTCACGTCTCAGATTTCTCAGCTATAAATCAAGGAAAAATAACTGCTCCTACTCAGAGATATTGTGAGACCAAAACAACATGATAGCCATTACAGGGCCTGAATAAATGTCGGTTCCCTTTCTGACAGCCTTCTTTTGTGACTTCATTGGGATGATTTCCGAATTTGGTTCTTCTCAGAGGTTCCAGGAGAGCATCTGTTTCCTCCCCCTTTGCCAATTTCTGCACATGTGCCAGCTCAGTCACTTCAGTCGTATCCGACTCTTTACAACCCCATGGACTGTAACCCGCCAGGTTCCTCTGTCCATGGGATTCTCCAGGCAAGAATATGGGAGTGGGTTGCCATGCCCTCCTCCAGGGGATCTTCCTGACCCAGGGATCGAACCCAAGTCTCCTGAGTCTCTTGCATTGCAGGCAAGTTCTTTACCCCTGAGACACTGGGGAAGCCTTGCCAGTTTCTAGAGGCCACTTATGGTCCTTGGTTCATGACCTTTTCAAAGCCAGAAGCATAACAGCTTCTGGTCTCTCCTCTATCTCTGCTTTGGTCAACAGTTTACCCTCTCTGCCTTTGGCCCTCCTGCCTCCCGCTTATAAGGATGCTTGTGATTGCATTGGGCACACTCAGATAAGCTAGAATCAAGAATCATCTCCCTATCTCAAGATCCTTAATCACGTCTGCAAAGGCTCCTTTGTCATATAAGGCAACACATGCACAGGTTCCGGGGACCAGGCCATGGACACCTTTTGGGGAGGCATTATACAGGCCACCACAGTGCTCAAAAATAGCTGAGAAATTTTGCCCTCTTGCCCACTGGAGAATTTGGTGTGCATGGGCTCTTATAGCTCTTGGCAGGGAGGGTGGAGATGGCTGAGACACAGTCCCTGCGCTGGAGGAATGACAGTCAAGTCAGGGTACAGGCAGCAGCATTTCATCATGAGCAGAGGACCACATTCCCTTGGTAGAATCCTCCCCAGGTCTCAGCCCACTGTCCCCCCTCTTCTTGTGGCTGCACTGTGCAGCTTTCCAGATCTTAGTTCTCTATCCAGGGACTGAACCTGGGCCCTCAGCAGTGAAAGCACAAAGTCCTAACCACGGGACTGCCAGGGAATTCCCTCAGCTGTCTTAAGGATCCCACTCCTTTCCCATTTTCATCCTCCCTTAAATTAAGTCCTGGGCCTCCTGCTCTACATAAGGCCTTCATCCCAGTCAGTCCTCAGTCTTAATCATCAACTAAGCATTTATTAGTCAACGAATGTATCAGGCTCTATGCTGGGCACTTTCACACACTCAAATTTATTTCGTCCTAATGATACTTCTCTGAGCCTGAATGAATATCCTTGTGCCCATTGCACAGATGAGAAAACTGAGGCTCTAAGGAGATAAAATGACCTGCTCCCAGTGCACAGCCAGTAAGTGGCAGGTTGGAGCCAGGTCTAAGCTAATAGTCTTTGGGCTGTGTTACATTGTGTGGTGTGCGTGCTCGGTTGCTAAGCAGTGTCTGATTCTTTTCGATCCCATGTACTATAGGCTGCCAAGCTCCTCTGTCCCTGGGATTTCCTTCAGGCAAGAATACTGGAGTGGGTTGCCATTTCCTTCTCCAGGGAATCTTCCTGATCCAGGGATTGAACCCGCATTGGCAGGTGGATTCTTTACCACTGAGCCACCTGGGAAGCCAAGCATCAATAGCCATTAATCCTTAAGTAAATTATAACTCCCTCTGCGTATCAGGTTCCCTGGTGGCTCAGATGGTAAAGAATCCACCTGCAGTGCAAGAGACCTGTGTTCAATCCCTCGGTCAGGAAGATTCCCTAGAGAAGGAAATGGCTACCCACTCCAATATTCTTGCCTGGAGAAATCCATGGGCAAAGGAGCCTGGTGGGCTACAATCCATGGACTTGAAAAGAGTCAGACACTACTGAGTGACTGTTTTTTTCCCATGAATCAGATTAAATATGTTTAGTGACTATCTGTATTATATTTTATGGAAAAGTTTCACGTATGTCCCTCTTGAGACCATGCTTCCTCTTTTTAAATTAATTTTTATTGGAGTATAGTTGATTTACAGTGTTATGTTGGTTTCTGCTGTGTAGCAAAGTGAATCAGTCATACATATACATATATCCACTCTTTTTTAGATTCTTTTCCCATATAGGTCATTACAGAGTATTAAGCAGAGTTCCTGGTGCTAAGTTCCCTTGTTAGTTATCTATTTTATATATAGCAGTGTGTATATGTCAGTCCCAGTCTCTCAATTAATTCCCCACTCCCGAGACCATGTTTCCTGATTTGGGGTTTGGAACATTACTGCTGACAGTTTTGTTGTTATTCTACGGATCTATTTCAATCCAAAAAAAAAAATAGTTATAGGTATTCTTTCCTCACCTCCTTACCAGGCTAACTCTTTACACTCTTCGGTTTATTTTTTTTAATTTCAATATTTTTAATTTTTTGGCCACACCGCATGGCATATAGCATCTTAATTCCCCAACCAGGGATTGAACTTGAGCCCCCTGCAATGGAAGCACAAAGTGTTAACCACTGGACCGCCAGGGAAGTCCCCACTATTCAGTTTCAATGCTGCCACTTCAGACAGACCTTTTTGGATACCCAAGTCTAATTGTATCATGCTCTTTTATTCCTAATGCTTATCACACAGTCAATAATTTTATATGAATTATGAGTTTATTAAGGTCTGTTGCCCTCCCTGTATTGTAAGTTCTGTGAAGGCAAAAAAAAGTTTGTGTAGCTCACCCTTTTTGTGGCTTAGTGGCTGGTATCTTTTTTAGCTTAGTATCTCCAGTGTCAAATCAGCTTCGACTTAGTGGCTGGATGGGGGATGCCTGCTGGTGCTATGGGGGAAGAGTCATTCCTTCAGTGATAACTGGCTTCGTCACCTCTCCGTTCTATGTGCTTAGGATCCAGAAATCCATCAGCTACATTCTCGTACTCTCAACGGGTTCAAGGTCAATGGGAGAGAATGACATATCAACGGATAATTATAAAACAGTGTGGCAAGTGCCTTGGTGGAAACAGGCCCAGGGTGTCACAGGAGTGCTGAGGAGGGACATCTGAGCAGCCTAGGTGCGGGGTCAGGAGGTCAGGAAAGCTTCTGGATGGCGGGGAACGCTGTGCTGAGGCTCAAAGAAAGAAGCCAGGGAGGAGAGGGGGACTGTGCACATGCCTAAGGGCCAGGGACAAGAAGCCCAGCAGCTGCTGATGCTGAGTCGCTTCAGTCGTGTCCAACTCTGTGTGACCCCATAGACGGCAGCCCACCAGGCTCCCCCATCCCTGGGATTCTCCAGGCAAGACCACTGGAGTGGGTTGCCATTTCCTTCTCCAATGCATGAAAGTGAAAAGTGGAAATGAAGTCGCGCGGTCGTGTACGACTCTTCGCAACCCCATGGACTGCAGCCTACCAGGCTCCTCTGTCCTTGGGATTTTCCAAGCAAGAGTACTGGAGTGGGGTGCCATTGCCTTCTCCAGTATGTGCCCCCAAAACCGCACTGGGAGGCAGGCAGGCCTAGCTTCACACCCCTGCTCGGCCACGCCCTCTCTGTAACCCAGCGATCCCTTCAGCGCTCTGGGCTTGTCTTCAGAGCTGTAACCGTTGGCTCCCTGGGCCACGGTGAGGACTGAAGAGCACAACAGGAACCTCTCTGCCCATGGTGGGTGGATTGCTGGGGTGGGGCCGCAGGGGTCCTGGAGCCTGACTGTCCCTGGTCCCCAGCAGCCTCATGTGATCTTGAGTGCCTGCTCAACCCTGTCTTTCTTTTGGGAGCAGAAGGAGGTTCTCTTGCACATCCTGCAGTACATTCACTACCTACAGAGCAGCATCAATGTGACCAAGGCCTTGCTCCAACTCCACGCCAACCATGGGCATGGCGAACTCGAGGGTAAGTAAGCTCAGCCGATGTTCCCAGTGCCTGCTATGTCCAGGCTGTAGGGGACACTGAAGTGACCTAAATGGTTCCCATCCTCCTGGATCTCATAGCCTGGCGTGGGTCCAAGATGCTGTGACCCCAGAGGAGTGCGTCTTGGGAAGCCTGTCAGGGGAGGGCCCTTGGAGCAGGCCTTCAAGGACAGCGGGGACCATGCCAGGCAAACAAGAAACAATGTGAGCAGGAGCCCGCAGGCACAAGAAGACACAAATGGAAGGCGTGGGGACAGGCAGGTCATCAGGTGTGACTGGAGGGGCTGTGCAGCACCCAGATGACGTGCACAGACTCCAGAGCCAGGTCCTGACTCAGACACATCCGTCTCATGACCTAAACTGCTCTGTGCCTCAGTTCCCTCATCTGCAAAATGGACCAGTAAGAGTACTTCCTTTATGTTTGTTGTGAGAATTAAATGAGTTAATACACTCAAGGAGTGTTGTCACACAGTGCCCGGAACATGCCAGTCGTCCCACATTGTGTGCGCTGGGTGGTGTTGTTACTGGTGTGAGAAATACCCTGGCAAGAAGGGTAGGAGATGAGGCAGAGATGAGATTCTGAAGGGCCTCGAGAGCCTGGCTCGGGAGGGAGATAGAGAGGATGAAAACGACTGAAGGACTGTAAGCCAGAGGAAAACCACAGTCAGAGTGGCTGTTTAGGAAGAGGTCCCTGACATCTAGTGTGGGGGTCATTAAGTAAGAAACTGGAGTCAGGGAGACCAGCGGGGACACTTCTAGGAGGGACCTGGGCAGGAGACCGCAAGCAGATGCAGCACCATGGCTGAGAGTGTGGGCTGAAGAGGGTCAATTTGGGAGATGTTCACAAGGAAGAATTGTGAGGCCTCGGGAAGAGGCTGCGGGCCACCCACCATCTTGAGGAGGTAGGAAGAGGAATTGGTTTGGGAGGGGAAGACGGGTAAGCATTTGGGAAGCACTGAGTCAGTCTTCTGTCTGGGCCAAGGCCCAGAATGGACCTGCAGATACCTGAGTTTTCACCTGTACTTCTGCCACCTGGCTGTGGAACTTCAGACAAGTCCCATCTCCTCCCAGGACCTCAGTTTCCACTTTTACAAAGTTTATCTGGGGACTGCAGCAGCCTCCCTCCCCACCGTCCAGTGGGAAGCATTGTCCACAGGCAGGACTCAGGCTGGACGAGGGTGAAGCCATCTGACCTGCCTCCTTCTCCATCCTCTGCAGGGTTGGATTGGAACCCTGCTGCAGGCCCCCCAAAGCAGAGACTCTCCACCCCATCCAGCTCCCCACACTCTCAGAAGTCCCGTCTTTGGGGAGCATGCCAGAAACCTCGGAAGAAAAAGCCTACCCGAGCGTCAGGTACAAGCCTGCAGTAAAACAGGAAGCAGGAGTCCCACAGGAATTCTGGCTCCTTCTCCAGGCTCGTCACCACTCCAGGGAGGGCGAGTCAGCAGTCCTGAGCCTGGACCAGGCTCTAGATTCAGATATGCCTCGGTTCAACTCCTGGTGCCCTCCTCTTCCTAGCTCTGAGGCCTGGGGTCGGGGTGGGGGGTGTCACTCTCATCCTCTGAGCCTCCGTTTCCTGGTCTGGATATTGGAGTGCCTGCCACAGGGTGGGCCTCAGGATTAGGAGCCCACATGCACACCTCTCAGCAGTGCTTAAGTGGCGGGGCATGTGGCCAGTGCCCAGCAAATGGAATCACTGTCAGCATTTATCATCCCTCTGTCCTGTCATCCATCCCTGGGCTGGGGCAGCAGGGCGCATGGGTGATGGAAGGACCCCTGTGTGGGAGGCGAGGGTCCCAAGTCCCACCTCAGCCATGCTACTGACTCACTACCTGTCTCTTCCCCTTTTTGAGCCCCATTTTCCATGTCTTTAAAAAGGGAGTTGGGGGACTTCCCTGGTGTTCCAGAGGTTAAGATTCCACTTTCAATTCAGAGGGAACTGGTTCAATCCCTGGTTGAGGAACTAATATCCTGCATGCCACATGACCTAGCTTTAAAAAAAAGTGGAGGGGGAGTCGGACCTAATCAATGATTTCCAGCACTGGCTGCACATCTGAATCACTGGGATGCTTTCCCTGCCTGTGCCTCACACCCAGAACGCTGGGCTTCAGTGATCTGGGTGGAACCTGGGCATCAGTATTTTTCAGAGTTCTCAAAGTGATTCTAACATGGGCAAAGGAAGGGGGTATCCGACTAGATCTTTAATTGAGGATCTGGGCTTACCTGAGAAGGACTGAGTGACCCAGCCAGGCAAAGCTTTGAAGCAGGTCACTGGGGCCAGAACAGAATGTCTCCACCCCAACCCCAACCACCTTCTGGAGACAGTCCCCCCTGCCCCCACCAGCCCTGTCTGATGCCATCTCTCTCCTCTCCCAGAACGCCAGACCCGGGCCCAGAACCCTCGTCGTTGTCTGGCCTTGGAGAAGCCTGAGAAGCTGGAAACCCCATCTCCAGACCAGAAAGGAGGAAATGTGGTGGGGACCACCACCCCTCCAAGATGCTGGGACTCCTGCAGTCTCCCCAGGGCTGAGGCATCCTCATCTCAAGGTGACAGGAAGGGAGGAAGATGCCAGCTGACATTGCTGGATGTGGCTGAGAACAGCATCCACTGTGACATCTCAAGTTGGTCTCTTTCCTCTCCACTAACTTGGCCAGTCATTTACACACCACTGATCAGGCGCCTCCCAGCGTCCTGGACACAGTCCTAGGAGCCGGGGATTGGACCATGGACAAGAGAGGTGCCGTCTCTTGGCCTCTTTCCCAGTTTGCTCTTCCCTTTAGTCTCGGCTGTGGGTGTAAGGCAGGGGACAGAATCAGTTCGGCCCTCACGCGAGGGCTGCAGTTCACAGAACTGGGGGCAAGAGCCAGGCCTCCTCCTGAGCCTCCCTTCCTTGAAGCAGCCAGCCAAATGCTCCTGTGAGCCAGCTTCAAAGGTGTGACACCCCCAGAAGACACAGGCAGGACTGGAAGGCGAGGCCTCGGGGCATCCTCTTCCTCTGCCCATTCATTCAGCCCTTCCTCCCAGAGCCTATCCTCTGGGCCAGGCCACGGGCATGGTGCTAGTGACACTCCGGTGATCCCATACGCTCACTTCCTGGGGTCACCCATGAGTGGTGGGTGTTCCAGATCGTCTGTTAATCTTGTGACCTTGGGCAAGTTTCTTTAGAGCTCAGTGCCTCCATTTACTGAACTATAAATGGGCATTGGACTTCTGGTGGCTCAGACAGTAAAGCGTCTGCCTACAATGCGGGAGACCCGGTTTCAATCCCTGGGTGGGGAAGATCCCCTGGAGAAGGAAATGGCAACCCACTCCAGTATTCTTGCCTGGAAAATCCCATGGACAGAGGAGCCTGGTAGGCTACAGTCTGTGGGGTCGCAGAGTCGGATACGACTGAGCGACTTCACTTTCACTTTCAAATGGCTATTATAATAACCATATCCTTTGGCAAAGGGGTGCTGAGTAGTATGTAAAATGATTAAAACTGTGCTGGCATGGTAAGTACTATACACTTGTTTGCTACCATCATCTTCATCATCATTATTGCACTTAAATATTTTATCTTCTTTAGAGCTTCTAATCGGAGAAGGCAATGGCACCCCACTCCAGTACTCTTGCCTGGAAAATCCTATGGATGGAGGAGTCTGGTGGGCTGCAGTCCATGGGTCGCTAAGAGTCGGACGCGACTGAGCGACTTCACTTTCACTTTTCCCTTTCATGCATTGGAGAAGGAAATGGCGACCCACTCCAGTATTCTTGCCTGGAGAATCCCAGGGACGGGGGAGCCTGGTGGGCTGCCGTCTATGGGGTCGCACAGAGTTGGACACGACTGAAGTGACTTAGCAGCAGCAGCAGCAGCAGAGCTTCTAATAGAGATGTAGGATTCCAGAAACCTGGGAGTGATTCAGGGTACCCTGTGGCTCAGATGGTAAAGAATCTACCTGCAATGCAGGAGAGTTTGATCCCTAGATTGGGAAGATCCTCTGGAGGAGGGAATGGCAACCCACTCCAGTATTCCTGCCTGGAGAATTCCATAGACAGAGAAGCCTTGTGGGCTACAGTCCATGGGGTCACAAAGAGTTGGACACGACTGAGCTACTAACACCTTCACTTTCAAACCACATTCGGAGTCCCCGCCCCTAGCCTGAGGTTTTGGCTGGAGTGGGAGGAGGCAGAAGGCTGTGGGAGACCCCAGCACCTCTCCATCTGTGTCCCTGTGAGCCCTGGCATCTGGCCCAGTCACAGGACTGACCATCCCAACTTGCCCCCGTAGGCTGCTGTGTCAAAGATGATACTCAGGATTTGGGGTCTTATCCTGCTTTTGAGGCCCAGCAAGGGGTCGAGATGATCCATTTTCTCAACAAGACCCAGCCCGGTCCCAGGTAAGGGAAGCCCAGGGGATATGAGTTGGGGAGCTGACATGTTCCAGGGGAATGGCTAAGACCTGGGGAGAAATGGGGTCAATTTCCACCCTCTGCTGGTATCCGGGGTGACCACCTCTGAGGGCCTAGCTTTGCACCAGGCATTGGGAGCCCAAGGGAAAGCCCTGCTTCCTGTGTGCTGACCAGGGCTGCAGCCCCTCCCTGGCCTCCTGTCCTATCCTTCTAGCCTGTCAACACCAGTCACCCGTGTGGCTTTTTTAACAGAGTCCTTGATCATGTCGGGTTTTGGCTTTAGGCTGCTCCCTCTTATTGGGTAGAGCCCAGATATCTTAATTTGCATTTGAGACCCTCTCTTGCCCCAACTTATCTTGCCAGGCCCTCCCCCGTGACTCTTAATCCTTATCACTAAATATTCACCATTTTGGAAGGAGCCCCACCTGTGTCCCCCCGGGGCTTCTCATCCTTGGTTCCCTCTTCGTGGAAGCCTGTTCCCCTCGTCTACCTGGAAGGAACTACCCATCCTTCTACCTATCCTTCTAGCTCAGCATGGTTCTCTGTCTTGCCCTGCCCGCCTTCTCTCTTCCTCCTCAAACCCCCCTCACAGATCTGCACCCTGTGTCATCAGCTCTGATGACAGCTGGCCTCTCCTCACAAGCCCTGAAGCTCCCTAAGGGCAGGCACCTCAGCTGACTAAGGTTTCTGCCCCCAGCACCCCCCCAGCGGCGGACACAGAGCCATCCGCGTCTTAACTCCACAGTGGGCAACACTGGGACACCCAGAGGGGAAGGGCTCGCTCTGTGTGCCACAGCATTTCCAGCCAGGGCTCCAGGTCTGCCTTGTGAATTCCACCTCTTGCAGGCAGAAGCTGGTGTTCTATGATTCTGGCGAGGAGGTGGGCAAGGAGTCCCCAAATGCTGACCCTTGGATTCCCGCCTGGACTGCAGAGGGCAGCCCCCAAGGTGACTGAAGCTCTGTCTCTCCCCCTTGTAGGCGGGTGTGGGGCCTTCTTGGTACCTTCTTTCTGAGGATGGCCAGGGAAGCGGGAGAGGGACGGGTGTCCACTAGGCATGGACACAGTGCACTCGCTGTCCCCAGCCATCGGTTGCCACGGCGGACGTTGCTAATCAATCCTAACTTTCTCTTGATCCCAGAAACTGCTTCCGAATCTTTCTTAACGCAGAGCTCCAGCTAGCTCATATCAGTCTATTGGATCTAGCACAACATCATATACATACATATATATGTATATATATGCCATCCCTAACATAATTCTGGGCTTCCCTGGTGGCTCAGTGGGAAAGAACATGCCTGCCAAGCAGGAGAGGTGGGTTTGATCCCTGTGTTGGGAAGATTCCCCTTGAGAAGGAAATGGGCAACCTGTTCCAGTATTCTTGCCTGGAAAATCCCATGGACAGAGGAGCCTGGCAGGCTACAGTCCATGGGGTCGCAAAGAGCCGGACACGACTTAGGGACTAAACCACCACCACCACCACCACCATGAATCCAGGCACCTCGCCTCTTAACTTCCTCTTCTAAGCACTCACATTGAGGAACTGACAGAGTCACCTTTCCCCAGTATGGGGCACCATCTCCTCAAAGCCAGCCGCTGTATTCTGGGAGAGGGCAACACCTGACACACCCTCAAGCCTGACATTTCCTTTTCAGAGAGCCCACTGGCCTTGGGGCCTTCCCAGATTACCAACGGGATAGAGACAGACCCCCTGCAGGAGATCCTAGGGCTCAGCCCCTCCCTCTTCAGCTCCCCAGGGAAACTGCTGTCCGAACAGATCTTGGAGGACGGCAATGAATACCTGACCCAAGGTGAGCACCCAGGGCTGGACCTGAGGTTTGGTTCACTGAGAAGGAAAAAACCCACAGTGATGCCCACTAAGTATGTAGCCTTTTGCTGGGCAGTACTGGATACCCAGGGGTGAATCCTCCCAGGACAAATCCCATCCCATCCCTGGAGCCCACAGCCTGGTGAGGAGTTGTTCCAGGCTAGCCTGGTGTGGGGAAGGAAGGCTCCAGGACCATATAGTAGGGACCTACTCTGGAGGTCCCCCACAGGAGCTGGACTGTGAGCTGGACTTGGACTTGGGCAGAAGATCCCAAAGCTCAAAGCCAGCGAAGGGCACTCCAGCTATGGGGATGGCAGGACAGCAGCCCGGTGCCCCAGGAGAGGCGTTTCTGTCCCAGCCACCCTTCTGGTCTCCCTCTATGTCCCCGACAGCTCTCTTTGAGGAAATACTGTTAGATTCTGCACCCTCACCTTCTGCCTGCATCCTCAAGGAACCACAGAAGAAGGTAGGTGTCTGCCCACACACCTGTCCACACACCCGTCCGTCCTTCTTCCCACCCGCCGATTCACTCATCCGTCCTCTTGACCCTTCTGTCACCCCTACCCCTCAACTCAGCTGTCTGTCCATCATGCTTCTCCTGGTCCTTCCAGAGACTCACCCTTCTATCTTTGCCCTAACCTATCTGCTGGCCACCAGACGCCCTGCTCTGTGCTGGGCCCTTGGAGTAAACCACCTGTAAAGAATAAAAGCTAAAAGCTGCCAGGTGCCCAGAAAAACCCCACATAATCTTAGGGCTGCTCTGTGAGGCAGGCTCTCTTGCGCCCCATTTAACCAGTGAGGAAACTGAAAACAGCAGGTGACCTCTGGGATCCTTGGTTCAAAAGAGCCTCCCTCTCAGGCCCCAGAGCTGACCTCCACAGCACCGTTTGCTCCAGCAGTTCAGCCTCCAACTGACAAGAGGTGCAGCCTGGCTCTAGTCCCCAAATGATTCTCCCTCCATGTGTGGGAAGGTGGCCCTGCCTCAACGAGTAGCTGATTTCACAGTAGAAACAAAGATAGACACCCTTAGTGGAGCTCTTATAAACACTGGCCTGGCCTGGCAGGGGATGTGTGGTGGCACCATCGTGGATGAAACTGACGCTTAGAGGAGTTAAAACTTGCCTAGGGTGTGCCAGCTCCCTCACAGGGGAATTGAGAGGGAGTGCCCTGGAATAGGAGGCAGAAGCCCCCAGTCCACCTCTTCCCTGACCCGCTGTGGGAACTGGGGAACCTTTGCTTGAACTTGTGAGGTGGTGTCCAGATGAGGCTGTTTTGAACCTGAGCTGTTTCCGATGCTCATGTGACATCCCAGGAAAGCCACGGGTGGGGGCCATGAAGGGACACCACTGCCCACCTCTGTCCCTCTCCTCCCATCTTTCTCCTTCATGCCCCAGGACACGCCCCCTGAGATCCCCAAAGACCCCCCTGACTCCCACGACCTGGGCCAGTCCTCGGTCTCACTGGACCACTGCTACCTCTCGCTGAGTGAAAACAGCAAGGTGCCGTCCAGCCCCGGCTCGGAGGACATGGACACAGACTTGGTGTGGAGGCAGCAGGAGGTGAGGGAGGCGGACAGCCATTGGCCGGGTCAGTCCAGGTCTCCTGCCGGCCCTCACCTTCGGCCCCCTCACCTCTCTATGCTCCCCACCAGGACACTCAGGCTGACCTCGAGGGCCTGCAGTCCTCCAGTGACGACGGGGACTACACGTGGACCCCTACCCGGCGGGTCTCGCCCGTGCCCATGGCCGGGAGGAAGGCCAGGAAGGGCCGGGCCAGCCGGCGTCCCCCCAAGTCCAAGGAGAGCAAAAAAGCCCCTGGCACCCCCCAGATGAAGAAGAAGTGTGTCAACGGCTTCATCATGTTCTGCAGGATGAACCGGAAGCAGTACATCCGGTGAGTGGGCATCCTCTTCGACCCTGAAAGGGGCCCTGCCTCACTGTCCATCCACTCCCAGGGCTAGGCCGCCCTCTGCTGCTGATACGCTCCCCCACCACGCTTGCACCCGCCTCCCTTGGCCCCGTGCGTTGTAGGCAGTGAAACCCGCCTCAGACTTAAGAAAAAAAGGAAATTAATTGGCTAATATTAACTTATATAATTGATATAGCTGATTAATATAATTAATTAATTACTATAATCTGAAAAAAGAGGCTCCACCTTCAGCCGTGGCTGGTCCTAAGACTCCTGTGATGCTCTTGGATCTTCACCCCCTTCTGGACTCTGTGTTCCTCTTGGCTTCAAGCTCCATCCCTGTTGGGCCGGGTCGGGAGCGGGCTCACCCCTACAGCTTCAGGCTCATGTCCTGTCTCCTACCCCAGCAACCCAACGGGAAGACAGCTCTTCATTTCTAAGGTTTCAAGCAGAAGTTCTTGGAGCTGAACTTGATGGGATCTGTCAAGCGCCCAACCCTGAACAATCATTGCCAGCCTGAAGCTGGGAGTGGGGGAGGCCCCTCGAGCCTCAGTGGGGAAGAGCTGGTGCTCCTATCTGAGCCGCAGACACAGACCCTAGAACATCGGGTGGCCCCTCTCCAGCCACCCTTTAGTCCAGCTCCCTCCTCTGTCACCTCCGTTCCAGGAGGCACGAAAGGGAAGCCTTTCTGGGCAACATGGGAAGATCTGAGTTCTCAGATGAGAAAGTCAAGGCTCTGGGAGGGCCAGGGCCCCTTGTATGGTTGGCCCTTTGCCCAAGCCAGGCAGGGCTGCAGGCACCTCCTTACCTCCTCCCCGCTCCTGCCACAGAGCCTGCCCTGGGACCGCATCCACGGCCGCCACCAAGGAGCTGGCCCAACTCTGGCGGGTGATGACCCTGCAGGAGCGAAAACCATACTGGTGAGAAGCCCCTGCCCAGAGGCATGGGTGGTGGACGCTAGGGCCCTCCCTGCTCCTCTGAAAATCATTAAGAGCCTTGAGCTTCATGATGTTGGAAACAGGGTGGGAGTCTCCTCAGATGGGAGATCTGGGTGTCTCCAAAGTTTATGGAAGAGTTGGGGGAACAAAAGCAGAGGGGTGCTCCACGCCTGCCTGGAACTTAGAAGGGCAAATAGCTGAATTCTCGATTTGGAGCCTCTTGGCCCTGAACTTCCTTTGTGCTCTCTGCTTTAGGGAGTTTCTCAGAGCAGGAAACTGTCTTAACGCCCTGTCGCTTGGCCTCCTCCTCTCCCCGTCTCGACACCCCCTCCCTCCTGAAACCCCTCTTCTCCACCAACTTCAAATTGCTGCCACCTGCCCAGTCCTCAGTTGCACCCCTCTCCGGAAAAACAAGCGTGTGCGCAGATCTTAACAGGTCTTCAAGGAGCTAGCGCTTTCCTGGTGGAGCCGAATAAAGCCCTGGCCATCCCCAGCCCAGGCCCTGGTCACTACCGAGCTCAGAGCACCGGGGGTGGGGCAGAGGTGAGACGGAGGAAACCCACCCATCCTGCCACCTCTCCCCCAGCACCAAGGCGCGCAGGTTCAGCCGCCAGCACAACCGGATCGTGAAGCAGGACAGCTCCAGCAGTGAGGACGAGGACTGGGAGACCCCCAAACCCTTCTACCAGCTGCTGGCTGAGAAGGCCCGAGGCTTCCCAGACCCAGTCTCTCCGGAGTCTCAGCAAGGGTGAGGGTGCGCATCCTCCCTTGGGCCCTGCTGTTGTTGAAACCAGGAGCCGGTGATGGTTTCCTGGGCCTCACCCCCGCTAGTGCAGGCCCCCCAGGTTAGCAGGTGGCGTTATTTATTGATCCCGATGCTTTGTGTTTGCCTTGTATGGGGCAGTCTGAACTTCTGCCCCAAGGTTGGCAAGCCTCTCACAGCCCCCTTCTACTCTGGGCAGGGGAATCAGAGAAGCTACAGAGAGGGTGGAAGGAGCCCCCCTCCCACCCAAATGAAATGCAGGGAGGCGAAGGTTCCCTCTGCCTGTCCACTGCCCAGCCCAGAATCCAATGCTTTCCACCCTGTTCAATCTCACCTCACTTTCCTCCTCTTACCCTATTCTATTTATAGATTATTTATTGTTTTCAATGAAATAAAACTTTGTTACCAGCAAGAGACAAGGCCAGCTGCCCTGGGCCCTCTTCCTCAGCTCTATTCTCCGCAGACACCTCCCCAAACAGCTCCTCCAATCTGACCTTCAGGCCTGTCCCCGCTCAGGGAGCATGGATCACAAAGCCAGAAACTCAAGGTGTGCTCTCTGTACTTTAGCTTTTCTTTGGGCAAGTTGTTGGAAGGTAACCCACACCCCCGGAGGTTCTAGTTGTCTGTTTATTTTAATGGAAATGAAGGCATAACATGTCCTAGAAAAATAAAGATTTAGGATACAAACTAGACACAGGGGTCAGGGTTGCCCCGGTGGTCGGGGATCTTTGGTCTGGGGCTGGACAAGGTACCGGGGACTCTAGTCCAGGAGGTGCTAACTGAGGACCCCGGCCCACACCCCCTACACCTGTGGGCAGGAAGGGCCCAGCTGGGAGGGTCCATGAGTCTCTGGGCACAGGACTGCCCGTCCTCCACCCTGGATTCCAAGCAGTTCTGAGAACGCTGAACATCAGTGGAGCTATTAATAGTGTTTCAGGGAGTGATAGGGAGAGGGCTGGGGGTAGGGGGCAGGGGAAATTCAGCCGTTCGGCAGGGCTTTCAGCTCACAGCTAGTACCAGGTCAAGGGGGGGCAGAGCCCCCGAGTCAGGATCCCCAAATCTCCCCATATAGACCAAGGAGAGGGCTGTAACAGAGGCAGCATCCTGTCCGAGGAGTGGACCTCCAGGGCACAGAGAGGTTGAGTGCCCGGCCTGGGAGGGTGTAGTGTGTGTGGGTAGACAGCAGCCGCTGTGAGGGTCCCTCCTCCCCGCCTGGATTTTGAGCACCATTGTCAGGGGAGGCCTGGGGGCCAGCGGGTCACAGTTCCAAGGGCTCTTCCACAGGCACTGACTGTAGCTGCGTCAGGACCTTGGTCTCAGCTTCCAGCCCCTCGTCCACCTCGCCCCCCGCGGTGGCCCCCAGGAGCAGCCCCTCGGGGTCAGGGTCTGGCAGCCTCAGCACGGTGTGGGGGGCCTGTGTTCCCAGCCCCTTCTCTTCCTCTAGCAGCCCCTCGGTGCCGGCGCTCAGTTCCAGCCCAGCTGGCCAGATGGGCACGGCTGCGGGCGACAGCAGCAGCCCCTCGGGCGGGGGTGCCGGGAAACTGGGCAGGAGGCCAGAGGAGTCTGGGGAGAAGGGCAGGCTAGGCGCGGAGGCAGTGGGGGTAGGGGGCGGCTGGGGTTGCTGCTGTGCAGGAAGTGCGCCTAAGGCGTGGGCCTCCGGAAGAGCGGGGCTGGTGGCCACCGGGAGGGCTCCTTCAGGCACCGAGATGGCTGTGTCCGGCTTCAGGGGCAGGGCCAGGCTAGGGGCGGGTGGCAGGACCTGGGAGACCAGCATGCTGGTGGGGAAAGTGGCGGTGAGGATGATCTTGCCCTGCTGCACGGCCACACCTGTCACAATGGGACTGCCAGACACAGGGTTGGCCAGCAGGAAGTTTCCTGTGGGGAGAGGGGGGAGCCAAGGCGCCCAAGTGAGGATGAAGCCTATGGAGGGCATGCACAGGGATTAACCAGAGGCAGAAGGAGCCCCTTCAGGGTCAGGGTGAGGCCAAGTCTTTCTGGCCTGAGCCTCAGGAGCGTCTGGGACCCGCCAGGGAAGAGCTCCCTTCCCCCCACTGCAGTCCCAGGAGGCGCACCAGCAGCACCCTCCTCCCCAAAACAAGTGCACCCCCCCACCCAGCCACCAGAAGGGGTTACCTGGGGTAGTGGCCGAAGGCAGCTGCAGCGCAGTCACGCCCACGCTGGAGTTGATCAGGTGCACGTTGGCAGGGCCCGAGGCACCAGCCACCTTCACTGGGCTGCCTGGCCCAGCTGCCAACAGCTGCAGCGGCCCCACAGCCTGGGGCAGGGTCACCACCTGTGAGGTGGGCACCACCTGGGGCAGATTCAACAGCGGGGAGGTGGGGCCCAGGCCAGCAGGGTAGCCAGGGGGTGGGGAAAGTGGCACCACTTGGGGAGCAGCCATGGAAGTCACTGGTCCTGGGGGCAGTGGAAATGTGGCTGCCGTAGAGGGGCCAGGCACCACTTGGGGCAGAGGCGTAGGGACCTCCTCTCCAGAGGGCCCTGAAGCAGTCACCTGAGCCCCCTTGGTCTCCGGGGCTTCAGGCTGAGCCTCCTCCAGTCGAACCTCCCCGGTCTGAGGGTCCAGGACCAGGGAGGTCTTGCCCTCGCTGGCCCCTTGGGGGCTAGGCTGTGGAGCAGGGGCACCCCCAGTGAGCAGCAGGGGGCCCAGGCCGGAGGCCTCGCCCAGGGCCAGGCTGTTGATGATGACGGGGCTCCCATTGAGGAGCACTGCTGGAGAGCTGCCGGCCGCCAGGAAGCTCCCATTCACCAGGATGGAGGAGGAGGCAGGGCACGGTGCGGGAGGGGAGGCCCCGGCCAGGAATATGGAGCCTGGCGCTGGGCCCTCGGCAGCCGCCGGAGCCGCCCCCCTCTCCAGGTCCTCAGGACTGCGGCTGGACTCGTCCTCAGTAGTGGGGTTTCCATCAGACTCGCTGGCCAGAGAGAGGATTGTGAGTGGTGGACTCATGCTGTGTTTCCCCTCGGGCCAGCCCCATTCCTGCCTGGAGCCAGCGGCAAAGTGCTCCGAGGAAGCACAAGCCACCCACTGCCTCCCCATGTTCCCCAGCCCAACATTTTGTGAGCAATTTCAGAGAGTTAATGAAACCTCCTCTCTCAGACCCCAGGGAGGAGTCCCTGCAAGCCTGGTCCTGATACCACTGCCCAAAGGTTCAAGCTGAACGCTGAGGGTGAGAGGGGACCCTCCTCTCCCAACTCCTCGGCTTTAGGATCCGGGAGGCTGAGCAACCGGGTTGCCCGAAGTCTCCAGAGTCCGCCTGAAAACAGCCGAGTGGCTTTGGAGACACTAAGGAGGGATTCGCCAGCTCAGTTCCCGGTGCCCAACCCCCCCTTTCCCTTCCCCCCGGGCGTCGGAGAAGGAGCAAGAGGCCGGCGCGCAGGGTGGGAGGGGAAGGGCTTGGGTTACAGGGAAACCGGAGCTGGGGAAGGTTCACGTTTCACAACAAAGACAGACGACGGACCACGCTGTTTGGGCCCTGGGGGGTGGGGCGGGAGAGACGAAG
This sequence comes from Bos indicus, assembly GCF_029378745.1. Taxonomy (NCBI): domain Eukaryota; kingdom Metazoa; phylum Chordata; class Mammalia; order Artiodactyla; family Bovidae; genus Bos; species Bos indicus. Next base: position 53,850,792 of record NC_091777.1, read on the forward strand.
AGACAGCCGCGGTCAGGGAGGGACTGGCCGCGAAGGGGCCTGAAGAAGCCCCTACGCCCGGGAGCGAGGACAAAGGCCACTCCTTTCCCGCAGCCCCTTTTTCTCACTGCCGCCCCCAAGTCTAGCCGCGGGCGCGGATGGGATCTGGGACGGAGCCTTGAGTGGAGTAGAGGGAGGCGGTCTCCCCAGCCTCTGCGAGAGGAGCAGCGGTGTCAGGGTGGAGGGCTGGGCGAGTGCCTAGTTAATCCACGCGGATTCCTCGCGCTCGGCGGGCGCCTGAGGGTGTGAGCGGGGGGGTGTCCGAGGACAACGGGTCTGGGAGAGGGGGTACGTTCCCGGGAAAGCCGGACTAGCGCCGCCCCGGGCCCCTCACCTCTTGCAGGGCGCGCCGCCGCTGCCCCCGGTCCGGTCGCGCTGTCGTCGGTTCTTGAACCAGTTGCTGACTTGCGTGAGCGAGAGGCCGGTGAGCGTGGCCAGGCGGCGCTTCTCGTCCGGCGTGGGGTAGCGGTTGCCGCGATAGCAGGCCTTCAGCGCGGCGCGGGAGCGCTCCTTGAAGCAGTAGACGGTCTCCTCGCCGTCCCAGATGGTCTTGGGCAGCGGGAATTTCTTGCGCAGACGGTACTTGTCCACCGCGCCCAGCGCGCGGCCGCGGGCCCGCTCGGCCTCGTGGTAGCGCGCGCGCAGGTAGAGGTCCTGAAGGAAGGCGTGGTGGGCGGCGGGGAAGGGGCGGCTCTCGAGCAGCCGGTAGAGCTCGGCGTACTCGCCTCGCTGGAAGGCAACCAGGGCCCGAGCGCGCAGCACAGGATCGCTGCCACGTAGGCGCTCGGCCGGGGGCAGTGCGCCCAGGAAGCGGCTCAAGCGGCCGGCGTGACCCGCCTGTAGCAGCGCCTCGCACACGCACGCCACCTGCTCCGGCGAGAAGCGGAGCCCCGTGGGCGGCTCGGCAGTGGCCTCGGGGGGCGACCCGGGGACGCCTGGGGATCCGGGGCCCTCCACTTTCACCGCCGTTTCGCCCGCCCCGGCCCCGGCCGCCGCCGCCGCCTCACCCTCGGCCGCCTGCAAAGTCTGCAGGAGCTGGCGCGCTTCCTCCTCCTCTTCTTCGGTCGCCGCCGCCGCTACCACTGCCTCCCCCCCGGCCGCCGGCCTCGCGCTCGGCTCCGCAGGCAAGGTAGCCATGTTTTGCAACTTTGGGAAGTTCCTCCCTCCTTCTCCTCCCTCGGGCTTTCCCCAGCCCCCTCCCCCGCCCGTCTCCCCTCCCCACCCCACCCCCCACTTCGTGCTTCCCGATCTTCTCCCGCGGACCCGCGTCTCCCCTCCTCAACACCGATGCCAGGCCCAGCTCTCTACTAGGGTCTCTGTCCCAGTGTCTGTGTGTGTGCCCGTCCCCCTCCCTGTCTGTCCGTGATTCTCCCTTTGTTTTCCCTCCGCCTCAGGCCGCGCTTTTTGCCTCCCCCCGCGTGTGCCTCTGGCTCAGGGCCTCAGTTTCCCCATCGGGACAACGGAGAAGGTAACGGGCCGTCCGGGAGGGTTAAGGGCGCGAAGCCACCTCTGCCCCGAGACTAAGCTTCTGCACGCCGCCGTCTCCAGGGTCCTCCGAAGGCCCCCCTCACTCCCCATCTCGGCCCACGCTCCGCCCCTCGGAATTCCCGGCTCCGCAGGGGGGCGGGTCTGGTTGGGAGAAAGGGCGGGGGAAACGGGCTGGAAAGTTTGCAGCAACTTTTCTCGAGCCCAAGTCTCTGGAACGGATGAGCGTGGCCCGCGCAGGCGCAGTGGTAGGAGGATGGCTGCGCTAGCTGCCAGTCCAGCCCGCCTCTTCAACGCTGTCGAACGGCACAGCTGGGCCACAGCTGGACAATGGGCGGTGCCTCCGAGGGGCCTGCTCGTCTTCTCCTATTGGCCGGCTTCCTAGGCCACGCCCCCAGCCCTACCCCCCACCCGATTCGTCCGCTTCGCCTCCCGCTAGCTTCCTGCCAGGCCATTGGCCGCCTCCGCTCGCCTTCCGATTGGCCCGCTGAGCAGCGTCTTGCCCTCGACTCAAGCTGCGGACCCCAAGGAATTTCAGAAGTTTGGGCAGACGGAAGGGACTTTTATTCGCGAGGATCGGGGGTGGGGGTCCTAGGTGGGGAAAGACAATAAATATCGAGGAATGTCGGGGTCTCAGTGCATCCAAAACGTGGATTAGGGTGCTGGGGTCCTGGAGCCTGTCAGCGGGTCAGAGGAAAGGTCAATAAATACCCAAACTGCCGAGGCGGATGGAGCCGGCGGGCTCCGAGAGCAGCGCATGTGAGAAGGAGGGCGCGAGAATCCCGGAAAAAGCGGGGCTGTCAAAAACAACGATTCCCAAGAAAGCAGGCGGAGCTCGCGCTAGACTTTCGCTGCGGAAAGAGAGCCTTCCTGAGGGGGCGGGGCCTCATGCACAAGGAAGATTTGTGGTTTGCGAGCCAATGTGGGTGGGGGTGCCTGGAGGGTGAGAAACAGATGGGCCCTGGCCCTGCTGCCTTCTGTAGGTCGCAGCTTGCCCATCCACGTCGGGGGCCTCAGCTAGGCAGGCGGAAGAGGTCCGCGATCCCCCCAGCAGCAGCAGCAGCAGCAGCAGCAGCAGCATTCCCCGCTACAAGCCTCCCTGGAGCCGCAGCCCCAGCTCCTCCCTCCCCGGCCGCCAGGGGGCGGGCCCGGATCACGGGGCTGAATCTGGAGCGGAGACCCACGCTCAGAGTGTTGTGAACTGGGAGGAGATGGGAGGGGCTTCTGGGCCCTGCCTTGGTCACCCAACCCTCCAGCAGAGCCCGAGTGTAGAACAGGCTCGGGTTCTAGGGTTCAGGCGGAGAAGGCGGCTCCCGGGCGGGGTCAGACTGCGGTGAGATGGCCGGCGCAGGCCACCAACCCAATGCAGCCCAGGGCGGCGGCAACAGCCAGAGCAGCGGCGAACAGGAGCAAGGAACGCGCCTCCGATAGGTCAGGCCTAGGGACCTGCAGGGAGAGGGCGAGGGTCAGCACCCAGCGACGCGAGCCTCTGATTGGCTCCCGGGACTTGCCCCGCCTACGCCTAAGAGGGTCCACAACCCCCGGCACCCGCCCCGCCCCCCTCACAGGGCGGGTAGCTCTGGTTGGCCGGCTCGCAAACCTAAGTCTTGTCCGAACTCATTATTGGCTGCTTCCTAGAGACCTGTGTTGATTGGCTGCCCGAGACCCCTCCCCTCCCCACCAATGGCCGAGCCCCGCAGAGGCGCTGCTAAGCAGAGGCGACTTCGGGTACGTGGAGCTGGGCGGGGGCGCGCGGCGGGCGGGCGTGAGCAGCCGGACGTACCCTGGCAGGGAGCAGCAGGTGGCGGCGGTGCATGGGGCCTGGCCCCACCAGCGGGCATTGGCCCAGAGCCACGGCCGGGGGGCCATCTAGCTGGAGAGAGAAGGGACAGGTGACCCGATCTGAGCCCAGCTCGGCCCGGCCGCCCTCGGCGGTGGGAGAGAGACAGCGAGGGGAGTCGAGGTCAGAGAGGTTATCTAGGGAGACCCCAAATGGGATATCCCGAATGGGGATATGGTGAGAAGCCTAAACGAGGGAGATCTGGTCGATGTGGGGTGAATAGAGAATATCTACTGGCTGCAACCACAAAGAGAGGGGAGCCCTAAATCTGGATGGGGGTACGGGGTGACAGAGACAGGGGCAGCAGACAGGGGCAGCAGGCTTGACGCAGGGGAAAAAGAGGGGTCTTACATGGGAAGGTGGATCCGTAGCCCGGGGACTGGGGACCCCCGTGACAGCTGGAAGGAGAAGAGAGAGGCGTAGGGCGCGTGGAGGGACGACGAGGGCGGTGGCGCGGCGTGCCCCAGCCTGGCCCCTCGCCCTCCCCCAGGTGTGTACACCTGCCGAGGGCCCACCTCCCCCGGGCACCTCAGGGAAGGGGGCGGGTGAGGGACTCGCCTGCGGCTCCCCCGGCCTGAAGCAACTCCATCCTCTCCTGCAGCTGCCGGACGTGCGCCTCCAGGTCGCGGTTCCGAGCCTGGGCCTCGCGGAGTTGACTGCGGGGAGGTGAGGACCGTGAGCCCTTGAGGCTCTGGCTTGAGAGGCTGCTAAAGGTGGTGACTGCCCCCGGGCCCCGACCCCGACCCCGACCCCGACCTGGCGAAGTTCTGGTTGGCCTTATGGATGGCCGCTAGCTCCTGGCTCAGGCTCTGCCGGGTCAGCACCTCCTCCTCCAGGGCCTCCTGGAGCTCCCGCAGCGTCACCTCCGGCTCTGCCACCGCCTCCGGAATGGTCTCCGGAACTGCCGCTTCAGCCTGGGTATGGAAACGAGGCTTAGGGTGGCCTGAGGCCTGGGGAGCATTCAAGGCTTGAGCATAGATTGCAGGACTGGGGTCCTCCCTTGACCTCTATTCCTGCACCCCCTAGATCCTTCTGGAATCTCCACAGCTCCACAGTGATCCAGACTCCCTTCTTTGGAGGGGTAATGCCAGCCCAGTCCTACTCATCTCCAGCCTTTACTCTGGTCTCCTCCCATCCACACCAAAACCAAAGGTCTGTTCCTACAACACTGCCCAACTTGACCAGGTCCCTCCTCTGCTCAGATTGTCTCCAGCCCCAGAGCCCTCAGGAGGAGGCACACCACACTGAAAGGCCCTGTCTGGTGTGCCTGGGCTGGCCTCAGCCACCCCACTCCTCATTCTTCACTGTCCTTTCTCCTGGAACAGTGCAGCCTTGCTACACTCCTTTCACATTTAAGAGCAAAATCAGCTGGTTCCCACCTCAGAGCCCTTACTCTTAAGGTTCTCTTTGCTTTTCCTCCTTCTCCGGGGCTTCCCCTCCCTTGAGAGTCCCCCTCCATGCATTAGAAATTAGAACTCAGTGACCTGTTCTAATTTCTTTGTGAGGGTCACGTCTGACCAAAGTAGCCTTGTCTCCACTTGGTCTTCCACCCCTTTCTATTGAGGAAGTTCCCAGGAGGTCCAGCATTCCACGGCACACGGTATCCCCAAAGGCCTTCCCTTCTCATCCCTCACTGACTCTCCTCCAGGGACTCACCGTTTCCTCTAGTGGGGGCACTGTGGGTTCCAGGCTGGGCTCTTGCAATGGCTCAGGCAATGGCTCAGCCTCCAGTTCCATGGGCGTGGAGCCTAGGATCTCATCATCCCTGAGGAGAGGAGGTGGCCAAGGGGTGGGAGGGTGAACTGGCCTCACCCCAGAGGCTGCTTATCCCCTGGGTTTAGAGGCAGGACAACCTAGCCTATGCCCTGGGGCAGCCAGACCTGAAGTCTCTGTGGTTTAAGGAGGGGGAGAGGCAGAGTGAAGGGGACAAATTGCCAGGCTGGGGGTTGGGGGTGGGGCAGGGACAGGTCCTCCTCTTGTTAGGAAAAGGCCAGCCCCTGGCATGGCCTCAGGCCCCTGGAAGCCGAGCTTCCCTTCTTTGGGAACCTGGAGTCAAGACACCCATGTTCTAAGATCTTCCTTTCCCCTCCGTCTCCATGTCCCTTTCTCAGGCCCCTCTCCTTAGGGACTAAGGAAGTGAGGGGCACACTGCCCAGCTCTGGCAACCTCCAAAGAGGTGGTCTTCAGATTGGGTGTGGGATCCCAAGACTGACAGTAGAGAGCAGCCTACCCCCTCAGACCCAGGTGCTGGGAGGAAGACAGACCCTCCCAAGGAATATGAAATTGCAATAAAAGTGATGTTCCCTCCAACTCAGCAGTCCCTCTTACGGAACTGGTCCTCAAGGACCCAATGACCCTGGACGAGGATAAAGACCTTTGCCAAGACCAATTCGTGGCTGTTCATTCAGCTTAGGTCAGGACAGAAAGGCTGGTTGACTAAGTCCTGCCGGTCCAGTGGGGAGAGCACTCCCCAGCAGGTCAGGATTGTGTGGTAGTTTGTTCGTGATAAGAAATGGCATTTGCAGTACATTGTCCAATAACAGAACGTGTTAGAATACAGCATGTTCCCACAGTTGTTAAGGAGGTGTGTGTGTGTGAGCCAGGGACCGCTGCTGCTGGCGGGCTTTGTCTGATATAATTGTGATAGGCAAATGTATTATTTGCAGAATCAATGTTTTAAAAAGGCTTTGTGGTTATGTAATTCAATGAGTCTGTGTTCTTTTAAGACTGACTTAACAATTCTAAACTCCTTATTTTCTAAGACTGTGAGGTCCCATGACTGTACACTAGACATGGAAAAGTGGAAAGTGAGAAGATTCTGCAAGGCCAAGTCTGTGACTCTGAGGTTTTACAACTGAATCTAAATTTCAAAGTTCTCATGGTCTGAGAATTTAAGGTCTTGCAACTCTGGGCTCCTAAAAGTCTTTACTTCCCAAGACGATAAGGTTCCAAGATTGACCCTGCAAGTCTCCTGGGCGCCATCAAGGCAGGATGTGATAACCTGGAGCAGCCCCCAGGGCCTCTTGGAGGGACTTTCCCCCTCCCCCATCCACTCCTCTCAGGCTGCAAAGGGGCCATGCTTACCTGAGGGCCATGCAGGAGTAGGAGTAGCCCACGAAAGGCAGGTGGACGCCCAGCGGCATGCCTTCCTGCATGTCTGACAGCGTCTCCTAGGCAAGAGAAACACAGATGTGAGGTGAGCAGCAGCTGTCAGGACTGGCCCCTCACCCATTCCCAGTGTTGGCTGAAGTGCCCACCACTCCCCACCCCAGCCCGGGGTCTATCCAAAGTGGACTCCACGTAATTTTACTACATCCTGCTGCTTCCTTCAGGGCACTTGCCACAGTAAAGGTATATCTTCTCCTAACTGTAAGTAGAGGAGGGTGGGGACCAGGGCTGATTTGGTCCATAAGTGTCCCCAGTAGTGTCCAGTACAAGGGCAGTCAGACAGAGCAAGCCTGGGAGAGCTTGTACCAACAGCTGAGGGAGAGAAGGCCTAAGGAAGGGAGGGGGGTTCCTCTATGGTGCTTTCTCACCTCTCATCCTTCCAGGTCACGTAGCCCCCTCCTCCAGGAAGCCCTCCAGGACCTTTCATGCTGCATCAGGAGGTGCGCCCCCTGCACCTCCCCGCCCGTCTCAGACCTGATCTCTCTGGGGCGTCACTGTCAGGGACAAGTCTGGGTCTCCCACTGGACTGTGAGTCTAGGTCACTGCTGGCTTCCCAGTACTCGGCCCCCACAGAGCAGGGGTTCTGGGGAAGCACTTATTTCAGGACCCCAGGAGGAGGGTACTCTCCTAACCTCAGTGTTATGGCGGAGGTATGAGGGGTACCTTCTGCAGAGCTGGGGTCGCAGGTACCTACCCCGCCCCCGCTCACCATGGCAGTGAGCCCGTCCTCCACCATATCGAAGTTGCACGTGTCCGTGGCACCCTCGAAATCTGGCGTGAAAGGGGGAACGCTGTCTCGGAGGCTGTCCCATTCAAGACCAAAGAAGAAAGGATGCTTCCGGAAATCCCCTGCTCCGTTCCGGCCCAGGCGCACCTCCGGGGGACACAGCAGCTGCTGGATGAGGTCTCGAGCCTCCTCGGGGACGCCTGTGTCGGCCAGCGGGAGAGAGAGGTGCTCCTGCTCGGAAGGGGCAGGGAAGAGGGGCTGTTACCTGGGAGCCTTTGCGGAGAGGTCACAGGCTCCCCGGGCGGTGCTCACCCTGTAGTGCACAATCTTGCCGTAGGTCTCGGCGGTGGAGTCGGCGTAGAAGGGCGTCTGCCCGTAGAACATTTCATAGGCGAACACGCCCAGCGCCCACCAGTCACACTCGGGCCCGTAGCTGCCAGTCCCCGGCCCGCCGCCCACCGCCTGCAGGATCTCGGGAGACAAGTAGTCCGGGGTGCCCACAGCCACCAGCGACCGCACCTGAGCCAACAGGACCATAGCTGAGCTTGGCCCCGCTCCTCCAATCTCTGACTCCGCCTCCTCCTAACCTCGACCCTGCAGCTTAGTCCCTCCTTCTGCCTGTTCTAACACCGAGCCCCCACAAGCAGGCTTAGTCCTGGTCTCCTCTTTCCCCTCCATATCTGGTCCTGCCCTCACACTGGCTCGGCCTGCACGCCTCAGGCCCGCCCCACACCCTGCCCCTCCGGTTCCGTCCTCCACCCCGACCCCACCCCTTATTGGTCGCTGGAGCTGCCCCAGGACCGACACACGGCTCACCGTTCCATCCGCCCGCAACTTGAGGCAGGAGCCGAAGTCGGCCAAGCGGATGTGGCCGCAGCGGTCCAGCAGGATGTTGTCCGGCTTGATGTCCCTGTGCGGAGGGAAGAAGGAAGGGGAGGGGGATACGCGAGCTTCTCTCTCGTCGTCTCACCAGGCCCCACCCTCTGAAGGATCACAGCTCTCCGATTCCCGCGCCCCTGGGCCCCGGCAACGCCCACCTGTGCACGTAGCCCAGCCGGTGCACCGAGTCTATGGCCATGACAATCTCGGCCAGGTAGAAGCGCGCCATCTCGGCCGGTATCCGCTCCCCAAACTTGCTCAGCAGCGTTAGCAGGTCCCCGCCCACGTAGTACTCCATGACAAGGTACTGGGAGGGGGCGTGTTATGGGGGTCGGTACCCCGACTGGGCACCGATCTCTGACATCCCAGGACAAAGACTCCCAGAGACGCCCCATCCCTGGGCAGAGACCCCGCAGGCGCAGCCACCAGAGATTTCCCAGGCCAAAACAGACACCCTCCACCACCCTCAATCCTCGTTCCTCCAGGATGTCACTAGACAGAAATTCACTCCCCACCAAGAGAGTCAGGGAGAAAGATAACCCAAAGACCTTTCCCGATGTCCAGAATATGGAACCCACAGTCGCCCAGCCCGGGGCTCACCAGGTAGTTCTCGTCCTGGAAGGCGAAGTGCAGCTGCGTGATCCAGCGCTGGTCCCCGTTCACCAATACGTCCCTCTCTTCGCGGAAGCAAGACACCTGCGGGACACCCGGAGCTGAAGCGGGCGGGGAAGGGGGCGACGCAAGGGGGGATCCTCAGTACCCTGCCCACCCAGCCCGGCCCTCACCTCGCCTCTCTTCAGCATGTCCCACTTATTCATGATCTTCATAGCATACACCTGGCCCGTCTGCTTCATCTTCACCACCGCCACCTGAAGGCCCAAACAGGGTAACGGGGCGGAGGTGGACAGGAGACACCCGGCTCGCGGGGGTAGGACTCCGCCCGTAACCCGGCCCAGGAGTGGCCCCGCCCCCACAAGCCACGCCCGTTGGCCTCAAGCCTCGCCTTAGGCTCTAAACTCAGTCATTCATCACTTTCTCAGGCCTGTCTCCTACGTCCCCCTCCCACTGTAGGAAAAGGCAGGTTCCAGCCCCACTGAGCTGCCTTGGCTGCTCCAGGCTCACCTCGCTGAACGCCCCGCGTCCGATCACCTTCAAAATCTCGAAGTCATCTCTCTGCAGCCGGACCTCCTTAAGCCTCGCCGCGATGGGCTCCACTGGAGGCGTGGAGGGAACCAGAATCACAGGGACTGACATTGGAGACGAGGCAGTCCCACCCTCCGTCCCCTGTCCTTGCCTCTCCCCTGAGGGCTCTCTGCCTCCTTCTTCACATAAACGTTTTGTGAGGTTTGGGGGGCCCTAAACTGCCCTCCTATGAAGAGAGGTGTGATGTCTGTGAACCCCTTTCTGGGACAGACATTAGGCCAGAGGGCTCTCCGGGGTGCAGGATGAACGGGTTGAGGTAACAAGTCTGCTGAAAGCAGTCTGTGATAACCAGAGAGAGAAGAAACAGGCCCAGTTCACAGAGCTCCTGGGGCTTCAGTCCCTACTCCCGGTGACCTGGCCCACCCCCAGCGCACTCTCTCATTCAGTCTGTCTTGCGTTATGGCCCAGAGCCTGCAATTTAATCCAGCACCTTAGGCTCAGATACAGGTGGCTTGTGGCCCACACTTTGGGAAATCCCAAGTTTAGGGTTGGGGCCAGGAGAAGGAACAGGAGAAGGAGATGAAGCCAGCGTGGATCTACAGCCTGGGCACCAGAGCTGCAGACGCAGTCAAATGCGTTCTCTCTGTGTTCTCAACTCCAGGAGGAGGTTTTACTATCACTCCTTATCTACAGATAGGGAACCAAGACCCAAGACAGGTGAAGTCCTCTGCCCAAGGTTCTAGAGCCAGCAATGTGGTAGAGGGCAGTTTGGGAGAGAGAGGGCAGAGGGTGGAGGCAGGAGACTCAGGGGCAGGGGGACAGGGAGGCCTGGAAGAGGCTGGGAGCCTCCGAGGCAGGAGAGAGAGGGAGATGGGTACAGCTAAGGATGAGGGAAGATACTGTGGGTTACGGAGAGGGTTTGGGGTTTGGGGTTCGGGGAGAGTGGGCCGGCCGGGAGGCAGCAGCCAGGGCCCAGGATGGGGGAGGGAGGAGAGAGCCAAGACATTGAGCCCTTTTAAGGCAGCGGGAACCCAGGCCCCCTCCCCCGCCCCGGCAGCCTGGCAGGGGAGGGGCCGCAGGATGCTGCCCGGGCCACAAAAGGAGCGCTCCTTACAGGAGTTCTGATTCCTGTCCCCGCCTCAGGTCTCAGTTTATCCTGCAGCAAGAAGGGGGCTGAGAGAGTTACTAAGGGCTGGGGGGATGTGGGGAGAAGGTTCTCCCAGAGGCCAAGTACTTGGCCTCCACCTTCCCGTCTGCAAAATGAGAAGGAGAGAAGCAGGGCCTGGGTCAGAAAGAGATGGACACGAGAGGGAGCAGAAGGCAGAGAGAGAGGACACAGGGACAGGGACAGGGACACACAGGGTCCCAGGACCAGGAGCAGGCTACTGAGGGCCAGAATGGCAGATGTGAGAGAGACAGAAACCTGAGTGCACCAGAGCCCTGGCCAGGAAAGGCTGAAGGCAGACGAAGCAGGAGGCTGAGGCTAAACCATCTTCCCTGTGGACCTGTCTCCAGGGGAACACTCAGCCAGAAGGGACTTGAGTGGGGGGGGGGGGGCATGCAGCACGGAACCTGCAGAGAAAGTGGGCCCTCCCAGAAGAACCCTGGTTGTTCCTCCTCCAACCAGGGGGTGCTGGGTGATGCCTGTCTACAGAGCTGGTTCTCCCTGGGGCCTGAGTCATCGCGCCCTCCCAGGGCCTGGGCACCTGTTGGGGCAGCTGGAGAGGCTGGCGCCGAACACCTGCCCGTCGGCCGCGCCCCTGGCAGCTGCCCTGTTCTGTCTCTCCCACTCCCCCTGCACTCTGGCAGGGTGGAGGGCCATGGAGCCCATTTTGGTGGTGGTGGGGAGTTCCCTAGGAGACAGGGCTCCCCAGCAGGTCCCTAGGCCTAGACTCGGGGAGGGGGTACAGGGGGGCCACAAGAGGCAGCGCCCAGCCCAGCTGACCATGGCGCCCAAGTCTTGGTTCTGAGTCATGGCTACCCTGGCCTCTGCTGACCCCGCTCTGCCCTGCCCAGTGGGGCACAGGGGGAGGCACACGTCGCCCCAAGTTCTGGGCTCCTGAATGGGAAGCTCGCCCTATGTCCATCCTGCCCCCAGCAACCAGCCCAGACCCACCTCCTCCCTCTGCCCTGCCCCCATCCCCAAACCTGGGCCGGGGGGAGGGGGTGGAGGGTGGAGAAGCCCCTGCAGAAAGGTGGGCACTCACCCCACTCCAAGAAGTCGGCCACATACTTGTCCTGGGCCAAGTCGGAGGCGCCCAGCTCCTGGTGGACGCCCAGGAGAAGGTCGAGCAGGGGCTCCAGCCCCAGGAAGCCGGGGTCCAGGACCAGCTGCTGGAGCCGCCTCAGCCGCACCTCGGCTGACATGTCGGGCAGGCAGCACCATGGCCCCCTCCCCGGGCCCAGGGCTCAGGGTCCTCCCGTCACGGGGCCTGAAGGGCCCTGTGAGGGCCCCGGCCGCATGTCTGCCTGTCCCTGGCTGTCCCCTGGGCCTCTCTGGCCACTTCTCTCCGCTGGCTGCTCCCTTTCTCCCCACCCCTCGGGCCGGCCCCCTCCAGCCTCCTGGCCTTAACCCCTCACAAGCCAGGGCCCCCCCACTCCCACCTCCCCGGGCCCCTCAGAAAGCTTCAGCATGAGGTGGGGGGCAGTGGAGAATCTCAACCCTCAAACTCTCCCCCTCCCCCACTGAAAAGGCCCGGCACAGGTGTGACCGATGGCAGAGATGAGCCCTCCCATTCCCCGGAGGGGACCAATTGAGGTTCAGAGTGATCTGGTAACACCCCTCCCAAGCTCTGGAGCTGGGAGGGGAGAAAAAGGGGTGAGGCCTGGGAAGGGGGGGCTGGAGGCCAGGGCAGCTTTGCGGGTGACTCAGCCAAGGATTCAGACTTTGGGACGGTTTAAATTTAGCCCTCAGGCCCTCTGTTTTACACTGCCCCCTTTTTTTTTTTTTTTGGGCAGGAGGTGGGGAAGGGGCGGTGAGAGAATTGGGAATGGAGGCCCTCAGCAGCCAGGACCAGGGGTGACCCACTGGCCAAAGCTAGGGGAGCCAAAGGAGCCCCCAAAATAGCTCCCTGGACCCTGGCTGCACAGCCACATTCCTGCCCAGGCTAGGATTAGAAACAGAAACATTTCGGGGGGTGAAGGGCGGAGCGGGAAGACACTACTCCCTGTGGCTTCAGAGAGCCGCCAGGAGGGATTTTCGTTGTTCTTTCCAGGGTGGACAGTCCTCCCAGAGGAAACCGTGGTCTCTGGTCGGCCCTGGATGCCAGGGCCCCCCTGGCCGAGTGAGCAGGCCAAGGCTTGTGCTGGCAGCAGGTCACTCAGGGGACCTCGGGGGCTCTCTGGGGACCCATCACTTATGATTTGGACACTTTGAAAAGGCAACTTTAAAAACGCCCACTGAAGACCTTGAAGGGGTACTGGCGGCTCCCTTCCCTCTGAGAGTTTGGGGGTGGGGACAGTGTGAGGGATCCTCCCCATCTGAAGGGCCCTGCCCCCGGCCGGCCAGCAACTGACCCACCAGCTTTGTGCCCCTGGCACCGCCCTCCTCCAGTCTTATTTTTCCTGCCATCGAAAGGGGGTTTGGGGGGAGACTGGGCCTAGCTCTTGCTCTGCATAAAGTGGACTGATTCTAGGACTGCACTGAACACACACACACTCCCTCCACACCTCCGCGGAAGGGAACAGAGACGTGGTGAAAACAGGGAACTTTAGTATAAATAAGAGGTCCCAGGGGACAGGGAGGGCCCCCCCCCCCCCCCAAGGGGCTTCCATAATTTAACACTCTTCAAAAGCACAAGGAACGGCAAGGGCAGGGCTGGGGCCAGGGGAGGGGTGGGCCGCCCCCTGCCCTGCGCACAGGACGGAGGGGCACACTGCAGAGCTGGGGCTCTTGTAGGGGGCGGTTTCTCCCCCAGGAGTGACCAGTCACATGCTGGGGACAGGGAGGCTAACACTGATGTCTCGGAGGAAGGGGTCATTGTATTTGGCAGTGGGTGGGGACGAGGTGGAGGCCACACAGGCCACTACATCCCCCCAGTGTCTGGGCCAGTCTGAGGGACCATCTACCCCCAAATCTGTGCAGGGCGAGGGACCGGAGCAGTCCATCTGTCATGGTTAGTCTTGTTAATACGTCGATCCGGGAGTTCAGCGGGAAGGGTTACACTAGGAGGCTGGGGGTGTGGTGTGTGGGGACCCCGACATCCATGGCTTCACACCACTGTGCCGCTTGGGGAGTTGCCTGGCTGGGAGGAGATGCCCTGGGGAAGAGGAGAGGGGAGACAGGCAAGGGTTAGAGACCACCTGGGGTTCTCACCAGTCCCGCGGGGAGGGAGCCAGCCCGGCGTCTGCCAGGCTGCTGCTACCCTGGCCTTGCCCTTGAACCCACCCCCAACACCCCCAGAGAGGCCGCTGCTCTGGGCTCAGGAACTTAAATCTCAGCTAGCTTCCCAGTCCCAGCAAGCGGCACTTTTATACAATAATTAAAGTCCTCGTTTGAGCCTGAGCAGAGACGATGGGGAAGGGGTAGGGGAGAGGGAGGAGAGGGGGGGAACTGGGGTCCCCTTCTGACTGGGGGGGGACCTGAGATTCTGGTGGGGAAGGACTTAGGGACAGTCCTACCTCTACCACTGACTTGCTGGGTGACCTGGGCCAACTTCCTTCCCCTGTCTGGGCCTCGGTCTCCTCATCTGTGAACTAGGGAGATAGAGGGGTCTCTTTCAGGGCTCACCAGCTTCCCCAGATCCCGATGCCCCTGCCTCAGAGACTATGCTTTAAGTTCTAGGGATTCAGGAACCTACGACTCTAAGACTCTTCCAGGGAACCAAGGCACAGCCCTCCCATCTGGCCTCCTAGCCCCCAAGCCCGAAGCCCAAGGAGACTCCTGACACCCCAGCTCCCAAGTCACACAGCACCAGGCCCCCACTTCACTCACTGGGGCCTCTCTGAGCCCCAGAGCCAACCCAGGAGGTGGGCACATCCATGTCCCTGTCCTCAGAGGTGAGAAAGGTTAGAAAGAGGCAGTGCCTTGAACTAGGTCACACAGGGAGCCAAAGTGCAAGCTGGAAGCCCAAGCCTGGATCCCACAGCCCATGCCTCCGGCAGTGGGCTTGCATCCCAGGAGTCTGACACCCAGGCTGCTAAGCTGGGGCCCACAGGCTTAGTCTTGCCCATAGAGCTGGACCTGCAGCGTTAGAAACATCTCACCATTCCGGTAAGACCTGGCCATGAGGAGCCCACTGACTGCCCTTCAGACAGCCGGCCCCCGTCTCCACCACTCCCAGAGGCTTCTCCTACCTGACCTGCTGCTGGTGTTGCCTGGCAAGCGTTCTAGAAGCCACTCTAAGACCTGGGGAGCCTTTTTCTGGGACAAGATTTCCATGGCTTCCCCATACCCCAGGGGCTGGAAGCTGTGCGCTAACGAAGCCCTCTGCCAAGGCCCACCTCCGCCTGGGTCCCGGTGGGCGGGCAAGGGGAGACTCACCGCCTTGCCCGGCCGGGCCCAGGTGCAGATGAGGCCCTCCTGGCAGGCGGTGATGATGCAGTCCTCCAGGAAGAGGAGGACCGTGAGCCGCTCCTGGGCGATCTTCTTGCATACCAGTGGCTCCAGCAGCGGTACCTCGTGGATGCGCGGGCAAAGCGCGGTGCCCAGCACCTTGGCGGGGTCCAGCCGGCTTCGGGGGGCGGCACCGCTGGGCTTGTCCCCGCCGCCCCCGCCCCCGCTGCCACCCCGGCTGATGTTGCCCAGACTGTGGTAGCGCTTGTGCTCTTTCTCGGCCCCCCGGTCCCGCCGCTCCTGCAGCGTGAGCGTGGCAAAGCGGCCGATGCTGAAGGGCGTGCCAGGCTCTGCTGCCGTGCCCGGGCCACCCGCCTTGCCGCTGCCCGCGGGGTGCGGAAGGCTGTTGGAGCGGGACAGTGAACGGGGCAGGGGCCCGGGGCCAGGCTCGCCGCCCCGCGAGCCGCTGGCGGTAGGCGGCGTGGTGCCAGGCGTGCCTGGGAGGGTGCGCGTGCGGGCCAGGGGAGGGTGTGGGTAGAGCACGTCTTCGGTGAGGTCCCACAGGCAGAACTGCGTGTCCTGGCCGGCTGAGCCGAAGCGGTACGTGATGGAGCCGGCCTTGGGCAGCGGGGAGAGGGGGGCGCCCCCGCCCGAGCCTGTGCTCCCCGCCTCCGGCTCCTCCTCCTCCTCGCCACTCCGCTCCTCGTCAGCGCCCGCGGCCGCTGCCTCCTCCGCCCTCGTGGTGTAGGGGTCGAAGGCCACGGCGTTGACCCAGGACTTGTGGCCGTGGCCCCGGGCCACCACGCGGCCCTCGGTGAAGGACCACACGGTGACCAGGTCGTCTTCGCCCCCCGTCACGACGTAGCGCCCATCGGGGCTCCAGCACACACAGAGCAGGCCCCCAAAGTAGCTCTTCATGAGCCCCCGCAGGAGCATGGAATCGAAGTGGAAGACGCGCAGGCAGCCATCCTGGCTGACGCAGGCCAGGTGCCGGCCGTCGGGCGAGAAGGCGAACTCGTTGAGGGGCCCCTCGCCCACCGCCCACTTGGCCAGCGGGTTGCGGGGCGCCTTGCTCTTGGCGGCGTAGACGGCGAAGCCCTCGCCCTGCTTCAGCAGGCTATACTGGGGCGGCGCCGAGGCGCACGGGTGGCCGACGTTGTACAGGTACAGGTGGCCGCTGGCGTGGGACGCCAGGAACAGGCTCTCTGACTCGGGCAGCCACTTCAGATATGTCACCTTGGTCTTGTCAATGAGCCGCTACCAGGGGAGAGAGCACCGTTGGGAGAAGGCCACCCTCCCCTGGCCCACCTCCCCCCCAGCCTGGTTCCTCACATAAAGTCATCATCCCCAGCCTGGATCTCCCGGGAGAGGAGGGGCTGAGGGAAAAGGACAGACAACAGGTCACGGGAAGGCAGGGGGAGAAGGGCTGCGTGAAGGGCACTCCGTAGAGTCTCAACGTCCCTTTTTCGGCAGGAGGGCAGTCCTGCGTTCCAGAGCAATGTCTTCTGTCTAACCCCCTCCACCATCTTTACCGTGTCGTGCTTAAGGCAAGAAATTGATTCACAGACTATCAGCTCCCCTGAGGAAGGGACCTTTGCTTATTTGGTTCATTGTTCTGGCCCCACAGCACAGAGCTGTGCAGATAGGAGTCCTGGAAAGTAGTTCCTGGACTCATGAACGACAACCTCCGTCCTGTCAGCTAAGCATCTTTGCTCCTTTTTGTCCTCAGCACTCTCTTCCACACCTGCAAGAAATCCTGTGGGCTGGAGCTTCAAAATTCGCCCAGAAACGGACCTGTCCTCACCTCCCCACGTTGAATCCAACCACCCTGGTCTCAGCCGTCATCAGGCTTCTGATGGCCTAACCCACCTCCCGGCCACCACCGCCCAGGTCTCTTCTCTACACCATTGCCAGAGAGATGCGATTAAAACCTAAGCCAGCAGCCTAGCACTCTCTCCCACTCTGAACACACAGGGCAGCCTCTATCAGGCAGGGCTCCGGAGAGAACCAAGCCTTGAAGCCCTTAGGCATCCAGTGTCTGTAACAAATTAACTTCTTTCCCAGGTATCTAAGTGGATTCCCTTTCTGCATTCTCTGGAGAATTTAGAAATCAATCAAATCGTTTCTGCGTTCTATGGCTCAGGTGGCAAGCGTCCATGACCTTCCAGACCCTACATCTCCACTCCCTTCCGTGCCGGGTTTCTGAGAACTCCTCTATTACCCTCCCCCTCAACGCTGCTCTGGCCACCCAGCCTTTCTGCTCTCCTGCTTTGGGCACCTGTGCTAGCTGTTCCCTCTATGCAGAACATCCTTCTCCCTAGTAACTTCTCCTGCCTCCTTCAGGTCCTTTATTTCCCTGTCACTTTCTAGCGAGACCTTTCCTAACCTCGCCAAGCACTCCCCATTCGCCTCCCCTGCTGGATTTTCGCCCACAACTTGCTGACACACAGCATACTTAGGTATTTGATAACTGTCTCTGCGAGCGAGATGAAAGCTCCACAAAGAGACGGCCCTCTGTTTTGTTCACTGACATATAATACTCCTAGTGCTTACAGCAAAGTCTGGCAACGAATGCGAATGCTCAGCTAATATTTTGTGAATGGATGAGCTAGTCCATTTTTAATCCCTTCCCTTTTCGACTCACTTTTCTCTGCCATTCATGCTTTCTGTGCATTTGGGACACCCTCTCTGAACACAGGAGAAAGAGGACAAGAGTAATTCTGGACACAGATAAGCTCTTCCACTGGCATTTCCCTTTATGCCACGACTGAGCAATCTCCACATGTGATTTTACAACAGTCCTGTGAGGTAGGGACAGGAATCCCATTTTGCAGTGGAGGAAAACTGAGGCTCAGGAACAGGCACCTTCCCAAAGCCACACAGTGAGTAGATGATGTAGTCCAGAATGTGAAGAGCAAGGGCTCTGGCTTCAAACAAATCCCAACCAGTGACCAGCCTCAGTTTTCTAATCTGCAAAATGGGTCTCACAATCCTAACCCATTGGTTGATGAAAATGCCAGGAGTGATGTGTTCAGCATAGAGCTAACATAGCACAGGGCCTGGGCACCAGAGGTGCACCCGTCGTCGTTGGCTGTCATCAGAGTAACTGCTGTCACCCCCCTCGACGTATCTGTCAGTCCATCCCCAGTCTCTACCTCACCCTGCCCCCACTCAGGCTGACACTGCTCCCCAGGCAGCTGTAGTCTCATGGCAAACAGCGTGCGGGTGGGTGGGATGGGGAAGGAGTTCTGAGCCATGGGGACCCATAATCACCTCCTCATTGAATAGTTTGCTGGTGTCCTTCTTGATGAGATCCAGGTACTGGACTTGACCGGCTGAGAAGCCCACCAGCAGGGAGATGGTCTCCGTGGCAGCAGTGAACTGGTTGAAGTCATGGCAGGTGGGCTGAGTGCCCTTATAGATCCGCTTGTCAATTGGCTTGTTGAGGTCAATGGACTTGAGTGGTGGGAGAAAACGAGTTAATGGCTTCTACCACTGAGAGGAAGGAAGAGGGTGTTGAGGTTGGGGGGAAAACCACAAAGAGGAAGCAGGGCTAAAGCCCTGAGGGAAGTGGGTAGGTGGATGGGTAAATGAGGAGGGAAGGGGCAACCACAGACAGGAAGGACGACCCAAAACACAAACAGAGGAGAACACCAGGCAGGAAGGTTCCCCCGCTGCCACCACATAAGACCACTAAGTGCCTCCTTCCCCAGGTTGGACGCCCCTCCCAGCCCAACTTCAGGGACTCTTGCCTAGAGTATCAGTGCAAGGTCCCCACAGTCCCTGAGCTTCTATACCTTTCTTGTCCTCCCCCATAATTTCAGCAACTCCCCTAGGTCTTAGCACCACAATATTCCAAGACCACCAAAACTCAGGATCACCCAATCCCTAGAACGCTAAAGCCCAATGTCCCAGGAGTCTCTTCACTCTGGAGTTCCTAAATCTCAGAATTCCCATCACACAGTTCAGGAACCCATTAAATCTCACAGTCCCCCCAAATTTTAGGTGCCTTCATCACCTCTGAGCTCTCAGGATCCCCAACACTTCCAGCGGCCACCACTTACTCCAAGGGTCTCACGTCCTCTGGGATGGACATCACTTTAGAGACACCTGTCATATCTGAGGATATCACCTCTGTATCTCCCATCAGCTCCGAGATTCTCCTTTCCTCCAGCACTGTCATTAATCTCCAGAACCCCAATTTTCTCTAGAATCCCATTCACCTTCATGATCCCTATTACCTCTAAGCCCCCGTCATTCTAGAATCCTCCTTACCTCTGGGCTCCCTAAGTCCCCCGGACACCCCCAGAATGCAATATCCCTGGGTATCACTTACGAGCCTGCAATTCCCAACACCTGCAAAATGCCTGCCAGCCAGAACCCTGGAGGACCCCACAACCATCTCGGATTCTCCATCATCTCCACAATAGTCACCATCCCAGAAGCCCCACGCATAACCTGGGGATCTGACGTGATCTCAAGGCCTCCCACCACCTCCAGGATGGCCAGCACTCAGGGGGCCTCCCATCACCTTTTAGAACCCTGCATCACCTACAAGAACCCTTTCCCCTAGGACGTCCATCACATCCAGGAGGCTTGTCTCCAGGCCCTCTGTCATTCAGGTACCCTCCTGTCACTTGTGAATCACCTCAGGGGTCCCCATCCTCAGCCTGCACCCAGGGCCCCAAGATGCAGGCCGCTCACCCGTTGGCTCCCACGGCGACAGCAGCCCGGGTAGAAATAGAGTTCGCGGCCCAAGTTGAAGCAGACGCGGTCTCCCCCGGCGCCCAGTCCCGCGGGCGTGGCAGGCGGCTCCCCGGCCCCGGCGCTGTCGGGCTCCCCGAGACGCACGAGGCTTAGGCGCACCGCAGGCAGCGCGGGCCCGGGCCCGGGGCCTGCAGGCGGAGGGGACGGAGCGGGGCCCGCGGCGCCTGGGCCCGAGGCAGAGGCAGGGCCGGGCGGGGGCTGCGGCGGCTGGGGCGGCGCCGGGGTCTGGGCGGAAGCCGGACCCGATCTGCGGGCGGCGCCGTCGCCGGGGAGCAGCTTGTAGAAGCCCTCGCGGGTGCGGAACTGCGACTTGATTTCCGCGCAATCCCCCATGGCGGCGCCGGGGCCCGAGCCGCCCTCCGCTCCGCCCGCCGCCATCTTGGGCGCCCCCCCACCCCAACCCCGGACCCCGCTGCTGCCCGACCGCCGCCCGCCGCCGGGCCCCCTGCCGGAAGCCGGGGTCCGCACCGGAAGAGGTGGGGTCGTCGCCCGGGCAACGCCTTTTCGATTGGCAACACGGTAGGGAGGCGGGACGAGCTCCAGCCGTCGCTCCGGTAACGGTTCGGGGTCTGAAGGCGGGGCTACAAGGTGGGCGCGGCCTTCGTGCCTGCGACCGTCTAATGGTTGGCTGTGGGGGCGGGGCCCTCAGGGAAAGGGGCGTGGCCATTAAAAGAGCCCTAGTCCCTAGCAACGGCGCCCTGGGAACCGTTTTCCTAGCAACGGGAGTACCCTCAAGAGGAGGCCTCGTCCACAACTTGTCTTTCCCATGACGTCACAGAAATGACTTCAGGTGACCCTAATGTCTCCTGAAGACTCCCAACATACACCCTCCAGTATTTTCCACTTACATCTTAAAGTCCCCGACTAGCCACAGCATCTCCAACCCTTCCCACCCTTGATGATCCTGCAAATCTCATTGATTTCCAACGTCTCCATAAAACTCCAGTGACTTCATCTGACCCAATACTGATTAATTGATTAACAGCAAAAAGACCCTGATGCTGGGAAAGGTTGAATGTAGGAGGAGAAGGGGACGACAGAGGATGAGATGGCTGGATGGCATCACCAACTCAATGGACGTGAGTTTGAGTAAGCTCCGGGAGTTGGTGATGGACAAGGGAGGCCTGGAGTGCTGCAGTCCATGGGGTTGCAAAGAGTCGGACATGACTGAGTGATTGAACTGAATTGAACAGCTCCACATTTTCCACCAAACTCCTATATGTTTCCACAACCTCACTCACTCCTCCAACACCCACCAAAATTTGATTGATCCCTGCAATACTCTAGGTGTCCCAGTAATCCACTGGTAATCCAAAATTTCTTCCTGATCCCAACAGCTCCCTAATAGTCAGTGTCCCTCCCTTCCTGCTCCCATCACAGATCTTAAATGAAACTGACAATCTTACTTCAAACCCCACTCCTCTCCTGTGTCATTTTAGAGGCAGCACTGCCATTCCTTCCAGTCACCAGGCTGCAGATTTCGGTGTTTCCCTAGACTTCTGCCATTTCTCTTCACTCCCTGATTACAATCCCCAAGTCTTTTGCATTCTGTCACCTGAATTCCTCTATTCCAGTCCATTCCTCTTTGCAGCCTCGGTCGAAACTCCTCTCCTGCTTGGACTCTCCCTGTATCAGCCTTGTCTCTGCTCTCCCAGACCCATGTCTCCCCTATCTACACTCCACTTGGGATCTAGAGAGGTCTTTTTAAAGCATAAATACGATCAGGCCCGGCCCACCGCTGTTCAAAGCCCATCCATGGCCTCCCTAGGGCTCTCAGGACAGAGTTCAACCCTGGGTAATCTGTTCCTGCAAACTTTCCAGCCTTATCTGTTGCCACTGACTCCTCACACCATGTCTCAAAAATGAGGTTTGAGCATCTACCCCAACACATCACACTCGCTCTTGATCTTGGATCTTTTCACACCCTGTTCCCTCTGCTTGGAATGCCTTCCTACTCTGTTCTTGGCCGTTTATGAGCCAGAGCTCAGCAGCTCTGTCAGTGCTCTGGGCTCCCCCTTCTGGGTTGTCATTCCCTGAGGAAGGCATCTGTCTCTCCTGTAGAGTATCCAGCCCTGGGAGAATAAATCTTGGGTCACTTGGTCGCTGCTGTGTCCCCAGCACAGGGCTGGCCTGACCAGGGGCGGCACTTCAAGAGTTGTTTGATGGCCAGATGAATGAATAAATGAACAGATGGGAGAGACTATGCCAGGCAATGTCTGGGTTCACAGCAAAGTGCTATAGTCCTGACTCTGAGGTCCTGTCAACAGACGTGGTGAACAAATGATTGAGTGACTCACCCAAATGCCTTGGGGAAATTTTATTTAGAGCAGCTGTCTTCCTCTTCTACCCCTGTCCTTTAGGGTCAGAAAGCAAACCTACTATGAAAAAAAAAAAAAATCAACCTATAAGTCTGTATAAGGGAAAACCTGCTGGCTACCTGCTTGAGGAGGGGGCTAGGGGGCCTCAGTCATCCTGGTCCTCATCCTCATCTTCCTCTTCGTCTTCTTCCTCTTCCTCCGCAGCCGCCAGGGCCTGCTCCTGGGCAGCCTTCAGGGCCTGCTCCTCCTCCACCGTGGGGTCGCTCATCTCTATAGTGTCCGGGCCGCTGGGGTACTCGTGCTGAATGGGGGCTGGCAGGGATGGGTTGAAGTTCTCAGGACTGTACTTGTGACCCCAGCCGATGTAGATGTTCTCAAATTTCCTGGAGGGGTGGAGAGGTGCTGGCAAGTCCTCCCTCAAAGACCCCAGCCTGGACTTTTGTTAAAGGTGGGACCCAATTTAGGCACAGCATGCTGCAGAGTTGTGGGCAGTAGAGTGCAATGTGCCCACCAGGTTTCCCTGTTCGACTGTTCTTTCACTATTTCCTGGGCATCTTCCTAACTGCCAGATTGTGTCCAGAGCTGCAATGTCTAACAGCACACATAGCTGGTGAGCACCTGAAACGGGGCTGGCCAGACGGAGGAACTGAATTTTGAATTTTATTTAATTTTCAGATTTCACTTGTGGTTTCTTCTTTGACCTGTTGATTGTTCAGGATTATGCTGTTTAATTCCTACATACTTATGAATTTCCCAAATTTCCTTTTTTAAGAGATATTTTGTTGTTGTTGTGGACTAATTTTTTTTTTTAATCTTGATTTAATTTGTTACAATATTGCTCCTATTTTATGTTTTGGTTTTTTTGTCTTCAAGGCCTGTGGGATCTTAGCCTCCCGAAGGGATCAAACCTGCACCCCCTCTATTGGAAGCTCAGTGTCTTAACCACTGTGCCACCTCAGATTTGCTTCTTTAATTGATTTCTAATTTTATTCCAGTGTGGTAAGAGAAGATATTTTATATGATTAATCTTTCTAAATTTATCATTTGGTCTATCCTGGGGAATGTTCCATATGCACTTGAAAAGAATGTGTGTTCTGCTGTTGTTGGATGGTGTGGATTTTATTTAATTTTAATTAATCTAAATTATAAAACCAATACTTCATTTATTGGAAGACATCCAAATATGTCTGGGACAACCTGGGCACGTAAATCTACTTTTTCAACTGTAAATGTTGTGAAATCTGGATACAGGTCAAGTATTTCTGATGAAAATTTAGTACCTAAGGGACTTCCCTGGCAATCCAGTGGTTAAGACTCTGCATTTCCAATGCAGTGGGGTGTGGGTTTGATCTCTGGTTGGGGAACTAAGATCCCACTGGTCGCAAGGTGTGGAAAAAAAAATGCAGCACTCGAATTGAGATCTACTAAAGGTGTAACCTTCACTCCAGATTTTGAAGACAGTATGAACAAAATACAAAGTAGCTCATTAACAATTTTTACATTATTGATTTCATGTTGTAATAAGAATATTTAGGATATTTGGAGTTGAATACATTATTAAATGAATTTTGCCTGTCTATTTTTATTTCTTGAATGTGGCTACTAGAAAATTTTAAATGACATATGTGGCTCATATTTTATATACATTGGCCAGCACTGGTCTAACTGTGGGAGCCTAGCAGTGAACAAATTAGACAAGAATTAGAATTGCTGGCAGAAACCAAAGCAATATTGTAAAGCGATTATCCTTCAATTAAAAACAAATCAATGTTAAAAAAAGCAAAAGAATTAGAATTGCTGCCATGGTGCCTACATTCTAGAGGGAGGAGACTAATAATAAACAAGGATGTAATTGGTTGGGTCAATGGCACCCCACTCCGGTACTCTTGCCTGGAAAATCCTATGGATGGAGGAGCCTGCTGGCTGCAGTCCATGGGGTTGCGAAGAGTCGGACACGACTGAGCGACTTCCCTTTCACTTTTCCCTTTCATGCATTGGAGAAGGAAATGGCAACCCACTCCAGTGTCCTTGCCTGGAGAATCCCAGGGACGGGGGAGCCTGGTGGGCTGCCGTCTATGGGGTCGCACAGAGTCGGACACAACTGAAGCGACTTAGCAGCAGCAGCAGCAGCCCCACCAACTCACCTCTCCCCAGATTTTTAATGGGTGAAACAAAGAGGAGTAAGTGGGAGAAAGGGGAAGAGACTGAGAGACAGGGAGAGAGCCAGAGAGTTTGCCCTGGGGAGCAGTTTGGATTTGACCTTATTTTCACAGCCTTGCTGTCCCCTCGAGAATCCTTTTCCTCCAGATCGCTTTGTCGGAGGCTTCAAAAATCACTGCTTCCTTGGAAACCCTTGACCTCTGCCAGCCCTGGTTCCTGGGGTCCAGGAACCAGCACCTCACTCAGGAGGCTGCACTTGCTAGGAAGGCAGAGTCTTGGGCTCCAACCCAGACCTAGGGGACCAGAAACTGCGCTTTAACCAGAGCCCCTGGTGAGTCCTAGCCCCTCGAAGTTTAGGAAGCTCCAGTCTAGAATGTCCTCCTGGGGAGCCCCCTGGAGGTCCAGTGGATAGGACACAGTGCTTTCACTGCCAGGACCTGGTTCAGTCCCTAGTCAGGGAACTAAGATCCTGCAAGTCTCTCGGCCAAAATAAATGAATAAGTCTGATTTGAATTGTTAAAAAAAAAAAAGAAGAAGAAGAAGGGGAATGTCCCCTAGTTACTTTTCTCTTTCCCTCAAAGGTTTCAGATCAAGGTTGCTTTTCCCAGGAATCCTTCCTTGATCCCTAGACATGACAGTTGCGAGCTGTCATCTGTCCCTCCACTTTCCCTAGTGGTACTTCTCTCCATTTGGAACTAGATATTTGACTGGGGTGGGGATGGGGGTGAGGGAGGGTGAGGCTCCATGTGCCGTTGGCAGCTATGCCTCCTCTGCCTGCTCCCAGATTCATATCTGCTTTTTCAACAAAGTGCTTGGGGCCCAGCATACAGCTGGCAAACAGTGACATTCCAGAGTCTTTTATAAAGAACAAAGTGGGGATAGACGGATGCCTGATTGGGTGGTGGATGGGAGGGTGGATGATGGGTGGTTGGGGACTCGGGGGTGGAGGATGGGTGGGTGAGACCAAGTTTGGATCTTTTGCTTTCAGAGGAATGTTGGCAAATCAGGGTGTGGCCAGAGGGGCATTGGTAAAAGCGAGTATGTCTCTTCCACGCTTCTGGAGGCGAAAAAGAAATTGCGAAGAATGTGGATAAATTATAAAGATTACATCAAATCCCACCTTTCCTTGTGAATCCCAGTAGCGGATCCCGTGCAGGTTCATCATTGAGACGGAAAAGGAAAAGCTATGAAAAGTCGTCGTGCCATCTGGTGGACAGCGCTGGTAAGTGCATGCCCGGGGAGCAGAAAAGCTGGAGAGAGGCGGAGGGACCGCCTGGAGTGTGTAACTGAGGTGAGAGGATATGGAAGTGATTTTGGCTTGCAGATCTTTTGGAAATGACCGGTGAGGGAATCCTGGTGGGGAAGATTTCTGCCCATAGAGAGAAGACCCTCCAGGAGACTTAGGGAAGCAGTTAGCTTCCCCAGAGATGAGACTCTGTCCCTCTAATGGCCACCCCAAAGGGGACATCTGAGTGCTCTCTGGCTCCATGCCTCATACAGCACGGAACCCTGGGCCAGGGGGGTCAGATATCCAGGTTTGAATCCTGCAGGTGCTGTGTGACCCTGAGTCAATTCCTTTCCCATTCTGATCCTCCATTCTGTCATCCCAGAGGCTCACACCCTCTTGGTTTGGGATTTCTTGGTCTGGGATTTTAATCCTCGTGGGACTCCTGGATTCTGAGTGAAGACATTAGCCCCTAGGGGCTTCCTTAAGGGAGCCTATCCGATCTTTGCCCACCCTAGTGGGTTGCCCCAGCACGTCAGACTCTGAGGAAGTTGTAGGAGCGCCCTCTGCTGGGGAAAACTAGAAGAAGACCTACTTGCCACTGGCGTAGGCATAGGCCCCTGGCCAGAGATTGGAGCGCACGACAGCCACGGAATACTGCGGGCTGAGAGTGCAGGACAGGCGGGCGGTCCACGGTGCCATGTGCATGATTTCTGTAGGGGAGCAGAGAGCACCAGGGAGGTCAGAGACTGGCTTGCAGCCCCCTGCCCCGCTGCAATGCACAGCCCCCGAGAAGGGAAGGCGGCGAGAAGGATGGGAGGGAGCAAAGAGGGAGGAAGCGGAAGGGCATGAAGGGAACTGTGGGAACCAACAGCTCTGGCTTCCGTGTTTGAACCCTGGCTCTGACCACTCTTTCTGTGTGGCCCGAGGAAGCCACTCCACCTCTCTGAGCCTCAGTGATCACACCCAGGCAATGGAGACACTTATCTCACCTCCTGTGCGGAGTGGCATGAGTCCCGAGGGCCCCTGACAGGGGTGCCGCTGTGATTCCCCTTCTACGTTGGCCATCAGTTTGAACCAGGGCTCAGAGGACGGCCTACAGGCTCCAGACTCATGGAAATCTGCGTTCACATCCTCACTCTGCTCACCCACTCTCAGCCTCTCCTCCTTCCTCCCATCAGTTACCTGAGGTCCCAACCTCAGGAAATTCCTGTCCAGTCTTCCAATATCCAGCTCAAGTCCTGCCTCCTCTGGGGAGGCCGCCCTAGCTCTCGCTCCCTTTTTCCAAGCCCACATGGGACTCAAAAGATCATGTGTCACCATCTGGGCCGTTGCATGGGCCAGATACGGCTCACAAGATGGACATGCTCTTATAACCCCATGGGCTGCCCATTTTATAGATGAGAATGTAACAGAGGCTCAGAGAACTGCTTCCCCTCCCTTTCTCCCAGCCTCCACTGGCCTGTGTGTGGGGCTGTTACCTGCGTCTTCTGAGAGGGGGGTCAGCAGCGGGGGCCCGACCTCCTGCTCCACTTCCTCTACTCCTTCATCTGCCTTCTCTTCCTCCTCCCCCAACTCCTCCTCCTCTTCTGTCTTCTGCAAAGGGTTCACCCAAGTGCAGCGGCCCTGCAGGTGGGGAGGAGGAGGTCAGCTGGTAGCCCCAGGGAACAGCCCAGGCTCTGTTCCCTGGGAAGTGGTGAAGGGCCAGGCAGGATGCTGGGGCCCAGTCCTATTCCCAGGGACCCAGGTGTGGGTAAAGGTCAGGGTGAGTTGCACAGGCAGGAGGGCGGGGGAGAATGGGCCGAGAGAGCTGCTGCGGTGAGACGGGAACCCCTCCTCTCTCAGCCTCTGTGGGCTCCGTTTAGGGAGCCATCCATCCATTCATTTATTGTATATTTAAGGAGCACTTACTATATACATGCAGTGCTCCTGGTGCTGGAGTTACGTCCTTGAGAAAAAGAGACCCCCACATCTCTGCCCTTGTGGAGTTGACATTCAACAGCCCATATGGCACTCTGTTTGCTCATCTGTGAAATGGGGGTGTCATGGATGCCTCTCTCATTGGATTATTGTTGGGTTGAAGGAAGTACTGAAGAGTTAGTAAACGTCTGTTGAATGAATGAGTGAACCTAAGTGCAGACCATATAGCAGAACTCAGTTTCAGCAACTGAATGGGAATGGCCATTATAGCAATCTCAAAAGCGGTTATTCGGAGTCCATAATCAATGTTTATCGAATAAATGAATGAATAAGAAAGTTCCTAGCACACAAGGGATGCGTCCTTGAATGGACAAATAAATGTATGTAAAGTTTAGACAAACTAGGCATTCAGTAAATGCAGGTCCACCACCTCTTACCCACACTTTCAAAATTTGGAAAGCTTTGAAAACCAAGTTTTTTTCATGAGTCATTTGGCTGCAATCCTGACTGACAGATGAGAGGCTTTTCAGTGTTGCTGCAGAAAGTGACACCTTTAAAAATGGGCTGCAGCCCCAGTGCCTCCTTGACATGTTATGTAATATATGGTATGTGCACTGTGTCATCTTTTTATTTTTGTGTATTTTTAAAGTACTCTTATTTTTATAAGTACTTTTTTTGCCATACCACTTGTCTTGTCAGATCTTAGTTCCCTGACCAGGGATCAAACCCTGGCCCCCAGAAGCCTGGAGTCAGCAAGAATACTGGAGTGGGTTGCCATTTCCTCCTCCAGAGGATCTTCCCCACGCAGGGATCAAACCCAGGTTTCCTGCATTGCAGGCAGATTCTTCACCGCTGAGTGACCGGGGAAAGCCCCTCCTAACCACTGGACCACCAGGGAATTCCAATATCACCATTTTTAAATCTGAAAAATTCAGGATTCCAAGAGGCATCTGGTCCCAAAGGTTTCTGACTGGGGACTGTCAACCAATATCTGTTGAATGAATGGATGGATGGATGCATGGAGGACTATTATGGAGCACAGATGCCTCGCTGCCAGCAGGTGCTTGGCATAGCTAGTTCCGGGGTCACACCTGGTCCTACACCCCACCCCACCCCCGCCCCGGCCTGGGCGGCTGGAGCCCCGCCCTCACCTGCGGCAGGATGTGCTGCGTGTGGTGCACCCAGTTGGCCATGGAATCCACCAGCTCGAGGACCGGGATGCCCTCAAAATCGGGGTTCTCCTCGTAGGAGTCGCGCCCGGCTCCACCTTCCTCCTCTTCGTCGCCCTCCTCCTCGCCAAACTGGTAGAAGCCGAGGGGACTGATGTGCGTGGCGGCCGAGATGCGGGCGATCTGGGCCCGCAGGTAGTTGGCCTCGTTGCCCGGGAAGGGCGGGTAGCTGATGACTGGCGCGTCCAGGTAACCCGTGAAGAACTTCCTGATCTTGCGGGCCTGCACGATCTGGATCGGTGTGACGTGGGGCAGCCGCATCCACGGCCTGCCCGGCTCGTTGCACACGAAATACAGGTACCTGTTGGTGCCGGTTCGGCTGTCTTCCTTGGGGATGACGGGCGGCGGCTTCCACGTGGGCTTGGGGATGACATCCGTGGCCTTATCCTCGTCCTCGTCGCCCTCCTCCTCTCCGTGCGCCTCCATCCCCTCGCCGCCCTCCGTCATCTCCTCCACCTCCTCCTCCTCCGCCTCCTCTTCGCCCTCCCGGAATTCCACCTCGGCCACCAGGTAGCTGCGACTGAGCCCCAGGATCTTGCCCCAGAAGCGGCAGGTGTGGATGGGCTGCTGCTCCACCAGCTGCTTCAGGGCCATGAAGACGCGGAAACTCTCATCGGAGCTCAGGCCCACGCCGGCCTGCTCGAAGTAGAAGGCCTTCTCCATTATGTTTGGCACCGCGGTCTCAGCCTGCAGCGGGGTAGGGGGCGGATGGCAGAGGGAACCAGGTTGAAGCCCTGCTCCCCATGCTGACTCTCCTAGAGTCCAGAGACTTAAACTACTAGGTAATCCAGTTGCTCAAGCAACCATTTCTGGCCACTGATGGAGGGGTATGTGTGCCAAGGAACTATGATGCTTACTTAAATTGTACCTGCGTGAGTACTCAGTTGCTCAGTTGTGTCTGACTCTTTTGAAACCCCCATGGACTGTAGCCCGCCAGGCTCCTCTGTCCATGGGATTCTCCAAGCAAAATACTGGAGTGGGGTTGACATTTCCTCCTCCAGGTGATCTCTCCAAGCCAGGGATCCAACCTGCATTTCCTGCACTGGCAGGCAGATTCTTTACCACTGAGCCACCTGGGAAGCCCTTAAATTGTATAGTTGATGTAAAAGATTTGGGGACAAATGTATTGCATTTTTTTTCTTAAAGTTGTATAGTGCATTTCCATTTTCTTTAAAGCTCCATTTGTGAGCTCAGTGTTATTAATAAAAGGAACAAGTACTGCATTTGCTTTCTGTGAACACTAGACTGGTTCCTTATTCACAAATATCAGAAGTCCCTCTCCACAGGGGGATTATACATTCCCACCCCCACCCCTGTGCATTAGGAGCGGTCATGTCACTTGCTCTGACCACTTGAAATGGGAGTGAAAGGGACACAGGTCACACCCAGGCAGGAGCAATAAGAACCCGTGTGGGGTTTGTTATGCCTTGTTTTTCCTGCTCTGCAACTGTGGGAGCCTGAGTCACGGCGGCATCTCCATCACCGTTCATCTCAAATGGCTGATGAGCCGAGCCTCCTAGCCCAGCCTGGATGGGTAGGAAGTGTGAGCGAGAAATAAACTGTGTGACGTTAAGCCGCTGTTTGTTATCTCAGCTTGACATGGCACACCCTGACTAATACTCTATAGGAGGAACACCATGATTTTGAAAGTGATTCTGGCAGTTTCCTGCAATCTAAAACACAGGGCAAAAGCTTCTTTGCCTAATCGACATTTACACCAGCAGCTCGGTGGGACAGAGTCAAAACTGAATCCCCAGACTCACTGTGCTGCCGGCAGGGAAGCTAAGTGAATGAGCAAAGGAAACCCTCTTTGGAGTGTGTGCCTGGCCCATGAGCCAGTGGCCATCACCCTCTTTCTGGGAATGTCTTCCACCCACTTGGCAATGGAGTGGCCTCACCAACCATGATCAGATTATGTCACCCTGCCCTCTGGTCACTGTTGATTGGAGCAAGTGAGGACAAAATGGCAGTTCAGGCTCTCCTTTCTGTCCCTCTGCAATTTGTAACTGGGTGGAGAGAAACTACAGCTGGTGCCCTCCAGCTTAGAAATGACTTCTGTGGGTTGGCTGGGTTTGAACCCGGGTTGGTCTGGCTCCAGAGGCCATAGTCTTAGCCCCTACTCTGTAACTCTTCTATTAACTGTGGAAGCTTCCTCTTTCTTTCTCCCAGTTTCCAGAAAGATCCTATCTATGACCTGAAGGAAAAGATTTCCTACTGGCAACTGGATGGAATTTAAAAAATTAGGAGCAGAGGGGAATCTCTGAATGCCAGCTTGGCCTAGGGTCCAGCTACATTCCTGCCCTTGGGTTTGTTGGGTTCAGTCCACCAAATCAGGACCATTCTCAACCCCCTTCTCCATTGCTTGCTTTCTCCAGACTGGAGAAGTGGAGAAGTTCCACAGTCACTTTCCCAGCCTCCCTTGCAGCCAGGGATGGTCATGTGACCCCATCTGGCCAATAAGATGCAAGCAGATATTTTCTGAGGGGCTCCTGATTGACTGACTGATTTACTGGACCATGCTGCCCAGCTTGTGGGATATTAGTTTCCCAACCAGAGATTGAACCAGCACCCTCAGCAGTGAAAGGGCCAAGTCCTAACCGCTAGACTGCTGGGGAATTCCCTTGCTTTCTGGATTTTTAAAAAAAGGGAGTCAGTGGGTGGGGGGGAGTTTATTGGTGGCCTAGTGCTTAGGACTCAACACTTTCACTGTTGTGGCCTGGGTTCAGTCCCTGGGCAGGGAATGAATATCCCACAAGCCGCATGGCTCAACAGAAAAAAAAAAGGTGGGGGGCATACTGAGAAGAGCTCCCCACTCCCCTTTCAGGGCACTGGTGTGGAAATATGATGTCTGAGGCTGTAGTAGTCATTGTTCAAACATAAAGTGATAAACTCAAGGTACCAAGCGTCAACATGATGATAACCCAACAGAAGGGAGGGAAGCGCTGGGCCTCTCCATGATCTCATGGAAATGCTGCCCCAACTGTACCCACTCTCAGCCCAGTGAAGCAATGAAATGTTCTGCTGCACTGCTTGGACCAAGTCCCTGCAGCCCAAAGTGAGCTTTACTGACTGCCTTGGTCAGAGATAGGGTTTACGCCCAAATTCTTATGATCCTGAAAGGTGCTTTCTTGGTTTGGATGGAGTAAGGGCAAGGGATGAGGGGGAGAGAGGGGGAGAAGATAGCCCTCAGTATCCCTTCTCTGGGGAGCCACCTTGCCAGCCACAGACTGCTTGCACCTGACTGTTGTGTGTGAGAAAAACTATCTTGTCTAAGCCACTCGTCTTCATTTCTGTGACATCTATTTCCTGTCTTAAAGTGAGCTCTGTTGACAAACAAGTACAAGAATAATACTAAAGTTTCTTTAAAACTATAAACGTGAGACTAGTGAGGAACTTTTCAAAACAGAGGTGCCGTGATGGGGAGCCAGATCTGCTATGCAGCGATTGTAAACAACAAGCAGGAGAGTCCCAGAACAGAAAACCATCTACAGAGCAAGGCGCAAAGCAGGGACTCCAGAAACAGACTGGAGTCCACACGGGTGTAAGCGAAGGGTAGGGGTGGCATTTTCAAAGCGGGGAAAGGACAGTTTTCCCATAAATGCTGTTGGGGATCATAAAAGAAACAGAAATTCTTTCCATTTGAAAGAAATAGAAAATGAGAGGAATGAGAGCCCCTCATACAGAAAAAATAAATACAAAGTGCTGAGTAACAAATTCGATTTTCTTCCTAGAATCATGCACAGGCCACAGATACCCGCACTAATTTTGCCCTTTTACAAACCTCATATTAAAAACTCCAGCTCCAAAAGCAATCATCAAAAATACAGCGACCAAAGAAACCCCGCCTCCAAGTTCTAAGGGGTGGGGCCTCTAGTGACTTGGCTTCGAAGAGGGCAGAGCCTCCCTCAGGATTATACTTCAGGGGGCGGAGCCGAGGGTGGAGCCTCCAAAGGCACAGCGTTCTAAGGAGGCGGGGCCATCAGGGACTGGCGATAGATGGGGTGCGACCTGGAGGAGTCGGGGAGGAAGAGTGCAGTTCTAAGGCGATGCGGCCTCCTTAGAGACTTCGAGACTGCTGATCTAACATTTAAAACCGTATTTTCAGGTAAAAACTGTTCGTGTCTAAGACTTGGATTCCCACCTGCGCTCTGCTCACCCAAGGGCTCATTCATTCCTTGGTCAGATGGTCGTTCCCGGTTCTCTCAGCATCTCACCCCATTGTGGCCAGAACCCTAGAATTTCAGAAGCATGAGACGTGAGCACAGACCAACAGCATCTGCAGAGATGGCCGAGATGATAGCCCAGGCTTTGGAGGACACAGCCCTGCTGAGAGAGTCAGTTCCTAGGCAGGTTGATAAGGAGTCTAGGGGTCCCCAAGGAGAGAGGGGTCTGGAATTCTCAAGGAGGAAGAAAGGACAAACTTTTTTTCTTTCTCCACATTCCTTAGGATTATATAACAATAATGTATCCTGCCTAAGGACAGTCTTTGGATTCAACCTTCTGTTATCTTAAAATGTTAATTATGGGAGTAGACCTGGTCTTTACATGGATGTATCTTGCCTGAGGACAGTGTTATCTTAAAATGTAAATTATGGGAGTAGGACTGATGAGGTCTTTACAACCTCCAGATATTCTTTGGATTATATAACTTCATTGTTAATACTAGCAAGCAGGTACCCTTTCTGCCCCCTTCTGATGCCTATGTCAGAAGCTTTTTCTATCTCCTTTATACTTTAATAAAACTTTATTACACAAAAGCTCTGAGCAATCAAGCCTCGTCTCTGGCCCCGGATTGAATTCTTCTCCTCCGGGGGCCAAGAATCCCGGTGTATTCGCGTGATTCAACAACAATCTTTCACTGCCTTCTTCGTCCTGGCTTTTCTAGTTTTGAGCCCTCTAAGTCCTCCCTCCATGAATAGGAATAATAAATGGCACTTGCCTTAAGGTTGCTTCAGGCATGAAATGAGCCTACACTCCTAAGCCTAGGAGATGTCACAATTATCGTAAACAGAGAATTCTCAACAAATGTTTCTTTATATTTCTTTCTTTTTGGCTGCACCACAGGGCTTGTGGGATCTTAGTTCCCTGACCAGGAAAGGAACTTGTGCCCCCTGCATTGGAAGAGTGAGGTCTTAACCACTGGACCACAAGGGAAAGTGAAAGTGAAGTCGCTCAGTCGTGTCCGACTCTTTGCGACCCCATGGATGTAGTCTATCAGGCTTCTCCATCCATGGGATTTTCCAGGCAAGAGTGCCAGAGAGGATTGCCATTTCCTTCTCCAAGGGAAATCCACAAGGGAAGTCCCCCCAAAATGTTTCTTAAACCAGTGAAAGAACATTTCAGCCAAATTTTAAGCCATCGTCCAATGCTATATCCAATGCAGGAGACACCATCCAATGCAGGAGACGCAGGTTCAGTCCAGGGGTTGGGAAGAGCCCCTGGAGAAGGAAATGGCAACCCACTCCAGTACTCTTGCTGGGAAAATACCATGGACAGAGGGGCCCGGCGGGCTACAGTCCATAGGGTGACAAAGAGTCAGACACGACTGAGCAACTGAACACAATGCTGGAAAGAAAATCATGGAATTAAATATTCCGAGGATAGTAGAATGTTCATGAGTCGTGGGTGGAAGACTTGTTAGCAGGTCTCAATTTGCAAAAGAGGAAACTGAGTCTAGGGGATAGAAGACACCTTCAGTGTTGAAAAACTCCAGAAGGTAGCAGGTTTCACAGAAAATATCCACAAAGCAGTTATTTTGCAGAAAGGAGGAAAGGATGGCAGGAGAAACCAGCCTCTACCTCCATGTGGCACTGGAGTCAGGTTTCTACAACTTTCCCTCTGCTTCAAACCTTCTGGTGGTGCCCCAGTGGCCTCGGGAGAAAGCCTAAACCCCTTAGCCTGGAGTTCAAGGCCCTCAGTGGCTGGTCCCACCACTCCGGCTCTTTCTGCCACTCACGCCTCCCCACTGGCTCGCTCACCGTCTCCTCCTCCATCTCCTGCTCTCCCTCGCCACTGCTGCTCCGGCCGAACAATGCCTTCTGCCTCTCGGCCATCTCGTAAGTGGGCTGCATCTCCGGGTCGTCCCGAAGCGTATCCAACTTGGGGTGGAACCATTCCCACTGAGTGGTGCGGTTCAGCGACTCCAGGAGGAACAAGGGGTCCTCCGGCCTCTGGTTCAGGATCTTGGTCAGCAGGTTCGCCAGGTGCTCATACCTGCCTCAGGGAGAGGGGAGTAGGAGGTGGGGGACACTGATCACTCAGCTTGCTGAGCTCGCTGTTGTGTATGTGGCCCTGTCCCTGGCACTAGGGACACCATAGATAACAGAAAAGGTCCCTGCCCTGATGGACCTGACAGTCTGGCGATAGAGACAGATATTAACCAAATGGGCAAAATATACAAAAGTGTGTAATTATAGGGAGGTAAACAAAGCAGGGAATGGGGACTGGGAATGCTAGGGATAGGAAATGGTTTGCAGTTTTAAATAGGGAGGCCAGGGGGAGCCTCACTAAGGTGACCTTTAAGCTGAGATCTGAATGATCTTATTCACTGAGGGGGCGTACTGTGCAAATATTAGAAGGAAGAGTGTTGCAGTTGCAGGGAACAGCATACGCATAGGTCCTGAGACATTTCATGAGTCTAACATAATCTTGATATCAGAACTCAGGGAAAGTAGGAGAAAGGGAAAGTCCATGCCAGTCTCATTTAGAACTACATATGCTGAAATCCTAAGCGAGTGGTACCTGGCATTCTTAAAAGGATGTTGTTGTTGCTGTTTAGTTGCTCAGTCCTGTCCGAATCTTTGCAACCCTATGGAAAGCCTGTAGGGCGCCAGGCTCCTCTGTCTCCATGGGATTATCTAGTCAAGAATACTGTGGGATTATTCAAACAGTTCCGGAAGTCCTAGCTACAGCAATCAGAGAAGAAAAAGAAATAAAAATAATCCACGTTGGAAAAGAAGAAGTAAAGATCTCCCTGTTTGCAGATGACATGATACTGTACATAGAAAACCCCAAAGATAGTATCAGAAAATTACTAGAGCTAATCAGTGAATTTAGCAAAGTTGCAGGATACAAAATCAATACACAGAAATCACTTGCATTCCTATATACTAACAATGAAAAATCAGAAAGAGAAATTAAGCAATCAATCCCATTCACCACTGCAACAAAAAGAATTAAATATCTAGGAATAAATTTGCCTAAGGAGACAAAAGAACTGAACACAGAAAATTATAAGACACTAATAAAGAAAGGCAATGCCAAAGATTGCTCAAACTACTGCACAATTGCACTCATCTCACACGCTAGTAAAGTAATGCTCAAAATTCTCCAAGCCAGGCTTCAACAATACGTGAACTGTGAACTTCCAGATGTTCAAGCTGGTTTTAGAAAAGGCAGAGGAACCAGAGATCAAATTGCCAACATCCGCTGGATCACTGAAAAAACAAGAGTGTTCCAGAAAAAACATCGATTTCTGCTTTATTGACTATGCCAAAGCCTTTGACTGTGTGGATCACAATAAACTGTGGAAAATTCTGAAAGAGATGGGAATACCAGACCACCTGACCTGCCTCTTGAGAAACCTGTATGCAGGTCAGGAAGCAACAGTTAGAACTGGACATGGAACAACAGACTGGTTCCAAATAGGAGAAGAAGTACCTCAAGGCTGTATATTGTCACCCTGCTTATTTAATTTCTATGCAGAGTACATCATGAGAAATGCTGGGCTGGAAGAAGCACAAGCTGGAATCAAGATTGCCAGGAGAAATATCAATAACCTCAGATATGCAGATGACACCACCCTTATGGCAGAAAGTGAAGAGGGACTAAAAAGCCTCTTGATGAAAGTGAAAGAGGAGAGTGAAAAAGTTGGCTTAAAGCTCAACATTCAGAAAACTAAGATCATGGCATCTGGTCCCATCACTTCATGGGAAATAGATGGAGAAACAGTAGAAACAGTGACAGACTATTTTTTTGGGCTCCAAAAACACTGCAGATGGTGACTGCAGGCATGAAATTAAGACACTTACTCCTTGAAAGAAAAGTTATGACCAACCTAGACAGCATATTCAAAAGCAGAGACATTACTTTGTCAACAAAGGTCCGTCTAGTCAAGGCTATGGTTTTGCCAGTGGTCATGTATGGATGTGAGAGTTGGACTATAAAGAAAGCTGAGCGCTGAAGAATTGATGCTTTTGAACTGAGGTGTTGGAGAAGACTCTTGAGAGTCCCTTGGACTGCAAGGAGATCCAACCAGTCCATCCTAAAGGAAATCAGTCCTGAATATTCATTGGAAGGACTGATGTTGAAGCTGAAACTCCAATACTTTGGCTACCTGATGCAAAGAACTGACTCACTGGAAAAGACCCTGATGCTGGGAAAGATTGAGGTGGGAGGAGAAGGGGATAACAGAGGATGAGGTGGTTGGATGGCTTCACCGACACAATGGACATGAGTTTGAGTAAACCCTGGGAGTTGGTGATGGACAGGAGGCTTGGCATGCTGCAGCCCATGGGGTCACAAAGAGTCAGACATGACTGAGCGACTGAACTGAACTGAATGAAAGAAATCAAAAGGTGACATAAACAGAGGGGGAGATATTCCATGTTCCTGGGTAGGAAGAATCAATATTGTGAAAATGACTGTACTACCAAATGCAGTCTACAGATTCAATGCAATCCATGTCAAATTACCAAAGGCATTTTTCATAGAACTAGAACAAAAAATTTCACAATTCATATGGAAACACAAAGATCCCAAATAGCCAAAGCAGTCCTGAAAAAGAAGAATGGAGCTGGAGGAATCAACCTTCCTGACTTCAGATTATACTACAAAGCTACAGTCATCAAGACAGTATGGTACTGGCACAAAAACAGAACATAGACCAATCAAACAAGACAGAAAGTGCAGAAATAAACCCACGCACCGATGGGTACCTTATTTTTGACAAAGGAGGCAAGCACATACAATGGGGCAAAGACAGCCTCTTCAATAAATGGTGCTGGGAAAACTGGACAGCTGAATGTAAATGAATGAAATTAGAACACTTCCTAACACCATACACAAAGATAAACTCACAATGGATTCAAGACCTAAATGTACGACCAGAAACTATTAAACTCTTAGAGGAAAACATAGGCAGAACACTCGATGACATAAATCAAAGCAAGATCCTCTAGGACCCACCTCCTAGAGTAATGGAAATAAAAACAAAAGTAAACAGATGGGACCTGATTAAACTTAAAAATTTTTGCACAGCAAAGGAAACTATAAGCAAGGTGAAAAGACAACCCTCAGAATGGGAGAAAATAATAGCAAATGAAACAACTGACAAAGGATTAATTTCCAAAATATACAAGCGGTTCATACAACTCAATGCCAGAAAAAGAAACAGCCCAATTAAAAAGTGGGGGAAAGACTTAGACATTTCTCCAAAGAAGACATACAGATGGCTAACAAACACATGAAAATATGCTCAGTATTGCTCATTATTAGAGAAATGCAAATCAAAACTACAATGAGATATCATCTCATACTGGTCAGAATGGCCATCATCAAAAAGCCTACAAACAAATGCTGGAGCAGATGTGGAGAAAAGGGAACGCTCTTGCACTGTTGGTGGGAATGTAAATTGATATAGCCACTAAGATGGTATGGAGATTCCTTAAAAAAAACTAGGGATAAAACCCCATATGACCCAGCAATCCCACTTCTAGGCATATACCCTTAGAAAACTAAAATTAAAAAAGACACATGTATCCCATTGTTCATTGCTGCACTATTTACAATAGCTAGAACATGGAAGCAACCTAGCTTTCTATTGACAGATGAATGGATAAAGAAATTGTGGTACATATACATAATGGAATATTACTCAGCCATTAAAAATGAATGCATTTGAGTCCGTTCTGATGAGGTGGATGAACCTAGAATCTATTATACAGAGTGAAGTGAGTCAGAAAGAAAAAGTTAAATATCATATTCTAATGTGTATATACAGAATCTAGAAAAATGGTACTGAAGAATTTATTCATAGGACAGCAGTGGAGAAGCAGACACAGAGAAGAGGCTTATGGACATGGGGAGAGGGGAGGAGCAGGTGAGATGTATGGAAAAAGTAACATGGAAACTTACATTACCACATGTGAAATAGATAGCCAATGGGAATTTGCTATATGGCTCAGAAAACTCAAACAGGGGCTCTGTATCAATCTAGAGGGGTGGGATGGGGTGGGAGATGGGAGGGAGCTTCAAAAGGGAAGGGATATATGTACACCTATGGCTGATTCATGTTCAGGTTTGACAGAAAACAACAAAATTCTGTAAAGCAATTATCCTTCAATAAAAAATAAATTAAAAAAGAATACTGTGGGTTGCCATTTCCTTCTCCAGGGGATCTTCCCAACCCAGGGATGCAACCTGCATCTCCTACATTGGCAGGCAGATTCTTTACTATTGAGCCACCATGGAAGCCCCTAAAGGGTGGCACACCATGATTAAA
Organism: Bos indicus; assembly: GCF_029378745.1. NCBI lineage: Eukaryota > Metazoa > Chordata > Mammalia > Artiodactyla > Bovidae > Bos > Bos indicus. The sequence continues at coordinate 53,889,687 of NC_091777.1, forward strand.
TAGGGCTAACAAGAATGCTAGACTGGACCTATATTAGAAAAATACAGAAAAAAATTAATTAATCACATTAACATGTTAAAAGAGATTATGGGAGATCACCTCAATAGGTGCAGAGAAACTAACATTCAGTATCCACTCATGATGTTTAAAAACCTAGGATACTAGGAATAGAATAATATTCTATAATCTCATAAAGAGGAGACATGCGTAAGCTGCAGCCCACACCAAATGTAATGGTGAAAGACTGAATAATTCTATGAGATTGGAAAGGTAGAAGCCTTCTTTTACCATTTCTATAAAATGCACTGGAGATCCCAGCCAATGAAATATGACATGAAAAAGAAAATGTAAAATTTTAGAAAGGAAGAAGCAAAACTACCATGGTTTGCAGATGACGTGATTGAGAATGGAGTGTAAAGACCTTGAGCTGAGGGTGTGCCTGGCATGTTGGAGGAATATTGAGGTCATTGTGGCTGGAGCAGAGTGAGGAAGACGGGTTGAGATAGGAAAAGGAGGCTGGAGAGTTAACAGTACCAGCATGACTTCCATTCACCTGAGTCAGGCACTATGCTGGGCCCTTGAAAGCAATGTTGAATTCTCACCACAGACACCTGAGAGAAAATTATGATCCTCACTTTCCGGATGAGGAAACTGAAGCTTAGAAAAGTTGAGGTCATGAGGTCACCCAGGGGTAGCACAGCCAGGATTGAAAACCAAGTTGGCTTAATTTCTGAGCCACTTGGTGGCTCAGACGGTAAAGAGTCTGTCTGCAATGCAGGAGACCCAAGTTCAATCCCTGGGTTGGGAAGATCCCCTGGAGAAGGAAATGGCAACCCACTCCAGTATTCTTGCCTGGAAAATCCCATGGACAGAGGAGCCTGGAGGGTGGCTACAGTTCATTGAGTCACAAACAGTCAGACATGACTGAGCAACTCCACTTTCACTTTCACTTTGCCTAATTTCAAATCATGTATGTCTAAGCCTCTTCAGTGTGCAACCATTTGGCAGCAGTGCTGGGTATGGTTGAGAGCCTTCATTGACTTGGGAAGGGCAAGAAGGAGAGAGAGCTTTTCAACAGGGGACTTGAGGGAACTCACTGGAGCTCACTCTAACCTACTGGTTAGAATTCAGGCTTTCATTGCTATGGCCCAGGCTCAATCCCCAGTCAGGGGACTGATATTCTGCAAGCCATGCGGCATGACCAAAAAGAAAGAAAGAGAAAAGACCCATTAAGGGACCTTGAAACTCCCAAGGGCTGGGTGCTGTTGGGGCAGAGCTGTGGGTTATTTATTTATTTTGAGGTTAATTTTGACTAGATTCTAGGATCTGAGGTAGGAGCTGACTAGAGATGACATTTGGAGAGGGAGGAGGGGTTGAATTACATAAGACCTTGAAGGCTGTTCTGAGAAGTAGGAACCTTCTTCTGAAGGCACTGGTGAGCCATGGCAGGCTCTGAGCGTGGGAGGAATGGGGGTCAGCTTTGTGCTTGAGCAAGACCTGCTACTCCTCCCAACTCTTTTCTCATTCTCCTGCTTCCTCCCTTGGTTCCAGTTACACCAGCCTCCTTGCTGTTCCTCAAACACAGCAAGCTCCCAAGCCTTTAAGCTCACTGTGGCCTCAGTTCAGTTCAGTTCAGTTCAGTTGCTCAGTCGTGTCCGACTCTTTGCGACCCCATGAATCGCAGCACGCCAGGCCTCCCTGTCCATCACCAACTCCCGGAGTTTACTCTGTGTCCTATGTCTGGACAATTCTTCCTCCAGTTTACCCACATGGTGCTCTCTCTCTCACCTCTTTCAGGTTCCTGATCAAATGTAACTTCCTCAGAGAGGCCTTCCCTGACCTCGTATGATTTAACATCCACTCCCATCCCCTTACTCTGCTCTATCGCTCACCTTAGCTGTTATCACCTTATACTTATTGTCCATTCCCCCACTAGAGTGTAAGCTTCATGAGGCTGTGATGGGGGCCTATGACTGCATCTACATGGCCTTGGCAAATGCCTTTCTCAGGCAGGAAATGTTAGTGGATAACAGGGCCTCAGGAGCCAAATCACTTGTGCTGAAATCCTGGATCTACCATAGCTAAGCTGTGTTATTTTGCACGTGGGACCTAATTCCTCTGTGTCTGTTTCCCTCCCTGGGTTAGGCAGTAACTAACTAAGTACTGGCTTAGACAGTAAAGAATTCGCCTGCGATGCGGGAGACCTGGGTTCAATCCCTGGATTGGGAAGATCCCCTGGAGAAGGGAATAGCTAGCTACTCCAATATTCTTGCCTAGAGAATTCCATAGACAGAGGAGCCTGGCAGGCTACAATCCATGGGGTCGTAAAGCCTCCAACTGGACTGAGCGACTTTCACTTTTCTTTCAAAATTGGAACAGTTGTGCTAAGCTCAGCCATGAGAACCAGCTGTTAACCTGTGAATTGCTGGCACAGTCTGGTTAAGTAAATGCTAGCTAGTGTTGCTATTTATTCCCTAACTCTCAGTCTGAGTTAGATGCCCCCAGAGTGGTCGCTGGTTCTCAGTGAAGAGCAATCTCGTCTAGACGAGGAGGTGGGGCCTTGGCTGAGGTCTCTCCCTGCCTGGGTCCCTCCCTCGCCCCACTTCCAGGGCCCTCTCTCACAGGCTGAGGTCGCTGTTGACGCTGGTCTGCAGCAGGTAGGCCTTGGCGTTCTGCACGGCCAGCTCGCGAGGTTCTGGCTCGGGCAACTCCATATTGAAGGACATGAAACCCAGCTCAGAGGGCGAGAACTGAAGAGTGGGGTCATCCCTCATGTAGGGCCCATGCTGGGTACCCTGGCTGAATGGCAGGTCTTCTCTCTGGTACATGGTGAACTGGCCCGGGAGGTCTGCCGGCGACCCCTGGTAGGCAGACTCCAGTTGCTGGAATAGGTTGCCTTCACCCTGCTGTAGCTGGGGCAGCATTAGGCTGGCGTTGTGGCTGGCCTGGAGCCTGCCCTCGCTCAGGTAAGCTTGGGGCTGCACCTCTGCGGAAAAGCCTGGGTTCACATAAGGGTCCTCGGCCTGGAAAACCAGGTTCTCGTTTGGGGTCAGGCTGGCCCTCTGTGGCCAGCCACGGAGGTTGCTCTGATTCGACAGCACCTCCTGACTGCCGCGCAGGATCTGGGGGTCAAGCGGTATCTGCTGCAGCTCCTCGGGGACCAGGGGCCTGGTGCGTTCCCGACTGCGCCGCCGCTCGGAGACCTGTGAGTTTCTACTGCTGGAGGTCGGCTGAGAAGGGGGCTCGGGGTCAGGTGGAGGGTCCCCCATAGTTCAAAGGGATCGCAGACTTCCAGGAAGAAGGCTTGCAGATAGGCAGGCCAGATCAGTCGCCCGTTTTGTGTGCACCCAGCAGCCGCTGGGCTAGCTGCGCCGGTTGCTAGGGACGGAGGGGGAGGGCCGTTACCAGGACAGGGCACGCGGGGATGCGCGACCAAGAAGCGGCTTTTCGCGCAGGCGCAGCCCCATGCCAGAGGGGCTTGCAGTCTTCCCCGGCGGGTTGGAGGGCCTCCTGGGCACGCCCACCAGCCTCTGCACAATCCCACAGCTGACACGGAGGCAGGCATCAGAGATGACACGCATACCCCACACCGGCGATCTTTTTTACTTTTTTAATTTTTAAAGGCAAAGTACCGTCGGCCAAGCCCCTCCCCGGCCTCCCTGAGCTCCCAGTCCCACTCCCCGGCCCCCCAACAAGCTCCGTCAGCTATTCCCCTTGGTCTCCGGTTCGCCCACTTCCTCAGTGGCGGGGCTGGGAGTCTGCACTGTGTCTTCTCCAGCAGCTGTGAGGGGCTGGGGGCTCCGCTCCTCCTTTGAAAGCAATCCACCTGCTGCAGTTTCCTGGTGACAGAAGCGGGGGCAGGTCAAAGACAGCGTGGTCGCACCTCCAGTACTTCTTCAGGCCCTACCCTTCCCGCCCCCTCCCCGCCTTGGACACTAGGCACACACACTTAACCCCGGCCCCTGGTTTCTCTCGTCCTCTGTTGCTCTGGGGCGGTCATCCCTACCTTAGGTAGGGGTCCCTCAAGACTAGAGTCCAGCAGTGCGGCCTCAGTCAGCCCCGAGTCATCGTCCATGCTGATGAAGATGGCCGGGGTCTCACACTCAGGCCCCTCCTCCCGGAAATCAATGGCTTCCTCTGGCTGGGGGGGGCCTGGCCGCGCCGAGGAAGAGGACGAGGACGAGGAGGGGCCTCCCAGTCCCCCAGGCTTCAGCTTCTGTTCTTCCTCCAGTTGCCGCTTTAAGGCCTTCTCCTGGGCCAGCCGCAGGCCGATGAGATCTTGAGGGGGTCGGGGGGCCGGAGGTGGTGCCAGGGCCAGAGGCTCTAAGTCATCCTGGAGGTGCGGGGTGACACACAAAGCCTCAGGGACGGCTGGGACCCAAGACCCAGGCTGCTCTCAAGGGGATGGTGGGGGAAAAGATGGAAACCACCCTGAGGCAGACAGCAAAGAGGGCTGGTATGGGTAGGAGGAGGGGCGCAGGGCACTTCTGGCTTGGGGAGGGGGCTGCAGACCCTCACCTCTTCCAGGGGCCCGGCAGGTGCTTCCTTAGTCTCTGGCTCCTGCTTGCCGCTGGCCTCCAGGATGGCCATGATGGAGTTGGGGATGTGCGCTTGCTAGGGGAAAAGCAGATGGGGGCGCTGTGGAGAGCTCCGATCCGGAGACAACCCCCTCCCCCAAGTCCCACTCAGACCCTAGGTGTCCTTGACTCTCCAGACCCCAGGACCTTCGTGACACTGCCAGGGTGCCCCTGCCCGCACCCCCGCCTCAGTCCCCCAGGGCTGGACCCATGGGGCCACCCACCCCACACCCGGGGGTACCTGGTGGGGGGTGAAGGAACGGACGTGGGCCAGCAGGGGCTCCCGGAGCTCTGGGCACTTGTCAAAGACGGCCCCCAGCTGCTGGGGTGGGAGCTGCAGGATGACTTGGAAGCTCTGAGGCTTGGTGCGCTGACAGCACTTGATGAAGCCCTCCCACACCTTGGGATACTTCCACACCTGGACCAGGCAGGGAGGGAGCAGTCGTGAGGGGGCCTGCAGGCAGCCAGCCGCACCAGAAGTTGGGACAAAGACCTTAGCAAGAAGGCCATGCCTCGCTGCATTCTCACCGCCACCTCTAGAGGGCGACGTTAGCCCTGCTAAAGCTAGGAGGCCCAGGGAGGTGCGGGACTCGTCCAGGGTCACACAGGTACCAAGGGCAGAACCAACCCCCAGATCTGCCTGCATCTGCACTTAACCTCTAAGCCAGATGTTGCAAAGTGGCAACCTGTGGTCTGAATCCAGTCTGAAGGCTTGTGGATAGAGGGTTTTTTTTGTTGAAGTTTCATAAAACATTTCTAGCTTCTCTTGAAAACTGGTGCCATCTTTCAGCTCAAGATGCCTCTTGTCTGACTGAGTGCCAAATGATGGGGGGCAAGGGGCAGCTCTGGTGGCTCAAATGGTAAAGAATCTGCCTGCAGTGTGGGAGACCCAGGTTTGATCCCTGGGTCAGGAAGATCCCTTGGAAAAGGGAATGGCTACCCGCTCCAGTATTCTTGCCTGGGAAATCCCATGGACAGAGGAGCCTGGTGGGCTACAGTCTAAGCAGCTGCAAAGAGCTGCACACAACTAAGTGACGAACACTCTGACGGGGCAGCCACACCTCCTGGACGTGCACCTCTCGAAGTCTGCTCCTACCACCCAGCAGCCTCACTCACCACCCTGCCGCCCTGCTGCTGTCCGACACAGTGACCCCGAGAGGGCTGTATTGTCTCAGCAGTCTGCCAGTCATAGAGCAGGTCTCTGCACGAGGGCTCCCTTGGGACACTGGCCAAACCGGCTGGAAAAGCCTGCAGTTCTGCCTCAAGTCTGTTGGCAGCACATCCTGCGGCAGTCCCCTGCCTGGGAGACCAGGGTGGTCAGGGCGGGTTACCTGCTTCATGATGAGCCGGGACAGGATGTTCATGACGAAGCCCCCCAGGCGGGGGTACATAGTCAAGGACTGGATGACGGTCCTCATGAGCAGCATGGGCAGGGGGCTCTGCTCCATCAGTTGCTGCATCACCACGGCCAGCACCTCCGACGTGTACACGTTCCGCTCCGCAAAGCACAGGTTGGTGGCTGTGAGGAGGCGGAGAGGGGACCTGTCCCCTTTGCCCAGCAGCCCCTGGGAAGTGGGAGCCCCACATCCCTTAGAAAGCCTCAGCCCTGTGATCTGCCTGCATGAGGTGAGATCCAGCCCCAACTCCCTGAAGCTCCAGGCAAGACAGATTCCCTCCCACCCAGAAGTGGACACTGTGGTCTGATCCTTGGAAAGCCTGGGAGCTGGGGTAAGGGAGAGGACACGTCCATCTCCTGGAAGCCCCACTGGGCCGTGGGAAGACATTGGTCCTTTCTCTTGGAGAACAACGTCCAGAAAGGGTGAGGGGAGAAAGATATGTTGCCTACCCCTGGGGACCCATTGTGGCTGGACTGGGATGGCGTGGCACCTCCACCTCTACTGGAAGGAAGCAGCTGTGACTTCCATAAGCAGTCCCTCAGGGGACACACGTCCCCTCAGGGGACATGCTGCTCATGGTCTCCACGAGCAGACTGGTCAAGAGACTGCCTGCTCTGAACCCAGTGCACGAGGCTCGTGCTGGTGCTCGGGCGCTACCAGGCCTGGGGGGATATGGAGGTCATAGTTCACAGAGTCATGAAGGAGGGGCAAGAGGAGGAAGTCTGGGCGTAAGATGAGCACCAGGAAGGGCCTGAGGGGGGCTGGTGCAGCAAAAGCACCCACAAGGACAGGCCCCTCAGGAGCACGCTGTGGGACTCCAAATCAGTGAGATCAGTGGTGCTCGGATCCACTGTTAGTGGGGAGACTCCGGGAATTGCCTCTGAACCCCTTCTGCCCCAAACACCACTTGCCAGGTGAGTCTGTCAACCAGGAAGTCTTTATTGAGCTAGAAGAGAGGCCCCCCAATCCTTGAGAGGCTAATGGAGAACAGAGGTAGATGCCTATAAAGAATGGGGGCTGGGGAGCTCCTGTAAGGAAGAGAGGGAGGCTGGAGGCATTGCAGGCAGACAGGCAGGGAGGAGGCTGGAGGCGGGGTAGGGAGGGCACCTAGGCTGCAGGGAGCGCAGAAGGTGAACACAGTGCAAGAGGACCCGCCCGAAACAGAGGCTGTTCCTCCTCCTCCCATCTAGGTAGCTGTTGGCTTCTGCCTGCTCTGCCAGAAAGCCTCCAAAATCAGCCTTCTTCCCTCTCCTCTCCTTCAGCTCCACCCCAGCCTCCTCCTGGGCCTCCCACCCACCCTCTAATCCACCCTCCATACAGCAGCCTGAGAGGGTCTTTCAAAAGCTCACCCTGACCCTGTACCTGCCACAGGCCCTCAAGAGAGCAAGTCTGAACTTGAACTCGGGTCTATAAGAGACCAGCTGTGGGCAGGGCCTACACCATTTACAGCCCGACTCCATCCCCCACCACCATCCTCAACCAGATCCAGCTGGGTCTGCTCTGCAGTTCCAGAACCAGGCCTTGCTAGCAGGGATCATCTCTCCTGCTTCCTCACCCCTGTTCATCCTGCGGTCTCAGCTCAGGTGTCCCCTCCTCCAGGAAGCCTTTCCTAACATCCCACCCAAGGGAGAGTCGGGGGCCCCTTTGGGCCCCCTGCCCCAATCCTGCTCACTCTGGACTGTTACTGGAGGGATGGACTGTGAGCCCGGGGAGGGCAGGGACAGGACAGTCCCCATCCCTGCCATGTCCTCAGCAGGGCCCAGCACAGGGCTGAGCAGAGGTGTGTAGTGAGTCTTAATCACTGGGCCAGTCCACTGGACAGGTCTGGCAAAAACTCATCAGAGAGGGTGGTTTAAGGGAAGTGAATGCCAGTGATGACTGCTTATACTGACAGACAGTGGGGAGTCCAATGGGGCACAAAACAGGACCTGGAGCTAACAGGCAGGCAGGGTTACTGGTGCAATGGAGAAAAGCACGAGTGGAGCGGAGAAGCGTGCTCTGGGATGAACAGCCAGTAGGGAGACCGGCTGAAGGGCTGCTGAGAGCGCAGCAATACAGAGGCTCCGCGTGGGCGTGGGTTTAGGGAGAAACCACTCGGGGCGTCGCCAACATCTCCAGGGCCTGGCTGCTGGCTGCGCGGGTGACCTGTGGTCAAGCCCTTTCCCCCTGGGCCCCAGCTCCCTTGTGTGAGATCAAGGACCAAACCCAGGTCTGTGAACGGGCATCACTGGAGCGGTGGGCGGGGCCCGACGGTTACAGCCTGACCTCCTTTCTTGACCAGACCCCTGCCCCCAAACCACCAGATCCAGCCAGGGGCCGCTCTACAGTTCCAGAACCAGGCCATGCTAGCACGATCTGAGTTCCCTCAAATGGTACACAAGGTCACGTGTGGGTACGGTCCTTGGGAATGGGCTCATAACTTCCAGAGGTCACCTAAGGAGCCAGGGCGTGTAAGACGACCACTCCTGAGCCTCAGCTTTGAGACACTCCACCGGGTCCACTAGAGGCCTGAGTTCCCTCTCAGTTGTAGTGTGTGTTTAGTATTTTCAGAAGCTCCTCTCTTGACCTAAAGGTTTCTGAGAGAATCTGCTGAGGAAGACTAGGAAATACGTCACTGAAGCTACTTCAGGCAGGACAAGACACTAGCAAGGAGGGAAAACCCCCTCCCTGCTTTTAAAGGAGAGAGGAGGAAGCAAGGCCAGCTGTCTTCTGAGAAGAGCAGGGAACAGGAAGGGCTCCTGCCTCCGTGGGAAAGCATGGTTTCTGGACCAGCAGCCATGGAGGACGTGGAGGGGAGCATGGAGGGAGGGGAGGGGAGCGGAGGGAGGGAAGGGCGCGCCGAGGGAGGGAGGGGAGCGTCCCCCTGGGACCCAGGAGGCCATCTGCAGGCAGAACCGGTTTCGGACTCGGGTCTCCCAACTTCCGATTCTGTTTTGTCCACTACACCACTTAGCTTCTGGGTGGCCCTGAGCAAGTTACTTAACCTCTCTGGAACCTCCACTCCGACTACAAAACGGAAGTCAGCATACTTACCAGGAACAGAGTGGTGTGGCTGGGCGGGTGGGCCTCTGAGGCACTTGGGAAAGCACAGCCCAGACTAAGTGCTAGGTGAACAGACAGGCTGTCATTAGGGAACTGCTCACTGTGGGGGGCCGGCCAGGTTGTCACCTACTGCCTCGGGCCGCTCTCCAGGCTCAGCTCTCCCGTTGGTCACTCCTCAGGCCCCTGGGGGCTGGGGAGGAGGGCTCCCCACCCTTCCTGAGGAACGCTCTGTGCTGGTGTACAGGGGGTGCATCAGTTCCTTAGATGGGGCAGGGGAGGAAGGAAGGAGAGGAGGAGAGGAGGAGGGATGGAAAGGAGCGAGGCTGGCGTCCGGAGCTCTGAGACGGGGCTGCGGTGGGCACAGTCTCCGACTTGGCTGATTCCACAGGGGGCCGACTCCAGTCCAAGGTTCTTCCCCGGGTCCGCAATGGCCAGGCCACTGAAGAGGGGGTCGGGGCGGGGCGGGGGGTGTGCCTCACCTTTGATGATGGACTTCATGTCACACTTTGCCGAGTCAATGTTGTGTAAGGCGATGAGCAGCTCTCCAGGGTTCAGGGGGGACAGGGCTGAGTTCCCTTCACCTGCAGCATGGGGAATGGGGGGAGGAGGAGGAGACAGTATGGAGGCCTGAGAGACAGGTCCAAGCCCCCCTAGACTGGGGGAGCGGCAGAGGAAGACAAGGCGCCCTCTGGGATTAGGGGTAGAGAGGGCTGGAGTGGCGGGAGGAGAGACTGAGAGCACCAGGAGGCGCCCCAGTGAGGCCGCGGCTGGTGACCATTCCAACCAGAGGCCTTCAGGCCTGCACTGGGCCCCCAGCACCTCGCCTGTGACTCAACCACTCTCCCATCCCGGCCCAGGCTGTGCACCTACAAGGGCAGGGAGCGGACGAGCTCATTCCAGGTCCCCAGCACAGCAGAAAGGCGCAGGGGCGCCTGCTAGACGGGACAAGAGGGGGCCAGGCAACAGACTTGCACACAGCGCTCGGGCTAAACGCCACGGGCACGAGGCTGGGGGAGACGGCACTCTTCTGGTGGGGTGTCGAGGGTCCCAGACACTTGCGCGCGTGTTTTGAGTCGCCAAGTCACGTGTGGAAGAGAGAGCTTCCACCTTTCCTAGCTCCAGCCCCTGGGGTGAGGGCTGAGGAATCTACCCTATGCCATCTGGTAGTCTGTCTAGGTTGAAAGTTTTCTTTCTTTTGGACCAGGGCGAGTCCAAACTCGAACAAAAGGCCCCTCACCCACAGCCAGAGGGGTTCAGGCAAGACCTGAGGTAGGGCAGGGATGGGCCCCGTGTTTGAGGTCCTGGAAGGGAAAATGCTTATAGAGAGTCAGCCCTCAGTCCCACAGTTTTGTCCCCAATGTGGATGAAACCATCACCCAAGTATCATGGGAGGGTGGCCCAGGAGCTTTGGGACAGATGTCGAGATGTCACCAAGCCTGAATGGCAGCCTCAGAGAGCAAGATGAACACCCCCCACCAAAAGGTGGTGGCATCCCTCCCCCAGCTCTCACCTCTGGGACCTCTTCCTCCTTCCTGCACCTGAGGTGGGGTCTCCTGGGGGAGCTGCTGGGGAGGGAAACGAGGGCCAGGGTTGAGCTGGCCCCTGGTGGGGAGGCGAGCACATCACCTACCGTGCTGGGTGCCCAGCAGGCGATTGAAGACCTCTTTCACCACGATGGGGTTAAGCTTGATGAGCTTTGGCAGGGCCTGGATCACTTCCTTCTACAAGGGCAAGGCAGAGGAGGGCAGGTCAGATGCACCCCCTGCCCACTCCAGAGAAGCCTGCCCACTGCTCACCCTGGGGCGGTGAGGGGCAAGCTCTGGCCTCACCTAGCCCCCCAGTGCCTTCCCTCTCTCCTCTCTTTGGTCCCTCAAGGTTTAGCTTTCCCAGCTCACTGGTCTAACCCAGCCCCAGCCTCATCACCCCCAGGTGAGCCCCTGGGCCGGCTTGATGGCTCCTCCTACAAGAGAAGATGGAGGTTCACGCGAGGTCCCATAGCCTGGGAGGAACAAGACCGGGGCAGGGGAAGCACACGCTCAAGGGGAGGTGTCCCCTGCCCTGCTTCTGTGGCTCCACTCTGTTCTCAGGAGGATCGTGAGCACAGGGTGGGGCGGGAGGGGAGGAGGGCGAGTGGTGGTGGATAACTGGGATATTCACTCACAACAGGAAGAAGCTGAGGCTCAGAGAGGGGCGGGGCTTGCCAAATTGAGACTGACCCAGACAAGACCCAGACTGTGCTCACAGCATCTGATGAGGGTGCCCGGGAGCCTCCCTCCTCCCCGCCCTGCCAGGCGTGTCCCCGTGGGTGGGGGCATCCAGGCGTGCAGCTCCGTACCTTCTCCAGCCCATTGAGCACTGGGATGAGGAAGCGGACGTCTGGCAGTCGCTTGTGGTAGAGATCCCTGACCCGCTTCACCAGCTCTGGGGACGGGGGCACTGCAGGCGGAGGAATAAGCAGGAGGCTCAGGGGCTTGGGGTGGTGGGGTGGACATTGAGGAGGAGAAACGAATGGTGGTGGGTGTGTGGCAGGGGCGGAGAGGGACTGCTGCACTTCAGAGCAGAAATCCCTGGCCCTCGGTTTCTCAAATGCATTTTAGCAGTGCACCCTTGCGCACGGAGAAATTGAGGCCCAAGGATGGGGAGAGACTCACAAGAGGGCCAAGCGTCTAGGGACCCAATGGCTCTGATCCCCAGGTCCTGAGAAGGCAAATGGGGAGGGCCTGGACAGGAGAGAAGGAAGAAAGATGGGGTCCCGGGAGGCACCTTTGTCAGTGAGGCTGTGCAGACAACGGGTGACCAGTGTCTCCGCCCCCTTTGGACAGTTCTCCACCAGCAGGAGCAGCTCTGGTGAGTTCATGCCCATCCCCCGGATCTACAGGCGAGAGATGAGAGAGGAGATGTTGGGCGGTGTGAGGGGATGGGGGCCCAGGGGCAGAGCTGGGGAGGCATCAGAGACCAGGCAGCTGGCGGGACACTGGGACTCTGGAGGAGGAACTGGCAAGAGAGGGCGGATCTCAAATATTCTCATCGTTAGAAGAAAAGCAATAATTCTTTGAGGTAATGGATGTTAATTAAACTTATGATCATAATCATTTCACAATATATACATGTATCAAATCACTATCTTGTAGACCTTAAGCTAAGATAATGTTGTGATCAGTGGTATCTCAATAAAGCAGAGAGAAAAGAATGGGTGTTAGGCTTCAGAGAAGTGGGGGAAATCTGGGGAAGGTGGGCAGGGCTGCCAGAAGTGTCCAGGTCTCTTCTACCCGACCTCATACACACACAGGCTCCTGCAGCGCCTTCCTGCACTCTTATCATGCTGCCCTCCCACCAGGCAGGCCAGGCCTGGCCTCTGGGACTCAACCTGACCTTTGATGCCCAAGCTATTCTTCAATTCCTTGGTGAAGACTTTTTTTGCTTTTGCAGGCACAAGTGACCCCTGCCCACCTCCCTGTGACCACCCAGGTGCCAGCTTTGCTGCTGGCTCAGATCAGGGCTCGACCTGTTGCTGCGTCTGCAGCCTCCCCCTAACCCCTCCACGGGCACCGAACACAGGGAGCGGAGGAGGGCCAGGCATCAAGGGCTCGTCCCTTCCTCTGCCCAACTGCAAGTGGAGCTGACAGTCGTTGCCCTCAAGGAGCTCACAGTCCCTTGGGCTCACCGTGACAATGGGGAGAAGAATCTGCTTCCTCCTCACAACCAGATCACTACCCCCACGTTACAGGTAAGGACCCCACTGACTCTGGGAGGCAGGTATGTGGGAATTAACCTGCCACATTTTCTCCTTTGGTTTATGGTGGGATTCTCAGTAATAAAATGTCAGGAACAGAGATAGAGAAGAGCAGTTTCAAATCTGGCGACAGAAGGGAAGAACAGACATTCTGAATTTCACAGGCCAGCCTGTAACTGCGTTGCTTCTCTTGTGTGTGACCCTGTGGCTCCAGAGAGGAGCAGGAGGGACTCGGGCCACGACAAGTAAAGATTCCTGTCAGCAAGGCAGGGGAGGGACGGCTCATACATGACAACAGGGATACAGGTATTCACAGGCAAGAGGTCACAGAATCAATCACTCCAACAAGCTTGCTGGTCTGAATTATTTGCTTGGTTTTAACTGAAGGGTGAGAAGGGGAGAGATGGAATGTGAACTGAGGTCTGTCCGACTGGAAGCTCTTAACTACAGGGCTACCCTGTTGTCTTCTCAGGAGTGGATGGAAGTGGGGGGTCGGGGGGTGATGACCCATAGCCTCAGCACTCAGCAGGGGAAGGACATGGGGGGGGGCAGGGGCGGGGCTGGAGTTGGTATTCGGCTCCGCCCACCAGTGGGCGGAGCCTGACGGGCCAGGGGCCTCACCGGCTGCTCGATGACCCTCAGCACTGTCCTCTTGATGTCAGCGATGGCCTCCGTGTACACGGCCGCCAGCTCGTGGATCAGCTTGTGGTTCTGAGGTAGGAGAGCCAGGTAGAGGTACAGGCACTGCTTCACCGTCTCCTCGGTCCAGGGTGCGGCCACCTCTAAGAGGGCAGGGGTGCAGGGGGTGAAGATCAGATGGGCCCCACTCCCCCTCGCCCCTGCCCAGCACCTGGCTCTTCTTGGGGAGCAGTAGGCACAGAAGGGACTGGGAGCTGGGCCTGGGAAGCAAACTGTCCCAGGGAAGGAAGCCAGTCCTTTGGGAAATGAGGTGCAACCAGACCTGCTCCCCTTCTAGAAGTCTCTGCCCTACATTCCCATCTGGTCTCCTCTGACCACCAACCCAGACGGATCTTCCCAAGAGCACATCTGGCCCTGCCCCTCCCCTCCTCAGCGCTCTCACCACCATCCGGGACCCTCAGGGGACGCCTGGCCTTGCTCTCCCTGACAGCTCCTGTTCAGGGCTGCCCTGCCTCTGGGGGTGTGTGCTGGGCTCACAGCCTCCTTCTGACGGTCCCTTGGGGCCCCCACTTTGGAGCCTGTGCACGTGCTACTCTGTTGCCTGGAACCCAGCGCCCAACTCTTTTTTATTTTTAACCTCACTGTGTGGCAGGATCTTAGTTCCCCAACTAGGGATCGAACCTGTGATCCCTGCATTGGCAGCATGCAGTCGTAACTACTAGACCACTAGGGAAGCCCTCCAGTTCCTCTTTCTGCACCACCTCAGGGTCACAGAGCCAGCACACCTCCTGGGAAGCTGGCCCGGCACCCAAGCTGCACTGGGGCTCCTGTGCTCCTAGAAGCCCCTTGCTTTCTGCCACAGCCAGAACCTTCCAGGTTAATGGGCCCTTCCCTGGGGGCCTGGGTCTCCCGGTCTGCAATGCCGGAGGACCCGGAGCTCTGCTAAGGGAATGGTCTGCAAAGAACCTGCCTGGCCCTTCCTGGAGTCCCATCACTGGCTCATTCTCCTGGTCCTCGGCTTCCAGCCCAGCTGCGCCCTCTTTCAGGACACTCTCCCTGACCCCTCAGGCTGGGCCAGGCACCCGTTCTGGGTTCCCACAGGCTCCTGCTTTCGCCACCTGAGCGCGTTCCAGCTCTTGCTGTCTGGCTGTCTCCCCCAGCGGGCCATCCCCCAGCTCACTGCACCTCTGGAGAACCTGCGCCAAACCTGTGTCCTTGTCAGCTCCAAACAGCACCGACGGCGGGTTGGGGTGGACCAAGAGCTGCAGGTAGTTGAGGGCAAACTTCTCCACGTACTCTCGCAGCTGCTCCTTTTCGTACATGCGCTTGATGAACAGCAAGGCCTGGGAACGCACCTGAGGAGTGGGGTCGGGGGAGGACGGCCGCTCTGAGCTTGGCGGCATTGGTGTGAAACAAGCCGAGGTCTGAGAGAGGCCCGGCGGGGCTGAGTTGCCGTGCCCAAGGCTGGTTACCAGCTTGGGAGAGAGGCTTCTGGCCCAACCCAAGGCCCTGTACCACCCCACCGTCTACCTGCCCCATCCCGTCTCTTATCGTTCATTCTTGTCTTGCTTGCTACACTCCAACTGGAAGCAGCTTTCCTTAGTCGCTCGAAAAAGTGAAGTCGCTCAGTTGTGTCCGACTCTTTGCGACCTCATGGGCTACAGCCTACCAGGCTCCTCCGTCCATGGGATCTTCCAAGCAAGAGTACTGGAGTGGGTTGCCATTTCCTTCTCCAGGGGATCTTGTCGACCCAGGGATCAAACTCAGGTCTCCCTCATTGCAGGCAGACACTTTACTGTCTGAGCCACCAAGGAAGCCCTCACTTTTTTTTAAAGTGACCACATTCTCCCCAGCTCTAAGACTTGGTACAAAAGGTTCCCACTGCTGGCATGCCTGTCACTGGCTAGATCCTGTTTCACTCAGACATCCCCTGCTGGGGGCCTTGTGAACAGGGCCCGGTCTTGGGCACCGCTTTGTCCCCAACAGCACCACGGAGCCAAGCCAGCAGGGAGGGCTTGCTGAGCGAATGGCCATGAGATGTCAGGAAGGAGCTGGCGGCAGGCAGGAACAGGGACGGACCGAGAGCCTCTCAATCACACGCTGACCCTCTGTGCAGGGCACACTCGTCCACTCAGTGCAGGTCTTGGCTCACACCACTCCTCCTCCAGAAGTCTTCCTTAGACCGCTTCCCTTCCCTGGCTGCACACCCAACTCTACTCCAGGCACTGAACACGCTGTGTGGTCACAACGGCTCCCCTTCTGGTCAGTGCCCCCCCCAGGTCCCAGCACAGCACCAGGCCTTAAGAGGCGGTGCACCAACATGGGCGGAGCAAGAGCGAAATGGACTGCCATTCCTGGGCGGGGGGAGCGGGGGCGGGGTTGTCTATGTACATTCTAAGCAGCCTCGTGCCATCAAAAGTGGAAAAGCCACCACCACCAAGTTGTCACAAGAAGGGCAGCTGGCCCAGAAACCTTCAGGGCCATGTGGAAAAGACGGGGCTGGTTACTCGGGACAGAGGATGGGCTGAGTGTAGCCCAGTACAGAGCAGGGGTGAGGGGTCACCTTGTCCTTCTCGTGGGAGCTGAGGTCTAGCAGGACATGCAGGTACTGGAACTGGCGGGATGGGCGCTTGAAGATCAGGTCTCGGAGAGTGGACATGCCCAGGTAGGTGCGACTCTGCGGCAAGAAGGAAGGGAGCCAGAGCTCAGGGCACCGCAGTGTGTCTCTGGGGTGTCTCCCTTGTCTCAGTCAGATCACGTCCCTCACAGAACCCCCGACCCCACCCCAGGCTGCAGCGAGCATGGCCCCAGCCGCGCCCATCCTCACCTCGTCCTCGCAATACTTGCGGATCACCTCCAGGGCGCTCTCGGTGATCAGCGGCGCCTCCAGCACAACCTTGGTGAAGATCCTGCCGGGGTGGGGGGGACGGGGTACAGCTGCAAAGGAGAGGCCCCTGGGCTTCCCCCTCCTGCTGACTGTAGCTCAGAGCTGGCAGGACCCCTCACAGAGCACTCGCTCAACCCCCTGCGGACAGAGCTACAGAGCTCTGGAAGCAACAGAGTAGGGTTCAAATGCTGCCTGGGGATGGACTGGCGACATGGGCAGAGACTGCCTCTCTGAAACTCAGTTTTGTCCAATGGGGATTCCTAGCTTGTTCAAAACAGCAATGGGAGGGAATGATGGAGGGGAGTTGGGAAGGGTGTTGTATTTCAGACACGGTGACCATCAAAGGCTGCTTTGAGATGCTTTAGTCAATGCTGGTAGATAAGAAAGAGCTGGCCATGCAAGGAGTAGGTGGAGAGGACCCCAGGTAGAGAACAGAGAAGTGCCAAGCTTGGCATGTGTGAGAACACAGGACTGAAGGCTGGCGCGGCTGAAGTCGGGGCAGGGGGTGGGGGGTGGGCAGGGAAAAGCAGAGAGGCCAAAAAGAGGCTCGAGAGGGTTGGTGGCGACTAGATTATACAAGACCTCACAAGACCTATTAAGGACGTCACTTTTTTTTTAGGACGTCACATTTTATCTTGAGGACAGTAGAAGGTTTTAGTGGGGAAATAAGAGGCTTTACGTTATCAAACGTCACCTGTGCTGCTGGAGAGTGGATGCGCTAGAGGTCAAGAGCAAGGGGGAAGCTACAGAGCCAATTCAGGCAAGAGATGGGGATGGCAAGAAGCTGACCCCCAGAACAGGCCTCTGAAGCAGGCACTGTCATCACACATCACGGGAGAAAACGGAGGCCCAGAGGTGAGTGACGCAGCTCGGTCAGAGGGCAAGCAGCAGAGCCGGGGACAAAGTGACACTGCAGAGACCTGTTCTGTGCGTGGGGAGGGCGGGGAGAGGCGGCGGCTCGGGGCGGGCGCGTGGAGGACCCACTCGGTGCTGAGAAGAGCTGCTCAGAGCCCAGAAAGCAAAGGCAGGACACGGACAGGGGACCCCTGAGGATGGCGGGTGCAGGGCTGCCCCCTCACCCGTCCTTCTGGTCCGGCTTCTCCTGCAGGCCGGAGAGCAGGCGGATGAGGCAGTCCTCATACTTGTCCAGGGCGCCCTTGACGCCAGCTGCGAGGTAGGCGTTGTACTCCTGGTAGAGCCAGGCGAAGGCCAGGTCCAGGCGGGCCCGGACGTCCTCCAGGATGAAGGACAGGACCTCGGCCTTCAGGCCCGAGTCGAACTGCGTCACCAGGCTGGCCAGGATCTTTATGCGCACCTGAAATGGGAGTGAGGATCTGTGTCGGCGTGGGGGGCGGGCAACGCCGGGCACCCCTCACTGTGTCCTGCTTCTGCTCCCACCCAGCCTCAGGGAGCCAGCGCAGACCCGGTATTAAGTGAGGAAGGAAAGCCTAAGAACCGTATTTTCAGGAGGTCTCCTTTATATGAAGAAAAAAACTGCAAAGGGAGAAAACAATAACAATAAAACTAGGAGTAATAGCTAGAATTTCTAGGAGTAATATCTAAATCATAGATTCATAAAATTACAAATAGCTACACTGTATCTAAAGTGTATCTAAAATATAAATATCTAAATTTTTAGGAGTATTATCTTGAGTTTACAGAAAATGATCCTGAAGGACTCTCCAAGTGTGTTTGTTGGTTGCTTCTGTTAGGGGGATGGCTCGCAGATGGGGGCCAAAGAAGACTTATGGTCCCTTTATGGCCTGGAAATAATTTGAACAGAAAGCATATGTTCATATACTATTTGGTTAACTAAAACTAAACTTCAAAAATTGGGGAAACAGCCACTTGACTGAGGCTGCAATCCCAGCAAACAGCAGAATCAGAATTAAAGCAGGTGTGGGTGTGTGTGTGTCTGCGGCGAAAGAACAAGAATGCTGTGAACCGCAGCAAGAGCAAGCACCCTGAGAGCCCACGTGCAGGCGGCTCTTCCTTGCAGCCACCGTGCTGGGGGACAGAGCACGCGTGTCCACATGTCTTCTTCCATGTTGCCTGTGAGGAGCTGCTGCTATCATATCTGCCTTATGGGAGGTCAGAGTGAGGCTGGGAGAAGCGGCCGGTGAGCGGCAGTGCTGGGGTCTGGAGCCAGGGAGGGTTAACCCAGAGGTCCGTCTCTCCGCTGGGACGTGCGGCAGGCTCTTGGAGAGAGGGGCTGGGAGGAGGCGCTGGGAGGACGGGGGCACACCTGGGCGGCCCCGCTGCAGGCCACGGCCTTCTCGGCCCGCAGGATCCGCTTCACAGCGCCCAGCTTCATGGCCTCAACCTGCGCGTCCGTCAGGGGCTTCAGCACGTCACTTAGGCGGAAGATTTTCTTGCGCCCGCCAGCACCCGCCAGCCTATGTGCGAGAGTAGGGACAGGGACTTGGTGACTCCGAACATCCTTTCTGGAACCCGGGCCCCACCCCAGGCCATACAGACAGAGACAACCCCACACTGTCCCTCCAACTCCCCCGTGACCCCGAGGCACTGCAGGGCAATGAGAAGGCAGAGGATGCTGTTCTGGTTTGGTACATGGTATCTGAGGGGAGGCTGCTATAAGGAGCAGGCAACGGATAACAACGTGAGACCTGAATGAAGTGAGGGAATCAGACCCACAAGTGTCTGGGGATGAGCTCTCTAGGCAGAGGGAACAGGGAGTGCAAAGGCCTCCAAGTGGGGACATGCTTGGCCGACCAAGAGGTTGGTGTGACAGGAGGAGGGAGCAAGGCGAACAGAGAGCCTGGAGGGGCAGCAGGTCAGGGCCTGCTGGCGAGCCTGGGTTGGGGACAGGGCAGGGAGAGGCTGGATTCTGTGGTCTGTAAGACAGGTGATGATGGGGACAATGATGGGAACAACCAGGAGCACTTCCTACGTGCTAGAAACCACGCTAAGTGCTTTTTACCTCATCATCACTGTCCACCCAAGAGCCATCTGATTTAATCCTCTAACCAGCACTGTGAACTCATTTAATTCTCTCTTATCCTCAAAGACAGAGAGATACGATCAGCCCCATTTTAGATATAAGACAGTAGTTTTATATACAAGAAAACAGCAGATAAGGTTCAGTGGTTACGGCACTGACTCTGGAATCTGAGATCCTGGCCCAGACCGATCTCTGTTTATCTGCCTTCATCTGTCACATACACACCAAAACCAGGCCCCAGTTTCCTGCACCAGCACCTGTCAGGGGACTCACCGGGGCTGCGTGACAGGGATAATGGGCTCCGGCCTCCTCTTGGCCTGGGGCGCCTCCTCCTCCAGGGAGGACATGGAGCTCAGGGAGCCCACTACCGAGATGGCCTGGCCCTGGGCTGGCAGGCGCCGCTTGATCAGAACGCTCTCTGGCTTCACCACCTTCTCCTCCTTGGGCTCCTCCTTGCACTGCTTGGTCTGCTCCACGCCTGAGGGGAAGGCAGCAAACGGGCTCTTGGTGTGTCAGAACCACCTGCTCCCACCCAAGGACCTCCTGTGGGCCAGGTTCCACTCTAAGCCTTGCATACCCGAAATTCATTTCAATCTGTAAAGCGTGGGTTGGATCCCTGGTTGGGGAATGAGGATCCTGCAAACTCTGTGGCATGGCCAAAAAAGCAAAAAATTAGGGGAAAAAAAAAAAAAATTCTGCAAAATGCTTTTCTGGAGCAGGAATATTTTTCATCCCTACTTTGCAATAAAACGATTGAGGTTCAAACAAGAAACGTCATTGTCTTTTGGTTGGAGTGATACCCGGTATCGCCACTTTAGAAAGCTGATGAGCAGTTTCAAACAGCACTGAACATGCCCCAAATCAAGACCCAACAATTCCACTGCTTCGTATAAACTCAACACAAATGAGGGCACAGCAGCTTTACTCATAACAGCCAAAAACTGTATAAAGAGCCCACAGGTCTGTCAACAGAGGAGTGTGGATAAACAAATGGGGGCCTGTTCACATAAAGGAAGGCTAATGAGCAATAAAAAATAAATGCTTGGTTTACACAGCAGCATGGATGAACTTCAAAAACATGCTGAGTTTATAGTAAGCCAGAGGCTATGATCCCACTGATATGAAGTTCAAAACTAAAACAACTCACCTATGAAGACAAGAGTGGGGACAGGGGATGCACTGAGTTTCTACTGGAAAGGAGCAAGAAGGAACTTTCCAGAATGCTGGTGACAGTCCTTCTCCACCTGGGTAGTGCTTACACTGGCGTGTTCACTTTGTGAAAATCCACTACGCTCTACACTTTGAGCCATGAGTTTCACTGTACATAATTTATACCTCAGCAGCACTTTGAGAATGGGAACCCACACGAGGCTTGGAGAGGTTAAGTAACTTGATCAAAGACACAGTTACTAAGTGGCTGAGGTAGTCTGGGTCCTCTCAGACCTCAAACCCAGGTCTGCTGGACTTCAAAGCCCAGGGCCTGAAAATATTGAGCACTCACTCTATCTATGGGACCTGTGACTACTGACACCTAAGATTTCACATGGTTTTCCATTTGCACTTTGACAAAGAGGCGCTCTCCCAGTAAGGAGAGCCCAGTGGCCACAGTGCCAACCCTGGCCCTGGTCAGCTCCCTGCGGCACTCACCTGGCCCCAGTCCTGCGGCCGTCATCTGCGTGGCCATGAGCCGAGCCAGGTGCTTGATCTGGGCTTCGGTGCCTGCTGACTCCACTGGGGTGTAGATCGCTTGGAAGGAGGCGGGCATGGCCTCGGGCAGGTACACCATGCTGATGAGGACCTGCAAGATGCCAGGAACCTTCCTTACTTACTGACCCAATGGACACTGGTTCCACACACTGCTGGCAGAATGGCAGTGATGCAGACAGGCCTGGGCCGCCTCTCATGGAGCACAGATTCTTGTGCAAGTGAGAGAGAAAACGAGTACTGATGCAGTGTGGGTGGCATATGAGAGAGGGAAAGGGGGCGTCACCCCAGGAAGGCCAAGGACCGCTCTGGCTCCTCCGGGCGGTGGCATGTAGGCTGGGAACTGAGAGGTAGGCCGGAAGCAGACTGACAGAGAATGAGGCCTTGCAGCAGAGAGGGGGCAGGTGGGTGGGGAAATTCTAGGTGTGGGAACAGCATGGGAGAAGGCTAAGAGGCACCAGAGCTGGTACTCTGCCCAGAGAGTGGAAGGAGGTTCAGCGACAGAGTGTAATATGAGATAGAAATTGATTTAAAACACACACACACAAAATCAGTACCCTAACAGAACAACATATCCACGTCTGTCAGGAATCGGTAACAAAAGAGAACTTCAACCCCCTACAGGCTTGGAAGTTTGAATGCATGCTCTTAAATAATGACAAGAGAAAGATAATGAAATAAAACATGGAAGATACAGCTACAATGGTACTTAAATGGAAAATCGGACCCTCAAATGCTTACATTGGAAGAAAAGTGGAAGTGACAGTCACTCAGTCGTGGCTGACTCTTTTGTTCCAGGCCAGAATACTGGAGTGGGTGACCTTTCCCTTCTCCAGGGGATCTTCCCCACCCAGGAATCGAACTGGGGTCTCCTGCATTGCAGGCGGATTCTTTACCAACTGAGCTATCAGAGACTGAACACTAATAAGCCAAGCGTTTACCTTTGGGGAAAAACATTGAAAGAAAGTAACATGAAAGAAAGAAAGCCAGCAGAAACAAAAAAGAAAAAAAGACAGCAGAAATAAAACAAAAGATTACGAAAGATGATCAAAAACTTAAGAGCCAGCTCTTTGAAATGGCTTAAAACAAGCAAATCTATGGCAAGAATATACAAAATAAAGAGGAAGGACACAGTATCAGGGACAAAAAAATGGCACGTTACTACAGAGACAGCAGGTATTACGAGAGCAAAAGAATCCTGTGAACAACTACATGCTAATAATTTGAAAAAGACAATTTCCTGAAGTGTGACGGGGATAGATAAGATACAACAAGTTGATGGAAGCCAAATCAGACAGGGCCTAAGGCAAGCTGAATTTAAGTTTTATCTGGAAGGAAGCAGAGAGCCCTGGCAGGGATCTGAGCAGGGGAGCTTTATGACTTGTACTTGACAAAGATGCCTCTGGCTGCCGCAGGGAGGGTAGAAGGCAGAGCCAGAAGAAGTGGTCCTCTGTGGGAAGAGGGCGGGGCCTGGACAGGGCAGGGGTCAGTCACAGGGCTGGGGAAGAGGGGAAGGGCTGGGGGGAGGCGGAGGCAAAGAGTTGAACTTCCAAGTTTCTGGTGTGGGGACGAGAGGCATGTGTGCCAAGAACACAGGAGAGGCCATGGGCCTATACTGGAGTGGGAGGAGAAATTTCACAAGTTGAATTTTGACATGTTAAGTCTCCTTTCACTCAAGGAGAGAAAGATGCAGGTGGCCAGACACCCAGGCCTGGAGCTCACCAAAGAGATGTGAGCTGGAGAGTAAACTCCTCGCTGCCCCAACTGCCCAGCAACTAACCCCCTTGGAGCCTCTAGGGAGACAGGAGGGAAAGCTGATGGTGACTGCCGTCGAGCATGGGAAGAGATATTCTCCAGGAGGGTCCAACAAAAAGGTCTCAGTGCTACTACAGCCTGAAGACTGATGTGAGGACCACCACCCTCCCACCTCCTCGCCCCTCCCCCATTCCAACTGCCTCATCAACTCAAACCAATGGTTCTGTTACTTTGGAGCAGGACATCTTTGAAAATCTAAAAATAACACTGGTCATCCCACCCCACCAATGCCAATCCCACACCACATAATGAACAAGTCATGGGGCTGATGCTCCAGTTAATAGACCTAATAGGCCCTCCCTGCAAAGGAAAGGAGAGAGAGTGGGTGGGTCTTAGATTGAGACTTAGAAAACCTGAAGGGGAACTATGACTGGGGGGTGGGCGGTATGACAAGTGACCTCTTGAAGGAATAAAGATCATCTAAGAAGAGGTCCATCCAAGGTGAGGAAGGCCCCGTGGACCACACCCTCCCAACCCTGAAAAGAGAAGTGTTTCAGGTCTGATGTTACGTGCAAAAGGTGGGCAGCATGGAGCGGAAAGGCAGGGAAAGACTGGAGACCCTTCCTCCCTGCCTTGTGGGAGAAGGCCCCTACGCGTCCTTACCAGATTGGCCACGTTGTCGGGTGTCAGCAGAGGCTGGAGGAATTCGGCTGTGATGTCTGTGTCTGACTGGCCTGAGATCTGGGCTGAGGCCTTCGAGGTTCCCGAGGGGCCTGGCTCCAAGTCCTTGTCCTCATCGTCTTCCCCCAGGTTGGGCTCTGGGATGGAGGAGACAACAAGATTCTGGCTCTCTGGAGGGAGCACCAGTCCCTTCTCTCCTCTCAGGTACCCCTGGCGGTCCCTGCCCCGAAGCAGCTTCAGCAAACAGGAGCAGTGTGGCCACGTGACCCTGGGGAACTACCCACCTCTCTCTAGGCCTCAGTTCTCTTCACCTGAGAAATGGAAACACCAGCCTGGCTGATCACACTAAGCTCCAAGAAGACGAAAAGGTTAACTAATAAGCTCACAGAGCTTTATTGTTTAAAAACACCTATCTTTGAAATAGTCTTCAGCCTCACAGGGAATCAAGAAAATGTAAAACATCCTAATAAGACAACAAATTTGCCTATATGATGGACAAAAAAAAAAAAGTAGTGACAGTTGTTGTGGGGGTGTGAACTGCGGAAGTGTAAACTGGCATGGCCTTCGGGAAGGGCAGTTTGATAGCAGGTCACAATTTTAAACGTGTATACCTCTTCAACACAGCAGTTCCACTTATAGGATCGACCCTAAAAACTTACAGATACAGCCAAAGTAAAATGTACAGCAAATTCACAGCAACACTGACGGTACAGAGATACAGCATACAACTTCTATCAAGAACAGGCTGGGTGAATACAAGTACAGAGGTTCTAGCTCAAGGGAAAAAACTAATTTAGTATGAACCTTAGAGAAAAAGCTTTGTGTGCAAAGATGTTCCCTGAAGCTGTAGTTATAAAAGTGGAAAAGCTGGAATGTTCAATAGAATGATGATTTAAGTAGATTAAGGCAAAAATATGACATGTTACACAATTTTGTCAAGTCTGGAACACATGTAACAAAGAGCTGATACCCTGCATTAACCAAGGGCATCTCCAGTTCAATTACAAAAGGCTGAACAGCCCAATAGAACGGGTACTTCACATAAATGCAAACAGCTAATACACGTAAAACAATGCACAGCCTAACTCCACAACAGGCAAGAAAGCAAATTTAAACCAAGGCTACCATTCATACCCAGGGTTTACCCAGTGGGGTATCTGGCACTCACACACTGCTGGGGTGGCATACACTGATGTGAGTTTTTTTGGAAAAATGCTATCAGAAATTTACAGAATTCCCTGGAGATCCAGTGGTTAGGACTTCCTGCTTCCACTGCAGGGATTGTGGGTTCAATCCCTGGTCAGGGAGCTAAGATTCCACATGCCACAAGGAGCGGCCAAAATAAAGAAAAAAAAAATTAGGTGGATAGGTGGAGAAAAACAGATCTCTACCTCAATCTTCATACCCAATAAGTTATTTTTCAAAATGAAAAAAACAAAAATAAAATTCCATCCTTTCTTTTTTTTTTTTGCGGGGTGGGGGAGCATCATGGGATCTGTGTATTGCAGCACGGCCGCCCCCCACCCCCCAGCAAATTACTTCACAGGAAAGGAGAACTCTACGCATCAAAGGCATTTCTGAAAGAAAACCTAAGTGTTAATACTTTGGTTTTGTTACTTTTGGGGAGAGGGATGAAAGGGAGACTATTTTCATTTTACTCCTTTCTGTATAACTTAAGTAATTACTTTTGCGTATGTTATATTCTTTAATAATTTTACTTTGACATCACTTATTATATGTCATCATATTTATACAATATAATCTATCATGTAAATTAAGCTTACAGTTTCCTGTAAATAATTAGACATTTTGGACATGGTCAGTCCTTGCCACCACCTCCTGCCAGGCCTGACCCAGCTCCTCAGCTCACCCAGCTTCATCTTCTTGAGTGTGGAATCCGAGTCGTCTCGGGGCCGCTTGCGGGCATCCTTGCCACTGGGCATGTTTCGGGCGATCTCCACCTGAGGCGTGCCCAGGTCCACCAGGAGGGTGGTGATCTGAGCCTGGAACTCCAAGGACGCTGGGTGCTTTAGCACATTCAACAGGTGCAACTTGAGATTCTTACGCACGCTGCTCACCTGAGATTTGGCCAGCGTTGGGGGCAGATTGGCTGCGAGAAAAGTAGCAAGAGCTTTATGCTGTGGACAGAGCTCATGGGGCCCTGCCCACCTGACTTCCTAAGCCCCACCTTGGGCAGTGGTGGCGGGCATCTCCTAGCAGAGCTCCTTCACTCTCAGATCTACTGTATGGCCTTCCCCCTGTACAAGCTGATATTCCCTTGAGAGGTCTCCCTCAGTATTAGTCAACCTTAAAACAGAAAACCCAGCCTCCTTTTATTAAACATTAAGTCTCATCTCCCTCTACCTGTGGTCTGGAAATTCCAACACACTTGTCCTGTGGAAAGCAATAATCACCTGCAGAATGTTTCAACTGAGCTGCCACAGCAGTGCATTGTTGGTCCCTCACACCAGAGTGACCTTCAAACGTCTTATCACCTTGAGAGGTGAGTCTCCCCTGTTCCACAGCAAAAGAGGATGCCTGCAACTGGGTCTGCCCAGCATCCTTTCCCACTTCCTCAGCCAACAACACTCCCATTTTCCTTTGAGGGAACCATCCCAGCTCCATTCTCAGTCCAAGGGGGCAAGAGTCTCAGAGCAAGTAAGAACACTGCAATCCTTTGGCCATTGTGATTGGTTGGGAGATAGGCTCACAATGTCTTCTTGGCCAATCAGAAACAATGAGCCCTTGGACCTCTGTTGGAATGGCTGGGAAGGAGTCATTCTCTTTCCCATGGGGTTGCCAAGTAGATGGGATGGAAGTCTGGAACAACTGGGGGCCATCTTTGCTACCCTAAGGAAGAGACACATAAGAGCCAGGAGAGGGAGAGGGACTCCTGATCTTCACACACTCATGCCTCTGCTCCACACCTTTCAGTTTCATACATGCACAGAAGTAGAGAGACCAGGGTAATGAATCACCATGTAGCCATCAACATTTCGCTGATCTTGGCACGTCTATCCTCCCTGCTTTTTTAGGGGAGACAGGGGAAGAGCTGGAGTATTGTAAAGTACTTAGACACCAGGTCACTTCACCCACACATACCTCAATGTTAAAGCAGCTCTGAACCACGTGTCTGTCATGTGCAATCACTGAAAGATATGTGTCTCATCTAGAGAAGCCTTCCTTATGGCCATAACCTACTAGACTGATGATGCTGAAAGCTTTCGGGGCCTGCTGTTTAGCCCACATAAGAGGAGATTGGTCTGTGGACAGGGGAAGTGGGGGAGGGCACCAACCTACCGTGGAGGGTTTCGTAGGCCTGAATCACCTCTGACATGAACATGGGCCTCTGGCGGGCAATATTGGCCAGGGAGCCCAGGGCTGTGGTCAGGTTGATGGAGGAGATAGCGGGGTGCACCATGAACTTGAGCAGCTGCTCCAAGGCTGCCTTGCCTTCTTCCCACAGCACATCTAACGAGGGAGAGAAAAGGACCAGTTAGTAGGCGGCTTTCTCCCTGGCCTCCAGAGAGAGCAGTCTTTGGGACCAAAAGGAGAAAGATCCTCGTACATGGATGGCTGTGACTGGCTAAAAAAACTCAGGAGATTTAGTGCGTGACGAGTCTGACTATAATACTATTAATAAAAATCTAGAGATGACGCTCAAAGCATGGGCTTGCAATCCTGACCAAGTAGAAATAATTTAAAATATCCAACTATAAGGAATCTGTCTGAACTACACTAACGTAAAACTTTGAATATGTACACACGTGACAACACACAGACAGAGGACTCAAAATTCTCTGAACCACCAGCGTCCTTGATCCATTCACCAAAAGTGAACTCTGAAACTGTGGCAAATATCTTTCCTGACATTTCTTGTGCAAAAACCTACTGGATGCGACATTATACAAAACAGTGAATAAAATACAGAATGTAATGTAGCCATTCTAATGGAATATTTTGTAACATCTGAACATGATATTGTTTGGGAAAGATGCAACTTAATTTTTGTTGAGTTCAAAACGTGGTCAAACAATATAGAAGAACAGCTAACATCTGTGGAATGCTTACAATGCCAGCCATATAAACTCACCAAAAGCTCATACTAACACCCTAAAGTAGATGCCATAGTAATGACTCCGGATTTACCAATGAAGAAACAGGCTCAGAGAGAATAGGTCGGGTGCTCAATGGCAGAGCAGAGATTCAAACACAAGTCATTACACTTTCATGCCTCTCAGCTGGAAGTATTAAGCATGGCCCTGTTTTCTATAAACAAACCCAACAAACACAAAACTATGAACATACACATATAAATACCTATCTTTGCATAGAAAAGACCTGAGAGGAAACAATACTCTTGGCAGTATTCATCTCTGAGAAGCAGGACTGGGGAAGGACGGAATTTCCTTTCCTACTCCTCCATATTTATTGCTTGACACTAAAACGGGCATGTACTACTTTTATAATTTGCAATCAGAAAAGCTGCAGAACTAGCTGGTATTTACTACTGGGTGCTCACATTCCCATGGAACAGCACTACCAACCTGGAAGGGCACTACTGCCATTTCATTTTACAGAAGGAAGATAAGGTTCAGAAAGAAGTAATTTGCCCAGGCTCACGTGAGGAAGAGGTAACACTGAGATTTGAATGTGGCATCAGGGCTCTTAAGCACTGTATCAAACTGATTCCAGAAATGAAAAACTATGAAGAAAGGGGGAAAGGGGGAAGGAGGAGAAGGGAGCCGGTGCAGTGGCAGACCAATGGCACCAGCTGAAGGGGCACTCACTGTACTGGATGTAGGGGTGGTCACGAGGGATGCGGTCCAGGCTGATGTCGTGCTCCTGGCGTCGGGGCACCTCCGAGTCAGCCATGCGGGGCGAAAGGGTGACGATGAGGCCCTCCACGAACTTGATGGCATGGGTACGGATGCCGTCATTGTCAGAGTCCAGCAGCAGGATGATGTCCCCAGCCATGGCCGACACCATATCCCAGCAGGCCTCCTGGAGCTCACTGATCACCCGTGACTTCACCATCCACTGTGTGTGGGCCGGGGAGGGGTGGACAGACAGGCGAATGGGGACAAGACGCCAATCACTGACTCCACCACAGCTCAGAGATCCATCAACGATGATACATACGTTCACTGGGGACACGTTCACCGAGTTACAACTCCGTCCCTGGCCCTGGGCTAGGTGATGCGGGGGACAGGACCCAGGGTGACCAAGCCAGGCCTGGCCCTGCCCTCATAAGGTTCAGAGGTAGTGACAAGGCTGAGTGTTGAAGGCTCAGATCTTAAAGAAGCCAAAGGAACAACAATGCCGACCTCACAAGGTGGTGGCAGAGAGCAAACGATTTCTTCCTTTCGATAATGTTAATGTACATCACACCACAGTGTGGACCCAGATGGCCCATTTGATCACAAGACCTGGTTCTTGGGGAACGTCTGCTGAACGCATAAATGGATGGATGGATGCAGGGAAAGAGGGGTTAATGGCAACTCCTGGGCTGTTAGAATTTAGAGCCCCTCGTTGTCTGTTCCTAAAGATCAACAGCACATCTTGACCTTGAAAGATGTGATCTGACGCTGGTTTTGAACTCTAAGAGACGAATGAGACCTATCAGGCTGGGAAGGGAGCTCCTACCTGCAGGGCCACCTTGTAGAGCTGGGTCATGGTGAGGATGGCCTTCTTCACCACATTCACATTCTCGTCTCTCAAGAGCATGTTGAGGTTCGCGATCAGTTTCAGCAGCAGCTCAATGTCTCGCTTGCTGGGGATGGAAGAAGAAAGGCAAGGTCAAGGTGGCCTTTGCGCAGGTGATGGGAGCCTGCAGCCTCCAAGGAAAGGGAAATCAGGGCCGATGTGTCAAAAGACTGGAATGCAGGTGGGCACCTGTCGTGTTTGCCAGCATCTGGTACCTTTGGACATAGGTGCGCTCGAACACGGTCTAGGTGGGTCCTACGACGCCCACTCTCTCGTACTGTTAGGGCCTCACAGTTCACCTAAGAGGCAGCAGTGCCAGACCACTGGTGTGAATCTGAACAAGCACCTTTGTCTCATTTTGAATAGCTCCTACCTGGAGGCTTGTTGTGAAAACTGCAACAATACATGTAAAGCTCTTAGAAGGGTATAAGAAAACATTCAACAAATATTAGTCATTAATATTTTAAAGCACTCTGCCTTACGTAATCATGAGTCTTATTTACTAATTTTTTTTACCTAAGATGGAGGGCTCTGAAAGTAGGGGATTCTTCACCATCTAAGTACTAGCAGAGTCTCATTTTTTTTTGAAGGAAAGAATGAAAAGGCCTTCAATAAATATTTGTTCAGTGAATGAATAAATTCAAGGCTACACCTAGAGCTCAGAATGTGAATTTTCACATCATGTTACAATCTCAAGTTAAATATTAAGCTAATCCGTTGAAAAATATGAAACTCAACTATCAGCTACATGAAGGCAGAAACAATATCTGTTTTTATCCAGTTCTATTTCTACAGCCTGACACAAATGCCTGGCACACAGCAGTCATGTGATACATATCTGGAATAAAAAGTGTTTTGGCAAACTCAGAAAATGTACCATTGATTGTCCCAGTGATCTATGAAAATTCTGAATCACTATGTTACTTATCTGAAATTAATATATTATAAATCAACTATACCTCAAAAAAATATCACTCTTCTTTTTTGCTTGTTTGGAAAAACAGTTAAAATTTTAAAATCAAAAGTGCTATATATGCTGCTGCTGCTGCTAAGTCACTTCAGTCGTGTCCGACTCTGTGCGACCCCACAGACGGCAGCCCACCAGGCTCCCCCGT
This sequence comes from Bos indicus, assembly GCF_029378745.1. NCBI lineage: Eukaryota > Metazoa > Chordata > Mammalia > Artiodactyla > Bovidae > Bos > Bos indicus. The sequence continues at coordinate 53,919,885 of NC_091777.1, forward strand.
CCCTGGGATTCTCCAAGCAAGAATACTGGAGTGGGTTGCCATTGCCTTCTCCATATGCTTCTCTGTATATGCTAACATGTTAAAAAAAGACAAAACTAACATTTATCAGTGTGGAGAGGGAATGGGGGAGGGGCAAGATGGGGTAGGGGGATTAAGAGGTACAAGCTACTACATAAAAAATGGATAAACTTCAAGGATATATTGTACAGCTCAGAGAATATAGTCAATATTTTATAATAGTTGAGTGGAATATAATCTATAAAAAATTTGAGTCACTATGTTGTATATCTGAAACTAATATATTATTATAAATCAAGTATACCTCAATTGGAAAAAAAAACTCTACCAGTAAAAGATGGGAGACTGAGAATCTGGGCAATGGTGTTATGGACATGGGTTAAAATCCCAGCACTGCCATATACTGGCTGTGTGACCTTAAGAAACTCACTTCACCTCTCTGATTCACAGTTTTCTCTTCAGTTAAATGGGCCAAACAAATAATCCCATGTATGAGGATCGAATAAAAAAGTATTTGGTACAGCAAGGGAAGTGGTTGAAAAATGGTCAGATGTTGTTTACAGCTTGAAGGCAGAGTCGACAGTCCTTACTGATGATGTAGATGTGAAGTGTGGAAGAAGTAGAGGAATAGTGGACGATCCAAGATTTGGACCTTATTAAATATTTGCTGGGGAATCAGAGGGGGAGAATGGGTGTGGGCAGCAGAGGGCAAGACTCTCAGGGCAGGGCCAGGCCAGGAGCCCGAGAGGCTGACTCCAGTAGGGGTGCCCCCACGGATGCCATGCAACACCCCGTACCAAGCCTCCTCGATGAAGCCGATGACAAATTTGCGCACTTCGATAGACTTGTCTGCCTGGAAAGCGATGATCTCCTGCCAGGGTCAAGAAGAAGGTGGGTCAGAGTTGTACCAGGATCACCTCCCTTATCCCCACACCCATACCCTTTCTCTCCTGTTGGCCACTCACATCCAGGAAGTTGTCCAGTAGTGTGGGATCTTTGTTGATGATCAGTTCCTGCACCTGGAAGCAGATCGGGAAAGAGGAGGAGGACAGCCTTATGAAACCAGGGGCTGGTCAGTACAGACAGGCGTGCGAAGGAGAAACCAGCATGGGGGAGCAGCAGATACGTTCAGTTCAGATTCAGCTCAACTCCCAGCATGGCCTAGGGAAGCGGCTTCCCCTGAGTCTCAGTCTACTCTTCTGTAAAATGGGAACCAGAAACAACAGCTTGTAGGGCTACTGTGAGGCTTCAATAAGAAGATGCTACAAGGCGCAGGTCCTGGTGGACCAGTGAGTATGTGAGAGATGCCATGGGACTCCTACCTTCCTGAGGCGCATCCAGCAATTCTCTCCACGCTCCTTCTGTTTCTACTCCCCATTCAACTGCCATAATTCAGCAAGCATTTTATCCCAGTGAGAGCCCACTTCCTGAGGCCCTTGTGTAATACCTGCCAGGCTCTTTGGAATAAGCCCTTCCCAAAGACACTCTCACAGAAGCTCAGTGCCTACGAGCCAAGGCACTATTGGTGAACAGCCCTGACAACCACCCCATGAGGGAGGCCCTGTCAGAACCCCACTCACTGCTGAGGTGGCGTTGGCTACCCAAGGCCATGTGCAGAACAAGCAGAACTGGGGTCCCCTGAACTCCATCTGCCTCCTGTTCTGAACCACACTCAGTACTCCCTAAATCCCCATCCTCTTTTGCTTCTGTACCAGCTATTGTGCCCTCTGCTCAAGACACTCTCCCTCTCTCCCTTGGCCTGGTTCTCTCCTTCTCCTCCAGGTCTCAGCTCAGACATCCCTCTTCTAGGAAGTCCTCCTTAACTGCCCGCCATTAGGCTGGGTCAGAAGTCTCCTCTGGGTTCCACATCCCCCTAGGCGCCTCCATCTCAGCCCTGCCCACTCTGGGTCCCCACTGTTGGGTCACCTGTACGTCTTCCCCACTGGACAGGACTCTGGCGGAGAAGAAACTTGAGGATCAAGAGCATAGCATTTGGAGTCTGAATCCAGCATTCAGGTCCTAATTCTGTCAGGTCCTAGCAGAGTGACCTTGGGCTAATTTAAGCTCTGAGACTCTACTTCTTTCTCTGTAAAACAGAGAAGAAATTACCCTGCCTCAGAGAGCTTTTGTGAGAATTAAACGATGGTGTGGCCGAGCAGCGCTGCGTGCCGTATCCCAAGCGCTTAGACGTGGATGCTAGTGTTAGTACCAGTGCCCTCTTTTCCGAGGCTCCCATCCCAGCTCCTCTCATCCTGCTTAGCCCGGCGTCACCCTCTTCCCCTCACCTGTTTGAGCACTGTGATCTTTGAGTCGTTGGTGATCAGTGCTGCCTGGTTCAAGAGATCTACCACCTGGAAGGAGGGTGAAAGGCAGGTCAGGCCAGCTCCTACAGCACTCCTGAGATCTTCCAGCTAGGGGTGGGTCACCCTGGAGAGGGCCCAGGCCTCCCCACTCCACACCTCTCTCTGTACTCACTCTCTCTGATGTGGTCATGCCATCGATGCCTGGCCCCTCCTCTTGAGTGAAGAACTGTGATGCCACGCTCCGGCGTGTGACGCTGTCCCCACTGCTGGCTGCCATGGCTGTGGCCCGGTACCTGCTGGAGAGGAGGATGGAGCAAGCTCGGCCATTACTCCACTATCTCTGAAGGGCTCTGTATTCGTGGGGTTGTAATCTGGGGGAGACTGATGTCTCCTGGCTAAGAGGCTGTACCCCGTGGAGAACCAAGCCTCACCTCCAGTACTTTACAGAGAGCAGGCTGACCACAAACACCTGCTGGAGGACTGAACAGATGCACGCAGAGCAGCCGCCTCTCTCTGGTCTCAGTGCCCCTCGTCTCTCCAGTTGGGTCCTCCACACAGTAGGTAAGTACTCAGTACATCAGAGAAGGCCTAATCAAATAAATTATACTTCTGCCATTTTCTGGAATATTATGACATTGTGTTTCAAAAGAAGTGGGGGATATTTCTGGACATCTCTCCCAAAGGCACACTGGCAAAAATCAAGAAATAAGAAGGATATCAATTACAGCACTATTCCTAGTAGCAGAAGACTGCTGTCAACCCGAGTCTTCTCAAATAGGGAAACGGGCTGCAGAACTGTGATACATCCACAAAATAAAATACTTCGCAACTGTAAAAAGGAATGAGGCAAATCTCTCTGTGTGCTGATAAACAGTGGGCTCCAGCACATATTAAATTAAAAACAAGCAAAGTGAAGGCAATGTTTACTGTATGTTCCCTTTTCACAAAAGAAAGGAAAAATATATGTATTTGTTAAAAACATCAAAAACGAATGGAAGGAAAAACCAAAAAGTAGGAAAGGGAGCAAACAGGAAAAAAAAGGATGGGTCTCAAAGAATTATCATCATGAAAAGATGACAGTGACAGTCTGCTGCCTCACAGAGGAAGGTATACGATTCAACTGAGTTTTGTCAAGTTTGTGTGTGTGTGTACACAGAATGACCTGAGGCAAGAAACAGCTGGGGCTCAGCTGTCTCTTCTGTAAAGCAGGGATGGCAACAGTGGTGATCTCCCAGAACTATTCTGAGGATTAGATGAGTTAACAGACATAGTAAACATAAGTATAGCTATTTTCACGTGCGGGGAAAGAGATCTGAAGGCTATTGCCTAAACTGTTAATAATTTGAGGAGGTGAAAAAGATGCATCTTTTGAAAGAATCATAATATACCGTACATAGCAGTTTATACTCAACAGGTATCTGCTGAATGAATGACTGTCCAACAGCCTCCTTCCTAGCCTCCCTGCTGCCTGTCACCCCCATATCTTGCTTAGAGTCAAAGCCAAGTAAGTCCTCACCAAGGCCGGGCAGACCTTACATGATCCGGCTCTGCTGTCTCTGCTCTTTCTCTTGGCTCTTTCTGCTCCAGTCACTCTGGCCTCGTCGTCATCGCACCAACATACCCCTTCCTCTAAGCCTCTGTGCTTCTCTTCCTGCTACCTGGATTACCGCTCCCTTCAGATACTGCCACAGCTCTCTTCCTCCTCATCTCCTTCAGGTCTCAACTCAGATATCCCAGCAGCGAGGTCTCCTCTGACCATCTGATTTCAAATTTCCATTTACTCTCCCTCACCATCTGTGTCGCTTTGTTTTTCTCCATGGCGTGGATCATTATAAACACACTACATAGTTATAAGCTCCACGAGGGAAGAGGTGTGTGTGTTCACTTTATCCCCAGCATGGAACAGCGCTTGGCACCAAGTGAAGAAGGAGAAGAAGTGAAGTCACTCAGTCGTGTCCAACTCTTTGCAACCCCATGGACCAGGTTCCTCCATCCATGGGATTTTCCAGGCAAGAATACTGGAGTGGGTTGCCATTTCCTTCTTCAGAGATCTTCCCGACCCAGGGATTGAACCCAGGTCTCCAGCATTGTAGGCAGACACTTTACCGTCTGAGCCACCAGGGAAGTCATCTAGTAAGTATTCAGTAAAAATCTGCTGAGTGTGACTTCCCTGGTGGTCCACAGTTAAGACTCTGAACTTCCAATGCAGGGGACACAGGTTTGATCCCTGGTAGGAAAATAAGACCGTACATGCCACGCAGTGTGACCAAAAGATTAAAAAAAAAAATCTTTTGAGTAAATGTCAAAGGGCTTCAACAATCACTGGGCTTAGTATCCCTCAGTATGCCCTTTGGCTCTGGGAATGCTTGAAAAATAACAGCTAAATATTTATTGAACATTTAGTATGTCCTGGGCACAATTCTCACACAGTAACTTATTTAAACCTCACAACACCCTGTAGCCCATCAAGCGCCTCTGTCCAGGGGATTTCCCAGGCAAGAATCCTAGAGTGGGTTGCCATTTCCTCATCCAGGGGATCTTCCCAACCCAGGGATTAAAGCCGAGTTTCTTGCACTGCAGGCAGACTCTTTGCCACCAAGCCCCAACGGAAGCCCCAGTTCTCATGTTACAGATGTGGATGTTTGAAGTCCAAGGATGTAAAACCACTTGATCAAAGGCTCACAACGATTAAGATGCAGACCCAGCAGCCTGGCTGCAGAACCTAGCCTTCTCAGTCCCACGCGGGACTGCCTCTCTAAAAAGAACTGCTTCCCCTGCCCCCCAGCTCTGTTCATGCAAATTAAAGGTCATGGCCACCCAACAATTCAGTATACTGCTGTTTCCCAGAACACAATGAACGCTTTCATGATGAACTTTTCTTCTCTTTTCATGATGAGAATACACTGAGTCACCCAAACTTTTTACTTGGTGTCCTTCCTCTTCCACATTTTTTTTTTTAAATGTATATCCGTATGTCCTTTGGGCTTCCGTTGTGGCTCAGCTGGTAAAGAGTCCACCTGCAACGCGGGAGACCTGGGTTCGATCCCTGGGTTAGGAAGATCCCCTGGAGAAGGGAAAGGCTACCCACTCCAGTATTCTGGTCTGGAGAATTCCATGGACTGTCGCAAAGAGTCGGACACAACTAAGCGACTTTCACTTTCAAGTATTTCCTTTACTTTTGTCAAAAGGAAGCATACGATAAACAGTTTTCCATTCTGCTTTTCCCTTATATATGCTGCAGTCCATTCTTTGTCTCTGGTTCCTTTTTAACCCCCTTCCCTCATTCCTTTTTACAATTCCATGATATTTTATTTTCTGAAGGCTATCTGGTTTTTTCCTGCCAGTCTCCCTACTAAAGAACATCTGGGGGTGTCTTGCAGTCTTTTGCTATCACCAATAATCATCGTTTCCCCTTCCGTCTCGCTGTGCTCCTTATAGAGTCCTGCCGCCCCACTCCCACCTGGAGTACGACGACTTCCCTTACATTCACAGAGTGGCCCCCTGAGAATCTTTCATTGATTCAACGAACCTTAACTGGAGTTTTCAGCGCGATTCCGCAGTGCTGGGAACACAGCGGAGACCGACACACACCCAGTCCCTACCCACCATGTGGCTCATGGCCACAGACAGGACTAACAAGCCACACAAATAAAGGTTCAATAACAAGTGAGACCCCCCCCCCGCCCAGTGGCATGAAGGAAAGGAACAGCGACCTATGAGATCCTCCAACAGGCGGATTTCGGGACGGAGGGCGGGAAAAGAGGGCTTCGCAGAGGAAGTGACGTTGGTGCCAAGATCCGAAAGATGAATGGGAGTCAGCCAGGCGGAATGAGTAAAAGGATGTTGCAGACAGAGGGGACGGCATGTGCAAAAAGCCTGAGGCGGGAAAGCGTATGGCGAGTTTGAGGAAATCGAAAGGCCAGTGCAGCTGCGCGAAAAGAGGGACAGCAAATTGGCAGAGCTGAGGCCGGGGAGCGCGGACGCGCCTTGGCGGCCACGTTGGAACTTTGCCCTGAGGGTACTGAGGAGCCACGGAAGGGTCCAAAAGCTGGGAAGAAAGTGGGGTCCCGAGCGTCACTGCTCCCTTCTCCTCTCAGTGTCCTCACTGGCCCCGACAGCGCCCCTACCCTTTCAGAGTCCTTCCTCCCTTCGTCCCTGGCTCCCACGCTGCTCGCCCCCCGCTCACCGCGGCTCCGGCTTCCGTCCCCCTCGCGCCCCCTCAGCAGCGCCTCTTCAGAGACGCCGCCGCCATCTTCCGCTCGCCGCCGTGACACTACGCAATCACTGCATTCGGCGGGTCGCTGGGAAATGGAGTCCACTCTGTACCAGCGCCTCCGCCCCTGCCGCGCGAGCGGCCTTCCGCCCTCTCCTTCTGCGAAGCCCGGGCAGCCCTTCATTTCCGTCTTTCGGGCGCCATGCTCTTGGGAAATGTAGTCCTGTGACAGGGGGGCGGGACGGAAGGGGGGCTGGAGGCTTCTGGGAAATGGAGTTCACGAAGACTCTGGTTCCCTGGACGGCTGATGTTAGATTGAACAGAGTCGGATAGGCGAAGCTCCTAGGTCTTGCAGGTTATCTCCAGTCTCAGCGGGATATGAGCAGAGGCCCCGATCCCCTCCACCTTTTGTCCTGGCCATTTACACAATCTGGAGCACTTCCAGTTATCAGACGCTCAGTCTTCCAGTCCGTCCAAAGGGAAATGTGGTTTCGAGGGTCTCCTACCGGTCCTTATAGTAATAGTAACACAACGGGACCTCTGGAGACCACTCGGCTCTGAGCCCCCTTTCCACTCCAACAAGTCTTGCTGGCTGTTCGCCTGCTCCAGTTGAGATGATGAAAACCCTAAGTAGAAGGGACCTAGAGTTCTGCCCTCGAGGCTTTTAGAATGAGCAATTGTTTCCCAGTTATAGCTCCCTCACTCTTCAGCCGTCCCCAGCTCTCTCGTCCCCGGGCTGCGGATCCCGGCGCCTGAGGTCTCTCTCCTCGCAATCCCGCAGGGGGCGCCCCAATCCGGGCGCACCGCCCTTGGGGAGGCGGGAGGGGAGCCTAGGGCGGGCGAGGGCGGGGGTGTCCCGGCTATAAAGCGTGGCCGCCTCCCGCGGCGCCCGGGACGACTGGGACCCTGGGCGGTCGGACGGACGGGCGCGGGTCGGAACTCGGGCAGTGCCGGCCGAGAGATCCGAAACTCTCGGTTCTCCCCGGGCCGGAGAGGGGGTGGGTGGGGGCGCAGGCCCGGGGGATGCTGGGCTCGGTGAAGATGGAGGCCCACGACCTGGCCGAGTGGAGCTACTACCCGGAGGCGGGCGAGGTGTGTCCTCGGGGATGGCGGAGCGGGAATTGGCGGGGGAGGGGGGGGCGGGCAGGAATCAGGGTGCGGGGTTAAATGGGGGTAAGGACCTGGGTGTGGACTCAAACGGTGGCCCCAAATAGACCTGGGAGCGGGGAAACTGGACACACGGAGACCAGGTGTAAGGAGTCAGAGACGGGGGACAATGCATGGGAGCGCGGTTTAGGCAGACTTGTCGGAGTGAGGGCTTAAATGGGAGTAAGGAAGATTCTGCCAAGGGTCAAGTCATAGCTCATACGTGAGGGCTGAGTGTCAGGGACTCAAAGTAAAAGGAATTAAAATGAATAAACCAAAGATAGGAATCAGAGCTGAGGGATTAGGCAACGGAGTTCAAAATTAGGGGGAAATATAGTGAATGAGAGATGGGAGAGGGAGGTCACCATTAAGAGAAGTCTGAGCTGAGAGCTCAGGGTTAGAATTTAGTGTTAAAGATGGGGGTCTGGGGTAGATGTAAGAATTGGGGTTCTGGGATAAGGATTGGGGTTGAGTTCTATTTTAAAGTTAGAAATAGGGGTAGGTGCTCAAGGATAAGAGATGAAGGTGGTCAGAGATGAAGCTTGGTTTGGGGAGTGTGAAATAACAGGTGATTTAAGAGCTGGGGCTCAGATAGATAAGGAGCCAGATGCAGTCAGAGTCGGGATCCTGAGAGCAGGGGGTAGGGGCAACAGCATTGGCAGCAGAGGGGGTCAGTCTCCACCTAGCAGGTCCCTACTATTGACCCTCACCCCTCCCAGCTGAACTTCACGGGTCTAAGTGTTATTAGAGAAACCCTCAGCAGGGATTCTCCTTGTTGGAGTCTGGAGAGTTTCAGATTTCGCCCACCCCCGACCCACCCCACCTTCCACTGATCTCCACAAACTGCTAATGTACTCACCAGTCCCATCTCGGACAGGACAAGACTTCCCTGGAATAGGGGGCAGAGAACAATAATTCGCTTGCCCTAGCTGATGGAGAGTCCTCCCCCAGGTCTAACTTGCATTCCTCTTGCTGCAAGGACTCCGTCTTAGCCTGCTTGCTCTCTAGTCAACATTATGAAGTGGAGGCGGGACAGGGTCCTAGCCAGAAGGTTATGGGGATCTGGATACTTGGGTTTCTAACCTGTATGGGGACTGTGGGCCTGAGGTGGGATGTGGGACTGCAAGGATTAAGTTCTCCAAAGACACTAAGATCTGGGGTTTTCATGGGCCCCAGCGTGCCTGAGTTCTGGGTCTGGGGTTTGAGCTGTAGGGTGGGACTCCTGGATACCCAGGCCTGCGAGGCTTGGCAAGGTGCCCAGGAGGGGCCAGTCCTGGGGCTGTGGAGGTGTGAGGTGCACGTGGGGTGGGGCAGGGAAGGGGTTGGGAGTGTTGAGAGGTGGAGGCAATGTCGGTTCTAGGGTGGGGAAGGCAGAGACCAGGTTGGTGGTGGAGGCTCCCAGGTGGTAGGAGAATCTCAGCTGAACGAACGCCTTGCATAGTTCAGATCCTGGGGGTGTGCTCTAAGGATACCAACTACAAATCAGTGTTTTGGAGGTATATCTTAAAAAGTAAATTGTGGGGCTCTAGGCGGAAGGAGTCATTATTTGGGGCACAGCCTGAAGCTTAGGGGACAAGGTGTGTGGAAATTGTCTCTGAAATTGAGGGACAGTCTAGAGATAGTCAGCATTTGGGGGCATATTTTGGAAGAGATGACATGTAGGGGGCTGGAAATGGACGTACTGTGTGAGGGTCTCCTCAACCTTCCCATCAACAAAACCACCTCCTCCACCTGGGTCAGAACAATGAGAGGAGAAACTTCTGCACTCACTCAGCAACTGAGCACTGGGGGGAACCCCACACTGCTTCTTGCCCACCGCACCCTTCTGCTGGGGTGATGGCACCCCCCTCCACCAGGCTGACTCTTTGTCTGGAGGGAAATTGGAAAGTTATAGTCCTCAGGCATCACCCCCAGACCCCCAGTTCTCACAAATCAGCTGGTCCAACTGCTCCCCCTCCCCCCATTTTCTAGATGGAGAACCTAAAGCCTCTCGGAGTGTAGGGGCCACCTGAGGTCCTAGGCTGGGACCAGGATCAGAAACTAGCTTCTGGCTTCACACCGCCTCCCTGCGCTCCCTGTCACACCCTCCTCCAGAGACAATAAGGAAATGAAAGGGGAGAAATTCCAGCCTCCTGGGGTGGGGGTGCAGGTCCCCTCAGGGCTTCCCCCCCAGTCTCAGCCCCGCCCTCGCAGGGGAGATCCGGTTCAGACCCGGACACTGGGGGTTCATCCCAGCCCCGAGGCGTGTGAAAGCTGACGGTGGATTAGGGCAGCTGGAGGCTTGAGGTCAGACCTCAAGGAGGACTTCCGTGTGGGTGGGGAGCCAGAAAAGAAGGGCTCTGGGGTCCCAGTCTGTCTTCCTCTGTGATACAAGAGTCTGACTGAGCTGGAGAAGCGTCAGGGGTCATAGAGGGATTCAGGAACTCTCTGTGGATCCCCCTGAGTTCCAACACCTCCCCTCTCTCTGAAGGACCCTCTTCCCTTACTTTTGGGGACGGACCAGAGCCAGCCAACCACAGGGGAGACCAGTGCATGGGGGAGGGGAATAGCTGTGGCTCCAATTTCAATGTGAGACTTCTAGAGAGATGGTGGTGCCCAGGGAAGGGGCAGAGAGATGCAAAGATGTACTGAAGGAGGAAGAAAGAGAGGGGTGGATGGGAAAGGAGAGGGGTAATCAGAGACAGAGTTCCAAGGACTGGAGAAAGAGGTGTGAGAGAGATGGGCAGGGGCAGAGGAAGAGAGAGATGGGAGCTGTGAGTGTCTTTTTGTGCGAAAAGAAAGGCAGGGAGGGAGAGAAAGAGATGGAGGAGAGAGAGACAGATAAAGGGAGAGAGTGTGGGGGCAGGGGGAGAGACAGAGGAGGGAGGGAAGAGAGGGAAGGAGTGTAGAGGTACCGAGACAGGGAAGGAGATGAACAGACACATATAATGCCAACAGGGAGAGTCAAAGAGACATAAGAAGAAAGAGCTAAAAAAAAAAGAAAGAGCTACTTGGATAGACACGTGAAAAAAGACAAGGGAGAGTTTCTCTACTGGAATGCAGACCTGGGGTTGGTTACCACCTCTCTGGCTCCCTGAGTGATCCTGGCAGTTCCTTCTTCTCTCTGGGCCTTGGTCTGTGCAGACACTTAAGTGACAGGGTGGGTGAGATGGGACACACTGACTCAGTGGTGGTTCCCATCAGAGCTAGAGCAGCACCCCCAGTGCCATGAGACCCACCCCACCCCCTGGGACAGGAAGCAGGACAGACAGATGGAATATTGCCAGAGAATGAATGGAAGGCTGGATGAAATGCTCACAGAATGAGAAGTCCCCATCCACCAAGCTTTGTACTTTCCTTACTTATCTTGTTCACTTCCTGCTAGACTGACAGCTCCCTGAGAGCAGGCGTTTCCGAGTCTTGGTCACTGCTTTTATAGCTGGATCCAGAACACCCGTGTGGAGCCAGACTGCCTGGATCCAGGATCCCAGTTCTCCTCCTTCCTTGCTGTGCGACTCCTGGACAATCTCTCTGGGGCCTCAGCTTGCTCAGCTGAAAAATGGGTGTCATGATAGCACTTCCCCCATAGTGTGGTCACAAGGATGAGAGCAGAACTTTCCTGGGAAGTGCCTGGAGTAGTGCCTGGCACACAGTAGGTGGTCAGTTGAATATTTGAGAGATGAGATAGTTACTTACAAAGACATAGCAACGTCTACCTTATTTCACTGAGCTAAGATGCGCATTTTCCCCCCATTTGAACCTTTCTGAAAATGGAATGGGTTTTACAGTCAGTGGTGTCTGGAGATTATAACTGACAATGTTTTTTTCCATTCTTATTGACACTTAAAATACTACTGAAGCTTAGATTTGATGACATTTAATAAACAGATGACGTATATTAGGTGGAAATATGTGATTTCTGATTTTCAGGTGCTTTGACTTATAAAGCTATAATTTTATAACCTAAAAGATGGATAGAAAGTACACACGTAGATTCCATTATTAGATAAATCAGCAGTTATCAATTTTTTTTCTTTTTGGTCTCAGGACCTCGTCACACTCTTAAAATTATTGAGGACCCCAAACAGTTTTTATTGATCAGGGTTATATTGGTTGTTACCACATTCAAAGTGAAAACTGAGACATTTTAAAAATAGGCATTCATTCATTTACAAATAGCAACAATGTGTTAGTGTAAGCAGTGTGTATTTTTATTAAAATAACTGTATTTCAGAACACTGAAGGAGAGGAGGGGCACAGTGACATTTTTGCCTGTCTCTTTAGTGTCTGGTTCAGTAGAAGCCAGCTCGATTTTCCTAGCTGCTCCTACCTTTGGTCTGTTGCAATATTCCATGTCATGTGGACGCTGGAAAACTCCACTGTACGCTCGTGAGAGTAACCAAGTGAAAAAGGTTAGTCATATCTTAGCATTATATGAAAATGGTTTGACCTCGCTGGTCCCCCCAAAAGAGTCTCAGACAACTCCCCAGGGTGTCCTGGACCACACTTTGAGAACCACTTAAAGCCTGTGCACTCCAGGACATGAGATGTGGGAGATGGGGAGAGGGGTGCGTGAAGAGGGGGCAGAGAGAGACTTGAAGAGACAGCCATTTACAGAGGCAGGTAAAGATGGAAGAGCAAGAGGCACAGATAGAGGGACCCAGAATGGGTCCAGCCACGCTTTACTTACTAACAGAGTAGAGACTCACCACTTGCCATCTCTCCTTCTCTCCCTGTAGGTCTATTCTCCAGTGACCCCAGTACCCACCATGGCCCCCCTCAACTCCTACATGACCCTGAACCCGCTGAGCTCTCCCTACCCCCCAGGGGGGCTGCCTGCCTCTCCGCTGCCCACTGGACCCCTGGCGCCCCCAGCCCCCACAGCGCCCCTGGGGCCCACCTTCCCAGGGCTGGGTGCCAGCACTGGTGGAGGCAGCAGCTCAGGGTACGGGGGCCCGGGCCCGGGGCTGGTCCACGGGAAGGAGATGCCGAAAGGGTACCGGCGGCCCCTGGCCCACGCCAAGCCGCCCTACTCCTACATCTCGCTCATCACCATGGCCATCCAGCAGGCGCCGGGCAAGATGCTTACCCTGAGCGAGATCTACCAGTGGATCATGGACCTCTTCCCGTACTATCGCGAGAACCAGCAGCGCTGGCAGAACTCCATCCGCCACTCGCTGTCTTTCAACGACTGCTTCGTCAAGGTGGCGCGCTCCCCGGACAAGCCGGGCAAGGGTTCCTACTGGGCTCTGCACCCCAGCTCAGGTAACATGTTTGAGAACGGCTGCTACCTACGCCGCCAGAAGCGCTTCAAGCTGGAGGAGAAGGTGAAGAAAGGGGGCGGCGGGAGCTCGGCCTCCAGGAACAGTGCGGGGTCGGCCTCCACGGCCACCGCCCCTGCCGCCACTGTGGCCTCCACGCCGCAGCCGCAGCCCCCGCCCCCTGAGCCGGAGGCCCAGGGTGGGGACGAGGTGGGGGCTCTGGACTGTGGCTCACCCGCTGCTCCCTCCACACCCTACTTCACTGGCCTGGAGCTCCCAGGGGAGCTAAAGCTGGATGCGCCCTACAACTTCAATCACCCTTTCTCCATCAACAACCTGATGTCGGAACAGTCGCCAGCACCCCCCAAACTGGACGTGGGATTTGGGGGCTACGGGGCAGAGGGTGGGGAGCCTGGGGTCTACTACCAGGGCCTCTATTCCCGCTCTCTGCTTAACGCATCCTAGCAGGGGTGGGGTGGGAGCGTGCTGGGTGGGATATGGCTGTACCTCATATCATCGGGCTCTTGGGGCCTGACCTTCCCCGGAGACACCTTGCTCACCCAGTCTGTCAACATCTTGGTTGGTCTACTGCTCACCGTGGTGACTGCCATCACTGTGGGCATCGTGTTGATCCACTGAGTACTATGATAGCTGCCACTGACATCATGGTGGGCCCACTGAGTACTGTGAAGACTGCCATACTGATTGATGTGATGAGGTTGACCTGTTGGGTCTTCAGATGGCCACCCTCTGGGATGACTTCTTGGTTGGCCCCTTGGGTGCTGTGATGCCCAGCCTCTTGGCTGAGCCTCTGGATGTGATGGTGGCACCATTTTGGTTATGTCTTTGGCCCATTGGTGCTACGATGGCCACCATATTGACGGTCTGCCATCACCCGTGTACCGCTGTGCAACATAATGGCCACCACAGCCCCGGTGTTGGCCATGTCATCCCTGTCTCTGGTGTGAGCTGAGTGAGGGGTAGAGATGAGGATACTCCTTGTTTGTTGTTGTTGTTGTTGTTTTTTCCTGGAGCCCATTCTCCCTCTGATCCAGGAGAAACCAGAAAGGACTGGTTAGGGTGTGGTGGATTTCTACTAAAGTCTGGTTCTTGCCGGGGAAGGGGGATACTGGCTGTGTTTGACCATTAAAGGCACCATTTCTGCCTCTTATTGAATGTATCTTTTCCTTAGCCAGTGGGCCCTTCGAGGCTGAAACAACTGAATTGCTGTGTCCTGTCCCCTCTCCTTCCTGCCCCCAAGAGCCGTTTGCCTCTGGGGGAAGGGCTGGGGGAGGCATCGACCTGACCTTTGGCTCTTTGCTGTCCCTGACCCCAAGGACAGTTTGCTCACAGATAGCAGCCCCCGCAGCCATGGGGCCGGGGCAGCAGGCGGAGGTGGCTCTGAAGTGACCAAGGCCATCTCCCCACCCCCACTCTCTCGACACATGCCTCTAGCACTGAGGTTTAGAGAGCCCTGGGACCGCTCAATTTTTGGTTAAGCTGGAGGGGAGGAGGAGGAGGAGGAGGAGGAGGGACAAACGAGGTGCCAACTGAAGGAGACTGTGTGTGTGTGTGTGTGTGTGTGTGTGTGTGTGCATGCGCGTGCGCACGTTTGTGCGCCTGTGCCTCTGTGGATCATAGGATATCGCTACAGCCATTGAGGTCCCCGTGGTCTGCTGTGGGTGTTATCTATGGCTTGTATCCCTTAATTGTGTTAGTTTCTATGTCCATCCTCTGTGTGCTTACTGTAGATGTCTCAGGATACCAGACTGCTGTGCGTCTGTCTTGTTTTTTTTGTGTGTGGTTCTCTGACACACCTATCCCTGGGACCCTCTGGATCTCACACTGTTGGATGTGTGTGTCTGTACGTCCCTTTGTCTACTTGCCTGCTGCCTCAAAGAGTCTGCCTGTGCCTACATCGGTGGTGTGGGTCATTGTGTGTTTCATGTGTATTTCTGTGAGTCAGCATCTGTCTGTATGTCTTCTAAAAAGTTATGTCTCTGTAACTTATGCCTGGCTTTGCTACCTCCCTGTCACTGCTGTGGCTGTGTGTGAGTGTATATTGGCTGGCTCTAGTGTGTCTCTGTCTCTTTCACATGCAGGTGTGGGGAAAAGGAGCTGACTCTTCCTTTGGGCGCTAGGGGCCTCTGGGGGCCTCTGGGTTTGGGGTCTAGGGGCTTCTATTCGTCCAGGTCTCTGCCTAGGCTCTGAGTCTGGTATCTGTGGCTCCAATGTCCCTGAGGGCATGGCTCTCTGAGAAACATAGGTGTGTTTTTCACGGCCCTTATTTCACAGGGTGGAAACTGAGGCCCAGAATGGGAAAGGCCGGGGCCGAGGTCATGCCGCCAGGCTGGCTGGAGCAGGTGTTTTTTCCTTAGTTTGTATTTGCCTTTCATGGCTGTTGGCTCTATAGCCACTCATTCATTTAGTCAGTCCATTCAAAGACCAAAAGCTGTTTCTTTACGTGTGTGTGTGTGTGTATGAGAAAGTGACAGACAGACGGAGGACAGAAGGGAGAGGGATGTTTCTCCCACTTCCCGTGTGTCCATCTGTCTGTCCCCTAGTGTCATCTGTGTCCCTACTTGTCTCTGTGTCTTAATCTCTGTCCTTTGGTTTGTGGGCAGCTCGCACATCCTCTGTGCATCTGTCTCTCGAATGTTCTGCCTTGCTCTCTCTCTCTCTCATCCTCTCCATTCCTCTGAGTCTGTCCCTCCCTCCCTCTCTGAATGCTCCCTCCTTCCCTGGGGGCTCTAAGTCTTCCCTTCTTGGGGTCTGCCTCCCCCCACTCCCTTGGTTCTCCGGCCTCTCTCCTCCTCCTTTGGCCTCCCTCTCCCGGCTCCCTGAGTTTCCGCCTCTACCTGCCACCTCGCGGGCCAGGCCCTCTATTTCTGTCACCGTGCCCGCCCCACCGGCTGCGTGTCACCCCCCGCCCCCTGCCGCGCTGGCTCCCCGTCAGCCGTCCCACCAGCCTCGCTGTCCTGGGCAGGCTGGGGAATTCCTCCCGGTTCCTGGAAAAAACAACTGGTGCCGAGAGAAAGGCCCTCAGTCTCCCCGGGTGCCCGCCCCCCTCCCTCGGGCCTGGGGGTCTCTCCCGGAGTCGGCCGGCCCGAGGCAGGAAGCCCTGCGGTTTCTGGCTTCTCCCAGGCGGCCTCCGGATCTGGCCCCCGCCCCCCGGCCAACAGCCCAAATATTATTCCGCAGGAGGAGTCGGTGGCGGCCGGAGGAGGCCCAGGCTGAAAGAGGCTTTCAGGGCGGCCAGGCCTGGGGCTTCCTGTCCCCAGGCTCAGGCCTCAGGCCGCCCCAGTGGGGACCTCAGGTGGCCGGAGGGGCGGGTGTTGTTGTAGGGTCCTGGGGGGGAGGGTGGGGCCATCCGTCAGGGTGTCTGGTGGCCACTGGCTCGGCCGGCGTGGGCAGGTGTGACCCCCACCCCAGGGACAGCCGGCGGGCGGCCAGCATGGAAAAGTACCACGGTCACACATGGGACGCACGGACAGACATGAAGACGCTGGGGGTCAGGGACGGAGGGACAGCACGGGGACGCGGAGAAGCCTGGGCTGGGACAGACGGACCTGGGCACAGCTTGTGGCTTTGGGTGACGTGGTCCAAGGGAGGAGCCCGTGGGTGGGGAAACAGAGGGCAAGGCAGGGTCCCTGCTGTGAGCAGAGAGCCACCTGCCTCAGAAAATGTGAGACGATGATGGCGAAGAAGAGAAACGAAGAAGAAGATAACAACAGTTACTCAGGCGCACCACGTGTCTGGCATCGTGGAAGCACCTGACAGTTAGTGGAGCCAGTCCTTCCCACCACCCATTTTATTACTGGGAAAACTGAGGCATGAAGAAGTAACTTGTCCAAGGTCACACAGGTGGTGAGTGGGGAGCTAGAACTTGAACCCGGGCCCAGAGATGGGGCCCTAAATCAGGGCGCTGTTCTAGAGGGGTAAGAGCAGCACAGCGGGGCCCTGGGGTCCCAAGCCCTCCCCCATGCTCAGCCCCGCTCACACCCCGCAACCAGAGGCCGAGGGGGCACCCCAGAAGCCAGCAGTCCGGGAGTCGATGTCAGCGTGTACCTTGGTGTCAGCGTGTCACTGTCATGGCGTCTGCAGGCCTCCGTGTTACTCCGTGATCTGTGTGGTCAGTGTGTGAGCGAGTGCTGCGTGCGCCCGTGTGTCTCGGCGTCAGGGGCTTGTTGCTGGGTTTCCGTGGGTGTTTGTGTCGCGGTGTCTGCATGTGTGTCCCTGTGCTGCCTTCGTCTGCAGTGTGTCTGCCTGTGTTCTCAGTCTCTGTGTTTTGTCGCCGCGTCTCTGAGCTCACTGTGTTTGCCCACTGCTGTGTCCTGGTGCCTGTCACCATGTCTATTACAGCGTGTCTCTGTCACTGGCTTCTGTGGGTCTGTTTATGTCTCGGACGCTCTGGGTCTGCCTATATCTGTCCCTGTGTGTCACTGTGTCTGTCCCCCTATGTGTCACCATCTACCCAGGTGTCCCGTGGGTTTTACTCACCACCCAGGCCACAGGTGGGCGTGTCAGGCCCACTGGTGCCCAGAGCTGCAGCCCAGCCCATCCCACCCTCGCCCTGCCATGGGCCAGGCTGGGCGCCTGTTTGCAATGCCTGCCCCAGGTAAACACCAAGATCCGGAACGCAAGGGCCACCTCCCTCACCTCCGCTCCCTGCCCCTTAGCCTGCCCTGGACTGGGCTGGCCCAGAGCCCCACAGGCGGTGCCCCTAAACTGGAGATGTGCCCTGACCCTTCCCCCACCCACGGTCCCCCACCTTCCCAAGCCCCCAGCCTTGGCCTTTGCCTGCTTGCTTCTCTTTGTCAACCCCTGGCTGTCTGCTGGCCTCTCTGCTTCTTTCTGTCCCTACTTCCTCTCACCTGCATTTCTCTGTGGTTCATTCTCTGGAATGACCCTTGTCTTCATTCTGTCCCATCTACCTTGGACTTTTTCTGTCTTTTCTCAGGGAAATCTGATCTCTCTCCTTTCCTGATCTGTCTCTGATTGAGCCCACCGACTCTCTCTGGCACCTGGTTTTTAACTCGGGGCCACGATCTGCCAGTCTCTTCCTGTTTCTCTCGAACCTTGTAAGTCCCTCTCGAACCTTGTAAGTCCCTCTCACCCGGAACCGCTCAGTCTTGGTCACTGTCTCTGACGCCCCAGACCCCACAGGAGCAAACCTCTGCTCTACCAGGGTCCTTAGGGGGGGACTGTGTGGCCCCTAGCCTCCCACCCCAGCTCACTGGTAGATATATATATATATATATAAAGGTATATGTACATATTATTTATATCTGTACCCAGGGGCAGGAGGGGCAGACACTGGAGCCTTTGTGTAGCCACTGCCCGCTGCCTGCCTGCCTGCCACTCCTCTCTCTTCGTCCCTGCGCCCGCCCGCCCTTACTCCCCCCGCACAGAAAGGTTCCTGTGGGGCCTGCCAGCTTCCTCTGCCTGAGGTGTGAGTGGGCACGCCACAGGGCAAGGCGGGCAGGGGGGACTGGGGGATTTTTCCAGCTCCTGGGAAGGTTTCCGGGTGGGGAGGCCTCTGGAAGGAATGGGACTTCTCAGCTGGGCTGCCGTCTGTCTGTCTGTGTCTGTCTGTCTGCTGTCCCTGGGCGTCCTGGGTCCTTAACCTGGCTTCTCCCTGGGAGTTTGTCCATCCAGCTAATGTCATTCTGACTCTTTTCTCTGTCAATCTGCCTCTTATTCCCTCCTGCACACACTGTCACTGGGCGTCTATACTAGGCCCTCTGTTGAGCCCTGGACACAGAGCTGAACAGGATGCTGTCCATCTCAGCTGATTCCTTGCTTTTTCGTTTCATCTCTTCTCTCAGGGCTTGAAACCCTCTACTTGTTCCCATTAAAAGAAAATCCAAAGTCCTTCCTGCGGATCACAGGACCCTCCATGTGCCCTTATGATCCTGCTGACCTCAGTTGTATGTCTCTCCCTGTTGCCAGAGCTGCACTGACTGCCTGGCTACTTCTGGAGCGAACCATGCAGGTGCCCACCTCAGGGCCTCTGCACAAGCTATTCTCCCAGAGTGTTCCTGGCTTGCTCCCTCACCTCCTTTAGTTTTTAGTGTCATCTTAGAAAGCCCTGCCTCCCTTTTTAAAATACCAATCTCTGGCGCTTCCCTGGAGGTCCAGTGGTTAGGACTCTGCACCTCCATTACAGGGGGCGTGAGTTCGATCCCTGGTCGGGAGCTGAGATCCACATTTTATGGGTCAGTATCTCCCACCTGAACGTCAGCTGCATGAGAACAGAGATGGCATTCTGTTCCCCGCTGTATCCCCAGCACCTACAGCAGAGCTGGTCACACAGTGGGTGCTGAATAAACATTTCTTGAAGGAAAGAAATCCATTAATCTATCCATCCTTTAAACAGCCAGTGCTGGGCAAGACTGGGGATTCGGTGGGACTGAGACAGCCTTGATTCTGCCTTTATGGGACTTGCAGTGCAGTTCTATTAAGATGTAGAATGCTCAGGGCTGGGATAGGGGAGCAGGAACCCAGAAATAGCACCTAACACAGACTGAGGGTCAAGGAGGGCTTCCTGGAGGACGTGTCAGCAGAGTTAAGACCTGGAAGGTGAGGACTGAGCCAGGTCTTAATATAGGGACCAAGTGACTGACAGACCCAGCCCTGCCCTTCTTATGTATTAACTCTTTAGTTCAAACCTGTACCTTTCCCTGACTTCACAGCCTGCCCCCTCCCTCTCTCCTCTTTATCATCCTCTTTTTGACTCTCTCTTCTCTCTCCTTTCTCTATTGTTGGCATTTCCTCAGTGTATCTCAGCCTCTCTTAACCAGTTGGGATATTTCTCTTTTTTGAATATTTGTCTCTGTTTCTACATCTCCCTCATCTCTGAGGGTCTTTCATTGATCTCTCCTTTTTTCTCTCTGGGTTTCTATCTTCTCTCAATGAGTCAGTCTCTACAGCTCCTTCATCACCTCTGTGGCCTCCATCTTTCCCTCAGTCTCTCTCTGTGTCCCTGTCTCTCTTTCATGAAGCCTCTTCATCCACTCACTGATCCCCAAATCACTCCAGAGCCTCTTGGCTCGGGCCCCACCCTGGCCCTGAATGAAGAGGGGCTGATCCAGCCCCCCACACCCACGCAGTTCAGGCTGTCTGCTCTGTTAATAGTTAACCCAACCTCTATCTAGAATACACACTGGCCAGGCTGGGGGTGACTCCCCTGCCCCCCACCCACCCACCAGCTGTTCTTAAAGGACCAGGTGTCCTCCACAGGTCTTTAGCCTCCTGGGGCATAGTGCCCTGGCGTCTGAAGTCCTCTTAACTCAGGATGGGGGCAGGGGGAGCTACTCAATACTTGGGTCTGCAGAGCTGGGTCAGGGGAGGCCACAAGATTGCCCAGGAGGAGTGCTCAGGCTTGGAGCTCCATCCAGCGTCTCCCTTGCCCCACACTTATCGCCTTGGTGTATTTAATCAGGGGTGGTTTTCCCAGCCCTGCCCAGAGCCCAGGCTGGCAGTGCCAGGGGTGACAGAACACCTGAGACCTGGTGGCTGGGGGCAGGGAGGGGACCCCCCAGACCAAGAACTGAGGGTGCTCCAGCTACGGAGGACCAGGCCCTAGGGTCCCTAATATTTGGGAGCTGGGACTTGCGGGTGGGACACCTGGGTAACCAACATGGGTCTGGACGTTAAGGCCTTCCAGAGTTGGGTGATACAACAGCTGGGTTCCTGACACCTGGGGCAACCTAGGGCCGCACAGCCGTCTGACAGTCACTCCCCATCTCTCTGGCCACCTGCTGGCCTTTGCACCCCGCTTTCCCCCTTCCCGGAATCTCCACGTCAGGGTCGCGCGAGGGGCGGGGGGTGGGGTGGGGAAGGCCGCTGGGGTGGGGGCTGGGCTCTTGGGGCCGCCCCCTCCCCTTAACCCCTGCTTTGCCGCAGCTCGCTCAGGCCCCGCCCCCTGACGCCAGCGAGCAGGAAGTCCTGGTTAATAATCAGCCGGCCGGGACAGGTGCGGGACAAGGCCGCACACATCAGAGGTGACCGCGGGGGGAGTGCCTTCCACCCGGCCAGTCACGGTGTCTCAGGGAGGCCGCCCTTGAGGCTGATCTGAGATGGGCGCGCAGTTCAGGGCACCAGCAGGCGAGCAGCAGTCACCGTCTTCCCAGGGACCCTGTTTAGTGCACTTCAGGAGGTAAATGTCCTCGCGCAGTTCCCCCTAGCAATCTGGCCTAATTTTCTCCCTACCCAGCAAGAACTCACAGCTGGTCGGTCCCTTCTGGGAAGCCTCTTTCCACCCCGCCTCGGGGGCACTGTGTCCTCTACCTTCCGGGGATGGGCCAGACGGGAAACCTAATTCCCGAGCTTGGCTGTGGCTACCATGCAAGAGCCATCCCCTTCCCCCGCCCCGCTCCCCGCGTAAGCCTTAGTTCTGGCATCTGGAAAACGGGCTGATGACTAGAAGGCTCGGCCAGCCTTTGTGAAAACAGCCGGTGAGCCCACCTGAGTGAAGGGCGCCACCTGGAGGCTACAACGCGACGTCCTCTCCCTTGCAGGTTCAGTTTAGTCCCAAAGGGGGCGCAGCATCGCACACAACTAAGGGACCAAGAAGGAAAAAACCCATCTTTCGGTTTATTGAAGGAGGAAAAGGGGGTAAGATGGGGGGGGGGGGGGGGGGGGGGGGGGGGCAATAAAATGCTTTTGCTTCATTTATAAAGAGCGAGATTTCAGGAGGCCCCTTCTCAAGGAGGAGGGGCCCACCTCTCCCTCAACTACAAGCAGCAGCAAAGCCAAGCCAAGGAGGGGAGAGGGAAACCAGAGGGGTCAGGGGACCCCAAACACCCCCTCGGACAGAAGCTTTCTCCCCCCACCCTCAATGCATCTACCCCAGGGGACCCATCTGGGATAAGGAAGTGGGTATGTACACAGGTGAGGGAGGCACAGGCCTGGGTAGGGGAGGGAATAATTTATCCGCAGCAGCGGTGGGTGGCAAGGGGTGGAGGGGGGCGGGGGTGGATGGGCAGTAGACTGGTGGCAGTGGTGGCCTAGGGGTCCCGTTCTTTCTTAACCTTGATGTCTCCAGCAAGGATGGTGGCGATCTCTCCCTGCATGAAGGCCCAGGGGACAGAGGAGCCCACTAGCGGGCACTTGTCTCCGCTGGGGCAGTAAACCTCTCCAGCAGGGCCCTGAGCCTTGATGAATTCGCGGGAGCAGGGAAAACAAAACTTATGTCCGGGCACTGAGGGGCACTGGACGAAGTGGGTGTCTTCCAGACGTTCCCGGCAGAGAGTGCAGCACAGGGGGGCCCCAGGGGTCGCCCCGGCGCCACTACCACCCCCGCTAACAGCTTCCGCCCCTGCTGTGGGGCTCACTTCTGCCTCACCGTTGCGGGCCACTAGACGATGCTGGGCTGGAGGCGGGGCCGTGGAGGAGGCGGCGGGGCTGGCACCCCCGGCGCGCACAGGGCCCCCACTCCCGGCAGGGTCCTTGGGGGAGTGGCCCAGGGCCTCGGCCACGTTCTTCAGGGCAGCAATGGGGGAGGGCACACCAGGGGTATCAGCGGAGAATGGGCCACCGGGTGCCACCCAGTGCCGCTGCTGCTGCTCCTCTGTGGTCATCTTCCCAGCTGCCTCGCCCTCAGGCTCAGGGGAGGCCTTGCGACGGCGTGGAGTGGGAGCCAGATTCCGGGATGGGGCTCGTGGGGGAGGGCCGCAGAGGGCTGCAGGGGCCGGCTCTGGATACTGCTGGGGCAGGGCCTCCGCGGGAGCTGGCTCGCGGAAGCTGCGGACCCCATCCGTTAGCAGCTCCCCCAGCTGGCGCCATTCCCCAGAGCCGTGCCGGCGTTCATATTCGAGGTACTTGAAGCCTGATGAGGCCAGCGCCTTGCCCGGCTCGCGCAGAGCATCATGAAACATCTGGCGAGCGACGGCCAGGACTCCCGCGTACACGTTGCCAGAACCACAGGGGTATTCGGTGAAGAGCTTCAGCTCGAACTCGTAGCCTGGCGGGCGGGCAGTAGCATCGAAGGCGAACACACGTCCCACCAGCCCATGATCCTTCTTGAAACGGACATTGAAAGGGGCGCAGGCGGACAGCGCCAGCAGTTGTTCCCGGACGGCTTTGGGGCGCCCGTGCCATTCCTCTGCCCGGCCCCTCATGGCCTCGTTCAGTTCTGCAAGACAGTCCGCATTCCTCTGTTGCTTCTCCTTCTCGAAATCGGAGCCGAAAGCTGGACGGGCAGGACTCAAGCCGGGTGCCAGCGTCAGGCCTCGGCTTCCCAGGCCAGACACTGCAGCTGCTAGCAGCCCGGGGGGCACCAAGCCGGGCATGGAGCCAAGCAGGGCCCTTCGCGCCCCCTCCGCCACAGCCTCTTCACGGCCCAGCCCATTGGCCAGGCGGGACCCCAGGGTGTACTCCAGGGCGGGCGAGGGCAGGGGGAGGCGGCCCGACGATGTGGCCCTGTCATAGCGGTCCTGGCCGGAGACAGCGCCGCCTGTCCCCGACGGCTGGGGCTGGGCCTGTGGAGGCGGCAACTGAGGGCCCTGTGCGGCGGCGGCAGCCAGGTCCTTAGTGGCCGGGTGCTTGAGGGCCGGGGGCCCAGGCGAACGGCCCTCGGGGAGCACGTGGCTGCGCTTGAGCTGGCGGGCGGCATCAATGAGCAGCTCGATGCGATCCGCACCCTCGAAGTTCACGCATCCGCGGCACACGGCTTCACTGAAGTCCCACACCATGGCCCACGGCATCTTGGGCAGGTCGCACAGGTAGCACCACTGGCGGCGGGACGCCTGCACGGACGCCATAGCCCCCGCACGCGCCCGTTCGGGCTCTCGCCTTCCACCCGCCGCCGCCGCCGTTCGATCCGCGCCGCCGCCGTTTGATTCGCGTCCCCGGGACCGCGCGAGCCACGGCCAGGCCTTTCGCTCGGCCTCCCCGCGGATCCAGGCCCGGCCCCCCTTCCCCGCCCCCTGGGCCCTAAGCCTTTTTCCTCACTCCCGCCTCCTCGAAAAGACTGGCAGAGGCACGTCGGCGCCCCCGCCGGGTCCAGGCTCCGGGCCGCGGCGCACAGCTCGGGCCCCGCGATGGGCCGCGGGCGCCGCCGCCTCGGGCTCCCGCCTCTCCCGCCGCCGCCGCCGCCGCCTCTTTCTGCCCCAGAGGCCGCTTCGCAGGGAAAGTTACATAACGCACCGGCAAAGCCTTCTGGGAAACGTAGTCCCGCCGGGGCCTGTTCTTAAAGGGGACCGCAGGCTGCAGGAGGGTTGGGGCTCGCCACCTCTCCGTGGCGCAACCGTGATTACTCCTCGCCGCGGGGCAGGGAGTTTGGTCGCTCCAAGCAGCTGGAGACAAAGGTTGGGGGCGGGGATGTGATACGAGTAGTGAGAGCCACTGGGGATTCAGAAATTTCGGGAAGTGGACAGGCATCCGGTTTCTTACTCCGACTTGCTGTGCAACTTCAGGCAAGTCTTGCCTTCTCTGAGATTCAGTTCCCCGCCCTTCAAAAGGTGGGCCGGCTACCGGTTACTGAAGGCAGTAGCTCTTGGGACGGGGGCGGAGGGGCCTTAACTGGAAGGTCAGGGTAGGGGGGGACAGAAAGCTGGCGACTCAAGTGTTGGGTAGGGCTGTCCACTTGGCACTTCGTCTTGCCCATATCTTGGATATCAGACTCTTAAGTGGGACAAGCGAAAGCCGGAGAGGAGAGGACTGAAGGTCTCCGCGTCAGTTGCTTTATCTGCCAAAGGGAGTGGTCGAACGCCCCTAACTGTTCCAGTTCCGCCGGCGCGCTCTGGTCTCCAAAGGGTTACACTGTCAGTTTCTGCGCACCCCGCCGAACTTCACTACAATTCCCGAAATGCTCCGCGGGGTGGACAAACCGACGCACTTCCGCCGCCTGAGAGGTTGATCGAGGCCTTCACGATTCCCGCTGTCTGTCCACAACCCACCCCCCCACCTCAATTTCTGGGGTTTCTGAGCGCCGGGTTGAGAGGAGCTCTCGACCTCTACGGCTCACTAATTTGGAAGGAGAAAATGAGGCCAGATAGCAAGAGTTGGATGTGGGGCATAGTTTCTGGGGAGCGCGAGAACCAGACCTCGTTTTTCCAACCTTGAGTGCTTACTACCTGATAGGCAAAAGCAGGCTTTTGGGACCCTCGTGCTTCCCGGCGAAGGAACGCTGCAGGGCATGCTTGGAGAAGGGGCGTGTGGAGGAGAGACAGGTTTCCAGATTCTAACCTACATCAGCCTCTTTTCTCTAGGCCTGGGTCTGTTGTTGTTCAGTCGCTAAGCCTTGTTTGATTCTTTGGCTACCTCATGGATTGTAGGCCGCCAGGCTACTCGAAGTAGGCACGAAGACTGGAGTGGGTTGCCATTTCCTTCTCTAGGGAACCTTCCTGACCCAGACAGGCATCGAACCTACATCTCCTTCATTGGCAGGCAGATTTCTTTACCACTGAGCCATCAGGGAAGCCACCGGGTCTCTGTTGTGCTCCAAGTATCTTAATGACTTGCCCCGGTTGCATTCATTAGCAGTTTTCAAACTAATCAGGGAGTGCCTGCTTCCCCTCCCCTTCATCCCGTTGCAGCCACAGCAGGTCTGTTTCTGTTACCCAAACTTCAGTCTCAGCTGCACAATTTTGTTTACCACTGTTATCATTAACATTTTTCTTGAAGTAAACTCCTATGAAAAAAGGCTATTTACTTCTGCCTTATCCTAAGCAGTATGTGCATAATTACAGGTTTTAAGTACTAGGTTCATTTTTACAAAATAGAACTACATGCATATAGAGCCATTAAAAAGGCCATCTATGTATCATGTAAAATCATCTTTGGGTTATTCTTTACTAAATATTAAAGAGAGTAGGATTCAAGAGTTCCAGCCAGACCGGTGAACTGCATTGGGCCCTGACAAATTTAGGGCAAGCCTCTAAACCTTCTCAGGAGAAAATGGAGACTCCTACTTTTCATTGGGTACCTTCAGGTTAAAATGCACATTCATATTAATGCTGAACATGGAGCCTGGCATAAGTTGTTTTTAAGCTTCTTGTTACTTCAAAGACAACCTGTGATGGGCAATGCTGAGGACACTGAGTCAGATAGCTCAGGCCTTGCCCTGACAAGGCTCACCTGGAGGCAGACATTCAATTTAAATGTACTCAAATGATTATTTAACTCCCTTTCTTTTATAACTGCTGGGGGAAGAAAGGAGGTGTCAGGAAAGGCTTTCCTTGAGGGGGTAATATTTGAGCTGTGACCTGAAGGATGAATAGGATGTAGTTGTAGCCGGTAAAGACAGCTAAATCTTTATGCCCACATTACAGATGAGGACAATAAAGGCCTGTAGTTACACAGCTGGCTGGGCAGCAGCAGGGCTTGAACCAGGTCTGAGTCCAGGGTGATGGCTATTACCTACTTAGCTACCAGGTTCTGCAGCCAGTCTGGGAGTAGAAAAGAGAACCAGCTCCTCGACTTCATTAAACTATAGGGGAAGCAGGCTTTAAATAGATAAAGGTATGTGTTCATTTAGGGACCACAGGATGCTGAGGGAAAATCTAAGCAGCAGACCCATCCTAGCCCAGAAAAAGGAATCCAAGATGTCCTCCTAGAGGTCACATTTAGCAGGGGGTGTCTGAAGGATGAAAAAATAGGGTAAGATTTCAACACAGGACTTGATGACTTTAAGGAAAAAAAAAAAAAGTCCAGAAAACTACCAGCCTCCAGCTTCAAGGGGGTGTCACCTGCCCACAGAAAGATGGGGCTGGTATTCTGCTGCTTGTATAGGTGGTGCAATTCCAGGCCTGTCTCAGGCAGAGCCCCAAGTAATTGTATTAAAAAATAAGTTTATTGATATCTAGTCACCACTGCGGAGAACAGAGCGGGTTAAGCTCTGGAGGTCAGAGACCTGCAGTGGGAGGCAGAAGGCTCAACCTCCATCTCCCCAGTGAGAACTCCACCCCCTCCTCCCTAGGGTATAAACTGCAGTCTCCTCTTCATCCTGATTTGTCTTGCAGCCCCCACCCCCTCCAAAGTCTGGGTTGGGGAGGTGGGTCAGTTCTCTTCAAGTCAAGGCCAGGAGTTGTTAGGGGCGGGGGCGGGGGTGTGGGGTAGTGCAGGTTTCCCTCCGCAACCCACCATATTATTATGTTATATAATAAATAACATAAAATCCATGGCTTAGAAGTCGGGGTTGGGGGAAGCAGCCAGGCAGACAGCGCTGTACTGGAGAAAGGGCTGGGGGGCCCATCCAGGAGGCCTCCCTGCCC
This sequence comes from Bos indicus, assembly GCF_029378745.1. Lineage (NCBI taxonomy): Eukaryota > Metazoa > Chordata > Mammalia > Artiodactyla > Bovidae > Bos > Bos indicus. The sequence continues at coordinate 53,947,024 of NC_091777.1, forward strand.
TAGAATCAGGCACTAACTAGTACAGGGGTGGGGTGCTCGTGCCCCTGCAGCAGGGAGCCGGGGTGCAGCTGGGAAGGGAAGGTGCATTGCCCTCCTCCACAGGGCTAAGGTTGGGGAGGAGGTGCAGGCAAAAGGTGCGTAGACAAGCTCGAACCCCATGGCAGATTTCAGGGAGATTTCCATCGCCCCCGCCTCTTCCGTGTAGGGAAACTTTTCCTCCTTTTGTGTGGGGGGGAGTCATGGGGTGGGAGAGGGGCAGGGGGCGGCCGGGGGGCCCCCTCCTCGCTCCTTGGGGCAATGATCACCCCCCTGGCTGCCACCACCGCCCCATCCACCACGGCCGCCACCACAGACACCGGCTCTGGGGTGACCTCCACCTTAGGGGAGGGTGGGGGCAAGATGGGCCTGGGGGGTGGGGGCGGGGGCGGGGGCAGAGGTGGGGGCAGTGGGTCAGCGGGGGTTCCTGGCAGAAGGGGCAGCAGGGCACTGAGGGCCTCGCTCAGTTTGGCCAGTCCCTGGCGCAGGGTGCCCGCCAGCTCCCGGATGGCATTGGCAGTCTCCTGCTGAGCCCGCAGGAAGTCCAGGGAGGGGTCTGGGGCCGAGGGCGGAGGCAGCGGAGGGGGTGGGGGGCTGGGGGGCGAGAGTGCCACTTGGGCTTGCTGCGGTGGCTGGGGGGGTGGGGGTGGTGGCGGCGGTGGTGGAGGGGCTGGGGGCGGTGGAGACAAGGCCAGGCGGGGCAACTGGACGGTCTGCAGGGCTGGAGGGGGCGAGGACTCACGCTCCTTGGGTGGCTGGCAGCCCCCTTCCTGGGGATTGCAGGAGGCTCTGGCCCAAGGCTCTGGGCTGCTGGAGCCCCCTTTGCTGTGGGCTGGTGTGTCTGTGGAGAGAGAGATGTAGGTAAGATGGGCGGGACCTGTAACGCTGTCATGATTTCCCCTTTCCACCTCCCACCCAGCCTGGCCCCAAAGTCAGCTTTTGAAAACCTAAGTTGGATCATGCCTTGGAGCAGAAGCCCCATGACCCAGGGGGGAGAAACAATATATTTAACAATAACCTGGTGGCCGATACCAGCCTTAATGACTCAACAGGAGACCTCCAAGACTCAGTTTCCATTAAGGCTGGCATCGGCCACCAGGTTATTGTTAAATACAGTGTTTCTCCCCCCTGGGTCATTCAGAGTAAGAACCAACATTCTAGAAGGCTCTGAGCTATCCAGACAGAACCATCTCTGGCCACATCCCTGATCCTGGGGAGAAGGGAGTGGGTAGGAGGGCCTGGAAGAAAGGAGAGGTGGCTGGAGCAGGAGAGGGGGACTTCTGGAGGAATAGGGGGTCTCTCCAACCAGGATGGCAGGATGGCAGTCTTAACTCTGGCCTGTGCCAGGTCAGCTGCAAGCCTGCGGGGCTTCCTCCACCTCTTCCCACCTGGGATGTCATTCACGCTCGTGGACATAAGAGTCTGCATGCACAGGCTCCCAGATTTCCCGAACCTCTCTCTCCAGCTGTGTACTCGCATATCCCCTCCAATAATCTCATCCAATAATGTCTCCAACTCACTTGCCGGATCTGAGCTCCTGGTTCTCCCCTATACCTGCTCCTCCCTCAGCCACCCCCATCTCAGATGATGGCAGCTCCATCCTTCTAGCTGCTTGGGACAAAGTCAAAAGGTCACTCTTTCTCTTTCCCAAGACACCACTCGTGTACAAATAACCATTTGTTCAACATCTGTCTAGCTCCATGATGCCCATCCTGGTCCAACTGCCATCATCTCCCGACCTGGGACTATTCACTGGGCTCCCAGCCCCACCTCCACCCCTGAAGAGTCTGTTCTCTACCAGAAGCCCTCAAGGGTCCAACTAAAATACAGGACAGTTATGCTACAGGAAAGTAGCTACTCACAAAGGACCTCATTATCATTCATTGACATGGAATGTCCAAAATGGACAATCTTATAGACACAGAAAGTGGATTAGTGGTTGCCCAGGGCTGGGCAGAGATGGAGGGACATAGCGGGGTTGATGGCTAAGAGGTATAGGGTTCCTTTTTGGAGTGATGAAAGTTTCTAAAATGGACTGTAGGGATGGTTGTGCAAGTCTGTGAATATACTAAAAGCCCCTGAATTGTACACTTATTAAATCAGTGGGTTTATGGTCTGAAAATTCTCCCTCAATAAAGGTACAAGTGAGATCTGTCTTTTGTCTGCTCAAAACCCTCCTGTGGCTATTTTTCACAGTAAAAGCAAAGTTCTTAGGTCCCCACAATCTGCCTCCGTTGCCTCCCTAACCTCACGTCTCACTCCTTCTCTCTCTCGTTCATTTGGTTCCAGCCACATTGACCTCCGTGTAGGTCCTCATACACTTTTTGTTTGTTTGTTTAAATTTTGGCCACACTGGGTGGCATGTGGGATCTTAGTATCCCAACTAGGGATCAAACCCGTGCTCCCTGCAGTGGAAGTGTGGAGTCCCAACTGCTGGACCGCCAGCTAAGTCCCAGATCCTTATACACTGTAGACCCACTCCTGCCCCAGGGCCTTTGCACTTGCTTCTCAGTCAGCCTGGAAAAGATCTTTCCCCAGTCACCTGCCAGGCTCCCTCCCTCACCTCCTTAGGCTTCTGCTCAAACTTGGTCTTCTTGGGAAGAACATCACAACCCTCTGTCTGAAGCAGCTCTGTCCTTTTCTCTCTCCTAACCCTCCCTGATTTGTTTTATAGCACTTATCTCCACCTGGCATGGGATCGCTCTGTGTTTGTGGTCTGTCTCCTCCTCCTTATGTCAGCTCCATCAGGCAGGGCTTTGTTTTGTTCACTGCTGTTTACCCAGCGCCTAGAACAATGTCCAGCACAAAATTTTGTCTTTAATGAGAAAAGTACCGGGGCTTCCTAGGAGTCAGTACTGACTGGGCACCAGGCCCCAAGTCCTGGTAGCAACCCTCCCACAGCTCCCAGCACCCAAGGGGGACAGTCCAAGACTTGCTCTAGGGCTATAAGGTCTCAGCTTTTGCCCCTTTCTATTCCTCTTCTTTGCCTCAACCCCAGTGTACATACTGTTCCCTCCACCAGGATCACCACCCCCTCCATCCTCTTAGGTCAGGCAGCCTGGACAGGTGGGAGAGGCTGGCAGAGCACCAATAACCAGAGCTAAAGGTGGTTGGACATCTTCCTGGCCAGCCCTGAGTAAAGTGGCTAAGTTCTCCTCTTATGTTATTTCACTGAGTCCTTCCAGCCAGTCACTGGGGTAGGTGCTATCATTATTAGCCCATTTTACAGATGAGCTGACTTGAGGCCCAGAGAGGTGTCACAGAGCTGGGAAAAGAGGGCTTTGAACCTAGGTAGGTTTCAGAGCCTATGCTTTTAACCATTCCTTGGGCCGGCGCTACGGGATCCATGATGGCAAGTCTTCTTCATAAAGCACATGGGAATTGCAGCCACTTGGAAATAATATATGACTTTTTTAGTCTAGTAAAGGAAGAGCTTCCTAGACTTTTCTAGTCTAGAAAGATCCCCTGGAGGAGGGCATGGCAACCCACTCACTATTCTTGGCTGGAGAAGCCCATGGACAGAGGAGCCTGGCAGGTTACAGTCCATAGGGTCACACAGAGTCAGACACGACTGAAGTGACTGAGCACAAGCACAAAAATAACAGAAAGGGGCCCAGCCTTCACGCTCACAGGGGTTATGGGAGGACCACTAGGAGAGTTAAAAATCAGAGTTATTTGCAACCTTTGGGCCTCAGTTTCCCCACCTGTAAATGGATGCCTGTGAACACAGGACCAAGTAATCCTATAACAGAACATCTCCCCAAGGGTGGTTACAGATGTTAAGTGAATCACCATGGGTACATGGCGTAGGCCAGTGCCTGGCACAGTTAAGGTCTCAATGTTGTTACTGTTACTGCTCTTCCATTCAAATATTAGGTCACAAGATAAACGATCCTTATCTGACCTTCCAGTGTCAGAAAAGATTCCTCAGGCTGCCCCAGGCCCTGCTCCTGTCCTTTAGTCAGAGCAGTTCCTCTTTTCAGAGTTTCACACAGTGGGTAATCTCTGTGTGAGATTCTAATCAAGGATACTTTAGGCACATACCTGCCTCAGGGCCTTTGCACCTGCTGTTCCCTCCAGCTGGAGTACTCTTCCTCCAGATAGCCACTTGGTCCAGTCTCTATTCAGGTCTCTGCTCAAATTTCACCTCCAGAGAAGCCCTTCCTGACTCCTGTCTACAGCAGCCACCCCCCTCCCATTACTCACTATCCTCCTAACATGCTTTGTTTTGCCTCTTTTACCACTTCTTCGTGTAATCTGAGGGTTTGCTTTGAGGGTTACTTGTCTGTGGTTTGTCTACCATAGCTAGAATGTCAGTTTCATATGGAAAGGAAAATTGTCCTTTTCTCCCTAGTGTTCGCAGCACCTACCATGGTGCCTGTTGAATGAATGAATGAATGGAGGGGTTGCACAGCTTTTGACGTAATAAGTTTGCCATCTTTGTGCTGGTTCAATGGGGCCATTTCACAGAAACACTGACGTTTGCTTCATACTGAGGACGAGGGTCCCAAGTGATGGTGTCTTTCTCCTGCTTAAGACACTGTCTGCCTCCCAGATGCCGTCAAGATAAAATCCAAAGTCCTGACCTTTATGTACAAACCATGTGTGATCCAGTTCCTGCACACTCATTAACTCTCAGTCAATTGTCATTTTGTGTGTTGTTGTTGTGGGCTTCCCAGGTGGCTCAGCAGTAAAGAATCTGCCTGCAATGCAGGAGCCATGGGTTTGATCCCTGGGTCAGGAAGATTCCCTGGAGAAGGAAATGGCAACCCACTCCAGTGTTCTTGCCTGGGAAATCTCATGGACAGAGGAGCCTGGCAGGCTGTAGTCCATGGAGTTGCCAAAGAGTTGGACTTGAATTAGCAACAAACAAAAAAAAAACAATATGCATAAACAACATGCGTGTGTGTACACACACACATGGTATATATTATATCAGGCCGTCTAGTCCAGTGCATAAGTTAAGTTCACGGACTTAACTTGAGTTGGACACAACCTGTATTCAAGTTCTTACTGCTTACTTGCTGTGTGATCTTGGGTGAGTGAATGCACCTCTTGAAATTATAATACATGATCCTGAGATGCCTTGTTGGATCACACGTCCCCTCTTTCTCTAAACCCTTCAGTGGCTCCCCACAGTACTTAACATAAAACTGAACTCCTTATTTCAGCTTAAAAGAACTGCATGGTTTGACCTTTGCTGACCTCTCTGGCCTCATCTCAAAAATATGTTCTTTCTTCCTTCCTCTCCTCTCAGAAGGCAACATCTCTGTTTCCTAAAGTGGCCAAACTCTCTTGCCTCCAAACTATTGTACATGCTCTTCCTTCTTCTGGAACACTTTTCCAGCTCTTCTTCATTCTCACTCTGTATCGAAAGTCTGATGCCTCCTACTCCGGGAAGCCCTCCCTGACTGCCCAGGCTGGATCAGGTGCCCGCATTAGAACTCCCACCACCCAGCCCTGCCTGCTCTGAGTCATCACGGTCTATGCATGGATCTGTCTCCCCCACTGAACTGTGAGTCCAGAAGGGCAGACCCGAGGATGTCTCAGTCACACCTCTGTCCCCAACCCTTGGGGGCAGTTGCCTGGGGAATAGCTGTAGAAGAAATAATTATCCAGAGTCAAGGCTGCATGGGAAGTTTTGTACTCCACTCTCCTGGGTTCCTCTACTCTGGGCATGACCTTGGGAAAATTAGCAAACCTCCCTGAGTTTTTGATTTACAAAATGGTAAAACAGTTCCTACTTAACAGTGTTGGTAATTGTATCAGGAACTAACAAGGAGGCAATGTGCTAAGCAATTTACACATATTAGCCCATTTAATTTGCCCAGCAGCCCTGTGTGGTGGGGACAATCTTTTATTCCCATTTCACAGATGCAGAAACTGATGAGCAGTAACTTATCCCAAATGACACGGCTGAGTGGCAAAGTAGTAAGTGGAGCCCAAACTGCCTGCCTCCGGAGTCACTCCCTACACTACAATTATAGTGAAAATCGTGGGCGAGCTGATGATCCCAGCTGTGGATTTCTGGAGCCAGATCTCCTAGGTCTGGGTTCCATTCTTGTCTCTGACAGTCGCTACACCTTTCTGAACCTCAGTCTCTACAGGTGTAAAATGGGGATTATAGCAGCATGCCCTTTACATGGTTGTAGTGAGGATCTGAAGCGCCATAGAAAGGGCTCGGAACAGTGCCAGACACAAAGTAGAATTTGGTTGCTTTTGCTAAAGTGATGCTGAAGGAACTCACCCGCGCGTCGATCCTCCCTGCGATCCTCAGACAGCACATAGCGTTGGGCGCAGGCACTCGGGGCTGGCGGCTGTGAGGAGGCAGCCGCGGGGGGCTGTTCGGCCCCAGCACTAGCTCCTGATCCCGCCACACCCGGTCCCAGGATGGCAAAAATGGTCTCCTCCTCAGCGGAGAAAGCGTCCTCGGCGGCAGGCCCGGCGCCCTGCGTGGAGTGCGGCACGCGGGCCAGCTTCTCTTTGGTGCGGCGCTTGAAGTCGTTCCAGCGCTTCTGCACCTCCTGGCCGGTGCGCTTCCAGCTGGTGATGCCGTTGATCTTGGCGGCGATGCCGTCCCACACTCGCCGCCGCTCGGCCACGCTCACCCGACGGCTCTGAGCGCCGTAGAGCTGCGGGTAGTGGGCGCGCACCTCGCGGATCAGGATCTGGTTCTCTTCGAACGAGAAGCGCGGCTTGCGCAGCCGGGTGGTCTCTTCCGCTTCGCCCGCCGCCGCCGAGGCCATGGCGCCCCCCGACGCCGCCGTCCGGCCGCCTGGCGCATGGGGGGCGCCGGCGCTGCGGGCACAGGGCGCATGGGGCTGGCAAGGGGTTCAGCGGCCCCGCGCCTCCCGCCCCACCCCGGCCGCCCCGACACCGGCTCCCGGGTCCCTGGGGACAGGGTTGGGGGCGGAGGGCAGACGGAGGAGACGGGCCGCGGGGGGCCGTCAGAGTGCCTAAGAATAGATGACACCGACTGAGCGCTCGTCTCGTGCCAGGCGCGGCGCAAAGTGCCAGGCCAGGGAGTTGATGAAAATGGGGGGAGGGTCTGGAGGAGTGGAGGGAAATGAGGAAGAGCGGAAGAAGAGGGGGTGTCTGCGGCAGTTAGAGGAGAACTGGGGACATAGAAGAGTGGGAAATGCAAGGAGAATGGGAGTGTCTCGGGGGTCGATGAAACACGAGAGTGATGGGGATTAGGAGATCCTCAAAAGGAGATGCAGCAAGAAGGGGGAGAACTGGATCAGTGGAGCGCTCTGGGGGTTCGGGGGCAATCGGACGTCTGCAAGACCAGTAATAGAAGTGGTCCTTAGAAGGGCAGTTCAGAAATAATGGTGAGTTGGGGGCTCCTAAAACAGTGGAGGAGCCGGGAATATAAACTCTTAGGGATTAGGGTCTGCGGGGATTGTGGGGGCTCTGGGGATTGCCACGAATCAAGGGGAGCCCTGAGGGTTATGGGGGTGCGGGATTGGCTCGCGGGGCAACGGGGGCTAGGGGAGACTCCAGGAAGAATGAGGGTCACGGAGGGTGGGGACCGAGTCGAGCCGCGGATCACTCACCGGCGCCGCCGCAGCCCCCGCCTGCCCGTCGGTCAAGGCTCGGGCTTCTGCGGCCTCTTCCCTCCCCCTGCCGGCTCTCTCCCTCCCCTTCTGGGCCCCGCCCCCGGCCGCCCCGCGAGCCAAGGCGCAGGCGCACCTAGCGCCGGTCGGTCCCCCAACGCCCTTACCGCTTGGGTTTCTCTCCCCCCGCCCTAGCGCAAGCGCAGAATTGCCCTCCACCGGCCTCCGTCAGCGGGCTGCAGTTGCGCAGGCGCAAGGTTAGCGCGGCGCTCCTTTCCCTAGCTCCCTGATACCACCAGAGCGCACGCGCAAAACTCTCGTACGCATGCGTGCCTCTCTCCCCGCTCGCCTTGGTACCCAGACTCTGTCTCCTGCGCAGGCGTAGCAATCCTTGGAGGATCAGGGAGGGACCGTGGAGAGCGATGGGACTGCACAGCTTCTCAGCGTTTCGGACAATCTTCCAGCCCACTCAACCCTCTGACTTTGTCTGTGTGTCTCTTAGAGAAAGGGGAGGGAGATGGTGCTGGTAGCGCTTCGTTTCCATGACAACTGCGTGGGTGGGGTGGGGAGCGTCAGAAAACTAGGTTTGCAGCCTCATATACCCGTCCGTGCGCGGGGCTGCTAAAAATCTGCAAACCATCTATTACCCGTAGGGGCGGGGCACCCAGGGGATATTCCGCCGCAGGCGGGTGCAGTAACTATAGTAACTCATCTACCTTCAAGCCCTGCCTGGGGGGACCCTGTCCACTTACGTCACGACTGACACGCGGGGAGGGAGATCAGAGTGAGAGCTTCTTGGCTGGTAAGGGGTGATCCCGGCACAGACATGACTTTAAGTACATGCGTGGAGGCAGAAATGAAGCTAGAACACGGGTTCTAGCTGGGAGGCAGGATGCTGGAGTTAAGTCCACGCCGAGAAATTTGTAGCTTACATCCTGCTGGAGTCCTCAAGGTCATTCAACAAACAGTGCTTCATTGATCATTCAAACAAATGTTTATTGAGCGCCTGCACAATTCTAGGTGCAGTGAATACAAATGACAAATTTTATACCTTCATGGAGTTCACTTTTTACTGGAGAGAGTGAGACAATTAGCAAAATAAAATATATAAGTGAAAAAGTGGTAAGTACTATGAAATAAATAGAAGTGGGCAAAGGGGTTGGGCAGTGTGGTGTGCATGTGTGTGTCTGTCTGTAATTTTAAAATAAGGTAGTTGGGGGAGGCCTCTCTGAGAAGGTGACATTTGAGTAGATACATGAAGGAGGTGAGGGGACAAGTGCAGTCAGAGGTAAGACTATAGCAGGAGGCTAGTGGACTGGAGAGGAGAGAGCCAGCAGGTAGGGTAGGGTGAGGAGACAGAGGTTTTCAGGGCCTTGTGGGTCACTGTAACGACTTTGGGTTTTACAGGAGGTGAGAGCCATGAGCAGAGGAAGGACATGATCTGACTGGTGTTAATAGTAGAAACTGACTTTAGGGAGCATGAGTGGAAGCTGAGGCCCCATGAAGAGGTAGTGGCTCAGGTGAGAGGTAGTAGTGGCTCCAACCAAGGCAGTAGCTGCTAGGGTGAGCAGAAGTGGAATTGGGTAGAGGAAGTGAAAGAGGAGTTGAGGATGACTCTAGTGTCTTTGGCCTGAGTAACGGAAGGATGGAGCTACCAGAAGCAAAGACTGGCAAAGGGCTACAAGAGGATTAAGAGTTTAAGTGTGCCCAAGTTGAATATCAGGTTGGCAGTTGAATATTTGAGTCTGGACTTCAGGGGAGAGGTTCAGTCTTGAGACAGGAATTTAGGAGTTGTCAGTGAATAATGACATTTAAGACTGGGAGAGGTTGGCGAAGGAACAAGTGTAGATAGAAAAGAAGTCCATGGCCTTAAGGCTGGGCACTCAGATGTAGAGGGCTGGGATCAGCCAAGAAGACTGAGGAAGAGCAGTCAGGGAGTGAAAGGAGATCCAGGGTGGTCTGCTGTCCTGGAGGCCGAGTGAGAAGTGCAAATAGAGGGTTTTATGGTTCAGTCGCTAAGTCTTGTCCAATTCTTTGCAACCTGATGGGGCTGTAGCCCACCACGCTCCTGTGTCCATGGAATTTCCTAGGCAAGAATACTGGAGTGGGTTGCCATTTCCTTCTCCAGGGTATCTTCCTGACCCAGGGATCGAACCTGTGTCTCCTGCACTGGCAGGCAGGCAGATTCTTTACCACTGAGCCACCTAGGAAGTCCAAGCAAGGAGGGAAGGGTTAACGAGGCCAAATGCTGCCTAGAAGCCAAGTTCAATGAAGTCTGAGAACCGATCGCTGGGGCTGGTGACACAGAATTCATCAGTAATCCTGGAAAGGGCAATTTTGGAGGTGTGGTGGGGGCAGGAGCTTAATTGGGTGAGTTCAAAGAGAGGTTATAGAGAGAGCCAGTGTAGATGATCCTTTCTAGAGAGGAAATGGAGTGGTATCTGGAAGGAGGCTCAGGATCTCAAGAGGTTTATTTAAGATGGGAGATGTCGAGGTATGTTTGTGTGCCTATGGGGTGATCCAGAGAAGGGGAGATTGATGCTCTGGAGGAGAGAATCACAGCCTCATGTCCTTGAGTGTGCACGATGGGTGGGACTCCGGCCACAAGTAGGGGTTGGTCTAAGGGGCCTGGGCTGTGCGGCCACAATAAACGGGGAGGGGCTATATGGGCATGGAGACAGGCAGGTGTTGATGTAGTGTCAACAGTGTTGGGAACATGTTCTCTCCTGGTTCCTTCTGTTGTCTCAGTAGCGTGGGAAGGAAGGTCAGGGGTGAAAAGGAGGTGCTGAAGTTCTCGGAGAGAGAGGAGAAAGCATGAAATAGTGAATGGTCTGGGAAATGGAGACAAATAGAACCAGTTACTTGAGGTCATTGGATATAAAAGTGTTGAGTCCCCATGACTGTGTGTTCTTCTCTGTTCATATTTTTTTCTGAGGGGGTACAGGCGCAGAGTGGGGTGGCAAGCTGACTTTCACCAGGGCTGGGTTTAGATGAGGTCCCACCATGTGCCCCATGAAGGATCCATGAATCAGAGGCAGCCCATGCAAGGACCTTATGAGCAACATTAAGGAGCTTGAATGAGTCAGGATGGGCAGGGTGTGATGTGTGCGTTGGAAAGAACCCCGCCGTGGTGTGGAAGGTGGGTGGGAGAGGATGAGATTATTGGCCAGAGTAAAGGGAGAAGTCGGTGGGGGGAGGGCAAAGAGGGGGTGGGAGAGCCTGGGCCAGGGCAGGGACGGTGGGAAATGAATTGGGAGACATTTGAGAGGCAGGATATGCAGAGTGTGCTGACTGTCAGGTTGGGGACAGTCAGGTCTCCAGCTCAGGTGACACCCAGGTCTCCAGCTCAGGTCCCAGTTGGGCGGATGAGGTCAGTTAGGACCTGGTGAGTATAAGGTGATCTGTGGGTTTGAACTGTGTCCCCAGCTTCCCCCACCCCGAAAAAAAAAATTGAGGTCCTATATGCATAGTACATCATGAGAAACGCTGGCCTGGAAGAAACACAAGCTGGAATCAAGATTGCCAGGAGAAATATCAATAACCTCAGATATGCAGATGACACCACCCTTATGGCAGAAAGTGAAGGAACTAAAAAGCCTCTTGATGAAGGTGAAAGTGGAGAGTGAAAAAGTTGGCTTAAAGCTCAACATTCAGAAAACGAAGATCATGGCATCCGGTCCCATCACTTCATGGGAAATAGATGGGGAAACAGTGGAAACAGTGTCAGACTTTATTTTTCTGGGCTCCAAAATGACTGCAGATGGTGCCTGCAGCCATGAAATGAAAAGACGCTTACTCCTTGGAAGGAAAGTTATGACCAACCTAGATAGCATATTCAAAAGCAGAGACATTACTTTGCCAACAAAGGTTCGTCTAGTCAAGGCTATGGTTTTTCCATTGGTCATGTATGGATGTGAGAGTTGGACTGTGAAGAAGGCTGAGCGCCGAAGAATTGATGCTTTTGAACTGTGGTGTTGGAGAAGACTCTTGAGAGTCCCTTGGACTGCAAGGAGATCCAACCAGTCCATTCTGAAGGAGATCAGCCCTGGGATTTCTTTGGAAGGAATGATGCTAAAGCTGAAACTCCAGTACTTTGGCCACCTCATGCGAAGAGTTGACTCATTGGAAAAGACTCTGATGCTGGGAGGGATTGGGGGCAGGAGGAGAAGGGGACGACAGAGGATGAGATAGCTGGATGGCATCACTGACTCAATGGACATGAGTCTGAGTGAACTCCAGGAGTTGGTGATGGACAGGGAGGCCTGGCGTGCTGCGATTCATGGGGTCGCAGAGTCGAACACAACTGAGCTACTGATCTGATCTGATCTGATCTGAACCCCTTCTTCAGAATGTGACCTTATTTGGAAAAGGGGTCCCTGCAGATGTAATTACTTAAGGTGAGGTCATACTGGATTAGGGTGGGTCCTTAAGCCAACATGACATTGTCCTTAGAAGAAGAGAGAGACACACAGAGGGAAGAAGACAGCTCTGTGAAGAGAGAGGCAGAGATGGGAGTGAAGCTGTCAGAAACAAGGAAGGCCTGGGGCTACCAGAAGCTGGAAGAGGCAAGGATCCTGCCCTAGAGCCTTGGAAGAGAATGCAACACTGCCAACAGCTTGATTTCAGATTCCTAGCCTCCAGAACTGTGAGAGAATGCATTTCCAGTGTTTCAAGCCCCCCAGTTTATGGTCCTTTGTTATGGCAGCCCTTGGAAGTGAATACACTGCGCATCCACAGCAGGCACCCAGGATGCTGGGGCTCCATGAGTGTGTGGGCTGAGCGGCGAGTTGGGTCTCAATCTGGTCTGGAGCTTGTGCAGAGGCTGCTGGTAGGGAGCCATCAGCAGAGCAGTATGGAGCTCTTCAACAGTGAGGTGCTGGGGGAGGTTAAGGTCAGGGGACATTATTCCTCTGGCTCCTTGTGTCCTCAGCTCTTGTCAGAGCTCCCCTGCCACTTAATTATCTGCTGAATAAATGAAAATTCATAAAGAAACAAAACCAAACTTTGGTCACTAATTGTCTGTCTCCATCCTCTCCTCGGAGCCCCAGATCAGGTCTCCTGGACGCTTTCATCTTGGATGTCCCCAGGCACTTTGTATCTATCCTCCATCCCAGACTGACCTGAACATCTTCCTCCTCTCACTTCTCTGCTCTAAAGTGTGGCCCTCCACCTGTCATCATTGCTCTGAGTACTATCACCCCCTTGTTGCTTTCCATAACTCTTGCCCACCCTTTGCCAGAGTGCCCCACTTCCTCCAAGGCTCAACCTGCCCGTGCAGGCACACTACAGCTCTGGGGTTAGGGCATCCCTTCTGGCTGTTGTTTGAGGGATTTGGGGATCTCTGTTGTTGGCAGATCTGCATTTTTTGAAAGGACCTGTGAGCAGAGGTCTCTAGTTTTTTCTATGTAACTAGAGTATGTGAGCGGAGAAGGCAATGGCACCCCACTCCAGTACTCTTGCCTGGAAAATCCCATGGGTGGAGGAGCCTGGTAGGCTGCAGTCCATGGGGTCGCTAAGAGTCGGACACGACTGAGTGACTTCACTTACACTTTTCACTTTCATGCATTGGAGAAGGAAATGGCAACCCACTCCAGTGTTCTTGCCTGGAGAATCCCAGGGACGGGGGAGCCTGGTGGGCTGCTGTCTATGGGGTCGCACAGAGTTGGACACGACTGAAGTGACTTAGCAGCTTAGCAGCAGAGTATGTGAGAGCGGAGCCCAAGATGAATTTCAGAATGCAAATGCACAATGAAGGTCAGATTCTCACCAAAGTCTGCAAGATTCTGAACTCTTTGCCTACCCTTTATGCCTCTCTGATCTTACTCGGCTGGGCTCCTGCTGCTTCTGCAAAGATTCAGTTCGACCTTAGGGCCTTTGAACTCACTGTCACCGATGCATGGAATGCCTTTCTGGTTTCCTCAATTTATCTGGACTCTGCTGAAGTGTCACTTCCACAGAAAGACCTCCCCTGACCACCTTCCATACAAAACAGCCCCTCCTTCACTCTCCACCCCTTTGCCCTGTCTCTTATCCTTCACTGTGCTTATCACCCACTTGATATTATGTTGGCTAAAATGTTCATTCCGGTTTTCCGAAGATCTTTAGAACCCGGACGAACTTTTGATTGTCACCTCACCCCCTTCTCCACTAGAATGTCACCTCCATGAGGGCAGGAGCCTTGTCTGCTTTGCTCATTGCTGTAACCAGCAATGTCCAAAACAGCGCCTGGCACAAAGTAGGGGCTCAATAAATAGGTGTGGAATTATGGGAAGAAAAAAAGCGCTTGTGGGAAGAAAAAAAGCGCTGGTATCATATGCAACGTTTTGTGGTTATGTGTATTCCCCCAGAGCAGGGAGCAGTCCTTTTGGTCACCTCTCCGATGGGCTCTGGGAGCCGAGTTTGAAACCACCACAAAATAGGTCCTGGATGATCTGGGTTCTAGCAGGGGTGGGAGGGGACCCTGGACAGAGCCCAGAAAAAAAAAAAAAAAAAAGACGAAGAAAGGGATTCTAGGGTCGAGGTAGAGGCTGGGATTTAGGGAACAGTCCACAGGTGACCTGTGTCGGAAGATGTATGGGGAGGCACGTTCGTGGGAGGGACCCGGGTCTCCTTCCTGCCCCGCCTCCTGCTTCCCACGTTTTAGGACAAACTCGGGTCTCCCCACCCTCCCCCTACCCCCAGCCTCGGAGGAAACAGACGTAGCGATTTCAAAGACAACCAGAAACGCGTTTTATTTATTCACTAAAGCTCAACACCCGGGCCCAGCCCTGAGCTAAAAACCAAACAACTTAAAAATCTGACTGGGGCTTTTCTTTGCCCCTAAAATAAAATCTAGGCGGTTGCCATTCCCCTCCGGGTATTAAAACCCCTTTTCTTTGGGAGCTTCGTTTACTAAACTGTTGGAGGTTGAAAAAAACACGGGAGGACAGAAAGGGCCATTTTACAAACTGTGGGCATTTGTGGGGGCGGGTGGGAGGTGGCGGAGAGATGCCCTCTCGCTACAGAAAAGACCCATCGGTGATTTGCCATCACCGTGGGGGCAGGAGCGCAGTAAAACGGAATGAACGATGGGAAGAACAACGAGGGGGTGGGGGGGGGGGAGTTCAAGGGTACTGGCTCACCCCAAGGTTTTCCAGCCCCAGACAAGCTTGCGAAGACGTGGTGCCGCTCTGACGTGACCCCTCCTTCCCCCAGCTCTTGATGGATACGATGCTGAGGGCGGGACCCATCCGGTGCCATCCACGATGAAACGGTGGGTCTGCCGGTGGCCCCAAGGAGGCGGAGAAGGCTGATTTAAGTCAGAATCCCATGTTGAAGTTCTTGTGCTGGAAGGTCCACGCCAGCCTGTTTACTCTCTTCAGATTCTCAGGGGTGTCCCTGGGAGAGCACAGCGGAGTCCTGCAAACCCAACGGTCCAAGAATTCCCCAAGGAATAGGACCCTGAGGGCTGAGAAGTCAAAGAGGCAGGGCAAGTGTCCCAGAAGAACTAAAGATCCATGGACTGTGGCCCAGGAGGAGCCACAGGGCTGTGTGGTCCAAGGCGTAGGAGATCCCGCTGCACCGGAGAATCCACAGACACTCGCAGACAAGAGTCCGGAGAGCTGAGAGTTCTAAGGGGCCGCGGAGTTGGCCTGGCTTCCCACTGCCTCCGTTGTTCCAGGATCCAGCAGGGATCAAGTACTGAGAGTCAGACATTCCAAAGGGCCGGACGAGTCCAGAGATGGGGAGAGTCCAGGGGCTTGGGAGGGCTGAACCAGGGAGGGTTGGGGCTGCAGCGGGTGGGTACCTGACGGTCTTCAGCGCTTGACCTTGCGGCCGGCTGAGTTGCGCCCACTGCGGCGGTAGAGAGACTGCTGCCCTCCGTTGAGTGGGCAGTACTTGAGTGTGTGGGCCTGGTCCCCGGTGGCCCCGCACAGGGGACATACATAATGCCGCAGAATGGGACACACCACCACGCCCTCCGGGGTCTTCAGCTGGTGTGAGGAGTACACGTGGCGAGACTCTCCATTGTGTTTGCAAAAGTTGCACAGGGTGGCCAGGCCCCCGCCGGCCCCGCGTCCGCCCTGCCCCTGATCCTGCTCCACATGGGGCCCGGGTCTCGGCTCCCCAGTCCCTTGGGTCTCCAACCCTTGCCCCCGACTCTGGATCAGTGCCAGCACCACTTGGCTCAGGTTGAAGTAGTCCTTCCACATGTCAAAGGGTGGCAGCTGCATGGCACCCGGGGGAGTGTTGGTGGTGGGTGGCTGGAGAGAAGTGGGCTGGGGGCCCGCAGACAGGAGCAGCTGATGGTTTTCAGGAGCAGAGAGGAACTGCACCCCCTTTTATATTCCCAAAGACCCTTCTAAGCAAAGGTGGAGCTTAGGATTTAAAGGGCCCACTCCTCACCTTTGATTCCTTCTGACTTTAATTCCCCATGGAGATGTGGAAGGGGGTCTTTCCTGTTGTCTCTGGTGCTTGCTCGGCCTGCAAGGTGCTCTGTGACCTCTGGAAAGACCCGTCTCCCTGGGCCTCAGTTTTTCTGTCCTTTCAACAAAACTTCATGTCTGCAAACGCCCCCACCCCCATCCTTCCTTGTTCCAGGGCTGGGGGCCTGCTCCCTCCATACACCCCAGAGCCATTCCTAATCATAACAACATAACCCCTTACGAGGAGCCAGACACTGTGCTGCACAGTTACATTCACAATCTGATCTCATTTTCACAGCAATGCCAGGCGGGTAACACACTTATGATCCCATTTTATTGACAAGTCACTAAAGCTCAGAGAGGAAAACTCAGTGGCCCAGATAACAGGTATGTGACAGAGCTGGAACTTTAACTCAAGGCCATGTGACTCCAAAGCTAAATGCTCTTCCTACCTATTTGGGGTTAAAATTTCATTTTTTATCACATCTGGAACTAGGAGCTACTTACTCACCAAATATCTACTAAGTGCACACTAGAGTGTTCAATGTTTTACAAAAATGATCTCTTTGAACCTTGTAACCACTCAAGGAGGTGGATACCATCATTTCTATTTTATAGAGAAGGACATGAGGCTCAGAAAGGTTATGGAGAGTACTCAAGGCCACACAGCAGGAATATTGCAGAGTAGGGATTTGCACCCAGGTCTGCCCCCAGAGAATGACACTGGGAGTTGATCTGAGAAGCAGCAGAGAACCTTGGTATGGCACAGTCTCCCTTAGAATGCCCACCTTTCCCCCTTGGGCTGGTATATTGTCCCAGATCCTTCCTGACCTTCATGTCTCCGGCCCATGTCACTTCCAGGAGTATTTCCTCCATCTGTGGTTCCCAGTTGGTCCCCTTGATCACTCAACACATAAATCATTGAGGCCCCTTATACTGGGCTCTAAAAACTCAGCAGCGACCACAGCTACTTTGTGCCTGTGTCATGAACAAGCAGTCCAATAGGGGAACAGCCAGCAAATGAGAATCAATAGACCATAAAGAGTCAACTATTAATAGATAGCCTGGACTGGGAGAGGGGGCCTGGAAGCTGAGACCACACGGAACAATCTTCCAGGAAAAGGAACACAAGCTCTGAAGGCATGAAGTTTGGGGACAGCAAGGGGGAAGGGGTGGCTAGAATGGAGTGAGGGTCCCAGATGAGGCCAGCTCAGTGTGCAGGGGCCGCTATCAGACTGTGATCTCCCCTAGGAGATGTTTTGGAATTGACGGGGGTGTTTGGGAGTTTGATACAGTGATTGGAGGTGTGATTAGATGTAAGACCCAGGGACCAGGAATGCTGAATGTCTCAACCATCCGTTCAACAAGGTCTGTCTCAGACTCCATTTAACTTTCCTCTGTCCCACTGGCTCAGGGGTAAAGAACCTGCCTGCCAATGCAGGAGACGAGGGTTTGATCCTGGGGTCAGGAAGATCCCCTGGAGAAGGAAATGGCAACCCATTCCAGTATTCTTGCCTGGGGAATCCCATGGACACAGAGGAGCCTGGTGGGCTGCAGTCCATGGGGTCACAAAGAGTTGGACATAACTGAGTAACTAAAGAACAATTACATTCCACTGGACACCCATATGTGTAGGAAAACCCATTTATGATGAACTGAGTCTAGAGCTCAGCTATTTACATTTTTACATATATATTTTATATATATATATATATATATATTCAGCTATATATTTTACATATAAACACTAAGTGCTTCTGGAATATTTTAAGGTACACTGACCTTTCCTGGAATGCAACGTCTGTGTCCATCATGGCCTGCCTGTTCTTGATTTGCTGAGAAACTGACCCAGAGTTGTTCACTCTTTCTAGAAGCCACATCACCCCACGTGCTGTTAACTGTGGTGACTGTCCAAACAACACGCAGATCATTCCTGTCTCATTCGTGGTGAGTCTACACAGAGATGCTATCTGCCTGAAGAGCTGCTTTTTAGAGTGGCCATGCCTGAGCATCTCTAGACCAAAATAGACAATTATTTGATTATAAATTGTTCCCTTTTTATTAATAGCCTGGTGGGCTACAGTCCACGGGGTCGCAAAGTCAGACATGACTGAGCGACTTCACTTACTCACTTAGGACTATTTTGGAAAATATTAATTTTGGTATTAATTTAGATATTAATTTTGGAAAATAAAATTTATGTTGGTGGGCTATATTATCTATGAGTTTAATTTCAGAATACCAAAGGGACATCTTAAAATGTTAGATATAGTGGATGTCAGATCTCACCTAGTTAAGAACCTGTGGGACTTCCCTGAAGGCACGGTGATTGGGAATCTGCCTGCCAATGCAGGGACACAGGTTCGATACCTGGTCCGGGAAGATTCCACATGCTGCAGAGCAACTAAGCCCTTGTGCCACAACTACTGAAGCCTACACCCTCTAGGGCCGGCGAGCCACAGCTAATGTGTCTCTGAGCCACAACTACTGAAGCCCATGTGTCTAGAGCCTGTGCTCTGCAACAAGAGAAGCCACGACATGAGACGCCTGTGCGCCGCAACTAGAGAGTAGCCCCCACTCTTGGCAACTAGAGAAAGCTTGTGTGCAGCAATGAAGACCCAGTGCAGGCAAAAAATAAATAGAGTAGTGTGTACATGTAAAAAAATTACAAAAATAATGAACCTGTTATAAGGACTGAGACCATCCCATTGGTCTTTGCCTGCAGAGCAATAGGGAACCTCTGAAGGGTACAGGCAGGGGAAGGACATATGAGAAATACGTTTTAAGATGTTCCTCTGGTTGTTGTCAGTTGAATAAAGGCAGTGGGGTTGTTCTCATTAGCTCGTATCATATCGGTCTAGTCAGAGAGCCAAGTCCGAACAAAGTCTGCTGAGGACTTCCTTTTGGCAGACATTATATCTTACCTTTAGAAAGAGCTTATGACTCCCCTCGGTGGTCCAGTGGGTAAGAATCTGCCTCCCCAGGGCACAGACTGCGACTGTTTGTAAATAGCACAGTTTGGCTGTGGGGTATGGATATTCAGTGTTGTTGCTGCTGTTTACTTGCTTAAGTTCTGTCCAACTCTTTTGTGACCCCTTGGCTGTTGCCCACCAGGCTCCTCTGTCCACGAGGTTTCCCAGGCAAGAATACTGGAGTGGGTTGCCATTTCCTTCTCCAGGAGGTCTTCTAGACAGGGATCGAACCTGTGTCTCTTGCATTGGCAGGTGGATTCTTTACCACTGAGCCATATGGTAAGTCCTATTCAATGTTAGCCATGATAATTAAGACACAATTAAAGTAATAATCTCTCTCTTTTTTTGAGGAGGGCATGCCACACAGGGCATGTAGAATCTTCGTTCCCTGACCAGGGATTGAACCTGCAACCCCTGCATTTGAAGTGCAGAGACTTAACCACTGGACCTCCAGGGACGTCCCTGAGCTAATAATCTCAAGGGCACTTATTTACTGAGCATCTTCTTAGGCCCTGGACCATGCTCAGGACTCTACCTGGGTGCTTTCCTTGCTTCCTCCCCAAATCCTGTGAAGTAGGGTCTAGCAATGGCCCCATTTTACAGATAAGCAAAGAGAGGCTCGGACAGGCTCAGGGCTTGTCCAAGGCTGGTGAGTGGTAGGCTGGAACACAAACCCAGGGCTCGAAAAGCAAATTGAGCAAGAGGGACTTGCCAGGCCCAGGGTCAGAATAAGGTAGGAAACTAGAAGGGATGGGGCCATTGGAATGACAATGAACTGTCAATCATTGATGGACTACCCCAAGGCAGAAGAGCCCCGGCTCTGCCTTGTGGAAGAACGAGGAGGCTCCTGGAGGAAGGAACCATCACAGGTGTAGGGGTCCTCTACAATAAGCGTTCTCCATAAAGTTACAGCCGAGATCTCCAGCTCTAGAGGCGTAAGTTCCCTGTGTCCATCAGGGCCGGACCCAGGGACCCAGTCACTCTGGTCGCTGCAGCTGTGGCATCTGGAGGAAGTCTGAGAATCAGTAAGGATTCTTATTGATTATAACCTTGGGGCAGCAGTTTTGTGACTCCCCCAACAACCTCACCTATTGTTTGGAAACTCTTCATATTCTGTTTTTTGTTTTTTTTTTTGGCTGCCCCAGGTGGGCAAGCAGGATCTTCGTTCCTCAACCAGAGATCGAACTCTTGCCTGCTGCTGTGGAAGCACAGAGTTCTAACGACTGGACAGCCAGGGAATTCCCAGTATTTTTTCTTTATTATTTATCTTTGCCCAGATTGTTTTCTTCTAGGACTTTGTTACTGGGGCTATGACTATCCTTCCTCCACCCCCACCCCACCCCACCCCCATCCCTTCTCCAACCCCTACCCCCGACCCTGCCATGTTTTATGGGATAAGTAACTGAAGGACATGGCTCTTCAGACAAGTCGCTTTGGGTGAGGTTGCTGTTGTGTATTGAGAGAAAGTCAAAGATGATACTGATGAGAAATTCATCAGCCTGGTGTTTACTTGATCTAACCTCCACCCCCACAGCTCCACCTCACCACTCTCAACAGACCAGACTCCACAGCTGCCCTGTTTACTTGTGAGTTTCCATCTCAGGCTCATGTCTGCCAGAAACAGCTCATGGAGTGGGTGGAGGGAGGTTCCAGAGAGGGGTGGGCAGGAACAAGGGTAAGTCAGGAGAAGAGAAACCCTGAGAAAGAGGGGGAGAGACACAGAGGGGCAGCAAAGAATCTCAAAGGGACAGAAGGACACACCTGTGCAGAGACCAAGATGGGGGAGATGAAGACCTGAGTGAGATGCCCAGAGACCAAGGAGGTCACGGCCATCGTCCTCATGGTCTCCACTTACTGGGTGATGGCCTGTGCAGTTCAGGAAACCCTCAACACAACCCTGTCAAGTGGTGTTGTAGTATTCCCATTTTACAGAGCAGGAAACTGAGGCCCAGGGAAGTGACATCTCTCATCAATGTTATCCAGTTAGCCTGGACTTGAATCCAGGTGTGCAGAAAAAGGCACATATTCACCCTCACAGGGATTGAGAGGGACAGAGGTTCCAGGAGAGAGAGATGGAAATAAGAGGCAGGAAAGGAAAATAAAGTGGTTGGGTGTGTGGCCCCTGTGGCTAGAGGGCTTGAGTTAAATCTTGGCATGGCTGCTTCCAGATGTGTGGCTTTTAGCAAGTGATGTCACCCCTCTGGATTTCCGTTTCCTGCATTTCACAAAAAGGAAGAGCATTGAAGACCCCCTACTCTGAGGCTGTTTTGTGGAGGATGGCCGACAACACAGGTGAAGTTATTAGAACAGGTACACAGTTTTAGCCATCATTTCAAATTTTATTCCCTTGCTAAAGATTTGTAGAAGAGTTCTGGGCAGAGCAGAAGAGATTGTGCAGGCACTGAGAGATGGAGGAATATTTGCTCATTCATTCAATGAATATTTACTCACTACCTAACTCATGTCTGGCCCTGTTCCAGGTGCCAAAGATAAAGCAACAAACAAGAAATACAAAAATCGTTGCCTTTAGGGAGCTGGAATGTTCTAGAGAAAATGAATAAGATAGACAAGTGAAATATATCTCAGGTAAGGCTGTGTGCTATAGAAAAAAAAAAAAAATAGAGGGGTAGGGACACAGAGAGTGGTCAATGGGGACTTCCCCGGTGGTCCAGTGGTTAAGACTGCACACTTCCACTGCTGGGGGTGTGGGTTCCACCCTTGGTCAGGGAACTAAGACCTCGAATGCCACATTGTGCAGCCAAAAATGAAATAAATAAGTAATAAAAATTACGTTTAAAAGTATACATGTTTAAAATGTCCTAATCATCCCAACTTTCCAATAATGTCTTATAGCAATGTTTGATTTTTTCCTTTATATCCAGGATCCAATTTAGAATTCATTTAGTTGTATCTCTTCAGTCTCTTTTAATTGACAACAATTCCCCTTTTTTTCTTTCATGATTTTTTTTTTTAAGACAGCTAAGTAGTTGGTAGAATGTCGTTTAATTTGGGTTTGTCTGATAACTTCCTCATAATTATATATAGGCATTTGGAGCAATCATAGTACATAGTGCTAGCCTGTCCTTCTGTGCTAGGAGGGCTGTCACATGGGGGGGGACACAGGACATCAGGGTGTCTGTCACTGGTGATGTCCTAGATCTCACCTCTGTGTACACTCCCTCTCCCCTTTGTCATTACCAAATATAATAATTGATGGGATAACCCTAGGAGGCTATGTGAAGATCCTGTTTAGGATACATTTTAACATTTTTTAAAAGTGCCTACCATCAGATGGGAGACAGAAATTCTCATTCTCACCAAGCAAACCTTTTAGCTGGGTGTGAAGTGGGAGGAGGAAGACAATAGACCAGCAAATAAGCGAATAGTTACGATGTCAAAGGTGACCCCTGGTGAAGGCAGGGCGTGTGTCTTGTTTACTGCTGAATCTGCGCCTAAAACAGCATCTGGCACATGCACTCAGTAAAGACATATTGAAATGAACGAACGAATGAATAGCATTAAGTGCTATGAAGCTTTGTAAAACAGACTGTTTGTTAAAGAGGGGTGGGGTGAGGCAGAGTTTGAGGTAGAATGTTAGGAGTGTCAACCTCCCTGTACTTTATAAATGTTATATATATATAGCCAGTGCTGGGTCTTCCTTGCTGTGAGCGGGCTTTCTCTAGTTGCTGCGAATGAGAGCTACTTTCTACTTGCGATCCGTGGGCTCAGTTGCGGCTCATGGGCTCCAGAGTGCAAGCTCAGTTGTGACACAGGGGCTTAGTTTCCCCATGGCATGTGGAATCTTCCTGGACCAGGGATCGAACTCATTTCCCCTGTATTGGCAGGCAGATTCTTAACCACTGGACCCCCAGGGAAGTCCCAACATCTCTGTGCTTTTGAGTAGGAAAGAAGGGGGAAAGCAAATATAAAAGGTTCTTGAGACTAGACAACATTTGATATATTTGATGAGCAGAGAGAGTGCTGGGGGAGGGAATGGGGGCTCAGGGGAGCAAGTGAGGCTGAGTCCAGGTCCCCTCTAGATCAGGCTGGTGGGCTGGTCTGTGTAGTGTGACTCTGCAGACCACGTGGCTAGTGAGGACTTGAAGTGCGAACCTCTGAGGTGGGGGTGGGAGTTGTAAGCAGAGAGTGATGTCATCTGAGGTCCCTTTCACCCTTGCTTAGACAGGTCATGTCTTTGTCTTTACCTCTGTGCTTCTCTCACCATTGGGGAATCTTATAAAAACTGTATGGAAACATATGCAATTTTGTGTGTGATTTCAGGGGGTTCACATCTGAAATGCTCAGGTGCAGACTGGTTGGGTCTGTGCCGCGCCCCTCACACAGGTCACCGGAGGCACGGCTAGTTATACTAACTCACATCTACAGAGGATTTAGTGTGTGCCGTGCTTTGCTCTGTGTGCTTTAGGAGCACGAACTCGGTGTTCACAACAACCCAGGGAGGAACGTCTTGGGAAGGTGCTTGGTGATCCTCGTTCTCCAGACAGGAAAATGAGAACCAGAGAGGAAAACTGCCTTTCCCACCATCACGCAGGTAGTCAGAGACAAACCTGCAGTCTGTGGTTTTAGCCATTGAGCCAGGAATCCCTCCAAGTTAATCTCGGTGATCCAGGACTCCGCGGGAGTATTCGAGTCTTAGTAAATCAAAGCGTTGACTGGCTTCACCTCCAACCTCATGTCTCACCAGCTGGGCGGCTTTGGGGAAGTTAACTTAGCCTCTCTGTGCCACCTTTTCTGTAAAATGGAGATAATCATAGTTTCTACTTCACAGGGCCTTGGAATTATTCAAGGAGATGGTGCTTGTCAGGTGTCAGGCATAGGGCTCAGCTTGTGGTGGGGGTTCCTCAATGTGGGCGGCCTATTCGATTCAGTGTGTCATTATGCAGTGTGTTCTGGGTGCTTCATCGTGTGCCAGTTGGATGTTACTATGTTCATCATCCTGTGCATTCCTGAGAGGTTGGAACCGCCACCTCGATACTTTCCGGATCTTCCACTCCCCGGACTAGTTACAAAGTGGGTTGCCATTGCCTTCTCCGAGTTACAAGATTAACCCTCTGCAACCTCTCTCCCATTCCAGCACGAGCCTGGCAAGGCCCGGAACCACGCCCCCTCCTCAACCCCCCAATCCCAGGGCTAAAGAAGTCAGCTACCTCCCCTGTCCTGAAGTCCTGCCCTCCTTAGTCACGCCCACAACCATTTGGCCACGCCCCTCATCGCTCCTCCAATCCCAGACATAAACTCGTTAAGTCACGCCTCCCTGTCAATTCCAGGTCTGGGTCCGCCCAAATCCGCCCAAGGAACGCCTAACCGGTACCTCTCCCAGTCTATCACCATCTCCTGTCCTCTTGCGTTCTACATCCCCACCGTCTCTCCAGGTCCCTCATTGCCCTAGACCTTGAGTAGTCACTATTTTGGATGGATGTGGGTCCTGGAGACTGTATTTGCCCTTGGAAAGGCGTTGCTGTGGGGGGTTGGCGAGGTACACCATTTCCTAGAGCCACATGAATCTCGGGGTCTTGGAGTGGTGTACGCAGAAGTAGTGAAGGTCACGCGCCCCCCAGACCTCTGTCCACCTCCACCCCCTTGTCCGTAAGTGACCTTTCAAAAATATCTCAGGAATCGACCTTCTGGTGGGCAGAGAAGAGCTACAGGCACGTGGGGATGTGGGGATAACCCTCACCAAAGGACAGGTGTCTGCTATATTCATCCTCAGAGTTCTACCGTATCCCTGGGATCCATAGCAAGAGAGGAAAAGATTATGATTGTTTTGTTTTTAACGAGGTGTGGTCAGAATTGGGTAGGCTCCTTCCCATTGCCTCTAAGATATAGAACAAAAAAAAGGAAAAAACAAAAAAAGAAAATGACAATTCATCTATTAAACTCGACAAGTGAATTACATATAGACATTCCTCAGAACCACTCAGAGTGTGTGTGTGTGTGTGTGTGTGTGTGTGTGTAGGGTGGGGTGGGGGCAGTCAGACCTCAATAAAAAAAGAGGAAAAGTGAGGGCGAGGAAGGAGTTTCTGGGCTCCACCTCTAACCACTCCACCCTGGATTTCTCTGTTTTTGGTTTTTTCTCTCTGGGTCTCTATCCTCCACCTTTCTGGGTATCTGTGGGCTCCCCCATCTCCCTCTCCCTCTGACTCTCCATCCCCTCCCTCCATCTTTGTTCTCATCCCTCTCTGGATCTCAGTCTCCTCCTGTCTCTGATTCACTTCTCACCCCTACTCAGTCTCTGTCCCCTTCTCTCTAGGTCTCTGTCCACTCTCCTGGGGTCTCTATGCTTCCCTGTTAGTCTGTCTCTGTCCCATCCCTCTGTTTCCCCTTGTCTCGGTCCTCCCTGCATCTTTGTTCCCTTGTCTCTCTTAAGTCTCTATCCCTTAGTTTCTCTGAGTTCTCCCCCAATTCTCTCTGATTTCTGATCACTTCTGTCTGTATCTGGGTTTCTCTTTAACCCCAGTTCAGTCCTAATCTTAGCATAATCCTAGCCTTAACTGTGGTTTTCGCTATAACCAGAGTCTTACCCCTAACCCTCATCTTTACCCTTATTGTACACACTTAAATCCTAATCTTAACCATGATCATAACCCATACACCAGGGCTAGTTGTCGTCTTTACCTGAGTATTAACCCTGTTTTCAACCCCAACCAAACTCCACCAATATTGATTGCTGCTGCTGCTGCTAAGTCGCTTCAGTCGTGTGACCCCATAGACGGCAGCCCACCAGGCTCCCCTGTCTCTGTGATTCTCCAGGCAAGAACACTGGAGTGGGTTGCCATTTCCTTCT
The DNA here is from genome assembly GCF_029378745.1 of Bos indicus. NCBI lineage: Eukaryota > Metazoa > Chordata > Mammalia > Artiodactyla > Bovidae > Bos > Bos indicus. Next base: position 53,972,798 of record NC_091777.1, read on the forward strand.
CCAATGCATGAAAGTGAAAAGTGAAAGTGAAGTCGCTCAGTCGTGTCCGACTCTTAGTGACCCCATGGACTGCAGCCCACGAGGCTCCTCCGTCTATGGCATTTTCCAGGCAAGAGTACTGGAGTGGGGTGCCATTGCCTTCTCCGATATTGATTGCTACTGATCCTTAACCTTAGGCTTTAGCCTGACACTTATTATTATTCCTAACCCTAACTGGAACTCCAGTCCTAAGCACTTTATGTGACTTCGAGTCCTCCCTGACTTCTTTTTCTTTCACTTCCCAAATCCAGTCTACCAGTAAATGCTGTCAGTGCTACTTTCAAATTCTATCAATATCCAGTTGGGCTTCCACGGTGGCTCAGTGATAAAGAATCCGCATGCAATAGAGGAGATGTGGATTCAATCCCTGCGTTGGGAAGATCCCCTGCAGTAGGAAATGGCAACCCACTCCAGTATTCTTGCCTGGAAAATTCCATGGACAGAGGAGCCTGGTGGGTTATAGTCCATCGTTTTGCAAAGTATTGGACATGACTGAGTGACTGAGCATGTATGAATGTGCTCTCCAACTATTCCTCTCCATCTCCAGAGCGGGCATTTGATCCAGCCACATGGACTATAGCAGTCACCTTCTCACTGGGCTTCTCCTGTTTATTTTACTCTCTTACTCCCCATTCCCTGCAGAATGTTTCCCACATGATGGTCTGAGTGATCCTGTTAAAACCTGAGTCAACTCACATCCCTCTGGTCAGAACCCTCCCATGGCTTCCTTCTCACTAGGAGTCAAAGTCTTGCATTGACCCACAAGACCCTAAATAACATGGCCCCCTTTGTCTCCTTTCTGACCCTATGTCCTTCCACCCTCCCCTTGCTCACTCTGTCCCAGCCACTCTTGCCTCCCTGCTATTCCACACCTTCTCTAAGCACATCCTACCCCAGGACCTTTGCATTTGCTGTTCCCGCTGCCTGGAATGCTCTTTTCCAGATAGCCACAGACCTGCTCCCACCTCTCCTTCAGGTCTTTGATCACATGTTGCATTTTCCATAAAGCCTTTCTATTCACCTTTTTGAAAACCACAGTGTCCCTCCCTTCCAGCACTTTCTATTTCCCTTCTCTGCCTCATTTTTCTTTATGACATGTGTTATCATCTCGTGTACTGTATAATTTGGTTATTTATCCTTCTTATTGTCAATTTCCCCCAGTAAAGTGTAAGATCCTCAGGATAGGGAAATTTGTTGTGTCTTCTATTGCCCAATGTCTGGCGCATAGTAGGTACTTATTAAATGTTTCTGGAATGACCGTGTGCCTCCTGAGAAGGATGTAGCTCCATTTCCCTGCAGTTCTAAGATCATTGGGTAAGGGAAGAAGAACAGTGAAAAGGTAGAAGGTGGAGGCCGCCACAGTTTCCAGGAAGCAGGTTGAGTTGTTAGTTACATCTGACCCACTGAAGACTGGGCTGTGTTCCATACCCCTGCAGCCAACCCAGCTGGGAATTGATCAGCTCAGGCTGGGAATTCACCAAACTCTTTCAGTTCACGTTGCCCACCTGTTGGGGCTGGATTTTCCCACCTGCAGGGAGAGCAGCTGAGAAATTCCATAACTCGGGCCCTCTTTCTAGCTTGTCTGTTGAACTGGGGAGGGAAGGGCACCCATATCTTCCCTCCCTATAGTTCTGAGCCTCCACTTCAACGTAAATGGGGTGTGGGTCAAGAAAGAAACTCCCTTAAACTGGAGCTGGAATGGGGGAAAGAGGTGAAGGGGAGGCGGGGAAACCAGCAATGAAGAAAGAGAACAGAGAACGGGCTGAAATAAAGTCAGACAGTGTAAAAGAAGCAACAAACACCCAAACACAAAAACCAGATAAGAGACAGAAAGACTGTTAGAAACACATGCACATAGGAACAGAGACAGTCAGAGAGAGTGGGTGCAACAATGGGGACTCGGTGGACCCCCTCAACATCTTTTCCACTTAGTTTTAGCTATTTCATTCTGCTGTAAATAATCTGCCTGCAATGTAGGAGACTTGGGTTCGATCCCGGTCTTGGGAAGTTCCCCTGGAGAAGGCAATGGCTACCCATACTAGTATTCTTCACTCCCCCCCCCCCCCCCCCCCCCCCCACTCACTTCAGTATTCTTGCCTCAAGAATTCCATGGACGTAGGAGCCTGGCGGGCCACAGTCCATGGGGTCGTAAAGAGTCGGACACAATTGAGCGACTAACATACATAACGTACATACCGCGCTTTCTCGGGATTGCAAAGACTGGCAAGCTAAAAACTACATTTCCCAGAATGCCATGTGGTTGGGCGTTCCGGACGGAGGTTTAGGTTTCACCAATCAGATGCCTTCGCGGGAAGCTTGAATTTCCAACCAAGGTAAGTGGGGTGAAAGGCAGCCACGAGGCCCAGGCCTTGCCAGTGTATGTCTGGGAGAGCTGGTGTGGTTGTGGGGCCATTGGCCGGCTTCCTGATCGCGGAGAGGAGAGCAGTTCCTGCCTGGAAGCTGTTTCTTCTGCCAGGTCCTGCCTGGGTCCCTTGTGTGTGCTTAGTTGCTCGGTCGTGCCCGACTCTGCGACCGCACGGATTGTAGCCTGCCAGGCTCCTCTGTCCATGGGGGTTCTCCAGGCAAGAATATTGGAGTGGGTTACCATGCCCTCCTCCAGGGGATCTTTCCAACCCAGGGATCGAACACAGGTCTCCTGAATTGCAGGCGAATTCATCATCTGAGCCACCTAATAATCCTCTTTCTGCTTAATTTTTTGGCTGTCACTGAGCAATAGCAGGTACAGAGACAAGGTAGAAAGAGAGCCAGACACAGGCAGAAACAGGAAAAGTGATCAGAGAGGCACGCTGAGACCTCGTCTTCTAGCAGAGCCTAGGAGAGAGACAGACCTTTCAGGGATATGATGGGATGAAATGAAAAGGAAAAAAGAAAGAGCGATGGAAAGGAGGAAGATGTGCTGAGTGAGACAGACATCCAGAGAAATACTGAAGGTAAGCTGAGGCAGAGAGGAGCATAAGCAGAGACAAGGACAGGGGAGCAGAAAGTGACACAGAGACCTTCCCTGAATGCTGGAGTGGGAGTGTTGGTAGAGAGGACCCGTTAGCAACTAAACGCGGGAAGGCATGGCAGTTGGAGGCAGGAGGATGGAGAGGATGCTGGAGAGGGAGGTCTCTGACTTGTCGGAATCCCCAAGGCCCTTCCCACCTCCCAAGTTTCCCAGAAGAATGATGGAGCATTCTTTTTACAGAAGGTCTCTTTTCCCAAAGCCTAGACCCAGCAAACTTCAACAGCCCTGCCCGAGGAAGGAGTTGTGACCCTAGATGCAGTCCTCACGTCTGTCAGTTGTCCCTCTGGTCTTACCCTGAAAGACCAATCCCCTGCTGACTTGGGAAAGGGTGACAATGGCGACGTAACCACTTTTGATGTCTGAGGCAGATTCCTGAGGGTAGTGGAAAGCTGAAGAACTAAGAGGAGTGGAGGCATCAGAGGGAGGCTTGAAGAGAGGGAGGCTTTGGGAAAAAGAGGGGGCCTTAGATACAGAGAGTTAAGGATAGTGAGACACAGAGATGGAGACCCAGGGGCATAGAGAGGCAGCGAGCCAGGCATGCTGGATTTAGGATTCCAGACGGTGGACTTGGATGACCCAGCTCCTCTGACTACCTCTGCTTTTATTGTGGTTACTCAGATCTCTCTCTGTTCTCCTCCCTCTAGGGTTGCCAGATAAAAATACAGGATGCTCAGTGACACTTAATATATTTTAAAAACCCTTCTGATTTAATTAACTTGGCCACACTGCAATGTGGAATCTTCCCTGACCAAAGATCAAACCTATGCCTCCTGTAGTGGAAGTGCACAGGACCACCCTTGAACTAATATTTTAAGAACTAATATTTTAGTAGATGGATGGCCCCAATGTGGCATGGGATATACTTATACTTAAGAAACTTAAGTTTTTTTTAATTTGAAGTTTAAATCTCACTGGACATACAAGATTTTTATTTGCTACATCTGGCAACTCTGTCTCCATCTCTGTTTCTGCCTTGTTTCCGCTTCCGGTTTGCGCTTGGTTTCCCTCTCTGCCCGTCCACCTCTGCCACTGTTCACTCTCAATGACCTTGTAATGGCCTCTCAGAGCCACCCGATACCTCTCCCCCACATCCCCACCCAGGCCCCCTCCTCCCTCCATCCTCCCACCCCAGCCCTGTCTCTAGGGCCATCTCTCTCCTCCAGGCAACTCCTCCATCTTCTTTCTTCGTCTCTCTTCTCATCGAGGTTCCTCCCCTCAATTCTACCCCTCCCCTACCAGAGGAGAAGATCTAGAACCTTTGGGGAAGTTAGGAATGCCCCCTTACTCACCTTCATCCTGATTTCATCTCCTTTCTTTTCCATCTCCTGGACCAGAGAGGCCATGAGAGTTTTTCCAAGTCACACAGCAGAACTGAGACCAAACTCCACCTCCCCAGCCCCCAAGCCCCTCAACCCTTCCAAGTTTCCAGGTTCCTGGTGGAAAATTCCTTTACTTTTCCTGAAAATGGGCCTGGCTTGGTGATATTTCTGAATATCAGATAATCCTGAAAGGTCAGAGGCCAGGACCAGAAGTGCCTGTGGCACAAGGGACCAGAGACTTTTGAGCATCTATACTATGTGCTAAGAGTTGGGGATATGATGCTCAGCCTGTACACACAAGAGCTGTGACTTATCACAGTCATTGCCATGTCCCCAGGACTGAGAACATAGTAGGTGCTCAATAAATGTCTGTTGAATGAATGAATGAGTGAATGAATGAAAAAACACACCCCCAAGCAGTTGAAGATGCCTCTCCATGTCTGCCTTGCTCCTCATCCCCATGGATATCTCTTACTTTGTCCTAGCCTCACTCTCCTTTTTCCTCCCATCCTGTCTCTTGGTTTCTGCCCTCCTCTAGAATCATTTTTATTGTTATTTTTCAGCTGGAAGGGATAATCCAGTGAATATGATGTGCTAAGTACCATGTATCAGGTACTATGAAGTGATTTGCTTTTGGAGTCTTTCTGGAATATTCCAGAAGGTAAGTACAGTTTGATTAGGTGTTTTCCAGATGTGGAGATGGAGACCCAGAGAGAGGAAGTGAGGTGCCCTGATTGATCACACCACAATTACAGCATGTGTGTGCTCAGTCATGTCCAACTCTCTGCGGCCCCATGGACTGTAGCCCGCCAGGCTCCTCTGTCCATGGGATTCTTCATGCAAGAATACTGGAGTGGGTTGCCATTTACTACTCCAAGGGATCTTCCTGACTCAGGTGGAACCCAGGTCTCTAGCATCTTCTGCATTGGCAGGTGGACTCTTTATCACTGCGCCACCTGGGAAGCCCCTAAACCCATCTTTTTTGTCTCTCCGCCCCAAACTTCATCTTTCCTCTTGCCCAGCACATCATCACCTGCCAAGAGGCATCTCTGACACCTCCAAGGTGTAAGGATGTTAGCATTAAACATTTACAACACGGGTTGCAAACAAAAATGCATCCAGGGGCCAGGCGTGGGACACAAATGAGCAGTAAGGGGGCTGAGACTACCTGCCCCACATGTGCGGGTGACTGCCTCACCGCCCATCATGACCAGGTGACAATCAACACTCAGACCACATCTGATTTCTCAAGGGGGGCCCATCTGCAGGAGAAGTCTCCCAAGGTTTAAATGCTGGCACCAAATTCACAGGAAATCCTCTTCAGGCTGAATGAGGTGATGTGTGCACCAGACCTGCCTGCAGGCCGACGGTTTGCAACTCCTGAATTGTTCTCAGTCCCATGTGCCGGGCTCTGGGCTAAGGAAGAATTCCAGATCCCAGTAGGAAGTCTGCTCCAGGAAGGGAGAGCTATTTTAGAGTCTCTTCTGCTAATTGCTTTATCTTCAGCACCTAGAACAGTGCCTTTCTCACAGTAGATGCTCAGTAATTTTTTTTTTAGTGAATTCTAGCATAAACTACTAGAAATAATATTTTTAAGAAATGTTAAACGGAGGTTCAGCACCTCAAAGTCCCAAGGTGACATAGCAGCACTGGGATCTAAACTCACCTGACTCCAAAACCTTAACCCTGGGCTCTCCTGACTCTACTTGGGGTTGTGCCTTTGCTATGCTGTGTGTGTGTGTGTGTGTGTGTGTGTGTGTGTGTGTATGTGTGTGTGTGTGTGTGTGTGTGTGTGTGTGTGTGTTGGTGGTGGTGGTGGTAGTGGTGGTGTTAATCCTGATTGGACACTGAGGTCCTGGGAGCTAAACCTGTATCACTGGCTCCCTTCAGACACACTTGCTCTAGGGGCTCACCCAGTCCAGAGAGAACAATCTGTCCCTCCCCTCCCCACTCTGGGGCCCATCCTCAGGGGTCCCCCCACCCGCCTCCCTTAGATGCCCAGAGCCCTGGGGGAAAGGGGGAAAGAATTCAGGATGAGGGTGGAGGTGGGGGGAGGAGGGAGAGGGAAGGGGATGGGTTAAGAAGGAGTGTGTGATGTCAAGCAAAAAAGACAACATTAGACACAGATGCTGAGATGGCGTTTATCGCGGCAAAAAAAGGTGAAGTCGCCGAGGGAGCAGGGGTGGGGGAAGGGGGTGTGGTGGGGGCCGGGGTGGGGCCATGGAAGCTAATACATGGTGCACTAGGTCACACGACGGACACTGGGGGGTGGGTGGGGAGGTGGGGGGTGGGCATGGCCCAGGCATGGCAATGGGGGGAGGAGAGAGGGAGGGCAGTGGGCTCCAGCCAGGAGCTTCTGAAGGTGGGTGGTGGGTGGTGGGGTGGGCGGCGTCTCTGGTCGCAGAGGATGGAAGGAATCAGTTAGAAGGGGTTGAATGGAGGCACTGGAGGCGTGGCCACATGGCAGATGGTCTGGGCCCAAGAAGCGGAATGTGGGAATTGGGCAGCAGGCAGGGGACCAACCCTGGGCTTCAGGCTTTGAATCTAAGGATTGGGGTTATCCCAGGAGCCTTAGAGGTCCTCCAATTCCCCCCACTTTCCAAGACAGGGAACAAGCCTGGGAGAAGCTAGCTTGAGGTCCTAACAAGGATTTAGCAATCAGCTCTCCAAAGAAAGTCCTATCCCCATCCCCAGTCTTCTCCTCCCCTATCTGTCCCAGAGAAAGGGGAAAGAGATTCTAACTCCTCTGACTCCACCAGTATTTCATGCAGGCTCCTTACTGAACTTGGAGGATGAGCCCACTTCATAGATGGGGAAAACTGAGTCATCCTTTCCACACCTCTCCCACCTCCCTGCCAGGGGATCTGTGCACCCCATCCCTTTAGGAGTTAATACTGATATATTGAAATCCTCAGCACTGGGGGCAGGTGAGGGGACACATCTTGGGATTCTCCCAAATCAAACTGGGATGTGGGCCATGCCTCCAGTGGCCTGAGATGCCAACACAAAGGAAAAAAAAATGACTCCCCACGTCCCCTGGCTCAAACCAGTACAAAAGTGACTATTTACAATGAAGGGGTGGGGAGTGGAGGGGGCCACAGAAAGCGGTGGGGCCAGAGTAAGCTCTCCATTCGGAGGCAGCCGCGCCCCGACCCTGCCTTTGAAAGGGACGAAGCCAAACAGCATAGTATTTATAAAGGGTCTCTATCCCCAGGCTGGGGAGGACCCTAGGGGTGAGGGATGGGGGTGGGGCATGGGATGGGGTGCGGGTGGGGTGGCAAGGGCAGTGGGAGGAGATGGAGGAAAGGTAGCCATTGCCCCTCGCCTCCCCCCTATCCCCCCGCCGGACACACAGTTTTCCGTGGGATGAACACAGAAAGGGTTAATCAAAAAGAGTTCGATGAGCGAGTCTGACGGTCGAGTGGGGCGGGCTGGAGCAATGAAGCCGCAGGTCCCGGTGGCCGGTGGTGATGGAGTCACTTAGAAGATGAGAGGTTGGTGGTTTTGGGGGTGGGGGAGGGGAGGAGAAGGGGGAAGGGAGGGGGATAAGGAGGTTCCCCCCCGCAGTTATCTCTGGGAGAAAAGAGTGTCCTGGACTGGCTGAGAAGGGGTTAAAAACCAGCCGCCTTCACCACCCCCACCCCCCACCGAGACTGTCCCCAACTCCCTCCCTGCCACCCAGCAATCCCCCACACAAGGGGCAGAGGGCACTGACACCATACACACACCTGCAGCGGCACCGCGGAGAGAACACCCCCGCCCCCCGCCCCCCACCTCCACTACGGCGTCCAGGCGGCTGACTGCAGTGGAGCGGAATCGCGATAGCAGGGCTGGCTGTCGCGACTCCACGAGGGCCAAGACCAGCCTCCCCGGCCATGCAGCGCCCCAACTCGGGCATCGCGCTCCGGTTCTCCCCCCCGTAACATCCAGTTCAGGCTTTCGAGACAACCAGCTTTTGGGGTTCCTGACGGCAGGGCGGCAGGTGCGTGGCCAGCAGCGAAAGCCTGCCTGACTGTGGTGATCGGTGTTCACCCAAATCAGCAGCCTGGACGCCCCAAATGCCAAACTCATCGCCACTCTTAGTTAACATCTTTTTCCACCGCTCAGTCTATCACAGCCTCTATTCCTGGTACTCAAAGAGCAATACTCAGCGCGGGGGAATCCTCTCACTTTCCAAACGGCAGGCCACCAATCAGAAACAAAATCAGGAGGGAGAGGGATGGAGGAACAGGCAGTAGAAAGAGAACAAGGGGATATTGAGTGATTTCAGGTTAGGAAGGGGGAAAAGAAATACCACTCTGAGAAAAGTGGTACCGTATTCTTCCCGAGTATAGGTCCCCCACTGTCTATTAAGTCAACTCTTAGCAAACTCCATTTGGGCTACTCATAATTCCCACCTACAAGGCATTAGGGCAGATAAAGATGGCATGATCTTTGCCTTCTGATCCCTTAATAATTATTGCAGTGAAGCCTCCTTGCCCATGCAGAGATGGCCGGGACAGGGTGAAAGAAGGTAGCTGGGGCAGGTTGGCTCAGAGCCCCCTGGGATGGGGGATGAAGGAGGTGAATTTGGCACATTGAACCCCTTCTTGTCATAAGTGCTTTGAGGTCCTTCTCTCAAATCCAGTTGGCACCATCCCTCAGGCCAGCAGAAGAGGGGTTGAGCTTGTCTCCCCCTCCCCAATTTCTACGGATTTGTCTGAAGGAGGTGAGTGGGGTTCTCCCCGGCTGGTGGAAATTGGGGGATCCAAAAGATTAGGAGTTAAATGAAGGGAAGTTTTTTTTTTTTTTTTTTTCCTCTCTTTTGTTTTTTCTTACAAAAGATTCTAAGAAAACTTGGGGGTGGGAGGGGTGAAGAAGGGAGACCCAGTTGAGCTAAGTGTCCACAGACTTTTTTTCAATGCCTCTTAGGGGCCTCCTCAAAGAGAGATGGTCCCATTTCCTCCCCTCTATCTGAGGTTCCCTCCCCCCAGAGCGGCTCAGTTCCAAGGAAGTTTGGCACTTTTTTTTAATTAATGGGAAACAGAGGAAAGGAGAGGGTTGAGAGTTGAGGAAAAAGACAGACATAGACAAAGATAGAGACAAGACAGGTAACAATGGGAACCACGGGGAGAGAAAGTGAAAGACTTAGGGAACCAGAGCAGGAGGAAAATGCTGGGTGGGATGGGTGTTGGGGGCTGGAGGGCAAATAGGGAAGAACAAGGAAACAATTCAATGCAGCAAACACTTACTAAGCACCGGTTGGGTGCTGAAGAGCAGGGTGCAGGGAGGCCACTCAGAGTCTCTCAGATCTGATTGGCTAACAGGGAAGGTGGGGGAGGGGAAAGGTGATGGGTTTTTCAATGATTCCCCATCGTTGACCCCACATCTGCGTCCCCTCTAGACAAACTGCAGCACAAAAGATTGAGGTCAGATTGCAGAAGGGACTTTCCAGGGATGGGGAAGACAGTGGAGTGGTAAAATGGAGAAAGATGTGTGGCTCTCCACTCACCAACACAGTGAGTGAACTAGCTGACTGAGCTAGCAAACTACCTTTCAGATAGCCCTGGCTGGCGGGGTAGGGGGTCCCCGAACAATGTGAACAGGGAGGGGGCTGTCACACAGATACCCCAAGGGAACACTTTTCAGGAGGCCCAGCCTCCAGAGATGTGTCTGTGTGAGAGGAGTACTGGATCCCACTGACTGGGACCCAGAAATAGGTCTACAGAAAGCATCTAACAAACTAGAAGGGCAGCTGAGGATGCAAATGATATGCAAATGAGTGCTTTCAAATCCCACCTCCCCACTCCCAGACCTTACTTCACCTCTTCCTGGCTCCTTCCCCTGCTTATGGGGGCCTGGGGAGTTGTAGGGGGGGATATTCCAGCTCGATACTGCAGTCTCCACATGTGGGTGGAGATGCTGTGAAATACTGTAAGGTCTTTTGAGAGGTGGAGGGAAGCAGTGGCCCGTAGGACCACCTCCACCTCCTACCCCAAGAGCCCCCAACTGCAGAAGATATGTACAAGGTTACATCAAGAATTGTTTTGGCACTCAAATCTCCATCCGGGTTTAGTCTGGAGATTAGGGGTGACGGCAGCAGCGATGGGAGGTGAAGGATGAGGAAATGGGGCCTGCCCCCTACCCTGGAGATGAAGAGGGCATGGAAAAAGTCACCCTAGTGCCCAAGCTACAGCCTCCCATCAGGGCTGTGGTGGGAAATTCAGTGCAAGGTACCTTGAAGGCTATTGCTTTCTAGGGATTTTCACATTTTGATTTGGGGGTGGCTCTCTAGCAAGGGGCAGGGGCCTTCCAGGCTTTAGGGGTAGGAATTGTCTCTGGCTTTTCTCCTCTCCTGTTTTGGGAGACAGACGAGGAGGCCGGATTCCCCCAAAGCCATGGAGAAGAGAAGGGTCTGGAAGACCTGTGAGGGGGACAATTGGGGGAGAGGGTGGGCAGGGGGTGCCCCTCCCCCAGAGATGCTGATGATGGAACCAGGGCACCAGGGTCCCTGCTTTGGGCTGGAGGAAGTGGAGGTGGTCTCCATGAGGGAGGGGGAGATGGATGGGGTAGAGATGGGTCTCAGCTCTCCTAAGTCCATAGGGTTGTCAGGCCCTGAAATCTCAGCCTGCCAACAAGGCCTTAGAGCTGACCACAGCCGCAGTGCCCAGGGAGCCACTCTCAAACCAACTCTCAGGGCTGCCTGGCTTGGCAGACTTCATCAGAACATTCTAGATCCTCAGAGCCTATGGTGAGAGCACCAAAACATTCCGATCCATCAGAGACCACCAAAGTACTCCAGTTTGCCGGAAACCACGAGTCAATCTAATGCATTAGACCACACAAAGCATTCCAGCTCAAGGGACCCTACCATGGCTCATTGCATTCTCCTGGGCCACCGTGGCCTGACAGAGCCACCATACATTTGGCTCACCAGACTTAATGAAACAAAGCCACGCAGACACAAGCATGCACACAAAAGGCGGGGGTGGGAAAGAGGGTCTTTAACAGTTTTCACCAGCTCCATCTCCCACCCCTCCCTGCCAGGTGAGTTCTGACTTGGTGTGTTTGGATGGAGGTGACCCCGAAAATAGTGGGTCTTTTTCCTTATAGTCCTCCAGATTAGATCCAAGTCCCACACCTTATTCTTCTTCTAGGAAGACCCTCAGGCCAAAACCCACCACGGAGGGGTGTGGGTAGAGGAGGATCAGTGACTGGCCATGGCCTGATACAGGAAGTACATGCTTCATCCCGATGATGTCACAGGAAGTAACCTAGAGACACCACAGTAAGTGCATGCCCCTATGACATCTTGGAAGTAACCTTCAAGGAAGGCTCATTGAGACATCACAGGAAGTACCTGTCTCTCCTATCATCACAGGAAGTAACCTCTGGGGAACTACTTCCTGGGACATCATACAAAGTGCCAGAAGCACCCCAGGAAAGTACTTGACTCAGTGACATCACAACAAAGACCTCATACCCATTATTCTAGGAAAAGCCATAGGAGATGCCACAGGAAGTTGTTCCAGCCTCTTGCCAGTGCCAGTCTTGCCCACGAGACTGGCCCAATCCCAGAGCCGGCCTTATTCCCAGCAGCACCGCACCCCTCCCCCACCCCCCCATACAACCTGACAACAAAAGAGTTGAAAAGTCCCACCTAGGAGGGGCAGCTCCAGCAGGGAGGGAGAGTAGCTGAGAAAATCTAGAACTCTGGGGTCCTTGCTCCAAATACCCCATTTCAACTCACACTCCTCTGCTACCTCTGCTTCCATCATGTCCCTCAGATCCGGAGCTGAAAGCAGGAGAGGCAGGTGTTGTTTTGGGGAGGCCCCTCATTCTAGGTGACCCAGAGGCTCCTCCCCTCCTCCCATATGGAAACAAAAAGTTTATAAAGGGGGGAGGGGAAATCCTTATCAAAGGAGGGGAAAAAAAGGAGGGAAAGAAAAGAGAAAATAACGCTTTGTTTTCTATTAAAATCAACAAAATGCAATATATACAGATATCACACAGACCTGGGCCCTGGGAGAGGAGGGTCAGGCCCAGTCAAGCATAGGGAGGAAGGAAAGAAGGGGTCAGTTCAGGGCTGGGGAGGGAGCTTCTTGGCCTCATCCCCAGCCATCACTCAATCCTGCCTATGACTACCAGAAAAGGGGTGGGGGGGAGTGCAGTCAGGCCTACCCCAGCCCCATCCCAAGAGGAGCAGGACTATACCGAGCTGAGGTCAGGAGATGGGGAGGGGGAGGAGGAGAAGGAAGAGGAGGAGGAGGAGGGGCAGGGAGCCAGGTGGGAGCACACACCGCAGGCCTCATCCCACTTTCTGGGGGTTTGAGGCCCTCACTCCCTGCTCGTAGGTGACCCGCTGGCTGATGAGGTATTGAGCGGCTTGCGTGGCCGCGGGGCTGCCCGTGATGGTGACCCGCCGGTTCCGCGTGCCTGGCAGGAACTCGCCCTTCTTGGAGATCTGGATGCGGGCGCCTGTCAGCTCCTGGTACTCCACCAACGTCTTGCCCCCCTTGCCCAGGATGGCTCCCACCAGGTTCTCAGGCACCGCAATCTCCACCAGCTCCTTGGCACTCTCGGCGGCTAACTTCTCCGCCGTCAGGAAGCCCCCAGCCGCCCCCGCTGCGGCCGCAGCGGCCACCAGCGGGCCGCCCCCTCCACCGGCCCCACCGCCCGCCCCGGCCCCGAGGTAGCCGTTGGCGGCCGCGGCCAAAGCGAAGGACCCCAGGGCTCCCGGCGGCGGCGGTGGAGGCGGAGCAGCCCCTCCGGCTGGCCCGGCCCCTGCTTCACCGGCGTAGGACGCCAGGAGGTTGGCGGCCGCGGCGGCGGCAGGGTTGGCACCGGCGGCCACGGCGGCCAGGACCCCGGAGGCTGCGGCCGAGTTGAGCCCCAGGCCGAGGGAGTTGGTGTTGTAGCCGTAACTGGCCAGCGTGTTGAGTGCCGTGCTGATGGCCAGCAGGTCGGTGCCCGAGAAGGCAGGCAGAGCGGCCGGAAAGGCCCCCACGCCCGCCAACCCCGCCGGGCCAAGCAGGCCCGAGGCGGCGGCGGCCGAGGCGGCGGCGGCGGCAGGCAGCACGTCGGCGGGGCTGGCGTACGGCGAGCCGGTGGGGTTGGAGTTGGCCACTGGCCCAGCCACGTTGGCGTAGCTGATATTCAGGCAGCTGCTGCTCTGGGGATCTTCCTGTACCTTCTGCACTATGGCGCTCACGGCCTTGTGCACCTGCTCAGGTTCGCCGCTGACCGTCACCACGCGCTCCTGCAGGTTGATGCCCTCCGGCTTCTGGGACAGCTGCACCCAAGCCCCCGACTGTTCCATCACGGCCTTCACGGTCGCGCCCCCCTTGCCGATGATCAGACCCGCCGTGCTGTTGGGGACGATCAGCTTGGCCTGCGTGGGGAGCCAGAGGGAGGGTCTTTAGGGGCGGGGTCATCGAAGACTGAATGGCAATATTCGTCTAAGACTGGCCGTCTCAAGGTACTTCCCACCCCTGGCTCTCAAGTGTCCAAAATCAGACCCAGCAAGCCCCCTGGATATGCACCAGTATGGTCCTACGGGTTAGGAAAAAAAATTTTTTTAATTCAAATTTATTTTTTTGGCCACACAGCATACAGGATCTTAGCTCCTCCATCAGGAATCGGACTTGTGTCCCCTCCAGTGGAAGCATGGATTCTTAACCCTAGACCACCAGGGAAGTCCTTGGTTAGAAATATTGACTTTCTTGGTGGTCCATGGTTAGGACTCTGCACTTCCACTGCAGGGGGTACAGGTTTGATTAGTGATGGAGGAACTAAGATCCTGCACACTGTGGAGCACAGCTAAAAGAAAATAAGTAAAAATAATAGTGCAGAAATACTGAAATATTTCCATATTTATTAGTTAAAAGAAAAAAGGAGCTAGTACTCCAACTCCCCTCGGTAGCCTCTCAGCCACCCTGTCCTTGGGACCCCTGGGTCCTCCTTACATCCAGCACCTAAAAGTTTAATGGCTGACCAAGTGGGAACCCACCAGGACCCCGCCCCAAGCTTGCATTGGTGCCCATGTCCTTCTATATCATTAAGTACTCTGACTCCCAGCCTCAGAAAGGGCATCATTAGTTTCACTTTACAGATGAGCCACCTGAGGCCTAAGAGGTGAAGGGACTTGCCCCAAGGTTACCCGGAAGGAACTGAAGTGCAGCCTCATGGATTACTGTTCCATTGTGCTTTCCACCCCATGATGTGGTCACCTGGATTAACCTTTCTGTTGTTATGGATTGAATTGTTGCTCCCATTGATCCTAATTCACCTCTTGAAGTCCTAACCCCTAGTACCTCAGAATATGACTGGATTTGGAGATGGGGTCTTTAAACAGGCCTTGAAGGTTAAGAGAGGTCATTAGGATGGACCCTAATCCAATATGGTTGGTGTCCTTATAAGAAGAGACTAGGACACAGACACACAAAGGGGGAGGGCCATGTGAAGACAGGAGGAGTTCTCTGGTGGCCTAGTGGTTAGAATTCCTGGCTTTCACTGCCAAGGCCCTCTGGGCTTTCATTGCCATGGCCCAGGTTCAATCCATGGCTGGGGAACTGAGATCCTGCAAGCCATGAGGTATGGCAAAAAAAAAAAAAAAGGGAGAGAGAGAGAATAAAAAGCCATTCACAAGTCAAAGACAGAGGCCTCAGAAGAAACCAACACTGCCAACACCTACAGCTCAGAATTCTAGCCCCCAGAATCGTGAGAGAATGAATTCTGTTGTTTAAGCCACCTACTTCGTGGAACCTTGTTATTACAGCCTTAGCAATCTTATACAGTTGTCTTATCTGTGAAATGAAGGTAACAAAGCTTACATCAGAGAAGATGGAGAAAACTGGTCATGTTATATGATGGTCCCCCTTCTCAGCTGTAGAGCAGCCCATCCTTTGCAGCTACAAATAGGATCAATCTTAACACTAGTGGGTATATTTCGAAACCAAATGTCTCCTTTCACATCTCCCAGAGCATTTCTACAGTGCTTCTCCTTTCCAGTGCTTCTCACATCCCCCCAGACCTGTGGGTTCAATCCTTGGAAGCTCTCATCTCTGCCTCTTTGTTTTAACCCCTAAACCTGACCCCAGTGGTGTCTGGGAAATTGTGGGAGTGGTTTTGGTTGCCCAAACAACTGGGGGCAGATGCGGGCATTCAGTGGGCAGGCCCAAAGATGTTTGCACACAGTAATGTGAGAGTCAGTTCCTCGAAATGAAGAACTGTCACAGGTTCTATATGACTTTTGAATGTCCCCCTGGACATTCATGTTGGTGAAAAGCCTGTTTATAAATCTCCCAACCCAGAACTGAACTTCATGCTACATGTTAAGTACCAAGTAGTTTTTTCTTTTCCACAGTTTTAAGATCTATTGAAATTTTCAGGAATGTAACTACAGTATCAGTAAGTCAAGATAAGGCTGTATTTTGTTTTGTTCTGAATTTACCAAGAGTCATTCATCATTTTAGAAAACTATGACATCATGCAAACTATTATATATAGAACGGATAAACAACAAGTTCCTACTGAATAGCACAGGGAACTATATTCAATACTCTGTGATAAACCATAATGGAAAATAATATGAAAAAGAAGGTATATATATATGAATAACTGAATCATTCTGCCACAGAGCATAAATTAACATAACAATGTAAATCAACTATACTTCAATTTAAAAAAAAAAAACAAACCATGACATTGGTAGTAACGCCATCTGTATCATTTAAATCTCCGTTACTACGCTCTGGATCACCGTGTTTCTTGCTGTGTCACTCAGGCCATGTTAGGTGTGAGCAGCTATTTCGTTATTTCTTCTACTGTGGCCCTGCCTGAGCATTTACATATTAAAATTCATCTTGTTAAGTGTTAGCTGCTCAGTAATATCTGAGTCTCTGCAACCCCATGGACTGTAGCCCACCAGGCGCCTCTGTCCATGGAATTCTCCAGGCAAGAATATTGGAGTTGCCATTCCCTTCTCCAGGGATCTTCCCCACCCAGGGATCAAACCCAGGTCTCCTGCATTGCAGGTGGATTTTTTACTGTCTGAGCCACCATATTAAAACTCATTTTATAACAAATCACCTTCCTTTCATTTCTCCTTTAGGAAAAAATATTTAGGGATATAGGAAATGTACATCTGTACAATGGAAAATAACAGTCAATTTAAACCAGTTGAAGGACTGATGCTTGCTACAACATGGATGAGCCTAGAAAATGTTATGCTGTGTGAACAAAACCAGGCACAGAAGACCATATATTGTATAATTCCACTTATATGAATGTTCAGAACAGGCAAATCTATAGAGACAAAGGAGATTAGTGGTGGCTTAGGGCTGGGGTGGGGAAGAGCTAGGAGGATTGAGGGGTGGTGGCTAAAGGGATCAAGATTTCCTTTTGAGGAAATGAAACTTCTAAAATTGATTGCGGTGATGGATGCCCGACTCTGAATACAATAAAGCCACTGAATTGCATACTTTAAATGGGTCCAACGTATTTTTGTGGATTATATCTCAATACAAGTGTTAAAGATCTTAGAGATATAGATATGCTTTCTCTTTATATAAATAGGCTCATTGTATATATAATTTCAGAGAGTAAAGTGGGCATGGTAAAATATTGGGTTGGCCAATAAGTTCGTTCCAGGTTTTCCATAAAATGCAATGGAAAAACCCAAACGAACTTTTTGGCCAACCTAATATATCCAGGAGAAAGCGGACATTGGGTCCTTCAAACAATCAAACAGGGCTGAGAACTGATGCTCTACATACTGTGCTCCCTGTTGATCTCTCTGACTTCAGTCTTTCCTCCCTCTCGCTAACTTCGTTGCAGACACACCAGACTCCCTGCAGTCCCTCCAACTGGCCCAGCTGTGCCCAGACTCAGGGCCTTTGCACCGCTGTTCCCTTACCTGGAGTGCTTTTCCTCGGAAAAGAGGGCTTCCCACTCTCTTCATTCATTGCACAGATGCACCCCCCCCAGAAAGCCCTTCCCTGCCCACCCAGATTATCAAAGCTCATTCATGTGTGTTTATTTTACGTCTCCATCATGGATACCTTCAGATTCGTAACTGCTAATTTCACATCTCTCGTATGATGTTGAGTGGATCCCTCAAAAGTCCAAAACGAAACTCACCTTCCTCCTCAACTGTGTTTCTGCCACAGTCTTCTTCATTTCAGCACGCGGAAAATGCGTGCTACCACTACTTGGTCCCAACCTTTTGGAGTCCTCCCTTTCCTCCTTCCTCCCTTTCCTTTTGGAGTCCTCCCTTTCCCTCCCTTTCAACATCCAATCAGCAATTTTGTTGGCTCTGCCTTCAAAAATATATCCTAGATTATGCTAGATTAAAAGCGATTAAGGAGGTATAACAGCCAAATGCAGCGCATGAACATTGACTGAATCTTTAATAAAAATACTGTATACATGTAAAAGACATTTTCGACAATCTGAACGCGGACTTTTTATTTAGCAATATTATGAATCCAGTGTTAATTTTTGTAAGTGTGATAAAAGTAATATAATAATATAGGAGACTATCTTTGTTCTGGGGAGCTAGACACTGAAGTATTTAGGGGTGAAGAGTCATAAGATCTACAACTTATTTTCAAATAGATCAACAACAGGGACTTCCCTGGTGGTCCAGTGGTTAAGACTGCATGCTTCCAATACAGGGGGCACAGGTTTGATCCCTGGTTGGGGAACTAAGATCCTGCATGCCTCTCAGTTCAGCCAAAAAAAAAAAAGTCAAATTGATCAACAACAAAAAGAACCCCAAAGTCAATGTGTATGTCTGTGTGTCTGTGTGTAGAGATAAAGCAAATGTTAATAATTGGTGAGTCTAAGTGCAGTGTATAGGGAGTTCGTCATACTGTTCTTTAAACATTTTCCAAATATAAAGAGAAAAAAGGTACCCATACTTCTTTTCCTTTTTCTCCATCTTGTCTTCATAGTACTTTTCCCTCTCTGACATCCTATACATTTTATTTATTTGCTTCTTTTCTGATTTCCCAGGGGAGAATTTAAGGTCCACAAGGGTAGAAATTTTTGTCTTTATTGCTTACTGCTGGGTTCTCAGTGCCTAAACAAATGCCTGGCACATACTTAACCAAGGGTGGGTGAATGTACACATGCAATGATTGTTATCCCCAGGGGCAGACCTGTATTTAAATCCCACATCTGTGGCACAGCCACCTAGGAAAACAGTCTTGCAGTTCTTCAAAAAGTTAAACGTAGGTTTTATCATATGACCCAGAAATTCCACCCTACGTATTTACCCAAGAGGACTGAAAAAAATTTCCACACATTTGTTCATTAGCAGCATAATTCTTAATAGCTAAAAAGTAGAAACATCCTACATTTCTATCAATTGATGAATAAATAAACAAAATGTGGTACATCCATACAATGAAGTACTATTTGGCCACAGAAAGGAATGAAGTTTTGATACACACCGCAGTAAGGATTTGAGCTTCCCAGGTGGCCCTAGTGGTAAAGAACCTGCCATCAATGCAGGAGATATAGGAGTTGTGGGTTTGATCCCTGGTCAGAAAGATCCCCTGGAGGAGGGAATGGCAACTCACTCTAGTATTCTTGCCTGAAGAATCCCCATGAACAGAGGAGCCTGGCGGGCTACAGTCCATAGGATCACAAAGAGTAGGACACGACTGAAGCGACTTAGCATGCATGCACGCACAGTATGGATGAATCTTAATGACATTATGTTAGGGGAAGGAAAGCACGACTCAGCATGCCACATTATATATCATTATGTATCTTTCAATTTACATAAGCTATTCAGAATAGGCAAATCTATAGGCACTAAAAGCAGATCACTGGTGAAAGGGGCTGGGGCAGAGGCATTGGGGAATAGAAAATGACTATTAATGGGTATGGGGCTTTTTTGGGGGTGGTGAAAATGTTTTGAAATTAGACAGTGTTGATCAACACATGACTTTGTGATTATACTGAAACCACTGAATTAAACACTTTGAAATGGTGAACTCTACAGTATGTGGAGTATCTCTCAATACAGATTTTAAAGAAATCACTGGAAAAAGAGAAGTCTGACAAGTCAAGGGGATAGAACAGAAGAATGTGCAAAACCAGGCCTAAGAGTAAAGAGGGATTTAGTATGTGATACAGCATTGCAGAGCAACAGGAGAAGGATCAAAACTTTCCATCCAAGAAACTGTGCCCACCAAGGAATGGTGAAAGCAAAAGCCTTCACCTCTCTGTGCCTCCGTTTCCTCACTGTTGACATTGACATTACCACAGCTGCTCTATTCAGGTCTTGCAGATATTCAATGACTAAGGTTATTCCATGGTGGTTGGCACAGGGAAGCCCTCAGAAAACAGTAGCTGTCCTCACAATAGGCCCAGATTGCAAGACCACAGCACCTTAGATCTGCAGATGCAGTTCTATAGAATCCTGAATGTTAGAACAGTAGAATGTTAGAATAATATATTCCTCGAATCTTGGAATCACAGAGCCATAGAATTGTAAGCGTCTCAGAGCCAGAAGGACCTCAGAGACCATCTGCCTCAGATGTTTGCAAGTCTGGAGATTTAAAAACAACAGTAACAATAACAGCAGCAGCAGCAGCCACTAACAACTGTATAAAGTAGGTACTATTATTAGCACATTTTATAGATTGGGTGGCTCAGATGGTAAAGAATCTGCCCACAATGCAGAAGACCCAGGTTTGATCCCTGGGTCGGGAAGATCTCCTGGAGAAGGAAATGACAACCCACTCCAGGATTCTTGCTTGGGAAATCCCATGGACAGAGGAGCCTGGTGGGTTACGGTCCATGGGGTCACAAAAAGTCAGATACAGCTGAGTGACTAACACATAGATTGGGAAAGGGAGGCACAGAGAAGTTAAATAACTTGCTTAAGGTCACACAGATAGTGACTAGTAAAGCCAGGATCTGACCTCAGGCCAGAGTTCAAGTTCAGATTCCCAGGACTTCTCCCCAGAAATTTGGATTCAGTGGTCCCAGGCTGGGACTCAGGCATCTGTGTGTTAACCTAGATGATTCAGATACCAGCCAGGGCTGAGAACCACCCGTCTAACCCAGAGGTGGCAAACTGGTGGTGCTCAGGCCACAGCCAGCCCACAGCCACATAGTGTTTTAAAAACTGAGCCAACCTTGAAAAATCAGTTGATTTCAGATATGTTTGACTTCATTTGAAAAATGTAGAAGATGTTATAGGAAAACTCGAACAAACTTTTGGGTCAACCCAATAATGCTCCATCCTCATTCCCAAAGGGTAAGAATCAAGTGGAGCTGAGCAGAAACTACCCACTTTAGGGATACCATGATACCTCTATGATAAGGGTACATCCTCAGTCCTTTATGTTCCCTTTCTGAATTCCAGAAGCATTTCAATTTATAATCCCCAGTTTGACCCCGCTTCCCCACTGTAAAGAAAGGGAAGCTGAGCATACATAATGGAATAAGACACAGGGCAACACAGCAAGTCCAAGGCAAAAAGGGAACAGACTTGCCTCCTGACTCAAAAATCTCATAGTAACAACAATAGCAAACATTTCAAACATTAATAAACACTAGCCACTACCCTTAAATAGGTACCATTATGAATCTCATTTTACATGGAGAAATCAAGTCACTTGCTCAAGGTCCTGCAGGTAGGAACTATCAGAATAGAATTCAACTCAACATCTGACTCCAGAGTCTGAACCTTTAGCCATTATCTCTTTCATTCTTTGAAGCCCCTGAGTAACAAGGCAGAGAAAAAAATCCTGGTTCTATAACTGTTAGACTCCACTATTTCAGAGTTCCTGTGGCTTAGGGAGTGGAGTAAGACGCTCAGGGTCAGGTGCTGACCCCATTTTCCCTGCAACATGTACAAACTTTTGATGAACCCTGAGCCCCTAGTGGCCACGACGAAGCCGGAGAGAAGAGGCAGTACCTTTGCTTCCTTGCAAACTGTGGGGAAGCTGTGGCCTGCTGGTGGGAAGGGATTTAGGAAAGGGCCGGCTGGGAGCGAGGGGCGGAGTTGCTTCAGCACCAAGGACAGCAGCCGCGCTCCAAGCCTCAAACTCGCAGGTTTTGGGGGGATCACTCTGATCCGCAGTATTCTACCAGGGTTTGCTGCCCACCGTTTCCCCACGAACTCGTAGAAACTCAGACCCGTGGTCTCTCCCATCTCAGGGTAATAGGATTTCCCAGGAATCCCAGATTCCTTTTACCGAGGCTCTCTCTCTTATCTTTGCTTCCAGGCAGACGTCTGTTCAGGAACCCTCACAAGTGGCCTGTCCGCCTGCTCAGGGCTTCTGCCCTTTTGCATTGTGTGCACACGTATACGGGAGTGGAGAGAGGGAGAGCAAATGGGGAGTTTACCGCCGCCAACCCCGAGCTCTGCTTCTGCTCGGCTCCCTACCCAGTCAGGGCCATGTTGCCAGGGGCTTTACAGGAAGCCCAGCTGCCCGGTGTGCACAGTCCCGCGAGGCCCAGGAAGCAATTGATCCACTCTTGCCACATCCCTACACCACGGCTTCTGATAATGCAGGCAACCGAAAGGCTCTGCCCTCCTTCCATCCCTTCTCAAGAGGGCTGTGTAGGAGAAAGACCCGCCTCCTCGCTTCCTAAGGAAGCACCATTTTCCCAAAATGGTGGCTAAACTCCTATCCAGTAGCTATGAACAGAGCAGGTACTAGTGCTGTGTTGCCTATGGGTGGGGTGGTTACTTCCGGTGAGAACAGGAAGTGGGAAGCAGGTGGTTTTGAGAGACAATGGGATGAGGTGGAAGAGAGAAGGGGATCTGGTGAATCCTAGGAGGGAGGGATAAATAAGGGGCTCTCGGTCAGATTCTCCCAGACCTTCATTCTCCCTCTGAATCAAATCACTCCAATAAGAGGTCTGGCGTCCTTAGGCTCTCTTTATGAACCACTACTGTGTATTTGATTGACAAATGTTTTTTAGCTATTATGCCATTGAAGCAGGCTTCCCAGGTGGCTCAGTGGTAAAGAATCGGCCTGCCAAATAGGAGATGCAGGTTCAATCTCTGGATCGGGAAGATCCCTGGAGAAGAAATGGCAACTCACTTTGATATTCTTGCCTGGGAAATCTCCTGGACAGAGGAACCTGATGGGCTACAGTCCATGGGGTTGCAAAGAATCGGACAGGACTTAACAGCCAGAACACCACCACCATGCCATTGAACCCTCATCACAATCCGGTTACATGGAAGAAGTGCTTTCTCTCAAATCCCACCGGCTTTACGAAAACCCAGCCTCTATCCCTGCTAACCTGCTTGGCTCTGTCAGGATTCATTGTGGTTTGGGGTTGAAGGATATTGACCACCTCAGGCTTGGTCATTGCTTGTGGGATTTCTCGGACCTTCTCGGCAATAAAGCTGTGCACAGCATTCAAGGCCTCTGCTGTGCCCTGTACCAGGCAAACTCTCTCTGTGGTTCCTGTTGAGCAAGGAAGAGAGGGGTCACACTCATCAGAAGGAGAGTGAGTGGAATTCCTGTTTTATTATCTTCACTTCCTCTCCCTCCCTTAAAACAAACCCAGGGAATGGAAGAATGATGCTTAAGTGCTTTGCTATGCCCACAACAGCCCTGGGCAAGGGAGACAGGGCTCAGCTGCCTCTTCCCAGTCCTTGCTGGCTCTCGGTTGCTTTGGCAACCATTCACTCACTGCCCCCCCCCCCCCCCGCCACCTTCTAGAAGCCGAGAGCTCAGGCCTGCAACGGTTGCCACAGTAACTGGAACCCCCTTATCGGTGTGGCTGGCCGGGTCCTCAGCCCACCCCCAGGGGGATGAGGGACGAGGCCCCGTTGCCTTGGCAACCCCTGAAAGCCTGCAGCGACGGCCTCTGGGCTTTTGGAGAGGATGGGGAAGGGCTGGGGGATGGGGGAGACAGCAGAGAGGCCTGAGTGCCTGCCTGGACCCACCAGATGGAGGGCTGAGGGGTGGGGGAGGGCAAGGGTGGGGAGAGGGGAGAGCAGAGTGGGTCAAAGACAACTCATGGAAGAGTGGAGATGGGGATGCAGAAAGGACGGCAGGGTGCCTCTGCTGGCGATTCTCCAGATATTTGTGGCGGTTCTGACCTGGGCATCCTTGGGGTGTGTGTGTGTGTGTGTGTGTACTGGGATGGGTAGCAGAGAGAAGAGGTGCTAATTCTAGGTGATGTTGGGATATATACGTATGAGAGAGAGACTCTGGGTGACACTGACCAATGCAAATACATCTGTGAGGCTGTTTGGGTGAGTGGTGTGTGTGTGTGTGTGTGCCTGTATTTTCTTGGGCAGGACTGGCTCAAATATCTGTGTATGTGTGTAAAAGAAAGAGCAGGAGAGACCAGGATACAAACAGACTGCATGACATAGTGATTTCAGTAAAGACGTTTGTGTGGGGGGAAAGACTTTGGATGTCGCTGTGATGTTCAAGGTTATGTACACTATTTATAAGACTGAGCTGGGTGTGCACGAGGGTTTGAGAGTAAGAAACAAAGAATCCAAGGAAGTGGCATTGACGTTGTACGATAAATGCATAGCACTTGGAGATTGTATGACAGTGCGCCTGTGTGTGTGCGTGTCTGTGTGTGTGTGTGTTTACGTAAGGGAAAAAGATATCCAGACACCTCTGGGTGTTCAAAAGACTACCTGGACAAATGGTGTGTGGACTGCATATATACGTGCAAAGGCGCATGTACAAGTAACAGGCAAGACACTGTGAATGATGAGGGTGAACATGAGGAAGAGAAAGAAACCGACAGGCAGACCCAGATGTCAGTATGTAAGAATTGATATTTGGAGAATTCATGTATTTGTGTGTATGTGTGAGGGTCTGAATTACAGCCAGACAAAGAAGACTCCACCAGGACTGGCTGGGGTGAAGCTGTGAGTGCCTGGATGATACAGGCAAGCTAGGTGTGGTGTGTGTGTCTCCCTGGGAAGGACTCCGTTTGCGGGACCAGTTAGCTCCCTGGATCTAAATTGGGTCCTGAGTGCACCAGGCTCCATGTGCCTGCATGTCTGGGACACTTGGGGGTGAGTGTCCAGTGTCCTGTGGGTATACCAATGCAGCACGCTGGTGTTACACCCCGATCCCTCGCTTGCCGTCGCTCAGCCTGGTATGCCAGTCTCACCATGTGTCTGGGTGTCCCCGTCCTGGGTCACTGGTGTAGCTGACATCCTCCATGTCCTCTGGGCCTCTGTTCCTCACTCTTACTCCCCTCCACCCCAGAACAATGGCTTGGTCTGAGCCAAGCGTGAGTCAGCGCATAGGCTGCCTCCGTCTGGGTGTAAATAGGAAAGGGTGTGGGTCAGGGTGGGAACTTGGGGGGTGGGGTGGCCCCAGGGAGAGCCTGGCTGAAGTGGCCCTGCTCTCCATCTCTGTGAGGCTTCCTTCCAGGGAGTCTGTGATCTCACACCCCCTTGTAATTCTTAACCAGGATCCACAGGGGCTTTGGGGGACTCAGTTAAACCGTGAAAGAATATCTAATAATAACAGCTGGTGCTTACATAACACCAATTGCCGGGCATCATTCTAAGCACTTTATATGTATATATATATACATTTGTTCACTTTAATATATGAGGCAGGTGATATTATTATTCTTGATTTATTGCTAAGGACATTAAGGCACCTGGGTTTTGTCCAAATTCATTCAGCCAGTAGTGAAAAATCAGGGTTTTGAACCCATGGGTCTGGCTTCAAGTCTGGGCTTTTAAACATTTAGCCACCCGGTGCTAAACTTGGTGTGGGTGGAGTCTGTGCATGTGTATGTGTTGGGGGGAGGCATACAATGATTGCAATTTTGCTTTTGTATTTTTGATGGTAAAAAAGAATACATAAGATGTTAAACTCGGCCACAAAGATGTGATAAATCAATACATTACAAAAAAAAAGTGTCTGTATCTGTTTTTCTTCTGGGGTTAGGGTCCAGGGCTCCAGGCAGTTGTTTAAAATCTGAAGGAATTTTAGAATCAGGAGAGGTCTGGGTAAGCGACACAGAAGACTGCGCGGCTTGGGGCAGGTACCTGCTTCCTTCAGGGTCTAAGTTTCTTCATGTATGACTCGGAAGACTTGAATCTGGAGCTTGGGGGTTCCTGTACCAAGGAGGGGGCACCCTTCGTGTGTTCTGCCCCCCGTTTTGGGTTAAGGGCCACACAGATTTTTGTTTCATGGAGTAGATACATAAGTGCAGACATACGTGTGTGTGTGCGTGTGTGTGTGTGTGAGCTAACTAGGCCCAGAGGACCCTTTCAATTTCTCCATTGTCATTTCTCACCTGCCACACTGAACAACTAACCCCCACCCCACAGCCTTTGAACATGCTCTTTCATCTCCCCTCATCACACTTTACTGCTCTTTACCTAGCCCACTCTTTTATTATTCTGGCTTCCTCCTCCAGGAAGCCCTTCCTGATCATCTCAGTCTGGGTCAGGTGCTCTGTCTGGGCTCTCTCCATTCTTTGGGCTTCCCCCGTCCCAGCCCTGACCACCCTAAGTCATGATTGGTATTCAGTTTATCTTCCCTACTGGGATGTGAGATCCATGAGGGTTAAGCTGGGGTGTCTCAGTCACTGCTGTGTCCCCATCTCTGTCTGGCATGGGGCTGACCTGGAGAAGATGCTCAGAGAATATGAATGAATGGAGGGTATCAACCAGAAGCAGAGAAACACATGCGAGAGCAGTAGCATCTCCATTTCCTATGTTCCTCTGGGTCCTGGGAAGTCCCAGGGATAGGACTGGGATGTAGGGCTATTCCTGCATCTCTGAGCCAGGAGCCAGCACATGCTGTATGACCTGGAAGTTCCCAATGGGGGTGGGGGTGGGGAGCAGGACTGGCTGCACATCCAGGGGCTGGGGAGAGATGCTTAGCTCACGGTGCTTGTTTGAACAGTATCTGGCCCAGGAGCGAGTCAATGACTGGCCCATCCTTTGGGGTTCTCAGCTTCCTGGCCAGTGGGGCGTGTCACTGTGTTGGGAGGGGATGACGTATGTTATGTCACAGAATGAGATCCAGGGGCAAGGAACCAAGTGTCCTTGGATGGGTGTCCTAAGCAGAGGTCTCATCCGTACCTTGTGGGCTAGAAGGGTGAGGGGAAAACTGGGCCAGGGTGGAAGAGAAAAGGGGGTTGTGCCAGGTTCCCTGGACTGTTCTCTAAACCTCTTGCCAAAGCTGCTTAGTGAGATGGGAGGCAGAGGGCGGGGTGGAGAGAGGAGACAGAGAGACAGGGAGAGAGAATATGAAATTGTCCTGACCCTGGGCTTCAGCTCTGGTGTTTGACCTAAAAAATCCAAGGGGATTAAGGATGAACTAGAACCAGCGCTGGACCAAAGACGCAATTCAGGGGACCTTCCCTGGATTCCTAGATGTTGAAGCTCAGGCATTGGTCTTGGGAGAGAATTATGAAGGGGGTGAGAGATATTGAGGGGGATTAGCGAGAGGGGAGGGGCCTGGACAATTTATGATTGGAGGAATTGAGATAGAGCTGGAGAAGAGGCAGAAAATGGGCTGATTGTGGAGAGAGAGGAAAAAAGAAACGAGGAAGCTGAGACTTAGGAGAAAAAGAGGACTGTAAGGGGAGAGATGGGCAAGCAGGTGTGAAAGAAATGAGGAGCAACCCCCTGCAGAGAATGAACCCATTGAGGGGTGCAACTAAATACTGGTTGAATGGGTGACTGGAAACACATAGTTGGAGAAAAAAAAGTGAGACTAAGAGGTAGAGGAAAAGGAAAATATGGGGAGAGAGATGGGATGACAGAAAGGGAAGGGAAGAGGAGGTGACAGAAAGGGAGAAGCAGAGACGGACAGACCGGCTGGGCGGCTAAGAGAACAGAGATGGGGGACCTCCAAAGGGAACCAGAGAGGCAGAGGAGAAAGAGGGCATGGGGAGACAGAGAGAAGCCGATGGGAGTGGAGACTCAGGGAACAAGAGATGAGAAAGTCAGAAACAATGGGAAAGGGACTGCCCTGGTGGCCCAGTGGTCAAGACCCCGCGCTTCCAATGCAGGAGGCGCGGCTTCCACCCGTGGTTGGGGAACTAAGATCCCACATGCCGTGTGGCTCAGCCAACGGGCAAGAAAGAAAGATGACAGAGACAGAATGAGAGACATGGAAAGAACCACACAGATGGAGAACCAGTGTGACTCAGATCGGGTGAGATGGGGTGACAGAGAAATCCAAAGGGAAAGACTGAGGGTCTGTGTAACACGGATGGCTGAACTCCCAAGCCTTGAGGGACACCCCAACACCTGCCTCCTTGGCCACCCCCCCCAGCTCCTCCAACAGACCCAACGGGGCAGGTGTGTGGGAATGGGTACATCTGCCACATCATGCAAATGAGCTCATGAATATGCAGCAGTCCATTGTCTTGCCCTGCCCCCACCCCCATCTGCTCAGGCCTGGCCCCTGGGGCCCAGGGCTGCTCAGTCCCCTTAGGGGGAGGAGGAGAGGCCCCCTACCACTCTCACTGCCCCTAGGGGAGCCTTCCCCACTCCTGGAGGGCCCAGATGGGAGGGATGGGAGGCTGGAGCAAGCGTGCCCCAGGGTTGGGGCTCACCCGGATAGAAGTCTTTGGACTTGGAGAGCTTGATGGTGGCTCCCGTCTCCTTCTGCAGCTGCACGATGGTCTGCCCACCCTTGCCGATGATAGAGCCCGCAGCGTAGCTGGGGATCAGCACCTTCAGGAAGTATTCACCTTCCTCTGCAGGGGCACACAGCAGGGAGGGGAGTCAGGAGAGAGGGGTCTTCACCTTTGGATAGTACCTCCTAGGAGGCACTGGCATGGGCTGGGCTGGAAAACCCACTGTGATCACAGTAACATACAGGAGCAAGGACTCAAGAGAACAGCAATAGGGAAACAATACACGTAATGATCCTCATTCACTCATTCATTCAGTCATTCCACCAAGAATTCCTGAGCACCTGCTCTGTGCTTGGCACTATTCTAGAGAAACAGCCATGAAGAAAACAGACAAAGATCCCTGATTTCGCAAATAAGGTCAAAAGAGTTTTAGTGATTCAGCCAAGAGCACACATTCTTCTAGAGCAGGGGAGACAAGACAGTGCATTTCATGTTGTCGGATGGCGGTAAGTACCGAGGAAACAAAAAGAGGCAAGAAAGAGGATGGGGTGCTGGACTGTCAGATCCGGTGGCTAGGAAAGCCCATCCCAAGGATACAGCATTCTTTGTTGAACAGACACTTCCATAGTACCTAATACATACTAGACTCTGTTCCGAGTAATTTACAAATATCATTTTCACACTGATGCTAAGAGGGAGGTACTTAAAAAAAAAACCAAAAACGTTCCAGAGACGAGGAAACAAAGGTGAAGGGATTTCTCCCACTCACACAGCTAGTAGATGGTGTCACGTGTGTGCTCAGTCGCTTCAGTTGTGTCCGACTCTTTGCGACCCCGTGGACTGTAGCCTGCCAGGCTCCTCTGTCCATGGGATTCTCCAGGCAAGAATACTGGAGTGGGTTGCCATGCCCTCCTCCAGGGGATCTTCCCAACCCAGGGATCGAACTCACATCTCTTGCATCTCCTGCACTGGCAGGTGGATTCATTACCATTAGCAACATCTGGGTACCCATCAGGTACCGCCTGGGTAGTGCCACCTGGGAAGTGGTAGAGCTGAGATTTGAGTCCCACCTGGCTCCAGAGTCCCTGCTCTGAACCATTAAAATACACTGTTTCCCGTCTGTGGAGGAGGGAACAGACCAGAACCACGTGGCCATGTGGAGGAAGGGCAAGTGCAAAGGCCCTGGGGTGATGGTGTGCCTGGGCTGTGAGGGTGAGATGTCTAGTGTGGCTGGGGCTGAGTGAGACAGGACGGGGAGGAAATGAGGGCTGAGAGAGGTGGGGATGGTGGTGGGGTGTTCAAGCTTGTGGACCAAGGTGGTTTTTCTTCCAGGTGAGACGGGAGCTTCGGGAAGGCTCTGAGCAGAGGAGTTCAGTTGTGTCCGACTCTTTCGTGACTCCGTGGACCATAGCCCATCAGGCTCCTCTGTCCATGGGATTTTCTAGGCAAGAGTACTGGAGTGGGTTGCCATTTTCTTCTCCAGGCAATCTTCCCAACCCAGGGATCAAACCCGCGTCTCCTGCAAGTCTCCTGCATTGCAGGCAGATTCTTTACCGCTGAGCCACCAGGGAAGCCCCATGTGTGATGTCTTAGGTTTTAAAAAGATCCCCCTGAGGCCCATGAAGGGAGCAGACTGTGACAAGCACAGGTGGAAGACCCCAGTAAAGAAGCAACTGCAATAGTCCAGGCAGGAAGTGACGGTGGTCTGACTGGTAGAAGCAATGAGGCGGGAGGGGAGCAGAAGGCTGGACTCTGGAGAGGCTCTGACACTCATTACTGACCTGGTGCTGTGTTGAGAGCTTTGCCAGCTTGATCTCACCCATTCCTCACAACCTCCCAGTGAGGGAGGGAAAATGTGCTCCATTTTATTTATTTTTTTAATTTTTCCATTGCAACATGTGCTTAGTTGCTCAGTCGTGTCTGACTCTTTGCAACCCCATGAAGCCCGCCAGGCTCCTCGGTCCATGGGGAATCTCCAGGCAAGAATACTGGAGTGGGTTGCCATACCCTCCTCCAGGGAATCTTTCCAACCCAGGGATCAAACCCAGGTCTACCACAGTGCAGACAGATTCTTTACTGTCTGAGCCACCAGGGAAGCCCAAGAACACTGGAGTGGGTAGCCTATCCCTTCTCTAGGAGATCTTCCCAACCCAGGAATCTGAATCGGACTGGGGTCTCCTGCATTGCAGGTGGATTCTTTACCAGCTGAGCTACCGGGGAAGCTCCCTCATTGCAACATAGTTTATATATATGTTTTTGTTTAGTCACTAAGTGGAGTCGGACTCTTTGTGACCCCATGGACTGAAGCCTGCCAGGCTCCTCTGTCCATGGCATATCCCAGGCAAGAATACTGGAGTGTGTTGCCATTTCCTTCTCTATTATTTTTTTTATTATTATGTTTTACTTATTTTTTATTTTTATGTTTTGATATGGGCCATTTTTTAAGGTCTTCATAGAATTTGTTACAATACTGTTTCCACTTTAAGTTTGTTTTTTCCCTGGTTTAGCTCCCCAACCAGGAATTGAACCCACACCCCCTCCATTAGAAGGCTAATTCTTAACCACTGGACCGCCAGGGAAGTCCCCTCCATTTTTACATAAGGGGAAACGGAGACACAGAGGGGCACAAAGAAGTTAAGGTACCAGCCCAAGGGCACCAAGACAGTTGCTGGGTTGAGATTCAAATGCAATTCTGATTCATTCTTGGTCCACCCATGCTTAACACTTTTCCCTGCTGGCAGCTGAAGACCAGTATGCACCAGGACAGTCTCCAAGACCCTGAGGTGGGAGGCGGCACCAAGAGTCCTTAATAAGGCTTTGGTCATTCTTTGTTATAAACCAATTTTCTTGGTCATGTGCAAAGCGCTTTGTTAATGCAGTCTCAAGGCAACTGCCTAACCTCTGCAATCTTCTAATCAAACTGTTGCCCCCGTGTCCTCCCAGGGAAAAAGTCAGGAACCTTCTAAGTCTGATTTGTGATTTGGCCCCGCCCTGTTTTCCAGCTTCACATTCTTATCTTTATCCTGGCACACTAGATCCACCTTCCTTTTTGCTCCTCAAACTTCCCTTCTCCCTCCCATCTCAGGGCCTTTGCACATTCTCTTTGCCTAGAACTCCGCTCCCCCAGGTGGCTCAGTGGTAAAGAATCCACCTGCCAGTGCAGGAGGCACAGGAGACACGGGTTCGTCCCTGGGTTGGGAAGATTCCCTGGAGGAGGAAATGGCAACCCGCTACAGTATTCTTGTCTGAAGAATTCCATGGACAGAGGAGACTGGTGGGCTACAGTCTGCAGGGTCACAAAGAATGCCCCTCCCCCAGAGAATTCCTTTTGTGCTTCAAGTCTCCCCTCAAATGTCCCATCTTGGAACTTTCCCTGGAACCCTAGGGAGGGGATGGATCTCTGTTTCAAGGCTTCAGAAGGATGTACCATGGTCCAGTGTGGGCCACGTCACTGAAGCTCTTCCTCATGTCCAGGAACTCACAAAGCACCCAGCCCATAGTAGGCATATAATAAACCTTGGGAAGGGCTTCCCTGTTGGCACGAGTGGTAAAGAATCTGCTGCCAATGCAGGAGATGCAAGCGACACAGGTTCAATCTCTGGGTCAGGAAAACCCCCTGGAAGAAAAAACGACACCCCACTACAGTATTCTTGCCTGGAAAACTTCATGGGTAGAGGAGCTTGGTGCGCTATAGTCCACAGGGCTGCAAACAGTGAGATGCGACTGAGCTCACACAAATCCTGGGAAAGAGAAGGGACAAGCCAGGCCATTTGGTTTCCGAAGCTTAAGGTCTCGGAACATCATCCCCCAGTGGCTTTCAACTTTTTCTTTTAAGCGACGGAAATGTAGTTTCAACATTTCCAGTGAAACTCCAACATCCAGAGCAGATAAAAGAGAAACTGCTCTGTTAGAAGCATGGGGCAGGGTCCTGGGGGCTGGGAGCCCTGCCCATCTCCACTTGGTCCCTTAAGATTGAAAGTTCTGGGTTCCCCGCAATTCCCTGGTGGTCCACTGGTTAGGACTCTCTATTTCCACGGAAGGGGGCACAGGTTTGATCCTTGGTCTGGGAAATAAGAACTCGTGCATTGTTGCACGGCATGACCAAAAAAAAAAAAGGAGAAAGAAAATTCTGGGTTCCCTGCCGTGTGAACACGGAGCCATGGGGGCGAGGGGCTAGATGTGGCTTTTCAGGCAAGGGAAGGAGGTCCAGAATTAAGGGGTTTCCTTTAGCCCAAGGCAATCCTCTTAAATGTGCCTAATCAGATCATTAAGCCTATTAGGTAATTAGCCCCCCAGGGTGCCTCTCCATCCATCTTCCTAAGCACCCCCCCAACAAATGACTTCCTTCCCTGAGCTCACAGAGGTGGCCCCTTGCCTGCCCTGCCCCTCAACCTGACACAGAGATGGGGCCGGTTCTCCATCTTTGGCAGGTTTAGAAGCACGGGGAGGGTTTCTCACAAGAACTCCATCCTCTTTCCTTCTTTGATTTCATTCCCCATCTTTTCTCCAGCCAGGGCCACTTCCTCACCTTCCCTCTTGAAGACTGTTCCACAGAAAACTGGGGACCCCCTCACTCCCCTCGCTCACACTTCCTCAGGTTTCATCTGAGAAGCCCTGAATGAAATGACAGAAACAGCCCTCAACTGAGCGCCGACTTCTGTCACTGACGGGTGGTGTGGCCTTGGGTGAGTCACCTCACTTCTTTGGGCCTCTGTTTTTTTCATCTCTAAAATGGGGACAGGATAGCGCTGTCTTCTGGGGTTAACTGTCATTCATTCAATGCTCATTCGTGGAGTACTTAGGATGGTCTCAGGCACGTAGACCACTTTAGAAATGTCAGGTGTCATCATCATCATAATCATCATTTTTACTATTACCTATTTCATGAACACAGGCAAAGCTCTTATCACAGCATCTGGCACACTAAGTGCTCTATCAATGTAGAAATGCGCCTCGAAGGTTTGGGGTTTTGTAGGAAATAGGAGGATGAGGGGATGCCACTTCCTTCATCACCTCTCCTCAGGCTTCTCCCTGCTTTTTGGAGGAGGAACGTGTTCTCATTGATAAGAAACTAGGCTCTGCTTCCACTCGCCTTCCAGCATCTACCTCTCTTCCTGAATTGTTACATCCCTCTGTACTATTATTTCCTTGCTCTTTCTCTCCCTCCCTTCCTTTCTCCCTCCCTCCCTCCAACAAATCCTTCCTGAGCATCCACTACGTGCCAGGCCTTGTTTTAGATCCTGGGGACATAGCAGAGAACAAGACAGACAGTCCATGCCTTTTAAGTCCCTTCCCTCTTAAAATGTAAATGCATCTATTTAAAGAGGACATTGAAAAAAATTATTGCTAATAGAGTTTGAAGGACTGGTTATATTTTTTTCCTCCCAAAGCACATTCATCTAAACCCAAAATGATTCCCCTGAAAAAGTCTGTCCACAGAATCCCTGCTTAAACCACCTTGTGGGTGCCTGGTGGTCCCTATATCAGACTAGTGGAAGTTTGGAGGCCCTTCTCAGAGATCAGGGTCCTACAGAGAGTGACCAGCCGAGACCTCCCACCTGTAGAAGCTCAGAATTCTAAGGTCCTGGAGTCCCCATGGCAGCCCACAGTCTGCTCTAGTGCTCTTCAGATTCTTCTTCATTTCCCATCGTGGGACGCTCACCTCCTCCAGGAAGGAGCCAGGCTTCTATCTACCAGCCTGCCTCGAAGCAAAGGGCAGACACGAGACATCAGCTGAACCCAGAAGCCCCTGGATCTCACATATCCCACCCTGTTTGAACCACCAAGGTTCTGCCTGTGAAAAAGTTCTTTCTACTGAAGCAAAATGCCAGAACTTTCCACCCACCCACCGTTCCCCAACCCCCTTAAGCTTTTCCCTTGGGGTCCAGATAGTTGCTGCCTCTACACAGGACGGCGACTAAAGATGCCAATTTCAGCTCTCCTGGTTCCCCTCTACTGCAGTTTCAATATTTCCACCTTGGGATCGGGCTGTCTTTTCTTCTTCTAGTCATTCTGGGTTTCTGGTCTCCTCCACTCCCATGTACCTGATCCTCAGAAAAGCTTATAAAGGCTTCCAACAAGGAACCAATACTCCTCTACCTCCATAAATAATGTTGACTTACCCAAGACATTTGGGGTGCTATGTATGGGGAGAGTGGCCCTCTTTTTCTGTATTTTTTTGGCTGTGTTGTATGGCTTGTAGGATCTTAGTCCCCTGACCAGGGATTGAACCCACGCCCTTGGCAGTGAAAGCACAGATTCCTAACCACTGGACCACCAGGGAATTCCCAAGAGTGGCACTTTTTACTCAGCATTGACACGGAAAGATGGTATGGATGCAGGACAGGGCTGTTCACTACACAGGTAGGACAGAAGTGAATGCAGCAGAGGTGGGGTTTTTGGTGACTGTATGTTTGGGGGGAACCAAAGTAGGGGTGTTGTACTTATGGTACCTGCTCTTGTGTGGGGGTAGGGGTGGAAGCATCAATGTGTTCTGTGAGGTCTGAGGAGGCTGGGGTGGGATGCTGATATTGTCACTGGGAGTGTGTGAGGAAAAGCTGGTGGTGGAAAAGATGCTGGGGTGTGGTCGGTACCACTGAGGAGGGGCGGGACATTGGTGGGTGATGTCTTTCTGTGAATGATGGTGCTGCCCGTCCTTGCGAGAGATATAATACAACCAAGACATGCTTCTGAAGGGATGAGATGCTGAGAGGTGCGATGCTGTCTTTGAGCTGTGACACTCTCTCCGACAGATAGATGGACAGGGCGTGATTTCCTTTGGGCAAATCACCAGTGGATGGTGAATCAGGAACGTGACATTCTCCAGAGCAGTAATAATAATAACGATGGCTATTGTTTATTGAGAGCTTACTCAGTCTGCCAGACCTGATACTGTGTATCAAGCATCTTGCTGAATTCACACAACGGCACTGAACCCACATACACAATCTCACTGAACCCACACGACAGCCTGGAGTGGTAGAGGTGGATATTACAGTTCCCATTTTCCAAATGAGGAGACTGAGGCTCGGAGCAGTGAAAGAATGTGCCCAAGGGTCACACACCAAGCACACGGCAGTGACGAGAGGAACCCTGGAGGCTCTCACTCTAGGGCTAGTAACCTTGGTGATAACTGTGTTAAAGATCGAGGATCTCAGGAGCAAGGCCTGGCTGGTGTCAGCTATGACTGGGGTGTGAGGTCTGTGTGCGTGTGTATGGGGGAGTTGATGTTTCTGTAAATGTAGGGGTGACAGGGATGGGAATACAGTCAGGTGTATAGGGGGCAGTCCAGTGGCACCTTAAGAATTATCATCTGTGGGACTTCTCTAGTGGCCCAGTGGTTAGGATTCCGTGCTTTCACTGGCAGGGTCTGAGTTCGATCCCTGGTTAGGGAACCAAGATCCCACATGCCTCATGGTATGGCCAAAAAAAAAAAAAGAGTTATCGTCTGTACTCAAGGGGGACATTCTTTGTTACTGTGCCACCAGACCAGGACTATGTTTCTCTGGTGAATTCCCAACTGGAGCCTCCACTCAGCCTCCTCGTTCACGCCTGCCTGTCCGTAGTGCCCAGAAGCCGCTTTTAACAGCCACCATCTCCTCTACAAGCCCCTAAGCTGGCCCCATGGGCAGGAGTTCAGTCTGCTGGGACTTACTACAAAAATTTCTTACCCCCGACCCTCAGTTTCCTCGACGGAAAATGGGGTTCACTATAGTGTCTACTCATCCAATGGACCCAGCCTCCCGAGTTCAAATCCCGGCTCTGCCTCTTATTCACTAACTAACCTTGGGCAAGTTAATTAACCTCTCTGTGCCTCAATGTGTCACCTATAAGATGGGTAACATAACAGAATTGTAAGGATTATTAAATGATTGAGTGCCAAGTGTTTTCCATAATACTTCTGATGTACTGTGGCGCCATAAATGTCATTGTTACAATTTACTATTATTATTATCATCAGATCATAGAGTTTTGGGAGAATTAAATGAAATACTGCATGTAAGGTATTAAGCAATAAAATTGGTAGCTACTATCATCATTCTGATTATTTTTATTTCCCCATTTGGCAGATGGTGACACTGAAGCTCAGAAAAGGAGTGAGGTTGACCCAGCATCCCACAGACATGAAAGAATTATTGGAAGGAGCCCTCAATTTTGAGATGAAAAGTCCTGGACGCTTGCCCAGCTCTGCCCCTGAGCATTTCTGTAAACGGAGGACCGTCCTTTCGTATCTCCTGGCCTCAGTTTCCCCTGGGCCAACAGACGGGAGGTGGACCAGTCGGGAGGACAGGGTCTCTAAGGCTTCATCTGTTTCCCCCCTGCTGGAGGAGGGCTGAGCACATGGGAACCGGGCAGCCCAGGGTTGGAGAGATCCCAGTTCCCCCACTTATGAGCTGTGTGACTTCAGGCAAGTGGCTTCATTTTGCTGAGCCTCAGTTTTCCTCATCTGAAAAAGCAGCTCAAATCATCTCCCCTGAGGATTGAATTGGGAGATTACTCCATGTTTCAGAGCCTGAGTCGTAGTAGGTGCCAAACGCTAGGACTTTACTGTCCTTGGCAGCATCACTGTTAAATGGTGCCGTTTTGCTCTGACTGCTCAGATTTTGAACATCTCAGCCCCTTTAAGAGAAGACAGGGATGAGATCTCTTCCCTCCCCCCAGCAGGGGCAGGGCTGGACCACCGGACTGGGCTCAGGACTGACCGCCTGGGTCCCCAGACCCTCTCCAGGACTGGGAATGGCAGTGAGGCAGGAAGGAGGCGAGGAAGTGGCCGGGACACATTCATGCGTGTGCTGGGGGTGGGGGAGCAGGAAGAAGGACAGGAAACTCCCTCCCACCCCTCCCCCAACTTCCCTTTCCTTCAATTTCTGCTGGACACCCTCAAAGGCAGCCAGGGGTTCCCCGATTCCTATCTCACCTGGACAGGGGTGGCAGGGGGCTGGGATGGGAAGAAGAGATTCAGCTCCCCGTCATCCAAGGAGAGGAGGTGGGAGGTCCCCACCGCACCCACTAGAAGAGTTTCGCTCTGCCCCAGGCCACCCCTTTCCCATCCGGAGGAAGAGGCCAGAGGAAGCGTTAAGATTTTGGCCAAGGTGACCGCTGGGAGGGGCATGTCTGCTCTGGGGTCTCCCTCCTTCCGGGGAGTTAATAGGCTGGGCTCTCTGAGTCCCCTGACAAACCCTACCCCACGGGCAGACATACACCTAGAGTTTCCAGCTCGGCTTTTATTCTCTGGTCCACATACCTCTTCACACACACACTGTGAGGGTCCCTCTTGTCTTCTAAACACACCCTTTATGTGTTGTCAAACATTCAGCCATCACGCACATACATACACACACTCTCTCCCTTGTCATACGTACAGAGAATCATCCCCACACCAACCATTTCACACACAACCCCTTGTTACACATATATACACACTCAGGTGTCACACACAGACCTTCCCTTTTCACACCCCTTAGGTGTCACATGCACACATTCCTGCTCCCTGTCACATGGGCCCCATCCTTCCCTCTCCTTGTTACACACCCTCCTGAATTTCACCCAGCCTCTCCCCCGCCATACACCCACCTTCCCTGTTGCACACACCCCCTCTGATGTCACCGTTGCACACCTCCATGTGTCACACCCAGCCACAGCCTCTCTGGAGTCACACCCACACTCTTTTCTTGTCATATACCCTCACCAGCTTCTCCTGGTCCCACCCCACCCGGGACACGCCTGTGTCACACACACTGAACTGCCTTCTTCTCATCCACAAGGCCTCTCATGGCTCATACCCAGAGCCGGCCCATTCGGCAGGCAGCCCACACACACCCCCTTGCATGTCACACAGACCCTCTCTCTCATGTGTCACACTCTTCCACAGTCCCCTCTGGGGTGACATGCACACACTTGTCACACATACCCTTCCGAGGGTCTCAAACATGAAGCCCAGCCCCTTTCATTTCTTACACACACACACACACACACACACACACACCCTTCTTCCTGTCATATCCATGATCCCTAATGTCACACATCCAGGCCTTACAGGGCTAACACGTATACACATGAACACACACACACACCTGTCCCAACCACACATTCTCTCACTGAGCTTTCCACACCCACCCTTTCCCCCATGTCACCCAACACACCCACCCAGCTTGTCCCCAGCACAATCCCGCCCGTGGCCCACACATGCCTCCCTCGGGCGCAACCCTGGCTCAGGACATCCCCAGGGAGGCTCCGGGTCCACAGGCCTCCTCAGCTCCTTCCCCTCCCCCCGCCAGGACACGCCAGCTTGGGAACACCCCTGCCCCGAAACGGTCACATCACACACCCCTCAAGGACACAGAGACACCCGCTCGGAGGGACCCACGCCCCCCATCCTTTGCGCGCCCCCAAGGACACTTACCACCCCCTCCCCCTCAGCCCCTCTCATCGCAGACAAAGCTCCCGGCCCCGGGCCCGCGGCGAGAGGGGGAAGGGGGCCGGTTCCCTCCCCAACTCCCCTCTCCTTTCCAGTCTAGGGAGGGGCGCCCTTCCCCTCCCCTGAGCCCTTGCACCTGCCGTTTGCGGGGGAGGGCGGTGGAGAAAGGCGAGGCCCCCGCCCGTTCCCCCGCGCCGAACCGCGGCCCCTTCTCACCTCCCGTGTTGCTGCGCTTGGTGCAGACCACCTCGGGGGGCGTTTCGAGGGGCCTCTTGCGGGAATCCGGGGCCTCGGGCTCCATGGGGGGGGCCTGGGGCGGCGGCTGCTGCTGCTGCGGCGGCTGCGGCGGCGACGGCGGCGGCTGCTGGGGAGGCTGGGGCTGCGGCGGCGGCGGCGGCGGGGGCGGCGGCGGCTGCGGGGCCGCGGAGGCCGTGAAGAGGCCGTGCACCGCGCCGGCGGCCATCATCCTCATGGTGGGGGGGGGGCGGGGGGACGGGGGAGGGGGAGGGGAGGGGATGTGGGAGGGGGAGGGGGCGGCGGCGGCGGGATGGGGGAGGGGGAACCCCGGAGAGGGGAGGAGGGAGGGAGCTGGTTCTGGGGGGCTGACAGAGCCCGGAGAGCGGATGTGAGCGGGACAGGAGGGAAAAGGGGGTCTCGGAGAGGACCCAGAGAGAACTGAGGGGTGGGGTCTGTCGCAAGATCACAGAGGCCGGGGACTGGCCACGCCACTGGAGGGGACGGGACCCCCTTCTTTGCTCCCCGGGCAGAGGGCCGAGCCCCCCAGACCCTGCCCGGGGCGGGGGGCCGGAGGAACGGGGCCGGAGGTAGGAGGCGGAGGCGGCCGCTAGTGGGGACCCGGGGGGCGGCGAGCGCGGGCGGCAGCAGCGGCTGGGCTGGCGGTGGTTGCTGGCCCGAGCATCTTCTTCCCGGAGACTCCCACAGCGGCCTGGCCCCTCCCACCAGCGCAAGGTCACGCCCATGCAGGTCAGGGCCACGCCCTTCGGCGCCCCATTGGTCTGCCCTTGAAGCCTGGACCACGCCCCCTGGGCTGACCACGCCCCTCCCCTCAGGCACTAGAGGGACCAGGCTACAGTAAGGACCCTAAGCTCCTTCGCACGTTCCCCACCCCTCGCCGTAATGAGCGTTTATTGAGCACTTACCGTGTGCCAGGTCCGGTTCTCAGTAAGCACGTCACAAACATTTAACCTTACAGCAACCCACTCTGTGAGGTATTCCTGTTATCTCCATTTTACTGATGAGGAAACTGAGCCTCAGTCACCGGACATCACTTGGTCGCGATAAGAAAGCCTGCTTCACATATCTCCCACCCCTGACAGCAGGAAATTGTTCCTCAAATCTTTCTTCTCTCACTTGAAGAATCAACAAAGTTAACTGCAAGGGCTCAGGGAATTGACTCAATGGACACCTGACTCAAAACATGGAGCGCTGATCCTAGTACCCAGCTGACAGTTCAGTCGGTAGCACTTAACAAACCTTCCAAATGCCAGGCACTGTCCCGAACACTGGGATACAACAGGGAACGAAACAGTTTTGGCCCTTAAAGAGTAAGTATTACTATACATGGCATTAAGAAAACCTGATTTTCAGATGACAAGATGGAGGCCCAGGAACTTGGAGTGTGTCTTGTCCGAGGGCACACAGGTAGATAGAGGGAAAACTGGGATTAAAGCACAGGACAAGCTTAATTTCAGAGCCCAAAGTCACTATAAGTAGAGGGCCCTTCCTGAGAATGGATCATTGCTAATATTCGATTTTGTCTGATACATGAAGATTTTCTTCTTCCTGAATTTCTGGTCTCCAAGGATTTTTTTTTTCTTCCTAGGTCAGCCAGAGGTAAGATTTGGCTCAGAGGGGGCTTGAATGGGGGTAACTGTGGCAGCTGGGGGCCTCCTCCTTCTGCTCCGTCCCACTCCTGTCCCTCCTCTTCCACGCTCTCAGGTCCCCAGGATGAGATGGGGAAGGTAGCAGATGGCCTGGGGTGGATGGGGTGGCTGCCCATCTGTCCCCTCCCCCTGCATTGTCCCCAGAGCCAAGGGGGATGGGAGGGGGTCGTGGTCCACTGCAGTCTGGATCCTCCCCTTCCATCTTCTTGGAGGGAGCTGAGGAGCTGGTTGCCATGGAGACAGGGAAGAGGCAGGGGGATGTAGGGAGATACTGGGGTCAGGCAGAGATCCACACTTTCGACCATTCAGGCCACATATACTCACATCACACAGGTATATATACCCAAACATCCATGGAGTCAGATGTGAAGGTCCCCCCAACACAGAGTCACACGGGGCCCCTCTGCAGATACACAGGTGCACACTCAATAGTTTGACACAGGCACACTCTGATATATGAAGACTCACAGGAAATAGGCATACACTAACACACGGACACACAGATGCCCATAATACATAATGTGCATTCACTCATGTGGACCCAAAGCCACACCACAGGCTCTCATGCACAAAAAGATACATATCTGATATCTGAGTGTGTCCCTGGTGCCCCTGTTCAGAGCCAAAACAACTCCACACTTGGCCACACACACACTGAGAAGTTACAAGTATATGATCAAAACCACAAGACATACACAGCCTATGTTACATAAGGCATACATGCTAGGGACATGTGATGTACAGACTGACAGGCTCACTTATGTCTTCTACACTAATTGGGGAATCACACACATTTAGATACGTAGCCCATGTAGACTAAAGCACAAAATGCACGGGACTTCACAGGCTACTCAGCGACACTTGTAACACACACGAGTTCTGTGTGCAGCTCAGCCCCCACCCTCAAGTCATGCCTGCAGTCCCAGCTCCACACCGCACCCCCCCACAAGCTCTCCCGTTTGGACACATACAACAGCACGGTCGGTCACGCACTCACACTCACACACAAACACAAACCTCCTCCTAGATATTTTTAAACCCAGGCTAGTTCTGCTGCTATGGCAACCGCCCCAAACCCATCGCCATAGCAACCTAACGTCAGCTTTCCAAGCACCAAATCCTGGGGGATTGCAGGGCCCCAGTCAGAGGCTGATGGAGGGGGTTGTTGCACCCTCTGCCATCATCTGTGCCACCCCAGTAACCTCACCTTAGACCCTTTAGGGAAGCACTCACCCTAGGCTGTAGAAGGAGGGCTATAAGACCCCTGGACAGAGCTGCAGGTGAGGGCAGGTCTCAACTAGCTTTGTCCTCCTGCCCCATCAGAACTTTATGGAAGGGCTCATGGGACAAAGGTCAACCTGGGCTGGACACACACAAGCCTAGCTTTGAAACCTAGCTCTGCCATTTACCTGCTGTGTGGCTTGGGCATGTCCTTACCCTCTCTGAGTCAGTTTTTCTTAATTTGGAAAATGTTCTTGCTGCTGATGCTCACATCCTGAAGGACTATTCTGACTTAGTGGTTAGAAGCTCAGGCAAATTTGCATCCACATTCTGACTCTCCCACTTCCTAGCTGTGCTAACTCAGGCAAGAACCTCCTCTTCTCTGTGACAAAGTTGGGGGGCAAATAGCAGTCAAATTTCACAGGGCAATTGGGAAATTCCCAATCAAGGAGTGTGGCCACTGATCTAAGAACTTTGCACAAATCCCAATGTATTTAAGTCTTAAGCATGGCTTCATGGGTAGGTATTATTATCATTCCTATTTTGCAAAAAAGGAAATTGAGGCTCAGCGAGCTTGCCTGGGATCACACAGCTACAAAGTTTTGAAGCAGGTTATTTGAAGCCAGGCAGTCAAAGATGCTTCCTTAGCCATTTATCTCTCTTGACTCAAAAAGAGTGGATTCTTGGAAATGCTTTCTAGCCTCAGTTTTCTAACCTGAAAAATGGGGGTTCAAACAGTACGGCTGGATGGGGTGTTGAAGAATTTGATGGGCTCTGGAGATAAGTTGTTCTTCGGTTTGGTGGGGAAGAGACTGGGAGGGGCAGGGTAAGAGGGCAAG
Organism: Bos indicus; assembly: GCF_029378745.1. Taxonomy (NCBI): domain Eukaryota; kingdom Metazoa; phylum Chordata; class Mammalia; order Artiodactyla; family Bovidae; genus Bos; species Bos indicus. Next base: position 54,015,118 of record NC_091777.1, read on the forward strand.
TGGGCAGGCTCAAGAGGGAGGTTGGCTGGGACCTGAGCCCTGCTCTCCTTCTTCCCAGCCTGGGGACCTCAGACTTGAGCGTTCTCCAGTATGAGCCTCAGTCTCGCCATCGGTCAACTGCGAGTCTTAACAGTGCTCCCAGTGTGGCTCAGAGTCCAAGACGAAAGCAGGTAAAATCACTTGGCGTGGGTCCCAGCAAAGAGAGAAATCTAAGCTGATATTAACATTATCCATCCAGTCTGTGCATGGGATTTACGAGAGGCAGTCTGTGTAGTGCAGGGTTTGGCAAAATATTTTGACCCACAGTAAGAAACACATTTCCATCATGATTCCAATGCATGAAACACTGAGACAAAAGTTTCTTGAAATCATACTTCTCCTGTACCTTCATCCATACTATGTCTATACTATGGTGCCCAGACTCTGATCCATTTTAGACTATTGAAAAATGCTGGTTGATTCTACGGTCTGCTCACAGTATGAAAGACCCTGGTGGGGAGGTTTCAAGGTGGAAATCCTGGCGTCATTGGAGGATTTTAAGCAGCGGAGTAACATGGGAATTAAAAGGCTAGTGGAGGGGAAGGGGCCAGCCTGGGGTCTGTTTGAGCCCAACAGACCCTAGACAGGAGGGGCTTTTTGCCTGAATGCCAGTAGGGGCAGGGGAGGTGGAGGGGTGTGATCTCTTTGCAGGGACACATGCCAAGTGATTTTACCTGTTTTGATCTTGGACTCTCGGCCACACCGGGAGCACTGTCAGGGTACATAGAATAGTTAATGTGGTGGATTGAACACAGTGTATTGTGGTTATGAGCATCAAACCGAAAGGCAAATCTTCACTCAGTCCATCCAACAAAGAAATTTTTGAGCACTTACTACATGTTGGACATTGTTCTAGGCACTGGAGGTGGGGCAGTGAACAAAACAGACACCAATTCCTGACCTCACAAGCTCATGTTTCAGGGAGGTAGAGGATAAAAAGCAAAAGAAGTAACATACAGTCTGTTGGATGATGGTAAGTGCCACGGAGAAAAATAACACCAAGGAGAGATGAGGGATTGGGGTGCAGGGAATGGGAGGGAGGCTGAAGTTTTGTTTTGTTTTTTTTCTTTTGAATGAGCCAAGCAGCTTATGGGATCTTAGTTCTCTGACCAGGGATTGAACCCGGGCCCTTGTCAGTGAAAGGGCAGAGCCCTAACCCTGAGACTGCCAGGGAATTCTCTACAATTTTAAATTGAGTGAGTGACAAGGAAGACCTCGCCAAGGAGGTGACCTTGGAGCAGAAGAGGAAGAAGGTGAGACAGCGAGCCATGTGGGTCTCTGGAGGAAGACAGGGTGCAAAGGCCCTGAGGCTGGAGTGCACCTGGCTTGTTGGAGGAAAAAGGAGGCTCCCAGGGAAGCTAGAGAAGAGTTGGGGAGGGGAGAGCAGGAGGGGTCAAGGCCGAGAGGAGTTAGAAAGGGAACACTGTGTCTGCTTTGAGGACCATTGTAAAGACTTGGCTTTGACTTCGAGTTAGATGGGCACAGTGGGAGGATTTGGAGGAAGGATTTGAGTCAACCTACAGTTTTTTTTTTTTTTTAATTTAATACTAGCAATGACTTTCTTTTTCTAAAAATTTATTTATTTGGCTGTGCTGGGTCTTAGTTGCAGCATGTGAACTCAATTGCAGCTTGTGGGATCTACTTCCCTGACTAGGGATCAAACCTGGGCCCCTTGCATTGGGAAGCACAAGTCTTAGCCACTGAACACCCAGGGAGGTCCCTGAGTTAGGTTTTATCACAAGCTCTTTCTGGCTGTACATGAAGGACACTATGTGGGGGGCTGGGGAAGAAGTAAGGAGCCCAGGGAGGAGACGATGGTGACCATCCAGGTGAGAGGTGCTGATGGCTGGACCGGGGCGGTAGATAGCGCAGCTGGGGAGATAACGCTGGAGTCCCTGTTCACCCGTGTGACTTTCGACTGATCATTACATCTCTCCAGAACCTCTGTTTCCCGGTTTTCGGATGGGAGTGATAATAAAGCACCTACCTCTCAGGGCTCCTGTCTGGTCTCCGTGTGATAGAGTGTGGACAGCCGTTAGCACAGCACCACAAACGTGGCCTGCCATTGTCACCGACATTATCTGCAAGGTTCCTGGACCAGGGAGGATCTGTGTCCTGTCCAGTGGAGCAAGGATGGGCTTTGGGAGGTGGGATGAAGAGAGGAAGTCTGATCTTGTGGGATTTGTGTTTACCTGAGTCAGAGAACCTTAGAGCAAAAATTCTTGTGCTGAGAGAGACTTGAAGGTCTTTTATTCCTCATAGCTGTGTGTGTGTGTGTGTGTGTGTGTGTGTGTGTGTGTGTGTGTGTGTGTAGGATGAGGAAGTGAAGATCCAGAGAACAGCTTTATCTTGCTGGGAGCCCACGGTTAGCTGGAGGCTGAGCCAGGGCTAGAGTCCATCCCCACCTGTGTTCCCCATCCTGGGTGCCTCTCTGGTGATCACGCCTTCTGACCACATCTCTCCCTCCCCCTCTGCCCCAGCCTCAACATCTTCCTGGGACTTCCTACTGCCTGTGGGATAAATTCCAAACTCTCCCAGTCTCTCGGGCCAAAACCTTGCATTCGCCCTTGGCGTCCCCTCTTTCCCTCACACCCACATCCAATCTGTCAGCAAACCTTGGCTGTGGCACCTTTAGATTTCAAATCTGACCTCCGTCTCGCTGCCTCTATCAACACGACCAAGGTCCACACCCCCCCGTCTGGGTTCTCAACGGGAGCCCCTGTCCTGAGCTCCTCACTTCTGCCCATCCTCGCCTCTCCTTTTGACAGCAGCTGGAGCCAACCTTTAAAAAGGCAAGTCAGGGACTTCCCTGGGGGTCCGGTGGTTTCCACTTTAGGAGGTGCATGCAGGTTGGATCCCTGGTCTGGGAACTAAGATGCCATGTGCTAAGCACCCAAAATTAAAGGCAAATCAGATCACACACTGTGTTGTATGCAAGAGAAATAAAACTGGGGTCTCTGTAAGAACACTGAGGAGTAATATAGAATTCTTGCCTTAAGCTTGGTGGAGGGAGGTGAAGCTTTTGTGCCATCTCTCACATGCTGTGGATAGGGAAACCGAGAAATGAAGTCACTTGCTGCAGAGCTAGGAATTGAACCCTGGCAGCCTGGCTGCTGAAGTCACCCGCACCCCCCCAACTACCGCTTCACTCTACTCTACTACTTCTCTCCCTCTCGAGTCCTTCTCTTCTCAGTCAAATTTTCTAGGTACACGCCCACCCCCTCCATCATCTCTCCCCTCCCTGGGAACATCTACGATTCTCAGGCTTAAAACCACAAGTGCAAAGACTGAAGCTGATTTCTGCACAATCATCTTTGGTGGGATTTAATTTTAGTCATTTCCCTTCCTTGGTCTTCCTCCTCCTGTAAGCACCCACTCTAGTGTGCTTAATTTTTGGCCTCCAATCTTTCTTCTACTCTTTTACAAAGATCCCTGTGTATCCTTAAGGTCAGTTTTGTTGTCTGTGTTTTAAATTTGCAAAATATCACTTAGTGACGAACCTCATTATCTTTCTTTTCTGAGCGCTCTAATGTGGCTGTGCTTATTTCCAGCTCCTGTGGAGTGAGTCTTTTTTTTTATTATTATTATTAAAAAAAAATTTTTTTTGGCTGTGCAGCATGTGGGATCTCAGGTCCCTCACCAGGGATGGAACCCACATCCCCTGCACTGGAAGCGTGGAATCTTAACCACTGCACCACCAGAGAAGTCCCAGGAATGAGTCTTACAGACTCTGAAGGGGCTGTCCGTGTTCAAGTCCCAGCCCAGGAGCCCACTAGCTGAATGACCTGGGGCAAGTTATGAACCTCTCTGTGCTTGTAAAATGAGGGTTGTTAAATCGTGGTAGGCTTCCTTGGTGGCTCAGACAGGAAAGAATCCATCTGCAATATGGGAGACCTGGGTTTGATCCCTGGGTTGGGAAAATCCCCTGGAGGAGGGCATGGCAATCCACTCCGGTATTCTTGCCTGGAGAATCCCCATGGACAGAGGAGCCTGGCAGGCTATAGTCCATGGTGTTGCAAAGAGTCAGACATGACTGAGTGACTATGCACAAATCATGGTACCTTTCTCACTAGATTGTTGCAAGCTGACATCTTAAAGCATTACTAGGAATGGCATCAATGTCAACTTCTACCTCTTTTTATGGGCTGTCCCAGGATATATTTTATATTCTACTTTAAAAAATTATTTTATTGAATTATAAATGATTTACACTCCACTGCTTGAGATTTCCTTGGTGGCTCAGATAGTGGAGAATCTGCCTGCAATGTGGGAGACCCAGCTTTGATCCCTGAGTTGGGAAGATCCCCTGGAGAAGGAAATGGCAACCTGCTCCAGTATTCTTGCCTGGGAAATCCCACGGACGGAGGAGCTTGGCAGGCTATAGTCCAAGGGGTCGGAAAGAGTCAGACTCGACTGAGTGACTAACACTCTTGAGACTTAATGATGGGACATGAAATTCCTTCCAACTCTTTGCTACCTAAAGTCCACTCAAGGCTCATACTCATACCCACCTCATTTGGACGTTAGGGAAATCAGATTGTCTGGCATTCTCAGATTCAATTTCTCAAAGTATTGCCAGATTATTCTCTAGAAAGGATACACCTATTAATACTTCAGTGCCCAATGACCTATTCTTCCACATACTTCTCCAGAGCTTGGTGTTCTTAGACTGTCTTATTTTCAATCTAATGGATTTGAAAGTATGGCTTTATGTACTTTCTTATGTAGATCAGTTAAGCCTCTCTGGGTTGCTTTAGTTTTCATCTCTACCTAGAATAACTACAAACTCACCTCTGTGCGTGTGCATGTGTGTGTCTCTGAGTATTAACACTTTAAGGTTTCAGCCACTGTCACAACCACAAGGCAGCATAATAGTACCTCCTGCGACTTCCCTGGTGGTCCACGGGCCAAGACTCCGAGCTTCCAATGCAGGATGTGCAGGTTTGATCCCTGGTGAGGGAACTGGAATCCCACATACCACACGCCATGGCCCCAAAGAAGAAGAATAGTACCTCCTTTTTAGTATCATTAAGAGGATTCAGGGTGATGATAACAGCCACTCTTTATTATGTGTTAACTACATAGCAGGAGAAGGCAATGGCAGCCCACTCCAGTACTCTTGCCTGGAAAATCCCATGGGCAGAGGAGCCTGGTGGGCTGCAGTCCATGGGGTCGCCAAGAGTCGGACACGACTTCACTTTCACTTTTTACTTTCATGCATTGGAGAAGGAAATGGCAACCCATTCCAGTGTTCTTGCCTGGAGAATCCCAGGGACAGGGGAGCCTGGTGGGCTGCTGTCTATGGGGTCGCACAGAGTCGGACACGACTGAAGCGATTTAGCAGCAGCAGCAGCAGCAACTACATAGCACTGTGCTCAGGATTTTACCTGTAGTAACTCATGCATTCCTCACAAAAACACTACAAGACACATACTCCTGGTATCACTCTCATTTTACAGATGAGAAAACTGACACACAGAGAAATTGACTCAAAGGAGTAGAGCTGAATTCAAACCCAGGCAGACACACTCATTCACCACCTCATTGCCTCTGAATGAGTTGATGCAGGAAAGACACCTAGGGCTTAATGAAGGCTCTGAATTATCACAGCTGTAATCATCACACAGGACAATCCAGAGGGGGTTGAGGGATGTTTGCTAATTGCCTTGGCAAATTGGATAATGGATTCAGCTTTTGGGACATTTTACAAGTATAGTAATAATAGCATCTCACATAAAAAAATCATGTTAGAGTGTGTGAAACTTGAAAGAGACTCACAGGGACCTCTGTTCCCCAATTGTAAAGGGATAAAGTTTGACAAAATCCTGATCCCTGTTCTTTTCACAGCCCCTCAGTTTTCCAAAATCAAAGCACTTACAACGATCACAGACGCCTTCCTTCCCAGCACTCACCAGGTACCAGCTCCTGTCCCCAGCTTTTATGTGAATGAGATCGGCAGGCAATTCTCACCTAACTCTGGTTCTCATCTGCCGTGTATTTGCACCTGCTGAACATGCCTGGACAAAAACACACACTTCATTGAATCTGGATTTACCGTAATTTCCTCCGGGAAGCCCTGCTTATATCCATTCACTCTCCCACAATCCTGGAAGCATATTTCATATATTCTCCTCCTTCCTTCAACCTCAACATCTCTTCCCTGGCATCACTCTCACCCTTGACCCCGTTCTTGTTTTAAATCCATCAGAAAAGAATTTCTGCATATTCCTAGCAACTACCAGCTAGGAAGCTGGTGTCACAGCTACCAGCACCAGGGACCCTGTTCTCTCCCTTCCCTCTTGCTAAAGCTGGGAAACCCTCCTTGCCAAGAACACTTCCCATCCCCTCTTGCTACTGCTGCTGCTGCTAAGTCACGTCAGATGTGTCCAACTCTGTGCGACCCCACAGACAGCAGCCCACCAGGCTCCCCCGTCCCTGGGATTCTCCAGGCAAGAACACTGGAGTGGGTTGCCATTTCCTTCTCCAGTGCATGAAAGTGAAAAGTCAAAGTGAAGTTGCTCATTTGTGTCCAGACTCTTAGCGACTCCATGGACTGTAGCCTACCAGGCTCCTCCATCCATGGGATTTCCCAGGCAAGAGTAATGGAGTGGGTTGCCATTGCTTTCTCCACCTCTTGCTACTCAGGGCTGTAAATCAAGCAATTCTTTCCTCTCCTGCATCATCAATTCTCCCTTCTCTTCCAGATCATCTCATTGGCATAAAAACACTCTCTAACACAGACAAGCTTTTTAAACCCCATTCAGCTATAGCTCCAGTGTTCTGCTGCCTTTTACAACAAAAAAACCCTCCAAAAAAGTCATCTGTACCAATGTCTCCAATTCCTTTTCTCCAATCCTTGAATCATTCCAGTTAGGGTCTGGCTCCACCAGTTGGCCAGATCAACTCTTGAGGTTACCAGGAACCTCTCTCTGTGATTCAACCCAATAGTTAAGTGACATGCCTGCATATTACTTGAGCCTTCTTGTGGACAGTCACACCCTCTTCCTAGGTTGATTTTCTTCCCTTGACTTCTAAGACACCCCACTCTCATGAATTCTCTCCTAGCTCAGCGGCTGCTCCTTTTCAGACGTCTCTGTTGTTTCTTCCTCATCTTTGGGGTCTTTAAACATTGGAGGGTCTTGGGGGCTCAGTCCTTGGTTCTGTTCTTTTTTTTTCTTTCCACTTACTCCTTTGGGGATGGCTTCCCAAATTCATTCATCCATCCATCTATCTATTGATTATCTATTTATCAACTGTTGCTCTTTCATCTATCTATATTTCTATCTCATATTTATCCTATTTATCTAGCTATTGATCATTCATCTATCAACTATCCACCTATACTATCTATTGATCATCTTATCAACTATCTATCTGTATCTATCCTGCTTATCTATTTTATTTTATCTATCTATCTATTTAGGTTAGACCTCATCCTTGAATTCAGACTCATCAGTTCAGCTACCCTCTCAACACTTTAACTTGGAAATCTATTAGGTACCTCAACACATCTAAAGCCAAACTCCCGATCCCCGTTCGCCCCCCTGTCTCCCCCACCTGTTATTCATCTAAACTCAATAAATGGGAACTTCATCTTGGCAGCTTCTCTGCTCAAAAACCTTGCAATCATTTCTGACTCCTCTTTATCTCTCTCCCAACACCCAATCCATCAGCAAATTCTGTCAGCTCTACCTTTAGAATAGATGCAGATTCTAACCACATCTTTCCACCTCCACTGCTACCACCCTCGGAAAAGCCACCTCTCATGTGAATGATTTTTTTGTAATCTTTTGCTTAAAAATTGTTAAAAATTGTTTTATTGAGATGAAAGCCACATACCATTAAATTAACCACTTAAAAAGGCACAGACAAGAGGCTTTTCATACATTCACAGTGTGGTGAAAGCATCATCTCTATTTAGTTCCAAAGCATTTTCATCATCCCCCAAAGAGACCTCACACCCATGAAAGTGACTCCCCATTCCCACCCCCACGCCCCAGCTCCAGTCCCTGCCTCCACTAGTCTGCTTTCTGTCTCTATGGATATGCCTGTTCTGGATGTTTCCTGTGAATGGAATCATGCAATATGGGACCCTTTGTGTCTGACTTCTTTTACTCAGCACAATGTTTTCAGGGTTCATCCATGATTGCAGCACAGATCCGTACCCCATTCCTTTACACTGCTGAATCATATTCCACCGTATGGACAGACCTCATTTTATTTATCTTTTCATCTATTGATACACATTTGGATTGTTGCCACCTTTTGGCTATCATGAATGATACTGCTATGAAGATTCTTGTAAAGTATCTGAACACAAGTTTTCAATTCTCTTGGGTATATATACCTAGAAGTGGAATCATTGGGTTGCCTGAGAATTCTATGTTTAACTTTATGTAGAACCACCAACATGTTTTCCACTTGTACCACTTTATCTCATTGGAATTATTTTAACAGACTATTCTCTCTCTCTCTTTTTAAAAAATATTTACTTATTTATTTGGCTGTGCTGAGTCTTCGTTGTGGAACGCAGGATTTTTTTTTTTTTTTTTTTGGTTGTGGCATGAGAACTCTTAGTTCCAGCATGAGAACTCTTAGCTGTGGCATGTGGGATCTAGTTCCCCTGACCAGGGATTGAACCCGGGTCCCCTGCGTTGGGAGCAGGACCAGTCTTAGTCACTGGACCATTAGGTGAGTCCCTTAACAGCCTATTCTCAACACAGTGAGACCACTCAAGATGTGAGTAAAATTATGACCCTGCTGCCCTCTCCCTTCGACAGATCCCTCCTCACTCAGAGCCAAACCCAAAGACCTCACAATGACTTTTAAGACCCTACACCACTTGACGTCTGGCTCTCTCCCAGACATTATCTACTACATTCCCACTCACTCAGTATTGACCTCCTCACTGTTCTTTAAATGCATCAGGCAAGCTCTCAACCTCAGGGTCTTTGGACTCACTGTTCTTTTTCCTGCAATGCTCTACCTCTGGGCCACAGGGATGGCTCCTACACTTACTTTGGGTCTCTGATCTCAGCCAGCTTCTCAGAGATAACATCTCTGCCCATCCTGTCCACTTTACTCTGCTTTTTGTTTTTCTCCATAGCACTTTTCACCACCTAACATTTATTTATTCATATTTTTTTAAGAGACAGACACCTCTTTCTCTTTTTCCTTGCAAGTTTTTTAAAATATTATTTATTATTTATTTTAACTTTTGGCCACCTGTGGCATGTGAGATCTTAGTTCCCTGACTAGGGATCAAACCCACACCCCCTGCATTGGAAGGTGAAGTCTTAACCACTGGACCACTGGGGAAGTCCCTATTTATATTTTATAAATATATTTATATAAATAAATATTTATTATATTTTATTTATATGTTTTCTTTTCACTAGGGCATAGGCTTTTTCTGTCTGTTCACTGAGGTTCCTATGCTCAGCACATAGTGCCTGGATTATAGAAAAGTGCCCCAAACACAGCAGGTTCTTAGTAAATGGGTGATGAATGAATGAATGAATGAGTGAATGCATTGAACTCCATTATAGATGAAGCCAGTGAAGCTCAGGAAAGATGCATGGCTTATTTTGGTAGTCCCAAGATGGTAAGATGAAGTCTTGAGATTTTTCTCTTTTTTTCATATACTTTGGGATTCTAATCCAGGTCTTTCTGACTGCAACACTCCCAAGTTCTTAACTGGACTGTCTAGTGAACTTTATGTCTGGGCATAATAACCCAAAATGTTATTTTTTAGCAATACTCAGTCTACAGGTGGAAAAACTCACACCCAGCAAGGGAAGGGGCCCTCACAAGCAGTTGGTGGCTGTGTCAAGACTAGCTATGATGCTTCAGGGCAGGATTTCTGGCACAAGCCTCTGGCACACAGTGAATATTCAATTCAATAGATGCATGAAGACTGGTATTAAGAGTGGATTTATCATAAAGCTCACATAAGCTTCAGGGCCCCTGGTTTACATAGGCCTTTCCATGGCTCCAGTAGGGTGTCCCTGCGGTCTGATGTTTTTGAAAATTTTGCAAAAGTAAGATATTTAATGGAGAAGGCAATGGCAACCCACTCCAGTACTCTTGCCTGGAAAATCCCATGGGCGGAGGAGCCTGGTAGACTGCAGTCCATGGGGTCGCTAAGGGTCGGACATGACTGAGCGACTTCACTTTGACTTTTCACTTTCATGCACTGGAGAAGGAAATGGCAATCCACTCCAGTGTTCTTGCCTGGAGAATCCCAGGGACGGGGGAGCCTGGTGGGCTGCCGTCTATGAGGTCGCACAGAGTCGGACACGACTGAAGCGACTTAGCAGCAGCAGCAAGATATTTAAAGTGCAGTTGGTTAAGAGACTTTCCTGATAGTTCAGGGGCTTCCCTGGTGGCTCAGTGGTAAAGAACCTGCCTGCCGATGCAGGAAACATGGGTTTGATCCCTGAGTAGGGAAGATCCTCTGTTGAAGGAAATGGCAACCCACTCCAGTATTCTTTCCTGGGAAATCCCGTGGGCAGAGGAACCTGGACAGAGGACTACAGTCCATGGAGTTGCAAAGAGTCAGACATGACTCAAAGACTAAACAACAGCTGGTGGTCCAGTGGTTAAGATTTCATGCTCTTGATGCAGGGAGCCCGGGTTTGATCCCTGGTCAGGGAACTAGATCCCGAATGTTGCAATGAATATTACTTGTGCCACAACTAAAGATCCTGCATGCTACAACTAACACCTGGGGCAGCCAAAATAAATTAAAAAAAAATTTTTTTAATGCAATTGGTTAAGATGATTGACTTCTCCTTGTTCTGTGTCCCTGTGTGGCATTTCTCTCTACCATGCATGGTGTTGGAGTCACCTTGGTTACTGATAAGATCTAGGTGAGGGGAAGGTGAGTTGAAGGTACTTTTAGGTTGGGTTCTGTGGGATATTTTGATATGGTTCATAGATGTGCATGCATGCTAAGTTGCTTCAGTCATATCTGACTCTTTGTGACCTTATGGACTGTGTAGCCCGCCAGGCTCCTCCGTCCATGGAATTCTCCAGGCAAGAATCCCTGACCCAGGGATTGAACCTGTATCTCTTATGTCTCCTGCATTAACAGACAGGCTCTTTAACCACTAGCGCCACCTGGGAAACCCATAGTTCATAGACATTTTGATCTATACTTGAATTACCCATGGACTGCAAGGAGATCCAACTGGTCCATTCTAAAGGAGATCAGTCCTGGGTGTTCTTTGGAAGGAATGGTGCTAAAGCTGAAACTCCAGTACTTTGGCCACCTCATGTGAAGAGTTGACTCATTAGAAAAGACTCTGATGCTGGGAGGGGTTGGGGGCAGGAGGAAAAGGGGACGACAGAGGATGAGATGGCTGGATGGCATCACCAACTCGATGGGTGTGGGTTTGGGTGAACTCCGGGAGTTGGTGATGGACAGGGAGGCCTGGCGTGCTGCAATTCACGGGGTCGCAAAGAGTCGGACAGGACTGAGCGACTGAACTGAACTGAACTGAATTACCTAACCAATTGTCCTGGTGTCTCGAATGGCTTCCAGAATGATCCTATTGTCCAAGGTGCTAACTCACTAGGTACAAGGCCAGTTTGTTGTTGTATTAATGGTCCTCAAGAGATCTACTCCAGAAGCACCTGAATAATGAAAGTGAATCAGGAATTAAAAGGACTGAGCCAGAAGTTAGAATGTAGAAATATTTTCCCAAATGTGTAGCTAAGATGAGTTGAAAGTGAAGTTGGCTCAGTCGTGTCCAACTCTTTGCAACCCCGTGGACTGTAGCCTACCAGGCTTCTCCATCCATGGGATTTTCCAAGCAAGAGTACCAGAGTGGGTTGCCATTTCCTTCTCCAGGGGATCTTCCCGACCCAGGCACCGAACCTGGGTTTCCCACATTACAGGCAGACACTTTACCCTCTGAACCACAAAATTCATGAAACTTTCCCCATGTTTCCAAAATACTTAGATGACATCACCAATACTGTCTTGTGAACTTTTTCTAAATGACAATGACTAAAAAAAAGTTCCATCAAGTATGCTAGAGGAAAGATAATTTACTTTTCTCTCTCTGTAAATGAGGATAATATGAGGTAAGGATATTATGAAATAGGGACATGCAGCCAAAAAAGTAGGAAACATAACCAGAGAGGTGTGTCAGGCAGTAAATTAATAAAAAAATTACATTATTGTTAGATAGGTAGAATAGGGAAAAGGAGTCCAAAATGGCGGTGGCTAAAAGACAAGGAAGGTCCGAGGACCAGAGTGAAGACTTCAGGCAGAACAAACAGAACAAACTCCTGGCTAAGCCCAATTTGCATAGGGCAGGCCCAGGTGGAGGAAAAAACATATAAAAGGAGGGCCAAAGGGCTTTCTCTCGGACTCTCTCCCATGTGCCTACCCTCTTTTCTTTATCTCTCTCTCTCTCCCTCTTGCTATATTCTAAATAAAATGGAGCTGTAACACTGAATTGCCTAAGAGCTGTAACACAGTTTGTCCAAGACCCGAGAGCTGTGATGCGCCCAGGGCTCTAATGTCCGTTGCTCCAAATCTTTGTTGTGAGGAGACAAAGAACCGAGGAACATACACTCGCGTGACATCTATGGTGCCGTGACTCGGATTTAACCTGGCTGAAACAACCTCTATGTGGAAGAGGCCAAGCACAACAGGAGCCCAACTCAGCGAAGCTCCAGCACTAGAAGCGGAAGGCGAAGAAACCCAGCGCAGGGGAAGGCCCATCATGCTGGAAACCGGGACAGCGAGAAACGAACTCAGCAGAAAGCTCACAGGGCCCAGTCTCAGATTCCAGAAGACCTCCGGTTAAGGTAAAAGGTCCTCGCTCCCAAGGCTGGAGGGACCTTAACAACCTCCCACGAACAGGCGGGTGTCAGGGGCACAACTGAGGGACTCTGGAGAGGCTACTCCTCAGCGTGTCCCAAAGGCGCTATCTGCTGAGCCCCAGTATTTGTTACACAAGCCGGTGGGGGTTCTTCTGTCCTTTCTCTTCTCTGTGCCAAAGATCAGACCAATGAAGCTGTGAGCACCGGTCAGATATTTAGCAAATTTTCTGGCGGGCTATGAAGGGGATTCCTTGGCATGTTTTTCCCACTGCTTTTTCCTCCGGTCCTTCAGCTCTCTCCCGGGACTCAAGCCCGGCCAAAACTAATGAAACTCAGGCTCTGATGTCTCATTGCAAAAATTCATTGAGAGACAAAGCGATAAGAGGTAGATTTGTTAGGATCCAGAGAGAAGCCACCCTTCAGGGTGTGAACCATTGCCGAGGGCAAGGGCTGCGGCCACGGAATTAGGCCTGGCTAGGTTTTGTGAGGGGAAGGAATTCATATGCTAATGAGTGAGAAGATCATCCCAGCCATTGGGAAACCACCCACTTCTCCCTCTTCTGACCTTGTGCCTTGGAGCTGTCTTGCCACCTCTGGGTGTGTCTGTTGGCTTATAGACTGGGGATTAAGGTTTACTTGAATTTGACTTGTCATCTTGGACCCAATTGATTTTAATTGGTTTACATTATACCCTTGTGCTGTGTAATTCTTTCAAAAGTTGTGCTCTGCCCCCCCTTCCCTCCTGTTTCATGCTCTTTTCTTGAGCCCCATCCAGACCCACAAGGTTTCTACAATCTTCTGGAGAGACAACCAGAAAATAGTTGGCCTTGGGAGGGAAATACTCTATAATATCCAACCCCCTAATCCTACCCAATACTGGTCACACTGGAGATTTGGGGACGCCCAAACTCCAGTCCGGGGGGTCCCAGGAGGTCATCACACCTTGACCTGCCTAGGGATCGGTCTTCGAAAGGTTGTCATGCCTCAACCTGTTCGGGGATCCTTTAGTCCCAGGGGTCCCAGGAGGTCATCACGCCTCGACCTGCCCGGGGAGTCGATCTCTAGGAGGCTGTCACGCCTCAGTCTGCCTGGGGATCTGCACTCTGACCCGGGGACACCTGGCTCTCAGGTTGCAACAGTTCTGGGTAGGATGAACTTACATCATATCTATTCCCGTCCACAGTGGGCAATACAAACCTCTTAATTCTACCCAGCATTGGTCACACCGGAGATCTTGGGGACGCCCAAACTCCAGTCCGGGGGGGGGTCCCAGGAGGTCATCACGCCTTGACCTGCCTAGGGATTGGTCCTCGAAAGGTTGTCACGCCTCAACCTGTTCGGGGATCCTTTAGTCCCAGGGGTCCCAGGAGGTCGTCACGCCTCGACCTGCCCAGGGACCAATTCGACCTGCCCGGGGATTCGATCTCTAGGAGGCTGTCACGCCTCAGCCTGCCTGGGGATCTGCACCCTGATCCGGGGATGCCTGGCTCTCAGGTTGCAACAGTTCTGGGTAGGATAAGCTTTAGAAAGACTCACCCCTAAGGAAGTCCACCCATGGAAACATAAAGAAGCCTATTACTTGTGGGACTTTGCCCAGTCTCAGCAATAACTCAGGAGCCCAATGAGAACCCCATTGCCTTTCTGGAGAGGCTAAAAGAGGCCCTCCAAAAGTTTACCAATCTGGACTTAGACTCTTACGAGGGATGGGTGATTTTAAAGGACAAATTCCTGTCCCAATGCGCATCAGATATCAGAATTAAGTTACAGCAGCTACAACAGCAGAACCCTGCTGCCTCTTTAGATGAGATGGTCCAGACAGCCACCAATACCTTTTAAAACAGAACAGGAGAAGGAGGCCAAGGCCCGGGAGAAGGAGAGAAAGAAAGAGACAAGGCATGCCCAGATGCTGGCCACCCTCCAGAGAAGCCCTATGGCAAACCCCGAGTCCTTGAGGGACAAGGCACGAGACAGATGCCTGATCTGTAGACAGGTGGGGCATTGGGCCAAAGAGTGTCCAAACTGTGACAAGTCTCCTAGAACGGCTTGCCACAAATGCCATCAACTGGGACATTGGGCGGCACTCTGCCCTTGGGACCCAAGAGCCTCAAGGTCAAGCGCCAAGCCTACCCTCATGATGGTTCAAGAGGACTGAAGCGGCCCACTCCAGCCAGCCCGCCTGTCACAGATAACCATCACGGGGCTGGAGCCAAGGGTGCAACTGGATGTGGCAGGTAGGTCCGAGAATTTCTTGGTTGACACAGGGGCTACCTACTCTGTCTTGATCTCATACTCCGGAGCCTTCTCCTCCCAAACCTGTACCATTTTGGGTGCTACAGGAAAAGCAACTACTAAAAGATTCACCCGAGCACTTCTTTGTTGCTGGGATGGACAAATATTTTCCCACCAGTTTCTGGTGGTCCCTGAGTGTCCTACCCCCTTATTGGGAAGAGATATACTCACTAAACTGGGGACCACCCTTGTGATGGGAAGTTTTTCAGCCCCTAGAGCTCTACAGCTCCTGGTTACTACTGAAGAACCCATTACACCTTCAATAGAGAGGGACCAAAAACTATGGGAAGACAAAATTAACCCCCAGGTGTGGGACCAGGGGATTCCTGGATGAGCACACCAAGCTGAACCGGTCATCATTGTCCTCCAAGATCCCACTCGGTTTCCTAACCGGAAACAATATCCTCTCAAAAGAGAGGCTCAGGAGGGACTACAGCCTCTAATAAATAAATTCCTTGCTTGTGGGCTATTGGTCCCTACCAGTTCGCCATGTAACACCCCAATCCTCTCAGTAAAGAAAAAAGATGGAACCTTGTGAATGGTTCAAGATCTCCGGATTATAAATGAAGCTGTAGTCCCCCTCCATCCCACAGTACCCAATCCCTATGTAATCTTGGGAGAAATCCCACCCAGTGCCAAGTGGTTTACAGTCTTGGATCTCAAAGATGCATTTTTTTGCATACCACTGGCTAAAGAATCCCAAAACCTTTTTGCCTTTGAGTGGGAGGCCCCAGGAGAAAAACACCAACAGACGACTTAGACAGTATTACCTCAGGGGTTCAGAGATAGCCCCCACCTGTTTGGACAGGCCCTTAGCCGAGATCTCCTAGATCTGGACCTGGGACCTAATGGGAAAATATTACAATATGTAGATGACCTACTAATCTGCTCTCCAGATGAGAAAAGCGCCCAACAACATGCAATTCAGGTTCTAAACTTCTTGGCAGAAAGGGGATATAAAGTCTCCGGTGCTAAGGCACAGATGGTCGAGACAAAGGTCACTTACCTGGGAGTTCAGATTACACACGGGTCCAGGAGGCTGTCCTCTGATCGGGTACAAGGAATCCTCCAGTTGCCCTCCCCCACTACTTGAAAACAATTGCGAGCTTTCCTGGGGCTAACTGGTTATTGTAGAATCTGGATACCCAACTATGGTCTAATTGCCCAGCCCTTATATGAAAGCTTAAAGAGACGAGATGATTCAATCCCACTGATGTGGGGAACTCCTCAAAAGGAGGCAGAGGCTACACTAAAACAGGCCTTAACTCAGGCACCTGCCTTGAGGTTGCCAGACCCAGAAAAAGCATTCCAACTTTATGTCCATGAAAGAGAGGGAATAGCCTTGGGAGTGTTAACTCAAAGGTTGGGATCTGAGCCCCAGCCTGTAGCTTACTTATCCAAGAGGCTCGATCTAAGTGCCCGAGGCTGGCCCCCCTGCCTTCGAAATATTGCAGCTATTGCAATCATGATAGAAGATGCTTTAAAACTCTCCTTTGGGGGCAAATTAACTATTTTTACCAGCCACCAAGTAAAACAACTCCTAAATGGGAGAGGCCATTTATGGATGTCTGATTAAAGAATCCTCAGATATCAAGTAATGCTGATGGAAAATCGAGGCCTCACTATATCCCCTTGTGAGGTTCTTAACCCAGTCACCCTCCTCCCTACCTCCGAGGGCTCTCTCCTCTTTCACTCTTGTCTAGAAACCTTGGACCACTGGACAAAACCCCGAGAGGGATTGTCAGAAGATCCTCTGACCAATCCTGAGGAAATCTGGTACACTGATGGAAGCAGCTTTGTCTTGGATGGAAAAAGAAGAGCCGGGTATGCAGTAGTCTCCAATTTTGAGACTATAGAGGCTAAGCCTCTGCCACCAGGTACTTCAGCCCAATTAGCTGAGCTCATAGCCCTGACTCAAGCTTTAGAGCTGGGAAAAGGAAAAAGAATAGCCATTTACACTGACTCCAAGTATGCCTTTCTGGTGCTACATGCACATGAGGCTGTTTGGAAAGAAAGGGGCCACTTGACCACCCGAGGGTCCCCAATCAAATATGGTGATCAGATTCTTCGACTCTTGGAGGCGGTCCATCTGCCTACTGAGTTTTCAGTCTCCCACTGTAAAGGACACCAAAAAGGGAACACAGAAGTGGCACGAGGGAACCAAGCAGCTGATCAGGCAGCTAGGAGAGCAGCATTACAGAACCATGACCTAATAGGGACTGCCACCTTAGTTCCACAGACTAATTTGCCAGGAACTCCTTCATATACTGAAGGCGAGATTCTTAAAGCTAAGAGCAAGGGCTTTCAAGAAGATCATATGGGGTGGTTCCAAAAGGAGGGACTCCTTTTTCTTCCTGGAAACCTCCAATGGAAGTTGGTTAACTCCTTACATGCCACTACTCATTTAGGAGAAAAGGCCCTCCAAATATTACTAGGAAGGTCCTTCAGAGGAACAGGCCTCCAAACAACTATAAGACAGGTGGTCTCCTCTTGTCCCACTTGCCAATTAAACAACTCTCAAGGAGCTCGAAGACCCCAGCTGGCCCAGCCCATCCAACGACGTGGGGTCTACCCAGGAGAGGACTGGCAGATGGACTTCACCCAGATGCCAGTTTCTCAAGGGTATAAATACCTATTCGTTATGATAGATATATTCACAGGATGGATTGAAGGCTTTCCCACCCGGACTGAGAAGGCTGAGGAGGTGGTAAAAAAAAACTGGTCCATGAAATCATTTCAAGATTTGGTCTGCCCAGGTCATTACAAAGTGACAATGGGACATCATTTACTTCTAAGGTCACCCAAGGAGTCTCGAAAGCATTGGGCATTACTTATTATCTCCATTGTGCCTGGAGGCCTCAATCTTCAGGAAAAGTAGAAAGAGCCAATCAATTCTTAAAATCAGCGATAAAAAAGATAACCCAGGAGACCTCCCTGGGATGGAAGGAGGCTTTATCAATAGCTCTCCTCTGCACCCGCATTGCCCCTAAGGAACAGGTTGGTCTTAGTCCTTATGAGATGCTATATGGGAGACCTTTTGTTTATGTCAATGACCTCTTCCTAGATCCAGAGGTTCAGACCCTCCAGTCTTATACCATAGCCATTGGGCAATTCCAACAGGATATACGCTTGTGGGGTATGAACCAGGCCCCAAAAGATTCTAAAGAGTCACCACTATATGCTCCAGGAACTCAAGTCCTAATTAAAGTCTGGAAAGATGGGTTCCCAAAGGCTCAACTCCAGCCCACATGGAAGGGCCCCTGCCCTGTAATACTTTCTACCCCCACAGCAGTCAAGGTACCAGGACATGACTCCTGGATTCACTACTCACGAGTCAAGCCATGGAAGAAAACAGAAGAGGACACTCAATACACCTGTGAGCCCCTGAGAGCTCTCAGATACCTATTCAGAACTACCAATGAGTGCCGTTCTAATGAACACCCCCAAAATCTGGTTTCTGGGGATAAGATTTCTCAGGATAACTCTAAGGAGCCAACACAGCTTGACAGAGACTGTACTCCAAAACAGACAGGAGATAGATCTTCTGATCCCTGAACAAGGAGGGACTTGAGCTATCCTGGCGATGTGAATTTAAAATTGACCAATGTCCCTACTAGTCCTCGTTATGCTATATTGATGATGCCTATGATTATTCCATGTACTGTCAATTGTCTAACCTGTTTTGTCTCTGACCAGGTCAACCAGCTACAACATGCAGTGCCAGTTCAACAAAGATATAAAACTACAGCTGACCACGGAAAATATCACACGCCCTTGGACACCGCTATAAGGACTCTGAAGATTGAGACTAGCAAGAGGGGGAGGCCCAATACCGCTCGCCGCCCCAGTTCAGCAGGAAGTAGCCAGAAAGACCTCGACGCCCCTATTCCCAAAGAATTGGGCCTCCCATCTCTTGAGAGGGGAATGTTAGGTAGGTAGAATAGGGAAAAGGAGTCCAAAATGGCGGTGGCTAAAAGACAAGGAAGGTCCGAGGACCAGAGTGAAGACTTCAGGCAGAACAAACAGAACAAACTCCTGGCTAAGCCCAATTTGCATAGGGCAGGCCCAGGTGGAGGAAAAAACATATAAAAGGAGGAGCCAAAGCGCTTTCTTTCAGACTCTCTCTCCCATGTGCCTGCGCTCTTTTCTTTATATCTCTCTCTCTCTATCTTCTAAATAAAATGGAGCTGTAACACTGAATTGCCTAAGAGCTGTAACACAGTTTGTCCAAGACCCGAGAGCTGTGATGCGCCGAGGGCTTTAATGTCCGTTGCTCCAAATCTGTTGTGATGAGACAAAGAACCGAGGAACATACACTCGCGTGACAATTATCTTCTGGGATTTTGCAATGTTTGTGGTATTTGCCAGCTCTTTTAAATATGTAATATGTTATTATTTCACATTCTAAGTAAATTTTCATACCCATACTGAATTTTGTGTTAGCGATTTTGTATTCCTTTTCTTAAAGAACGCTCCCCTCCCTTACTCCCCTATTAAATTCTGTAAGCTATATCACCCTGTTGATAACTCTTAAACCAAAATAGGGGTAGTTTTCAAGCTGTGTGATCCCGGGCCAGTGGCTGTACTTCTCTGAACCTATTTCCTTAGTGACAAGATGGGAATTATAATAGCTCCCACAGTGCAGGGTTTTTGCTAATTTTAAATAAGCCAAGGCCTGCAAACTGCTAAGTGCAGGCTTGGAACACACCGACCGACGATAAATCTCAACCGGTCTTCACGCTAAGAACATTTCCTTAGCGTCTTAACCCGAGGCGAAGACCTCGCTCTGCGCATGTGCGTCGGACACTTTCCCGTCCCGCCCCCGTCCCTCCATATGGGCGTGGTCTGCTCTGCCGCAGGGGGTTGTGGGCGGAGTCAAAGAGCTACTTCCGGGATTTCCTCCCTCTCCGAGGTGCAACCTTCTTTCTATGATTGGCAGTAGTTTCCAGCCAATAGTGATTGGAGAGGAAACTGACGCTCCGACACATTTTGGAACTTCTCTTCCGAGTTGACCAATTGCAAGCTCTGGAGGGGACTGAAGTGACGGGCGTCTGTTTTGACTAATGAGAACTTGGCTGCGAGTAAGCCAGAACCAATCAGCAGCGAGAAGGCCGGATCCTGGGGCGGGGTTGGAGCTTCGGCAGTTGAACCGCTCGCGAGGAGGGGCGTCCCTGGAGAAGGTGAGAGACGGCTAGGGTTGCGGGTGCGTGGGTCGGAGTAGCGATCCTGGGGGCGAGGGGGTGCTCTGGGGGGAGAAGGGGCTGAGCAGGCATCTGACCTAGTAGTGTGAGAATCGGGAGGGGTTGCCTTTAACACGGGTAGGCGCTTTCGTGAGAGGTTGTGAGACAGAGGGTAGTATGTGAGTCGGGGGCTGCTTTCTGTTTCGCATGAGGCTCTTGAACGGGGAAAGTGTGTAAAGTAGGATACAGCAGATGGTGAAACGTAGAAATGCCCTTGTAGGACAGACTTGCAATTTATTGGGAGGTTTTAAGACAGAGGATTATTACAGCGCGATGTGGAGTGGTGGAGGTCCCTGCCATCTGTTAACAAGCTTTGATTTGGGTGGAGGGCAGATGAAGAACAATATTGTGGGAAGGAATGTGTGAAGACTCCAGGGATGAGAGTGTGTTTTGACGACTTGTGAAGGCTTTTGATACACGTAACGTTTACTGAGGGCTGTGTGACAGGCACCTACCAAATGTTGCATGTGAATTAACTCAGACTTCTTAATAATGCCACGGGTGGTTAAGAGTGTGGGCTCTGGCATTGGGTTGCTTTAGTTTGAACGTTGGCCCTGCCACTGGGTGAGTTGTTTAATCCTCTGTGCCTCAGCTTCATCACCAGAAGAATGACCTTCTCTCTTCTCTGGCTATACCATTCACCTGGTGGACTCACCCAGCCTCTTGGTTTCATATACTCTTTATGTAATGATGTTTCTAAGTGTGTATCTCCATTTGGAGTCTCTACCCTGAACTCAAGGCTCATATGTGCAGTGGCTGGCACTACTGTTCTCTACTTGGAAGTCCAGCTGACACACAGACTTCAAAAACGTGTCCCAAACTAAACTTGGAGTTTTCCCCTTCAGCCTCCAAACCTAGTTGATGACAGTTCCATCCTTCCAGGTACTCAGGACAGAAACCTTGGAGTCGGCCTTCACTCCTTCCTGTTCTCTCACCCACGTACTGTCCATCAGTCAGCAAATCTCATGATCAACCTTCAGAACACATGGGACTTCCCTAGTGGTTCAATGTTAAGACTCTGCGCTTCCAATGTAGTGGGTGCCGGTTCGATCCCTGGTTAGGAAACTAAAATCCCACATGTTGCACAGCATAGCTTAAAAAAAAGAAAAACACCACATCCAGAATCCAGTCATATCCCACCACCTCCTTTGCTACATTTGGCCTAAGCCATCACCTGTTCTTACCTGGTCTGCTGCAGTGGCCTTCTCACTGACTTCCCTGCCTCTACCCTTGACCCCACGGTCAAGTTAGTTCAAAAGTCAGATCAAAAAAAAAAAAAAAAAGTCAGATCATGTTGCTCTGCTGTTCATAACCCCCCCATGGCTCCCATCTCATGCAGTAGAAGTCTTCGCCAAGCCTACGAGGCCCCACCTGATCCAGCTCCCCCTCTTCCATGCTCTCAAATCCCACCAATCCCACTTGTTCATCCTGCTTCAGTTGCCCCAACCCGTTTGCTGTCCATCAAACAGCAATAAAATCTCCACTTGGGAAATGTACTTGCTGTCCCCTCTGTCTGCAATGAATTCCCCCAGGCTCTCACTGACAACCCAAAACCAAAATAGCTTCTGTCACCCTCTGGCTTTATTTTTTTTCATAACACTCACCACTACTTCACGTAGATTAGTGTTTGTTTATATCCACTGGGCTACTTCGACGTCCCTCAGAGTGTGGGCTCCAAGTGGATCTAGAACTCAGCAACTGGAAACGTGCATAGTACTTAAAGGTATTGCTGCTGCTGCTGCTGCTAAGTTGCTTCAGTCGTGTCTGACTGTGCGACCCCATAGACAGCAGCCCACGAGGCTCCCATCCCTGGGATTCTCCAGGCAAGAATACTGGAGTGGGTTGCCATTTCCTTCTCCAATGCATGAAAGTGAAAAGTGAAAGTGAAGTCGCTCAGTCGTGCCCGACTCTTAGCAACCCCATGGACTTGAGCCTACCAGGCTCCATCCATGGGATTTTCCAGGCAAGAGTACTGGAGTAGGGTGCCATTGCCTTCTCCACTTAAAGGTGTTATTTGTACTGTTTCACCATTACATTTCTTGAGAGGTCTCCCTGTGATATAGGGCAGGACTGTTAAGCTTTGGGAGGGTGTTGGGTTGTGTGTTGGGGTCTAGATGGGGTCATAAACTGAGCAGAATGTGGTGGCCAGTAGCAGAAGATCTCAGCTCTAGTTTGTGCTGGGGAAGCTTGTGGGAAATGCAGATTCCTGGGCCCACCTCCAGAGATTCTGCCTCTAGCTTTGGGACCACGCCCAGAACACTGCCTTGTCACCAACTCCCATGTTGAAGCTGAAGGTCTGCATTCCTTACTTTGAGAAACAGGTCAGTTCAGAGCTCGGGGTTGAACTCTTCATCAGTCAACTCCCCTTTGTTGTTGGCCTGGTGCTGGCCGGTGTTGGGAACCCTGAAGTGATTGAGGCAGTCCTTACCCAGCTTGGGAGTCAGGGAGGGCTTCCTGCAGCAGGGGGGACACTGGAGCTGAGACCTGGAAGATGACAGAGGAGTGAGCTGAGAGGAGAAGACCTTGCTTGTATCTCCAGTGCCCTGAACCCTGTCTCCTGGTATCGAGCATGAATTCACAAGCAGCTGCTGATCTGTGCCAGGCCCGGGGAGCTGAAGATACAAGAATGGTCAAAATGGCTGTGCCTTCATGGGCATCTGGCTTGCCAACTTATCATCAGCTAGTTGTACAGATGGTAATAGCTGACCAAGTGCCAGGCACTATTTGAAGCATCTTATGTATACTGACTAATTCAGTTCCCACAATAATCCTATGTGAGGCGGGAGTTCTTATAATCCCTGCTTCACCAATGGAGAGAGGTTGGGAGAGGCTAAATGACTTGCCTGGGGTCACACTGCGGGTTAGGATCTGAACCCTGGAGTGCTTAAGGTGTGAGGCCCCATTTGGATTTGTTCTGGGAGGGAAAGGAGCAGAGGGTTAGGGGAGCAACTGGAAGGTGGTAGTCAGGGAAGGGCCGCTGAGGAATGAGTAGAGGGTGAATGTGCCAGTCCCTCACTGCAGGATTCCAGGCAAGTCTCAGTTTCATCTACAAAATGGGGGATGGTTACAGTACCTACCAGAGAGTGGAACTAATGGTGAATCATTGGTTGTTAAGTGGGCATGGTGTTTATCTAAGGCAAAACACATTTGAAGGATGGCAGGGGAGGGAGAGTCTGATACCCCAGGGGGTGGTGATGGGCTTCAGTGTGCACTATGGAGGTCTGGATGGTGGGGTGTCTTAAAGGGTTTTGGGGTCTACATTCCAAGGGGATAGTGTGGAAGACCTTGGTCTGTATTTTGGAGTGCAGGGCTAAGGGAGAGGGGGCTCTGTTCAGCCCTAATTCAACCATGTGATGGCTGGGGGGGGGGGGGCCAGGGGCCATGAGCTTGGAATGGGGCTAGGAGGAGTTACTTAGGCCAGGCCGTGTGTGTGTGTGTGTGTGTGTGTGTGTGTGTGCGCGCGCACGCACACACATGTGCACATGTGCATGCATGTGCGCACTAGGTCATGACTGGCTGGACTGTTTGGGGGTGGCAGATAGTGGGGAAACAACCATCAAGGGTGGGGACTGCCAGGGGCGGGGATTTACTCATATCTGGTGTGGGAGGTGGTGATTTGGATTTGTTTTGGGGGAGCCCAGCGTAAGGATTGTCAGCTCTGGTCGGTCCTGTGAAATCTGAAATATCCAGGGAGCACAGTTTGGGAAGAGGAGCTGGGGTGGTAATGCAACATTGAAAATGCACAGGTGGGTCACTTTAGCGAAAGATGGGAGGGCTGGGAGTTGGAAAATGAGTGTGTGTGTGTATGCGCGCGTGCACTCATGCACTAAAACCATGATGTCATGAGGCCAGAGAAATGGGGTTAGGTGTGTGGCCCAGAGTGGGGCGCTGGAGAGTCCACACTTAGTGCACGAAGTGGAGGTTCTGACGTCACGGGTTGACGGGGGTGGGGTCGGGGGGCGGCGCTTCAAAGGCAAGGCATCCCCGCTGGGTTGGGGAGGGGGGACGTGTCAGAAAGCTGAGGTGGAGAGACCTGGTACTGGAACAAAACCAGCAACCAGGATGGGCCACTGGTCGGCGGTCACAGAGCACGGATGGGGGATGCAGGTAGAAGGACAGTGGGGGTGGGGTCGGGCGTGAAGGAGGGAGGAGGGGCTCAGGGTCTGGAGGATCGCAGGGTCCGGGCGTGGTGATCAAGGGAAGAGAAATGGAAAATGCGGGGGGCGGGCGAGAGAGGGAGTATACATAGAATTTGAGAGGGGACGGAATCCAGATGAAATACAAGGGTTATGGAATACAGGCTGAAAAATGGGGTGTGTGTGGAGTAGAACCTTGGGCTGATATGCGGATAGAATCCAGGCGGAACAGCGTAGGGGGGACAAAATTCAAATAGAATGTTAGGGGGAGCCCCAGTAGAACATGGGGGACTTGGAGAGGGGGTAGTGGCCAGAATATAGGGAATGAGTGTTGGGGAGCTGGTGTCAGGAGGGGGAGAGTCGAACTGTGGGGATGGCGAGTGTGGAGATTATTCTGTCTAGAAGAGGGAATGGAGGGAGGGGAGCGGGTAAAGTTTGTGCAGGTGAAGGAGGCAGGTGTAAGGAGAGGATTGAATTCGGGCAAAATATTCAGGGGCTTAATATCTGGGGACTGAGGTGGGCGGGTTTGTCATCAGGACAATTGGATGAGAAAATCCCTGTTAGCAACTGAAGGGCTATGAATGGGGGGCTTTTGTGCGGGAGTGGGTAAGGAGGAGGGCGGGGCCGGGTTAGCAGCCGGGATGGGGTGGGGCAGGCCCTCTTCCTCCTCCGTCTCCCGGATCGGGTACCACGAGTACCTTGGTGAATTAGGGGCGGTTAGGCTGCGTGGTTCAGCAGGTGTTCCGCAGCTGTTTTTGACTCCTTGGTAACCTGGACGGCGCGGCCGCTGATTGGCTTGCGGCGTGGGAGGGGCAGAGTGGGTGGGCGGGGTTTAGAACACCCGGTGGGGCGGGGCCAGCGCTGCCTGGCACCCGTATTGAGGGCCGGGGACTGAGGGATATGTTGAAATGTGTAGCTGTTTGTTTGCCAGTAGGTCAGGAATTATTAACCCCCATTTCTGAAACTCCGGAGAATGAAAGTACAGTTGTGAGAGTGTGAATTTTCCGAGGCAAAGTGGTCTCCAGATTTCATCAGCACCTCCAAAGCACCAGAGACGCCTTCCCCAAATAAAGTTAAGAGCCTGGACCTAGGGTCAGAGAAGCCTCTCAAGATGTCTGGGGCTCAGGCAATTGTCTTTGGGCCTTTGAGAAAGGGGATCTGTGGATGGGCTTCAAGAGTGGTATTCTGGGAGGCCCTGAAATTACTTGGCAAAGGTTTTTGGATCTATTAATTTATCTGGGGAGACTTAAGAGATCTCATTAGATTTGCAAAGACTCTAGGACTCTAAAAAGATTAAAAATCACTGACCTAAGAGATTCAGGGCTCATTTTTTTTTTTTTAATAGTGGCACTTAATTTTATTTATTTATTTTTTGGCTCCACTGTGCCTGGCTTGCAGGATCTTAGTTCCCCAACCAGGGATTGAACTCAGGCCCTCTGCAGTGAAAGCAAGGAGTCCTAACCACTGGATAAACAGTGAATTCCCAGGGCTCGTCTTTTTCTCAAAATATTAGATTTTCTAATATCAGACTTCAGGAAGGACTAAACTGGGGAAAGTGTGAGGACTAAAGAGACTAAAGAGAAGGAAGGACTAAAGAGAAGGAAGTTAAGCACAGGAGGGGTCCCTGTGATCTGAGTGGGGGACAGCTGTTGGTGGCTCTGTCTTTGGAGCACCTCTGGGACTCTGGACAGAGCTCTTTTTCTCACGGAGCCACAGTTTCCCCATCTGTACACTGGGGAGAGAATGGGCTTGCCTTGTCTTTCTAGTCCCTTTCAAGCTCAGAAACAGCCACAAAGTAGTAATAACAAGAATAATGACGGTCAGGTGTGGGGATGAAATAGATGAAGAGGATTAAGAGGTACAAACCTCCAGTTATAAAGCAAGCCACATCATATAGTCAATAATATTGAAGTAACTTTGTACAGGGACAGATGTTTCCTCGACTTATTGTGGTGATCATTCCATCATGTGTGCAGATGTCAAGTCACCATGTAGTACACCTGAAACTCACATAATGTCCATCAATTACATTTCAGTAAAAAATGATGATGATGCAAATCCATATTGAATGCTTGGTGTGTGTCACACGTGGCTCAATTTTGCTGAGGATTTTTACATGGTTAATTCATTTAATCTTTACGCCAGTCCAGGGAGATGAATGCTGTTATCCTCCTATGGGCTTACAAAGGCCTGCAGGAACATCATCTGGCCCGTTACGTCTCTGATCTCCTCACTTTCCCCTCTCCCTCCCTCACGCTGACCTTGCTGTTTTCAGAACAAACTAGGAACATCCCACCTTGGAGCCTTTGCCTGGCTGTTCCCTCTACATGGAGCTTATTCCCCAGATATTCACCCATCTCCTCTCTTCCATCCAGGCCTCTGCTCAGTGGGGAGGGGGTGGCCCTTCCGTGGCCCCCTTAGCTAAAAAGAGCAACCCCCACCCACTAGCATCCTCTTTCTCCTCTTCTTGACATTTTTATGTCTCTATTGCCGCCTTCTTGAGGGTAGGGATAGAATATGGTTTCTCATCATATCCCCAGCACCCAGGATAGCATGTGCTTTATTTTTTTATTTTTAAACTGGAGTACAATTGCTTTACAATGTTGTGTTAGTTTCTGCTGTACAATGTGAATCAGCTATAAATGTACATATATCCCCCTCATCTTGCGCCTCCCTCCCACCCACCCTCCACCCCACCCCTCTAGGTCAACACGGAGCACCAAGCTGAGCTCCCCATGCTATATCTATTTCACGAGTTAGAGTGTATATATATCAGTGCTACTGTCTCAATTCGTCCCACTCCCTCCTTCCCCCTGCCTGTGTCCTTAAGACCATTTCCTAAATCTGCATCTGTATTCCTGCCCTGCAGGTAAGTTCCATTCTGTACCAAATGGTTCCCAATCCTTACCATTTTTCTAGATGCCATATATATGTGTTAATATACAATATTTGTTTTTCTCTTTCTGACTTACTTCACTCTGTATGGCAGGGCATGTGCTTTAAAGGTAAGGAATCTGGCTCCAGGAGAGGTTAAGTTTCTCGCCCACGTACATGCCCAGAGCTGAACCTGGTTATGAACTCAGGCAGCCCGGGGCTGGCATTCTGAATGACTCCCTAGAACTCAGGCTGAGGATGGCGGCCTGATCCCCTCCTCCAGCTTCTCTAGCACTAACAGTGAGTAGTAGTCATGTTGGCTAAGAGAAAGTACTTATACTTGCAATGGACTAATGAAGAAGATCAATGATTACTTCAGTTTAAATGCTTCAGGTGTCTCATGGAGAATCTGTTAGCCATGCACTGGCTCTTCTCTAGACTTGGGGCACTCTCCTTAGGGGTAGCCACATGGTTTGTTCCCTCACCTCCTTCAGTTCTCTGCCCAAATGTCACCTCCACAGAAGGCCTGCCCTTGACCCCCTATTTAAAATCCCTGTCCAGCCTGATCTCAATGCTCCATCTTTCTTTCCAGCTTGACTTTTCTTCACAAACGTTTGAATAAATGAATAAGTAATAAATATATAATGCATATAGGGATTAATAAATTAATAATAGT
The DNA here is from genome assembly GCF_029378745.1 of Bos indicus. Lineage (NCBI taxonomy): Eukaryota > Metazoa > Chordata > Mammalia > Artiodactyla > Bovidae > Bos > Bos indicus. The sequence continues at coordinate 54,043,209 of NC_091777.1, forward strand.
ATTAATCATGATTCTCTTATTGGAAATCATATATTCTATTAATCAGCATATATTAGGCCTAATAACGTGCAGAACACAGTTCCCAGGGCCTTTACGTGTATTGTTCAGTTTAATCCTCATGACAGCTCTATGAGGTAGGTGCTGTTCTGTACCCATATTCCAGATGAGGAAACTGAAGCACAGAGAGGCAGAGTCTCTTCCTAAGGTGGTGCATGGTGGGACCAGGATTCTGGCCTTCCAGCTCCTGAGCCTGGGCTCTCAGCCCCTCTGGGTCTCTGTCTCATCCACCTCTCCAGCGACTCTGGCCATGGACCAGCCTGCTGGCCTGCAGGTGGACTACGTCTTCCGGGGTGTGGAGCATGCTGTGCGGGTGATGGTGTCTGGGCAGGTGCTAGAGCTGGAGGTGGAGGATCGGATGACGGCCGACCAGTGGCGGGGCGAGTTCGATGCCAACTGTGAGTGTGCCTGCCTGGGTGGGCTCGCCTGTCCTTCCCCAGAGTCAGTGTCTCCCAGAAGATGAGGCCAGTCTGGATCCTGCTCACCTGCCCCTTCTACCTGACCAGAGCTCTCTAAGGGGGAGGGTGTGTAGGACTCATCCCTCGGGCCAGAGGCACTGGTGCTGGGGAAAGGTAGAAAGCTTGGGTGCATTGCCCTTGGGCTGGGCACGTGGTCGGAGCTCAGGAAGGACTTTTCTCTCTACCTAGTCATCGAAGATTTGACTCACAAGACAGGGAACTTCAAACAGTTCAGCATCTTCTGTAACATGCTGGAGTCGGCCCTCACCCAGGTAGGGGCCAGGGTTGGGGGAGGTTTTTGTCCTCTGGGTCCCTGGGAGGGTAGATGCCCGTCTGATGTATGCAAGACCTTCTACTTCTCTTTCATTGAGGAAATAGGGCTGTCTTTTCTTCTTTCCCAAATGTACATGGCGTATTGTCATTGTAATTGTGATGACAGTGGTTCTCATGGAGAAAATTCAAGTCACAGAGAAATGTAAAGAAGAAAGTAAAAATCACTGCATTCCTCATGTTCACTCCTGGTAATATTTTGTTAGTATTTTGATGAAAATCACTCCAGCCATCTCTCCATTTCTCTATTCACTTGTGAACATGTGTGGTGTGTATATTTGCAGATCTCTAATTTTACAGAGTTGATAAATTTCCCAAGGTATTCTGTAACCTTTAAAAAAGATCCAACAGTATTTCATAAAAAATTTAGTCATATCAGTGGATGTAGCTAATCATTTCATCTACTGGGAATCTGTTGTGTGCCAGGCACTGGAAATACAACACTGAACAAAAGAGACAAAATCTGCCCTCACGAACCTGACATTCAGTGCTCCCACTAGACAGACAGTTGAAAAAAAAATATATGTCAAGTAGTTGAAAGTATTAATATGAAAAAAAGAAGCAGGTTGGAACGTAGATACTATTCAGACATCGTTTGAAAACTATGAACTGCATTATTTCTCTGATTATGGATAAAATTACACTCATAAAATTGTGATGATATTAATGTGTGTGACTTAGAAAGTGAGAGTCTTAATTCCCTTTCTATCCCCCACCTTAGACTGTTAACATTTTGGTGTCTATAAGCAGTATAGCATAATGGCCAAGATTATGGATGCTAAAAGTCAGACTCATCACTACCGCTTACTACTTGGGTGCCCGGGGCCAATTACTTCCCCTCCGTGTCTTAGTCTCCCTATCTGTAATGTGGGGGTGATAGTCCCCTTTTCAGAGGGTTATGCAGGTTAAATGAGTTATATGTAAAAAGCTTAGAATAGTGCCTGACTCACAATAAGCACTAAACAGATGTTGCCTGTTTTTATTATTATTGTAACTTTTGAGTTTGTCATCCTTGTTAGTGGTTGCTTAGCATTCAAGTGTACCCATGCATCATGATTTATTTAACCCAGAGGTTCTCAAACTTTTTGGTCTTAGGACCCTTTTATATGCTTAAAAATTACCGAGGGTACCAAAGAGCTTTTGTTTATGCCTGTTTCATCTAGCAGTATTTGTTCGCCATGTCATAAATTAAAACTGAGAAAAATATAAAGATATTTATGAACTCATTTAATAACAATAACAAACCTGTTATTGACCTAAGTAATATTTTTATGAATAGTAGTCTCAAAACCAAAATTATTTAGAAAGAAATGTAGTTTTTTTAAAAAAACATTATTGAAATCTCTTTACTATCTGGGTTAATAGATAACTGCTAGGTTATCATGTGCTTCTTCAGTCTGTTGTGATGTGTCCTGGTTGACATACATGCAGAAAAAAAAAAAAAATCCTCAGGAGGCTATGTGGCTGGCAAAGGTAGTCCTTTAATAGTTTTTTCGGATAATTCTGCTCACACATTAAAATTGGATACATGGTAGTTTCTGAAAGGTTTCTTGCAATGTGGAATCTGAGACCGTATCAATGAATTTTTCCTATGCTGTCATATTAAAATCTATTGGCATATCTTGTACTTTGCAAGTATCTTTTACCTATTTTGTAACATCATGGGTTTGTAATATCACTTGTAACATCAGGAGTTGGTCATTTGGGAAATATTGCTTCATGGAATTGTGCAGATCTTTCAGAGGTTGCCACATTTCATTATACAGTATTAGGAAGTCACATTTGTTAATATCCTCACTGATCTGGCCAGGAAAATCTTTCAACATTGAGAAACTGTCAAGCCCGCAGTGGCAGGCCCAAGTTTTCTAAAATTTGAATTTTCACTTTAAAGGTTGAATTTTATCGTTGCCAACAAATACTGTTAGCTGTTTTTCTTCAAGTGACAGGCTCACTTTGTTCATTTTTGAGAAAATGCTTGCCAAATATCAAAGACTAAATAACCATGGTTTTGTCTGTCAGTACCTTTTCAAGTAAAAATAGTGTTCCATGAAAAAGTGGCTAATTTAGCTCCAAATTCAGCCCCACAAGTGCTTTTCTTAGAAAGTGTCATACTTGGATATGCAGCCAAATGTGGACTTTCTGTTTTGTCACACAGAGTAGTAAACATCTGTGTGCTCAAGGGTCAAGATTCAAAAAAATTAATAAGTTTTGCAGGTTCATCAGGGACATTCATAGGTTTCATTTTGTTTTTATTTATCTATTTCTTTGTGTGTTTCTCCCTGCCTCCCCTCCCCCGTGGAGACTGTATAGCAGCCGTGGAATATATAGCAGTTGCTAGTACATTCGACGCCCCTGGCTTGAATTCTGCTAATGGGCACCAGCAGTTTTACCCACCATGACTTTTGTACCATCAGTGCGCATGTCAGCACAGAAAGAAAAGGCAGATGACATCTTAGTTATTATTCCGCAAGTTGTTTTGACTGCATGTACTCCCCTAAAAGGGTCTTGGGGACCCCCAGGGGTGCTCAGACAACACTTGGAAGTCACACCACTAAGCTGTCTCCTGTGGCTGAGAGTTGCGGTTCTTTCCAGTTTGTCCCTCTGATGATTTCCTGCACCAGAGGGCCATCTTGACCCACAGCCTACCACGGCTGGGTAGGCAAGCCCAGCTAGCCCAACAGATGATCAGGGCATGGCCTGGGCGTGTGGGTTGTGTGCTCTGGGTGTGGCCATGTTGAGTCTTTTGGCAACTCCTCCATTCTCTCCAACAGAGCAGTGAGTCGGTCACCCTTGACCTGCTGACCTACACAGATCTGGAGTCCCTGCGGAACCGAAAGATGGGGGGCCGCCCAGGCCCCTTGGCCTCGAGGTCTGCCCAGCTCAACTCCAAGCGCTACCTGATCCTCATCTACTCTGTGGAGTTTGACAGGTGGGTACAAGGGTACCCACCAGGCTGGTAGCTGGTGGTCAGGTGGAAGAGGATGTGGCTAGGACTTAGGAACCGCTGGTACCCAAGGCAAGGTGGGGATGTTGCTTAAGCCTTGCCTTTGGAATCTTCAGTGTGGAGGTTTATGTCGTTTAGTATTGTGTTTGGCTGCAAGTATCAGGATAACCATTACCAGGGCCTTGAACAATAGTTTATCACATAACAAGATGTCTAGGTAGGTGGCTGCTACTCAACAGCTTCATTAGGGACTCAGCCTCCTTCTCTTTTTGTTTTTCTTTTGTCATCTTTGACATATTGGCTTTTTGACCTCATCATTATCTCTTCATGGTCACAAAAGAGCTGCCGGACCTCCAGACATTGCATCTGTATCAAAGCAGAAGGAAATGGAACAGAACTGTGCTTGCTAATTGTATCTGCTGTTTTCATCAGGAAAACAAGTGTTCCCAGAAGACTCTCAACCAATTTCAGTGTTTGGCCAGAAATGGTCACCTGTCCTTTCCCAGGTGGATTCTTGGCCTCTGAGATGCCATGGTTCTAATCCTTCTCAGGATTCACTACCCGCTGCCCCTCCCGTACCAGGGCAAGCCGGACCCTGTGGTCCTGCAGGGCATCATTCGCTCACTAAAGGAGGAGCTGAGCCGCCTTCGAGGGCTGGATGGCCAGGACACTCGGGATGGCCGGGAAACTGAGATCTGGCACCTGCGGGAGCAGTGAGTCTTGGGGGTGGGTGGGCATTGGGGGCTGGGGGAGGGGACACATCCCATCGTGCACTGCAGGACCCACTGCTTAGCAGTGTTGGAAAGATGGCCCTCCCTCATTCCCCAAATATTTATTCTGAGCCACTCCTTTGTGCCCGCCGTGTGTTAATGGTGCTGGGGACACAGCAATGACTGAGACAGTCCTGGTCCTATCCTGGGGCTCCCAGTCCAGTGGGGGAGACAATGTCTGCAGTCAGAGAAGATTCACCATGGATGAGGGAGTGCAGAGGGAGACCTGACCCTGCCTGGCGAGGGTGGGGTGTTCCAGACAAAGGGCAAGGCAGGTGCAAAGGCAGGGTGTGAGGCAGGGCTCTATTCAGTTGAATCCACCTTCCCCGAGTACCTCTTTTTTGCTGACCTTTCCCTAACCATGATGTAGTGCCAGCCCAGGGGGCAGAGACTTTGATCACATACCCACCTGAGTATATTGCAAATAGAGATGGGGTGAGACAGGAAAGGGAGCCTCTGCTTTGGGAGGCTGTAACAGGAACCTGATAGGTTCTTGGGGTGGGGAAGAGTGTTTTAGCAGAGGGAACAGCATGTGCAAAGGTGGGAATGTTTTGAAAACAAGGGGACTTAAAGAGTGAAGTGAGGAAAGCAAAGGCTCCTAGCATATTTACTGAGTGCCTGCTGTATGCTTGGGACTTGGTCTCCATCTGGTAGGGGTCCTACACATTCAGTTCAGTTCAGTTCAGTTGCTCAGTCATGTCCAGCGCTTTGCGACCCCATGAATTGCAGCACGCCAGGCTTCCCTGTCCATCACCAACTCCTGGAGTTCACTCAAACTCAGGTCCATCGAGTCGGTGATGCCATCCAGCCATCTCATCCTCTGTCGTCCCCTTCTCCTTCTGCCCCTAATCCCTCCCAGCATCAGAGTCTTTCCCAATGAGTCAGCTCTTCGCATGAGGTGGCCAAAGTATTGGAGCTTCAGCTTTAGCATCAGTCCTTCCAAAGAACACCCAGGACTGATCTCCTTTAGGATGGACTGGTTGGATCTCCTTGCAGTCCAAGGGACTCTCAAGAGTCTTCTCCAACACCACAGTTCAAAAGCATCAATTCTTCAGCGCTCAGCTTTCTTCACAGTCCAACTCTCACATCCATACATGATCACTGGAAAAACCATAGCCTTGACTAGATAGACCTTTGTTGGAAAAGTAATGTCTCTGCTTTTGAATATGCTATCTAGGTTGGTCATAACTTTCCTTCCAAGGAGTAAGCACCTTTTAATTTCATGGCTGCAGTCACCATCTGCAGTGATTTTGGAGCCCAGAAAAATAAAGTCTGACACTGTTTCCACTGTTGCCTCATCTATTTGCCATGAAGTTATGGGACCAGATGCTATGATCTTCGTTTTCTGAATGCTGAGCTTTAAGCCAACTTTTTCACTCTCCTCTTTCACTTTCATCAAGAGGCTTTTTAGTTCCTCTTCACTTTCTGCCTTAAGGGTGGTGTCATCTGCATATCTGAGGTTATTGATATTTCTCCCGGCAATCTTGATTCCAGCTTGTGCTTCTTCCAGGCCAGCGTTACCCATGATGTACTCTGCATATAAGTTAAATAAGCAGGGTGACAATATACAGCCTTGACGTACTCCTTTTCCTATTTGGTACACATTGGGGAGGGCTAATACTATTTTTAGTATTAATAATAATAGCAGTATCTAATGTTTATTGTGGAGAAGGCAGTGGCACCCCACTCTAGTACTCTTGCCTGGAAAATCTCATGGATGGAGGAGCCTGGTGGGCTGCAGTCCATGGGGTTGCTAAGAGTTGGACATGTCTGAGCAACTTCACTTTCACTTTTCACTTTCATGCATTGGAGAAGGCAATGGCAACCCACTCCACTACTCTTGCCTGGAAAATCTCATGGAAAGAGGAGCCTGGTGGGCTGCAGTCCAAGGGGTCGCTAAGAGTCGGACACGACTGAAGCGACTTAGCAGCAGCAGCAGCAATGTTTATTGAGCACTTAACTGTGTGCCAGGAACTCTGTTCAGTGCCATATGATTTAATTCATTTAATCCTCCCAGAGTAGGCACTACTATCATTTTATGGAGGAAAACTGAGGCCCAGAGAGGTTAGAGAATTTGTTCCATACACAGTAAAGTACTATGGCCAGGCTCGACCTTGTATCCAAGCAGTCAGCTCAAGCCCCTTTTCCTTCCTCAGCCACTGTGCGCCGGCGGCAGGACTGAGCGCTCAGGAAGGACCAGACCTCTCCCCTTTGAGCGGCGGGAGCTCTTTGGGCTGGAGAACCCTGTGATTCTTCCTCGTGTGTGCATGTGTTTCCCAGAATGGCCACAAGACGGCGCTCTCTGCTCTGAGAGCCAGAGCCAGGCAATTCTTACCTTCCTCTTCCCAACTTGAAGTTAGGGAGTTTGGAAAGAGGCCAAGATTCATTAATTCACTCATCTAACATTTAATGAGTTCCTACGGTGTGCCACGTACACTTCCCGGCACTACTTGATGTTTATTGAGCCATCACTCAGTACTGTACACAGTCTAAGCACTCTTTATAGATTCCTACAACATTATCAGTAGGTGTTATTATTATAATCCAACTTCACAGAGATGTGAAGTGAAACTGCCCCAGGTCACACAGCTCGTAGGAGCTGGAATAGAGTTGGGTACAGTCAGCCTGGCCACAAAACCCGGATCCCGACACCGGGTTTGACCGGAGAGCTGGAGGAAGGATACAGATAGAAAACAGATAATCACACTGATCAGTGATTGGTGTTGGGAAGGAAGTGTACAGAGATCCGGGGGGCAGAGACTAGAGGGACCTGACCTCACCCCTGGCTGGGGTGGGGGGCCAGGCAGGCTTCACTGGGGTCTTGATGTTTGGAGGATGAGTAGAGTCATTCCTGCCAGGAGGAGGAGAGATGGTTTAGGAGGAGGGAACTGCATTTGCAAAGAGCATCGTGGGAGAGGGAGGTGGGAGGAGAGGAGGGGAGAGGGGAAGTCAGCTGGAAGGGACCAGATGAAGAAGCTCCTTGGAGAGTGTAGGGGAGCCACAGATTTTTAGAAAACGTTTAATTAGGAAAAATTCCAAGCATGCACAGAACTAGTAGTATAACACACAGGTGCTTGTGCCCCAGCTTCAATGGTTATCTAACACATTTTGCCCATCTTCTATGATCTACACCCTTTCCTGTCCTCTGAGAAGCAAATCCCAGATATTGGATCTCCTCTGTAAACATTTCAATATGTATCTTTTAACATATAAGGTTATTTTTGATAAAAGCAACAAACATAAGCGGTATTATGACATCCAACAAAACTAACAAAAATACCTTAATGTCATCTGATACCCAGGGTGTGCAAATGTCTTTTTGTAATTTGCTTGTGTGAATAAGTATTCAGATATGGCCCCACATTACAGTTTGTTGTGTTTCTTAAGTCTCTTAATTTATTACAGCCCCCTTTACTTTTTCATGCTGCTGCTTTGTGGAAGAAGCCAGGTTATTTATACAGTTTCCCACATTCTGGATTTTTTCTCTTTTTTGCCACATGGCTTGTGGGATCTTAGTTCCCCAGCCAGGGATCCAACCCCTTCCCCTCTGCAGTGGAAGCAAGGGCAAAGTCTTAACCACTGGACCACCAGGGTTCTTGTTGATTTTATCACTGTGATTCATGTTCAGTTCAGTTGATTAGTCGTGTCCAACTCTTTGCGACCCCATGAATCACAGCACGCCAGGCCTCCCTGTCCATCACCAACTCCTAGAGTTCACTCAGACTCACGTCCATCGAGTCAGTGATGCCATCCAGCCGTCTCATCCTCTGTCGTCCCCTTCTTCTGCCCCCAATCCCTCCCAGCATCCGAGTCTTTCCCAATGAGTCAACTCTTCGCATGAGGTGGCCAAAGTATTGGAGTTTCAGCTTTAGCATCAGTCCTTCCAAAGAAATCCCAGGGTTGATCTCCTTCAGAATGGACTGGTTGGATCTCCTTGCAGTCCAAGGGACTCAAGAGTCTTCTCCAACACCACAGTTCAAAAGCATCAATTCTTCGGCGCTCAGCTTTCTTCACAGTCCAACTCTCACATCCATACATGACTACTGGAAAAACCATAGCCTTGACCAGACCTCTGTATTTCCCGTGAAGTGGTGGTTAAACTGATAGGCTAATGAGATGCAGGTTTCTGGGACGCCTTCCCCCGTGGTGCTGTGTATCTGCCTACAGTCAGGTGATGTTGGGACTGGTGGGTGTGGATGTTGAGCGCTGGATCCCTGTCTTAAAAAGGTCCTGTCAACCCAGCATCTCTTGGTGGTTTTTATTTGCATTTCTCTAACGCAAGCGGAGCGTGCCCACCCGGGTGGAGGAGGGCAGAGTATGGAACCGTGCCCCTCACCCGGCCCCGGCATTCGCCTTCTACCTCCTTCTCCCAGGGTGTCGCGCTTGGTGTCTGAGAAGCGCGAGCTGGAGGCCCAGCTGGGCAGGTTGCGCGAGGAGGCGGTGACCGGGCGGGCGGCGCGCCAGGAGGTCGAGTCTCTGCGCGGGCTCGTGCGCGGCCTGGAGCTGGAGCTGCGGCAGGAGCGCGGCCTCGGGCACCGCGGGTCGGGCAGTCGAAGCCAGGATTGCCGCCGCCTCGCCAAGGAGGTGAGGGGGCGGGGCGGCCGGCGGGGCCCGGACTTTGGCTTTAGTCTGGACCTCCACGCCCCTCTTCTCTCCCTGCAGCTCGAAGAGGTGAAGGCGTCGGAGCGGAGCCTGCGTGCGCGGCTGAAGGCGCTGAACACCGAGCTGGCCCTGTACAAGAGGGGGTGAGGGGCGCGCCCGGGGCGGGGCCTCGGCGCTGCGGACCCGCCTGCGGGTGGGCTCCGGGGCGAGATGGGCGGGGCGGAGCCCACGTGACTGGGCGGGGCATGGGTGACGGGGCGGGGCCCAGAGAGGTTGGAGAGGACCGGTCGGGCCTGAGTGGGCGGGGATGGAGGGTGGGAGGGACCTAATGGGCTGCCAGCGGCTTAGGAAAGGAGTCAGTAGTTGAAAACGATGGGCGGGGTCTGTAGAGAGATGGGCAGGCCTGAGGCGGCATTCGGGAGGCCGGCCTGGAGCTAGGGACCGAAGAGGGGCGGAGCCTGAAGGCTAGTTGAGTGAGAGGGCGTGGCTAAGCAGGTGGGGATCCGGGTTATGTTTGCTGGCATGTATTGGGGTGCGTGTTGAAAAATTGGGAATGATTTCCAGGGAGCTTGGGAGACCTCTGGGAGAAGGGTCTACTGAGAGGATGTGTTAGAATGTAGGGAACTGACAGATGGTTTTTTTTAGGGGGTTGGTTGGGGGGTTCTGAGCGGGTGAAGCCTGGGGAAAGAGGTCTGTGAGGACCGTGTGTAAGAAGTGAATGTTAGGAGTTGACGGTGGGGGGGTGGGGGTTGGGATAGAAGGTTCGGAGATGGTGCAGTCCGGGAAGAGTGTTGTCACCGGTGGGAAACTTACAGTGGGTTCGTGCTCCCAGGAGACGGACCCCGCCGGTGGTGCCGCCCTCGGCGCGGGAAGATCGGGCTTCCACGTCCCGGGAGCGCTCGACGTCGCGTGGCCGTGGCGCCGCCCGCTCCTCATCCCGGGAGAGCGGCCGCGGAGGCCGGGGTCGAGGCCGCCCTGCCCGCCCCTCGCCCTCGCCCACAGGTCCGTGATGGCCCTCCCTGCCCGTGGGAGGAGGTGTGTGGGACTAGAACTGTGGGGGCGTGATCCGGTGACCCCAGCCTCCTCTTCTCTCCATACCCACCCCCACCCGGTCCTAGGTGGTCGCGTGCCCCGTTTCGACCCAACAGCCTTTGTGAAAGCCAAGGAGAAGAAGCAGAGAGAGATCAAGATGAAGTTAGAGCATGTTTCCTCCTCACCTGCCCGTAGCCCTGCCCCTTTCCCTGCCGCTCTGAAGCGTGCCCTCATCCAGCCCCTTCTCCCATCTCCATCACCTGTCGCCTGCTCCTGCTTCCCGCCCGACCTTCTCCTCTCCTGATTGCCAGCCTCCCCTCTCCCCATGGCTTGTCTCTCACACCCCTTCCTGGTCTGTGTCTCCGCATTGTTTTCACCTATTTAGCTGTGACCCGCAGGGGCGCAGCTACGCCCTTCCCGGGACTGGGCACACAGGTGGACGTCTTATTTCTCGTTCCCCAGGCAGCAGCGGAACCGATTGGGCAGCGGAGGAAGCGGGGACGGCCCATCCGTCTCCTGGTCTCGCCAGACTCGGCCGCCGGCAGCGGTGACCGGTCGAGGAGACGCGGCTAACCGCTCCCGAAACCGCAGCTCCTCGGGTAACTGGGCTGGCGAGCGGGCTGGGCGGGATTGTGGCCCGTGCGGGAGGCTCACACTCTCCGTCTCCCCCTAGTGGACAGTTTCCGCAGCCGCTACTCGTCCGCCAGCTCCTGCAGCGAGTTAGAGGATTTCTCTGAGTCCCTCCCTAGAGGGTAAAACTTGGGCTGAGGGAAAGGACCGCCTCCAAACGGATGTCTGGGGAGATTCAAAACACTCTTTTGAGGGGAGATTGGGTGATGGAGGCTGGAGCCTTGAAACCGACGAAGAGTGCGAGATGGGAGGTGCCCCAGACTTTTCCCATTGGCCCTGATCACTCCTTCCTCTCAGCGTTCGCCGCCGGGGGAAGGCGCCCAGCCCCACCACGTGGAGTGGGTTCAATACGGTGAGTGTCTTTCCTCGGGCTTTGGAGAAGGCGGGGCAGCATTAAACCACCAGAAGCTCGCGCTCTTTTTCTCCCGTGATTCCATTCTAGTGGGTCGGGTTGTAAAGGGCGATTCGGAATTCCTCTGGGGCAGTGTTTTGATACCTTTGGGTTGGAGGGGAGAATGACGGTGCGGTGGAGGGTGGTTGTTGTTTAGTCACTAAGTCGTGTCCAACTCTTTGCGACCCCATGGATTGTAGCCTGCCAGGCTCCTCTGTCCGTGGGATTTCGCAGGCAAGAATACTGGAGTGGGTTGCCATTCCCTTCTCCAAGGGGATCTTCCCGACTCAGGGAACGAACCCGCACCTCCTGCATTGGCCAGCAGGTTCTTTACCGCTTAGTCACAGGGGAAGCCCACCGGAAGAGCAGGGGATGCCGATTAGCAGCAAGGCTCTGGCCTCAAATTGCCAGGTCTTAAAACCTGCCTCCGCTTGCTATAACCTGTGTGATTCAGGGAGTTACTTAGCTTCTGTAGCTATCAATAGTTTCTATATCAGCTAAATGGGAATTGTAATAGTATTCACCTCAGAAGATTCTGGTGAAGATACAAGGAGCTTGTTTTGCATAAGTGCTCAGCAGATGTCACCCCTTATTTTTATGAGGTCCTTTGGTTCAGAATTTCTGGTGGGATTTGGGGGGTGCCGGAATAGAGGGTGCCTGACCCCCTTTCCCGCCATCCCCAGCAGCAGAAGTCCACCCCCCTTGAACGCGGTCGCCATCAGAGACGCCTGGCCAGTTCAGGGGGCTGGGTTCCCATCAAAGGTGAGCCTGGGACTCAACACCTCCCCCTCTCCTGCCCCAGAGCCCACTGGGATGGTACCGAGGGCAGGATTTTGGGCCCCTTACAGACCCCCACACCCACGCCTGCTCTCACAGAGTACAGCTCGGACCACCAGGCGGCTGACATGGCCGAAATAGATGCCCGCCTGAAGGCCTTGCAGGAATACATGAACCGACTGGACATGCGGTCGTGACCTCGGATGCTGACTGGACCTCCAACCCCACCCACCGCTGGATTCGGCGTGGGGGCGGGGCCGGTGCGTCCTGGCCCCGCCCCAGCCCCGCCCCTCCTGGTGCTCTTGGGGGGGGGGTCTCAGGCGTGTGAGGCCCCACCCCCTCCCGCAGGCATGGCCTGCTGGGAGGGAGGGTAAGTGAGTTTTGTAAATAAACATATTTGCCTTTGGGATCCCTCAGTTTATGACTGAAGGGTTGGGGTGGAGTGGGGAGAAATGAAGATCTGGTGGCTGGGATGGCAGGGTGTTTAACTGGGACCTGTGTGTATTTCTGGCTGTGACTTGGGAGGCAGATGGGGCTACAGGCTCAGGAAAGACTCCCGCACTTTCTAAAGCGATGAAAGAGGGGGACCCGAGGGTTGGGAGTGAGCAGCTCATCCCCACAGCGATCCGAGCAGAGATGCTGCACTGAATGTCTTTGGTGGTGAGGTAGAGAGGGGGTGTCTTGTAGCATGGCTCACTGTCCAGGAGGTGAGGACTCCTGAGCTGCTGGTGGTGACGTCTCAGCGGACTTGGTGCTGATTCCCGGCGCTCTGACCTGAGACCTCCGGGTTCTGAGCTGTGATGTTGCTTCCCAGCTGGGATCTCTGGGGTCTCGGTTCAGGGTCGGGACCTCTGGGTTCTGAGCACCAGCAAGGTCAGAGTGCTGGGAGGTTAGGGGTAGGGGCGGGGTGTGTGGCTGAGGTCTGTGGGAGGAAGAGAGAAGAGGCATATGGCAGGACACAGGAATACAGTTTAAGCTTCGCCTTTATTGGGGCAGGGGAAGGCGGTGGGGTTTCTGATGGGATGGGTGGGGTGTGAGAAGACGGACAGGCCCTCACACGCGGCGGTAGTGCGGCCACTGCTGGATGATTTTATAGAGCTCGTCCCCTGGAGAGAGCGTCTGCTGCACATCGCGGTGTCCTTTGACCTCGTAGTTAGGAGTCAGGTATCCCCGAGCTGCGCCACAAGCCAGCAGACTCTGGGCCGCCCTGAGAGCAGAGGCCGGGGGCACCCGATCTGGGGGAGGAGAGGCAGGAGTTAGGCTGGGGCTTCCTCCAAGGGCCGAGGGAGGCCCACTTGGGCCCAGAACCCGGCCTGCCACTGCTCTCTGTGCCTAAGTTTTCTCGTCTGTGAAAGGGGAGAATGACAGCACCTGCCCACAGGGCTGGGGGATAAGATGAGTGACTGTGTATAGAGCAAGCCCTCCACAAGTGTCGGCCTTCAAGATGATCATTTATTCACCCTCCTCTGCCCCCAGACCTTCCCATCCGATCCACAGCTGTAGCTGCCACTTATCAAGCACTTCTGGGGCTTCCCTGGTAGCTCAGACGGTAAAGAATCTACCCGCAATGCAGGAGACCCGGGTTCGATCCCTGGGTCGGGAAGATTCCCCTGGAGGAGGAAATGGCAATTCACTCCAAGCACTTCTCAGGTTAACCCTAACCCTCCAGTTCATGGACTGACCTAAGAACTTTTATAGAGATGAACTCATCTGAAACCGTGTAGTTGGAAATGGACTTTATCCAAAAGAGGAAACGAGGCTCAGAAACAGAATCACGCCTGAGGTCAGAGAGGTTGTAGGTGGCAGAGCCTCCCAGCCAGGACGCAGCACGAAGTGCCATCCCCCAGAACCCATGTCAGCCCCCTCGCTGATGGCTGGACACTTACGCATGTAGTTGCCCATGAAGGAGATGCCGATGGCTATGGGGTTCCACGTGGGCCCAGAGTGAGCACCTAAGGTGTTCCAGCCCCGGCCCTCATACACGAGCCCATCTTCTCCGATCAGGAAACTGTGGGTGGGAAAATGATGGAGGGCTTCCTGAAGGAGGACTCCTCCCTCCTCTGCTCACCCCACCCCTGTCCCTGCCCCTGCCACTCACAATTTCCCCAACAACCCTCCTCCTTATCCCCTGATCTTCCACAATAAAAACAATGACCCTCGCCCTTGCTATTTGTCAAGCACAGCTCTAGTGCACCTTTTCGCATCCCTAACCCCATGAGTTGCCACTGCCCCCATCCGATAGCTACTCAGAGAGGTGGCAACACCTGCCCGAGGTCACACAGCCAGGCATCGTTCTAAGGAGTACTGGCTGGCTCAGCAATAGAGTGGCCCACGACCCGGTTGACTTTGCAGAGGAGGGAGATGACCCTGAAGCTGAGAGAGGGGACTGCCTGCCCCAGGGCTCAAGCAGCGGTAAATGGAGCTGGGACTGTAGCCCCAACCCCGGCTTCACCAGGCACTAGACTTTACCAAGCGAATCCAGTGCACAGGGCTTGTTCCTGTGCACCTGCAAAAGCTGTCCCTTCCTCTGGGGTCAGAGCCAGGACTGCAGCCCCCTCCCCTCCCCCTTGCACGTCTGCACTGCCTGCACAAGCCCAGCCCTAAGCGGCGACGCTGGGGGAGAAACAGACGTTGCAGGCGGCTCCAGAATTGGTGCCCGCGGTCTCCCGTCGCCCCGCGCGCTCCTCTCGCCTATATCCCCGGCTCCAGCCCCGGCCTCCCCTGTGCACTCACTTGTAGCCCACGTCGCACCAGCCCCGCTCCCGCACGTGGTAGTGCTGCACGTTTTGGGCCTGCCTCTGGCAGGAGGCCGGAGTGTTGCAGACGCTGCCCGCCGTGTGCGACACCACCACGTAGCGCACAGGCTGTCTTAGCCTCTGGCTGCACTTGGATGCCAGGGCCCCCCACTTTCCGCGGGACACGATGCTGCCGCAGTCTTGAGCCGCCCCGAGGCCCAGGAGGGCGAGGAGGACCCAGGCGAGCGGTGTGTAGCGGCGAGACATGGCAGGCAGGACAGGACACGCGGAGATGCCTAGGACGCGCGGCGGCCCTGGGCCTTTATCTACGGGGACTCGGTGGGGGCAGTGGGGTGGAGGGAGCCATGCGGTAAAGGTCTTGCCTCACAACCGGAGGGACTCCTCTTCCTGCTCTGGCGGGGCCCCAACAGGATGTGGTATGGTCAGGTCTGGGCGGGGTAGGGAGAGGGGAGCCCGCTCATCCAGCTGGGAGTCGGGGGTGGGGAGAGGCACACAGGCCCCTGGGCGAAACCGTGGTTTCTGGAAGACCCAGTGTCTGGATCTCTGCCCTGCTTTGTCTCTGCCCTCGGTGAGCCATTGGACAACTCACCAGGAGCTTAAAACCAGGAGGAGAGAAAACAGGGAGGCCCTGAGGCCTCTTCTGCCTTCTTCCTGCAAGGAACTGAAGAAACACAGGCGCCCATTTTTGAAAGCACTTCTCCTGGGCCTAAGCCTGATATGGAAAGCCCATTTCACAGTTGAGTAAACTGAGGCCAGAAGCGGGCTGATCACTTTGCTGACACATGGAAGATAGGAGAGCCTGGTGGTCCAGAACCCCCATTCAGAGCCAGGCTGCCTGTGTTTAAATCTGGTGACATTCCAGTGTGTGAACTTGCGCAAGTGACTCTAACCTTTCTGTGACTCAGTTTTCCCCACCTGCAAAATGGGCCTGATCCTATAAAGTATCTAATTCATGGGATGATTGCTTAGAAGATGTCTGACTCAGAGTGCCACATAAGCTTCACCGGGATTTGACCTCAGATCTTCCCTTGGAGGTAAGCTCCACAGGAGGGATCCTGAGGTCCAGAGAGGAACAGCCATTACCTAGCACCACTCAGCTGCTTGGGATCACAGGTGGGGCAGAAGACTCCCCTGGGGACTCTGCCTTGCGCAGGTCTCCTTTCCCATTACCTCCTAGAGGCACTTGCTGAGTTCAGGGAAGACTGCCTGGTTTGCTTTTCCTTCTACTTTGGTAGGGTTTTGTGTTTTTTTTACAAGATAACATATGCTACACTTTGCTGTATAGCAGACGCTACATTAACATTGTAGATCAACCATGCTCTAATGAGAAAATTTTAAAGGACTTCCCTGGTGGTCCTGTGGTTGAGAAATCACCTGCCAATACAGGAGACACGGGTTTGATGCCTGGTGCAGGCAGATTCCACATGCCGAGGGGCAGCTAAGCCCACGTACAACTACTGAGCCCATATTCTAGGGCCCATGGGCCGCAACGACTGAAGCCCATGTGCCTAGAGCCCGGGTTCTGCAACAAGAGAAGCCATCGCAATGAGAAGCCTGTGCACCAAAACTAGAGAGTAGCCTTTGCTGGTCGTAACTGGAGAAAGCCTGCTCGCCACAAAAAGACCCAGTGCAACCAAAAGTAAATAAATGGAAAAAATTAAAAATAATGTATGCTGGCTGTAACAAGTTGAATTGACACAAATTTTAATCAGCTGTGTCCCCCTCTGTCCAGCCCCACCCACCCGAGGTCACCAATGAGACGAGTGTGGTATATTTTCTTCCACCGTATCCTCCAAGCTTATGTGGATCATGCTTATACCTCATGATATCGCTAAATGGCTCACCAGGCATCCTCAAGCATGTTCATGAATGATCTCAGTGCGTGCTCCCGGCAAGGTGTGTGAGGCAGATATTATTAACCCTGCCTTTTCTATAATCAAGGAAGCTGAGGCACAAAAGGGTTATTACATTCAGGGAGAAGATGGTGATGCCTGGATGTTGCCACAAGTTCCAGACTCCAGAGATTAAGCTCCAAACCACATTCTGCTTCCTACAAACATACATGTATGGACAAAAGTAAAATCAAAACCATAGCATCGATTTGCCTTTTGTCACCTAATATTTCATTGGCATCTCTCCAGGGCAACATCTCCATAGTTCTAATCTGTCTTTCATAAAAGTTACATAATATTTCTTTTTAAAATTTGATTTTTGGCTGTGCTGGGTCTTCCTTGCTGCGCTCAGACTTTCTCTGGCGAGCAGGGCCCACTCTCGAGTGCACGGGCTCCTCACTGCAGTGGCTTCTCTCGTTGCAGAGCCCGGGCTGTAGGCAGGCAGGCTGAGTAGTTGCAGCTCACGGGCTCTAAAGCGCAGGCTCAGTAGTTGTGGTGTTCGGGCTCGGTTGCCCTTCAGCATGTGAAATCTTCCTGGATCAGGGATCCAACCCGTGTCCCCTGCACTTGTAGGCAGATTCTTAAACAACTGGACCACCAGGGAAGTCGGATATAATTTCTTCTTTGAAGATTTTTCAGTCCCTCTTCACCCCCCACCCCCAGTGCTGCACAAAATATTATTGTCAGACATAGCAGCCTTACACAGTGGAGTGTTTATAAATCATACATATAGACTTGCTAGGTCGAAGGGTATACGTATTTAATAGATATTACCAGATTGTTTTTCCCAGAAGACTGTTAACAGTTCATATTTCTACTACTAATGTATTGGAGCCCCCACTCACCCCAAAAGTGGGTGTTATCACTTCTTAAATTTATGGGTATAAAGTGGAATCTCTTTGGAACATTAATTGGTGATTTTATAACCACTTGAGGGACTTTGTATTTCTCTGTTTGCTGCCCATTTCGGATGTGTCTTTGGTCAGTTGTCTTTAATTTTCCATTGACCATTAAAAAAAAATTGGATTGCCTTTTCTTATCAAGTTGCAAAGTAAAGAAAACAACCCCATTACTAGGGTTGCTGAGTTGTTGAGTATGTATATTTTGTGTCTCGGTTCTTTATAGAGCATTAAAGAATCAGGTACATATAGAAAAGGGTACAAATGCACTTTTTATAGACTTAATACAATTAATAGAATTGATAGTTAATAGAGTGAATAGTGGAGAGCTCTGTTACTTTGCATACCATGAGGACACCATGGACAAATATCCTGGTCAGGAAAAAGCTACGTTTTAGATTTTATTAGGTATTGCTTAATGGCATTCCTAAAGAAGTTTTAGTGTTTCGTTTCTCCAGCCATGTGATCAGTCCAAGGAATGGTATCTCATTATTGTCTTACTTGCATTTCCTCAACCTTAGACATATTTTACATATCTTTTTACATATTAATGGATGTTTGTGTCCATCTTCTGGGAACTGTTTGCTTATTTCTTTAATCATTTTCCTGTTGGGTTTTTGCATATGAGGATTTAACCCTATGTACTGCAAATCTTTTCCTCCAGTCTATTAAAATTTTTAAAAAATAGTTTGTTTTCTGTCTTACCTTAAGAAGATCTTTCCACAAATAAGATTATAAAACATTTTCTATTAAAAAGACGTTACTGTGTGTGTGACTTTTAGACCTTTACCTGGGCTAAAATTTATAATTGCGTATGGTGTGAACCTAGCTTTACATTTTAGCTCTGCCACTGAATAACCTTGAGCAACTGGACAGCATTGGACAGAGCTGAATGCTTCCTCCTCCTCAGAATGCGCACTTCCTCTAGCTTTTGTGTCCTAAGACTTTCTTGATTTTCCTTCTCCTTCTCTGGCTGGTCTTTTGTTCTCACTTTCAGACTCATTCTTCCCTTCCTGATCAGTATACTCTTCTGCCAGGTGACCATATCCAGACAATAGCTTCAGTCACACCAAAAGGCAGACAATTTTCCTATTTTTATGTCTGAGCTCTCAGCTGAATCCTGGATCTGCGTATCCACCTGCCTACTTGACATCTCCACTGGGGTGCTCCAGAGGCACCTCAAACACAGGATTTCCAAAATGGAGGATTTCCTCCTCCAGAACTGGCCCTCTTCTGGGAGTCCCTGTCTGAGCGAATGATATGATCATCTTCCAGTTACAAAAGCCATAAATCTGAGCACCATCCTTGACCATCTCCTACCCTCTCCCCAAAACAGCACCCAAAATGATGCCCAGCACCAAGCAGATGCTCGATAGATAGTTACTGAATGACTGGATGCCTGTTTAGTCCATCCCCAAGTCATGATGCTGCTATCTCCTAAATACTACCCCCCCACTTTTTTTTTTGGTTGCACTGGGTCTTCATTGCTCAGCATGGACTTCTACTGGTTGCTGTGAGCAGGGGCTTCTCTTGTTGCAGAGCACGAGCTCTAGAGTGTGCGGCTCAGTAGTTGTGGCACACGGGCTTAGTTGCTCCACAGCATATGGGATCTCCCAGGACCAGGGATCAAATCTGTGTCCCGTGCGTTGGCAAGGTAGATTCTTAACAACTGGACCACCAGGGAAGTCCGTCTCCTAAATATCTGATAAATCAGGATACTCCTGTCTATTTCTGCTCTCTCCACTCCGATTCAGTTACCATCTTCTCGCACCTGGATTTTGCTCCTACCTTCTCAATGACCTTGCATCATGCACCCTGGCCCCTGTGAGGCCCAGGCTCAAATCAAAAACCCAGACTTATTTTTTCCATGGCTCCTCATGACTCAGGATGAGACCTATGCTCCTCACCATGGCCTACAGAATGGGCTGCTTCCACCCCAGCCTCACCACGATCATGGCCAAGACCTTCTTCCGGAGTTGCCCAGCCACCCTGCCCTTTTGCTGTCCATGAAGAAACTTTGACTACCTTGCCCCCAGGGGACTCTGTACAAAGAGGAATTTGAAGAAATTCAGCAACCTTGTAATTTAACTTTCGGATTACAAAACACTCAACTAACCTTTTGTAAAAAAGACAGAAATATTTACACATATTCCTTAACGAAACTTAGGGTGCAGTCATTAGCTAGGTGGGATGAAGACTTCCCTTGTTAGAATTTTATTTATTCTGTGTCTTGTCAGCCTAAAAATGAGACATGCCCCTGCGAACATTTAGAGCAATTTATAACAATGGGTAATTGTTATATTGCCCATAACAGTTGGGACTGTATTACTTGAGTCTTTTAAATGTTTTTAATGTAATTTAAAAATATTTATTTATTTAAATATCTGGCTGCATCAGGTGTGAACTCTTAGCTGCAGTATGTGGGATCTAGTTCCCTGGCCAGGGATCAAACCCCTACCCCATGCATTGGGAGCTCAGAGTCTTAGCCGCTGGATCACCAGGGAAGTCGCATGTAAGTTTTCAATTGAAGTATAGGTGATTTACAATATTGTATTAGTTTCAGGTGTGCAGCAAAGTGATTCAGTCACACACATATTTACATATATATGTGTTGATATTCTTTTTCAGATTCTTTTCCCTTATAAATTATTACAAAATATTGAGTATAGTTTCCTGTACAACACAGTAGGGCTTTGTTGGTTACCTATTTTATATAAAGTATTACTTGAGTACTTTTTTGATAGGCTGAAATTAGATTTATTCGCTATGTTTTAGGAAGCTGAATTTTTAAAATATTTAATTCATCAGCTGTTGTTTAATTTTTAAAATACTTAATTCAGCCGGTATAAACCCCCTCGAACTGGATATGGAACAACAGACTGGTTCCAAATGGGAAAAGGAGTTCGTCAAGGCTGTATATTGTTACCTTGCTTATTTAACTTCTATGCAGAGTACATCATGAGAAATGCTGGGCTGGAAGAAGTACAAGCTGCAATCAAGATTGCCGAGAGAAATATCAATAACCTCAGATATGCAGATGACACCACCCTTATGGCAGAAAATGAAGAGGCACTAAAAAGCCTCTTGATGAAAGTGAAAGAGGAGAGTGAAAAAGTTGGCTTAAAGCTCAACATTCAGAAAACTAAGATCACGGCATCTGGTCCCATCACTTCATGGGAAATAGATGGAGAAGCAGTGGAAACAGTGTCAGACTTTATTTTTGTGGGCTCCAAAATCACTGCAGATAGTGATTGCAGCCATGAAATGAAAAGACGCTTACTCCTTGGAAGGAAAGTTATGACCAACCTAGATAGCATATTCAAAAGCAGAGACATTACTTTGCCAACAAAGGTCTGTCTAGTCAAGGCTATGGTTTTTCCAGTGCTCCTGTATGGATGTGAGAGTTGGACTGAGAAGAAAGCTGAGCGCCGAAGAATTGATGCTTTTGAACTGTGGTGTTGGAGAAGACTCTTGAGAGTCCCTTGGACTGCAAGGAGATCCAACCAGCCCATTCTGAAGGAAGTCAGTCCTGGGATTTCTTTGGAAGGACTGATGCTGAAGCTGAAACTCCAATACTTTGGCCACCTCATGCGAAGAGTTGACTCATTGGAAAAGATTCTGATGCTGGGAGGGATTGGGGGCAGAAGGAGAAGGGGATGACAGAGGATGAGATGGCTGGATGGCATCACCGACTCGATGGACGTGAGTTTGGGTGAACTCCGGGAGTTGATGATGGACAGGGAGGCCTGGCGTGCTGTGATTCATGGGGTCGCAAAGAGTCGGACACGACTGAGTGACTGAACTGAACTGAAATCCCCTCGAGATTTTCTTGCAGTTAATAAAAAATACTTGTTTTTTTGTTATAGCAACAATGATAGAAGTCCAATTAAATGGTAATTCTAGCAAGAACAAGTTTAAAACACAAAGCAGGAGTCCACAAGCCACTTTCTCTGCTATCTGACCCGCTCGGCTCCGTGATGCCGGTGGACCTCAGCAAGTGGCCCGGGCCTCTGAGCCTGCAGGAAATGGATGAGCGGCCGCAGCACCCGCTGCAGGTCGAATATGGCGGGGTGGAGATCGACGAACTGGGCAAAGTGCTGACACCCACCCAGGTTAAAAACTGGCCCACCAGCACTACATGGGATGGCCTTGATCTAGGTAAATTGTACACCTTGGTCTTGACAGATCCGGATGCTCCCAGCGGGAAGGACCCCAAATACAGGGAATGGCACCATTTCCTGGTGGTCAACATGAAGGGCAACAACATCAGCAGTGGCACGGTTCTCTCCGATTATGTGGGCTCTGGGCCTCCCAAGGGCACAGGCCTGCACTGCTACGTCTGGCTGGTTTATGAGCAGGAAGGACCACTGAAGTGTGATGAGCCCATTCTCAGCAACCGATCTGGAGACCACCGTGGCAAATTCAAGGTGGCCTCTTTCCGCAAAAAGTACGAGCTTGGGGCCCCAGTGGCCGGCACGTGTTACCAGGCCAAATGGGATGATTATGTGCCCAAGCTCTACGAGCAGCTGTCTGGGAAGTAGAGGAGATGGACACTGTCCCAGAGTTCCCAGACAGTGTTTCAGTTTAGTGATGCATGTAGATTTTCCCCCATTTCTCTGCCTAAGCCCTGAGTGGTCAGATTTAGATTTAGGGTGACTTTTCTTTCCTTCTGCCTGTATTGTATAATTTTAGGGGGGTTATGTTTTGATCAAATTTGAACTCCGTTTTGGTGGGGGATTCTTTGGTACTGTGATGCAGTTTATCCAAATGTTAATAGACGAACAACAACCCAGACTTTAAAGAAGAAAAAAAATTCTGGTAAAAAGACCAGGTCTGCAGTATTAGAACAGAACTTCAAAGAGTCTTTAAGGGAGGTTGAAAACAAAAAAGAGATTGACTGTCTCTGCCTTTGTGAGCCTGAGCACAGAATTGTGTGTGAAGGTACCTACTGGCATGTGTTTTCACGGCTCTGTCTCACCAAGACAACCAGGGGCCGGCATGTCCACTAACCCCCCACGTCTCAGGCTGGTTACTGCGTGTCAGTGTCCCACTGTGGCTCCTTTAAAGAGCAATACTGGAAAAAGCTCCGTAGAAGAAATTGCTTTGCTGTTAAAGCCTGGCCATCTAGACGAGCAGCAGGGCTGGGTAAGAGGTTATCAGAATCTGAAAGTCTGTGCTTGTTAAATTGATCACACTTTGGTTTAAAAAAGAAAACGGGTCTGGAGTTGGTGAATATTGTGTTAATTTTGCTGTTTGCTTATAGTTTGAATAAAAATAAAAACACTGTGTAGATGTGAAAAAAAAAATTAAAACACAAAGCAGCGTCTTTACGTTTCCCTCGATGTTCCCAAGCGTGGAATGTTCCCCGCTCACCTGCTCCATCCTAATTGTCACTTACTAGTCCTTCAGCATCGCCTTCTCAGACTGACACTGCCTTTCTGATATCTTGGACGAAGACAAACCCTGCTATTTTACTTTCCCCACACTATTTCCATCTCTGTATTTGTCACAACTGGAGTTATAAACCTCCCTGTTTCATTCTTTAATCTTTGTTTCTCCCATACAGTGCGGTCTCTAAGAAGGGCCATCATATAATTTATTGTCCAAACCATGACACCTCAGAGTGAATGAGGGAGCCCTTAATATTTACGTTGCATCAGTGGGCAAACACGAGATTGTCCCCAGAAGTACAGGATGTACTTTTGCCCCATTTAAAGGTAAAAAATGGGCTATCATTTCCCCCTCTCACACACCATTATATCCTAAGTTCTAAGCACACAGTTGGCAATAAACGCATATGAATATCACAGGTTGAGTCACCCTCACTTTCTCCCTCTGTGAAATGGACTTCACAACAGTCCCTCCCTCACAGGGCTGTTGTAAACACTGGGGCTGCCTCTCACACGATGGTTAATAGAGTACAGATGGAGGCCTACACACCCTATTGCTAAAGATTTAAAAGTTATACACCCAGAACTTCCCTGGTGGTCCAGTGGGTAAGACTCCACAATCCCAATGCAGGGGATCCGGGTTCCATCCTTGGTCAGGGAACTAGATTCCACATGGGTGCTGCAGTGAAGATCTTAGGTGCCACAGCCAAGACCCGGTGCAGCCAAAATAAATAAATATTTTAAAATATGTTGATTTATTTGGTTGCATTGGGTCTTCCATGGGATCTTCATTGTGGTATAGGGTTTAGTTGCTCCACAACATGTGGGATCTTAGTCCCCCGACCAAGGGATCAAACCCACGTCTCTTACATCGGAAGGCAGATTCTTAACCACTGGACCACCATGGAAGTCCCAATAAATAGTTTTTCAAAGTTTTACACCAAGCAAACAGCTGCTAAACAAAATATGATCTACCCTCTTCACAAAGACACCTCCAAAAAAGAAAACAGAAAGATACGTGCAAAGTGACAGTCCCTATCAAACGACTCTGGGTGGCGTGATTTCAAAGTGGACTTTCTTTTCTGCCAAAGTCCTAGGTTCACTCTGGGGAGATAAGGTGGGGGAAGGGGGGCAGCTTTCTCTCACATTTATTGGATCGTGAGGGTACCCCCTGTCAGTCTTCCAGTAATTTGCGATACTCATGTGATAAACACTTGCTTTTAGTTCCTTTTTACTGGGGGAGGGGACTGCTCTCCTTTCACACCTCCCTCCTCCCCATTCAGGACTCCCTATATGCGTCTTCTCCCCTTACCTGGGCTATTCAAGCAACCTCCATTCACAGGTGCTCCCAGCTCCCCATCCTGCAGGAATGGGGAGGAACTGGAGGCTGGAAGATCCCACTGGAATTTAGAATTCCCTGACAGCTTGGAATTCTACCCAGGAACATGGAGACTTTCAGACAGGAGGCCCCTCCACTCCTAACTTGAAGACCATCCCTCTTCTTTTCTAAATGCCCTTCCCCCATCCCACCATGGGGGCCACCTGTGCACCCCACCAGCTTGCCCCTGCTCTGTCCACAGCCCCAGAGATAGAGCGGTTTCCTCAGGTTTAGAGGTGCACTCCCGATCCCCTAACATCACTGACTCAGGGAACAGACCCATGCCCAAGTTTCAGAAAAAGGCTGAGCTACTTGTTCAGCAAATTCGGGGGCTTCAAGGTCCCAGACCATGTCCAGAAATGGGGACTCGGGCACATTTTAGCTCCTGGGGATGCCTTGCCCTGCGGAGTCAGACTCAAGCCTGAATCCAAGGGCAAAATTGTTAATTCCAGTCCATATAACTTACTAAGCACCCGCTGTGTGTCCCACTTACCTGTTGTAGGTGCTAGGAATTCAGCTGTGAGCAAAACAGGACTTTCCAGCACTCACGTTCATGTGGGGAAGACAGACAGTAAGTAAGGAAACGAATAACTACTTCTGAAAAGCCTGGTACACTGTATTTCACTTGGATGAAATACAGTTTCATTTCACCTTCAGCTCTAACCTGGGGATTGTTCTTGGCATTGTGGGAGATGGAGCATCCTTCCCCGCGTGTCCCCACTTTCGCCGCCAGAGGGCGCGCCGACCCTGTTTGTCCACACGCGTCGCCGCGCGTTTTCTCCCTTAGTCTCAGGTGGGTCACTTAGCCTCGAAGGAGTCCTGTTTTGTGATTTCCCTGGGGGCCTGTCTCTCCCGTGATATAACTGCTCTCCCTCCCTGCTCTGCCCCACAGCGACCAGGTATGTGGTCGGGACTGGGGTGGAGTGTGCCCCGTGCACCCCGCGTGAGTTGTACTAGTGGACGTGGGTTGGGGGATTCCAAGCGCTGGACCAGGACCAAAGTATATGAAGCGAATGCGTGAGGTCAGTGGTGAGGCTGGCCACACACCCGACCCGTCTGGAAATGCGGAACAAGGAGTCTAGGTGTGTGAGTCAGGGGTTTGCATGAGAGCCACCTTCGCGCAATGGAGGCGCTGGTCTGCTGAGATGGGTACCGAGGATCGCCCAGCCCGCCAAGGCCGCCGCACGCGCATCTCCTGATGGGGTGCGGAGTGAAGAGCAAGCACCTGGAGCCAGCTTTGGGCCATGTGTGATGAGAAACTGTGGGGCAAGGTCCTTTTGACAAGTCCCTGTCACTCTCTGTCTACTCCCTTTCACACTTTCTGGCCCCAAATGTTTCAGCCTAGGTTGTGCTTTCCCTGCCTCAGCTCCCAGATCAGTCGTTTCTCCAAGGGGCTCTGTTCCTTTGAGCCAGGAAAGGCTTTTGTGTTTTTTGTTTGTTTTTTCCTTTAATTAAAAAAAATTGTATTTATTTGGTGCACCAGGTCTTGGTCGCAGCACTCGGGATCTTTACTTTCGGCATGTGGGATCTAGTTCCCTGACCAGGGATCCAACCTGGGACCTCTGCATTGGAAGCTTGGACTCAACCACTGGACCACCAGGGAAGCCCCTACAGGTGTGGAATTTTTAATAAAATACTTAATATATTGGAAGGCACTTTCCGCACCAATGGACATTTTTCAAGAGGTTTAGTGAGAGGAGCCCATGAACAATCCAGTCATGGTGACCGGGTAGAGAATGGAGGATGAGAATAGTCAGTTTTTTCCCTGCACCATCTCTCCGATGGTCACCTCCATCTCCCAGAAATGGGAATCTTCCCTCAAACATGATGAGCTCATCATTCCACAAGCTCTCCAAGGGGGTGACTCTGCCGCAATCTTCGTCAAGGCCCCAGTAGACCCAGAAATGCGCCAACCAAGGCCGCTTCAAGTCCCATGCCAGGACTGGAGGTCACACAGACACTAGAACTTTTCTCATTCTGGGCCAAGTGTCTCTGTGCTGAGTTGGTGGTGTGTGTGGAGGGGGTCCCACGGCACCTCAGAGATGATGGGGACGGTCCTCCTATCCCAAGCAGAGGCGATTTTCAAAGCCCCTCCTCTACCGCCTCCTCCTCCAGTAAAGGAGCAAGAGAATCTAGAACCAGTCTCCCCACCCAGCTCCCTCCTCCAGAATCTCACCCAGAAGGGATTGTCAACACCATTGCTTAGTCACTAAGTCATATCCAATTCTTTGCGACCCCACCAGGCTCCTCATCCCTGGGGTTTCCCAGGCAAGAATACTGGCATGGGTTGCCATTTCCTTCTCCAGGGGATCTTCCTGATTCCTTCAAAATGCAGGGATTGCACCTGCGTCTCCTGCATTGGCGGGAGCATTCTTTACCCCTGAGCCACCTGGGAAGCTCTGTGTCAACATTATAGTAAGTGAAACTGGAGTCTGCTGGTGAGGAGAAAATGGGTGGATCTGAATCCTGAGGCCATAGACTGAGAAAAGAGGCAACTGGGAAGGACAGGGAAAGGGTAGAACAAAGAGGAAAAGTTGAGGGACACTTGGAGGCAAGATTTCAACCTGAAGTTCCCAGAGCGTCTCACCTACGAACCTGTGCTGCCTGGCCCTTGATCTCCTAGACTGAGCTCTGGTTCCCATGTTTGAATGGAGTCTGGGGTCCACTCACAGGGCTAGACTCTGAGTGCCCCACCCCCACAGCCCTGTCCCACATTCCTACCCCCTCATTTGCAGCCCCACCTCCTGATCTTCTCTTTATTTTTATTTTCATAATTAATTACTTTTTGTGGTGTGTAATGTCTTATTCAGGAGAAGACAATGGCACCCCACTCCAGTACTCTTGCCTGGAAAATCCCATGGACGGAGGAGCCTGGTAGGCTGCAGTCCATGGGGTTGCGAAGAGTCGGACACAACTGAGCGTCTTCACTTTCACTTTTCACTTTCACGCATTGGAGAAGGAAATGGCAGCCCACTCCAGTGTTCTTGCTTGGAGAATCCCAGGGATGGGGGAGCCTGGTGGGCTGCTGTCTATGGGGTCACACAGAGTCGGACATGACTGAAGCGACTTAGCAACAGCAGCAGCAGTGTCTTATTCCCTGACCAGAGATGGCATGGTGCCTCTTGCAGTAGAAGCATGGAGGAGTCTTTTTCTTTTTTTTCACTTCATTTTATTTATATTTATTTTTAGAAAGTGAAAGTAAAGTCCCTCAGTCGTGTCCGACTCTTTGCGACCCCATGGACTGTAGCCTACCAGGGTCCTCCATCCATGGGATTCTCGAGACAAGAATACTGGAGTGGGTTGCCATTTCCTTCTCCAGGGGATCTTCCTGACCCAGGGATCGAACCTGGGCCTCCTGCATTGGAAGTAGACGCTTTAACCTCTGAGCCATCAGGGAAGCCTGCTTAGTTCTATTCTAGTCTCTGTTCTGTTTATTTTTATTGGAGTATAATTGCTTTATAATGTTGTGTCATCTTCTGCTGTACAAAGAAGTGAATCAGCTCTATGCATACATGTATCCCCTCTCTCCTGGCCTTCCCTTCCATCCCCCCATCCCACCCCTCTGGGTCATCACAGAGTACAGAGCTGAGCTCCCTGGGCTCTACACCAGGTTCCCACTAGCTATCAATTTTACACATGGTGGAGTCTTCACCACTGGACTACCAGAGAAGGCCCCAGCCACATCTGCACCCAGCCCCCTTCTGGAACGTTCTGGTGAAGAATGACTTGAAAGGGTGTCCAAACCCACCTCCCCACCCTGGAACCAAACTCCTTCCTCTCTCCTTGCACTTACTTCACGGGCCAGTCCCGTCCCTTCCTGGACCCAGACTTCTGTAGTGTACTTTTTGAGTTGTGAAAGACATGGAAATTATTTTCTTATGTGTTAATTTTATATTGATATAAAACAATTTTATATCAGAATTACACAGAATAAAGTGATACCTTTTGTCCCTGAATTGGGTGTGCCCCCAAACGGGCCTCCGACAATCAGCCCTCTCCCCAACTTTCTGTTCTAAACCTTTGTGGAAGGCTGGTGTCACTGGTTGTGGCCGTTAGAGAGGCCTGGGCTGAAATGACCTTCGGTTAAAGGTCCAAACATTCCAGAAGTTTCCAGGCCCTTCTCTGAGCAGAGCTGACTCCAGAGGAGGAATGTCTTACCAATCGACCACTCTGACCTTTGCCTGTGCTCTGCCTTACTAAGTTCAGATACCTCCGTTTCCAGAATCTTGTAAAGGCGCAAATTTTGATTTCTTTCTAGGAAATCCTTTTTGGAGACAAGCAAATTCTTCCTTTGTGAGAGTTCCAACCCCCACACCACAATCTCTGGGCCGGTACAAAGTCCAGCCCCGGGGTGGATTTCCAAGAAAGGGGAGACTTTTCTTTCTGCCTCCTGGTCCACCCTCAGAAGCGCCCCGCCCCGCGCTGGGCCCAGTGCCCGCCAGGGGGCGCGCCGACCCACCCTCCCTCCTTGGTTGGGGGGTTGGGAGGGAGAGACCAGTCCAGACTCGGGCTCCGCGCCGAAGACCCCGTCCCTCCCTGCCTGTGAGTCGCGTCCCCCACCTTGTGCCACACCCTGTCGAGATCAGTGCAAGAAAGCGGAGACTTGTGATTGAAATGGAATTTTTATTCAGTGCAACCAGGAGGTCATGGTAACTTGAAACTTGTTCTTAAGTGGAAAAGTGGGTGTTATCTTGCCACCTTTGGAAGTGGAGAAAGGACTCCGTTTGCATCGATCCGGCCATGATAGAATATGTAAGGTTGCAGAATTCACAGACTGCCTCCTGGTTTGCTCCTGGTGGAGAAAATGCCAAGGGGAATCACGGATCTCATTAAGGGTCCCCAGGTCCAGCCTGGGGATTGATCATCCCTCATGGTATTAGTCACAGGGGTCATTGTGAGAGGTCAGGGTCCTGGGGACATCCAACAGCAAAGTAACCTCTCACGATTGTCCATGGTCACAGAAAGGGGACCAGTCTCCCTACTCAGGATAGACTTAGGATGACTGTTACAGAGGAGACAGAATAAGGAGGGAGGGATTGAATCTGAGTGTCTCCTATCCCTCTAAAACCCACTCCATGTCCCAGATCTAAGGGGACAACACATCTCTCCAGGCTCATTCAGGACACAGCATCCAACTGACCTCTGATCAGCCAACACTGAAGAGAGACAGAGAGAGCGGGGGAGCAAGAGAGAGATGGATGCAGAGGGAGGGATGGATAGATTACGGGCAGAGGAGTAGAAAAGAGAAACACAAGCTGACCAACGAAGAGGATGAAATAGAAATAAAAACGAAAGGAGAAAGAAGCAACAGAGAGTTCAGTTCAGTTCAGTCGCTCAGTCGTGTCCAACTCTTTGCCACCCCATGAACTGCAGCACGCCAGGCCTCCCTGTCCATCACCAACTCCCAGAGTCCACCCAAACCCATGTCCATTGAGTTGGTGATGGATGCCATCCAGCCATCTCATCCTCTGTCGTCCCCTTCTCCTCCTGCCCTCAATCCCTCCCAGCATCTGGGTCTTTGGTGGATGGAATAGAGTAGGTGGATGGGGACGGAAGGACCCAGAAAAGCACTCGGTGGGGGGAGATGAGTCATAGAACCAGTATGCAGGCCCCCCTTTCCTCCGTGCCCCCTCCTCCCTTGGAAGGCACAGAACCTCACCTGCCACAAACCCGATCGTCTGAGGATACAGCCGAGTAACAATTTTGACCTTTCACCTTCACCACGAAGGACTCCTGGGGCCTGTTGACCAACCACGGGCAGCACTGCTCGAAGCAGACCCTAAAGGTGCAGTTTCCACACTTCCGGGTCCTGCCCAAGGGTACCACGGCATCGTCATAGCAACAGTCCTGCCGGGGGTCGTAGAACTGGTCCCCGCATCGCTCTTGTGACTGGCACAGCAACAGCTGAGTGCCTGTGGGGGACACTGGAGGAAACAGAGGTGGTGTCACCCTGGCAGCGGGGTGGGCAAGTCCTGGGCTGGGGTCTTCTGGGAGCGGCACCCCACCCCCCAGCGTCCGCGTCCCTCCTGGGCTCACCTGGGGCAGCATGTGAACAGAGAAGCAAAAGGATGCAGACAGCGGCCAAGACAGCTGTGGGAGAAAAAGGGATGATGCTTGGCCTCAAAAGTGGATGGGGCAGCCACTGGAGCCCAACCTAGAGGAGGGGGGGTCCGAGGGGGTGTCTGTCCTGACCAAGGCTCAGGGAAAGCTTAGAAACAGACCTGTGTTAGGTGTCTGCGGATTATGGGTCTGTGGAAGTTGAGAGGAGGCAGGCAGGACTCAGAGAAATGGGTTTGGGGTTCTGAGGGATGTGGGTGTTCCCTGGGAGGGAAGAGTTCAGAGCAGGAGGCTCAGCTGGAGTCAAGCGTTAAAGGCAGCTGAGCTAACACTGGTGTTGTGTTATGTCCATGACCAATATTAAAATTTAGATGCCAGGATTTGGGGTGGGAGACTGTCATAATGTACAGCATTGGGCATGAGTTTGGAAATTGATCAGGGACATGGATGGGGCTGCTCTTGGTCTTCCCAAGTGGTTCAGGGATAAAGAACACTCCTGCCAAATCCCATGGATGGAGGAGCCTGGTGGGCTGCAGTCCATGGGGTCGCTAAGAGTCAGACACGACTGAGCGATTTCACTTTCACTTGTCACTTTCATGCACTGGAGATGGAAATGGCAATCCACTCCAGTGTTCTTGCCTGGAGAATCCCAGGGATGGGCTGCCGTCTATGGGGTCGCACAGAGTCGGACACCACTGAAGCGACTTAGCAGCAGCAGCACCCAATGCAGGAGGCACAGGTTCAATCCCTAAGTCAGGAAGATCCCCTGGAGAAGGAAATGGCAACCCACTCCTGTATTCTTGCCTGGAGAATCCCATGAACAGAGGAGCCTGGAGAGCTACAGTCCATGGGGTCCCAACGAGCTGGACATGACTGAGCGACTGAGCAGGCAGCACGCCCTTGGGGATGTGGCAGGGGTACTGCCATGATGGAGTCCCTTGTCTGGCTGGGGGCTAGGGACGAGGAGTGATGGATTGAAGCGAGGATGGCGTTGAGGCTGATTTTGGATTTGGGCTCCAAGAGAGTCGGGATTTGGTCCTTCTTACCCAGGATGCAGCGTCGTGGAGTCATGGCTCTGGATTGGCTGCGGTGGAGTGGAAGGAAGTGTAGCAGATCCCAGCAGCTGGTTTTATACTATGCCGCCGAAGCCCCGCCCCCACCTGCCCCAGAAAGAAGCTCCTGCTCTCATCAGCTCTCCTGTCTTCCTGCCAGGCCTGCAGAGACACGCTGGGGCCCTGGGGCAGCAACAGGTTTCAGATGTGAGCTTGGTCACGTCACTGTCAAACATGATGTCAATTCTTTGAGAGCCAGGAGGAGACCCATGGGGCCCCCTCCTCCCCCTCCCCACCAGAGCCTCCCTCTCACCCCGGACACTGCAGCCTCTTTTGCAAATAGGGATCCTTGGGGTCCTTCCCACTCTCCCAAGATGAATCCACTCGCCAGCTTTCCCATCAGATCCTCTAAGTCTTCTACTTTCTGGACTTTAAAAAAAATAATTTTATTTATTTATTTATTTTTGGCAATGCTGGGTCTTCGTTTTTCTCTAGTTGAGGGGAGCAGGGGCTGCTCTCTAGTTGCGGGACACAGGCTTCTCATCGCAGTGGCTTTTCTTCCCGCCTCTTTGTCACTGAGCCACCAGGGAAGCCCGACCCTTATTTTTTTAGTCTAAAATAGATGACAGACACATTTAAGAGCCTGGCAATAAAGATTCACTGAGAATGAGCTGTGTGGCAAGCCCTGAGTTAGAGGCTGCTACAGATGCAGTGATTACTCAGTAGCATCAGAGAGGGCTACAGACCATCTTTAAGACCATGATGACTCAGAGAGGTCAGGTTTGGGTAAAAACTCAGTGGCTGTGGGAGCCCAGATTAGAGTGGGAGGTCATGAGATGCCTTGAGTGTTCAGGGAGGGATTCCTGGAAGAGGGGATATGTGAGCTAATATTTCAAGGATGAGGCTGAACTGTATTTTAGGAAGGCTGAGCCCCAGAGAGTGTGGAAGACGGACGAGGGAGCTGGAGCGAGTGGGAGAGGGGCAGGGTCAGTCCCTTGTGAGCATTGAGGACTCAGGACTTTATCCTCAGTGCACTGAGCACCATGTCCATGTCCTGAGCATGGAAGGAGAGTATTCAGATCTGTGTCTACGAATATCTGTCTCCCCAGGTCTGCTCTGGGGAGGCTGGACAGGAAGGTTGAGACCGGAGTTAGGAGCTCAGGGAAGATCCTGCTACAGCAAAAATACCTGTGCAGTGACCAGAGTTCTAAATGTTTTCTTTTTCCCATTGATGCTTTCAAACTGTGGTGCTGGAGAGGACTCTTGGGAGTCCCTTGGAGAGCACTCTTGGGAGTCCCTTGGAGAGCAAGGAGATCACACCAGTCAATCCTAAAGGAAATCAACCCTGAATATTTATTGGAGGGACTGATGCTGAGGCTGAAGCTCCAATACTTAGGCTACCTGCTGCAAAGAGCCAACTCATTGGAAAAGACCCTGATGCTGGGAAAGATTGAAGGTGGGAGGAGAAGTGGGTAACAGAGGATGAGATGGTTGGATGGCATCACTGACTCAATGGACATCAGTTTGAGCAAGCTCCAGGAGATGGTGATGGACAGGGAAGCCTGGGGTGCTGCAGTCCTTGGGGTCTTAAAGAGTCGGACAAGACTGAGCGACTGAACAACAGCAGAAGAGGGGGCAGGGTACAGCATGCTCCCCTCCCAGCCCCACGTCGCCCCTTGGAGTTTGGGGGTTTCTGCAGTCTCTGAGTATTTCCCAACTGTGGACTGCAACATTTTAGTAGGTTAGACAACCACTCAAGCTGGGCATCAGCTACATCATTTTTTAATTGAAGAAAATATAGATTAAGGAATGGATTAGTATGTGCTGCAAAGAATCTTTTTTCCAGGTTTTAAAAAAAATTATTTTAAAATGTCATGTTAGTTTCTGCTGTACAGCAAAGTGAATCAGCTATATGTTTCCATATATCCCCTCTTTTTTGGATTTCTTTCCCATTTAGGTCATCACAGAGTTTCCTGGGCTATACATCAGGCTCTCATTAGCTGTCTATTTTAAGCACAGTATCAATAGTGTATATATGCCAGTCCCAATCTCCCGATTCATCCCATGCCCGCCTCTTTCCCCTTGGGCATCCATGCATGGTTTTCTGTGTCTCTGTTTCTGCTTTGCAAATAAGATCACTTGTACCATTTTTCTAGATTCCACACATACACAATACTTGTTTTCCTCTTTTGACTTCAATCTGTATGAAGATCTTGAGACCAATCCACGTCTCTGCTAATTACACAGAATCTTATTAATTATTTCACAATTAAATGCTGTGTACTGCAACTCGCATTCAGGAATGTTGGAACCCATGTAGTGATGTAATGTCTGTTTTCTGGCAAGTTGCAGGTGTTGGTTAATAAAGTCATGAATGGAGGAGGCTTGAAGCAAGGGTGGATCCTCCTTTGCCCAATGCTAGTTGTCAAGTCATGTTCTAGAGTTTGGAGCAGCACATTGCTCCTGACCTTGATTCCATGCTCTTCCTGGAATCGCTCCAGGAGGACAGTTGCCTCTGTGAGTATCTGGGGTGCTGTCGATGCCTGGATAGCAGCCAGGATGTGGCAGAAGGCATGTTTTCTAGGGCAGGGTTGGGGTTCTGTTTCTGAAGAGAGACGAGCCCAGACCTCACTCCTGGGCCTGGAGCTGAGTCACTGAAGAACAGGAGGGTGAAAGGAGGTCAGCACAGAGGTGCGGAGCCCGGATGCTGCCCAAAGAGCAGTGTCGCTTCTGAGACCTGTGGACACGTGCGTGCGTCCTCAGTCGCTTCAGTCGTGTTCCACTCTTCTCGACCACATGGACTGCAGCCCACCAGGCTCCTCTGTCCATGGGGTCCTCCAGGCAAGAATACGGGAGTGGGTTGCCATGCCCTCCTCCAGGGGATCTTCCCAACTCCGGGGATCCACAGCCATTAACTCAGCAGCGCTGAGTCTTTGGGATAAGATAGCCCTGGGTTCACATTTTGCCTCGGCCCCTTCTCAAGGTACCAAAAAAGCCTTTGCAAAAACTTCTGTCCCATCCTACCGCCAGCCTCCTCAGGGAACCCCATCCTACTGTGCCCACCATAAGAACTCACTGTCTGGGACGGCTGTGTCTCCTGCATGTGTGTGCACGCTCAGTCATGTTTGACTCTTTGTGGCCTCATGGACCGTAGCCTGCCAGGCTCCTCTGTCCATGGGATTCTCCAGGCAAGAATATGGGAGTGGGCTGCCATTTCCTTCTCCAGGGGATCTTCCCAACCCAGGGATCGAACCCGTGTCTCCTGCATTAGCAGGAAGAATCTTTGCCACCAAGACACACGGGAAGTCACCGTCCACGTCGGAGGTGACTGTGAGGGCACCCGGCCTGTGTTGGCTGATGCCATCACTAGGTGTTGGGACCTGCCTCTACTTACGGCTAAAGAAAGTTCTAGCTGTCTTGGCAACAAGTGTAAGATCCTGACTTCACACAACTATTTGTCTCATTCTGTCATTCTGTTTCTTGAAGCCAAGCAAGACACTGACCCAAGGTCCAACTGTTGGTCAGTGACTCAGACTGGACTAGATCCCAGGGCTCCTGAGCCCCAGCCCAGGGGCCTCTGAACACCCCTGGCCCAGCCCATCTAGGAAGGACAAGCAGACTCTGCTCATAGGCCACCCTGGGGAAGCCCCAGGTGACGGTTCCCAAGTGTCCTGGCTGCGGCTGGCAGAGCCGGCTCCCTGGGTGTGATACCAGGGGTTTGCTGTCAGTTCCTGCTCTCACCGGTTCCCCACTGGCTTTCCGATTGCCCCAGGAATAAATAGACTAGGTCTTCTACCTGGCAGTATCTGGGTGTTATTTCCATCTGGCCTTAGGGAGCCCGTCCCAGGAAACAGGCAGGAATGAGGTGGACTTACATGTGTGTGGAAGGAATGTCAGGTATGCAGGAGGAGGGGCTGGGACTCCCCAGATCCACGAGGTCCCTCCTCTGCTGGCTGATGGGGAGGTTGTGTCCCTCCTTTACACAACTCTATCCCTGGGATCACACAAACAGATCCCTGCTCCCTGCAACGTGACTTCAGGTGACCAAAGAATGGATGGTTTGGCTTGACCCAGCCCTGGTTAGATCCTCCAAATGATATAGTCGATTAAGAGCTTATGTGTCTTAGGAGTGGCTGGAGGAAGAGGCTCTAGGCTGTGTCTCCTTGCATTGATCTAGGATCCAGATCTCAGAGCTGTTGCCTAAACTCACGGTTGCTGCTGGGGAAACACCTGATGACTGCATGACTGTGATGCCCAGGGCTGCAGATACATCAGGAACCCCAGCCACCAGGGCTTGTGGGAAAGGTGGACTGATGCTTCCCAGCCTCTGCAGACAAGGAGGCCCTCAGTGAAGGGCGGAGGTGCCAAGTGTCCTTCTTGCACATTCCTCATGGTTCCCCATTGCCCTCGGCTTATTATAACTCCTTGTGTGTGTGTGTGCGTGCGTGCGCATGTGTGTGTGTGCATGTGTGTGTGTGTGTGTGTGTTAGTTTTTTAGTTGGGTCCGATTCTTTGTAACCCCATGGACTGTAGCCCGCCAGGTTCCTCTGTCCATGGGATTCTGCCGGGAGCCAGCACGAGAGTCTCCACCCATGACAAGGTCATGTGGGAGAGATCTGGTGGGCAAGGCGAGCCAGAACTCAAGGGGTACCCCTCTGGGCCTGCCTGAGCATCTACCCCCAAACCAAAATCTGTCTGTTTTACTATTTCACAACTTTCACCAACTCCTCTGACATTAACGGGGGGGCTATCCCCGACCACCTTTCTCTGTAAGAAAATCAACTTAAAACTCTGGTTAATAAGTCTCCTGGGCATAATAGGAGTGTTTCAATTCAAACCCCTCTGATGACTTTCTAGCTTGCCTGACAGGTTTGTTCAGATTCACAGTCTCCCAACCACCAGAGGCACAGGAAGCTTAAGATATTCTAACAATGCAGAGCTTCTCAGAGTTAAAATTGTTAAAATAGAACTAGTAGAGGATTTCTTTGTTGAGCTAATGCTTGCTGCAAAGTTTCCATATCCCTTACCTACTGTGTCCCTGGGAGTGTATTGATTAATATAGTTGGTGTATAGAAATGTAAGTAGTAACTTTAATGTTTGTAATCTTGGACCCTTGAGTTAATTCTTTTCTTGTTATAGCCCACCACACTTTTGCCCTGTAGGAATGCAACTTTATCTAATGCTTTCGGAGGGTGGCGCCTGACTTTAGAATAATCACCTTTAGAGAAAAATAAGTTTTCTGAAGAAAGGGTCATAAAATGTTAACAGGCCTCCTGGCCAAAAGATGATGTGAATCATCTAAAACTTTTACATATGATAAGTTTGCAGAAAGAAAGCCTGGCTTCGATAAGGATCAAGGACTGCTGACCTTGCATGACTCTACCCCTTCCCCCGTTATCCTCTATGCACAACTTAAGGTATAAAAACTACTTTGGAAAATAAAGTGTGGGCCTTGCTCACCGAAGCTTGGTCTCCCCATGTTGTTCTTTCTCTTTCCTTTTCCTATTCAGGCTGATTCCATGGAGCGCAGGGGCTCTCTGCGTTCACTTTCCTGCCTGGGCTTCTAAGACCCACTCGAGAAGGTGCCTAAGGTGGGGCACCTTCCGCGATTCAAGAGGACGCCTGCGGCCTACGTGAACAGAGCAAGTCCTGTGCTGGGGCTTTATTGGCTTTCTGCGTAAACCAAGGAATATCAGCCTCTTTTCTCTCCTCTATTTTCTTAACTGCAAAATTCTCTCTTTCTCCTTTTATCTATCCTTTCGCCAACGCCGTCCTCCAGAGGGAATCCATGGATCCAACCAGGGCTGGACCCCGGTAGGATTCTCCAGGCAAGAATACTGGAGTGGGTTGCCATTCCCTCCTTCAAGGGATCTTCCCGATCCAGGGATCAAGCCCCAGTCTCCTGAATTGCAGGCAGATGCTTTACTGTCAGAGCCACCAGGGAAGCCTGATTACAACCCAGATGTCTACCAGGGCTCAACAGCTATTTCCTCAGTTGTATGCCTCACCACTCTCTTCCCACCTCCTATGTGTTCCCTACATCCCCAAGTTCCAGGGTTCATACATGATGGTTTCTGTCAGACCCTCTCCCGACTCTCTTCACGTGCCTTCCGTTCGGCCCCCAGATTTCAGTTTAAATGCCACCCTCCTGAGATGTCCCTCAATTCAGAGGATGAGGTCTGTAACGTCATGACATCCTGATAGCACCTTGGATATCTTCTCCTGAGCACTTTTCACAGTTTTTTGTGGCTTTGTTGTCAAGAAAGACACTTGAGAATCAGGCCTAGTTGTGCGTTTGATTCTCAGTGAGAAGGGAATGAGTTTCGTCTGGAACCAAACAGATCAAGGGTTTCAGATTGAGGCAAACCACACCAGCCTTCACTCTGCACGCGCAGGTGGGAATCTAAATCACACTGTAAAGTGAAGCTACTCAGGGAAAGTATCGTTCCAGCAACAGAACAATGAAAGAGATTGGTCAGCACCAGCGTTGTGGACAGTTCCTTGTGTTCCCTGGACTGACAACATCTGCATTCAAATCTTTTTACTTTTCGGTTTTTAGAGAATTAAGTGTGTTTATTTTTGGCCATGCTGGATCTTCACTGCTGCTTGGGCTTTTCTCTAGCTGTGGAAAGCCAACTCTCTAGTTGCCATGCAGGGGCTGCTCATCACGGTGGATTCTTTTGTTGCAGAGCACAGGCTTTAGGGCTCTTGGGCTTCAGCGGTTGTGGCTCCCGGTTTCTAGAGCACAGGTCCATAATTGTGGAGCATGGGCTTAGTTGCTCCAAGGCAGTGGGATCTTCCGAGACTAGGGATCAAACCTGTGTCTCCTGCATTGGCAGGTGGATTCTTTACCACTGAGCCACCAGGAAAGCCCTTGATTTTCAGTTACAAGTCTGAATGTATTCTAGAGATTACCTTTCAGATCTTTATTAGATTTGTGATGTGCAAATATTTTCTCCTATTCTGTGAGTTGCATTTTCACTTTCTCGACAGTATCCTTTGATACACAGAAGTTTAAACTTTTTTGAAAGTCCAGTATAGCCTGTATGTTTTTTTTTCCCTTTGCCTCTTCGCTTTTGGTGTCATATCTAAGAAACGATTTCCAAATCCAAAACAACACTTACTCCGTTGTTTTCTCTAAGACTTGGCTAGTTTTAACTCTTCCATTTAGGGCTTTTTAAAAGAGAATTTTTATTTTATTATTTACTTTTGGTTGTGCTGGGCTTCACTGCTGTGTGGGCTGTTTCTTTAGTTGTGGCAAGCGGGGCTACTCTTCTCTGCAGCATGTGGGTGTCTCACTGCGGTGGCTCTAGGCCCACGGTAGGTACAGTGTGCAGGCTCTACGGGGTTCGAGCTTCGGTAGTTTGGGCACCTGGGCTCCATAGTTGCGGCACATGGGCTCTAGAGCGCAGGTTCAGTAGCTGTGGTGAACAGGCTTAATTGTCCCATGATATGTGGGATCTTCCCAGACCAGGGATCGAACTTGTGTCGTCTGCATTGGCAGGTGCATTCTTATTCACTGGGCCACCAGGAAAGCTAAAAAGCTTTTAAAATGAAGACAGCCATTAAAAAGAATACATTTGAATCAGTTTTAATGAGGTGGATGAAACTGGAGCCTATTATACAGAGTGAAGTAAGCCAGAAGGACAAACACCAATACAGTATACTAACGCATATATATGGAATTTAGAAAGATGGTAACGATAACCCTGTATACGAGACAGCAAAAGAGACACTGATGTATAGAACAGGCTTATGGACTCTGTGGGAGAGGGAGAGGGTGGGAAGATTTGGGAGAATGGCACTGAAAAAAATAAAATAAAATAAAATGAAGACAAAATTCATGGAAGATAGGAGAGTGTGCATGGCAGAGAATCTTCACAAATACTTGGTAATCACATATTTTTGGACTGTGTGTAACTAAAGGAAGTAATATCTATTTTTCCCAGTGAGTCACATACAGAGATTAATAAACACACAAGAGATCAGAAATCTCCAGGCACAGGCTTGCCTGCTGCTTTCCAAAGTTCCGGCGATCTGCTGTCCCGCTGTGTCTTTCGGAAAAATGGGCTCAGCTCTCACGTCGTCCACCCCAGGTGTTTGGCACCCAGCCTGGTAGGCTTGGCACCTAGCGTGGTGTTTCTACCAAAAGGAGGGTTGAGGTTGGTGTGGACACGGGCCAGTTCCCAAGAGAAGCCAATTGCCCAGGGCGGGCTTGGAGTTGGCGTCTCTCAGACTGAGGGGCCACTCCTGCCGGCATCCGGAGTTCAGAGCCTGGTCTCTCCGGGTGGCTGAGTCAGTTCCTGGGTGGACAAGTGGGAGGAAATCAGGGCAGCAGGGGTGGGTCTGAGAGGCTGTACTCAGAGAGGCTGTGGGGGGCCCGACCAGGGCTCCATAGACATGGAGGACACCAGCCCCCAAAGTGTTGAGGCTTTGGAGTCAGAGAGCCCTGGGTTTGAACTTCTACGCTTTTTTCAAAGGGCCAAATAGACCATTTATAGGCAATACCTTGCATGAGAGGAGGGCCCAGTTTCTCATGTTTGACTCTGACAGCTTTAAAAAAAAAAAAAAGATTTTATTTATTTATTTGTTGGGCTGGGTTCTTTGTTGCTGCGTGGGCCCCTCTCTAGCTGTGGCGAGCGGGGGTTACTCTCTAGTTTCAGTGCTCAGGCTTCTCACTGCGGTGTCTTCTCCTGTTTCGGAGCCCAGGCTCTAACGTGGGAGGGCTTCTGTAGTTGTGATTCCCAGCTCCAGAGCACAGGCTCAATAATTGCGTCACCCGGGCTTAGTTGCTCCATGGCCTGTGGGATCTTCGTGATCCAGGGATCGAACTTGTGTCTCCTGCATTGGCAGGCAGATTCTTTACTACTGAGCCACCAGGGAAGTCCAAGCAGCTTTTTATTTTTATTTTATTTTGTTGAAGTATAGTTGATTTGCAATGTTGTGTTCATTTCTGCTGTACAGCCAAGTGATTCATTGTACATATATAAACATTTTTTTTCATATTTTTTCCATTATGATTTATCGCAGGATATTGGATATAGTTCCCTGTGCTATACAGCAGGACCTTGTTGCTTATCCATCCTGTATGTGCGAGTTTGCATCTGGTAACCCCAAACTCCCAAGTCTGTTCTCTATATTTGTGTGACTCTGACAGCTTTTGAGCTTCACCTCCAAGGCATTTCTGGGGAGACCATGCTCTCCTTTTCTTGGGGGCAGAAGGAAAGTCAAACCCTCGACCCCAGCCCATATTCAAGAACCTCACTGTGGAGCTTCTCTGGTGGCTCAGTGGTAAAGAATCCACCTGCTAATGCAGTAGACACGGTTCCATCTCTGATCCGGGAAGATTCCACATGCCTGGGAGCAACTGAACCCGTGGGCTGCAACTATTGAGCCTCTGCTCAGGGGCCAGCAAGTCTCAACTACTGAACCCAAGTGCCCTAGAGCTAGGGCTCTGCAACAAGAGAAATGCTGGCACAGGAACAGAGACCCAGCACAACCCAAAACAAATAAAAATTTAAAAAAACAAACAAACCTCACTCTGACCCCAGCTCCTGGACCCAAGAACAAAGTCAAAGTCACTGTTCATACTCGCTTCACATGGCACTGAACCTCCTTGGGTGAGGCCTGTTGCTGTTGTTTAGGGGAAACATAAGCACTATTTTAAATACAGCGGTGCCTGAGTGTTGTTCTGTCATCCAGGACCATTCCTGGGCAGTCATCGGCCCAGAGGGCAGCAGAGGCAACTGAAAGCCCACATCCACAGTCCCCAAACACAGGGACTTCCCTGATGGTCCAGTGGTTAAGAATTCACCTGCCAATGCAGGGGACACAGGTTTGATCTCTGGTCTGGAATCTAAGATCCCATGTACCTCAAGGCAACTGAGCCCGAGTGCCACATCTGCTGAGCCTGCAAGCCCTAGAGCCCATGCCCCACAACGAGAGACGCCACTGCAATGAGAAGGGCACGCACCGAAACTGGAGAGTAGCCCCCGCTCGTCACAAGTAGAGGAAAGTCCAGGGAGCAGCGAAGATCCAGTGCACTAAAAAATAAAATGAATTACATTTAAAAAAACAGCAACAGTCCCCAAACAAGTTGCCTGTCACCTGGGGATGAGTCTGGGATCTCTACTGGACTCAGAGCTCCGGGAAGATAGGAACCACGGCTGCCTCATCACCACCATGGTCTTAGGTACTCCCACTGGCAAAGGATGCTCAGAAAACCATGGGAAACAAGAGATGCTGGAAGCCTCATTGGTTGTTATCTCTCACCTCAGTTCCCTGGAAGTAAGGAAGACCCTGGCATAAGGCCCCACTGCAGGTCAGAGACACAGTCCAGACTGGTCCCAGACACCCCAAATACCAACCAGGGAAACTCCATCAGCCTCAAGCCCAGCCCCTGGGAAACTGCGAGGAGGCCCTGCGTTCAGGGATTCCTGAACAAACCCCAGCAGTGCTTCTGGAATGTACCAGTAATCTGCAGAGTCAGGGACTTCCCCTCAGTACCTGAGTGTAAAAAGATTGAACTTCCTCCTGGGTTGTAGGAAATTTTATCGCCATCTGGCCTCAGGGATCCCCTACTAGGGAGCGGGCAGGAACTTGGTGGAACATATTTTCTGAAACAATGTCAGGTATGCAGCGTGCCCGTTAGGAGGTGAGACCGGGACTCCCCAGGGCCAGAGGGCCCCAACCTTTGATATCTGATCATGCTATTTATTCTCCCTGCAGATGTCATTGTCACAGGCTGGTCCCTGCTCCATGTAACACAGGCGACCACTTACCACACCTGATGGTCAGGCCAGATCCCTTCCTCCTTCCGATATTGTGAATCAGCAGAAGCAGCAGTCACAACGACAGAAAAAAAAAGCTACTCAAATGACAAATGATGACAAATAGGACTTTTACAGTGAATGGGATCCGACTCATCTCTGGCAGGGCTGCAAGTGTTGAATTCATGTCAGACCCCCGCCCCCCCAGAGATGACCTGTAACAACACCTCTGAACTAGAAACTTTTAACTTTTTTTCATTAACATTTTTAAAATTTAATTTTTAAATGTTAATTGAAGTATCATCGATTTACCATGTGGTGTTAGTTTCAGGTGTGATTAGTTCATTTCAAAGTGAACAGGGAACTCTATTTCCCAAGGAAGAGATTGGGGTAGGGACTTCCCTGATGGGGTAGTGGTAAAGAATCCACCTACCAATGTAGGAGACCCGGGGTTCAATTCCTGATCCGGGAAGATCCCACATGCCACAGAGCAACTAAGCCTGAGCGCCACAACTATTGAGCCTATGCTCTAGAGCCTGGGAAGAGCAACTACTAAGTTGTTGCCACGAACTGCAACTGCTGAAATCCGCATGCCCTGGAAACTGCTCTGCAACAAGACAATCCACCGCATTGAGAAGCCCCTGCACCACACCTAGAGAGTGCTCCAAGGCTCTCTGCAACTAGGAAAAAGCCCGCGCAGCAGCGAAGACCCAGCACAGCCAAAAATAAATACATAAAATTATTTTTTAAAAAAGAATCCGCTTTGTAAGGTAGGGAATCAGGTTTGATCCCTGGTTGGGGAACTAAGATCCCACATACTTGGGAGCAACTAAGCCCCAGCGCCACAACTCCTGAGCCCACACGCCGCAACTAGAGAGTCCGTGTGGCTGCCGCGGAAGATCTCATGGAACGCAACGAAGATCCTACGCGCCGCAACTGAGACCTGACGGACCCAATTAAGAAAAACTGGGACAGTTTTGGGTAGGATGTAAAACCGGTTCACTTGGGCATAAACAGTATTAATGTTTTCCGTGAATAAGAATAGACTAGAACAGCAGAGAAAATGCTCTGAGCAGAGTCCTCTGCTATGTTGGTTCATGCACTTTTCTCTGTGGCTATATGTGAGCCGCATAATGATGTAATATCTATTTCCCTCCGTAAGTCACTACACAGAGTTGTTATTACACTTGGGAATAGGGAAGGTTTGGGGGAATCGCCTCCTCTTTTCCTGAGAATCCCTGCCCCGTCATGTCGTGTTCCCATGAAGGGGTTCCTCTCTTTGGTCCTCAGTGTTACCAGGAGTTTCCTGGAGCAATGCAAACCTGGTTAGCGCGATCAGAAAGGGGCGTGAGGCCAGACCCGGATCCCAGCGGAGGTGAGGGAGAGGAGCCCCGCGCGGAGGCCAGCGAGGCTAGCATCACTGAGGAGGGAGGAGCCCAGCCCCCCACGCCCCGGCCTGGAGTCTAGTGTCTCAGGGCCGCTGAGTCAGGCCCTGCGGTGGGACAGAGGAGGGGGACCCCGACATCGCAGGGGAGACTCAGAGGCTGTGCTGTTGGGAGGGCAGCGGGGGGCCAGGCCAGGGCTCGATGGACTCTGAGAGCCCTGATTCGACAGGGATGAGGCTTCGGGCTGGCATCCTGCTTCTGTTCCTTCTCGAGTGTCGTAAAAGCCATTACACGTGGCGCTATCCAGTGCCACTGCCAGCTCCCTCAGAGACCCCCCACCTCCTTCTGCCTGATCTGCAGCGGCTTGAGGCAGGATTTCAGTTCCCCGCCCGAGACTGGAGTCAGTTCAGTTCAGTTCAGTCACTCAGTCGTGTCCGACTCTTCGCGACCCCATGGACTGCAGCACGCCAGGCCTCCCTG
The DNA here is from genome assembly GCF_029378745.1 of Bos indicus. Lineage (NCBI taxonomy): Eukaryota > Metazoa > Chordata > Mammalia > Artiodactyla > Bovidae > Bos > Bos indicus. The sequence goes on from NC_091777.1 coordinate 54,087,258, forward strand.
TCCACCACCAAGTCCCGGAGTTTACCCGACCACCGCAACGAGAGCACCAAATCCCAACCACTAGCCCACCAGGGACCAGGGGTCAGTGACAAGGCCCAGGACCATCAGCTGTGTAGAAATAAATTTCCACATAGAGAGAGAGAGATGTGAAGCAAGTCGCGTGTTTACTGAGAGGAGTTAAGAGTGTGTGTGGATAGACAAGTGGGAGGGCTCAAAGACAGCTGCACCCTCAGGGTGGTCTGAATCACTAGTGTGGGGCGTTTCTCCCGGGTCTCCTTTGGCCAATCATCTTGCTCCCGTGTGTTCACGTGCATCTCTTAGCCAATGCGGATTCTGGTGAAAATGGCTGTGGGTAGGAGGACATCACTTACTAATAGGTGACACCCCCTCCCTTTTGGCCTTTCTGCGCATGTGTCATTGACTTTGAGGATGAGGAACACGAGGTCTTTTGTCTCTTATCTGGGCAGGGCCCTGCTACTCTCTTGCTCCTGCTGCTGTCGAGTTTCTGTTCACAGGGAACCAACTCCAGCTGTTCACACTGTCCATCTGTCTCCTGCCTCTTGCCCACCTGGGTGCCCACCCTCTCTGTGTGCGGATGGCTCTGACTTCTGCTCCTGAGCCCAGCTTTGTGAGGATGCTGAACGGAAGCTAGCTCAGCTGTTGGGACTCTGCCTCTGCTGTGTGTAAAAGATGCTGGGTTTCTGGACGGTAAATATGAAATCAATTGGCCATTTATTGAATTCTCTCAACCTGATCCCTGGATTCAAGCAAGATACTGAGGTGAGGTCCCATGCTAGTCGGTGATACAGGCTGGAACAGTCCCCAGGCCCCCTGAATCCCTCCAAGAGCCTCCAACCCCGCTGGCCCAGCCCATCTGGGAAAGGCAGGCCAGCCCTGGTCACAGCCACCCCTGAATAAGCCCCACCATGTCCTTCCCCCAGCTCCAAGTCCAGGATGGCAGAGCCGGGCTCCTGGATGTGGAAGCCAGGATGATGCTCAGTTCCCATTTCACCTGCTTCCTCGCTGGATTTCCCTTTGCCCCAAGAATGAATGGACTAAATCGTCCTCCTGGCAGCATCTACTGTTGTTTTTTATCTGGCCACAGAGAACGTCTCCCAGGAAACTTACAGGAGGTGGCCTTACATGAGGACAGAGAGAGTGTCAGATATGCAGGAGGAGAAACTGGGGGGAGGAGCATGACCCAGAGAAAGGCACCTGGCTTTTAGGACTTACAAAGGCCTTTGAATACTTCTGTTTGTGTGTCAATGTATGACCCAGAAATTTCCTTCTTTTTTTTTTTCTGTATATTTTCTATTTTTAATCATTTTTATTGCAGTAGAGTTGATTTACAATGTTGTGTTGATTTCTGCTCTACAGCAAAGTGATTCACACACATATATATTCTTTCCCATGATGGTTGATTACAGGATATTGAATGTTTCCCTGTGATTTACAGCAGGACTCTGTTGCTTGTCCAGTCTGTATATACCAGTTTGCATCTGTTCATCACAAACTCCATTCCATCCCTCCGCAGCCCCCTCTCCCACTTAGCAACCACACGTCTGAGTCTGTTTCTGTTATGTAAATAGGTTCCTTTGTGTCGAATTTTAGACTCCACGTATAAGTGATATCACACAGTATTTGTGTTTCTCTTTCTGATTTATTTCACTTTGTACCATAATCTCTAGCTGCATCCATGTTGCTGCAAGTGGCATGATTTCATTCCATTTTACGGCTGAGTAGTACTCCATTGTATGTATGCGCCACGTCTTTATCCCTTCATCCCCTGATGGGCATTTAGATAGCTTCCATTTCTTGGCTATCGCGAATAGTGCTGCTATGAACAGAGGGGTGCCTGCATCTTTTTGAATTGTAGTCTTCTCTGAATATATATGCCCAGGAGTGCGACTGCTGGATCACATGGTAGTTCTGTTTTTCATTTTCGGAGGAGCCTCCATGCTGTTTTCCCTAGTGGCTGCACCAGCTTACATTCCCACCAACAGTGTAGAAGGGTTCCCTTTTCCCCACACCCTCTCCAGGATTTATTGTTTTTAGACTAAATCATGGCCATTCTGAGCAGTGTGAGGTGGTACCTCATTATAGTTGCATTTCTCTAGTAATTCATGATGTCAACCAGTTCATATTTTTAGAAGCAGAATTCGTGCTTCTGAGGGAGGGATTCCTGTCCTTGAGCACATGCTCCTTACGTGCTGTGTGTGCAACTCCCAAACTTCTATGCCATCTATGATTTGGTTTTGAGTCCCTCAGGCTGTGAAGACCGATCGTTTAATGAGAACACACAGAACTTCTCATGTCTCTACAGACCTACTGTCTGCCGCTCACATCACCATACACCCCTGTCAAACCTTAACCCTGATGCCCTGCTTCCTTTACCCCCTGATTGGACATCCCCAAATGGTGCCGCCATATTAGATTATTATCTTGTCCCAGATTAGATTGATCAGAAATCCCTCTTCTCCAAGTTGATCTTACTTTTCATGTCCAATGTTCTTAGCTCCAAGAAGAGTACGGGATTTTCTAGGCGGGACACCCTACCCGTAATTAACACAACCGCTTGAATAGTAAGCCCCATGCTGTGCTCCAATCCCAAAGTAGGGCAGTGCCAAAGAAAGGCAATGCCAAAGAATGCTCAAACTACCGCACAATTGCACTCATCTCACACGATAGTAAAGAAACGCTCAAAATTCTCCAAGCCAGGCTTCAGCAATATGTGAACCGTGAACTTCCTGATGTTCAAGATGGTTTTAGAAAAGGCAGAGGAACCAGAGATCAAATTGCCAACATCCGCTGGATCATGGAAAAAGCAAGAGAGTTCCAGAAAAACATCTATTTCTGCTTTATTGACTCTGCCAAAGCCTTTGACTGTGTGGATCACAATAAAGTGTGGAAAATTCTGAAAGAGATGGGAATACCAGACCACCTGATCTGCCTCTTGAGAAATTTGTATGCAGGTCAGGAAGCAACAGTTAGAACTGGACATGGAACAACAGACTGGTTCCGAATAGGAAAAGGAGTTGATCAATGCTGTATATTGTCACCCTGTTTATTTAACTTATATGCAGAGTACATCATGAGAAACGCTGGACTGGGAGAAACACAAGTTGGAATCAAGATTGCCGGGAGAAATATCAATAACCTCAGATATGCAGATGACACCACCCTTATGGCAGAAAGTGAAGAGGAACTCAAAAGCCTCTTGATGAAAGTGAAAGTGGAGAGTGAAAAAGTTGGCTTAAAGCTCAACATTCAGAAAACTAAGATCATGGCATCCGGTCCCACCACTTCATGGGAAATAGATGGGGAAACAGTGGAAACAGTGTCAGACTTTATTTTTCTGGGCTCCAAAATCACTACAGATGGTGACTGCAGCCATGAAATTAAAAGACGCTTACTCCTTGGAAGGAAAGTTATGACCCACCTAGATAGCATATTCAAAAGCAGAGACATTACTTTGCCAACAAAGGTCCATCTAGTCAAGGCTATGGTTTTTCCTGTGGTCATGTATGGATGTGAGAGTTGGACTGTGAAGAAGGCTGAGCGCCGAAGAATTGATGCTTTTGAACTGTGGTGTTGGAGAAGACTCTTGAGAGTCCCTTGGACTGCAAGGAGATCCAACCAGTCCATTCTGAAGGAGATCAGCCCTGGGATTGCTTTGGAGGGAATGATGCTGAAGCTGAAACTCCAGTACTTTGGCCACCTGATTTGAAGAGTTGACTCATTGGAAAAGACTCTGACGTTGGGAGGGATTGGGGGCAGGAGGAGAAGGGGATGACAGAGGATGAGATGGCTGGATGGCATCACTGACTCGATGGACGTGAGTCTGAGTGAACTCCAGGAGTTGGTGATGGACAGGGAGGCCTGGCGTGCTGCGATTCATGGGGTCGCAAAGAGTCGGACACAACTGAGCAACTGATCTGATCTGATCTGATGCTGTGCTCAGTCGCTTAGTCATGTCTGACTCTTTTGCGACCCCGTGGACTGTAGTCCCCCAGGCTCCTCTGTTCATGGGATTCTCCAGGCAAGAATACTGGAGTGGGTTGCCATTTCCTTCTCCAGGGAATCTTCCCAACCCAGGGATTGAACCAGCGTCTCCTGCACTGGCTGGTGGATTCTTTACCACTGTGCCACCAGGGAAGCCCCATAGTAGGTCCTGATAAATGAGTTCAGAAAGGTGAATGAATGACTTTCATTCAAATTGCCTTAAGGGCGGAGGAATGAAGGTTAATATCTATACTGACAGCCCTTATGCCTTTGGGGTGTAAAGGACTTGTGTCTCTTATGAGAACAGACAGGATTTATGACAGCACCCAGTACCCTTCTCCATCTGCTAAACTGGATACTACCCAGCTCATGAGTATTTGAATAAAACCAATAAGATCTTTAAAATGAACTCAGTTGAACTTTGTCTTCTAACACTTTTTCCCTCCATGGACAGGAAAGAAAAGGACAAGCCCTCTTCCTGTTACAGGATCAGGGAACCAGGTCAGTATTATGAGAATTGGTCAAAAAAAAAAAAAAATCAAGTATTTGTTTTGCCTTTCACATAAGACCTGGACCTCAGGACATACAATTAGTGGAGAAAGAATTTTTTTCTTCATAGAAGTAATCCAAACAAAAAAAGGTTGGGATAAAGGGCAGGATTACATGATTACTATTTTTGTGACTCGTGGATGGATGGATCTAAGCAGTATGGGCGGTGAATGGCTGTCGACACTGTAATTTGAAGGAATGCTATGCGCCACCTGGTGGACGCACAGAACACAGCGGGAAAAGTGCCATTATTATACACAAGGGGCACCCCACTCCAGTACTCTTGCCTGGAGAATCCCATGGACGGAGGAGCCTAGTAGGCTGCAGTCCATGGGGTCGCTGAGGGTCGGACACGACTGAGCGACTTCACTTTCACTTTTCACTTTCATGCATTGGAGAAGGAAATGGCAACCCATTCCAGTGTTCTTGCCTGGGGAATCCCAGGGACAGGGGAGCCTGATGGGCTGCCATCTATGGGGTCGAACAGAGTCTGACACGACTGAAGTGACTCAGCAGCATTCTTCCCTGGTGGGCTTCCCTGGTGGCTCAGCGGTAAAGAATCTGCCTGTCAGTGCAGAAGACACAGGTTCCATCCCCGGGTCAGGAAGATCCCCTAGGGGAAGGAAGTGGCAATCCACTCCAGTATTCTTGCCTGGGAAATCCCATGGACAGAGGAGCCTGGTGGGCTACAGCTCATGGGGTCACAAAAGAGTCAGATACAACTTAGCGACTAAACAATACAAGAACAAGAGATATTGACAGGCTCAAATCATTAAAAGTAATCAAAGTTAATTTCATGGATAATGATATAAATCAGAATCATGTGTCCCAGGAAAGGACACAATAAGAAAACAATCCCTTCTGTAGTGTTCCTACCAGAGATATGTATGCTGGAGTGAATGATGAGCAAACATCAGACAACCCCAAAAACAAGGGATGTTCTACAAAATAACTGGCCTGTAAGCTTCAAAAGAGTGAAGACCGAATTTCCCTGGTGGTCCAGTGGTTAAGAATCTGCCTGCCAATGCAGGAACCATGGGTTGGATCCCTGGTCCAGGAAGATGCCACGGCCACGGGGCAACTAAGCCCGGGGGCGGCAACTATTGAGCCTGGGAGCTGAAACTACAAAGCTCACTAGCTGCAACCACTGAAACCCGCGCACCCTACAGCACGTGCTCTGCAACTCGAGACACCACAGCAACGAGACGCACGCGCACCACAAGGAAGACCCAGAGCGTCCAAAGATAATAAATACAGTTGTAAAAATAAATGGAAAGCGTTAAAATACGTTATCAGTGTGATCTTTACCTGTACATTGCTATTTCACAACCAAGCAGACACACACACACTTTTTAGGTGTGTATGTTTGGGTGTGTATATCATCACATCCACCAGGGGGCGCGTCAGGCTTAGATTAGGGCTTGATTGCTTTTTCGTTTGATCTGATCTGAGAGGACTGGTTCTAATATGATTTGGTCTCAGAATGCCTTTATATTCTTAAAAACTATTGAGGAAAGAAGAATCATTTTTACAACATCTCTTTATTTGTTTATTTTAGCTACACTGGGCAATATACAGGATTTCAGTTCCCTGATCAGGGATCAAATGGGTGCCCCCTGCATTGGGAGCATGGGAATCTTAACCACTGGATTGCCTGGGAAATCTCCAGGATCCTGAAGAGTCTTTGTTTGTGTGGGTAATATACAATATGGTGTGATGTTCATCCAGCTCTCTGAAAAAAAAAAATCCGTGATATAATGTCTCTGTGGTGTAAATTCTCCAAACCCGGGCTCATTTCATGCTACCAAAGATTTAACAATTGGCACATACGATCAGAAATTAAACAGTTCACTCTCCCGAGCCAGTAAGAGCTGGCATCAGCACACTACAGGACAGTTCTTCCAATTTACCATATATGAATCTAAGCTGATCATTCTTAAACATTCTTATTTATTTATTTGGCTGCACTGGGTCTCAGTGTGACAAGTGGGATCTAGTTCCCCAACCAGGAGTTGAACCCGGGCCCCCTGTACTGCACTGGGAGCACAGAGTCCCAGTCACGGGATGACCAGGGAAGCCCCTAAACTGATAAATTTTTTAAAGATTTATTTATTGATTGGAAAGTAGCAGTGATAAATACACTGCACGTTAATATCAGACCAATGACATAATCAAGTATCACATAGCCTCTGGAAAACTTTACCTTATAGCGGGAAGTAGCATAAGGCCAGGGCACTTCCCTGGTGATCCAGTGGCTAAGGCTCCACACTCCCAATACAGGGGACCTGAGTTTGAACTCTGGTCAGGCAACTAGACTCCCACATGCTGCTAAGACCTGGCACAGCCAAATAAAGTTTTTTTTTTTTTTTTCAAATAAATTTTTAAAAGAGTAACACATCTTAATATTCTGATGCAAGCAGTTTTGATCCTGCAGAGCTCATGAAAGGAGCTCAGAGACTCCCAGGGGTCTGCAGACCATACTTTGGGAATCACTGGCTTAGTGATATAATTTCAATTGACTGTAATAATAGATATAAAATCTATTCAATCCAGTACCCCCTTTAAAAATAATAGATTTTAAAATATATTCCTTTTATTACCAGGAAATGAAATTCATGCACAGACTAACTCATCTGTACCTATAATGTCTAATTAAAAATTATGGTAGGACTTCCCAGGTGGTGCACTGGGTAAGAAGCTGCCTGCCAATGCCAGGGACCCGGGTTAAATCCCCGGTGCAGGAAGATCCCACGTGTCATGAAGCATTTAAGCCCATGCTCTAGAGCCTGAGAGCCGAAACTCCTGCGCCCACACGCTGCAACTACCGAAACCCGTCCACCTAGAACCTGTGCTCCGCAACTAGGGATAGCCCACCCAGAAACAAAGACCCCAGGGCAACCAAAAATAAAATCCATTTTAAAATGATGGCAAGATATCTATAGTTTAGAAAAGAACCAGAAGAAAAATAAGCTCGGCAGTCCTTTACTAAGCATGTGTGTTTAAGAATGAAGGAGGTGTTTGATTTTTAGAAAGGTGGTTTGTATACGTGACATGTATGAGGCCAGCCCACCTGGGTTCAGGGTGACTCCTGGAAGCAAACAGATCAATATTCCCACAGTGAAATGTGGGCTGTTTACACCACAGTAGGATAAATATAGATTACCAAAGTAGCCCACGTGGGGCCAGCCTTTGCCATCAAGTGCACTCAATGGCACGCTCTCCTTTTCAGAGCTCTTTGGATCTCAGAATTGGGGATGACTGATGGTGAATCTGTAATTTATGATAAATAGGAAGTGATCCATTAGGTCGATGTTCTCAGACATTACAGGGCCGGATGTCCCTGCTTTCGATGACTAATAAGTTTAGATTTAAAGTGAATAAGACAAAATCCAGTCAAACGTCTATCTTTCTTGATAGACAACATTTTGATATAAGGGCTAAATGAAAACATTCATATATCTATTAAGAGAGAAGAAAAAATAGAGCGACTGGCTAATTTGTCTAGCACTCAAATACCCTAAAGACAGGGAATGTCAGTGCTATGATTCTCTAATATGATGAGCATATTCAATTCAGTTCAGTCGCTCAGTCGTGTCTGACTCTTTGTGACCCCATGGACTGCAGCACTCCAGGCTTCCCTGTCCATCACCAACTCCCAGAGTTTACTCAGACTCATGTCGATCGAGTCAGTGATGCCATCCAGCCTTCTCATCCTCTATTGACCCTTCTCCTCCTGCCTTCAGTCTTCCCCAGCATCACGGTCTTTTCAAATGAATCAGTTCCTCGCATCAGATGGCCAAAGTATTGGAGTTTCAACTTCAGCATCAGTCCTTCCAATGAATATTCAAGACTAATTTCCTTTAGGATGGACTGGTTGGATCTCCTTGCAGTCCAAGGGACTCTCAAGAGTCTTCTCCAACATCACAGTTCAAAAGCATCAATTCTTTGGCACTCAGCTTTCTTCACAGTCCAACTCTCACATCCATACATGACTACTGGAAATACCATAGCCTTGACTAGATGGACCTTTGTTGGCAAAGTAATGTCTCTGCTTAATATGCTGTCTAGGTTGGTCATAACTTTCCTTCCAAGGATCAAGCGTCTTAATTTCATGGCTGCAGTCACCATCTGCAGGGATTTTGGAGCCCCCAAAAATAAAGGTCCAACTCTCACATATGTACATGACTATTGGAAAAACCATTGCCTATACAAACCATGTCTGCAAAGTGAGGCCTCTGCTCTTTAATATACTGTCTAGGTTTGTCACAGCTTTCCTTCCAAGGAGCAAACGTCTTTTAATTCCACGACTGCAGTCGCCGTCCACAGTGATTTTGGAGCCCAAGAAAAGAAAACTTGTCATTCTTTCCACTTTCCCCCTTCTATTTGCCATGAAGTGATGGGACCGGATGCCATGATCTTTGTTTTCAGAATGTTGAGTTTTAAGCCAGCTTTTTCACTCTCCTCTTTCACCCTCATCAAGAGGCTGTTCGGGTCCTTTTTGCTTTCTGCCATTAGAATGGCATCATCTACATATCTGAGGTTGTTGATATATTTTAATATATATGCAAAATTCTTGCCAGCTATAGGTAAAAGTGGGAGCCTCTGTAGCCTAAGATGGTCGTTAAGAGATTCTTCTTGCATCCCATTCGAGCAGGAACCCAGGAAACCCCTTCTGGTCCGAGCTGCACAGTGCATCGCAACAATCTGGATTCCCGGGCCACCAAATGTCAGAAGACTTACAGATTTACACACATCTCCTAGGATGGGTCCAAGTGCTGAGACTTGCTTACTGAACCACGAAGGAGGGATGTACCAGGGAGCAGGGGGACTTCGAGAACTGGGGAGGGGCGTCCTGGCTTCCAGAGTCTAACCAGAGGTTTCACTGCAGGGAGTGCCAAAGCGCTGAGCACTTGCGCAGGGGGACTTGGGTCACTGTTCCTATCACCCCCGTGGTGGGGTGGTTTCCTGCGTTTACACCAACATACACATCAAAGTCTCTGCAGAGAACCATGTGATGCAAGAGATTTTTAGATGCGTGTGCTTATAGTCGTGCGTGTGAGTTTCACGTGTCTTATGGATGACAGGTGCTGTTGTTACAGAACCCAGATACCTACATGCGTCACTTATCTGGGTGTGCATCAACACGCATCCGCGTGCCAGCAGCAACAAGCAGGCTAACATCAAAGTATGCCTAAGGCCAAGACGGGCTCCCCTGGTGGCTCAGCTGTAAAGAATCCGCCTGCCAACGCAAGAGACTCGGTTTCCATCCCAGGGTTGGGGAGATCCCCTGGAGAAGGAAACAGCAACCCACTCCAACATTCTTGCCTGGGAAATCCCATGGGCAGAGGAGCCTGGCAGGCTGCAGTCCATGGGGTGGCAAAAGAGTCGTAGGACACAACTTAGCGACTAAACAACAAGGCCAAGACATAGATCTCGATCATGGTATGTGCTAGCACGAGCATTTGTCAGAATCCATGTGTTGCTACTGACTCGTGTGTTAATGGCAGCCTGTTACATGACACCTATGTGTGTGACATCAAAATGCACATGGACATGTATGCATGTGGACATGTAGGTGGTGACCATGCTTGTCTGAGCTATGCCTGTTCACCCTCCAGAAAGGAGCCCTTTGACTGGCAGGGGAGTGAAGATTTGGAAACAACAGTCTGATCTACTTCAGGGTTTTTTTTTTTTTTTTTTTTTTAAACTAAAAGCATTTTACAGAAATGACTCAGTCACGGAGCAACATGCCCAAGCTCACACAGCTGGCAAGTGATGGAGTAAAAATTTGAACCCAAGCAGGCTGGCTATAGAACCATGGATCATAACCACTGATCAACAGGAAAATAATGGAGCCCACCTAATGGAGCTGTCCTGATGTTCCAGTAAGAGCAGGAATTGCACTTGGCATAGAGCCGGTGCATAACACTTAGGACTCATCCTATTTAATCCATCGTCTGCTTCCAGGTTGGCTTGGCTCGAGTTTGGAGGGATTTTCTGCTCCTGGCAGTGTTCCAGGAATGCCAGCTGATTTTTATAAGCCCATATTATTAAGAGTCAGAGTCAGGGAAGGGGAGAGCTGAGACAAAATCAAATCACAAGATGGGACTTCCCTGGTGGTCGGGCAGTTAAGACTCAGAGCTCCTAATGCAGGGGGCCCGAGTCTGATCCCTGGTCAGGGAACTAGATCTCACCTGCCACAACTAAGACCAGGTGCAGCCAAATAAATATGTTTAAAAATTTTAAAAAGATTTAGATCACAAGAGGTGACGCCTGCAGAACGGTTAGGAGCTATTCCCCCCAGTCTTCGACAGCAGGGAGAGTGAGTCATACAGAAGTGAACATCAGCAAGTAAAATGCCCAAGCAGATGTACAGAAAACTAGCCAGGAATGCTGACTTGTCAGACTGGGAATGTTCACGGTTCTGGGGTTTTGTTGCTGAACCCTATTTCCCTGTTGATAAAATAAGCATTTTTACCTCCAATATCCCAAAGCCTAAGACTCCACCTCCATGGCACTGCTTGTAGGCAGAACTCCAAGGTAATGTTCTGTAAAAAAGATAATGTAAAAAGATAATGTTCTGTAAAAAAGATAATGTAAAAAGATAATGTTCTGTAAAAAAGATATTTCCCAAAAATAGCTGCAGTAATGTTTCCAGTTCCACACGTTCTTCCCTGTGGAAGCTTGATCTTTCCCATCAAGATGTGGAGTCTCTTTCCGTCCACTAGGCAGTATTTTTTGTGATTGCCTGTCGAAAGGAATGAGAGGGAAGTGACGCTGCATGACTTCCAAGGCTAGGTCATAAAGGAGGCATGGTTTCTGTGAGTGTTCTCGCTCACTCTTCCTCTCCACTGGGACTTGGCGGCCATGATGGGAGGAAGCCCAAGCAGCCGCATGGAAGGCCCACATGTAGATGCTCCAGGCACAGTCCCCAGGGGAGGTTCTAGGTGACAGGCAGCATCAACCACCAGGCAGGTGAGTGAGGGGAGCATCAGATCATTTCAGCTTCCCTTGCCAGGGGCCTGGGTTTGATCCCTGGTCAGCAAACTAGGTAGGATCGATCCCATAAGCCTTGCAACTCAGGCAAAAAAAAAAAAGTTCACTCCTTTAAAAAAAATTAATCAATTTATTTGACTACATCATGTCTTAGTTGCAGCATATGGATCTTTGATCTAAGCTGTGGCATGCAGGATCTTTTTATTGCAGCATGTGAAAGCTTATTTGCAGCACATGGGATTTGTTTCCCTGACCAGGGATTGAATTCAGGACCCCTGCTTTGGGAGCACAGAGTCTTAGCCACTGGACCACCAGAGAAGTCCCCCAAACATATCCTTTTAGCAAAAGTTAGAAACTATTTCAACAAACACATTTCCTGTATTGCTTTTGCTGCCAGGAACAACCAAGTGAAGTTTATTGTTAACCTAGATCATAGATGCCTGGCACATCTATGTACATAAGATTTAGTCCTGTTTTAATTTTTGTTTAACATATGCTAGTTTTCCTTGGACACCATAAGTCCTCAGCTTGGCTTTCTGCTGTGAGTTGGATAACCCCTGCTTCCTTGAACAGGACACTGATTCTCCTGCAGCCTTTTCTAGATTTGGCTTCACATTCACACATCTCTCTCCTGAGATTTAGGACACAGTCCCTCAGTTTATCAAGATTCTTTGGAGGGTAAGCAGCTGACATCAACTCAACTAATCTAAGCACAGAGTAAATAAATAAAACAATATTTAACAACAACAGCAACCACCAAAAACCCCATAATGGTTCCAAGATTAAAATGGTGTTCAGGTGTAGCCAGATCCAGGCACCTAAGTGCTAGTGTCAAGACTATCTTTCACAAACTTTCATTTCTGCTTTCCTCTGCATTGACATTCAGCTCATAAAGCCTTTCTCAGCAACAGAGCCCCATAAGCTCCAAGCTCACATCCCACTAGCTTGGCAACTCCAGGAGAAAGAGAACATCTTTCATGATAGTTGCAGCAAATGTCTCAGGGCTGGTTTTCACTATGCTAGGTTAGGTCACATACCTTCTCTGAACTAATCACTGTGATTTGAGAAACAGAATAAACTGGCTAGGTCTAGTCCCTGGTGGCTAAGTGGTAAAGAATCCAACTGCCAATGCAGGAGACCTGGGTTCGATCCCTGGGTCGAGATGATCCCTTGGAGGAGGAAACGGCAACCCTCTTCAGTATTCTTGCCTGGGAAATCCCATGGACAGAGGAATCTGGTGGGCTACAGTCCATGGGGTTGCAAGAGTCTGACATGACTTAGTGACTAAACCAAGCTATCACCAGTCGCTGGAGCTGGTGATGGGAGGGTTATGGCCAGTCCTGTTCAAATTAAATAGACTGAGGGACTTCCCTGGTGGTCCAGTGGCTGAACCTCTGCACTCCCAATGCATGTGGGCTTGGGTTTGGTCTCTGGTCAGGGAACTATATCCTACATGCTGAAACTAAGAGTTAGTATGTTGCAACTAAAGATCCCATGTGCTGCAACTAAGACCCGGTGCAGCCAGATACATAAATAAGTAAAAGTGCTTTATTTATTAATAAATAAAGAAGAGAGAAGAAGTTCCCCAAAAGAAAACTGAATGGGATACTAGGGTGGGCAAAATCCACAGACTTCTGCTATAGTGTCCTTTTCTTTGCCCAAAGCTGTATCCAGAATATTGACCTGCGGTGGATTAACACCCATCTTAGTCAAGTGTAACACTCCTCGGTGACCTCGCGTCTCTACCGTCTTACTTCCTTCACTGGTAGACAGCTACAACTTCTCCGCTCTTCTGAAAAGTGGGTGTGATTGAGTTTTGAAATTTACCTGACATAAACTTAATCACTCACCAGCGAGAACCTGCAAAGGGAGTTCGAGAGGCAAGGAGGCGGGATTGGGGACTGAGGGGTGCCAGACCAGAGGAGCGCGGACCAGGGAGCATGGGAGCGAGATGGAGGGATGAGAGGGTGGAAGGAAGGGACAAGGAACTGAGAGGGAACGGTGCGGTACAGAAGTGGAGGGACTGTAGAACTGGGGTGGGTGGGGTCGGGAGTTGGGGGCGAAAAGGAAAAGCGGGGGGCTCGGTGGGTAGGGAAGACGAGACAGAGTAGGCGGAGCTGGGCGACTCCAGAGGCAGGGCTGGGCCACTGGAGCGGGTGGGATTGGAAGTCGGAGGGGCCCATCTGGGGGTAGAAAGTGGAGGGGTGAGCCGGGGGTGGGAGTTAGAGGGTGGGGGCTGGGGTGTGAGGGACAGAGTGAACTAGGTGGGTTCAGACGAGTGTCGGTGTCGGAACTTGGCGGGGTAGACTGGGCCAGAAGGAGAGGCCCGCCGACTGTGCACAGTGCGGGTGACACTGCCTAGAAGTCCGCGGCAAGGGGTGTGGCGGGGTGTGTGTGTGTATTCCTCGGTACCCGCCTCCTGCACACACACACGCCTGGCGTTCTAAGGCTCAGTCTCTGGTCCCGCCTCTTTCTTGGAAGTGACAGACCGATCAGCCAATCAGGGCCGCGGGCAGGGCGCGGGACAGCCAACCGCGAGGCGGGAGGAGGGGCTGAGGAGGGGGCTCGCGGGGCAGGGGAGGGGGCTAGGGGCCTCGAAGGGCTCCGGAGCTGCGACTGGAGAGTCATGGCGCTGGGACTACAGCGCGCAAGGTACTGGGCTTCGCGGGCAGGAGTGATGAGAATTGGGGGTTCTTCTTCCAGCGACCCCTGAGCCGGGTGGGGAAGGAGCGGGTGCAAGCCTAGGACGCCCTCGGACGCGCGGTTGCAGGCACATCCCCGCCGCACTTTCCACCCTAGGGGATCGCAGGGGTGGGGGCATTTCCCCAAGTCCAGGCTGCCACGCCCCTCTAGCCAGGAGCGACTTTGGGGTCTTGATCCCCGATTTCCTGCTGCTCTGGGTTCGCTTCCCTTTCTGATTAGGGGTGAAACTCGGGGTCCCCACGGAATTGGGGTGGTTGCACTTGAGCAGTTCCCGGGATTCTGCGGGAGGCATTTTCCTTCTTCAGAGTAACTTTTCTGGCCTCCGAGCCCCCAGAATTGAGGTTGTTCTTTGACACAAGACCCCTGGGGTCCTAGGAGATACGGGACAGCCCCGAATTGAGCCTTCCCAGATAAAGGGAATCCCTTAGAATTGGGAGTCAGCTATTGATTCAAGAGAGAACCTCCATAACTGGACCCTCCCTGATACTGTTTCCCAAACCTTGGGTTGCCTAGAAATAGGCAGAGGCGGTCACCTTTCAGAAGCCACCTGGGGGACCCTTCCCAAGGGCTTTTCTTGTATTCTTGTGAAAGGTAGGGTCATCCCTTTAATAATAGGAAAACAGCCTGACCCACTTCCCAAAGTCTAGCCTCTTATCTGACTCCTCCAACCCCACCCAATTCCTGTGACAGTGGGAAGCAGCACCCAAGCCTTATTTGGGAAGACCCCAGAGAGGGTGCTGTGCCTGCTTCAGTGTGAGCTGTGATGGGTGCGCCCCCTGCCGCAGCGGCCAGCTAGGTCATCCTGGGCACGGAGTGGGTTTCTGTGTTCCCTTCCCAACAGGTGCAGATCTGCTGGGCAGCACAGGGAACTGGTGTTCTGGGTCCACAGCCAGGGGGTCCTGTCTGGCCATGTTTTCATGGGACCCCGGAAAGTATCTCAAGCCCTTGATTTCTCCCGTCCAATCTGAGGCGTCCAGGAAGCCTCACCCCCTTCCCTCCTCCCTGGCTTCACAGGTCTGATTGGATCTGTCTACACCCTCATGTTTTCACATCCCTCCCCCCCTCACCTATACTCCCCCCTGCAATTCTATTCCAGTCTCTGGCTCTGGGCCTGCCAGGGAAACTCTATCCCACCCTTTCTGGGCCAGCCCTGGCCCAGCCCCTCCTGACTGGGTGGGGGCCCCTCTTGGCTGAGCTGGGGGCGCTCCCCCTCTCCGCATCTAAGGACAGCCCTTTCCTTTGGTGTCATCTGAGCCTGCGCACCACCCACTCATAACTTGCACCCGGATCCCGGCCACGCTCCATCCCCTCCTGCACCCCTAGGATGGCATTTGGGCCAAAGAGGGTCTGGGTGATGGTGAGTGGGCCCCCATACTCCCTTACTGCTTCCCCCTCTTCCAGCTCTGGCTAATTGCCATCCCACCCCAGGCAAGGGTGATTCTCGGGAAGCCCCGATGGGCACTTGGCCCTGGGTGTCTCCCAGGTCAGAGGGTTCCCAGAGAACATAGGACTTGGGGTACAGGCACCCCACTGATTACCAGGTCCTTGGGAATGCGCAGAGTCAGGAGTAGAGAGACTCCCCGAACCCCCTTCCCCAAGTCCCTTCTCCAATCCAAACCCTGCCTCTGGCCTTTTCAGGCCACCTCAGGGCAGTGCCAAGAGGATCCTTGCATGGATTCAGCCTAAGGCCCCCCAAATCTTCTATACTTTTTGCAAGACCCCCAATACCAAGTCGATTGTCTGGAGAGGCACAGGAGCAGCCCCGAATGTGGGGCCAGTGTCCCCACTTTCTCTGTGCCTTTGCTCTCAGGGGCAAGTTCTTCAGGGCAGGGAAGAAGTGGGCTTCTCCCTCTCTTGGTGTGTGTGGGGGGGCACCAGGCCCTAGTCCCCATCCCAGGCCTTACCCTGGGGCCTCCCAGTCTGGCTCCACCCCCTGTTCTCTGCTGGAACACAGAGGAAGGGTGGCAGGGCTCCAGCTGCACGTCTCAACCTGGGCAGAGTGCCAAGGGGATGGACCAGGGCTGGGCATGGGGCCAGCTGGGGAAATCCGGAGGCAGCAGGGGTGGGAGCAGGGGAAAGGACAGGGGTCCACTGGGCGGTGGAGGGGCCGGACAGGGGTCCCTTGGGTGGCATGCCCACCAAGGCATGTCACTTAAAAGCCCAGGCCCCAAAGTCAGGGTTCAAATCGTAGCTCACCAGCTTCCTGGCTGTGTGGCTTTATGCCAGCAGGCTGCTCTCTGAGCCTCAGTTTCATAGCCTGGAAAATGAGGGTTCTACTTCCCGTTTCCTGCACCAGATCTGGATGATGAGTGGTGATGGGACAGACCTTAGGTGGGCAATAAACTGTGTTCAAGTCAGACAGGATTCTGGGCAAAAGCAAACGCGTGGTTGGATTAACAGAAGCGTTGAGCATAGCTGCGCATTGGTGGAGGGCCCTGGGATTACCAGCTTGGTGACTTGGGCTGATAATGCAATTGCTTGGAGACTCAGTTTCTGACTCTGTAAAAGGGAGATCACTTTTCCAGGTGCTTAGGGTTGTTGAAGGGACTTAATGGGGTCTCTAAGCTCATGAGTTTTCAATACACCAGTGCTATCATTATTATTAGTATCACTATGATTTAGTCTTTTTCTCAAAGTATTGTGTAAAAGTCACATGTGTGATTGCACACACACACCACACCACGGGGTTACCACTGAAGCCCGAGGGTTTCTCCAGAGCCTATGAGTCTCCTAAGCCTTCCATCCCTGATGTGGACAAAGAGGGAATAATAAAAGTTGCCTGCAATGCTGGAGACCCAGGTTCGATGCCTGGGTTGGGAAGATCCCCTGGGGAAGGGGATAGGCTACCCACCCCAGTATTCTATGGCTTCCCTGGTGACTCAGACAGTAAAGAATCTGCCTGCAATGCAGGAGACCTGGGTTCGATCCCTGGGTTGGGAAGATCCCCTGGAGAAGGGCATGGCAACCTACTCCAGTATTCTTGCCTGGAGAATTCTGCTGCAGTCCATGGGGTCTCAAAGAGTCAAACCTTTATATAGCATTGACCAATTGCCAGCCTCAATTCTAAGCCCTTGACATACAGTAACTCATTTAGTCTTCACAACAGCCCCATGAGTATTTGTGCTGTTCTTGGGCACAGGGAGGCCGTGCAACTTGTCCAAAGTCACACAGCTAATAGGTCATGGAGTCGAGACTGGAATGCTGAACCAGAGGAATTAGCCCTGACTCTGTTTAAAGAGAAAGACCAGGGACTTCCTTGGTGGTTCAGTGGTTAAGGCTTCGCCTTCCAATGCAGCCGGTAGGGGTTCCATCCCTGGCCAGGGAGCTATGACCTCACATGCCTCAGGGCCAAAGAAAAACCCCAAAACAAGAAAACAGAAGCAACATTGTAACAAATTCAATAAAAACTTTAATAATAATAATAAAATAAAAATATGTAAATAAATACAGGGAAAGGCCAGAGACCAGGAGAGGCCCACCCACACTTGCTGTCAGAATATCAGGAGAGCAGGCTGGGAGCCAGAGGGAGGGTCCTGCCGCAGCCACCAGCTAGCTCCTTCTATGAAGGGAGGAGTCGGCCACAGAGAGGAGTGTAGAGCCCAGCTGCCAGGGAGGTGGGGGGGCCAACCCCACCCCTACCCCCATCCCGGTCCCATTCCCTGTTCCCTCCGTCTGGGCCCCCAGCTCAGTGAGGCCCGCCCACCCCCACCCTCTGGGCAGGAAGACAAACAAGGCTGGAACAGAACGGGACAGGAGGACGGAATGTCCTCTGGGCAGAGGAGGACTGGAGGCCCCTGCCCCCCGCCAGCCAGAAGGGAGGGGATGAGGGCAGTTGCTGGCTCCCTCCACCCCTCCACCCAGCCTGTCCCCTTCTGTGCCTCCCTCCCACTTGCATGAGATTTTTCCCATCTGTAGAGAGACAGGAGGCACCACGCGCCTCCCTCCATTGCCTGGGGGTGGCGCTGCAGGGCTCCTGTTTGGGGGTGTGGTTGATGCCCCAGAAATGGCCTCTGGCTTTTAGGAAGGTCAGCTTCCCCTTCTCGGGTTTTGCTTCCATGGAGGCTGTGGAAGGGGCCCGGCCCAGGATAGGGGGGCAGCGGGGGGGAGGGGGGTGAGGAGGGGGTTGGTTTATAAGAAAAGAATTAGAAGGAATTAGAAGAATGAAGGCTTTGAAATCTCACTGCCCGAGTTCAGATCCCAACTCTTCCAGTTAATGGCTTTATGACTCTGGGGTGAAGGACTTACCTTTTCAGAGTCTCAGTTTCCCCTTTGTGAAATGGAGGTTTCAGAGCCTAGGCTTTCTTTAAAAAAAAAAAAAAAAAAAAATTATTTATTTGGCTGACTTCGGTCTTAGTTGCCCCATAGCATGTGGGATTTTAGTTCCCCTACCAGGGATCAAACCATTGTCTCCTGCTTTGGAAGGTGGCTTCTTAACCATTGGACCACCAGGGAAGTCCCTGCCTAGGGCTTTCTTAGGATTGAATGAGTACACGTAGGCTGAGTCCTTACTTAGTGCAATGCCAGACTCATAAATACTTAGCAAATTATAGCTGCTTATTTATGGTTTTTCGTACTGTCCATGGGGTTCTCCAGGCAAGGATACTGGAGTGGGTTGCCATTTATAGCCAACTCACTGGAGAAGACCTTGATCATGGGAAAAATTGAAGGTCAAAGGAGAAGGGGGCAGCAGAGGATGAGATGGTTAGATAGCATCACCAACTCAGTGAACATGAATCTGAGCAAACTCCAGGAGATAATGGAGGACAGAGGAGGCTGGTGTGCTATACTCCATGGAGTCACAAAGAGTTGGACATGACTTAGCAAGGGAACAACAAATTTATGGTTTTTTATCAATAGTAGTATCTCAATATAGATAAGATTACACATATACTATACTATATGTAACATATTCTATCATTTTTCCCCAAAAAACTATAGAGTTTGGATTCAGAGAGACCTGGAATTTGACTTTTAAGACAGTGCAGAAACTGGAAGAAGTACTAAAACCTGGAGATAATCCAGGGCCATACAACAGGAGATGAGGGTTTGATCCCTGGGTCGGGAAGATCCCGTGGAGAAGGAAATGACAAACTACTCCAGTATTCTTGCCTGGAGAATCCCATGGACAGAGGAGCCTGGCGGGCTACAGTCCATAGGATTGCAAAGAGTTGGACACGACTGAAGCAACTCGGCACGTACATACAACAGAGGAAACTGAAGAATTCAGGCAGACCAGTGTTCAAACCTTAGCTTCACTCCTTGTGGGCAAGCATTGCACCTCTCTGTGCCTGGGTTTCATAAGTTCAATGGGGATAATGATATTGTCTTCCTCCTAGGGATGTCTGAGCTACATGGGTTAATTTACGCACATGGCACAGGGTCTGACATAATAGTAAAAGCTGGATACGTGGCAGATATTTCTGAAAACAATCAAACAAACAAACAAAAAAACACGATAACTTTCTACTTCCAACCCCACACGCAGAATTCAAGCATTTGAAATGGATTAAAGGGCAGGGGTAAGTGGTTAGCCATTGGCTGAACAGAACCCCCCAGGACCCTAGGGATGGTTTGCTGTGTCTCTCTGGCAGGGCCCGGGGAAATGGGTCGTTGGACTTTGAGATCTGTACTCCAAGATTCTGAGAACTCAGCTCAGCCGAGGAGGGAAAAGGGCAGGAGACGGGGTTCAGGGAGGTTGTAGGGCAGAGGGCCTGGAGGGGGCTGCAGGCATCTTCTTGTACCCTCCCTCCCCTTGTTACTGGCCATCGCTGCCAGCCTCCTCCCAGCAGGAGGCCTCCCTGTTACCCAGTCGCCCCAAGCCCGGGGAATAATCAGCAGATAAGTCAGGGAGGGGACAGGGCGGCCCTGGGCACGCCTTGGAGAGGAGTGAGGCACCGGAGGGCAGCATGGGCTGGCGCACGGACAATAAAACCCGAGGCTAGGAGCGACTCGATAGTATAAACCACCCAGAGAGCTCCAGGAACTCGCCCGGGCCACACAGCGAGGCCTGCACAGTCGCGGTTCTGACTTCTCTGAGACCCATGTGGCAGCACCCCACGTGTTTGCCGCATCCAACTCTTTCCCTTCCCGGAGCGCCTCCAGTGAACGCAGGCCATGCCCGCAGGTCGAGCACGGAGCTGCGCAAGGAGAAGTCCCGGGATGCGGCCCGCAGCCGGCGCAGCCAGGAGACCGAGGTGCTGTACCAGCTGGCGCACACGCTGCCCTTCGCGCGCGGGGTCAGCGCCCACCTGGACAAGGCCTCCATCATGCGCCTCACCATCAGCTACCTGCGCATGCACCGCCTCTGCACCGCAGGTGAGCCCCGTCCCCGGGAATTCCCACCTGGGCAAGGCCCCGCCCTCGGAAAGGTACCTCCTGAGGAGACCCCTCCGGGAAGCCGCGTCCCGACAAGGCCCCGCCCCCAGATGGCTTCCCGGCGGAGCCCCGCCCCTCTGGAATCCAAGTCCCCGGAGAGGCCCCGCCCCCTCGAGTTCTGGCCAATCGGAATCCAGTCCTAGGAATCCCCGTCCTCTTCGAAGTCTGTTATTTGTTAGGCCCCGCCCGTTGGAATGCTCCCTTGCATAGCTCCGCCTCCTTAGAGTTAGAACTCTAAGAAATAGTGAAGGCTCAGACCTGAAGAATCCGCCTGCAATGCAAGAGACCCGGTTCTACACCTGGGTCGGAAGATTCCCCTGGAAAAGGGAATGGCTACCCACTCCAGTATTCTTGCCTGGAGAGTTCCATGGACAGAGGAGCCTGACGGGTTACAATCCATGCGGTCACGAAGAGTCAGAGAGGACTGAGCGGCTACCACTTTCATTTCACTGTTTCACTAAACTCCCTAAGGCACCTGGACCCTTAGGATTTGGTCCCCTGGGAGATCTTCTCAGCTAGACTCACTAGTTATATTGTTTCTCCCCTTGAATTCCCACCCTGTTAAACTAAAAGTCAGCGGGAGGCTTTCTCTCTCTCTCTTTCTCACACACACACCCCTTGGAATCCCAGGACCCTGCAAAGATTTTATTATGGGGAAAGTGGAGTCATCCTCTGGAGACTCTGCCCGTTAGACTTTCCTGTCTTGTATTCTGTCCTCCTTAGAATTCTGTCGCTTGGGAGTCCCTGCTTCTTTAGAATTCTGCCCATCAGGAAGGTCCTGCCCAAGAATTCTGAACCCTTGGCAAGCTTGGCCCCCTTGGAATTCTGACTCCCCTTATACCTTGGCCCCTTAGAATTTTGACCCCTGGGAATTTCATCCCGTTAGGATTCTGCCCTCCTCAGGGTTCTATTAGGGGCTTCGCAGATGGCTCAGTGGTAAAGAATCTGCCTGCAATGCCAGAGACTCAGGTTCGATCCCTGGGTTTAGAAGATCCCCTGGAGAAGGAAATGGCAGCCCACTCCAGTATTCTTGCCTGGGAAATCCCATGGACAGAGGAGTCTGGCAGACTAAAGTCCCAAAAGAGTCATAGGACACTACTTATTGACTAAACAACAAGAGTTCTATCCCCCTGGGAGACCCCTGCCTTCCTAGAATTCTGTACCCCTGGGAGGCCTTGTTCTCTTAGAATTCCAGTCCTCCTTGGTCCTTCCCTCTTCCTTGGGACTCCAAGTCACTGGGATGTGCCCCACTCACCTGGGGGTACCTGTAAGTCCCTCTGAGTGAAGGAAAGCAGAGGGAGGCTAGCCAGGGCGGGCTCACGGCTGACTGGACACACCCCATCCATCCTGGCCCGGACACCAGGGGAGTGGAACCAGGTGGGAGCAGGGGGCGAACCGCTGGATGCCTGCTACCTGAAGGCCCTGGAGGGCTTTGTTATGGTGCTCACCGCCGAGGGAGACATGGCTTACCTGTCAGAAAATGTCAGCAAACACCTGGGCCTCAGTCAGGTAAGAGGGACTCCTACTTTGTGCAGGCGATGCTGGGATACGGATGGCACCAGAACCACCTTAGCCCTGCTTTTACAAGGCCCACAGTGCAAAGGGGAGGCAAATATGTCACCAGACAGGAAAATTTGGAATGGGTAGGGCTGGGGTGGGACAGCTAAAGGGGCTGTACAAGCCTGGGGTGGACGCTGGTACCTGAACCAGACTGGGAGGGAATCAAGGGCTTCCTGGAAAAGACATCTGAGCTAAAACCTGAAGGACTTACCCAGTCAAAGGGTATGGTGAATGGTTGGGACCACCAAAGGCTAGGAATGTACATGGCCAAGGAAACAATATGCCAAGACACAGATGTGAGATAAAAGCAGAACCTTTGGGGACATTTCTCCGAGTTAGGTGCAGAGTGCAGGGAGAGAAAGTGACAGAAAGGCTGGAGGTCAAAATTTAGGACTGAAATAGAAGGTTTGTCTCCAGGGCACTAGGGAGTCATGGAAGGATTTTAAGCAGAGGAGAGATTGTGTCAGAAAGGTGCAATCAGATTTTCATTTTAGAAAGATCCCTCTAGCTACTGCACAGAGATAGAATTGGAGAGAGTGAACCTAGAGGCTGGAAACTCCATAAAATGGTGGATGTGGGGTCCCAAATGGGAGAAGAGGAGTAGGATGAGGGGCCCGGGGATGGGGAGCCAAGAGGCTTAGGGAGTAGAACTAGTTTCAGCTCATCTTACACCCAGTCCCAGGAGATGGCTACTGTTTTTTTTCTTATATCACATAGATGAGCTGCACTGCTGCTGCTGCTAAGTCACGTCAGTCATGTCAGATGAGCTCCACAGTTGGCATCTATTCCTTTCCCCTGCCTTGTTATCCCACTCTTTAAAAAAGAAAATTTATTTATCTGCGTCAGGTCTTAGTTGCATCATGAGGGATCTTTCGTTGTGGCACATGGACTCTCTGGGTGTGGCCTTCCTGGCTCAGTAGGTGTGGCTCTCAGTCTTAGTTACTCCTCAGCATGTGGGATCTTAGTTCCCCAACCAGGGATCGAACCCACATCCCATGCCTTGCAAGGCAGATTCTTAATCACTGGATCACAAGGAAAGTCCCCATCCCACTCTTGATGCAAACTTCTGTTAGTTTGAGCTCTTGAGTTCAGAGAGGTGAATGTTCCAAGGTCCCAGAGCTAGGAAATGGCAGAGCCAGAACTCCAAGATCTCATCACTCCCCTGTTCAGCTTTAGCTCTGACCACTACCTCTAAGATAATGTTCCATCATTTCATCATAAGGGCTTCCCTAGTAGCTCAGCTGGTAAAGAATCTGCCTGCAATGCAGGAGACCTGGGTTCGATCCCTGGGTCGGGAAGATCCCCTGGAGGAGGGCATGGCACCCACTCCAGGATTCTTGCCTGGAAAATCCCCACGGACAGAGGAGCCTGGCGGGTTAAAGTCCATAGGGTTGCAAAGAGTTGGACGCAACTGAGGGGCCAAGCACAACACAGCACAACCCTGCTTTAGTTCTCTTTGTATCAGTTAGTATATTGTTTTATATGGCTCAGACGCTGAAGAACCTACCTGCAATCTGGGAGACTCAGGTTTGATCCCTGGTTTGGGAAGATCCCCAGGAGAAAGAAATGACAATCCACTCCTGTATTCTTGCCTGGAAAGTCCCATGGACAGAGGAGCCTGGCGGGCTACAGTCCATGGGGTCGCAAAGTCAGACATGACTAAAGTGACTGAGCATGTGCCCCACTACCCAGTAAGCTCTGAGAGTTAGGGGTTTTGTCTTTGTAGTTACTTCCGTGCCCACACCATCTAGAAGAAGGCCTGGCATGCTGAAGAAATGAATGAATGAATGAATGAATAAGGAGACTAGGAAAATAATCCGGGTTCATGAATTGGGGCAGGGTGATGAGGATAGGAAGGGTGAGATGGGTCAGAGGCCCTTGTAAAAATGCTTTTCCTCCAAGGCACCCCTCTGCTTCCCTCCCTCCCAGCTGGAGCTGATCGGACACAATATCTTTGATTTTATCCATCCCTGTGACCAAGAGGAGCTTCAAGATGCCCTGACCCCCCGGCAGAGTGAGTTCCCTGGAGGTCTCTGCCCTTAAATTACAGAAACTGAGGCTCCATCCTGCCCTCAGCATATCCTCTCCCCTCTGGAATCAGTTCAGTTCAGTTCCGTCGCTCAGTCGTGTCCGACTCTTTGTGACCCCATGGACTGCGGCACGCCAAGCTTCCCTATCCACTGAGAAAAAAAGATGGGAAAAGAAGGACGCTGTGGCCCTGCCCTGGGGGAATGCAGGGACTCACCCCGCTCTGGGGGGGGCGGGTCTTAAAGAGCGTAACATACCCCTGGGAGACCCTCTCTGGTTTCAGGTCTAGATTTTGAGGATGAGGCTGGGAAGAGTTTAGTAACCGGGGTGCTGGAGGGACCTGGGCCCTGTCCTGAGCTACCCGATGACCAGCTCCTCCCTCCCCCGCCCCTTCCCTTCCCCTTCTCCCCCTACCCCTGCCCCTGCCCCCGACCCTGCGGCCCTCCTCAGGCCTGTCCAAAAAGAAGCCGGAGGCCCCCACGGAGCGGTGCTTCTCCTTGCGCATGAAGAGCACCCTCAGCAGCCGTGGGCGCACCCTCAATCTCAAGGCGGCCACCTGGAAGGTGGGCAGGACCTGGCCTGGAAGGGAGGGGCCCGCCGGGGCTGGACCTGAGCCCTTAAGTTCCCACAGCGGGTTGGAGTCCGGGAATCTCCTGGGCCCAGGATCCAGTGGGGCTTTCTCAGGTTGGGTCTTGGACATCCTCTGGGTACTTAGGAGGTTGGGGATCGGGCAGTCCTTGTATCCTTCCTTAGTCTGGATCTCTGTGGGCCTGGTACTGGGAGTTCTCAGCGTCCTGAGTCTGGAGTCTCCATGGGGTAGGAAAATCGGGTCCTCAAAGCTCCCTGTGTCTTAGAATCTGGAGACTGTCAGAACCTTCTTAGGTTGCGGTCTCTATGGGGTCGGGGTCCTCAGAGCTCTCTGAGCTGGGGCTCTGAAATCCTCAGGGCTTTCTTTTTTCAGTTACCTAGGGGAGGGGCCCACAGGAACATACCTCTCAGCACCTTGGGTAGCCCCAGGCCCAGGTACATCACCCTCTCGCCCCCAACTACCCCCACCAGGTACTACACTGTTCTGGACACATGAGGGTCTACAAGCCCCCGGCACAGACTTCCCCAGCTGGGAGTCCCAACTTGGAGCCCCCTCTGCAATGCCTGGTGCTAATCTGTGAAGCCATCCCCCACCCTGGCAGCCTGGAGCCCCCGTTGGGCCGAGGGGCCTTCCTCAGCCGCCACAGCCTGGACATGAAGTTCACCTACTGTGATGAGAGGTGGGCAGGAGTCAGGGGCCCACCCACCACCTGCCAAGCCCGGCTCCTGCTCTTCCTTTCTGCCCAAGTTCACTCACTGTCTCCTCTCCTACCCACCACCCCCAGTTTCTCTCTCTGGTCTGTTTCTGGCTCTCTGACTCCATATCTCTGTCTTGATATGTCTGCCTGTCTTTGAATTGTCTGTGGCTCTTTTTTTTTTTTTTTTTTAACTTTTAGCCATGCCTCTGATCATGGGGGATCTTAGTTCCTCGACCAGGGATTGAACTTGACCCCCTACATTGGAAATGCGGAGTCTTAACTTCTGGACATGCCAAGGAAGTTCCCTATATGTGGGTCTTCTTATCTGAGTTCAGACTGTTCGAGTTAAATGCTGGTTGTGCATCCTTGGCCAAAGGACCTCACCTCTCTGTACCCCACTTTCCTCATCTGTCCTGTGAAGTGAGAACACAGCCTACTTAGAACAGGTGTTCTGATCACTCAGTGAGTTGCCTGGTGCAGAGTAGCCTAGATGTGCCTATTTTTAAAAAATAATTGTCATGATTACTTTTTATTTCTATTCGTTCTTATTTTTCTTTTAGTGATGTTCTTTCTTCCTTTCTCTACCCCTCTCCTATTTCTTTCACGTTCTTTTTTTGTCTTTCTTTTCATTGCTATTCCCATTTTTACCTTCTCCCTCCTCCCCTATTCGGGCTTTACAGGTGGCTCAGTGGGTAGAGAATCCACCTGCAATGCAGGGCTGCGGGTTTGATCCTTGGGTCAGGAAGATCCCCTGGAGGAGGGCATGGCAACTCACTCCAGTATTCTTGCCTGAAAAATCCCATGAACAGAGGAGCCTGGCAGGCTACAGCCAATAGGGTTGCAAACAGTCGGACAGAACTGGAGCGCCTGAGCACGCACGCAGGCACGCACGTTCCTCACGCACGCACGCTCCTCAGCTGTTAATTTCCTAAGGCTGCTGTATCCTGTTACCACATACCTAGTGGCTCAGAACAACGCATATTCTCTATCTCAGAGTTCTGGAGGTGACGTCTGAGATGAGTCTTACGAAATGAAAATCAAGGACTGTGTTCTTTCCAGAGGCTCCAGGGAAGAATCCGTTTCCTTGCCATAGAAGCTTCTGGGGGCCCCATACATCCCTTGGCTCGTGGTCCCTCGCTCCACCTCAAAGCACATCACTTCCACCTCCGCCTCCATCATCGCATCTTCTGTTCTCACTCTGACCGTGTGCTCCCCCATCTTGTAAGGACTCCCGTGATTACACTGGGCCCACCCAGGGGATCCAGGATCATCTCTCCATCTCAAGATCGTTAACTTCATCACATCTACAAAATCCCTTTTGCCGTAGAAGGTAGTGTGTTCACAGGTTCGGGGAATTAGGACGGAGACATCTTCAGGGGCCATTATTCAGGCTGCCACGCTCCTTTTCCTATTCCTTGCTCTCCCTTTGTCTCTGTTACAAGCCTGTCTCTCTGTCTTGCTGGCTTCAGCCCCGTGTCCCCACTCTCCTCCCTTTCACCCACCCTCCACCTCAGCCAGTTGAACTGACCTAGGCTCCACTGCACCCACCTCAGGATCGCGGAGGTTGCCGGCTACAGCCCCGACGACCTGATTGGCTGTTCTGCCTACGAGTACATTCACGCGCTGGACTCGGATGCAGTCGGCCAGAGCATCCATACGTGTATGTGTTCAGGTTCCATTTCCGGTGCTGCATGGCGCCAGCCAACACCAGCTCCGCGCTCCCCAAACCCCAGGGAACATTCTCTTCCCTGACCCTTCATACCCCATGCCCCGCCCCCACTGCCTTCTCTCCTCAGTTTCCCTAACCCCTCCCCATGCCCCTCCCCAGTGCTGAGCAAGGGCCAGGCAGTAACGGGGCAGTACCGCTTCCTGGCCCGGAGTGGTGGCTACCTGTGGACCCAGACCCAGGCCACAGTGGTGTCAGGGGGCCGGGGTCCCCAATCTGAGAGTATCGTCTGCGTCCACTTCCTGATCAGGTAAGCGGGAAGGAGGTGGGATGTCTGTGTGCATGGGTCTGGTCTGCATATGTATGAACAGGTATGTGTGTATATGTTCAAGTGTGCATGTGCACGGTGCACACATGTGAGAGGAAGTGTGCACATGTATGGAGAACACGTGTGACTGATCACACACAGGCATCTTCATGTAGACACAAATATATGAGTGTGTGCTGGTAATTTAAATGAAAAAGACTATTTTCAAGTTATAATAAGACAGCTGAATTGTAGGGCCTTTTAAAAAATTGACATGTAATTTACATGAGAAGATTCACTCTTTTTTTGTATGTGGTTCTGTGAGTTTTTACAAATGCACAGAATTGTGTAACCCCAACCACAGTCAGGCTATAGAGTAGGGAATTTCCTGGCAGCCCAATGGTGAGGACTTGGCTTCTTTCTTGACTTTCACTGCTGGGGCCAGGTTTCAATACCTGGTTGGGGAACTAAGGTCCCACAAGTTTCACAGCAAGGTCAAAAAAAAAAAAAAAAAAAGCTATAGAGTAGTTTCATCACCCCCCAAAATTCTTATATAGTGAACCTCAGCCCACCCCCTAATGGTCTCTGTCCACCAGTGATCTAATCTCTGACCCTAGAATTTTGCCTTTTCTAGAATGTCATGTACACTAAATTCTATAGTATGTAGTCTTTGAGCCTGGTTTCTTTCACTTAGCCTAATAGATTTTAAGTTTATGTTGTGGTGTGTATCCATCAGTTCCTTTTTGATGCTAGGTAATCTATGCTATGAATATGTATGGACCGCGGTTTATGCATTCCTCAGTTGGAGGACATTTGAACTGTTGACTATTTGGGGTGATTACGAGAAAAGGAAACATTCTCATCCATGATATTGTGAGGTCATGTTTTCATTCCTGTTGGATCAACAGCTCGGAATGGAATGGATGGGCCGTATGGTCGGTGTATGCTTAACTTCAGAAGAAATTGCCAAACTGCTCTCTAAGGTGGCTGTGCCCTTTTGTATTCCCATCAGCATTGTGTGAGGGTTCTAGTTCCTCCACGTCCTTGCCAGCATTTTATTTTATATCGTCTTTGTTTTCATTGTTGTTGTTCAGTCGCTGTGTCCCACTTCGAAACCATGTGGATTGCAGCAAGCCAGGCTCCCCCATCCTTCACTATTTCCCGGGGTTTGCTCGGATTCATGTCCATTGATTTGGTGATGCTGTCTAACCATCTCACTTTCTGCCACCCCCTTCTCCTTTTGCCTTCAATCTTTCCCAACATCAGGGTCTTTTCCAGTGAGTCAGCTCTTCGCATCAGGTGGCCAGAGTATTGAAGCTTCAGCATTAATCCTTCCAGTGAATATTCAGGGTTGATTTCCTCTGTCTTCATCGGAACCATTCTAATGAGCATGCAGTGGTAAAGCATAGGCTCCTCCCCCCTTCCATCATGCATCTTAGAAGTTTTTCACCATGACAACTTGTGACAAGGGCAGCTAATTATCACCCAAGACAGAGAATTACAGCTTTTCTTTGAAGTCTGTCTCCCAGGACATGGCATTCATTTCTAAAACCATAGGAGTTTCCTTGGGTCTTTTGTTTTGTTTTGTTTACTTGGCTGAGCCAAATCTTAGTTGTGGCATATGAACTCTTAGTTGCAGCATGCAGGATCTAGTTCCCCGACCAGGGTCAAACCGGGGCCCCCTGCATGGGGAGCATGGAGTCTTAGCCCCTGGACTACCAGGGAAGTCCCTCCCAGGATCTTTTTGATCAAGAAAAGATTGTATTAGAAAACAGAGGTTGGTAACAGGAATATTTATGCAAGTCTTCATACACAGGAAAACAAGCCTGGTTGTCTTCGAAATGCTCTCCCATCAACCTCCTTTCAAATCAGAATCTTTGAATAACTTGTATCCTTGAGAAGAATCAGAGCAAAGGAGAGGGGACCTGCCCTCCTATCTCTTCTGGAAGCTCCTTTTATTCATTATGAAGACTTGCCTTTGGATGGCCAGGCCCTGGAATTTTGATCTTTCACCCTTTAAGCAAAGAGCAGGCCTGGGGAGTTCAGTTTTACTGGCAGAAAATGGATGAAGCATGAATAGGAGATTACTCAGTAACAGTGAGGTCCCCTCTCCTTTGCTCTGATTCTTCTCAAGGCTACACGTTATTCAAAGATTCTGATTTGAAAGGGGGTTAACTGTGAGATGAGAAGCATTGAGTATGAATATTGAGTGGCGTGCAGCTGCATGGGTCTCTGTGCCTGCTTGAGTGCTGACACTGTGTATACTCCATCCCCCCTCTTCCATACCTGAGCCTCCTTCCATTGCCAGCAGCACCTGCTCCATAAAAATAAAACTCACTTGCACGGGGCACTTACAGCATTCTACACCGTGGGCTTTGTGCTCACAAGAAGCCCATGAGGTATAGCCGTTATTTCGATCCCCATTTTAACAGATCATTTATTTATTTTTGGCTGCATCAGATCTTAGTTCACATGCAGGGTCTTCGTTTCGGCGTGTGAGTTTCTCTCTAGTTGTGGCGGATGGGCTCCAGAGCGCGTGGGCTCAGTCGTTTGCTGCAAGCAGGCTCTCTAGTTGTGGCAGTGTGGGCTTAGTTGCCCTGAGGCATGGGGGATCTTAGTTCCCTGACTAGGGATTGAACCTGTATCCTCTACATTGGAAAGCAGATTCTTAACTACTGGACCACCAAGAAGTTCCTCCATCCCTATTTTGGAGGAGGGAAAAGTGAAGACCAAAGAGAGGAAGTCCTTTGCCCGATGTCACACAGTTAGCTGAGTTTTGACCCAAGCAGGTCTGGAGGACCCTTCTCCTTTTGTCCTCAGTCTTTCCCAACATCAGGGTCTTTTCCAGTGAGTCGGCTCTTCACATCAGGTGTCCAAAGTATTGGAGCTTCAGCTTCAGCATCAGTCCTTCCAAGGAATATTCAGGGTTGATTTCCTTTAGGACTGACTGGTTTGATCTTGCTGTCCAAGGGACACTCAACAGTCTTCTACAACACCACAGTTCAAAAGCATCAGTTCTTTGGCACTTAGCCTTCTTTATGGTCCAACTATCACATCCATACATGACTGGAAAAACCATAGCTTTGACTATATGGATTAATGTAATTAATAATAGACTATTAAATTATTGCACATTATGTTACAGGTACATGTGTACATATTCTAATGCATACAAAAATATCATTTCAACATGTAACTGATATTAAAAATTATTATTTAAGAAGTTGTAAAGATTTCTTGGCCATGCTGAATGGGATGTGGGATCTTAGTTCTTGCATCAGGGATCAAACCCGAGCCCCCTGCAGCAAAAGCTCTGGAAGCTTGGAGTCTTAACCACTGGCCTATCAGGGAAGTCCCCTAAAAATTATTGAGACTTTTAGATTCTTTTTTTCATACTCAATTTTTCAATCTAGTGTGTATTCTATTTTATTATTTTTAGTATTTTATTTATTTATTTGGCTGCTCCCAGGTGGCATGAGAGCTCTTTGATCTTCGCTGGGGCATGTGGGATCTTTAGTTGCAGTATGTGGGATCTAGTCCCCTTACCAGGGATTGAACTCAGGCTCCCTGCATTGGGAATATGGATTCCTAGCCGCTAGACCATCAGGTGTGTTTTACACTGGGGTGTGTTTTACACTGACCTGCTCTGCATGCTCAGTCACTTCAGTCATGTCCGACTCTTTGCCATCCCATGGACTGTAGCCTGCCAGGTTCTTCTGTCCATGGCATTCTCCAGGCAAGAAGACTGGAGTGGGTTGCCATTTCCTTATCCAGGGAATCTTCCCAACCCAAGGATTGCATTGCATGCAGATTCTTTACCGCTGAGCCACTGGGGAAGCCGTTTACACGACGATACATCTCAGTTCCAACCAGCCATGTTTCAAGTGCTTTGTTTACTGGAAAGGTGCATAATACATTTTGTAATTACATAGATAGGGCTTCCCTGGTGACTCAGTGGTAAAGAATCCGCTTGCCAATGCAGGACATGCAGGTTTAATCCCTGGATCGGGAAAATCCCCTGGAGAAGGAAATGGCAACCTTCTCCAGTATTCTTGCCTGGAAATCCTATGGACAGAGGAGGCTAGCAAGCTACAGTCAGTCCATGGGGTCACCAAGAGTCAGACGTGACTTAGCAACCAAACAACAACAACAACGTAGATACATTTACCAACAAATAATGTCTTTTACTTAAGGTCTGTCTTTTCCTATTAGCATTTCCCACCATGAGAGCTGGAAGTCTTGTCTGTCTTGTTCACTGTTGAAACTCCAGTGCCTGGCACATAGTAATTGCTCAGTAAACAATGATGGCAAATATATAGAGCTCATCCTGTGCCACAGTTCTATGCATTTGACATATACCAACTTATTTAGGACTCATAACAACCTGGGGAGGAGGTACTATTATTATCCCCACTTTACAGAAGAGGAAAATGAGACCCAAAGAGGTTCAGCCATAGGCTCAAGGTCACACAGCTTGTACGTGGCAGAGTTGGAATCTGAATCCCAGGCTGCTGGCTGCAGAGCCCTTGCTCTTAACCACTAAGTATTTCTGGTTGTCTAGGAAAGGGCTTCTGAGGTGGCACAGTGGTAGAGAATCCACCTGCCAATGCAAGAGGTATAAGAGACATGGGTCCAGTCCCTGGATTGGAAAGAGCCCCTGGAGTAGGAAATGGCAACCCACTCCAGTATTCTTGCCTGGGAAATCCCATGGACAGAGGAACCTGGTGGGCTCCAGCCCATGGGATCACAAAGAGTTGGACATGACTGAGCGACTGAGCACAAACAAGGAAAGGTCTGGAAGGAATGAATATGTGCATTCCATGTGGCATGTAGGCACATGTGTTAGCCCCATTGTAGAGAGTTTGTGTGCCCACCTGACCAGGAATACACCTGGGGGTACATGAGGGTTCCCGTTTGTGCCTGTGAGTACGGAGTGCATGTACACGTGACTGTATGAGCCTCTGTTTTTCTAGAGGGGTGGGGCAGCTTTGGATCCAGCCTCAGTTGGGATGTTTCCAGCCCAGAAGGGGTGGGTGAGGATGGGGCAGGGTCCTAGCTTCTGGGAGAGCTGGTGGAAGGACCACCCACACTTCATCCTGGAGAGTGTTATGCAAATGAGATCCAAATGAGGGTCTGGTCCTCCACCCCAGGCCCCATTATCCAGAAGCCAGTTTGCAGAGGGAACATTTGGATTGCTTCTGCAGCTAGAGACTGGGGAGGGAGGGGGCGGCAGGAAGACACAAGGGACAGAAGCATATATTTATAAATTCGTTCCTTTGAATGTGGCAAATGTCTATGAATAGAAGCTTCCTAAATAAAATCTTATTCATAAAAATATATCCCTATAAATTCTTCATATTTGGTAACATAAGAATATGGTACATATATAGTCTTTATCAATACATTTATAAGAATGCGTTTATAAGTAAATGTCTATAAAGAGAATATTTAGTTCTCATGCCTTTCAGTCTCCCTGTTCTCTGCCCCTCATGGCCCCAGTCTCTCTTCTCTCTCTTCCCAGGCTGTGCTAAATGCCAACTCTTTTTTTCCTGCCTTTCCTTCCACAGGGGGAATTTGGGAAGACATCCTTAACTTTCTTTTCAATGCTATTCTTAATATAATAAAAAAAGCAGTCAACAAAATTTAAATCTTTAAAACAAGTCAGCATGGCAAATTATTTTCTGTACAATGCCCTCCCACCCCTGGACGAGATGGCCTCCTGTAACAGGACATCACTAGGAAGGGACTGCCTAGGGGTGGGGCCAGGCACCCTCCCTGACTCCCACTCCCCTTTCTGCCCTGTACCCCAGCCGAGTGGAAGAGACCGAAGTGGTGCTGTCCCTGGAGCAAACGGAGCGACACTCTCGCAGACACGTTCAGCGGGGCAGCCCCTCTCAGAAGGATGCCCCTAATCCTGGGGACAGACTTGGTATGGGGCTGGGCTGGAGCTGGGTGGGGTTGTGTCCCCAGGACGCTCTGGAGAAAGCCCAAGTCCCTTTATCTGACCCACTTGGCCCCGTGTGACCTGCCTCCTGCCTCCTTCCCCTTCTCACTCACTCTCTTATCCACACCAGCTTCCTTAGCGCTCTGGGAACATAATAGACTCTTTCCTGCCTCAGGGCCTTTGTACGTGCAGCTTCCTTTGCCCAGAATGCTCTTCTCTCTTCTGCCCTCCCTCTTCTGTATTGCTTCAGTCTTGTTGTCCTGTGCTCTGAATCCTGCTGTGATTCCCAACTGTCCCCACTTTCAATTTGTTCCCTGCTCCCACTTCACTATACATTGGCTTCCAATAGTCTAGACCCTTCCACATCTGGCTTCTTTTTACCTCTTCCTTCTCTCCTGGTTAATGGCCCTCCCCCTCCAATCCTGGATAAATGAGTTTCCCTCCCTGCCTGTTCTTTAGGGCTTCACCATCTGCAAAGGGTTGCTAGCAACCCATGCTCCTGGGTGTGGTATGAGGTCACCCACATCCTTTCCGTTTCTGACTTAGAACTGGCTCGGGACCACATCTTGACCTCCAGGGTCCTTAGAACCTCCCTGAGGGTCTTAGGCCAGGTTCCTCCCCCAACATGCCCACTCACCCTCCCTCCACCAGAGCCAGATGGCCAAAGGCTGTTCTGTGCTACTGGAGAATCAGGTTAGTTTTGTGCCCCCGTCCAGCTGTGTCAATCTGAAATATTAAAACACGTCCCCACCGCTGGGCAGTTGCTACTGTTCCTATCTACTGTGTGCCCCAGCTCCGTGTGGGCCCCTCCCCTAGGACCCTTCAGGGCCACTGAAGGGATGGCACCGGGCCCAGCATATCTTCTCCAGCACTCAGCTCCCAACGCTGTGAATGGGGTCCATACTGATTACATCATCAGCTCTGCTCCCTGAGGTGGGCAGAGGGCTCTGCCCTCAGCCCTGAGTGACCCTCCTGTGTCCTACGCATCTTGTGTTCTGCAGACACCTCTGGTCCCCGGATCCTGGCTTTCCTGCACCCCCCTGCCCTGAGTGAGGCCGCCCTGGCCGCTGACCCTCGTAGGTTCTGTAGCCCTGACCTCCGTCGCCTCCTGGCACCAATCCTGGACGGGACTTCAGTAGCCGCTACCCCTAGTGCACCCCCAGCCACACGGCGCCCCCAGAGTCCTCTTCCGGTAAGCATTCCCTCCACTTCAGCCCTCAGGATCCAGGCTTTTGGGTCTTTGGCTTGAACCCTGCTTTTCTCTGGGCACAGTTTCTCCCTCTGTGGAGTGGAAAGGTTGGGGATGAGATGGAGTTGGGGTTCCTTCAAGATCTAGAGTCCGGATTCTTTCAACTTTTATCTGGATCAAAATGTAGGATGTTTGGGACTGGCAGGGGTAACCCCTCATTGCTTGTGACTAAACATCTGAATTTTGTGGCTTGCTGTGCACACAGCAAGTAGGATCTTAGTTCCCTGACCAGGGATCGAACCTGTACCCCCTGTAGTGGAAGCATGGAGTCTTAACCACTGCACCGCTAGGGAAGTCCTGGGTTCTCCGAATTTTAACCTCACAGAGACAAGAATGCCTGATGTTTTAGACTATTCAAACCTGGATTCAAAGCCTGACTCTGCCATGTAGAGCTGTGTTAGCCTGGACAAGTGGGGCCTCGGTTTCCTCAGCTGTAAAATTAGGATAGTAGCACGTAGCCACCTCATTGGTTATGGCGAGGGTTCAGTGATATCATCCATGACAAGCACTTGGGAAAGACTTCAACAGACCATAATGGTTACTGTTTTTACTTAAGAGTCCAGAAAGCTGACCTTTGACTCAGGGGTCCATATTATCTAGTCTTGACTTTCCTTATCCCCACCTTCATGACCCCCCAAAATATCTTCTCTCCACCCGGGAAACAGACTGTGACCTTTGACCTCACCTTTACCCTTGGGACAACTGGACTCGGCATTGTTTCCCCCCAGACTCCAAGATCTATAACCTGCCAGGGCCCGAGTATCTTGGCCTCAGACTTCGGTCTTTTGAACCTCCGATTGTGCCCTGTCAATCTACATCCAGGCACTCAGGCTTTTGCACACCCAGGTTCAGAAACCCACATTTGCTGTTTGACTCACTTAGTATCCCAGCTGTCTGACAACTAACCCTCACTTCTAGCCTGAGCTCAAATGTTCAGACTGCCTTACTGCCAATATCTCCCAGGCCCAAGATTTCCTTGAGTCTCTACTCTGTCCCCGCAGGCTGATCTCCCAGATGATCTCCTTGTGGACGTGGAGAATGCACACAAAGTCTTGGCCTCTGGGAAAGATCTGCAGACAGTGGAGACAGATCTAGATATCGCTCAGGTAAGGGCTGGCGTGGAAGGAGCGGTCTTTACTTCTGGGTTCTAGGTGACATATCTAAGCTTTAGAGAGGGATGGTGGAGTGGTTAATGAATAGAGGGATGGATCACTGAATTCACTAGGTGGGCGATAGTAGAGAAATGGATGGGTAATGCTTAGGTATCCGGATGGATGGATGGGTTGCTGGATAGACAGACTGTTGGATGGATGGTAGATGGAAAGTGCTTGGATGATTGGTGGTCTGGAGAGATAAGTGGCAGTGGCATGATGAATTAGCTGGCTATCACTCTGTAACACATTACCCCAAAACTCAGTACCTTAAAGCAAACATTTGTTACGTTACATGGTTTCTGAGAATTAGAAATCTGGAAGCAGCTTAGCTGGATGGTTTTGTCTGAGTCTTTCATGAGGTTGAAATCAAGTTCTCAGTCAGGGCTACAGCCGTGTGGGGCTAGAGGATCCACTTCCAAATTCACGCACAGGGTTGCTGGCAGGCTGCAGGCCCTCACGGCTTTGGCTGGAGGCCTCAGTTCCTCACCATGTGGGCCTGTACAGAGGCTGCCTAAGCATCCTCACAGCACGCCCGCTGGCTTCCCCCGAGGCAAGTAATCTGAGTGAACCCAAGACAGAAGTTGCGGTGGTTTATATCCTAATCTCAGAAGTGACGTCCCATCACTTCTGCTGTATTGTATTGGCCAGACAAACCAACTGTGGCACAGTGTGGAAGGCAGTCACAAACAAGTGGGAACGCCAGAAGGCAGTGATCCTTGGGACCCCCAGTGATTCATGTCTCTCCCTCACACAAGGTACACTCACCCCTCCCAAGGCCCCCCAAAGTCTCTTCCCATTACAACATCAACTTTAAGTCCAGAATCTCATCACCCCAGTCAGGTCTGGGGGTGGCTGAGCACCTCAAATACAGTTCCTCTCAATCTGCTGGCCTCTGAACTAAAGAGACAAGTTGTCTGCCATCCACATTCCCAACATCCAGTGATGGGACAGGTGTAGAATAACTGCCAAAATATTCCTATTCAAAAAAGTGGGGGGAAGGAGAGCACTTGGGTCACTGATCCATAGCAGTTCTGAAATCCATCTGGGCAAATATCTAAAGTCCCTTGTCATGTTGATGTATGGCAGAAACCAACACAGTATTGTAAACCAATTATCCTTCAATTGAAAAAAAAAATAAAACTAAAAAAAAAAAAGTTCCTGGATCAGAACTCATTCCTACTATTTCCCAGTAGTTTTTCTCATGGCTCTTGGCTCCACCCTTTGGGCTCTTGGCAATTCACTGTCATCCTTCCTTTTTCCGAAAAAGATAGCATGTGTTGCAGCTGAGTGGTTTTTGTAACCTGCTTTCTGCTTAGAGAGTTTTGATGGTCCAAAGGTCCCTTTTCATTTTGTACCATCCCTTTCCGTTTCAGTCCAAGCTGCCAATGCTTCTGTTCATGTAAGTGTCTTTGGAGTTCACTCCACTAGACAAAAGCCATACCCACTAATCTCTGAGATAAACCCCTCTACTTCAGGCTTCTGTTGAGATGGCTGAGTAACAGAGCTCTGAAGTTTAATAGAAGTTCTATCGTTTGATTGAGAAGACCTACGAGGTACATCCTTAAACTCGAGAGTACCTTTTGTCAGACTAAGGATATTTCAGACACCACCTTTTGTCTTTCTAAGGTCTTTGATGTTGTTCATGCAGTACGCCAGGCTTCCTATTTCCCAGAGTTTGCTCACATTCATGTCCATTGAGTTGGTGATGCCATCCAACCATTTCATTCTCTGTTGCCCCCCTTTTCCTGCCTTCAATCTTTCCCAGCATCAGGATCTTTTCCAATAAGTCGGCTCTTTGCATCGGGTGACCAAAGTGTTGGAGCTTCAGCATCTGTCCTTCCAGTGGATATTCAGGGTTGATGTCTTTTAGGATTGACTGGACACAGTAGTTGGGGACTAAACTAGGGCCGAAATACCAAGAGGTGAGGATCCTTGGGGGCCATCTTGGCAACTGGCTACCACAGAGTCCTTCTGCCCATTTTACAGATGAGGAAACTGAGGCTCAGAACCTTGACCTCAGACATATAACTCTGAAGTGGTGGAGCTGGGACTCCAGCCCAGGTCCACCCAAGGCCAAAGCTTATGCTCTTAACTGCCTCCTGCCCTCTGCAGGACGTCGATGCTCTGGATTTGGAGATGCTGGCCCCCTACATCTCCATGGATGATGACTTTCAGCTCAACTCCAGCGAGCAGCTACCCAGGGCCTACCACAGACCTCCAGGGGCTGTCCCCCGGCCCCGTGCTCGGAGCTTCCACGGCATGTCGCCCCCAGCCCCTGAGACCTCCCTGCTGCCCCGCTGGGGGAGTGACCCCCGGCTGAGTTGCTCCAGCCCTTCCAGAGGGGATCCCTCAGCATCCTCCCCTATGGTTGGGGCTCGGAAGAGGTGAGCTGCAGTCGAGCAGGGATACAAAGGCAGTGTAGAGGGAACTTGCTGGCAGTCCGGTGGTTAGGACTCTGTGCTTTCACTGCTGAGGGCGCGGGTTCAATCCCTGGTTGGGGTAGATAAAAGGGAGGTGGAGAGAAGGCCCCTGACCCCATCTTTCTCCTGCCCCCCACTTTTAGCCTCATCCCCCATCGTTCCCCCTACCCTGACCTCTGCTCCAGCCAGGCCCTTGGTGTCCCCAGCACTTGCCACATTTGTTTCAATCTTGATGTCTTTGCCTGGGCTGTGCCCTCCTTCTGGAGCTCCCTCCACTGTTCTCATTGTTTATCCACATCCCACCAGCCAACCTCTCCTTTAGGATGTATTTCTGGCCTGCTGCTGCTGCTGCTAAGTCGCTTCAGTCGTGTCCAACTCTGTGCGACCCCATAGACAGCAGCCCACCAGGCTCCCCCGTCCCTGGGATTCTCCAGGCAAGAACACTGGAGTGGCTTGCCATTTTCTTCTCCAATGCATGAAAGTGAAAAGTGACAGTGAAGTCGCTCAGTCATGCCCAACTCTTAGTGACCCCATGGACTGCAGCCCACCAGGCTCCTCCGTCCATGGGATTTTCCAGGCAAGAGTACTGGAGCGGGGTGCCATTGCCTTCTCCTAGTGACAGTTTTTGTCACAGTGAAGAGGACACTGCCATGGTGTCAGAGAAACTGTCCAGAACCAAGTTTCCTAAACACCTGAGAATCTGTTGAAAGCCACGAACTCTTCCCAAGAAACTGGACACATACACATACTGACACACGATTTCAAGTATAATTTCAGAGGATCCGTGTCCCCCTTTCAAAGATGTTAGATGATTATTTTTCTTTAACAATTTTATTTTTGGCTATGCTGGGTCTTCATTGCTGCATGGGCTTTTCTGTAGTTGCAGACAACAGGGGCTACTCTTCATTGAGGTGCTTGGTCACCTCATCGGGGTGGCCTCTCTCGTTGTGGAGCCCTGACTCTAGGCATCTGGGCTCCAGTCGTTGCGATTCCCAAGCCCTGGAGTGCAGGCTCAATAGTTGTGGTGCACAGGCTTAGCTGCTCTGCAGCATGTGGGATCTTCCCGGACCAGGGATCAAACCCGTGTCTCCTGCATTGGCAGGTGGGTTCTTAACCACTGAGACACCACGGAAACCCCCTAGATCACTATTATTAATACTCAAGTTTCTGCTCTCCAAGTTGCAGGCATGAGCCCATTAGTCTCCAGGGTGGTCTCGTAACTACTCTTACGAGGCTTTCATGGGTACATCTCATTATTTTCCAAGGCTCTCAGCCTGGCGCTGGATACAGTGGGTACCTAACAAGGATTTGTGAAATGAGAGAAGAAGAAAATTAGTGAGTAGAGTAGGTGGATGGATGGATAGGTGGATGAATGGAAGGCCAGATGGATGGAGGCTGTATAGGTATGTGGGTGAGTGATGGGTCATTGGATAGATGAATGGGTTGTACTGACAGACAAATGAATGGACTGGTGGGTGTATGAGTAAAAGAATAAACAGGTGTTTGGGGGAGTGAGTGGACGCTCCTCCCTTGTGCACACTGGGGCCCACACCTGCCCAGGTTTGCTGGGCCCTGAGATTCTCGCCTGTCTCCCTCCAGGGCCCTGATCCCGAGCTCAGAAGACGAGGCAGAGAAGGTGGAGCTCCTGGGCATCAGGCCCCCGAAACGATCCCCCAGCCTAGAACCCGAAAACTTCCTGTTGCCTCCCCTCAGCCTGGTATGTGTGGGGTTGCATGGGATTCTCTGGCCCTCAGAACCAGAGAGGCTTAAACCTACTGTTTTCAGAGATGGAAAAACAAGGGGGGCAGGGCTGGCTGAAGGTCAGATGGATGGTCAGTCATCCCTTCAAGGGTAGGACCTTGATCTGCTGGCTCAGATCGGTATGAAAGGGCTTTGCAAATAGATATAAGTTGGTGGTAAGTGCTAAGAAGAAAAAAATAAGCAGAGTAAGGGGAGAAATGACAACGGTGAATATCTGTAGGAAACCTCACCTCTCATGGGAACCACTCCTCCCCGCTTCCCCCACACCCCCCGGCAAATCTAGCACTGTCCTGGCCTTGGATTATTCGTGTAGCTTTAAGAGTACAGGCACTAGAGTCAGACTGAGTTGGGTTCAAATCCCAGGTCTGTCACCTAGTAACTCTGACACCTTGGGTGTGTGGGTGATGTCACCACTCTGAGCCTCAGTCTCCTAATCTGCAGAGTGGGGATAGTTACATTCCATAGGACTGGCATGAGATGCAATGAAATCAGGCCCTTAGCTGCTCCTTAGTGGGCTATTGATAAATGGTCATATTAAAAACCAACCAAACAAAAGCCTGAATTCTCAGTCTGAACAGAGCTGTTTGAACACGAGGGTGTAATATCAGGTTGATAAAGGTTGATAATATCAACAGTTTCTTACTTTTTGAGTGTCCACCATGTTCCAGATGCTGACTGCATGAAATGCCTAGCATGAGTAAATTATTCAGTTCCTATAGCCACTCTTGAATAGTAATACTTAATTTAAATTTTTTTCTTTAAATTTATTTATTTGTTTTTGGCCATGCCAGGCAGCTTGTGGGATCTTAGTTCCCTGACAGGGGATTAAATCTGGGCCCTCAGCAATGAAAGCACACTGGACCACCAGGGAATCCCCAATTATTATTATTCACATTTACACTCAAGAGGTTGAACAACTCTATCAGTCTGGACAGGACACAGAGAGCATGCTCAAATGGGGTATTGA
The DNA here is from genome assembly GCF_029378745.1 of Bos indicus. NCBI lineage: Eukaryota > Metazoa > Chordata > Mammalia > Artiodactyla > Bovidae > Bos > Bos indicus. The sequence goes on from NC_091777.1 coordinate 54,128,225, forward strand.
GGAGAATTTAGTAACAGGACTGTGTGTAAAGGTGTGGGCAAGACCCTGGGATTAGCAACACCACCTCTAGCCTGAAGGCACAGGGCAAGGCGGTGGTGCCCGGATCCTTGAGAGAGTAGGGTCCGCCTTGTAAGAGCTGAAACCTTGAAACCCAAGGGAAAACAAGGAGCAAAACCAAACAAACAAGGACTAGCAAGGCTGCACCTCGATGGAGTCCATGGGAGCAGGTCAGCTTGCTGGGGCCCAGGAGGGAAGAACAAGGCTCTGGAAGGAGCCGCACAGCATGTCTGGGACAGCAGCTCACCCAAGGTCAAAGAGCTGATAAGTGGCCACTGACCCCCACGGTGCCCTTAAGCACTGCACCATCCTGCCTCCTTGGATATGATGGTAATGATGGTGGCTTTGTCTCTGTCCCCTAGAGCTTCCTTCTGACAGGAGGACCAGCCCCAGGGAGCCGGCAGGATCCCAGCACCCACCTCCTGGAACTGAATGAGCCCCTGGGTGAGTAGCAACCTGGGGAGACGGGCCCTAGGTCCCTGTCTCCCATGAGAGGTGCCTTAGATGGCTGAGAGAAGGTGGGGTGATCCTGAGGGTGGTGATGGGCTGTCAGTGCCTGCACACGACCTTAGTGGGAACAGACAGCCCCTCCCACTTTCTCGGGGGTTGGGGGGGCACCGTGGGAGGAAAGAAGAGGCCCTGAGGGAGACGGGCTGGCCAAAGCTGCCCCCTGAGGTGGAAGTGGAGCCCAGGTCTCCCAAAGCCCTTGTCTGATTGTGCCGTGGTCATTCCCAGCTTGTGGCCCTGGGAGATAGTTTCTGCTCTGGAGTCTTGGTTTCCCGCCTCTGTGAGTGGCAGTGTGCTCAGTCGCTCAGTTGTGTCCGACTCTGCGACCCCGTGGACTGTAGCCTGCCAGGCTCCTTTGTCCATGGGATTTCCCAGGCAAGAATACTGGAGTGGGTCACCATTTCCTCCTCCAGGGCATCTTCCCCACCCAGGGATTGAACCTGCGTCTCCTGCTTTGGCAGGCGGGTTCTTAACCACTAGCACCACATGGGAAGCCCCTCTGTGAGGGCCTATTTTAAGAGTTCACACTTGAAGGAGATGTTCTGAGGACTTGTAGAGATGCTGCCGAGACTGGTTTCCTAAGAAACACTCAAGAAAGCACACCCTTGCGGTGATGCTGTTTTCAGAGCCCCCCTGCAGAGCGGGACAAGCTGCTGTGTCTGTGAGGCTCCCAGCATCATTGTCAACAGCCATGGCTCCACCTGAAACCTCTAGGCATCAGCCAGAGGGAGCTTTCCAAAGCACAAATCTGACCCTGGTCTTCCTCTGCTCAAAGCTCTTCCAAGGCTCCCTAGTGCCCTTCAGAAAGAGGGAGACCCTCAGCTTGGACTCTAGTCTCCGTGGGGTCTGACTGCTGCCTCATCTCAGAGGACACTCTGCGTCACATCCTCCGTTTTAGCCATGGTCACTGTGCCTCGATTCATTCTTTTCCTTTATACATGTAACAAATATTCACTGAACACACAGTAAGTGCCAGGTGTTGCCCAAGGAGCTGGAGACACACGTGGAAGTGAAATAGGCAGAACTCCCTGCCCTCATAGAGCTGACATTCTAGTGAGGGAGCCAGTCCAGAACAGAGAAAGAAATAACGAAAAACAGTGCTGTTGGGGGAAAATAGCGCATGCAGTGGGGAAAGGAGTTTGGCGGTGGGGGGATTGCCATTTTATTTTTTTTGGCTGCACCGAGCGGCATGCGGGATCTTAGTTCCCCAACCAGGGGTGGAACCCGGGTCCTCTACATTGGAAAGCGGATTCTTAACCACTGGACCACCAGGGAAGTCCCAGCGGTCAGGCTTTTAACTGTCTGGGAGGGAAGACAGGTTGGGGTGATAACTCCCCATTGGTTTTCCTTCCATCTTCCCCCACAGGCCCGGGCCCCTCCCTGCTCTCTCTCTACCCGGACGAGGACACGGCCCAGCCCAGGAGCCACTTTCAGCTAGCGGCAGGCTTGGCCCAGGCCAACTGAGTCAGGTGCTCTTCTCATCTCCTTTCTCCTCCCCAAGAAAGGATGTCAACCATGCTCCAAGCCGGCAGCCAACGCACAGGATGGCGGCGCCCAGAGAAGGGTTCCCTCTCCCCTCTCGGTGACCCCTGCCCGCCTCGGGCCTACCTCAGCCCCCACCCTTCCGCCCCCCACCATTTGGGGGCGCTCTGGGGTGGTCTCAGCTCAGTGACCTCTGGGAGGGGGGTCCCTGGCCCCCTCCTGCTTCACTCAGGACTTCCCTTGAGGTTCTCAATCCTGGGTACCTCATCCTTTTCTTCAACTCTCTTGGCTTTATTTTCGGTAATTGGGGGTAGGGGAGGTTGAGGTTCAGATCTGTATTTCTGGGCTTTGGGGTGTATTGATAATCATATTCATGTTTCTTTCTATCCATCTTTCTTTCATTCTTATTTTTGTTGTTTTCATGGTATGTTTTTAATTGCTACAAATTGCCTGGGGTCTGTCTTTAAGAATGTGGGACTCTGATCTCCCCCTGTCATCATAAGTGTCAATGGGGAATGGGGCCCTCTGGGCCAGACCTAACTGCCTAACCACATCCTCCTCCACGCCCCATGACTTCTCATTGAGCCCTTCGTCTCCCAAGCAGCCACCTAGCTCTGCCCACACCTCTACTCTGGACTTCCAGCTGGTTTTAGCCTGATCTGGACACCAGCTCCAACACTGGTTTTCCTATCACAGGTGTAGCCTCCCACCTCGGCTTCCAGACCATAAAACCTCCAACGCTTTCTGGTTCTAGTCCTCACTCAGCTTTTGACCCTCTGTGGTTCTAGACTGTGCTACTCCCAGCCTCCTCTGGTTCTAGACTGTACAACCTTCAACATTCTCCGGTTCTAGACCACAAACTTCAGGCCTTCTCTGGTTCTAGATGGTGTGCCCCCCCATCCATCTCTGGTTCCAGACTGCACGATGCCCAATGTGGTCCGCTTTAGCTCTCCCATCCTCCAGACCACTAGGATTCTAGATCTCTCAGTCTTCAGCTTTTTCTCATTCTGGAGTTCAACTTTCCAACTCTTTCTTCTTTACAGTCGCCAAATCTGTCTGGTTCTAAGGCTCACAACTTCCAACCCCCTCTGGCCCAGGACCACCAGAATCCTCTGCTTCTAGAACTCACTCTCTGCCTTCCTCTGGTTCTAGAGCCCTTCCCACACTTCTCCCTTGTTCCCAATGGCACATGCTCCCATTCCTGCTGATTCCAGCTCTTAAGACCAAAGATTTCCTCTGATGTTGTACCTCACAACCCCCAAGCTCTCAGTTGGTGCTACTCTTCCTGATCTTTGATGCATTTCTTTCCAAATCCAGACTCTGTAACGTCTAGATCATTTTGATTCATGATGCCCAGCTCGTTCCTTTTCAACTCTAGACTTGAGACTTGCTTTTCCCATCAAAAGGAAGATATGAGTTTTATGTCTTGAACTTATAATTAGTACTTTCTGAACTAGACACCACATCCCAGTTCTCCTTCACTCTAGTCCTCATAATCTCTACCATGAGGTAGAGATTTACTGGTTCTGGACTATATATAAACCTCTACGTCTTGCAACTTACAAGTCTCTGATTCCAGATCTGGTTATCTCTCTCTTCTCTGGTCCTAGAAACTGGCTTTAAATGTCTTCTGATTTCAGACCTCATCCTAGAAATTCCCTTGGTTCTAGACCTTACAATCTCCAATTCCCTCTTATTCCACATTTTATGACTCCAAATTCCCCTGCATCTGGGACTCAGCCTTCAAACATCTTCTGATTACAGACCTTGCTTTATCAACTTTTCTGGTTCTAGACCTTATAGCTCTAAGCTTTGGGTTCTAGGGTTAAGCTCGCCCAAATCCCTCTAGTTCTAGACCTTGGTCTTCAGACTTTTTCAAATTCTAGTCTTTATTCTTTATCTCTAGTTCTAGATCTCACAGCCTCCCAACTGCCTCTGATTTCAGATCCACATTCTTGTGGTTCTAGAACTCAGCTGATTTTAGAATCTGGACCTTGCCCTGTAGATTCCTCTGGTTCCAAATCTTAAGACCTCTAACTCTTTGATTTCAGACCGCACCCTCCTAATTCTATTCTGGGCTTCCCACCCAACTCAACTAGCTCCAATTACTACTCTCTGTCTTAAGTCTTCCCATTCCAGATCCTGACCCCCCAGGTCCTTGGGCTAATGGACCTCTCTGTTCTCAGTCTCATATCCCTAAAAATTCTCTGTCCCAGACCCCCCTCCACTCCCCACCTCAGTCCTCCAGACATATACTTACCTTTACTTAACTCCAAGTATCTGGGGAACCCAGGGCTCCCTCACAATCCAGGAGACTTCCCCAGCCGCACAGGCACACGCACAGCCCAATCTACATATCGCAGGGTGGGGAGGAGGCCCGGACTTCTCAGTACTCTGCCACCCGGTGTTCCCGCCCCTCTCCAAATTCCTTTCTACGATGGTGCTCTTCTTGGTCTCCCACAGGAGAAAGCCTCACTCTCTCCACCCAATTCACTCCCTTTTTTGGAAGGCACTTCTCATCGTTTCATCAAGAGATGGCCTGTCCAGATCGGTGCTATGTCGGGGGGAGAAGGATCTGACCCCTCTCTCCCTCAGGGGGTGACCTAGGCTGGGCTGGAGAGGGGGGAGGGACCAGACCAGCCATGCTGGCTCTGAAACCCATTAATCTCTAAACCTCCATAAAGATCTCGCCTTGATAGGCACCAGAGCTCTGTGTGTTGACTCATCTCTAGGGTTGCTGCCGGGGGTGTGAGTGCACTGGGTGTCCATTTGTGATTCTGCGTGTGACACTGTTCCTACGTAGGTCTCTGTAACGTCGTGTGTCTGGTGATGTTTTCGCTCTGTGTGGGTCGCTGTGGCATAGTTCTGTGGACCTGTGCATGGGGAGGGTTGTAATTCCTCCCGCGTGTATTAGTGTCTGGGTGAAATGATTCAGCCTTATGTGTGTTTCTCGTTACTTTGGATTTCTGTGTTCCTGAGTGTAGAAGGCATTGTGATTTTTTTTTTTTTTGGTACCTGTGTGTTGTGATTCTGGATGTGCGTACAGGAGTTTGACAGTACAGTTCTATGTACTGGTGTTTATCTGTGTGACATAATTCTCTGTACTTGATTGTGCATGGGTGTATATACATCAAAGAGAGATTGTATGTCAAGATTCATGTGTACATGGGTGTGCCTGACCTGCCATGTCACCATCATAACTCCTCTCTTATGTTCCACAAAAGAATCTTTTCAAAGGAAGAAAACCACTTTTAAGCTTTGGCACTTGCTGGGCCCTCTGCCTTTCTCCCTTCCCTCCCTCCTCACTTGGGTATCTCCCACTTATACTTTAGATCTTCGTTCAGACATCTCCTCCTCCAAGAAGTCTTCCTTGCCTACTCCTGCTGGTTAAGGTCCTCCCATAACCTCCTGAGAGCTGCCCACTCTCCCCCTACCCCCGCCCCAACCATCAACTCTAGGTACTCTGTCCCACTTTGAGTACTTATAATGGAAAGGAGATAAAAAGTACTGTGTGTTAGGCCCCCTGTCACTTTACATATATGATCTTACCAAACTCTCCTGTGATCCTAAACAACAGGCAATTATCTCCATTTTGCAGAGAATGAAACTGAGGTTCAAAGAAGATGATCACTTGGCCAAGGTCACACAGCAGGAAAGGGCTGAGCTGTATTTGAATTCAGGATTCAGATCCATTACAGCATCCCTCGCCCTCAAAACAATCAAAAATCTAACCAACAGGGTAGGCTCTGAAGCATAGAGAGAGAGTAGAGGAGGAATGAAAAGCACAGGAATAAGGTGGGACAGGTTCATGTTCTGGCTCTGTGACTTTCTTATTGTATGACCCTGGGCAAGTGCATTGCCCTCTACCAATCTCAGTGTCTTTATCTGTAAAATGGAGGTGATACTAGCTTGTAGCTTCTCGGGTGACTGTTGGCTGTGCTAGGGTCTAATTGCCAGGACAAGAAGCTTTGAGGGTGGGATAGCTCGTGCTATCCCCAGGAGGGGAGCGGGAGCAGAGCCTTAAAGAATTTATACTTTAGCATTGACTAGTGGCTGTGGGCTTGGGAAAGGTGGCCCAGAAGGGTGTACAGTGAATGGGGATTGGGGATAGGAGTGGCATCTGGAAATGTTGCCTAAGGCTAGACTATTCAGGGTCTTCTAGCTCATCAGAAAAAGTCTCGGTTTTCTCCTAACGGCACTGAGGAGCCATGGAAGGCGGCTGAGTGAGGGGTGAGAAAGGAGATGGTGCAACAAACTTCTGAGTCTAGGGGATCCAGGGTACCTTTAGTTAAAAACTTAGAAACTCTGACCCTTTCTTCTGTCGGTTTGAGAAACTGCCCATTTTCCAGAGAGGGATAAGTGAGGCCCTGAAGAGGATGAGAAGATTTGTTCAAGGTCACACAGGTACTTGACAATAGGGCTAGACACCCCCGGCTCGGGTTCCGCGTCAGGGACAGTACTGTCACAAAGAAAAGCCACACCCACCAGCAGCGTTCGCAAACCACCTACCATCCGGAGATGACGGCAGGGAGAGCCCACTCTAAGACCCCGAGAAACTTCTGTGGCTCGGAACACGGAACTTTGGGACCAGGGGCCACGCCGGGCCTTTTTGCCCGCGCGCCCCTTTTCGCCTCCCTCATTGGCTCATTCTAGGAAGGGCGCCGTCGGAGGCCGTCTGGTCACCTTGTCCTCCGCGCGCTCTACGGCGAAACGACCCTGCGCAGGCGCGCGAAGGGAGCTTTCGGGGCCCGCGCTTTACGACACTTGTGCAGCAGCGGCAGCGGCAAGTCGGCACTCCTTCGCGACGATTCGGCCGGGTGCCGCTGGAGGCCGTTGCCAGGGTGGGGGTCGCTTTGCGGCATGGCGATGGCGGAGGGCGAGCGGACTGAGTGTGCTGAGCCCCCCCGGGACGAGCCCCCGGCTGATGGCGCTCTGAAGAGGGCAGAGGAGCTCAAGACGCAGGCCAACGACTACTTCAAAGGTGCGCCCGCCCTGGAAGGAGTGAGGGAGGGTGGAGAGCAGCCCCAAGTCAAGGGGTGCCGGGCCCGCGCGGAACCATGGCAACGCGGAGCGGCAGCCTGGGCGCGGGGCAGGCACTACCAAGTGACCGGGCGTGGGGAGGGCGAGGATGGCGCTACCAAGGGGCGACAGAGGGGGCTCCGGAGAGAAGGGGTGATACCTGGAAGTGGCGAGCGGAGCGGGTGCTAAGTGGGGAGACCGAGGAGGGCGCTTCCAAGTGTGAAACGGGAGGGGGACCGGAATGGGAGCACCACCAAATGTGAGACCCCAGAGGTGTCAGCTTATGGCGCGACCTGAAGAGGGCGCTACCAAGTCGTGACATGGGGCGGAGGAGTGATGGCGCTACCAAGTGGGGAGACTCCAAGTGGAGAGGCACCAAGTTGGGGGAAGGGGGGGAACTGTCCCGGTAGAGCAGGCGATCGTAGGCATGGGAAATAGATCATTAGATAGGAGGGCCAGGAAGGAGGAGATTTGAGGTTACTCCAGGAGAGGGAAGGTTCTGGGGGTAGAGGTGAGGCAATCCAAGACTCGTATGACTTAGGATCTTAGGAAAGTAGGGTGTGGGTGCACCCATTCATTCATTGATTCGGTCCGTTTATTGAGCATCCGCTGCGTGCTAAGGACTGTGGTTGACTTTAGGTACACAGCAGCAGGTGACACAGATGTGGCCCTGCCCTTAGGTAGTTTGTAATTTAGCAGAAGAATCAGACATTGAGCAAACACACAGAGAAATAATAAAATACTTAAAAGCTGTGATGATTCCTTCGGAAAACCCCCAACAGAGACATAGAGAATAAGGGTTGGAGGCCACGACCTTAGAGAGGTTGGGGAGGGAAGGCCTTACTGAGGAAAAGGCATTTAAGTTTCAGAGGACAGTTGGGAAGGAGTGTCCCAGGTGGGTGGTGCTGCCTATGCAAAGGCCCTGAGGTCGGAAATGAAAGGAGACTGGCTGGCTTGGCTGGAACTTTAACAAGTTAGCAGGGAAATAGATACAAGATAAGCTTAGGACAGGGGCCAGATATCTTAGGGTTTCATAAGCCACTGCACAGACCAGTTCGGATTTGACTCGACTCTCCCAGAGGGGCTCTTGAGTGGAGAGATGGACCAGCCTGGAACTCTCTAGTGAGGAATTTGGGCAGGATCAGCCTCTGGGTGGACTGCAACAGCTTATGGGAATGGAGGAAGTCGCCTTGGAAAAGAAGGGGCTTAGGGTAGAACCTTAAGGAATTCTAGTAGTTAGAACTGAAGAGGCTGCATTGGAGTGGTCCTTGAGGTGGAAGGAAAATCAGGAAGGCTGAGAGAAAGGAGTGCTTCTGGAAGGAGGGGATGTGCCTGAGGTGGGATACCGCAAAAGCCAGCACCGAGCATTGATCGTTGGATTTGGCTCCGTAACATGTTGGTGGTAGCCTTGACCCAAGCAGTTTCTAGGGGATGATGGGGCTGGTAGCCAGAGGGGAGGGCGCTGAAGAGTGAATGGGAAATGAGGAAGTGGAGACAGCCAGTGTTGACAGGGGTCTTGAGAGTTTTGGTTCTGAGGGGGAGTGGAGAACTTGGGGGTGGGGGGTGCTGCTTTTTTTTTTTTTGAAGAGCAGAAGAGACTAAGACTATAGACCAATAGAGTTGATCCTGAATGAGAGAGAGGAGGCTCATAGCAGAGGGCCCTGGAGGTGGGGTGTGGCGTGGGAGGGATCTCGAGCCTTAGCGGAGAGCTAGTCTCTGGTGGGAAGGTCAGGTCAGACTGGAGCAGTGAGAAGGAGCTGGGACTGGTGAGAGGTGAGGCTGGAGGTAGACCCTGGAGGCGGGTCAGGGAGTGTGGATGTCATCGCGAGGGTGGCAGGAAGCCATGGGACATTTGAAGAGAGGAGCAACATGGGCTGCTTAGCAATGGAAGGGGATCCCCCAGTGGCCTTGCAGAGACCGGACCCAAGGACAAGGCTGGAGACCCGGAAAGAGAGTAGGATGGTGGACAGGTGAGTGGTGCCCACCGGGCCGGAGAGACAGAAGCCGACTCAAGAAGTGTTTCAGAGGGAGAGTGATAGTGGTCACCTGGAGAAAGGGAACCCCAGGAGGGAAGAGCAGGATGCCAAAGGCCCAGAGGTGAGCCGAGCACTGAGGAAGTGAGCGGGGCTGGAGCCTGAGAGGCCAGAGTTGATGGTGAGGCTGCAGGGGGAGCCTGAGCATCCCGCTTGGGGACTCTGAGGAGGCAGGGATGGTTCTGGGCGGGAAAAGGACGGGATTGGGTTTGCGGCTTTAGAAAGACCCCTCTGGAGGGGAAGGACTGGGGGCTGGAAGAGCTTGGGGGAGACTGAGGCAGGACCCTGGACAGGAGAGGATGAAGGCCAGACCAGGCAGAGATGGGCAGTCGGGATAGATGTGAAAGAAGAGATTTGAGAGACTTTCTGGAGGTTGACCTGAGAGAACAAGGTGACTGCCTGGCTTTGAGGGTTGACAGATCAGGTGTCCCTGCCAGGGCCCAGTCTCCAGCATGGGGCAGTGTGGAAGGTGAGACTGCTCCTGAAATGGGGCATGAGAAGAGTGGCAAGCATGGGGGCAGATGCTGAGATGAGGGGAGAATTCTGGGAAACAGTGGGCCTTCCGGAGGGGCTCCTTGCCCCCCCAGGACCTGGGTTCTGAGCTCTGGGAGACCTGAGACTGGGCAGGTAGCCAGCGGCGCTGGCACTGAGCTGGAATGGAGGGGGATGCCCCTCCTGGTCCAAGCCCCTTGCTGTCTGGCAGGCAGCTGTAGGCACAGGCCTCAGTCCCAGGGGTCAGGGGAATAACAATAAAAAGATTAATTACAGCTCGCCTTAATTGAGCCCCCGCGGGGGCCAGGTACACCACTTTGTCTAATCCTCCCCTGGGCGCTGGGAGGCAGGCAGGAGCGGCCGTTTGTTTTATAGAGGAAGCTGAGGTTCCGAGAAGTGAAACCGCTTGCTCAAGGTCAGAGTGTGCGAACAGCATGGCCCGGATATCCCCCTTCCTCACCACGTGCTTGGCTCCCACATTCAGAGTCCTTACCCACAGCCCTACCTGGAGCCGTCCTGGCCCCGGGGCGGTGAGGGGGGAGACGAGGGCCCCCAGGGGCTTGCAGGACCCTAGCTGGTTGACCCCTGGGAACTCAGGCCTGATCCAGAGGCCCCAGTGGGGAAGAGCCTGGTCCCTCGTGTCATTCACCCCTCTTCCCCTCTGAGCCTCATCGCCCCCCACCGCCTTCTGTATAAAGACAGGGGTTCCGTTTAACCCCCAAGGAGGCCACTGAGTCCAAGACTTCACGCGGTTAAGGGCTCAGGCTGCCCGGGTTCAAATCTTGTTTCTTTGTCTTACCTGCCGTGTGACCCCTGGGAAGACCTTAACTTCTCTGTGCCTCACTTTTCTCGTCTCTAAAATGGGGCCTCCCTTGAGGGTTAAGTGCACTCTTATTTGTAGAGCTGGGCTGGGATCTGGTGTCGATAGCTGTGTGAAGCCCAGGCCCCTCCCGTTTCCTTTTTTCTAGTCTCTTCCCTTCAGTGAGTTGTTCAGTCAGTTCTTTTATGAGCATCTGCTGATCGCTTTCTCGGCTATAGCCACATTTCATCTGGGAGTTCCTTTAACCCTCACAGCCAGCGCATGAGGCGGGACCGGTTGTGCTTCCCACATTTCAGATGAGCAAGCTGAGGTTCAGAGAGGGGAGGCTATCTGTCCAGGATCTCGTGGTCAGGATCCTTAGAGCCTGATGTCAGGCTCCCCACCCCATGCCCAAAGGTACGCGGCAGGCACGCTGGCCGCCGGCCTCTGGAATCTGGCCAGGAAGCTGGAAGGAGTCCTCGAAGATGTTGGCATTCCAGGGAGGGTCGGTCAGACTCCGCTGGCTCGTTCCGCCCCGGCATGTTTCTGAGAAGTCCTGGGCCTGCCCACCAGGGCTCACGGTCCTGGGGAGACACACCCATCACCTAACGGTGACTGCCCAGAGAGGGCAGGCCTGGGAGAACGGAGCCTTGGGGCGGGGGCCGCCCAGAAAGGTGCCTGACCCCGCCTGGGTGTCAAGGAAGGCTTCTCAAAGGAGGTGACATCTGAGCCGTTTGAAAGGTTGCCAGACGTTAGCTGCGGAAGGGATCGTTGTTATATTGTCCTGGCACCTCCCAGCACCTGGCTTCCTTACCTACTGTTGGTGTGTCCATCTTTCTCTTTCTTTCCTACCTTCCTTCTTTCGTTCATTCAGGAACCACTCATGGAGCTGGGAGTCCTCTTCCGTTCTTTTCTCCCGACTCCTCCTCCTCTGAGTCTCAGCCTCGGCATCCCCTCTAGGTGGCCCCAGCCACAACACTGCGGGTGTCACGGTCTGAGGGCTGTGATCTGTGTGTGGTGTGTCCGTCCCACCCTCCAGCTGGATCGTGAGCCCCTGGACAGCAGGCTGGGGTGGGCTGTGTCCTCAGACAGGGCCAGGGTCAGAGTAAGACAGACAGTGCCCCTGCCCTTTCAGGACTTAAGTTCACACCGGGAGGCTGGGCAGTAAGCAAACACGACAAGGGAAAGTCCTGTTTTCTCAGATGCCTCTGGGGAAAGGAACAGTGGGAGTTAGGGCAGGAGTTCTCATTTTAGGCTGCGGTCGGGAGGACTCTCTGAAACTTTAGCCCAGAGTGGGTACGTAAGTTGCCCCGGGACACACAGCTCGCTGGGAGCAGAGCGGGGATGGGGCCCAGGCTGCCTGCCCCTGTGCCCGTGTCTGCCCCATGCCGGTCTCCCCCAGAGGCCGCCTGGTACGGAGGAAGAACGTGGGAGTCCACGGCGCTTGGCCTGACTCGGAATCCCTGTCTGCCACTTGCCGGGTGACGTGGTTTCCCTCTTAGAGCCTCATCTGGAAAGTGGGGCTAACGCAGCTGTCCTCGGGGTGCCATGAGGGTTCAGTGCAGGGACCCGTGTACCAAGAGCCCCACAAGGCACCTGGCACACCACGTCCCCCCAGGTCGGGCGCTCCCCCTGGCTTTGGTCTCCTGCCTGTTGAACAGCCACGTGGGCCAAGACAGCTCTGCAGATACAGACTGAGCGTCTGACCTTGAACGAAACCTCTGTGGCTTGCTGTAGAGGGAGCACCAGACGGTGCTTGTGCCGCGGGGACATGTGGATGCCCCGGGTCGGGATGTAACGTGCAGGGCACAGCCGTGGCGCATTTCAAATAAAATGGACTTTTCCCCTTGGCCAGATGTCACGTCCTGTCGCTGCACCCTGCTCTGGCTGTGGACTTCGGGATGCGTCCTGCCAGTCCCCCTGCCCTCACCTCCTACCCTCCCCAGGCTCAGCCCCCCAGACACACCACCCTCTTGCTGGTGCTAGAACTCCGTGCTCTCCTCCCCAGCACCTTTGCACCTGCTGTTCCTTCTGTGGGGAATGCTCTTCCTCTGGTCTGCTTTATCGCTTCCTTTGAGTCTCTTTGATGTGTTGCCTTCCTGAGACTAAGTAGGTCCCTTTTCTGTCCCCACTTCCTGTTTTACTGGAACCCCTCTTTGGGCTTGTATAATTGTTTTGGGGCTCAGGGCAGACTCAGAGTTGCTGATTACCATCTCAGGGCTGGCACTCACTAACATACCCTCTCCGAGGCACATTCAGAACGCCCTCCGGAAGTCCCAGAGGAAGTGTTGCCCAGCTGGGGCCTTGGTGGGCGATGGTTGGGTGGGCAGGTGTGTGGAAGTGATTTAGGGAGTTAGGGATTTGGGCTTGTGCTAGGGTGGGACAAGTCAGGAAGGGGAGCGGGCTGGAGAGACGTTTCTGAGCTCCATTCTGGGCCTGAGTTTCTCCATCTGTAAGTGGGGGGACTGGCCAGCACCCAGCCTAGGACCCCTGCTGGCTGTGGGTGGCACCCTTGCCTCATACCCCCCCCGCCCCTGCATCTTCACAGCCAAGGACTACGAGAACGCCATCAAGTTCTACAGCCAGGCCATCGAGCTGAACCCCAGCAACGCCATCTACTATGGCAACCGCAGCCTGGCCTACCTGCGCACCGAGTGCTATGGCTACGCGCTGGCCGACGCCACGCGGGCCGTCGAGATGGACAAGAAGTACATCAAGGGCTACTACCGCCGGGCTGCCAGCAACATGGCGCTGGGCAAGTTCCGGGCCGCCCTGCGTGACTACGAGACGGTGAGTGGGCCTGAACCAGGCTGGTGCTGGGGGCCAGGCGGGGCGGGCCGGGGCCTCCTCGTGCTTGGCCAGACCTGATGGGCAAGGTGTGAGGAGGCTGTGCACACATTTACTCACCGCTCGCTCGTCCAGCACATGCCAGCTGGGTTCACAGCCCAGCTTGACCTTGGGAGGGGGCGAGGCCTCTCTGTGTGCTCTTCCCCATATCTGTGAAACGAGGGGGCAAAGACCTGCCTCTTGGGGTTGCCGTGAAGAGTAAACGAGCCTCTGCTTTTCAGGCATTTAGAACAGCACCTAGCACGTAGTCGGCACATGTAATTAACTGTCCTGATTATTGTTGTTATTACTGTTGGTGAACAAGAAGCGCACAGCCCTTCTGGTGGAGCTTATAGTTTGGAGGAGGGCAAAAAAATAGAGCTGTCATTGGGAGGGCAAACAACCATTGCAGGTGAGGATGTGGGCCTGGGAGAAAGAACAGGGCGAGACGCTGTAGAAGGACAGCACACGGGGGTGTGTTTTGATGAGGTGACGAGGGAGGGGACCCAGAGGACAGCAGGGACTGGCCAGGTCACTCGCTCATCCACCGCTCCCGCTGCTGTCACTGCTCTGGTCGTGATAGGGGAAGGCCTCACAGAGCACGCCTACATGCCAGGCTCGTCCCCTCCCCTTCACGTCAGCCGGCTGAGTGACTTGTGTGGCAGCCCTGTGAGGCGGGAACTATGGTTACCCCCATTGTACAGATGGGGAGACTGAGGCCCAGGAGGCTCAAGGCCCGCCTACCTGCATGCAGCTGTTAAGCGGTGGAGCTGGGGTCTAAACGCAGGCAGCCCAGCCTCTGGCCGGCGTCTTCCCCCATCCAGAGAGTTGCTCCTTGAGAGCGGGGGTTCTCTTTGTTCTGGGACGCTCCCTGGGACGGTGGTTGGCACCCAGCAGGGGCTTAGCGTTTGTTGAATGAATGATTGTCGTGCCCCCCCCTTACACGCGCACACAGTCTCACTGCCTCCTTTCATTTCCTCCGTTACACGCTCTGAGCAGCTTCTGTTGTGTCAGGCAGGACAACACGGGAGGCCAAGAGCTGCGGGCTGCGGTTGGAAGGGGCAGGTCACACGGCCGGGGCGGGCTGCTGGCCGCCGGCCCCGAGAGGAGGGCGGCCTTCAGTGCAGGTTCGCTCCGAGCCCTGGGCCAGGGCACCTGTGGCAGGGCAGGCAGGGCAGAGGCAGGGAGGAGAAGAAGATTTAGAGCCCGGGAGGTGGAGTGGAGGAGGGGGCTGGGATGACCCCCCAGGAGGATGGTGGAAGGAGCTGCAAAGCGGGGTCCTGACAAGCTTGGACTCCCCGGCTGTTCTGAAGCCGGTCCCCTGCCTGGGCCCGGGGTGTCCACATTTGGCGGTGGTGCCGAGAGGCGTGGCCACCTCCCGGGTGGCTGTCGGGCGCTGCTGAAGTGGTGTGAGAACAGGTCACGGGGCCTGGAGGGCTCAGTAATGAGTAACTCAGGAGGGCAGTTGGGGTGGGTGGGGGCAGGTCTCCAAAGCGGGGGAGGGGCTGGGGAGAGAAGGAAAAGGGCAGAAGATGAGAGGAGTCCCAAGTGCAGATCTGCACGGGGTCTTCCCTACTAGGTTGCAGGGCTGTCTCCCCAAGGCCCGGAATGGAGGTTTTCTCACTGCTCTGATCCAGCCTGGGGCCTCGCAGCGCATACTCCTGGAGTCTGAGATGGTCACTTCCAGCCATCTCGCGGGCATACACAGCTTTATCCCGGCCTTGCGGGATTCGTAGGGGCTGGGTTACGGCCACTTTCCCTTTGGGGGCTCTGCCAGCAGCCCTGGGGACCCCCTGCATGAGCCTGAGGTCCTTGCCAGCCTGGACCACCCGCCTGCCTGCAGGCTGTCCTTTCTGACACATTTCATCAGACTCTGGGTGCAGGGCAGAGGGGCCAGCCTCGGGGGGGTCCCCATGCAGGCTCTACTTCCAGAGCCATTGTGTGGTGACACGCTAGGGATTCGCAGAGCATGGGCCCAGACCCCTCTTCAGTCTTGGCACTGCTGGAGGCGGAACCAAGACACGACCTTGGTTAGACAGCATCACGTGGCCTGGCTCTGAGGTGAAGGGCCTTTCCTTTCTCAGCCTCAGTTTCCTCGTCTGCACGCTCACTGCGGGCCCAGCTCTGTTGTGAGCGCTTTACGTGCTTTGTACATGAAGGAAAACGGATTTACCATTTTACAGCACAGAAACTGAGGTCTAGAGAGACGATGTCCCTCCTCCAAGGTCGCCCAGCAGAGACGAGTAAACCCAGAGTCCATGCTTATAACGCTCAGTGGGCTGTTTGAGACCAGCACTTCTGTCTTCATCAGATAGACTAGAGAAGTCAGCAGTTCATTTTGGAGGAAGTACACATATGTGTGTGTGTGTGTACGAATATTTTTCATTTGTGTGAATACGGGTGTGTATTAGGTGTGAATTCTTACCTTGAGTCATGGTCTCCAGTCTGCAGGCCACTCATGCAGGGGCTGGATTCACCGGCTCCACGGTCAGAACGCCAGGCCGTGAGCTGTGTAGCTCTGAGCGCTTTGGATCTCCTGCCTTGGTGGCCTTGTGAGGACTCAGCGAGAGTAGGGCCCCCACTCAGGGCACTTTCTGGGTGTGCTTTCTCTTGGGGGTGTCTGGGAAGAGCCCACGGCCCCCCAGGAAGGGCTGTGTGCAGACACAGGGCCTTGTTAGGGGCTGGGGGCCTGGGGGTGTCTCCACTCTGCTCCGCCTCCAGGGCAGGAGCTGATCGCCCCTCTCCAGGTCCGTGTTGAATCCCCCCACCAACGCCTCTCCCTTGTCTCCAAGTTCATTCTTTCAGGGGGACCCTGGCTCCAGGATTCCCGCCCCTTTACGGGTCCTCTTCTCACAAGATTCTACCTGTGTTCTGTCCTGTCTGCAGCTGGAGCTCAGACAGTCACGAGGGCCCAGGCTGGGTCCGGGGGACTCCGTCTCTACTCCCGACCTGCCCCCTGGACTTCCTGGGTTTGGAGGGTTTGCAGTCCCATGTGATGCCGCTGGAGGTTTTACTGCGGAAACAGGAGTGAGCGTGGTTACCAGGCGCCACCCAGACTTGCTGGGGACGTCCTGTCGCGTGGAGCGTGTGCTCTGGGTCACCTTCCTGAACTCTACAGAGCTCCCGTTTCCCAGATACATGCCGGCCCCATGGCATCATGTGGGGTCACGAGCCCATGTTACCATATCATCGGTCTGAGTCCCTGGACTTACAGCCCGGGAATACTCGGCGGCTGAAACCACTTTGGAAAAACAGCTGTTTATTCTATGAGTGTTGTGGTTTCACATGCAGGTATAAGAAGTAAGGCAGAGCCCCCACCGCCCCTCTCCCCCAATGACATGCCTGGCATCACTGTCACAGGATGCTGACCGGACACAGCCCAGACCCCACTTGCTGTGAGATCCCTCTTCTTAAAGAGAAGTCCAGCATTCAGTTCTGAGCCAGCAGGCCTCGGGGCCTCCCGCCGCTGCAAGACCTGGAGGCAGACCTGGAGGCCTGGCTCCAGAGCCTGCTCGTAAGACCCGGACCTGCATCGTGTCCCTGGAAGGCGTGTCTGGCGCTGTGGGGACCGTGGCAGTAGGTGGGGAGGGGTCCTGTCCGAGCGTGTGCAGTGGGACCAGGATCTTCAGCAGGGAGAGAATGGAATCCTGGCTTCCTGGGTCAGTGACTTCACCTCTCCCAGCCTCAGTTTCCCTGTCTGTCCGTGAGGTGGAGCTGTGATGACATCACAGAGAGCTGCTCTGAGGAGAAAGTGAGCGAGGTCTTCGCTTACAGCCTCAGGCACAGAGAAAGCTTAGCTGTGCGCTGTTACTGCTCTGTTCCTTTGTTCCCGGGGTCATCAGTGTTTGCTTCTGGCCGCACCCCGGCCCGCGAGCTCTCTGAAAAGAGGGCGCTGGCTCAGAGGAAATGCTTAGTGGGGCATCCGCCCACTCGGGGCGCTCCTTACACCTGGGACACAGCCTCAGCCCTGCCCTCGTGGCCACGGCCACCTTGCACTGGGGAGGTAGACCCGACTCCTGCGGTGCTCAGGGCTGGGGCGGGGCGATGAGGGGGAGCCCAGGGCCCTGTGGGAGCCCAGGGCGGGTGCCTGACCCAGCCTGGGAGATAGAGGGCGGGGGCGGGGGGCTGAGACCTGGAGGAGGAGGAGGCAGGGCTGAAGAGTCACTGAGGGTGGACGTGAGGTGTTCTGGGCCAGGGGGTACCAGCCTGCAGGTGAGAGGGGGCTGTCATGTTTGGGGACTTGTAGCTTTGGTCTGGCTGGTTCACGCTGGGCAAGCAGGGAACGCAGAGGGCTGGGTGGGCCCTCGTGGGCCAGGCGGAGCCGCAGTTTGGATTTCATCCTTGGCCGTGGACTCCTAACCTCTGCTTGTTGGGAAGTACTCCAGGGACTGTCAGGGGCCACCTCTCTCCCAAGCCTTGCGCCACACCCCACCGCAGGTGGAGGCACCTGGCAGGGTGCCTTGGCCCGAGCCTGCCCTGACCCGGCTTCCTGCCCCCACACCTGGTCTGCACGCCCGTTCTTGGGGGTGAGCCACACTGACCCTCGGGGCTCATCAGCAAACACCTTTGCCCCGGCTTCTGATGCAGCCAGGCTTTCCACCAGGGTGTGTTCGCTGCCTGGCACCCGCGTTTTCTGCACTGTGGCACAGGGCTGTGGGAGCCCACTCCTGGGGTGGCCAACGGGGGGCAGGTCAGGCAGGATCCACTGATAATTACAGGAAGAGTTACAGGTAACTGAGGCTCAGAAACGTGAATTCATTTGCCCAAGGTCACCCAGCACGTAAGTGGCAGAGTTGGGGTCTGAATGCAGCCCCCGCTCCCTCTGGACTTGGGGGATCAGAGTCTGTAGGAAGCGAGACGGAAGGGAGGGGAGGGGACAGGTTCCTCTTCCTGGGACCTGAGTGTGTCCCATGGCCAAGCGCCCAGTGCTTCCTGCATATGATCCCGTGTCATGGACGCGGCAGCCTGTGAAAGGGGCCGTGGGTGGCCTGTGCTGCCACACGCCCTTCGCAAGTGTTTGCTCGTTCTGTCCTCCTGGCAACCTCGGGGTTCATGCTTTGTCACCTCCACCTTCCTCAGGAGGGAACCAAGGGAACTCACTGGTCCTGGGTCTCCGGCCCGAGGTTGACCCCGGGCGCCTGACCACCAGGTGCCGGCAGCTGCCTGCAGAGCTCGGGCTGCACGCCAGGCCCGTGCTGGTTCCTGATCCTCCCCAATAGCCTGTCACCTCCCCCACCTCATAGATGAGACAACTGAGACTCCGGGTGGATCCAGCCCACGGGGACCTCTCAGCCCCTCTGGTTCCAGCAAGGAAGCTGGAGCAGGGCCAGTTTTATTTTGATGATGGTCAGAGCTGCGGTGTATTAAGGAGCATCTGAATGGGTTAATATGTTTTCCCTCCCGGCAGCCCTGTGTGGGCAGCTGTCGCGCCCAGTTTAGGGACACAGAAACCAAGACCTAGACGGGGAGCGACTCCAGGCTTGCACCCCTTCTCCACGGGACTGGGTGCTCTGCTCAGTGTCCGTGGAGCCCTGGGCCAGGCTAGCCAAGGGCAGTCATGGTGCCCCCGCCTCCCAGTGACCCCTCTGCCCCGCGCCTCGCCTGGGGGCTGATGACTCTTTCCTTCCTTCTGTCCTCTCTTGCCCACCTTGCGTACCAGGTGGTGAAGGTGAAGCCACATGACAAGGATGCCAAGATGAAGTACCAGGAGTGCAACAAGATCGTGAAGCAGAAGGCCTTTGAGCGGGCCATTGCGGGCGACGAGCACAAGCGCTCTGTCGTGGACTCACTCGACATCGAGAGCATGAGTGAGTCGGGCCCGGGTGCCCCGCTGTGCCCGTCCCAGAGCCTTCCTCATCCTTGCCTGGGCCCTGTGTTGCTGTGCGTGCTGGGCGCCTCTGGTCCCTGCGCCCCCACGCTGTCTGTGCTCCTGGAGACCCTGCCGTCCAGCCTGGGGGCTGGAGGGCCTGGGTGTGGGCGAGCTTCCTTGCCGTATCCGTCCTGCAGTTGCACCACCCGTCATGGGCCTGACTTGTCCCTAGGTCCTCTGGGCACTCAGAGGCATCTATCATTCATTCCACGGGTGATTATTGGGTCCCTACTGGGTGCCACCATTGTGGGCACTGGGGATACAGCTGTGACCCGCACAGCCCCTGCCCCCTGGAGCGGGTGTCCTAGTGGGGAGAGAGGACGGATAGTCAGTTCACGTGTTAAATGCTAGCGGATCAAGTCCGGGGGAGAGGCTGCCAGAGAGGGAGTGCCCTGTAGGCGGGAGGTCAGGGAGAGGGCCTGTGAGCCCACCTGAGCAGAAGGGGCCGGCCGTGAGAGGCCCCGGCCAGGGAGCGGAGTCTTCAGCCCGTCCCCTCTCAACCTGTGTGTCTAGCGCCGAGCCTGCCCCGTGCCTGGGGGCCAGGCCCCACTTCCCATCCTGACAGTGGCTGCGGCCCCTGACTCTCCTCCCCCCTTCACACGCCAGCCATCGAGGATGAGTACAGTGGGCCCAAGCTGGAGGACGGCAGGGTGACAATCACCTTCATGAAGGAGCTCATGCAGTGGTACAAGGACCAGAAGAAGCTGCACCGGAAGTGCGCCTACCAGGTAGCACCCCCCAGAGCCCGGGACCCGGGGTAGCCTCAGGGCGCTGGCCCAGCCTGAACCCCGCCACCACGGGGGCGCAGGAGCAGGGCGGTCCCACCGGCTGGCGCTTGCTGAGCCCACGGTGTGCCGGGCACCCTGCAGATGAATTCTTCATCTCCAGCATTTCCATTGGTTACTTTTTTAATAGCTTTCGTCTCTCGGCCCCATATGTTCATGCATGTCATTTACCTTTTCTGTGAGATCCTTCAACACATTTTCCACACAGTTATTTTAAAGTCTCTGTCTAGATCTCCCACCATCTGGGTCATCTCTGGGTCCGCTTCCGTTTGTCTGCTCTTCCCGTCTTAGCGCTTTTTTCTCGTGGGCCAGACACTGTGTAGAAGCACAGTAGCGATGGAGACAGATACTCTCCTGCAGACACGGGCAGGCCCTGCTCTGTTGGGCTGCCAGAGTGACGGGCTGTGTCCGTCCCCCCTGCAGTTCAGGGGCAGCTCGAGTTGGAGCTGGCTTCAGAAGTGTCCAGAGGGGAGCCAGGACTCCCCGGGGGCGGAGCTCGGGATCTTCGCCCTGCCGGAATCCCAGGGATGCCTGTACGCTCTCAGGTCTCCAGCTTACGGAGCTGTAGGAAAGTGCTCTGATGTTCAGCCCTGCTGCTGGGGTGTCTGAAGGGCACTCTGCTCTCAGTCTCGCCCCCACGTTTGTGCCTCAGGTGGCTCCTGTCCACCACGTCGCCTCGCGCCCTCTGTGTGGCCATGGGAAAGAATGCACAGGCCTGGGCGGAGGCCTCTGCCGCAGGGCCCCCTGGGCTCTGGCGCGCCCGCTCCCCTCTCAGCCTGGCCCTCCTGCTGCGCCACCGGGGGGGAGCACAGCCGCCGTCGCTGTCCCAGGGAAGAGCTGGTCGCCTCCCTGTCTTGTAGTTTGACTCATTTAGGTTTCTTTGAGCCCTCACTGTGAGATATTTCAGCGTGTTCTTTGTTTTTTCTTTTTTCTTCTTGTTTCTTGGCTTGTTCCCATCATTAAGGCAAGAGTGACAGTCTTTCGTAACTTTCTACGTCCTGACCGGAAGTGGATACCTCCTGCTTTTCTTTGTTAGCACTGTTTTCCCAACTTTTCACTTAGCAAATTGTTAAACCCACAGAAAAGCCAAAAGACCAGCACAGTTAACATCCATAGCCCCTTCACTTAGTCACGAGTTATTAACGTGTTGACACTTCGCTTTATCTTTCTATGTATATGCATGTGTACACACACACAGTATTTTCTTTTTTTCCTTTTTCCTGAACCATTTGAGGATAAGTTGCACCATAACCTGTGTCCCCTAACAACAGGACGTTCTACTGCATGACTATAGTCATTCCCACCTTGGAAATTCGGTGGTGAGAGAATAACACTGGCTGACGCAGACGGCCCGCAGGCCAGCCGCTGCTGCCCACGTGGCCAGGTGTGCATGCCGCTGCCGAGTCTGTCTTCAGTCCACAAGGACTAGTACTGTGTGTTTCCAGGCTGATGGTTTAGCTTTCCCCAGTTTTTTTCCCCAAACATCCTTTTCAGCTGTTCTTTTTTTTTTTTTTTTCTAATCCAGAATCCATTGAGGGATCAACGATTGCATATGGTCTGCTGTTTTACTTTTTTGTTCGTTTAGAGCAGCCTCATGCCTTTTGGGGAGATTTTTGTGACTTTGACACTTCCATGTTTGCAAGCCAGCTATTCTCTTAAACGTTCTGTATCTGGATTCATCCCACGTGGTTCTGCCTGATGCTGATCGTTTTAAGACAAACGGAGAATCTGGGTTTTCCCATGAAATAGTCCTGATGTTTTAATGCTGCATAGCCCACTCAGGTCACAGGCTCTGTTCCCAGCGGGCACGTGCTCGGCTAGGCCTCCCCTCCACCCAGCAGCATCTCCTGGCCAGTCTGGTCTCCCCAGGGTCGGGGTGGGCGGCTGGCCCTCCAGCGGGCCCCGCTCACAGCCTGCCCTGCCTTCCAGATTCTAGTACAGGTCAAAGAGGTCCTCTCCAAGCTGAGCACGCTCGTGGAGACCACACTCAAAGAGGTGCGTGCTGGGGGCGGTGTGCGGGCGGGCGGGCAGCTCCCTGGCTGGGGAGGGCCCACGGAGCTCAGAAACTCACAAACGCCCCCCTCAACCTCCTCCCCAACCCCTGGCTTGGTCTCCCTTCCTCCCACCCTGTGTATCTCCTGTCCCTCTCCTCCCCTTTGCATTTCGTGCTCCCCGCCTGTGTCTGTTCCATGGTTCTTCTCACTCCACTGTGACCTCTCACCCCTCCTCTCCCCTCTGCCCCCTCCACACGTCTCTCTCTGGGCCCCTCCCTCTCCGGCGGCCTCTTTTCTTCCAGACAGAGAAGATTACAGTGTGCGGGGACACCCACGGCCAGTTCTATGACCTCCTGAACATATTTGAGCTCAACGGTTTACCCTCGGAGACCAACCCCTACGTATCCTTCCTCAGAAGGGCCAGCTCCTCCTCCCCGGCCTCTCCTCCCAAGTGTGGAGTACAGGAGGGAGAGGACTCCCTGCCTGAACCTGAGAAGGGAGAGGCCTGATGAGCACCCTGGCCCCAAGCCGGGCTGGAGCAGCCGCCGGCCTTGCTCTCCAGGCTCCAGGGCCAGACAGGCCCGGGCTGGTGCGCGCCTGCTGTGACCTGGGCATGAAGCCAGTGCGTCCGAGCCCTGGCTTCTCCTCGTCTTGAAACAGGGCTGGATGTGTGTCCTGCTGAAGAGTGAGTACGTGAGGGTGGGGCAGCCCTGCCCACGCCTGGCTTCCCTCTTGGCCGTGCCCTTTTCCGGCTGTGCAACTTGGGCAGGTCTCTTCACCTCTCAGTTCCTCAGGTTTGTCGTTTGTAAAATGGATCTGCCTCATCAGGCTACTGAGACGGGTAGCGTGTTCATACCTGGGATGAGCACAGGCTCGGGGGCCCCGGTCCTCATTGTATAAGTATTTGCTCATGTTAGGATAATTGTTCCATGAATGGCCACTGGGCGGGGCTACCAGGCCCTTGTCCCGATTGCCCTGTGGCTTTGGGCCTGTATTGCAGGGAGAGCTGAAGCCGGCTAACCGCCTAGGGTCTTTCCCTCTGCCGTCAGTTTCCCTAAGAAGCAGGCGAGATTGGGGACCTTGGTACCTCCTGAGGCTCAGAGGGGCCAAACTACTGGGTCAGACCCAAAAAGTGAGGAGAGCCCAGGTGCCCCGAGCCCTGCTGGCGTTCTTGGCCCCAGGGTAGTGCCAACAGGAGCAGGGTTGGAGGGGCTAGGGAGGGAGCACTCCCCCTTGTTTTCCTTAGCAGGGCAGATATTTAATGGCGACTTTGTGGACCGTGGCTCCTTCTCCGTAGAAGTGATCCTCACCCTTTTTGGCTTTAAGCTCTTGTACCCAGATCACTTTCACTTACTTCGAGGTGAGCTGGGGGGTCGGCATGGGGTCTGGGGTCAGTGGGGGTCTGGGGTCAGCGCGGGGCCCTGGGCAGGGCTTGTGCGGGATAGCGATTGCAGGCGTGTTTGTTTTGTGTCTTCACTGAGACCATGCACGGGGCCGCCCTGGCAGGTTGGGCAGGTTGGGCACTGGGCACCAGCATGGCGTTAGTGGAGTTCTGTGGGCCCCGGTGAGGACTTTGGTCATGGGGGGCCTCTGAGCAGAGGAGGGTCAGGGGCCATCTCTGGTATTAATAGAACCTTGTGGGCCTCTGTGTGGGGAACAGACCAAGGGCTGAGAGAGGGAGCAGGGAGACTGGTGGTAGCTGGACCCAGGTGGGAACAGTGGTTGGATGCGGACTCGCTTTTTGAGTAGAGCCTGAGTGTCTGCTGGTGGGCTGGATGCAGATGTGAGAGAAAGAAGGGGTTGGAGGGGGACACTCCCGAGTTTTGGCTGGAGCATCTGGAGAGCTGCTGCCACTGAGAAACTTGGGGTGACGGGAAGAGCAGAGTATAGGCTGGAAAGTGGGGAGCTTGGATCTGGATGTGGCTGTGAGGCGGAGAGGAGATGTCTAAGGGGCCTCCGGGGGCTATAAAGTGGGGTTCCTCAGCGTATGTGTGGCGTTGGGCTGGGTCAGCTCACCAGGGAGTGAGGACCGAGGGGAGACCCTGCCTGCTGAGAGGGGGGACAGTGCAGAGGAGATGCGGCAAGGAGCGGAGGAGAAGCGGGATGGAGTAGGGGCAGGGGCTGGACTGGGGGCTCTGAGACGCACGAGGCGGTCCGGTGGCGGAGACTCCACACTCGCAGTGCAGAGGGCCCGGGTTCAATCCCCGGTCAGGGGACAGCTGTGCCGATGCCCCTGGGTTCACGTCCAGGTTCAAGGAGTTCTCGCGGTGCTCCTGGCACGTGGCATAGATCCCAGGAGCGCCTACTGCAGGCCTCCTTGGAGGAGGCGGCGCAGAGCTGGACTCAAACAGTCCGGACTCAGCAATTGTGGGGGGCCTGGCTGCTCCCTGGCCTCCCCTGGCCCCAGAGGGAGGAGGACGGCTTCTGGTGGGAAGGTAGACGCCCAGGCACAGGGCTGGCCCACAGCAGGCACTGCAGGGGCGCCTTTCTTCCGCTCCAAAAACCCCCCCTTTGCTTGATGTTTCTAGCATGATAAGTGTGGCTGGTCCTTTAAGAAGGAATCCGAGTCTCAAGGGGACAAGGGACGTGCCTCTGGTCACTTAGGGTTGGGACCAGGGCTGGACCCATGGTGATCAGGGCCAGCCTAGGC
The DNA here is from genome assembly GCF_029378745.1 of Bos indicus. Taxonomy (NCBI): domain Eukaryota; kingdom Metazoa; phylum Chordata; class Mammalia; order Artiodactyla; family Bovidae; genus Bos; species Bos indicus. Next base: position 54,152,738 of record NC_091777.1, read on the forward strand.
CTTGTGACCACACACCTGTGGATCTTCTCGGCCCGTCCGCCCCTCTAGACAGAGGACTGAGAACAGCGTCTCCACCTCGCGGGGTTGCTGGGAAGGACCCGTGAGCTGCTGCGTGGATGCCACTGGCTGGGGCTGCCGGGCGGTCCTCCTTGGCCTCGGCTGGGGTCTGAGCTGGAGGGCGCCCCGCCCAGCAGCGGGATGCTGAGGTTTCTCTTCATGCTGCTGTCGGCCAGGCAACCATGAGACGGACAACATGAACCAGATCTATGGCTTCGAGGGGGAGGTGAAGGCCAAGTACACAGCCCAGATGTACGAGCTCTTCAGCGAGGTGTTCGAGTGGCTCCCGCTGGCCCAGTGCATCAATGGCAAAGTGCTGGTAAGGCAGGCTCCCCGACCCGGCCGCCACACGAGGCTGCGAGGCAGAGCGTGGGGGTGTGGCCGGCCCCTCCCCTCACACTGCTGTCCCCCCTGAACCCCAGATCATGCACGGGGGCTTGTTCAGTGAAGACGGCGTCACCCTGGACGACATCAGGAAGATCGAGCGGAGTCGGCAGCCCCCAGATTCAGGTGACCGGGTGGCCAGGGACAGCCTCACCTTCCTGTCCTGCATGTTGGGTCCGTGCACCTCCCTCGTGGGGTGGTGCTGGCCGGGGAGCAGGAGTGTCTGCAGCCGTCATTTATTTAACTCCCTCCAGGGACCTCCCGGGCAGTCCAGTGGTTTGGACTCCATGCTTCCACTGCAGAGGGCCGGGTTCCATCCCTGGTCGGGGAATTACAATCCAGTGTGCTGCGAGGTGCAGCCGGAAAAAAAAAATAAACTTAAAAAAAAAAATACTCCTTCCAGCTTTGGGGGTCATACAGATTGAATGGGGTCTCGCGGGGAGGTTGGCGGGGAGGCCCGTGGTGGCCCAGAACCCCGCCTCAGGTGCCCTGTGACCTCCGTGGAGGGTGGCATCCTCGCCCAGCCCCTGACGCTCATCTCTCTCTCCTCCAGGTCCCATGTGCGACCTGCTCTGGTCCGACCCGCAGCCGCAGGTCAGTCTGCCCGGGGCTGTGGTTGGCAGGTGCGGGCTGTGGGCAGGGCGGGCGGGGCAGCGGGGAGTAGACGCCCTGAGCTGCGTGTCTCCCCAGAACGGGCGCTCGGTCAGCAAGCGGGGCGTGAGCTGCCAGTTCGGGCCCGATGTCACCAAGGCCTTCCTGGAGGAGAACAAGCTGGATTACATCATCCGCAGCCACGAGGTCAAGGCCGAGGGCTACGAGGTGGCGCACGGCGGCCGCTGCGTCACCGTCTTCTCTGCCCCCAACTACTGGTGCGTCCCCACCCCCGCCTGCCGGGCCGCTCTTCGCAGCCCACTGGTTTTCTTTTCTTTTCTTTTTAACATTTCATGGTAGAAAATTCCAGAGATACATCAGATACTGTAATGAACGCCCACATACCCGTCACCCAGGTTCAACAATTACCGACTCTCACCCCACCCCCGCCCCCACCGTGGGCTCTTGGGAAGCTAACCCCAGGCGTCCTGTCTTCCTCAGGGCGTTTCTGAAGGAAGGAGCTCTTCTGTACATAACAGTGATGACCACTGTCAGTCCTTCAGGTCGCCTGAACCCCGCCAGGGTTCCCTTTCCCCACGTAGCCCTCCTCAGTGTCTCTTTCCAGTTGATTGCTTCCAAGCAGGACCCGTGGTCCGCAAGTTCGAGTTCCCCGTCCGTCTTGCCCTCCGCTTTGCTAGTGTTTGGTTGAAGAAGCCAGAGTCTCCCATGCTCTGGACAAGACCAGAGACTGAGTCCATCCCAGCTGGCCGGTCACCATGCTCCTCTGTGCCCCGTGTTGCCTGGTGGTTAGAGCCAGGGCGTGGTTGGATCTGGGACCCTGTTTTGGCCTGAGCCCTGCCTCCACCCTCTGCCCCTGCTGGCACTGCTCCCCGGGCCTGCTCCTCCCGGCACCCAGCCCCCTCCAGGCTCTCTCTCCTTCATCCCTACTCCTCTTTCTGGGCTCCCAGGGCCCCTCTCCACCTCGATTCCTCTCTCCTGACATCTGTGTCCCTGTCTTTCTGTCCGGGACCCTTCTCCCTGCGCGTTCATCCCCCAGCCCCTCCCAGCCTCTGACTGACCACACGGCCCCTCTGCTCTTTTTCCCGCAGCGACCAGATGGGGAACAAAGCCGCCTACATCCACCTCCGGGGCGCTGACCTGCGGCCCCAGTTCCACCAGTTCACAGCAGTGGTGAGTCCACCCCCAAGCCTGGGCCAGAGCGGAGAGCTGTTCTAGGGGCGGGAGGCGGGGCGGCGGGGGCTGGTTTCTGCCTCTGGGGCTCTGAGGACCCGCCTCCCGCCCCAGCCCCGCTGCCTGCCCGTTTCTGTATCTGACCCTGTGCCTCTGGTTTCGCAGCCTCACCCCGACGTCAAGCCCATGGCCTACGCCAGCACGCTGCTGCAGTTAGGGATGATGTGAGGCCCGCGTGGCAGGGCCCTGCTCCCCATCGACCCCAGGCCCGGCCCAGGGCAACGTTGGACCCCCTTTTACTTTGTAAAGTTTGTATTTATTCCCCTTTAGGTTTGCAGAGGGGGTGGGGGGCTGGCCACATGGTCTGCTCCCCCGACAAAGAAGACGGAGGTGGAGAGGCTGAGGGTGGGGCGCTGACCGGGCATTCTGGAGGAAGGCCAGCACAGCCGTGGGGGGGTGGGGCCCAGAGGCTTCCCCGCCCCCCTTACTTGCATGGCCCCTCCCCTGCTAAAGCAATAGGGCCCCGCCATAGGAAGACCCCTGGAAGGAGGGTCGTCAGGGAGGCCTCACCTGCACCCCACTCCTGGCAGCCCCAGGGTGGGGCTCGGCTGGGGCGCACCCCCTTCCCCAGCTATTTTATGTCTGTAATTAAATATGTTAAAATAAAGTCATTATTGTAAGTCAGCTTGTCTCAAACAGTGGGGCCTTGGGAGCTGCTAGCATTGGGGTGACCACTTCATAGGGGACCTGAGGGATGCCATGAAGGCCTACCCCCTCGCCTCTCATCTCCCTGGAGCTGGACAGGCCTGTCCTGGGGCTACTTGGCCAAGGAGCCCCTGTGTCTGCTGTCCTAGCAGGCTCCTGGGGGCGAGTTCTGCCGCCTGCGACAGAGAACCCCATCCACAGTTCATGTGCGGGCAGGAGCCCCGAGCCCTCACCCCTGACCAGCGAGTGTTCACTGAGGCTGCTCAGGTCAGCCTTGCCCTCACCCAACCCGTCTCAGGGAAGGCCAGCCTCAGTTCTCACCTCACACAATGAAGCAGATGTCTCCCCCCGCCAAAGGAGACTGAAGGTGTTTTCTGCCCCTTTCCCTTTTATTCTCCATTGGCGGTTAATAGTGAATCCCATCTACATTTCAGTTTTTAAGTCTGAGCTCTAAATGAGGCGCCTTCAGTCCTGATTCTATGGGGCATTCAGAATAGCCCTGCAGGTTGGTCCACTTCTCCAAAGCCAGCCGGGTGGCTGTGAACCAGTGGGTGTGAGCCACCTCCCTGGGGGAGCGCGCTGTCTTGAGGAAAATAAGCACAAAGTCCCCGTGCGCCGATTGCGTTTGCTCCTCAGTTCTGAGGGCCCTCTGGACCTGCAGGTGGAGTTGCGGCAGGTGAGACACCAGAGGGGGACTCTCTTGCTACTCCATTTCAGGCGTCCCCAGTCCCGCCTTTGTGTCGAACCGTTTGCTAGAAGAACTCAGGCAGGACTCAAAAGAGCTGTTCTGTGCATGCTTACAGATTATCACAGCAAGAAAAAAAAAATCAGCAAAAAGAAGAGACACGTGGGCAGAGAGAGAGTGGGCGTGGGCTTCTGGTATCTCTGCCAGGGGAGTTGGACAGCACTGACTTCTCCCAGCCACAAGGTGACAACAGGGAAGGCCGCCCAGGCCTTGCTTCTCAGGGTCTTGACTGCAGTTGGTCACGTGACTGACCTTAATCTCCAGAGAGATTAACTGATGCCGTGGGGCCCAGGGTCCCCAGCATAGATCTTGGGAAAGTATAGGCCACCCAGAGGGGAAAAAAAAGACCCTCATCAGGGAGGATGTTCCTCGGACTTAGAGGGCCCCCTCGACCAGACCTTTCTTTGAGCGAGATCAATCCTTTGTTGCACTGCAAATCCGGAAGCTCACTGGCTCTAAACACAGGGATGTATCCATCTTTCTCTTTTCCATGGGTCGACAAGGCCGGGCCACACAGTTCTCCCTCGAGCTCTTCTGGCAGGTGTGGTCAGTGGCCTCGGGCTGGACTCGCCGCAAAGACCAGCCTGGCTGGTGGTCCAGGTGGGCTCACTCCAGTGCCTGGTGGCTGGGAACTGTCACCGGAGCGCCCACGCCCAGCTGCCCTGTGCCCACCAAGGAGCTCCCTGAACCTCATGACCTGGCCTCGGAAGTCCCCACGCATCCCTTCCCCCATATGGTGTCCGTAGAGCAAGTCTCTTAGGCCAACCCAGATGTAAGGGCCCGGGCAACAGATGACAAACCTCCCCAGGGCACTGCCTGCCACACAGGGCCTCACCAAGGCCCATGCTGATGGCACTTTCAGAGGAAGCTTTTTTATTTTTTCTTGCTTATTTTTTAAAACACTTAAAAGTTGATTCATTTTTACTTTTTGGCTGTGCTGGGTCTTCGTAACTGCGCACGGGCCTTCTCTAGTTGCGGCGATCCAGGCCTCCTCTCTAGTTGGGGCTCCTCGCTAGTTGCGGTGCGTGAGCTTCTCATTGTGGCCGCTTCTCTTCTTGCTTCTCGGGCGCCCAGGCTTCCGTAGTTGCGGCTGCCAGGCTCAGTAGTTGTGGCACCCGGGGTTAGTTGCTCTGAGGCATGTGGGATTTTCCAGTATCGAACAACTGTCTCCTACATTGGCAGGCTCACTGTGCCACTAGGGGAGCCCTAGAGGAAGTTTTTAAATCGTTCACTTAAATTTCTTTCTTTTTTTTTATGCTGACCATTTTTTAAAGTCCTTATTGAATTTGTTACAATGTTGTTTCTGTTTTATGTTTTGCTTTTCTGGCCTTGAGCCATGTGGGGTCTTTAGCTCCCCAACTGGAAATCAGACGCACACCCCCTGCTTCGGAAGGTGAAGTTTTAACCACCGGACCTCCAGGGAAGTCCCCTTAAATTTCTTTCTCTTTCTCCTTAAATTTCTGATTAAAAGTAAATTTATGGGTTGGTCCCAAGATGCTTAGCGTTAACTTGAAGCCCAGAGATGCCATCATTCCTATAGGAAGAGGCCCGTAGCTAGCATTTAACTTGTCAACCGTTGGGTTTGGCCTTTTCTTTTAAGGAAGAGTCAATTCTGGATTGCATCCTGCTGGCAGTATCCTCTTAAGATACTGATGGTTTCTCTTTTTTAACTTAGCATTTGGAGACAACTTTAAATAGAGATAGTATTTGGAAACAACTTTAAATAGAGAAAGTTGCCAAAAAGGTCCAAAGAACTTCAGGTCCAAAGAACGCCCTGTGTATGGGTCAGCTGGACTCACGTATTACAAGACATTTTGTTCCATTGGCTCGCACTGCGTTGGGGTGTGTGCATTTTGTGTCTGTGCACGCACACACACTTTTTTCCCGAGTCCTTTGAGAGTAAGTTGCATAGCATACATCACAATGCTTTACATATTTCAGTGTGTTTTTCCTAAGATTCAGGCTGCTCTCACATAAGGACCCTACTAGTAAATTTAACATTGCTACACTATTTGTATTACTGACTGTATTCCAGTTGTATCCGTTGGCCCGATCGATAATGCCCTGGGTTAGGGACTTCCCTGATGGTCCCGTGGTTAAGAATCCACCTTCCAATACAAGGTATGTGGATTCGATCGCTGGTCCGGGAACTAAGATCCCACGTGCCTCGGGGCAACTGATCCCAACTAGAGAGAAGCCTGCCTGCCTCAGCAAGGATTCCAGGTGCCACAACGAAGACCCGACGGAGCCAAATAAATAAAACTTTTTGAATGCCCCGGGTTGCCGTTAGTTCGGTCTCTTCGGTCTTTAATCAGGAACGTTTCCTCTGCCTCTCTGTCTTTTCTGATATTGGCATTTCTGAAGAAGACCATCCTTCTCCCCATCCTCTTTGTTTAAAGAATGTTTATTTGGGATCTGTCTGATGTGTCTTCCTGATCAGACTCTGGTCGTGGATCTCCAGCCGAAACAGGACACAGTTTAGTTCAGTTGCTCAGTTGTGTCCCACTCTTTACAACTCCATGGACTGCAGCACACCAGGCTTCCCTGTCCATCACCAACTCCCAGAGTTTGCTCAAACTCATGTCCACCAAGTCAGTGATGCCACCCAACCTCATCCTCTGTCGTCCCCTTCTCCTCCTCCCTTCCATCTTTCCCAGCATCAGGGTCTTTTCCAATGAGTCAGTCTTTATATCTGGTGACCAAAGTACTGGAGCTTCAGCTTCAGCATCAGTCCTTCCAATGAATATGCAGGACTGATTTCCTTTAGGATGGACTAGTTTGATCCCCTTGCTGTCCAAGGGACTCTCAGGAGTCTTCTCCAACACCACAGTTCAAAAGCATCAATTCTTTGGTGCTCAGCTTCTTTTTATGGTCCGACTCTCATCCGTACACGACTACTGGAAAAACCATAACTTTGACTAGACAGACCTTTGTTGGCAAAGCACTGTCTCCGCTTTTCAATATGCTGTCTAGGTTTGACACAGCTTTTCTTCCAAGGAGCAATCATCTTTTATTCCGGAGTCCAAGAAAATAGTCTGTCACTGTTTCCATTGTTTCCCCACCTATTTGCCATGAAGTGATGGGACCGAATGCCAGGATCTTACATTTTTGAATGTTGAATTTTAAGTCAGCTTTTTCACTCTCTTTCATTTTCATCAAGAAGCTCTTTTGTTCCTCTTCACTTTCTGCCCTAAGGGTGGTGTCATCTGCATATCTGAGGTTATTGATATTTCTCCCAGCAATCTTGACTCCAGCTTGTGCTTCATCCTGTTCAGCATTTCACATGGTGTACTCTGCATATAAGTTAAATAAGCAGGGGACAATATACAGCCTTGACGTACTCCTTTCCCAATTTGGAACCAGCCTGTTGTTCCATGTCCGATTCTAACTTGCTTCTTGACCTGCATACAGGTTTCTCAGGAGGCAGGTAAGGTGATCTGGAATTACCATCTCTTTAAGAGTTTTCCACAATGTGTTGTGATCCACACAGTCAAAGGCTTTGGCATAGTCAATAAAGCAGATGTTTTTCTGGAACTCTCTTGCTTTTTCTGTGATCCAATGGATGTTGACAATTTTATCTCTGGTTCCTCTGCCTTTTCTAAATCCATCTTGAACAACTTGAATATCAAGTTCTCGGTTCACGTACTGTTGAAGCCTGGCTTGGAGAATTTTGAGCGTTACTTTGCTAGCGTGTGAGATGAGTGACCCTGTACTTGTGATGATGATGGTGAGGGCTCAGTTGTGTCCAACTCTTTGTGACTCCACAGACTGTAGCCCACGAGACTCCTCTATCCATGGGATTTCCCCAGCAAGAATAAGTGGGTTGCCATTTCCTTCTCCAGGGGATCTTCCCAACCCAGGGATGGAACGCGAGTCTCCTGCGTCTCCTGCATTGCAGGAAGCCCTGTATTTGTGATATATATTGGAAATAATTTTCTCTCAGTTTTTTTTTTAATACTAGTATTGCGGTTAAAAAAAAAAAAAGACATCACAAAATTGTCTGTGGTCCAACTTGTCATTTTTATCTTTAGACTTTGGTTGTGGTGTTGCCATGCAACATAAATAATTTTTGGCTGCGAGGCTTGCAGTATCTTAGTTCCCCAACCAGGGATTGAACCCAGACCCCTTACAGTGAACGTGCTGAATCCTAACCACTGGACCACCAGGGTATTCCCTATTTTTAAGAAATCAAATGGATTGGTTTTTCTTCTGTTGCCTCTGGCTTTTGAGTTAGGGTTAGAATGCTTTTCCCTGAACCCAGGGAAATTCCCTCTGGTTCCCTTCTGGGGTTTGCACAGTGAGGGTGAGGAAACAGACCACTGGCCTGGAGCACCCGGTGAGCAAGGAGTCAGGATCTGGTTCCCCAGATCTGCTTACATCCAGAGTTAACATGACCATAGGGCTAGGGGCCCAAAGAATGAGGGAGCCAGCTCGAGGAGCTGGGAAATGAACATGATGGAAGCGGTTGAAGCCGGAGGATGACAGGAGCGCTGGGGTGAATGTCCATCTCAGGATGACTAAAGGGGCAGCTTCAAGGGGGCCTCATGCTTCTCAGCCTGTATTTTAAAAACCAGCATCAAGGACTTCCCTGGTGGTCCAGTGGCTAAGACTCCACACTCCCTTGGTTCAGGGAACTACATTCTACATGCCATAACTAAAGATCTCAAGTGTCCCAGCTGAGACCCAGCACAGCCAAATAAGTAAATATTTAAGAAAAAAAAACAAAAAATAAACAGCAGCCACAGGGACATAGGAACCCTCCTTTGGTGGTGGGACTGGAAAATGGCACAGCCACCGCGATACAGCGTTTAATAAAGGTTAAGCAGAATTACCGTCCCTAGGTACAGTCCCAACGCACAGCAATTCTACCTCTCGGTGTATACCTAAATGATCATAGCAGCGTTATTCACTATTGCCAAAAGATGCAAACGACCCAAAGGCCCGTCAAACGGATGAATGGATAAAAAAATGTTCTCTATTCATAGAACAGAATATTAACTCAAGCTTAAAAAGGAATGAAGTTCTGGGACTTATGTGGTGATCCAGTGGTTAAGAATCCACCTACCAATGCAACGTACTTGGGTTCTTTTCTTGGTCAGGAAATAGATCCCACATGCCACAGGGCAACTAAGCCTGTGGCAACTGGGAAGCCTGTGTGCCACCGGGAAAGAACCACACGCCAGGACTAAGACCTGACACAGCCAAATAAATACCTAAAAAAGGGGGGGTGATGAAGTTCTGATCCATGCTACAGCAGAACCCCTGAAAACACGATGCTAAATGAAGAAGCTGAACACAAAAGGCCACATATTGTACGATTCCATTGGTCAGAAATGTCCAGAAGAGGCAAATCCTTAGAGACAGAAATCAGATTAGTGGTTGCCAGGAGCTGGAGGGAAGGGAGAAGAGGAAGTGACTGCCTAACAGGTACGAGGGTTTTTTAAGAGTGATGGAAATGTTATGGAACTAGACAGACGTGAGAGTTTCACAATGTAGTGGATGTAATAAATGCACTTGAGTCATGATTTTACATATAAATTAATTGTTACGTGTTTTTTGCAACAGCAACAACAACAAAACACATGGGACCAATATTTAGAAAAACAAAAATGCATTCCCTTTAAAAACAGGGAAGCAGGATGCAGACATAGGGAGAAAGAATTCAGCCGGGGAAGGGATGCTGGAGGACCACCGCCCAGCCTGGCCTGCAGAGACCCTGGGCTGGAGGGCAGTCTGCCCAGACCTGTGGGGGTTTCTCCCACCAGCATTGCGGAAGGCCTTCAAGGGAAACACTCGGATCCTTGCAAACTTCTGTTTCCTCCTCTATAAAGTGAAGACCTTGTCAGGCAACTCATAAGGAATTGCTCCATGGCTGGCTCTAAGTACTTTACATGTATTAACATTTAATTCTTATGCCAACACTATGAATAGACACACTTTTAAAAAATGTATTGAAGAATATATAATTGATTTACAATGTGTTAATTTCTGCTGTACAGCAAAATGATTCAGACATATATATGTAGAGATATATATATACATTTCTTTTCATATTCTTTTTCATTATGATTTATCACAAGAATTGAATATAGTTCCCTGCACTATACTGTAGGGCCTTGTTATCCGTTCTATATATAATAGTTTGCATCAGCTAACCCCAAACTCCCAATCCTCCTTTCCCCCCGTCTTCCTCCTCCTTGGCAACCACACATCTGTTCTCTAGGTCTGTGAGTCTGTTTCTGTTACATAGAGAAGTTCATTTGTATGAACAGACACAGGTTTTGATGCCCATTTTACAGAGAAGCAAATTGAAGGGCAGAGAGATTAAGTTCTGTGTCTCGGCTCACATAGCCGTCAAGCAGCAGAGTTGGAATTTGAACACAGCTGGCTCGGGTCTGTGCCTTTAACCGTTTTGCAGTAATACTGAGCACTCCCCGAGTCAGGCCGTTTGCCAGCAGGAACACACTGGCTCCTCACAACAAGAATCACCATTTTACAGATGAGGAAACCGAGGCACAGAGTCAGGCAAGCAGTCTGCCTGAGGACACAGCGAGGAAGGGGCAGAGCTTCTTGAACTGGTGATAATAAGACCTTCCACGCTAATGCTAAAAGTAGAGTGTGTGGGGGAAAGCTTTTGACCCTTTGCCGCAAACAAAACAGACAAACTGAATTTTCATGACTATCAGACACAGAATACATAAAGATTTAAGTTAAATAAGAATTCATCCCACCTGGATAATCTTTTTTTTCTCCATTTAGGACAGATGGTTCGCAATCTTACCACAGATAATAAAGGCTCCTAAATCCCTCAGGGCTTTGCAATTCTCAAAGCATTTTTGTTAACCATCTGTCCTTTCAAGATTTCTCATTAGATAACTTTTGTGACTGGGAAAAGACCTTGTTGCTGAGAAAGATTGAAGGCAGAAGGAGAAGAGGGCAACAGAGGATGAGATGGCTGGATGGCATCACCGACTCGATGGACGTGAGTTTGAGTGAACTCCGGGAGTTGGTGATGGACAGGGAGGCCTGGCATGCTGCAGTTTGAGAAGAGTCAAACACAACTGGGCAACTGAACAACTTTCGGGACTGTCAACTCTTACAGGTCTGGGGGTGCCATAACGGTCATGTGTGTGTTTGTTCACTCAGTTATGTCTGACTCTTTGGGATCCCATGGACTGTAGTCTGCCAGGATCCTCTCCTCGTGAGATTTCCCAGGCAAGAATGTTGGAGTGGGTTGCCATTTCCTTCTCCAGGGGATCGTCCCTACCCAGTGATCGAAGCTGGGTCTTCTGCATTGGTAGGCAGATTCTTTACGGTTTGAGCCTCCAGGGCCATCAGATCAGATCAGTCGCTCAGTCGTGTCCGACTCTTTGCGACCCCATGAATCGCAGCACGCCAGGCCTCCCTGTCCATCACCAACTCCTGGAGTTCACTCAGACTCACGTCCATCGAGTCAGTGATGCCATCCAGCCATCTCATCCTCTGTCGTCCCCTTTTCCTCCTGCCCCCAATCCTTCCCAGCATCAGAGTCTTTTCCAATGAGTCAACTCTTCGCATGAGGTGGCCAAAGTACTGGAGTTTCAGCTTTAGCATCATTCCTTCCAAAGAAATCCCAGGGCTGATCTCCTTCAGAATGGACTCGTTGGATCTCCTTGCAGTCCAAGGGACTCTCAAGAGTCTTCTCCAACACCACAGTTCAAAAGCATCAATTCTTCGGCACTCAGCCTTCTTCACAGTCCAACTCTCACATCCATACATGACCACAGGAAAAACCATAGCCTTGACTAGACGAACCTTTGTTGGCAAAGTAATGTCTCTGCTTTTGAATATGCTATCTAGGTTGGTCATAACTTTCCTTCCAAGGAGTAAGCGTCTTTTAATTTCATGGCTGCAATCACCATCTGCAGTGATTTTGGAGCCCCCAAAAATAAATTCTTACACTGTTTCCACTGTTTCCCCATCTATTTCCCATGAAATGGTGGGACTAGATGTCATGATCTTCGTTTTCTGAATGTTGAGCTTTAAGCCAACTTTTTCACTCTCCACTTTCACTTTCATCAAGAGGCTTTTGAGTTCCTCTTCACTTTCTGCCATAAGGGTGGTGTCATCTGCATATCTGAGGTTATTGATATTTCTCCCGGCAATCTTGATTCCAGCTTGTGTTTCTTCCAGTCCAGCATTTCTCATGATGTACTCTGCATAGAAGTTAAATAAACAGGGTGACAATATACAGCCTTGACGAACTCCTTTTCCTATTTGGAACCAGTCTGTTGTTCCATGTCAAGTTCTAACTGTTGCTTCCTGACCTGCATACAGATTTCTCAAGAGGCAGATCAGGTGGTCTGGTATTCCCATCTCTTTCACGATTTTCCACAGTTTATTGTGATCCACACAGTCAAAGGCTTTGGCATAGTCAATAAAGCAGAAATAGATGTTTTTTCTGGAACTCTCTTGTTTTTTCCATGATCCAGCGGATGTTGGCAATTTGATCTCTGTTCCTCTGCCTTTTCTAAAACCAGCTTGAACATCAGGAAGTTCACGGTTCACATATTGTTGAAGCCTGGCTTGGAGAATTTTGAGCATTACTTTACTAGCGTGTGAGATGAGTGCAATTGTGCGGTAGTTTGAGCATTCTTTGGCATTGCCTTTCTTTGGGATTGGAATGAAAACTGACCTTTTCCAGTCCTGTGGCCACTGCTGAGTTTTCCAAATTTGCTGGCATATTGAGTGCAGCACTTTCACAGCATCATCTTTCAGGATTTGAAATAGCTCAACTGGAATTCCATCACCTCCACTAGCTTTGTTCGTAGTGATGCTTTCTAAGGCCCACTTTACTTCACATTCCAGGATGTCTGGCTCTAGGTCAGTGATCACACCATCGTGATTATCTGGGTCGTGAAGATCTTTTTTGTACAGTTCTTCTGTGTATTCTTGCCATCTCTTCTTAATATCTTCTGCTTCTGTTAGGTCCATACCATTTCTGTCCTTTATCGAGCTCATCTTTGCATGAAATGTTCCTTTGGTATCTCTGATTTTCTTGAAGAGATCCCTAGTCTTTCCCATTCTGTTGTTTTCCTCTATTTCTTTGCATTGATCGCTGAAGAAGGCTTTCTTATCTCTTCTTGCTATTCTTTGGAACTCTGCATTCAGATGTTTATATCTTTCCTTTTCTCTTTTGCTTTTCGCTTCTCTTCTTTTCACAGCTATTTGTAAGGCCTCCCCAGACAGCCATTTTGCTTTTTTGCATTTCTTTTCTATGGGAATTGTCTTGATCCCTGTCTCCTGTACAATGTCACGAACCTCATTCCATAGTTCATCAGGCACTCTATCTATCAGATCTAGGCCCTTAAAATCTATTTCTCACTTCCACTTTATAATCATAAGGGATTTGATTTAGGTCATACCTGAATGGTCTAGTGGTTTTCCCTACTTTCTTCAATTTAAGTCTGAATTTGGCAATAATGAGTTCATGGTCTGAGCCACAGTCAGCTCCTGGTCTTGTTTTTGCTGACTGTATAGAGCTTCTCCATCTTTGGCTGCAAAGAATATAATCAATCTGATTTCGGTGTTGACCATCTGGTGATCTCCATGTATAGAGTCTTCTCTTGTGTTATTGGAAGAGGGTGTTTGTTATGACCAGTGCATTTTCTTGGCAAAACTCTATTAGTCTTTGCCCTGCTTTATTCCGTATTCCAAGGCCAAATTTGCCTGTTACTCCAGGTGTTTCTTGACTTCCTACTTTTGCATTCCAGTCCCCTATAATGAAAAGGACATCTTTTTTGGGTGTTCTAAAAGGTCTTGTAGGTCTTCATAGAACTGTTCAACTTCAGCTTCTTCAGTGTTACTGGTTGGGGCATAGACTTGGATTACTGTGATACTAAATGGTTTGCCTTGGAAACGAACAGAGATCATTCTGTCGTTTTTGAGATTGCATCCAAATACTGCATTTCGGACTCTTTTGTTGACCATGATGGCCACTCCATTTCTTCTGAGAGATTCCTGCCCGCAGTAGTAGATATAATGGTCATCTGAGTTAAATTCACCCATTCCAGTCCATTTCAGTTCGCTGATTCCTAGAATGTCGACATTCACTCTTGCCGTCTCTTGTTTGACCACTTCCAATTTGCCTTGATTCATGGACCTAACATTCCAGGTTCCTATGCAATATTGCTCTTTACAGCATCGGACCTTGCTTCTATCACCAGTCACATCCACAGCTGGGTATTCTTTTTGCTTTGGCTCCATCCCTTCATTCTTTCTGGAGTTATTTCTCCACTGATCTCCAGTAGCATATTGGGCACCTACTGACCTGGGGAGTTCCTCTTTCAGTATCCTATCATTTTGCCTTTTCATACTGTTCATGGGGTTCTCAAGGCAAGAATACTGAAGTGGTTTGCCGTTCCCTTCTCCAGTGGACCACATTCTGTCAGATCTCTCCACCATGACCCGCCCATCTTGGGTTGCCCCACGGGCATGGCTTAGTTTCATTGAGTTAGACAAGGCTGTGGTCCTAGTGTGATTAGATTGACTAGTTTTCTGTGAGTATGGTTTCAGTGTTTGCCCTCTGATGCCCTCTTGCAACACCTACCATCTTATTTGGGTTTCTCTTACCTTGGGCATGGGGTATCTCTTCATGGCTGTTCCAGCAAAGCGCAGCCATTGCTCCTTACCTTGGACAAGTGGTATCTCCTCACCGTCGCCCTTCCTGACCTTCAATGTGGGCCATAGAGTTCTATATTTGTAACAACACTGTTCCAGCAGATGGCAGTAAAGCCCCAGGGTAAAGCGAGTACCCTTTCTATTTATTCATTTAATCTGGCTGCACTGACTCTGTTGCCACACACAGGCTTTCCCTGGCGTGGAGCTTAGGCCTCTCTCTGCGGTGGCGTCTCTTGTTGCAGAGCACGGGCTTCGGGGTGGGTTTCTGTAGTTGTGTCCTGTGGGCTCAGTCGCCCCGAGGCATATAGAACCTTCTGGGACCAGGGCTCGAACCCATGTTCCCTGCATTGACAGGAGGATTCTTAACCACTGGCCACCAGGGAAGTCCAAGGGAGTATCTTTTCTCTATTTCACATTTTTTTTTTCTAATCATCATTTGTATAAGATACACATATTTTTAATTTGTTTCATTTGATTTCAACTACCAATTTTAACTGAGCTGGAATCAAAGAATTTGACATTTACCCTTCTTTATGTCCCCTCCTATCTGGACCTCAGTCTTCCTGTCATTAACACAGGGATTTTTAAAAATTCATTATTTATTTCTTTGGCTGCACCACGTCTTAGTTGTAGCATTTTAGGCTGCAGCATGCGAACTCATAGTGTGGCTTGTGGGATCTAGTTCCCTGACCAGGGACGAATCCCAGCCTCCTGCATAGGGAGTGAGGAGTCTTAGCCAACGGACCACCAGGAAGTCCCAAAAGGGATGTTTAAAGGAGTTTTCTTAGCCTCGTTTCCAGATCTGCCCCGTGACTCATTTGGGGCAGTCTCTCTCTTTGGATTTGGTTTAAAGGCCTTGGCTGCTGAACCCTCAAAATGGTATCGTGGACACTCCCCACTCTCCCTAGTGGCCCTGCCCACCCCTCCTCCCCCAGCCCTTTCTACTTCCCTCCTCTTTCCTGGGCTCCAAAGCCCTGCGTCTAACTTGAAGACAGTTATCAGCATTGAAAGGAGAGGCAGATTGCTGGCAAGGCGTAAAGACAAAGGAGGATTTATACCGGAAAGATAAGACAGAAAGCTTCCGGCCATCTGGGAACAAGTTTTGTTTTTACCCTTGAGGTGGGAGGGCAAAAACGGTTATCCAGAAACTTTGCAACAGAAAAGAGCAAGCTTGGGACTTCCCTGGTGGTCCAGTGGTTGAGAATCTGCCTTCCTATCCAGGGGACTCAGGTTTAATCCCTGGTGGGGGAACTAACATCCCACTCGCCACGGAGCAGCTAAGCCTGCACACCGCCACGCTGCACAACGAAGATGCAGCACAGCCAAAAATAAAAATAATAAATAACTCATCTCTGTGTGTGTGTGTGTGCTCAGCGCTCAGTTGTATCCAGCTCTTTGTGACTCTGTGGACTGTAGCCCGCCAGGCTCCTGTCTGTCCATGGGATTTCCCAAACAAGAATACTGGAGCGGGTTGCTGTTTCCTTCTCCAGGGGGATCTTCCTGACCCAGAGATTGAACCTGCATCTCCTGCATTGGCAGGTAGATTCTTTCCCACTGCGCCTATAACTCATCTCTAGGTTACTTACTTTAAAAAAAAAAAAAAAGAGCAGACTTGCTGGAGCCACTAAAGAAAGGCATTTCAGATACTCGGATTCTCCAGAAAACCTTGAGAGTCTGGTGGTGTGTTTGTAGGAGGCTGTGTCTGTGACTCCACGGCAGCTTCCCTTTGGCAGTGAGTGCCCCGTGCTTAGCCCAGGGGCTCCACCCCTGTGTCAGGGTTTCCTCAATGTCTGTGTTATCTCTGTCTTGATCTAAGTACATGCATCCATGTCTACACTGACAGCTGTGTCCTTATCTAGAACTACAGCCGTGTCTACAGCTGTGTCCTTGTTTGTCTATCTACAGAGATATCCGGGTCCAATCTAGACCCACCTCCATGTGAGTTTCCTAAGGCTGTGTAACAGATCCCCACAAATTGGGTGGCTTAAAGCAACGGAAGTGTACTCTGTCACGATTCTGGAGGCTGGAAGTTCGAAATCAAGAGGTCAGCAGGGCTCTAGGGGAGATTTCTCCCTCTCCTCTTTCAGCTTTGCTCTCTTGGCATTTCCTGTCTCCAATCAATGCCTCCATCTTTACAAGGGCTTCTGTCTCCCACGACGCTTGTCATTGGATTTAGGGCCCACTTGGCTAATTCAGGGTGAGCTCATCGTTTCTTAAAAATATGAAATATGTATTTATTTTTATTGAAGTATAGTTTCTTCCCTAGTGGTTCAGATGGTAAAGGATCTGCCTGGAATGAGTGAGGCCCAAGTTCGATCCCTGGGTCAGGACAATCTCCCGGAGACGAAAATGACAATCCACTCCAGTATTCTTGCCCGGAGAATCCTAAGGACAGAGGAGCCTGGTGGGCTACAGTCCATGCAGTTGCAAAAAATTGGGCGTGACTGAGCGATAAGCCGACACAGATAGCTGAGCTGGCTTACAGTGTTGTACTAGGGTCAGGTGTACAGCGAAGGCAGCAAGAGTGGCCCAGCATCACTGATCTGAAATATCTGTAAAAAGTCAAATTAGTGTTTGGAGATGCAGGTAACAAACCATCTGCTCTCATTTAGCCTGACTTCCCAGAGTTCTTGCTGAATTTCAGCCCACAAGCCAGCAATCACACAGCAACTTGTAAATCCCCTTCCACACTCAGGCAGGTCTTCATGTGAACTCTGAAAAGACTGCCCCCTGAAGAGGCACTTGCGGAGCTTTTTGTGTGGGGGCGGGGGGTGCGGGGAGAAAGATTCCACAGTCATTGCCCTTTTTTCTGTTGGGACACACTCAGTAACATCAGCCTGCCAAGCCTGAAGAAATTCAGGTCTGTTTTTTCCTCTGGCTTAGGACAGCAAATATTTCCTCATGCTCCCTACACAAAACTTAAAATGAATGCCTCAGAGATCATAAAATGAAATAATTTGATTACAAAGTGTCCGCGGAATGAAAGATCACGGACTTCTAGGTGAATGGAACCAACAGAGGACACGTTTTAAACAAATCCACCTTTTCAGTCCATCTTTTTACTCCATAATACCCTTTGGTCAATCAGCTGTCAATGAAGGGGAAAAAAAGTGTTGAAGAAGTGACCACGGCTCCCAGAAGGTTCTGGTCCAAATTTTTATTAGAATGACCTTACAGCTGTGACCTGCAGTCAGAACTCTTCTCGCTACAGTTTCCTATTCAAGCCAGTATTTCCCCACAGTTTATTATCGGCCCTTGGCGGATGCTCACACAGGTCAGGAAGGTGGCTCTGGAGCTGGACCCACTGAGTCTGAGCGCGTCTCTGCCATCCGCCGCCAGAGGGCGCACTGCAGAGACTCGTCTCCCAAATCGGAGAAAACAATGGCACCCCACTCCAGTACTCTTGCCTGGAGAATCCCATGGATGGAGGAGCCTGGTAGGCTGCAGTCCATGGGGTCGCGAAGAGTCGGACACGACTGAGTGACTTCCCTTTCACTTTTCACTTTCATGAATTGGAGAAGGAAATGGCAACTCACTCCAGTGTTCTTGCCTGGAGAATCCCAGGGACTGGGGAGCCTGGTGGGCTGCCGTCTATGGGGTCGCACAGAGTTGGACACGACTGAAGCGTATGTGTGCCTGGTGCTTCCCCCATCAAGAAGGGAATTCTGGGGGTTTCCCTGGTGGTCCAGTGGCTAAGACTCCATGCTCCACACGCAGGGGGCCCAGGTTCCTTCCCTGATCAGGGAGCTAGATACCAAGAGTTCCCATGTGGCAGAACAATGTTGCTATAGCTAAGACCCAGGGCAGTCAAAAAAAAAAATTTTTTTTTTAATAGATGGAGTCTGTTTCCTCTCTGCTTGACTCTGGCCTGGCTTATGACTTGGTTTGACTAAGAAGTCAAATTCCAGTCAATCACGTCCTTCCCCAAACCCTTCCTATAATAAGGTCAAAGCCAAGGTCCTTATGGAGCTCTAGACCTGCTGTGTTCAACAGGGTAACCAATGGCCACGGGGACGGGGGAGATTGAAATTAAGATGTAATTAAAATTAAGTAAAATTGAATATTCATTTCAGCCACATGACAGGGGCTCAAAGCTACACGTCACCTGTGGCTACCAAGCCAGGCAAGTACAGGATGTTTTCATCACTCCAGAAAGTTCTCTTGAACAGCACTGATGCCAGTATTCCTGCTTGCAGAGGTCCCTACGGTCGGGTGTGGGTCTTGGCCTGCAGATAGGCCGGGAGGGTGCCCCAGGCTCGGACCTCAAGGACGAACTGTCCCCCCTCCCCGGACCGAATCAAAGCGACAGGCGCTGACTCCCAAGGATGTGACCTGGTCCTAGACGTGCCTGAGGAAGAAACCAGGGCTCCAGGAATAGAAAAATGATCCCCTACCTTTCCCTCCATCGGGTTCCATAAAGCCTGATGCCCACAAGGCCCTGCCTTCCTTATTGCAAGACCCGCCCTTCACACAGGAGGCCCCGCCCCTCCGGCGTGTAGGCCTGCAGTGTGCCTGAGTTAGTTGCTCAGAAGTGTCCGAAAAAAAAAAAAAGATGTGTCCGACTCTGCAATAACATGGACTGCAGATTGTCAGGCTCCTCTGTTCATGGAATTGTCCAGGGAAGAATACTGGAGTGGGTTGCCATCTCCTCCTCTAGGGGATCTTCCCTACCCAGGGATCGAATCTGGATCTCCTGCATTGCAGGCAGATTCGTTAGCTTCTCCAGGGAAGCCCAGGCCTGCGGAGATGTCAATTCAGCCAAGCTGCCGTGACCCATGTGTCCACCAGGTGGCGCTCCAAACCCGCTGGTTAAAATCGCTCCCCGGTGGCTACGGGTGCGCCCACGGTCCCCACCAGGAGGCGCTCTGGGACTGACAGGTAAACTCAGGTGGTTAAATGGAAAAGAGTATTTAAAAAGAATGTATATGTCACATTCTTTTTAAACGAGTCACTTTAATGAGCGAGTCACTTCGTTGTACAGCAGAGATTGGCATGACATTGTAAATCAAGTAGTGTTCAAAAAAAAATCATGTAATTGATGGAGTTTCCTGAGTGCTCATGATGTGCAGGGCACTGGTCCATCGTCTTGCAAAGAACTGACTCATTGGAAAAGCCCCTGATGCTGGGAAAGATCGGAGGCAGGAGGAGAAGGGGACGACAGAGAATGAGGTGGTTGGATGGCATCACCGACTTGATGGACATGAGTTTGAGTAAGCTCCAGGATGGACAGGGAAGTCTGGCGTGCTGCAGTCCATGGGGTCGCAGAGCGTCCAACACAACTGAACTGAGTGGTTTTCCAAGTAAGGTCCTGAGACCGCCTGGATCAACTTAGAAATGCATATTGTCAGGCCCACCCGGAACCTAGAGAATCACAAACCCTGAGGGAGAGGCCTAGCAATCTGTATTTTAAAAGGCTCTCCCCGTGATTTTGATGCTCCACCCATTGGAGAACCCCTGCTGTGGATTCTTATTCTCCCCTGGAGCCTTAGGGTAGCGGTTCCCAGTCCCTGGTACACTGACACAATATCTTCTTCAATTCTTACATCTACACTGGGAGGAAAGCTCTATTATGATCCCCCTTTCAGATGAATAAATGGAGGCACAGAGAGGTTGAGTAAGTAGCTCAAGGTCACACAGCTTACCAGTGGCATCACAGGGGATGAGCCAGGCTCCAAACCCCTCTTCCAAAAATCTCTCTTAATTTTATGCTCCTAGTGGCTTTCTCTTCCCCTGTCACACCACCATGGGCTCTAGGACGGGGTCCCAGGAGGTCTCCACAGGGCAGTATCTATTGCCTCCACATCTGTTTTTTTCCTTGGTTGTAGTGATTGACAACTAGGCTGGTCCAGATAAGGGTTGGGTTGGAGTCGAAACTCCAGTTCTGGAGCTTCCTCCCTGAAAATCTTGGCACATTTGAAACTGCAATCTGGGAGGCACCAACAGGCTGCATTTGGGGACGGAAGCCCTCTATGATTCAAAAAACACTGGAGGACTTCCCTGATGACCACTGGCTGAGAATCTGCCTGCCATTGCAGGAGACACAGGTTCGACCTCTGGGTTGGGAAGATCCCCTGGAGAAGGGAATGGCTTTATTTTTCATCAACCTGATAAAGGGCCTCTGATTAAAAGAAAAAAAAAAATACTACATCATACACTTCATCATACTTGATTAAAGAGTTTCTTCCTAAGATTATGAGCATGGCAAGGCAGTGTCCCCATATCTAGTTAATATTGTATGAAAGTCCTAGCAAGCGCATGGTGTTTTAAAAGGGGAGGGTAATGGTTTGTGAGTTTGTGACTGTCTGCGTGTCTTGGCGTGTATCTGCACATCCGTGACTGTGTGATGTGTGGGTATGTGTGTGTGTGTGAATGAACAGCCTGTTCACGTGACCAAGGCACAGAAGGACACTCAATAGGCTTTGAACAGGGTTTACCAGAAAACGCCATAGCATGGGCTCCTCTCTGAGCCCAGTGTCTCTCCCCATCTCTCTTCTCCCACACCTTCCCCCCTTGCAGAGTCCCAAATAGGTGAGGCCCCCTGAATCCATGGCCAGCTGTGCCCCTCCCTCTAATCCCAGCACTCAAGCCTCCTCTTCATAGGCTCCAGTGATGTTCCCCATGCTGTTTGTTGTTTAGTCCATAAACTGTGTCTGACTCTTTTTGAGACCCCATGGACTGGGGCCCACCAGGCTCCTCTGTCCATGCATGGGATTCTCCAGGCAAGAATACTAGAGTCGGTTGCTATTTCTTTCTCCAGCAGATCTTCCCGACCCAGGCATTGAACCCAAGTCTCCTGCATTGGCAGGTGGATTCTTCACCACTGAGCCACCTCAGAAGCTCATGTTCCCTGTGGAGTAAAGGGTTAACTTAATGGGCTCCATCCCTGCATGTTCAAAAAAAAAGAACTGGCCTCCTGGGAGGGAACCTCTAAGCCCTTGGAATGTCTTGCCTGATAAGAGCGTCTTTGTTTACCTGGAGCGTTGGGCCAGAGAGTCTAAGCTAACAGTGTGATTTATGCCAAACAGCTGTTTTTGTTCAGTGAGCAGTGGGGTCTTAAGTCAGACTGCTTGAGTTTGCTCTCTGGAGGGGCTGGAGACTGAATAACCAGGCTTAGGTGACCAAGGCTCAGGCAAACTCTCCAGGGTCCCTCTAACTCCCCAGAAAAGTCAGAACCACATCCAGATTTTTCAGAAATCCCCTGGCTCATTAAAAAATGAAGGTGTGTCGGGATGCTCCCTGGTGGTCTAATGGTTAGGATATGGCGCTTTGACTGCTTTCGGGTTTAATCCCTGGTGGGGGAACGAAGATCCCACAAGACACATGGCTAATAAGAAGGAAGTGTCAAAACATTCTGAGCACACCACTAATTAGTGGTCTAATTTGACCTGTTACATTTAAGGAAGAAAGGCTTGCGTACATACTACAAATTAATACAATCACGCTGTGCACGAGACAATTAGTGGGTTGGGGTGGGGGGAGTGAGGGTTTCTAGTGCAATGCAATGCAGGCTGGGCTGGGGCTTTGGTTTCAAGAATCAGGACGGCTTACCTGTGTGGGCAGAACATCAGAGACCCTGGGAAATGCCCTTGCTGGGAGAGTGGCTGAAACAATGGTGCAACAGCACCCTGGGGTCTTATGTGCTCAGAATGTACGGACTGGGATCCTTTTGAGTAAGCACAGCAAGAGCCATGAAAGGCTGTATATCACAGGTCTCCCCTTTTTGTTGTGAAAAAATAAAATACCTCAAATAACCTCTGTATCTCTCTGGATGTCCACGAACAATAAGAATGTATGGATGGCTGTGTCAGGCAATAGAGGTGTGTCGGGCTACATCAGATTCGAGCATAGCCAAATCTTGACTCTGTGACCTCAGATGACCTCTCTGGGCCTCAGTTTCTTCATCTGTAAAATGGGGATAATAGTATCTGCCTTGCAGGGTGACTGGGAGATGTGTAAAGGGCTTCTAATAGCTCTTGGCACACATGAAGTATGCAGTAAGTACAAAAGTTATTAGTTAACCTGGTTATAAAGGGGAAAGGGAGTATTTATAGGGGGAATGGGGTGGGGGATGGAACTAAATCACAAAGAGCACAAAAATCACCACCTGTGTGATCATGTTTATCCAGTCACGTGAAGTGATGCATATGTAGAAGGAAATTAAACAGAACTACTATTTAACAGAAAAATTCCAAGATGAGTCTCTTCTTTTTTAAGCTGTCAGAATCTGTCTGAGCCCACTTCTGAACCTTCCAAAAAAGCTTTTTCTGCTTAAGGCAGTGTATTGGGTTGAACAGTGTCTTTTAAAAATTCAAGTCCAAGGAATTCCCAGGTTGTCTAGTGGTTAGGGCTATGTTTTCACTGCCTAGAGCCTGGGTTCCATCCCTGCTCAGAGAACTAAGATCCTGCAAGCTGAGCCTTAGCAAAAAACAAAGCAAAAAAGATGGAAATGAACTTATTTACAAAACAGAAACAGACGCACAGACACAGAAAACAAATTTATCTGGGGTCCTACTCTCGCTCAAAACCACTGACTCTGAACCCTAGATACAGGATGGTGATTCTCAACCTTGGATACTCATTGGGATTCCTTGGGGAACATTTAAGAAATCGGGATGCCCTAGTCTCACCTTCAGAGAGTTTGAAGCTGTTGTTCTGGGGTGGGGTGCAGGCATCAGTGATTGTAAAACTCTCCGGATGACTCTATCATGCAGCCAGGGTTGTGAACCATTTCTATACTTTCTCCAATCCTCCCATTTCATAGGCAAGATGCTAAAACCAGATAAGAGGAGGAACTTGCTAAGGTCGCAGGGCAAGTTGGTGACAACGCAGGAGCAGAACACAGGAGTCCTGATTCCCTCACAAAACCTCCTTTCTCACATATGGCAGCCCTGGATGCCGATGGCGATGGTGTTGTTTTTACTATTATTGTTATTATTATCGGTGGCTTCCCTGGTGGCTCAGATGGTAAAGAATCCACCTGCAATGCAGCAGACCTGGGTTCGATCCCTGGATCAGGAAGATCCCCTGAAGAAGGAAATGGCAACCCACTCGAATATTCTTGCCTTGATAATTCCACAAACAGAAGAGTGTGGTAGGTTACTGTCCATGAGGTCTCAAAGAATCAGACATGACTGACTTTCACTTTCATTAGTATTATTATATAGCACGAGAAGACGGATATGGCTTATTTTAAAGTCCTCTGTAGAACTGAGTTTAACTCAAAGACTTAAAACCAGTATTCTTACACCTGAAACTAACATAATATTGTACATCAATTATATTTCATTTAAAAAATAAATATAAATGAATAAAAATAGAGATATTATAAAAACCAGTATTCCAACTTTAATTAGCAAAATTTTCTACAGTAAAATGTTAAAATTGTGTATGGTGCCAAAATGAAGGATAGTTTTTCCATGTTTATTGAGGTTTTCCCATAGCAATCATACATTATTTTTAATTTTCTTTTTTTGGCTGCATAGCATGTGGGATCTTAATTCCCCAACCAGGGATCGAACCTGGTCCACCTGCATTGAAAATGTGGAGTCTTAAGCCCTGGACCACCAAGGAAGTCCCATACATGAATTTTATAATCAGATAAAGAATGTCTATATAATTGGCACTGGGGGGAAAAAAACAAGTGGGCTAAATAGGGTGAGATGGTCATGGAGCATTTAAATGGAAATGCCACCTCTAGCCAGGAAAGAAGAAGAAAGATGTACAACTGATTCATTTTTCCCTTCAGTCTCTAAGCTCAAAACCTCCCTGGTGTGTGAGTGGGTGGCCTTGGAGGTGGCCTCATTTCTGAATAAATCTTAGTTCAGTTGGAATAAAATCTCTCTAGTCGTGGGTCAGATGTGTGTTCCTCATTCCCATGACCCCTCTGTCTTTTTTTTTTTTTGTATTAATGTCCTCCACAGCCCAGTTCTTTGGCATTTAGGACTTAAATTTGTCATTAAAAAAACAACTGAAATATAATTAATTTATAATGTTGTATTAGCTTCAGGTGTACAGCAAAGTGATTCAGTTTTAAATATACTAAATATATATTTTCTGTATGTTTAAAATTATATATATAATTTTTTCAGATTCTTTTACATTATAGTTATTACAAGACATTAAATATAGTTCCCTATGCTATACAGCTGTTTAGTAGCTTCAGTCATGTTCGACTCTTTGTGGCCCTATAGACTGTAACCCTTGGTCCATGAGATTTCCCAGGCAAGAACACTGGAGTGGGTTGCCATTTCCTTCTCCAAGCAGTCTTCCCAAGCCAGGGATTGAACCTGTTTCTCCTGCACTGGCAAGCGGATTCCTTACCACTGAGCCACTTGGGAAGCCATGCTATGCAGTAGATCCTCGCTGCTTATCTTTTTATACATGGTAGTGTGTATATGTTAATTTCAAACTTCTAATTTATGTCCTCCCCTCTCCCCCCGCCCAATTCCTTGCTATCCCCTCTGGTAACCATGTTTGTTTTCTGTCTGTAAATCTATTTCTATTTTGTCAGTAAGTTTATTTACATCACTGTTTTAGATTCCACATATAAGTGATATCATATATTTCTCTTTGTCCGATTTACTTCACTTCATATGATAATCTCTAGTTCAATCCATGTCGCTGCAAATGGCATTATTTCACTCTTTTCTGTGGCTGAGCACGAGTCCCTTGTACATACCACATCCTCTTGATCCACTCATTCACCTTCCAAGTGGTTTCCACATCTTGGCTATCGTAAATAGCGCTGCTGTGGACATTGGGTTTGTGCGTCTTTCCGAGTTAGAGTTTTCTCCAGAGGTATGCCCAAGAGTAGGGTTGCAGGGTCATATGTTGGCTCTATTTTTAGTTTTTTAAAGGAAACTCCATATTGTTATTCGTAGCAGCTGCACCAATTTGCATTCCCACCAACAGAGTAGGAGGGTCCCTTTTCCTCCATACCCAAATATACGTGATTGTCCCCTCCACACGATATCTTTCAAGCCCAGGAGAGACTATGATCTACTTCTCTTCATGCTGTTTCTTAAGCTTGGTTTACCAGTTGTCTTTCTGCCACATTGCCGTCTTCAAGTAGATATTTATAACCTTTTGCAAATGTAAACACAACTTAGTGTTCAAAGAATTTAAAGACAACAAAACACATCATCTTTTAGAAAATAAATAAAACAGTTTATTCTCTCTCTCTTTTCCTTTAGTTAAGGGTTGCCTTTACTTAAGGATTAGCCACTGGCCAAGACTATTCTCACTCTGTGACATTTTCCAGACACCAGGAAGAAATGCGATCGGCCTCCACAACACGAACGAGAGAAGCTTCACCTGACTGTTTTGTGCATTTGTTTTATGAGTGCTTTTAAAATGTGTGCTTGTACTGCTAGGTTCAGATTTTCATTCGTGGAATATTCTAGAAGACAGACATAACAGGCACTTTACTACTGTACCCTGAATGAGTGATTGCTTGTAAAAAAAAAAAATGTTTTTAAAAGTCATGGAATATGTAACATGCATACAGACGTGTGCCCCAATCATAGTTTAACAAATAAACATAACAAACTCCATGATACGATGACTCATCTAGAAGTGGTGGGGGCTTCCTGGTGGCCCAGTGGTAAAGAATCTGCCTGCCAATGCAGGAGACCCCAGTTCCATCTCTGGTCTGGGAAGATCCGACATGCTTCAGGGCAACCAAGCCTGTGCACAACTGCTGAGCCTGTGCTCTAGAGCCTGGGAGCTGCAACTACAGAATCCTTGAGCTCCAACTACTGAAGCCCCTACACCCCTGAGCCCACCCTCCTCAACAAGAGAAGCCACTGCAATGAGAAGCCTGTGTATCCCGACTAGAGAGTAGCCCCCAACTGCCAACTAGAGAAAAAGCCCGTGCAGCAAGCAAGACCCAGAACAGCCAAAAAAAAAAAAAAAAAGGTGGTGGTGGGTGTCACTTACATATTAAAAAAAAAGAAAAAAAAAAAGAAATGATCAGCTCAGAAGCCCTACGTGCCCTGTTCATCACAGGCTCCTCCCCCCCCCCAGGGTAAGTCATACTCTGCTTTGTGATAAACAATTCCTTGCTTTTCTGTAGATATGTATGTTTATTACAAAACCATGCATCTCTTAACACAATAGATTTGACTATCTTTGAGCATTAGATTCAAGCAGTCTTACCATATGGATTATTTTGCCGCGTGGCTGTTTTTTTTTAGAAAAAATAAATCAAGCAAAGAAAGAGAACACGGGGCCTCCCAGTTTCCTGGCCACGTTTCCTCCCTTGGAAGCTTGTTTCTTCGCCTTGAGAGTGGAGAGAGCTGCCGGAGAAAGTTCAGGGACTGCAGCTGGCGGCTGTAACCCGAGCCCCAGCTCAGATGAAAACACGTCTCTCCCCACAACACATAATCCCAAGGTTTTGTTGGTTATTTCCAAAGAAGGGGAGAGAGAGAGAGAGAGCTCAGAACGGCCCTGGGAGGGGATAGAGTTGCCAGGTCTGTGTTATTGAACCATGGGGGTATATTTTAGATTCTCATTCCGTGCAATGAAAACGTACAAGCCAGACAGCGTGTCTCTGAAAAAGCATAATCGTTTCAAACAAGTCAGGAAGTCCCATCTGATTCCAAGCAACGTACAAACCAAACCTCCTCCCCCACACTGCTCAGCTGTTCATCTGAAATAGCAAAAAAAAAAAAATCCAAACAACCCCCAAGTTCATCCATAGGGGAGTAGTTAATTAGGTTGTGTTTAATAGGACTCCAGTATTCTTGCCTGGAAAATTGAGTGGACAGAGGAGCCTGGTGGGCTATAGTCCAGGGAGTTGCAAAAAGTCGAACACAATACACACACACACACAAACAGTGGCTTTCACACAACACTGACCATGGTCCATGGTAAGAAATACATTTTATTGTGACCCAGAACACAAACACACCTCATAGAGAATAAAGCTTCCTAAAACATAATAGGTGAGATGAATGCGGATATTTTGTATTCTGTTGTTTCTGATGGGAAAAATTGTGAAAGACCTTGATGTGTATTAAAAAGCTGACAGGTGGCTTTGCTGGAAAATTTGACATTATCTGCCACCCCTTTTCAGGTTTTCTGATTCTATGAGGCCTCTGAATCTTTGAATTCTTCACTTCTCTGTAAATTGCTGATAACAAAACAATGCAAACGATCACTGTTCACAGACACGTGAATGAATTTTGTCTTGGTGGACAAATAATTTCCCTCTCCTGATGTGGGGAGAAGCCAGTTTTCTATGTATGAAGGAAATTCATTTAAGCTTTCTTGATGTTTGGCATGTGTCCACTTTATGATTGTAGGAGAGTCGAGATTTTACCTCTAAAAAGATGGTAAAGAGATTCTCCACGCAACATGAATTTGTGGGGAAAGAGTACTGAATACTCTTTTCGGTGTTTTCAATCTATAATAGCTATAGATTGCTCTTTTTTAAATGTTCTATAATCAGATTAAAAAGTTTATTGCTTAGGAATTCCCTGGCGGGCCAGAGGTTAAGACTCTGCTTCCACTGCAGGGGATACAGGTTTGATCCCTGGCTTCCCTGGTGGCTCAGAGGTTAAAGCGTCTGCCTGCAACGCGGGAGACCCGGGTTTGATCCCTGTGTTGGGAAGATCCCCTGGAGAAGGAAATGACAACCCACTCCAGTATTCTTGCCTGGAGAATCCCATGGACAGAGGAGCCTGGTAGGCTACAGTCCATGGGGTCGCAAAGAGTCGGACACAACTGAGCGACTTCACTTTCACTTTCAGGGGAGCTAAGATCCCATATGCTGCTTGCCAAAAAAGCAAATGAACAACAATAAAAAAAAAAAAAAAAAACCCACTACTTATTGCTTGCTCCCCACCCTCCCCAAATTAGGAAAAGACAAAACAAGTGACTGTCAGGAAAATCATTAATTTCCCCGTCTTGGGTGATGATAGTAAGGGAGGCTGACGTGTGCTGAGTGAGTTCCGTGTGCCAGACCCCATTACTCGTATCATCATCCCCCAGAGTTTCTCAGCACCCCATTTTGCAGGCAGAAAATCTGAGGCTCAGAGAGATGGAGCAATGTGTTTAACATTTCCCAGCTCTGACGTCATGGAGTCTGGGTTTGAGCCTGAGCTTGACCTAAGTTGTCTTAAACCATCACCTTAAACCTCCTTCCTCTTGCATTAGTGTCTTTGGGGTATTTATGGCAAATTTTTCCAATAAGAGTATTCCCCTAGCCCTTCCTCTGTGTCTGACCTGTGCTGGGGAGACAGTGGTGACCAGTGACAGCCCCAGCTTGGCCTTCCCAAGGCCCATAGTCCAGTCGGGGAGACAGACCCATCTCCAGAGTGGGCAGAGTTGGGCCAAAGGAGCCTTAAAGGGATGCTGGACCCAGTTTGGGCAGTCAAGGAGGGCTTCCTGGAAGAAGCTGAGTCCTGAAGGACAAGGAGGTGTGATCCAGGTCACGTGTGACCGAGGTCTTGCATAGAGAAGCCCAGGGGGCTCTGAGAGTCCAGAAAACCCTACAATGATGGGAGGAATACAAACTGAACGAGAAAGGTAAAGCCCAGATCCTCTCCAGAGAGGTCTTGGATAATCACATCTCTCAGGACTGGCCATGAGGTTTGTTCTCCGGTTGGCACGCAAGGGGACAGAGGAGGGTCTCTGATGAGAGCAGCTGGCCATCTCTGCCAGACACAGTGCTGCTCAGGGAACTCTGTGGATCTTCGTGTTCCCCAGTCTTCTCTGCTCAGTTCTGGAGCCGGGGTCACCAGATTGCCCCCCTTACCCTCTCTGCTTGAGGTCCAAGTCCCCAGTCAGAGGCACCCAGTCAGACAGATGTAAGTTCAAATCCTGGCTCCCCCACAAACTGGATGTGTGGTTTCTGAGACTCAGCGTCCTCCTCTTTATAATGGGTTGAGAATCTCTAGTCCACATGCCTGTCGTGAGGGTTAAATTCAGATCAGATCACACATCTGCTCAGAACCCCATGGTGTCTCCCATGTTCCTCTGAGAAAAAGCTGAGTCCTCCCAAGAGGACTCTCTGATCACAACTCCTGCCTCTGATCACAACTCTTATCACAACTCACAGCTTTTCCCCTCCCTCCCTCTGCCCCAGCCACACTTGCTCACCTCCTTGTGCTGTGCTTAGTCACTCAGTCATGTCTGACTCTTTGCGACCCCATGGACTGTAGCCAGCCAGGCTCCTCTGACCAAGGGGATTTCCCAGGCAAGAATACTGGAATGGGTTGCCATGCCCTCCTCCAGGGCATCTTCCTGACCCAGGGTTTGAACCCAGGTCTCCCGCACTGCTGGCAGATTCTCTACTGTCTGAGCCGCCAGGGAAGGCCACTAGCCTCCTTGGTGTTCCTCAAACATCTCATTCTCTCCAGCCCCTGGGCCTTTGCACTGGCTGTCTTCCTCATCTGGAAAGACTTTATTCCACTTACCTGCCAGGCTCCTAGATTTTTGTCTGCCTTGTTCACTGCTGTATAAACAGTCCTAGAACTGTATTTTCATAATAACAGTAATTTTATATATTAATAAAATAATGATAGTAGTAATGATGATAATGATTACAAGAGCCTGTAGGCATATTCAGGGGCTCAGATCCATCCCTCAAGTCACCCTGTTACAAGTCTAAGCTTGTACTTCTTACCACATGACAGGCTAATAAACTGAGAGAAGAATCATTGGGGCAAGGAATGGCAACTTTATTTGGAAAGCCAGCAGGCTTAGAAGATGGTAGACTAGTGTCCCAAAGAACCATCTTCCCTGGGGGGGATGCTAGTTTATTCTATAGAACAAAGAGGGAGAGGTAAGGATGTAAAGTGAACAAGGTGATGTCGTTTAGTCAGTCATGACTGACTCTTCTGAGAGCCAATGGACTGTAGCCAGCCATGATTCCTGCTCCATGGGATTTCCCAGGCAAGAATACTGGAGTAGGTTGCCATTTCCTCCTCAATCATCCTGACCCAGGGATTGAACCCAGGTCTCCTGCATTGCAGGCAGATTCTTTTCCACTGAGCCAGGAAAGCCTCCCCAAAAGTGATAAGTTATTTTAACTATTTCCTGGTTCCAGCCAGACTCCAGAGGAGATATGTTCATTTCTTCCTGCAGCCATTCACAGGTAAGCCTGATCAGGAAGTTTCCTGTGAGCTAAACAAAGGTATTTTATTTTATTTATTTATTTTTGGCTACACATCATGGCACGTGGGATCTTAGTTCCTCGACCAGGGATCAAACCCTCGCCCCTTGCATTGGAAACACAGAGTTTTAAACACTGAACCACCAGGGAATTCCCTAAACAAAGGTATTTTTAGCTTAATGTTCAGGCATAGGAAACAAGGTTCCTGGAGATTGGCCATTATGCATACTTTAAACCACAGGCAACATTCCTTTAGAAGCAATAAAACAAGAAGGTTAAAGTAAAAGAAACAGATCCAATATGGAGTCAGATTTGTTCTTCCCAATTACAGCTTCCCCACCTCTGGCCATCCCTATCTCTGGATCCCAGCATGCACTGCAGCCAGACCAACAGGGGTTGTCCTAGAAGATGGCTCTTATTGACTCTGATCATCTGGCAATTGTTTTAGCTGGACCAATAGGGAGAGGGAATTTAAGAAATCCTTGGGAAAGCTTGCCAGGATAAAAAGTAAATTTTTGTGGTAAGATCTGTTACAAGCAGTGGAGATTTTTGAAAACATATATATGTGGGGTGATGGGGAAGGGGGTGAGGAGAGGACGTGAGCTGTGAATATTCATTCCAACCTTGATTTGGCTACGGGGACCTGAATTTAGAGAGAGGAGGCAGAGAAATTGCAGATCGGAAAGTTTCCCGGGAGTGGCCACCCACAGTATTTATGGCTATCTGGAGTGACTGGCCTCATTGACTGTCATCAGGGGGAAAAAAATCTCCCTCTAGGGCAGGGGAGGGCGGGCGTCTCTCATGTGGAGTTTACTATTTACCTGTCTACACTGAAGAATAAGCACTCCTTTGTTCTGGCTTCCTTCTCAGCACTGCAGACAGAGGCAGCCCTCTCTCTTACTTCTTGTTTATTTATTTTTAAAGAGAGTGTCTCATTCTCTGGCTTCAGAGTTCCAGCGGTTGTCCAAGTGGCTGACTTGATTTCCAACCCAAGACAGTCAACGGACATAGTCATTTATTCATTCAACAGAGAATGATTAAATGTCCCTCTGTGGCAAACACAGTTTTTAGATTCTGAGAGTCTGACGGTGAAGAAGACAGGCAAGGTGTCTACCCTTAGGGGGCTTCCACTGTAATGGGGATTACAACTTTAGATGGTGTATGTACTACCTTTAAACCACTTTGGGAATTGTTTGTTACACAGTGATGCTAACTTACATGCTAATAAGTCAATGTGGTGCGATAGTGATTTTTGTGAAGGTATGTGAGGAGGCGAGGGCTTCTCAGGTGATTCAGTGGTAAAGAATCTTCTTGCCAATGCAGGAGACTCAGGTTCGATCCCCAGGTTGGGAAGATCCTCTGAAGGAGGAAATGGCAACCGGCTCCAGTATTCTTACCGGGAAAATCCCATGGACAGGGGATCCTGGAGGGCTACAGTCCATGGGATTGCAAAGAGTTGGACACAACTGAGCAACTGAGCACGCACACACACACACACACACGTGAGGGAAAACTTCCGTAAATTAGGTGAAGTCTGGTAAGGCTTCTCAGAAGTGACATTTGGACCAAAGTTTGAATGACAAGCAGGAAATCACACAAGGAACGCAAGTACAAACATCTTAAGGTGAGAACTGTGGAAGAGCATGACTGGAAAGGGCTTCCCAGGGGTCCTAGTGGTAAAGAACCTGCCTGCCAATGCAGGAGATGCAAGAGACACGGGTTTGATCCCTGGTTGGGAAGGTCCCCTGGAGGAGGAAATGGTAACCAGTATTCTTGCCTGGGAAATCACATGGACAGAGGAGCCTGGTGGGCTATAGTCCACAGGGTCAAAAAAGAGTTGGACATGACTGAATCGACTTAGCTCAGCACAGCATATGGCTGAAAAAGACCAAAATGAACACAGAAATGTGCCAGTCCTTAAGCTAGGGGTGGGGTGGTGGATAAATCACCATTCATTCCATTTTTATGTATACTTTTTCATTTATCTGACTTCCCTGGTGGCTCAGACGGTAAAGCATCTGCCTATACATGGGAGACCCGGGTTCCATCCCTGGGTGGGGAAGATCCTCTGGAGAAGGAAATGGCACCCCACTCCAGTACTCTTGCCTGGAAAATCCCATGGACGGAGGAGCCTGGTAGGCTGCAGTCCATGGAGTCGCAAAGAATCGGACACGACTGAGCAACTTCACACACAAGTACTTGATAATGACAGTTCTCTAGAATTATGAGAATAATTATTTAAATAAAGAAGATGGCATATATTTATTTGGTTAAATATTTCAACAAAACAAGGAGAGGTGGGGTGTCTCTTTCTAACCAGTTAACAATATGAATTTCACTTTTAAAAGTTGTCATACTGGAGCTTCCCTGGTGGTCCAACGGCTAAGAATCTGCCTTGCAATGCAAGGGACACCAGTTGATGTCTAGTCTGGAAAGATCCCACATGTCTCAGGACAACTAAGCCGTGCGCCACGACTACTGAGCCCTCGCACCTAGAACCTGTGCTCGGAAACAAGAGAAGCCACCGCAACGAGAAGCCCACGCACCGCAACTAGAGAGCAGCCCTCGCTTGACGCAACTAGAGAAAGCCCAAGTGCAGCACTGAATACCCACTTCAGCCAAAACTAAATAAACAAATAAGTCTTTAAAAAAAAAAAAAAAGGCAAGAAAGTTGTAGCACTGAAGTAGGAAACAGATGGGCCCCCGGGCTGGACACCGTGCTTGTCAAGTGGAGTAAAATCGAAGCTTTGTCACCCAGACACTCCAAGGACAAAGCAGGAGACAGAAGCCGAGCTCTGCTGAAGTAAGGAGACAAGATGACCACTCCTGAGGTCAAGGAAGACTTCCCTGTCTACGCAGGAAGTCTCCTTGGGGGTCAAAAAGGCAGGGGGGCTCCAACCTAAATCAAGTGTGGACGTGCACCCACAGCATGTGCGTGACTTTCAGTCATGTCCAACCCTTTGGATCTGTGGTGGGATCCATCTTGGAGAAAAGTTGCTCACGCATCTTGGGGAGAGTCCTGAGACCACGCAGGTGTGACGAGAGAAACAAGATAATTGGTCAAATGTAAACAAAG
Organism: Bos indicus; assembly: GCF_029378745.1. Classification (NCBI taxonomy): domain Eukaryota; kingdom Metazoa; phylum Chordata; class Mammalia; order Artiodactyla; family Bovidae; genus Bos; species Bos indicus. The sequence goes on from NC_091777.1 coordinate 54,186,263, forward strand.
ACCAGGAAGGATTGTCCTGTATGCTGCTGCTATTGCTAAGTCACTTCAATTGTGTCCAACTCTGTACGACCCCATGGACGGCAGCCTACCAGGCTCCCCTGTCCCTGGGATTCTCCAGGCAAGAACACTGGAGTGGGTTGCCATTGCCTTCTTCAATGCATGAAAGTGAAAAGTGAAAGTGAAGTCGCTCAGTCATGTCTGACTCTCAGCGACCCCATGGACTGCAGCCCACCAGGCTCCTCCATCCATGGGATTTTCCAGGCAAGAGTATTGGAGTGGGGTGCCATTGCCTTCTCTGATGAGGGATTTAAATCACCCCTTCACTGCGCACCTCCTCATTCAGGAAGCCCACACACCTCTCTGGGTGTGTATTTCTGCCCTGCTTCTGACTTAAATAAATAAACTGCTTCTCTATGTGCTCTCCTATATGTTGTGCTGTGTTACCGTGTCTGTAATAATAAACTTTGTACCTGTTTGCAATTTTTGCCTCCTTGAAACATTTTTGCTTTCAAACAGGGTAAGAATTGGGGAACTTTGCTTCTAGCCTCTAGCCCCCTGGTGGACTGGCCGGCTAGGTTCAATCTCTGGAAATAAGCTCCTGCTTCAAGACTACTGTCTCTCTGATAAACAGTACAAGATATTTTTTGATATTTTATTTTCTATTTTATGAGTCAGGATCAAAACAATAAAATCCTATGGGAATGACTTTTATTCTTTCTGTAAACCATTTTAGCAAAAAACAACCACAAAAAAAGAAAATACCAAAGACAGAAGGCGTTTGCTTTCATTAACTTTTTTTTTTTTTTTTTTTCATTTTGGAAACTTTAAAATGAAAACAACAGCAGAAAGAATAGTGTAATGACCTCCATCTATAACAAAGGGTTTCAAGGTCAATTCTCAGCCAGTTTGTTCCATCTATCCCCCTCCCCTCCTGTTTTTTTTCCTGGAGTATTTTAACAATACTTTTAAAAAAATAAATAAATTATTGGTATTTGAAAACGGTCTGTGGGTTTTGTTTGTTTGGGCCCTGCTGTGAGGCTGGTGGGATCTTAGTGCCCACCCAGCCCTCTGCAGTGAAAGCACAGTGTCGTAGCCACTGGACCGCCAGGGACTTCCCTAGGATCTGTGTATTTTTAATGATTACATGAGCTGGAGAAATATGTGTAGAGACTCACATCAGATGCTGAGGCTGGCAGTCTGGAGGTTAGCGATGAGGGGGGAAAGCCATGTCCTGGGACATTTAGAAAGTACAAACTGAAGAAACTCTGGAGCAAGAAGGAGCTCTCACAGCACAAACTGGCTAGAACCAGTCAGATGAGTCACAGAACCACCAGGGTGGGTTACTACAACTTACTTGGGAGGGGAAATCTGGGTGGAAGCCCAGATCCCCCGGGACCTTAGTATTTATGGAAATTCTGTGGGTTCTCATCCAAAATACACAGGAAAACAAAATAAAAACCTTAAGGTGAGAAGGAGAAGAGGATGCCAAGGTAACTCTAAAGTGCAGAGATGGGTGAAAGGGTCGGGGCTGCAGGGACCCATCGTTGTGGAAACTGCAGTTGGAAGTGTTGTCATGGAAACCACAGCCAGGACTCCTACCAAGGGTGCTTCAGAACTATTTTTAGATCCACTGATAATTGTGGGTGGTTCACTGATGGGAGAAGGGGCAGGCGGCTGACTTCTCTTACACACACACACACACACACACACACATACATGCCTATATACATACATACAAATACACATTTATAATTATATGAATTATATATTATATATGTAATCACAAATAAATATTTGTATGTTCATACATATATATAAAACAAATTTAAAATTGTCTCTCAAATATTTTGGAATGCTTAACTCAGAATCTTCTTTTCTGATTGAACCCTGATTGAAACACTTATAGGCATCCGTGCAGTGAAGACTTAACAGATCTGGGTTGCTCAAACTCTGTACCTTTTATTTTTTTATTTTTTGTTCTTGCCCACACTGCATGGCATGTGGGATCTTAGTTCCCCTACCAGGGATTGAACCCATACCCCCTGCAGTGGCAGCCTGGAGTCCTAACGACTGGACCACTAGGGTAGTCCCCAAACCCTGTCTATTTTAAAGAACCAACTTAGCCCTTCTGTGACTCCTGGGTAACTGCTAAGCCTTACAGGATCCTGTACTAAAATGTGAGTGACGGTCGTGGCCTTGGGCCTTGCGGTATCTCTTCGATTTCTGAAGGTACCGAAGGCTGAGTAACTAAGGTCAACCACAAGTATGCTCCATGCAAGTGGACTCAGAAAAAAAAAAAAATCCTGGACACTAAGGCGCAGGTGAGCTTCCCTGGTTAATACTCTGTACGTGTTGTCACACGTTGCTGGGAAAAGTAAGCCCGTCCATACAACTCTCTCCCAGACTGCCCTTTTCTTTTCCCTTTGCTGATCTTAAGCAGTATCCGTTTCCTGTAATAAACTATAATTGCGAATAAAGAATCCGCTTGCCAAGTAGGACACTCAGGTTCGATCCCTGAGTCTGGAAGATCCCCTGGAGGAGGGCATGGCAACCCACTCCAGTATTCTTGCCTGGAAAATGCCATGGACAGAGGAGCCTGGCAGGCTACAGTCCGTGGGGTCTCAACAGTGTCAGACACGACTTGGCGACTAAACAACACCACCGTAACTGTGAACACTATGATGTTTCTGAGTCCCAGGAAAACTCTCAGCAAATCATTGAACCTGGAATCAATGATATTCCTAGTGTGAAGAAGAGCAAGGAACTCAGAGAGCTCAAATTATTAGTCTAATACCGAGCAGTTAGGAAGCCTCATTGCTAGCTGTATCACTGAGGGCCTGACAGGAAAACCCAAACTGAGTCACTGAGGAGCATTTCATTAATTATTAATAAAGGTGTTCAAAACAAAACAAAAGGGGTTGCCTGAAGGCAGGAGGTTGAAGAAACCGGCAAGGAAATGTGAAGCCCTATCCCCAGGCTTGGAGGGGAAGCGGGGGAAGTCAAGACATTTCTAGAAACTTCTGGATATTGCAGGAACAAGAAAATGTAGCTGAGTCGGCCAGAAAAAAAAAGAAAAGAAAATGTAGCTGAGACGGCTCTCAACAAAAACTGTGGCTTTTGTTGGGGAAACTCAGAGGGCTTGAAGGCGCTCTCTCCTCTGGCCTTACGCTTTCTGATGTCTCCTAAGGGTCCTGTTGGCTGAACCCAACAGGAAGGAGGAGAATAAGAGGGGTAGTTGGCACAGCCACGGAAGTCAGCGCCCCCAACCCCCATCCTGGAGGCCCACATTTTGAGTAGAGAAGGGTTGAAAGACTGGGTCAGGAGGGGCTATCGGAGAACATGCAAATCCCTGGCTCGGTCAATAGGTTAACAGTCGCGTTCCCAGCCGCTCTTCAGGCCCAGTTGCGTAGCCCACGCGCTCGGAAGCAACCACCGGTTGCCATGGAGACCGCGGGCAGATGGCGGGAGCAAGTGCGCAAGCGCGCACTGAGATGCCTGCCTCGGCTCCGCGCGGTTGCTGGGACCTAGCCGAGGTGCCCGGAGTCCTAGGAGGGGCGGACGCTGGCGTCCCGGCCCATTCGTCCAGAGCATCCGTGCTGGAGCGGCCCGAGCTGGCACCTGGCCAGCCCGGCGGCTTCTCTGTGGCTCTTCTGGGCGTTCAGAGGCGGGGCTGCCGTATCCCTGTCCCCAGGCCCGGTGGGAGGGGCTGAGCGCGGTTTTCGGCAGATTTCAGGACACGTGTGAGCACCCGGGGCCCGGTTTGGGGAGGAAGGCCCTGGGAAAGCGCGAGGCCTCTTGCAGGCCCACCTTGGAGGGGGCAGCTGAGATCTCTGAGCCTGGCCGTGTTTATCGGCTCTCTGACCGCCCTCTCCTGTCATCTTTCAGGATTGCTGCTGAGGGACCGCTGCAGGCTCGGTCCGCCTCGTAGACGCTTCAGCACACCTGGGAATCGAGCCCCGCGGTGTCCATGACCATGGCAGCGAACCTTTTGGAGGACTGGTGCCGGGGGATGGAAGCGGACATCCACAGGTCCCTGTTGGTCACGGGCATTCCAGAGGACTGTGGCCAAGCGGAAATCGAGGAGACCTTGAATGGGGTCCTCTCCCCGCTGGGCCCGTACTCCGTGCTCAACAAGATTTTTTTGAGGCAAGAAAATGCCAAAGCTGCCCTCGTTGAGGTCGGGGAGGGTGTGAATCTGAGGGCCATACCCCGAGAGTTCCCAGGAAGGGGGGGCATCTGGAGAGTGGTCTGTAGGGACCCCACCCAGGATGCTGAGTTCTTAAAAAACCTGAATGAATTCTTGGACGCGGAGGAGCGCACCTTGGAGGATGTGGTGCACCTGCTTGAACTCAGGGCCTCACCACCCAAGACCCAGAATCGGTCCACCGAGAACTGGGCAGAAGCTTTGGGCGTGCTTCTGGGGGCTGTGGTGCAAATCATCTACTATATGGATGCCGAAATGCTCAGCCAGGAGGAAGCTAGGGCACAAGATCTTGCCAAAGCCCAAGCGGTAGCATCCTTGGCTTCAGCAGCAGGGAGGAAGGTCAAGAAGGAGCCAGGGAGGGCTGCAGAGAGGGGCTCTGCCTTGAAGATGGAGAACCCGGATGGCTGGAATGACGTGGCAGATGGGGGTGACGGTCCTAAACCTTTGGTTCGAAAGGCTGGAGCTCTTACTCACTCCAGGAGGAAGAAGCAGAAAAAAACTCCCAAGCAGGAACCAGTGCCCTGGAAGAAATCCCAAGGCAGCCATTCCCACAGCTCAGCCTCCTTGAAGCATCCTGAAGCTGATGATGGTAAAAATAGGGAGAGGTTAGAACATGTCAGGAACAACAAAAAGCCATGTGTGAAGCAGGAGGGGTCGGCTTTGAAGAAGGCCCCAGTAAAATGTGCCTGGAAGTTTCCCAGCAACGTGCCTCATGTAGCTGCAAGCCGGGGAGTTGCCTCTGAGTCAGACCAAGATGGTGGTCTGGAGGGACCTCCGAAGAAGAAGGCCATGGGCTGGGTCTCGGCAAAGAGCCCTGCCTACAAGAGGAAGAAAAAGGTGAGCTTGGGCCCTGTCTCGTATGTCCTTGTCAATTCGGAAGACCCCAGGAAGAAGCCAGAGGTTTCAAAGAAAGGGCCAGGCTCCGGCCAGGATGCACCGGACCAGAAGGCCCCTGGGGTCCCCCAGGCCCATGAGTCACCAACCTCAGCCTCACAGGGTCCAGAGGCCAAGCCACAGAGCCCTCTGCATGCCTCCAGTGGTGAGAACGATGGCAGAAGTCATTTGGGTTGTGTCAACAAGTGGATGGAGGGGGAGGAGCAGCAGGGGAAGGCGGGGGCACAGGAACCCAAGTGGGCAGAGAGTCAGATGGTGGGTGAGGAGCCCAGTGCAGTTTAGGAAGCAGGTGAGCCACCAATTGAGGCCTCAGAGGCCGAGAGCCCTGACCCCCCTCCTAGGAGCCCCTGAAGGCCCACACCTGGGGACACCTGTGGAGACAGGAGGTCGGCGCAAACCCACTCAGCCATCCCTAGTAGATGAGTGTGTCTCCGTGGCATTCTCCAGTCATCTCTCCCTTCGTCTGACCCATCTCCCTCAATAAGGGTGGCACTGTTTGAGGTCATGTTTGTCAGAGTAGGAGGCCTTGAGGCTGGAGTTTTCTGGAGGCCTGGTTGGGAGATCAACATGTTCAAAGACTTAGAAAGTCTCAGGAAGTGAAAAATCTTTCCCAACACACCCTGCTTCTCCTCTTGAGCTTTTCTGACTTATCCACAGAACACAGGGGGGACCATCTGCACTTGAGCAGTTGAAGAAGAAAGAGGCTCCAAGTCGGGAACAAAGTTGCTCTTGTTGACCTTTGAATGTTTTAGGAGCTCACTTTGTAGAGATTCGACTCTCAGAGGTAAATGCTGTGTAAGGTCTTAGGTGGAAGGAGTTAGGGAGGGAGACATAGCCCCGTGCTTTTTTTCCCTCAGCTGGGCCTGCTTTTTCACCTCCTCCTAGACACAGCCTCAGAGGATGGAGAGTCACAAAGTACATTGGAAAAGTTCTAGAACATTCACTGTGACTCACAGGCTGGTTCACTGTTATGGTCGCTTATGTTTGGCCTTTCTCCCCCATTCCCTGCTTCCTTTTCTGGATGGTGAGCCAACCTCTCTCTTCAGGGCCTGGCGAGGTAAAGAGGTCGGCAGCCCTTTGCTCCCTTATATCCTCTCTGCTTTGACCACCGGGTAGGTTAAGTCAGGAGCGTCCCTGCAGACCTCACTTCCTCCCACTACTTCTCAGTGTCCATCCTCCAGTTCTCTAACTGGAAGGTGGTAAGGTCCCTACCCACTTACGCCTTGAAGTGTTTGCTTTAAGGTTCTGTTACTAAAACTGGTACTTGGATTCCCATGTGGGTGAAACCCTTGCAGGAAACCTGCAGCCAGAAAAGAGTGATGGAGAGGGCAGGACTCTGCCATTCCTGGGTCCCCTGGCTCTACTTCCATCCCATGCCCCCCCAGACTCTCTTTGAGGCTGAAGACCAAATCTCCCATTATAGGAAGAGACGGGAAAATATTCTTTAAAAATTGGCTGATCGTTTGTACCCTCTGAATAGACCAGAATACCTTGTCTCCTTGTGTGCAGGAGGAGGGGGAGGGCCAGGTTATCCGAGCTCAATGATTTCCAGACAGTATCCTGGAGAAGCCCAAGGTATGCTCAAAGAAGTAATCCGAATCTACTTTTTCACATATTTATTTTTAAAAAAGTGACTATTTGAATGTATCATAAGCCAAACAAGTCACACCAGAGACTATCAAAATATTACCTTTTGTGCATCAGTGTTTTGGTACAGGTATCCATTTTGTTGATTTCACTATTTGCGTATAATCTAATTTTCTTGTAAATGCAGCTGATAGGAAAGGTTCCAAGTGGGAGGAGTTGGTCCTGCAAATGCCCTATCATCAAACAAACACTCTGAAAGAAGTTTCCCTTGGTAATCCACATGTTATTGTCCTACTGTGATGCTGCCTTGTTTGACGGCAAAACGTATCAACACGGCTCACAGTAATTCATATTCTGTTAGAGTTTTGTGGACTATCTTGTGACTTAACTAAAGGATGTGAACAGTTGCTAGATGTTGTTAGTGATTCACCAGATTTCTCGTGGCAGTTCATTTCAAAATTCTGGATGAGTCTGAGGGTGCAGGAAAAAAGGAAACGGTTTCCGTTTGCAGCTCTTCATCTGTGTGTATCACAGTTATCCTTGGGTCGAAGCAAAACAAAACATGGGAGTGAACTGGCCTTTCAAGCTTGTGGCTCTACAGCTCCTGATTTCAAAATCAGGTCCATTAGGGCTTCATTGTGTGAACAAACTGACACCATGATTAGTACATGTAGATGTACATGTCATCAAATAAAAGTTTAGCAAACTAAGTGATTGTTGAGTCTCTTATAGATGCCAGTGGCATGAACTGTTTCATTTGAGGAAAGAGTTCCCCCCACACTGAACGACCACACACTGTCCTAGACTCCCAGCCTGGGGCGTGTGCATGCTAAGTAGCTCCAGTTGTATTTGAGTCTTTGCAACCCTATGGACTGTAATCCTCCAGACTCCTCTGTCCATGGGATTCTCCAGCTAAGAATACTAGAGTGGGTTGCCATGCCCTCCTCCGGATCTTCCCACCCAGGGACTGAACCCTCATCTCTTACAGCTCTTGCGTTGCAGGCCAGTTCTTCACCACTCGTGCCACCTGGGAAGCCCCAGCACGAGCTCTTGTCAAACCTGGGTTCAAGCTGGAAGAATCATCGATTTTCCATGAGAGAAAGTCATCAAGATATCTGTCCCCATTGCTATATGACCTGCCACCAATGTGAAAACTACCCCCCTACCCCAGATCCTGGGGTTTCTAGAAGTTTCTAGGACAGGTAACTGGTGGTGTGGATTACCTGAAAGGGCGAGTTTACTTTTAAAAGCAGCTACCCATCTATGGGGTTGCACAGAGTCGGACACGACTGAAGCAACTTAGCAGCAGCAGCAGAAGATGAAAACCCTGTCTTCCCCTCAGACAGAAATTGAGGTTTTCTCCAGCGAAAAATCAAGTTAAATTTCCTTCCGCCAAAGCCCCTCCCCTGTTAGGGACCCCTGAACCATGGTGACCACTGTGCCAGAGTCACGTGATGCCCTGGGGACCAAAGGGAAGCTGGACTCTGAGGACAGGGGAGCTAATTACACCCTGGGGTGTGAGCACAAAAAGACCCCAGTCAGAGGTTAATTTATTGGGTCCTCGCCTCTGCCCCTCCAGGGGGAAAGCCGGATTTGGCCAAGATCTTTAAGTACCTCCCAGGAGCAGTCACTCTCTCCGGTTAGACCCAATCCACCAGGAAAGACTGGTAGTGGGGGGAACGTGACCCGAGGTGGGGGAAGACCCAGGGGTGGGGTTCCATGGGGCACAGGGGAAGTCTCCAAGGAAGCCTCTCAGACTGTCTCTGGGATGGGGCAGTGTTCTGTTTGTGGTGTACCTTGGAGCAAGGCCCGGCCAGAGGTGCCTCCTGGGCAAGGGGGTGGGGGTGGGGCGATGCTGGGAAGAACGGCTTGTGTACAGCCAGGAGGGACAGAAGGTATAGTTGGGTCATCCATCCATGTCTCTGTTTAGCCAAAATTTATTGCTCATCTACCTTGAGACAGCCAGGAACAAGACAGACCCCACGGACTGCAGCACGCCAGGCTTTCCTGTCCTTCGCTATCTCCCAGAATTTGCTTAAACTCATGTCCGTTGAATCAGTGATGCCATCCAACCATCTCATCCTCTGTTGCCCCCTTCTTCTCCTGCCTTCAATCTTTCCCAGCATCAGGGTCTTTTCCAATGACCGACTCTTCACATGAGGTGACCAAAGTATTGGAGCTTCAGCTTCAGCATCAGTCCTTCCAATAAATATTCAGGACTGATTTCCTTTAGGATGGACTGGTTCGATTTCTTTGGTGTCCAAGGGACTCTCAAGAGTCTCCTCCTCCACCACAGTTCAAAACCATCAGTTCTTCAGCACTCAGCCTTCTTTATGGTCCAACTCTCAAATCCGTACATGACTACTGGAAAACTGAAAGTAACACAATATTGTAAATCAATTATGCTCTTTAATTTAAAAAAAAAGAAAGAAATAGACCAACAAAACAGTGGGACAGAATAATGAGTCCAGAAGTAGAAATTTATTTTGAGTTAGCAGGGGAGAAAGAGGATTTTCTAAGCATAGCTAGTGTTAGGAAAACTGGACGGCCATTTGGAATAAAGGACTAAAGTTCTTTACTAAAGCAGAGTTCTCTACTTCCTGCTTTGTATGCCATTACCTTTCAAAAGGATCACAGTTGTACACTTAAAAACAAATTAATAAGTGTTTAGATAAAAAGAGAAGTAATTGTTCTTTAGTCGCTCAGTTGTGTCTGACTCTTTTGCACAACCCCTTGAACCATAGCCTGCCAGGCTCCTCTGTCCATGCGATTTCCCAGGCAAAAATACTGGAGTGGGTTGCCATTTCCTTCTCCAGGGGATCTTCCCGACCCAGGGATCAAACCTACATCTCCTGCATTGTAAGCGGATTCTTTACCGTTGAGCCACCAGGGAAGCCACAATATCTTCAGTTCAGTTCAGTCACTCAGTCATGTCCGACGCTTTGCGACCCCATGAATCGCAGCATGCCAGGCCTCCCTGTCCATCACCAACTCCGGGAGTTGATTCAAACTCATGTCCATCCAGCCATCTCATCCTCTGTTATCCTGCCCCCAATCCCTCCCAGCATCAGAGTCTTTTCCAATGAGTCAACTCTTCACATGAGCTGGAGCCTCAGCTTTAGCATCATTCCTTCCAAAGAACACCCAGGACTGATCTCCTTTAGAATGGACTGGTTGGATCTCCTTGCAGTCCAAGGGACTCTCAAGAATCTTCTCGAACACCACAGTTCAAAAGCATCAATTCTCTGGTGCTCAGCTTTCTTCACAGTCTAACTCTCACATCCATATATGACCACTGGAAAAACCATAGCCTTGAGTAGATATACCTTTGTTGGCAAAGTAATGTCTCTGCTTTTCAATATGCTATCTAAGTTGGTCATAACTTTCCTTCCAAGGAGTAAGCGTCTTTTAATTTCATGGCTGCAGTCACCATCTGCAGTGATTTTGGAGCCCAGAAAAATAAAGTCTGACACTGTTTCCACTGTTTCCCCATCTATTTCCCATGAAGTGATGGGACCGGATGCCATGATCTTCATTTTCTGAATGTTGAGCTTTAATTCAACTTTTTCACTCTCCTCTTTCACTTTCATCAAGAGGCTTTTGAGTTCCTCTTCACTTTCTGCCATAAGGGTGGTGTTATCTGCATATCTGAGGTTATTGATATTTCTCCCTGCAATCTTGATTCCAGCTTGTGCTTCTTCCAGCCCAGCGTTTCTCATGAGGTACCCTGCATATTGTACTCTGCACAATATCTTATTTAAGCCTAAAAAAAATAATAATAATGAGGAGGGAGGTGCTATTACGTTCCTCCCCATTTTTATAGACGAGGAAACATCATCTAGAGGAGGGAGGTGCTATTACGTTCCTCCCCATGTTTATAGACGAGGAAACATCATCTAGAGGTCAATAACCAGGCTAAGTTCACCGCACTGGCACGTGACACAGCCCAGGTTTGGAGCCCTGGCTTCCGAGATAGGCTGTTACCCAAGATACCAGCCTGCTCCCCTACCTCTTCCATGCATGATTAAAATAAGTGCAAAGCCAAACAGTCATGCGATCCCCTCATTCACATAACAACTGGGCAATAATGCAAAAGCTTAGGGATGCCCAGTGCTGGAGAGGGTTTGGGGGAGCAGGCTACCGGCTGTTCCTTGTTTGTTTGTTTTTTTAATGAGAATAGCATGATGCATTCAAAGTGCTGAAAGGGAAAAACCTGCAACTTAGCAGACTCTACCCAAATGTTCTTAATAGGCATGGAAATCAGTACATCCTCCTGAGAGTGACATGGTTCTGGCCATCAGTTTAAAATACACTCATCAAACTGTCCTGAGGGATGCCAGGACTGCTGATTATAGCGCTTTTGTAAAAGGGAGGTGGAAACTGGAAATAGTCTTCCAAAGATTTATGTGACACCATAGAAAAGAGCACTGTGCGGTTGTCAAGGTAAAATGGATCTCTGAGCGCTGATTGTCAGGCCATATTATTAAAACCTTTTTCTTGAAAGGTAGGTGTATCATACGTGTTCAGCTGGATCCATTTTCACAAATGGAATCCACCTGTGCAGCCTCCTAAACGCCTAAGGCTCCCCCCAACCAAACTCTATTCTGCACCCTGCCCATCCCCTGCCCATCCCCTTCCCCATCCGCCTTGCAGAAGTTTCATCCAAGCCATATTATTCAGTGAATAAACCGTGCTGCCAAAAAAAAAAAAGATGCATTATGATCTCTTTTGTTGAATATTTTATAAGAAGAAATAAACATACATTTTTATGTTAATAAATGCATACAAATATATTTGTTTTAGGAAGTTACAGGTACATATATTTATTTGATAGTGATGACCCTTAGAATGGGAATGGGGCTTCCCCAATGCCTCAGCTGGTAATGAAGCCACCTGCAATGCAAGAGACACAGGAGACGTGGGTTCAACTTCTGGGTCGAGAAGATCCCCTGGAAGAGGAAATGGCAACCCACTCCACTATTCTTTCCTGGAAAATTCCATGGACAGAGGAGCCTGGCGGATTATAGTCCATAGGATCGAAAGAGTCAGACGTGACTGAGTGACTAAGCTTGCACGCTCACCCTTAGAGCTTGGGACTGGGTGGAGGGCACTAGGGGGCTTTTCAGCTGTCCATACTTTATTTTGACTGCTTGTACTTTGTCAGTTTCTAACCATGCACTCATATTGGATGTTTTGTTTGTTTGGCTGGACCTGCAGCTTGAGGGATCTTAGATCCCCAATCAGGGATCAAACCCATGCCACCTGCAGTATAAGCTCGGGAGTCCTAACCACTAGGCTACCAGGGAAGTCCCATAATGGGTGTTTTTTTAAGTAGTCAATATTCAGTCATAAAATGATGTGAAGTGCTGATATACACTACATGTGGCGGAACCTCAATGCAGGAGACCTCGGTTCAATTCCTGGGTCAGGAAGATCCCCTGGAGAAGGGATAGGCTACCCACTCCAGTATTCTTGGCCTTCCCTTGTGGCTCAGCTGGTAAAGAATCCACCTGCCATACAGGAGACCTGGGTTCGATCCCTGGGTTGGGAAGATCCCCTGGAGAAGGGAAAGTAAGAGAAGCCAGGCACAAAAGGCCACATATTGTGTGATTCTATTTATATGAAATGTCCAGAACTGGGAAATCTGTAGAGACAGAAAGTAGATAGTGGTCGTCAGGGCTGCAGGGAGGGTGAACGGGTTCCTCTAAGACTGTCACATTTCTACTGCTTAATGAGTTCAGGGTTTCCTTTTGGGGTGATGAAAATATTCTGGATCTAGATAGAGGTGGTGGTTGCCCCAAACTGTGATTGCTAAATGCCAATGAACTGGACACTTTAAAATGGTTAATTTTATGTCTTGTGAATTTCAATGCTATTTTAAAAAATTGTAGTAAAAAAACTCTAGATCATGGACCTTTTCAGGGGGAGGTGATACTATAGACATTCTCCTTTATACTTTTCCCTATATTAAAAAAGCCACAAGGGACTTCTTTGGCAATCCAGTGGTTAGGACTCCGCCCTTCCAGTGCAGAGGGCACGGGTTCCCTCCCTGGTCAGGGAAATAAGATCCCACATGCCTCAGGGTGAAGCCTCTCACCCCCTAAAAAAAGCCACGAAGCCAAATGCTGTCGTTGGCTGCAGACACCACATCATCTCTGGCTGCCGAGTAAACGAGCCGTGCTGCAGATCTTGGAAGAGAGCTTTTGCTGTCCTCTTTTGATGTATATTTGAGTTGTTGTTTTTTTTTTCTTTTTCATCAACGTGTTTTCAGTTGGAAAGTTTTTAAGCTTCCCAAGGGTCAGTTTTTAAAATTCCAGCCTGGGCTCTTCTACTCTTGCAAAACTGGAAAAGCAAGAGGGTTTGCAGAGAGTACAAGTCTGGTCAGCTCAAGTAAAGTAAAGCCCTGGGGCCCTCACCTCAGTGGGAATGGTGTGGAACATTGGTCAATGTGTAGCTAATGTCAGAGATTAAGGCCTGCTCTCAGGCTCCAGGCTTGTTCTGGGTGTTTCCCCTGTGACTTTCACACTTGATAAGAAATGTGAGTACTTACAGAACGTTCAAGGGCAAATCTCTGAAGCAAAACTTTCCCTCCCACTGTTTTTCCATGATTCTGTACGCCCTTAACTGAAGCATTTCCTATGAGGGCAGGCTGGCTGTTTTTAAAACTGTCAACATGTAGGAATAGGGAGGGAAACATCCAAAATAAACATGCAGAAAACAGAGAGATAGGTCAGTCGTGCAAGAGGCCTGGCTGCAGGACTATTTATCTGATAAATATTAAACTGTATGATGAGCCTGCGATAATAACAATAGTTCGGTACAGACTGAAGAAACAGCGACCAAAATCTACAAAGAGTGAAGTACAGGTGGAGTTTCAAACTGGCATGGGAAAGAGGAATTATGCAGAAAGTGGTCTTGGGACAATAGGTAACTGGGGAAAAAAACAGCTCACTCCTGATATCAAAATAAATTCCAGACGGATCAAACGTAGAAAATAAAATTGCAAAAGTTGCAGAGGGAAAGTTGGGTGGATCACTGATCATCTGGAAGGGAGGAAGCTTTCCTTTTATAAAATTATTTTACAATGTTGTGTTAATTTCTGCTGTACAGTAAAGCCATTCAGACGTATATATTCTTTTTTAGTGTTCTTTTCCATCATGGTTTATCATAGGATACTGAATATAGTTCTCTGTGCCATACAGTAGGACCTTGTTGTTTATACAGTCCGTAAACAATAGCTTACATTTTCAAATCCCACCTCCCACTCCATTCCTCCCCTAGGCCCCTCTTCCTTGGCAATAACAAGCCTGAGTCTGTTTCATTGATAGGTTAATTTGTCATATTTTAGATTCCACATATAAGTGATATCATATGGTATTTGTCTTTCTCTTCCCAACTTATTTCACTTAGTATGAGCACTTTTCACTTTCATGCATTGGAGAAGGAAATGGCGCCCCACTCCAGTGCTGTTGCCTGGAGAATCCCAGGGACGGGGGAGCCTGGTGGGCTGCCGTCTATGGGGTCGCACAGAGTCGGACACAACTGAAGTGACTTAGCAGCAGCAGCAGCAGAGCATCTCTAGTTCCATCCATGTTGCTGCAGATGGCATTATTTCATCCTTTTTTATGGCTGAGTCGTATTCCATTATGTGTATCTTCTTGATCCAGTCATCTGTCAATGGACATTTAGGTGGCTTCTGTGTCTTGGCTATTGGAAATAGCGCTGCTGTGAACACTGGGGGCATATATCTTTTAGAATTAGAGTTTTCTCCAGATATATGCCCAGTAGTGGGATTGCTGAGTCATATGGTAATTGTATTTTTAGTTTTCTGAGGAACCTCCATACTGCTCTCCACAATGGCTGCACCAGTTTACATTCCCACAAACCATGTAGGAGGGTTCCCTTTTATCCACATTATCTGGAGGGGAGGAAGATTGTCAAAGCTGAGTGGACTTGCAAAGTGCAAAGATCTTATTTAAATGTAGGCAACCCTGAGACCCAGCAAGGGGCTCCAGTCTGCTGTAACCCAAAACCATCAAAGAAAGCCTGCTTCTTCACCACTGTGACTAACAGAAAAGTTAAAGTTTTTACCTGAGGGGAAAAAAAATAACATTAAGTCAAAAGGTAGTGACAAATTGGGAACAAATAGGGATTTTGTGCCTCCCTTTTCGTGCTCATTAAATGATCAAGAGAAAGAACAGATGAGAAAAATAGGCAAGAACCTCGAATTGGAAGTTTATTGAAAAACAAGTTTCCACAGTAAACGCATAAAAAGAGGCTTGACATCACACTTACAGAAAGAGTGCGTGCTTGATCAGTCGTGTCGGACTCTTGGCGACCCCATGGACTGTAGCCTGCCAGGCTCCTCCGTCCACGGGATTTCTCAGGCAAGAATACTGAAGTGGGTTGCCATTCCTTCCTCTAGGGGATCTTCCCGACCCAGGGATGGAATCTGCGTCTCTTGAGTCTCCTGTGGTAGCAGGTGGATTATTTACCACTGCGCCACATGGGAAGCCCAGCTAAAGAAACAGTCATGAGATAAGAATGGACTGAGATAAGGATGACCTGAGAGATCAATGGAATAGAGCCAAGAGCCTAGAAAACAACCAGGACCTTCCTTTGTCCATGAATCTGACTGAGAAACGTTCAAAATTGTGTAATGGCCAGTGCTGGCCAGGGTGTGATGAAACAGAGTCACTGTTAGTGGGAGTGTGAACTGGTTTAAAGGCCATTTGGCAATAGCTGTCAAATGTTCAAAATGACTTTTGTTTGGACTCCCAGGGAACCTGTTGCTAGCAGTTTTCTCCTGCAACGTAGTCTTAAATGAATCCCGTGGTAACTCCTTCAAGGGGGCTTCCCTGGTGGCTCAGACAGTAAAGAATCCACCTATAATGCAGGAGACCTTTTTTCATTCCCTGGGTCAGTAACATCCCCGGGAGGAGGGCATGGAAACCCACTCCAGAATTCTTGCCTGGGGAATCCCACGGACAGAGGAGCCTGGCGAACTACAGTCCAAGGGGTCACAAAGAATCGGACTCAACTGAGCAACTAACATTTTCACTTCCTACAAACTTTTTAGCATCACATTGGGTCATTTTCTAACAGACGAAACAGCCCAGAACTGAGGCTGGTTCGTGCAGGTGAGGAAAGTGCAGTTGGTATTAAGGAAGACCTGGTGGAAAGAAGGTTCCAGAACCTGTGTATAAAGCCACAACGGGGTGTAGACAACTGTGAGTTCCGCCAGCGTCACACATTTGCCCACTGGAAAAGTCCTCGTCTTCACGTGGTTGACAATGGCACTGACCTCGAACACACATAATCCATCACACCCTCAAAGGGTGGAACCTTGTGGGCAGGAAGTTTATGGAGAAATTCGGGGATGTGGTTGGTTGGACCAAAATGGAAGTGGGGTGGTGCGGAGAGCACACAAAACTGAGCCCCACTGTACTGAGCAATCGGTTTTTTAGAATAAAGTAAGTTCCCTATATACAAGCCTTCAAGTTGCAAACTTTCAAAGATGCGTGTCCCAACGTGTGTCCCGTCAGCGCCGGGTGTGTGTGAAATTGCTTCTCGCCCTCCGTCTCCTATTGCTGACGACCCTTCGGCTCTACCATCTCCCACCCCTCCTCCCTCCTCCCGTCAGTAACTCTTCTTGCTTGTTCATTCAACACTAGCACCTGTATGCCAGCTGCTGAACTGTACTATTGTACTTTTCAAGGTACTGTGCTGTAAGATTAAAAATGTTTTCTTTATTTTTGTGCTTTTTTAATGCCGCATTTGTGCCAAAGTATTATAAACCTATTATAGTATAGTACTATAGACTAGATTGTGTTAGTTGGGTACCTGGACTGTCTTTGTTGGACTTAAGAACTCGATCTCAGAATGGAACTTGTTCATATGTAGGGGACTTTCTGTATGTGTCCAGGGTCCTGGCTGTCATGGTGATTCCTCAGAGAAAGGCAACACTGTACTTAAAAATAAATAAATAAAAAGGTGAAATTACCCCCAAACCACATTTACAGATATTGCTAAGTTAACCAGATTTTTCAGCTGTTATTGGCAGCATTTCCTACCATTTTATGGACAAATATTTGCACTTCTTATAAAGCCTCTTTGTCTTGGAAGGTGTATCCCTGTGGATGCTGGTTAGTTTTTAAACACTTTTGGTCTGGGCAGGTCCGTGCCTGCAAAACTCCACCAACTATTTCCACAAAGCGCATGCCTTGTCACGCTCAACTCCAGGACAAGTAAACCTCAGGCACGGCCATCCTGGAGGAGGTTCCAATCCCTGAGTAATAATTCTATAAGAGCCAGTGAATGTGTAACCGCTGTCTCGTGATGGCATGCTGTGGGGGACATAAGCTGGGTGCCTCCCTGTGACTTTGACATTCAGGCTAAGCAATGTGAGCAGCTGAGATTCCTACTGACTCTAAAATGAAAGTTCCCCATTGTTCACCACCTGAAAATTGACATATGCTTGCTAGATAAACTGTCGAAAATTGTTACCGTACGAGAGTAACAGATAAGTTTTGAAGAGGCAAAATCTATGGCGGAGGCAAGATTAAGCCCTATCAGATAAGAAAATGCATCATCAATGGGTAATCATCCTAACCACTTGGGGCCCACAAGTACCAGATTTTCAGTTTTGAAGAAGGCAGTGTTGCGATTCAGCAGGCAAGATAAGGATCACATGTCCAAACCTTTCTTTGGAGACTGAAGGGATAAAAGCTAGATTTCTGTGTTCCTTTCACTGAAATCCAGATGGGTCCAAAATTGAAAGGCAAACCACGAAGACATGAAGCACTCCACGAAAAAAAAAAATGGTGAATCAAAGCATGCACTTAAAAGAAAACAAAACCAAACCAAACACGTACTTAGAAGTTGGTGGAATCTTTTTCTAAGCAGAAAAACAGAACTCAGAAACTATGAGGGGCAAACTTGATACATTTGAATTTTAAAGCTTGGATGCAATCAAAGAATCAAGAAGTCTAAAATGCTGACTGACAGACTGAATGCATAGATTGGAAATCATTCCATTGATGTGTTTTTTCTTCCTTCCTCCATTTCCAAAACTTATTCATTCCTGTATTTTTTTTTTTTTTTTTTTAACATTTTCATGGTTGTTAAATGAGCTGGTCTCAACTTGCTTTTCAACAATGTCCCAGCTCTGGTAACAATTTTCTTTGCTATTGTTGTTAACAATTTTTAAACAGCTGTCAGTTCTAATCTCTGTTATACAGACCCAGAAGGATTCAAAGTGGTGTGGTGGGGGGATTTTTTCTTTTTTAATTTCTGATCAAATTGTGAAACTCTTCTCATTTCTAATATTGGTAATGCAGATCCAGGAGGAGTCAAAATGGTGCAGTGGGGTGAGGTGTTTTTTTTTTTTTAGTTTCTGAGCAGAATTGTGCAACTTGTCATTTCTTACCACAAATGAGAAACTCACAAGCGAGATACTCTGAACTTGCCAACCCGAAGCCATCTAGAATAGAAAACCATTGTGCTCAAACTTGTTACCCGGGCATTTGTTACCAAGTTCTTAGGTCACAAGGCTGAATAAATCCTTAGCAGATGCTCTTGTCGGTTTTTGGAGCCTGAGGAATGTGAGAGGTGGCAGCTGCTGGATTAAACAATCTCACAGGCGCGGGTGTGCCAGTATGGGGCTGTTCCGACATGGCTGAAAGTGTTTTATTCAGTGACAGATTTACAAGAGCAATCAGAGATGCAGAAAAAGGAAGGGGGGGTGGGGGGAGAAAGAAAAGAGAATCACTGTGGCTGCTGCCAATAATATGGTCTTGGCTTCCAACACATTTTATTTTTAGGTTGTGGTGGTTTGGTTTTTATTTAATAAGGAACCATATAAAGAAGAAAATGAGAAACGACCCATTAACCCACTGCTGAAATAGCCCCTGTGGACTTTAAAAATAAGGTAAGCACAGTGTTAGACATTCAAGCAGAGCAAAATTGAAAATAGAAAGCACCCACCTCATCACCCTTCTCCTCTGCCTCTGCCGAAGCCTAAGACCATAGCATGTCCTCATTTTTCCTTCAAAAAGAGAAGAAATGTTTATGAATATCCCAGCACATCTCTCTATGTGTGTGCCTTGTGTACTGGTGTGTGTGTACACGCGTCTATGTCCATATGTCGTATGTACATGTGTGTAAGTGTGTGTATATTTTTGTGTGTATGTGTATATAGATGCATATGTATTTATGAGTATTCGTATGTACATGGTTGGATATGTACACGTGTATGTATGTGCCTATCTGTATGCATTTATGTTGGTGTGGTACATGTGTGTGTTTGTGTATGTGTGTGTGTGTGTGGTAACAGCAGAAGTAGCCAGACAAATGTCTTCGTGTATGCTTATATATCACACAGGATCTGTTAAGAAATATTAGCAGTTCCACTTTCCAGATGGACCCAGAATCCATCTACTTTTTTTTTTTACATTTACTTATTTGTTTGTTTATTTAGGCTGTGTTGAGTCTTTGTGACTCCAAGGCTCTAGAACACACAGGCTGAGCAGCTGCAGCACATGGACTCTAGCTGTGGCACACTGGCTTAGGTGTCCCTCTGTATGTGGGATCTTGGGGCTTCCCAGGTGGCGCTAGTGGTAAAGAACCCGCCTGCCCGGGTAAGAGACAGTAACAGACACAGGTTCCATCTTTGCATCAAGAAGATCCCCTGGAGGTGGGCATGGCAACCCACTCCAGTATTCTTGCCTGGAGAATGCCATGGACAGAGGAGCCTGGCGGGCTACAGTCCATGGGGTCACACGGAGCTGGACAAGACTGAAACGATTCAGCACACATGCAGATGTAGAATCTTAGTCCCCTGACCAGGAAATGAACTCAAGTCCCCTGCACTGGAAGGTGAATTCTTAACCACTGGACCATCAGGGAAATCCCTTTAACTTTTCATTATTATAATTAGAGAAATACTGAGAATGCCAGTAGTTTTACTGCATGCATGCCTGCTCAGTCGTGTCCTACTTTTTTTGTGACCTCATGGACTGTAGCCCACCAGGCTCTTCTGTCCATGAGATTTCCCAGGCAAGAATACTGGAGTGGGTTGCCATTTCTTTCTCCCTAGGGGATCTTCCCAACCCAGGGGTGGAACCCAAGTCTCCCGAATTGTCAGGCAGATTCTTTACTGCTGAGCCATCTGGGAAGTAAATGGACATTCAGTTCAGTTCAGTTCAGTCGCTCAGTTGTGTCTGACTCTTTGCGACCCCATGAATCGCAGCACGCCAGGCCTCCCTGTCCATCACCAACTCCTGGAGTTCACTCAGACTCACGTCCATCGAGTCAGTGATGCCATACAGCCACCTCCATTGCAAATAACAGAACCACAGTTCAAACTGGCTCACATTAAATAAAATTTTCTTACAAAGGGACTTTTTGTTTTCCCTGATAGCTCAGTTGGTAAAGAATTTACCTGAAATGCAGGCGACCCTGGTTCAATTCCTGGGTTGGAAAGATCTACTGGAGAAGGGATAGGTTACCCACTCCAGTATTCTTGGGCTTCTCTTGTGGCTCAGCTGGTAAAGAACCCACCTGCAATTTGGGAGACCTGGGTTGGGAAGATCCCCTGGAGAAGGGAAAGACTACCCACTCCAGTATTCTGGCCTAGAGAATTCCATGGACTGTATAGTCCATGGGGTTGCAAAGAGTTGGACACAACTGAGTGACTTTCACTACAAAGGGATTTTTTTGGCTAACAGAATTCAAGGATAGTCTGACTTCAGGCATGGCAGAATCCAGGTGCTGAGCAATGGTCTCCCTCTGTCTCTAGAGTTTTTGGGGCATTGGCTGTATTCACAGCACAGTTCCAGCAACTCTGGGCTTCTGTTTTCCCAGATTCATCCAGGGGAAAGAGGAAAGAGAGACCCCTCTCTGAGTCACTCTAGGAAAAGCCCCAGGTCGAGCTGTTCGTGACTGAGTGGGTCGTGTGCTGACCCTGGGACCAGATATAGAGTTCATGCCATGGGAATAAAAGGGAGGAGATGGAGAGAGGCATGATTTCCTGAGGAACATGAAGGTAGTGGTTCTAAACGGGATGCTAGCTAGACCAATATGCATTTCACCGCATCATCATCATTATATTACCTGTAATTGTGTTTTATATTATTGTTTTAGGATTGTGCAGCGTGACGCAGATTCCTTGTAGTTCTGCAAAACCAATTCCTTCTTTTGCTGTGCACACCTCTGGAAGACACTTTCCTAGCCTCCTTTACATTTGAGTGTGACCACATGACTGAGTTCTAAGCCACAGGACATGAATGGAAGGGAATTTAAACCTCCTGCCCATGATTTTCTAAATCTGTTCCTCTTTCAAGCCAGCTGGAACAGAGATGACCCCCAGAACCTCAGAAGCCAAATGTTGAACATGGGGGAGTCAGAAGGTGGAAGGAACTTGGGTTCTTGGAGTTCCTTGAGAACACTTTGAGGAAAATCACCTGCAATGAAGAACAACTGTGACTTTACGTGAGCAAGAATAAATTCCTAACACTGTTTGAGTCATTAGACATTTGGGGGTTTGTTTGTTACAGCAGCTGATGTTACCCTGACTGACTGATACAACAGGAGAAATGAAGTTTATGGTTTCCACAGGTGAAGTCTACCTCGTAGAAAGATACATATTCCTTTCCCAGCTCCAGACCTACAAGTCACAGGTAGATTCTGGTGTAAACTTCATAGAGTCTCTTTCCAGGGAAGACTGATAGCAAACATCTTCCCCTATGTATTGACTGCACCGAGTTAAGAGGCTGTATTTATTAGGCTATTTTACTTTTAGTCTAGTAGCTTAGGATTCTGTTTTTTAATTTTTAATTGGATGGTAATTGCTTTACAGTGTTGTGTTGGTTTTTGCCATAAACGAAGTGAATCAGCCGTAAGCGTGCATATTTTCCCTCTTTCTTAAATCTCCCTCCCACCCCAGGCTTCTGTTTTTAAAAAGCTGAATTGGCTCTTGGAAATACACTGTGGGCAGATCAGGGTGGTTTTATTGTTTGTTTGTTGGCACTTTTAGGACAACTGGGAATGTAAATGGTTCTGTCTCTGACTCTGTCCTTTCTGTGTGTCTCTGCCTGTTGGCTTTATCTTTTGAATCTGAGACCAATTTTTGTTTTTCAGGAGAAGCTCCTGGCACATTATAAGCTCACATTCCCCAAATTCTTTTTTCCAAAGAAGAATTGAGGCTGTTCTCTCTGGTCTTAAGGTCTGAGAGCCCACCCCTTCCTGTATGTCTGTCCTGGCACCTCCAACAACTGTCTGGGTAATGCTGAGTTTCAGCCCATGGCTCTCTGGGCCAGTTTCTCTTCAGTAAAGAATGTGTTTGATGGCAAATACTAGGAAATGATGATATCAATAAATAGGTACTTATTTTTCTCACATAACACAAAATCTGGAAGAAGGTAGTTTCAGGTATTGTTCCAATGATATCTGATGTCCCAGGTTCTTGGTCTTTCTGCCTCATAATCCCTTAGAGTGTTGACTTTCATGGTCATGACTGTTGCCTCATGACCACAGGATGGCTGCCACAACTCTGACCATCACATCTACAATCAAGGTAGGAAGATTCTTGTTATCAGGGACAGACACAAAGGTTTACCAGAAGCTTCTCAGCTGACTTCTGCTTTCATCTCTTTGGCCACAATGGTGTCACATGACTGTGAGTAGAAGTCAAGAATGCTGGAAAAATGAGTCCCTGATTTCAGCCTCAAAACCAGAAGTGGGTAGTGAAGAAAGGGGCAGGGAACAATTGTTGGGTTACCATAGTAACCACTGGAGTCCAGTGTCATGACTGTGATGAATAAGGGAGTGTGAGAGAAGGAAACAGAAGGTCCTGTGAGGGGTAAGGATGATTCCTCTCTCTGGGGACTAGGATTTACAGCCTGGGGGACAATCCATGGTAAGCTGTGACTCTGAAATCTTCTGTGACAAGGGAGAAACAACAGCAACAACAATAATAATGCAACAGTAATAATTAGAGTCTAACATATGTGCCAGGCACCTGCTCTACAAACACAGCCTCGTTTATTGCTCCAACAAACCCAACTATTATTCCTATGATTGTAGCTTGACTGGGATCACGAATTTACTCTTATTCCTCGCAGTGTGTTCCCCACTCAGCAGCCAGAGGGAATCTTTAAAACTGAAGTCAGATTGTGTCTCTCTCTATCTCACTCCCAATAAAAGCCAGAATCCTTGGGACTTCCCTGGTGGTTCAGTGGTTAAGACTCTGCACTTCCAATGCAGGGGACGCAGCTTTGATCCCTGGTTGGGGAACTAAGATCCCACATGCCACGGCCAAAAGATTTTTTAAAATCTTTTTTAAATCTTTTTTAAAATTTTTTAAAATCAGAGACCTTGCCTTGGACCCAAAGCCTCCGACAGTCTGTTTTTCCTCCACCTGCCATCTCTCTGGCCCTATTTCTCCCTACTTCTCACTGCCAGCCACACTAGCCTTCTTGCTTTTTTCTCTTGAAAACTCCAGGCATGCTCCTGCCCCAGGGCCTTTGCACTTGCTAAAACCTTCTGCCAAGACTTTTTCCTGATTTCCACAAGACTTGCTCTCTCACGTCTTTCAAGTCTCTGCTGAAATGTCCCTTTCTCTACAGGGTTTCCCTGACCCAGTCCCCCAGCTCTGTCAGGCCCCCTTCTTGATTTGTTAGCTAACCGGCACTTACCACCATCTTATCGCCCACAGAGTTTATTCATTTCTTTTTTTTTTTCTCCTTCTCTAGAATGGAGATGGTCCCTGATGGTCCAGTGGCTAAGATTCCACGCTCCCAATGCAGGGGGACCAGGGGTCACAACTAAAAACCCTGCAACAAAGATCCTGTGTGTTGCAACTAAGACCTGATGTAGCTGAATAAATACACAAAGGCTTCCCTGGTGGCTCAGATGGTAAAGAACCCACCTGCAATGCAGGAGACCTGGGTTTGATCCCTGGGTCAAGAAGATCCTCTGGAAAAGGGAATGGCTACCCACTCCCGTATTCTTGCCTGGAGAATCCCATGGACAGAGGAGCCTGGTGGGCTACAGTCCATATGGTCGCCAAGAGTTGGACACAATTGAAGCACGGAGAAGGAGATGGCACCCCACTCCAGTACTCTTGCCTGGAAAATCCCATGGACGGAGGAGCCTGGTAGACTGCAGTCCATGGGGTCACGAAGAGTTGGATACGACTGAGCGACTTCACTTAACTTTTCACTTTCGTGCATTGGAGAAGGAAATGGAAACCCACTCCAGTGTTCTTGCCTGGAGAATCCCAGGGACGGTGGAGCCTGGTGGGCTGCCGTCTATGGGGTCACACAGAGTTGGACACGACTGAAGCGACTTAGCAGCAGCAGCAGAAGCACCTTAGCACATAGCATACACACATATACATACATACACACACACACATATATATATATTTAAATGTTTATTTTAAAAAATACCCATCATTACAATGCTTTGATGACTCAGTTATCCCCAATTTACAGACTAAGAAATTGAGGTCCTAGGAGATGAAGAAACTTGCTCTACCAAGTTTCTGCTATGGCAGTAAATTACTGTAAATTCATTCAAAGGACTGATGCTGAAGCTAAATCTCCAATACTTTGGCCACCTGATGCAAAGAGCCGGGTCATTGGAAAAGACCCTGATGCTGGGAAAGATTGGAGGCAAGAGGAGAAGGAAGGAGGTGGCAGAGAATGAGATGGTTAGGCAGCATCACCGATTCAATGGACATGAATTTGAGCAAACTCCAGAAGTCAGTAGAGAACAGAGGAGCCTGATCCTATAGTCCATGGGGTAGCCAAGAGTCAGACACCGAGCAGCGACTGAATAACAACAACAACACAACAATAAATCACCACAAACTCAGCAGCTTAAAACAGCACACATTCATTGTCTTAAGTCCTGGAGGTGAGCAGTCTGTGCAGGTCAGCAGGGCCATGATCCTTACGGGAGCTCCGGGCACCACTTTCCTGCCTTTTCTAGTGTATAGGGGCCGCCTGCACTCCTTGGCCCAGAGCCCTTTCTTGCATCACTTGGAACTTGGCTTCCCTCCTTCTCTGACTCTGACCCTCCTGTCTCGCTCTTTTCTTTACAAGGAATCTTCTCAATTCTGTTGGGTATCCACCTGGATAATCTAGGTTCCTCTCTCCATCTCAAGATCCTTAACTTGGTCACATCTGTGAAGTCCTTTGCCACGGGAAGTGACACGCTTGCAGGATCAGCATAGCAATTGGCTTTGGGGGACGTTATTCAGCCCTCCACAGAGCCTCAAGTTACATCCAGAAACTTGGATGTAACTCGCAGCACTGACATTCAAACTCCCATCTGGCTGACTCCAGAGTCCCGGGCCTGTCTTAGTCGCCAGAACCGTGGGCGGGGACCTGCCACAGCCCCACCCCCGCTCCTGTCCCCGCTGTCCCCCCACTCCCACCCCTACTCAGTCCCGGGGGTTCAAAGCAAAGCTTCCAAATTCTGGGTCGTGCGTTCCCTCATTCCCTCTGTTCCCTCCGTCCCCACAGCTCCCCACCCCCAGCCAGTGGGCTCCCGCTCCTGGAGTGGAACTTGTTTCCTTTGGACTTCAGCCTGTGAACACCCTTCCAGGCCCTTCCCTCGCCCTCAGCCTGGGGACGTTCAGCTCCAACGGCACCAGGTGGGCGGGTTGGAAGGACCAATGGGCCAGACGGCACCAGATTCCAGAGTGCATGGAGGATTTGCAGATGGGCTGGGGCCTGGGGAAGGGCCCCCTCCCCACCCTGCTGCTCGTCCAAATGCCATGGCCTGCCACGAGGCAGGGAGAACTCCCACAGCCAGCCTCCTCGATTTCACAGAAAACAAACCTCAAACCTCAGATGCCTAACCCTCCTGTTTTTCTAGAAAATTTTCCTCTCCAAGACTGTGGCTGGTGATTCTCCACTGTCCTCGAACCTCCAAGTGCCCCCACCGAGCCCGAATCCCCAACTGCTGAGCGCACATCTTCCTTTGTTAAGAACAGAGGTGAGACAGGCAGAGGTATTATGGGGTAGGGTTTGAGTCCGGATTCTGCAGCCCAACTGCCCAACTCCAGGAAGACTTGCCTCTTACCAGCTATGTGACCCTGAGGAAGACATTTCCCCTCTCTGGGCCTCAGGGCTCTCATCTGCAAGATGGGGGTGAAATTATAACCATATCTTTCTCTGAGGATTTTTTCTGCAAATAAAATGAGTCATATTTGCAAATTGCTTAGGACAGGGTCTGGGTGTGTTAGCACTATATAAATTTTTGTTTAAAAATAAAATTAAATTAAAATTTGCTTCTTTAGAATCTCAGCCTGAAATTCGCCTTTGCCAACATTTACTTGTCTTTCTCTTCTGTTCTTGGAGGAAATGGCCACACTTCCACCAAAAGCCAGTCCCTTCTCTGCAGTGGAGTCCCATCTCCCCTACTCGGGGAAGGTTCCATCTCACACTAACCTGTTTAACAGTCTCTCTTGCATCAATCATTTCTTGTTTTTTTAGACTCCCTTCCTGACCCCCACCTCCAGCTACCACCTCTCCTTTCCTTTTTTTAAAAAAATTTTTGGCATGCTCGGAGACATGTGAGATCTTAGCTGCCTGACCAAGAGTCAAACCTGCTCCCCTCGAAGTGTAAGTGCAGTGTCTTAACCACTGGATCACCAGGGAAGTCCCTCCCCTGTTTTAAACACCTTCAAAGAACCACCATCCTTGGGTTTGGACAAATATACCTTTCACTCACTCTTCCAATCCTCAGTATCTGATTCTTGTCCCCACTTCTCATACGGGGTGACTTTTACCAAAGTGCAGAGGCTTCCGTCGTGTAAAGTCAACAAAACAGCTGCTTCTCTGCCCTTATCTGGCCATCCTCCCCTTCCCTGAAATCCTCTCTGCTCTGTGCTGGTTAAATTCTTACTTTGAAATAATTTCAAGCTTACAGTTGAGGTGCAAACCAGGACTAAGAATTGCATCCCTGTAATTTTCTGCCGTGTATAAATCATCATCCCCCTCCACTTTCTCCCCAGCCCTCCCTTTTTCTTCCTGTTAGGAAATGTGTCCCTCCCCTCAAAATGATATATTGAAGCCTTGAAGTCATAATCCCCAGTCGCTCAGAATGTGAACTTATTTGGAAAGAGTGGTTGCAGACAGAATCAGTTGAGTTGAAGTTTTACTGGAGTAGAACGGACTCCAAATCCCATGTGACTGGTGTCCTGTAAGAAGACAGTCACATGAATCAAGACCAAGGCACACGTGACAGAGGGAGAAATGGGAGCTTTGCGGTTGTAAGCCAAAGAAAGCCTGGGCTTGTCAGCAAACCACTGGAAGCAGACTTCCCTGGTGGTCCAGTGGTTAAGAGTCTGCCTTCCAATGCAAGGGCTGCAGGTTCAGCCCTTGGTTGGGGAACTAAGATCCACTTGCCAGCAGCATGTGTGTTAAGTCACTTTAGTTATGTATGACTCTTTGGACTGTGGCCCGCCAAGCTCCTCTGTCCGTGGGGTTCTCCAGGCAAGAATCCTGGAAGGGGTGGCCATGCTGTCCTCCAGGGGATCTTCCCGATCCAGAATTTGAACTAACGTCACAGCAACTAGAGAAGCCCTGGAGTGTCCCAGCTCGAGAAATCCGATGCGCCTTGATGAAGACCCCGCTGCTACTGCTGCTGCTAGTCGCTTCAGTCATGTCCGACTCTGTGCCACCCCAGAGACGGCAGCCCACCAGGCTCCCCTGTCCCTGGGATTCTCCAGGCAAGAACACTGGAGTGGGTTGCCATTTCCTTCTCCAATGCATGAAAGGGAAAAGTGAAAGTGAAGTCGCTCAGTCATGTCCGACCCTCAGCGACCCCATGGACTGCAGCCTACCAGGCTCCTCCGCCCATGGGATTTTCCAGGCAAGAGTACTGGAGTGGGGTGCCCAGTGCAGCCTAAATAAATAATAAAATAAAAATATATAAATTAAAAAATCACCAAAAGCTAGGAATAGGCAAGGAGGCAAGAATGACTTCCTCTAGAAGCTGCAGAAGCATGGCCCTATTGATTTCAGACTTTTGGCCTCAGAAAAGTGAATGAATATATTTCTATTGTTTTAAGCTATCCTGATTGTAGCATTTTGATATGGCAGCCCTAGGAAACTGACACACTCCATCCCCCATCCTTTTCTCTCTATATAGTATTTTTTTTCAGAACTTTTTGGGAATAAGTCATGCTTCTTTACCTTTCAGTCTGTCAGTGTTCCTTCCCTAAAAATAAGAGGGGCTTTTTCTCATAGAACCATGGGAGTTATCAAAAATCAAGAAACTCAGGACTTCCCTGGTGGTCCAGTGGTTAATATATTTCACACTCCCAGTACAGGGGCTAAAATTTGATCCTTGGTCCGGGAGCTAAGACCTCACATGCCACCCGGCAAAGACTAAAAATAAAAATAAATGAAATAAAAGAGAGTAAGACCTAAATTAAAAACTATTTTTTTGACCAGACCAGAACCACTGAGCTCTAACCAGATTCTCTTCGTCGGGGTTGAGACCCGGGCGCTTCCAAGATGCCAGCTTACTACTCTTCCTTCATGGACCCTGACACCACACTCATTGGAGACGTGGCACTGTTGCCCATCAGAAATCAGTTCAAAGGATCTGCCCCTAGAGAGACAAAAGAGACGGATACTGTGGATGAAGCTATCTGTTACTTTAAGGCCAATGTCTTCTTCAAAAACTATGAAATTAAGAATGAAGCCGATAGGACCTTGATATACATAACTCTACGTTTCTGAGTGTCTAAAGAAACCCCAAAAGTGCATTTCTAAAAGCCAAGGCGAGAAAGAAATGTATACACTGGGAATCACTAATTTTCCCATTCCCGGAGAGCCTGGTTTTCCACTTAATGCCGTTTACACCAAACCTGCAAATAAACAGGACGATAAAGTGATGAGGGCCTACGTACAACGGCTGAGGCAAGAGACTGGACTGAAACTTTGTGAGAAAGTTTTTGACTCTCAGAGTGATAAACCCAGCAAGTGGTGGACTTGCTTTGTGAAGGGACAATTCATGAACAAGAGTCTTTCAGGACCTGGACAATAAAGGCAGCCTTGGGCAGACACTGTCCTCACAGCTGTGGGCAGCATTTACAGCAAGATGTATGCAGTCCTTTGCCTTTATTTCCTAAAGTTTTATACAGAGGAGAGAAGAGTGTGTGTCTTTATTTGAAGAGCTCTTTATCAAGAAATTTGGGGTGAGATGGGTGGGGAACAATGAGTTGTTGACTGGTGATTTGAAATGTCTGCAGTATTAAGCTGATGCTTAATAAATAATGGTAAAGAAAAAAAACACTTTTTACAAATTCAGAAAGTTCAACATTAGCACCACACGCTTATTCAATCCAAAGTCCATATTCAGTCTCGTCAATCGTCCTAGTCATATCCTCTCCAGCAACTGTATTTTTCCAGCTTGGGATGTCATGTGAGACCGGACGTTTAACTCAATCGTCTCTTTCTCACCTCCTTCACTCTGGAGCCCTTCCCATCTTTCCTGGATGTTTGTGACCCTGACACTTTGAAAAGGGCAGGCCTCTTTTGTGTAATGACCCTGCATGTGGATTTGTCTGGTGTCTCCTGGCGATCAGATGCATTTTTGGCAGGAATTCCCCGGAAGTGATTCCCTGGACATGTCCTCCTTGGTCTGTCATTGCAAGCGCACCTGATTTCAGTATATTCTACCCCTGGGGATGTTTGCTTTGATTACTGGATTAAAGTGGCATCTACTAGGTTGCTCTGGCAAGAATCATTACTTTTCTCTTTGTAATCCCTCCGTTAGCTTTAAACACATACACCTTGCTTTGTTATGTAAGCAGTACATCTTGAGGATTTCAGTACATTGTTTCCTAGAAAAGGAATCTTGCCATACCAGCGAAGAGAACTCTCTCCTGCTTTTCTTTTACATGTGTGTGTCTCCCTTTATATGGAAGTACCATGATTTGCTAAACAGTCTATAGATGAATGGTGCTGGTGGTGGTTTAGTCTTAAGTCAACTCTTTCGACTCCAAGAACTGTAGCCCACCAGGCTTCTCTGTCCATGGAATTCTCCAGGCAAGAATACGGGAGTGGGTTCCCATTCCCTTCTCCAGGGGATCTTCCCGACCCAGGGATTGAACCTGGGTCTTCTGCATTACAAACAGAAACTTTTTACCGACTAAGCCACCAGGGAAGCCCCTATAAATGGATATTTGGGCCAATTCCAGTCTTTTGCTACTCCTTTGTTCTTCAAATACATACTCTTGGGGTTCTCCTGCCCCCTCCCTTCTGGCACAATCCTTAATCCTTTCTCTCATTTTCTCCTCTTCTGCCTGACACTGATCCACCATTTTCTCTCCTTTCTCCACACTCTCTCTCTAGATGATCTCACCCTGCTCCTCAGCTTAAAATTCCTCCCATGTGCCAATGATTTCTAAATTTATATCCCCGCCCCATCTCTTCCCTGCACTCCAGGCTTGTATGTCTAACTCTGTTTGAATGTCTGCTAGGATATCAAATTTAAGAACCCCTGCCTAAACAGAATTCCTGACCTCATAGCTCATTTCTCCCTAGAGTTTCCCCATCATAGTGAATAGACCCACCAACATTCTAAACATTTGAGCCAAAGATAGAGTCATTTAAATTTTTTTTAATTGAGGTACAATTCATGTAATATAAAATTAACCATTTTAAGCAGGAATAAAGTGTAGAAGTGTTAGTTGCTCAGTCATGGCCAACTCTTTGCAACCCCATGGACTGTAGTCCACCAGGCTCCTCTGTTCATGGGATTCTCCAGGCAAGAATAGTGGAGTGGGTTGCCATTCCCTTCTCCAGGGGATCTTCCCGACCCAGGGATCGAACCTGGGTCTCCTGCATTGCAGGCAAATACTTTATCATCTGAGCCACCAGAGAAGCCCTTTCACTTTCATTGCTAAGCATGTATGACTTCTATTTATTTTTAAAATACTTTATTTATTTTTGGCTGTGCTGAGTCTTCGTTGCTGCAAGGACTTCTCTCTAGTCACAGCGAGCAGGGACTGTTCTTCATGTGGTGTGTGGGTTTCTTATTGCAGTTGCTTCTCTCGTTGCAGAGCAGGGGCTCTAGGGCTTCAGCAGCTGTGGTGCATGGGCCCGTAGTTGCGGTTCTGGGCTCCAGAGCACAGGCCTAGTGGTTGTGGTGCATGGGCTTAGTTGCTTTGCAGCATGTGGGATCCTCCTGGACCAGGGATCAAACCTGCTTCTCCTGCACTGGCAGGAGGACTCTCCACCACTGAGCTACTAGGGAAGCCTTAAAAGTAACCATTTTAAAGTGCACATGAGTGGCATTTGGTACCGTCACAATGTTGTGCAAACATCACCTCTATCTAGTCCAAGAATTGTCATCACCCCCAAAGGAAATCTGATAGTGATTAAGCAGTCACTCCTCATTCCCCCCTCCCTCAATTCCTGGCACCTGCTAATCAATTTTATATCTCTACAGCTTTACTTATTTTGGAGATTTTTTTTTTTTTTTTTTTTACTGCATGGCATGCAGGATCTTCTCTGACCAAGGACTGAACCCATGACCCCACATTGGGAGCACAGAGTCTTAACCACTGGACCACCAGGGAAGTCCTGGACTTTATATAAATGGAATCATATACATGTGGTGTTTTGTGTCTGGCTTCTTTGCCTTAGCATACTGTCTTCAAGGCTTATCAATGTTAAAGCATGTATCAGAATTCCATTCCTTCCTTTGGCTGAATAATATTCCATTTTATGGCTATACCATACACAACATTGTAAATAAACTGTATTTGAATTTTTTAAAAAGTGGTTAAAAAAAATTAAATGACAGGTGCAGGGCTTAGAATGTTGTCTGGCATGCAGCATACCCTATGTAAGTTGCAGTGATGACACATTGTAAAAACAATACTGTTGTTGTGGTTATTATATGTGTCCTTCAAGATCCCTTCCAGTGTCACCTCCTCCAGGAAGCCTTCCGGGTGAGTCCAGATAGGATCCGTTGCTCAAATTTCCCCAGAATATTTTATTTAGTTTTTTCTTTAAACCTCAGCAAAACATGTCCCAATTATTATACTCTGTATTCTACACCCCACACCAAGGATCAGAATATTATAGTCGTGATAATTATAGTGTTTCTCTCTCTGGCTGTAAACAGGCTGGCCTGGCCAGTCATAACCACTGGATTAAGCCTAAAAGCAGAGCTTGTTTCATTCACTCAAATATGCCCAACACGTCGTCTGGAGCCAGGAACAGGGAGACTTCTCAGGCAATATTGGTGGACCCAATAACCGAACCATTTGGTCCCCTCCCTCTCAACTTGGAATGTGCGTAAACCCAGGGTATGCAATGGTGCCCCAAGGATTCATAAATTCATGCAAAAACAAGTTTTTTGCCAGGAGTTTGTTAGAAATATCTTTATTACAAGTCTCTTTTTCCCTCAGTCTTATTGAAAAATAATTGACATACATCACTGTATAAATTTTGGACTTCCCTTGTGGCAAGGGGTTCTTTCCCTGAGATTCTTTCCCTCATATGGCAAAGAATCTGCCTGCAATTGGGAGACCTGGGTTTGATCCCCGGGTTGGGAAGACTCCCTGGAGGATGGCATGGCAACCCACTCCAGTATTCTTGCCTGGAGAATCCCATAGACAGAGGAGCCTGGTGGGCTACAGTCTACAGGGTCACAAAGAGTCAGATACGACTGAGTGACTGACACACACTGAATAAGTTTAAGGTGTACAGCATATGGGTTTGACTTACCTGTATTGTGAAATGATTACCACAGTAATTTCAGCCACTATCCACCTTGTCTCAATAAAAAGAAAAGAAGGAAAAGAAAAAGAAAAAAAAATTCTCTCCTTGTGTTGAGAACACTTAGAATACTTCTTTTTTAAAAAAAAATTATTTAATTATTTGGCTGCATTGAGTCTTAGTTGGGGCCGGCAGGATCGTCGTTGCAAATGAGAGATCTTCACTGTGACATGCAGGATCTTTTTAGTTGAACACACTTGTTCCTGGACTTCCTGGTGGCCCAGTGGTTAAGACTCTGTGTTCCGGTGGCACCCAGCATAAGTTCAATCCCCAGTCCGGGAAGATCGCACATGCCACTGTGGTCCAGGAGGGGCGGGGCGGGGGGGCAGATATTTTTGTTCTTCTTGATTCATGTTTTGTACAAGAAAAAGTAAGAGCCCACATTCTTCCACCAAATTTTCCATTTATCCATTTATTTATAGCCACATAGATTCGTGGATCCCTATTTTATTCAAGGGGCTATGATCTGTTGCCCTCGTTTATAACCTTGATGCTCAAAACGTGCAGATTTGACCCGTAGGAGCCCTGTGGGAGCGCTTCAAGCTGGCTCTGTGCCCTTCCACCTGTTTTCATCATTTTTTTAGTATTTCCTTACTTTCTGACCCCCAAATGTTACAAGATCATCTTGTATATTCCCTGTCCCACGACTCCTTGAAGCAGTCATTTTCTCAAGGGAGAAAAGAGTGTACTTCTGAAGGCAGGTGGCTGACCCCCTCATCCCTGAATGAGCCCCTCGGACTCTGATTTCTAAGTGACTGGGCAGAATGAACGGCAGAGGCAATGCTCTGACGGTTGCCATGGAGACTGCTAGGCCTCGGAGCAGGAGGCGGTGACGTCACTGCGGGAGCTAGTGCAGCGAGCGGCCGCATTCGTGTCTCGGCCAGGCCACAGGGAGGTGAGGGCAGCCTTTGGGCCAGTGGCAAAGCATGAGCCTTCCTGCCTGCTGGACACCCACCCACGATACCCCAGTGGCAGCAGCCCCGGAACGTTCAGCAGTTCCAGATCTGCTAGGAGTGCCAGAGCCTACAAGACCTTTGAAGACCACCGCCAAGAACGAGGGAGCAGCATCTTCAGACCCTCCATGGTGCAGCCTGGCCTAGGACTCAGGATCCCCCAGACCGCTGGCAGACACCCACCCCCTGCTTCATACTGTTTAAGTCCCTAAGGAATTCCCAAGCACCTCCTCGGAGGAAGATTATAGAAGGCTGGACACCTGCAGCCCTGTGGGCCGGGCCAAGGGCATCTTTGACCAAAGTGGACAAACTGGGCCCTCTGAGGCCTCTCCCTTCACCTTTGAGCATGGCATCATGGATAATTTTTTGATCCCCGAGGCAGCTCAGGTGTGCACCAGCAGACTTGGAGAGCTGGGCAAGATGCTGTTTGGGGGCAAGGACATTGCACTGTTGCAGCATGGGTGCCAGGCCCTTGAGGTGAACAGTTACAAGTTCCTGATGATCCGAGGTATCCCGGAAGACTGCAATCATGAGAAGTTTGAAGAGATCATAAGCCCCCCGCCCCCACCCTAAAACTTTGAAGTGGCTGGAAAGGCCTTTGTGGCAGCCACCTTTAGGCTGGCTGAGGGCATCAATTACGCCATGATCCCCGGGGAAATCAAGAGCAACGGCAGAACATGGAGCTTGGTCTACATGCCTCGGAAGCAGTTCCTGACCAAGCCGACCCTCTTCCTGCAGAGCGAGGCGGGGATGGTAGAGGATGTGTCCGGGATCCTGAGACAGGAACTGCGTCCAACAGTGATGGGCCCCAAAGAGCTTCCTGCCAGGAAGTGCTATGTGTAGGGGCCAGGGAAGAAGCCGGGGGCCGGGACCACCAACTGAGTGGTCGAAGTGCCACCTCTGGACTCCCCAGAGAAGGAGAGCAAGGCTGGAGATGGCAAGAAAGGCAAGGGGAAGCACAAGAAAAATCGACAGCACCACGCATCTGACAAGGAGTGGTGAGGTGACCTCGGGTGGGCGTTGGGGGCGGCTGAGTGAGGTTGGGTGTCAGCTGAGTGGGTGCAGGTAGCGACTTGGGAAGGTTGCTGCTAAGTCACTTCAGTCGTGTCCGACTCTGTGCGACCCCAGAGACAGCAGCCCACCAGGCTCCCCCGTCCCCGGGATTCTCCAGGCAAGAACACTGGAGTGGGTTGCCATTTCCTTCTCCAATGCATGAAAGTGAGAAATGAAAGTGAAGTCGCTCAGTCGTGTCCGACTCCTAGCGACCCCATGGACTGCAACCTACCAGGCCCCTCCGTCCATGGGACTTTCCAGGCAAGAGCACTGGAGTGGGGTGCCATCGCCTTCTCCGAGCGACTTGGGAAGGTGGGTACCCTCTAAGTAAATTTGGGGAATGTGAGTAGTGTGGATGATGCGGTGAGGATGGGTAACATTCAAGAGAGTGGGTAACTTTTGAGTAAGAATGGGTAGCATCTGACTAGTGTGAGTGAAGATGGGCATTTTTATCTGAGTGAACTAGTGGGTGACATCTGAGTGGGTGCGGTTAACATCTAGCTGAGTGGGGATCACTGGTCCATTCATTCATTCACTCTACAGGTGTGTATGGCACACCTACCATGCCCCAGGAACTGTTCCAAGAGCTGGGGATACAGAACTGAGCGTACCCAACACAAGGTTCTACCTTCACACCCCTCCTAGTGAGTGGTTAATGTTTGAGTTACTTGGGAACATCTGAGTGGGTGTGGGTACCATGCGAACAGATGTGGATAGTATCTGGTTGAGTATGAATCATTCATTAACTCAACAAATGTTTCCAACACCTACGGTGTTGTTATTGTTCAGTCTCTAAGTCATGTCAGACTCTTTGCAACCCCCTGGACGGCAGTACACCAGGCTTCCCTGTCCTTTGCTATCTCCCAGAGTTTGCTTAAACTCATGTCCATTGAGTCGGTGATGCCATCCAACCATCTCATCCTCTGTCGTCCCCTTCTCCTCCTGCCCTCAATCCTTCCCAGCATCAGGGTCTTTTCCAGTGAGTTGACTCTTCGCATCAGGTGGCCAAAGTATTGGAGCTTCAGCTTCAGCATCAGTCCTTCCAATGGATATGCAGGGTTGATTTCCTTTAGGATTGACTGGTTTGAAATTCTTGCTGTCCAATGGGCTCTCAAGTCTTCTCCAGCACTGCAGTTTGAAAGCATCACCAGGCACTATTCCAGGCATTGTGGATACATCAGGGAACAAAAGAGACCCAAACCTTGCCCTCACAGCATGCATATTAAATATTTGAGTACATGCGGGTAACGTCTGAGTTGTTTGAATAGTTGAATACATATGAGTGAGCATGGGTCCTTTGAGTGTGTGGGTAGCATCTCGAGTATGAGTGAGTACATAAACTCGAATAGGTAATATTTGAGTAGTTGTACCCAACATTTGGGGCTTCCCTGGTGGCTCAGAAGGTAAAGAATCTGCCTGCAAATGTAGGAGACCTGAGTTCATTCCCTGGGTCTGAAAGATCTGGAAAAGGGAATAGCTGTGGGAGTGATACCTGAATACGCATGTGGGTATTATTTGAGTGGGGTGAGGGTAACTTCTGAGTGAGGATGAGTCCCAAAGAGTGTAACAACCCGGAGATGCCCGAGTACCAGCTGCGCAGTCGCAGTTGGAGCCTAGCTGCTGATCAGAGGGTTGCTATGGAGACTGTGGGCTGCTTCTGGCGCCTGCGTAAACAGGTGTTTTCAAGAAGTGGAAGAGGAAATAGGGTCCGGAATTCCAGGGTTTTGCACAACTTTTACCAGAGTTGAGGAATAGCCAAGCAGGAAGAATGTTTTAGAGAGATTCGTGCTCGAGAGCAAGGCCACAATCCCCTTTGCCATTCATAGCGGCAGGAGACTAACCCTCTTGCTGGGTGGGTATTGTGGAGAGGAGGCCCAGACCCCTTCAGCTTTGGGCTCTTCTGGAAATCTGCCCATTGCAAAGTCTACAGCCATTTTTTTGTTTTGTTTTGTCTTTTATAAGGACTGAGCTTCTCTGATAGCTCAGTTGGTGAAGAGTCCACCTGCAATGCGGGAGACCTGGGTTAGAATCCGCCTGCCAGTGCAGGAGACACAGGTTCCATCCCTGGTCCGGGAAGATCCCGCGTGCCATGCAGAGCAGCTGGGTGGGCCTGTGTGCTCTGGGCCAGAGTACTGAGCGAGCCTGCGCTCTAGAGCCCAGGACCTGCAACTGCTGAGCCTGTGTGCCACAACTACTGAAGTCTGAGTGCCCTAGAGCCCACGCTCCACAGCAAGAGAAGCCACCATAATGAGAAGCCCGCACACTGCAGCTAGAGAGTAGCCCCCCTCTCTACAACTAGAGGAAAGCCCACACAGCAACGAAGGCCCCGCACAGCCACAAATAATTTTTTAAATGCAATTTACAGACTCAGATCCTTATCTGCCAAATTGTAATAGTGGAGACGGCCCGCCTCCCCTGCCACTCAATGTATTATGATGGTGGGTGTCAGTCATGTCTGTGAATTCCAGCATCCAATCCCCTTTCTTATTTCTGCAAGGCTACCTCCATTTTGACCCCCTCCCAGAGCCAGGAGATGGAAGTCCTTTCCCCATGCCCCAACCTTGGCAGCCAGGATGCAGGCAAGCCACCCACCCTCAGGCAGTCAGAAACTCCTGTTAAGACCTTGCATTTGCAGCAGCTGTCAAGACAGAGGAAGTTTCAGAGTTCATCCTTTGATATGATCTAAAGCCTGCAAGACTCTGATTTCTGTCCGTTCCGCAAGCTGGCTGTCTACCATCAGCCTCGGAAACATTTGTTTTGGGCAATGGTTGGGATAAAGCCATTCCTGCCATCCTCACAGGTATATTTGAACAACTTGCAAGAGCGTCCATGGTCTAAAAGTTTGTAGCTCTCTACTGATCTTTGTTGCTCAGTCGTGTCAGACTCTTTGCCACCCCATGGACTGTGACCCATTCCTCTGTCCATGGGATTCTCCAGGCCAGAATACTGGAGTAGGTTGCCATTGCCTTCTCTAGGCGATCTTCCTGACTCAGGAACTGAACCCAAGTCTCCTGCATTGCAGGCAGATTCTTTACTATCTGAGCCACCAAGGAATCACCTAGTCAATGGACATGAGTTTGAGCAAACTCCTGGAGACGGTGAAGGACAGGAAAGCCTGACATGCTGCAGCCCATAGAGTTGCAAAGAGTCAGACAAGACTTGATTGAACAACAACAATTGATCTTTGTATTCCTTGTAAATTGCCAACCTGTGCATACTCACTCACAGCATATTGTACTATTTTGTCTCTTGCTCCCTCAGAGTTTACAGAATAAAGGCTGCACAACCCTCAGGCACGTTCATTTGCGGCGTATGTTATTCTCCCATCAAGACACATTCATTGTAGAGCAACAAAGGCCAGTGTAACATTTCTTCTCATCATATTGCTGTATTAAGACTGCATTTGTGCTTCTTGTGGGCTTGCGGTGTTTCCCAGACAACATTCATGTTTGTAGACACAACATGAATGATTGTTCAAGGCTGCTCATAAAACCCCAAACTCCTACCACTTCTCTTTCGAGTTTCTCTAGACCAATTGAAGAGTATCCTGAGATTGTAATGCAAACTGTTGCATAAAACAGTTGCCATTTGAAGCTACTTATCAGTGTGGGTCCAGACACGGCTGACACACTGCAGACCCTAAGTAAACTGGATGTGCTAGCTGATGGAAGGTTGTAACTGGCCTCTGTAAACCCCTGTTTTGAAAACGTGGGTTCAATTAAAAATCACTGTTCTTTGTGGTTGATGCTATATCATACAAATATGAACTTATAAAATAAATGGCTTCCCAGGTGGCTCAGTGGTAAAGAATCTGCCTGCCTGTGCAGGAGACAAAAGAGACGCGGGTCCCTGGGTTGGGAAGATCCCCTGGAGAAGAAAATGGCAACCCACTCCAGTATTCTTGCCTGGGGGAAATCCCATGGACAGAGGAGCCTAGTGGGCTACAGTCCATGGGGTTACAGTCAGGCATGACTTAGAGACTGAGAACGAACATCAAGTGCAATCATTGCCCATTCTTCGATGTGTTGGGGGGATCCAAGGTAGATTTAGTTTGGAGAAGCAATCTGACTGCTAAAAAAAATGCTTTGAAAACCGCTTCTGTGGGGTGCCCGAAGTTTTCCAGGGCTGCATTGTTTTTATCTTAAAAATAATGTTGTTTATTTATTTCTGGCTGTGCTGAGTCCTCGTTGCTGTGCAGGCGTTTCCCTAGCAGGGGCTGCTCTCTAGTTGCGGTGTGTTGGCTTCTCATTGTGGAGCTTCTCTTGTTGCGGAGCACAGGCCGTATGGCACGTGGGCTCAGCAGTTTCAGCTCCTGGGACCTACAGCACAGGCTCTACAGTTGTGGTGCGGGCGCTTAGCTGCTCCTGGGATGTGGAATCTTGCCGGACCAGGGATCGAACCTGTGTCTCCTGCATTGGCAGGTGGATTCTTTACCACTGAGCCTCCAAGGAAGCCCCCACACTGTTTTTGAAAAGGGGTGTTATCAGATCTCATGGCCAACAGAACACAAAACACACAGCTTTCTCCTGTCTCACGGGCTTCCAGTGGCTGATGGGAAAGGTGAAAAAATTTCTCTTGAATAAAAACAGTAACAGCTATCCTGTGTTGCAGGCACTGGGCAGTCCTTCATCCTCATTAATTCACTGTATCCTCCCATCCCATGAGCTATGGGACTTACAGGTCCATATCTCCTGATCCAAAACCTTGGCACAACACAGATAAATATCTCTGCAAGTGCATAGTGGAGCTAACTCTGAAATTCCTCTAACTGGTTTCCTCACTAGGCAACCTGCCAGTTAAAGGAGCATGTCTGGTGTGTGGAGGTTTGGAGGTGAGGAGGAGTGTTGAACAGATGGCTTCAGTTCAAGTCCTGGCTCCTCCACTTCGCAGAGCGTGAGCCTGGGCAAGCCACTTAACCCCCGGTGACTCGGCTTGCTTATCTGTAAAATGGGGATAATAGTAACCTATTTCACCAGGTTTATGGGAGGAGTAAATTTGTTCAGATGTGTAAATGATTTAGCAGTGACCCACAGGGGGAAGCTGTTCAGTGTGGGCCACTGGGATCCTGGGCCCAGTGTCAACTGGCGTTTTGCGTTGACAAAGAACACGTCAAGCTGGTGTTAGATCTCCGGTTCCGGAACTTGACAAATATGTACCAAGCTCCTTCAGGAGACAATATGTTCTCTGTGTGCTGACAAAAGGCTGCTTTGGAATGTGGGATGCCAAGGGGCAGGTTGGTGAATCCACCAAGGTTCTGACCTTCAAGAGATAGTACCCAACTGTGGCTGGCATCAACAGAGCACACAACAGAGGGAGAGGCAAAGGATTTGGAGCTACACAGGCCTGGGTTCAACTCTTGACTCTGCCCCCTGTTTAGCTATGTGCCTCCAGGGAGCTGAGTTCACTGCTCTGGGCCTCAGTTTCTTCATCTGTGAAGTGGGGCTATTGGTACCCATGCTACAGATTCTTTTCAACCAGAGATTATACAACCTGCAGTGAAAAACAGAGGCTCTGAAATAGTCATAGCAGCTTTAATCATAAACCCTGGAGTAGGAAATGGCCACCCACTCCAGTATGCCTGCCTGGAGAATCTCATGGACAGAGGAGCCTGGTGGGCTACAGTCTTCCAGGGGGTCACAAAGAGTCAGACACAACTGAGAGACTAACACACTTTAATCATAAAACTGCTAGGACCCAGATCTCCATTGCCAATGAACAGATAAATTGTGGAGTAATCACACATACTAACAAAAAGAAATGAACTACAGACACACAGAGCAACACAAATGAATCTCAAAATCACGATGTTAAGTGAAAGAAGCCAGACAAAAAGGGCACGTGTTATATGAATCTTTTGATATAAAATTCTAGCAAAAGCAGCACTTGAAGGACACAAATCAGATCAGTGGTCGGGGGGTAGGCAAAAGGGGACTGCCATAAAAAGTGCAAGGGAAGTTTTGGGGGTTCTATATATTTTTGGGGGGGTTGGTTTTTTTTGGTTCTGTATCTTGATGGTGGTGATCATGACTAAAACTTACACAGGGGACATTTTTAAAAGAATATGTTGTGTAAGATGTAAAGTATACTTTCAGTAAAGCTGACAATGAAATAAACAGTGGGGTGGTCTGGAGGTGGGCTGCATGAATAAAGTACTTTATTTCCATGCCTCAATTTTTCCCATCTGTGAAATGGGTTGATGATAATAGTACCTGTTGCTGAGGGTGGTCATGAAGACTCAAAAAGATGTTGTCTGTAAGATCAAGTGGTCAGTAAGGGGGAGACAACTTTGCAAGAAAGTTCAATGAAAGATATACAAACACCAAAGGTTTAATTGACTCCTGAGAGAAGGGAGGTCTAACCACTGGATTGCCCTGGTATGAGGCTGGCAACCAGGGGCAGGCAGCAGACAGAAATTCTGCATGCCGGGACAGAAGGCATTTTAAAACATTTCCAAGGTTCCCATCACTGAAAACAGCCTGCTGGGGGTCAGGACACAGCACAAGAATTCTTTCACTTCAGCAATAATTATTCTGCAGAGACAAGGTCAAGGAATAAAAGTTGAAGGTTTTAAGTTAAGTTTTTTTCCATTGGAGTCTGAGGAATTAGTAGCTACACTAGGGGGTCTGGGTTCCTATCCTGTGGCTGCTGTAAAAAATGACCACAGACCAGCTGGCTCAGAACAACTGTGATTTATTCTCTCACAGTCCTGCTAGCCAGAAGTCCAAAATCAAGGTATCTGCAAAGCTGTGCACTCTCCAGACACTCTACGAAGGAGGCTTCCTTACTTCCAGCTTCTGGTGATTCTAGGTGTTCCTGGGCTGGGGCCCCATCACTCTGGTCTCTGCCTCCATCTTCACATTGCCTCCTCTGATTCTGTACCTCTTTTCTATGTCTGCATCATCTTCCT
This sequence comes from Bos indicus, assembly GCF_029378745.1. NCBI lineage: Eukaryota > Metazoa > Chordata > Mammalia > Artiodactyla > Bovidae > Bos > Bos indicus. Next base: position 54,227,675 of record NC_091777.1, read on the forward strand.
TTGCTTCTTTTTTTTTTTTTTGGCTGTGCTAGGTATTCATTGCTGTGCGCAGGCTTTCTCTAGCTGCAGCGAATAGGGGCTACTCTCCAGTTGCGGTGCTCAGGCTTCTCGTTTCGATGGCTTCTCGTTTCCGAGCATGGCCTGTAGGTGTGCAGGCTTCAGTAGCCGTATGTAGTACACGGGCTCAGGAGTCCTGATGCATGGGCTTAGTTGCCCCGTGGCATGTGGAATCTTCCTGGGATCGAACCCATGTCCCCTGCACTGGCAGGCAGATTCTTAACCACTGAACCTCTAGGGAAGTCCTGCTTCTCTCTTATAAGGACATTCCAGATGGCAGTTAGAGTCCACCCAGATAATCCATGGCAATCTCATCTCAAATCTTTACTGACATCTGCAAAGACCCTTTTTCCAAATAAAGCAACATTTTCAAATTCCAGGGATTAGAGTGTAAAATCTTTGGGTAGATATTTTTCAACCTGAGAGGCCTCCCCACCTCCACCACTCTAAAGGGCTTGTCTCCATTGCTAACATTGGACAAACCCTAATTTCCAGTCTGGCTTTTTGCTGGTACTGTGGTACTTCCAGTCGGTCAAGTTCCTATGGGGACATTCAGTTTCTCCTACCTCTGCCCAGCCCCACCAGCCATCACCTCTATCAGAGTCATTTGGGAAGACTTTAAAAAATAGACATTTTAAATATATATATATATATATATATATATTATTTATTTGACTGTGACGGGTCTTAGTTGCAGCATGTGGGATCTAGTTCCCTAACCAGGGATCAAACACAGGTCCCCTGCATTGGGAATGCAAAGTCAGCCACTGGACCACCAGGGAAATCCCTGGAGAGATTTTTTAATGCAGTACCCGACCCCCCACCTCAAGACCTTCTGATCCAATAGGTCAGACTCAGGAAACTGGGATTTCTAAAACTCTCCCCAGCGATTTGAGAATCACTACTTTAGAGAAATACATGAATGAATGAATCTTTCTTTAAATATATGGTTGCTATAACAGCCAACTTTGCTTCTGTACTCACCAAAAGCCTTTAGATTTGGGATTAGGGAGGGTGGGAGGTGGGAGTGACCCGATTATGTGGGCAGAGTGTGGACCACAAGGCTACTTCCTGCTGTGTTTGTGGAGGACCTACTATGTGCTGTCAGTTAACCCAGTGGTATCTGGTTCAAAAGTGTGGATAATTTATAACCTATTCATTCTAGACAGGGATCTTATGTACATGCATTTAGGACAAATCTAGTGACTGTGCCAAGAGTCCCTTGGACTGTGTTCCCATGGGAACTGTGGCAAGAGTCCCTTGGACAGCAAGGAGATCAAACCAGTCCATCCTAAAGGAAATCAGTCCTGAATATTCGTTGGAAGGACTGATGCTGAAGCTGAGACTACAATACTTTGGCCACCTGATGCAAAGAACTGACTCATTGGAAAAGACCCTGATGCTGGGAAAGATTGAAGGTGGGAGGAGAAGGGGATGACAGAGGATGAGATGGTTGGATGGCATCACTGACTCAATGGACATGAGTTTGAGCAAGCTCTGGGAGGTGGTGATGGACAGGGCTGCAGTCCATGGGGTCGCAAAGAGTCAGACACGACTGAGCGACTGAACTGAACTGAGTGACTGTGCCAAGGTTATATATGTCACCTGGGAGAGAAGTCTTCAGAGATTGCCTGTCAACCTTGCTCCCACCCCCAACCCTCCACAGGCAACAGGACAAATAAAGGAGCTTAAGAGTGTAGGGCAGGGAACTTCCTGGTGGTGTAGTGGTTAAGAATCCACCTTGCAATGCGGGTGACGCTGGTTGGATCCCTGGTCAGGGAACTAAGATCCCACATGCTGCAGGGCAACTAAGCCTGCCCTCCACAACTAGAGAGCCCATGCACCAAGAAGCCTGTGGGCCACAACAAGAGAGGAAAGCCTGCACACTGCAATGAAGACCCAGTGTGGCTAATAATAATAATAATAAAATAGTATGGGGCTAGAACCTCAGAAACCTGAGTAACTGAAAGCTCTGCCACTTTCTGGCTGTGTGACTGCCTTTAGCCTCAGTTTTCCTCATCTAGAAAATGGGAATAATACCTGTTCCGGAGCGGTTGCAGGATTCAAAGAGAAAATACACAGGGTCAGGGGCAAAATAGGTGCTCGAAAAAAATGAATTATTATCAGTATTGTTACATTCCAGGCTTGAAGGCTTACACAAAGGGGAAAGCCGTTGAGAAAAATTGAGATTGATCTGCTTGATATGTAAAGAGTTCAAGACATGCTATTAAGTGAAAAAAGCAAGTTTTATAGCACTAGGTCCAGCCCAATCCCCTCACTCACTCATTCAACAAATATTTCGAGCTCCCATCAGGACTGTTCTGGATTCTGTGAATTCAGCACTGAACAAAGCAGACAAGTATCCCTGTTCTCATGGGGCTAGTATTCTCATGTGAAAGTGAAAGTCACTCAGTCGTGTCCGACTCTTTGTGACCCCACGATCCATACAGTCCATGGAATTCTCCAGAATACTGACAATTCTCTCAGAATACTGGAGTGGGTAGCCGTTCCCTTCTCCAGGGGTCTTCCCAACCCAGGGAACAAAACTGGGTCTCCTGCTTTGCAGGTGGATTCTTTACCATGTGAGTCACCAGGGAGGGCCAAGAATATTGGAGTCGGTAGCCTATCCCTTCTCCATCGGATCTTCCCGACTGCGGAATCAAACTGGGGTCTCCTGCATTGCAGGTGGATTCTTTACCAGCTGAGTTACCAGGGAATCCCCAGTATTTTCATAGGGTGAGACAATAAATAAATGAATAAGAAAAAAATAAAAATAAAAATAAATAAATAAATGAATAAGAAGATACCAGGAGGAAGTAAGTGATGTGATGAAAATAATTCATGATATTGAAAATCTTCATGGGGTAAATAAATTCTATCCATGCAAGAAGTTGTTTTTTTTTTTTTTTTTTTCTGGAAAAGTACAGAGGCATTTAACTCTGGTTCCTTTGTGGAGAGAGACTGGAGGCTTGGGGCTGGGAGAGGGAGGCATTTTTCATTTTACACCTTTCTATAACTTCAGCGTTTTCTTGAATGTGTCGCTTTTATTATCGTTGTTTTTAAGTGGCAACCAAGTATAGCTGGGTAGAGAAATCTGAGCCATGTTTTGTTTTCTTCCTCCATCCTCTTTGGATTTTTTTCATTTCTTTTAAACAAGAATACAAGTGGGAGCTATAATTATCATTTTTTTTCTGGGGCGGCTGAAGAATCCCGCCTGCCAGAGATGAAGGCCCAACAGCGGGAGGCTCAGGGGTTGGCAATTTTTGTAAGAATGTTTAACATTTGAGGGTTTTATTTCTAGGATAATCCTCCACCCCTTCCCCCACCACACACACGATTTTTACCGGTTACAAAATCCGACGCCTAATCTGCGAGGTCATTCTCACGTGGAAGGCTTGACTTCTCAGAGTTGGATTCTTAAACCTCAACCAGAGGTGTCCTAGAGATTTTTAGTTTCCAGCTTCCACAAAACAGCTTCTCTGGGAAGCCGATGTGGGGAATAAAGTCTAGGGAAGTAATAAGCTGAGAAGGGGGACTGCCCCGCGCCACCCTCCGCCCACCTCCCTAAGGTCGGCTCTAAAGCCGACCGGAGTGGAGGAGCGCACCTCGTTGCCATGGAGACCGCTGGGAGGCGAGGCGAGAAATTGTGCAAAAGGGAGGCCCGGCGGGGGCTGAGCCCGGCGGCGACTGGGATGGAGTTTGTGAGCAGGAGGAGGAGAAAATCCAGCGAAGCCTAACAACCCGGCTCTAAAAACAAAAACAACCGGAAGGAGCCAATACCTGTGCAAAAGCCTCGCTGAGACCTTAACCGTCCCCGCCGCCCGCCCCAAGCATTTTTCTTCCTTCTTTCCCTCTCTCCCTTCCCTTTCTTTTCGCTCCCTTCCCACTTTCCCTAAACATCTGCGTGCTTCCTTCAAGAGTGAAATAAAATCACACGTGGTGACTTAAACAAAATTACACGTGTTCATTTTTATCTTATGTTAACGTGGTTAGTTTACAGATTTTGTTGTTGGTGGGATTTTTCTTTAACACTTCTATTTCGTTATAATCATTCTCTTTTGTAATCTCATGGTCGCAATCCTACGCACTGAAACAGTATCTTGAAAAGGGTCCATGGCACAGAACAGGTTAAGGATTCTTGGGCTAGAAGCGGGTAGAGGTCACTCAATAGTTTGACGGGGAGGGCAGTGCAGTATGACTTCTGTAAAATGATGACCTTTGAGCAGAGGGAGATTGCCAAGAGGAGGGGAAAACACAACTCTCTGGACTTGGGGAACAGCTTGTGCAAAGCCCTGAGGTGGCAGTGAGCCTGTTTGTTGAACGAACAGTGAGGAGGCACGTGTGATAGGGCTTTGTGGGCCTCAAAGTTACCTGGAAAGCTTTGCAAATCCTGGTCCCCAAGTCCCAGGGATTCTGACCCCATAGGTCTGTGGCCACATCTGAGGACCTTCTATTTAATTTAACTTAAAAAAACAAACAAACAAACAAACTTGAAATCCTCAAAAGTGTAACTATTTATTTATTTTGGCTGACCTGCAGGGCAGGTGGAACTTCCCCAGCCAAGGATCGAACTTGTGCCCCCGGCATTGGAAACAGAGTTTTAACCACTGAGCCACAGCTTATTACTTCTCAGCTTACTACTTCCCTAGACTTTATTCCCCACATCGGCTTCCCAGAGAAGCTGTTTTGTGGAAGCTGGAAACTAAAAATCTCTAGGACACCTCTGGTTGAGGTTTAAGAATCCAACTCTGAGAAGTCAAGCCTTCCACGTGAGAATGACCTCGCAGATTAGGCGTCGGATTTTGTAGCTTATTTTAATGAACATTTTCAATTGCTAAAACAAAGTCTACGCCATCTAACAGAATATAGAGTGAAAAGTACACGTGTCTGCCACTTCTGGGGGTCCCCCGTCCCCCTCCCCATACACAGCCACTGTTGGCAACATTTATACATCCAAAGCTTCCCTGATAGCTCAATTGGTAAGGAATCCGCCTGCAATGCAGGAGACTCGGATTCACTTCCTGGGTCAGGAAGATCTGCAGGAGAAGGGATAGGCTACCCACTCCAATATTCTTGGGCTTCCCTCGTGGCTAAGCTGGTAAAGAATCCACCTGCAATATGGGAGACCTGGGTTCAGTCCCTGGGTTTGGAAGATCCCCTGCAGAAGGGAATGGCTACCCACTCCAGTATTCTGGCCTGGAGAATTCCAGGGACTGTAGAGTCGGACACAACTGAGTGACTTTCACTCACTCAGTCATACATCCAAAGAGAACGTGCTCCCGTCTATGCCATTTGGCCTATGCATGTGAACATGCCCACAAACACACACCCTCTCTCACACGTCAGACTATTTCAGATCCAAATCCAGGTTCCCATCTTTCTTGCTCATGTGACCTTGAGCAAGTGATTTTATTTCCTCAGCTATAAAATGGGAATGAGCATCCTAGTAACTGTCTCATAATGCTTTGGTGAAGATTTCATGAGTTAATTTGTATTAATAGAGTGATGTCTAGTATTAATACATAGCTACCACTCCAGTACTCTTGCCTGGAGAATCCCAGGGACAGAGGAGCCTAGTGGGCTGCCGTCTATGGGGTTGCACAGAGTTGGACACGACTGAAGCGACTTAGCTGCAGCAGCAGCAGCAGCAGTGCTCAATAAAGGGTGACTATAAGGCAATGGCATCCCACTCCAGTACTCTTGCCTGGAAAATCCCATGGATGGAGGAGCCTGGTAGGCTGCATTCCCTGGGGTCGCTAAGAGTCGGACACGACTGAGCGACTTCACTTTCACTTTTCACTTTCATGCATTGGAGAAGGAAATGGCAACCCACTCCAGTATTCTTGCCTGGAGAATCCCAGGGACAGGGGAGCCTGGTGGGCTGCCGTCTATGGGGTCGCACAGGGTTGGACACGACTGAAGCAACTTAGCAGCAGCAGCAGCATCCTCAGTTACTTTTTTTTTTTCATAGCTGCCTAATATTTTACTGAAAGAACAGAGTTTCTACTGATGATCAGGTTGCTGTTTGGTGGCTAAGTCGTGTCCAACTCTTTGCGACCCCATGGACTGCAGCACAGCCAGGCTTCCCTGTCCTTCACTATCTCCGGGAGTTTCCTCAGTCTCTTGTCCAGTGAAGCCTGTGATCCCATCCAACCATTCATTCATTCACTCAGAAGTATTCTAGAGCACCTACTGTGTGCCAAGCTCCATCCTGGAGCTGGTACCAAGTTCTCTACCCATCTGTCCGGGTCTATAGGTAGGAAGTGCTGATACCAAAAGGCACGTGATTTTAAAATAGTAATACACAGTACCAACGGGTTTCAGAGGGACTGCCCCATTTGCACGCCCACCTTCCGGGCTTGGCTGGAACCCGCACGTTTGGGATGGCAGGTTTGGGAACGGCCGCCTTTCCCGGGGAAAGCTGCTGACGTGGGCTTCGCTTCGGCGCGGGGCGATCGGCTAGGAAGACGGGGCCTCAGAGAGGCCCGGGGCGCGGCCACACCCCTGTGGGGGAGGGGAATGAGGGCGTCCCGAAGGGAGTGGACAGCCCCCCTGTCAGTCTTCCCGAGTCCCGGAGTGTAAGATGAGAAGGGGGAAGGTGGGCCCCATCCTGGGGACCGGCGAGGAGGAACTTCCTGCCCGCGCGCGCGTTCCTCGGCTGGGAGGCGGGAGGAGCGGCAAGGTCAGCCTGGCCTGAGGTGGCAGCCTGCCTAGGAGTGGGAGACCCTCCTGGGGAGCTGCGCCGCGGCCTCCGAGCGCCTCGGCCATATTGAATAGCCAAGGCTCAGCCGCCTTTGTCTGCGAAGTCCTCTCAAGTTCCAGGCGAATCTGTGGAACAGGAAGAACCACCGGACGGCCCGTGCGCCCGCAGTTGGAGCCGGGACACCACGTCTGCAGCTTGCAGTGGGCTGGGAGCCTCAGAACTGACCTCACGCCGGCTCACGTAAGCATCCTGGAAAGTGATTCCCACTAATCCTTCGCGGGGAGCGGATCGAGACCGGACTGTTGCAGAGAAAAGTGGGAGGGCACTCTCTGGGCAGCGCTGCGGGGAGAGCAACCTACTCCCCTCTTCCCGCCCAAGACTCGAGGCTACGAGTAGTTTGGGCTCATTGCCCCCAGCCCAGATTTCACCCTGGAGATCTTAAAGACTCTCGAGAAAAGCCATGTGGGGGGCTGGTTCCCCTGGGGCTTCCTCCCGTCCCCCGACTGCCTCATCCTTTGGAGCGTCCCGGACGTCTGCAAAGACGTGGATCTGGACGTCCTCGTCGAAGCTTTGAAGCCCGTGGGGACCTTTAAGAAAATCGGCAAGGTGTTCCGCCGGGAGGAGGACTCCACGGTGGGGATGCTACAGATTGGGGAAGACGTGGACTATCTGCTCATCCCCCGCGAGGTCCGGCTGGCCGGAGGCGTCTGGAGGGTCATCTCCAAGCCGGCCACCAAGGAGGCGGAATTTCGGGAACGGCTGATCCAGTTTCTGGAAGAAGAGGGCCGCACCCTGGAGGACGTGGCCCGCATTATCGAGAAGAGCACCCCGCATCCACCCCAGCCCCCCAGAAAGTCTAAGGAGCCCCGAGTGAGGAGGAGAGTCCAGCAGATGGTGACCCCACCCCCCCGGCTGGTCGTGGGCACTTATGACAGCAGTAACGCCAGTGACAGCGAGTTCAGCGATTTCGAGACCTCCAGGAACAAGGCTGACAAGGGCCGCAAAGGCGCCGGCCGTGGCAGAAAGGTGCGCAAAATGCCCGTCAGTTACCTGGGCAGCAAGTTCCTCGGGAGCGACCTGGAGAGCGAGGATGATGAGGAACTGGTGGAGGCCTTCCTCCGGCGAGGGGAGAAGAAACCCAGCGCGCCGCCTCCCCGCCGCCGGGTGAACCTGCCCGTGCCCATGTTTGACGACAGCCCGGGGCCCCAGCAGTCCAAAGCAGACAGGTGGCGGGAGTGTGTCAGCCAGGTGTCCTGGGGGAAGCTGAAGCGGAGGGTGAAGGGCTGGGCACCGAAGTCCAGCCCCGGGGTGGGCGAGGCCAGGCAGGCCTCTACCAGGGTGGAGAGGGACAGTGCATCGGTGCCAGGCAGCGCCAGCCTGGGGTGTAACGTGGGAAATGCACGAGATGGGCGGGTGCCTGAGACCCCCCCAAGGCGATGGAGGCCCCAGATCAACTGGGCTTCCTTCAGACGTCGCAGGAGGGAGGAAACAGCATCAGGAGCTCAGGGGGGAGAGGCTGCAGATGAGCAGAGGAGGGAGGCCATAGATAATCAGAGGGGGGAGGCCATAGATAATCAGAGGGTGGAGGCTGTAGGTAACCAGATCGGGGAGGCTGTAGATAATCAGAGAGCAGGGCCCATAGCTGTCCAGGAGGCAGAGGCTGTGGATAATCAGAGAGCAGATGCCCTGGCTGTCCAGGGAGCAGAGGCCATACCTGTCCAAGGGGCAGAGGCCCCAGACAATCAGAGGGCAGAGGCCCCGGCTGACCCGAGGGCAGAAGCTGCAGAGGATCTGAGGCCAGAGGCCCCGGTTGTCCAGGCAGCAGAGGCCGTACCTGATGGAGAAGAAGCTGGATCGGTCCAGAGGGCAGAAGCTGTCTGTAATCAGAGGGCAGAGACCCCGGCTGTCCAGGAGGCTGAATCCTCAGCTGCCGGAAGGGCCACAGGGGCCACTGCAGGAGCTCGGACCCGGAAACCGGTCAAAACAGTGAGGTTCCAGACCCCCGGACGCTTTTCATGGTTTCGGAAGCGCCGGAGAGCCTTTTGGCACACTCCCCGGTTGCCCACACTACCCAAGAGAGTCCCCAAGGCAGGCGAGGCCAGGAGCCTCAGGGTCCTGCGGGCTGAGGCCAGAGCAGAGGCAGAGCATGGAGAGCAAGAGGACCAGCTGTGAGGTGAGGGCAGGGGGGCCTCGGAGGACCTCAGCACCTTCCACAGTGTGGGTCACTCACGGCATGTCTCTAACTCACCACACTTGAAAACGGAGGTAGAGTGAGGGCCTGGCAGTGCCTCTCACATCTCTACCGAATGCCCCTTTCTTATTAAAATTGTATTTTCTATGCATTGATTTTTTTTTTTTTCTTTCTTTTTCTTTTTTCCCACATGGCTTGTGGGATCTTAGTTTCCTGACCAGGGATTGAACCCAGGTCTCCCCAGTGGTGAAAGCGCTGAGTCCTAACCACTGGACTGCCGGGGAATTCCCTATGCATTGATTTAAAAAAAAAAAAAAAATACAGACTCTTTATAGTAACCCAAGGAATGTAATGAAAGAAACCCATACAATGGAGTTGCATCCCCTATGATTTTAACCTCCTCAAATGCAACTCGAGGTGCTCAGCCTGGAAAAGGGAGCGAGGCAAAGGAGAAATCCCTTCCTCTTCCCCTTTTTCTTCCCCCTTTTGCCCGTACACTTTCACTCACTGCCTCCTGGAACTGGAAAAGAGGGCGCAGGTCAACATGCAAATAAAAATATTTACAACTTACTTCTTGGCTCTGGCTTGGCAACTGAAAAATGCTCCGGGGTGATTTTGTCACAGCCTTGTGTCCCCTTTACTCCCACTGTCCGTGATGCCTACCCGTGTTTAAGTCACTTTTCCTGCCATTCCCCCACACCTGGGTTCTGCAGGCTTGGTGGGTCCAGATCCTGCAGTTTACATGCTTCATCCCTTCTTGGTTTCCACGTACAGAAGAATAATTTGGGAAATGTCCAAAGTGCGGGTTCAGGGGCCCTTCACATCAGAGCTGTGAATTGCTAGAGCAGGCAGTATGGCCCAAGAATCTGGGGCAGCTTGGTCACTGGATACATTGGGGGAAAAATCATTGCAATAGGAACAGGCCAAAGAACTGGATTGTGGTGTGGTAGTGAGCAGTGTATCAAGTTGCTGCTGCTGCTGCTAAGTCGCTTCAGGGGTGTCCAACTGTGCGACCCCATAGACGGCAGCCCATTAGTGAGCTTATAATCGGGTTGCTACACACCCTGGGAGCTGGGGGACTTCTCTCTGTATTGTCTGTGTCCCCCTAACCCAGGGGTAAAACAGACAGCAAATAACCATGCCCCGGCCTCCATAGAAGCCGGATAAAGGGAAATTCTTGGAGGTAGGGCTAAAGCCCAGCTGGGTCCTCCCGACAGGCTGCAGTCCTGGCCTGGACTTCTTAGACATCATTCTGTAGGTCTGGGGTGGGCCTGAGAATATGCATTGCTAAGACGTTCCCAGGAGATGTGGATGCAGTTGGTCTCAGGACCTTACTTTGCAGCTTTACTGGAAAGTCGGTTTTGGGCTGCCTGACGTTGAGAAAACAGGCGGAACTTCAAGGCGGTGGACCCCAAGAAGGGTCATTGTGCTCGTGATTTAAGCTATTGGTCTTAGGGCGCCTCCTAGTGGATAAACAAGCCACGACAGCGCTCGCCTGGGTTGACGTTTTCTCCGCAGGCCTAGTTCTCAGCGGGGCGGAGCCTGCAATGAGGAAGGCGGGGCTTCGTGGGCTCCAGGCCCTAGAGAACTTAACAGTGGGAAAGACTTATCGGTTTCTGGCTTCTCCCTCCGGGCCTTTCCAGGACCAGATGACATTCCCGAGAATCTCAGGACGCCCCTCTCTCCTTTTGAGCCGACCGAGGGGCGGGACAGCTTCCTCCTAGGGGTCCCAGGACCGGGAAGGGGACACGCTCCCGGTATGTCTGCACGCTCCGACCCCAGGGACCTCAGCAGAGTTCACAACTCCAGTCACGTGGAATGTAATTAGACGGCCAACCCTGTGAAGGGAGGTGGCCTGTTTGGAGACATGGTCTCCTCTATGCCCAGCAGGAAATCCTGGCACCCGAGCCCTCAAGTGTTACACATGAATAAACCCCAATCTCCACAGTGCCTTGGGGCTTTTGCACGGGATGTTCTGCCTCCTGAGGGCGCTTCCACCGGGCATCCGCCCGCCTCACCCCTTCCCTCCAGCGCCCAGGGGACTGCCACCCCACGGGAGGTGGGTAGGGGAGAGCTGGTGGGACATCTAGGGGGAACCACAGACCTGTGGGAGGTGCACTGCTTGGTACTGCAGAGGAAAGCTAACACACCGTATGTGAATTGTCCCAAATTGAAAGTGTTGCTAAGAAGTCCCATTGTTTGAAAACACTGCAGGTCGAGTGTCAGATTCAGCCTGTGGACACCAGCAGGAGGCCTTGGCGCTGAGAAGCTGGTGCGTTTGTTCCAGCTGCACTTCAGATGGGCAGTGTCTTTCCCTCTCCCCCTTCCCCTCCTCCCCTGCTCCTGGTGCCCTGGTCCCCACCCCTCCCTTCCCCTCCCCCACCTTTTCTCCCCTCCCCCAGGAGCACACCCCTCTGCCTCTCAGGCTTCTCTGCCTGGAATCCTCTCCTCCCCCAGCAGGAGGTTCAGCCTTCTGGCTCAGCTGCACCCTGACACTCCCCTTGCCCGGCTGGAACCTCCATCACACAGGCCAGCCCCCATCAGATTGGAATGAGGAACAGAGGCTCACAGATGCTGGCCAGAAACATGAGTCTGGAAGGGATCGGGGTTTCCACGGACAACAAGAAAGCAAGCCCCGGCACTGCTGGCCTCTCTCGGTGCCCGGTGTCCGCGGACACACTCGCCCCTGTGCTAAGCCGGGAGACGCAAAGCCAAGCCCTCTGGGTGGGCCCTGAGACCGTCGCGTCACCTGGGGCTGCTGCCTCCGCGGGCGCTCATTACACATTACATTCTTCTTGCATCAGGATCGCCCGCGCCACCTGCAAAGGAGGGACTGAAAGGACCAGAGAGCGAGCGGTGGGCGGCGCTCACAACTGAGCCGGGAATGCATGGTTCGGCCAGAGCCGCCACCGCGGCGGGGAGGGCGGAGGGAGCGCCGAGCTGGGACCCCACGGGCAACTGCAGCCTCGCCCCCTCGGAGCGTCCCTAGCGGCACATGGGGTGCAGCCTCCTGTCCCAACCAGTCTTCTTCCCACGCGCCGACTTGGAGCCGGCGGGCAGCTGAGCCCTGGGCCGGCCTCGGCCTGCGTCCCGGCTCCCGCGCACCCCTTCCTGCTCTTGCTTCCTGCCGTCTCCTCCTGGGTTTTCGTCTCGGGAGGGCGCCCCTCCAGCCTCGGCCGCCGCTCGCCTCCTCTCGAGTTTTGCGGGTTCCCAGAAGGGGCGGGCTTCCCCGATGGCTTAGAGGGTAAAGCGTCCGCCTGCAATTCAGGAGACCCGTGTTCAATCCCTGGGTCGGGAAGATCCCCTGGAGAAGGAAATGGCAACCCACTCCAGTACTCTTGCCTGGAAAATCCCATGGATGGAGGAGCCTCGTAGGCTACAGTCCATGGGGTCACAAAGAGTCGGACACGACTGAGTGACGATACATCCAGAAGGGGCGGGAGCTGACGCTGCCTGCCCAACCCAGGGCCCTGCAGGCCGTGCGGGCTCGTTTGGTCCAGGGGCTTCCTGGATGCCCGGTCCTCGGACTCGGACTCCGCTCTCCGCATCCTCCGACGCCTCCTCCGACTACCAGTTCCCGCCGGCCGCCTGCAGTGCCAAGACCTCCCCCAGGTGGCCTTTGGACAATTTCAACCTCCCGCCCTCCCAGGCCTTTTCTTTTTCTTCCTCCATCACCTAAGCCACGTCCTAGGTCGCCCGGAGCGCCGCGAGCTCCAGGAGCTCCCTACCCCCCCACCCCGGCCCATCTTCCTCCTCATCCCCCACAGCTCCCCAGCGCGCCGCGGGGAGCCTTCTTGCCCTTGAAGGGGGTCTGGGGCTCAGTCTTGGTGGGGAGACACATTCATTCCGGCAGGTGTTGTCGTTGGCCTTCCTCAGGACGACGGCGGCCACCTGGAAGCCTGCCTCTTGCACCTTCACGCGGTTCCGGAGGTGTCCTCGGCCATGACAGACAAGACCTCTTGTCTTCCTTGTCCTTCAGCCCAGCGACTCCATCACAGAAGCCATTTTCAACACCTCGTCCTGGGCAGAGGGGTCTGTATGAGCCACAAGGGCTACAAACTCAGGATTGTCCACCCTCTCTTTTTCTTGATCTCCGTTTTCCTGGGACTCGCTTTGGGAGGCGTCGCTCTCCGCGGTCTCCTCACCAGACGCGTCTCCCACTGCCAGTATGGCTGATAAGTCGACCCCCGCCCGAAGGGGGAATCTTTCTCCTTCTCCTTTTTTTTTGGCTTTGTCCGTCACCGTTGCCAAGGCCAAGAACTCACTGAGGACCTTGCCCGTCATTTCCTTGGCTCTGGAGGCCCCACTATCCAAGGAACTCCTCCGCGGTGGCCTGCAGCATGCTATGACCCTCATCCCCGCTTAGGTCCTCCCGGTCCATCTCCTGGATCACGAGCCCCAGGCTCTCCTCAGAAGAGTCCTCCGACTCTCGCTTCCCCGATGTGGATGGCCGCCCTCCATAGTCCCTCTTCTTGCCCGTCTGGGTCCACCTGCTGCCTCTGGTTCTGTTTCCGCGATCTCGATGACCTGATGTTCTAGCATTTTTGGCTGCATCAGGAGCGAGGTCAGCCTCCCTGACCGTCGGCCCCGATCCCCGAGCCTGAGTCTCCGAATCAGGAGGGGTGGATCTGTCCCCAGAGACCCTGGCCACTGCCGCCTCGGGGGGAAGGAAGTTCACCCAGCAGCGACCGTCTCATCTGCCTCAGGACCGTCGTGTCCTCCGCGCTTTCCTTGCACAGAACCCTCTAGACGCCGTCCCTGCCCGGATCTCACCGGGGATGGCGCTGTGATTAATGTTCTCCACAAACTCCATCACGGTGGCTTTGGCCTTCTCGACCCTCATGGCCCTGGCGTTCCTCAGCCCGAACGTGCCCTGGGGCAGGAAGACCGGCTGCAGGACCGCTTGGATGGCCGCCGGCTCCACGTCCTCTGGGAGGCCCCGTGCACGTCCAGGGCCAGCCCCCTGCACCAGTCCCCCCAGAGGGCCCGTGGCCATGGTGCCGCCTCTGGCGCTGATCGCGGAGCAGGAGGGAGCCCGAGGTGCATGTGGGCTGCGGGGCCCTGGGCAAATGCCACCCTGGAACAGCGCCGCAGGGCCTGGAGTTCAGGTTTAGATGAACGTGACCAGGTTCCGGCTCCTGCTGCTCCCGGGCGACTGACCCAGCGGCCATTCCCGAGACCCCCTCCTCATGGGGGTCCTAGCACCCACAGGGAGTTTGCGTGGCAAATCCAGGGATGCCACCGGCCCCTCCGCTCCGCCCTTTGTGCCTGACCGAGGCGGAATGACACGGCGGCGCCCGGGCCAGTTGGTGGGGAGGGGGGCGCGGTCGACACCTAGAGCAGCGGGGAGAGGCACGTCCTCCTCGCGGCTCCGGGGCCACGTCTGGCCATGCGCCCTTCTCTCAGTCTCTGCAGTTCTGCGCGGAGGCGGCTGCTCGGCCCTGCGCCTGCGCACACAGGCTCGCCCCGGCTCCCAGCTGGGCCGCGTCACCATGGCAACGCCGGGGCTGCTGCCTGGGTCTCAGTTGCTGGGGTCTGAAGGGATCCAGCTCTAGACGAGCTCAAGCAAAGGAAGACTCTGGGGGTTGGGATCACCATCTGTGATGAGCCCCCACAAAGGCCATATTCACAGGGGGCAAGACAGCAGTTAGGGACATCCGCGATCTCCTTCAGGGGTAGACGCTTCCAGCCCTCCACCGTGTACAGGTGGGGTTCAGGCTGCAGAGACGTAGATCAAGAGCCTCTGGCCGCCCACGGTGGAACCAGGACTCACTCTTGGGGTGCAAGCCACGCTCAGAGTTTTCGGGCCTCACTCAGTGGGAATCGGCTTCAGTAAGGATACACAGGCCTCGGCTGCGAAGTGCTGGCATCCTTTAGGGTCCACAGCCCTCACTGATGGGGTCCGGCCTCGCTCTTACAGATGTTTCTGTAGCCATAACCAGACACCTACTATTAACTGTGTTTTTGCATATGGTTCCTGTGTGGGTGTGATCAGCAGTGAGAATAGACATCACTTCCGGAAGAAGACCTTGATCCTGACTGGGTCCACAGGCTGGGATGGGTGAATGTCATAGCTACCACGAACACACTTCCCCTTCATCATCCTTGCTAACCCTCACCCCAGCTCTACATAAATCAGGCACTGTGGCCCAGCCATTGGGTTTCTGCTGCTGCCCCCGCTATGACTCTGGGAAGTTTCCTGGGTTTCTCTGTGTAATGCACATAACCATTAACCCTACTCATAGGATCCTTGGGCTTCCCTGGTGGCCCAGATGTTAAAGAATCTGCCTACAACTTGGGAGAGCCAGGTTTGATCCCTGGGTTGGAAAGACCCCCTGGAGAAGGGAATGGCAATCCACTCCAGTATTCTTGCCTGGGAAATCCCATGGACAGAGGAACCTGGCAGGCTACACTCCATGGGGTGGCAAAGAGTCAGACATGATTGAGTGACTAACACTTTCACTTTTCACTTTCATAGGATCCTTAAGGGGATTAAACAGGATGATCCACGAAAGCCTTTGGAACAGAGGTTGGCCCAGAGCTGGTGCTCCCTGAAAGATGGCGATGAGAATTCATTCTTTCTTGACCCTTTTTACAATAATTTAATATAAATATATATATTTAATTGTCAAATAAATATATAAATAAAGAAGGAAATTTTTAAACAAAGAAACCAAAACACTTCGTTTTTGTTTTGTTTTTAATGTAGGAAGAGAGTTTATTGCAAGGTTACCATGGCAACTGGTCCTAGGACAACCAAACTGCTTGCTCACTCTCCTACCTGCCCCTCAGCTTTCATTTTCCCTGCTTCTCCCTTTTCCTTTCCTTTCCACCAAATGGGTGTCACTTTTCTCTCTAGAGCAGTGTGGTCTAAAAGAAATATAATGCAAGCCCCCAAGGCAAGCCACATGTGTAATATGTAAGTTTGCTAACGGCTACTTTCAATATATAAAAAACAGGGGAAATGAATTTTAGGAATAGATTTTCATTTATTTACATTATTCATTATTTACAATAGCCAAGATATGGAGCAACTTAAGTGCCCGTTAACAGATGAATGGATAAAATGGATAAACAAGATTCCTTCATCTTTATTGTATATTATAATATATAGAGGATTTACACGTGTGTTTATAAATAAAGAAGATTTTCTATATATATATATGATTGAGTAATATTCCACTAAATACAATGGAATTTATTATTTAAAGACCCATTTTAAAAAGTAAAAAATCTTGCCATTTGGGATAACACTGATGGTACTAGATGGTATTGTGCTGAGCAAAATAAGTCAGAGACAAACAAATACTATATTATTCTACTTATATGTGGAATCTAAAAACAAACAAACAAATGAACAAACATAACAAAACAGAAACATAGTTACAGATACAGAAGAGAAACCAGTGGTTGTCAGGTGGTGGTGGTAGGGGTGAAGAAATAGAAAGAGATTAAGATTCAGAGGCAAGTCCCGGAAGTATACTTCAGGAGTTTCTATTAACAGCAGTTTGACCTCCAGAGGGCAGTTTGCAAACGTGATCTGGGCACCTGAAGCGTTTAGCGCCCCATTTGGGAAGCCTGTGTGTAGGCTACCAGGAACGGTCATGAACTTTGAACTGATCCACATCTTCCCCTACTTTTGGGGATCCCTCCAGGCATTCACACCTACACAAAAAAATCAGTTCACAGTGATCTCAGCTCAGAACCTAACTCCATGTAACATACAAACACACAGCATAGTTTTAAAACTGGTTTTCATCACTGCTGACTATGGCAGTTTCTATTCTAGGGCCCCTGCCATCCTTCTTGCATAATTCCAGTTTCTGTTCATACTCAAGCCCACATTTATTCCCGAAAGACAGGTGCAATGGATCTTTGTTCCATTTTCTGGCCGCAGATGGAATTCTCCCTCATTTCTCTCCTGATCAGAGTGAGCCAGAGCTGAGCAGGAACATGGTCCCAGAAGTCGAGTAGAAAATTAGAGAGCAAGGATCAGCTAGGCAGGGTGCCGGGAACTCCAATCTGTCCTGCCTAGCCCCTCTCTGGATATCTGTCCTGGAATTAGGATGCTCTGTTGGACAGAGATGGGACCCATGACTGGCCTAGCCACTGCCTCCAAGCTGGGAAAAAAAAAGAGAGAGAGAGAGAGAGCTTATTAAATGTTCTGCAAAATTCTTCCCACTCCCTGTGTTTGAGGACAAACGCTGTGCCTGCTTGTTAAGAAGGAATGCTCAAAATTCTCCAAGCCAGGCTTCAGCACTATGTGAACCGTGAATTTCCTGATGTTCAAGCTGGTTTTAGAAAAGGCAGAGGAACCAGAGATCAAATTGCCAACATCCGCTGGATCATGGAAAAAGCAAGAGTGTTCCAAAAAAACATCTATTTCTGCTTTATGGACTATGCCAAAGCCTTTGACTGTGTGGATCACAATAAACTGTGGAAAATCGTGAAAGAGATGGGAATACCAGACCACCTGATCTGCGTCTTGAGAAATTTGTATGCAGGTCAGGAAGCAACAGTTAGAACTGGACATGGAACAACAGACTGGTTCCAAATAAGAAAAGGAGTCCGTCAAGGCTGTATATTGTCACCCTGTTTATTGAACTTCTATGCAGAGTACATCATGAGAAACGCTGGACTGGAAGAAGCACAAGCTGGAATCAAGATTGCCGGGAGAAATATCAATAACCTCAAATATGCAGATGACACCACCCTTATGGCAGAAAGTGAAGAGGAACTCAAAAGCCTCTTGATGAAAGTGGAAGTGGAGAGTGAAAAAGTTGTCTTAAAGCTCAACATTCAGAAAACGAAGATCATGGCATTTGATCTCATCACTTCATGGGAAATAGATGGGGAAACAGTGGAAACAGTGTCAGACTTTATTTTTGGGGGCTCCAAAATGACTGCAGATGGTGACTGCAGCCACGAAATTAAAAGACGCTTACACCTTGGAAGGAAAGTTATGACCAACCTAGATAGCATATTCAAAAGCAGAGACAGATGCTGAGGGGGTGGGAGGGCAGGAGGTGAGGCTGTAAAAAAAAAAAAAAAAAAAAGCAGAGACATTACTTGGCCAACAAAGGTTCGTCTAGTCAAGGCTATGGTTTTTCCTGTGGTCACGTATGGATGTGAGAGTTGGACTGTGAAGAAGGCTGAGCACCAAAGAATTGATGCTTTTGAACTGTGGTGTTGTAGAAGACTCTTGAGAGTCCCTTGGACTGCAAGGAGATCCAACGAGTCCATTCTGAAGGAGATCAGCCCTGGGATTTCTTTGGAAGGAATGACGCTAAAGCTGAAACTCCAGTACTTTGGCCACCTCATGCAAAGAGTTGACTCACTGGAAAAGACTCTGATGCTGGGAGGGATTGGGGGCAGGAGGAGAAGGGGACGACAGAGGATGAGATGGCTGGATGGCATCACTGACTCGATGGACGTGAGTCTGAGTGAACTCCAGGAGTTGGTGATGGACAGGGAGGCCTGGCGTGCTGCGATTCATGGGGTCTCAAAAAGTCGGACACGACTGAGCGACTGAACTGAACTGGTGGATGCAGAGGATGAGATTGTGAGACAGCATCATCAACTCGATGGCCATGAGTCTGAGCAAACTCCGGGAGACAGGGGAGGACAGGGAAGGCCGGCGTGCTGAAGTCCCGGGGGTCTCAAAGAGTCGGATGCAAGTCAGCGACTGAACGACAACAACACTATTGGAGCGGAGGGTCTCAAAGTGTGGTCGTGGGACCCCTAGGGAATCCGCAAGGACCTTTCAGGGGGTCCATGAGATTGACACCATTTTCATAATACTGCTCAAACATTATCTGTCTTTTTCACTCTCATTCTCTCACGAGTGTTCAGTGGAATTTTTCAGAGGCAACATGACATGAGATATTGCAGCTGAACAAATGCAGAAGCAGGTATGAAAAACCAGTTTCTGTTGAGTCAGACAGGAAAGAGATTTCCTAAAAGATAAAAACAATGCCGCTCTTCTCAATTTGTTTTTGTTTTGGAAAATATAGCTATACATATGTTATTTGGGTGAACACGTCACATATGTTTGCTAGTGCTATTTTTAAACAAGTTCATAAGTAAATACTTCTAATTGCTCGGTTGACATTCTTCCAGTGGTACATATAGACAGATTGAACCCACAGAAACAAAAGCTCTTTGGGGTCCGTGATGAGTTTTTTAATAATGTAAGACATCTTGAGACCAAGCAATTCCAGAACCACCGAGTTGGAAACACACACCGCTGAGTTGGTACAACACGAGGTGCCCTAGGGCCCTGAGGTAAGAAAAAGGTGACTGTGGGTGTTTCTCCTGCAGGTTATAATTGAATCACGGGAATGAAGTTCACTGCTTCTTTGTCCCCACGCCATAGTCTTTCTGCTCCTCTTTCTTCAATCTCTCCCTCCAGTGGTTACCAGGGAAACCGCAACAGCAGATCCTCAAAGCAAAATTCATTTCACTGCCTTGTGTCTGGATCTCAGTGGCCAGTGGCATGCCTTTCAGGACATGTAGATCCAAGGAACTGTCAACTCCACCTGCTTCCGTGTCTTTAAAATGACATCTGATCCTCACCCCCTTCTCCCATTCCTCCATCAACCTGGACAACTCTTTTCGTTTTGCACGTTTTCATGTCTGTCTTTTTCTTTTCATGTGTTCTTGCAAAATGTGCATTGCTGTTTGGGGGCATTTAGCTATGTTTGCACAATTCCTTGTATGGTATCTATCTCCATTCGTTTCTCACTTCTTTAAACTTTTAATTTTATTTTGGAGTATAGTTGATTAACAATGTGACAGTTTCAGGTATACAGCAAAGTGATTCATATATATTCTTTTTCAAATTCTTTCCCCATTTAGGTTGTTACATAATATTGAGCAGAGCTCCCTGTGTTATGCAGTAGTGCTTATCTATTTTATTTTATTTTTGCCATGCTGCATGGCAAGTGGAATCTTAGTTCCCAGACCAGGACTTGAACCTGTGCCCCCTGCAATGGAAACTCTGGGTCTTAACCATTGGGCTGCCAGGGAAGTCCCAGTTATCCATTTTAAATATAGCAGTGTCTACAGGTCAATCCCAAACTCCCTAATGTTACCCACTTTCTTAGCACTGGTGGTAAAGTGTCTTAGAGCAATACCAGTTATATATCTTGTCTGTAATTCTACCCGCTGAGCAGGGTTGCAAGATGGTCATTCATCACATTTTACCTTTTTCCTGTTCACTCCTCCAAGAAAAGACACTGATGACAGTTTTAAAGCAAGGCGACAAGTTCTTTGATCCTCATCTAGGAGTGGGGTCTGTCCACATTCCCTTTTCTTGAATCTGACCCTGGACAAGCTTGTGACCGCCTCAACAGGTATGGCAGAAGTGATGCTGTGTCTTCCAAGATCAGTTATAAGGCTTTTGCCCAGTTCTCTTGGAGTATTTGCCCTCGAGACCTCCTTCCCAAGACATTCCCGCTTGAAACATAATTGCCATGCTGTGAGGAAGCCCAGCCCACATAGAGACCAGTGTATGTGTTCAAGTCAACATCTCCAGCTAAGCGCAGTCTTCAGATCACCCAAGATGGGGCACCAAACATGACTGAAGAAGCTTCCAGCTGATTCCAGACCTTAGTCATTAGAGTCACCCCAGCTAAGGCACCAGACATTGTGAAATTGAAAAAAAATCCACCCCCACTGTGCTTTTTCATTATGCTGACCTACAGACTCCATGAACATAATTAAACATTCTGTGTTTTATGTCACTGAGTTCAGGGTGGTTTGTGTATATATGTGTGTTAATGGCTCAGTTGCATCCAACTTTTTGAAACCCCACGGACTGTAGCCTGCCAGGCTCCTCTGTCCATGGGATTCTCCAGGCAAGTGGGTTGCCATTCCCTTTTCCAGGGAATCTTCCTGACCCAGGGATCAAACCTGGTCTCCTTCATTGCAGGCAGATTCTTTACCACCTGAACCACCAGGGAAACTCTGGGGTGGTTTGTTATGCAGCAAAAAATAGCCAGCACACACCTGTCCCATCCTTAATACTTTGGGCTGGTAACTAACTTCTCCATGCCTCCGTTCATGTCCCTGAAAATGGGGATCACGTTCTTTTACCATTGTCAGGAAGATAGGAGAGGTTGTGGCATGCTGGTGCCCAGCAACAGCCCTGCAGCCCTCAGCAAGTCCTATTGAGGTTATGAATCAGCAGCTAGTGGCTTCCAGATCACCCACACCTGACCATGATCACAATGGGGGCAGCTTATGCAGAGACAACTGCAAGTCCCAATACCGAGTCCCCATTCCAGCACCTCGGGTCCTTAACATTCTGCACCAGTTCATCTTTGGCTGCTTCCCCGGCCCTCACTCCTCCACGTCCAGTTTTCCCCTCCCCTCTCCCTCCAGAGTTTGGGGAGACAGCAAGGAACGGTTCCAGCCAGAGATTCTGGAGTCACACGGACCTGACTTTAGTCAAGCCAGACCGCCTGGGTTCATATTCCAGCTCTGGGTGACTCTGAGCAAGTCATCTACCTTCTCTGAATCTGTTTTCCCATCTGTAAAATGGGTACAATAAAAGCGCCTACACTTGCATTTAAATAATCAGCGCGCATGTATTGAGATCTATAAATAAGTTACCGTTCTTACTGTTAGTGCTGAACTCCAGCCCCCTACATTGGAGCTGAGTCTGAGCAAGTTATTTCGCTCATGCTCTTGAGCTCTCGGAGAAGGCAATGGCACCCCACTCCAGTACTCCTGCCTGGAAAATCCCATGGATGGAGGAGCCTGGTGGGCTGCAGTCCATGGGGTCGCTAAGAGTCGGACACGACTGAGCGACTTCACTTTCACTTCTCACTTTCATGCATTGGAGGAGGAAATGGCAGCCTACTCCAGTATTCTTGCCTGGAGAATCCCAGGGACGGGGGAGCCTGGTGGGCTTCCGTCTATGGGGTCGCACAGAGTCGGACACGACTGAAGCGACTTAGCAGCAGCAGCAGCTTGAGCTCTGGGGAGGCGCCTTCGCAGGTGCGTCAAGTAGCAACCCTGGAGCGCCACCTGGTGGTCAATGCTGGAGCCACAATCTGCAGACACTCCAACCGGCTCACGTAGCACCGTCAGACCTTCAACTACTGCTCAGAGCCTCCACTATTCCCTCCCCACGATTCTGCGACATGGAACATCCCTGAGAGGCAGGGAGAGTGTTGAGGTAGGGGGTTCCAGGCCGGACACTTGCGACTTCAGGTTCGGACATTAGATCTATCTCCCCGGCCCTCCCCTAAGACTGAAGGGGCTGGTGTTGGAGGTTTGCTGGATTCGAGGTGTGGCACCAGGCTCATGTCAGCCCGTGCCACAATCGCACGATCACACACTCACAAAACGCTTACACACTGGCTCACACGCACTCACACTTGCGTTCACACAAACTAACATTGACACACACTTGAACTTAACCTGCATACATACACACACATACGCGCGCTCACACACACACAATGTGCACACACCCCAAGACTCGCCCCACCTACACCCACGGAGAGACCCACCCAGTCCTCACAAGTGAAACACACAGATAAACTACATACGCCTCAGCCCCGAAGAGAAACACCCACATCCGCAACTACAAGCACGTGAACAAAATCAAATCCATAAGGAGACCTCCAAGCAGGGTCCCCTGACTCAGCGACCGACGCCCCTTGCGCACTTTCACACCCATCCCCCACCCCGTAGGAGTCCGGAGGGTCGCGCCTGCCCATGTTCGCACAGAGCCCTCCCCGAGGGACCCGCTAGGTTATCCTTCGGGCTCACCAGGTTCAACCCGGACCTGCCCTGGGTCGCAGGGAGCTCGGACCCCGTGGGCTGAAGGGGTGCCACAGCCAACCGGAGCTGGAGATCGGTCAGGTCCGTAGGCGTGTGTCAGGGAGCCCCACTCAGCACCCCCCGGGCCCACCCCGCGCGCCCTGAGACTCCCAGCCTGGGGACGACTCCAAGGTGAGGGAAGGACGCCTGCCTTAAACCAGGACCCCGCTGGGTCTCCAGCTAAGGTCCTGAGGGAATGTATGTGAAAGGAAGGAAAGACGACAGGGAGATCGGAAGCAGGGAGCGAGAGAGGGAAGAAAGATCTTTAAATTAGAAACTTTTGGTCCTGCTTTCTTCTGTGAGCCATGTCTCCCTGTGCCCACCAGAGGGCGCCCTGACGCAGCAAATCCCTAAAGCATCTTCTCATCTCTCCATACAAAAAGGGATTTAGGACAGTACTGAGGAGAAGGAAGAGGATTAATATCAATATCCGTAACTTAAAGCCCTACTGCACCCCAGGACGTGTGCGAAACCCTCCACATGCCTAACTCAACACAGTAGCTCAAAGTATCCCACAAAGGAAGAAAGTGCGGCTCAGAGATGTTTAACTCAGCAACACAGAGCGCCTAAACTGCAGAGAAACTTCCAGCTCTGTTCCTGGTGACCCAACTGCCCTCTGCTCCTTGGTCACATCCCTGGCATAATCAGCTCACAATTCCCTGTGGACCTGGCCTTGCAACTTTCCCCACTCAGTCACACCCCTCTCCCATCAGCTCTTCGGGTCTCCTGTTCTCCATCCTGCCACCGAGGTTTTTGTACACTAACCCTTTCAAAAGTTGCTGCTGCTAAGTCACTTCAGTCGTGTCCGACTCTGTGTGACCCCATAGACGGCAGCCCACCAGGCTCCCCCGTCCCTGGGATTCTCCAGGCAAGAACACTGGAGTGGGTTGCCATTTCTTCTCCAATGCATGAAAGTGAAAAGTGAAAGTGAAGTCGCTCAGTCGTGTCCAACCCTCAGCGACCCCATGGACTGCAGCCTACCAGGCTCCTCCGTCCATGGGATTTTCCAGGCAGGAGTACTGGAGTGGGGTGCCATTGCCTTCTCCGCTTTCAAAAGCACTGTCTCCCTTTCCCTACTTCACAGAGGGTCACCTTCTCCCTTCAGACTCTGGTCAATGTCACCCGTTTCGGGAAGTGGGTCCAGATCCAGAATCAGCTCCAGCAATTTCGACCCTCCTCCCCTGAGGATCCAGCCTTTTCGTTTCTAGCACTCACTTCCGTACGTGATCACGGAGGCTCTGAGCTCCAGGAGCCAGAGCCCATCTCAATCATCACTGTTCCCAGTGACGTGCACAGGTGGGTCCCAGAACAGACACCAGAGGAACACTGAATGAATGAATGAAGTCTCCAGGCGGGAATGACTTCAGTGAGCACCTAAATGGGTGAATGCTCTTCTCCCCATCAGGACTCCAGAGATTCTCCAACAAACACCCACAACCAAGGAAAAGATCCCGTACTCCCCTTCAGGCCCTCCCCAATCCAGGTACAGTGAGTCTCACTACTGCCCCTCATCCCATTGGGACAGAATCTCCTGCTTTCCAGCCCCGTGTCCACACACATTGCCCTAAAACCTCCAACCCCCATCTCCTAAGTGATTCATGTCCCCTTCTCTTTGTGGCATCTGCTCCCTCACCTGGAGTGATCCAGGTGGTTCCTGTGGGGATCACTAACCTTCACTCACTGAAGCCTGGCCAATCAAAGCTCCCAGTCCCTCTCCAGTCACTGTGATTGGTGCAGAGGCAGGCACGTGACCCAGCCGATCCAATGGGAGCTGGCCATGAGTCTTTGGCTGAATAAACGGAAGTAGAGGCCTTGGAACCATCCAGACCTGAAGCTAATTCAGCGTGGACTTTATAGTGACGTGAGCCACTGAAGTCCCTTCTCAGCATAACCCAGGACACATTTGGTTTCTGTACTTGAAACCCAGTGTTTTGTCTAATCAGTTTTCCTAAAGCATTCTCCAAGTGTTCCAAGAGGAAAGGGCGTAGGGGCCTCTCAGGGCCCTGCCAGACATTACCTCCGCTCCAAGGGCTGGGGCAGGACTTGAGGGGACTAGCAAAAGGTCTTCCTGATTTCTCAGGCCCGGCACTCTCACTTGCCGAGGTTCCTGAGGCTTCTTGCCCCTCATTCCTGGGGACCCAGGTCTCATGCCAACACGGCGGCAGGAAAGGCGGTCTTGCTGCCCCCGGAGCAGACCCAATGTCAGGAAAGTTCTCTGTCTGGGCTTGCAGGTCAGACGGTGCTTGTGCACACCCACAGTTCGGCCACCAGCTGGGCTGGGGAGAAAGAAATCGCTGATTTTTTTTGTTTAACTTTACAATATTGTATTGGTTTTGCCATATATCAACATGAATCCGCCACAGGTATACATGTGTTCCCCATCCTGAACCCTCCTCCCTCCCTGTACCATCCCTCTGGGTCGTCCCAGTGCACCAGCCCCAAGCATCCAGTATCGTGCATCGAACCTGGACTGGTGACTCGTTTCATATATGATATTATACATGTTTCAAGATGGTAACAATAACCCTGTATACGAATTCGCTGATTTTATCTCTAATATTCTGCCCAGATGGAAGGAGGGGATGAATGTCGTTACCTGGGGCCCATCCTGGAGCCTGGGGCCTGGGTCACCACCACAGTGTGGGGAGGGGAGGAGGGACGGCAGGCCCTAGGGTTTGAAGGGGCAGGTCGGAGGTGTCATGGGGTGCAGTCTCCTTGACCATACTGGGGAGCCTTTGGGGTGTCAATAGGGCAGGTATTGAGATACCATTCAAGTGGCCTCCTGTGGGCCACTATCTTCCAATGATCTGGGCTGGCCTGAGCCCCCTCCCATGGGTGGGACTTGACCTCCAAGCCCCGCCCACACCTGCTCCACTCTACAGAGAAGGTCCCCCCCAAGCCCAGAGGGCTGTAAAACCCGGACAGCACATGTACCTCTGCCCCAGGCCTGGGCTGCTGCTAGACCCCGACTCAGCCTCCGTCTCATCTGGCCACCTTCAGGGCCCTTCGTCCTGCCGGGACCCAGACTTCCCACTTGCATCCCCACCCCAGCATTGGCTTCAGTCCACACCCCGCCTCCTGGCCCTCACCATTAAACTCACTCCAGACCCAGATTATCCCGAGTGAGGACTGATCACCCCCACCCCATTAAGGCCAGGTTCCCCCAGACTCGGTCCCCGAGTGAGTGGAATGGAGTTCTCTGTGTGAGGCCCGTCCAGTGAACCAACAAAATGCATCTTCCCATTTTCACTGGGTTTCTTAAAACAAATGCTCAGACACTGGCAACAGCCTAAAAGCAGTTGCCATGGAACCGGAGGTAGCCAATGGGAGAGGGAGGGGTGCCAGCGCCCCGGGAGCCAAAGTCTGCTGCCAGCTCTGATGCTCTCCGAAGAAACTGGGGGATTGGGAGGGGCTGCGTGGGTCACACTTGGCTGGAGCAGGAGGGAGAGTTGTGGTTGGTCATCCAGGAGGCCCCAACTAGTGCAGGGGGTTCCCCAGAGGACCCGGAGCAGGCAGCTGTCAAAGCCGTCCTGCAGCCGGTCTTTCTGCCCAGAACATGAGAGCTGCGAGGGACAAGAAGGCCAAGGGCACCCTGGTAGAGTTTGTGGAGGACATTAATCATGCCACCATTCCTAAGGAGATCCCAGACAAGGACAGCATCTGGAGGATTCTGTACAAGGATCGCACAGAGGACATGAGAGTCCTGAGGCAGATGAAACGATAGCTGCTGGTTGCAAGGCCCCACAGGCTACAGCGGCCAGGGCCCCGGGGACACCCCTCCTAATTAGAAGACCCAGGTCCCCCTTTCTGGTGCAGCCAAAAAGGCTAGCACGGGTGGTAGGGGGAGGGTCACAGAAATAGAGCCAGAGGCCAAAAGAGGGGCCGAGGAGGGCAGCCACGTACCTCTGCAAAAAGTGATTCTAAGGACCCTTCTTCCATCAGAGCCTGGGCCTCAGGATGGCAGAGGTGGAACAGGAGGACCTGAGCAGGGACAAATGACAAGGACCGTGTGCTGCACACGATACTCCAGACAGGCTGCAAGGAAGGCCTGCAGAGACGTGAATGAGGCAGAGAGTCCCATGGAGTTCTTGGCCATGTGACTCTTTTGGACAAAACCAAGAAGGAGGTGACAGAGAAAGAGCCCTTGGATTTGATGAGCTTGACCATCAGAGGAGCCAGAAGCGGCATCCTGACCTGGTGGCTCTTGTGCTTGAGAGGGACACACCTGATGAGACCCTCAAGGGCAGTGACTCTTCCGGAGGTGAGTCCTAGAAATGAGACGGCCAGGTCACCCAGAAGGATGTGGAGGACCCCAAGCTCTAGCCATCGTGGCCCATGGGATTTCATCAGATATCAAAACTCGTGGGGAGATGTTGAAAATGGTTTCTGTGGTGGAGTCGCTGGGCTGAGGAACAAGGAAGACAAGAGGCCCTGCTCCAGGTTTTGTCCGTCATGGCGGAGGACACCTCCGAATCGCATGAAGGTGGAAGAGGCAGCCTGTCAAGTGGTCACCGTGGTCCTGAGGAAGGCCTGAAACGGCGGGGAACCTGCTGGAATGAATGCGTCTCCACCAAGACTGAGCCCCAGACCCCCTCCAGGGCAAGAAGGCTCCCCGGGGCGCGCTGCGGAGCTGGGGGGATGAGGAGGAAGATTGGGGGGGGGGGGGCGTTCCTGGAGCTCGTGGCGTTCCGGGCGACCTAAGACGTGGCTGAGGTGATGGAGGGGAAAAAAGGAAAAGGAGGTTGAAATTGTCCAAAGGCCACGTGGGGGAGGTCTTGGCGTTGCAGGAGGCCCGCGGGAACTGGTAGTCAAAGGAGGCGTCGGAAGGGTTTTAGGACACACGCTCCGAGGGGGCGTCGAAGGACACGGAGAGCGGAGTCCGAGTCCGAGGACCCGGCGTCCAGGAAACCCCTGGACCAAGCGGGCCCGCACGGCCTGCAGGGCCCTGGGTCGAGCAGGTGGCGTCAGCTCCAGCCCCGTCTGGGAACCCGCAAAACCCGAGAGGAGGGGAGCGGCGGCCGAGGCTGGAGGGGCGCCCTCCCCAGGAGGAGACGGCGGCAAGCAAGAGCAGGAAGGGGCGTGCGGCAGTCGGGACGCAGGCCGGGGCCGGCCCAGGGCTCAGCTGCCCGCGGGCTCCAAGCCAGCGCGTGGGAAGACTGGTTGGGGCAGGAGGCTGCACCCCATGTGCCGCTAGGGCCGCCCCGAGGGGGCGAGGCTGCAGCTGCCGGTGGGGTCCCAGCTTGGCGCCCCCTCCGCCCTCCCCGCCGCGGTGGCAGCTCTGGCCGAACCATGCATTCCGGCTCAGTTGTGCGCGCCGCCCACCGCTCGCTCTCTGGTCCTTTCAGTCCCAGAAAGGTGGCGCGGTCGATCCTGAGGCAAGAAGAATGTAACGTGTAATGAGCGCCCGCGGAGGCAGCAGCCCCAGGTGACGGGACGGTCTCAGGGCCCACCCAGAGGGCTTGGCTTTGGGTCTCCCAGCTTAGCACAGGGGTGAGTGTGTCCGTGGACACCGGGCACCGGGGGAGGCCAACAGGGCCAGGGCGTTCTTCCATATCTTCCTGGAGCCCTGGTTCGTTCCACACTCATGCTTCTGGCCAGCGTCCGCCACCCCAGTCTGATGGGGACTAGCCTGTGTGATGAAGGTTCCAGCCGGGCAAGGGGAGTGTCAGGGTGCAGCTGAGCCAGGAGGCTGAACCTCCTGCTGGGGGAGGAGAGGATTACGGGAAGAGAAGCCTGAGAGGCAGGGGTTGTGCTCCTGGGGGAGGGGAGAAGAGGTGGGGGAGGGGGAGGGAGGGGTGGGGACCAGGGCACCAGGAGCAGGGGAGGAGGGGAAGGGGGAGAGGGAAAGACACTGCCCATCTGAAGTGCACTGGAACAAACGCACCAGCTTCTCAGCGCCAAGGCCTCCTGCTGGTGTCCACGGCTGAATCTGTCACTCGACCTGCATAGTGTTTAACAGAAACCTTAATTATTTGCAAAGATTTTCAATTCAGAGCCGTTCACGGAAAATCCAGATTTCCAGGTTTTCTCAGTAGCAATGATGGGCATCGCCCTTCCCACAGGTCTGTGGGTCCCTGGCTGGCTGTCCACTCCGCACCCCCAGCACTGATTTGTAGCCCCTGACTTAAGGTGATAATTTAAGGGGATAGGTTTCCCCAGTTCAGCATCTGGGTGAATTAAATGCCAGAAGGGACCCTTAGCAGGGACTTGTGAGGGGCTGAGGCTGGTCTGGGCCGGTGTTGAAGCTGCCCCAAGGCCTGTCTTTAGGAGGGGAGGAAATGTTCCCAGGAGGGAGTGCAGCCTAGCCCTAGAGTCCACCCAGATAGCCCAGCCTGGCTCTGCAGAGCATCAGCACACACTGTCTCAAGTGCGGATGCTTTTGGGATGTGTTCTCATCCCTGTGGTGACGTGGGCACCAGCCCC
The DNA here is from genome assembly GCF_029378745.1 of Bos indicus. Lineage (NCBI taxonomy): Eukaryota > Metazoa > Chordata > Mammalia > Artiodactyla > Bovidae > Bos > Bos indicus. The sequence continues at coordinate 54,256,882 of NC_091777.1, forward strand.
CACTGTCCATCGCGAAGTTTTCCCTGAATCACCATCTCCATCTCTGCTCTTCCAGGTCCTCTTATCCTGGAGCCATCTGTGTATCTGTGACCAAGATCCCATCCCCAGGAGGTCAGGAGGCATCCCCTCACCCCCGCACATCTCGAGGGAGGCACAAAGGCCTGGGTATGTCCCCACAGCCCGGCTGGACTGTCCGAGCCCCACCTTGGATGCCCAGGGACAGAAGCCAACTTGGGAGTTGCTGTCTGGGTCGTGCTGGGAGATGGGACCCCCTCTGTGCTGCAGGAACCTTCCTGGGACAGCAAGTTTGGGGATCAGGCTGTCCTCAGCTGAGCCCTTCAACTGCCACTGACTATGGGGGCGACCTTGGCCCTTACCTCCCTGAGCCTCAACATCCTCATCTGTAAAATTCAACCTCAGATGTTCTTGTGAAGTTTAGCTGTGATCGTCCAAGAAATGTATTTAATATAGCCCCAGGTGTGGAGTATTCCATGGACAGAGGAGACTGGCGGGCTACGGTCCATAGGGTTGCAAAGAGTCGGACACGACTGAGCGACTGACACTTTGACTTTTTCACAGGCAGGAGGTGAACATAAGCCTTGGCTTTGCGGCTATTAGGAGCCAGAGAAATAGGAGGGGGACTGGGTGTGGAGTGCCCTCTGCTGGACGATGATGACACAACAGCAGGGCTGCCCAGACCAGAGACCACTCAACATCTCAGAACCTCTTCTGTAAAAATGATGGAATGGTGATGTCAACATCGTGAGGAGGTTATTTGAGAACTGATTGAGCTAATGCATGTAAAATTACTAGATTAATGTGATGAACTAAAGGTAAGTGCAAATTCCTTATCTAGTGGCCTCCCCATCTGGAGATGGAGTTTATTAAGAAGAAAGTGGTGGTGACATTTTAAGGCTGCCAGCTTCTGCTTACTGACTCTTGGAACACTTGCTCTTGGGAAAGAGTCTTGGAAAACCCAGCTGCTAAGTTTTGGGAAGCCTAAGCCACATGGAGAGGTCGTGGGCAGACGCTGCAGTTGACCATCCCAGCTGAAGCACTGAGAGTCTGTACACCCCTTATCTACACTATACCATTTGATGGAGGGTAAAGAACCCCACCCAGAACAGATCCCTTGTAGCAGAAGATTTAGATCTAATGGCTGAAAGAATCAAATATTGCCGCATGCTAAGTCGCTGCAGTCGTGTCCAACTCTTTGCAACCCCATGGACTGTAGCCTGCCAGGCTCCACTGTCCATGGGATTCTCCAGGCAAGAATATTGGAGTGGGTTGCCATGCCCCCATCCAGGGGATCTTCCTGACCCAGGGGGATTGAATCTACGTCTCCTTCACTGGCAGGTGGGTTCTTTACTTCTAGTGCCACCTGGGAAACCCAATCAAACACTACATATTTGTGATTTGGGCTTACTATGCCCCAGGAAAGTGAACAAATCCGAAGCCTTTGGGGAACAGTTCAGAGAAGGACTTCACAGGATAAATAGGAAGCATGTACAGACAATTCATAGAATAGTCGACAGAAAACTTGGGTGCGTATGCATGTGATAAATGACTCATCTTTTTGTGGAATTTTTTTAATCCAGGGTTGTTTTGTTTTGTTTTTTGGACAGCACCACAGCATGTGGGATCTTAGTTCTCCGACCAGGAATCAAACCCATGCCCCCTGCAGTGGAAGTGCAGAATCCTAACCACTGGATCGTTAGGGTATTCCTGGAAATTAAAAAAAAATAAGTCTCAAGTACTTAGATTCTGCATTGATTAGAACTAGGATTGAAACCATTGGCCCCAAGTTTCAAAGGTGCTGATGGGGGGACTTACCTGGTGGTCCAATAGTTAAGAATCCACCTTCCAATGCAGGGGAGGTATGTTCGAGCATTGATGCAGAACCAAGATTCCACATGCCTTGAGGCGAGTAGGCCTACACCCTGTATTAAGACCCAATGCAACTAAATAAATAAATTAAAATTAAGAAATTTTTAGAAGTGCTGTTGGATGTATTTGTTTGCTTGGGCTGCCAGAACAAAGCACCACAGCCTCGGTGGCTGAAACAACAGAAATTAATTTTCTCATAGTTCTGAAGGCGGGAGTCTGAGATCAAGCTGTCAGCAGGGGTTGGTTTCTTCTGCGGCCTCTCTCCTTGCCTTGCAGGCGACTTCTCCTTGTGTCCCCATAAGCTCTGCCCTGGGTCTGTGCCCTAACTTCCTCTTCTTATACCACCAGTCCTATCGGATTAGGACCTGTTAATCCAATTTAAGCTCATTTTAACATAATCGCCTCTCTAAGCATCCTATCTCCAAATACAGTCACATTTTGAGGTGCTGGGGTTAGGATTTCAACATACGAATTTGGGGAATGACACAAGTCAGCACATAACAATCAGAAACTTTGGCCTGGAAAGACTGTTGTGGTTTTATTTTTTGGGGGGGAGGCATACCATGAGGCATAAAGGATCTTAGTTCCCCGACCAGGGATTGAACCCACACCCCCTGCATTGGAAGCACAGAGTCTTAACCACCGGACAACCAGGGAAGTCCCCTGGAGAGACTGTTGACACAAATCTTTCCCAGACAGGTGGGGAAAGGTTCTAATTAGGTTTCAAGAATGTGAGATCCAAACAAACAGGAACCAGTGCCTGATTGTTCGCTGCTGTGTCCCCATCGCCTTGAACTATGTGTGGCACCGAGAAGAAGATAAGTGTTAGCTGAATGAATGGATAAATGAATGAATGAATGAGAAGATTGCCTAGCAGGGGCCACTTTAACCCCACTGTTTTCGGTTGATCTCTTCTGGAATGTAACTCTTCACCCTGCAAAGCATGTTCTAAATGTTGGGGGTGGGAAATTTTATTTATCCATTGCATGTTTTTAAAATAGGAAGTAAAGCTCATTGCTCTGGCTGCAAAAACTTAACTCCCTGATGAAAGCATCACTGATCCTGTTATGATTAACTCACTTTGTCCAGAAAGTGGGGAGTCTCCTGGCATTAAGAAATGGATGTGTGCTTTTTTTCTTCCTTTTATAAATTTATGCAAATAAAAGGAAAATAAGGTTATAGTAGTTTCATTTTCACATCAGCTACCTGGTCTCTGTGGATATTTGAGCTTGGGAGCCCTGCTCTAGCATAATCTGGAAAGGAACATGGCTCAGCCTGGGGTGTCTTGGCTACAAGTTACAGATAACCAAACTGACAGCAGACGTAAACAATAAGGACATTTCTCAGCTTTTTAATTAAAATTTTGGAGGAAAGAGGCTTCCGGATTTAATCAAGCGTGTTACTGAGAACCAAGAATCGATTCCTCCACTTGTGGGCTTTTGCCTTCCTCCTTGTTGCCTTAAGGTTACAAAGTGGCTGCCAAGCTCCAGACATCACCTTCTCATACAACCGAAAAAAAGCAGGGAGGTAGGGGTGATGACAGAGTCTTTTCCTCTCATGCTTCTACTCTTTTATCCAGCAGCAAAAATAATTCCCCAAAGCTTCCAGCACACTCATTGCCCAGAACTAGGTTACCACATACCGGTAGCTGCATGTGGGTCTGGAAAACAGTGGCGCTGACCTTTTTAGCTATTATCAGTTCAGTTCAGTCTTGTCCAACTCTTTGTGACCCCACGGACTGCAGCATGCCAGGCCTCCCTGTCCATCACCTATTATAGTATCATAGCAATACATGGGAAGAGGTTAGAAGTGATTGTCAGATTATCCAATCAACATTATTAATGACTGAGGTGAATTCATGCACAGGGCAAAAATAATTTTTAAACATTAAAAGAAAGCGAGAGAGATAAAGATGTCCCTTCTCTCCTGTACTTTCAATGAGAGGGATTCTATTTTGCATCGTAAATCCCTCTAAAGAATCAACTTCAGGCAAGGGAACTCCCTGGCAGTCCAGCGGTTAGGGCTCTGTGCTTTCACTATCAAGGACACTGGTCGGGGAACCAATATCCCCACAAGCCATCTGGTATAGCCAAAAGACAATAAATCGATCAGTGAATCAAATCAACTTTGATAAATCGACAGATTGCAAATAAACCCAAAACATTCATCTTATTTTCCTTTACAACCAGAAGGCTTGAGTGAATTTTTCTGTTACCAACCTCCTCTGTTCTCTGTTCATTCAAGCCTGTCCTGGGAAAGAGATTTTGAATAGGGGTCTTGGAGATTCTCATAGAAATTGTTGCAATTTCCAAAGAAAAATAACCTCTCAAAGAAGCCTAGGTTTCTGATTGGCTGTCTTCCTGGATTATTTGTTGCCATGGTGATAGCAAGACTAAATAGCCTTTGTGTATTTTTTTTTTTAAAGAATAAATAACTGTAGGTCTTCTCTATCAAACCAGGAAAAGATTACTTCTATCTTTCCACAAACATTACGAAATAAAGGCCCAAGTCTTTTCTAGACTTGCTTTTAGATAAAGAAATTGAAAGACTCAGACCTCCCTGGTGGTGCAGTGGTTAAGAATCAGTCTGCCAATGCAGGGAAAATGGGTTCCATCCCTGATCTGGCAGGATCCCATATACCACAACTACTGAGCTTGCGCTCTAGAGCCGACTCGCCACAATTAGAGACAGCCCGAGCACAGCAATGAAGACCCAGTGCAGCCAAAAATAACTAAATAAATAAATAATTTTTTTAAAGAAAGAAATCAAAAGTCTCATCTCAACTAAATTAACAAAAGCATTTAGCAGTGTCTGCTCTTCTACCTGTTGTGTTAGTCACTCAGTCCTGTCTGACTCTTTTCGACCCAGTGGACTGTAACCTGCCAGGCTCCCCTGTCCATGGAATTTTCCAGGTAAGAATACTGGAGTGTGTAGCCATTCCCTTCTCCAGGGGATCTTCCCAACCCAGGGATCTAATGAAATCTGGGTCTCCCGCATTGCGGGCAGATTCTTTACCGTCTGAGCCACTAGGGAAGCACAAAAGACAAACAAAGATGGAGGTACTGGGGATTGAACCCAGGGCCTCATGCATGCTAAGCATGCGCTCTACCACTGAGCTATACCCCCAAATGTTTCTCCAGTCTCAAGTATTAATATTACATCCAGTGCGCTATCTGGTGGTCAGTGGGAGAACAGCAGGATTGTATTTACTTAAGTTGTAGACACTGTTATGGTAGCCCTAAAAAGGCGATGGCACCCCACTCCAGTACTCTTGCCTGGAAAAATCCCACGGACAGAGGAGCCTGGTGGGCTGCAGTCCATGGGGTCACGAAAAGTCGGACGCGACTGAGCGACTTCCCTTTCACTTTTCACTTTCATGCATTGGAGAAGGAAATGGCAACCCACTCCAGTGTTCTTGCCTGGAGAATCCCAGGGATGGGGGAGCCTGGTGGGCTGCCTTCTATGGGGTCGCATAGAGTCGGACACAACTGAAGTGACTTAGCAAAAACAAGTAGATAGGGAAACAGTGGAAACAGTGTCATACTTTATTTTGGGGGGCTCCAAAATCCCTGCAGATGGTGATTGTAGCCATGAAATTAAAAGACGCTTACTCCTTGGAAGGAAAGTTATGACCAACCTAGATAGCATATTCAAAAGCAGAGACATTACTTGGCCAACAAAGGTCCGTCTAGTCAAGGCTATGGTTTTTCCAGTGGTCATGTATGGATGTGAAAGTTGGACTGTGAAGAAAGCTGAGCGCCGAAGAATTGATGCTTTTGAACTGTGGTGTTGGAGAAGACTCTTGAGAGTCCCTTAGACAGCAGGGAGATCCAACCAGTCCATTCTAAAGGAGATCATTCCTGGGTGTTCTTTGGAAGGACTGATGCTAAAGCTGAAACTCCAATACTTTGGCCACCTCATGCGAAGAGTTGACTCATTAGAAAAGATTCTGATGCTGGGAGGGATTGGGGGCAGGAAGAGAAGGGAATGACAGAGGATGAGATGGCTGGATGGCATCACTGACTCGATGGACGTGAGTTTGAGTGAACTCCAGGAGTTGGTGATGGACAGGGAGGCCTGGCGTGCTGCAATTCATGGGGTCGCAAAGAGTCGGACACGACTGACCGACTGAACTGAACTGAATAAATAATACAAAAGACTCATTCCTGGTAATCTTAGACTGATTGCGCCAGAACACCTGATTGCTTTGACCAACAGAATATGACCAAAGTGGCATTATGCCAGTCCAGGTACCTAGCTTTTAAGAGGACAAGCAGTTCCATCTTGATCTCTTGGAGACTTGCTGCTGCTGCTGCTAAGTCGCTTCAGTTGTATCCGACTCTGTGCGACCCCATAGACAGCAGCCCACCAGGCTCCCCGTCCCTGGGATTCTCTAGGCAAGAACACTTGGAGACTTGAGCTGCCATGTAAGAAAAGCAACTACCATAAGAGCTTCCCAGGTGGCGCTAGTGGTAAAGAATCTGCCTGCCAATGCAGGAGATGCCAGATACTCGAGTTCCATCGCTGGGTGGGGAAGATGTCCTGGAGGAGAAAACGGCAACCCACTCCAGTATTCTTGCCTGGGAAATCCCAGGGACAGAGGAGCCTGGCGGGCTACAGTCCACGGGGTCGCAAAGGGTCAGACACGACTGAGCTCACACAGGTACACACACAAGGGCATCCTGCTGTGACAAAGCCCTGGAGAATGAAAAGTCCAGACCTGTGAAGGAAGAATTTGTGTGCTTTGCCTCCTATCATAAATGTATGTGGGTAAATGTAAAATTAAGTTTGAGCGTTTTCAGGGTTTTTGTAACAGCTTAATTGATATATAATTCACATACCATAAAACTCACCCTTTGAAAGTGTACTAGTCAGTGGCTTGGGGTACATTCCCTGAGCTGCACAACCATCAGCACCATCGATTTTAGAGCATTTTTCATCACCCAAGAACAGAAATATTGAAGTATTCAAACAAAAACTTGCATACTTATGTTCATTGTAGCCTTATGCATGATGGCCAAAAGGTAGTAACAGCCCAAATGGCCATCAACAGATAAACAAATAAAGTATGGCAGGAGGCTTCCCTGGCGGTCCAGTGGCTAAGACTCTGGGCTCCCAAAGCAGGAGGCCTGGGTTCCACCCCTGGTCAGGGAACTAGATCCCACCTGCTGCAACGAAAAGCTCCTATATGCCGCAACTAAGGCCAAGCAAAGCCAAATAAGTAAATATTTTTAAAAAATCCAAAGTTCGGCATATCCATAGAATGCAACGCTGTTGTTATTTAGTCGGTAAGTCATGTCCGACTCTTTACGACACCACAGACTGCATCCGACATTGCAGGCAGATTCTTTACCACTGAGCCACCAGGGAAGCCCTACAATGGAATATTACTCAGCCATAAAAAAGGAACAAAGGACTGATATATGCTACTTCTTTTTGCCCCCACCATCCTTTCTGGCTCTGGCTTTTCTGACCCTATGGACACCTTGCTAGTAAATCTCCTGCATTAAATTTTCTCTCTTCAAAATACTTAGAGGAGCTTCTGTTGAGAAGCTGCAGCTCTACAGAGCTCAGTTTCTGTGTGTGTATTTTTATTGTGTACATAACACAGCTGGAAAGGGAGTAAGATGAAGACTGGTTATTATGACAAAGCCTCAACCAGAGAAGAATTCTAGGAAAATAGAACTTTTTCTCAAACTCTACCCACTCAGACTGATCTGGGACAAAATCCCTTGTTCAGGAGTGTTTAGGGGACAGAGGTGAAAGAGAGGTGTGTGTTAGTCTGTGGGCCACTGAGACTATGGGCAGAAGAAGGGAACTCAATATTTTAGTATGCTTAGGCTTCCATGACAAAATCCCCTCAATTGGGTGGCTTTAACAACGGACATATATTTTCTCACACTTCTGGAGACTGAGAAGTCCAAGATCAAGGTGCTGCTTTTTTCTGTGATGTCAACCCAAGAGATTCAGAACCAGCTCTTTAACATGCAAGTCCCCAACTATTAACCAAGGGAGTGTGAAAAAGTGATTTGAAATTTTTAATAAAAATAATGTTTAAAATGTAAAAAAGAGGCAAAGATGTCCTTTCTCCCCTGCAGCTACACACAGAGATGCTGTTTTGCATAATAAACCATCTAAAGAATCCATCCCATAAGCAAGCAAACTGAGAGCACCCATCTGGTTTTCCTGTGCAACCTGGAGGCTGAGTTCCTGTCACCAACCTGGTCTGTTCATTTAAGACTGTCCTTGAAGGATAAGTTGAACAAAAGAGTCTCTGAGAGTCTTCTAAAAATTGTTGCCATGTCTTGAGAAAAATAACCTCCGGGAGAAACCTGCAGTTCTGATTGGTTATCTTCCTTGATCATTTGTTGCCATGGTGATAACATCATCTCTATTATTAAAAGGAATAAATACTTGTCGGTTTTCTCTCTCCATCAGAAGAGGATGGTTGGCACTTTTCTTCCACAAATATAGTGAATATAAAGGCCCGTGACTCTGCCAGATTTCTTAATTTTAAGACAGACATTGAGAATCCTGTCTCATTTAAGAGAGCCAAAGCCGCGTGCAGTCAGATCTGCACAGACGGGGCTAGCTATGGTCACCGCAATGGAGATGAGTTGTAATCCTAACTTCATCAGAGCGCCCGCTGCTGGGAAATGAGAGAACAACAGGGCTGACCCGGCTAGAAGAACCCCACCCCTCCTTTTCTCTCTGGACCTCTCACCACCACCACTTACCCGGTCAGACTCGAGGTGGAGGACAGAGCGAGGACGAAGATCCCTGGAGATTCTGCAGAGGATGGAGGGAATACCCGCTCCTCTCTCAGCACACAGTATGGACACCTACTGTATGCCAGGCATTGTGTTAAGCCTTCCACACTAGCCAACTTCATTGCAACCCCTTAGGGAGGGAATATGACCTCTTGACTTTCTGCAGATGTGGACTTCAAAAACAGAGAGGTTAAATCTCTTGCACAAAGTTACACAGCCAGAAACTGGAGGAGGCTCAAGTTAGTTAAACCTAGATCTCTCTGACTCTGGGCTTCCCAGGTGTCTCAGTGGCAACACTCCACCTACCAGTGCAGGAGGCACAGGAGGCACAGGTTCGATTCCTGGGTCTAGAAGATTCCCTGGAGTAGCAAATGGAAACCCACTCCAGTATTCTTGCCTGGAAAATTCCATTACAATCCACGGGCTGCAGTCCATGGTTTCACAGAGTCGGCCATGACTGAGTGAGCGTGCAAGCTCTCTGACTCTAGGCAGAGAAATTCAGCCCAAAGGAAGTGTGGTGAGATTCAGAAGCCTCCCAGCCTACCTTCTAGAGAGAATATCCAGCAAGAGACTTTCCACATCCACCCATAGAACAGTCCTAGTAAATTGTGACTAACAGTTATTGAGCACCGGTTACATGCTATATTCTTGGCTAAGCACTTGAGATACATAATCTTACTAAATTCTCCTGATTGATAACTCGTGCCTGCCTGACTCCAAGGGTTCTGCTCTTCTGAAGGATTTGGATGAGAGTGTGGCCCTGACTCGGTGCAAAAAATGTTTTCTGGACCTAGGCAACAGCTGTGCCATTTTCTGATTACAGTCCCTCTGTATCCATGGGTTCCCCGTCCATGGGTTCAACCACCTCAGATCAAAAATATTTGAAAGAATTCCAGAAAGTTCCAAAAAGCAAAAGCTTGAATGTGTGAATAGTTGCTCCAACAACTATTTACATAGCAAATACACTGTATTAGGTATTATAAGTAATCTAGAGATGATTTAAAGTCTACATGAGAACATCCATGGCCTCTACACACATACTATACCATGTTATGTAAGGGACTTGAGCATCTCAGGATTTTGACATCTAATGGGAGAGTCAGGGGAGAGATCCTGGAACCAATTCCTTGTGGAGACCGAGAGACAACTGGTAGCTACTTAGTTTTTCGTGTGTGTCACAGTTATCTATTGCTGCGTAACAAATCACCCCCAATACCCGGTGGCTGAAAACAACAGCTATTCATTTTGCTCACAAAACTGCAATTCAGGGAAGGTAATGACAGGACTCTGCTCCTCATGACATCACCTGCTTTCAGGATGGCACACTCTGGGGGACTTCCTTGGCCATCCAGGGGTTAAGATTGCACTTGCAATGGAGGGGACACAGGTTAGATCCCTGGTTGGGGAGCTAAGATCCCACATGTTGTGTAGCATGGCCAAATTTTTTTTTAAATGCCACACTCATTTGAGTGTGTCCTCACACTCATTTGAGAAGTTCAGCTGGAACTGAGGGCTTGAGAGTTCATTTCCTCCTCTTCCTCTGGCTGCTTGAGCTTCCTTACAGTATGGCAGTTGGATTCCAAGAGCAAGTGTCCCAAAAGAACAGCTCGGAAGTGTGTGGCATTTTTATGAGCTAGCTTTGGAATTACATAACATCACTTCCACTTTATTAGTCAAGGCAGTCACCAAGGCTCTCTCAGTTCCCGAGGAAGGAGACACAGACTCCAGTCTTGATGCAGGAGTAGCAAGATTCTAGAAACCTTGCTGCAGCCTAGACGGTTTTTGCAGCCATTTCCAGAAAAGAAAATCTGCCATACTCTTGAAGGCAGCCTAGGGCAGAGTGAAATCTCCCCGTGGATCTCTCCTTGCCCCCTCCCTAGGAGGAGGGGACATTTTACTGGGGGGGAGACGGGAAGATGAAGATTCTGCCTAGCTTTGGTCTTGAAACCCTAAGAATCCAAGAACTTAAGAATTGTTTTGAGGACAAAAGGTGTCATTTGGGGAGAGAGTATCTCTTTGGGAGAATATTTAAGGATTCATGGGCTGGATCTGCCTTTTATTGAATAGCTTATCAAAGACATTTAGATAAGTCCATGGATAATTCCAGAAGCAGAATAGCATCAAAGTCAAAATCCTGGAAAAGACCCTGATGCTGGGAAAGATTGAGGGCAAGAGGAGAAAGGGGCGACAGAGGATGAGACGGTTGGATGGCATCACTGACTCGATAGACATGAGTTTAAGCAAACTCAGGGAGATGGTAAGGGACAGGGAAGCCTGGCGTGCTGCAGTCTATGGGGTCTCAAAGAGTCGGACGTGACTTAGTGGCTGAACAACAACAAGATCCCAGCCTTTGGGGCCAGGCAGGCCAGTGCCCAAACCCACGCTTTGCCACTATCTATGTATCCCTGGTCCATGGTAACCTTACTTTCCTAATTTTAAAAGTGGGAATCAAAAGAATATCCAGTTGGGACCTGGGGAAGACTGGGGCGCCAGGTGTATGGATCAGAGCGGGATCTGGAGGAAGAACCGGCATTGGCGTTGCTGGCGGGTGCTTCAGGTCCGCCAAGGCCAACGTCTGCTTCCATCAGTGCCAGAGCTGGTCCCAGCCCCTGGGACGGGGGGAGCCAAGCTGATACAACTGTGCCATCCAGGTTCACGGTCCCCGGATGACAAGTTCCCCATCAGAACTGCCCACAAGCTGGGATGTTCACCATATGAATGGAATAAAGCAACGACACTTGCCCCAAGGTGAGACATGCAATGAGTTCGCAGAGTACAAAGCCACCCCCTCCAGAAATTTTATGTCTGTGACAGTTTTGCCAGGAAAGAAAAGAAGGTGGCAGAAATATGTGCGAATGGTCCTGTGCACTGCTATTTAGTGGTTACAGACACGGATGTGGACGCCTGGGAGCATCTTTGCTGAATGTAGTACCCATCATTTATGTCCTGGGAGAGGGTTAATGGAGGGATGGAGATTAGGCTGTCCTACACTTCTGGGGTGAAAAAGATGATGAGGGTTTATGATTTATATACAATTCATATAAAGACAGAAAAGCACTCATCGCAGCCATGCCTTTGAAGAGTTCTGTACTTGTGAGGCTTCCCTGGTGGCTCAGATGATAAAGAATCTGCCTACAATGACGGAGACCCAGGTTCAAACCCTGGGCTGAGAAGATTCCCCTGGAGAAGAGAATGGCAACCCACTCCAGTATTCTTGCCTGGAGAATCCCATGGCCAGAGGAGCCTGGCAGGCTACAGTCCATGGGGTCACATAGAGTTGAACACGACTGAAGTGACTTAAGACGCATCCACATGTATGTTTGGGGATTTCATCTTTTAGACTGGATAATTTAGATCCCATCTTTTAGGATGGTTCTTGAAAAGCAATCTGTGGGGGGAAAATGAAGTCATCTAAAGAGAGCAAGTGGAGGTTTGGTGAGAACTGATATTCACTCAGTGTTGGAGTATTTCCCTATGGATTAGTTATTAATTACAAAGGGAGAAAGAGTAACTTTACAGTGAGAAACATCACCATGGGCAGTAATGGGACAAAATGCATTGTCTGCCTCCTGATAAGAGGCACTGAGGACACAGAATGACTTTTACAACAATTTTTCTTCTTTCAAAGTATATAACCTGAATCTGGTTGTGAGAAAACATCTGACCAACCCAAACTGACAGTCTACAAAATAACTGACATGAAACCTTCAAAACTGTCAATGTCGTAAAACAAAAAGAAAGGTCAAGGAACTGTTCCAAATGAAAGTGATATGATAACTAAATAGACTATGTCATCCTGACTGGTAAATTAAAGGTTTAAAACAAACCTTTTTTTTTTTTTTTTTGCTATAAAGGTCATTTTTTGAACAACTGACAAACTTTGATAAAGGTCTGTAGATTAGATTATTGTATCACTGCTGAATTTCCTGATTCTGATCATTGTACTATGGTTGCATTGGAGAAGGAAATGGCAACCCACTCCAGTACTCTTGCCTGGAAAATTCCATGGATGGAGGAGCCTGGTAGGCTACAATCCACGGGATCGCAAAGTGTCAGACATGACTGAGTGACTTCACTTTCTTTCTTTCTATAGTTCCTTTTGGAGAAGGAAATGGCAACCCACTCCAGTGTTCTTACCTGGAGAATCCCATGGATGGAGGGGCCTGATGGGCTGCAGTCTATGGGGTTGCAAAGAGTCAGACATGACTAAGCAACACACACACTGTGATCCCATATGCAAAAGTCTTTGTTCTTAGGAAATTCACATTTAAGCATTTAGAGGTAATCTGACATGAGGCCTGCCACTTATTATCAAACGATCCAGAAAATATATAAATAAATGTATCCATGGATAATACTGATTCTTGGTTGCTCATTTTAAAGTCTTCCTCTTCAACAAATGTTAGTCAGGTAGCAGTCAACCTGCAGATGTCATTGGCTCTCTGCACACATCTAACCTTGGGCATGGGTGACAGTGACTTGGAAGAAAATCCTGGAGACAAAAACAGAGCATCCTTTAAGAAAGGTTGCATCGTGATGGCAGAGACAGTGATGTCTTGGGACTTTCTTGGTGATCCAGCAGTCAAGACTCTGAGCTTCCAATGCAGGTGGCGCAGCTTCCATCCCTGGTTAGGGAACTAAAATCCCACATGCTGCACAGTGGGGCCAAAAAGCAAAAAGAAGAAAGAACAATATCTTGAGCAGCAATGGCCCTGAGCAAAAAAGTAAATCTGTAGTAACCTAGAAATAATCCAGAGAACAAACTGGTATAGTATTAGAATCAACCTCAATAGGAGGTTTCTCTGGTGGCTCAGACAGTAAAGAAGCTACCTGAAGTGTGAGAGACCCAGGTTCGATCCCTAGGTCGGGAAGATCCTCTGGAGAAGGGAATGGCAATCCACTGCAGTATTCTTGCCTAGAGAATTCCATGGACAGAGGAGCCTGGCAGGCTATGGTCTACGGGATGGCAGAATCAGATATGACTGAGCAACTAATGCTTTCAATAGGAGGCTGGATTCAAGATCACTTATAAAAACTCATCATGTCGATAGATCCTGGGCTGCTAGAGAATGTTGTAGGAAATTGGGCTCCTTTCACATTGTCAGCAAAAATACTTTAAAATACCTAGAAATAATCCAATCCCACATCAGTAGGAGTCAAATGAGGAAATTTCAAAAGAGAACATGCCAATTCTTCCCAAAAATTAATTCTTAAAGCTAAGACGATCATAGTTTTAGAAATCCATAAAGTATCAGTTTTACACAATCAGCCTCTCTTATAGCTAGAAGCAGCCATGAACAATATTAGACCAACAGGATGCAAGCAGAAGTGACGTTTGGAACGTCTGGGTCATCTCCTGTGGCAAAAAATGTCCACTGTCCATCAAATCTTATTTCCTCTTGTTGGGCAGATGGCCAGATAGGTTTCCCACTAACTCTTTTGCAGTTACAGCTGGCCATGGGGCTGGGTTCTAGCCAATGAAACACGGTCAAAATACATGCACTGCTTCCAGGACAAGTAACCGCATGACGCTCTGTGCCTTCTCTTTTCCCAAATTCTGGCTGGATAGAGGATCCAGAAGAGAAGTCTGAGTGTGCAGGGGATGCATGCGTGTGTGCTCAGTTGCTCAGTCATGTCCAACTCTGCCACCCTGTGGACTGTAGCCCACCAGGCTCCTCTGTCCATGGAGATTCTCCAGGCAAGAATACTGGAGTGGGTTGCCATGCCTCCTCTGGGGGATCTTCCTGACCCAGGGATCTAACCTGTGTCTCTTACATCTCCTGCATGGGCAGGCAGGTTCTTTCTGCTAGCGCCACCTGGGAAACCCACTGGGGAGAGCAGGACCATAAAAGAAAAGGAACCGGGGCCCTGTAGACCATCTGCCTAAAAGGAACTGCTGTGTTAGACATCGTGTAAGCGAGATACATAGTTTTGTGTTAAGACACTGAGACTTAGCAGTTTGTTTGTTACAGCATCTCGAATTACTTACCCTAACTACTCTTCTCAGTGACAATCCTAAATGCTCTTCTTTTAAAGATATATTTATTTATTTACTTATTTGGCTGCACTGGGTCTTTGTTGCAACAGTGGCATCTTCGATCTCCACTGCAGCATGTGGGATCTTTAGTTGTGGCATCTGAATTCTTAGTTGCAACATCTGGGATCTAGCTCCCTAACCAGGGATCAAACTTGGGCCCTGTGCACTGGGGAGCATGGAGTCTTAGCCAGTGGACCACCAGGGAAGTCCCTAAATGCCCTTCTTGGCCTGTTTTTTTGCCTTCCTGCTAATTGGGACTTCCCAGGTGGCGCTAGTGGTAAAGAACCCGCCTGCCAATGCAGGAAACAGACACAGTTTTGATCCCAGGGTCGGGAAGATCCCTCAGAGGAGGGCATGGCAACCCACTCCAGTATTCTTAACTGGAGAATGCCTCCTCATAGACAGAGGAGCCTGGAGGGCTGCAGTCCATGGGGTTGCAAAGAGTCAGACATGACTGAAGTAACTTAGGCTACTTAGCGACTGTAACAGCTGCTTGGGTGCAGACATGGAAGCCACATGTTGATGACAGTAGGGCCAACCCTCCAGCCCTGGACGCCCTCATGCAGTAATGCTGGGATGAGTCAGCTTCGGGAGGAAGAAGGTGAATTTGAGGAAACTGCTTTGGGAGAAAACGTTTGGAGACAAAATAGAAACAAGTCAAGCAAGGGGCTTGGGCTTCCCTGGTGGCTCAGATGGTAAAGAATCTGCCTGCAATGCAGGAGATGTGGGTTTGATCCTTGGGTCGGGAAGATTCCCCTGGAAAAAGGGATGACAACCCACTCCAACATTCTTGCTTGGAGAATCCCATGGACAGAGGAGCCTGACGGGCTATAGTCCTTAGGATCACAAAGAGTCAGACACGACTGAGGGCGACTATCACACACACACACAAAGAAGGGGATTAAGAGTCTTTCCCCATATCATAGACAACTTAACTCTCCTCCTTTTTTTTTTTCCCCAGGAATTTCCCAAGAAAAATCCAAACCATTTCCACGGGGTGGACCTTTTTCCCACCACACATCCCTCTCGCGCTAACCCAACCCCAGTATTGTCCAGGCGTCAGGTGACAGTGTACTAAGGAAAGCAAGTCTTGCCCCAAAAGGTGAAGCCTGATTGGTCTAAACCTTGTTCCTGTTTGCTAGCGATTGACTTAGGAGTGATCATGTGATCCATTATGTGCCAATAAAACTTGAAGGGGTTTTGAGAAAAGGTTTATTCTCTCTGATAAAGAGAAATGAAAGAATCTTATTCCATTCCATCCTGACTTCAGTTACTGCTTTGAGAAGTAAGGTCTGAAGCCATGGCAGCCATCTTGCCACCATATTTCTGTCTTCAAGCAATGAGCTTGAAGACAGAAAATACTGAAGATACTAGAGCAGACGGGGAAAAAAATCTGGGCTCTTTGTTACATCATTGAGCCACTGAACCAATCCTGGTCTCACCTGCCTCCAGACCACGTGAGACAACCATTAAGATTTTTAAAGAAAAATTAATGTGGTAGTAATTACAGATAGGTGATCAATTTAAGGATACTTGGAGCAATAACTATAATAATGCAAAGAGGTAGAATTTTAAAAAGCAGTCATCAATAGCAACAAGGACACTCAGAGCCCAGATCTTCATTTCTAACATCATTGTCCAACCAAAGGGGCCAAGGTTCCTTAGAGAAATGATTGATTCTAGAACTGAAGCAGGAACTATACAATTTGAGTCTGAAATGGTTTATAAGGCAAGAAACCATATAAGGAAGTGCTAATACACACACACACATACACACACACACACACTCACATACTTACACACACATAATGAGGCTGGTAGAATCAGTAGGTCACAATGAGCATAACTTCTGAAACATGAAATGGAATAGTTTCAAAAACATCAAGAGTGCCTTGCCCATAATAAGTATAAGTTCTGTTTCTGAAATTTTTGTTTCAGACTAAATATATAGTTTCTGAATATATATATATATGTATATGAAACATGGCTGGGTTATGATGTAAAATGTGGTTCTTATTGTGAAGCTCATCCAAAACAATTTGAGGGACTTCCCTGCTGGTCCAGTGATTGGGGTTCCATGCCTCCACTGCGGGGGACACAGGTTCAATCCCTGATCAGGGAACTAAGATCCCACAAGCCATGGGGCATGGCCAAAGAAAAACCAAAAACAAAACAAACAAAAAAACAATTTGAAATGACCAAGGAGTGCTTGCTTCGGCAGCACATATACTAAAAAAAAAAAAGAAATGACCAAGGATACATTTAAGAGCAGAATTACTAGATTTTTAGCAAATGTACATGTTCGAGTTGTCTATAGAGGTGGTCAATTAGTTCTCCATGACCAAGACCATGATATGGTCACCACATTCTGTTTCCTATTTCTTCTTCTGAGGCACAGAAGAAAATACACTTCTCTATCCCCCAGCGGTGACATGGGACCGTGTGGCCAGTTCTGGACAATGAAATGTGAGCTGAAGTGACAGATGTCACTTCGACTAAGACAATGAAAACTCCCTGGGACATTCTCCAGTCTCCCTTCCCCTGCTGTAGCAACACAGAGGACTTCAGGAGACAGAAAAGAGCCCGGGACACTGAGTGACCACAGGGAGGACAGCTGTCCCATGGAGAGACTAAGACCCTTCGTGGATTTTATGTGAGTGAGAAAGAAACTTACTGTGTTAATTGAGGTTTTTGCAGTTGTTACTGTACTATAACCTAGCCTGTTCTCAATGGGACACTCACTAGAGTCTCTGTATCAACATATTCTCCCAGCAGCACTGCAAGAGAATTTCCACCTCCCCATTTTTATCTAGTTATTTTTTAAAACATTTACTGAGCACTTGTTATATTCCTGGCTCTGCTTTTGGTACTGAAGATACAACAATGAATAAAATAGAAAGACTAGACCCAAGCTTCCCTGGTGGTTCGGTGGTAAAGAATCTGCCTGCAGATGCAGGAGACACGGGTTTGACCCCTGACTCAGGAGGATCCCACATGCTGCAGAATAACTAAGCCTGTGTGCCACAACTACTGATTCTGTGATCTAGAGCCCGAGAGCTGCAACTGATGAAACCAGGCACAACTCCTGAAGCCCGCAGCACTGTAGAGCCCATGCTCCATGACAAGAGAAGCCACTGCCATGAGAAGCCCATGCACCACAACCGGAGAGTAGCCCTCTGCTCTTTGCAATTAGACAAAAGCCCATGTAGCGAGGCAGACCCAGCACAGGCAACAGTAAATAAATAAACAAAAATTTAAAAAGAAAAAGAAGACCAGACCTCATGGAGCTTGTATTCCAGTGGAAGAATCAAACTGTAAATAGAATAAATAAGAAAAGTATATCATAGTTGAGAAGGCGGTCATGCCTATGAAAAACTAAGGCAAAGGAAAGGGAGTCTGGAGTGTTGAGTTACAATTTTAAATGGGATGATCAAGGGAGGCCATCACTGAGGACGTGTCACTTGAACAAAGCTAAGGAGGAGACGAACCGCATGACTATTGTGGGGAGAGCATTTGAAGGAGAGGAAGCAATCCAGAGGTTCATACACAGGAATCAGCCACATGTGTTCCAGCAACAGCAGAGAGGCTGATGCAGCTGAGAGCGTGAAGGTGAGAGCACAGGGAGATGAGGCCAGAGAAAGAACAAGGCCACCAGATGCTGCTGTGCGCCCAGCAACAGATAGCATTATGGCTTGGTGGCTGGCCAGGATGTGGACTGGTGTATTATTGTGATTTTAACTTGAATTTCCCTGACAATAATGGGGTTGAGCTTTAGTTAATTGATCGTTCCTAAAGTTCAGAAAACTTGAAGCTGCTGTCACGATTCTTGCCGGGCTGTAGCATAGGACACCGCAAAGCCTGTTGGTCCCCTGTAAGGTCACTTAAGATCATTTCCCAAACCTGGAAAGAAAGTGCCTTGACATTATGATCATCAGATTTAGCAATTAGAAATACAGGACTCCAGTTGAATTTGAGTTCCAGATCAACAAAAAATATATTTCAGTGTAACTATGTTCCATGCAACTTTTGCTTAAAAATATTACATTGAGTGAAGGAAGCCAAGACCAGAAAAACGCATGCTATATGGATTCCATTTCTACAAAGTTCTAGAACAGGCAGAACTAATCTCCAATGACAGAAGCCAGAACAATAGTTGCTTGAGGGGAACAGGAATCGACTAGAAAGAGCCACAGGGATCTAACTTCTGGGGTGATGGAAGTGTTCTATAACTTGTCTTGGGTGGTGGTTACATGGGTGTACACAATTCAACTGAATACTTAAGATCTGTGGTATTTTATTGAGTGTAAATTATGTCACACATGCAAAAAAATACAAAAAAACTTTAAAAAAGAGAGAAAAAGTCATACAATTGGCTCTGAAGCAATCAGAGGTAATGGAAGTAGGACATGATGACTGGTTAACACCTGAACCCCATGACCTCTCACTAAATTAGGCACAAGTCGGCTTCCACCAAAACAAGGGCAGTAACCAAAGAGAGGACATGTACATGTTATAACCAAGTGATCCAAAATACCAGTGGCTTAAGCAATATAAATGTTTACTTCCCTCTCAAATAAAAGTTTGACCCTGGGGAAGGAAAAGTGGGCTCTCCTCAGGAAAATCATCAAAGTCCCAGGTGAGTATGGTCACCATTGGTCTCATGGCCGCTCTACCAGCAGGCAAGAAGAATAGGGAAGGTATGTCCTGTCCCTTTAAGGTTATACCCAGAAGTTTCACGTATTACTTCTGCTCACATCCTTTTGGGCCAGAATTCCGTCAAATGAGGACTCATAACCACAAGGACGGTTAGGAAATGTCGTTTTTACTTAGGATGGCAATGTGCCCAGCTAAAATTCTATTAGGCTGGAAAACAGAGAAAATGGATAATGGAAAACAAGATCTCTCCCACCTGTAGTATAATGTGGTTAAGAGTGTGGGGTTTTCAGTCAAACTGCTGGCATTAAAATCCTAACTCTGCCTCCTACTGTGTGACCATAGGCAAGCTACTTCACTTCTCTGTTCTTGGTCAAGGCTTTATACCTCTCTGATCTCATCTAATTCCAGTGGCAATAAAACATTTTCAAAAGGTGGAAAGTGAAAGTAACAAACTCATAGGGAGGTTGTAAGAATTATATGAACTAACACAGTCAAAGCAGGTGAAATGGTACCTGGAACACAGTACGTCTTCAACCGTGCTGATAGTAGTACATCTACTGTTTCGTAGGCCTAAGTAATTCAGAAGTTAAGGTCTTCCTGGTAGAAACTGAGACTCAAAGACACGGACAGGAGAAACAGGGAGAGAGAGCATGTGTGTGACTTCCTTTGCTTATTTGTTCAGCAAATGATGACTGGGTCCTTGGCCCTCTCTGTTTCAGGGCCAACGCTGACGACCAAGACAGAGTTTAGCCTGGGTCACATCCATCACAATTCTTTGGTTGTAAGTGACAGAAACTCAACTCAAACCAGCTTGGGATAAATGGGACATTTTTAATAACTCATATAATCAAAATCCTGGCATGATAGTGTGCAGCTGGCCTCAAGCTGGAATCAGGGAAGGAAACGGCACTCCACCTCTTCATCGCTTCTCCCTGGAATCAGTTTTATTGTCTCCTCTAGGGTGTGAAAAAGGTCATCAGTTCAGTTCAGTCGCTCAGTTGTGTCCTACTCTTCGCGACCCCATGAATCACAGCATGCCAGGCCACCCTGTCCATCACTGACTCCCGGAGTCCACTCAAACTCATGTCCATCGAGTTGGTGATACCATCCAGCCATCTCATCCTCTGTCGTCCCCTTCTCCTCCTTCCCCCAATCCCTCCCAGTATCAGGGTCTTTTCCAATGAGTCAACTCTTCTCATGAGGTGGCCAAAGTATTGGAGTTTCAGCATCAGTCCTTCCGATGAACATCCAGGACTGGTCTCCTTTAGGATGGACTGGTTGGACCTCCTTGCAGTCCAAGGGACTCTCAAAAGTCTTCTGCAACACCACAGTTCAAAAGCATCAATTCTTCGGCACTCAGCTTTCTTCAGTCCAACTCTCACATCCATACATTACCACTGGAAAAACCATAGCCTTGACTAGATGGACCTTTGTTGGCAAAGTAATAATCTCTGCTTTTTAATACGCTATCTAGGTTGGTCATAACTTTCCTTCCAAAAGGTCATCAGATCAGATCAGTCACTCAGTCGTGTCCGACTCTTTTCGACCCCATGAATTGCAGCACGCCAGGCCTCCCTGTCCATCACCAACTCCTGGAGTTCACTGAGACTCATGTCCATCGAGTCAATGATGCCATCCGGCCATCTCATCCTCTGTCGTCCCCTTCTCCTCCTGCCCCCAATCCCTCCCAGCATTAGAGTCTTTTCCAATGAGTCAACTCTTTGCGTGAGGTGGCCAAAGTACTGGAGTTTCAGCTTCAGCATCATTCCCTCCAAAGAAATCCCAGGGCTGATCTCCTTCAGAATGGACTGGTTGGATCTCCTTGCAGTCCAAGGGACTCTCAAGAGTCTTCTCCAACACCACAGTTCAAAAGCATCAATTCGGCGCTCAGCCTTCTTCACAGTCCAACTCTCACATCCATACATGACCACAGGAAAAACCGTAGCCTTGACTAGACGAACCTTTGTTGGCAAAGTAATGTCTCTGCTTTTGAATATGCATAGATAGGTCCAGATCTATTTCTTCACAGCCTCACCACACAGAAGGAAAAGACTTCCTGCCCCCAAAAGTCTAGATCCAAAAACCCAGGGAAGGCCTCTCATTGGCTCAGCCTACATCCTGTTCCAGGTGTAACATAAAGATTGGTCCAGCTGGACTCACTTGACACTCGTCAGCCAATCACCGAGAGGGGGCAGAGCACAGACGCAAATATAGCCCTAATTCAAAACAAGAGAAGTTAGGGGGCGGGGTGGGGGGGGTGTTGCCGTTTCTGAGCGCCAGTAAATAGTCTCAGCTAACTTTCCCACTCTTCTTCCTTCTGTGGTTGGAACCCTGGAACAAGGAGTGCAAGACTCAAGTGGTCTGCAAGACAGCAAGACAATGGTTGGGAAGTTTGGTCTCCCCCTCCCAGCCAAGCACAAGTCCCTGAATTACAGCAGGCACCGCATTGAGGCTTATTGAATGAATGACTGAATTAATACCTTGTTCCCAGGGCTGTCCTGGAACAGCCCGTTTCACAGACCCTGAACCGATTATAAGCGAAGTGAAGCGAGGACAGGGGCTTCGCACACCTGTGGAGTGTGTCTCACGGTGAAGACACCTGCCCCGACGGCCGAAGAGCAGAACTTTCAGGCTAAAAGCTGAACCTTGAAGACCCCGCCACCCCGAGGGCCCATTTGGGGGCGGGGCTTCCAGACCAGCATTTTGGATTGCACCATGTTCCATCTGTCGGAGGGGAGAACCAAGAAAGTACTTCTGCACCTTCCGCCATCCTTTTTACCATTCCCTGACCACGAAGACGATGTATTTGCTTCTCTAACAGTCACACAATTTCCCCCTTCCCCTCGTTACGCCTCACGGTTCCACACAGTCACACATTTCAGCCTGCCCACCACCACCACACAGTGGCTCGCCCCAGTTTGACGCATTGCAGGGAAGGCCAGACCAATCGGCACCGCGCTCTTATTTCCGCCGTGGCCCGGACCCAATAGCCGCGCGTGTCACACAGGGACGCATCACGCGCCAGCCGAGCAGTGCCCCTCCGCCGAGGAGGAATGTAGAGTGGGCACAGGGGGCGGGGCGCATGGCGACGGAAAGTAGTCCCGCGACGGGTGCGCGCGCGCGCGCGCGGCCGACCATAAACCCAACTCTGTGAGGAGTGAGAGAGCCGCGGGCCCGACAGTCCGGAGAGAGGCGCGGAGGGATCCGTGGGAGCCGCAGTGCGGCGGCGCGCGGGCCGGGCGGGGCGGGGCCGGGCGAGGCGGGGCGCGCGCGGCGGCCGTTGAGGGACCGTTGGGGCGGGCGGCGGCGGCGCGGCGGCGCGCGCTGCAGGCAGTGAGTGTGGAGGCGCAGACGCGCGGCGGAGCTCGAGCTGCTGCAGCTGCTGCCGCCGCCGGAGGAACCTTGATACCCGCGCTCCGGACACCCGGCTCTCGCCATGGTGAGTGAGACTGAGGGCCGCCGAGGTTGGGGCCACTGAGGCGGGCACGGCGGAGCAGGACCCCTGAGAGCACGAGTGGACTCAGAATGGAGTGGGGTGGGGGGAGGGTTTGGGTCCCGGAGAGCGGCTCTGGACCCTTCTCTGCCCCTTGATCGGGGGCATTTGAACCCACAGTGGGGCGTTTGGCTCCCCAAAGGGAGTTGTGGACTTCCAGAAGCGACAGTTAGTACCAGGTGGGGTGTCTAGACCCCAGAAAGGGCACTTGAGCCCTCTAGGGGGGCATTTGAGCCGAAGATGGAGCATCTGGACTCTTGGACCCAGGATGAGGCGTGTGGTCGCTAAGGTGGGGTGTTTGGATTCCAGGGGGCCGAGGTAAGAGCCATGGGCTAGGGAAGGAGGTGATTTGTGGCCTGATAAAGGATTTTGGGTCTTAATAGGTAGCAAGGAAGGGGGATCGGAGGGAAGCCGGGCTGCTGGGGAACTCCCTAAGAGGGGGTGGTGGTTAGCTGGGCCTGGGTGGAGGGGGAGCCGTCCCAGGAGGCAGGGAGGAGGGTCGCTTCTGCAGATCAGACCCTTGAGGGGAGAAAAGGGGGTTCTCCAAAGACCGACATTGCAGAGGAAGGAGGAGGAGGGTGAGGTGCATGCTCTGGAAGGAAGAGCCTGGGGTGGGTGGCAGCCAAGGTTAGAAGATGCTCTGGAAGCCTTTTGAAGATGCCCTGGAAGCCTACAGGGACTGAAAAGGATGGAGTCGGGGAAGGGGTCAAAAGGGGGTGCCGAGCTTGTCAGTGGTGGGGGGACAGGGGCAGCCAGAGAAGGTTCTGAGGTTCCTATTGGGTTAAGACTATTGAACTAGGAAGGGAGATTGGGGGTTTTTTGGGGGAAGGGGGTTGTTGTATTTGGGTTCATGAGGAGGTGGGTTTTCAAAGTGAGGGGTGGGAGAGAACTTCAGCTTCTGTGGTGGGAGGTGAGATGGAAGGCGATCCGGGGACATGTTAAAGAAAATGAATGGCAGCCAAGGTGGGCCTAGGGTTGGAGGTGGATGTGGTGGGTAGCTCCCTGGAAGTTTCCAGGGCAAAGCCGGGACAAAGACTGTTCAGTCTGGATGGGGAGTGGGCTGCAGAGGCGAGAGGGAGTGGCTCAAGGGTCCCTTTCCCAGGAAGAATGGGGCTGGGCAGGAGACACCCGGCAGTGGGAGCAGGTGGGCGGAGTTGTTGGGGCCTCTATTGCGCACTGAAGCCGCATGAAATGGGGGTGGGGAGGAGCAAAGTTTGGGATGCATCAAATGAGCCAGCTTTTAAAGCCTTGAACCTCACCTGCTCACTGCCCTTTTCAGACGCAGAGAGCTGTTTTTCCCAAACAGGAATGCTGGTTTTATCTTGGTCTCCAGCTCCACGCACCGCTCTGCATCTCCTCACTTGTGCCGAATGACAGTGCAGTACAGTGTGGCGTCGGCGACAATCGCACGCCTGTTCTTGTGGCCTCGGGGTGGGGGCTGCAGAGAGGACCTCCACAGGGACCCCTTCATCGGCCCCAGGGCCACTTGTTCCTTTTGGAGCCCTCCCTGAGTGCTTCTGTTAATTCCCACAGCTTGGGCTTTGAGAGAAAACCAGCAGACTAGTTCTTTCCTGGTCCCTGCCACCCACAGTCCCCCAGCCCCCCCAGGCTCAGCCTCGGAACCGTGTGCAGCCATCCTCCCTGGCAAGGCTGGGGAGAACAGGCAGCCGCTGCTGTGTATCAGATCTCATACTTGCTGACACAGGCCTGATGGCTCCTCTCGCCGCTACCCCATTTTCCCCCAGCAGAGCCTTGCTAAAGGGGCACCAAATCATTGACAGGCGCCAGGAGGCCCCCACCTGCCAAATAAGACCTGAGCTTTGGCCCCACTAGTTTCTCTTTCCCTTTGTAATCAGCAAAGTATGGGTGGGACAAGTCACTGTTAACTGGCTTTGGACTTTGGCCTGAGCCCTGTGGCTCCTCCTTGGCCCGGGTGAGGGGCCCTGGCCTTGGTTTCTGATCTCATCTAACACTGCTGCCTGGCACTGGCTGGGGGCTGGGGCAAGGCAGAGAAATAATACCCTCTTCCCTCCCCCACCCCAGGATTTTTTTTTTTTTTTCTTGTCCAGCCTCTTGCTGGAGCCTAAAGGGATGGGGAAGCAGGGGACCAGCTGGGTTATTTTGCAGGTAGTTTTTGGTGAAAGCTGAAAATCTGCAGATCTGGAAAGGGAAAAAGCGCTGAGAAGGAAGGGATCCCCGGCAGTGATCAGTTGTCTGGGCAGCAGCCTTGCTTTGAGATCTCTAGCTGGGAGCTGGGCCCTTTCCTTCCCTAGCAGGGGAGAGGGTCTCCTAAGAGGAGGGAGGGAGTGTGACGGCCCTACCGGCAGAGAGCCACGCCTATTTGCAGCAAGCCTGGAACAGTGGCAGTACCTCCTCTGCGCGTTGCAGCCTGGCGCCAGGGAGCAGTAGACACCAGCTTCAGCGCCACTCGGGCATTCAACGACCTGCCCCAGCCTCCTTGCCCCCAGCCCCTGCGGGTGCTGCCCAGGGTGATGTGGCAGGGGTGCGAAGGGCCCTGGTTGGGTAGCCCTTACCACGTTGGCCAGGGGAAAGGATGAAAGCTGGGGGAGGGCAGCCCTCTCCCAGCCCTCCTCCACGCCCCTGGCACTGCCTGGCCTTGGCAACAGAAGCCCATCCTGTCTTCTCAATTTCCCCCAGCAGCTTCCTCGGGTGTCAGGACCTAGGCGATCAGCTCAGGCTTCTTTGCCCATAGAAGCCAAGGGAAGCAGAGGAGCAAAGGGCTCATGGGCCTGGGGCTGCCAGGCTGGCATGCAGGAGCCTGGCAGCCCTGGGTCTCTTTTGAAAGCGAGGCAGAAGCATCTCCATTTGGCCTCCTAACCTTCCCTTTAGACTTTGGACTTTTCCAGAATGTACATGTGTGGTGTGTTTCCTTCTCTACCTTCCTGCTTCCCCCTCCCTTAGCCATTTCCCTTCTGTAATCATCACCCTGATTTCCCCTCCTGTTCTACCCATTTGGGGCTTAGCCTCAAGTCCTTCTTCCTTTATGTTTAAAAGAAAAGAAGAAAAAGGACATGTCAGACTTGTTCTAATGTGATTGGTCTTCACATTTGGGATGGGGCAGAAGGGGGGGTGGTGGGGCTCTTGCTAGATTCCCAAGGAAGTTCTAGAACCTCTGTGTAGAATAACGCTAGTGCACACAGTGGCACGCCTTAGTTTGAGGGGCTCTCAGACTCAGAGCTGGAAGCCTGCTGTAGATGTGGAGCCCCTTCCCCTAGTTGTAAGAGGAAATGAGGAAGGGGGCAGTGGTCCAAGGGCGAGCCATGCCTTCTGGCAGCGTTCACGGACCCCAAGGAAAATTCCTCTTTTACTGCCTAAAGCTAAACGTTGGGATTCAGCTCCATCTCCGCGTGGCTCCTCCCCCAGAGGATCCCTTTTCTGGGCTGGTTCAGGACAGGCTGGCCTCTGCTTCTCCTCTGCCCCGCCCCCAAGCCCAGCATGCAGCAAGGGCTGCCCGACCCGACTGGCCCGGCCCCAGAGTGGCCAGGGCCAGCGAGGGTTACAAACTGCAGCGCAGCAGGGGGAGGGGACTTGAGTCCTCCAGCCTCTGCCTCCAGCGTCATGCCGGCTGCGGTCCCCTCCCAGCATTCACCCTTCCTGCCCCAAAGGAGCAGTGGAGTGAATGGTGCCCCGTGGCGAAGAGAGCGGGGTCTGCCCCCTGCCTGCCCAGGGCTCTTCAGGCACTCCACAGACACCAGTTGGGAGAACTGTTGCCAGTTGGATCCGCAGTGCTTGGACCTGGTGCTTCCACATTGGTGACATAGAAACTAGGAAAGAGCCGGCTGCCTACCCTGGGCCTGGCCTGCTTCAGTTTGGAGCCTTCTAGAAGAGCTGCTTGATCAGGCTTCCAGGGCAACTGCTCCCTTCACTCAGCCTCTGGGCGCCCAGCGGCTGTGACGCCGCCGAGATGGGAACCAGTGCAGGTGCAGCTGGGCCGGGGCTGGCTCCAGAGCCCTGACTCTGCTTGGAGACCCTGGGGTCGGGGGTGTCATCGGGTCCTGGGTCTCCAGCCTCCCGAATCACCAGACTTGATCCCAGTCCTGGCTCTGGCATGACCGCCCTTGCCCAGGTACATGGACTGCCATGTGGAGCTGGCCGCACCAGCGGGGGCCGGGCTGAGCAAGGAAAGATGTGCCAACCTGTGACTAACTTTCTCCTTCCTGCTTTTCCAGGCTGACCAGCTGACCGAGGAGCAGATCGCAGGTGAGCTTGCTTCCCTCCTTCCCTCCCCCATTCCCCCTTCCTGCCCTCACCCTGCCGCACGAATGCCTCTGCACCCCCAGCTGAGTCTTAACTGCAGCCAGGAGGGCATCTGACAGAGAAGCTCCCGTGTATGAGAGCGCGCCAGTGACACCAGAGCCCACAGTCCTGAGCCGGGCCCTCATCAGGTGGCAGGGCTGTGCTCCCCTCCCGCCAGGGATCACCGGGCCTTTTAATCAGTGGCTGCAGGGCGAGCCTGGCCATCTGTCCTGGCTCTTGCCAGTTAGGCTCAGAAGGTGAACTCCCCTCGGGGGTCCTGGCCCACTTCAGGAGCCACCCAGGAGAGGGCTCGTCACACCCACCTCTGCATTGCCCTTCGCGCATGCTTGCACTCGCTTCTTCCTGGGCCGGAAGTGCCTTCCCCCAGCTCTTTGCACCAGGCAGCTCCTTCTCCTCCTTTGGGTCTTGATTCAAATGTCATCTTGGAAAGGCCTTCCCTGGTCCCATCTCAAATAAACAGCCTTCCACTACTCTCTGTTTCCTTAATAGCCTTTCTCACCATCTGAAATTAATCTCTGATGTCTGCCGGCTGCATCTGCCTGTCACTAGACAAGTCCCTTACTGGGGGCTTTTCTGTGTGTTGGTCCCTGCTGTGCCTTTGGTGCCTGCAGCATAATGGTTGCTGCGTACATTTTTGTTGACTAAATAACTAAATGAACAAGGGAGCCATCACGTATCTTCCAGTAAGTTTGAAGAAGTCCTTGAGTCCCATGTCATTCATTTTTGTAGACTCCCCTAAAGCCCAGTAAGCCACAGCTACAGGAAGTACTGTGTGCTGAGAAGGTTTCTGTGTCCTGTCTCCCCCGCCCCCCCAGACTGTGAGCTACTCTAAAGGACAGGGACCAGCTCCCAGTTAAGTCCCACAGCCATGGGCCAGCACAAAGTAGCCCTTGGACCTGGCTTTACTGTCAGGGTCAACAGGCTGCATGTGACAAGCATAGAAAGCCCAGCTTCTGAAGTCCAGGAGGCAGGAGTGGACTTGCCTTCTCTTCTTTCTTCCCCTCCCTTCCCCCCTCCACCGACATTTTCAGCTTCTGAACTTTGGCCCCAGGTGGGTGGCTACAGAGACCCACCAAGGAAAACCAGAGAACTGCGTTGTTGTTCAGAGATCCTGAGCACAGGGTGCCTGCATGACCCCTGAGAACAACAAGGCCTGGGCACAGGGAGGCGCCAGCATCCCCCAGGAGACTCGGGGTCTCCAGGGCCCAGAGGCTCAGGCTGGGGCAAAGCCTCTAGGCTCTACGTGTGGCTCCTGTGCCGGCCATGCACAGCCCCAGCTCTGCCCTCGCTTGACACCAACACACGCTCCATGCTACCCGCCACCCCCATCCCCATTAGCGAACTGTCCGCCGCCTCACCCCAGCCCACACCCTCTGGGAATAGGCTGCCAGGCATCTGTTCCCTGAGGGTTTGGGGGCAGGGAGCACCAGGTGCCAAAATGGGCCCAGTGGGAGGGCAGGAGCCACGTGCTTCTCCCGCTCCTGATGCGGGCCCAGCTGTGGCCTTCCCACTCAGCACCCCCAGCTCCTCGGCCGCCTGGCTTGGCAGCCGTCCCCTCTCCTTCCACATCCCCCACCCCGCCTACCCCACACAGTCCATCAGCCGTGCTCGCTGCCGGCCGCCCCCACACTCCGCCCCACGTGGCTCCTCTGGAAGCTGAGAGCCGGGCTGGTTGTCCCCATCGGGCGAGATGCCGTGGCGCATAGCGCCGTCCTGCAGTCTCTCCTGCCTTTCCTCTCTTGGCCCACTGACCTTGGCTGGCACACTTCAGACGAAGCTTCCTTGGCTCTCCTCCCTTCCAGGACACTGGTCCGTTTCATCACTCGAGGAAGAGACTGAAGCCAGGGACCAAAAAGAAATGTAGAGGCTCTAAGGCCACCGTCAGCCCGTTTTGCCCCCATGTCCTCTGAGCTGGGCAGAGCAGGCAGTTTTCCCCGTCACTGAGCAGGTGCTCTGTGAGGGGCGCTGGAAAGAAGGAAGGGGCCTGTCCGCGGTACAGAGGCGAGAGGCTGGGGCTGGCACTGGGCCTCCTGTTTCTCGAGGCAGGCCTGACTCAGGCCTCCTCGTGCCCTCACCTCGGGTTCGCTGTCCTCCCACCGCAGAGTTCAAGGAGGCCTTCTCCCTCTTCGACAAAGACGGGGACGGCACCATCACCACCAAGGAGCTGGGGACAGTGATGAGGTCTCTGGGACAGAACCCCACTGAAGCCGAGCTGCAGGACATGATCAACGAGGTGGACGCAGATGGTGAGCCCGCACCCAGGGCTGGAGGGCAGCCCCCTCCCAGTGCCCCCAGGGAGCCGCCCTCCGGGGTGGATGACCAGGGCCCTGGGGTCGTCTCCTCCGGCCCAGGCCCAGAGCATCTCCCTCCCTCCCCCACCTCGCAGGGAACGGGACCATTGACTTCCCCGAGTTCCTGACCATGATGGCCAGAAAGATGAAGGACACGGACAGCGAGGAGGAGATCCGAGAGGCCTTCCGTGTCTTTGACAAGGTGAGCAGGCTTTCCCTGGGGGCTCTGGCACTCCGGCAGAGAGCAGGACAGAGGGCTCGCGGAACACCCCGCCTAATCGGAGTCACCACTTTGGGAGGCAAGGTTCCAATGCCAACCCCATTGCCAGCTTGCTCTGCCACCACAGGAAGCCCTTGCCTTTGCCAAGGGAGGTGACTGACAGGCCCCATGCTGGGGTCTCTCTCTCGCTGCCCCCCAGGAGAGAGCCAGGCGAACAGATGCCTCGGGCTCGGAGCCTTTGTCTGTCTCCTGACACCCGGGACGGATGTGCTGGGGCCTCTCTCCCACTGCCCCCCAAGAAAACGCCAGGCAGACGAACGCCTCATGCTCAGAGCCTTCGTCTGTCCCCCAATACGCAGGACGGCAACGGGTACATCAGCGCCGCAGAGCTGCGCCACGTCATGACGAACCTGGGCGAGAAGCTGACCGACGAGGAGGTGGACGAGATGATCAGGGAGGCCGACATTGACGGGGACGGCCAGGTCAATTATGAAGGTGAGCTGCCGGCCCCGTCTGCGTGCCCGCAGGGGCTGGGGGAGCCCGCTGTCTGCTGACCTCCCTGTCTTTCTCTCCACAGAGTTTGTACAGATGATGACTGCAAAGTGAAGGCCCCCGGGCAGCTGGTGATGCCCGTTCTCTCGATCTCTCTCTCCCCGCGCGCGCACTCTCTTCAACACTCCCTGCCTATCCCGGTTTTAGCAAACACCAGTTGATGGACTGAGAATCTGATAAAGCAACAAAAGATTTGTCCCAAGCTGCATGATTGCTCTTTCTCTTCCTCCCGAGTCTCCTTGCAGGCCCCCGCCATCTCTTCTCTCGGCCCTCCCGCCTTCCATTCACACCTTCCAAGGCCTGATGCATTCATAAGATGAGCCCCCCAGTCCCCTTCAGGGGGCCTCTGCCCTCCTCCTCCAGCCCGGGTGGCTCTTGTCCGTTTTGGTTTGTTCCTGTTCGTTTGTCATCTTATTTTGGGGTGCCGGGGTGGCCGCCGGCGCTGTCCTAGGACCTGATGGGGAGGGGCCGAGGCCCTCAGGAGGGCCAGGCGCGAGAGGCACGCCTTTTGCTGTTGCATGCAACCAGCCTGTGATACCCTGTGCCCATCCCAGAGCCTGTCGGGGCAGGAGTGCCCAGTGCGGCGTTCCAGAAGGACTGAGGGTGGTGGGGAGGGCCCGGAGCTGCGGTGTTGCCTGGATGTGGCCCAGGAGGAGGCCAGGGGGCGAGGGAGGCTTGGCAGCTGGCATGCTCTTAGCACGTGAGGAGGCCGGCCAGGCTGGGTAGCACTCAGATCCCATTGGCTGCTCTTGTGAAGCATCAGACTGGCTCCTTGAGGCGGGGCGAGTGGGGCCAGCTCCCCTGGTGCCCCTGCACGCTGCCCCCATCCCGTGTTCCCGAAGCGATCTCAAGCTGTCCTGGTGCTAACGTCCCACGCCCACCCGCATCCCAGTCCCCTCGAGGGAACGCATGTGGAGTTGGCCGCTTTGTCACATGCTACTCATCCTTCCATTTTTCCTTTATACTCCTTAAAACTCTTAATTTTGTCTGAAACCATGCCGGGCTAGCTGAGGGGCGGGGATTGGGAGGATGTGCCCCACCAAGCGCTCAAGAGAACATAACCTGCAATAAAACAGCCCTGCCGGGCCGCTGGCCCCTCCCGCTTCCCGTGGTGGCTCGGCAGCTCCCCAGCCCCATCTGTGCTGTCTGCGCGCCCGCCTGCCTGCCCCCACACTCCCCAGCGGAGAGCATGATCCGCAACCTGGCTTCTGACTTTCGCCTCTGGGACAAGTAAGTCAACACGGGCAGTTCGGTCGTCTGGATTTTTTTTTTTTTTCCTGTTCATTTCATCTGCCCCCAACCCTCATCCCACCCCACCCCTCAGGTCGATCAAGTGGCTTTTCCTGGGACCTGCCCAGCTTTGAGAATCTTCTCGTCCACCCTGTGGCACCAGCCTCCAGGGAAGAGGGGGTGGGGCATAGCGGGAGACCCAGCCAAGAGCTGAGGGTAAGGGCAGGTAGGCGTGAAGCTGTGGACGTTTTCGGAGTGTTTTGGTTTTTCTTTTTTTTTTTTTTTCAAACCGGGCAATATTTGTGTTCAAGCTGTGAAGAAAAATATATATCAATGTTTTCCAATAAAATACAGTGACTACCTGACTGCTCCTCCCCTCTTGGTTTCTGGGCCTGCTCCCTGCACAGGCCTGAAGCCCTGCCCAAAAACAGTCTGTCTGCTGTGGGATCTGACTCCCTGACCAAGAATCAAACCTGGGCCCCTCACATGGAGTGTGGAGTCTTAGCCACAAGGGAAGTCCCAGCCTGTCAGCTTTGAGTGCTCGGCACCTACACGGGTGTGCAAGACCAACCCCGCCTTAGTAGGGCCACCTGTCAGTCACACACAGGACCGCACGGTGAGGCCCCAGAAGGCCTGAGGCAGGTCCATCGTGTCACAGGAGCGTCCTCGTTTAGGGGCAGACCAGTGGCAAGCTGAAAGGGAGGTCACCTGCTGTGCAGGAAGAGGAAGACCAGGTCAGACAGGGTGCCCAGGCCAGGTCGGGGATTCTTGACGGCCCTCTGGCTAAGAGGTGACCACTGCCCATTGGCAGGTTAAGTGCTGAGTTGAACTGAACTGAACACAGTGGGGAGAATAGAGGTGTGTTCCTGAGCTCACAGCTTCAGTTAGTCCTGAGAGACAAAGGACTAAAGTTCAGAACAACTATTGTAAACCCTAGAAAGCTCCTCAACTTCCCCAAGGAAGGCAGAGCTATGGAAAAGAAGGCATGGGACTTCCCTGGCTGTCTAGTGGTTGAGGCCTTGTCTTCCAATTGAGGGAGAGCTAAGATCCCACATGTGACTTCCCTGGTGGCTCTGATGGTAAAACGTCTGTCTACAATGTGGGATACCCGGGTTCGATCCCTGGGTTGGGAAGATCTGCTGGCGAAGGAAATGGCAATCCACTCCAGTACTATTGCCTGGAAAATTCCATGGACAGAGGAGCCTGGTAGGCTACAGTCCATGGGGTCGCAGAGTCGGACACGACTGAGTGGCTTCACTTAAGATCCCACCTAGTGCCAAAAAAACAAAACAACAAAAACAAGCTCCTGTTGAAGTTCAACAGAAAACAGAATTCTGTAAAGCAATTATCCTTCCATAAATAAAGTAATATTGTAACAAAGTCAAAGACTTTTTAAAATTGTCTATATCAAAAAAAATCTTAGGTGGGGAGGCCCAGTCCCCAGCTACAAAACCCATCTGATTCCCTCTCGGGCAGGAGTGAACGGTCAGTAGACACAGTCTAACATCTGAGCGGCTGTCTCTGACCACGAGGACCAGGCAGGAGGTGAGCAGAAACAGCTCAGTGGAGTAAAAAGCCACTTATTCACCTTCGCCTGGCCTTGGGGGGATGGAGAAGCCTGGTGAGGCCCAAACTCAGGGGCTTTCCTGTGGCTTCAGAGTAAATGGTCATTTTAAAAAGGGTTGGTGGGGCAGGGGGGGAGGGCGGGGTGTGGTTTCCCTGGTAGTCCAGTGGTTAAGAGTTTGCCAGTGTTGGATCCTGATGGGGAAGATCCCACATGCCCCCAGGGTAACAGCTCACGCACCACAACTACTGAGCCTGTGCTCCACAAGAAAAGTCACTGCCTTGAGACCCCAAGCACCGCACCTAGAGAGCAGCCTCCAGTCTCAGCAATGAGAGGAAGCCCACGGTAGCAACAAAGGCCCCGCAAAGCCAAACATACTCAATCTCTTTTAAACAATGACTTCAGGTAGGCCAGAGGGCTGCCCCTGGTGGCTCAAATGGTAAAGAATCTGTTTTCAACGCAGGAGACTCAGGTTCGATCCCTGGGTCAGGAAGATCCCCTGGAAAAAGAAATGGCAGCCCACTCCAGTATTCTTGACTGGAGAATTCCATGGACAGAGGAGCTGGGTGGGCTACCGTCCATGAGGAGGCAAAGGGTCAGACACGACTGAGCAACTAACAGGCCAGAGATAAGGGGAAGGCTAGGCTGAGGCTAGGGTCAAAACAGTGGAATCTGGGATGAGAGCTGCCTTCTTAGCAGCCAGGAATACCTGTGGAAAACTCTGGTCTTATAGTTCAGAAGAAGACAGGTCGTGATGACATAGAATTGGGCTCCAGCACAATGCGACCACTCAGTTAAGTGTCTATACTCACTAAGCCTCAGGTCTTCTAATGCTGCCTGCTTCATAACCTTGGAGCAGTGACTTCACTTCTCTGAGCCTCAGTTTACCCATCTGCAAAATGGGAAACTCATCTCTCAAAGGAGGAACATAAAAACATCCATCTCAGAGGGGAGTGCCACTTTCTAGACATCATCTCATTTATGTCTCACTCAGGCCAGGTTGAGTCCTAATAAAAATTTTTTCCCATTTTTTCTTTCCCATTTATGACATGTACCCTCCCCAGTGAGCATATGAGCACAAGTTATCAAGAGCTGACAGGAGGGACTTCCCTGGCAGTCCAGTGGTTGAGATTCTGAGCCTCTACTGCAGGGGTGGGGGGGAAGGTGGGGAGGGGCGCACCCAGGTTTGATCCCCGGTCAGGAAACGCATGTCACATAGTGTGTCCAAAAATATATATATTAAAAAAAAAAAAAAAAAAAGCTTACAGGAAAGGAACAGAGGCCTGGGCAGTAAAGTCTCTCACAGCACTCTTCTTGGAAGTGGCTGCACTGGGACTTGAACCCCAGGTTATTCACATCCCAAACGCCCACGCTTTTAACCACCGCAGCGCATTGCCTGCACTTCTCTGTTGCCTGTTGATTATTTCCCTCCTTGGGCCCTAGTTTTTAAAAGACTTTTACTCCCATACAACCTGCATTATTAAAAAGGCATGACTTCCCCTTCCCATTCTTTATTAACCACAGGCACAGAGATGGCACTCTGCACTGCTAATGGATACGGGCAGACGCGGAGGAGCACGCATCAGCTGATGCTGGTCGTGGAAGTCATTTCCAACTCAGGCTCATGGATCCGCTGGGTCAGCTCAAAGCCTGTCACTGAGAAAGTGACGAGGCAGGGGGACACTCGTGGAGGTGCCCAACCGGGGCCCACAGGAGAGAAACCCCAGGCTCCCCTCACTTGCGGGAGGGAGTGGCTGTGGGACCACTTCTCAGTGTCATTCCCACTGTGGCCAGCAGGTGGGGCAGTGACTACAGAGGGACCAGAAAGCAGCAACTCCCCAGGACCCGCCAGGGTGTATATGGGCGTGCATGCTTAAGTCCCATCTGTGCTCCAAAATCAGAAATGAATAAAGAAATGAAGTTAAAAGTGCACAAAGTCTCCTTGAAGAAGACATACTTGCTCCTAGTCTCTCACTTCTTGACCCCAACTCCAGACCAGAGCTGGCACCTCCCTTGCCCTGTGATCTCGGTACATTTCACAGCTTGTAAGTTTGTATTTTTACTGCTTATTATAATACATATTTCTGTGATTATTAAATTGTCACCCCCTGAGAACTGCCTGGTGGTCCAGTGGTTAGAACTCTGCACTTCCACTGGCATGGGGTACAGGTTTGATCCCTGGTCAGGGAACTAAGATCCCACATGCTGCAGGGGGGAAGAAAAATTGTCACTCTCACTGGATTGTAAGCAAGGTAAGCCCAAGGCAATGTCAGTCACTGCTGTCTCCCTAACGGCACAGAGCCGCCTTGAGCCCAGAGCAGGCTCAAGGGAATGCATGTTGAATTGACGAATGAATGAGAGATGAAAGAAAGGAAGCATTAGAAACCAGATGTAGAACCCTGAGCAGAACAGAAGCTCTCCTCTTTACTTGGCTCACTTTCTTACAGTCCTCAGATCCATCCTGGCTAAGCCATCTCCTCCATGCAGCCCTCCCTGATCTTCTCCCTAGACACCACTTTCCCTGGTCCCAATCCCCCAGCCCTGTCCACTCTGAACGGTGAGCTCCAGGAAAGCAGGGCCAAGGCTATCTGTCATCACTGTGTCCCCAACATCACAGGGACAAAACCTGACATACAGTAAGCCCTCAATCAAAGCCTGCTGAATAAATGAACAGATGTCTGTGCTACAGGCTACAGCGAGGGCCACCATAGAGCCCCGGAAGTGCCTAGAGCCTCTGAGAGAAGTGATGACGTCTTCAAGGATGAGGAGGAGCCTCAGTGGGATCTTGAAAGGCAAGGGTGCTCTTGATGAATGGAGAAGGGAAACACTCTTACAGGAAGGGTGAGCCCAATGAGTAAAGAGGTTGAGGCCTGAAAGGTCTTGTGCTCTTTGGGGAAATCTTGATTTTCTGCCGTGGCTGAGCAGAGAGCGTGGGAGTTTGGCCCTTGGCCTCCAGGCAGTGGGAGCCCTTGGAGCTTGGCAGGCAGGGGAGGGGCCACTCAGACAGGAACTCCAGACAGGACCGTGGCCGACAGCGGAGATGCTACCCCAGCAGTCAGGAACCAGCCGGGAGAGGAGCTTCCAGATCAGAGCAGATGGGGCAGGAGTTGGACAGCTTAGACATCCACAGCGGGACGCAGAGGAGGGGGCGGAGTCCTGAGCTGTTAGGCCTGGTGGGTAAAAGTCAGCAGAAAACCAGCTTCAACACTGAATCCTCTCCTTCCCTTAATCCACATCCGAAAACGAGGATTGATAGTGGCACCCATCTTGGGGGGCTGGGGGTTCAAAAGCCCAGCCCTGTGCTGCCATTCAGTGAGCTGAGGGGCCAGAACAGAGGCCGGGAGAGGAGGCACACCCCCACCCCAGGGAATCTTACCTGGATAGGCAGGGGTGGGGCTGGAGGGTGCGCCCTTGACTCCTGCCTGAAACACAACCCCTCCACAGCAGGTCCCTTGAGTTGGTTCCTGTTGAGGCAGATTTGGTAACCAAGGCCGGACCCCCATCTGCTGTTGCTTGACCCGTTTTCTGGTTTGTTTTGGTACAAGTCAACATGTTTATTATTAAATTCAAGCGATACAATATGACTCTGGCAAGACTGCTATAAAAGTTTCTAAACTTCCTCAATTTTTGTCCAGTATTACATGGGTTTTTTTTTTTCAAATTGTGGTAAAATACCCATAACACAAAATGTACCATTTTAACCATCTCAAAACGTACAATTCAGTGACATTTGGTACGTTGACGACATTGTACAACCACCATCACTCTCTAGTTCCAGGATATTTTCATTCCCCCAAAAGGAAACCCCCTACCCATTAAGCAGTCATCTTGATCTATTTTCAACTCTCACAGCCACTCCTTCAAATGAAACAAAGTGACTTGGTGGGGTGGCGGGGGAGCATGGAACAATGTCATAACAATGGAGAAAAGTTTTGTTTTCAAGCCACGTGTGCTCAGATGCCAAAGACAACAAACACCAATAGCCACGGCAATAGCAGCAGTAACAGTAACACATACTGTGGGCTTTACTCCAGGTCTTATGCTAAATTGCTTTTTAATGATTAAATTGAATAATTTAATCCTCAGCACAGCCCTGTAAATTAAGTACTAGATTACGATCACCGATCACCATTCTACACGAAAGGAAACCAAGGGAAACTCACTAACCCCATCTGGATTAAGGAAATAAAAGGATAAACCAGGGAATTCCCTGGTGGTCCAGTGGTTAGGATTCCACGCTTCCACTGCAAAGAGCCCTGGGTTTGAATGGGGAACTAAAATCCCACAAGCTGCACAACACAGCCAAAAAAAAAAAAAAAAACAAACCAGCTCCACCTGCAGGCTGTTTGTTCTCCTCGCTGTGTGCCCTGGGGCTGGTGATTGCCTCCTCGGGACCTTGATTCCAGCCTATGTAGAGTGGCTCTAATAATAGCAGGCTGGAGCGAGGAGGGTGCAACTCACGAGGTGGAGGACTCACTTTAGCCACCGTCTTTATAGGAAGCTCTTGCCTCATCTATTCTTCCACCCACCCCCACTCTCATCCCGCCCAGGGGCAGAATGATTGCTTTAACCCTGAAGCAAGTGGGAAAGTGGAACCAGGGCTGGGGAGAGTCTGGGGGCTTTCCCATTCACCTCCTCCCACCACCCGAAGCACCACTTCCTTTCATGCTCACTCCTGGAAAACCCTTGAGTTTGGTGCCTAAAGGCAGGGGATGGCTAATGAGGAGAGAGGGGTGGATGGCTGGAAAAGCCCCGGCTATCAGAAGGGGAATTGAAGGCTGGAAATCACCCTAGAGGAGTCCCAGGTGAGGTTGAGACTGGTTTGTGTCCCCAGCACCTGGTAGATTCAGGGCCCACTATTTGTTGAATGAATGAATGGATGAATGACATTTTTGCGAGGGTTCCAAGGACACAGGGGGTGCGGTCAGGCTCTGCAGGGGTGGTTGGGGGGGCAGCTGTTTATCCAGGGATAGGTACAGGACTTAGGTCTGAGTCCTTGGGCCGTCCCTGGGTTCTGTAGCTCTCACCCCTTCATTCTCCAGCCTCTCCTGCCACCCGCCGTCCACATCTTGCAACTCACCAAGCCATGCAGTTTTTCCCAAGCAACTGTCCAGTGGTGTCACTCCCAAGGCAACAGTCGCCCCTTCTCCCCTGGTGGGGTGGGGGGTGGACCAGGCCTCCCAAGTTCAATGGGGAATCGGGAAGGAAAGGGAGGCAGGGAAATTGTCAGGAAATCCCAGGTTTCATGAGGCAGAGAGAGGGTGACTCTTGGGCCCCCTGCCTCCCCGCAGAGCCGGGCTCAGGGCTGTCTGCTGGGGCCTTGGGGTGGGCATCAGGGGCACCCTGAATGAAGGAAGATCAGAGGCAGAACCCTAACCAGAGCAGACCTGAGCGCACAGAAGCTGCTGGGAACATTTCTGCCTTCTAAATATTTAGACAGTGAGATGGATGGGCAAGTGAGGGCCAGACCAGGCCGGCCAGGCCGCCGGATATTTTGAGACGACTGTTCTTTTTATGTTCCAGGGTAATTCCTCTCCCCATCTCCCTCCTCCCGCAGCCCCTCGTGGCCACCCGGAGAAAGGAGAAATAGCAGCTGATCATCCCCTGAATCCAGAGGGTCCATGTTCCGGCCGGCAGGGCTCCAGGAACCATCTCTGGGCTGATCCGCCCGCAGCCATCGGTCATGTCCCTGAATTTCTGGCAGCTGCGGCCGGAAGACAGGGCGGGAGCTCACCCGGCAGATGTCAGCAGAGGGAGCAGGCTGCCTCAGACCCCGCTTTGGAGGGTGTTCCCACGGTACTGGTGGGTAGCTGTACAGCCGGTAAGGGCCCGCCCTGCCCCTCGCCCCAAGCTGACAAAGGCACCCAGTTCCCCTTTTTCCCCTCAAGAGCAGGGGGGGCACTTGAGTCCTTCCTCCCTGAGGCGGACTGAGAGAGGGACGTCCGAGAGTCGCCTTGGGCAGGCCTCGAGTACAGGCAACAGAACCAGAGCTTCAGCCGCTGGAAGACGGACTTGCGGAAGAGGATAAAGACCCAGGGATCCAGAATGGGGTTGAAGGCATTGAAACGGAAGGCCAGGAGGTCTCCCATCTCACTGCTGTCCGGGGCGATGGCCTGGGTGAAGCCGCGGATCTGAGGGCAAGCAGAGAGTGATCAAGAAAGCACCCCAGGACTCCTCTGCCCCACCCCTCAACACACACCCCATTCTGGACCCCCTCCTCTCCCTTGCTCACTGGCAGAAATGAGGGAGGCGCGGTCTGTCAGAAGGGGAAAGAAATAAGATGAGAACTAAATAAGAAATGCATCCGGGGCAGAGGGAGAGAAAGCCCCAGGAGACAGTCAGCAAAGCTCTAGGAGGAGAGAGGTGGGGCAGCGAGGCTGGGTCCTAGAGCTGTGTGTGTGTGTGTGTCCCATCTCTGAGTCCTCCGTCACCCCCTCAAAGGTTTGGTGACTCTCAACTCTAACCCTAGCCCTTGCATTTTGCAGAAAGAGAAGCTGAGGTCCAGACAGTATCAGGAGGACTGGGTGCCACAGGGCCAGGATCAGCCCTGCTGCCCTCTGGGAGGGGCAGGGCAGGAGTTCCTGCAGGAAAGGGGTGAGGCCAGGAGAGCCCAAGGGCACCTACCTGGGTGGGGCTGGAGAAGTGGGGAGCAGGGTGGCAAGGCGATCAGACCCTGGCATCAGAGAAGCCCAGGGTGCAGCCCTGCCTCTGTGTGATCGTGGGCAAAATACATCATCACCCCCCACCCTTTGTAGAAATGCCCACAGAAACTTCATCACATTTCTTGCTAAATGCTTGTGGAATAGATGCGTAAGATCATTCTCGAGATGATCAGAGAAGGGATTTCTAAACCACTGAGCACAGAGTAGACAAGTGCAGTATTGAATGATGGATCTTATTAGTCTTGCAGGGGTAGGGGAAGGTTGGTGGTGGGGGGTAACACTGGCGGAGAGGTGGGGAGCTAGGGATGTGGAAGAGGGGAGACAAGGGTCAGGAAGAGTCAAATGGAGCATAAGCAAGTGGGGAGAAACGTCTCTGTAAAGTTTGGAGTTGTCTGACTGTGGACAAAGTCTTTGACCTCTTTGAGCCTCAGTTTCCCCATCCATGAAGTGGGCGCAAACAGTGGCGACTAGAACTGGGCGTTGCCCTCCTCCCCACTGCCCACCAGAGCTGCCCAGGGGGCTCACCGTAAGAGGCAGGGAGCACACAGCCATGATGCCCGTCATGAGAGCCAGCAGAATCAAGTGGTCAACCTCGTCCTCGCCTGCCCGGGGGCCGGGGACCAGCGAGCCCTGGTGGCGCCTCTGCTGGCGGTACATGCGGCAAAGGCTGAGGGTGACGGAGCCGTTGCAGAGGACGATGGCGGCCACCAGCAGGGCCACGAGGCTGGCGTACGCCAGCGAGAAGGCGCAGCCGCCCGGCTCGGCCGAGCGCATGCGGATGAAGCACCAGCTGCCGGGGCAGTACTGCTGGTGTTGGCCCAGGCCCAGGAAGGGCAGCGAGCAGAAGATCGTGCAGAAGGCGTAGATGGCCGGCAGCGCCAGGCGGGCGCGGCGGGGTCCGTCCAGCTGGGCGTAGAGGTAGGGGTGGCTGAGCGCCAGGCAGCGCTCCACGGCCATGGCGAAGAGGATGAGCGTGGAGGCCAGGCCGAAGAAGGTCATGGCGAAGGCGAAGGCGTCGCACAGCGCCGGGCGGCCCCGGGCAAGGCCCAGCAGCGAGCTGTTGCGGGCGTAGGCCGCGAACACTGCTGGGCTCAGGAAGCACGTGCCCAGCAGGTCGGTGACCGCCAGCCCGGTGACCAGCACAGCGAAGGCCGAGGGGCGCGACTGCCGCCGCGCCCCCAAGATGCCCAGTGCCAGCCCGTTGCCCACCACGCCCGCCACGAACATCAGGGTGCTGGTGGCCGGGCCCACCGAGTCCCGCACGTACGTGAGGTTCCGGCACGAATCTGCCATCCCGGGCCTCCGGCTGCCTCCCGGGGAGGGGGGCTGGAGGGGTTCCCGGGAGGTGGAGGGTGGGAGGTGTCGAGGGAAGGGGAGACGGGTCCGCCCCAGTGATGCCCAGCACCTCGCTCCCTGCTCCCTTGGGGTCCTTGGTGCAGCTGGAGGCAGAGGGGAGTCCCGGGCTACCCTCCGCACTTCTGGGGCATCTATTTCTCTCTCTGCCCTCTGTCTCCCCAGGCTCCCTCCCCGTCTCTCCCTCCAGTTTCTTTCCTTCGCTACCTCTGTCTCTCCGTCTAGTCCTTCCCTTGCCAAGCCCCTAGTTCTCTCTTCCTCTGGCTCTGGCTCTGGCTCAGTCCCCTCCCTGGTCCACTCCCTTCACCTTGCCTTCCCTCCCTCCCTGTCTCCTCCGACCTATCCCCTCCTCTGCATCTCTGCTTCCCCAGCCCCTCCTCACCGCACCTCTGCCGACTCTCTCAGCCCCTCTGTCCCCCTTCGCTCCTTCTCCAGGGTCTTGCTCCCTGGGTCCGGCTCCGAGTGGCAGCTTCTCCAGACTTCCCTCCCTCCTCGCTCCTGAACTCATCTAGCCCCGATCGCTCGCCCCGGCCTTTTCATTTCCTCTCTCTGCCCCGCCTTCCCTCCCCCTGCTTTCTCCAGAGGCCCCTTGGCTCCCTCCCGCCTTCCCTGGCGCGCTCCCTTCCACTTCCCTGCCCAAGACACCCATCCGTCTCCCGCGCCTCCCTCTCCCTCCTCACGTCCTCTCAAGGACCCCATCCTGAACCACCTGCCACCTCCTCGGCTCGCTCTTGCCTCTGCACCCTTCTGCCTTCCCCCGCACTGCCCAGCGGCACCTTGGGGGGGATCACCTGAGTCATCATGTCCCTGGAATGGGGAGCTCGCCAATGGGGACCTGGACAGGACCTGAGCGGCATAGCCGGCCAGTCTGCGAGGCGGTCTGGGGGTGGCCTCTGGCATCTATTCTAGGCTCAGGCCCCTCGGGGTTAGGGCATTGCCTAAGGATTTAGAAACGACCGGGAAATTCTTCCCTTATGGAGTGTTTTCCAGGCGCAACTGAGATTTCTGTTCCCTGGACACACTTCACTCCTTCCACAAGGCTGGGGGAAGAGGTGGCCCTGCCAGAGAAAAGAAATGCCAGTCCCTGGAGCCCCGTTGGTCCACAGGCTCCCAGCTCACACACACTCCCGCCCCCGCTGAGCCCTGGGCAGGCCGTCGGGGGAGGAGGGACCTGACATCCACGGGAAGGGGACAGCTCCCCCCCCCCGCCAGGATTTCCACTGGTCAGTATCAAAGGGGAGCGCCCTCCCGCCCTCTTGTCTCTCACCCCAGCAGCCCTCCCGGGCCCCAGGCCAAGCACTGGTGACCTTGACATCAAGGAATAATATTTTAGCCACAGACAGCCCTCCAGTCCAGGGCTCCAACATTGCTCTTCCAGAATGTCTCCCAGCCCTCCACAGACACATTGCCAGCCGCACCACCCTCCCGCCTGTGTGGTCTGCCTGTGTGTACCCGCGGCCAGCACAGCGGTCACCAGTCCCTATTCCCACTGAGCCCATTTCCCATGCTGCCTCCCCACCCAAGGGTCAGATAAGACCTCAGAGACATTCTCAGATGCCCCATATTTTTCAGGGAGGCTATTTAAATGCAGAGATGACAAATTCAAGATCTTATGCCATTTGACTGGAGTTCCTGTCCCCATTTAACCACCTCCTTGCTATGGGGTGGTCCCAAGGCCAGGAAGGGAAGCCAGGGGACCTCAGTGTCCTCGTCTGTACAATGGGGCAACACTGACTCCGTGGGCCTGATGGACTGACCGTGGCCAGTGGCCCATCCGAGACCCCTCTTTGAAACAAGGCGAGAACCTGTGTAGATATCCCAGCTCATCCAAGGCTGGGAAGAATGGTCCTGACCCGAGGACTGGACACTGGGCAGCTCCCGACTTCCTCTCTCTGTCCTCATGTCACCCCGGCCTCCATGACCACGATCCCCTCCCCTCTCCCCCATCTCCCGGCTCCCAGCTCCCTATCACCCATGGCCAGCTGGCAGTCCCAGCTTCCGCCAGGATGGGTGCCCCAGCCCCGACCACACCAGGGGCTCTGGAGAGGGACCACTCAGCCCTGCTCTGAGGGTGCCTGGTGTTTGTGTCTCAGGCCTACTTGGCCACGTGGTTCCCCCCTCATACTCTGCGTGATCCCCAGCCAGACCAAAGGGAACTCAGGAAGTTCTCTCATATTAATGAAGGATGACGCCTGGCAGGCTAGTGTCCTGTCTTGGCATCAGGGGAATTGCAGGGGTGGGAGGGGGTGCTCTGGTGCCTGGAGCCTCCCTATCACTAGCTTCCTGCCCCCGCCAGGCACTGTTGAGCATTCAGGAAGTCCATGCTGCTCCCCTGACCTGCCGGGTCTCAGACAGTACCCCCCTCCAGGCCTCAGTTGGTTTCCCCACCTTTGCCGCTGAGGGTCAGAAGCCCTGGTGACCTTGCCATGAATTCTGTGCTCCAGAGCAGGCAGGAGAAGTGAGGACTCTCACT
Source organism: Bos indicus (assembly GCF_029378745.1). Classification (NCBI taxonomy): domain Eukaryota; kingdom Metazoa; phylum Chordata; class Mammalia; order Artiodactyla; family Bovidae; genus Bos; species Bos indicus. The sequence continues at coordinate 54,300,348 of NC_091777.1, forward strand.
CTTTCCTAAGAATCCCTGGGGTCCATGCCGGGGTCAGACACGCTCACCTTCTGGGGAGCCCCCAGCCTCCTGCTCAGCTGTGAGGGGTCACCCCAGCTGGGCTGTGCTGGAGGGTGGGGTGGTGGCTTCCGGGGGGGTGGGAAGAGCTGTGGGAGGGAACTGCTCTGAACGGGTGAGTCAGCACCCTTTCCCTGCCACGCAATGCTGAGAAGGGACTTGAGCCTCCCCAGAGGGACCCCGGGGCAGCACTACAGAAGACGGAGGACAGCCCCGGAAGGACTGGGAATGGACACGCAGCACCGTGTTGGGGAGGAATGGGTACCTGGAAGGGAGCGTGCTAGAGACTGTGGACCTGTGAACTTCGTGTATGGGTTTGGGTCACCTAAGTGAGCATTGTATCAGCATGGTGTGTGTGTGTGTGTGAGAGAGTGAGTGGTGGGTATTCTTTCCTGTAAGGTCTCTTTGTGTATCTGTGTCTATAGATGTGTTGTGTCTGTTCATTGGTGACCACGTGTTTCTTCATGGCTGTGTCCGCCCACGTGTGTCCGTATGTATCTAAGCCTTGATGTTCTTCATCAAATGGCTGCCTTGCCTTTGTTGGGATGTTGTACTTTGTTCAGCGACTGAACAAAGATTCAGTTCAGTCCCTCAGTTGTGTCTGACTCTTTGCGACCCCATGGACTGCAGCATGCCAGGCTTCCCTGTTCATCACCAACTCCCAGAGCTTGCTCAAACTCATGTCCATCGAGTCGGTGATGCCATCCAGCCATCTCATCCTCTGTTGTCCCCTTCCCCTCCTGCCTTCACTCTTTCCCAGCATTAGGGTCTTTTCAAATGAGTCAGTTCTTCGCATCAGGTGGCCAAAGTATTGGAGCTTCAGCTTCAGCATCAGTCCTTCCAATGAATATTCAGGGATGATTTCCTTTAGGATGGACTGGTTTGATCCCCTTGCAGTCCAAGGCACTCTCAAGAGTCTTCTCCAACTCCCAGTTCAAAAGCATCAATTCTTTGGTGCTCAGCTTTCTTTATAGTCCAACTCTCACATCCTTACATGACTACCGGAATAACCATAGCTTTGACTATACGGACCTAGATTAGAGACGAAATTCACTCTGCCTGCTTTTAGGAAGCTCTCAGACAGTTACTGGTGGGGTTGTTATTCACTCAACAAACCACCATGAGCAGAGGGCTGAGGGACTCAGAGGTGGTACCATCCGATGGGGGCGTGGTCCCAAGTGCCATGCGACAAGCGGTGGGAGTGGAAGGCCATAGCTGGAGCCTGGGCAGGCCCTCAGCTGAGTCATTCCATCCGGGCGAGTGTCCTCATGGGGACAAGCACCAAGCAGGCCAGGAAATGGGACCGGGACAAGCTGTCCCACTCCTGCCGGCCTGCGCCTACAGCTGCCCGCCCAGGCCTGCATCTGGTTGTGCTGTTGACCTAAGATGCCAGCTTGCCCTGGGCCTGACCCTCTCCTGGCTCCCCGGCTTCCGTCCTCCAGGCTCTGCCCTGGGAGGAAGCTGGCCCCACCTTGTACACACACACACACACACACACACGCACACGTGCCACCAGCTGCTCATGCCTGCCAGGCCCGCTTGTCATCTGTGCCCACTCACTGCTGTGAGGAGCTGCCGTGTGTCCATCCTGACCCATCCCTCCTTAGCAGGCCCCAGCCCCTTCAGCTAGAGGCCAATATTCTCTGCCCACCACCCTGTTTTCCAGCCCACAATGGGCCCTTGCCGACCTACTAGCCGCCGCTTCCTTCACTGGCCCCTGGTATCCCTACTCTGCCCCTGCCCTGCCTTTGCCTGGGCTGGGTGCCTCCCCTGGGATCCCCTCACTTCTGTCCCTCAAGGCCCCCTTTGAACCCCTCCGGCCCCTCCGGAGGTCATCCATTTGCTCCTCCCACTCCAACCTCAAGCCCCAACTGACCAGGTTATCTCTCCGTGCCGGTCTTCCATGTCTGTAAAATGGGGTTAAGCAGAGTCCTTGTGGGAGCTGCCATTAGAATGGAGTGAGATGGGTTTGTGAAACCGGACTCCTGATAAGTGATGGCCATGATTATAGCTCCTTCTGGCCCTGCTAAGTCCACTCCTACTCTCCGGCCCCTCAGTGCCAAGCATGCGGGGTCGGATGTGGAAGGAGGACAGCTGGGTGGGGCAGCCCGCAGCCCTGGGGTTTGGAGTGAAGTGGGAGGGAACTGCTGAATGCCAGCACTTCCCCAGGTATTCACCTCTGCCTCTTGGCCTGGCTCTGACTGGCCTGAGCCTGACCCCAGAGCTGACCTCACAGCTGGGGGTGGCAGGAAAAGGGAACTGGAAATCATATCCAGCTAATGAGATTATCCGGTTTGGAGGCTGGTCACCCAGGACTCACTCCGGCTTCTGCCTTCCCAGCCTCAGTCTGGGTGCAGGCTCACCCAGCCCCTCTCCTCCAGGCAGGCACGCATTCCTCCAGCTCCCTGCCCACCACTAGGTCAGCCAACCCCACTTGCTTCTCCCCAGCTTCCCATTCCCCAAGACCAACTCCAGGGTTCAAAGGGTCTAACAGGCCAGGCTCAAGAAGTCCGTACACTTCTGAAGTGCGGAGTTCTGGAATCCTAGCCCTATTAGGGGACAGGACCCCATCATCCTGGCCCCACAGGGTTCAAAGACTCCAGAATTCCAGCCCTCTGAGTTTCTGAGATCCTTTGCATTTCAGGTTCTAAGATGCAAGGATGCTGAGTCTGTGAAATTCCAGAATCCTTCTGGCAACTTCCCCTCAGCATCATTCCTCCTCCCTTCAGCTCATCCTTGGCTCTCTCTGTCCCCCGCTGTCTCCCCCGGGGCTCCCACAGACATGATGCAACCAGGGCCGGAGCCAGGCTGAGAGGTGGGAGGCAGGAGGGAGATGTAATTACAGCGTCTCTTGCCTCAATTCAACAGGAAGCTCAGATTTGGGGCCCAGGGGACCCTAATTCAATGTGAATAATGGAGCACTTGCCAGACACAGGCACGGCCCGTCTGGGAAGGGGAGGCCTAGGGACTCATCTCCACCAGATCCAGGGGTGCAGACTCAAGACAAGAGGGCTCGAGGAGAGGGGAGGGGTCGCAAACTCAGTGGACCTCAGACCGACCAGGTTAAGTAATCAACAAAGCCCATAGCTCACTCAGTCTGCGTTTATTTTCAACAGAATCATGGGTTCAAGGCATTTAGCCTTTCTCTTCGTTTCTCTGTAAGAAGCTCCTGGCATAGGCTCTGTGATAAATAGTGTCTGACCCCCCGTATCCCTCACTGGGAGACAATAGGGTGTGCTGGGGACTTTGGCAAACTGGAAAGCTAGGGCCCCGTCTCATAGCCTCTGGTCACCCTGGAGGTTGTGCAGTTCTGAGGTCACCCAGACCTTCCAAATGGAAGAAGCCATCAAGGTGGGCTTTTATGTGAAGAACTCTCATTTAACTGCCGGCTACATAGGTCCTAAAAGGGCTTCCCTGGTGGCTCAGTGGTAAAGAATTTGTCTGCAATGAAGGAGACATGGGTTCAGTCCCTCGGTGGGGAAGATCCCCTGGAGAAGGAAATGGCTACCCACTCCAGTATTCTTGCGTGGAATATCACACGGACAGAGGAGCCTGGTGGGCTACAGTCCATGGGGCCCCCAAAAGTCAGACACAACTTAGCAGCTAAACAACAAATACAGGTCCTGGAGATCACCAGTATATGAAGTGGGAAACACAGAAGAGGAATCAGGGCTGTCACCATAATCCGTGTCCCCAGAAAAAAGGAAATAGAAAAGAATGTACATACTGATTTGTCTCCTGTAGCCCCACTTCTCTCTTCTCTAGGTCCCCATGTTTAATTCCCACCATGTACCAGCTCAGATGTCCCCTCCTCCAGGAAGCCCTCCCTGACCTTCAAGATGAGTCAGGCCTTCCCTCTGAATTCCCCCATGCCAGCCCTGCCCACTCTGAATCATCACTATCCGAGGACAGGTCTGTCACTCCCACTGGATTCTGAACCCCAGGAACCCAGGGCCAGGGCTGTCTTGGTCGTGTCCATAACCCCTGTTTCAACCCATTACAGGACCAACAGTGTTTGGAAGAATGAATAAAGGAACAGGGACAAGTTCAGTGCTTGTGGGGGCGGGGCTGTGGTAGGGAGTAGGCCCATATGTAAAAAGGGGCTGGAACCATTCAGGGGACGAGAAAGGTGGGGACTGGGTATTCTAAGGACCTCCAACCCAGGAGAGAGGTGAGAAGAGCCGCCAGCTGAGAGGTTCAGGGAGCTGGAGCGGCCAGTCTTCACCCCATTCTCTCTTAGCTTGTGACTCTGAGTAAGGGACCTCCTTTGGCTCAGTTTCCTCATACAAGTAGCCAATTGCTTTCTGGGGCTGTTGGGACGATTAAGTCAATTCAGGATCGCGGGAATACTCCGTGGAGGCCAGAGCCAGGACGCAGGATGTCCTTTGATATCCCCCTGCCCCACGTCCACATAACCTCGCCCCACACACCCACACTCCACACACACGAAGAAGGAATGAGAAAGGACACGGGCTCCTCCATGGTGGCCCCAAGTTCTGCATGTGCCTCAGTTTCCCTGAGAGCACAGGCACCCCCGAGGTCACCACGTTTATTGGATTCATATTTTGAGGGGGTGGGGGGTCAAACTGTCGGGAGGGCTCAGAGCAGGACGCAGAAGAGGCGCTTGTCTCGGAAGGGGTTCTCTGCGGCGGGTACCGGCGTCACCAGCGGGTCATCTTTGGCGTGAGTCTCGCAGAAGGCCAGGAGCTCGGCCGCTGCCTGCGACACCTGCGAGCACCCAGAGGGGAGATGTCCACGCCCCGCCCCGCCCCTGCCTGGGCCACGCCCCCTGCTTGGGCCCCGCCCCCGCCTGGGCCCCTCCTCTAGTCGGGCCCGTCCCTTTGTCAGGCCCCGCCCCCGTGTCCGGCCCCTCCCATTACCAGGCCCCGCCCTTAGGCCCCACCCCAGGTGTGGCCCTGCCCCTTCTCGGTCCCTCCCCCTTGTCCAGCCGCTCCTCACCCCCCACCCCGCTTCCTTGGAGCCCAGTCCGGTTCCGAAGGGGATCTTTCCACCCGGGCTCCCGGCTCCACTCCCAAGTCTGACCAGTCCAGACTCCAGCCCCGAAGCCCGCGGCCTTCCTCCCCACCCCGACCCAGCACCTTCATGCGGTCGATGTTCACCTCCAGCTTCAGCTGCTCAACGGTCTTCCGGGCCTCCGCGATCTTGGCCATGTTGTTGGACATGGCTGCGGCGGGGAAAGGTTAAAAGCCGGTGGGAGTGGGGGCGAAGGAGTAGGCTAGGGCAAAGGTGGGTCCCTAGATAGGGTTGGCGGTGGTGGTGGAACCCAGTAATAGCGGCGTGCGTGGAAGGGCTCACCGATGCGGTGCACAGAGTGGAGGAAGAGACAGAAAAACAGAAGAAAAGGGGAGAGATGGAGATCTGCGTAGATGGGGGACCAAGAAGCCGGCCGAAAGAGGGACCAATGAACAGGGACCAGAGGGCCAAGAGAAGGCTTGGAGGGGTGCACAGATGGGGTACCTAGAGGCAGGTGAAGGAAGGAACACAGGGAAGAGAGGGAAGGCGAGGGGAAGCACAGATGGGAGGCCGAGAGGCAGGTGGAGGGAGGGACAGAAGGACAGGAACACAGGTGTTGGATCCAGAGATCCAGGTGTCCTCACCTCCCGGGGAGAGCGCAAGAACCAGGAGGGGGCCCTCCCCAGGCCAATTAGCAGTGGCTCCAGGGAGAAGAAGGAATTAAGATCACGGCGGGAGGGGCACAGAGGGGGCCTCATTAGGGCCTTAGCAGCAGCTGCCCCCTCCGCCCCCCTCGGGGAGCCCCCCATCCCAACCCTGGCCACCTCAAAGGCTCCTCTGCTCATTAGCAGCCAGAGAAAGGGCTGGAGAGGGGGGCAACACAGCCAGGACTGGGAGAAGGACAGGGAGGATGGCGACAGGGACAAACAGAGAGAGATGGGGAGGGGGAGGGGGGATAAAGAGACTGAGGGAGAGAAAGATGGAGAGACAGGCGGGAGGGACGGAGTGATGGAGGGAGTAGAGACAGGGAGAGAGAGGTGTGAGGACAGAGACAGAGTGATATGGGAGAGAGAAGCACAGAGCGGATGAAAGGACAGAGGGAGGAAAGAGAAGGGGTGATGGAAGGCTTAGGAAGAGATGGAGTGACGGAGATGGGAGAGGGTAGACAGAAGGGCAAATGCAGCACTAGAGGCAGGGACAGTGATAGAGGGGAGAGAGGACAGAAAGGGCAGGGAACGGACAGAAGGAAGTGGAGGGGCAGGAGGGGACCCAGAGTGATGAAAGAGGACAGAGGGGGGCACACGGAGAGACAGGGAAAGACAGGCTGGCGGAGATGAGCAAGGATAAAGTCACTCATTCACTCACGCATTCATTCATTCCCAGGCAGAGGGACCAGCTGTCAGGGTTCAGGACCATAGCCTCCTACCTGTTGCTGCTCAGGGCTGGGAAGGCCGGCGGGTGGCAGAGGCACAGCGTCTGGGTACCCACCTCAGTTCTGCCCCGCCCCCTCTCCTGGGGCACAGCCCCTGAGGACCCGCCTCCTCCTGCTACCACCACCAGCATACCCATCACCCTCGCTTCCTGTCTCTCTGGGTCCTCTCGTTACGTCTGTCCATCTCTCTCTTTGTCTTTGTGTGTCTGTGTCTCTCTCGCTTTCTCTCTGTGTCAGTCTCCCTTTTCAATCTCTGTCTCTGTCTCTGTCACACTCACATACACACACACACACACTCACAGGAAAAGTGTCTTGGGATGGGCCCCCCTGCTCTGCCGCATTTATCCCACAGTCATCCAAATCTCTCCTGTGGGTCCCACACAGCCTCACACTCCATTACATACGCTCTGCCACCCTGTCACACCCACAATCTCCGTATCACCCCATCCCAGATGATCCCCTCTCAGCACACAGAATCACACTCACAGTCCCTAGCAGAGATGCACAACTCTTCGCTGTGTCACATGATGCTGCGTACAGTCTCCTGAACCACCCTAACCTTCTGCGGCGCCACAGCCACTCAACCTCTCGAAATGTCACGTCCCTCACGATCTCTCTGAGAGGCCCATCACCACCAGTCACATCCTACACAACCACAGTCAGAGGGACAACCTCTGAGCGTCAAGTGTAGACACACACATACACAGTTCCACACACCCCCTCTCAGGATGCCTTGCTGAGCCTCACACAATCTGTATCACACACAGGTGCTGCCTTCATACCGAAGCCTCCCGGTGTCACAACTTAACACCCATGAGCTTTCTCTTGCATGCTCACCTGAGCGCCCTGGACAGCTGCACATTCTCTAATGCACTGTCATGACACTCTGCCAGTCTCTCAGGGTCCCACACGATCTGTGTTACACACAGGCACACCCAGCATCTCACACGTCATCACTGTGGCTGACACATCCTTGTCGCACACTCACAAGGTCATTCACACTCAGCTTCCCTCCCCACAGGTCTCTCACACTGCTTCTCACACCATTACTTGGTGGGCCATTCTCATTCATTCTTGCCCTCTCTCACACACCATCTCCCCGTGGACACACACAATTCTCCCATCCTCACCATATTGCACACTGTCACACACGACCACTTGCTCACACATGGTCTCTCGATGTCACAGTCCCCCAAATAGTGTCTCAGAGACACCCAAACTCATGGTGTCACACGCAGTCACCGATATGTCATCTCAGTCACTCACGTAAATGGTCACACACAATGTCTCAGTGTAACACGATTTGAAGAACTGACTCATTTGAAAAGACCCTGATGCGGGGAAAGATTGAAGGCAGGAGAAGGGGACAACAGAGGATGAGATGGTTGGATGGTATCACCAACTCAATGGACATGGGTTTGAATAAACTCCGGGAGTTGGCGATGGACAGGGAGGCCTGGCGTGCTGCAGTCCATGGGGTCGCAAAGAGTTGGACACGACTGAGCGACTGAACTGAATACGATTTCACAGTCACGCCCAGTTTCTGGTTGTCAGAGAAAATCTCACAAGGTCACACAGCTACGCACAACCTCTGGACGTCACGCGCGATCTCAGAGTAGTACACACTCACAGAGCGAGTATCACCCACGGACGCCCATAGTGTCCTGCCCTGAACACACTCTTGTGGGCGCTGCACACTCAGCCCGCAGTCGTCTCCTGGCAGCTCCCTGCTGGACACACGGGGGCGCCCGCGGTCCGCCGAACCGCCCACCCCGCCGGCGCCAAAGCCGTAGGAGGTAGAAACCCGAGGGCAAAGCGCCCCCGCTGGCAAGCTGGGAATTAGAGGTGGGAGAGACACAGAAAGGTGGAGGGAGCTAGAGAAAGCTCACTGAAGATGGACTGGACACAGAAATTCAGAGAGAGATGCCGGGAGAGACAGAGGCAGAGATAGGGTCACTGAGACGGAAATTTGGAGAGATGGACACCTAGGGACTAAGAGAGACAGACAGGCAGAGGGTTGCAGAGATTGAGAAGTGCAGGGTACAGGAGAGACACGCAGACAGAAAAGTAGTCAGAAACAGTGACTGAGAAACACGGACACCGAGACACAGACAGAAGCGGGTAGAGAGACAGACGCGACCGACAGCGCCTTCCGCTGGGGACCGGATCGCAGAGGCGGGGTCTGCAGAGGCGCGTCCCAGAGGCAAGACCTCTGGGCCGCCGAAGGGGCGTGGAAGTTCGGGGCGGGGGTGAGGAGGGGCGTGTTCGGGGCGTGTCTTTGGGGGGCGTGTCCTGGGTGTGGTTTGCCGCGAGGGGCGGGTCATGGGACCAGCTCCCGACTTCGCCTCCCGAGCCGGCTGCGGGAGGGGCGGAGGCCGAGCCCCGGAGAGACGTGGAGGTCTGGGAGAGAAGCGTCTTTACTGCAGTCATTCCATCCCAATTCGGTTTTTACCGCCTGAACAGGGAAGCAGGACCGGCCGGCAGGGGATACGGGCCTGGGTCCCCAGTTTGATAGCGGGATATCGGACCCTGGCTCCCCAAACCTCTATCGCGCGGGAGCAGCAGGGCCAGGTTGGAGGGGGGAGGGGAACTAGGCTCACATCTGGAAAGCATCAGGCGCGCCGGACGTGCCAGGGCCCCGGGCCCGGCTGCGGAAGAGCGGAGGGGAGTTAGGGCGCCCCCGTCCCCCTCCCTTAGCGGGGTCGGCCGGCGCCGGGGAGGGGCCTGGGTTTACGCCTAACCTCGGCGCCTCCCGCAGCTGCTTTCCATCAGCAGTTTTGGCCCGGGCAGCCCCCAAGGAGGAAACACGGCTCAGAGCGGGGAAAGACAGGGTGACGACCCAATCTTCCCTCCCTGTCTCTAATGGCAGCCAGAGGCTGGGGGCGGGGAGATGGACAGGCGGACGCTGTCTGAACCAAGCGTAACCTCCATTTCTCTTCCCGGTTGTGGACCTTTTCACTCTACGCATTACCTTGGTTTCCAGATGTGCAACCCTGCCCTGTGCTGCAGAGGAATTCCCCAGCTTCATGGCAGTGGTACTCCTGATCCCATTTTCTGGAGGGAGAAACTGAGACCCTGGATTGCAGATTCAATTCTGACTTGAATTATTAAGGAAACGTACGATGACTTCCAAGAGTAAATCTAGCATGGAATACCCAGTCCCTACCGGACGTTCCATATGAATGTCTGCAGTATCTCAAACTCAGTTGCCCAAAACTGAGCTCCTGATTCCACCTGCCAAACCCTTTCCTACCAGTCTTATTCATCTCAGTTGATGGGTCAATCTTGATTCCCCGCCTCCTTTTCTCACACCCCACAACTGCTCTAGCAACAAATCCCATTAACTCCATCTTCAAAGTCTGTCCACAATCCAGTCACTTCTCACCTCCTCTGCTGCCCCCATTCTGGTCCAGGCACCATGCCCTGCAGCTTGAACAATTATAGTCCCTACTCACTGGGTCTCCAGCTTCTATTAATATCTCTGTCTCCCTCAGCCTGTTCGGCACAGAGCAGCCAGAGGGACCCTGTTTAAAACAAAGTCCCAAGATAACCGTAGCAAGTGCTAGTGAAAATATGGAGAAACTGACACTCTCATACACTGCCCATGGGGATGTAAAACGATGCTGCCATTTTAGAAAATACTCTGGCAGTTCCTCAAAAGATAACAGAGTTACCTGATGACCCGGCAATTCCTCTATTATGTATCTACCTAGGAGAAATGAAAGCAGGTAGTCACACAAACACTCTGTATTTGAATGTTCCTAGCAGCATTATTCACAAAAGCCCCAAAGTGGAAACAACCCAAATGTTCATCAACTGATAAGTGGATAAACTATATGTGGTCTACTCAAACAGTGGAACATCATTTGGCAATAAAAAGAAATGCAGTACTGACATGTGCTACAACATGGATAAACTTTGAAACATTATGCTAAGTGAAATACACAGTTACAAAAGACTATATATTGTGTGATTCCACATGTATTTCCAGAACAGGCCACTCTATAAGGGTAAAAATAGATCTACAAAAGTGGATCCCCACAGGCTGGGGAGACTGTAGGATGACAGATAAGGGATGCAGAGTTTCTACCTGGAGTGATGGAAATGTTCTGAAATTTACTGTGGTGATAATATAATCACAGGACAACTCTGTGACTATAATAAAAGCCATTGATAAAACCTTGATAAAAGACATTGAAGAAGACAGAAATAAATGAAAAGACATCCTGTGTTCATGGACTGGAAGAATTAATATTGTTAAGCTGTCCATACTATCCAAAGCAATTGAGAGATTGAGTGCAATCCCTATCAAAATTCCAGTGGCATTTTTCACAGAAATAGACCAAACAATTCTGCAATGTGTATGAGATCAGGAAAGACCCTAAATAGCCACAGCAATTTTGAGAAAGAAATACAAAGCTGGAGGCATCATGTGCCCTATTTCATACTATATTACAATGCTATGGTAATTAAAACGGTATGGTACTGGCATAAAAACAGACACATAGGTCAACAAACTAGAATAGGGAGCCCAGAAATAAACTGACACATACATGGGCAATTAATTTATAATAAAGGAGCCAAGGATACACAATAGAGAAAAGACCGTCTCTTCAAAAAATGGTGTTCTGAAAACTCAACAGCCACATGCAGAAGAATGAAACTGGACCCCTATCTTACACCTTGTGCAAAAATTAACTCAAATGAATTAAATACTTGAACCTAAGAACTGAAACCATAAAAGTCCTAGGAGAAAACATAAGCAGTATGTTTTGACATCAGATGTGGAGATTTTATTTCTTGGATTTGACACTAAAAGCAAAAATAAATGTGGGACTATATCAAATTAAGAGTTTCTGCACAGGAAATCATCAACAAAATGAAAGGGCAACTTACTGAATGGGGCACATTGCTAACCATGTACAAGATAAGGGATTAACATCCAGCATACATAAAGAACTAATATCCAAAATATATAAAGAACTCATACAAGTCAAAAGCAAAAGGGAAATCTGATTTAAAAAATGGGCAGAGGATCTGAATAGACATTTTTCCAAATAAGACATTCAGATGGCCAACAGGTTCATGAAAAGGCGCTCAACATCACTAAACACCAGGGAAAGGCAACTCAAAGCCACAATGAGATATCACCTCACATTTATCAGAAAGGCCATCATCAAAAAAAGAATGACAGGTGTCATTCAAGGATGTCAAGAAAAAGGAACCCTCGGGCACTATTCCTAGGAATGTAACCTGGTGTAGCCAGGATGGACAAACAGTACGGAGTTTCCTCAAACAAACAGAACTAACATATGGTCCAGCAATTCCACTTCTGGGCATTTATCTAAAGAAAATGAAAACAGTAATTGAAAAGGATACATTCAGCCCTGTGTTCATTGCAGCATTTGTTACAATAGCCAAGACTGTGGAAGCAACCTAAGTGTCCACTGATGGGAATGAATAAAGAAAATGTGAATATAATGGAATATTATTCAGGCATAAAAAAGAGGGAAATCTTGCCATTTGTGACAACATGGACGGACAACAGATGACATAAGTCAGACAGAAAAAGACAAATGCCATGGGGTCTCATTTACATATGGCATCTAAAAACAAAAAGCTTGTAGACACAGAACAGATTGATGGTTGCCTGAGGGGTTGGGGGATGAGCAAAATGGGTGAAGAGAGTCAAAAGCGAATTTCTAGTTGTCAAACAAGTCAGTCATGGGATATAAAGTACAACATGGTCAGTATAATTAATAATCCTGTGTTGCATGTTTGAAAGGTGCTAAGAGAGTCCATCTTAAAAGCTCTCATCACAAGAGGGAAAAAATTTAAACAAAAACCACTGAGTCCCATATTTTATATGGGAGAATTTTATGGTAGTGAATTATGTTTCAATAGAGCTGTTAACCCCCTCCTCCCACACCCCAAACATCTAAGTTCCTCTTCAGCTCTGAGTTCTCCCATGGCTCTCATCTCTCTGGAGGAATAAAAACCAAATTCCTCACCGTGGCCCATGAGACCCCACGTGATGCAGTGGTCCCAGACCATCTTCTGCCCTCACCTCCCCCGTACCCTCCCCAGGCCCCATTCTCCCCCGTCTCTCACTGCTCCAGACATGCTGGACTCCCAACTATTTTGCCAACATACCAGGCACTGTTTGGGCTTCAGCACTGGCTGACCTCTCCGCCTGGGAGGTTCTTTCCCAAGAGATCCACAAGCCTCAACTCTCCACCTCCTTCAGGTCTCTGTTCAAACTCACCCTCTCAATTAGAGCACCCCCCGATCAGTCTACTTAAAAAATCCTCTGCCTCCCCATTCCTTCATCTCTGCTGTTTTCCCCTCGCAGTCCTTATCACCTTTTAAAAATTACAGAATTTATGTATTTATTATGTCAGCATCCTCTCCTGCCGGCCACCAGCTCAGCCTCCATCCCTGTGAGCAGTTCCTTGTGTATCTGTCTAGAGATAATCCATACAGAAATAGGCTGATGGGGCAATGGCTAACAATGTGGACTCGTAAGCAGTCTAACTTAAAGGTCTGACTTTGCTACTTCTTGGTTTCTGGTAAGTGACTCCAGAGAGCTGTGCCTCGGTTTCTCCATCAAAATGGACGTAAGAGGGACTTCCCTGGTGGTCCAGTGGCTAAGACTCCATGCTTCCAATGCAGGGGGGCCCTGGGTTCGATCCCTGGTCAGGGAACTAAATTCCACACGCTGCAACTAAAGGTACCAAGTGTCACAACTAAGACCCAGCACAGCCAAATAAATAAATATGTGTTTTTAATGGGTATAAGCATCATATCCACCTCCGTGAGAATGTGAGAATTAAATGAGTCACTGAGAATAGTCTGGCATATAGTAAGTGCTCACAGAGTGTTAGTTGTTATTTTTTTATGATTAAGCACTAAAATCTTAAAAAGGAAGAAAGGTCAGCCATCTGCACTTCAACCATCTTGACCACTGAGTGATCTTTGTATCCTTAGACAAGTCCCTTCCCCCTTTCAGCTTTACTTGCTCTTTTTATGAAACAGAGATGGGAGAAATATTCCCAAGGGCCTGAGAAGCAATGACTTTTCCCGGAAACTTTAAAAAATAACTTTGTGAGTTCCCTGGTGGTCTAGTGATTTTAGATGGCGCTTTCAGTGCAATGCCCCAGTTCTCTGGTCAGAGAAATAAGATCCTGCAAATCTCATGGCACAGCCAAAAAAAAAAAAAGGCAAAAAAATCAAAACAAAGCAAAAAATAAACTGTTACTGTTGAAGGAAGTATCTTTTAATCCACACACACACCACCACTACAACTCACACCTACCAGAAGGGAAGCTCCATGGGGCAAGGACTTTTTTTCTGTTTTGTTCCTTACTATATCCAAATTGTGGAGAAGGCAATGGCACCCCACTCCAGTACTCTTGCCTGGAAAATCCCATGGACAGAGGAGCCTGGTAGGCTGCAGTCCATGGGGTCGCTGGAAATCAGACACAACTGAGTGACTTCACTTTCACTTTTCACTTTCAGGCCTTGGAGAAGGCAATGGCAACCCACTCCAGTGTTCTTGCCTGGAGAATCCCAGGGACCGGGGAGCCTGGTGGGCTGCCATCTCTGGGGTCGCACAGAGTCAGACATGACTGAAGCGACTTAGCAGCAGCAGCATATCCAAATTGCCTTAGTGGGCCCTGGACATACAACTCAGTACAGCAGACCTTACTCTCTCAGAAGTCAAAGCAAGAGAGAGGTGGATGGACCCATGTAGCCATGTAGTCACAAGGGTCAAAGCAGCAACAAAAATACCCATTCTTCAGACTGTGGAGTCAGGTGGAGATTGGATCCTAGTCCTGGCTCCCTCTTGCTTTGTGACCAGGGTAATAGCCCCTCTCTGAGTCTCTATTTACCCATCCATGCAGTTAGTATAATTATTGCTGCTGCTGCTGCTGCTGCTGCTAAGTCGCTTCAGTCGTGTCCGACTCTGTTTGACCCCATAGATGGCAGCCCACTAGGCTCCCGTCCCTGGGATTCTCCAGGCAGAACACTGGAGTGGGTTACCATTTCCTTCTCCAATGCATGAAAGTGAAAAGTAAAAGTGAAGTCCTATTCTTAGCGACCCCATGGATTGCAGCCTACCAGGCTCCTCCATCCATGGGATTTTATTGGGCTTACCCAAAAGAAAAATGGGCAAAAGGTGTGAACAGGCAATTCAGAGAATTACAAGTGGGTCAGCCTCCCTGGTGGCTCAGAGGTTAAAGCATCTGCCTTTAATGCGGGAGACCTGGGTTCGATCCTTGGGTCAGGAAGATCCCCTGGAGAAGGAAATGGCAACCCACTCCAGTATTCCTGCCTGGAGAATCCCATGGATGGAGGAGCCTGATGGGCTACAGTCCACGGGGCCACAAAGAGTCGGACAAGACTGAGCGACTTAACTTTCAACAAGCATACAAAATGTGTTGTATAAAAGTAGGGAGACATGCTAATTAAAATAAAAACATCATTTTCCCCCCCAGATTGGCAAAATGAAAACGATTAATAGCATCTCTTGTTTGGTGAAGGGGTGAAAAAAAAATGGGCATCTCAGAAATTACTGTTGGAAATGTCAACTGAGGGCAGTCTCAGTGGAAGGAATTGTGACTATGTCAATTAATATTTCAAATGATTGTACTGTAATGACCAAGCAAGTCTATTTCTAGGATCCTACAGAAATATGGATATGCACAAAGAGGCATATACAAAGATACAACTGCACTAAAGTCCAAAATAGAAAGAATTGAGGAGCTGACAAGGTTAGATCATGGAATCATACGCAGCTACTACAGTGATAGGAAAATATGTCACCTAAATTTAGATGAGATGAAAAAATTCCTAGAATACAACCTAGTAAAACTGACATATGAAGAAATAGAAAAGCATAAACAAATAAACAGAAAAGCTAAACAGTACTAAATCCTCAAAGAAATTCAACTAATTAAAACCGTTCCCATATAGAAATCTCCAGGCACAGATCAAAATTTGATAAACAATGTATACATATGGCTCAACTTATGTAAACAGTTTTAGCTGTATAGAGTATAACTGCTGCTGCTGCTAAGTCGCTTCAGTTGTGTCCCACTCTGTGCGACCCCATAGACCGCAGCCCACCAGGCCCCACCATCCCTGGGATTCTCCAGGCAAGAACACTGGAGTGGGTTGCCATTTCCTCCTCCAATGCATGAAAGTGAAAGTGAAGTCACTCAGTCGTGTCTGACTCTTATCGACCCCAGGGACTGCAGCCTACCAGGCTCCTCCGTCCATGGGATTTTCCAGGCAAGAGTACGGGTATGTATATTAATATATATGGGCTTTCCTGGTGGCTCAGCTGGTAAAGAATCCGCCTGCAATGAGGGAGACCTGGGTTTGGCCCCTGGGTTGGGAAGGTCCCCTGGAGAAGGGGATGTACCCACTCCAATATTCTGGCCTGGAGAATTGTATGGACTATACATCCGTGGGGTTGCAAAGAGTCAGACACGACTGAGCGACTTTCACTTCATGCATATGTAGAGTCACATATATTTATATAGCTACTAGGATTCATACATGTATGCAAACACATAAAGAAAAACATACAAGGATGTACATCAAACTGATTATGACTTCTGAGAGAAGGCATTTGGGGCTGTCACTTTACCTATATTATTTGTTTCTAAACATTTTGCTTTTTATTATTTCCATTTTATGAAACCATATTTATGACCAAACAAAACTCAACCTAGGATTAGATTCATTGATATAAAATATTCAATGGTTAAAAAAAAAATGGTATTGAGACCTGAGCTAGGATTTGACATCTGGTTCTCACACTACCATACCCAAAGCAAACAGCAGTTGCTCAATAACTATTAGTCCAAAGGAAAAGTCCATTTAACCACAAAAGGAAAGTCCGCCACCATTTATGTAACACTGTGCATTTATTTACAAAGAGGTTAGAGAAACACACAGATTCTGGCCCCCCTGTGCACTGGGGAGTCACCATCGTCATAATAAATACAGTAATTTTTTTTTTTTTTAAAAAGGAAAAAATACTGGATTGGAACAACTGAGGGTCATCCTGGGCTCCCCCCACTCCCTCTCACAGGGGGTGCCACGAGATAGAAGCCATCTTCCTTTCCCTCTTCTACCTCCCAATCCTCATATCTGTCCAGGGAGGGAGGTGAAAGAGTCTTTCTCTCCTGGTGTTACCAACTCCTACGTGACCCTCAAAACCCCAAAGTCAGTGCTCCTTCCCTTTTCAGGGCACTCTACAAGCACCCTCTGGGTGAGCCACAGCGTCTCTGATCAGGGTGCTAAGGGGATATCCTAAGGGTTCAAGGATGTGGAAGGGGGGCCATAACTGGGCATGGAAACGAGGAATAAGAGGGCTCAGTGAGAGAAACGAAGAGGAAAAACGGACTAACTGTCTAAACTAAAATGGGGAAATTCAAACTGAATTACCCCTTCTGTATACCATAGTACACCCATAGTACAGATGAAGAAAGTGAGGCCCACAGAAAGGGAACTTTCTAGCCCAAGGGCTGCAGAGTCCGCAGCTCAACTGGGTCAAACAGGACTCCTCCCTGTGGTGGAGGAGGAGCCTTTTCAACCAAGACTGCAGTGGATGGGGCAGTGAAGAAGGGTCTTTGGAAGCAGAGAGAATGGTGGTCTTTGGAAAGGAGGTGTAGAAGGATCAGTGAGTGGGGGTGTGGTGGTGCAGAGGCCATGAAGGGGGATCCCAAGCAAACCTCTAAACTCACACTGTAGTCATGACCTTGAGAGAACCCGAACGGAAACGCAGTATCTTCTTTTTGAGCGCGTGGGAGGCCTTGATCTTCACAAAGACTTTGGCGGGGCCCGCAGGCGCCCCTCCACCCGCACCAGCCCCTGGCCCGGAGGCCGCGGTGGCTGCCACCAGCTGCTGAGGCCACACGAGGCCACCGCTGCCATCGGAGTCGCTGGATGCGGAGCTGAAGGCAGGCGACTCGCCTTCGCTGGCGCTCGATTCACTCTCCCCATAGCCGCCTCCGCCGACGCCGCTTGCCGGGCCCCTGCGCCCCAGGGGCCCCAGGCGCCCGGCCGAGCACTCCGAGTCGCTGCCCGCGCAGCCGTAGAGCAGACGGCGCTGAGGAGCTGAAGGGGATGGGCCAGGACCCGGGCCTCGGGCGGCGGGGCCGCGGGGCCTGCCCCGGCGCCCATCGGCAGCGTCGATCTCGGCCGTGGAGCGCCAGCGGCGGCAGGACCCCGCTGCCTGAGCCGCGAGAGTGGGCGCCGGACCACGGCGAGGCCGCGGCGGCCGGGGCTCTTCCCTTTCGGCTGTGGGGTACTTGGGGGGACCTGGCGGAACTGCGGCGGCGCGGCCCAAAAGGCTGGTCTCGGACTGGGAGCGCGCAGCCTTGCGAGCCCTGGGCGAGCCCCTGCGGCCTGAGGCCTCGGCCATGCGTCCGCGGCGGCCCGCGGCCCGGGGACGCTCCCGAGGTGGGGACTGCTCCACGCTGCGGCCCCGCGTCAGAGGGGGCGCTTTGCGGCGCGCCGCGCGGCCAGGGAGGCCGCGAGTGGCGGCCTGCGCGCCCGGGATGTACTGTGCCTTCACCAGGCGGCCCTCCGCCGGGCTGTCGGGGGGCGAGGGGACAGCGGGCGGCGCCACGGGCTCGGGGGTCGCCTCCGCTTCCCACGGCGAGGCCCAGGCGCGGCCCAACGGGGCCGGGCTGGCGGGACGGACCCCCGCGCGCTCCACCGGGGGCTCGGGCGCGGATCGCGCGCCTCCGGGGGGCGGGGACGCGTCGGGCGGCCGCTGGCGCACGCTATTCTGGCGCCGCGGGCCCCCGTCCGCGCCCCCGGGACTGGTCCGGGGCTGGCCCGCCCCCCGGCGGCGGCGCCTGCGCAAGAGCGCCGAGATGTAGCCGTCCAGGGGCCGCCCCGCGCCCGAGGCGTCGGGCGAGTCCTGGGGAGGGCGGCAGCATGGTCGCGGGCTGCGCAGCGCCACGGCGTGCAGGGGGCTGGGCGTCAGGAAGGGCCCCGCGCGGGCTCGTCGCTCCGCGGAGGAGCAGGCCTCTGGGCCCGCAGACCCCGCAGCCGTCGGGTAGGGCGCCGAGAAGGACCGCGGCACGGCTGCCCTAGCGCCCACTGTCTCGGGTACGCTGGGACTGGCGTCTCCTAGGGGAGGGAGGCAAAAAAGGAAGAGAGAGGAGCTCTCAAAGCCCTTTCCCTATGAGCCTAGGAGGAGCAGTTTGCCTGCCGCCTGCCCTACTCTCCCACTCCCATTAAAAACGACAGTCGCAACGAAGCACCTGCTCTCACCCCTTTCCACACATCAGGTTCATAACGAAGTCTTCACAGTGGCCTCCAAGGCCTTGCATGGTCCGTCCTGCCTCTGCGTGTCTGACCTCCAGCTCCTCTGCACTTAGAGAGCTCCACCTCCTGGATGCACCGGGCCAGTCGCACTTCCACCTCACGGCCTCTGTATTGGCTGCTCCTGCTACCTAAACTACCCTTCCCTCAGGATGTCTGCTTGACCAGTCCCTCTCTTACTTTAGGGCACCACTCCAATGTCACAGTATCAGTGACGCCGTCTCTGGCCAAATTTTCTACAGTTGCAGTTCCCTCCCCGGCTCCAAGAAACATGCTCTCGTCCCCTTCCATAATTTTCTTTTCATGGTACATGTCAATATCTAACATCCTAGGGACTTCCCTGGTGGTCCAGGGGTTAAGACTCCGTGCTTCCAATGCAGGGGGCATGGGTTCAATCCCTGGTCGGGGAACTAAGATCTTAACATGGGACATGACCGTTAAATAATGAAAAGTGAAAGTCATTCAGTCACGTGAGACTCTTTAAGACCCTAGGCACTGTAGCCCACCAGGCTCCTCTGTCCATGGGATTTCCCTGGCAAGAATACTGGAGTGGGTTGCCATTTCCTTCTCCAGGGGATCTTCTCGACCCAGGGATCGAACCCGTGCCTCCTGCATTGCAGGTGGATTCTTTACTGTCTGAGCCACCAGGGAGCTTATTAAATAAATAAATAAAAATCTAGTATCTTAAATGTTTTACTTGTTTATCTTGTATATTATCTATTTCTCACTTGAATGTCAGTTTCATGAAGACAGCGATTTCTTTACTGCTGTATTCCTCACCCCTATGATATGTGCCAGGAAGGCACATAGTAGGGACTCAGAAACGTAGTTGAACAAATGAAGAGCAGCGATTTCTGTTTACCGAATGGCTACCATGTGCCAAGTTTCAATGTCTTTGGGCAGAGGCTCACTGAATAGTCAAAACTTCCCTGTGAAGTAGATGCTGTTATGAATCCCATTTTAATGGATGAAGAAGCCCAGAAAGAAGGAATGTGCTCAAAATCACACAGTACAGCCAGACTTCAAATCCAGGTTGGTCTGACTCAGATGCTTGTGATCAAAAGCCTGGCTCGCAGGGGCCCAACCCCACCCACCTTACCTAGGGACTTGGGCCTCTCGCTGGCATAGATGCCCCGGGGTTCAGAGGGACCCAGGCGTCCATAGGAGCCAGAGCCAGAGAAGCCACTGTCCCCACAGAAAGTCGAGGGTGGTGAGTCTGGGCCTCCCGTGGAGCTGGGGTCTTCATAGAAGCCTAGATTTCAAAGAGAAGGGGAGAAAACAATCAGTGGGAGCTGAAAAGGGGACACGGGGTGGAGGAGAGGAGATCAAGAGGCAGAGTGAGGAGCCTGTGAAACAGGAGACAGCGGGATGGGGTGGCCCAGCAGACCCCACTACCTCTAACCCATGCTTACCCGAGCTGCGCCCACTCTCCTGTTCCAAGCCCCCAGACTCCAGGCTCAGGTCTCCCAGCTGCTGGCCCAGGTCCCAGATGAGCCCAGGCAAGGCCTCCTAAGGAAGTAGGGAGAGCAAGATGGTCAGAAGACTCCCCAGTCCTCTGCCAACTCGTCCTCTATTCTAGCAGCTCATGGGCAGAGTTTCTCTTTGACAGTGAGGCTCAATTTCAAAAAGGTAAAAGCAGTACCCAACTTCCAGGATTCCCTTCAATATCTCTGTCCCTTCAACCCATTAGAAAGTCTTCCTGGTCGTCTAACTCCAGTCCCTCATTCTGCAGTCACCTCATTTGCTCTTAAGTGTGAGTGAAAAGGCTTCAGAAGGCCCCATCTCTTGTCCCTTCTCTACCAGGTGTTCCCTCTATCTGGAGCTCATGGCTCCTTAACCCCTATTAGAATGCTCTTTGAGCATAACTTCAGGTTTTCCTGCTGTAAAGGCAGGTCACTGCTAGAAGTTAGTGTTCAGGACCCAGCAGATCTCTCAGCCATTCATTCATCTGCCTTCTCCCACACTTTGACTCTCTCGTCTCAGATGCTCCCACCTCCCCCACCATGGCCCCCTTTTTAATATTTATTTATTTATTCACTTGGCTGCTCCAGGTTGTAGTTGCAGCATGTGGGATCTAACTCACTGACCAGGGATCTAACCCCGGCCCCCCCCTGCATTGGGAGTGTTCAGAGTCTTAGCCACTGGACTGCCAGGGAAGTCCCCCCAGTGCCCTTTATCACCAATGAAAAGTCCATCTGCAAGTCGTCCGTAAGTTTTTCTTGCTGTAGGTTGACTCTGTCCCTCATTTGGGTAAAACAGGGTGACCACGATTCATATAAATTTTTGCACATCCCAGAAAGAATCCCCTCATGCCTACTGGAGGGCTTCCCTGGTGGCTCAGTGGTAAAGAATCCACCTGCCAATGCAGGAAATTCAGGAGATGCAGGTTCGATCCCTGGGTTGGGAAGATCCCCTGAAGGAGGGCATGGAAACCCACTCCAGTATTCTTGCCTGGGAAATCCCATGGACAGAGGAGCCTGGTGGACTACAGTCCATGGGGTCACAAAGAGTCAGACACGATGTAGCCACTGATCAACAACAGCAAATGCCCTTCTGTGAATCTAGCCTTAGTGGAACTACCATAGCAAACCCCAGGGGGTTCCATTGCCTCCAGCAGCAACCCCTCCTCCTCCTGCCCTAGCTCCATCCTCACCCAGAAGCCCTAGTGTGGGTCACAGCACCTCATCCCCATGGGAAATGTCGATGGAGTCTACCCCGGATCCTTTGTGCTGCAGGAAAAGACCGCCTCCTATCAGATGTGAATAAATAAATGAAGGTGAAACCCTTAAAGGGGAGTGACTGGGACACGGTGGGGGCAGGGGCTGAAACAACACACATGGGGTCTCCAAGACACTAGGACTTAACCCCCTTTTGAAAAACAGGACCGGAGCCAGGAAGAGTCTCACACAGATCTGGGTGAGGCCAGAGGTGGGGGCAGCTTCGGGCTGACGGTTGACCCTCAGACAAAAGCGGCTTGTCTGGACGGCAGGCAGGCAGCGGGAGGGAGGGAAGGGGGGAGGAGGGGCTGAGAGGGCAGCCGCCCAGGCTTGCCTATTTAGGGCAGAAAGACTGGCCGGCTCCCCCGCAGACAACCCCCCCTCCAACTTCCTATTCCTGTGGCTGCTCTCCTGGGCCCTGGTCCTTACCCCTCCCCCCTAGAACAGAAGCCCCCATCTGGGCTTGTATCTGGGAGGAAAGTCAACAGATCATTTCACTTTGAGCTCAGTGGACAGAGATGCTCAGAGTGGTGTCATCCTTGAGCAGATCCCAGGGATGCAGCCGCATGATGCAGTGTCAGGGATGGCTAAAACACATCAAGGACCACCCCTATATCCCACATCCTGTCCCACACTAATCATGTCCTTGCTCACCCCGCTGTAGCCACACTGGCCTCCTGACTGTTCCCTGAACATACCAGACATGCTCCTAACTCAGTAAGATGTGATTCCCCAGCACACTCTCCTGGCTCCCTCCCTTGCTTCATTCAGATGCCTGCATGCTCCCTTCTCTGATCATTCTTTCCAAAATAGCTCCCCATCATTCTGCACCTGGGTTGCCCTGCCTTTCCCCCACCCCCCACCCCCAACATAGCAGCAATGACCTCCTGACTTAAAATGATGTATCAGGCTGTCATTTGTTCATTTTCTCACCAGATCGTCAGCCCCAGCCCCAGAAGGGCAGAGATTCGTGTCTCTTCTGTATACTGCTGCGCTGTCCCTGTCACCACCTCCCCAACCCAGTCCCAGTACCTAGAACAGTTCCTGGCTCAAAGTAGGTGCCCAGGAAATGTTTGGGAAAGGAATGAATGAATACAGCAGAATACTATACAGCTGTTAAAATGCAACGAGGCCATTTCTATATAACAGAACCATCATCAAGACCTATTGTGGAGTGAAAAAAGGACAATGCAGAGGGACTTCCCTGATGGTCCAGTGGTTAAGCTCCACCAGGCAAGAGATGTGGGTTTGATCCCTAGTTGGGGAACTAAGATCCCAAACGCCCCGAGGCAACTAAGCCCACACTCCACAACTAGAGAAGCCTATGCATCGCAACAGACAGCTCAAGAGCCGTAACAAAGAGCTAGCACAGCCAAAACAAGCAGAATGTACAGTATAATGATGAGTCAGAACTACTACCTGGGGGTTGTATTAAAAGCTAAGTTACTGGGTCTGACCCCTGATTCCAGGCAGGAGCCTAAGAAATTGAATTTCTAACAAGCTCCTGGGTGATGCTACTAGTCCATCAGGCCATACTTTTTAAGAACCATAGTCTCTGATACCTCACCCAAGAAACTGGAATTTGAAAAAAGCAAAGCAAACTCTATGTATTTTGGAATGTAGCCTGTTTTTGTGCATAGATGCAGAATTCACACCAGGGTGACAATGGTGATCACAGACAAGAGGGTGGATTTTAGGGGGTCAGGGGATGGATGAGGGGACTGGATGGTAGGCTGAAGTGTTCATGGAGGCACGGCTGGGAGCCAAATTCCCAGGGTTCAAGTTCAGCCATTTGCCAACTGTATGACCTTGAGCCAGTTTCTCAGCTCTGTTTCCTCATCTCTAACATGGGCATCTTTTGATTCCAATGGGGTTGTTGTAAGGATTAAACAAATTTAAACAGCAATTCCTTTTAAGCACTTAATAAATACTGACTTTTATTATTACATGAAAACCATGAATTTCCAACAGGGAAAATATAAAATCATGCTTTACTGGTGTAATTAGAAATAAATGAAAAAAGATTTTTTTTCCCCCAATAAGTTCTGTAGGTCCAATTTCAGTTCTTCCACTGCAGGGAAGAGCAGGAGTAAGGAAGATAAATAGCAGAGGCCTCTTCTTCCCCGGTGCCTGGACCCCACAACACCCCCCTATTTGCAAGTCTGACCTCATTTCTTCATCCTCCCAGCTGCAAGAGGATGAATCTTTAAAAGACCAGAAGGTCCTTGGCCTGAATCTGGCTCTCTGCCTATTCACAGTGCCCCTCATTGGTTTTTTTTTTTTTTTGCAAGCCCATTTGCAAGTGGACCTGATGCTGTCTGACTCAGGCAGGTTTAAGAGGAATGTGGTTTGGACCCCTGGAGACCCCTTTGCCCAAACTTTCCCAGACATTTACTGCCCCCACTCACATGGCCCTGGTGTGTGTCCAGTTCCCTTGATCTCTGTTAGGAAGTCCTTCTGCAAGTCTAACTTGAGTCCTTCTTGCTGAAGGGGACCATTTTCCTTGGCGGGAGAGAACAGCACTCCTGCCCCATTCAGGATTCTTGCCTCTTTTCTCTGAGGTTCCCCCTAATCTTTCCCTGCATCCCTATCTTTCCTACTAGAAATGAATCAATTTTGGCCTCAATCTTTCTTGTTTCAAAGGGAGTGTATCCCTGGGTGGCAGGATGGAGGAGTCGAAGGGGTGAGCATCACACAACAGAGGCTCAGGGATCAGGGGAGGCCCCCCACCCCCTCTTTGGAAGGACCCAGGAACCCCCAACACCAGAGGAGTTTATATTTAGCGCTTCTCTGCTCCTCCCTCAGTGGCGCTGTCTCCCTCCCGTTGCCTGCCACCGCCTCCTCCCTGATGCGGGGACGGAGCTCTGCTTGGAGATTGTTGGGGGGTGGGGTGGGAGTACTGATGGCTGGGAGTAGACAGAGGGGCAGAAAAGGGGGAGACTGAGGCAGAGAGAGGGAGAGGATGAGGGGCAGGGAGGCAGGACACAGCTGGCCCATCCCCATGCCTTCTGCCTCTTTTTGGAGGGATGGGAGGTGCCTTCCCAAGCCCAGCCAGTTTAGGGTGGGGTGAGCTGGTGAGGGCCCCCACAACGCGCGGCTCTAACTTTGGGAGGGGGTGGGGCCTCCCACAGCTGTTTCTGTTTCCACAGAAGAATGTGCAGGGTCCCTCTCCTGGCGGGGGTGGGGGAGTGGGGTGGGGTGGGGGGAGGGGCTGGCCGTCCAGCCCCAGAGTCTGGCTTCAGTTTACCCCCACCTCCCCGCCATTCCCCATCCAAGGAGGGGGCAGTCGAGGTCAGTAGCAGGGAGAGCCTCCTCCCCCTGCTACCTCGGCTCAGGTTTCCCCAAACGGGAAGCTCTGACCACACACAGGCTTGGGGATGGGATCAGCAAGTGGAGCTGGGGTCTGGGGCCTGGCAGGCTGGGGGGAGGGGAAGAGAGAGACAGGGATGTGGGGCAGGAAGAAATGCAAGAAAGGAAGACCAAGGGAGACAGAGAGACAGAGGACTGAGAAAGGCAAAGAAACAGGCACAGAAAGTCACAGAGATGTGGCAGGAGGGAAAAGAGTGCAAGAAACCCAGGAGAATTAAGGAATAACAAAGAGAGGGAGAGAGAGGTGATGCTCCCTAAGTCATTCTGGACACCTTGCCTCATCTTCCACCATCAAGCACCCAGGGCGTCTAGAAGTCAGACTCCCATGCTGCTTCAATTTGCCACCACTTGGGTTAAGCAGGACTGTGACCAGGTAGCAAAGGAGGCAAAGTGTCACCAAAGGGTCGAGATCACCGTGGGATCCTAAGGGACTGTGAACTTCCTCTCAGCAGCAATCCTTCCCTCAGGAGGTTCGAGGATCCCCTCCCCCCTCCCCGCCCCCTCCGGAGATCTCCAAGCACACCAGGACTTAGGGAAGACGGGGGGTGGGGGGAGCGCTGATAGGGAGGCCAGGAGAGGGGCATGTTTGGATCCGGCTGTGTGACCTTGGGTGAGTCGTTTGCCCTGTCTGAGCCTCAGGTTTTTTCCTCTATAAAATGGGTACTATCACCCCCTTATCCCCCAAGCTGCAAGAAGACAACGCCTGCCAAATACTCAGCCCGGGCTTGACACGTACTTGGCGCCCAGATGGATTTTCTTTGGGGAAGGGGTGTAGGGAATGCGGGCCTGTGCATCACACGAGGGACCGGCAGAGGCGAGGTAGCCCCCTTTCCCAGTTTGGGGGCGGGGAGGCCTGATCCCGCCCGCCACCCAGACTCTCCAGCCCCACCCCCCTCTCCTTTTCCCCTCCTCCCTCCCCCACCCGGACGGGTGTCTGAGCATCCAACCGAGACAGACAGACAGACACAGACGAGAGCACAGGGACGGAAGGACAGGCGGCCCCTCACCAGCTGCTCTTCCAGGGCCGCTGCGGCCCGGCGCGCCGCCGCCGCATCTTCGTCCTCGTCGGCGTCCTCCTCGTCCTCGGCCTCGGCGCCCCCCATTCCGGGCTGGGCCAGCCGCAGCGCCTGCTGCACGCGGTACTCCTGCCTCTCCCGGAGCCAGTGCAACTCGCAGAGCCCGGCCAGGCTGCCCTCTAGCCAGCCCCGCAGCCGACCCCGCTCGGGGCTCACCGGGAACGAGAAGGCCCGGATCATGGCTGCGGCCCCCCGCCCCAGACCGGCCGGGCCCCGCGGCCACCCCTCTCCCGGTCCCACCTCCCCGCCCCAACAGCCCGCCTGCCAGCCCGCCCGCTGGCCCGGCTGTCACCGTCTCATCTGCATAGGCGCCCGCCCATTGGGCCGCCCACCCGCGCCTTATCTGCATGGCCACGCCCCCGGCGACAGAGCAACCCCGGCTTATTGGCTGGTACCCTTCCTTACGAAGATGCTCTGCTGTGCACCCCCCA
Source organism: Bos indicus (assembly GCF_029378745.1). Classification (NCBI taxonomy): domain Eukaryota; kingdom Metazoa; phylum Chordata; class Mammalia; order Artiodactyla; family Bovidae; genus Bos; species Bos indicus. The sequence continues at coordinate 54,326,752 of NC_091777.1, forward strand.
ACGCGACGCATGCTCGCAGCTGCCTACTCGATCGGCTTACGGCCCTCCTCGCCACGCCCCCCTTCTCACCGCCTTTTGGGCCCTGGCCACGCCCCCACGCGTCACAATGAAACAAGTCCTCCCTTGCCCGGAGGTCATTGGTCCTGGTCTCTCCCGTCCCGCAGCTGGTTCCGCCCCCTTGCGGGAGAGCTCTGGCTGTCATTGGACTGTCCCGCGAGAAGGGCAGGGGTGATATATAAATAGAGAAGGGGTCCTTGTAACATTTTGGCAGCTGCTCCTCTCTCCCCACCTCCTAACCTTCAGCTTCTGAAGCGGCGCGCGAGGCGGAAAGGATTTGAGAGTCTAGTGCTGATTTTGCCTCCTCTTCCAGGAAGCCTTCCCAGATATTCAGCTGAGGGCCAGGCCAACTGAGACGACATCCACCCATAAAATTGTGCTTCTAAGCGAGGTCGGCTTCACGGGCATATGACCCGCTCAGGGGGCCCCGAGTTTGGTTTAATACTCTGCTGTTACTGTCTTGAAATTCTTATTTTTTTTGAAAAAGGGCCTTGCACTAGGCCTTTCAAATTCTGTAGCCAGTCTTACGTCTAAGAGTCTTAAGATCGGTCATGTCCCAAATTCGGGAATTATAAGACCCTGGGCCGAACAGAATCTAAGTATCTTTTATCTCCCAGATGCTGTGAGGCTTTGCGCTCACCATTCAACGATTCCAGGGGCCTTTGTACTACGTTCTAAGAGGCTTTGTTCTCGGCCTTCTAAGATGCTCTGTTCTCAGCGCTCTACAGTTCATGAGTCTGAGCCTGACATTCGTTTGCAAGGTTCCCTCCTCCCTCCCCTGGCTCCTTGAACAGGGCTGAAGCCCCCTCAGGCGGCCAGCCTGTGTCACTACGCTGAATGTGCGTCAAGCTCTAGCTCCAAAATTTATACCCATTTCTCAGACTGACTTTGACTCCCTAAAAACCAGGACCCAGAAGATCGTGCAAAATCCTTCCTCCTTTATGATCCCGGGTTACCTTCTGGTCCTGGACTGGAGAGAAAATGTTAGAGATTGCGAGCAAAGACTCCAGAACCAGACTGCCTGGGGTGAGCCCTAGCTCTGCCACTTTCTAGCTGTGTGACCTTGGAAAACATGCTTGCCCTCCCTGTGCCCCTTTCCTTAGCTGTCTAATCGGGGCTGTAATACTGTCTACTGCATAGAGTTGTTATGAGGACTAAGGGAAATGTTTGTCAAGTGCTTGGCGCACTTCCATTATAAAGAGCCACAAAAGGGTCTGATAAATAAGTTAAACATAATCTTGTGAGTCCCACGGAGAAAAAATGAGTCTGGATTTTAGTAGAGATAAACTTTATTCAATCCTCCTCTTGTTTAAGACAGATGTAGACTGCCATTTATTGTTGATGTTGTTCAGTTACTAAGTCGTGTTCAACTCTTTGCAACCCCATGGATTGTAGCCCACCAGGCTCCTCTGTCCATGGAATTTTCCAGGCAAGAATGCTGGAGTGGGTTACCATTTCCTTAAGTTACATTAATTTACCAACAGTGGGGAGATGATCAGGTTGATGAAAGGGGATATGGAAAGCTCGCTCTCAAACAAGATTTTCTTGGCAGTAAGTGTGTGGGGTGATGTCAGGATTGGTTTTCATCCCTGCTGTTTGTGCAAGACCAGTGGAACCATTTTCTGTGTAAAATGTTGGATCTGGAGCTGACTTAGGGTTCTGGTCACCAGCCATTTGAAGATAAGTATCCCTAGGAAGATAAATAAAAAGAGAATTGCTCATGATCCAGTTAGGGAGTAAAACCAAAGATTAGAGACAAGAGTGCAGCCAGATGAGAGGGTTCCAAGTAGGAGATGAAGAGAGATCCTTAGTAGGTGGAGTCAGAAGAGTGGTAGCAATTTTCTGGATTTCCTTGTTGGCCTTTGGATGGTGGGGATGATGATGTCTGTAGAGTTCCTGGGAATGAACGTACCACACATGACTCCTGATCCATAGATAGGGTAGGGGGAGCTTCCTGTGCAGATGGAGCACTGAGTTGGGAAGGGTCTTGGAAGGGAGTATGGAAGGAGGGCATGGCAATCCAGTCTAGTATTCTTGCCGGGATAATCCCACGGACGGAGGAGCCTGGTAGGTCGTAGTCCATGGGGTCGCAAAGAATCAGACACCACTGAGCAACTGGGCATGCACGCAGACACCCATGGAGAACTAAGATCTCACATGCCACATGGCTAAGGCCAAAAAAATAAAAAATTAAAGTGTGGCAAATTGTGGCATCTCATCAAAATCATTGCTGGACCCTGAGGGTGGTTGAAAGGTGGATAGACAATGAGATACTTAAGGGGTGGGGTGGCCCCTGTATCTACAAAGCTGGGGGTAGCATGCCCATTAATGGGGATGGTCATTTGCCTCTGTGGGTTGAGGGGTGTTTATGGATGAAGAGGAGAAGATCTGCTGGGAGTCACCGGGGAGAATGAATCTCAGGTTCAAATTCCTTTTATTTATTTAAATACCTATTTGGCTGCGTCAGGTCTTAGTTGTAGCATATGGGATCTAGTTCCCTGATCAGGGATGGTACCCAGGCTCCCTGCATTGGGAGCACAGAGTCTTAGCCACTGGACCACCAGGGAAGTCCTTCAAATTCCTTTTTTGTATTTTAAAGCTGGATAGGCTCAAGTCCAACGTCCCTTTTCTTTATAGTACCTGTAGGTGTCTCTCTGAAGATTAGGTTTAGTGGTTTCTGATGGCCCAATAGGATCGATTTTTACCTATTTATCTCCAATTGTTTAAGTATCAGGACCTTAAATTGGATTGTGTGGATTTTTTTTTTTTTTTTTGTATCCTCATGTTGGACTCTCTTGGAGTTCTGTAATCAAGCTAACACAATGTTTTTGATTGTCTTTGGTTTCTGACCCCAGGATGTTGACAAAAGTCGTGGCCAAGATAGAAGCAGTGTGATTGTCAGGGATCAGGCCTGAGTAGTCTTTCCATCTATTTCCTGGCCTGGCTCTATCACTGCAGATGGATTTGTCCCTCTGTTGTCTACCCTCCTGAATTTTAGACCAGTTAGTTTTAGGAGAAACACTCAGGATGGGGTCTAAGAGACATGCCCCAAAAGTGTGGGCTTGGAATATGCCTCAGAGGTGTTCTGGTTTGTTTGGAGATCCTCATTGACTAGGGTTCATTCAACCTTTTCAAATTAAAGAGCTGCAACTCCCCAACCGACCAGCAGATGGGCTAATTGATATAAATTGGGAAGACATGGCAGATGGTGATTGCAGCCTTGAAATTAAAAGACGCTAACTCTTTGGAAGGAAAGTTATGACCAACCTAGATAGCATTTTAAAAAGCAGAGACATTACTTTGCCAACAAAGGTCCGTCTAGTCAAGGCTATGGTTTTTCCAGTAGTCATGTATGGATGTGAGAGTTGGACTGTGAAGAAAGCTGAGCACCAAGAATTGATGCTTTTGAACTGTGGTGTTGGAGAAGACTCTTGAGGGTCCCATGGACTGCAAGGAGATCCAACCAGTCCATTCTAAAGGAGATCAGTCCTGGGTGTTCTTTGGAAGAAATGATGCTAAAGCTGAAACTCCAGTACTTTGGCCACCTCATGCGAAGAGTTGACTCATTGGAAAAGACTCTGATGCTGGGAGGGATTGGGGGCAGGAGGAAAAGGGGACGACAGAGGATGAGATGGCTGGATGGCATCACCGACTTGATGGACATGAGTTTGAGTGAACTCCAGGAGTTGGTGATGGACAGGGAGGCCTGGCGTGCTGCAATTCATGGGGTCCCAAAGAGTTGGACACGACTGAGTGAACTGAACTGAACTGGGAAGACATGGAACCTAAGCTCTAGGTACTAGCCTAATTTGTTTAGTTGCTAAGTCGTGTCTGACTCTTTTGTGACCCCATGGACTGTAGACCGCCAGGTTCCTCGGTCCATGGGATTTCCCAGGCAAGAATAGTGGAGTGGGTTGCCATTTCCTCCTCAAGGGAATCTTCCCAACCCAAGGATCAAACCCACATTTCCCGCATTGCAGGCAGTTTTAAATTGGCTGCTGAATACCATCCTGGTTTTATGGGGCTCAGGAAAATCTTTAACTATGGTGTGTAACTTCGAGCATGACCAAGGTGTATAGAGAATTTGGCTAAGTGCATGCTCTAATCTCTTGCCTTCAGCTCTACGGCCAAAAGTCTGGGTGATAATGGGGAGCTAGGGCACTTTTTCCTGTGGTCATGTATGGATGTGAGAGTTGGACTGTGAAGAAAGCTGAGCACCAAAGAATTGATGTTTTTGAATTGTGGTGTTGGAGAAGACTCTTGGGAGTCCCTGGGACTGCAAGGAGATCCAACCAGTCCATTCTGAAGGAGATCAGCCCTGGGATTTCTTTGGAAGGAATGACGCTAAAGCTGAAACTCCAGTACTCTGGCCACCTCATGTGAAGAGTTGACTCATTGGAAAAGACTCTGATGCTGGGAGGGATTGGGGGCAGGAGGAGAAGGGGATGACAGAGGATGAGATGGCTGGATGGCATCACTGACTCGATGAACATGAGTCTGAGTGAACTCCGGGAGTTGGTGATGGACATGGAGGCCTGGTGTGCTGCGATTCAGGGGGTCGTAAAGAGTCGGACACGACTGAGCAACTGAACTGAACTGAGGGCACTGAAGGACAGGGGTCAAAGGACAGAAGTTCTCTCTGCCTACAACCTTTTGGGTGAAGGTGAACCTCAAGTCAGCTTAGAAGAACTGCCCCCAAAGACACCCAGGCTAATTCTAGGCTGCCCCACCCTCTTGGGCTCTCCCATTCCAGCCCTCCCCACTCTGGGTCCTCACTAGCCAGGAACAAGCCTGTCTCCCCCACTGGATGGTGAAGTCCCTGAAGGCAGGACCTGGGCTGGCTCGGTCACCACCGTGTCCCCAGCATCACTCCACACAGTGTGACAAATGGATGAGCCAGCGAACGAGAGAAGTCATCACATCAACTTATAACAAAATACCAACTACAGTGTATCGACTTTCTATCATAGACCAGATGTGCAGTTAGTAGCAATAACACCAAATTAAAAAATTAAACCATTAAGCCATGAGATTACTTGAGTTTTTGAGTTTTTCTAAATCCTTCACCCCTCCGATCATATTCCTTCTATCTCTCCTCCATTAATCTTCCCTCTCCTCTTTATGCTCTTTCATACCGTTTCCCTTTCTAGTCTTCCCTCCTGGAAGTTCTCCCTCCATATATTTTTTTATCCGTTAGTTCTCCTTCCAAAACTCCATTCCCTTCAGTGCCCCTCCCTCCATCCCTCCTCCATCCCATCTTTTTTCCAGATGAACTCCATCTTGGTGAGCAACAGACTCAATAATACAAGACTGCGGTGTGGCCAAAGACCAAGGCCATAGGGCCAGAGATGAGTCTATTTTAATTGTTGGGGAATTAAGTTTGTAAATAATCCCGGCCCCTGCCCCCGCCCCCGCCATGCCCCTCCCCCGGGGGCGTGTCCAATTCGGGCAGGAAACTGCTTTCCTTGGAACAGTTCATCACTGGTAAGGTGTGGAGCGTCGCTCTCTGAGCACGCAAGGACAGCATCACGAGGCAGCCAGAGTGGGAGCCCGAGACCTCAGAGGACACTGATGCGTTCGGCCAGCCCCTGCATCTCGTGGTCCGGGGGTGGGAGGGTCCCACCGAGCACCCTGTCGGCTGGCAGCCCCGGCCCAGGTAGTGGGTGCTCTGCCACAAACTGATCCCAGCGCGCATCGTCACTCTCGTGCGTGATGTACCGCTCGCCCATCTTCCCTTCCAGTTCCCGGAGGTCCAGCCACGTCTGGTACTCCTGGGCCGGGGAGAACTGGGATTAGTTTCGGTACTGCTCCAAGGGCAGCCAATAGTTGCCAGAGCATCACCCCCATGGGATCTGCCCTGCCAGTGAGAAGCCGGATACCAAGGACCGTGAAGCCACACCCTTCACAACCTACCTAGCCAATTAGCTCCACCTCCTTCTACAGCCCAGCCAATGGGAAACTCAGCCACATTCCCTGTCCACGGGAAATGTACCTACAACCTAAACTACCTTGCAGCATGCTAAGCTGCTAAGTCGCTTCAGTCGTGTCTGCGCGACTCTATGCGACCCCAGAGACGGCAGTCCACCAGGCTCCCCAGTCCCTGGGATTCTCCAGGCAAGAACACTGGAGTGGGTTGCCATTTTCTTCTCCAAAAACTACCTTAGTATCCAATAAGAGACGTGGTTCCACGCCTTCCTCTATCTCAACGAATGACTCAGCCCCTCCCACTTGGCTCTAAGCCCCGCCCCTGAATCACCTGTAACCAGGGGTGGCTGAGAGACTTGTCCACGCTGTAGCGCTTGCGCATCTTCACCTGCAGCAGGTTGTTGATGAGGTCGATGGCTGCACCGGAAGGAGAGACACAGCTTAAATCCTGTGGGGTGAGGGGCCGCCCCTCCTTCAACAGGCACCCCACCCTCCTCACCTGCCATGGGGGCCTTCCTTCAGTGCAGTAAGCCTCACCTGCACGAATCACTCTCCCACCTATTTCCTCATTAAACTACACATTTATCCCCATCCCTCACGTTGGATCCTACATCTCCTCACCAAGTCTCATACCATAGGAATGCTTCCCCATTCCTAGGTCACCTTCACAGGTTTTGCCATACACAAGTATGTACAGGTACATCTGTACTATATTTCACTTAGTGTTTTTCTTTAAGCCAACTCGTTTACCCAAGATTGCTGGGATGTGGACAAAGCAAGTTGGTTAAAAACAATATATTGTGTATAGCATGCTGCCACTGTATAAAAGGAGAATTAAGAGAATGTATGTACCCATATCTGCTTGCATAAATATATAGACTTATAATAGACACTGCCTTTGGGAAGGATGTCAAATAAAAGAATAAGAGAGAATTTTCATTTTAGACTCTTTTGTACATAGAAAAAATTTGAACCATGTACATAACCCTTGGAAAATAGGTAGAATTTGGTTTTAAGTCAATTTACTTTTTCAACTCATTTTTTAAGGTGAAAATACACAAATATTATATATTTATATATGTAATTGTAGAAATATGTACTTTATATAAAATATAGGATACAGAATTATATAAAATGGAAACTTTCCATCACCCTGGTCAGTGGAAATCCTAAGATCACTTGCCATGTCCACAAATATAAAATGAAAAGAAAACAATGTTAGGAGATGCTAATCAGGCACCAGTTTCCTGCAGAAGGCCCAGAGTCGGAGGCCCGCTCTCTATGAAAAGGATTAGCAAGTGTCAGGCATTCAAGACAAGCTAGCACTCGTCCGAGGCTCCCTACTTGATCATGAGCCTTGAAAGACACAGCCCCACTGTGTAAACTCCTCTGAGTATAGGCCTTGTTCTCACAGGCTCCCTTGCACAGACCTACCCACACTCAAATTCACTCGCATACACCGGAGGACACACTTTGACGGAGGGACTCCAGATCAGGTCCCAAAAGACAACCCCTTATATTGCTCCAGGACTCAAGTCAATCCACCTCCTCACTGATCAGTGCTCATCTTTCTTGGGCCACCAACACCTTTTCCTGCACTGAGAAACCCCCTTTGCCTGCTGCATGAGGTCACACCCTCTATGCCCCTCCCCCTCCTCTTCACAGATCACTGGGCAACCTTCTTTCATGATCCCTTCTCTCCAACTGATTCCAGTATTCCCAGAACCTAGGACAGTGAGTACTAGGCACAAAGTAGACACTCAACACATACTTGTTGAAGAAACTCTTATGGATGAGCTTGGTTTTTTTTTTTTTCTCTGCACCTTATGTCTTTTGGAATCTCAGTTCCCTGACCAGGGATTAAACTCTGGCCATGGCAGTGAAACCACTGAATCTTAATGACTAGACCACCAGGGAACTTGCAAATGCTTGTCTTTTTAACTAACCTCCCTCCCACACTTCTGTCTTCCTGAGCTTCTGGTTTCAGAACCTGCCCTTTGTTCTAACTCATTTAAGGCATCTTCACACATCCCAGTATCTTAGCCTCGCCCTTGGCTCACCCTCACACCTGGCTTTGCCCCAAAGCTGGGGGCCCTCAGGAGTTAAATTTTCCAGACCTGTCTCCAAGTCGGCAGGAGCATCACAAAGACCATCACCACCACCAGGCCACGATGCCAAAGCCCCTACATGCAGAGTTCCCAATGTCCACCTCTGTCCTGCCCCCTGGCCCTGACCCCCATAGCCCCATTCTTCTCCTGACCTCCACATGCTCCCAGATTCCAGGCCTGACTTTGGTTTCAGGATCAGTCCTTCCCTTAGAAGTCTGCAGAAAGCCTCATGGCCCTGCCCCTCCTCTAGTGAAAGTGTTAGTCACTCAGTCATGTCTGACTCTTTGTAACCCCATGGACTGTAGCCCATCCGCCAGGATCCTCTGTCCATGGGATTTCCCAGGACAGAATACTGGAGTGGGTTGCCATTCCCTTCTCCAGGGGATCTTCCCAACCCAGGGATCGAACCCAAGTCTTCCACACTGGAGGCAGATTCTTTACCACCTAAGCCACCAGGGAAGCCCTGCCCCTTCTCTAGCTAAGCCTCTAAATCAGCTCCCTCCATCACTGGATCTAATCCCAGGGCCCAGGCCCATCTTCATCCCAGTCAAGGCCCCAGGACCCGGCAAATTAGCCAAGCCCTTGTTCCTCAACCCTGCCCCCTGGCGCCACTGCTTCTCCGGGGTTAATCCTTTTGAGGTCACAACCCCAAAGACTTCAGGCTCCAGCCAACACCTTGGGAGGACCTGTTCTTTCTCCTGGCCACCCCAGCCCTTTGACTTTCTCGGGTCTAGTCCTTCTCCTGGTCTCGCCCTAGACAAGCCAAGTATTAATAGCCTCCAAGGTGGCAAGTGTCTTAGTGTTTCTAGGGCACTTCCTTTCCAACTCGCATAACCTAGTTTAGGTCTGAGGCCTCGGACCCTAGTTTCACACACGTGCTGAGTCCCTCCCCCAAAGTTCCAGGTCTCAGTGCCTCCCTTAAACAGGGTCTTCCGGGTGCTCTAGGCCCTTCACTAGGCTCCACCCTCATGGCCCCCGGCCTTCTCAGGGCGGCCCCGCCCATTATCCCCACCACGCCCTCTCCACGGGGCCCCGCCCTTCGCCTGCGTCCAGGAGTCAAGCTAGCCCCGCACCTCCCGCCGAGATGCAGCTCCAAGGGCAGGCCGGGTACATGAACGCAGCATTCTGGATCTGGTCTTTGATGTCCTCGTCCTCGTTGAAGGGGAACGTGCCGCTGAGGCTGACGTACATGATCACGCCCACCGACCACATGTCCAGCGAGCGGTTGTAGCCCTGGTTGAGCAGCACCTCGGGCGCCAGGTAGGCCGGCGTGCCCACCACCGAGCGCCGGAACGACTTCTCGCCGATGATGCGCGCGAAGCCGAAGTCGCACAGCTTCACCTGCGGAGGCAAGGGGTAGAGGGTCTCAGGGCGTATGGAGGGCATGCCTCCCACCTCTGCGCAAGCGTACCGCCACTACGGTATTCCAGACAAATTCGGTATTCCAGACAAATTTGGCATTCCAGACAAAATCGAATGCTGGTTCGAATCCAGGCTCCTCTGCTCACTAGCTAGCTGGGTGACCCTGGGCAGGGGGCTTCCTCTCTCTGGGCCTCCGTTTATTCATCTGTACGAGGAGGAGGATCGTACCAGCGCCTATCTCAAAGGGCTGTCGTGAGGATTATATGGGTTTCATCCATCTAAAGCTCACAGGACAATAAATGCGCGACCTGCAGTGAGGCTCCGTAAGGGCTCCCTGCTGCCATCCCTCTGTCACGTCAAACAGGTCTCAACCTTCTTCTGCCTCTGTCTCCTCTTTTGCACCATGGCGATGCTAACAGTCCCTACCTTAAAGGGTGCTGTGTGAATTGAAAGAGTAAATACATGGGAAAATGATAGGAGCAGCGGCGGGCGTAGAGAGAGCCTCGGGGATCTCAGCTGAGGGACAGAAGTTCTCAAAGCCCCGTTTTTGTCATCCGGGTTGAGGATGTTAACAGCAGCTGCGGATCAGGCTTCCCTGGGGATTAAAGGGCACCCAGCATGTAAACAGCTAAGCACCGCATCCATGGTAATAGGTGTGAACCTACCTTGCCCATGTTGGAGGCAGTCTAGGGTCATGGATAGGCTTCAGAGCCAGCAAGTCTGGGTTCAAGGTCCTGTCTGCTGCCTACCAGTCCTTAGGCAGCTGCCACCTCTATTTGTATACTGTCCCTCCCCTACTCAAAACCCTCCTCTGGCTCACTATTGCCCCAAGCCTCTATTGCATTCAAAAACAGCCACACCCCAACCCCTGACCCAAATCTGACAGCCTTTTCCTAGGATCCTTTGCCCTTTTAACAGACCTTATAATCTTTTACTTTTCTAAGATCCACCCTTTTCTACCTATCTTATGATGGAATATTAAATGGACATAAAAAGAAGTGAAGTACTGACACATGCTATAACATAAATGAACCTTGAAAACATTAAGGGAAAGAAGCCAGCCACAAATAATGACATATTATTATTGTATATTCCATATATGTACACATGAAATACACAATATGGAACATACAATAATATAATATGCCATCCTTTGTGACTGGCTTCTTTTTCTTAATTGTTTTCAAGGTTCATTTATGTTACAGCATGTGTCAGTAGTTTACTTCTTTTTATGGCCATGTATAGTGGGCTTCCCTGGTGGTTCAGATGGTAAAGAATCTGCCTGCAGTGCAGGAAACCAGGTTCAATGCCTGGGTCAGGAAGATCCCCTGGAGGAGGGCATGGCAACGCACTCCAGTATTCTTGCCTGGAGAATCCCAGGGACAGAGGAGCCTGGTGGGCTATAGCCCATGGGGTTGCAAAGAGTTGGACACGACTGAAGCTACTGAGCACACACACACACACACACACACACACACACACACAGAAGTGTTTGTTTATTCCATTTACATAAAATGCTCTGACAAATCCACATAAAGTAGATTAGTTGTTGTGGGTAGGGGGATGGTGCAATTGGAGGATGTTGGCTAGAAGTATGAGGTTTCTTTTGTGGTTATGAAAATGTTCCAAAATTGATCATGGTGATGGCTGCACAACTCTGAATACCCTAAAAACCACTAAATTGTATAAAGTGGTAAATTGTATAGTATGCACATTATATCTCAATAAAACTTTTTTTTTTTTAAGTACACCACAGGGCCTTTGCACAGGCTGCTCCCACTGACTAGAACACTTGTCCCCTCCCCCCAAAAAACCTACTCTTTCTTCAGATAAATTTTCTCTGACCTTCCACTGGGCTACACAGTTTGAGCTCATAGAACTGTGTCACAGAACTCATCACAGATATAATTACATTCTTGTGACAATTTGACCAATATTTCATCTTTCCTTTTTGAGCTTTGCTGTCCAGTATGGTGGCCACATGTGGCTGCAGAGCACCTGAATGTGGCAAGTGCAACTGAGAAACTATTTTTTATTTAATTTTAATTAATTTATATTTTAAAGGGGGTCCTAGATTTTTTTATTGGATAATTTTTAAATAAGCTTGGAACAACTTGGGTGTGTCAACTTACTTTCCCAACTGTTAACTTTCTGAAATCTAAGTGCAAAATCAAGTATTTCTCATAGAAATTTATTACCCAAATTGAGATTTACTTTAAGTGTAAAATACACACCAGATTTGGAAGACTTAGTAGGAAAAGAAAGAATATTTCATTAATAATGTTTATGTGGTTGATTACGTGTTGAAATGGTAATATTTAGATATACTAGAATAAAGTATATCAGCAAAATTAATTTCACCAGTTTCTCTTCAGTTTTTAAAAAATGTGGCTTACTAGAAAATGTAAAATTATAGATAGGAGATCACATTATATTTCTTTTTTATTAATTTATCTTTATAAATTAATAAAATTTAATTTCTATGGGATCTCTGGTTGTGACCTGTGAACTATTGGTTGTATTATGTGGGATCTAGTTTCCTGACCAGGGATCGAATCCCGGCCCCCTGCTTTGGGAGCACAGACTCTTAGCCACTGAACCACCAGGGAAATAAGTCCCAGTCCATTATATTTCTAGTGGATATTCCTGCTGTAAGTTAGAGTTTATCATACCCTGCACTACTGACATTAGGGAAAGACAGTCTTGTATTTTGGGGCTATCCTGTGCACTGTCAGATGCTCAGCAATCCCTCCATGCCAGTAGTAACGCTCCCCCTCAAACAGCTTGTGACAACCAAAAACGTCTCCAATGTTGTCAAATATCCCCTGGGGTGCAAAATCAGCCCCAGTTGTAAACCAGTGGGCATGCAGATGGGGATGTCTCTACTTACTACAGTTCCTAATGCTCCAGCATGCAGCTTGGCACATAGTAGGCACACAATAATTTTTAGTTGATGACCAAAATGAACTTTTAAAATGAAATGAAATAATCACAAAAGAGAGATAAGGAAGCAAAAACTTCACAGGGATGTGGAGGGGCTAAATGAGAACCTGTAGCTAAAGGCCCTTAACCACAGTGGGCACCCAATCAACTGGAGCTGTTACAATCATCACCCTTGCTCAATCGGGCTTTGCCCCAAGGGGATGCTCATCCAACCAGTCTGAGGCTCATCAAAATTGTTTTCCTGGGACCTCCCTGGTGGCCCAGTGGCTAAGAGGCTACGTTCCCAATGCAAGGGGCCTGGGTTTGATCCCTGATCAGGGAACTAGATCCCACATGCTGCAACTAAAAAAGATCTCACATATGAAAGGGAAGATCGAAGATCCCACGTGTGGCAACTAAGACCAGGAGCAGCCAAATAAATAAATAAATATTAAAAACAAACAAAGAAGAACACCAAAAAACTGTTTTCCTAAGAGACCCACAGAAGAAATTACCAGTCGCTCCCCTCCAATATCTGTTCTCTATTGCTATTGCTAAGTCACTTCAGTCGTGTCCGACTCTGTGTGACCCCATAGACAGCAGCCCACCAGGCTTCCCCATCCCTGGGATTCTCCAGGCAAGAACACTGGAGTGGGTTGCTATTTCCTTCTCTAATGCAAGAAAGTGAAGTCGCTCAGTCATGTCCGACCCTCAGCGACCCCATGGACTGCAGCCTTCCAGGCTCCTCCATCCATGGGATTTTCCAGGCAAGAGTACTGGAGTGGGGTGCCATTGCCTTCTCCGATCTGTTCTCTGCTTCTCCTCTTAATAAAAATTCCGGATTTTTAATGAGCCACACGCCCGCTCAGAATGAAAACTACATTTCCCAGCGTCCTTTTGAAAGCCCCACGTGATCAAGTTATGGCCAATGGAATGTGAGGCGTGCCCCGTGCACGTTCATAGTATTACCTTAGGGAAGGAAAAGGATGCATCCGTTTCTTCTACCCCGTTTCTTTCCTCCCCTGCATTGTCCTTTTACATTGGGAGGCGGGGCAGCAGCGGCACAACATGAACCATGAAGACCAGGCAACGCCATAGAAAGGCCAGAACAAGACAGCAGGAGCTGTGGTCCCAACACCATTGCACTGCTTTTTCACCCTCAAAATGATTATGCTGGTCCCTCCGTGAGTGAGAAGCAAGCCTCTGTCTCACTTAAGCCATTATCTTGGGTCTCTGTGGCTGATTAATTATCTTGATTAACACAGTCCCGACCCACCGTTAGTGTTAGATGGACTTCCCCAAATAAGGAGGGGACATTTCTGACCTGAGGAAATGGGTCAGCTGATGACAGCAACACGTTTTCTGGTTTCAAGTCACAGTGGACGATATTCTTGAAGTGAAGGTGTCTCAAAGCCACCAGAATCTGAGGGGAGGAGATGGCACCAGTAAAAAAGTTAGAAGAGTCCCTGCTGTGAGATTCTGCCTTCAGCAGCCAGCCCTCCAAACCCCATCCATGCCATCACCAGCACCCGCCCCCCAAATCCACCCCCCGGCCCCGGACCAGGGAAGGCATTGGAGCGCCAAAGAAGAAGCTCAGAACCCCAGAACCATTTCAGTCAAAGACAGAAGTTGGACATATAATTCTAGGGAGACTGAACTGGAGCAGGGGGTTTGGGAAGATCCTGACACCCTTTGACATGCAGATCCTGCTGGAAAAGAGCTATGAATAATGCAGCGGTTTCAAGGAGGTGCTGTTGTGTGATTCCATTTTTAAAAAAATATTTTTTCACGGATTAAAAACCTGAAATACTAAACAATTACAAACAATACCAATATGACATAAATCAAACATAACACCCTTAAGAGGTGGGGTGTTAAGTGGGTGTTAGGTGGGTTTGAGAGCCAGCCTTATCAAGGTAGCAAACCTGGCTCCACACTTACTAGCCTGATGCCTACAGCAAGTCACTTTACCTCTCTGGGTCTCAGTGTTCTCACCTGTAAAATGGGGGTAATAACAGAAACCATCCTCATGGGTTGCTGTGAGCTTTAAGTGAGTTGAGTGAGGTATATGAAGTGCTTAGGGCAGTGTCTGGCACACAGCAAGCACTCCATGTGAGCTATTATTATTATTGTTGTTTTGGTTATTATTCTTGTGATGGCCTGTTAGTGGACACCTTCCTGTGAGTGTTTCAAATAAAACTTTTCCTGCTGTAGCTGTTAATTTAAGAGTATTCTATGATGGCAAGGTGAGCTGACTTAAACAAACAAACAAAAAACTGTTGGTCTTCCCTAGTGGCTTAGTGGTAAAGAATCTATATGCTAATGCAGGAGACATGGATTAACTCTCTGATCTGGGAAGACTGCACATGCTGCAGAGCAACTAAGCCCCTGCTCCCAACTATTGAACCTGGTCTCTGGCGCCCAGGAGCCGCAACTACTGAAGCCCTTGAACCCAAGAGCCTGCGCTCCACAAGAAGAGAAGCCACTGCAATGAGAAGCCCACACTCGCCACAACTAGAGAAAAGCCAGGCTGCAATGAAGATCCAGCACAGCCAAAAATAAATAAATGCAAAAAAACCCACATAAAAACGTTACCATTTGTAACTACTTATCTATGGAAGCCATGATTTTCCTTGATTCTACACAACTCAAAATGTCAAATTGTCAAAAGTGTGACATAAGCATGAAGCTGTAATTTATATCTTAGAACTGAAATATTTGGGCTTTTTCGTTGTTTTCACTGGATGATTTTGGAGTATGGAAATGCTATATGGAAGCTACTGCTGAGGTCCAAGTTCCTCACTCCACAGACAGAGAGACTGGAGGTCCAAAGCTATATATGGACATCCTCTCCTACATAGCTTCAGTTTACTGATTTTCCCAACCCTTAGTAAATATGGTGAACAAAGAGGGTAGATGGGAAGCTGGACAGACCCAGGTTCAAACCTCGGCCAGACTGCTACCTGGCAGTGTGACCTTGTACCTGTATGACCTTGGGCGAGACCTAGGAAACCCCTCAACCTCAGTTTCCTCATCTGTAAAATGGAGATTATAGTAATACCTACCTCAAAGATGGTTGTGAAGTTTATAAGTTCATGAGGTGTAGGGCTTAGCCCAGGACTTGGGGTGGGGCAGGCAAGAGGCAAAAAGCAGAAATCTGCAGAGAGAGAGAAAGATAGAGAAGAGCACAGATAAAAAGAGAGAAAGAGATGAAAGACCAGAATGAAAGAGAAACTGCCTCAGTTGCTGAAGGCAGGCAGTTTCCTCTCCCCACCTGAAGTCGAGATGGGCCTGACTCAGTGAGTTTCTATCCCCACCCCACAAGCCAGGCTGACAAAGCCAGACAGCTTGGGAGAGGAAGGGTGCTGGGCCTGGAGAAAGGAAGCCAGCACAGGAGACTTTTCAACTGACAGAGAACATGTCCCCGAATTAAGTGTGGGCCCAGCCAGGTGGGAAGATCTTTCCAAGAAGGCTGTGAAACCCCCAAAATGAAAGTAAACACCACAAACAAAATGAAGAGGAAAAGAAATACTGGGATAAAAGATGGGAACAACACAAGCAACAAAGATCCAGGGTCCTTCATATGCAAAGAACTCTTTACAATTCAATAAGAAAAATACAACTGAAAAAAATGGCCAAAGAGTGCATAAAGCACAGGTCAATAAATGTGTGAAAATATGCTCAACCTCACTCGTAATTTTTAAACCACCAAGTGAAGCCATATGAAGTATTATTTTTCCACCTTTAAGCCTAGTGATTATATTGGGAATTCCCTGGCAGTCCAGTGGCTAGGACTCAGCACTTTCACTGCTGTGGCCCACGTTCAACCCCTGGTCAGGAACCAAAATCCCTTAAGCTATGTGGCTTGAGGGAAAAAAAAAAAGGACTGGTGAATATATTATCCAGAGTAAGGACTGAGAAAATAGACACCCTCAAACTCTGTTGGTGAGAACAAAGATTGAAAGAGGTTTTAGAGAATAACTGGGCAACACCTTTCAAAAAAATTTTAAGCACATTTCCTTAGGCTCGGGAGTCTACTATTTGAAACATGTTCTATTGAAATCCTCCCACCAGAGCCTATTGATGTTTGTAGACAAATGTTCACAGGCTGTTGTTTGCAGTAGTGGGATAGTGAAACCAACTACATGCTCAGGAACTGGAGAATTTAGTGATATTTTCATGGGATACAATTAAGACAAAGAGACAGTTCTGCTAACTACATACTGAAATAGAACGGTCTTTCAGAAGCACTATTACAGTGAAGAAAGTAAGAAGCAGAACAACAGTATTATATGTGATGTGAAATCAATTTAAATGTATGTACGCACACAGAGACAAATAACACAAATTAGTTTGACTTTTGGAGAAGGGAATGGCATCCCACCCCAGTATTCTTGCCTGGAGAATTCCATGGACAGAGGAGCCTGGTGGGCTACATACAGTTCATAGTGTTGCAAAGAGTCAGACATGACTGAGCGACTAAGACACTGTTTGACTTTACTCGGTAAAAGCATGCTTCCAGGTTTAAATCCCACCAGCTGTGTGACTCTGGGTGAGTTACTTAAAGTCTCTGAGCCACAGTAAAATGGGAGTAGTAATAACCACTACCACATGGGTTGCTAGGAAGATTACATGAACTAAAACAGTGGCTGGCATCCAGTAAGGGCTCAATAAAAGTTAGTGACCACATTGTTTATCATTCTCATTATCAGCACCCCCATCTCAGCCCTGCCCACTCCGGGTGATCACTGTGCAGACCCAGGGCTATCGAGGTCACCGCTGTGTCCTCACACTGCCCAACATGGGGCCAGACACTGTTTGCTGAACCATTTAATAAATGAATGAATGAGCTCCCCAGAGAAAGGCTTCTCTCTCCTTCCCTTTTTCTTTGTGAAGTCAGGCCCAGTGAGCCTGACTCATTATATAAAGTAATAAAAGATAAAAAATAATAGTTATTTTCTATAATATTATTATTACTGCTCTATTATTTTCAACTTGTCTTATTATGTATCTATTGTTATTACTCTATTACTGTTATTCTACTAACTGTTCTATCATATTCTATTATAATTTTAAAAGTATCATTCTAATGCTTTTTCTGATCGTTATTACTCTATTACTACATTTTCTCTTATCTGTGATTATGATTCTCACCCAATGTCTGCCTGCCCTTCAGGGCACACAGCACAGGTGCGTCTTGCAGGACAGGTGAGGAGCCAGGCTGGGGAGGCGGGTGGTGGGCGGGGCATGCGCACCTGGGTGATGAGGAACTTGGTGAGGCGCTCAGGCAGCCGGCCCTTTTCGCTGGAGAGGATCATCTCCAGCATGTCCCCGTGCAGCTTCTCCATCACCACGAACACCTTCTCCGGGGTCTCGAACATACATTCCAGATTGACAATCCCTGGGTGCCGCAGGCTCTGGGGTGGGTGAGGTGGGGTGGGGAGGAGGGGGGTCAGGACCCAGGTCACCCATGAGCTTGGGACCCCAGAGGACAAGCCACAGGAGTGGGCGGACAACAAACAAGAGGATGTCCCTGGAGGGCCATTCCCCCCTGGGGGTGGCAGTGGGGGAGGGGAAAGGGTGTCCACAGCCCCAGAGAGGACCACCCCTCCCGCACCACCAGGTGTCCAGAAGGATCTTTACATTATGAAATTGTGGTGAAGGCCCAGGGTTGAGGGAGCAAGAGGGAAGGGAGCCTGAAGATATGGGAAGGAGCTTTGTACATCTGTATCTTTTAAATCCCCGCCCTCCTGGCTCTTCCCCAACCCTTGCCTAGCTGAACCCCATCTGTTCACACAGGTCCCCACCCAGCCTCCTCCCAGGGCTCCAGGCACCAGCCCCACAAACCTTCCACCTCCACTCCAATAGCAGCCAGTGGGATCTTTCTAAAGTTCACACATCTGACTCTGTCCCCTTCTTTGCTCAAAATCTTTCCATGGCTCCCTAGCACCCTCAGGAGAAAGCCCATAGGGTGGGACCCCACCCTGTTCCCTAGCCTCACCGCCTACCACCTTGCTTCACATAAACCATCTAGTAACCTTGAACCCCTTCAAGTTCCTAGAAGACTTTGTGTTCCCTCTCAACTCTGGAGCTTTGCACAGGCTGGTCCTTCTGTAAGAATACGTACACCACCCCTTCAGTCTCAACATGCATACCGCCTCCTCTAGGAAGCCTTCCCTGACCACCCGCAGACTGGAGAAAGTGGGAAGGGCAAGTCCTTGCAGGGTGGGGATGGGGGCAGAGCGGGACCACAGACTCCAGGGGTCACCTGCAGAATGGCCACTTCGTTCCGGAGTTGGCTCTCCTGCTTGGTGGGGAAACGCAGTTTGTCGATGACCTTTACTGCCACATCCCGGCCTGTCTTCCGGTGCTTCCCTGGGGAAAGGGTAGGGGAGGTGGGGGATGAGAGGAGCAGGACCTTCCAGTCCTGGCAAGAGGAAGACCCCACTAGTGACACACAGCTACAGTTGGGCAGAGGTGGATGAAAAGCCACCAAGGGGGCTCTGAGGGGCCCCCAGGAGCGATGTCAAGGGTTGGGGGGGGGCACCTAGGAATAAAGGTAGAATGAAGGAAGGTAAAGTCAGAGCTCTGAGGCGCTATAACATAAGAAACTAGATTTGTAACCAATCAGAATCCAGCATCTAGCTCTGTGGCCAATCAGGGCAGAGTTTACCTTCCTATTAATAACGGGAGAAAGTCACTGGCCTTTCCGAGTGAGAAAACGTGAGCCTGCAAGCATCTGCCCCCAGGATCCAGCTTTCTTAATCAACTAGAAAAGGAGGTGAGCATGTGGCCAATCAGAAGGGGAGGTCTGGGGACTTCCCTGGTGGTCCAGTGGCTAAGACTCTAAGCTCCCAATGCAGGGGCCCGGGTTCAATTCCTGGTCAGGGAACTAGATCCCACATGCCACCGTGAAGATCAAAGACCCTGTGTGCCGTAACCCAGAGAAGCCAAATAAATAAATAATTTAAAAAAAGGGGGGCAATCTGGGGCCCAGAAACCCGCAGGACGCCTTTCTAGGTCGGCTCTTGAAACATCCTTACCGCCATAGACCACTCCAAACTGGCCGGAGCCCAGGACCTCATCTGGGAAGATCTGGTAGACAGTGGCGATGTCCTGCAGGGTGGGGAGAGGGAAAGTCAGAGGTGCACCTGGCGATGGGGGGTGGTCAAGGAAGCTGGGAGGGTGGGAGAGCTAGGGGGTGGTAGGGGGTAGGGGCGGGCACATCCTTGGGGCTGCTGGGTGTGGGTAGGGTCTTACCACATTCTCTTGAATCTGGCTGTTAGACACAGAGATGCTCAGAGAAGCTTGTCCTGGGGAGAGGGGGAAGGCGGACGTGAGGAGACCCCAGGCTCAAGATCACCCATAACTCCACCCTCTGGAGCCAGTAGTTAGACTAGACTCATTCACTAAGAACCTCAGTTTCCTCATCCCGAAGAACGAGAATGATAAAAGGACCTCCCTCCTAGGGCCAGTGGGAGGAGGAAATGAGAGGAGCTCAAAATATGTTGTCATGAAGCAGTTCACCGAGCATTTCATTCTGTGATCTCAGCCCCAAGGGAGGCATGATGATCCCATTTTACTGAGGAGGAAACTGGGGCTCAGTAGGAAACTGACTCAGGCTTCTTCCCCTGAATTTGCCCCACTACCAACCCAACCAGGGCCAGACATTTCCAAAGTCCTGATCCTTCTGCCATTTGAACATCTGTCCCCTCCCTGAGGAATATTCAGTCCTTGCCCCTTAGCCTCCTCCCTGGTCTCCCTGTCCTGTCTCCATCTCTCCTATTCCCCCTCCATAGGGAAGCCAGAGGGATCTTGCCAAAGCATAAGCCTAACTCTGTCCTTCCCCTGCTCAAAACCCTGCCATGGGGACTTCCCTGGTGGTCCAGTAGCTAAGACTTCACACTCCCAATGCAGGGGGCTGAGTTCAATCCCTGGTCAGGGAACTAGATCCCACAGGCTGCAACTACGAGTTCCCATGCCCCAACTAAAGCTCTCGTGTGCTGCAACTAAGACCTGGCACAGCCAAATAAATAAATATTTTTTTAATTAAAAAAAATTCTGCTATGGCTCCACAGTGTCCTGAGGGGGAAGGCCAAGTCCCTTAAATAGCCTAACGGGAAGTGTCTGGTCCCTCTGCCTCTTTGACTTCATCCTCTCCCTTGCTGTTGTGCGATCCTGACACTCAGGCTTCCTCGCCAGGCCTCCCATACGTCAAAGTCTTTCCTATCTCCGGTCCTTGGCACTTGCTCTTCCCTCTGCCAGGAATGCTCTTTCTCTCACTCTGCTGCTGCTGCTGCTAAGTTGCTTCAGTCGTGTCCGACTCTGTGCGACCCCATAGACGGCAGCCCACCAGGCTCCACCATCCCTGGGATTCTCCAGGCAAGAACACTGGAGCGGGTTGCCAAGTTAAATCCTCCTCCCAGTCTCCCAGTCTCAGCTCACATGTCACCCTGGGACCACATCGGATTCCTCTAGCACACGTTCTACATCCCACTTGTCATTCACCCAGGAAGATCTGATGAACATCTGTCAGTTACCCTGGACTATGAGCTCCATAACATAGTAAACCAGGACTCTGATCATCCTTTGCCTCTGCCTGAAATGATTTCCCATTTCCTTTCTCTTCATTTCACCCCTCCTCAACTTCCATGTCTTAGCCTGGATGTTGACTCCTCCAGGAAGCCCTCCTGGACACTCAGCCTGGGTTAGTCACCCCACTCTGAGCTCCCATAGCCCTCTGGCTCCCCTGTCCCAGCCCTGCCAACTGTGAGTCATCAGTGTCTGGGGACAGGTCTATCTTCCTTCCGGGACTGTGAGTCCCGGAAGAGCGGGTCCTGGGCTGTTTTGGTCACAGCTGACCCCACAGCACTGTCTGGGCACAGGCCAGGCACAAAGGAGCACGAATTAAAAGGTCTGAACTCACAACGTGAAGGAGTCATTACCTGCCCCGGGACAAGACTCAGAAAGGGGAAGTGACATGCCCAAGGCTACATGTGAGGTCTGGGGCTTAATGATTTAGACTGATTTCTGCTGAGACCAGAAGCTACATT
This sequence comes from Bos indicus, assembly GCF_029378745.1. Classification (NCBI taxonomy): domain Eukaryota; kingdom Metazoa; phylum Chordata; class Mammalia; order Artiodactyla; family Bovidae; genus Bos; species Bos indicus. Next base: position 54,348,179 of record NC_091777.1, read on the forward strand.
CTCCGCTCTGCCATTCCCTAGCACTTCCCTTTTCCAGGGCCCTACCCAAGCCCTCCGAGACCCCTCTTCACAGGGATCTGGAGTGGGGCCCTTACTGTGGGGTGCGTGGCCTGGGGCGCTGGGTGCGTCCTGGAGGATGACAGGCATCAGGGCCTGACGGATGGCCGTTTCCCAGCCCCGGGCAGTCTCGGCCCCCTGCCCACTGGGCCCTCCTGGGGCCCCACCAGGGGTTTCTCCCACAAAGTAGGTGGCATTGGCAGTGACAATCTCGAAGCAGTGTGGGTTGGTGCCTGGTGGCACAAGGCTGAAGTTCTGGGCTGGCTCCACGGTGAGGATTTCGGACAGTGGAATTTCCTGGCAGGACAGAAAAATGCGTGAGGGCTCTGGGCAGACCTGGAGCTCTCTACTTACTCAGATGAGCACACAGAATCCAGGGTTGGTGGGGAAGAGCCTGGTTTGCATGGAGTGGTCAGGAAAGGCCTCCTGGTGGAATTTACATTGAAGCAGAGATCAGAAAGGTAAGAAGAGGCCAGCTGGTGGAGGAATGTTGGGGGGGAAGCATGTGCAAAGGTCCTGAGGTAGAAAAGGTTTGTCTTCAAGGGACATGCCATATCCCCATTACATGGATGGTGCCTGGCACAAAGTAGGTATGCCAGGTTTGATGCATAAAAAAGGGAGATCAGGCTAGGGTCAGCTCTGCAGGGCCTAATGGGCCACAGGCAGGAGCCTGGGCTTTGTCTCCAGGGCCCTGGGGAACCATGGAAGGGTTTAGTGCAAGGCAGGGAGCATTTCTCTCCAACTGTGTGTGGAAGGGAATGAGAGAGGATGGGACTGACAGAGGAGACGAGGAGGGAGGCAGAGGGGGCCCTGGGAGGAGAGAAGGTGGAGGGTCTATGGAGAGGAAGAAATGCTTTGGAAAGTGTTGAAAGACAAAGGAAGGGAGGAAGAAAAGAAGGAAAGAATGAGAGAGAGAGACTTGTGAAACCAATAAAGCCAGGAGCCAGGACTTTACTGGGGGTCCAGTGGTTAGGACTCCGAGCTCCCAATGTAGGCGGCACAGGTTCGATCCCTGGTCAGGGATGATCCCACATGCCGCTTGGCCAAACCAAACAAACCAGGAGATGGAGATGTTGCAACAGGGATGGTATTTAAGATAACATGGCTTGAGGAAGATGGGAAGGATGAGGAGAAAGCAGCCATGGGACGGGTTAGGAGGATGCTCCAGAGCAGGTAAACAGTGAGGTGTCTGGGTTTTATTCCAAGGGTAGTGGGAGCTACTGGGAGGTTGTAATGGTTTTAATGGACTCCTCTGACTGTTGTGTGGAAAAAGACAGTGAGGTCGAAGGCAGAAGCAAGGACCCAGGAGGAGAGGTGCTGGAACCCAGGACTGGCATGGGAGGCACTGATGAATAAATACAAAGAAAGAATTCAAAAAATTAACTATAAAGTAATAATGATAACACACTTAAAATTACTGGGAGTTAAATGGAGCTTAACATACGCCTGGTCCTAAACTAATTGCTCCACATAGATTATCTCTTTGAATTCTGGCACAGCCCTGAGGCAAGGACTATTCTTGGACGCCCTTTACAGGTGAGAGGCGCAGGGGGCAGAGAGGTGAGGTAACTTGCCTGGGTCCCCCAGCTGAAAAGTGATGGAGCCGAAATCAAACTGAGGGCACGGCGTCGTAGGCGACACTTGCTGAAGGGATGGGAGCGTACAAGCAGGGGGTGGGCAGAGGGTGTGATTCGCAGGCGTTTGGCTGAAGCAACTGAGAGAGGAAGGGAAAATACAGCGGACAAAGAAGAGAGGGCTGGGGGACTTGGGAGCCAGAAGGCCCACCTTGTAGTATCTGTTGGTCGTGTTGTTCTGGAAGAGCGTGATGCACTTGCAGTCCAGGCGCCAATAGTGCCGCTTCCTCTGTTGGGAGAGGTGCTTGAGAGGGTGAGGTCGTCCGCCCCCCATACTACTGCAGCTCTGACTCTAATCCCAGCCAAATCCCGCCCCTAATTCTAGCCCCGCCTCACCCCTGACCTTGCCTTAGTCCCGCCCCCAAATCTCGCCCCGCCCCCAAGCCCCTAGAGCCACCCATTTCAAGCTCTGCCTCCAGCATGACTCCGCCCATTCCAAGCCCCAACCAGCCCCGCCCCCTCAAACCCCACCTCCTCCAACTCTAGCCCCACCTACCTGGCTCCCCGCCCCCACTCACCAGTGTATCCTTGTTGCTGTAATGAACCACCCAGCCCTCTCGAAGCGTCGTGCTGGATTTCCGCGTTGTGTGTCGCACTGACTGCACCACCCTCATTAGGGGGATGTACCCCAGGGAGCTGAGAGTCGGGGAGAGAAGGAGTGAGAAGTTACAAGCAGAAAATAACCATAGTGCCTGGGTCTACAGCAGGGGGAGGGGTGGGGAAGTGGGAGTCAATCTCTGGGTAGCTAGGGCGATTTCGGCCCCACTTTTTTGCCTGTGTTTCCAGATTTACCATAATGAGGAAGACGACTCTTGAGAGACCCACATTAAGAGGCTGGTTTCCAAAGTCAGGCTGCCTGGCAAGTACTAATCTCTTCGTGCCTCAGTTTCTCCAACCAAAGGTGGTGTTGTGAGAAGTGAAGCCCTTCTTAACAGTTTAGCAGAGTGTTTGGCACATCGTGGGGCCCCAGTAAGCGGTAATGAGTCCTGAACCCACTGATTGTGGAGCCAGTTGTGTGACACCAAGCAAGTGGCTCAGCCTCTCTGTGCCGCTGTGCACATACTGTTGTTACAGTGAGGAAATGAAGGCAGAGAAAAATTAAGTGGCCGTGCAACTCCAGAGCCAACGATCTCTTGATCCCTGTGTGAGAAACTGGACTTCACTGACTGTGGCCACTTCTCTTTGCCTCTCTGAGACTCAATTTCCTCATCTATGAAATAGGCTGCCTCTCCCAATAGTCCTCTCTTCTCAAGTGCTTCAAGGTCCAGCTCTGAGAGCTTATCACTGTTAGTGATAGGAAAGACCTGGGAGAAAGGGATCCTGAGGTTCCAGGCGGCCAGGGCCGGTAGTACTAGGAGGAAACTCAGGGTGACCACTGTGATCTGAGTACCCCCCGCCGGCTTCACTTCCTATCATTTCCCTCTCGTTCTCCCTGCTTCAGCCACACCAGGTTGCTTGCTATTCCTGCAACAGATCTCAGGAAACTGGGAAATGTAAAAGCACAGGGTGAAGTCAACCCACAGTAGGGACGCGGAAGGGCCTTCGCTGGATGGGGCCCTGGGTACCTCTCAGATTTGCCCCCCTCGCCTTCTTCCTCCTCGCTGGCATGGAGAGCATTTTCCGAGTGGGAGCCGGGGATGAAACCAGAGTCATCTGGCTCATCTGTGAGGGAGCTCTTGTCAGCCTCGCTGAAATCAGTGGCCTCCTCCATGGGCACATCTGGGGGGACAGGGAAATCAGAGGGACCTCCACCCAGTCCTGTCGCCCTTTCCCACTCAGCACCCCTAGCTTCTTACCTCCATTGATGAGTGCCTCCCCCAGACAGTCGTTAGGGACGCGGGTGGCGCAGCGTTTGTGACAGTTGAACTTGCAATCTGGTGGTAGGAGGACAAGGAATGTGGAGATGAGTGGGAGGGGGAGAAGAGAGGTCACCTCTAAGGGTTAACCCTTGACCCCCTAGCCCCTAGTCTCAAAAGAGTCTGTTCTTGCTTTGTGGGGCAGGAAAGCTAACTGGTCCTACTCTGGTCATCCTGCCTTTGAGTCAAAGTCCTCAACTATGGAGTGGCTCGATTAAATGGAAGAGGGCCAGATGAAGTGTTCATGGCTTGACAGTCCTAGGACTCAAAGAGTCTAAATTTAGTGACTCTACACTTCTATGATTCTAGACTTCTAAGCCTCTAGAATCTGAGAGTGTCAAAATTCTTAGGATTCTGTACACCCATTAACCTAGAACTTGTTTCTATGGTTCTTTAGCGCCAAACATCTAAGATTCTAGAATTTGCTTGTTCTGATGAATCCTAGAATTGGATGGCTCTAACTTTTTATGGATCTAGACTTCTGGTATTCCAGAATTTGATCATTCAAAGTTCTGGGATCCTAGATTTCTAGGATGCCTCCGAGGCTATATGGTTCTAGACTTCTCAGACTCAAAAGTGTTGTTTCTAGGTTTCTATGGTAAAGCGTCTGTCTACAATGCGGGAGACCCGGGTTCAATCCCTGGATTGGGAAGATCCCCTGGAGAAGGAAATGGCAATCCACTCCAGGACTATTCCCTGGAAAATCCCATAGACAGAGGAGCCTGGTAGGCTATAGTCCATGGGGTCGCAAAGAGTTGGACACAACTGAGCGATTCACTTCACTATCATTCTCGCTTCCTATGGTTTTAAAGTTGTAACATTCTGAGCATCTTTTTTTTTTTTTAACTTTAAAAATCCCATGTATTTGGAAATTAAATGCCCACTTTTAAATGATGGGTGTATCTAAGAAACCATAACAAGGACATAGATAATATTTGTCATAGAATAGATATGAAAAGAGAATTTTCCAGAATTTGTTGCATGAAGCTGTAGTTGCTCAATGCAATTAAATACACTGGGGAGTCTTGAATAAGGTATGAAAACGAACAATGGACACCTGAGAATCTATAATTTGAGAGCTTTAATATTTCTGAGTCTAAGGTTCTGTGCTGAGTTGGTGATGGACAGGGAGGCCTGGCCTGCTGCGATTCATGGGGTCGCAAAGAGTCGGACACGACTGAGCGACTGAACTGAACTGAAGGTTCTGTGATTCATTCTGTTGAATCCTATGATCCAGAAGTCTTGAAACATGTTTCTATAATTCTCTGATTTGAGAATTCTCAAGTTCTATAGTTTTAGAATTCCATGCTGAGAGTCATATGAATCTAGATTTCTCAGGCACTAGGATTACAAGTTTCTAAGGACTGAGGTTCTAGGATTCCGGAATTCCAAAGGTTCTAGAACACCAGGATTCAGGGCACTCCCTTCTGAGACCCTGTGCTTCTAAAGAACAGGCCAGAGGTTCTTGTTTCCAGCCACAAGCCCAGCTGAGATCCTAAGTCTCTTAGAGTGTGTGTGTGTGTGTGTGTGTGTGTGTGGGTGGGGGCGGATTCTGACTCTGTCCCCACCCCCACCCTGGGGCCCTCGCTGACCTTTGCACTGCAGGCCCTGGCGGAAGAGGCCCTTGAGGAGTTTCTTGCAAGCCTGACAGACGGTGGGCCGTGTGTAGCTGTGGATGAGGAAGGTGTGTGGCACCTTGACCTTGGACAGCAGCATCTTATCCAGCTCGATGGGGCGACCGGTGTAGGACGAGGCAGAAGATGAAGAGGAGGACGAGGGAGGGCGGCGAGGGATGAGCTCGGTGGTACTACGGCTCTATCAGACGTCAAGAGTGGAAGGGACACTCCAGTGAGATTCCCCCACACCAGAGCCCCCTCAGCCTCCAGCCACTCATCTTCTCCATTCCCCCAGCCGCTCACCAGCTCATCAGTCATGCTGAGCAGGGACTCGGAGGTGCCCAGGCGCACCGAGTGGCTGCTGGCCAGAGACGTGGACGACAGGCGTCGCTTTCGCGCCCCGCTGCAGTTGTTGGGGATGCTGAAGGCGCAGCGCTTGTGGTAATTCAGTCCGCAGCCTGTGGGGGGCGCCAGACGGTCAGAGCCTCTACCGGGTCCGGGCTCTAAAGCTCCACTCACCCCCTCCTCCTCCTCTTCTGAAGCTCTGGAATAGAGCAGATCCCTCGAGATACCTCTTCCTAGTGTAATTAACTTCAACGGAAAACTACAAAACCCAATTCAGGCAGAACTGCTAAGGGCTGAGAGACTGCAGGAATAAAGGTCTGGGGAATTCCCTGGCAGTCCTGTTGGTTAGGACTCTGCGCTTTCGCTGTTGAGGATGCGGTGCAATCCCTGGTTGGGAAAATAAGCTCCAAGATGCGTAGGGCAGCCGGAAAAGAAAGAAAGAAAGAAAGGTTTGGGCCACCACCCTGGGCAGGTGAGGTGTTGGCTGAGGGCGAGGGAAATATGGACCAGGCAGTGGAGAAGGAAGACAAGGAAGCCAAAGCCACGTGACTAGTTGCACCCCCGAGGACTTCACAGTTATGACTATTTCTTCCTTACTTTGTTATGAATACATGCGGATACCAAATATTTTCTTCTTCCCTCTTCTACCCCGTTATCCTATAACATATTAATAATAACTAGCTTTATATCATGATATATAAGTTGTTGTCGTTCAGTTGCTAAGTCGTGTCTGACTCTTTTGCCACCCCATGGACTGTAGCACCTCGGGGCTCCTCTGTCCATGGGATTCTACAGGCAAGAATACTGGAGTGGGTTGTCATTTCCTTCTCCAGGGGCTCTACCCGACTCAGGGATTGAACCCACGTCTCCTTCATTGGCAGGCTGATTCTTTGACACTGAGCCACCTGGAGAGTCCTGACATCTAACTTACAGGATATCAAAGGAGAAGAGGGACTATCACACGAGGACATTGCCTTCTGGAGAAAGAGCCCGTTTTCAGTCCCACTCCGGATGGTTGTATCATATCAGGTGGAAGTGTGACTTTGTTCTTTCTTTTCTATTTTTAATCCTTGACCATGATAGAGTCAGGCTCAGCTTGTCATTTCCTACTGGACTTCCTGAACACTTCTCCATACATCTCTGATAATTCCAGATGACTCCAGGACTGCCCTCTGGAGCAAAGAATCTTCCTTCAGGGACTCCCTTGCCTAAGACTCCATGCTTTCCAATGCAAGGGGCCTGGGTTCGATTCCTGGTCAGGGAAATAGATGCCACATGCTCCAACTAACAGTTGGAATGCTGCAACTAAAACCCAGCACAGCCAAACAAATAAAGAAATACTAAAAAAAAAAAAAAGCGTTCCTCCATCCTTTGGAAACTTCTTTTGAAATACCTCATGAAACCTGTCTTCTGGCAGCCTGCCTGTTGCAGACTTTCCTGTTCAGTAATTCCTCCTAGGCAGTCTCGAATGTCACAACTGCAGAGGCAAGCCTCAGGACCGTTGCTGGCACTGCTAGGAGTTCCAGGGGGGCAAATCGCACACAGGAACCATGTCTCAGTTTGTCTTTAATCATTTACATGCTTCACCGAATTTCAGAATCTCATCTTTGACTCCTAGCATGAATACCAAAGTGGAGTCAATCTCCTGTAGGAAGGTTATCACTGGCATTAAGGACAGGCATTTGGGCCTCTTTTGGAACCAAGTGTACTTGGACCATCATCTGTGATGCCAAGCCAATGAAGTCCACTCGGAGAATGGCCATTAGAACTTAATGACACCAGGGATACACCGTGATGAAGGTTATGCAAACCAAGACATCAAGAGTTGGATATGATGTGTGAACGACGGCAATATTGATAGCAGCTTTGGATGCACTAAATTGGTTTTTGCAGGCCTAATACAGCTATTATCTCTAGAGCCCTTAAATAATGCCACAAGTGTATTTAATTATGCTTTGTTTTTTTTTGTTGTTGTTTTTTGGCCATGCGGCATGCAGGATCTTACTTCCCCGACCAGGGATCGAATCTGTGTCCCCTGCAGTGGAAAAGTGGAGTCTTACCAACTGGCCCACCAGGGAAGTCCTCCACAAGCATATTTAGGGCTGTTGTTGCTGCTCAGTAGCTTCAGTCATGCGACCCCATAGACTGTAGCCTGGGCTTCCCTGGTGGCTTAGTGGTAAACAATCTGCCTGCAATGCAGGAGCCGCAGGAGACATGGGTTTGATTCCTGAGTTGAGAAGATCTCCTGGAGGAGGGCATGGCAACCCACTCCAGTATTCTTGCCTGGAGAACCCATGGATAGAGGAGCCTGGCGGGCTACGGTCCATGAGGTTGCAGAGTCGGACATGACTGAAGCGACCTTAGCATGCATACACACAGGCAGCCCTCATCTTCAGGGTAGGCATGATCTCAACGTTCCCGATCAGAAGCATCAAAGACAGAAACAGTGAACCTGTGGATCCCAACTCTTGGGCTTAACCTTAAGACAATTTGTCTCAAAGGAACACACTGTGTTCCTTTTTTTTTTTTAAGTATGACCTAAGGAGATGAGTTAAAGGTGCTTGTTATGGACTGAATGCTTGTGTTCTCCTCCAGATTCATCTATTGAAGCCCTAATCGTCAATGTGACTGTATTTGGAGATGGGGCCTTTAAGGAAGGAATTAAGTTTAAGTGAGGCCCTAAGGATGGGGCCCTGATCAGGGGGACTGGGATCCTTATAAAGAGAAGAGACATGAAAAATCTCCCTCTCCCCACGTGCTGTGTGAGCACACAATGAGATGGTGGCCATCGGCAAGCTAGGAAGTCGGCCCTCACCAGGAACCATATCTTGTCAGAACCCAGATCTTGGACTTTACAGCCTCCAGAACCAAGAGAATATAAATTTCCATTGTTTACACCACCCAGCCCATGATCTTTTGTTAGGACAGCCCTAGGAGAAGGAAGTGCCAAGTTGCCAAGGGGTGGACGCTGATGGTCAGCTCTATGTGTCACATCCCCAGTTATTAATCTTTGTGTTACTGCGAAGGTATTTGGCGATGTGATTCAAGTCCACAAAGGGAAATCATCCTAGTTAATCTGGGTGGGCCTGTTTGAGTCAGTTGAAAGGTTTAAAGAGCAACTCTTGCCTGAGTTCCAGCCTGCCCTTCCTGACGACCCACACCGTGGATTTCAGAGTTGCCAGTGGCCACAATCCTGGAATCCAATTCCTTCCCCAAATATCCCTTAATATGTGATCCGTACAGGCTGTTTCTCCCGTTGGTGCCTGACTGGTATGGGTTCCGCTCTCTTCTCCATCACCCCTTCTCTACCCCAAAGCCTGTCTCTTACGTCTCCCTCGGAGCTCCACCTCCCAGTCCCCACCCCCCACCCCCAAACCAACTCCCACCCAGATCCCGCCCCCACCCAGGCCCCGCCTCCTGCCCCACCTCCAGTTCCTCCCCCAAGCCCTGCCTCTGGGCGCTCACCTCGCCTTCCGAGCCCCCTCCTCTTAGGCCCCACCTCCAGGTCCTGAGCTCCACCTCGGCCCCGCCCTCACACTCACGCCCTTCCTCTTGGCCCCGCCTCCAGCCCCCTCGGTCTCTCACCATCGCACTTGAGGCCCTGGCGAACTAGGCCGAAGAGCATTTCCCCGCAATGGTCGCAGAAGGCAGGCGCTCGGTACGAATGCACGGTGAGGGCGTGCGGGCGGATCTGGAAGTCCTCGAAGGTGGCCGAAGCTGCAGGCAGCAGGGAGGGACGCATGGTTGAGCCGCGACCAGCGGTGGCCATTTCAGCCTCCGCGTTCCCAGGTTTCTCACAGTCCTCCCGGCTGCAAGGTTTCATTTCTCCTTCAATCATTTACTCGCATCCTACATTCGACCTGGGTTCAAATCCCAGCTCCACCACTGGCCAGAACACCTATGTACCTATGCCAGGAGCTGAGGGGAGGGGGAATGGGGAGTTGTTTAATGGGTACAGAGTTCCAGTTTTGCAATATGAAAGCAATTTTGGAGGTTGTTAGGTTGATTGCCTAACAATGTGAATGTGATTAACACTGCTAAACACTGGACTTTTAAAACGGTTAAGATGGCAGTTTTATGTTATGTATATTTCATCACAATTTAAAAATGTTTTAAAAAAATACAAATGTTTGGGTCCCACCTTCAGAATTTATGATCTACTTGATCTGGGAAGTGTAAAAAAAAAGAGAGACAGAAAGAGAAAGACAAAGCAAAAGAAAATACCTATGTTTCTCACTTTTCTCATCCGTAAAATGGAAATTCAACAGATAATTACTGGATATTGTTCCAGGGGCTGGGGACACTACACAGAACAACACAGACAAAATCTCTGCCTGGCCTCTAGTAAGGGAGACTGACAAACAAGTAAGAGAAATACTCTCATTTAACAGCCTCTCAATCTAGCAGTTACTCTGTGCCAGGCGCTATGCTGAGTTGTTACTGCTGTTAGTTGCTAAGTTGTGTTCAAGTCTTTTGTGGAGTCTGTAGCCCACCACGGGATTTCCCAGGCAAGAATACTAGAGTGGGCTGCCATTTCCTTCTCCAGAGGGATCTTTCTGATCTAGGGATCACACCTGTGTCTCCTGAATTGGCAGGTGGGTTCTCTACCACTGAGCCACCAAGCCACACTGTGCTGAGTACTTTATAATATTAACAAATTTAGCCTTCTCAAGAGCCCACTGAGGGACATGATTATCCCTATTTTCTAGATGAAAAAAAGACTACAGCACAGTAGGTGAAGCAATCTGCCCAAGGTCAGACAGTTAGCAAGGTGCAGAACTCAAATTCAAATCCAGGCCAGGGTGGCTCTAGAGTTCATGCTTTTAACCCTGTACATGAGAGTGTTAGTTGCTAGTCGTGTCCGACTCTTTTCGAGCCCATGGACCATAGCCCGCCAGGACCCTCTGTCTGTGGGATTCTCCAGGCAAGAATACTAAAGTGGGTTGCCATTCCCTTCTCCAGGGGATCTTCCTGAGCCACTGTACATACTGCTTCTGAAATTTTTAAGCAATAAAATATACACTAAGTGAGAAGTCAGTAAATGCTTGGGAGAAAAATTAAGCAAAGAGGTTAGATAGGGAAGATGCAAGAGGTACCATTTTAAATAGGTGGCCAGGGGAAGTCCCTGGTGGTCCAGTGGTTAGGACTTGGTGCTTTCACTGCCTGGGGCTGGGGATCAATCCCTGGTGGGGGAACTAAGATCCTTGAAAGCTGTGCTACATGGCCAAAATAAAATAGGTACTCAGGGAAGGCTTTCTTGAGGAGATGACATGAGGATACAGGCCTGAAAAAGGTAAGAGTCTGGGCCATGCAGGAATCTAGCAAAGAACAGGCCCAGTATCCTTTTTCTTTCTTTTAAGTACTTTATTTATTTGGCTGCATTGGATCTTAGCTGTGGGATGTGGGATCTAGTTCCCCAACCAGAGATCGAACCCGGGCCCCCTGCATTGTGAGCACAGAGTCTTAGCCACTGTACTACCAGGGACATCTCCGTGCCCAGTATCTTAATAGTATCTGCTTACAGTTCTTTTTTATGGATTAAAAGAATATATGGAAAGCTCTACTTTTTTGTTTTTTTTTTTGTTTGTTTTGTTTTGCGTCTTACCATATTGCTGATGGGATTTTAGTTCCCAGACCAGGGATTAAACCTGGGCCCTTGGCAGTGAGCTTGGAGTCCTAATAACTGGACTGACAGGGAAGTCCTGGAAAACTCTTTAAAACAGTACCTGACACAGAGAAAATGCTCAATAATATGTTAGCTATTATTTTAAAAGTTTTGTTTTTGGACTAAATCTTGTTGGGCTCCCTGCCCCCACCCCAATTTTTTGTCTATCATTAAGTTACTTTTCTTATATTATGCAATGGAAAGGGGACTGTGTCTATGTGCCAAGCACTGTTTACACACTCAGGATAAAGCTCTGAACAAGAGAGATTTTTCGCCCCACTCTCAGAGAGCTGACATTCTTTTCAAGAAAGAGACGAGAAACACTAAAAAAAAAAAAAGAAGAAGAAGAAGAATAGGGACTTCCTGGTGATTCAGTGACTAAGATTCTGCATTCCCAATGCAGGAGGCCCAGGTTTGATCCCTGGACAGGGAACTAAATCCCACAAGCCGAAAAAAAGACTTGGCGTAGCAAAATAAGTAAAGAAATGTTAAAAAAAAAAAAAAAAAAAAAACCGCCAAAAGCCAAAACCAAAAACAAAACAGCAAGTGCAAAGGCCCTGAGGTGGGAGGGAGCTTAGCTTCTTCAAGGGACAGAAGGCAGACAAGATGGTTGGAACAAAGAAAGTAAGAAGGACAGTGTTAAGAGATGAATTCAGGGAATTGGCAGGGGCCAGGTCATGCACAGCCTTGAGACCACATTGAGGAGGAGTTTGCATTTTTTCTTCCAAGGGTACTGGGGGGCCATGGGAGGATTCTGAACAGTGGAATGTCATGGGTTGACTTAGGTGTTACTGCAGTAATCTAGGCAGGAAGTGATGGTGGCTTGGATCCATGGAGAGACTAAGAAGTAGCTTCAGGATGTAAATTAAGGGTGAGATCAGTAGGTCTGATGATGGACCAAGTAAAGGGGTACGGGAAAAAGAAGAGTCAGGGATGACTCAAAGTTTGGGGCATGAGCACCTGTGTGATATCCTTCACCAAGCTGGAGGGGATTGTGGGAAGAGAAGAGTTAGAAGGGCAGGGGACTTTCCTGGTGGTCCAGTGGTTAAGACACTGCACTTCCACTGCAGAGGGCATGGGTCCAATCCTTGGTGGGGGAACTAAGATCCCATATGCCCAGCGGTGCAACAACAAAAAAGAAGGCAAAATCAAGATTTCTGTCTTGGACAGGCTATATCTGAGATGCCTGGAGGCACCCGGTGAAAGCATCAGGAAGATAGCTACATAAAGAAGACTAGGGTTTGAGGGGAGAACCAGGATGAAGATAAACATCCAAGGGTTGTGAGACTCTAGGATGGAGGTAAATCCAAACTTCTAATTGTCATCCATCCATCCAGCAAATTTTACTAAGCATTGCAGCACTCAGGGTGGGGGTGGGGATGGGGATGGGGGTGGGCAGGGCGGGGGGGCACACAACCAGAGTAAGGAAGGTGCTTCCCACCCACCTCAGCCTTTCTGAAAGAACCAAGGGCTAAAGATTCCTCTAAGTGCTGAGAGCTTGCGCATCTATCAAATGGGAAGGGCCAGTGGGTGGGCTAGATTCTGGCTGAAAATCCAGGTGCCCGGGTTTCATCTCCTGCTGCAGAATCTGATTGAATTAAGCATGTCATCGAGAGGAGACAGACAGCAAAACATTTTGAACTTTATATCAAGGTGACGCATAGGTCTAGAAAGGGCCAAATCAGAAACGCATAGCTCGATGAACCGTCAAGCTGTTCACGCCGTGTCACCAGCATCCTGGTGGATAAATGGAAGTTTCAACCACTGTGACCCGCCCACCGCAGCTTCCTCAGAGGCACCCACTCTCCTGGCTTCTGCCAAAATAGCGTAAATGTCTTTGTGCTTCGTAAATGGCATGATTCAATGCCTAGCTTAGCTTCTGTCCCTTAAGCAAGATGTGTGAGATCCAGCCGGGTTGCTCTGGCTCATTTACGTTCAGTGCGGGGCGAATTCCACGGTGTGCAGGGACCACATCTACCTATTCCGGGAAGCGGGAGTTTTTAGGAGCTCCCGCGGGGCTCCTAATTTGCAGCCAGCGCTTAGAACCGCGGGTCCCTAACTTGAAGAACTGTTTCTGGGCCTACCCCGCCCCGCCTCCTACCGATGTCCCGCCCCCCCGCTCGAGGCTCCGCCCCTAGGCGGGCCTCGGCCTCTCACCCGACAATACCACCTCCACCAGGTCGCCCTCCTGGATGTCTCCGGCGGAGCGCACCAACTGCAGGAGGTTGGCCGACGTGGGGTCATGTTTGAAGAGCAGGATCTTGTCGTAAAGGCCGTAGAAGCCACATTCGGGGAACTGAGGGGGCGGGAGAGGGACGTGGTGACGGAAAAGCTCAGAGCAGCGGTCTGGAACCTTCCCAGGGCAGGGCGGGCTGTTTCCCCCGGAAACTCAAGAGACCCCGCAGCCCCTTGCTTCCTGTCTGTACCCTCCCAAACCCAGCTCGAGCCGAGCCGGGCAGGGTGCCAGAGACCCAGGTGTGCTGGGCGAGAGCCGCCTGCCAGAGTTGGGGAGGGAGACTGGCTCTGGGATCTTGGGGACCTAGAATCTTCTGGAAGTGAGAGGGGCAGGGCTGAGTGAGCACCCCTTCCCTTATCTCCACACCACCTCCTGCTCCCGCAGCCCCCCGCCTCCCCCCTCCTTGTCCCCCAACCCCCAGTTTCCTTCCTGAATCTATTGTCCCTGTTACCTGGCTCCACGCCCAGCACTGGGGCTGGGCAATCTGGAAGGAGGAGATTTAAGACTCCTGGTTGGGGGGTGGGGGGTGGGGAGGGGGGGTGGTGCAGAAAGTCTAGGGCTCCAAGGAGTTGGGAGATAGGCAGGGTGCCCCTACCCAAAGCCCCAAGGACCCAGGTGCCCCGGTCCCCAGCTTAGGGAGAGGAGGGGCAGGAAATGAAACCTGTAGAACAGAAAGTGAAACCACCCAGGTGGAGCCGCTGGAAGGAAGCAAAGGGGCCCTACTACACCTGGACAGCGGGGCAGAAGAGAAAACTGGGGTGAGGCCTGAGGGGGTAGGCTGAGGACTTGAGCAGATAAAGAATCTTACCCAGGGAACAACTGCTCTCTCCCCAGCCTGTTTCCCTAAGGAGCAGGCTGAGTTGGGTGTGGGAGCTGGTTAAGGGGAAGAGGGGTTGGTGGCAAAGGAAACTCATCTGTTCTTGCTGCTGGGAGAGGGTCTCCAGGTGCCAGGACTTGAGTCCTGACTGCCCCGGAGGTCTTTCTCTAAGTTTCCTTGTCTGTAAAATGGGAGAGTTGGCCAGGCTCCTCATGTTTTCGCTGAAGCCCAGAGAATCCATTCCCAGGAGTCTAAGAAGATTCTAGAATTTGAATATTTGGGGATTCCAGCATGCTCCTATGATAGGATTCATTTCTAGATTCCAACAAATTATTATAACGTTTAGACTTAACTACCTAGATTAGCAGTAGCCTAATATTTTAATGTTGTAGGGATCTGCCAAACTAGGATTCTAATATTTGAATATCTTAGCCTGAAAGTTTTCGACAACCCAGCGTACCAAAATTCTAACATTTTAATGCTCTAGGATTCTAACAACACGGGAATAGAATATTCCAACATTTTAATGTTTTAGTATTTCAACCACCTCAGGGTCTAATGTTTGAACACTTCAATACCAGAGGAGTCAGTTACCTAGCAGTTGCATATTCCAACAATGTAGAATTCTAACATTTTTAAAGTCAAAAATTCCAACAGTAGAGTAGCCCACTATTCTAACTTTAAGTGTTCTAGAATTCAAACACTGTGTCCCACCCGCTTTTCCCCTTGACGAGATTCTCCAGGCCTCAACCCCAGTGACCGTGATGTCCAAAGCAAAGAGTGGGGTGGAGTGGGGAAGGCTCGTGTTGACAGGCCAGCCTCAGAGCTGAAGGGTGGGGACACCGATCAGGAGCGGGGACAGAGACCTCAGAACCTCTGGGGATTTTGAAGAGGCGCGCCTGCCCCTCCACACACACCTCTGTCCTGGGGGAGGGCAGAAATTGGTCCCTGAGACCTCACTTGCCCCTGGCAGTTAGTCCAGGGTGCGCACTCACACCCACACCCACACATGTCACCCGATCGCCCAGGCCGGCCCGGCTTCAATTTCTACTGTTTCCACCAAGTCGGAGGGAGGCTGGGGTGAGCCCAGGCAGAGAGGTCTCCCACATCTGGGGCTCCTGCCTGCTCCTTCTGGGCGCCTACACCTGGCTGGCCCCTCCCTTCCTCCCTGCTGTCTGCAGCAAACAACAACATGCAGGGACATGCAATTCGGGGAGGCCTCTGGGGCACCCCACCCCGGACCAGGCCTCTCTCAAAGGGGTAGTGGGGTGAGGAGGCAACTGGGGGGCCAATGCTGCACCCCCACCCCTCAGCAGCCCAAGGCTTAGCCCACTTCTCTCCCCCTTCCTTATACTGGGCTCGAAGCCACCTCTGCCAGCGCCCCCCCACCCCCCAGACCTCTCCTAAAGCTGGGGCGGGGGTGGGAAACCTGTGTGCTCACCTTCTGGTCAACGATGGAGCAAGCCAGCTGCTTCACGTGGGCCAGCTCAGAGGCGGCGGGCAACAGCACGAACTCGCGGGTCAGCCCGATCTGGATGTGGAAGGAGACCCCCGAGCCCGGGGCCGGGACCTGGGGCAGCAGCGGTGGCGGCGACTGCAGTTCCAAGCCGCCGGAGGGCGAAGGTGACCCCGGCCCGGGAGAGCCCGGGAGCCCGGCGGGATGCGAGGGGGCGGCGGCCATAGGGCGAGGCCCGGGGTCCGCCGCCCGGCACCCACCCCGGGATCGGGTTGGAGAAGCCTGAGCAGGGAGGCTTGGGTCACTGTATCCCAGGGATCTTATAAGCGGGGATCCCGGGAATCCAAGAAGAGAACCGTGCCTGGCAGGTTGAGGGAACTCGAGGATGGTGGGACCCTGGGAAGTTAGAGAAAAGGAATCCAGTGGATCAGACACCCACCCGGGGAATTAAAGGAACACAGATGATCAGAAAGGAGAAATCTAGTGCTTTTGGGGAGAGGGGCCAGCGATTGGGAGATACCAAGAAATCAAAGAAGAAATCTAGTAGGTCCGGGTCACAGCGATCAAAAGAGCCCAGGATCCAAAGGATCCGTGGAGAGAGAAGGGATTGGAAAGGGAGCAGGTGGAGTCGAGAAGTCAGTGGCTCTAGAAAGATGATCCATTTAAGAAGGGGGCCAGAGGGATTCACCAGACCTTGGGGGTGGAGAGCAGGAGCCTCTGAGTCGGGGATCGAATGGATCCCAGGGATCCGATGGCGGGCCCGGGGATGGGCAGAGGGATCCCGAGGGCCGGGGTGCTAAGGAGGGAATCTCACGGGTCTCGGAAGTTGGAGAAAAATTCGGTCGGGGCCCGCGGGGAAGGCGGTGTTACCATCGGCAGTGGGGTGGCGGGGGGTGGGAGGGATGGGAAAGTCGCCCAGCGCAGGGAGCCGGTGGCTCTTTTTCCCCCTCCAAAGTTTAACTCCGCGGCGGCGGCCCAGGAGGAAGTGTTTAGAGTGACAGTTCAGTCGGCCAATCGGCACCGCTCTTGGTGACGTCAGAGAGGGTGGAACCTGATGAGAGCCTGGGGGCGGAAGAGGAGGGCGGGCTCAGCGCGTCTCCAAGTTGGGGGTAACACCTCCCCCGCCCAGGCCTGGGGACCTGGGGTGGGAGATGCAGGACTGGGAGGAGAGACTGATTCCTCCCACCAACAAAGCCTTGTCTGGAAAGTTGACTTTTCCCTCAGCTGGTAAGGGAGGAGCAAGCCACCCTCACCCCCACCACAGGTCTCGAGGCCGGGGCTGAAGAGGCGTCTGGCCCTTTAAGGAAAGGAGCCATCTCGCCTGGCCTGCATCCGGCGCCCACCGCAGGGGAAAGGGTGGGAGACGGTGTCAGGTCCGGTCCGCTCTCCGGAGTGAGCCTGTGTCTTCCCAGAGCGTCACCGTCCTCCCTCGCGACCGTCCTCCCTCGCGACACACCCCAGCCCATTCCACAGGTGGGAAGACCGAGGCCTCCAGATGGACAGAGATCCTTGCCTCAGGTCTTGCTCCAACGACCGTGGCCAAAGTGCCACGAACAGACTGGAGTGTCAGGACTGGTAGAGTCAGGCGCAGGGCGGTGGAGAAGGGGTGTAGTTTCCTTCCTCCTGTAGTCAGCTTCCCACTCTGCCCCAGTCTTTAGAAGGGTGAAGAGCCAGATAAAAGCCTCGGGGAGCCTGAAAGAACCATAGCAACCAGGGAGGACCACACATCCTCACCACCTCACAGAGGGAAAGCACATTGTTCTGGGGAAGTGTGCACGTGTCTTATCTCTGGGTAACTTTAGGTTGGTGACTTCTCCACTCTGAGCCTGTTTCTCTTATCTCTCAGATGGGACAATTGGACTGACCCCGAGGGTCTTTGTGAGGATGAGACGGTGTAAGTGTGCCTACAACACAGCAGAAGCTCAGTCCTGCTGGCTGTGACTCTAATGTGCTGAGATAAAGGGGTGCGCACCTCAGACACTCAGGTGCTGTGGGTGGGTTTGCTCAGTCATTCAGCAAGTATGAATTGAGGCCCTAGAATGTGCCAGGCCTGTCATAAAACACCCCTTCAAGGAGCCATTTGGACTTGATTTTTCCTCCCCAGCTAATAATAAGGGTGGCTACCATTTAGTTTACATACCGGAAGCTGAACCCTCAGAAAGGCAGAGTGACTTGTCCAAGATCATCCAGCAGGTAGCTGCCGCCCATGGGCTGCATCGAGAGGCCACGGCCTGGCTGAGCCCCAGAGGCACCCAGGTTGAGATGGGCTCCCGACCAGCAGGGCTGGGTGGGGGTGAGGACCTCAAGACGAGCCCCCTGCTGCTCCTAAGAGGGCTGTTTGGGGCAGCTGAGGTCGGTACAGTAGCGAATCTGCCACCACATCCGGGGGCTGGCTGGGGCTGGGGAAGGAAGTCTGAGGCTGGGGTGAAAACCTAAACCACCACCTGGGGAAGCAGCACGGAGCCTAGAGGGATGGTGGGGGGGGTGAGGCTGCGTGGCGCCTGAAGCTGGGCTCCTGTCAGCCTCACCTGATGGCCCTCTGCCCACCTGTGCCCTCTGTCCAGACGGGCGGGCGACTGCCACCGTGAAGTCCCAACAGCAGTGTGTACTTCTCAGGGTTTCATCCTTCCTCAAGTGCCCTTCACAGGCCTTCATCCTTCCCTAAGTGTTCATGGGGCCCTGACAGGCGGCAGGCCCTGTTCTGAGCATTGGGGGGCAGCCCTTGATAAGCCAGGAGGTGGGCATTACTGTCTGGCTCTCTTTTCTGGGGATGCTGAGGTCCAGAGAGATGCTGGGATTGGCCCAAGGACCCCTGGCTGGTAGGGGTGGAGGCCTCCGAGCAAGCAGAGGGGGTCCCCAGGGACTGGATACAAACTCTGATGACCTGCTGGGCCCTGAACAACCTGCGGGGCTGCCTCGAGGCCCGGCCTCCATCTCTCATCCTCTGCAACACGTGTCATGGTCTGAGGTTGTGGGAACCCGGTGCAATGGCACCCGAAGAGCTAAGCACAGGGTCTGGCTCCTGCTGAGGGAACACCCAGCCACTGAGATTTGGCCACCTCGAGAAGGAGAGGAGTCCCAGGAGGGTGGAGGTGTTCCGAGTGGGCAGGCCCCAGGCCCTTGGCAGGCCCTACACCCCATGCGGGCAGGTACGGAAAGGGGGTGTTCAGTACTCTGGGTCGGCACGTTGACTTCGCGACTAGCTTTTCGCTGCCACGCTGGGGGCAGACGGGGGACAAGAGTCTTGAGCTGAACTGTCATGTGTATCACTGGCCAGTCAGGGCTCTGCCCCCTCAGGCTGCTGCTCGAGCCCCTGGGGAGGGAGCGCTTAGGGACTGAAAGGAGGGGGCATGGGGAGATTCGGTCCTGTGCCCCGACTTCCGTCCCTCCACCCACACCCCGCCCAAGCTCTGCCCCCGCAACCCTACCACAAAACCCCAACCCATCCTATCTCCTCTCCCCAAGCTCCACCCACCCCTGGCGGAGCCGGTGACTCCTCCCCGAAAGTCCCCGGTGCCCTCGACAGTCAGCACTGCCACCCATCTTACTCCAAAGGGTTTATTGAGACAAGTTTCACGTACAAGTCAGGGCGGAGGGAATGGGGCTTATAAACAGGAACCTGGGAGGGGGGCCTGGGGGCACAGGGTGGAACCCAAAACAGAGTGAAATAAATAGAGGAAGAGAGTGAAGGGTCAGGAGCGGAAACAGACAGACTATCACACAGTGATAACAACGTGGGGGGGGGGGGGGCTCCATTAAAATCCCATTTATTTATACAGATATACAGGGAGTTATGGGGGGCCCAGGGGACCCCACTCCACCCTCCATGCCCTGCGGAGGGGCAAGAGAACGCTATCTCTCCCCTCATGGGTAACCCCATGGGGGTTTGGGAGACTGCCCTTGGAGGAGTGTTGGGGGAGGTAGGGTCAGGCGCTCCCCCGAGGGCATCACCTGCTCCCCAGGCAGTTACTGGCCCTGGCAGCACTGGGTAGTGTCTGGAAAGCTGTGCTGAGGGAACTGAGGGGAGGGGGATCACTGGGCACGCTGGTGGGGAGGTGGGGAGGCCCCCGCAGGGAGGACGATCCCGGCCTGTAGCTGGCTCCAGGGCCCCAGCAGACCCAGAGTAGGGGCGTGGGGGCGCCTCCCACCCGGCTCCCACCCGGGGCCAGGGAGGTGGAGAGGAGCGGTCAGGGGTTCCAAAAGAGAACCCGGCACCTTCTGGCATCTTGGAAAAGTTGAGCCCCAAGGACACCCAGGCCTGGATGTGTGGCTCCCGAGAAGGAGGCTCAGAGACCCGGAGTGGGTGCCAGGGTAAAGGGAAAATTCCCAGAGACCAAGCTGGAGGGCAATTCCTGAAGGAGGCCGCACCCGGCGGGAGGCCGTGGGAAGGGCCTCCTGGGGAGAGGGCCCATAGCACCACCAGGCCCCAAGGCAGGCGGGAGGCGGCCAGGCCTTGGGGCCTCCAGACCGAGGCCGGGAGTCACCTGCAGGAGACAGAAGGGAGGGGAGGCTGGACCACAGTCTCCAGAGTGCCAGAGATCAGGCAGTTCTGGCCCTTCCTTTGAACGCCTGGGGCCACCCTGGCAATTCTCGCAGGGCATCCCAGCTAGGGTGTCGGGATTTGGCACCCGCTGGAAATGCCAGGCGGGAGTGAGGGTGCCAGGGGCTTCTGCCCTCCCAACCCAAGCCTCCCTCCCTCCATCCCCTCACCTCAGTCCCACTGCCCGGCCCCACCCCCCAGCCAGGGTGGCAGCCTGGGCTGGGGGGCCAGGTGGGCATCATACGAAGACCTTGGCCAGGGCGTCGGCACCCGCACTGGCGATGAGGGCCTTGCTGGGGTGGCAGGCGACCGCGTGGATGGCCTCCTCATGCTTCTTGCGGTGGGCTGTGATCTCCTGAACACACGTCTTGTTGTCCAGGCTCCACAAACGCAGTGAGCAGTCGTGGCCTGTGCGGGTGCGGGAGCAGAAGGGGTTGTCGCTCAGCAGCTCCAGGTTCCCCAGCTCCCCGCCCAGACCTGCCTCCTGAACCTGGCCTCCCTGGAGACAGCTGAACAGTCCTGGGCCACCCCGCCCTCCAACACCATAGCTCGTGCCTCTGTGCGTGCACGCATTTGCTGATATCCCGGGGCAGGGTGGGCTCTGGTCAGGCCAGTGCACCCCCTTCACCCTCCTGGGGAGTTTCAGCCCCTTCTCCATCCACCCGAGTCCCAGCCACGCCATTGAGGAGCAGCCCCGCGGTCACTGGGGCTTGGTGTCTTTATCCACAAACAGCAGGTGCCCCAACTGCTAAGAGTCCCCTGTCTTGCGGGGACTGAGAGTCAGATAGGCCTGAACGTCAATCCCTGCAACCCGCTGGGCTGTGACCAAGTGAAGTGAGTTCTCTAGGCCCAGTTTCCACATGTGCACAATGGGGGCTGCAGTACCAACCTCATTCAAATACAACAGGGCCGTGTGGGAGCGTGCCTACCGTGGCTCCAATGACCCCACCCCCGTGACCACTCTAACCAGCCACAGAGGGGCTCCTGAGCCCTGCTCAGACAGCACTCCCACCAGCAGCCCAGCCTCAGGGAGCCCCCGAGCACTCCTCTCCCTCTCCTGCCGGGAAGGGCACGCGCCCTCACTCCTGAGGGGCCAGGAGGCTCCCGACTTACTTCCTGACATCAGGAAGACGCCATTGGGGTCCACGGCGAGGCAGGTGACCGCATCCAGGTGGGCGACCATGGAGTGCACCAATTTCCCTGCAGAGAGAGAGGGTGGGCGGCAGGTTACTTTTCCACTCTGCGCCCAGCCTGGAAAGGTGCAGGGGCTAGCAGGGACACTGAGCCTCCAAGGTGGACTGACCAATCTCCCCCTCTGAGCTGGGCTCACCCTGCCTCCCACCAGCACAGGTGAGCGGGGGCCGGGGAGGCTGGGCCTCACCTGTGCGGTTGTCCAGAAAACGGATGCCTCTGTCGTCATGGGCGGTGATGGTGAGGGGCTGGCTGGGGTGACTCACCACCTGATTGATCTGGGTTGGGCCTGAAAAGGAGAGAAAGCAGAAAAAGTAAAGTGGGGCGGAAGTAGGGAGATCAGGAGGGACAAAGACAAGAGGAGAACTACCATCCCATCCCTGTCCTCTGCCGAGATGCCGAGCAGGGCTGGGCGCCCCAGCCGCTCCCTCCAGGGCCCAGGGCTTCTCCATCTGTGCCGTGGACACTGCATGGCCCCGGGGCAAGCAGGAGGGGTGGCCACCGTGAGGGCAGTGCTTCTGCTCCACCGAGAGCCTACAGGGGAGCCCCTGGGATCTCTCCCTCAGCCCTCTGGAGCTGTCCGTAAGGGCACAGTGACTGGGACTTGATCTCCATCCTGCTCAGAGCCTGCGGAGGGCAGGGCAGCCACTGTCCACTGACTGGGCAATAGGTCACCAAAGCCCCAGGAGAAACTGGGGCCCTGGAAGCATTCAGACCTCAGCCCCTGGCTCTGGGCACCCCCTTACCACTGTTCCCCCGGGAGTCCAGCGTGAGGAGCGCACTGCCAGCCTCCAGGTCATACAGGACGGTGTCGCCAGAACGAAAGGAGGCCACGATGTGGGCAGGCTCGGTGCTGGTGAAGGCCACTGAGGTGGGGGTCCCGTGATCTGAAGGCAGAGGGGAGGAAGGCTGCCAACAGCCCTGCTCCTGCCCTGTGACGGGAAGCCTGGGCCCTCGTCAGGAGTCACCCTCCTCTGGGGCCTCCACCCCCGGGTGTCACGGCCCCTCGCCCTGCCCCTCACCGCTGGCTGTGGAAAAGGTGCAGAGACAGGTCGGGCTGCTGTTGCTGGGGTCCCAGATGCGGACGGAGCCATCGGCAGAGCAGGAGGCCAGGCGCTGGGAGGCGGGGCTGAAGGCCAGGCCCCACACGGCGTCCCCGTGGCCCTCCAGGACGTGGCTCAACACGCTCGGGTCTGGACCCACCGGAGGGGGGAGAGGGCTGCATCAGGGCCACGGCCCAGCTCCAGCTCGGACAGCCCGGCAGCCCCAGCTCTGCCGAGTCACCCCCCGCCCCCAGTCCTCATGCCCTCAGAGCTGCTCAGGCTGCAACTGTGGGCCGGCTGTTCTGCGAAGGTTTCAGGCTTTCAACGCCCCCAGAGTGGAAGCTCCAGAGGTAGGGATGATCTGGCTCCCAAGCCGTTCCCCCAGGCCCGCGACAGTGCCTGCCATAAAGCCCTGCATGGGACGTACCTTTTAGGACTCAGTTAAGGAGATAAGGGCCAAGACTTCTGCAGCCTGGCCCCTGGAGTCAGCCCCACCCTCTGTCCCCGCGGTCTTTTCTTGCCTACTCTCTCCTCCAAAGCCCTCTGGTTGTTCCCACCATGGCCTCCCTGGTCACTTGGGTCCACGTGGGGTGCTCTGGCTGGGCCCTGCTGACACCCAACATGTGACAGCCTGCCGGGCGAACAGCAGACATTGCCTGGGGCTGACCCCTGACCTTTGACAGGGTGAGACGATCCTGAGAGGAGACACAGATCCCCAAACTCTGCCCCGACATGCTGCGGCATGGAGCCAAGTGTGTGATCAAAAGCATTATCAAAAGAGGTGTCAGAGGGCAGGGACACGGACACTGACCAAAGGGGACGGTCTGCTCCCTTCTCCACTTAACAGTAAACCCTGCAGCCCAGCCCAGCCAGCGTCTCCACCTCCCCTGCACTGGCCCCTCCGCTCCACCACGCAGATGCAGGCGGAGACCGTGAGGTGCTGCCAGGGCCACCACGCCTTTGCCTGGCTTTGTCCCAAAGCTCCACCCCAATGAGCTGCTCTGTGCATCGCTCACCCATCGCCCCTTTGCTGCCTCGTCTCATCTGACCCTCGGTCACGTGCTGAATCACCTGGGTCCTGGCTTCCCCAGAGTGGGAGCCCTTGGCATTCCCTCCTGAGTTCTTGAAGTGTGAAGCCTGGGTGCTGAGGAACCAAGAGGCCCCCAGGGACAGGTGGGTGGTAGGGAAAGGAAGATGGGAGGGAGCTGTCCTCACCGTAACCATCGTAGGGGTCCATGTTGAGGTCTGGAATCTTCCAGCTGTGGATGCGGGCGTCTGCCCCACCACTGTAACAGTATTCACTGTGGCTGCCCATGGCCACAGCCAACACGGGGCCCCTGGAGGATACCGAGGTGGGGTGAAGTGGGGACCAGACACTCTGGGCTCACCTCCTCCCCTCAACGGGACCTGAGGGTACACCGCTAGCGTATTTCAAGGCTGCTGAAAAGGAATCTGGCATCTGGACCTCTGGTTCGGCCACCCAGGCTAGCTGCCCGTCCCCAGCCTCCCCCACTCCTCTAAAGGCTGTGCCGAGAACCAGATGTGGGGCACCAGAAGTCTGCAGGGCGCCAGGAGAGGGTGGGGTGTGTGCAGAGGCCACGGGGACCTGAAGCCTTTGGCTGCCCTGCCGTCTGCCCTGGCCCCCAGGATGGTAGTGAGCGGGCCAGGGGCAGGCTGCCACGGGGGCAGGGGCGCTTCCCTACCTGTGAGCCCGGAAGGCGTGGATAGGCTCCACGTCTAGCGCGGCATTCCTGTGGGCAGGCAGAGGAGCCGGGGTCACCCTGTATCCTCACGCCTGGACATCCCCACCCAGCCCTCCACCCCAGGGCTGCTGCCCTCACTTCTTGGCTGTGACCGCCTTCTGCAGGTTCCAGAGCTTGAGCGTGCCGTCCTCGGAAGCGGTGAGCAAAGCCGACTGGCTGTGGTGGAAAGCCAGGGAGCGGATGCCATCATAGTGGGAGCGGAGAGTGAACTTGGGGTTCCAGGTCTTCTTGAAGGCGTCTTTGCTGTCAGACAGCTGGGGTGGGGGAGCTGCCTCAGGGTCTGCCCATCCCAGCTGGCGGTCCCCACAACCCAGCCCCACATGAAGTGGCACACGGCACACACGAGCCTCTGGCCCGGGCCCGGCCGCTTCCTTCTCGCCCGCCCGCAGCGCCCCCTCACTTGCTCAGTGAGTTCCTGCAGTGTGCAGGGCCCATGCTAGCTTCTGAGGAGCAACGGTGAGCCCAAGCCCTGGGGTGTCCCCATTCAGGGGGAGCCTGGGGGAGATGGTCAGAGATGGTCTCCATCACAGAGACGATTAACAAGCAGTGCCATAAATTTCAGATGCACCGAGAGGAGGTGCCGGGCAACCCGTCCCCATCTGTGCGGGTCAGTAAGGCGTTCCTGGGGAACTGACATGTGATCAGGATGTTACTAGGTAAATGAAGGGAACAGAGGGCGGAACCGAATGTGCAAAGTCCCTGAGGCAGACAGAGCAAAGGCGGATCTTGAGCTGAGAGGAGGCCAGGGCCCCAGCAAGTGAGGGAGAGCGGCAGCGGAAGAGCCCTAGAAGGCTGGCCCACACTCAGGAACCTGCTGCTCCTTCTCAGGGACGGGGTTGCGGGGGGGGGCCCTCGGGAGGGTTTAGAGCAGAGGAATGGCCCAGGTTGTTCTGGCTGCTCCATGGCGGGGGTGCTGGACTGGGGAAGAGGAGAGTGGCTGCAGAGAGAGGCGGGAGGAGGTCCCCAGGGAAGTCTCCCAGGGAGTGGTGAGGCAGACCCGACACGGGGAGTGGAGAAGGGGACCAGCACACCGTGTGGGAGAGACCGGGGAGCAGAGTCCACAGGCCTCTGGGAGAGAGTCCCTGAGACACCACAGAGGGCCTGATGGACCATGGTGTTGCTCTCGAGGTAGGGGACCCAGGGAGGGCCCCTGGGGAAAGGAGACGAGCAGACTGTCAGGCAAGCCTCAGTGCCCTGCCCTAAGGCGGGGTGCACCCTGACGGACCCCTACATCTGGGCTCTGTCACTCGAGGTCATCGCTCCTGCCACAGTTGTTCAGGACTAGAGGGTCTACCCCCTCATGCGTATGCAGCCCCGGATGGGAAGTGTCTCCATTTCATTTTGGGGGAGCAGAAGAACCCTGCATCTTCCTGCTCAAACTCTCCCAACCTGCCCCCCGACCCCTAGAATGCCTAACCTGGCTCAGATCACCAACCGCATGGAGTCTCGCTGGAAGCTGCGGTAAGCATCCTACCACAGGAAGAAGCTCACACGCGCCCGCTTCAGAGACGTCCGGAGAGCCAGCGGCCTGGCCACAGATCTCAGGCTCAGGACACTGGCCCTGAGATCTCTCTGCACTCCAGCCCCACTGCCCCACCAGCCTCCACTCATACCAGATCAGCCTGTTTTTGTTTTGTTTTGTGGCTGGAGGTCACCTTCCCATTCACAATCCCCACCTTCTGCACAGACTCCTACCTGCTCTGCCCCAACCCAAAAGCATCTGCCGCCTCTGATGCTGTATTTGGACTCAGCACCCCTTTGCTCCTGCTTCGCGCCTATGGTGGGTCCTAGATTTGAGGTGCATGGGAAGTCTGGGGTGGGAGGGAGCATTGCTGAGAGGAGCAGCCTGGCAGCGTGACTGAAACCCAGGCCCCAGAGCCTGCCAGGCCAGGCACCTTGGTGACCCCGTCAAGTCCCAGCGCCTGCCTGCATCGGCACCCCTGTG
Source organism: Bos indicus (assembly GCF_029378745.1). Classification (NCBI taxonomy): domain Eukaryota; kingdom Metazoa; phylum Chordata; class Mammalia; order Artiodactyla; family Bovidae; genus Bos; species Bos indicus. The sequence goes on from NC_091777.1 coordinate 54,374,343, forward strand.
ACACAGGGTGAGCTGGCAAATGATCTCACATCGTCCTGCTGTGTGAGGGACTGGGTGCAGGCAGGCACCCGGCCAGAGCTCAGCCAGTCCCAGCGCTGCACCGGATGCCTGGGGGGGCCCACGAGGGATGGGGCACCCCAAGGACTTACATCACAGCTGAGGTCGTTGTCGTTGGTGACGGTGAGATCTGCCAAGTCCCCCAGGCTCACCTCCCCGCCCCCGATAGTGTCCATGATGAAAACGTCTGAGGAGAAGCCAAAGGAACCTGGTAGGGGGAGGGGAGGGAGGGGGCAGAGAGGGGCCGGGAGAGAGAGAGACAGAAAGAGGCGGAGAGAGGTGAGAAGGGAGACAGACAGGCAGGGAGAGGACAAGATCAAGAATCACAGCTGGAGAGAAAGAAACAGGGAGAGTCAGACAGGGCAGGACAGACAAAAAGAGAGGGAGACAGAGATAGACAGACGAACTTTTGGGACAGGGAGGCTGCAGACCAGAGAGAGGCTGGGCCTCGACCCTGAGGACACAGAAGCCCAGGCCTTAGTTTCTGCAGCCTCCCTCTGCCGTGGGGCCCTCAGGACTGGGCCAGGGTGCAGGGGCTGCTTACCTTCGTGGGGCCGGGGCTGGGGGGTGCCGGGAGGTGGGCCGGTCACTTTGGGGGGCAGCCCATCCACATCCCGAAGGTCAGCCAAGATCCCCTGAAGTTTGACCCGCCGGCTTTCTGCAGGCACAGGGCGCAGGCGGGCGGGCATCACTGACTGGCCACTCAGCCACGTGGGGAGGGTGCTCCCCTGCCACTGTGGGGGGGCTGGAGAGCCCTGGGCTCTGAGTAGGGGTGGGGGACAGGCGGAGGAGACAGACGGAGAGGGGACCCTCCATGGCCTCAATCCCCCCCGCCATCCTACATGACCCCGGGGGCCTCGGAGCTCAGAGTCATAGGACAGGAAGCGCTGCCCCCCTGCCTCCCCCGCGCTGGGTCTGCATCCTGTCCCCCCTCCCCTCCCTATCCTCCCAGGGCTGGAGGGCTGGAGGCTCTGCCTCAGGAAGAGCTGGGCCTGCCTGTGACCCCATGAGATTCTCCAGGGAAGGGGACAAAGCCTGGCCACGGCGGTGCAGCCGCCGGCTCTGCAGGGCCACTCTCCTCTCAGGAAGTGTATCCGGCCGGTGGGGACCCTGGGGCAGGAAGCAGCTGCAGGCGCAGGCGGTGGTGCCCGCGGCGAGGAAGGCCGGCCCGGATGCCCCAGCTCACCCAGTTCATGGTGGGCGCCCTCTGCAGCACAACGCCGCGGGTCGTGCGGGCCCTCCCCGTCCTCTCCTGAGCCCAGGAAGTCAAACTCGCTGATAGCGTCCTCCGAGTCATCCTCCTCGTCTTCGTCCTCCGTCTCAGGGGCCAGGGCCTTGGATGGTAGCTGGGGCGCGGAGACCAGCAGAGAGCTCAGGGCCCCGGCCGACTTGCTCGCTCAGAGCGGGGAAACCAGCGTTCCCGCCCGTGGCCCCCAGTCCCACAGCCTGCCGCCATGCTCCCCCTACTGGAAGCCCTCGGGGCATGCCAGCCCCCAGCCTGGCTCTGGAGACCCCTTTCGCTGCTGCCCGCATGGACCCCCACACAGGGCCCTCCTCCTTTCGCCCAGGCTGGACCTGCTCCCCCGTGCCCTGCCTCCTAGCCCAGTACACTTCTCATGAAAACAACGTCAGATAATATGACAACTTGTTTCAGGGGCAAGGGAAGCTATATTTGGGTGTATGGGTGTACGGGCGTCGAAGGAGACACTACGAAGTGAGATCAGATCCATGGCTACAACAGTAATGACGATGAACACTTAGCACAGTGCTGGCCTCTCTGAGTTACTCAGGGCACTGATCAGCTTCGCACATGATTTCACAACCCCGCGAACAGGTATCACTCTTCTAATTATTATTCCCATATTACAGATTAAGGAAACTGAGGCTGAGCAGAAGCCCCTTGGCCCAGGTCCAAGCCATTCCACATACATCAAAGACAAGCTTTGGGGTGTGAGGTTACCCGGGGGTCTCCAAGTCTTCCCGATAACTCCTATACTGGCTGCATTTTTGTTTTCTTATATAACAAGCAGGAGCTACTTTTAGAATGAGAAAACACCCCAGGTCTTCCTTTCTGAGAAACAGAATGCTGGGCGAGTGAACACAGAGTCTGCTGAGTTTTCCCACAGTCGGTCGTAACCAGGTCTGAGAACCAAATCCTCTCGTTTTCCTCAGTCCACGAGCTTGGACCCCATCCCAGGCCTGTGAACTGAGGGGCAGCATCGCGCCTGCATTTCCCACCAGACACCTTTGAGACGCAGCCTCGGGAAGTGACATCTCGCACGTAATCCTTCAGCCTCCCACTTCCTACGCATCACTATGCTTTACATCAAGTGCCGTCCGGGAGGGAGCTGTGTACTGGGCTCTTCACAGACTGCACTTAGATCGCTTAAAGAGAGTTTCAGAGTTTTCAAAGACCGTTTGGATATCTGAGTTCTGCTTTCAGTGCTGGCTTAGGACACAGCCCGCCCTCAGCACTGGGACTCCAGGACCAGTGGACTCAAATGCTACCTCTTCCAGGAAGCCTTCCCCTTCCTCAGTGTCCCCAGCCTGGACCCAGGTTCAGTCAGGCTGTGAATTCCTCCGGGGCGCGGGTGACTCCGTCCCAGAGGCTCAGCACCCCAAGCTGGGTCTCGAGGGTATGGACATGGAGGTGGCTGCGCTAGGGCATCTTGAGGGGCCAGCCTCTGGCCTGTGTGGGAGGAGGGGGATGGGATGTGACTGCCTTCCCCTTCCTTTCTGGGAGAAGACCTGGCCTGCCCAGAGAGAGGACAGTAGGGCTTGGTCCTTGAGAGGGGCCTTGCTTCTCTCTCACCGCCTGGGACCGTCAGTGCCATGCGTCTACCCAGTGTGAACTCATTTATTTTTCAAACATACAGATTTTATTTACTTATTCATTTATCTTTGGCCCTGCCATGTGGGGGCTTATGGGATTGCAGTTCCCTGAGCTGGGACTGAACCTGGGCCGCAGCAGTGAAAGCGCCAAGTCCTAACCACTGGACCGCCAGAGAACTCCCAGGACTCATTTTACTGAATTCCTCAACAACTCAGAAACAGACTACCAGCCTCTGAGGCCGAAACCATGACAAAGAGAATCACGTGACCCCGGTTATAGAGCCAGGCCAGTAGCCACTCTGGGAGGCACTCGTGGAGACAGAGGCCTAGGGAAGCGTGAGACCCTGCACAGGGAGCCGCCTGACAGGGTGTGTGGGACAGACGTGGGGACAGAGGTGGTCACCGTGGGGAGCACGCGAGCATTTCTAACAGGAGTGCAGGGGAGAGGGGAGTTTCCCAGAGGGGGCTGAGGGAGACCTGAGAAAGGAGTGGAAATCTAGCAGGGGGCAGGAGGGACCAGGTGCTCTGGACTCAGAGACACCCTGCTCTTCCTGGAGCCCCAAGGCCAGGGCTCCGGCTCCGGGCACTCCGTTCCCCTCAGCGTGGTCACTGAGCGCCTGACCTGCGTGGGACCCTGTGCTAAGCCATGGTGGGGGCCCTGGATACAGAGTGGAGGCCAAAACAGGCCTGACACCAGACAGGGAGGACCCAGGGTGGTCCCGGTCAGGATGGGGCAGCCCAGAGGAGATTCCTGACCCTGTGGGGAGAAGGGGAGCAAGGGAGTTCAGGTGGGAAGAGCTGGTCAAGGAAAGCCCCTGAGGCTGTCTCCTCTCCCTCAGGCCCCCCCTCATGGGTTCGTGTACCTGCCTGTGACTACCTATAAGCCCACTGCTGGCCACAAGCTCCTCCCTGCAGGGACCAGGCCTTGATGTCTCCCTGTCCTCGCTGCCAGCACAGAGCCTGGCCCACAAGGCCTACACTGACCGGTGAGACCAGGCCCTGCCTAAGGACAGCGCCGTCAGGATGGCAGGAGCACTGGGCTCCGGCAGTTCAGGAGCGGGGGTGAAATGCGGTCGGAGCCCGACCTCCAGGCCAAGCTGAGAAGACTTGGACTCTACCCTGTGAGCAGTGTCCCTGGGCCTGGGACACCAACAGCAGACCAGACACTCGCATCCTATGAAGTGTCCCCCAGAGCCCCCCAACCTGACTTAAGGCTACGCTGGGAGCTCGGCCACATCCCCTAAGGGTGCTGGGGAGGGAAGAGAAAAGACCCACACAGCCCCTGGCTCAGGGAGCTCACTGTCTACTGCGGGAGACAGAGCTGGGGGCACATCAGAACATTTCCAAGTCCCACTGTGATTGGGCTGGCAGGAAGGAGAACACGCCATGAGAGGGCGTCTCGGGGCTGGCCTGGCCTGGGGATTCAGGATAGGCCTCTTGGAAACATCAGAGCCCAAGGAGGGAATGTGGAAAGAATGACGGGGGTACAGGTGGAGAAGGGGTTGCCCTAACAAAAACGATTAAGGTGCCTCGGAAGGGACCAGAGGCCACAGCATGGCTGGCAGGAGCCGGGACGTGGGGAAGGGATGGAGCAGCCCTCAGAAGAGCCGAGCACGCCCTGGAGGCCCTCTGCGGAAGGGGCTCCTCCTGGGCGTGGCCAGCGTGCTCACCTTCACTCGCTGCTTCCTGTGCTGCGCACCATCCAGCTCATCATCCTCGTCACTGTCATCGTCCTCGCAGTGCTGCAGGAAGGGGATCTGCTCCAGCACCGAGCCACCCAAGCGCTCTCTGCCGTCCTTGCCGGCCGCGTTCCTGCCCAGGATGGGGGTGGGGCAGAGGGGGGGGTCAGTCCTGCCGGGCGACAAAGCTCGGCTGGGAGTGCACGGAGGCTGGGGGGCCGGAGCCTGAGCCCAGGGGAGCCTCGACTCTGACCGTGCATGGGGCTTGGAGCCCAGCCTCGGCAGGATGGACCCCGGCTAGACCCCTCACTGAGCTCTGACCCTCCCCAGAGCGGTTCCAGACCAGACCCCCACCCTGACCACACATCCCCAGCGTGTGCTGAGTCAGACAAGAGAGCTGGTTGAGAGATCGCCACTGACTCCGCAGCCCCTGTCACCACAGCCGAACCACGCACACTCAGCACGGCAGGGACACATCCGGTGGCAGGGAAGCGGAACCAGTCATTCCATGACTGCTCGGGCCCCACACGGCCTGCGCCTTCCCCACCACCAGACAGTGCTGCCCGTCCACCTCTGGGCCTGCTGTTGCGTGGCTCCCTTGGGATGACAAGTTTAAGCCAAGGAGTCATTTGCCAAATGGACTCACCAAACGTGACTCCAGAGCAGAAAGGAGGGCAGAATTCGAAGTTCAGACTAACGCGAACAGCCTCCCAAAAGGAGGTTGCCACCGGGCTGATCCTCCAAGCGCTCTTGTCAGCTGCCCGGGCGAGACGGGTGCCACTCGGTAGAGACCTCCCAACCCTGGGCTGCCAGTCCAGCCCCCAGCCCTCACTTCCCAGCCTCCCTGCTCCTCTGGGGGCCTCCACACGTGGAACACGCTCCTTCCTTGGCGCCATCTCCACACCCTCTGCCTCAGTGACTGCCCAGCCCCAGGGTTTTCAAGCCCGCCTGTGTGCTGGTAAACTGGAGATACATTTATGAGTCAAGTGCTGCCCCTACCCTCGCCACGGGGGCTCACACAGACACCTCACACTCCACTCGTTCTGAATGGCCCCCTTGAAGTCCCCCACCTGGGTTAGCGCTGCTCCTAGCTGCTCAGACTCCACCCTCCAGTTACCCCAGTTTCTTTGCATTTCCCCCTACAGCCAGTCCTTTTGTTATTGTCGGCTCCTGCTGAAAACCCACTGAGAAGCGGACCAGCCTCACCCATTCACTGCTGACATCCACCATCTCTGGCCTGGACATCTCCAGGAGTCTCCAATCGGCCCTCCCTGCTCCCAGCCCAGCCCTCAGTCAGCCTCTCCATCTCGAAGAAGACCAAGGCTATGAGATGATGTCACACCCTGGCTCGAAACCACAAGCTTGTCTCCAAACTCCTCATCGTGGCCCGTGAGGCCCGCTGTGATCGGACTCCTGAGATCTCAGCCTCACCACAGACCACGGAACCACGTACTGGCAGCGCTGCCCCCATGCCAGCCTCTGCCTGCTCCTGGGCGTGCCAGCCCTCTCTTGTCCTGGATCCTTTACCGAGAACACTCCCCTCCCAGCTACTTGGCTGGCTCGGCCTCCACTCCATGCAGTTCTCTGCCCAAACGTCATCCTGTCCTAAGCAGTACTGCTTTTCCCATCTCTCTTTTTCTCTTAAATTAAGATTTTTTTTTTCTTTTTTGATGTAGATCGTTTTAAAAGTCTTTACTGACTTTGTTATAATATTGTGTCTGTTTTATGTTTGGGCTTTTGGCCGTGAGGCATGTGGGATCTTCGCTCTCGACCTGGGAAAGTCTTAACCACTGGACCACAGGGAAGCCCCCTCCCACTGCTTTCTCACTGCCTTTCATAGACCTCCTCACATCATCAGCAATTTAGTTATTTTCTGACAAACAGCAGCTACCGACGAGAGAATGAACACAGGAGAGCTCCCCGGGGGGCAGTGACCACGTGTTGGGCTATGCTCCCCAGGTCCTGGCGTGGGCCCAGGGCTGCCTTCAGTAGGGACCTGGCGTTTGATGGGGCGCGTGCAGGCCGGAGCCTCAGGCAGGGCTAAAGCCTCGGGCAGGGCCAGGCCGGAGGGGAGCTATGCAGCGCAGCAGCACGGAGATGACGCCAGGGGAGGGCCACCCAGGACAGAATCTGTACATCCCACAAGGGATTGACAGCGGGTTCCGGAGCAGAGGAGCCCACGATACGCTCCAGGAAGGATGTGACCCCAGATCATCGACCAGCCTCATGGAGGGGAAGTGGTGGGTAGACACCCTCCAGACCCCAGGGCTCACCTCTTGATCTGCTCCTCGATCTGTTTCACCAGCAGCGATTCTCCGCCGCTGAGCCCCCCGGGCACCGGCGGGGCCCTAGGGCCCCCTTCGCTGGGCTCGGCGGCCCCGTTGAGCTCTAACGAGCGGCCCAGGAGGGAGCGCACGCGCTTGGACCGCATATCCAGGATGGTGTCAGTGTAGCCGACCTCTTCCAGGTACCTGCAGGGAGGCAGAACCAGGACAGGTCGGGCCGGGGAGGTGGAACCGGGGTGGGTCAGGCACCACATGGCTCCTTTCTATACCGCAGGGACGGATGCAAGCTGGGCCAGCCTTTTTGGAGAAGCAACTGAAGACAACACACCGAAATCTCACGTAAGCATTCCCCTGAGCCTTTCTACGTGGGCATCACGCTGTTGCAGATGCTCGCAGAGACAATGTACATTTGGGGGACCTAAAGGCAGGGGCCGACCCACACATCTTCTGATGAGGACTGTGGAAGTAGATGGCTGATGGGACACTAGGCACAGGATAAACGAGGCAGAGTGCCAAGTGCTCAATGCGTGCTCAGTCTCGTCCGATCCCTTTTGAGCCCATGGACCGTAGCCCACCAGGCTCCTCTGTCCAAGAATACTGAAGCAGGTTGCCGTCCCTTCTTCAGGGGATCTTCCCGACCTAGGGATCGAACCCGTGTCTCTTAACGGCTCCTGCATTGCAGGCGGATTCTTTACCACTGAGCCACCTGGGAAGCCCAAAGAGGAGAGGGCCTGCTCAATAAATAGTACAACAGAAATTGTAAGTTAAGTGTTCCTTACAATTCAAGTGTTTGTAAAAAAAAAAAAAAAAAAAGAACGTCTAAGGATAGACCACACACAAAGACACATTTGTATCATGCCCTGCACCAGGCCTAGAAAGAAACACACTGAACTTCAGAGCAGAGATCTCTGCAGAGTGAGATTAGGGATGTCAGTAGGAACTTCTGTCATTTACTCTACACACGAGCATTTATTACCCCCAGGATTACAAAACCTGAAGCCAGTTGAGACTGGCCTAAAGGCTAAAAAAATGGAAAAAATTCAACTATGAGTATTTGTGGCTTCAAATCACTGGAGACAGGAGTCCCTGGCTGGTCCTCAGGGGGCGCCCGCAGAGCCTTTTCTGTTGACCGTGACCTTGCCCCTTGGGCAACAACAGACACACCATCTTGGGCACGTGTGTGTGTGTCTGAGGCTCCTCTGCCCCCACCACCAGGGAGAGGCGGGGGAGGCAGGGCAGGTGGGGTAGAAGGAGCTGGGCTCCGGGGACGGGTTCCTAAGATCACACGTCAGACCTTCCACTTATTAGCTGAGATCTTCTGCACGGGTGCCCTCTCTGCACCTTGTTTTTTTCGCCTGTGAAAATGAGGGGAACGCTAGCAGTTACACTGCCCGGGGATTTCCGTGAGGAATCCTTGTGTGCCGGGCGTTTGGCCCAGCGCCGGGCACATAACAGTACCTGGCAGGCGTCGTCTGGGACAATCCTTCTGTCATCACTGTGTGCACGCCCTTTAAGCTAGCAACTGCAACTATCCTCTCTGACGTTTAGCGTAAGGAAATCAAGGATACGGACAAATAACTTCCTGGTGTTTGTCACACTGTCTATTAAAAAAATGCCTTCAACAAAATACACAAGAAGAGACTGGCCACAGGAAATTATGATTATCCACATAACAAATGATTACATAGGTCTTGAAATGATGCAACATAATTAATTTACGTGGAGAAACACTGACAACACTTAAAAGCAATGCCTTATGAAACAATGCAAAGGGGGAACCCCTGCTTTTATAAAACACACACACACGCACAGATACAAATACACAGACGAGAAAGCCTGTGTGTCAAAATGTTTACAGGCGCATGAAATTCCCTGGGTGGTGGAATTATGGGTGATTTTTGTTCTTTTCTGTGTTTTCCTGTTTCCCAAGTTTTCTAAAACACACGTATCTCTCTAATGAAGAGCAAAAAAATCTTAACATTACATCCTGGGGAGGGGAAAAGGGCATGTGGGATTGCTTTCCAAGTGTGGGGGTCTCCCAGGGCTGCCTCCTGCCAGGAGTCTTCCCACGCTCCACCCCCACAGGGTGATGGGCCCTCTCGGCTGTGGCCAGCAGGGATCCTGAGAACTCATGGTCCCCAGTGGGGACAGGAAGGACTGTGGCGTCCCCGGGCTTATCTCCGTGGCCCAGCCTCCGCCCTGGCCCGGCGCGCACTCACTGTCGGAGAAGCTGCCGCCCCTCCTTCCACACCAGCGGGCTGTTCTCCAGGGTGACCGACTCCACGGGGCCATTGGAGACTGCAGGGTAGAGAGAAAGGAGGCGGGCTGTCTCGAGGGCACCATCCAGGCGCCCACCACCTCCTCCACCAGCCCTGTCCTCACCCTCAAACCCAAGTCGGTCACTGTGGAGCCACATGCTGGGAGGGCCCGGAGCCTCCCTCTTCCCCTGCCCTCCTCCTCTCTGGTCTCTTTGGGTCACTCCCCAGACCGTCCCCGGACTGTCTTCAGACTCTGTTCTGCTATTTCCCCACACAGCAAACGGGCTTGGCTCTGAACGAACAGGCAGATGACTGGCCCAGTCTGCCTCAGCCACTTCCCGGCTATGTGGCCTGAGCAGGTCGGTTTACCTCTCTGAGCCTCAGTTTCCTTATCTGAGAAACGAAGTTAACAATCACAGCACCCACCTCTTGGGACTGCTGTGAGGACTGAATGAGGCAGCCTGTTTACTTTCCTCATTGAATATTTATCAGGCATCTATTATGTGGCCAGCTAGGTGCCTGGACTGTATTGGTCAACACAGACCTGTCCTTGTGGAAGGCGCTCTGGTCAGCGTTCGACATGAAGAACGATGGCTGCCGCAGCCTCACCTTGTGAACACACCACACTCTTCCACGTCTCCGCGCTCCTGGACCCTCCTCCCTCCACCTGAACACCCTCCCTACTTCCCCGATGGTGAACTGATGCCTCTTTCTAGGAGCTCCGAGGGGCCTCGTGTGTCTGTCTGCCTCAGACAGACAGAGGGACAGCGGGCAGGACTCCCAGGCCTTCCCTGCCCTTTTCCTAGGAGCTCCGACTCCCAGGGGCCTCGTGCGTCTGTCTACCTGAGAGAGAGGGTCAGCGGGCGGGACTCCCAGGCCTTCCCTGCCCCCTGCCCCCCAACAGAAGGGCACCATGAGTGAGACCCAACCACTCCCGGTCCCGGCCAAGCTGCTCTCCGTGGAGCATTTGAGACTCAGGAGTCCATCTCTGCTCTGTCACGCTCGGTTTGCAGGGGGCGGGCATGCGGGGAGGATCAGGCTGGCGTGGGTACCTGGTTCCGACAGTTCTGGCTTCTTCTCTCCCTGGTTCAGGTCTGTCCCAAATTTCAATTTATGGTATTTGGCCCTAAAAGGTCAAATGATGAATGAATGAGAGGCACCAAAGCGTCGACAGGGCCAGCCCTCGCCTCCAGAATCCCAGAGCCCGGGTTCTCGCTCTCCTCCGCCCTCCGCCCTGCCTGACTGGGAAGCAGCCGTGGCGGAGGCGGTGGCACAGATGGCACTGTGGCGAGCCCGCTGCTTGGGAGCCGGGCACACCGGGCTGCTGTCCCAGCTCTAGAGTCCTTGAAGAAGTCCTCTCCCTCCAGAAGCCTCACCTGCACCCATCGGGCCCCTGGAAGGGAGGGATGAGACGAGGACTGTGTGCTGTCTGCCACGTGGTGGGCCGCCACCATGATGAAGCCGTTGCTTGCGGTCTGCCCTGAACCCCACCCACGAGGGCCTGTTCTGCCCCCCTCTCCTGGACCGTGCAGTACTGAGTCATGGAGGAGAGGATTCTCCCAGGGGCTCGATCCCTGAGGGCAGGCAGCCAGGGCACAGCAGGGCTCACCTCTCCTGCTTCAACGCGTATTCCAGCATCTTGATCCGCCGCACCAGGTCCGTCTTGAGATTCTCCTGCCCCTTCCTCTCTCCCTGGAGGAAGGCCACCTGAGCCTGCGGGTGGACAGAAGGGGGTGGGGGACGGCAGGGCTCAGGCTCGCCGACCTGTGTCCCGTGCTCGCTCGGGGCAGACAGCTCCAGCACCCCCACCCCCGGGACATGCAGCAGCCAGTTCTTCAAGAATGGAGACCCTGAGCCAGGGTTCAGCGGGGCAATGAGAGGGCGGCTGGATCTGTTTCCCTGTCACCCGCGATGAGACGACTGAAGAGAGACTAAATGGGAACAGCTTGGGGCTCCCTGGGCCCCCACCTCTGGGGAGAAAGTGGGGGTGGTAGGTATTAAGAGCCCTGGGCGCCTCCTCCCCCATCCCCGGGCAGGTGCCGTCCCCGAGGTTGTTGGGGGAGGTGGCACAGCACTGTTCAAGCAGAGCTTCTGTCTCTGGGGGGTGTGGGAAGCTGCTTCTGGAGTCTAGGGACAGGAGTGGGTGGTTCGGCTCGGCTCCCGCTGCAATGCAACAGCTTCGCCGCCTGACCTCCACGGTGGGGCCGACCGTCCTGGGGGAGTCAGCCCAGAGGAAGGGAGACATGTCACAGACATGACCCTGGACCCCTGCCAACCACTTCACACTGTCTGCTGGCCCGGTCTGCCCCCGTCTGCTCTGGCCTGTCAACGGGCCTTTTGGAGACACCAACTGCCTTCCAGGCATGCTCCTGGCCCCCGACCATGTTCCGGAAGCCCAGTGCCAGAGCCCTGAGTGCCGTGCTCCTCCCTGGCTTCCCCTCAAGTGCTCCTCTGACCCAGGCTGGGACCACCCGAGCTTCAGCCCTGGCTCGGCCACTTCCACAAGGCACGATCTTAGGCGGGTCATCAGCCCTCTCTGAACCTCCCCTTCCCCTTCCAAAAAATGGGGCTCCTGAGAGTGCCTGCTCCTCACGTGTTAAGTTGTTCTCAGTCCAAAGCCTGGCACAGATGAAGGGCTAACAAATGTCAGCTCCCACCTCTTGTTATTTTTATTCTCTCAAAGTACTTAATTATTTGGCTGCATTGGGTCTCAGTTCTGGCATGCAGGCATGCGGGATCTCTCCTTGTGGTCCACAGGCTTCCCTTGTGGGCTTAGCTACCTGGCTGCATGTAGAATCCCAGTTCCCCGACCAGCGATCAAACTCACATCCTCTGCTTTGGAAGGCAGATTCTAAACCACTGGACCACCAGAAAAGTCCCGGGGCCCGGTTCTTCACGGGAGCTAGGATCCTCGAGACCTGAGACCATGGAGCAGAGGTGTCCGTGGCTGACAGGCCTCCTGCCCACCCCGGCAGCTGCGTCGTCCTGGAGCCGACCCTCACACATCACGAGCTTGCTGAAGAACTTCCGCAGCTCCCTCAGGAGAGCCCCCAGACACCTTTGCCAGGCGGTGAACATTCCCAAAGCCTTGCTCCAGGACTGTCCGTGGTTGGTGGCCTCTCAGATGCCCATGAACATGCTTTCTCCTCACCCTGGGGCTCGAAGAGCCCCGACCTCCCTGCCCCTGGCACTTATGCCCCATACGGCCCTGTGCCCAAATGCCTCCCGTCACCCGCCTCCTGCTCCAGGGACCAGGTCTCTCCTTCAGGTCAGTAAAGAATCAAATGTGGGCTGAGTACTGCTGAGCACTGCCCTGAGTGCAGGGCCAGAGGAAAAGGCACACTCGGGCACCGCCGGGGGGGCCACAAGTTCACAAACCCCTCCAGCGGGCAATCTGGCCACATCCGCAAACATGTTAAATACACACTCCTTTTGTCCTGGCAGTTCCACTTCTAATGAGTTTGCCCCGTAAGTATAACTGCAAGGGCAGACTTCCTTTCTTCGCACATGTTAACGCACAACAAAAGCATCTTTCATTCACTCCACAAATATTTACTATGTATCAGATACAATCCTGGACACAGAACTGAACAAGATGAAGTTCATATTTTAGAGGAGGGTGTGGGACCAGCAGTGAACAAATAAGTATGTGTCACAGATGTGCTACAGAAAATAAACCTCACCTGTCCACTGAGAGAAAGGGACTCCTCCCAATACTTCTTTTCTCTACGCTTTAAATCAACAGGTGTGTTCATAAATATCTAAGGCCACACGTGATCAACATCTTCGGAGTTTGAATTTATGTCCTTTGTGGATCTTCTCAGCCACCCAAATCAACGCTGTCCGGAGTGAGTTTTAGAAGGTGAGGGCAGTGGCGGAGAAGACGAGGTTGATCACCAAACACATGCCCCAGGTCCCCGTCTCCCTATGCCCTCGCCACTCTGGGCTTCCACCCACAAGTTTCTGATACTGGGTGCCTGCCCCGCCTGCTGAGCCCACAGGCGTTCCCCACTAGACACTGGTGACCGCCTGTGATGGGACAGGTTCAGGGTGCGGGGCTGGCGGAGTAACAGAGAAGATGAGCGCCTCCTGGCCCCACAGAGCCCTCAGTCCAGGGCACGGGCCGGGCACAAGCAGCCACAGCTAACACACGACTCGACTCGCACCCCAGGAGGGAACAGAGGAGGGTGGGGAGGAGGGACACCTCTGTGAAGAAGTGACAGTTCAGCTGAGACCTGAGCCTGGTTAGCAGGCGGCCAGGGGTGGAATGCGCAGCTGGTAGAGAACGGCAAACTCTACAAGGGCCGGTACGGCTCCATCTGAGAATGCGTAAAAGGGTTAGTGAGGGAAGTCAAGAGAAGCTTGTCGGCCTGACAAAGAATCACAGACCATGCAAACGAGTTTGAAACCCACCGTAAAACACAGGGGAAGCTATGGAAGGGCTTTTTCAGCAGACGAGAGATGTCATCAAACCTGCTCAGGGGCAGGGGCATGGAGAGGGACAAGCTAAAGGCCCAGAAACCAGTCACAGAAGGAGGCAGATCCTAGAGAGAAATGACGGGGGCTCAAACCAGGAACAGGCAGGGGGGTGAGGAGTGGGTTTAGGGTACTAAGGAGGTGGCCCTCACCTGTGGGGGAAGAAAGTGGAGGGGGAGAAGCAGGGTCAGAGTCACGCCCTGCTCACCCCCCATGGCCTCCCTTGCTCCCTGAGCGCCCATCCAATGATGATGCGAGAATATCACTCTGCTCTGTGGTCCCCTTCCCAGTTCCTCCGGCAAAGAAAGGAGAAGGAGAACCAGAAACACGTGGCTGAAGTGTCCTGAGCTGGTGGAATGCCACAGAGAGGGGAAGCGCTGGGGGCCCGGCCCTCCCACCCTGCGCACACCAGCGGTCACAGCCACACGGCCGCGGCTGCCTGACCTGCCGGGGCCGCGGCAGGCTGGCAGGCAAGGCTGGCATCTGGAAGTTCTCTACCCAACCAGCACCTCCGCCCACTGCCACTGAGACAGGGCGGCAGCCTCTCCTCCGGCTGTTCCCTCCCCATCCAGGCGGCACGGGAGGAACCTGGCTATTTCAGTCCTCCCCGGAGCCCTTGCTGACTCTCCCCATCCCAAGCTTTCGTCCCCCAGCTCCCGGGCCCTTCAGTCCCATCTGGCCCTGTGTCTCCTGCACTCCACTCCCTCCTCCCCAGGCTCTGGCAGGGTTGAGTCCCTGTGGATCCCTCAGAGCTCCTTGTGAGGCTGTCGGGGGCGGTGGAGGGGCAGGGGGCGGGGACCAGCTCCCCATCTTCTCCACCTGCAACAGTGTACTCGCTGCCCCTGCTCATCCCTGAATATCCAGTCAGACCCCCACCCCCACCCCCTCGAGGTTCCTCTTGTCCTCAAAAAAGCTCACAGCCCTTTGCAGAAGTGCCACAGCCACACCACTGAAATATCAACTGCGTGCGAACCTCTGTAACCCCCTGCGCAAACCAGCCTTCTCCGTTAGCCTGGAAGTTTCTGAAGGGCAGAAACCTTATCACCTCCTTCTCAGAATCCCCCCACGATGCCAGCTCCCTGCTCCCATCTTCCGGGTGCCTCCTGGCAGGACCTCCCAAGAAGTTGCCTTTTCTGCCATTCCCCCACACTGATTGTCTGGTGCCAGGAGCAGCTGCACAAAGAAGCTATTTGGAGAAGAGGTATTCGGGGTTTATGGGGAATCTGAAGCAGTCCAGGCCTTGAAGGCTCTCGCGGGAGAAGTCACACCTCTCTAAGTGATAAGTGCTCAAGTAAAAGTGTATAAAAAGAGGTGCTGCTGCGGGGAGTGTAAATGTGGGACAACTTGGCAGAACCAATCACCAGTTTATAAACACGTCTATTCCTCCACCCCACCTGTTTATTCTGCTGTACACTCACACAAGAGGGAATACGAGGACAGTCCCTGCAGCCACTTCCAATGGGCAAAACCTGGAAACTACCAAAAAATCCATTAAGGGGACACAAACTAAATGAGCTGTGGGCGCAGACACCCGCGGGGTGCAGTTCCCAAAAATAATAAGCGCTCTGTGTGCTCATACGAAAGAAGCGCAAAAGATGTATAAGTACGTGAAAATAAGTCACAAAATGATGCGTGTAATAGGATGTAAAAGGCAGGAGGAGAAGGGGACGACAGAGAACGAGATGGCTGGATGGCATCACCGACTCGATGGACATGAGTTTGAGTAAACTCCGGGAGATGGTGATGGACAGGGAGGCCTGGCGTGATGCAGTCCATGGGGTCACAAAGAGTCAGACACGACTGAGCGACTAAACCGAACGGAATAGGATTTCATATATTACACACACAGAGCTAAATTACTTTTATAGCAATGATAGGGTTTGGGGGAGCGGCTCCTTCCCTTCTCACTCACTTGGGTGTGTGTGTACATCTATACACACAGGCACTTCTGAGATCCTTGAAATTTACTAATGTAACAGAACAACGACAACAAAAGAGTACAAAATAAGTGACGCTGGAGCCCGGACAAAGGACAGCCCAACGGGGCACAAACCACCACTTCCGCTCAGCCTCCAAGAAGGATCACTAAGTGCAGGAGCACACGCATCTCTCCTCTTGCTGGTCTCAAAGATGAGGCAGCAGCATGGTGGGTGCTGTAGGGTACCCTGGTCTGCTATGACCGCGTGGATGATCCTGGGAAGGTCACTGAGCTGCCCTGAAACAAGCTTGTCATCTGTCCTGGGCGTCAGATGGGTATAATCCATGGGCTTGAAAGCCCAGAGACCACCCCTGCCACCCACAGGCTGTGACCCTCGATATATTACTGACCTTCTCCAAATCTCCACTTCCTCTTTTGATTATTTTTGAAAAGGAAGGGAAGGGGAATAACATCCCCCACCCTCCCAGAATGCTGCAAGGACTAAGCGATACCATGTATCTGCCGTGTCTAATACAGTGTCTTGCCCATAATACATACTCAATAAATAGCAGCTGCTATTATAATTGCTAAATAAGGGCAATGTCCTTGGCCCTGTCTCCACAATGGGGGTATTGAGAAGATCTAATAAGACCCTGGGCAAGCGCTTGGGAAGTGGAGATGGGATACCATAGCAAGGGGTACTTACATAAGGCTTTCTCTCCCACCCTAACCCCAAGCCTCAGCTACCACACAGTGAAGATCCCTTTCGGGGTGGGAGAAGTGTGCGATGCTCTCTTTAGTCATCCTAGGAAGAAAATTCTAATCTGGTTATTTACTTGGGTCCCCACCTCAACCAGATACGAAACAGCAACTCAGAAGAGGAAAGACCAGATGCTAGAAGGAGATACTGACTTCTGCTAACAATGCCCCAACCCTCCAAATCCTTGCCACTGGGATACCAGGCTCCTCAGGACACTGTGCCAACTGACCCACACTTCTCAAGGTCACAAAACCCAGCCCAGCTCCTCAGCCTCTTCCAAACATCTCAGGACACCTCCCTCCCCGAATCTACTCCACAAACCATAGGATCCTTTCCCAGAAACTTCCACGAACACCTCCCACCCCAGGATCTTTCTGAAATGTTTCCTCTGGCTGTCTTCCTGCTCCTACAAAAAGGCTCCCCATGCCATGCCCCAGGTCCCCCGATTCCTCTTCACTGTCTCCATCCCACCGCCCCTCTCCACAGCTGGCCAAGTTTGACCCTCCCATACTCCAGTTCGGGGGTTCTCCATCTGACATCCCACACACCTCCCATCTCACGGCGGGGGCCCCCACGCCTCCATATCCCCAAAGAGTTTCGGCTCTCCGTTCTCTTCCAACACAGGCTCCTGGCTCACGTCCTGCCTCCATTCGTGCTTCCAACCCTGGGACCCCTACCCTGCACTCGGAAGCCAGGCCTGCCGGGGCTCCCCAAAGTTTCCTCCTCCTCAGAGAGGTCACACACCTTCACGCCCCCCCACCTCCCGCCCGGAGACCTTGCTCCGCATCCTTGGAGTCCTCAACACAGCCGTCATTCAGTCCCTCCAGTCCAAACGCTCCGAAACACCCACCCGTCCCGGGCTCCCGGACTTCCTCTCTCGACTCACACGGGCTCCCCGCCCCGGTCTCGCCCCCGGCTGATCCCAGGTCACCCCCGACGCCCCCTCTCACCCACCCGGGGTCCATCGGGCTCCACCTCCAAAGCGCACCTGGTCGGGGACGGAATGCGGAGTCCCTCGTGCGGCACCCTGGGAGCTTTTGGCTCACTCGTATACAAGACCCCTCCATCCTCTCCCAACGCCCTTCGCTGAGCTCTCCTGGGGTCCCCTCGGCCTCCCGAGGCCACTTTCTCAGGAACCTTTCCGCCAGCCGGTTCACTCCTACTCCCCCTTCAGCAGGCTCGAGTCGCCCGCGCCGCCTTCTCCCGGCGACCGCGCGGGCCCCCCTCCCGCCGCCGGCCGCCCGGGTGCCCTCCGGACGCCCCTCGGCCGGCCCCTCACTCCGGCTCCCGGCCGGTCGCCGTCCCCTCCCGCCCCCCCGGCCGTCCCGGCGGCCATTGCTCCAAGATGGCGGCGGCGGCGGCGGCGGGTGAGGCTGGGCCGGGCCGGGCGGGCGAGGGTCGGGGGTCCCGGGGGTGTGCTCACCTGCAGCTCGGCGCGCTCGGCCTCCCAGCGGGCTTTCTCCGCTTCGAAGCGCGCCCACTCGTGCTGGATAAAGTGTAGGATCCCGGGCAGGCTCAGGGGCTCCGGTCCCGCTGTGGGACCGGGGCTGCCTCCGCCGCCACCGCCTCCCTTGGCAGCCGGGCCGGGCCCGGGGGCGGGGACGGAGACCAGGGCCGCCCCCGTCGGGCCGGGGCCCGCGCCGGAGCCCAGCGGGCGGCAGGAGGAGGCGGCGGCGGCGACGGCGGCGGCCGCTCGCTCCTCCATCATGGAGGCCCCGGGGCCGGCCCGCGCGCCCGCTGTGCCTCGCGCGCCTGCGCGGCCGCGCCAGTCCTCGCGCGCGCGCTCGGTGGGGGCCGGGGGGGCGGGTGACGGGAACGAAGTCGGGCGCGCGCCTCGCCCACCCGGGTCGACCCCGAAGGCGCGCGCGTGGGAGGGGGCGCGGGGCGGAAAGGGGGCGCGCGCCCGGAGGAGGGCAAACGGGATCCAGGCCCCGCGCGAGGGTCGCCCCTGGGAAACGCGGTACTTGGGGAGGGACCGCTTTCTACCCCCCCTCCTCCCGTTTCACCCCAAAGAAAGACTCTAGCCCTCTCCAGACCTAAATAGCACTCTCCTCCACAATCACTGTCACTCTTTGAGGGAAAGAACTACCACCAGGGGTGGTTTCAGCAATGACCCCATCCTGATTTTTGGCCCAGGTCGGTTGTCATGGTAACTCCTCCCAGTCTGGAACACCCTTAGCCTCCCCTCCCTTCCACCTTTGTGGTTATGGAGCTCCAACTCTCTCCTGGCCCTGCACCAGGAAGAGGTTGCTAAGGTAACCCAAGTCCCTGGTGGTCCTTATGCCCCTACCCTCATCGGTTACTATGGCAACCTCACCTAGCACTCAGGTAGAAAGGACCCCAGCCCCAAGGACACTGCTGAGGGAAGCAGCTCTTTCCCAGCCCCTCCCCCCAGCCACACAGTTGGCATTACCATGGTAACCATCTCCCCCTTTCCCATCGTGGGAGGTCTGTGGACCAAACCAACCAGGTGTTTTTATTTAGAGGAGATGCTCTGCTGAGAAGTAGTTGCTATGGTTACAAGGCCTGGACCATCCCCAGAGAGGTGAGAAACAAGCAAAGCGAAGTCCTGGTTACTATGGTAATGGGGGCAGTCCCCCTTCCAGTGACCCTAAGACCCACCACGGTAAAGGACACTTTAAGATTGTCTCTCAGGATGGAGTGGGTCTAGGGAAGGGGTTGTCATGGTAACACCTTCTGTCACTCCGAGTCTGACCTTTCTGGACACATTTATGAAAGAAGGGGTGGTTATACGTTGCTATGACATCCTTCCCATCTCACTTTTGTAGGTGAGATGAAATTGTGTTCTGTTGTGTGAAATTGACTGATTTGGGGTCTCCTGGTTTCTCCTTCCCTCAGCGGTGCAGCTGAGCTGGGCTGGAACCGCCCCCCTGAAGCTCCCTCATCCTGCAACCTAAAAGGTAAGAAATCCCTCAGTGTTACCAGCACTCATGGGGAAACTGCCCTTGTCCCCAAAGGTTTCTCCACACGTAAGACGTTTTCTTTATCCATCACATTACCATTCTACAGATGCAGCCATTGAGACTCAGGCCAGGTGAAGCCTGGCCTGAAGTGAGTATCGATCCTCTTACACTGTTTCGTGGGCAATGGCAGGACAGTCTCAGCTTAACAATCCTCTCCTCACTGACCACTTTTTCTCGCTCACACCCGCTTTTGTTTTCCTGCTCTGTCTATAAGTTGTTTGCAGGGATTTTGTCTGTCTTACAGCCTCTGGAAGGACCTGCCCAACCACTGTCTGGTTCATCCTGGGTCTCCAGAACACAGAGGACACTCAATAAATACCTGTTTGTTGAGTAACGAGTTAAATTAATTAACAGGTCATATTCAGCTTTGAAAGCACCTGTTAGGTGAGGACTGGGGAAAGAGGGTTGTCTCACTGAAGATGGGCTGAGAGTCAGACTGTCTTTGTGGACCCAAAAGAGACAGCCAAGTTTATTGGCTAAAATCAGAACTCTGAACCCAGCTTCCCCATCCAGTCCTGGGTTGGCCACTTCCCCTCTGTGTGACCTGCAGCAAGTGACTTCACTTTTCTGTGCCTCAGTTTCCTCATCTTTTAATGTGATCAAATGTGAAGATTAAACGAGTTTATACTGGTAAAATGCTTAGAATACAGTCTGGCACAGCATGAGTGGCTAGAATTGCTGATATTATTATGATCCTGTTATGATCTTTCAGAAGCCTCGTTTCACCCACTTGGCCCCAGTGTTTTTGAGTCTTTACAGTTGGGGAAGCCAAGACCGAACTTGTCACGGTACTAGATGAGTCCTCTCTCTCTCTTCGCTGGTCCCATCATCTCCTCGTTTGGCTCTCACACCCACTGGTCTCTGAGAAACCAGCTCCCGTCCTGTGTTCTATTGGGCACCTCCTGGCCCAGAGTCAGCCAGACAGTGCCTAGTGAAAGTCAGGGCTGGGGGATGGAGACCTGGATTCTGCTCCCTCTGACCTTCCTCTCTCTGGGGCTCAGGTTCCACATTTGAATAACAGGAATCAGTCATTCTTTCCACGCAAATTTATTGAGCACCTGGAGTGGGCAGGGTACTGAGCCATGTTCCAGGTATACAACATGAAACAAAACAGACAAAACAAGACACAAGATAAGTCACATCTACATGAGAACTATTAGGAGAGGAAAAAAGACATAGGAAGTATGAGGGTGATAGGGTGAGGCGTTTTAAGTAGGGTTGCCAAAGGAAGGGGCCAAGATCTGATGGCTGGCGAGGCGGGGGTGGGGGGCATGCAGCTGCTGCTGGGCTGGGAGAGCGTC
The DNA here is from genome assembly GCF_029378745.1 of Bos indicus. Classification (NCBI taxonomy): domain Eukaryota; kingdom Metazoa; phylum Chordata; class Mammalia; order Artiodactyla; family Bovidae; genus Bos; species Bos indicus. Next base: position 54,394,893 of record NC_091777.1, read on the forward strand.
CAGGCAGATGGAACAAGTGAGTGCTGCAGCTGAGGTCTCCTGGGTGTATTTGGAGAATGGTGGTCCACGTGACTGCAGCTGAGTGGGAGAGGGCAGGGGTCACGTGGGGCTCTGTGGGTCCCCGTGAAGACTCTGGCCCTCCATTTGAGTCAGTCTCCAGCCACAGAAGGTTTGAGAGCAGACGCGGGCAGGACAGGATCTAAGTCAAAGTGGAACAGGATCCCTCTGGGCTCCGAGTGGGACCCAGACCATAGAGGACAAGGGTGAAGCAGCAGGATGGTCTCTATTTTTTTTGTAAGTGAAGCCAAGCAGTCCTCAATCTTTAATTTTTACTTTTTGGCTACACAGCGGCATGTGCAATTCTCAGTTCCCTGACCAGAGATTGAACCCGCATTGGAAGCGCAGAGTCTTAACCACTGGACCACCAGGGAAGTCCCAGGATGGTCTCTTTAGAATTGTTAGACGATTCTGAAACCACCTAAGGGTCTGTTCTGTGCTTCTGTGTACCTGAGCGCTAAAATTCTCAGGTTTTTAAGACCCCAAACATTCTGTGGTTTCAAAGTCTCCTCCCCCTACTGTAATGTGCGTTGTCCGAGCTCAGGAGTCTCGTCTGTCTCTTATGTTATGTGTCCACGGCTGGGTCCCCACTGCCTAGGACAGTGCCCTCTGTGTTGTAGAGTTCCACAAATAGATGCTGAAGGGTGAAAGGAAGGAGGGGTCCATGGAAGGTCCAGAAGTCAATTCCAAGGTCCTAAAGAATAACAAGTCACTCTGAAAGTGCAACGCAGATTCTTAAGCGCCATCTGAATTGGATCAGAGAAGGACAAGCAGGCCTGGATGGCTGAAGGGGATGGGAGGGTGTTCCTGGTGGGTGAAAGAGAAGAGACAGGGAGACCAGGGCAGGGCCCCAGGTACATAGCCCCCGTGCAGCCCTGGGGACCTGAGTGGGCTACACAGACACACAGAAACCATGTCCCAGGTCATCATCTTTTCTCCAAGTACATTTTCAGTGTCCAGCTGCATGCAAGGAACACAGCGGTGATCAAGACAGCCCTGGCTCTGTCCTCTTGGGGCTCACAGTCTAGTGGGGGCAGACAGACCCATTCCCAGACAGTGGCAAACCAGAATGGGCAGCCCAAGGGCTCTAGGAGCCTAGAGGGAATTTCTCACTCAGCTGGTGGTTCAGGGAGGGCTTCCTGGAGGAGGGGGGCATCTGAGCTGAAGCCTGAACATAAGCAGGAGTTCTCCAGAGGAAGAGAGGCATGGGGAGAAGGTGTTCAAGAGAGACTCTTCCAGGCAGGAGGAACAGGATATGGAAAGGCTTAGAAATAAGACTGTTTGGGAATTCCCTGGTGGTCTAGTGGTTAGGGCTCTGAGCTTTCACAGCTGTGGGCCTGGGTTCAATCCCTGGTCAGGGAGCTAAGCTCCCACAAGCAGTGCAGTATGGCCAGAAAAAATTTAAAAATCGTGTGTGGTGGGGGTGAATAAGATCTGTTTGAAGCAAAGCCCAAGATGGCTTAGGCTCAGAATTCGAGGAAGTGTGGCAGGAGACAGGGCTGGGCAGGCAGGTCACACCTTGTGGGACATTGTAAGAAACTTAGACTTTCTCCCCAGAGCACTAGGGAGCCATGGCAGATTCTGAGCAAGAGAAGGTGTGCTTTCTGCAGACCCCTGTGGCTACCATGAGGAAGGGGCTTGGTCAGGAGACCAGGAGGAGGCTGAGTGGGGATCTGGGTGAACCTGGATTGAAGCAGGAGCTGGGGGAATGAAGAGGAGGGGTCAGAAGTACTCAGGAGGGAGGAAGATTAGCTGGGTCTCTAATGTCTCCCTTTCTGGGACGGATTGAACCTAAGATGATCCTTCGTGAGGAAACTGTTTCTTGAGTATCTGCTCAAAATGGGGCGAGTTAGTTATTCCTTCTATGCTGGAAACCCGCGCAAGCGTCAAGTTGTGATGAGGAAGGGAGACAGCGCCACCTGGGGGTTGCCTAGAAATGTGACCAGTGAACAGACCGTAGAGGGTGCTCTATGGAGTACAGCCTTTCCTTTGATGCAGCCCACTCTACTTTTTTGGGGGTGGGGAGAGCAGCTTCCCAGGTGGCTCTAGTGATAAAGAACCTGCCTACCAATGCAGGAGACCTAAGAGATGCAGGTTCAATCCCTGGGTCGGGAAGTTTCCCTGGAGAAGCAAATGGCAAACCACTCCAGTATTCTTGCCTGGAGAATCCCAAGGACAGAGGAGTGTGGTAGGCTACAGTCCATAGGGTCACAAAGAGTTGGACACGAGTAAAGCGATTTAGCATGCACATACTCTACTTTTTAAAAAATTATTTTTTAATTGTAACAAAAGACACATAGCAAGATTTGTCATCTTAACTGTTTTCAAGTGTAGAGTTTAGTAGAGTTATGTATATTCATACTATTGGGGAAGCAATCTCCAGAACTTTTTTGTCTTGCAAAACTGGAATTCCATTCCCATTAACTAACAATTCCCTTTCTCCTTCCCCCATGGTCCCTGGCAACCACCATCTACTTCCTGTTTCTTTGAGTTTGACCCATTCCATTAAAAAAGAAAATTAATTAGTGGCCAACGTTACAAATTGGAATTTCTGACTTAAAACTTCTAGCTTTTCTTGCAAAACCATCTGGCTGATCATCAGGAAAGAGATGGCCAGATGGCACAGGATTTGAGGAAGTGAGGAGGAGACAGTAGGGGAGAGGGGCTGGATGGCCACAGCTCTGACCCCAGGGCCACAGTGTGGGAGGGGAAGGAAGGAAAGACCTGGGGTAAGAGCAGGCAATGAAGGGGTCTGGGCATTTGTAACTGAACCCGAAACTGAAGAAGTTGACAATGAATAAAATGGTGGGATTGAACAAGGAAGACGGGAAGGTGGTTCATTTGATAAAAACTTCTGAGCATCTAGTGTGTCCCTGGCTCTGGGCTGGGTGGCTGTGGGGACCCAACAGTGACAAAGACAGGCTCTGGACCCCCCTCACACAGCTTTGTCCCTACCCGTAATGAATTAGAGTGGTAAGCTAGAGTCAGAGAACCTGGGGGAGGCTAAAGGAGACCAGAGAGGGGGCTGAAGGATCCCAGACTCAGCCTGGGATCAGGGAGGGCTTCCTGTAGGAGGAAAAGTCAGAACTGAAAAATAAAGAAAGGGCTGGGAGAGGAAGACAGGGCTGAGGATGGGTGGGGGAGTTTCTGACACCAGTTCCAGTCTCCCCTTTTATCACCCCACCCCCACCCCAGGATACCCCGGAAGCTCGGCTAGGGCCTGACTTCAGCCCCATGCGGCTCACCCGCTGCCAGGCTGCCCTGGCAGCCGCCATCACCCTCAACCTTCTGGTCCTGTTCTACGTCTCATGGCTGCATCACCAGCCCAGGAGCTCCCGGACCAGGGGTTCTCGCCGTGGATCCACCTCTGGCCCCCGTGTCACCATCTTGGTGCGAGAGTTCGAGGCCTTTGACAACGCGGTACCCGAGCTGGTGGACTCTTTCCTGCAGCAAGAGCCCACCCAGCCGGTGGTGGTGGTGGCCGACACGCTCCCTTACCCGCCCCTGGCCCTGCCCCGCATTCCCAACGTTCGCCTGGCGCTGCTCCAGCCCGCCCTGGACCGACCCGCCTCAGCCTCGCGCCCGGAGACGTACGTGGCCACCGAGTACGTGGCCCTGGTGCCCGACGGGGCAAGGGCCGAGGCACCAGGCCAGCTGGAGCGCATGGTCGAGGTGCTCCGAGCGGGCGGCGCACGCCTGGTGGCCGCTCCCATCGCTTCGGCCAACCCAGCCCGGTGCCTGGCCCTGAACGTCAGCCTGCGGGAGTGGACCGCCCGCTACGGCCCAGCACCCTCCGCACCGCGCTGCGACGCCCTGGACGGGGACGCCGTGGTGCTCCTGCGCGCCCGCGACCTCTTCAATCTCTCGGCACCCCTGGCCCGGCCCGTGGGCACCGGCCTCTTCCTGCAGACCGCCCTCCGCGGCTGGACGGTGCAAATGCTGGACCTGCCCTTCGGCGTGGCGCGCCAGCCTCCACTGGCCACGGCCCATGCGCGCTGGAAGGCGGAGCGTGAGGGGCGCGCACGGCGGGCGGCGCTGCTGCGAGCGCTGGGCGTCCGCCTGGTAAGCTGGGAGGGCGGGCGGCTCGAGTGGTTCGGCTGCAACAAAGAGACCCCGCGCTGCTTCGGGACGGTGGTGGGCGACACGCCGGCCTACCTGTATGAGGAGCGCTGGACGCCCCCATGCTGCCTGCGCGCACTGCGCGAGACGGCCCGCTACGTGGTGGGCGTGCTGGAGGCGGCTGGCGTGCGCTACTGGCTGGAAGGCGGCTCGCTGCTGGGGGCGGCCCGCCACGGGGACATCATCCCATGGGACTACGATGTGGACCTGGGCATCTACCTGGAGGACGTGGGCAACTGCGAGCAGCTTCGGGGCGCCGAGGCAGGCTCGGTGGTGGACGAGCGCGGCTTCGTGTGGGAGAAGGCGGTGGAGGGCGACTTCTTCCGCGTGCAGTACAGCGAGAGCAACCACCTGCACGTGGACCTGTGGCCCTTCTACCCCCGGAACGGGGTCATGACCAAGGACACGTGGCTGGACCACCGGCAGGATGTCGAGTTCCCCGAACACTTCCTGCAACCTCTCGTGCCCCTGCCCTTTGCAGGCTTCGTGGCGCAGGCGCCTAACAACTACCGCCGCTTCCTGGAACTCAAGTTCGGCCCCGGGGTCATCGAGAACCCCGAATATCCCAACCCGGCGCTCCTGAGTTTGGGGGGAAGCAGTTGAAGCTGCCGTGCCTGCTCCCGGCGTCCAGAGAACATTCAGGCACAGGGCGCTGTCCTCTGCTTGGTGCAGCTGGCGTTTGGTGGGCGGGCCAGGGATGCGAAACCGCCAAGCCCCGGATGGCAAGGATGCACCCTACCCAAGAGTTCCAGAACCAGGGCTCTGGGGCTGGGACAGTTTTTGAAAGAGAAGGAGAATATGAGTGTAGGTTCTGGGGTCAGACTGTCTTGTTGCAATTTTTCTGTGCCTCGGGTTTCCTTCGTTTTTGCGCGCGAACCCTCGGAGTCTAGCGCAGAGCCCAGGACGCTTGGCTGTTGAGTTGCTTTCGCCACTAGAGGGCGACCTTGTCCTACCTTGGTGCCAAGGCAAGCATAAGCCCAGGACCTGGGTTCACTGGCTTTAAAGTCTTTTGAGACTTTGGTCTTCGCTCTGGTCTCTTGAGCCTGGCTGGACAGGATAACAATCCGCACACCACCACCACCACCCCTTTTTTTTTTTTTTTTCAGAAAATGACCTCCTTCCCTCTTGGGCGAGCCCTGGGGGGGTGCATGCTGCTATTCACCCCATCTTGCAGAGAAGGAAGCAGGCTCAGAGCTCAGAGATGCAGATATGGTTCTGGATCCCAACCCCAGGCCACTAAACTGGGTTACCTCATTATTTTAGCTCTCTGCACCTGTTCGCCCACTCGCAAGGCAGGATGAACAGTCCTCATAGCTCACATTTACTGAGCACTTACTGTATATCAGGCTTCGTTCTCAACATTTCACACGGAGTAACTGACTTATCCCTCACCTCTACCGTCTGAGGTGAGAGCTGCTATTATTTTAATTTTACAGAGGAGAAAACTGATAGTCTCTTGTCCAAGGCCGGACAGCTTGGGAAGTGTCAGAGTGGGGAACTCGAACCCAGGCTGTCAGTCTGGAGACTTCACTGCCGTTGCCCACATCGTCTTTGCAGATGTGGTACCCCAAGGTGGGGGCTTGGGAAGCCAAACCACTTAGCAGGTGACGCGGTGGCAGCCTTCCTCTGGTGATCGGGCACCTCAGAGGAAATCCTGCTTGGACATGTACCTCCAATATGCGTGTTTATTGCTAAATTATATCCAGGCACTACTGGCATTCTGTATATTAGTAATACAGCTCAACTTATTCCATTTTAAAATTAAAAAATAGAGAGGGCTTTGTTGATCAGCCTTATCCCAGTGACATGTCCTGCACACCCCTTGGGTATGTGCACTTGGCTTTGAGAGCACAGGCTCTGAAAAGGGAGAGGCCTGGGTTCAAATCCAAGGACTGCTGTGTCCTCCCATTATGAACTTGGGCCATGAGGGACTCTGCTTCCCTGCACCTCAGTATGCACCTGAGAAGTAGGTAACGGTGATCCTTGACCTGCAGGAGTAAAGGGGTTGTGAGTCAGGACCAAGTGTGGCTCTTGTCTTTCTTTGTGACCGTAGGCAAGTCACTGCTTCTCTGAACCAGTGGAGGGATTGGTGATCTTGCAGAAGTGTGAAGCCCTTGGAGGAGAAGGCTTCACCAGCAAGAGAAGCTAAATGCCACTTCGGCCCAATCTCCAGAGGCTCAGACATCCCAAGCCTGACCTCTTATAATGCAGCCTCTGTTTCTAACCACTGAACCTGCCAACTGCTGGCAGTCTGTTGGGTTCCCAGGGAACATTCTGGAAACTTACGGGGATGATTCAGGTTATCGATGTGGTTGGACAGTGTTCTTGGCTCTCTGCACAGTCCAGGGAAATGTCTTATACGCAGGGCACCTGCACACAACGAAGCAGGGACCCTTGTCACATAGTGTTTCAAAATGTCCCATCAGGCATTCACGAAGGACTGGTGATATTCAAAATATTTTGCAACTGGTATGGTAATATAAATGTATAAATCAATATATATATCACATTTTTAAAATATTTTTTAATTCTCAAAATGATCAAAATTATCTATATATCCATACTTCTTATTGCCAAGAACCTAACTTGAAGCTCAAATCACTTAAATTATGGTAATGGTTTTGTTTCATTTAGAAATTGTTGGTGTGACTTCTTGATTGACACAGCTGTATATGCATATATACATGAAATATATGTACATATATATATTTAAAACAACCTTTTCTTAGCTGTGGTTTGAGAAAGGAACCACATCATATGCTTCTAGCAACTTTCCATTAAATGAGAATCATTAGAAACTTGAGATTTCAGTAGATAAAGAATTTCTCTTAGACTCAAACTTAGTGTGTTGGTGGTTTTTTTTTTTCGAACTCTCTGCAGTTCCTGAACTTATAGCAATTACGTTTGAGACTTTTCTAGCCCTTAAAATATTGTGTAATCACTTTGCTCAATATCTTTATATTCAACTAAGTAATGGGATGACAGAAAACCTATCAAAACAACTAACTTGAACTAGTAAGTTTGTTGCAATTTGTCTTTTTGAATTTTACTGCTTTCTCAATTACTCTTATACTGTTCACCAGCCAGAACGGAAGCTTTTTCAATATTTTAACAACCAGCCCATCCACATTAGCACAAATGAATGAAATTTCAGCCCTACTTGGAAAACCCTGGTTAAGAATTATCCAAGTCCAGAACTAGACTCTCCTTGGGCAAACACAAAGTCCTTATTGGATGGTTTTCACTAGTTCTGAATTTTCCAGGAAGTGCAACTACCATGAAAGATGAGGGAAGTATCAGGTTTTGTTCAAAGCTTGGCCAGGGATTGTCAACAATATCAAAAAATCATGTTCCACCTGGTTCTCAGTAACTTGATACTTATGTTGCGTGTTTATAGCAGACTAGGGAGCTGCCTACTTTACAGGTGTAAATGTTTGGTTTTTCTCAGCTTCTGGGGAGATGGCCCCACATATCTGCATATTGAAATACATATTATAAATTTTTATCGTTTTTTTAAAGTTTTTATTTATTTGCTATTTTGGCTGCACTGGGTCTTCCTTGCGGTACACAGGTTTCTCTTATTGTGGAGCATGGGCTCAAGAGCTCTCGGGCTTAGTAATTGCGGGCTGGCCCAGTGTTCTTGCCTGGAGAATCCCAGGGACAGGGGAGCCTGGTGGGCTGTCGTCTCTGGGGTTGCACAGAGTCGAACACAACTGAAGCGACTTAGCAGCAGCAGCAGCAGCAGCTAGAGTTAGGCACTTAGTCGTGTCAGACTCTTCGCAACCCCTGGCAGGACTGTAGCCTACCAGGCTTCTCTGTCCATGGAATTCTCCAGGCAAGAAACCAAGGTAAACCATTCCCTTCTCCAGGGGATCTTCCTCACCCAGGGATCAAACCTGTGTCTCCTGCATGGCAAGCAGATTCTTTACCATCTGAGGCACCACGAAGGGAGGGTGGCCTACCACAATGTGGGATCTTAGTTCCGCAATCAGGGATCAAATCCATATCCCCTGCGTCGGAAGGTGGATTCTTAACCACTGGACCACCAGCAAAGTCCCAAATTCCTATTCTTTTATTTCTCCTTTTTCTTACAGTTTGGGCAATATGGGATTATTTTGTGTGTGTGAAAGGATTTGCTTTTTAAATTTTTATTTCTGATCCAAATATAGTTGATTTACAATGTTATGTTAATCACTGCTGTGCAGCAAAGTGATTCAGTTGTACACACACACACACACTCCTTTCTGTTATGGCTTATTGTAGGATACTGAATCTAGTTCTCTGTGTTGCATAGCAGGACCTTGCTGCTTTTTGGAATCATTTTAATATCAGGTGTGAGTGGGTTATATTACCTATGAACCTCATTTCAGGAGAACTGAGAGGACTTTCCCAGAGCTGACATGGAAGTCAGCACAAGCACTGGTGTGGCCCTGCCTGTGGTTTAAACACAAAAGCATTAACTTATGGGTTATTAATTCATTGGTAAATGGTCTCTGCCAAGAGTCCCTCTTGTTTAATTTAATTTTTGTGTCCCTGTGCAGCATGGGGGATCTTATTTCCCAGACCAGGGATGGAACACATGCCTCCTTCCGTGGAAGTGCAGAGCCCCGACCGCTGGACCACCAAGAGTACCCTATTACCCTGGCTCTCTCTGGGGACCCCGCCCTAGATCTCCCCCTGACCCAGCAGCCCAGGGTTAACACTAGGCACAGTGGGAGGAAATGTCTCAGTGGCTGTCAGATGGGCCAATGCATTTACTAAGTAGCGTCTCTTGTGTATCACCACTGGACATTACAGAGTATTTGGTCTGAAAAGCGAATGGCACACAAAGACATGTTTACAAGTGCACTTTTATGCCCGGCAACTCCCAACTGGAAACGATGCAATGTCCTTGAACACATGAAACAAGCTGTATACATCCAGACAATGGAATACTTCTCAGTAATTAAGGTGGACAGGGGGAGGGATGAACTCCTGATACATGTGAAGACATGACTGAATTTCTAAAGCATTATGCTGAGTCAAAGGAACTGATGCAGAAAGCTCCATACTGTATGATTCTGCTACTGTGAAATTCTAAGAGACAAAAGGAAATCCTTCAGAATCAAAAGCAGATTAGTGGTGGCTGGACCCAGGGCGAAGGAAGGAAATAACTGCAAAGGAGCATGAGGAAATCTGGGGAGGCAGTGGGAATACTGTGTTTTGTGGTGGTGGTTTTTCACGAGTGTAAGTATCTGTCAAAACTCATCCTTCAACTCCCCCGGTGGTCCTGAGGTTAGGACTCTGAGCTTCCACTGCATGGAGCGTGGGTTCGATCCTTGGTCAGGGAACTAAGATCCCACAGTTCTCGAGGCAAAAAACAAACCTCCTCCCACTTTGTGCTTTGACTGATGTAGTTTATTGTATGTAAGTTATACTCAATAATGTTGACCCTCCAGAATGCAGAATTTGGCCACTACATATTCTTTATATGTACATGTATTTTCTACATAGATTGTATACGCAATTTATTACATATGTAGGTGTTTATCTCTTTAAACAGCCATCCCTCATCACCCAAATCTAATCCATTCCCCCAAAAGCACAAAATAGAAAATTGGAGAATAAATAACTGTTTCAATTGAGGAAAATAAGACACCTCTTTCTCCACCCAAAAGCCCCAAATGATTTCCCTAAATATCATTCAACACTCTTATCAAACACTTCTATAACTACCCACTAAGGATTTTGGCATAATAGAAAACATTGAAAACAATTTTTCAACTCAGTGGACTCATTAGTGGCTATGTTCGTGCACAATACACAGTTTTGCACAGAATCAGATATGAATCTTTTTTCTGGGTCACACAGCAATGATCAGGAGATGTAACTAAATAACTCTCCGGAAAGGTCAAAGCTACAAGATAACATTTATGATTGGATCCATGTTGGTGGTGCCTCCAGGCACCTGCAGAAGTCTACAACCCAGGGAAGGGGAGAGTCTATCAGTCAGGAGTAATATGCTTCAACAATCCACAAGACAGGATCCTGTTAGAACAGATGAGCCTTGATTGCTATCTTCCGCATCAGGGATGCAAACAGGACTGCCAACAGTTACACAGCAAGTTTTTGATTCAAACAGCAAATTGGGATTTTTAAAAAAAAAGAGCAAGCCATTATTTTAGGGTAATGAGACTTAAGATATCAAGAGGTAGGGACTTCCCTGGCAGTCCAGTGGTTAAGACTTTGCCTTCCAATGCAGGGGATGTGGGTTCCATCCCTGCTTGGGGAGATAAGATCCCACATGCCTCGGGGGCCAAAAAACCAAAACAGAGGCAGTGTTGTGACAAATTCAGCAAAGACTTAAAAAAAAAAAAAGATACCAAGAGGAAACTGCATTACTATGGAGATGGTTACAGTGGGAAAGGAATTTACCACTGGTGGTGCAAAACTTTTAACTAAAAGATAAAATACCTAGGAGAGATAATACCCACGTATTGTGTACCAGTTAATGTTTTCTCAACTGTTTACATCTGTGTAACCATCAGTCATATCAAGATACACATTTCCCATCATAGAAAGTTGCCCTCAACTTTCCTGGTGGTCCAGTGATTAAGACTCTGAGCTTCCAAGGCAGGGGGCACAATTTCAACTCCTGGTTGGGAACTAAGATGGCACATGCCCTACAGCTTGTTTTAAAGTTCCTTTCTGCCCTCTCCAAATTGACAGATCTTCGTGTGCAAGTCACTCAGTCACGTCCTACTCTTTGGTCATGCCCTACTCTTTGTGGATCGCAGTCCATGCAATTCTCCAGGCCAGAATACTGGAGTGCGTAGCGTTTACCTTTTCCGGGGGATCTTCCCAACCCAGGGATCAAACCCAGGCCTCCAGCATTGCAGGCAGATTCTTTACCAGTTGAGCCTCAAAGGAAGCCCAAGAATACTGGAGTGGGTAGCCTATCCCTTCTACAGTGGATCTTCCTGACCCAGGAATCAGTCACCACTGTTCTGAGTTCTCTCATTATAGACCAGTTAGTTTAGCTTGCTCTAGACTTTCATATGGGACTTCTCAGGTGGCATTAGTGGCAAAGAACCCACTTCAGGTTCGATCTCAAGAAAATCCCTGGAGGAGGGCATGGCAATCCACTCCAGTATTCTTGCCTGGAGAATCCTATGGACAGAAATGCCTGGTGGGCTATAGTCCATAGGGTCGCACAGAGTTGGGCATGATTGAAGCAACTTAGCATGTAGACCTTCATATAAATGGAATTATAAAGCACTTACTATTTCCGGTTCCATTCAAAGTGTTATCTGTGAGATGCATCGCATTGAGTGTATCTATCTATCTATATATTTTTGCCCAGCAGCCTTTCATCAAATGATGCTTGTACCCAGTAATCCAGTTGATGTTTCTAAGTTTTGGCAATTACAGAGAGCAACTCTAAACATCTGTGTACCAGTTTTTGAGTGAATAGGAACTTTCCTTTCTCTTGGGTACATTCCCAGGACTGAGACTCACAAGCTCCCTGGTTAAGTAGATATTTTAATATATGCTTTGACATTAAAACACCCCATTTTCATAATCACCCAGTGATTTTCCAAAATGACTAGACCATTTTGCATTCCCACCAGCAACAACATGGGCTCTATCCACTTCCACACCCCATCAGCACGTGGTATTGCTTTTGATCGCTGCCCTGCCAAGTGAAGCAGTATCTCATGGTGGTTTCCAATGGTGTTTTTCGATAAGCAGATATTTCATTTCAATGAAGTCCTATTTGTATTTTCTGTTGTTTTCTGCATAGCTAGCATTTTTAGTCAAATTCTTACAAACACCTGATGAGATAGACTACAAACTGACAGTTTTATTGTTATAAACATCCTCAGAGTAACAACGTGTTATGAGTCTCCCTTCAGTGTTCCCAAGGAGTGTTTCGTATTGTGGAGGGGACAGAGGGCCCGGGGACAGGGTGGGATGTACCGTGGAGAGTCACAGAACACACACACACACACACACACGCACACACACACACAGCCACAGCCACTAAAATAACCAGAAAAGGAGCCAGCAACCTGTCAGAACATCCTTGCTCTCAGAGAGCAGAATTTCCCATGATTCCCTATGCCCTGAGACAGGAAGGCCAGGCAGGCTGCCAGGATGGGGTGTGGAGGCCATGCTACTTCTCCGTCTTATATGGTTTCCTAGCCTTGGGTGGGGGCCAGGAGTTGAGGACTGGGCAGATTTGGAAACAGTCACACACACACACACACACACACACACACACACACTCATTCACACACAAGCAACATACACCCCAGCAGCGAGGCCTCCCGGATCTGACGACAGGGAGGGAAGCTGAGGCCCATGGCTCCCGAGTGTGTGGCCAGGGCCCTCCAAGAGGCCTTGTTTGTCCGTTCATCCATCCCCCATGATTCCAATGTCCAGAGCACCCCCATGGGGCAGGGAACGTCTCTGCAGGGATTCACATGACTGATTCCTTCTCACAGGTGTCAGCATCCCCAGCAGGTCCCGGGCAGCCTTTGAGGAGAGGGTTCCCCTCCTCGCCGGGGACCGGCAGCGCGGCCAGGGGCATCTCACTCTTCACCTGGATCAGCTCCGGCACGGAGTTGCAGTTCTCTGTGCGATCCAGGTAACTCTGGAGGAGTCCCGCCCCAAAGGCATCACCTTCCACGTTGAGGACGGTACAGGACCGGTCCCTGAAGGGGGAACAGTGACAGGGAAGTAAGTGGGAGGGGAGAGGTCAGGCCCCAGCCCCACCCCTCTCCCCCGAAATCTTCATAATCCCAAGTGCCCCGTCATGCAGTTCTCTGCTTTAGAACCTCAAAGATCTCCTCCATTCTCCCTGGATCCCCAGCGATCCTCCTTCCAGTAAAATACAAGATTCGTTCCTTCTGGAACCTCAAAAAGTCACCCCTCCCTTTCCTGGGGGCCCCAGAAGAGCCCTCAATGCCTCTTTCTCCTCCTGAAATACTACATTCTCCCTCAGGCCCCCTGAACTCCCTAGAACCCTAAGGATCTTCTTCCTTCCTCTTCTTAATACATTTTGTGTGGGTGTGTATGCTATTAAAAAAAATTGAGATCTAATTCAGATATCATAAAATTCACCCTTTAAAAGCATACAACTCAGTGGGTTTTAGTTTTTTTTCAGAGTTAGGCAATCACTACTATTTAATTCCAGATTATTTTCATCACGGCAGAAAGAAACCCTTGTATCCATTAAGCAATTTTTTCCCATTTCCTCCCACACCGCAGCCCTAGGCAACCGCTAATCTACTTTGTCTATACATCTGCTTCTTCTGAACAGTTCATATAAATGGAATCATATACAATGTGGTCCTTTGTGTCTGGTTTCTTTCACTTAGCATAATATTTTCAAGGGTCATATGTATGTTTTTATCACTGCTTCATTCCATTGTATTGCTGGGTAATATTCCATTGTATGGACATATGACACTTTGCTTATCCATTTATCAACTGATCAGTATTCGGTTTGTTTCCACCTGTTTGCTATTATGAATGGTGCTGCCATGAACAATCATGTACAAGTTTTTGTGGCCATGTTTTCAATTCTCTAGGGTTTAAACATAGGGGTGGTATTGCTAAGATACATGGTAACTCTCTAAGTTTTGAAACTAAACTGTCTTCTAATCTCTTAGGTTCTTAATACTTCATCATGATAGCTAACAATGATGTAGCACTTACTCTTCTAAGAAAGCTGTTTGTATTAAGTTATCTAATCCTTCAGGAGAAACTATTCTCATTTTACAGATGGAGAAACTGAGACACAAGGAGATTAAGTTTTTATGTGTGATAAAGTTTTTATGTGTAATAAAGTTTTTATGTGTAATATTATGTATAATAATCTTACACATCTTATGTCCAAGGTCATAATAGCCAGCAACAGCTGATCTGGGAGCCTGATTGAAGAGTCTACTCTATTAACTACCAGGGCATGCTACTTTTTTGGGGTTCCTGTTGGAACCCCAAAGATCCCTTCCTTCCCTCTGATTGGAATACTCTAGATCCCTTCCCCTTTCTTCTAGAATTCCTTCCTTCCTCTCCTCTTCTGCTCAGAGGCTATCAATGACCCTCTTGCTCATTCCCTTCCCCAGGAGTACGCCTGGGCAAACCCTGAAATCCCAAACCCACACTCACACTAGCCAGTCCACGGCCAAGATCAAGGAGATGTCGTGAACCGGCAGGTTGACCGCCTCGAGGATGATGGCCAGAGTGAGCACCCCTCCAGATGGGATGCCCGCCGCACCCACACTGGATGCTGTGGCCGTGACCCTAGGGGAGGAGAAGGGAGGTCACAAGAAGGTCCCTGGGTAGTGGGAGGAGCTGCGGGGGGGCGGCTGCTCTGCCCAGGTTTTCTCTGTTGTCAAGGGAGGAGTCAGGTGGGTCGGGGGTCCCTGCCGCAGCCACCCCACACTCACAGGATGGTGATAATCTTCACGAAGTCCAAGGACCGGTGGTTGAGCTGTGCAATGAACACTGCAGCCACACACTGGAAGAGGGCGGCACCGTCCATGTTGACCGTGGCACCGATGGGCAGAATGAAGCGGCTGATGTGTCTGGCCACTCCATTCTTCTCCTCCACACACTTCATCATCAGCGGCAGCGTGGCGGAGCTGCGAGGACCACAGATCAGAGTCATTGCTCGCTCCCTAGGCTGGGCCACTTGGGCCCCGCCCACCGCCCAAGCCACGCCCCTGACCAGCCCCTGGGTCAGGCCCCGCCCACAGCGCCTGCCGCCCCCTGCTTCCCACACCCCCAGACCTCCCAGCCCTCCATGCCCTTCTCTTCCCAGAGATAGAAGGCACTAGGGATCCCATAGAATGAAAGCACTCCAAAATAGAGTCCAGGACCCCCAGGGAGAGTACCGACCACTACTCGCCAAATACACATAAAGACTCATACCTAAATTCTGAGTGCTCGCTGACTCACACCCCTTCCCTCTACCTATAACAGACCTCGACTAGGCTGCTGTAGGGAGGTTTGGGTTTCTAGGGGACAGGGCCAGCAGATGGACAAACTACCCAGGAGGGGTGGAAGGAGATTTTGAGAGGTTGGATCCAGGGTCCTAGAGTCCCTCAAGGGCAGGCCTGGGGGCGGGGAGGGCTTCTCAGAAAGGGAGGAATAAATCTCCAAGACAGCAGTTTCTTAAGAAGAGGGGTTTTCCAGGACCTTATGAGAAACATACTGAAGCATTATGGCCTCTGAGCCAGATCCCATGTCCCACAAACAAAATTCTAGGGCTCTTTAGACATCAGATGCCCACTCCAGATCCCCTACTCTTAAAAACCCTGTCCTGGTCCGCTCCAAGGTCATACCTGGAGGAGGTCCCAAAGGCGGTGGCCAGCGGCGTCATGATGCCCCACAGGAAGCGGTAGGGGTTCTTACGGGCGAAGAGAAAGTAGATGAGGGGCAGTGTCAGGAGCCCATGGATGGCATGGCCGAGCAGGCAGCACAGGATGTATTTGCCGAGACTAGCAAAGAGCAGCCCCACGTTCTCCATCTCCACAATCTTGCCGGCCACCAGGAACAAGATTCCCACAGGGGCGTACCTAATTATCCAAGAGACAGATTGCCACCTCTAATCATGTGCTTACCCAGTGCCAGGCACTGTGCTGGGCACATCTCAGCCTTCCTCAAAGGAAGCGCCCACTGCATCGTGGGCTGATGTTTGGACACCTCCCCTGTCATCAGCCACTCTCTCCTCTTGAATATGGTGCTGCTGGGATGTAAAAGAAGTTTGGGTGGTTCCATCACCACTTGGAGTAGAGTCACCCACCAGAACTGCACTTAACACATGACCAGGAAAGAAACACCCACCATGCAAACCATTTACATTTTCTGGGGTTTGTTACAGCAGCTGACATGACTTAAACCAATATACTGTCTCTCCATGAAAAACAAGGATTGTGACTCATGTCTTAATGACAGCTCCCAGGTATGAAGCATTTATGATGTGCTGAGCCCTTGAAGAGGATGGAATCTTCACCACAACCCCATGAGGGAGCTTTTATTTTGAGACTCTTGCAGCTATCGTTGCATTAAGCAAAATCAAATCGGTCTATAAAACAGGGACCCATAATGCTACCAACTTCACAAGAACTATGGGAGGATTAAATGAGATGCCAGTTGAAATGAGTTGAAAGCTTTCTGTGCCCAATAAGTGAAGTCCATAGACTTCAGCTAGGCTTCCTTGGTGGCTCAGTGGTAAAGAAGTTGCCTGCCAATGCAGGAGAGTAGGTTCGATCCCTGGGTTGGGAAGATCCCCTGGAGAGGGAAATAGCAACCCACTCCAGTATTCTTGCCTGGGAAATGCCATGGGACAGAGAAGCCTGGAGGGCTACAGCTCATGGGGGTCTCAAGACTCCGACACGACTTGGCAACTAAATAACAATTAGACTTCAGCTGGGATTTATTCTAACTCCTGGAGCGAAGATCCCAGGGGTTGCTCGTGCCTCCCTGCCAGGAGGGCTCCCATCATCACCTCGACTGTCTGATCACTAAAGCTACTTGTTTTCAAACCCCTTTTCCTCTACTTTTAACATTTATTTGGCTGTGCTGAGAGTTAGTTGCAGCATGTGGACCTAGTTCCCTGACCAGGGATGGAACCCAGGGCTCCTGCATTGGAAGCGTGGAGTCTTAACCACTGGACCACTAGGGAGGTGCCCCCTTTCTCCTCTTTAGTAACAGAAGAAAAGCACCATTTCCCAGCCACCTGTGTACCACAGTTTGGCCAAATGCCTGAACTTTAGCCACTGGGATGCGCCCAGAAATTACACCATTACTTGACAAATATTAGCTAAGCTCATTTATTGTAGGCACGCTATGGGGCAGGCACTGACCCAAGAACTTTATACATATTAACTCACTCGTGCCCGGTACTATCGATTCCATTTTCCACATGGGCAAACTGAGGCATAGCAGGATAAATAACATGTCATAGGGCACAGAGCTGGGGAGTGGCAGCACCAGGATGGTAACTAGGCTATCCAGCTGCAGAGCCTACTCTGACCCAACCTCTGAGAGTTTTCTACTGGGTTTCCCAGGTGGCTCGGTGGTTAAAAAAAAAAAGAAAAAAAAAAAGACGCTTGCCAGTGCAGAAGACACAGGTTCCATCCCTGGGTCAGGAAGATCCCCTGGAGTAGGAAATGGCAACCCACTCCAGTATTCTTGCTTGGAAAAATCCCATGGACAGAGTTGCCTGGCAGGCTCCAGTCCATGGGGTTGCAAGGAGTCAGACACGACTGAGAACTAAACAACAAAACTGTTTCTATTAGTTCCAACAGCAGCTTTGTAGATGTCAGCTACACTGGAATCAAGGTCAGGGAGGGAGATTTAGTAAGAACACAGCAGCCCTAACCCACCTCCTGATTTCTTTTTTTTTTGGCCACGCTGCATGGCATGTGGGATTCTTGTTCCCCAACCAGGGACTGAACCCTCACCAGCCTGCATTGAAAGCACAGAGTCAACTACTGGACGGCCAGGGAAGTCCCCCACCTCCTGATGTCTGACCTTCTGATCTAGCATGGGTGCTAAGAATCCACATGACACCATGTGGAGACACGGGAGAGGGAGGTGGCAAGGGTGAAGCCAAAAGCCTCAGCATGTGTTTCTTTCCCTCATTATCTGAAGCCATTTAACAAAAGCTCATACATATTAATAATAATTGTAGCTGACATTAAGTGAATGCTCAGTAAGTGCAAGATGTTTACAACACTTTCTAAGTGCTTTACTTACGCCCCAGTCACTTGGTTCATCTTCATGATAACCCTATAAAGCAGGCACTATTCTCGATCACTGACTCAAAGGCAAACATCTGATGACACTGAAATCTGGAAAACTGAGATGCGTTAGCCAGGCCATGGCCACAGCGCGGCTGTCTTTTTGTCCCCTTCCAGTGCCAGGTCGCGCTAGTGGTAAAGAACCTGCCTGCAGGAGACATGAGACTCAGGTTTAATCCCTGGTTTGGGAAGATCCCCTGGAGGAGGGCATGGGAAGCCACTCCAGTATTCTTGCCTGGAGAATCCCCATGGACAGAGGAGCCTGGTGGGCTGCAGTCCAAAGGGTTGCAAAGAGTTGGACACGACTGAAGCGACTTAGCAGTAGAATCAAGAAGGTTCTGGGATCAGTCTTAGCTCTCATGGAATACAGCACTGTTGTCTTATAGATAAGGAAACTGAGGCACAGAGAGAGTAAGTCACTTGTCCAAAGTCACACAGCCAGGGAACAGTCAGTGCAAGATTTGAATCTAGATGATCTGGTTTGAAGGGACAGATGTCCCCACTCCCATCACTTACCACATGATCCAGGAGACCAGCACCATGGTGGCATCATTGAAGGAGTTGAAGAAGCGAATGAGCAGCTCTCCCTCGGGCCCCAACTTCCGCAGGGCCACACCAAAGATGATGGCAAACACCACCAGGCCCAGAATGTTCATACCCTCAACCTCGCCCCCAGTGGGCACCTTTGGGCAAGAACAGATGGGGTCAGGAGGGCCCATTTGGTCAACCTGCACAGGGACTGGGGGCCTGTCCTGAGCACTGCTGGGACCCAGCAGAGACAAGACCATTCCCCAGACCCCTTCCTCCAAAGGCTCATAGTCCAGGTCCAGGGACCACCCAGAGTGGGCAAGGGAGAACCCAAGGGAGTATGGGAACTGAGGAAGGCAGTGCTGCCAAACTCAGAGGAGAGGGATCAGGAGGACTTCCTGGAGGAGAGGGTGAAGACTTGGAGACTAGGGGTGAACAAGGTAAAGCAGGGAAGGGGTAGAAGGTTTTAGAGAGGTAACAATATGCAACAACCTAGAAATGACTCTAATCCAGGCATTCAAAGAAGAGAAAGAAGCTGGGGTAGAATCGGCTGGGCAGAGTCACAAGATGGGGCTGGGTGGGCGGAAGGGCAGGGCTGGGGCCTCACAGAGCCCCATGGACTATGGTGAGGAGCCTGGGCTTTCTTCCGAGGGCACTCAGGAGCAGGAAAGGGCTTTAGGTGGAAGAGAGGAGAGGTCAGGTTTGCGCTTTGGAAAGCCAGGCTGAAGCGGGGTGGGGGTAAGAATAACAACCCAGATCAGAGCATGGCTGTAGGGAGGAAGAAGGGCAAAATGGAGATTCCAGAAAGGCAGAAAAGACAGAAATTGGGGAGGGGCTTCAGAGAATTTAAAACAGACTGCACCCCAAACGCTAGAAGACCCAGAGGGCACACAAGACAGGGGTAAGAACAAAATGAAAAAATCCACAGCAATGGGCCACGGTGCAGCCCCTCACCCACCCCAACCCTTCCCACCTCTTACCTTCACCAGAGTGCCGTTGAACAATCTCTCCTTATAGGAGGTAGTGTACTGCAGGAGGGGTTGGGAAGAGTCAGGATCAATTGTCTTTGTCAGTTGTCATCGAGGCTCCCCCATCCAACCCTGGCTCTGTTAATACTCAAAGCCCACCCTAGGCATCCCTTATACTGATTTTGTTCCATCCCACCATCAACCCCACTGCAGTAGGACCATTCATACCCCCATTTTCCAGAGGTGGAAACTGTGAGGCTCACAGAGGTAAAGGCGCTTGCTCAGGGTCACCCAGCTAGAATTAGAACCCAGACGGGGCTCAGAACCCATATTCTCATGAGAGGCGTGGATGGGTTTCGTTCATAGGTCATCCAGGAGCCCCGCACTACGGCTATAAATAGGTAGGCATCTGTGTTTTTCCAGGTGCCACCCCAAATCCGGCATCCAGCAGCTGTGACTGCCTGTCTCCCTCCCTGTCCCCCCCAACCCCGAGGGACGCCCCCAAAGACTCACTGAGCGGAAGGCTGCAGATACCAGGTTGGAGGGGAAAATATTTCTGCAGAAAGAAACATGGGCGGGGTGGGGGGGGGTAGGGAGTATTAGATAAGGCAGGAGATCAGGGGGTATCAGGGTTACTGGGTTGGCTTCTTGGGGTGAAGGGAACCTTAGAGGCCCCATTTGTACCCAGACGTGGTCCCCAACCATGCCTCAGCCAGGTTCAGCCAGGTAGAGATGGACCTGGCCCTGCACATTTTTCCAGGGTGTGGGGAGTCTGAGCTGGACTCCTGGGGCCCCAGGAGACTAGTATTGTAGCCCCAAGGGAGTGTTGATTGAGACTGAGGAATGCCAGCTTCCCATGCCCTTCCCATGCCCGCCAGGCTACAGGGCCTGGGCTCCACCCCTGTAGCAGCCTCAATACCCGAGACATCTTGCATCAGCCACTTCCTCCTTCAGACCTGAGGAAGGGGTGGCCCTGGGGGATGCCTGGTGGCTTGCAGGGTGTGGGGAAGACCTGGGTGTGCTGGTGACAAAGTGACAAGGACTGCCTGTGCTGTCGTGAAGGCATCTTTGTTTATGCGGCCACTCTTGTGTAAGGGTGTCTGGGTGTGATTAAGGATACAGCAGCATGCATGAAACCCCATAGAGCGTGTGAGGGAGTCAGACAGCAGCCCCCTGTCTCTCAGGTTAAGACAAAAATAACAGCCAAGGCAACTATGGGCGTTGGACTAAGTGCTGTATATAAATCAACTCATTTCAGACTCCCAACAGCCCTTGGGGCGGGGCCCTATTATCCCCATTTGACAGGAAAGTAAACTGAAGCACTGACAGGTGAAGAAACTTGCAGGAGCAGCAGAGCTGGGATTTGAGCCCTGCTGGCTGGTTTCACAGTCCTAACTACTCGGCAACCTCAGATCCTCCCTTTCACCAAAGCCACGGGTACGCAGCTAGGGGTGGGGGTGGGGGGGCGCGGGTTAGTGTTTAGAGATGTGCGACCCTGAAGGTGTATGTGAGTGTCTATGTGCTCTCGAGCTGTGTTTAGGCAGGTTTCACATGTTGGTGTGATCGGCAGCATCAGTGAGTGGCTGTTTGTGCTAAAAAGGTGGCAGTGCCCAGTGTGTGTGACGATATAAGCCCATGTGTTGGTGAGATGGCACAGCCGTGTATCTGCGTGCCTGTGTCCAGCTGTGTGTCAGCTGCTTATAAAGCTGGATGGTTCTGAGATGTTCCAGGTCAGTTGTCGAGTGACTGGCCAAGTGTGCCTGGATCTGGCACAACACCAAAGCTTATACACAGAAAAACAGCCTTCAGGTGGCTTGCCTGTCAGCAGGTCAGCCTGTACTCAGCCAGGCCAGCCAGGGCTGGGTCGGGACGCTGCTATCTGCCTGACCCAGGAGGTGCCCACCCACGTTAACTTCTGGACACCCAGCCTTCCCCCAATATCAGCCTGTGTTGATGTCAAGAGGCCAGGGGGGAACCCTGTTCCATGACTCATCATTTCCTTCTGCCACTTCCAGGAAGTCCCCAACCAACCTGGAGACACTGAATCAGCAGCCCTCAGAGGCAAGGCCATGTGGACCCAGCCCGTCCGCCCTCCTTAAAAGGGAGAAGAGACATTCTTGAGGCGCAGGGAGCAAAAGCCCAAAGGAAAAGAATCTGCCCCCTCTCTGGGCAGCCTAGTGCCAGCGGAGGGCGGCTGGGGACTAGACAGAACAGGAAATGGGATGGTAAGGCTGCACAGGTGGCAGCATGCACGGTCCAGCACAGATGAACTAGGCGTGGAAGAGAGGCTCAGAAAAGGACCTGGCTTTGTCTGGGTGACACGTGGTGGGGGAACCACGTGCGTAGAGGGCCTGGTTGGGGGGGGGTCCTCTCCAATCTCCTCAAGTCCTTCAGGGCCCCCTGATGCAGGGCTCCCAAACTTTTATCCGGACAGGGGACTTAAATCTTTATCCAGAAATCTCATCCTGGGGCCCTCCAACACTCAAAGATTCCCTTCCAATATCCCCTCAGCATCCTCCCCCTTCACAGCAGAGGTCCCCCTAGGCACCCCCCCAACACACCCTCCCCACCAC
Organism: Bos indicus; assembly: GCF_029378745.1. Classification (NCBI taxonomy): domain Eukaryota; kingdom Metazoa; phylum Chordata; class Mammalia; order Artiodactyla; family Bovidae; genus Bos; species Bos indicus. Next base: position 54,416,934 of record NC_091777.1, read on the forward strand.
CCCGGCTGCCAAGCATCACTCCTAAAACTTTCATGCCTATCACTCTCCTGTGGGGTCCCCTTTATGTACCCAAGCTCTCACATTTAGAAACCTCCAGGACTGCGTCTTCACCCTCCCTATCCTGACCCTCCCCAGAGCCCCCCCAACTATCCCACCCCATTTTTCCTGAGGCCCTGGGGATGTCCCGGGCCTCCCACCCCAGGACCCCAAACCCCTCTTCCGTCCACGTGGCGACTCCCCTTCCCACCAGGCTGAAGCACCCCTATCCCCCACCCCTCCACCAGGTAGGGCGGGCTCTGACCTCACAAGATCCAGGAACGAATCGAGCACCTCCTTGCTGGGGGCCTCTTCCACCGGGGCCCCGACCGAGGTGTTGATGGCGGCGAAGGCGGCGCCCGGCTGCAGCGCGAGCGCCAAGCCCACGCCGAGCGCCGACGCTAGCAGTGTGGTGACAAGGAAAAAGAGCAGCGCCCAGGCGCCAAGGCGCCCGAGCGCGCTCGGATCCAGGCTGGCGGCGCCGCCGATCAAGCTGCACACCACCAGCGGCAAGATGATCATCTTTAACAGGCGCAGCAGCAGCTCTCCCGGAAAGGAGAAGGCTTCCAGGCGCGCGGGGCCCAGGGCGAACGCGCCGCCGGCTCCCGAGACCCCCAGCCCCAGCGCCACGCCGGCCACCACGGCCACTACCGTCAGCAGCACCAGCAAGTTGGCGCGAAGGCAGCGACGCACCTGATCCCCGGAACCGCAACGGCCGCCTTTTAACGAGCCTACGTCCTCTATGGGGACCAACATCGAGACACCGTTGGCGGTGGGTTCCGCCGCCGCGTACCCTTTGGGGTCTCCCTTAGGCGGATCGGCCACCATGATGAACGCCGCTGGGGTTCCTTTAGCGCCTGCAAGTTGGGAGCGCTTGGGGTTCCTTCTCAGGACGCTGACGTTCCTTAAAACTTTAACAGAGTCCGGAGGCTAGAACTTTCAAGAATTCTTTGCAGTTGTGAGTTCACAGCGCTCAAGTTCCTTGGCTCTTAGAAGCTGAAATGTTTGAGAGTCCCTTGGCTGGGCGCTGGGGTTCCTCTGTTCTCTGTCTGTGTCCGGCGCTGAAAGCTGGGAGGTGGGAGCGCTGGCGTTCTTGACCGTAGGGGTTAGGAATACGGGAGGTTCTCGAAATGGGACCCTGGGGTCCTCGGCTCCGGAAGTGTTGAAGACGTCCGGGCGGCGGAGGTCTTCAAGAGACTAGGTCCTGGTGGCTCAGATCCGGGACGCCTGGATCCGGGAGGCGGGAACCTGGCGGTTGGCGGGGTCCTGGAAACAGAGGGCTGGGGAGTCTGAGTCTGGGGGCCAGAAGACGGAGCTCCGGGAAGAGAGGGGGCCAGGTTCTTGGGTCCAAGAGGGGAGATTCAAGCCCCGGGGTGCCGAAGGCGGCGGCCCGAGACCCCAGGAGTAAACAGCTGCTAGCCTACACCAAACCTCCCGAGCGCGCCGCGTGGCTCTGAGTGGCTTTAGCGGAAGCTGGCGGGATTTAGAATCCTCGGGCAAGGCGGGAGAGAGCGGGGGACCAGCGCGCCGCTGCCGATTGGCTCTCGCGCTTATAGGGCGGGACTTAGGACCGGGGTGGGGCCAAGGCACCCCGAGGGAAGGCTAAATAACAGAGTTTGTTTTCAGGGGCGGGGTCCGGATGGGGCGTGGAGAGTCCGCAGGGGCGGGGCGTTGGAAGGAGGTTTGTTTTTCCCGCCAAAGGCTAGGATTGGGGGCTTTAAATCACAAAAGTCCGTGAAGCCAAATCATCTAGAAAGTGCCCGGTGATCCGCGGGGGGCTTATCGTGTAAATCTGTTTAGCTCCTTCCACCCTAAGTTCCGGTTTTTTGTTCCTCGATGTCAAAGTAAAATACAGATCCCTCACGTGAATGATGTTAATAATTTTCAGAATAAAGGTTCTCAGTTCAGAGCCCCACACGTGTCGATTAATGGCAGAATCGATGCGTTTGAACTGTGGTGCTGGAGAAGACTCTTGCGAGTCCCTTGGACTGCAAGGAGATCCAACCAGTCCATACTAAAGGAGACCAGTCCTGGGTGTTCATTGGAAGGACTGATGCTGAGGCTGAAACTCCAATATTTTGGCCACCTCATGCGAAGAGTTGACTCATTGGAAAAGACCCTGATGCAGGGAGGGATTGGAGGCAGGAGGAGAAGGGGACGACAGAGGATGAGATGGCTGGATGGCATCACTGACTCGATGGACGGGAGTTTGAGTGAACTCCGGAAGTTGGTGATGGACAGGGAGGCCTGGCGTGCTGCGATTCATGGGGTCGCAAAGAGTCGGACACGACTGAGCGACTGAACTGAACTGAAGATTGTAATCCACTTCCCCCTAGGTAGGTAATTTGCAATTATCTATTTTAAACGGTAATTCAGTTTAATCTAAGGCTTTTGCTTTCACCAAATATTTTTCTCTTTTTATTATGAAAATTTTCAAGATACAAAAAAGTTTAGAGGATTTTACAGTGAACATCCATATAGCCTAGACCTAGAGTCTAGAGTTATTTCACCATACTTCTATATACAATTTCTATACATTTATCTTTCTCTAGCCATCTACCCATTCACCTTCTTTGGCTACATGTCAAAGTAAGTTGCAAATATCAGCGCCCTTTCTAAACAATTAAGGATGCATTTATTAATCACAGTTCAATATTTGTATGCAGTCCTCTTTATTTATTTATTTATTTTTAATTTTGGGGCCATGCTGACTGGCTTGTGGGATCTTAGTTCCCTGACTAGGGCTTGAACCCACATTTTGGGCAATGAAAGTGCTGAATCCTAACCACTAGACCACCAGTGAATTCCCTGTACACAGTCCTTTTTCACAAAATGCACAAACCATTAGTAACGCCTGCTGGTTTTTAACGAATGCATATGCCTGATTTCACTGGAATCTCCAAAATTGCTTGGTGAAGTTGGGTCCACTAATATACCCATTCTCCAGATGGGCAAAACTGGGCCTTATGGCCAGAGGAAGTTACTCATCTTGAAGCCACACCTGAAGGGAGCTGGGAGCTGCAAGCCTGCCTCTCAAGACCCTACCCTTAAAGGGAATCAGTTGTGATCTCCTCCTTCTCCTGGCCATGTTGAAATCCTACTTCTTTCCCACCTGGACTGTTCTCTGATAACGTATCAGGTGTTCACACTTGTAAAGACTATTGATAGTGATCATCTCAGAGGCTTCCTTCCGAAGCAACTGTGGGGCCTTAGGCAAGTCACCACCTCTATAAGCCTGTTTTCACTTATAAGTCTGTAAAATGGGGAGAATAATAGTAGCTCAGACCTCCTTGGGTACTGAAGATCAAATGAGACCCTACATTCAAAGTATTTAGATGGGGTACAGGTTAACCCCTATAAAGTTAACTATAACTACTCTTATTCTTGTCACTATCTCTCTAAAATATTTGTTGTTGCTGTTCAGCCACTCACTCATGTCCAACTCTTTGCAACCCCATGGACTACAGCATGCCAGGCTTCCCTATCCTTCACTATCTCCTGGAGTTGGCTCAAACTCATGTCCATTGAGTCGGTGATGCCATCACTCCCTTCTCCTGTCCTCAATCTTTCCCAGCATCAGGGTCTTTTCCAATGAGTCGGCTCTTTGCATTAGACGGCCAGAGTATTGGAGCTTCAGCTTCAGTATCAGTCCTTCCAGTGAATATTCAGGGTTGATTTCCTTTAGGATTGACCACTTTGATCTCCTTGTTGTCCAAGGGACTTTCAGGAGTCTTCTCCAGCACCACAGTTTGAAAGCATCAATTCTTTGGCACTCAGCCTTCTTTATGGTCCAACTCTCACATCTGTACATGACTACTGGGAAAATCATAGCTTTGACTGTTTGCCATCACTTTGTTGGCAAAGTAATGTCTCTGCTTCTCAATACACTGTCTACATTTGTCATAGCTTTTCTTCCCAGAAGCAATAAATAAATAAGTATTATTATGTTATTAAAATATTTTGGCATTTATGTTATTTATTTGGCTGCACCAGGTCTTAGTTATGGCATACGGGATCTTTGATCTTCCTTGTGGCGTGTGGGATCCCAGTTCCCTGACCAGGATTTGAACCTGGGCCCCTTGCGTTGAGAATGCAGAATCTTAGCCACTGGACCACCAAGGAAGACCCTATTGTTGTTATTGTCATTATTATTGAAGAACATGGTTTGGGAGTCCCCAACCAGCTCCAGATGGTGTTTGCCCCTGGTGGTAAATTATTCCTCCTGGTCACTTGGTCTCAGCCAGCCCTAGCCCTCCACCTGCCTGGACAGGAGCTTTGAGAGCTTATGATGACATCTGGCAGGAACTGAAGGGGCCAAACCGAGCAGAGAATTTGCCCAGAACCTGAACAGCCCACCACCCAGGCACAAGTGGCCATATAGACCTCCTTCCTGGGTCTCTTGGATGCTCTCCCTCCTAAATTCTCCCAGATTCCACGCCTCCTACTTCAGAAGGCCCCCGTCCATCACCCAACCCTCCGAGTCTAAAGCTGTATTCATTCGACACTCACGTTAAACTCCCACATGCTTGGCGCTCTGCTAGACACAGAACGTGGGCCCTAAAGCCACACAGACTGGTTTGAGTCCTGGCTCCACCACTTATCAGCTAAGCATCAGTTTCCACATTTGTCCTAGAGTCACTGTGAGTGTGAATTTGATGGTGTACACAGAGACCCCTGACGCAAAACACGAGGGGACAATTCCTCAGCACTCTGTTCATTCCACAAATACTCCTCGGGCCATTACTAGGGGCCAAGTGCCATTCAAGGTGCTGGGGATTCCACAGTAAGGAAAAAATTAAAAATAAAGCCCAGGAAATATATTCATTATTTTTTTTGGGGGGGAGCCATGCCATGTGGCTTGCAAGATCTTAGTTCCCCAACCAGAGGTTGAATCCAGGCCCTGGCAGTGAAACATGAGTCCTAACCATTGGACCACCAGGGAATTCCCTCAATATCTTACAATAACCTATAATTGAAAAGAAAACTATATATATATATATACGCATCTGAATCATATACATATATATATATATATATGAATCATATATATATCTGAATCACTGTTAGAGATCAGAAACTAGCACAACATTGTAAATCAACCATCCTTTGATAAAAACTTTCTAAGTAAAATTTAAAAATAATAACTCATACAAAACTCCTCACTAGCGTTCTAGCAAGGGGAGATGAGGAAATGAACTTGGGTTTTCAGGTGGGAATAAGATCTGGAGAAAGAGAAACCGTTCATTGCCCAGCAGATACAGCAAGAACAGTACAGGATGGACCACTCTGAGGAGGTGACATTTGCCATGAAATCTGAATGACAAGAAGGAGCCCACTGGGACAATCTGGGAAGAAATCTCTCTTTTTTAAATACTTATTTAACTAACTTCTTTGGCTGCCCTGGGTCTTAGCTTCCGCACGTGGAATTTTTGATCTTCACTGTGACCCGTGGAAACTTTTCATCACGGCAAGCGGGATCTTTGAGTTGCAACATGCAGAATCTTTGGTTGCGGCACCTGGGCTCTTGCTGTGGCACGTGAGATCTAGTTCCCTGAGCAGGGATCAAACCTGGTCCAAACCTCTAAGGCAGCAAGAGGGGTTTCTGCCCTTGTGTGAATGCTATCAAACATTTTCAGATCTTCACTAATCTTTAAGATCAATCCCGTTTTAGTGACTTGGAAGCAGACAGGATAATGAGGTTTGTTGTGGCCCCACCCCTACCTGGGCAGGAGATTTGAACTGCCCAGATTTGAACTGAGATTTGTCCTCAACCCTTATCTGACACCTCAGCTATCCTACAGTTGATCCCCATCCCAAGCAGAGCTATTTCCTTCCAGGGACCATCATCTATTCTGATCACAGCTTTGGGCCCTATGATAGGTGGTGCCAGGGATCCAAGAATGACCAAGATAGTCGTAACCCTATCCTCTGGAGAATCACAGTCCAGAGGAGGTGACAAACACACCCTCCGATTGTGACAACACAGAGCGAGCAGAGCTGGGTTGAAGGAGCCCAGACGGGATGCTTGACCCGGACTAGGGGTCAAGGAGGGCTGCCTGGAAGAGGAGGCATCCCAGTTGGAATAGGGAGGGGTTGGACCAAATCCAGGGAAAGAATAAAGGGACAAGTACATGAGAAGAGCCTAGAATGTTCAAAAGCACAGATCTAATCTAGTCACCCCAGTGGCTTCTCTCAGGACAAAGTCCAAGCTCTTTAGCCAGGCATCTGTCTATTCAGTAATTCATTCCTTCAATCATTCAACAAACCGTATCCACTGAATGGAACATTTTGTTGTTGTTATTGTTTAATCACTAAGTCGTGTCCAACTCTTTGCGACCGCAGGGACTGTAGCCTGCCAGGCTCCTCAGTCCATGGGATTCTTCAGGCAAGAATGCTGGAGTGGGTTGCCATGCCCTCCTCCAGGGGATCTTCCCCACCCAGGGGTGGAGCCCGAGTTTCTGGCTCTGGCAGGCAGACTCTTTATACAGTGCCACCTGGGAAGCCCTCCTGACCCAGTGAGAGGCACCAGATAGAGTGAGACAGACGGGGATCTGGGTGGAGGGCAGCTTTCAGTACCAAATCAGGTGGTCAAGAAATATTGCTAAGGAAATAAAGGTAAGATGCAGGACGAGTATATAAGACAGGGCACCCTACCATCTGTGGGGGAAAAAAACAATCTATATAACAAAAAATATATGTATACATATAATAATATGTATATAGGGACTTCCTTGGTGGTCCAGTGGTTAAGAATCTGTAAAAATAATTAAAATATTTATAAAAATAAAATATGTAGACAACATATATAGGGGTCTTGTTTTTGTATCCATTCAGCCAGTCTTTGTCTTTTGGTTGGGGCATTCAACCCTTTACATTTAAGGTAATTATTGATAGGTAATTAAATAAAGTTAAAATAAATAACTAAAATAAAAATTTATTAAAAATAAGTAAAATATATAAAATAAAGTAAATTTAAAAAAATATATATAAATGTTTCCTCTGCATTGACTATCTCTGCAAGAATTCACAGAAACTGCTCAGAATGGAAACTTACAGGAAGGAAGTCTGTGGCTTTGTAGTCCAGCACGGCACCACGAAACCATCATCTTCGTGTCTCATGGCTTAGTAGCTGAATGACCTCCAGCAAGTCACTCAATCCTCCAGCCTTAGTTTGCATGACTGTGAAATGGGCTTAAAGGGTAGCATCTGCCTCCAAGGTCACGGAGGGTGAACCAAGTTCATGTGTATAAAATGTTTGGCTTGGTGTCTGGCAAATCATAGCCTCATGGTATTTTAAGCTCCGAAGACTTTTTGATATCGACATTATACCTAAGGGTGAAAGTAAAAAAAAGGCTCTCCGTGAGTTCCCGCAGACTCACGGACTGGTGCTTCTGCCCAGGAATGTTCAGGCCCCAGGGACCACAGAGCAAAAGAGCCTGAGAGGTCCCAGGTGGGACCCAGCACCAGGTGGCCAGGCTGGGAACCAGCAAGCTGCTGGCAGCCTTCCTGGTAATTAGAGCCCCTGGCAATGGAGAAGCAACCCAGGCCAGCTGGGCAACATGAGCGTGGGCCAGGCTTGGTCTAGTCACTGGCCACCTACAGGGCTGCCAGACAGGGAGGGGAGGAAGGGAGAAGGCTCCAGAACTCAAGGGATCCTGGAATCCCAGAACCTTCAGGAAGTACAGAGTGGGTCCCAGCCATGAGGGCAGGGTTTGAGGATTTGGTTCAGGATTGGCCAGGAATGTCCCACCCCTTGTCCTCCTCAGGCTCGGAGAGAAAAACAGACAACTGGTCTCGGCCAGCTTTCTTGCTATTCAGCCAAACCTCCTACCCAGATTCAGATTTCATCATTAGGAAAAAAAAAAAAAGACTCTGAGAAGGAGGTGAGAGGGTCCAGGAGAAGGCTGGGATGAGAACAAGAAGGTCCTTTTTGGTCTCAGTTTGTTGCCTGTGGAATGGGCATAGTTCTGAACTTCATCCTCCCTAGAGGACTAGGTGTCTGACCTCAGGAGGGATTGAGTAAACTCCAGGGCTTCAGGCTTCTCCATCAAGCCTGTGATCAGGCCTCTCCTCCTACTTCAGATTTGCGTTCATGCACTCACTGGACCTTTTCTGAGTACCTACTGGGTGCCCTGTTCTGGGTGGCACTGGGGACCCATCAGTGGCTGAAACGAGCCTAGTTCCTATTCTCCTGGGGTTCAGAATCCAGTGGGATAGACAGACAGTGATGACCCAGAGTGAGTAAGGCTGGAATGGAGGAGCTCAGAGGGGAAACCCAGCTTGGGAAATGGAGTCAGGGAAGGCTTCCTGCAAGAGGGGACATATGAGCTGCATTTGGAAGGATGTCAGAGCCATACAGTGAAGAGAGGAGGAAAAGGAAACAGGCAGAGGAGACAGAAAGGGCGAAGACCTGGAGATGGGAAATTTATGAAACCAAGAAGAGTTCCATCCGGCAGAGTGGAAGCAGGAAATCACTGAGAACTGAAGCTGGAGAGAAGTGCTATCAATCACGTCTGACTCTTTGCGACCCTCTGTCCGTGGGATTCTCCAGGCAAGAATACTGGAGTGGGTTGCCATGCCCTCCTCCAAGGATCTTCCTGGCCCAGGGATTGGACCCACATCTCCTGTGGCTCCTGCACTGAAGGCAGATTCTTTACCACTGAGTCACCAGGGAAGCCTTAGATCAGGTAGACAGAAATAAAAAGACTGAAGTTAAAATCATTCCTTGAACACATGTTTTCTAAGCACCTTCTGGGGTCTGTGCAAATGGCCAAAGCAGATTCTGCCCTGTCCTCTCGGAGTTTATCACTACATCACTGTTTCTTAAATTTCCCAAGTCTCACAGCTCCTATTGTCTGTTAAAATGCAGATTCCTGGGCTTCAAGGCTACCTTCCAAAGGGAGGTAAGTACAATCACACCACGTTCCCAGAGGGATAGGAGGATGGGAGAATCCTTGAGCTGACCTAAGACATCACGCCTGCTGATTCTAGAATTCTCCTCCTTTGATTGGAGTCCAGGTGTTCTAAGCACAGCCTGGACATCTATATTTTCAAACCCCAGTGTTAACCTATTAATAGGGCATGAAATAAAGTAGTGGGTTCCAAGCAGTTAATTTTTCAAAATGTCAAATAGAGGAGGGGTGTGGGAGGGAGGTTCGAGAGGGAGGGGATACATGCGTACATATAGCTGATTCACTTCGTTGTACAGCAGAAGCTAATACAACATTGTAAAGGAATTATACTTCGATTAAAAAAGTGAAAAAAAGGTCAAATAGAACATAGTGTACAAGTCATTACTGTTTCGTGAAATTTTAATTTATGCATGTGTGTGCATACTTGTTCATACACATACTGTGTTGCGTGCAAAATAAACACTTTATGGTGTCTCTAATTCAAAACAGCTTGAAAACCGGTGGCCGAAGGAGCCCCACGTGATCTCCCTCCTTAAATTTTTAGACCTATTTCCTCACCTCTTTTTCTCACATGCTTTTCTCTTCAAGTAACTAAGATCTTCAGATTTCCCCTGAGGCATCCCTGGAGTCTCCATGACCCTGAGGCCGGCTCAGGTGTCCCTCTAGTCCCCACCAGCGCCTTGGACTCCCCCATCCAGCCCTGCCCACTCTGGTTGGTCACTCTCTGGGGATGAGTCTGTGCCCTCCCTTGGACTGGGGATGGGGACCTTCTCAACCACTGCTGAATCCCCCCAGGCATCGCCCTTCGTGGGGCCAGGCACACAGTAGGGACTTTGGGAGTATGGGTTGAGTCTTTAAGAAACAGGAAGGAAACGAGGAAGCAGAACCCTTGGGTCTATCAGGGCCAAGAATCGTGGGGACTTCATGCTTTCTGGCCTGGCTGGGAAGCTGCAACTGGGGGTACTGGAGACTGGCCCAGACCTTCCTTTCCTACCTCTCTAGTTATTTATTTAAAAGCGGGCTTGTCTGGGTTGCTCTGCCCCACCTCCCCCAGCTGTAGGCTGTCCGGCCCCTGCAGCTTGTGTGCAACATGTAACTCAGGTTTCTCGAGGCCCAGAGCTGGGAGAGTTGGACAGTGCCCTTCGTCCAGATCAGCCAAGGCCATGGGAGCTGTTTTCCAAGGAAGTCGACCCTGCCACCACTCCAGGCCCTGCCCTGGGACTCCACAGGTGTCCAGGAGCTCAGGTGACCAGCAGAGAAAGATATTTGATGCTTCCAGGGAGATAGGCTATGATGATGGACTCATTGACAAAGACCCTGATGCTGGGAAAGATTGAGGGCAGGAAGAGAAGGGGACGGCAGAGGACAAGATGGTTGGATGGCATCATCGACCCAGTGGACACGAGTCTGAGCAAACTCTGGGGGACAGTGAAGTACAAGGAAGCCTGGAGTGCTGCAGTCCATGGGGTCATAAAGAGTCAGACTCGACGTCGTGACTGACCAACAACATCAAATGATCAAAGGCAGAGGGGGCAGGGCCAGAGAGATGAGCCTGCCCACTCCTTAGCTGACCTTGGACTAAGGATTCCACCTCTGAGCCTCAGATCCTCTGGTCTAAAACAGGATGAATGGCGTTTCCACCCCAGTGGTGTAAGAGAATGTGAGAGGGCACTTTCCTGGCAGTCCAGTGGTTAAGACTGTGCTGCCCCTGGAGGGGGTACAAGTTCAATCCCTGGCCAGGGAATGAAGATCCCACATCCAGCAGAGCACAAACAAAAAACAAAACCAAAAAAACAAGAAACGAACAAATGGCATGACCAAAGCCCTTTGCATGGGTCTGGACGATGTATTAAGAGGCAGTATGTTGGGGAGGCTTTTATTACTGTGATTATTAGCTTTTCTCTTTAGAGAGCCCCGGTCAGAGGCAAGCCAAGCCACAGACGGTGGCAGGCTGAGGGGACACTAGGCTGCCCTGGGGCTGTAAAAGATGAGGCCCTGTCAGGAACCAGTTCTGAGGGCGGATAACCACACAGTTTGTTCCTGTGACTGTGTGGGCTCCATCTCTGAAGGCGGCCAGCCCGAAGGACCAGGACATTGTGAGTCTGCAGACAATGGCCACCTCTGACTGCCTGGGGCTAGAGACCTGGAGTGCCAGTCCCTCCCATCACTGTGTGCAGCCAGCTGGATCCCGGGAGAAAAGTCCCAGGAGCCCCGGTCTCCCTTTCTGAGAGGAGTGAGGAGCAGGTGGCCTGATTTCGAGAGGAGTTAGAGTCTGCAGTCCAGTACAGGGGTGGGTGTCTGAATGCTGATTCCCCGGCCCTGAACAAAATCCTAGAGCTGGGAGAGAGTCTGCATTTAGGGGGGAAGGGTAGGGTGAAGGGGTACCACCTCGTTGTTGTTGTTGTTCAGTCACTAAGTCATGTCTGACTCTTTGCAACCCCACGAAGTGTAGCACGCCAGGCTTCCCTGTCTCTCACCATCACCCAGAGTTTGCTCAAACTCACATCCATTGAGTCGGTGATGCCATCCAACCATCTCATCCTCTGTCACCCCCTCTTCTTCCAGCCCTCAGTCCTTCCCAGCATCGAGGTCTTTTCCAGTGAGTTGACTCTTCGCATCAGGTGGCCAAAGGGTTGGAGCTTCAGCTTCGGTATTGGGCTCAAGTAATGCCTGGGCCTGTGAAATCTGAGGACACGTTGGAAACCAGCGGGTCTGGGGAATTCCCTGAAGGTCCAGTGGTTAGGATTCAGCGCTTTCACTGCCATAGCCCAGGTTCAATCCCTGGTTGGGGAACTAAGATCCTACAAGCCTCACATGTGTGCGTGCATGCGTGCTCAGTCACTCAATCGTGTCTGACTCTTTGCAACCCCGTGGACCGTAGCCTGCCAGGCTCCTCAGTCCATGAGATTTTCCAGGCCAAAATATTGGCGTCAGTTGCCATTTCCTTCTCCAGGGGATCTTCCCAACCCAGGGATCAGACCAGTGTCTCCTGCTTTGGCAGGGGGACTCTTTATCACTGAGCCACCTAGGAAGCCCTTGAAAGCCTCACAGCATGGCCAAAAAAAAAAAGAGAAACCAATGGGTCCAAGTCCCTCTTGGTACAGACACGGAAGCTGAGTTCCAAAGACCCACAGCTAGTTATTGCAAGACTCAGGGGATGAGTTGTAAGCCAAGCCAGCTAAGGCCCTGTGTAGGGGTGGTTTATCAGTCCCTGGAAGAGAGAAGCGCCCAGTCCATCCAGGACAACGAAGTCTCAAGGCTTCGCAGCCTGAGAAGGACATCAAGATACATTCCATTTTTTTTTTTCCCAAAGTACTAATGGAAAAAAATGTTTGAGGTAAAATTCACATAAAAATCAACCATTTTAAAGTGTATGACACAGTGGCATTTAGTAACTTCACAACATTGCACAACCATCGCCACTAGGTAATTTCGAGTCATTCTCATCACCTTCCCAAAGGAAACCCCACACCCATCCAGCAGTCATCCTGCACCCCCTCCCACCGGATCCTGGCAACCACTAGTCTACTTTCTGTCTCTAAGGATTTGCGTATTCTGGATGTTTTCAGACAAATGGAATCCTACATGTGACTGTGATAGTCTGAGTATTTGCATCCCCTCCCCCCACCCAATTTCATATGTTGAAATCTACCTTGCAGCCCTATTCACAATAGCCAAGACATGGAAACCACCTAAATGTCCATCAACAGAGAAATGGATAAAGAAGATGCGGTATATTTATACAAGAAATAATACTCAGGGATTAAAAAAAAAAAGAATGAAATCATGCCATTTGCAGCAACACGGATGGACCTAGAAATTATTGTACTAAGTGAAGTCAGATAAAGACAAAGATCATATGATATCACTTACCTGTGGAATCTTAAATAATACAAATGAACTTATATACAAAACAGAAATAGACCCACAGACATAGGAAAAAACAAAACAAAACTGATGGTTACCAAAGAGGAAGGGGGGAAGAATAAATTAGGAGTTTGTGATTAACGTATGTATGCGTGCATGCTCAATCAGTTGTGCTCAACTCTGCAACCCCATGGACTGCAGCCCACCAGGCTCCTCTGTCCATGCGATTCTCCAGGCAAGAGTACTGGAGTGGGTTGCCATGCCTTCCTCCAGGGGATCTTCCCAACCCAGGGATCAAACCTGCGTCTCCTGCATTGCAGATGGATTCATTACCACTGACGCCACCTGTATATGAGGGAAACCACAGTGTGCACGCACACACACATGCATAAAACAGATAACCAACAAGTGCCTACTATACTCAGTATCATGTAATAACCCATAAAGGAAAAGAAGCTAAAAATATAGATACATATAAAGAAAAAAAATGTAACCCCCAAGATGACGGTGTTAGGAGGTAGGACCTTTGGGAGATCATTAGGTCCTGAGGGTGGTACCCTAAGGTTGGGATTATCGCCCTTAAAAAGAGGCTCCAGAGAGATGCCTCAGCCCTTCTGCCCATGTGAGGAGGATGCAGTGAGAAGTCTATAACCTAGAAGAGCCTCAGCCAACCATTTACCCTAATTGAGGACTTGCAGCCTCCAGAACTGTGAGAAATACATTTTCAAAAAATAAATTTTCTTGGCCACACCACTCAGCTTGTGGGATCTTAGTTCCCGGACCTTGCCAGGAACTAAGGGAATTCAAACACATGCCCCTTGCATTGAAAGAGCAGAGTCTTAACCACTGGACTGCCAAGGAAGTCCTGAGAAATACATCTATGTTGTTCATAAGCCACCCTATCTGTGCTTTTTGTCAGAGTAGCAGCCCGAACAAGCTAAAGCAGTAACATTTTGCATCTGGCCTATTTCACAGGGCCATCCACCCAATATTTTGATTTAACCATCAAAACTAATATTTGTTGAACATTTAACTAGATTCCAGATACTACCCCAAAGACTGTACATGTGTTAATTTACCTGAGGCTCTAAATAAGCAGGTGTGGTGGTGGGGGGGGCCTATTATTGTCTTCATTTTATAGTCCAATGAACAAGAGTACAGAGAAGTATGGTGTGCTCCAGTTTATGGAGTCAAAAGGAGCCGGACACGACTGAGCGACTGAACAGCAGAGAAGGGGTATGGTTGATAAGTGGTAAGTCAGGCTTTTTTTCCTCTTTGTGTTTTTATTCTATTTTTTTTTTTTTTTGCATCGTCCGCCTCATTACTTTTATACTGTGGTAAAGGAGACATAACGTGGCAGTGACCCTGCCAACCATTTTCAAGTGTCCGGTTCAGTGACCATGAGCACACTCCCAGTGGTGTGTAACCATCACCCCGACCTGGTTCTGAATATTTTTCATCACCCCAGGATTTGAACCCAGGTTTTCTACCTCCGGAACCCAAGCAGCTCTTCCTGCCTCTCCGTTGAAGAATTTATTTATTTTTCTCAAAACATATATTTATTTCTTTATTTGGCTGTGCTGGGTCTCAGTTGGGGCTTCCCAGGTGGCGCTAGTGGTGAAGAGCCCGCCTGACAATGCAGGAGATGTAAGAGACTGGGGTTCGATCCCTGGGTCGGGAAGATCCCCTGGAGGAGGGCTTGGCAACCCACTCCAGTATTCCTGCCTGGAGAATCCCCATGGACAGAGGAGCTTGGCGGGCTCCAGTTCATAGGGTGGTAAAGAGTCGGACACGACTGAAGCAACTGAGCACACACGCATCTGGGATCTTTAGTTGCAGCATTCGAGATCTAGCTCCCTGATGAGGGATTGAACCCAGGCCCCCTGCACTGGTAATGTGAAGTCTTAGCCCCTAGATCACCAGGGAAGTCCCCTCAGTTGAAGAATTTAGCATGGGGGCAAGAATTTGTCTTCTCCTTGGAGTTCACCCGGCAGGATGTTATGAACCTATCAGGTTATCCACCATACCCAGTCAGGATCTGGCTTTACGAACACCAGTTCTGGGCTGTTTTCTCTGCCTAGAACCTTCTTTTCCACCTCTAATTCTTTGCCTCCTCTGACCATGAGGGAGTTTTCTAAAGGCGTGCGTGCGTGAGTGCTCAATCAGTTCAGTTGTGTCCAACTCTTTTGCGACCCCATGGACTGTAGCCCGCCAGGCTCCTGTTCATGGGATTCTCCAGGCAAGAATACTGGAGTGGGCTGCCATACCCTCTTCCAGGGGATCTTCCTGACTCAGAGATTGAATCCACATTTTCTGCATCTCCCTCACTGCAAGTGGATTCTCTACCTGCTGAGCCACCTTTCTGAAGGCAGGGGTGCCAAAAAGTCCCAGTGTTGAAGAGAACAGATCTGACAGGCCAAGACTGGCTTCATGGAATCATTGAAACTCCTGAAACCCGACTTGGTGATTCCTTTACTCAGATGAGCTGATCAATTCCCGATTTTGCAGAAGACAGTTACCTTGGGGTTTTCAGCCTTTTGAAACAAAAAGGGACATAATTGGGACTTCCCTGGCGGTCCAGTGGTTAGGACTTTGAGCTTCCACTGCAGGGGGCATAAGTTCAATCCCTGGTTGGGGAAGTAAGATGCAGCATGGCCAAAACTAAAATAAATGATTTTTTTTTCTAAAGGGACAGAATGATGCAGTGGGAGTTAGCCAGGTGATTAAGATGCTGGGAAGTAATTCCCAGGGAAGGTACAGGCATGAACAAACAAGAGTAGGTGGGAACATGGCCCATTTCCGGGGACAAACAGCAGATGATCAAGGTGACTGCAATGTGGAATTTACGAGTGGTCACAGGGGGGTCATCGTGCCACCCTCCACTTGCAGAAAGAAAAGGACAAGGCCTGATGATGAGGGGCCTAGACCTTGGTAAAAACCTGAAGGCTTTGTCCTGGGAGCAGCAGAAGTCATTTAAGGATTTAAACAGCAGAGTGACACAATCAAATCTGCGTCCTTAGAAGAAGCCTCTGAACTCTGACCCATTTGCTGGAGGCTGTGGATATTGGTACAGCCTCCATGGAGATGTATTAGGCAAGAGGCATTCACATTAGAAGGTCCCATGGCCTCTGACACAGCAGTTCCTCAAGGAGTTGATCCTACCGTTACAGGCACACAGGCGGGAAATCAACACTGTTTGTGTGCCTAAGAGACTGGATGCTAGTCAAACAACCGTCAGGAAGGTAGCAGCAAGCTACGCCATGGCCCATCTGTGCATTGGAGTACTATGCAGCTTTACAAAAGAATGAGCCACATCTCTATGCATTAGGTTGGTGGGCTGGTAAATGTTTAACTGCCAGGTCTCTGGGGGAAGAAACAGTCCTGACATGTAGCGTTTGCCAGTGTCTGTGGCACTAGTGGTAAAGAACCTGTCTGCCAAGGCAGGAGACATAAGAGAAGTGGGTTTGATCCTTGGGTCGGGAAGATCCGCTGGTGGAGGGCATGGCAACCCACTCCATTTTTCTTGCCCAGAGAATCCCCACGGACAGAAGAGCCTGGCGGGCTACAGTCCATTGGGTTGCAGAGTCAGACAGGACTGAAGTGACTTGGCACACAGGCACATACGGAAGTGTTAATACTTCCATCACAGCTGATTGTAAGCTACCAACGTGGCCTCACTGAAGGCAGAACTTGGAAGATCTCCTCAATAGCTCACCATGATGTGAGATTTTCATACTTTGTGACCCCATAGTCAGAAGCACGCCAGGCTTCCCTGTCCTTCACCATCTCCTGGAGCTTGCTCAAACTCACGTCCATTGAGTCGGTGATGCCATCCAACCATCTCATCCTCTGTTGTCCCCTTCTCCTCCTGCCTTCAATCTTTCTCAGCATCAGGGTCTTTTCTAATGAGTTGGCTCTTTGCATCAGGTGGCCAAAGTACTGGAGCTTCAGCTTCAGCATCAGTCCTTCCAATGAATATTCAGGATTGATTTCCTTTAGGATAACAGTTAAGAAGCGATAAATTGTGCCTACTTATCGTTGTGCATAACAGAATTTTTTGAGTTGTTTAGTTGTTAGGTCATGTTCGACTCTTTGCCACCCCATGGACTGTAGCCCGCCTTTCTCCTCTGTCCAGTGGATTTCCCAGGCAATGTACAAACTTACCGAGTTGTAAATTTTTATAATTTAAGTTTTGGTGAAAGCTATCCTTAATGACAGGCTTGCACAATTCCCGGAAGTTTAGCAATCAGCCCTCACAAACTGTTACAAGTTGGCACCCACACACCACGGAACAGTTCCAAGATGAAACAGCAAAGTCAATTTACAGACAAGGCTCTGCAGGACTCTATCGCACCCCCCACAGATACACATGCCCTCCCCGTTACTTCTCCTTTCCAGGATGGATCTGGAACACTTCCGGCTCACACCTACCTCAGGGCCTTTGCACTTGCTGTTACCCTTCTCCCACTCACATAACACACATGACTCGCTTCCTCCCCTCCTCCAGGCCTTTACTCAAATGCCACATTTATCGAGGCCTTTTCTGACCACCCTGTTAAAAAAATAGAAACCTTCCAGCCTCCTCAACATTCCACCTTCTTTGCTTGCCTTATGTTCTAGCAACAGCACTGACTGTGCCATCCAACCTACTATGTAATGTTAAAATGTATTAATACCTGCCAGGGCTTCCGTGTGATCCAATGGTTAAGACTTCACACTTCCAATGAAGGGGGCGTGGCTTCAATCCCTGGTCTGGGAATTAAGATCACACATGGAGTGCTAAGACCCCCCATGACCCTGAAGCCAAAAAAAAAAGTTCTTGTCATTTTATTCATTGACTGTCTCCCCCACTAGAATATTAGCTCCTTGAAGGCAGGGGGTTCTGTCTGTTTTCTTCTCTGATCTAACTCCAGTGCCTAGAAGAGTGCCTGGCATATAGGGTGCTCAATAAATATTTATTGAATAAATAAGTATACACTTAGGTAAAAAAATGAAGCATAGACTATTTACGATGGCCAAGACATGGAAGCCACCTGAGTATCCATCAACAGATGAATGGGTAAAGAAGATGTGGTACATAGACAGAATAGAATACTACTCAGCCATAAAAAAAGAATGAAGTAATGCTATCTGCAGCAACGTGGATGGATCTAGAGTGTATCATACGAAGTGAAGTCAGACAGAGAAAGAAAAATATCATATATCACTTATATGTGGAATCTAAAAATAATCATACAGTTGGGGAATTCCCTGTGGTCCAGTGGACACAAGTTAGCAACTGGACAACAAGACTAACCACCAGTGGGCAGGATTCAGTAGTTTCACTGCTGAGGTCTTGGTCGGATCCCTGCTTGGGGAACTAAGATCCCACAAGCCTCACTGTGGCCAAAAAAAAAAAATACAGATTAACTTATTTAAAAAACAGAATCAGACACAGCAAACAAATTTATGCTTACCAAAGGGGAAAGGGGGGAGGGATGAATTAGGAGTTTGGGATTAACAGGTACGAGCTACCATATATAAACTAGATAAACTAGGACCTATTGTATATAGCACAGGGAACTCTGTTCAATCTCTTGTAATAACCTATAACCTGGGCAAACTCTGGGAGATGGTGAAGGACAGGAAAGCCTGGTGTACTGCAGTCCACGGGGTCGTGCAGTCAGACACGACTTGGCAACTGAACAATAACAGCAACAATAACCTAAAATGAAAAACGATCTGAAAATACACACACACATATATATCTAAATCACTTTGTTTCCAGAAATTAACACAACATTGTAAATCAACTCTAGGTCAGTTTTTTAAAAATGAATAAAAAAAATTTTTTTTAAATAAGCTGCAGAATGGTGTAAATAACCTGAATAATATTCCCCTAGCTGTACTTACATATGACAGACAGTCTCTGGGAGAAAATCCAAGGGACTGCCGGCCCCAGAGCCTCGCAGGAAGCGCTCCGGGGGAACGGAGACGAGAAAGGTTTCGCTGTATCCCTTGTGTGCCTTTGGAAATCTGTGCCATGTGCCTTTAATTACCTATTAATATTTTTTTTCAAGTGTTCTATTAAAAGTACTGCCACAGGCTGCCGTGTGAGCTGGGATACCCAGGAGAGCAAGCCTGAGCCAGGAGGAGGCCAGGGCAGTGACCCGGGAGCGGGGGCCGGATGCGGCTGCCAAGCCTTCATGGCCTGTTCCAGAAGGTCCGACTGTGGAATGTTCTCCACGAAGCCCTTAGAAGGCTCTGGGAGGCCAGCCCTGTCCCTCAAGCCTGGGGTTTTTGCAAGCCAGACAGGCGGGTCTCCCAAAAAAAGGCAGCTCCGCCTCTACATGAAAAGATCCCCGTAAGAGTCCACTTTCCCCACCCGGTCAGCGTCAGCGGATACAAACTCCTCTCTCTTGCTCTCCCTCAGCCTTCCCACTCATCCTCGGACCTCCTCCTCTCTCCTCCCGCTCCCTGCTCCTCTCCCCGCCTCTTCCTCCCGCTTCCCTGCTTCCCTCATCTGGAGCCTCCCTCCAGCCACACACCACCTCCTCAGCGCCTCTGAAACACCAACTGCCTCTCCAAAGGCTCAGTGCCTTTGTCCCTTCTGTTCCCTCCGCCTGGAACTCCTTTCCCCTGCCTCTTCCCTGGACCCTGGTTTAGCCCGGAGGTCTTAGCTTCCTTCCTTCATGTCACAGAGATTTACCAGGCATCAAGGGTTTGTCAGGCACCCTGCCAGGGGTCAGGGAGCAAGTGTTAAGGAGAGGCCACATCCTAGCTGGGAAGGGCAGGAAACAAAGGAGTCAGTAGGAACCAGAAACAAGAGAATTCTTTAAAAGAACTAAAAACTACAAGAGTAAGTCGTCTGCAGTCTGAATGAGGAGAAGGAGTTCACCTGGTGAAGAACTGGGAAGAGAGAATCAGGAGGAGGGAACAGCAAGTGCGATGGCTCAGAGGAATGAGAATGAGCTCGGAGAGTTGTGGAATCAGAAAGAAGGCCAGTGTGGCTAGATTTGAGGGAGTGATGGAAAGTGTCATCAGAGGCAGCCAGAAAGGTAGGTTTTCATGAGGGATGTCAGAGACTCTGCAAGGAGCTGGGTGTCCCCTCCTCCTGGAAGCCCTCCTTGACTGCATCAGGCTCCCTCACCCTAATCCTGTTCACTCTAGGTTGTAGTTCCCTGGTCACAGACCTGTATCCCTCTCTACCCTGTGAAGTAGAGCCAGTCACAACTGTGTCTCCAGCACTACCCAGCACAAGCCTGAGTACACAGCAGGTGCTCAGTAAATGCCCTGGTCATCACCAGGAAGGCCTGCCTTCTCTGCTTCCTGACCTCCCTTCTGCTTACGCCTCTTCCTGACCCAGCCCAGCCTCTTTCATCCCATCCTCAAAGGATTCTCTGGGGAGGATCCCCAGCCTCTTTCATCTTATCCTCAAAGGCCCATGTGGGGAGGATTCCCAGTTCTAGCCACCTCTGATGGGCTGCAGGCCCAAGATGAAGGCTCTGAAGTGGTCAGATCAAACATCTCTAGAGCTGGCCTTGGGCTGGGCCAGCATCGGGGAGGCTCAGAGGCGATGCAGTTTCCCAGGCAGGAGTGTTCCAGAATGGAGAATGAGGTGGGGGGGGCGGGGGTTGAGGAGGAAGGAGCACGTGGAGCCAGCCAAAGGGCCCATTTGTTTCCCCATGGTCATAAACACATAACTTCCAGTTGCTGACTCATTTCATGCCAGGTGCTGGGCTAATTTTTAAAATATTGTCATTTATTAATTCAAATGGATAAGATCTGATTGGGGTGCTGAATTCAGAAGACTCGAAAGGCCTGTTGGGGGGTGCTTCCCTGGGGGCTCAGGGTAAAGAATCTGCCTGCCAATGCAAGAGACAAGGATTTGCTCCCTGGTTCCAGGAGGATCCGACACGCCTCGGAGCAACGAAGCCCATGTTCCACAAGTAGTGAGACAGTGCTCTGGAGCCCCGGAGCCGCAACTGCTGAAGACTGTGGTCCCTAGGGCTCGTGTTCCACGAGAGAGGCCACCGCCATGAGAAGCCCATACACCGCAACTAGAGGGTAGCCCCTACCCGCTGCCGCTGGAGAAAGCCTGAGCGCAGCGACAAAGACACAGTGCGGCCAAAAAAGAAAACGGATTAGTCAATTAAAAAAATTGTAAAGTCTAGGAAGCAAACCAACTGACATCAAAAAATGAGGGGATGAACAAAACACAGTATGTCTACACAATGGAGAATTATTAAGCTGCCATCTTTATGTGCCACCGTTGTGCTGGCATGAATGACCAGGATAAAGTTCTCGAGAGCATCAACAAGGCCAAAATGAGAGGCAGATGCCAAGTTCTTGTTAGGCTATGTTCCAAAGTCATTTTCCAGCTTTTAATAGTGACGATGAAGCGTGATTACATTGGCAAATTTGAAACCATTGATGATCACAGAGCAGGGTCACTTGCTGTGAACCTCACAAGCCTGTCCCGTTAGTTTAGTTTCATTGTTCTGATCACCGCAGCTGGCATCTGGGACCAAGAGGAAGCGAGACAAAAACACACAGGAGGGACAGTCCTCAGATTCTTTTTTCTAGAGCTATAACAAAACATACAGATAAAATACCTCAATGGGAAGGAAATGAAGTGAAATTCTGACACACGTTACAACACAGATGAACCTCGAAAATCTTTTGCTAAATGGAATAAGCCAGACACAAAAGGACAAATATTGTACTGGTTCACTTATATGAAGTACCTAGAATAGGTACATTCACAGAGACAGGAGAAGAAAGGTTATCAGGAGCTAGGAGGAGGGAGTGGGGAGTTATTGCTTAATGGGCACAGGGCGTCTTTTGGGGATGATGAAAAAGCTGTGGAAATGGAGAGTGGTGATGGTAGCATTACATTATGAACATGCTTAATGATACTAAATTGTACATGCTAAAATGGTAATTTTTAAAAAAAACTGAAGTATGATTGATTTTGTGCATAACCTTGCTAGCATGCAAAATGAATGCAATTGTTCAGGAGCTCAAACATTATTTGGCACTACCCTTCTTTGGGATTGGAATGCAAACTGACCTTTTCCAGTCTGTGGCCACTGCTGAGTTTTCCAAACTTGCTGACATATTGAGTGCAGTGCTTTAACAGCATCATCTTTTAGGATTTAAAAACAGCTCAGCTGGTTTTCCCAGTAGTCATGTACGGATATAAGAGTTGGACTATAAAGAAAGCTGAGCACCAAAGAATTGATGCTGAAGAAGACTCTTGAGAGTCCCTTGGACTGCAAGGAGATCAAACCAGTCAATCCTAAAGGAAATCAATCCTGAATATTCATTAGAAGGACTGATGCTGAAGCTGAAGCTGAAGCTCCAATACTTTGGCCACCTGATGCAAAGAGCCAACTCATCGGAAAAGACCCTGATGCTGAGAAAGATTGAAGGCAAAAGGTGAAGAGAGCAGCAGAGGGTGAGATGGTTACATAGCATCATGGACTCAATGCACATGAATTTGAGTAAACTCCAGGAGATAGTGACGGATAGGGAAGCCTGGTGTACTGCAGTCCATTGGATTGTAAAGAGTCGGACACGACTTAATAAACAACAACAAGTGATCAATTTACAATATTGTGTTAGTTTCAAGTGTACAGCAAAGTGACTCAGATATACATACAGATTTTTTTTTCAGATTCTTTTCCTTTATAGGTTATTAAAGATATTGAACATAGTTTCCCTGTGCTACTCAGTAAAAATTCTTGTTGTTTTCTATTTTACATCAAGTAGTATGTATCTGTTAATCCCAAATTCCTAATTTTCTCCTTTGGTAACCAAAATTTAGTTTTCTATGTAAGTCCATTTGTTTCAAAAATAAGTTCATTTGTATTATTTTTTTAGATTCCATGTAGAAGTGATATATCTGTCTTTCTCTGACTTACTTCACTTAGTATGATAATCTCTAGATCCATCCATGTTGCTGCAAATGGCATTATTCATTCTTTTTTATGGCTGAGTAGTATTCCATTCTATACACACATATATATTTCTATATATATCACATTTTATTTATCCATTCATCTGCTTACATGTCCTGGCTATTGTAAACAGTGCTGCTATGAACACTGGTGTGCATGTATCTTTTCAAACTAGAGTTTTCATTTCTCCAGATATATGCCCAGGAATGGGAATACTGGATCAAATGGTAACCCTATTTTTAGAACCTCCATACTGTTTTCCATAGTGGCTGCTGCTGCTAAGTCACTTCAGTCGTGTCCGACTCTGTGCGACCCCATAGATGGCAGCCCACCAGGCTCCCCCGTCCCTGGGATTCTCCAGGCAAGAACACTGGAGTGGGGTGCCTTTGCCTTCTCCGATAGTGGCTGCATCGGTTTACATTTATACCAACAGTATAGGAGGATTCTCTTTTCTCCACACCCTGTCCAGCATAAAATGGTAAAATTTTATTTTATGTATTTTTAACAACAATTTTTTAAAAAAGTACTTAAAGGTACTGGAAAAGCCAGTGGCGTAGGGATCTAAGAGTTGCTGGACAACATGAGCGCCCCCTAGAGGTTCATGGTCCTGAAGTAAGCGTAGACCCACTAAGATGTTTACAGGGACAGCCCACCATAGGGGGAGAATTGCTGGGTGTCTGTGGGTGGTGGTCTTCTCCTTGAGACTGATGAGTCAGAGGAACCAAGCGTTGAGGGCGGTCGAGAGAATCTGCAATGACCAGCCACAGGCTCTACGCTGGGTGAGGGCATAGTAGTCATCAAGGGAACGGAGACAGCTGAAAAGGATCACATTAATGGAATGGAGGTCCTGGGAAAGTTGAAGGAATTTCGGAGTTGGGTAGGGCTTCCCTGGTGGCTCATTGTTAAAGAATCTGCCTGCCAATGTAGGAGACTCAGGTTCGATCCCTGGGTTGGGAAATGGCAGTCCACTCCAATATTCTTGCCTGGGGAAATCCGATGGACAGAGGAGCCTGGCGGGCTACAGTCCATGGGATTGCAAAAGAGTTGGCTGCAACTTAGTGACTAAAACAATAACAACAGATGGGTGAGCAGGAAAGTTCCACGTGGTGGGGCTGGTGCAGGATGTTTGAAGCTGAGACTGCAGAGGGAGCAAACAGAGGTTCTTGGTTGTAACAAGTTGTCTTCTCTGATCGGAAGAGGGAGGGAGGAGCTGAGAGAGAGTGCAAGGCAAGATCTTTGGGGGAGAAGAGGTCAAGGCACTGAAGAGCAAATATGCTGAAACAGTCATCTCTGGGCATTCGGAAAAGCCCAAGAATTAGGACAGGAAAGAGTGACAGAAGCTAGCGGACTGAGGGCCGGACAGCTTGGGGTCACCATTGGTTGCAACCAGCCAGCACAGCAGGTGGTAGAGTGACTGCTGAGCTTCAAAATGACAGGTGAGCTGTGGTGTTGGAGAAGACTCTTAAGAGTCCCTTGGACTGCTAGGTGATCCAACCAGTCCATCCTAAAGGAGATCAGTCCTGGGTGTTCATCGGAAGGACTGATGTTGAAGGTGAAACTCCAGTACTTTGGCCACCTGATGCGAAGAGCTGACTCATTTGAAAAGACCCTGATGCTGGGAAAGGTTGAGGGCAGGAGGAGAAGGGGACGACAGAGGATGAGATGGCTGGATGGCATCACTGACTCGAAGGACATGAGTTTGAGTAAACTCTGGGGGTTGGTGATGGACAGGGAGGCGTGGTGTACAGTCCATGGGTCACAAAGAGTCGGACACGACTGAGCAACTGAACTGAACTGAAAGCTGCTATTTTTATCCCCATCACTCTAATTCCACCCAAAGGGCATCTGGCTGGAACAGACCTTGCTGTCCTGAGGATGTGGGGTTGTCATGGTGACAATGTCTCCATCCCTTTGGGCCAGAGGATGGGATCTGGCTTCCACATCCAAGGAAACAGCCAGGCTCACATCCTGGGGAATGTTATTATCTGGAAGACCTTTACTGGCCTGGGATTCCTTCGTTTACCAGCCTTAGTTCTTCCTGTAAGAAGCCTTCCAGGATTCTTCCAAATCTCCCTTCCCCACCTCACCCCCTCCTCATGCAATCTGGTTTCTACCCTGGATCTACTGCATGACTCTTTGGATCCTAGTTCTCCCACTAGCCATCGAACCTGGGCCCCAGAAGAGAAATTGCTGGGTCCTATAACCACTGAATCACCAAAGAATTCCCAATAAATTTTTTTTTTCAATGTGTCTTCCTGGGACTTCCTCGGCAGCCCAGTGTTTAAGACTCTGTGGTTCCAGTGCAGGGATACATGGATTTGGGGATACAGGTTTAATCCCTGGTCAAGGAACTGAGATCCAATATGCCGGATCAGAGATCCAGGCTCCCAGATGCCTTGCAGCCAAAAAACAAAACATAAAATAGAAGCAATATCGTAACAAATTCAATAAAGACTTTTAATATTGTCCATATCAAAAAAAAAGTTCTTAAAAAAATGCATTTTACCCTTGACCTAACAACCCTACTGCTGAGAAAGCATGCCATAGAAATCAAACCTCCAGGAGGTAGGGGCTTATATGCTGGGTGCTCACTGCAGGATGTGAGAGCTGGACCATAAAGAAGGCTGAACACCAAAGAACTGATGCTTTCGAACTGTGGTGCTGGAGAAGACTCTTGAGAGTCCCTTGGACAGCAAGGAGAAACCAGTCAATCCTAAAGGAAATCAACCCTGAATATTCATTGGAAGGACTGATGCAGAAGCTGAAGCTCCAATACTCTGGCCACCTGATGCAAAGAGCTGACTAGTTGGAAAAGACCCTGATGTTGGGAAAGATTGAGGGCAGGAGGAGAAGGGGGTGACAGAGGATGAAATGGTTGGATGGCATCACCTACTCAATGGACATGAGTTTGAGCAATTCCAGGAGACAGCAAAGGACAGGAAGCCTGGCGTGCTGCAGTCCATGGGGTCGCAAAGAATCAGACATGACTGATTGACTAACAGAAAACAACACAGTAGTTAGAAGCTGAGAATCAAAGATGAAACTTATTCTGGGGGTGAATAAATGATAGTCTCCTCACTCTGTGAAATCTTTTGAAAAAATTTTTGTTTATTATTTATTTTTATTTATCTTCATTGTTGCCTGCGGGCTTTCTCTAATTGCAGCAAGCAAGGGCTATTCTTTCTTGTGTTGCAGTGCATCAGTTTCTCATTGTAGTGGCTTCTCTTGTTGCAGAGCATGGGCCAGCTAATTGTGGCTCCCAGGCTCCAGAACACAGGTTTCAGTAGATGTGGTTCAGGGCCTTAGTTGCTCCATGGCATGCTCCGTGGCATCTTCCCAGGCCAGGAACTGAACCTGCGTCCCCTGCATTTGCAGGCGGATTCTTAACCACTGGACAACTAGGGAGGGCCACTCTGTGAATTCTTATACAATCATTCCAAAGAACCCATTCTGGCGGACTTGGTCCAGGGGTCCACCAGTTGTTTAAAAACCATGATCTTCAGACCACACTGCAAAACAGCCAAATCAGAGTCCCTGGGGGCCAGGGCATCAGTATTTTGTAAAAGCTTCTCCAAGTGATAGCCAGAGTGAAAACCACTGACTTGGAGGGATTTCTTGTGGCATAAAGCAAGAAAAGGAAGCTGCAGAGATGTGAGCAACATCTCTGTGAGGAAACAACAGTCCCCCGTGGATTGGTTTATCAAGTATGTGCCAGGCTCTCTTCTAAGCATTGACTCCTCATAAACTCTACGATGTGCGACTGTCACCATCCCCATTTTACAGATGGGAAAACTGAGTCTCGGAATGGTTCAAGCACTTGCCCAAAGTTATGGGCTATTAAGTGATGGAGTTGGGATTTGAACCCAGGTCATCTGGCTCCTAAAACTTCCCTGGGCTCTTAATTGCTAAACTTTCTATACGTATGTGTGTATGTGTGCACAGTCGCTCAGTGGTATCCGACTCTTTGTGACCCTGCAGATTGTGGCCCGCCAGGCTCCTTTGTCCCTGGAATTTTCCAGGCAAGAGTACTGGGATGGGTTGCCATTTCCCACTCCAGGGGATTTTCCCAACCCAAGGATCGAACCCGAATCTCCTGCATCTCTAGGATTGGCAGATGGATTCTTTACTGCTGAGCCACCTGGGAAGACTTATATACAAATATATATTCATACTTTCATGTATTAATATTCCTAAATAACTCTAATCTTCCTATATATATATAATACTCCCATATATGTTTCTATATGTAGTACTTATATGTAATACACGTATTTTTACATATAGTAGTAAATATATATAGTATTTGTGCATTAATAAAAGTTTTCTATATATCATATTACCATGTATATTCTTTTTTTCCCCCATGTATATTCTTTAGCTGTAACTACCTATATAAGGTGATGGTACATAAAATATTCTTAAATATAATATTTATACTTGCTTATATATATACTATTCCCACATATCATTCATAAATATATTTATATTAATATATCCCTTCATATGTTTCTCTATATAAAATTCCTATATAAATATTTCCATATGTAGAACATTTCTAAATATATTCACATATACATAATATTCTTACACACAATAATCCTATATACAGTATGTTTTTGTATTTCTATATACTATACTTCTATTTAAGTAATATTTATATATATTATATATATAATCCCTCCCAAGTCACCCCATCCTGGGTCTGCTTCTCTCTTTGGACTGAAGAGCTTCTAGGCCTTCCCCTCTTTCTTTCTCATCTTTTTATATGGTGTTCTAAAAATTTAACTTCTCTGGTGGCACAGACAGTAAAGAATCTGCCCTGGGCAGGAAAGATCCCCTGGAGGAGGGCATGGCAACCCACTCCAGTATTCTTGCCTGGAGAATCCCATGGACAGAGGAGCCTGGAGGACTAAAGTCCATGGTGTCACAAGAGTTGGACATGACTGAGTGACTAAACCAACCACCACCACCAATCCAACTCAATTCTGACTACCTGAAGGTTTTCTAAAGAGGTACTAGGTAGACGGGTCCTTTATTTACTTGGAGATAAGCTCTAATCCCACAGGTTAAGGGCTCAGTCCCACTAGACCGTACCCAGTCACAAGTCCAGGTGGTCATTAGTGCTTCTGACCAAACAGCTATAAATCAACTCCTTCCTCTGTTGGATCATTTGTTAGCATGACTCTTGAAGCTCAGGGAAACGTTTACTCGCATGGGCCAGTTTGGTGGTTCAGATGGTAAAGAATCTGCCTGCAATGCAGGAGACCTGGGTTCCATCCCTGAGTCAGGAAGATCCCCTGGAGAAGAGAATGGCAACCCATTCCAGTATTCTCGCCTGGGAAATCTCATGGAGAGAGGAGCCTGGCGGACTAGAGTCCATGGAGTTGCAAAGAGTCGGACACGACTGAGCGACTAACTCTTTCACTTTTCACCAGTTTATTACAAAGAATATTAAAAAGGATACAGAAGGACAGCCAGGCGAAGAGATGAACAGGGCGAGGTCCTGAACAGTTTCAAGCACAGGTGCTTGTGGCCCCACATAACTGGAATATGCCATTTCTAAGCACGTGGGTGTGTTTACCAACCTGGAAGCTCATCAGATCTTGTTGTTCAAGAGTTTTTAGGGGGTTTCCCTGCTGGCTCAGTGGTAAAGAATCCACCTGCCAATGTATGAGACACGGGTTCGACCCCTGATCTGAGAAGGATCCCACGTTTCAAGAAGCAAGAAGCCCGTGCACCACAACTATTGAGCCTGTGCTCTAGAAGCCGGGAGCCCCAACTACTGATGCCTTCGTGCCCTAGAGTCTGTGCGCCACAACAAGAGAAACCACCACAGTGAGAAGCATGCTCACCTCAGCTAGAGGGTAGCCCCTGTTCTCCACAGCTAGAGAAAACCCCACACAGCAATGAAGACCCAGCACAGCCAAAATAAAGATAAATAAATAAACTGTTGTTGTTTAGTCCCTAAGTCGTATTCAGCTCTTTGTGATTCCATGGACTGTAGCCCGCCAGCCTCCTCTGTCCATGGGATTTCCCAAGTAAGAATACTGGAGTGGGTTGCCATTCCCTTCTCCAGGGGATCTTCCAGACCCAGGGATGGAACCTGGATCTCCCGCTTTGCAGACAGATTCTTTACCATCTGAGCCACCAGGAAAGCCCTAAACAAATAATTTTAAAATGAGTTTTTATGGAAACGAGGACTGATTTGCAATGAAGAAAATAGAACATTTCAGAGGAGCTTTATGGGAGGATATCAACACATCCCTGAAGTTAATAAACTGCTACAGTTAGTAAATGTTTGTGACAGAAAAGTCACTTATTCAAGGTTATACATCTGTCCCTGTTCAACAAAATTTTGTTTTCACAAGCGAAAATCCTTGCTGAGACTTTCAGAATCTAAAAGCGAGATGCCATTCATCACATGGTTCTTGGAGGAAGAACAGTGTGAAATAAAAGGAACGGCAACTATTTTTTTCTGCTCTCTCGAGAGAAATCCTACCCACCAACCTTGGAAGTGAAATTAACCATTGAAATTCATCTTCAAGTACAGTCTCTGGTCATGATGCAAACAAAATCTTTCAGAAGGTACATCCACAGAGACACAGAGATAGAACGATTAAAACCGAACCAATAACTGAAATCACAGAGAACTTCCTTACTGTTTTAGGCTCCATACAATGCCCCACTAATATTACTACTACTCACTTCTCCTAGACAGTGAAACTGAAGACGTACATGCTACAACTAAGACCCTGCACAGCCAAATAAATAAATAAATATTTTTTAAAAATTTAAAGGAAAGCAAACAAAGACCTTAAAGTATGGAGATGCAGACACAGAGAACAGAATTGTGGACACAAGGTGAGGGAAGGAGAGGGCAGGACGGATGGATGGAGAGGGTAGCATGGACACATATGCACTGCCATATGTAAAACAGATGGCCAGTGGGACCGTGCTGTGTGACTCAGGGCACCCACACGGGGCTCTGTGACAACCCAGGCAGCTGGGATAAGGTGGGAGGGAGGTTCAAGAGGGAGGGGACATTTGTATGTATACCTAGGCTGGTTCATGGTGATACATGGCAGAAACCACCACAGTATTGTAAAGCAATCATTCTTCAATTAAAAATACATACATTTAAAAACAAAAACTGTAAATGATGGTATTTGTGATTAAAAAGAAAAAAAAAAAGAACTGATAGAAAATTCACTTAAATTAAAATGGAGGGGACTTCCCTGGTGGTCCAGTGGTTCAAACTTCAGACTTCCACTGCAGGGGACATGGGTTCAATCCCTGGTCAAAGAATTAAGATCCTACATGCCACAGGGTGTGGCCAAAGAGTTTAAAAATATAAATAAATAAATAAATAAATAAAATGGAAAGTAGTCTAGGGGGAATAATTTTTATAAAACTTTCATCTCCAATCCACTTTCCCTCCAACTTTCAAGACGTGGGCAAGTGGAGCTGAAAGTTCCAAGACCCTAATCAGTTGATTTTTCTGGTGAGCAGCTACATCCGTAGACTATGAAGTGACTCATGATGTTACCACATTAGCATAAACTCAGGGATGATCAAAGGGGCTCCTTATGGATAATAAAAGACACTTCTATTGCTCAGGAAATTCCAAGGGATTTAGGGTCTCTGTGCCAGAATCAGGGACAAAGATCAAATACATGTCTTATTATAGCATAATATCCTCCCTTCAAGTCAAGGAGCTCAATTGCCCTCTCTTTGAGTGAGAGTTGAATTTAGTAACTCAACTTTCCATGAATAGAATATAGCAGAACCAAAGGCATGTCACTTCCTGGATTGGATTATAAAAAGATTTCGGTTTCCATATTGGGTTCTCTCTCATCACTTGCCCTGGAGGAATCCAGCTGCCGTGTGTTAAGAGATAAACTGAGGCATATAAATTTTTTTAACAGTTTAATCGAGCAAAAATTAATTCCAAGCAGGCAGTACCAAATTGGAAGCAGTTGATGAAAGTGAAAGAAGAGAGTGAAAAAGTTGGCTTAAAGCTCAACATTCAGAAAACTAACATCATGGCATCCGGTCCCATCACTTCTTGGGAAATAGATGGGGAAACAGTGGAAACAGTGTCAGACTTTATTTTTGGGGCTTCAAAATCACTGCAGATGGTAATTGCAGCCATGAAATTAAAAGACGCTTACTCCTTGGAAGGAAAGTTATGACCAACCTAGATAGCATATTCAAAAGCAGAGACATTACTTGGCCAACAAAGGTCTGTCTAGTCAAGGCTATGGTTTTTCCAGTGGTCCTGTGTGGATGTGAGAGTTGGACTGAGAAGAAAGCTGAGCGCCAAAGAATTGATGCTTTTGAACTGTGGTGTTGGAGAAGACTCTTGAGAGTCCCTTGGACTGCATGGAGATCCAACCAGTCCAATCTAAAGGAGATCAGTCCTGGGTGTTCTTTGGAAGGAATGATGCTAAAGCTGAAACTCCAGTACTTTGGCCACCTCATGTGAAGAGTTGACTCATTGGAAAAGACTCTGATGCTGGGAGGGATTGAAGGCAGGAGGAGAAGGGGACGATAGAGAATGAGATGGCTGGATGGCATCACTGACTCGATGGACGTGAGTCTGAGTGCACTCTGGGAGTTGGTGATGGACAGGGAGGCCTGGCGTGCTGGGATTCATGGGGTCGCAAAGAGTCGGACACGACTGAGCGACTGAACTGAACTGAACTGAGGAGCACTACGCTGTCAGGAGCTCGGGAAAGATTTCTGAGGAGAAGATCCGGAAACAAAGCAAGAAAATTATTTGATTGGCTTTAGCTTAAGCATTTGCTTTATTTGGGAAAGATTCATTGGTTGTGATTGGTTGTCCTTGTATTTTGATTCTTACTTTCGGCAAAAGATATTGCCTGCCATTTGAATAAATAATGAATGTTGCCTACCATCAAGCCATCAACCACTGTCGCCACCCCCATGAGCCCTGAGGGGAATTCAGGATGGAGAAAAACAAAATATTGGCCCTAGATAGTTAAGATTCACATCTAAGGAATAATTTCAATGATCCCAAACTCTTGCATCTTCCCATAGTTAGAAAAGCAATAAAATCATTAACTTGACATGTCTGGTTTTTGTCACTAGCAGTAATCTTATGGGTACATGTTAGGTTTCCTTTTTCTAGCCAAAATTCTTATATATTCTGGCTCCTCCCTTACCTCTTCAGAGCAGTTCATCAGAGCTGTCTGAGAGGCTGTCTCTTGGGCTTCGTCTTCATTCAGTAAGGCCCCCCAATAAAACCTAAGTCACACTTTTTATGTTGTGTGTTTTTCTTCAGTTGACGTTACCTTGAGGCATTTATGGGCTTATGTTTGGGTTCACATACGTAGGCTGCTAAGGTATTTGAGCCACCCTAGAAGGCAATGGCACCCCACTCCAGTACTCTTGCCTGGAGAATCCCATGGATGGAGGAGCCTGGTGGGCTGTGGTCCATGGGGTCCCGAAGAGTCGGACACGACTGAGTGACTTCGCTTTCACTTTTCACTTTCACGCATTGGAGAAGGAAATGGCAACCCACTCCAGTGTTCTTGCTTGGAGAATCCCAGGGATGGCAGAGCCTGGTGGGCTACTGTCTATGGGGTCGCACAGAGTCGGACATGACTGAAGCGACTTAGCAGCAGCAGCAGCAGCAGTCTAAAGTCTTCCTTGTTAATTAATTTAACACAAGTCATAAGGACTCTCAGGAGAAGCCCACAGGTCCAGCCAACAGCCAGTGAGGTCTCCTGCCAATCTCCAGCCCCACTTGAGTCTCTGAGGGACTAAGATCTAGCAAACAGCGTGACCACAAGCTCTTAAGGAACCCGAAGCCACAGACGGCTTACCCTTCCCCGTGCCTCTGTTGCAGCTATAAACTGGCCCTGCTCATAGTGTGATGGTGAGGCATGAATGAATTAGCTCACGCAAAGTACTTAGAACCAAGCTTAGAAAGTAGTAGGTGCTTTTTAAAGTTTTTGCTATTATTGTTTTCATAATGTTGCAGCCACAAAGAAATACAGTCATTTCCCCCAGATTATGCCATGTGCCTTTTTTTTCTTCCCAGCTGTGCTGAATCTTAGTTGAAGCACTCGGGATCTTTGTTTTGGTAGGCAGGTTCTAGTTCCCTGACTAGGGATCAAACTCGGACCCCTTGCATTGGAAGCACAGTGTTTTAACCACTGGACCACTAGGGTAGTCCCATATGCCATGTGCCTTTTTCTTCCTGGCCATTGCACATTTGCATCCCGCTCCTGAAACTCCTTCCTTACACTGCTTCCTTTTGGTTGGTCTTTTTTTTTTTTTTTTAAATCCTTGCTCAGTTCAGTTCACTCAGTCGTGTCCGACTCTTTGCAAGCCCATGAACTGCAGCACACCAGACCTCCCTGTCCATCACCAACTCCCGGAGTTCACCCAAACCCATGTCCATTGAGTCGGTGATGCCATTCAGCCATCTCATCCTCTGTCGTTCCTTTCTCCTCCTGCCCCCAATCCCTCCCAGCATCAGAGTCTTTTCCAATGAGTCAACTCTTCTCATGAGGTGACCAAAGTATTGGAGTTTCAGCTTTAGCATCAGTCCTTCCAATGAACACCCAGGACTGATCTCCTTTAGATTGGACTGGTTGGATCTCCGTGCAGTACAAGGGACTCTCAAGAGTCTTCTCCAACACCACAGTTCAAAAGCATCAATTCTTCAGCACTCAGCTTTCTTCACAGTCCAACTCTCACATCCATACATGACCACTGGAAAAACCATAGCCTTGACTAGACGGACCTTTGTTGGCAAAGTAATGTCTCTGCTTTTGAATATGCTATCTAGGTTGGTCATAACCTTCTTTCCAAGGAGTAAGCGTTTTAATTTCATGGCTGCAATCACCATCTGCAGTGATTTTGGAGCCCCCCCAAAATAAAGTCTGACACTGTTTCCACTGTTTCCCCATCTATTTCCCAAGAAGTGATGGGACCGGATGCTATGATATTAGTTTTCTGAATGTTGAGCTTTAAGCCAACTTTTCACTGTCCTCTTTCACTTTCATCATGAGGCTCTTTAGTTCCTCTTCACTTTCTGCCATAAGGGTGGTGTCATCTGCATATCTGAGGTTATTGATATTTCTCCAGGCAATCTTGATTCCAGCTTGTGTTTCTTCCAGTCCAGCGTTTCTCATGATGTCCTCTGCATAGAAGTTAAATAAGCAGGGTGACAATATACAGCCTTGATGGACTCCTTTTCCTATTTGGAACCAGTCTGTTGTTCCATGTCCAGTTCTAATTGTTGCTTCCTGACCTGCATACAGGTATCTCAAGAGGCAGGTCAGGTGGTCTGGTATTCCCATCTCTTTCAGAATTTTCCACAGTTTATTGTGATCCACACAGTCAAAGGCTTTGGCATAGTCAATAAAGCAGAAATAGATGTTTTTCTGGAACTCTCTTGCTTTTTTGATGATCCACCGGATGTTGGCAATTTGATCTCTGGTTCCTCTGCCTTTTCTAAAACCAGCTTGAACATCTGGAAGTTAATGGTTCACGTATTGCTAAAGCCTGGCTTGGAGAATTGTGAGCATTACTTTACTAGCGTCTGTAATCCTTGCTGCTGCTAAGTCACTTCAGTCGTGTCCGACTCTGTGCAACCCCATAGACGGCAGCCCACCAGGCCCCGCTGTCCCTGGGATTCTCCAGGCAAGAACACTGGAGTGGGTTGCCATTTCCTCCTCCAATGCATGAAAGTGAAAAGTGAAAGTGAAGTCGCTCAGTCGTGTCTGACTCTTAGCAACCCCATGGACTGCAGCCTACCAGGCTCTTCTTTCCATGGGATTTTCCAGGCAAGAGTACTGGAGTGGGGTGCCATTGTAATCCTTGCTAGTACGGCTCAAATGTCCCCCATCCTCCAGGAAGCCCTCTTTGATTTTTCCTTCCACCTTAGATGCAATACCCACTCTGGGATCCCTCAGTGGATCCTGAGCTCCCCTCTCCCAGTCCTGCCCAGTCTGGGAAGGGTTTGTTTCCACCACTGGATCATCAGTCGCATGAAGGCAGGACTGGGAATACCTTGGTCACTGCTGGGTCCCCATCATTGCCTAGCACAGGGTGGACATGCAGGAAGCACTCAGTGAAAAGATAAGTAAATCTCCAAAGTCAACCAGGGTGTGTTTGTATGTATGTGATGTAGTGATTACAAAAGCTGCTTTCAGTATTACAGGCTAGCATGCTTTTTTTGCGGGTCCAGCTGCACAGAATGTGGGATCTTAGTTTCCCTCAGTTCAGTTCAGTTCAGTCCCTCAGTCGTGTCTGACTCTTTGCGACCCCATGAATCGCAGCCCGCCAGGCCTCCCTGTCCATCACCAACTCCCGGAGTTCACTCATACTCACGTCCATCGAGTCAGTGATGCCATCCAGCCATCTCATTCTCTGTCGTCCCCTTGTCCTCCTGCCCCCAATCCCTCCCAACATCAGAGTCTTTTCCAAAGAGTCAACTCTTCGCATGAGGTGGCC
The DNA here is from genome assembly GCF_029378745.1 of Bos indicus. NCBI lineage: Eukaryota > Metazoa > Chordata > Mammalia > Artiodactyla > Bovidae > Bos > Bos indicus. The sequence continues at coordinate 54,452,179 of NC_091777.1, forward strand.
AAAGTACTGGAGTTTCAGCTTCAGCATCATTCCCTCCAAAGAAATCCCAGGGCTGATCTCCTTCAGAATGGACTGGTTGGATCTCCATGCAGTCCAAGGGACTCTCAAGAGTCTTCTCCAACACCACAGTTCAAAATCATCAATCCTTCGGTGCTCAGCTTTCTTCACAGTCTGACTCTCACATCCATACATGACCACTGGAAAAACCATAGCCTTGACTAGACAGACCTTTTTTAGCAAAGTAATGTCTCTGTTTTTCAATATGCTATCTAGCTTGGTCATAACTTTCCTTCCAAGGAGTAAGCGTCATTTAATTTCATGACTGCAGTCACCATCTGCAGTGATTTTGGAACCCAAAAAAATAAAATCTGATACTGTTTCCCCATCCATTTCCCATGAAGTGATGGGACCAGATGCCCTACAGGGAATAAATCCACACCCTCTTCAGTGGAAGTGCAGAGTCTTAACTATTGGACAACCAGTGAAGTCCCATAGCATGCTATTTTTAATCACCAAAGTAGTGGTATTTTGGGCTTCAGAATTTCTTGGTAATCAGACATTTGCAACCCAGAGAATTGCAGACTATTTCATAATTTCAGAGGAACCGAGTTCACTCTGTAAGAAAGCTTTCTGACCACATGCCTTGCTGTAAAAAGTCTTACAAGTATCTTACTAATAAAGGTCACTTGCCCTGGCTCATCAGAGGGGCCAAGCATTGCATTCTCTCTCTTTTTTAAATTAAACTTTTTCTTTTGAGATAATTGTAAATTCCCGTGAAGTTTGAAGCAATAATACAAAGAGATCCTTGTGTGCCTTTTACCCGTTTTCCCCCATTTTATAAAACTACATACTAGTTGATTCTCCTTACTGAAGCCGGGTGCTCAGTCATGTCTGATGCTTCATGACCCTTTAGAAATGACTATAGCCTACCAGGCTCTGCTGTCCATGGGATTTTTTAGGCAAGAATACTGGAGTGGGTTGGCATTTCCTCCTCCAGAGGATATCCCCCACCCAGGGATGGAACCCACATCTTCTGTGTCTCCTGTATTGCAAGCGCACTCTTTACCCAAAGAGCCATCAGAGAAGGCCCTTACTGAAGGCAGTTATGTTCTGTAATGTGACCACAAACACTGAATTCACGAATACTGAACCACCGATCCTAGGGGAACACGGGGTTAGAGTCCCCAGAAGTTTCTGGTGACGACACTCTGAACCCGTCAATATGTAACTTGGTTTTATGCGTCTTCCTGTTTAAAGATACTTTCTGTAATGTACACTGTTGATTCGCTCACACCGAGCTCAGACCACAGCACTACAGTGGCGCCTAAAGGAAGCTTATAGAACAAATACATTCTAAAACTCTTTTGCATTTTCTCCGCAAGGCACATCACAGCTTTCTGGCTTATAGGGGAATCCTGTGCAACACTTCAGCCCTAGGGTTTGGGAGCCATTTTAAACAGCAACATCACCAACAAAAAGCAGAAAAATGTGAAAAACGTGGCACCAAACAGACCGTGAAAGGGACCCTTGTTTACAGTCTGAGAGCTGAACCGAGCGGGCAGAGTGAGGCTCGCCTCGTTCGACCTCGCCTGGGAATGCGCGTGTCGGGCGACTCAATTTCTTGGGCCGCTCTGCGCATGCCTGGAAGCGACCTCGAAATCCTACTGATTTTAGGGTTTTTCTGTATTTGCTTTCACAAATAGGAAATCCGCAGACAATGAGGACTGGCTGTTCAGTAAGACATCCCGGATGTTGACACTGATGAGGTCGACGTTTCCCGCCCCAGCTCACGCCTGGTGCTCTCTTATAGCTACGCCCACTTTCTCTACTCTCACGCCCCCCTCCCCACCCACCCATCCCCCTTAACCCCTGGGGAACACTGATCTGTTGTCCATTTCTTGGAGAAGGCAACGGCACCCCACTCCAGCGCTCTTGCCTGGAAAATCCCATCGACGGAGGAGCCTGGTAGGCTGCAGTCCATGGGGTCGCAAAGAGTCAGACAGGACTGAGCGACTTCACTTTTACTTTTCACTTTCATGCATTGGAGAAGGAAATGGCAACCCACTCCAGTGTTCTTGCCTGGAGAATCCCAGGGACGGCAGAGCTTGGTGGGCTGCCATCTATGGGGTCGCACAGAGTCGGACAAGACTGAAGTGACTTAGCAGCAGCAGTGACGTCAAGAATGTTATATACGTGGAATCACGTAGCCTATATCATTGGGGGATCCTTTTCAAGTGTACAGTTGAATGATTCTTATTATACTCACAGAGTTACACAATCATCACCACAATCCATTTTAGAACATTTCTTTACCCGCCAAAGAAACCTCACACTCCTTGGCCATCAGGTCCCTTTCCCTCCATCCTTCTCAGCCCTTAGTAACCACCAATCAATCAAATTCCTGTCTCTATGGATTCGCCTACAGGGGAGTCATGGGGTATTCCCTGGGGTCCAGTGGTTAGAAGCCTGCACTTTGACTGCAGGGCAGAGGCTGAGGGTTCAATCCCTAATTGGGGGAAATAAGATCCCACAAGACACAAGACACAGCCACCAGAAAAAAGAAAACAGAAAGAAAGGAATCATAGGCTATGTGCTATATGGTCTTTGTGTATGGCTTCTTTTTAAAAAAAGTTATTTATTTTTAATTTTTTGGCTGTGCTGGGTCTTTGCTGCTACAAAGGCTTTTCTCTAGTTGCCGAGAGCAGGGACCACTCTCCAGTTGTGGCACTCGGGCTCTAGGGCGAGTGGGCTTCTGTGGTTGTGGGCACCTGGGCTCAGTAGCTTCAGCTCCTGGACTCTAGAGCACAGGCTCAATAGTTGTGGCGCATGGGCTTAGCTGCTCGGTGGCATGTGGGATCTTCCCGGACCAAGGGTCGAACCCGTGTCTCCTCCATTTCCAGGCAGATCCTTTACCACTGAGCCACCAGGGAAACCCACGGCGTCTTTCACTTAGAGTTACTTTTTCAATGTGGTAGAATAGATCAGAACTTCATCCTTTTTTCAAGGCTGAATACTACTGCATTGTATGGATCCACAACATTTTGTTTATCCATTCATCAGTTGATGGATCGGTCTTGGCTCTTTGGTGTGAAAGCAAAGAAGTTGGAGCTCAAGTACCTTTTTTTTTTCTTCAAACTAAAATATCTGTGTTACTAATAGCATTTTGGTGTTTTTCAAAACATGTACCAAAATACTGGTTTAGTCACAGGAAATTGTGCTGTGGTGTTTGTTTTGGATGATTGCTGGGAGTTTTATAGCTCAAGCATTTGAAGCTTCAAAGACAAATATTTGATCCAAGTGCTGGTTCTAAGTGTTGGTGCATATTTACTTGTTTAACCCCTGCAACAGCCCTGCGTAGTAGGGATGTTATTATTGTGCCCCCACTTGACGGTTGAGAAAACTGAGGTGTGGTCCCCAGGGCTGCTGCAGCCAGGGAGTGGGGAAGCTGGCTTTGAACCTGGACCATCTGGCTTCAGTGGCCTCAGCATTGGTCACAACTCTCCTCAGTTCCACAGTCAGCAGCGAGGAGCTTGTGGTGTCACGTCTGGAGGCTGATCGGTCTGTCATTTCAGGATTCTTGTGCTGGAAGATTTGGGAATTCTAAGGTGGCCTGGACTCAAGGAATGTGCCATAGATGATATAGCTTCTGGGATTTGCTTCAAAAAAAAACACAAGGGTGGGTACTGGATGGCATAGAGAGGGCCCAGGGTGAGCCAAGTACTTGATGATGAAAAGCAAACACTCAAAACAATAGGTGGTGACATAAGGACACTTGATCTTTTTTTTTTTCCTTTATTTTTTGAGCTGTGTGATTCTTTTTAAAATTTTACTTATGCATTTCATTTTATTTTTGGCTGCACTGGACTTCTGTTGCCGCGAGGGCTTTCTCTGGTTGCGGTGTGAGGGCTTTTCATTGTGGTGGCTTCTCTTGATGTGAAGTACAGGCTCTGGAGCATGCGGGCTTCAGTAGTTGGGGAGTGTGATCTTAGTTGCCCCTCAGCATGTGGAATCTTCCCAGGCCAGGGATCAAACCCGTGTCCCCTGCACTGGCAGGCAGATTCTTAACCACTGGACCGCTAGGGAAGTCCTGCTGTGTGATTCTGTTTTATTTTATTTTGTAATATTATGGGCACACCATGCAGCACATGGGATCTTCGTTCCCCTACCAGGGATTGAACCCATGCCCCCAGCATGGGAAGCGCAAAGTCTAAACCACTGAACCATTGGGGAAGTCCCGAGGGTGCTTGATCTTTTGATAAAGGCTTTGGCACGGAGACTCTCCAGCCTATAAAGGTGAGAGGATGGCCCTGGCTGCAGACAGAACTCCTTCCATCTCGGAACTTCTTGGCTGTGTGGCTCCAGCTAAGTGATTTCATGTCTCTGAACCTGGGGCCCCTCACCTGCCAAGGAGACAATCCTGACTTTCTTTGAGAACCTGAACGTCCAGGGCTGACCTGCCACAATAACTCAACAAGTGGGCAGTTCATGGATGGATGACTTCACCTTCAGTCTTCTCATCAGCAAAATGACATAATCAGAGTACCCACCTTTTACAACAGTCTGTTTATTCATTTACTTACTATTTATTGAGCAGCTATTAAGCATAATTACTGAATATCTAGGCTTGGAGTAGAGCAGTGAACACGATACCTATCCTGGGGCTTCCCTGGTGGTCCAGTGGCCAAGACTCCATGCTCTCAATGCAGGGGAACCAGGTTCAATCTCTGGTCAAGGAACTAGATCCCATATGCCCCAACTGAAAACATTCTGTCTGCTGCAACTAAGACCTGAGAAAAACTATCCTTGCCTTATGGAACTGACACTCTAGTGATGACCTGTCTATCTATCTATCTGTTATGTTAAGTGGTATTAATAATAAATGTACTAGGAAGAAATCAAGAAATAAAATAGGTTCTGAGATAAATAGTGATACCATGGAGGAAGAGAAAGATAGCTATTTTCTTTGGTGAGGTCAGGAAGGCCCAACTGAGGAGATGATGTCTGAGCAGAGACCTGAAGGAGGTGAGGAAATGAGCCACACGGAAGTCTGGGGAAGAGGGGGTCCCAGGCAGAGAAACAGCAAGTGCAAAGGCCCTGAGGCAGACCTGGGCCTGGGAAGGTCAGAGCAGAGCAACGAGGCCAGTGTCTGGGATAGAGAGAGCAAGGGGAAGAAGGAGGGAAATGAGCTTAGAAATGGGATGGGGGCCTCGTGGGTCCAGCTGAGTGAGGCGGAAGCCACAGGAGGAATTTGAAGAGGGAAGTGACAACATTCACTTCCTGTAAAAGGATTCAGCTAGCAGGCCAGGAAAGACCTTTCTGTTGGAGGCAAAGGCAGAAACAATGAGGAAGTGAATGCAACCGTCCAGGTGGGAGATGCTGGCAGCTGGGCCAGTGTGCAGTTTGCCAGTCAGACTTTGGATACACATTGAAGGTCAACCCAACGGGACTTCCTGCTGGCTCAGATGTGGGCTGTGAGAAGCAGAGAAGGGGCATGAATCCCTTCATAGTCCCTCCAGCTGGAGCAGCTGGAAAGATGGAGTTTCTATGTTGTGGAAGGAAATAGGGTACTCAAAGCACCTAGCACACAGCCGCACCTGGGAACGTGCCTGACCTGTACTAAGTCAGTTTAAGAGGATGTTGTCAGCCAAGTATTGGATTGCATCACAGGGAAGGCAAGGCAAGGCTGACCCAACCTGGACAAGACTCCTCAGGCAAGTGTCAGGCACGGAGCCAATTTTCCACCCTAACCCTCTCCCTCTGGGCTGGGCCAGCCTCTCCCTTCTCTGGGCTAGAGAGAAATAAGCTCTCCCATCTCCACCTTGAATTCACTCTCAGCCAGGTCACTGAGACTCCTTCTTCTTTCTGCCAGGCCTGTCTTCACTCAGGTCACTGATAGCTACTACTAATGGCCCACACTGCAGCTGTTTCGTGTGTCTGCGTGTGTGTGTGTGCGTGTGTGTGTGTGTGCACGCGTGTATGTGTGTGTGTGTGTGTGTGTAGCTAGAGACAGAGATCCAGTCTCCCACCCCATGCACATGACCTGTCCCCTTCCCCCTCTTTCAGGACTTCTGAAACTGTTTTCTCCTCCCTCTTTTGCACATTTTCCCCTTTCGATTTCTTCTTATTTTTTGACCACTCTCCGTAGCAAGTGGGATCTTAGTTCCCTTAGTTCCCTGACCTGGGATCAAACCCACATCCCCTGCACTGGAAGCACTGGACCCCTTCAAGGAAATCTCTCTTTGTCTTTTTCTCTTTTCTTTTATAGTAACCTACTGCTTAAAAGACTGATTGATTGATTTTTGGCTGTGGTGGGTCTTCGCCGCTGCGCATGGCGTTTCTCTAGTTGCAGGGAGTCGGGGCTGCTCTTTACTTGCAGTGCATAGGCTTCTCATTGGTGTGGCTTCTCTTGCTGCAGAGCCCGGGTTCTAGGTGCTCAGGCTTCAGTCACTGCAGCGTATGGTCTCGGTTGCCTCCCTCTAGAGCTCCGGCTCAGTAGCTGTGACGCACGGGCATGTGGGATCTTCCCAGATCGGGGATTGAACCAGCGTTCCCTTCACTGCCAGGCAGAGCCGTAACCTCTGGAGCACCAGGGAAGTCCTTATTTGCGTTTTTCTTGCTGATTTGTAGGAGTTCTTTACACACTGTGGATATGACACCCTTCGTCAGTTATATGTGTTGCAAACATCTTCTCACAACTTGCAGCTCATCTTTCCATTTTGTTGATGGGATCTTTTGACGCCCAGAGATTTTACTTTTAATGTAAAATCAACGGTTAGTACTTTTGGTATCCTAAGAAATCTTTCTCTACCTCACTCACTGCCATAAAAAGGAGTAACAAAGGTTTTTTATATACTCCTTGGGAATCGTCTCCAAGGTGAAGAAACTGTGTGATCAACATGCCATTGTTTGCATTAAGAGAGAGGGAGAGGGTGTGTGTGTGTGTGTTTATATTGCTTCTCCAGGCATAAGGTATATCAGCAAGATAACAAGTAATTAGTTATACCAGTTGACTCCAAGGAAGGGAACAAGGTAGTTGGGGGAATCAAGATTGAGTAGGCATAAATTTTGAAATATAGGAAAGCATTCTTTAAAACCTGAACCAATTACAATTTTTTGGACCACATGGTATGTGGAATATTAGTTCCCTGACCGGGGTTGGAACCCGTGCCCTCTCCAGGCGAAGCACAGAACCCTCACCGCTGGATTGTCTGGGAAGTCCCATAATTACGACTAGTCTAAATGCAGCAATCCTTCTTAACCTCAAGGTCATAAAACTATTCTCCCATGTTTTCCTCTAAGCATTTTGTCTTGCAACCTACTGGGGATGACTTTTGTGTATGATGCCAGGTAGAGATTGGATCTCCCGTCCCATATGGATAAGCCACACTCTGCCCCCCATGACCTGCAAGGCAACCTCTTTTCTGTATCACATCTCTCCAGATGTGTGGGTCTGTTTCTGGGCTCTCTGTATGTTTTGGTTAATCTGCTCATCTAATCCTATGTAAATACCATGATCCCTTAGTTGCTAAGGTTGAATAATACTTATCTGGATGACTGCTGAGGCCAGCCCTCTTGTATTCCTTCCTCTTCAAGATCATTTTGCCTTTTCTTGTCTCTATGTTTCCCAACATGAATTTGTTACCTAGGGCTGCTTGAGGGAACGCCCACAAACTGGGAGCTTACACAACAGAAATGTGTTGACTCATGGTTCTGGAGGTTAGAAGTTCAAGATCAAGATGAAGCAGGATCGGATGTCTCTGGTGGTCCAGTGGTTGAGACTCCACACTTCCACTGCAGGGGGCACTTTGGCCACCTAATGCGAAGAACTGACTCGTTGGAAAAGACCCTGATGCTGGGAAAGATTGAGGGCAGGAGAAGAAGGGGTCGACAGAGAATGAGATGGTTGGATGGCATCACCGACACCATGGACAGGAGTTTGAGCAAGCTCTGGGAGCTGGTGATGGACAGGGATGCCTAATGTGATCCCTGGTTGGGGAATTTCAACAAACTGTACAATGTGGCAAAAATAATAATAATAGTAATAGTAATTCCTATGAGGGCTGGAAAGGAGAATCTGTTTCAAGCCTTTCTCCTTGGCTTGTAGACAGCCATCTTTCCCTTGCGTCTCTTCACTTCGTCTTTCCTCTCAGCCTATCTCCCCTTCTTTTTTTTTCCGGCCGTACACAGGGCTTGCAGGATCTTAGTTCCCTGAACCGGGTCACAGCAGTGAAAGTGCTGAGTCCTAACCACTGGACCGCCAGGGAACTCCCCAAATCTTCCCTTCTTAAAGGACACCTGTCCTGTTGGATCAGGGCCCACCCTAATGGCCTCATCTTAACTTAATCACCTCTGTAAAGACCTGATGTCCAGGACTTCCCTGGTGGTCCAGTGGTTAAGAATTCTTCTTCCACTGCAAGAGGGCATGGGTTCCATCTCTGGTTGGGTAATGAAGACCCTGCCTGCCACTGTCGTGGTTGTTCAGTCACTCAGTTGTGTCCAAATCTTTGAGACCCCATGGACTGCAGCACACTAGGCTTCCCTGTCCTTCACTATCTCCCAGGGTTTGCTCAGACTCATGTCTATTGTGTTGGTGATGCCATCCAACCATCTCATCCTCTGTTGTCCCCTTCTCCTCAGTTGGGAAAAAACAAGAGAAAAGAAACCAAAAACCCCCAAAATCTAAAAATGAAGTTATATTCTGAAGTGTCGGTGGGGAGGACTTAGTTTTTGAAGGGGGGACACAATCCAACCCATCAGTTCAGTTCAGTTCACTTCAGTCCCTCAGTCGTATCCGACTCTTTGCGACCCCATGAATCGCAGCACGCCAGGCCTCCCTGTCCATCACCTACTCCTGGAGTTCATTCAGACTCACACCCATCGAGTCGGTGATGTCATCCAGCCATCTCATCCTCTGTCGTCCCCTTCTCCTCCTCCTGCCCCCAATCCCTCCCAGCATCAGAGTCTTTTCCAATGAGTCAACTCTTTGCATGAGGTGGCCAAAGTACTGGAATTTCAGCTTTAGCATCATTCCTTCCAAAGAAATATGATCTCCTTCAGAATGGACTGGTTGGATCTCCTTGTACCATAACACTACATAAACTTGATAATCAGTTTCATAAGTATGGAAAGTTTTGTGTTTTTTTTTTTTTGCGAGGGGTGGGGTGGCTACTGAGTGGAATTACATTCTCACTGCACCTCATAAATTGTTTCCCACTTCCTTTCTTACCTTTTGGGGGGATCCCTCGCAAACATCTGTCCCCTTAAAAAGAACAGAAGCATCCTGCCTCCAGCATTCCAGTCTCATCTCATTGTGTGTCTTTGGGCAAGTGGTCTTCCCTCTGGGAACCAGAATTTCCTTATCTGCATAGAGAAGCTCTTCCTGGCAACAGCAGTGATAACACTAATAGTTACTGGGCAGCCTTGTTCTAATGATTAAGTGGGAGGATGTCTAAAAATCCTGGAACCTACGGGGCTGAGGAGCAGGCCGCGCAATAACACTTCAGCAGCTTGCTTTGATGACGTTTCTCAAGTTCCTCTTTGTGTTCCAGTTAAACACTAGACTTCCTCAAAAGCCCAGGGCTGAGTCTGGCTTCTGCTTTAGTTCACTCGCACAGGGACAGCAAACACGTGGCTCTGACCAGTCTGACCACTGGATGTGTTTTCTTTCACGTAGTGCATTAAAAAAAAATTTTTTTTTTAAGCAAACAGTAAAACAGAGAGGACTTCACATTCAAATTAAAAGACTCTAGGTTGTTATAAATCAATTATACTTCAGTTAAAAATTTTTTAATTAAAAAAAAAAAAACACCTGTAGGGACTTCCTTGGCAGTCTGGTGGTTAAGACCCCACAGTGCCAATGCAGGGGGCACAGGTTCGATCCTTGGTCGGGGAACTAACATCCCACCCGCCAAGTGGCATGGCCTCCCACCCCCAAAAAAACAAAACAAACAAACGAAACACAAAACCCTCTAGACTGTCAATGTCCCTTGAAAAATCAGATGCAGCCACACTAGGTCCACATTTCCACATGGCAACAACCAGCCTCTTGCGTCTGGCTTCTTTCACTTGGCATTACGCTTTCAAGGTTCATCTGTGCTGTAAGCATGCATTGGCACCTCCTTTCAATGGCTGGCTAATTTATATTCCTTTGTAGGGAAATTCCAGGTCTTGTTTATCCATTCTTCAGTTGATCAACATTTAGACTTCAGGAGCAATTTTGTTGGATGATGGGGGTATAATGTGCATACAAAATTCACCCTTTTTAAAAATATATTTATTTGGCTGTTCCAGGTCTTGGGAGAAGACAATGGCAACCCACTCCAGTTCTCTTGCCAGGAGAATCCCATGGATGGAGGAGCCTGGTAGGTTGCGGTCCATGGGGTTGCTAAGAGTCGGACGTGACTGAGCGTCTTCACTTTCACTTTCACTTTTCACTTTCATGTCTATGGGGTCGAACAGAGTCGGACACGACTGACGAGACTTAGCAGCAGCAGCAGAAGCCAGGTCTTGGTCGAGGCATGAGCGATCTTTAGTTGTGACACGTGTATCTAGTTCCCTGATCAGGGATGGAATCTGGGCCCCCTGCATTGGGAGTGTGCTCTTAGCCACCAGACCACCGGTTCAGTTCAGTTCAGTCACTCAGTCGTGTCTGACTCTTTGCGACCCCATGAATCGCAGCACGCCAGGCCTCCCTGTCCATCACCTACTCCCGGAGTTCACTCACACTCACGTCCATCGAGTCAGTGATGCCATCCAGCCATCTCATCCTCTGTCATCTCCTTCTCCTTCTGCCCCCAATCCCTCCCAACATCAGAGTCTTTTCCAAAGAGTCAACTCTTCGCATGAGGTGGCCAAAGTACTGGAGTTTCAGCTTCAGCGTCATACCCTCCAAAGAAATCCCAGGGCCGATCTCCTTCAGAATGGACTGGTTGGATCTCCTTGCAGTCCAAGGGACTCTCAAGAGTCTTCTCCAACACCACAGTTCAAAAGCATCAATTCTTCGGCGCTCAGCCTTCTTCACAGTCCAACTCTCACATCCATACGTGACCACTGGAAAAACCATAGCCTTGACTAGACAGACCTTTGTTGGCAAAGTAATGTCTCTGTTTTTCAATATGCTATCTAGGTTGGTCATAACTTTTCTTCCAAGAAGTAAGCGTCTTTTAATTTCATGGCTGCAGTCACCATCTGCAGTGATTTTGGAGCCCCCCCAAAATAAAGTCTGACACTGTTTCCACTGTTTCCCCATCTATTTCCCATGAAGTGATGGGACCAGATGCCATGATCTTCGTTTTCTGAATGCTGAGCTTTAAGCCAACTTTTTCACTCTCCTCTTTCACTTGCATCAAGAGGCTTTTGAGTTCTTCTTCACTTTCTGCCATAAGGGTGGTGTCATCTGTATGTCTGAGGTTCTTGATCTTTCTCCCAGAAATCTTGATTCCAGCTTGTGCTTCTTCCAGCCCAGCGTTTCTCATGATGTACTCTGCATAGAAGTTAAATAAGCAGGGTGACAATATACAGCCTTCACGTACTCCTTTTCTTATTTGGAACCAGTCTGTTGTTCCATGTCCAGTTCTAATTGTTGCTTCCTGACCTGCACATAGGTTTCTCAAGACCGCCAGGGACGTCTCTAAAACTCATCCTTTTTAATGGACAGGTCCATGAGCTTTGATCAAGGCAGAAGGTCAGACAGTCCACGGTCACAATGGAGACATGGAAGAATTCCATCGCCCTCAGAAGTCCTCTGGTGCTCCTCTGTGGTTTAGTCCCCAGCTCACCTACCAGCCCCTGGCAATCCCTGATCTGTCTGTCCTCAGTCACTTCATTCTTATAACAACATTGTGGGAGTTCCCTAGTTACCCTAATGGTTAGGATTCCGGGCTTTCATTGCTGTGGCCTGGGTTCAATCCCTCCCCGGGGAACTGAGATCACATTAGACTTGCAGTGCTGTTTAAAAAAAATAAAAAAGACTTCCCTGGCAGCCCGGTGGTTGAGATTCCATGCTCCAATGCAGGGGGCATGGGTTCAGTCCCTGGTCGGGAACGAGGATCCTTCCTGTTGTGTGGCTCTGCCAAAAAAACAAAACCAAAAATAATAATTTCACAGAGGCGTGTACCCTTCTGGGTCTGGATTCTCTTCCTCAGCAAAAAGATGTGAGATTTGAGATTTATCCACCTTGTAGAATTGTATCAGCTGCTTGTTCTTTGCCCATGCTGAAGAATATCCATCCATCGCCTGGAGGGACCACAGATTATTATCTATTTACTGGTTGGAGGACATTTGTATTGTTTCCAGTTTTGGGTGGTTAAGAATAAAGCCAGTGTAACAATAACACCTGGGGGGGGGGGGCGGGGGTTGGGGTTTTGTTTTTCTGTTTGCCACTGCAAGGTGAAATTTATTTATTCAGTCATTAGCAGCATTGCTGCTGCTGCTGCTGCTGCTGCTAAGTCACTTCAGTCGTGTCCGACTCTGTGCAACCCCATAGACAGCAGCCCATCAGGCTTCTCCATCCCTGGGATTCTCCAGGCAAGAACACTGGAGTGGGTTGCCATTTCCTTCTCCAATGCAGGAAAGTGAAGTGAAAGTGAAGTTGCTCAGTCGTGTCCGACTCTTAGCGACCCCATGGACTGCAGCCTACCAGGCTCCTCTGTCCACTGGATTTCTCAGGCAAGAGTACTGGAGTGGGGTGCCATTGCCTTCTCCAATGCATGAAAGTGAAAAGTGAAAGGGAATTCGCTCAGTCACGTCTGACTCTTCTCGACCCCATGGACTGCAGCCTACCAGGCTCCTCCGCCCATGGGATTTTCCAGGCAAGACCTTCTAGCTATCAACCCCCAAATACCAATACCTCAACCATTCTCAATCATTAATCTGCTCTTGTCTACATGGATTGGCTTAGGACTTCCCTGGTGGTCCAGTGGATGAAAATCCACCTGCCAATGCAGGGGATACAGGTTTGACCCCTAGTCGAGGAAGATCCCACATGCCACAGGGCAACTAAACCCGTGAGCCACAACTGCCGAGCCCTCACTCTAGAGCCTGTGCTCTGCAACAAGAGAAGCCATTGCGATGAGAAGCCCCTGTACTACAACCAGAGGGTGGCCCCTGCTCACTGCACCTGGAAAAACCCACACATAGCTACGAAGAGCCAGTGCAGCCAAAAATAAATAAATAAACACACACAGGAATTTCAAAACAAAACAAAACATGGACTGTTCTGGAAATTTCATATGATACAGAATCGTGTGATATGTGGTCTTTTACCACTGTCTTCTCTCAGTCATCATACATTTTCAGAGTTCATCCATACTGCAGTACATACCAATGTTTCATTCTTTTTACACAATTAATAATAATCCATGTAGACACAGAGTATCTTATTTATCCCTTCATCCATTGACAAGTCTCTGGGTTGTCTCCATCTTTTGGCTAAGGTGAATAATGCTGCTATGAACACTCACGGACAAGTTTCTGCATGAATCTATGTCTTCATTTAACTTGGGTTCATGTAGAAATTTTGTACATCAGTTTTTATTTCCCTTGGGTAAACAAATAGGAGTGGGATTGCTGAGTCATAAAGTAAATGTAATGTTTAACTTTTTAAGAACCTGCCAGATCCTTCCAGAGCACCCGCCCCTTTCTCCATTCCAAGCAGCAATGTACAAGAGCTCTGCAAGCTTGCCTGGCACACTCTGAATTCTTTTTAAATATTTATTTTTTATTTAACTATGCCAGGTCTTTGTTGTGGCATGCAAACACTTTGTTGTGGCATGTGGGATCTAGTTTCCTGACCAGGGATCGAATCCGGGCCCCCTGCATTGGGAGCTCGGAGTCTTAACCACTGCACCACCAGGTAAGTTCCTTTGCATTTGGTGTATTTAATGAGCCATTCTCATAGAGCTGTGGTGATCTCAACAGCCTTTAATGTGTGAATACTCTCTTTCCCTGAGCACGCTTTTTTCTCTGATTCCAGGGTGCTGCAGTCCATGAGGTTGCTAAGAGTTGGACACGACTGAGCGACTTCACTTTCACTTTTCACTCTCATGCTTTGGAGAAGGAAATGGCAACCCACTCCAGTGTTCTTGCCTTGAGAATCCCAGGGATGGGGGAGCCTGGTGGGCTGCCATCTATGGGGTCGCACAGAGTCGGACATGACTGAAGTGACTTAGCAGCAACAGCAGCAGGTTGACTCAGGGCTGGGGTGAGGGGAGGAGGGGATGGAGGGATTAAGGGGTGATAGCTAAGTGTACGGGTTTCTTTTGGGGGTGATGAAATGTTCTGGAGAATATTTTTAATTTTATTATTCATTTATGTAGGCTGTGCTGGGTCTTCCGTTGTGGCACGTGGAAATGACCTCACCTCCCACCCTGTATCACCCAGCTGCAGATCCAAGCCTCAGCTGGCTGGCCCCCACCCATGGTCTCACTCCTCACGAGTGTTCAGAGTCCTGTTGGTTTAAGCCACTCAGCTTGTGATAACATTACAGCAGCAACAAGAAACAAATACACTGTTGGAACAATTTATCTATAAAAAGAATTCACCTCCCCAAGCCTCAGTGTCCCAAGTGAAATGAGGATGATTATGTGCTCACTGTCCATGTCTACAGGCATCTTGTCTCTCATAGGGCTGTGCACACAGAAGGCACTTAATGTCTGTGCAGTGAATGCATGCCGACCAATGCTAGGTACTACCCAGCATTCATTCATTTACTCCTCAGGGACACTCCATGAGAGTAAAAACTATAGTCGACCCACTTGCTAGATGAAGAAACAGAGGCAAGAGGGCTTAAGTGACTGACCCTGAGGTTGTACAGTGTGCCTCTGACTGAGCTGGGACAAGCCCGTCCCCTGCAGGGGGTAGGATGACACGAAGCTGGATCACATTAGTAGGAGCGGATGCCGCATGCCTGGCATTCTCAGCTCTGCCAAGGGTGCCGGCCAGGGCTGCAGCTGGCGGCCACCACTCTGTTCTCAATGGGCATGGGGGGAGGGGGCACAGCCACTCCAGAGGGCACTAGAAACATGCTCGGGGGATTCCCTGGTGATCCGGTGGTTAGGACTTGGCGCTTTCACCGTCACGGTCCTGAGTTTAATTCCTGGTCGGGGAACTAGGATCCTGCAAGCTGAGCGAGGTGGCCAAAAACAAAGAAAACATGCAAGAGTGTTTCCTGTTGCCAGAAGGGCTGAGGGCCACTTGGTGCTGGCACCTGGCAGACGGCAGCGGGCAGGCAGGCCACGCCCGGGACAGCCTCACACAGTGAAGACCTGAGGGCTGGCAGTGCCGCGGCTGGGAACCACTGAACGTGGGGCCCAAGCCTGCACCTCGGGCCTCGTGTCTGAGAACTAGCACTCTGGAGCCGCCTGCCTGGGTTCAAAACCACCCTGGTTCAGGACTTCCCTGGTGGTCTAGTGGTTAAGAATCCACCTGCCAACGCAGGGGACACAGGTTCGATCCCTGGTCTGGGAAGATCCCACGTGCCACGGGGCAACTAACGCTGTATCATGACGACTGAGCCTGAGCCCCACAGCAAGAGAGGCCACTGCAGTGAGAAGCTGGTGCCCCCCCACTCGCTGCAAGTCCCTGCGTAGCCACGAAGACCTAGCACAGCCAAAAATAAACAATTAAAAAAAAAAAAACAAAAAAACCTGGTTCAGCTGCAGACTCACTCTGTGACTGTCTGAGCTGAGTGAGCCCCTCTAACCATCCCTTCTGCAACCTCTCGTGAGGGTTAACAAAGGTACATGTCATGGCTTAGAACGGCCTGAGAGATGTCGGCATTGGCTCTGAGTGTTATTATTTTAGGAGTGAGAGCTCAGTGTCTAAATCTGTCACCCTTCCCAGTCCCCTGGGGCCGTCTGCGGGCAGCAGCAGGTATGAATGCCCCTGCCCCCCCATCGCTCCCTCACTCAGCCCGAGCTGTGCTTGTTGACCGACTACCCGATGCACCAACAGCAGGGCCCCTGGAGCTGCCTGTGGTTCCCAGGGAGGACAGGCAGAGGCGCAAGGAGATGAGGCCAGGCGGGGACCACAGGTTTATTGGGGGCTCCACGCACACGCTCACGGCATCACACGAGGACAGCACGGTTACTCGGTACACGGGAGGTGGCCTCCGCCTACAGCTGGGGCCCTGAGGCTGTGGGGTGTGGCCTCCTCCCTGGTGGCCCAGACCCAGCTGGGTGCCTTCCTCCTGGGCAGCTGAGGGAGGGGGCCGCTGGGGTGGACCCTGGGCCCGGAAAGGGGAAGGGACCGGGGTGGGAGGGGCCGGCCGCCCTCACTCCAGGGACTGCAACATCAGCAACTGTTTGAGCACCTTCGTCTGGCTGGTCTCACGGATCTCGCCGGCCAGGAACATCTCATCCACGACCGTGTAAACCTGAGGGAAGGGAGGGCGTGGGGAGACTCTGGGGTGAGCAGTGGAGGGGACCCCCGGGGAGCAGGGAAATTCTGATGCCCAAGAACCAGCAAACAGACCCCAGCGGAGGCACCAGGGTGGCTGTGGGCTTCTGGCCCCTCACAGACCCCCTCCTCTGGCTCCCTCCTCCTCATCTTCCCCAGGAGCCCACCTTGTAGAAGTTGAATACCAGGTCCAGTTCACAGACGTTGTGGAAATATTCATTTAAGACCTAGGAGAAGAAGACAGAGGTGGTGCGAGACGGGCAAGGAGAGACACACACACGCACAGACAGGAGCAGAGGCGTCAGAAAGAGGTGGCACAACATCAAGGCCGAGGGGACTGCCCTGGTCCCGTGGCTAAGACGCCGTGCTCCCAAGGCAGGGGGCCCGGGTTCGATCCCTGGTCAGGGAATCAGTGGCCACACGCCACAACTAGGGATCCTGCGTGCAGCAATGAAGAGCGAAGATCCCAAGCACTGCGACTAGGACCCGGTGCAGGCAAAATAAATAAGTAAATAAAGAAACAAGGCAGAGAGAAACTGAAGGGAAACAGAGACCGGAGGAAACATCAAGGTGGGCAGAGAAAGACAGTGTCCCCTCCCGCAGGCTGAGGGCCCCGCACCCTAACAGAGGGCATCCAGATGGCGCCCACCGCCCTCCTGGCCCCCGGCCCGTGCACCTCCACAAAGTTGTGGATGGCCTCCAGGTAGGCCAGGTTGTTGTCGTTGACGTCCACGCAGATGCAGAAGTAGAGGCCGGCATAGCGTCGGTAAATGATCTTGAAATTCCGGAACTGCGGGGCAGAGAAGCAGGCGGTCAGCGGCAGGGCGTGCCCAGGACCCCGCATACTGGGCAGGATGGCACCAACACGTGCAGTCCTGCGTTCCACACGTGGTCCCGGAGGCCCTGCTCTGTTGCCTGACTCTGCGCTGGGGACAGAGGGGTGGCCTGGCTCTCCCTGCCTCGGGCTCACAGTCCAATGGAGCGTCATCCTTAGTTACCCCCTAAGTGGGCAGCGAGGGGCTGTGGGTGCTCAGAGGGGACAAGAGGCTGACCCACCCTTGCAGTCCGGGAGGGCTTCCTGGAAGAGGGGGCATCTGCACTGAAATCTGGAGGATGAGCAGGAGTGATCAGGCAGGAGTGCTTTAGGCAGAGGGAATAGTATCGGGCAAAAGCCCAGAGCCGAGAGGTGGGGGTGCTCCAGGGTATCCATCTCCCCCTTTCTGTGACTTGCTGTTGCCTCTGGAAGGAGTCAAACTCCTCATCCTGGAACTAAGCTAGCAAATTCTTCCACAAACACTGCCTGAGTACATGCTGTGTGGCAGGCTTTGTGCTGAGCAGTCCAGGCTCACTGCCTCCTGTAACCAAGACAATCCTAGTCCTGCCCTTAACTGAACCGTAATATAAATATTCCTACCATAACACATAAATACAACCCAGGAATAAATATTCATGAGCCAGGGACGCAGACTCTAATTTTATACCATGTGTAAGTAGATAAAGCCATAGACAGAGATCCATGATGTACTAGCTGGCAAAGCATCTGAAAAATCCAGGCCAGTGTTGTGTGTGTGGCGCCATCTGCTGGCTACTTCAAAAGTCAACTCAAGCCCTGATTTTTCTTCATTTTTTACCCCCCTAGCTTATCTTTGTGAATGCCTATACTTTTGATCTTCAAGATAATCACAATGGTGTGATCACTCACCTAGAGCCAGACATCCTGGAATGTGAAGTCAAGTGGGCCTTAGAAAGCATCACTACGAACAAAGCTAGTGGAAGTGATGGAATTCCAGTTGAGCTATTTCAAATCTTGAAAGATGATGCTGTGAAAGTGCTGCACTCAATATGCCAGCAAATTTGGAAAACTCAGCAGTGGCCACAGGACTGGAAAACGGCAGTTTTCATTCCAATCCCCAAAAAAGGCAATGCCAAAGAATGCTCAAACTATAGTACAATTGCACTCATCTCACACGCTAGTAAAGTAATGCTCAAAATTCTCCAAGCCAGGCTTCAGCAATATATGAACCATGAACTTCCTGATGTTCAAGCTGGTTTTAGACAAGGCAGAGGAACCAGAGATCAAATTGCCAACATCCGCTGGATCATGGAAAAAGCAAGAGAGTTTCAGAAAAACATCTATTTCTGCTTAATACTATGCCAAAGCCTTTGACTGTGTGGATCACAATAAACTGTGGAAAATTCTGAAAGAGATGGGAATACCAGACCACCTGACCTGCCTCTTGAGAAACCTGTATGCAGGTCAGAAGCAACAGTTAGAACTGGACATGGAACAACAGACTGGTTTCAAATAGGAAAAGGAGGTCGTCAAGGCTGTATATTGTCACCCTGCTTATTTAACTTATATGCAGAGTACATCATGAGAAACACTGGGCTGGAAGAAGTACAAGCTGGAATCAAGATTGCCTGGAGAAATATCAATAACCTCAGATGTGCAGATGACACCACCCTTATGGCAGAAAGTGAAGAGGAACTAAAAAGCCTCTTGATGCAAGTGAAAGAGGACAGTGAAAAAGTTGGCTTAAAGCTCAACATTCAGAAAACGAAGATCATGGCATTTGGTCCATCACTTCATGGGAAATAGATGGGGAAACAGTGGAAACAGTGTCAGACTTTATTTTTGGGGGCTCCAAAATCACTGCAGATGGTGATTTCAGCCATGAAATTAAAAGATGCTTACTCCTTGGAAGGGAAGTTATGACCAACCTAGATAGCATATTCAAAAGTAGAGATATTACTTTGCCAACAAAGGCCCGTCTAGTCAAGGCTATGGTTTTTCTAGTGGTCATGTATGGATGTAAGTTGGACTGTGAAGAAAGCTGAGCGCCAAAGAATTGATGCTTTTGAACTGTGGTGTTGGAGAAGACTCTGGAGAGTCCCTTGGACTGCAAGGAGATCCAACCAGTCCATTCTAAAGGAGATCAGTCCTGGGTGTTCATTGGAAGGACTGACGCTAAAGCTGAAACTCCAATACTTTGGCCACCTCATGCGAAGAGTTGACTCATTGGAAAAGACTGATGCTGGAAGGGATTGGAGGTAGGCGAAGGGGACAGAGGATGAGATGGCTAGATGGCATCACCGACTTGATGGACATGAGTTTGAGTGAACTCCAGGAGTTGGTGATGGACAGGGAGGCCTGGTGTGCTGCGATTCATGGAGTCGCAAAGAGTTGGACACGACTGACCGACTGAACTGAACTGACTGAACTGATACTTTTGTGGAGAAGGCAATAGCAACCCACTCCAGTACTCTTGCCTGGAAAATCCCATGGGCGGAGGAGCCTGGTAGGCTGCAGTCCATAGGGGCGGGAAGAGTTGGACACGACTGACTGACTTCCCTTTCACTTTTCACTTTCATGCATTGGAGAAGGAAATTGCAACCCACTCCAGTGTTCTTGCCTGGAGAATCCCGGGGACGGGGAAGCCCGGTGAGCTTCCATCTATGGGGTCGCACAGAGTCAGACACGACTGAAGCGACTTAGCAGCAGCAGCAGCAGCAGCATACTTTTTCAGAGAAGGCAATGTCAACCCACTCCAATACTCTTGCCTGGAAAATCCCAAGGACGGAGGAGCCTGGTAGGCTGCAGTCCATGGGGTCGCTAAGAGTCGGGCACAACTGAGCGACTTCACTTTCACTTTTAACTTTCATGCACTGGAGAAGGAAATGGCAACCCACTCCAGTATTCTTGCCTGGAGAATCCCAGGGACAGAGGAGCCTAGTGGGCTGTCATCTATGGGGTTGCACAGAGTCAGATACGACTGAAGCGACTTAGCAGCAGCAGCAGCATACTTTTGAGCTGTTGTTTAGTCCTTTAGTCCCTAAGTGTGTCCGATTCTTTTGAGACCCCAGGGACTGCAGCCCGCCGGGCTCTTCTGTCCGTGGGATTTCCCAGGCAAGAATACTGGAGCAGGTTGCCATTTCCTTTTCCAGGGGATATTCTCTGCCCAGCGATCGAACCCACATCTCCTACATTGGCAGGCAGATTCTTTACCGCTGAGTCACCAGGGAAGCCCAATATTATTACAGTAGCTCCTGCACATAATCCATGGATTAGTAAAAATATATCAGGATGTTAACTCTACTTAAAAAAAAAAAAAAGATACATGATCAAATGATTGAAGGTCCCTGCTCTGGAGGGGCGGGATCGAGACAAGAAGCCACGAGGGCAGAAAGACTTGAGCTGGAGAAGTTACCCACTGACTGTCACCGCCGGTGTGGCCTTGGCTGGCTCTGACCCTGAATGGCGCTCTTCTTTTCTTTCCTGCTGTCGTCTGCCTGGGTCCTTCCTGTCACCGCTGTGTCACCAGTGATGCCCTGCATAGGGCTCCAGTCTGGAGCGGGCCTGGGTCGGGAGGGACCTAAGATGGTCCGGCCGCCCTGTGACATTCTCACCTGGCATCAAACCTTTCTGGCTCCTCCTAATCCGCCTCCCTGCCCACTCCGGGTCCCTCAGCTGCTGTCGTTTCCAGCACTCAGCATGGGGCCGGCCCTGCGCCAGCAGCATGGTGCCCCGGGAGAGCCGACATCCCTTATGCTCCGGCTCCCCTCCCTTCATCATCCCGCCCCCCACATCTCCACTGGGTTGGGAATGGACACCCTACTGCTGATCTTCCCCTCCACCTGTTCTTTGCTAAGTCAGCCCATCTGGAGAAATGACAGCACCCCCTACTGGTGGCTCCATTCTCTTTCCCACACCTCCTCCAATCCTCGGCCCTTCAGTTGGCTCTCCTTTCAAAATGCTTCTCGCCACCCCCACTGTTTCCATGACTGTGAAAGTCACCAGCATGTCTCACCTGGGCCGCAGTGGTCATCTCCTGAGCAGTCCCCTGGTTCTGCTCCTGCCCCTTAGAGAGGGATCCCTAAAGCCTAAGCTAGCCTACCTCCCTCCTCAGCTCAAAAGCCTCATGTAAGGGCCCAAGTCCTCATGACTGGTCACAAGGCCCCGAACCTCCTGCTTCTGTTACATCTTCAATCTCATCTGCTCCCACCTTCCTCCCTGGCTTACCCCACCTCAGATACACTGGCTTTCTTGCTATTTCAGGAATGCCCTTGTACGCCCTGCTGCCTCAGGGTCTTTGCACTTGTTGTTCCCTGGGCTTGGAACATTCCTTTCTCAGATATCATCTCCTTCCACTTCTCCATTCCTTCAGGTCTGGGTTCAAATGTCCCCTGTTCAATGAAGACTTCCTGATCAAACCAATTAAACCTACGTTCCACTCCCCACCCCCCACTGTATACATCCCAGCCATTCCATCCCCCACAGCTGCTTCCTCTTTCTCCCTAGCATCTATCATACCTGATACACTATATCTTCATTATAATAACAACCTCCCATCGACTAAAACTAAAAACTTCAGCGGTCAGCTCTCTGAGAGAAGGGACTGGGTCTGTTTCATTTCCTGCTGTATCACCAGTGCCTAGAACAGTACTCGGCACATAGTGAGCTGCCAATAAATATCTGTTGAACTCTACATGGACAGAGGAGCCTGGCGGGCCACAGTCAACAGGGTCACAGAGAGTCAGACATGACTAAGCGCGCATAAACACACACAGACAGGACAATCAGCCTGGTCTCTAACAGGCTAATACCGTGGGAATTAAAGCTAGAAGCATCTCAATAAAGAGCCCAAAACCAATGCCAAGATCCTTGACTGGCTCTGGACAATCAGTTTTGATGCTAAGTTGCTTCAGTCGTGTTTGACTCTTTGTGACCCATGGACCGTAGCATGCCAGGCTCCTCAGTCCATGGGATTCTTCAGGCAAGAATGCTGGAGCAGGTTGCCATGCCCTCCTCCAGGGGATCTTCCTCACCTAGGGATCGAGCTTGCATCTCTTATGTCTCCTGCATTGGCAGGTGGGTTCTTTACCACTAGGGCCACCTGGGAAGCCCTCTGATGACCTGGGGGAAATTTAAATATTGATTGGCTTGAGACTAATATTAGTAAGGAAATATGACTCCTTTGATCAGGCCTGATGATACTGTGGTCATGGAAGGCAGTGTCTTTATTTTCTGAGATGTACCCTGTCATATTTAGAGATGTAATGTCATTATCTCTATACCTTTTTTTTGACTGCAATACATGGCTTACGCAATCTTAGTTCCTCAACCAGGGACTGAACCCGCACCTTTGGCAGTGACAGCATGCAATCCTACCCTCCAGACCGCCAGGGGATCCCCCCATGATCTCTCTAGCGTAATTGAAAACACGCCAGCCAGGGATGGTTCGTTATACCATTCTCTATGCTTATGTGTTTGAGCATTTTTGTAGTGAGTTTTTAAAAGGCACCAGGAAAAAAAAAAAAAAGGTTATTTGGCCAAAAAAAATAAGAAGAGAGAAAAAGAGAAAAAAAAATGCAAACTCTTAATACTGATGAAATCTGGGGGAATTTTCAGTTGACTTCTCATTGTACTAACCTGTATGTCTGAAAATGTTCACCCTGAAAAGTAACCCACCCTCCTCAAAAAGGAAAGAAGACGGCAGGCAAGTTGATAAATGAATGAGGGGGGAGGAAGGAGAGTCTGAGGGGTTATTGCCATCTGAGGCTGGGAAGGGGGCCATCAAAAGAAAGCAGGGGAGTGTGGGAGGCACTGGCGGGGGTGGGGGTAGCTGTCACCTCCACAAAGTTGGTGTGTTTGGCGTCTCGGACAGTGACCACGGCGTGCACCTCCTCGATCAGCTTCTGTTTCTCGTCATCATCGAACTGCATGTACCACTTGGCCAGGCGCGTCTTGCCTGCTCGGTTCTGGATGAGGATGAAGCGGATCTGGGGATGGCAAGAGGAGGAGGCAGGGAGAGAGGTGGGGTGGGCGAGCCAGTGCAGGGCGGCCCTGCCCAACAGCCCCACCCTGCCCCATGGGGAAGATAGGGTCCACGTGTCCCAGCTGCCTGCCTTCCAAGGGTCTCGGCCACTCCCCTGAGCCCAGCCAGGCTGACCTGGCCACATGCTCCGGTCCCAGGTCCCTCCAACACCCCGTGGAGTGATCTCTCGTCCACTGGCCAACTCTGCAGTCGTTTCTAGGGCACTGAGTCCCAAGCTCCACCAAGTCTTGTCTCCCTGACCTTGGACAAAAGATCCGCCCTTCTACGCCTCAGTTTCCCCATGGTGAAACCAGTTTTCCTTAGAAGACTCACCTTGTCAGGATGTTTTGAAGGTTAAATAAGTTTATAAATTTAGTCAGTGGCTGGCACTAACAGGCAAGCCAGGTATCAGCTGCAATTACCATCAGTGATGCGTGGGAGACCTGAGGTGTTTTTAAGATTTTGAAAAGCCAGCTCAACTGTCACAGGGCTACTGTGAACATCGAACAAGTTGATCTCGGAAGCGTTTTGTAAAGTCCCATTTACATACTGAGTGTTCAATAAAATTAACTATCATGACTGACGCATTTGACCAAGTGCCTAAAAACACAGACTCTAGAGCCCGAATGAATCCTGGCACTGTTGGCTGTGAGTCTGTAGGCAAGTTACTTGACCTCTTTGGACCTCAGTTTCACTGTCCACGCAATGGGCATAATGAGAGCACCTCCCTCATGAGACCACTGCACGAGTTCATGAGCACAACAGGGATAAAACAGTGACTAGCACATACTAAGCGTTATACAAATATCAGTTCTTAGTGATATAATTCATTGTCATTTGACTTTAAGAAAATCATGGGCCAAGTGCATGCAGCTAGGAAGCCTGTCTTTGAGCCCAGTTCTGTGTGCTCATGTCCGGTTTATAGATGAAGAAATCGAGGCTCAGAGAATGGAAGTCTCACAGCCAGAAAGCAGAGCTGGGAATCCAAAGGCTTTGCTCTGAATCCCCTTATCCTGACTTGTGGAAGCCTCCACTGGGTCATGAGAGGCCGCTCTCTTTCGTAAGCCTCATTCTCTACACACTCCATCTCTCCTCCCCCAACTCATCTGAGCTGGACGGGAACAGGATATTACACTCTCCTTCGAAGAACCCCTTCTGCTGAGCCAGGGAAAACCACTTCCTAGCAAGGCAGGGGTCCTGGCAGGCAGGCAAAGGACTTGTGGTGGGGGGTGGGGGTGGGACTCACACCAGGCAGCCACAGCCTGGGGGCCAGAGCCAGAGATAGATGGAGGAGATAGGGAGGAGAGACGGGAGCAGGGCTACAGAACTAAGGGAGAGCTCTGTCTCTGACTCCTGAATTCCCTCATACACCTCTTCCTGTTTCTCCTCCCAACTAGAGTCTCTCCATCTCAGGGAATCCACACTGAGAAGTCCCATCCTTTCTATATTCTCACCCCTCTGATGTCCCCTCTCAGTGCCCGCCCCCCACCCCCAGCCTTCTCTACCTCCAAGTTCCCCCGGCCCCGCTGGAGTTGCTCTCTTTTGACTCCTGCTTTCCCAGTTTCACGGCTCTCTGTCAGGGTGCCCCATCCCTGGGGACTGGTGCCAGCTCCAATGCCCAGTCCTTGTTCCCCAAACCCCCTCCCCACTTCTCACTTCCATGCTTACTCCCTACCCTCTGAGACCCCTCCTCTTGCAGAGACCTGTTCTATTGCTCCCCATTCATGTGTAGTATTCACTGCCTACTCCAAGCCTTCTTCCCTCTTACAGTACACTTTTCCTAACTCTAAAGCCCTATTCCCTACAGTACTTCCTGTCTCCAGGGTCCAGTCTCTTACCCTTGAGACTCTCTCACACCAGCAGTATCCCACCCAGTTCCAACACCCACTCTCCGCCTGCAACATCAGCTTCCTGCCCCAAGAGACCCCCTCTCTCCTATCCCAACGTCTCCCATTCTTCTCCAGCTCTCCTGACGCACTCCCGAAAGCCCTCCGCTTGGGACGCCCCCTCCAGTTCCTTCTCCCCGCTTCTGAGATCCTGCCTCGTGAGCTGTTTCCCCGTTTCAAAACCCTCCAACCATCTCGAATGTCTCCCTCCCGCACAGCCCTCTCCCCTGGCACCTGGTCTTCAAAAGCTCCCCCTAGCCTCGATAACCCCAGTAACACACTCGCGCCCAGAACCACCCCCAGTTGCCTCCTTCGCCGGCCTTTGGATCGACCCCAATCCCGAGAGCCCGCGCCCGGCCCAGACCATCGCACCGCAGCAGGGGCGGCTTGTCAATATCCCACCGAGCCCGGAGTACCTGCACGTGGACCCACCCTTCGCCCTTCCCCAGCGTAGGCGCGCCCTCGTTACCATGGCGACCCCCGTCCGGACCCCAGCGGCCCCTGTCCCGCGGCTTCTGGGTGGCTCCGGCTCCGGCAGCTGTTGGGGGACCCAAGGGTAGAGCGGACTTCCGGCAGAAGAACTCACCCGCCCTCTCGCGCACAGCCCGCTGGGAATTGTAGTCCTGAAAAAAATAGGCTTGCTCGTCCGGGAGGCAAGCCGGGAAAAGAGCCTGTCCCGCTTCCCAGCATGCCGCGCGACTGGACTTTTCCTACGGCAAGGTTCAGGCTCCAAATGCATGTTGGGAGCCATGGGTTATTATCTTCTCGGAGGACTACAGTTCCCGACATGCTTGACAGCCAGCGAGACGAGAGTTGCATCCTGGGAAAAGTAGTTCCATCAGCCCTCCCTCCACCTCCCAGCCTAGGCGAGAAGGACATGATGGGAATAACTGTCTTAAATAAAACAGCGTTGGGAAATGTAATTATGTTTTCGTGCTTACCTAGTGCTCTGTTTAAAATGTGTTGAGTGTTTTCTCTGGGAGACAGAGAATGATTTAATAGCATCATTTTGGAAGTCAGAACTGTGTGCAAATCCTACCGTCACATTCCCTAGCTCTGTGACTTTGGGCGAGCAATTTCACCTTTTAACTCAATTTCTTCCTCTGTTAAAGAGAAAGTGATCAAGGGGTCACCTCAGTGGGGTGGTTTTAAAGCTTCGGCCAGTTTCCCAAGTACTTAGCACAGTGCTCGACACATGGTAAGCGTTCAATAAATATGAGTTAAAATCATGAATGTTCACTGTTTATATCAGGTAATAGGGGTCTTCTTGCTTCCTATTCACAGGTACACCTGTCTTCTTATATGGCTCGGCTGTTGGGAACCTCTTACTAGAACACGGTGGCACATAGTAAGCACTCGATAAAGGTATTGCTACTGAGGGCAGACTTGCCATAATAAAACCAAAACATACCCTGGATGTAAATTAAAAGTGTGGTTTTAGCAGAAGAACTAACACATAGGTCGGAGAAGGCAATGGCACCCCACTCCAGTACTCTTGCCTGGAAAATCCCATGGACAGAGGAACCTGGTAGGCTGCAGTCCATGGGGTCTCGAAGAGTCGGACACAACTGAGCTACTTCACTTTTACTTTTCACTTTCATGCATTGGAGAAGGAAATGGCAACCCACTCCAGTGTTCTTGCCTGGAGAATCCCAGGAATGGGGGAGCTTGGTGGGCTGCCGTCTATGGGGTCGCACAGAGTCGGACATGACTGAAGTGACTTAGCATTAGCAACACATAGGTGTTGAGTAACTGTAGGGGCAAAAAGAGGTAGATCATTTTCAGTTCTTGCACTCCTCTATCACCTACAGGGTTGGGACCAGGATAAAGTAAGCAATGTGCCCAGGGTACAAAATTTTAAAAGGCACTCAATCTTAGATGTTGACCCCATCCTTGCAAGAGCCTGAAAGTGAGCAGCTGGCTTGCCTCCCCTTAGTCCCAGGCCTGATCTCTAGCACTCAGCTAAGTGCCTGGCACAAGTCTGGTGTTTGACAAGTTTCCTGAATGAATGAATAGGAATCAGGGAAACAGACACCCTTAAGGCTAAGTAGAAGTTTTACAGGAATGAGTATGTAATTTGTTTGAATAACCATGAAGACTAAAGTTGGTAAAACTGATCCATGATGTAAAACCAGGAGCAGTGATTATCTCTGTGGACAGGGGGCTAGGAGGCAAGGGTTATGCTGGATTTGGCATAGTAATATTCTATATCTTGAAAGAGGTTTTAGTTACATAGATGTAGATTCACGCCAAAAATCAACAAACAATACACAGGATTTGTGCATTTCATATTACATAAAATTTACCTAAGGGGTTTCCATGGACTGCGCCCCCACCCCAAAATGTTTTTTAACTGAACAAAAAAAGTCAAAAATATTGAACCCTAGTTGATGATATGCATACTGTTTTGTTTTTTGTATTTTGGCTGTGCTGCACAGCATGTGGGATCTTAGTTCTCAGACCAGGAATCGGAACTGTAGACCCCCACAGTGCAAGCGCAGATTCTTAACCACTGAGGGTTGGGGGTCCTAAAAAAAAAAAAAAAAAAAAGATTCTTAACCACTGAACTGCCAGGAAAGTCTCTGAAGTTAACCTTAAAATACATCAGAAAAAGAAGTTAGATTAGTGGATAGAGAGATTAAAAGATAGAGAGGTGAAAAATAACCAAAATTATAGACTCTAGACGCTGAGTATATGGGTATACACTGTGTAAAGCTTCTTGGAAGGAAAGTTATGACCAACCTAGACAGCATATTAAAAAGCAGAGACATTACTTTGTCAACAAAGGTCCACCTAGTCAAGGCTATGGTTTTCCCAGTAGTCATGTATGGATGTGAGAGTTGGACTATAAAGAAAGCTGAGCACAGAAGAATTGATGCTTTTGAACTGTGGTGTTGCAGATGACTCTTGAGAGTCCCTTGGACTGCAAAGAGATCCAACCAGTCGATCCTAAAAGAGATCAGTCCTGGGTGTTCATTGGAGGGACTGATGTTGAAACTGAAACTCCAATACTTTGGCCACCTGATGCAGAGAGCTGACTCATTTGAAAAGACCCTGATGCTGGGAAAGATTGAGGGCAAGAGGAGAAGGGGACAACAGAGGAGGAGATGGTTGGATGGCATCTCCGACACAATGGACATAGGTTTGGGTGAACTCTGGGAGGTGGTGATGGACAGGGAGGCCTGGCATGCTGCCGTTCATGGGGTCGCAAAGAGTCGGACGCGACTGAGCAACTGAACTGAACTGAACTGTGTAAGGCTTTCAAACTTTATGCTTGGATATTGCCATAATAAAAGAAAAAAGAAAGAAAAGAAAACAGACACTGTCCTCACCCCAACAGCATTCATGGTCTAGCAGAGGAAATAGACATATGCGATAGACTTATGCATATAGACTTAAATGACATATGCAAATAACAAATTGCTTAGCAAACAACGATAAATATTTCTTATCTTCCATGGATTGGGAATTTGGAAGCTGCTTACCTAGGTGATTCCGGGCGGTGCCTCTCCCAAGGTTGCAGTCACGATGTCAGCTGGGTTTGCAGTCATTTGAAGACTCGATTGGCACTGAAGGATCTCCCTCCCAGGGGCTCCCTAACAGCATTGGCTGATTGATGCTGGCTGTTGGCAGGAGGCCTCAGTTCCTCGCCAGGTGGCCCTCTCCACTAGGACACGTGAGTGTCCTCACGTGACAGTGGTTTTCCCCCAGAGTGAATGAGCCAAGAAGGGGCAGGTCAATAGCTGCCCTATTTTTTATGACCTGGCCTCAAAGTCACACCCTGTGATTTCCACAATATCTTATCAGTACACGGAACTGCCCTATCCAATGTAAAAGGGGACCTGAATACCAGTGAGAATCAGTGGGGTCCGTCTCGGAGGCCCCGCTACCACAGTTGCTTCAAGTAGAAGCACCTGGCCCAGATGAGGCATTAGGGACAAAGCCAGGTAGAGTGTGCAGGCAGGGAACAGACTTTGTCTCTGCTCTCAAGAATCTCATGGCTTGGGTGGTTTGGCATGTGAGTCTGTCTATATCTGTATAATACGTGTGTATGTATGTATATATATATGTATACATATATATGTATATATACATACGTATACATATGTATACATTTATATATATATAACAATATATGGGGGCTTCCCTGATGGCTCAGTCAGTAAAGAATCCACCTGCAATGCAGAAGACACCTGAGATTTGGGTTCGATCCCTGGGTCAGGAAGATCCCCTGGAGAAGGAAATGGTAACCTGCTCCAGTATTCTTGCCTGGAAAATCCCATGGACAGAGGGGCCTGGTGGGCTATAGTCCATGGGGTTGCAAAGAGCCGGACACAACTGAATGACTAATCACAAGCACATAATATATATATATATATATATATATATATATATATATATATATGTATATATTATAATATATATAACAGATATCTGACAATATATCTATGTATTCTATAAATAGAGACAAATCTATCTAGAATATATATCTATATTCTATTTTTTAATCTTTTTTTTTTGACTGTACCTCACAGCATCTGACATCCTAGTTCCCCAACCAAGGGTTGAACGAGCACCCCCTGCAGTGGAAGCATGCAGTCTTAACCACTGGGCCGCCTGGGAAGTCCCTATCTATTTTCTATAGCCATAGACAGAAAGGGCCAGCCCCAGCACTTCCTCTTTAGAGCCTAGAAGGATCCTCTCCTTTCAATCCCATTACAACATGCTTGTCATAGAGAAAAATTGGAAAGAGACAAAATGGACATTGATGGGGGAGAATCAACTAGTGCATATGTAGTCACAACAAAATACTTGCATTCAGGCAAATATAGAGAGAAGTTGAGAAGAAAACACATTTCGGGAGAGGCAAGAGGATGGGGTTGGGTTGTCCAAGGAGCTTCCATCTTAGCTGGAGTATTTTTTTCAAGGATGAGAAATTCATGTATTATTAGGTATTAAAAATAATTAAGAGTTTACAGCAACAGTAAAACGGGCAACGATTTGAATAGCATTTCACAAAAGCTACTATTAAGAAGGTTCGTGTATATATGAAATGATGTTCATTAATCACTGGGGAAAGACAAATTAAGATCACAATGACATACCACTACACAGTCATTAGAATGGCCAACATTAAAAAGATTGGACAGTATCAAGTGTTTGGGAAAACATGGAGCAGCTGAAGTTTTTCTAAATGTCTCTAGGAATATAAATAACATCCACTTTGGGAAACTGGTTGGAGTACTCATGTATACCCTGTGACTCGAAATTCCACTCTTCAGTACATACCTAGCAGGAATGAGTACACATATTTACCAAAAGATATGTTCTAGACTGTCCATAGTAGCACTATTCATAATAGCCAAAAAGTGGAAACTACTCACCAACAGTAGAATGAGTAAGTACATTTTGTGTGTGTGTGTGTGTGTGCGTGCGCGCATGCACATGTGCTCGTGCTCAGTCATGTCTGACTCTGCGACCCCATGGACTGTATGGCCCGCCAGGCACCTCTGCCCATGGAATTTTCCAGTCAAGAATACTGGAGTAGGTTGCCATTTCCTTCTCCAGGAGATCTTCCTGACCCAGGGTTTGAACCCATGTCTCTTGTGTCTCCTGCATTGGCAGGTGGATTCTTTACTAGCTGAGCTACCGGGGAAGCAAATACATACTGGAGCCTTCATTCTGTGGAATACTACACAGCACCAAGAACGAACAATCTCCATTTATTTAAAATAGTATGGGTAAACCCAACAAACTATGTTGATCAAAAGAGGGTCACTTAATTCACTTTATGTAAAATATTAAAACAGGCAAAACTAAAAAAAGACATAGAAATCAATGACTGGAGAGGGACACGGAGGGAGGTCTTCTCAGAGATTGGTCATATTCTGTTTCTTTTTACCTGGTTTCTGGTTATAGGCGTGTGTTCTTTTGGAATATTCATTGAACTGTACACTTGTGATTTGTGTTCTTCTTAGTATGCGTGTTATCAGTTCAGTTCAGTTGCTCAGTCGTGTCCAACTCTGCAAGCCCATGAACTACAGCATGCCAGGACTCCCTGTCCATCACTAACTCCCAGAGTCCACCCAAACTCATGTCCATTGAGTTGGTGGTGCCATCCAACCATCTCATCCTTTGTCATCCCCTTCTCCTCCTGCCTTTAATCTTTCCCAACATCAGGGTCTTTTCAAATGAGTCAGCTCTTCGCATCAGGTGGCCAAAGTATTGGAGTTTTAGCTTCAACATCAGTCCTTCCAATGAACATCCAGCACTGATTTCCTTTAGGATGGACTGGTTGGATCTCCTTGTAGTCCAAGGGACTCTCAAGTCTTCTGCAACACCACAGTTCAAAAGCATCAATTCTTCTGTGCTCAGCTTTCTTTATAGTCCAACTCTCACATCCGTACATGACCACTGGAAAAACCATAGTCTTGACTAGATGGACCTTTGTTGACAAAGTAATGTCTCTGCTTTTTAATATGCTATCTAGGTTGGTCATAACTTTCCTTCCAAGGAGTAAGCGTCTTTTAATTTCATGGCTGCAGTCACCATCCGCAGTGATTTTGGAGCCCCCCAAAATAAAGTCAGCCACTGTTTCCACTGTTTCCCCCTCTATTTGCCATGAAGTGATGGGATCGGATGCCATGTTAGTTTTCTGAATGTTGAGCTTTAAGCCAACTTTTTCACTCTCCTCTTTCACTTTCATTGAGAGGCTCTTTAGTTCTTCTTCACTTTCTGCCATAAGGGTGGTGTCATCTGCATATCTGAGGTTATTGATAGTCTCCAGGCAATCTTGATTCCAGGTTGTTCTTCATCCAGCCCAGCGTTTCTCATGATGTACTCTGAGTATAAGTTAAATAAGCAGGGTGACAATATACAGCCTTGACGTATTCCCTTTCCTATTTGGAACCAGTCTGTTGTTCCATGCGTGTTATATTTCCATTTTAAAATACAGGATCCATCAGGACTTTCCTGGTAGAGATATCAGGATTTTCCCTGCAGGGTGTGCTGGTCTGGAACATGCTAGGCCTCAGGACTAAAATAAATAAATTAGTTAATTAAAAGAGAAAGACTTTTTATTATTTATTTATTTATTTATTTATTTTTAAATTTCGCCCGGCCAACCGGGCCCGAGAAGCCCCGCTCGCGGCCGGTGGGCCCGCGGGTGTCCGCGATTCGCCCGCCCAACTCGCGCCTGGCGCGCACTCCGAGGCGGCCCGAGAAAGACTTTTTAAAAAGAAAAAAATAGGATCAATCTTTTCTTTCTACTTTTTGGCCACGCTGTGTGGCATGTGGTATCTTAGTTCTCTGACCAGAGATCGAACCGGTGCCCCCTGTAGTGGAAGCGTGGAGTCTTAACCACTGGACTGACAGGAAAGTCCAGGATCTGTCTCTTTTTAAATTTATTTTTTTAAGTTTTAAAAACTTATTTTATTTTATTTTTTTGGTCCAGCGGAATGGCTTGTGGGATCTTAGTTCCCTTATTAGGGATTGAGAGCGCCAGGGAATTCCCTCCATTGTAAAGCTGATAGAAATTGGGAGGTTCATCATCGATCTTTCCATCAGACGTTTATCTTGTACCCACCATGCTGGGATTTTGCAGTGATCCCATGCCTCCCCTCTTCCTGATCCTTCCTCGTTATTGGCTGTTCTTCCGGCCAATGGCAGAAGAGTTCACCCCTCTCGGACATCCCCAGTAGCATCAGCTAGCTGCAGCTTCCCCAGTTCGGTTTGTAGGCGGCGCTGTGAGCTCACTGACTATTTGGTCAATCTGAGACCTCGTCCCCGCCCTTTGGTTCTTTCAGACTCGAATGGAGAGAGAATATGCCCTGGCATTTACACCCTCTGCGCAAAACTCTTTTGCAGACTTTTCTATCTGTGCATCTCTTGAATGCGGATCTAGATTCTCAGGTCCTTCTTCTGACCTACTCCAGCTCCACGATTAGTGGGAAATCCAGTCCCAGCTATTTGGGCCTCTAGGGCCATGCTGGGGAAATTTTGACAACTTGACAACGGCCTGAGTTGACAGGCGGCACCTCTGTCAGCTAATTGTTTTCTCACTTACCTATTTATCCCGAAGTGGAGGTTAGCTGGGTGCGCGGGAGGCGGCTGCCCCCAGGGAAACCTGCTTCCGGTAGTTGGCTTGCTCAGCTAACACCCGCTCTCTTGTACATTGGAAAGAAATGCAGAGCTGGGAAGGCCCTCCTTGATAGTTCCCTTCGTTCATCCAGGGAAACACTGCCTGAGCCCCTGCCTTGTGCCTGGACAGGTGCTAGGAACATTAGCATCAATTGAGACAGCCTCAATTGAGTCCCGTCCTCATGGGGCTCACAGTTTGGTGGGAAAGACCTATCAGTATATGGGAAACCCAGGGTGGTCAGGGCTTGGTTGGAGGACCCAAAGGTGCTGTGGAAGCCTAGTTCAGTCGCTCAGTCGTGTCTGACTCTTTGCGACCCCATGGACTACATACAGCATGCCAGTTTACCCTGTCCATCACCAACTCCCAGAGACTGCTCAAACTCAGCCACCCAACTATCTCATCCTCTGTCATCCCCTTCTCCTCCTGCCTTCAATATTTCCCAGCATCAGGGTCTTTTCTAATGAGTCAGTTCTTCACATCCAGGGGGCCAAAGTATTGG
Source organism: Bos indicus (assembly GCF_029378745.1). Classification (NCBI taxonomy): domain Eukaryota; kingdom Metazoa; phylum Chordata; class Mammalia; order Artiodactyla; family Bovidae; genus Bos; species Bos indicus. Next base: position 54,485,914 of record NC_091777.1, read on the forward strand.
AGCTTCAGCTTCAGCATCAGTCCTTCCAATGAATATTCAAGACTGATTTCCTCTAGGATTGACTGGTTTGATCTCCTTGCAGTCCAAGGGACCCTCAAGAGACTTCTCAAACTAGAGCCTATTATACAGAGTGAAGTAAGCCAGAAAGAAAAACACCAATACAGTATACTAACGCATATATATGGAATTTAGAAAGATGGTAATGATAACCCGGTATGCGAGACAGCAAAAGAGACACAGATGTATAGAACAGTCTTTTGGACTCTGTGGGAGAGGGAGAGGGTGGGATGATGGCATTGAAACATGTATAATATCATATAAGAGACGAATCGCCAGTCCATGTTCGATGCAGGATACAGGATGCTTGGGGCTGGTGCACTAGGATGACCCAGAGGGAAGGTACGGGGAGGGAGGTGGGAGGGGGGTTCAGGATGGGGAAGACATGTACACCCGTGGTGGATTCATGTTGATATATGGCAAAACCAATACAATATTGTAAAGTAATTAGCCTCCAATCAAATAAATTTATATTTTAAAAAAAAAAGGAAAAAAAGAGAGACTTCTCCAACACCACAGTTCAAAAGCATCATTATTCGGCGCTCGGCTTTCTTTATGATCCAACTTGCACATCCATACACGACTACTGGAAAAACCATAGCTTTGACTAGATGGACCTTTGTTGGCAAAGTAATATCTCTTTCTTTTTTTTTTTTTTTTTCAGTAAACAACTTAGTCTTTTATTTGCCCAAGGCCAGTTGTTGCAGGCACTGAGGCCCCAAGACTTCCAGGAGGGATGGGGGAGGGGGCGGGCCATCCTGCCTCCCAGGTGCTGCCTGCCCCATCCTGCTTCCTGCAGCTGATGGGAGAGTAGATAAAGTGTACCCTTGCATCATCAAGCATCTCAACTTTGTGTATGTGTCAGTCACTCAGCTGTGTCTGACTCTGTGACCCCATGGACTGTAGCCCACCAGGCTCCTCTGTCCAAGGTATTCTCCAGCCAAGAGTACTGGAGTGGGTTGCCATTTCCTTCTCCAATGTCTCTGCTTTTTAATATGCTGTCAAAGTTTGTCATAGCTTTTCTTCCAAGGAGAAAGCATCTTTTAATTTAATGGCTGCAGTCACCATCTGCAGTGATTTCAGAGCCCAAGAAAATAAAGTCTCTCTCTACCAGTGTTTCCCCATCTATTTGCCATGAAGTGATGTGACCTGATGCCATGATCTTAGTTTTTTGAATGTTGAGTTTCAAGCCAGCTTTTTCCACTCTCCTCTTTTTCACTTTCATCAAGAGACTCTTCAGTTCCTCTTCGCTTTCTGCCATAAGGGTGGTATCATCTGAATATCTGAGGTTATTGGTATTTCTCCTGCCAATCCTAATTCCAGCTTGTGCTTCATCCAGCCAGCATTTTGCATGATGTAGTCTGCATATAAGTTAAATAAGCAGGGTGACAATATACAACCTTGACTACTCCTTTCCCAATTTGGAAACAGCCTGTGGGAGGGCCTCTTGGAAGAGGGGACATCTGAACTAGTATCTGAAAGAGGATTAGAGTTAGTTATAAAACAAGGATTGTGTCTTGGCTACCATGCCCTGAATGCCAGCCATCACTCCCTTTGTTCACCATTGGATTAATTCATTTATTCATTAGCAAGTATTTAGTGTGGGTCATCTTTCAGACTGAGGATCTAGCCAGAGTTCCTGGCTTCGAAGGGTTCCTACATAATATGGTGATGCCAGTACAGAACTTTAACCCCTGATGGAGTGCTATGAAAAAGAACAAAGTGTGTGACTATCTGACCCCTGTTGTCTGAGTTTAAATCTCACATTTGCCACTCACTAGCTGTGTAACCTCTCTGTGCCTTAGTTTAGTAGAATAATAACCCCAACCTACTTGTAAGGTGTGAGGATTAAGTGAGTTAATATGTTTGAAGTGCTTTGGAATGTTGCCTAGCATAAAGTGCCCATTTTTATAAAGTATGAGGGGTCAGGTCAAACCTGGGAGGCCACCCAGAGGAAGTGACCTCAAACAAGACTTGAATAAGGCAGAGTTGATAGGCTCCAAAAGAAGGGGAGAGGGGCATCTGGATCCAGAGTGAGCCCAGGCTTTTCTCTTCTCTAGGTGCTGCCAGTTCAAAAATTTCCCAATATTCAAAGGACCTAGAACACTGCATTGGAGTTATAAGCACATATTAATTTGAGGTAGGGGAATCCGATGTCCCTTCTCCCCAGGTTTTTCTGGTTTTCTCAAGTGATAGATTTCAAAATCGCTTACAAATTAGGGCTTGCAGTGACATGTAGAGAAAATCTGGCCCAGGCACTGGATTTGTTTCACCCACAATGCTACAAAACAAACTTCCAATAATCAGAAAATCTTTATTTAGTGGGATGCTTTAAAATTTGAGCGCATCTAGCACAACATTGTAAATTAACTATACTTAAATTTTTAAAAAGCAATAAGACCTCCAAAAAAAAAAAAACCCCACCAAAAACCAAAATTTGAGCGCATGTAATTTTATCAATGTTTATAAGAGCAAGGCATGATTTTCAGCGCTTTACAAGTATAATTCATTTAATTCTCCCAACAAATCTTACTAAGAGATAAGATTATCATTCCACTTTTAAGATGAAGAGACTGAGCAAAGAAAACGAAAAATGCAATAAGAAACATAGCTTTTCTTCATGCATTCCTTAAATATTGACTGGGTTCCCAGAACACTCATCTTCCACGATCCGTACTTCCGGAGGGCTCCCAGAGGAACCCCTCTTCAGTTTAGAGGAAGGAACTCAGGGGTTACAGCGGTGCCCCTTCCCATCACTACTATTTCCCCTCTGGGCGCCCAAACTGACATTTGATTTGCAGTCATTGGCACAATGCTGACTTGGAGGCCAGGGATGTATGCGGGACCAGGCCCTCTCCCGTCTCCCGAGATTTGGCGATCACGGAACCCAAAGCAATTTGTAATAATGCGCGCGTTGCCTGCAAATTTTCTTCGCTGCCAGGGAATAGAGCACGCGCTTCGCAGCCCCGCCCCTTCTTCCGGAACGACGAATTTCGAGGCTCCTATTGGGCTGGGGCGGGCCACGCCTCCCCGTGTCCCCCAATCAACTCCCCACTGGGTGCACTCCCTTCTCCTCAGCCCCGCCCCACCGCCCCACGTTACGTCGATCCTTCTCTCCTCCTCCGTTATCCCGGGGGCTGCGCTCGCGCGGCAAACCCACCTCCCCTTGCCTCTTATTGGCTGGTCAGGTCCCGCGCGAGCGGGATCGCGCCCTTCGCCCCCGCCCCCAAAGCCCAGCCATGCCTCTCCCCTCCCGCTTTCTCCAAGAGCCGACGCGAGAAGGGTTTTAGTTGCTTCTTGTGCGCGCAAGGGTGCGCGCGCCTCTCGAGGACCACTCCCTCCGCCTCGCGCGAGTAGCCGCAGAGGCTGGCAGCCCTTCCCGCGCACGCGCTCTTGTTCACCCCAGCCCTCTGCCCAGTCGCAGGTCTCCTCGCGCTCTGTCTGGCGCTGCAGCCACCGCAGTAGCGGCATTTTGTGTGTGTGTGTGTGTGTGTGGGGGGGGTGGGGGGAGAGCGCACGCGCACTGCGCCCTCCGCGCCCGTTCCCTGGACGCGGCCGCTGCGGTGGCAGTGAGTCCCTCGGGCGCGCACGCGCTCTCGCTTCTCCCCGCCACGCGCCGGTTATACCCTCGCGGCGCGCGCTTCAGGGGCCGTTATCCCCCTGCAACGGTCCCCGCGCCACGCACGCGCGGTAGCGAGGGTGAGCGCGCGCGGGAGCAGCGGCCGCAGGAAGGAGGCGCCGCCGCCGCCATTGCGAGGGAGGGAGGGAGGGAGCGAGCGAGCGAGAGAGGCTGGTCCGCCCTCCCCCTGGTTCCCGCCCCTCCCCCCTTCCCCTCCCCGCCCCCCCCGCCCCGAGGGAGAGCAGCGGAGCGGCGGGAGGAGGAGGTGGAGGAGGCGGAGGAGGGAGCCCGCGAGGGAGGGTCCGCCCGGCCCCCCGCCGCCGGAGCTGCCGCCGCCGCCGCCGCCTCAGCCGCCGCTGGACGAGGAGCAGCAGAACATGGCGCCGGGGCCGCCGTCGCCGCTGCCGGGATCCCGAAGGCCAGGGCCGCGCTGAGGGCGCCCAGCTGGTGAGTGCGCGAGCTCGCGGGCCCGGGCGGCGAGGCCGGGCGCCGCCCCGCTGCGGGGTCCAGGGGGAGGCGGGGACGGCGGGGCCCGGAGCCCGCGAACAATGGAGGAGCCGGAGGGGGAGGGGAGGGAGCGGCCCCCCAGCCCCCCGGGCTCAGCCGGCCCCGCCGCCTCGCGCTGCGGCCCGGCCCGCCGGGGCCCGCCTGCCCTTCGGACTTGGCCCTGCCGGCCGCAGCCCTGCTGTCGCCGCGTCTGCCCCCACCCTCCAATCCGTTGAGATCTCCGTGTCTGCCTCGGCTCCCCCCACCCCCCGGCTTCAAGCCACTCTGCTCCCAATTCTGCGCCTCCGCCTTCTCTCTTCCGCCCCTCAGTAATGCCCTTCGCCCCCCCACCCCCACCCCTAGACTCTGCAGTGCTCTTGGGACCCTTCCGCATCCCTGAATTCGGGACCCCCACGTTCAGATTAGTGACCCTTCTGCCTTCTCCGATTCCGCTCTCACCACCCTGGGTCCGTCCCCTTCTTTGACCATGTCCTGTTCCCCTCCGCTGCTGCACCCCCAGGAGCTGTCCGTCTAGGACCTGCGGTTCCACCTCCTCGGTGATTCATTCGAGACCCTGTTCGTCTTGGCACTACTGCCCCCAGGTCTTCTCCTTGGGCTTAATTCCACGTCCCTCTTGGGCCCTACTGCCCACTGACAAAACCTGCCGCCTCCCCCCGGCCCGCTCCCCACGGGATACCCCTGGACTCTGACCCCTGCCGATCTCGATGCAGTCCCCTGCCCCCTCTTGGACTCCGACGCGCCATGCTCGCCTCCTCCCCTCCGATCTTACTCCATTTTTTGCCATTCAGATCCTTGCCTCTCTTCCAGACCTTTTTGCCTCCCCACTCTGCCCCTCGTCCAGTTTCCGATCTTGCGGTGCCCTCCAGCCTGCTTGCTTTCTGACTTGGCCTTGATTGAAGTAGCCTCCACCCCCTTCTCTGACCCTGCAGCTCTCTCGTTCCTGCCGTTCAGTTCTCTGACCTTTCTCCCTAACTCAGCCTCGCCGCAGCCTGACGCCCTGCAGTCCCCGGTTGAGGTTTCTTCTCTCCCCCACCGCCTTATTGGCCCTCTTCTGAGCCGTTGCATTCATTTGTTCCCGCTTCCTTTGCCCTGTCTCCCCTTCATTTCTTCTTTGCTGAAGACCTGCTTCCAGCCTGTTTCTCCAAGGCCGGTCCTTTCCATTTTGGCCCTTACTGGAAGACTGGGAATTTCTCTCTGATCCATCACCCCCCTTCGCTTCCCATTCTGCACCCCAGAGCTGCCCCAGATCCTTTTTGCACCTGCTCTTGGCACTTGTTCAATTCCACCCCATCCTCTCTAATGTTTTCCTCCCAGCTCTGCCCCTTTGGGAGCTGTCCACAGTTGTCCACCTATGTTTTGGACCCATTTTAATTTTCCTACTGCTGTCTCCTCTTGGAGTGGTCCTCTTTAACTCTGGTCATCTTATGACTGCCTCGCCTCTCTGTTGCCTCTCAATTCTAAGTTTTCCCCCTGTTCTTCTCCCCCCACCCCATTTTGATTCAACCCTCAATCACAGCTCTCTCCTTTCTTGAATGGGTCCTCCCCCTTTTGCCTTGCCTCTTACCTCCTTTTTTGAGTCTCCTTTCTCTGGGTCTGCTCAGTATAGAGATGTTTCCCCAAGCCTTCCTACATGTCACTCCCCCCAGCCCAGCTTCCTCTTGAAGCTGTCTCAGTTCTTGTCTAGAGTCTCCGTCCCTTTTGTGATCCCTTTCGCAGTTCTGGTCTTCATTGCCTGGTTTTCTCCCTCATCTTTTCTTTCCTGTTGTATCTTGCTAGACTGCTTCTCTTCCCTTGTAGTTCCTATCAGATTTGCTTCTCCCAGCTCCCCTCTTGACCTGCCTATTCCCCACCGGGTTACTTCACCTCTTCAGGTATGCCTTTCTCTAGTCTCCATCTCACAGCTTTGGGGAGGAAGGGACTGGGTTGGGCCTAGGATGCTTATGTTCACATTTAGACTTAAGATTCGCTCAGCACTCTGAGGGTTTTATCTCCAGGGATCCTGTGAGATCTGGGTAAATAGCTGGGGTTGGTTGATTAACTACTGCTCTCTCGAGTCGCGGAGTGTCGCCCCTATTTCCCCCACTTTTACCAAGCGTAGTGATGGTGGAGGTAGTTCTCTTTCCATTGCCCCACTTTTCTTTCCCACTCCCATTTTGCTTCCCCGCCCCTTTGAGTCCTGAGGCTTTGCAGTTTTGTGTCCTTTGGAAAAGGAGAATGCAGCTGCTCACAGGTCTGTCTTCTCTCTCTCACTTTCCCTCCCTCCTCCTCTCAGCTATCATAAAGAGGCAGTTGTACCCTCTCCCCCTTTCACCTCCAAGCCAGCATCTTTGGGGAGAAATTAGGAGTGTGTTTTTTTGTTTGTTTGTGTTTTCCAGCTGACAAGTCCTATTTTTGTTTCGCCTTTAGCTGGAGAAATGCCAGTTCTCAACTTCTCCCCAGCCCCACAGGGGTTATGACCACGCTTGGTGTTTACTGTTCTGGGTCTGCAGAAGCTGCCAGTCTTGCTTGGCTTCCTTGATGGCCTTTGGTTTGCTGTGTGACCTTTGGGAAGGGTTGAAGGAAGGTGGGCTTGTTTCTTTTTCACCTCTGCCCCAGGAAGGATTCAGCTTCCTAGTCTTCAAAATGGTGAGGGCCTGGCTTTGGAAAGCTCTTTGCGGTTGTTTGTTGAAACAAAGAGTGCCAAGTGTCACTCAGATTTCTGCCCTCTGGTATTGCAGGCGCTTCCAGCTGCAGAAGCTGAATTTCTCTAGGTAGCTCCATGCTTGGGGAGAAGGAGGGAACTCATTGGTGAACCAGGAGTATGTGGGTGGGCCCTGACACTCCCAGGCCTTTTGACTGCCCTGATTTGATAGAGAAATGAGTGCCAGGAACGGGCTGATATGATTGGGTTTTTGGTTTATTACCTGAAAAATGTGCCTTTGCTGCCTTTCCCTGAGCTGTTTTCTCCAGTGATCTTCTGTTGGAGGTGGAATATAGGAAATTCATCCAGAGGAAGAGGTGGTTTCACAGAAAACCGTCCAAGCATTCTCCTTCCTTAACTTGGGAGAGGGAACCTTTTGCATGTTCTAGGTTTATTTATTTTATTTCTTAAGTAGATCAAAAGCCTGATTATTTTTTCCCCCCTGTGGCCTAGGGCAATTGCATATTAAAGCAGCCATCCAGCTGTGAAGGAGCATTTACTGGAAGGACTTTCTTAACTGAGCTATGATCAAACTTTGTTTACTTCACCACTTAAATTTAGAAATAGTTCTGTATGAATACATGTGAAATAAAAACCATTCGTTGTCATCTACAGAATTAGACCACTGACTCATCAAACATTAGGGCATTTGTATATGAGACAGTGAGAGGGAATGAACAGTAGATCCTTATGGCTCCTTTCGCCTAAGTTCTCAGGACTTTAAATTTTGTGACAAGCAGAATCTGGTAAATTATCTTTGACATTTGTTTTCACCATTATTGACTTTAAGGTTTTGGTTCATTTTTGTTCATTTCTGTTCATTTGATGAAAAGAATTCTGATGAATTCTCTGAATTTATTTGAGTTTTTATGTTGCCTGCTGCTGCCACTGCTGCTGGTAAGTCGCTTCAGTCATGTCCGACTGTGTGCGACCCCAGAGACAGCAGCCCACCAGGCTCCCCCGTCCCTGGGATTCTCCAGGCAAGAACACTGGAGTGGGTTGCCATTTCCTTCTCCAATGCAGGAAAGTGAAAAGTGAAAGTGAAGTTACTCAGTCGTGTCTGACTCTGTGCGACCCCATAGATGGCAGCCCACCAGGCTTCTCCGTCCATGGGATTTTCCAGGCAAGAGTACTGGAGTGGGGTGCCACTGCCTTCTCTGTTTATGTTGCCTATGTTGGTATAAATAGTTGTTTTGGTTTTTATTCCTAATGTGCAAGTGACAGCTAATTAAGAATAAAAACAACTGTGTATTCAGTACTGCTTAAATTTGTGTTCCAGGTTTTTCACATCACTGGCAGCATAGGAAGTTTCTGCGTGCCCAAAGCCTAAGTTTACATAATAGGAGGAGAGGAGACAGAAGGACAAAGAGCTGTTTTTCTTCTGAGACTGGGAACTGATGTTCCAGAGATTGTCAGATTTCTCTGATGGGGACAGAGGCTCCAACCCCTGTATCAACATTTGTTTTCATGATGGAATTGGGTGCTGCAGAAATCTGAGGTGACAGCCTTGGCCTTCTGGAGCATTTAATGTGCCAGTTGGGGGTGGGGTGTGGAGTAGGGGAAGGCAGTAGATGACTGTTTTCAACCTAGTAATGTGTCTTCAAGGGTTCTTGCCCTGGTTAGAAAATCTTTATTACTGGCCTGATTAGAATTCTGTCTTCATTTTTTATACTAGCCTTTACTTTTGGCTACGTCCGCCCTCCCTTATATGTTGCCCCTTTTTTCTTGCCATGATGAAGGCCAAAGATTTAGGACAATAAAAGGATCAGAAAATAGTCATTCCTGGAATTCCCTGGCAGTCCAGGGGTTGGGATTCCACACTTCCACTGCAGAGGGGTGCAGACCCCTGGTGGGGATCTAAGATTTCATATGCTGTAAGGCATGTGGCCACATACCAAAAAATAGTCATTTTTCTTGATACTGGACACATGGAAGGAGTTATCCTTGTGCATATCCATGGACCTGAAGGTGACTTTCTGACAAAGGACAGTCTGGGGAGAGTGAGGGTTGTATAGGTGACTGTGACCTACAGCCTCATAGGTGTGGTCAGTCTGTATATAAGGAGGAAATGCATTGGGCCAATACAGTTGGAGATCGAAAAGGTGAGCTTGGTTGTTTCCCTCTAGTCTTGCCTGCTTTCCCCTCCTCCATCTGCTGTGCTCTTCTGAGAGGGGTTGGGCCTCTTGTAGGCCTTTTGGTGGTAATGTACTCTAACTATTGTCATTCATCCACTGACAGTCTAAACAGTGTGTTAATATACCCAGTCCCTGTGATAGTTCATTGACCATCTAGTTCAGTCACTGAAAATTTCTTTTTCACACTATATGAAATAAACTTGGAGAGTCTCCGTTTGAAGAGGGAAAGTGACCAGCAGAAATCCCTTGGCTTTGAAACAGCAGTTTGAAGATCAGTGCCTAGTCTAGCCTCCTCCGTTATAGTTGGGGGAATGGAAAGCTTGCAAGGGGCATAATGACAAGGCTTCCTGTCGTAGCTGAAAGAGTGTTGGACATACAGGTAGGAGACCTGGTCTAGGCTCTAACCTAATTAGATGGACTCTTGGACAAAATGCTTTACCTCTCTGGGCTTCTCATTCCCAGCCTGAAGTCTTGTGTGCCATCAAGCTCTAATTGTAGATTCTTGTTCTGGATCACAGATGACAGGACACTTGAGATTAGCCTCTTGGTACTACTCTTAACCCCCCCCCCCACCACCCACCCCGTCCTCCCCCCATCAAATCCTGTGACCCAGAATGGGCCAGGCAGTGGTGGGACAGGGGCCTCTTTCCCCAGGGGATGCAGTAAAATGAACTGCATTACCTCTGTTGTATGCTTTTTCTTTTCTTTTTTTTAAAATATTTATTTGTTTTTGTTTATTTATTTGGGTGCATTGGGTCTTAGTCACGACATATGGGATCTAGTTCCCTGAGCAGGAATTGAACCTCTGGCCCCCTGCATTCAGAGCTTGGAATCTTAGCCACTGGACCACCAGAGAAGTCCCCTGTTGTATGTTTTTTCAAGTATAAAATAAACACTTGCCTCTTTTTCAGCCATTCACATGAAGATAGTTTATAATTTCGGGAGAAAGGAGCATCCAGATTGTATTAACTACATAACTAAAACCATATACCTCCTAAAAAACAGTATGAAATTTTTCAAGCTGAGTCATTGTTGACCTAGGCTCTCAAATAGCAGTGGTTTGAATAGCACTTGAATTGCTGGTATTAAGAAATGCAAACAAATCTTTCATGTTCATCTTCCCCCAAATTTATTTCTATTTAATTTTTGATACAACACTTTATCAGACTTCGTCTATGAAGAGTTCTTGAAAATAGTATTTGGCATCTGTCAGCCTCACCTTCATTGCTTTGCTTTGCTAATGTTAAGAGACACCATTACTTTGATGTACTCGCAGAGAACCAGCCATGAAGCATCCTCACAGGAAAGTAATATTTGTTTTAGTCAAAAGTGGCCAGACTTGCCTGTCTGCTTTATCTTCCTTTGTTGAAATGGACACATTGTCATCTTATGAAATTTGCAGCAGCTGTGATGTTGCATCTGCATCTATAGGTACTTCAGACTGTTTCTGCTTTCTTAGTGTCTGCATTCTTTTTTGGAAACTGTTCTCTTGCTGGTCACTATTGTAATACTTGTGATTGGTAATCAAACTTGAATAATTGAGAGACAGCTTCCTATGGTAAAGAATGTTGACTTCATCATGAAGAAACTTGGGTCCTAGCCCTGGCTCTGCTGCTTACCAGCTGTGTGATTGTGGCCAAGTCATTTCACTTCTGGGCTGCAGTTTCTTCATGAGAAAAATGAAGGGATTATATCAGTTGGTTTCCATTATTTCCAGTCATACCTAAATACTTTATGTGTAGTAGGCCCTCACTACTGCTAACTGAAACCACGCTGGTGCCAAAGACTTTTTCCTTTTTTGGGGGGCATGTCTGCCGCTTAAGAGTTTCAAGCCTAAAAGTGGCCGTTAAGGTTAGTGCACACATCTCCCCGACGTTTTTGACATGCCCTCCTGCTCAGCATTTAATCCCTATACATACACACACAGCCACACACATGCACACATATCATAAATGTCTTGACCAGGGCTACGCAACTAATATATGAGCTAATTTATGGTAAGCTCATGTTACGAATCCATATCTGTCTGACTGTAAAATCTGTCTTTATTTTATTAGACTGCCTTGCCTCTCTGGGCTATAAGAATAAGCTGTAGTTCAATTCCTTAAGGAATTGTAGTCAGTTATAAACAATTAACTATATATGTAATATGGGGTGTGGTGAGGGAAGTAAATGTTGAATAGACTATTCTTACTAATTTCTGCTGTTCCGGAGGCAGTCCCATAGTAAACTGAAAGATTCTCATATTCAGAGACTCAGCACACATCAGGTTCCATATTCCAGTATTTTAAAAGGAATCCACAGCCACATGTACCAGCTTATCTTTGTAGTCAGTATTGAAGAAGTTGAGCATTTTATTTCTGACCTGGATTAAAACCTGAGGTAGCAAAACTATAAGTAAATTTATCTAACAGAAATAAGGTAGAAATGTTTGGTTATGGAGTGGCCTTAAATCTGTCTTTTCTTTGGCAAGTAGAAAAGTGTCTGAATAGCTCCTAACTGAGAGATTTTATTCTGAGAAAACTCTCTGTGCAGCTAGAAATGTATAAATAAAAATATACTTTGCCCCTTGACTTATTTGTATGGAGCTCCCTATAATATATTTTTTTAAAAATCGCAGTTCAAAAAGTTCTTAAACAATGTTGGGGTGCAAGAATGTTTCCCAGCTACAGCTAGTAGCCTCCTGAAGTGTAAAATACTATTGTTGTGTGGTACTTCTTCCTATCTCCATTTAGAGATAGAAAGGTCAAAACCAAGGCTTCTGTATTTCGGCCTGCTCTACTTGAGAGTAAGATAAAGGAAAATGATTACTGTTAATTGCCACGGGCAATTAAAAAGGATTCTTTGTTCAGTACCAAATTGATTGTGTACAAATGAAAGTCAGCACTGCATTAATACAAGATTATTAGATTCTTGAAATCAACATCTTCAGCCAGAATGGCTTTCACTTCAAGGGAATTGTTTCACTGGGAATAGTGTACCTAAATGCTTGGTGATTAAAAGTATCACTAGGTCTTTAGTTTTCAAAAATGCTTATTAAGTTTGTAGGTGGAAGACTGGTGGGTGCCTCTTTTGTAATACTATTTTAAATGGACTGATAACATTGAATACTTTAATGCTGCTGACATATAGGGAATTTATTCCACTTTGGTCAGCCAGTTGAAGAATGCAGATAAAACCTTTGGTAAATGAGGAAAAGGGCCTCAGGGCTGCTGGCATCTGCCTGGTGTCGGTCAGTAGACACAAAGGCTTAAAAATGGCCACTTTGGCTAAAGTAGTTATAGTTTGATGTGTATACAAGGAAGATGTATTTTCTTACATACATGTTATACAGATTCCTTTTTCATATGCTGGGGCATAATTTTCTTTTTCACATATGTTTTTTTCCCCCTATTCAGTTCTTCTTTTTTAATTTTATTTTCTCCCACACAGTTCTTAATAAATTGAAAACTGGTAATAAATTTGAGAGTCTCTATCTATAAGGTACTTCTCAGGATTTCACAAATGTGAATGTGTGGGATCATATTTTTAACTTTTACAAGTTTGTTCAAAGTCACATACCTGATGACGAATGGGTTAATAGTGATCTCATACAAATTACAAGTGTCAGAAGCATCTTATACTTACAGATATTTTCTATTTGTGTTACAATTGCAGATTTTTGGGGTCTCTGTTTACTTGGAATTAAAATAGGTATGGTCACTGCTCTGACTTCATGATGGGACTGTCAGGCAGACTGGGGCAAACTTTCTGGAAAACAGTTTGGCAAGAGATACAGTCCTTGGTCTGGTTATAGGTATCTGTATGGACCAAGAACTGGAGATGAGGACCAGAATTTGATATGAATATGTTAATTATAGTGGTGTGTATTGGGGAAAAAAAGAAACAATCTAAATGTTTTAACTTTATGGGAATGGTCACTTTATGGAAAAGTCTGGAGTCATAAAAAAAGATGATTTTGGAGAATTCTTGACATGGGAAAGTACACACAAAATGAAGTTAAGTATGAGAAAAAAGCAGGATATAGAACTATAAACAGTATGATTCCAGTTATTTTAAAATATATATGGGAAAAAGTGGAAGAAATATGCCTACATGCTATTAGTATTTGTCTCTGTTGCAGAAATTTGAGTGATTGATTTTTTTCTGAGTTTTCCCAACTTTTCTAAAATGATTTGCTATTTTTGATTCAGAGAAAAAATATTAAAAATATTTTTTTGCAGTGTGGTTGTATTATGTTTGGTTTTTTCTTGAAAACATGAAGGAAAAATTGAGCTGAAAAGCAGGAACTTAGTAATCATGAGATCTGTTGGAGTTTAGTGCCTTTGAAGGTAAAGGCAGTCACACTTCTTAGAGCAGTAGTTGAATTAATGACAGCAGTGTAGCCTTCCTGGGTGGCACTGGTGTTGAAGAACCCACCTGCCAAGGCAAGAGATGCGGGTTTGATCCCCAGGTCAGGAGGATCCCCTGGAGGAGGAAATGGCAACCCACGCCAGTATTCTTGCCTGGGAAATCCTGTGAACAGAGGAGCCTGGCGGACTACGGTCCATAGGGTCACAAAGAGTTGGACATGACTGAAGCAACTCAGCACACATGCATGCATGGCAGTATTACCACGCAATAGCAGCAGTTGCTTCTTGAGTGCCAGGAGATTCCGGTGTGTTCCCTCACATCCTCCTCACCATAATCCTTGCCCTGAGGTGGGTGGTACAGCAGTGCAGGGACTGAGGCTCCCTAAGGGCGCTTAAGGCCACCAGGCTGACAGGTCAGCAGTCTGGTTCAGAGCCTTTGCTTGGAGCCTTTACATTCTAGCACTTTCTCTGGTGTGCCATATACTTTACAGAACTGATTTCACCCCAGAGATGAGAAGAATAAAAGTCTTACTTCCTTACTGATAGCTGTACCCTAGTCACTCAGTCGTGTCCACCTCTTTGCAACCCCATGAACTATAGCCTGCCAGGCTTCTCTGTCCATGGAATTCCCCAGGTAAGAATACTGGAGTGGGTTGCCATTTCCTCCTCCAAGAGATCTTCTTGACCCAAGGAGCTAATCAAGGTCTCCAGCATTGCAGGCAGACTCTTTACCATCTGAGCCACCAGGGAAGCTCTGTTCTCTTCAGCATGATATCCCCCTGCCCTCAACCGTGCTTATTTTAAAGGAGCCATAGTGTATCGCTTTTTTCTTTCTTGGTCACAATCAGGAATGGACATGGAGCTAGTTATGTCTTCCCTTTTATGGACCAAAAATCTTTAAGAGTTAAATTATTTCACATTTGATTAACTTTACTATTAAAATAAATTAAGGACTGTACAGCAGAAAAGGAAAAGAAGGGAAACATACTAATTCTTTGTAGCTCCAGAGGATAGAGGTGTAGGGAGAGAAGTATTTTTCCTTTTTCCTCCACGTTCAGCCAGCGTTCAGGGGAGGATCTATGCCATGTAGAGTACCAGCTGTACAGAACAAGCCTTCTCTCTGAGAGTTGACACACCGTTTATAAAACAAAAGCAGTTTTTCCCTTATAGGTAACACAAGGAACACCCTGTTTCTGTACTAGAAAGTAAAAAATTACCAGAAAGTAAAAAATTTAGAAGACCAGTGGCCTGATTTTTTTTTTTTTTTGATCTTGCCTTAAGGAATTAAGTGTGACTGAACATTCAAACACAAGAATGTGTTGACCAGGGAGGTAGATGTCATCTTATTATGAGAAAGAAAGTGGTCTGAGTTCATGTTTTGTTTTGAATAAGGAATAATTCGGAAATTTAAGTTTTCACCTTCTTTGTATTGTTGTTACCAACAAGACATTTGCACACATGTGTACCTGTTCTTTTACTCGCCCTTCTTTGTTTCACCGGGGAGAGCGCTGAAGACCTGATGTGCGTTTGTAGTGGGGGGTTGACAGGTATCAGGAAGAAATTGGAAAACGGCTCAGAAGCGCCACAGGACTTTTCGTTTTGTTCTCCCATTTATCCTGTGAACCCATCGCTTTTATCCTAGAACAAACACGTCAATAGGAGCACGGTATTTGTTGAATTAAAGATAGGACTAATGAGAGAAACCAGGAGAAATAAAGCCTCTGAAGCCTTTCAGTGCTTAGACTCTTGGGTTTCCTCTAGTGACGTAAAGAACCCTTTCTTTGCGTTTTGCTTCTTAGCAGCTTTTGACCTTGGACGTCATTTATCTCGAGTTCTTATGTGTAAAATGGGCCTCAGTACTGTTCTGCCTGCTGCAGAGGCTTTTTGTGTCCAGATTTTTTCTTTTTTTTTTTTGAGTGCTAAATGACAGCAGTGGATGTGGACATTCTGTCACGTTGGACAGCCTTTCAGTTTTCTGGGAGGATGAAAAGGAGCAGTGTGATTAATGAAGCTGCTTAGGTAAGCCAGCACGTTAGATGCCTCACGAGAGCCTGGAGACGTTTTTGGATCCGTGGAGCAGCAGTGCTGTTGATTGGGCATCTTGTCGTTAACGACGGCAGCAGCCGGTTTTCGGGTCTTCCCAGGGTCTCACCCATCCCGGTGCTGTAGGTCACAGGCCGCAGAGCAGCGTTAGGACTGAAGCTGCGGTTGCTCCCCCCGTGCTGACCCCAGTCCCGCCCCTGCACCCCAGTCCCGCCCCTGCGCCCCAGTCCTGCACCCTACACCCCAGTCCCGCCCCCTGGCAGCTCTGCCCCCTCACGTTGTTGCCTTCAGGCGCCTTGTCCGTAAGAAGGGGGAGCAGTGTCTGCTCACAGGCTCACTGTGCAAGTGAAACAGCGCCTGGCCACGGTAGATGCTTGTAATGTCATTATTTGTGCCGTGCTCTTGACTTTTACAGGTCAGTTGACAATATGGTGGTGGGGCAGAAAAAGTGTTAATTTACCAATTTTTAGTTTCGCCAAGGAGGATATTTTAAAAACGGGGCAGAGGGGAACTACTCACTATATTCTGTTAAAATAAAAGGGTCCACTATCAGAGTAAAAGATTGCCATTTTCCTTTTTTGTCGGGAGGCGCACTTCTGGCTTGCAGGATCTTAGTTCCCCGACCAGGGATCAAACCCTGGTCTCCCTGCAGTGGAAGCGTGGACCTCTATCCACTGGACCACCAAGAATTCCCAAAAGGTAGCCTTTTTCAAGGAAGTTGGCAGCTTTACGCGGACATACATAAGTGTATGTTTCTAATTCTCATTTTTACATAGACTGGGGAAAACTACCACAGGCCAGCACCAGTTGTATGTAGACAGGCATTGAGTAGATTCCTGTCCTAGTTTGTCCATTTATTGTCACCTTAAATAAGCTCTTTGACTTCTCTGAGCCTTCTTTTTCTTGTGTAAAATAAAGATGCTAATTGCTATCTCACAGGGTTGTGAGAAACCAGGGGAACTTAAGAAGAATGTTTGGCATGTAGTAAGTGTTCAGTTGATAGAGACCATCACTCTCAGATGGTTGGTTAAGTATTAAGCCAGGTAAGCGAAATCCCTTGTGCTTTGTGCCACTGGGAATTCCAAGAAGTAGGGTGTCAGGCTCGATTGCAGAAATGTCCTACGGAGGTGTCCGTCTCTCCATTCTTCCCTCGTTTATTCTCAGCAAGCCGCTGGAGACACTAAGCAGAACCTGACTGTCGCTCCCCCTCTTTAAAACTCGAGTGCTTTTCCGTGGCCTGTAAGGTTAAGTCCAGATCACTGGTGTGGTCTTGTGTATTCCTCTATGGTTTGGCCCATCCTGCCTTCCCAGCCTGGTCACTCCTGGTCTCCAGAACACGCTCTGTTCTTTCTCTGCCTCTGATTTTGGTGAAGCTGGTTCCTCTAGAGAGTTCCTTTACCTTTCCTCCGATTGGTGAATTTCCTGCTCACCCTTCCACATCCTCTCAAGTGTCCACTATTCTGAGGCCTTTCTTCCAGGGGTTTTCCTCAGCTCTGTTCCTTTAGCACTTTGCTGGTGACGTTAGACACATCCCTTGCTTCGTGTAGTGATATGTTTGTGCAGTTCTGAGTCAGCAGCCACAGAACACCTCTGTTTCCTTATCCCTGCGCCACCCCCCAGCCCAGCCATACAGTTGTTATCTTTGGAGACATCAGTTTTCTACCAGGGTTTTTTTTTCCTTCCAGAGTTGCTTTTTGCACACATAAACAAGCAAATAGAAATGATATATGCATTCCAACAGAAGCATACTGTAATTACTGTTCTGCGTCTTCCTTTTTTTCACTTAATATTTTGGGAGATGGTCAGTGTTAACACAAAGGAAGCTTCCTTGTTCTTTTTCAACAGCTCATGGTACTCCACCATACAGATACACTATAATTAGCTAATCTCCTAGTGATGGACATTGGATTTGTTTCCAGTTCTTTGTTTTGCAATCAGTGCCGTAGGGGAAACTTGAAAATAATTTGCACAAGTGAGATTATTCCTGGAGGTGAAATTCCTAGAAGTAGAAAAGTTCTTCTTTTTTGGCTGAATGGCTTGTGGGATCTTAGTTCCCTGACCAGTGATTGAACCCGGGCCACCGCAGTGAAAGCGCTGAGTCTTAAACACTAGACCGCCAGGGAATTCCCGTCTCCTACTTCTTCTTTTTTTAAAAAACATCTATTCTTGGCGGTGTCGGGTCCTCGTTGCTGTTGCTGCGCGGGCTTCTCTCTAGTCGCGGTGAGTGGGGGCTTCTCATTGCGGTTGCTTCTCTTGTTGTGCAGCACGGTCTCTAGGGTAGTTGCTGGTAAGCCAAGATGGGTTTTTGAAAAACATTTTGATACCCTGAGTCCTGATATCAGGGGTCCGTGGCTAGATCCTAAAGCTTGCTGAAGTTCTGGCAGCAGTCCCCCATGGCTTTGGGTATTTTGATGGCCCATAGGACATGGTTGGAAGATGTCTGTGTAGCTCACTCAGCTTGGGACAGATTGGACTTTTCAAAAGCCCCCACCTGACATGACAGTCAGTACAAAATCCCTTTCCCCTGTGAGCTCACTCCTGGGGAAATCCTTTTACCCTTCACCAAGTGAACTAGGTCCTCAGAGACTCCTGCACTAATAATAGCCGTACTTCCTTAGTCTTCTGTATCCTAAGCACTGTCTTATGCATTTTACATGTGTTAACTCAAGGAATCCACCTAACAACTCTCAGAAATAGGTGCTGGTACTATCCCTGTGCCCATTTTACCGATGAGGGAACTGAGGCATCTTGTGTTTAGGTAATGCAGGTAGATTCAGAGAGAAGAGAGGAAAATGCCTGCCTTTTAGAAAGTGCCCAGTTGCACTTCAGTTTTGCTGGACTGGTTTTGTGTGTGTGCTGTTTCCTCTGTCTCTGCAGTTTCACCTTAATTGTTGACCTTGATTATTGGGAAATGTTTCTCCCACTGAAGGGTATTTGGATGAGCATAGTGCGTTCTTTTGTTTGTCCCCTTGATCCCTAGTTTAGCTTACCTGTTAAAGATTTCCAGAATGATCTAGCAGTTAATTTCATTTCTGTTTCCCACTCCTTTTTAGTGAGGTCCTAATTGGACTTTATAATCCAGTTTTTTCACCAAAGCTTCTCTTAGCAAACTACAGCCAAAGCTTGTTATTACTCAATTCTTTCCGTAATGCCGTCTTGAAACACTTTGCTTTTGGTTTTGGGGGAATAGCCCTGGAGATTCTGATATTGCGCGATGCTCAAGGGCAGGGCCAGTGGCATGTGTTGTGTGTCATCAGCCAGCCTGGAGTGCTCACTTCAGTAGCCACGTCAGATGCCTGTCTCCCCAGAAACCTTCCCCGGTCCTTCTCTGCTTCCAAGGTCTGAATTCGCGTCAGGTTGTCGTTTAGATCAGCCCCGTCTAGTCAGCTCAGTCCTTTACAACAGATACTAGCCCCATGTGTCTACTTGACGTGTAACCAGGGGGACCAGGAAACTGAATTTTTAATTTCACTTAATTTTGATTAAACTTTAAATAGAAAAGTATCAGGGAGTGCAGATGTAGACAGTAGCCTCCACAAGGGAGAGGGTTTTCTTTTTCTACTTTTAATTCTGACACAGGGCCATCCATGCTTATGTGTTTGACGAACGTTTGATCAATAGCCCTCAGTGGCTGAAATACACAAGGGAAGTTAAAATATTCCTTAAATACTACTTCCTAGGGATAGCCATTTTTACAAATTGTGTTTTAGTTGTATAAAAAATTGCCAGTTTTCATTGACATTTCAGTGATTTTTGCACAGGATTCATCCTTCTATGAATTGACATTAATTAGGGTTGTTGTAGGTTTAGGAATTTTAGGAGATGCAGGCTTAGAATAAATGTAATAGAATGGGTCATAAGTTTAATAGAAGTATGACTAACATTGGTCAGGTAGCTTTATGAAGATTATTCATCTTTCCACTTCCACTTTCCACATGATTTTGCTGGCATTTTGTTTTAAGGATAAATTGGATGTTTAGGTGTTTTGGCTTGGCTACTTGGGGTGGTTGGGCTCTTTAGAGAAAGAGGTTAAAGGATTCATGACTTGGTAGCAAGACTAAAGAAGCAGAAGTGGATCTGCTAGAATTTCTTTGGTCTTTCATAGTGGAAGCAGCACCGTAGGCCAAGTTCTGTTTGTAAAGGCGAGGATGGGATGTGCTTCTTGCCCATGTAAAGCTGTCACTGATTTAGTTTTCATTACATTTCTTTGAATCCCTAATAGTTTTCTCTAAATCATTTGTTTTTGAGAACTTCTGTTCTGAAACGATGTTGTATTTACATTCTAAGTGGGCTGGTGATGTTCTGGCATAGGGAGGCATAGATAAGAGAGAGTGATGAAAAATGGCAAACTGTGGTGCTCAGAAGGAAAGGAAGGAATTTTACAAAAGTCTTTGAATTAATGGAATATGGCATTGAATCCTGGAACAGAAAAGAGAATTAATGGAAAACTGAAATCCAAATAAAGTCTGCAATTTAATTTTTTTGTACCAAAGATGATTTCTTTGTTTTGACACGTGTACCTTGGTTATATTAACATTAGGGGAAGCTGGGCAAGGGCATATGAGAACTCTGTAATATCTGAAGCTTTTCTGTAAGTCTAAAATTATTCCAAACTAAGTTTTTTTTTTTTTTTTAAGAAGCCCGGAAGAGCATGAGCATTTAGGGCTGTGACTTCATTAAGGGGGTGGGGTCTGTATAAATTTAGATTATATAAGGGCCCTCTGGGAGCTCTGCTTCTCTCCCACTTCCCTCCTTAAACTCAGTGTTGCAGCCATGTCGGATGACTGCAGCTCTCCCAGAGATCCTTGCTTCTGACTCTTTATGTACTGTTTTCTCTTTTATGGTATGTTTTCCTGCTACCCCCAACCCAACCAAAAATAAAATAATAAAAACAACTCCTAAAAACACCCCCTCCCCCAAAACAACCCACTTAACTAATTCCTGTTAATTCTTTAGATCTGCCTTAGATTTTACTTTTCTCAGAAAGCTGCCCCTGACCTGCAGTGGTCAGCCTCTTGCCTGAATTTATTCCTAATGTGGTACTTACCATTCTGTATTCTAATTGCCTCTTTTCTTTTCTCTTTATCCAGCTACATTTTAAACACCTTAAAAAGACAGGGGCTGGTATGACCCAGGAATATAGGCATCATTGATGTTCAGGAAATATTTCTTGAATAAATATCTTTACAGCGAGAAGCAAGACACCTGCCCACACCCCCTCAGACCTCTTCAGTGAGGCAGTTTCCCTCGCTCCCTTAGGGAATGGTGGCTATAGTTGGCTGTATGCTGGCATGTATACCATAGATGGCTAGATCCCTGCCAGAAAGAAAAATCAGGACTATGGAGATGAGAAAGTCCTTGTTTAACAAACTTAGTCTTTTATTTCAAGCTCCCAGGAGTCCAACTTAGGAAAATATTTTGTTCTAAAATCTGCTAGTTATGTACCAAGTTATCTTTTCCTGTAGTACATTAATTTATATCTCACTTTACGATAAATAACGTGTAGGTTATTTTGAATCTGTTCTTTAAGTAAACCATTATCTAGATAGTTAAGACTGTCAGATACGGACCCTGCTCTTGAATTTCTTACATTCTATTTGGAGGAGAATAGCGTGCTTATCTCACAGTTTATTGCTGTGGTGTAATAACGTGACTCGGGTAGTGAGATGAGCAGGGCCCTCCGTCGTGATGGTCAGTGAGACAGTGCCAGTGTAAGCTGTTGCCTCTGTCTTCAGTTGCCTTTATGTTGGTATGACATCTAACGAACAAAAGGTTGATGAATTTAGGTTGCCTCTAGCACAACTTCCCTGGTGGCTTCCCTGGTGGCTCAGACAGTGAAGCATCTGCCTGCAATTCTGGAGACCTTGGTTTGATCCCTGGGTTGGGAAGATCCCCTGGAGGAGGAAATGGCAACCCACTCCAGTACTCTTGCCTGGAAAATCCCTTGGATGGAGGAGTCTGGTAGGCTACAGTCCATGGGGTCACAAAGAGTCAGACACGACTGAGCAACTTCACTTTTCTAGCACAACAGGGATTAGACATGCAGATTCTAAGGAAAAGTTATGAACTCAAGGGTCTGTGGACCCTTAAGTGATTGAAATGGGGGAGTGGCCATGATAATGTCAAGAGTATGTGCTGAATTTGTTCTGTTTATTTTCTGTGGAGAGAGGATCTGTAGCTTTCATTTAATTCTCAAAGGAATCCATGACCCAAAAAAGATTAAAACCCTCACTAGTTTAGAGTAACACTGAGACCCATGACCTCATTTTGTTTCTCTTTTGTTTGACCATTTTAGTTGGAGCACTGCATTTTGTTTTTCCCTGATAGTTATTTGGAGGAGTCAACTGTTGAACATCTAAGGGAGGCGTGTGTCAATTTTCTTTTTGGAAGCTTGGGTTATGGCTCTTAAGCCTTCATCTTTTCTCTCATTGTTTAGTAAAAATGGCTTTGTATTTGAAATATGAGCACTACTTTCCCGGGTCTGAGTAGCTGAGCAGTGGTCATATAAAGATGAAAATGATTAGGCTCTGACCTTAACTAGGCTTTCAGAGATACACAGTGTAAGAGCTCTGAAATGGGAGCTGAGAGTCTCAAGGGAACAACTATCACGCAGTGTCATGGCCACAGTCTTGGAAGATGTGCAGGGTAGAATGGGAACATGCGGGAAAGGTTATCTTGGCTTTGTTTCATTGAAATTTCACTGTTGATTTATTTCATTACCTCACTGGTATTTTGCAAACCTTTGCATGGGAGGCTGTAACATAGCTGAGGTGCATAGGCTCATTGACAAGCGGAAGAGGCCCAGCTGGAAATAAAACAGTGACTGAGGTCCATGCTGTAACACACGCATTCATGTGGGACTCAAGTCTGTTGACATCATTTCCCCTTCTGTGGACAGGGTTCTCACTGCCCTTAGTCACTCAGCAGGTGTTTATTGGCCAGCCATAGGGTGTGTAGTACTGGACTGGAGCCTTGGGCTGGGCTGTTTACTTACGAGGAGAGGGCAGTGTCTTCCGGTTGCTCCCCATAATCAACATGGTGACAAGGCCCTTTTTGCTGGGAAGCAATATAGATGGACTTTGGAAGTCAAAATGCCAGAGTTCTAAGCCCGATTTTGCCATTTTTCAGTTAAGTAGCCTTGAATCGGGTCAGTTGACCCCTCTGCGCTTCTGTTTCCTCATGTGTATACAGAGATAACTATTATATAGGATTTTTTATTATATACTGCATATCAACTGTTATACAGAAGACCTGTCATATATCTGGGCCCAATAAGTGGAAGATATATTATTGGCTGATGGGCATTGTAAATCTGGAGAAATTCTCTCATTTTATTTAGTGAGTAAGGAAAATTACTATGTCATTCGAAAGAAAGATTCTGCATATGTGAATAGGGAGAATTGGATACTCCTGGTTAGTATTAGAAACAGTGGTAATGTCCTTTTTTTTTTTTTTTGGTTGGTCTTGTTTATTCTGTTATTTTTACTAGGGAAAGGTTCTGGATTTGGGTTCCTGAATTTTTTTGTGTTAAGTGCAATTTTCTGAGAGAGGGTCCATATTTTCATCAGATTGTCAAAGAGATCCTTAACTGTCAAATGATTAAGAATTAGTTAATTGACCTAAGTCACAGTTAATACCCTTGATCTGAAATTATCCATTAAAGTAAGAACTGAGAACTTTTCCACATAAAAAGAATGTAATGAGGCTATATAGTGAATATGCAAAAGCTTTTATGTGCTGCTCTTTTTTATTTTTTAGGCTGGGAGGAAGTGGGACAAGTAGGGAGGGAAGAGAGGTGTCAGAGGGAGTAGTGAGGAACCCCCTGAGTAATTAAATGCCAGCTTCTTGCCCGCATATTCCCCAGATTGATTCTAGGTTATCGCTCAGCCTCCTCTCCCTGTACTCTAACTTCCGATCAGACTGGATCACTTGTTTTCTTCTGAACAGGCTTTAAAGTTTTATTATTTTATGCTGGTCCCTCTGTCTAGACTCTCCCTTCTATAATTCGCTGGTCCAATTCTCTGGGCTTCAGAGCCTCTTTCTGATGCTGCCTTTCTTAATTGTCATCAGCTTATAAATCCCTTAAAAGCACTCACTCACTCATCTTTTGTCCATCCGAGGCACAGTTCTTTGCCTAGAGTTAGGCACTTAATAAAAGGTTGTGGAACTAAAATGAAGAATGATGCCTAAGATGCAACTAAGTTTGTGACTCCACGGCCTGTAGCCGTGATAGGCTCCTCTGTCCATGGGATTCTCCAGGCAAAAATACTGGAGTGGGTTGCCACTTCCTTCTCCAGGGGATCTTCCCGACACAGGGATCAAACCCGGGTCTCCTGAGATTCTTTACCATCTGAGCCACAAGGGAAGCCCATAGGTTAAAATGATTGAAAACAAACAAAAAAAAAATGATCAGATGCCAGTGTGAGTTCTGAGTTCTGGGAGAGAGTTTGGGGAACCTTTTTATAGTTGCAGTGACAGTCTGGCTACCTTGAATTAGGAAGCAGGAGTGTGGGGAACTAGTAGCCAGCATTGTAGCTTGGCCAGGTGGTATTTTTGTACTGGGGTTATCTTCCTGGAAGGTGGGTTGGACTTTTTGAGTATGTAATAGCGATGGTATTGATGAGCATCTGCTGTGTGCCAGGTGCTGTGAGAGTGTCGTAGGGAACAACCAGGCAAGACCCCTGCTTCTATTCCAGTAGGGGATATTGGGTAGGCTATTCCTTCATCAGCCTTTAAATTCTGTGATCTGGAGAATGGGGCACCAGTCCCTGTTTGGGATTGTTGTGAGGATTAAACGAGAAAGTGCTTTGAAGATTATATAAAGTGCTCTTATTTATTTTGAGTACCCTCCACCCCCCCATCTTTGAGTTATAACTTAAACAGATTAAAAATGTTTAAAATGTGTATGAAGGTCACTGGCAGCATTTTTGCATTCGCCAATCCCCAGTGAGGTTTTCATGCCATATTGTAAGCACATTAGCATAGGAAGATTGGTAGAAGCTTCTTGCACCAGTAGGAGTATGAACTAATGATCCCAGGGTTTAAGTAGATTCAGGCACTTAATTCTTTCCGTTATAAGTGAATCCCTTAACAGGATTGGGGCATAGATTTGTAATACCATCTTCCCCCAACTCTGAGGAGTACATTTATTTATGAATGTTTTTGGCTGTCTCTTAAATTCTTAAATGCAGTTTCATGCTGGTGAAGGCTGCATGTTGGGGAAAACCGAACTTCTTTACTGATTTGGGGCTTTTTTTGACCATAAATGGGAGATACAGTTATTCTGCTTCCATTTTGTGATTAGGATGAAAATTTTAAAATACACCTCCCTTGTCCCCAGAACCCTTATAACAAAGAGCAAATGATGCAATTAGGATGCAATCCATTGCCTGTGGATTTCAAGGGAAATTATTTTTCTACATAACTCGGAAGCTCATGGGTAAAGTCACGCTTCCTTTTAGATCTGGTGAGTTTTGTCAAAACTGACCTGATAAGGTGAGATTCCTACCTTGAGGTTAGAGTTTTTGAGTGTTAAGCAGTGCTGTGAAATTCCTAAGGTAGCTTTGATTTATGAATAAAGCGTCACTTCTGATTCCTTCTTTGAATTATTTTTATTCTTTTTTCCTTGAAACTATAAATGGAATTGACTTTGTTCACACTGTATTCTGGTGTTTTTCATTTTCGGTAAAAGCAAAGACTTCGCTCCCTTCTGCCTGTCTCCTGTGTTAGGTCTACTCTCCTGTTCTGTGAGTTCTTGGGATTGAGATAAAAGATGAATTTTTACCTACCCACTCATTTTTAGTACAGGTATTTTAATTTCTTTAAATTTGAGACTGACTTTCTTTCCATAGAATTTAATTTGATGATTGTCTCTATTTGTGGCCAAACCCCTCAGGATCCATATGAACACTCCTCTCTGATCAGTAAGAGATACTTTTTCCAGAGTCTTGAAGGAGTATTTCTGTAATAGTGGAGTCACGATATTACTTTTTTTGGTGATTTTTCAGGTGTATTTTCTGTATGAGTAGAATTGAATTTTTGCAGTGGGTTGAGGGGAAAAATGAGGTTAAATTTAAGGGCAGAAACTTAAAGCATCTTTTTCCTTCTATTGTTTGAGAACTGGAGAAAGGTAGAAGTTTGTGTTTTTTCACAATTTAATACTCAGTTTACTGAAGTCATAGTAATTCTTAATTGCAAATTACTTAAGTTTTAAAGACAACCATTTTCCATCAAATTTCATTTTGGAAATGGTCTTTGTGGTTAAAACCAAAGGAGACACTCTGTTTCTGCTGTGTCTTGGGTGACATCTATGTGCCCTTTAAGGAGACAGCATATTGAATCCTGACCTACTTCCCCTTCCCAGGTGGGTTTGAAAAGCTTCAAGACAAGATATGTAATAGTACTTTGAGCAGCATAAGGCACACACACATTTTTATGGGGAGTGTATTATTAAAGTTTTGCCTTTAGGCAAATAAGTGACTGCCCCCCTTACAATGGCGAGCTCTGCTGAAAGAGGCCTGGGATTATAGGGCGAGTCGCTTCTGTTTTCTCCAGAAAACCCATGCTGCACCACTGGTTTTGTTCATTCTGTCTTTGCTGAGGGCAGAATTGGGGTTAAGCCATGGGCTTAGGTTTTAGAAGCAGGCAGCTAGGGCCACATGAAGCCTGGGTGATCTAGAATGAGTCACTTGGCCTCTCAGAGCCTGTTTTTTTCCTTATCTATAAAATGAGGATTATAATAATACCTGACTTGGGTTATTGTGAAAAATGAAATGAAATCACATATGCATATTGTTTATTTGGTACCGTGCCTGACTCATGAATATTTGCTATTATTACTTACATAAAAGAGATGACTAAATGGGAAAACAGCTAGTGTAGGCGTGTGTGTGTGTGTGTGTGTGTGTGTGTGTGTGTGTGTGTGTGTGTGTTTAAAGCCAGTTCTAGGGCATCTTCTGTCCGGTCATTTACTTACTGTGCAGTGGGAAGACTTTACGTTGGCGTGGAACTCCTGCTCTGATGGTCCTCTCATTTCTCATCTGGCCCCAAGAAGGCCTTCAGTAAATGTTAAATAAGGGATATACTTGAAGCCCTTCATTGAAAAGTGCTGGCTTATTTATCAGAGAAAGGTGTGGTTTTCTATGCTAAGTGCTAGATATATTTTTGTTTATTCCGGTTTGTTGAGAGTTGATTATCTATGAAGCATTCAGCAAACCCCATCTTACCAGACCTTTTCATTTTGCAGTCTCTGAATTTATTGTGCCTGACACTTGGAAATGCTTCTCTTGGGTTGTACAGCATGGTTTCCTGTGGTAGCGTTGTGAGAAGTAGGAATGGACTAGCTAACAGCGTTCAAGCACTTACCTGTGAGGTATGTTGGCAGATGCAGAATGAAAATGACAACAGCTGGATGGCCCAGTTGCATCAGGCAGCCTGGAAATCAGTGAGAATCAAGCTTCTCTGTGCTCTGGTTGGAGGTTATATCTTCTCTAAGGTTTCCATTTCATGGAACATTTTTTTGTTGTTGTTAATGGAAATCTGGGTCCCCAGATGATGTGATGAAGCGCCATAGGTATGGTTTTCGTAATTGTTAACCTCTGGAGTTACTGGGTTTTTCTTTAGCCTTTTAAAAAGTTTATACTCTCCAGCCCTTCTTAGCCTTATTTAGGTTTAAAATAATACCTGAATTTGAATTTAAGAGAAGACTTAGAGATGTTTAAGTGATCTCTGAGCAGGTTGGAAACACACACACTTTCAGGAGCCAGAGATTTGCATCTGTTCTAGATTGATTCAGTTCTTCTTCTTTCTAAGAAAGGTGTTTTCAGGATAGATGTTTAACCAAAAAAAAAAAAAAAAATAGAGACCCTCATCAGAAATATAGGTTCAAGGGTGGCTTCAGCAAGGAAGAGGTGAAAAATCCTGCCTCATCTGCTAGTTGAATTCCTCACCTCCCCTCCTTAGTGGCTACATTTCAGGACTTGAAAGAGCTTTGGAATCCTTTGTTGAGTGCTTCAGATGAGATTTGCATTCAAGTTGCTTCTTAGAACTAGGCTGACTGTTTGCTTGGCCTTCATCCCCAGTCTCTCTGAATTCCAACACTACATAACAGACATCAGTTTTAGACACCAGATACCTAATAAGTACCTCCTGTGTGCGAGGTTCTGGGAAAACAGAAGCAAACACACAGAATAATTCTATTCCCTAGAAACTCAATGAGTCAAAGAGAAGCAATACTGACTTCCTTTAAAAAAAAAAAAAAAGGCACAGCTAAACTACACTATAAATATACACCTGAATAAACTAGCATGTTAATCTTGAGAACTCAAAAATGATGTTGTGTAATACCCCTTAGGACACATTTTCTAGGATTTCATTTTATGAAATTAAAAAAAAATGGTGGTCTTCATTCTTTTGCTGTTTTATACTTTGATTTTTGTTTAGTTGCTATTACCATTATTATTTCCTCATTATCTGCTGTTGTATCAGCTGTTGTCCAGTCAGGTGCACAGTAATTGGTGGTCCAAGCAGAAATCACTCTAGATACTTCAAGGAGAGAGGGATTTAAATGCAAGAGATTTGTGCAGAAATAGAGACACAGACAAACGTGTGGATACCAAGGGGGAAAGGAGGGGTGGAAGGAATTGGAAGATTGGGACTGACATATATACACTATTGATACTGTGTATAAAATAGATAATTAATGAGAGCCTATTGTATAGCATGGGAAATTCTGTGGTTCTCGGTTCTCTGTGGTGACCTAAATAGGAAGGAGATCCAAAAAAGAGGGGATGTATGTATATGTATGCTGCTGCTACTGCTGCGAAGTCGCTTCAGTCGTGTCCGACTCTGTGTGACCCCATGGACTGCAGGCCACCAGGCTCCCCCGTCCCTGGGATTCTCTAGGCAAGAACACTGCAGTGGGTCGCCATTTCCTTCTCCAATGCATGAAAGTGGAAAGTGAAAGTGAAGTCGCTCAGTCGTGTCGGACTCTTAGCGACCCCATGGACTGCAGCCCACCAGGCTCCTCCATCCATGGGATTTTCCAGGCAATAGTACCGGAGTGGGGTGCCATTGCCTTCTCCGATGTATATGTATAGCTAATACATATACTTCACTTTGCTGAGCGGTTGAAACTAACACAACATTGTAAAGCAACTGTATGCCAATAAAATTTTTTTAAAAATTAAAAAAATGCAAGGGATATGTTATAGAGGTGGTAGGAGGGCTGAAGGAGCGAAAAGAGGAAAGGAGCTATGTGTGGAGGAGCACAAGGGAGCAGGGGGTTCCTAGCCAGAGATCAGAAAGCTGCCTTGGGGCTGAGTCCAGGCGTCTGCGCTCACAGATGCGCTGGGAGCCATGTTGCCACAGCTCAGCAGGAACCCGGAGGCTGTGCTCCACCAGTGCCGCCAGGGCCTGTGGCGTGTGCAGTTGCCTGCAGTCCTCTGCAGTTGCTGACGGCTGCTGCAGATATGCCAGAAGCAGGAAAAACAATGTTGCATCCCTCTTCCAGCAGTCCAGCCTCCGGCAGAATCTTACCTGGAAGCTAGCTAGCAAAGGAGTGTGGGAAATGTATTTTGCAGGCTTTCAGTTCTGGTGATACAGAGAACAGTATAGGAAGTGCCAGGTGTGGCCAGTGAGTAGGGATGCACTGCTTGGGGATGAGGAATGTCATGTGGGCCTGAGCGGAGAAGGCATTATTTTAATTAAACTGATAACATTCAGACAGATGGAGAAGTGGAATGGCATTCCATTTAATGGGTATAGCCTGGGTAGAGGTGTGAAAGCGGGAATGCATACGACATGTTCAGGGAACAGTTTCTCTGGAGCTTGAAATTCTTATTGAAGGAGAGTTGGAAACAAGGTTGGAAAGGTCGGTTAGAGTCAAATTGGGGAGGAAGTATTCTGACAGAATTGTCTTAAAATTAACATGGAGCAATGATTTAGCCTCGGAGAGACCACTGAGGAAACGCACGGGATAGTTCCAAGCTTTGTGATGAAAAGGATACAACTAAGGCCACAGTAGTGGTGTTGGAGAGGAAAATGCAGTCCAAGGCAGGTAAACTTTTAACTGGTATATATATCAGGGGATTGGAGTCAGCCATGGGAGTGAAAAATGAATTCTGATTGTCTCTGAGTTTTTCCACATAAATTGACGGTGTTAATTACTTCATGATCATTGAAGGTCTCTGTTCTCTACTTTATATGCTTTTCCCTCTGGGATGATCCTTTAGTGAGTAAGGTTCTCCATAACTTGTATCAGTTCAGTTCAGTTCAGTCGCTTAGTTGTGTCTGACTCTTTGCGACCTCATGAATTGCAGCACGTCAGGCCTCCCTGTCCATCACCAACTCCCGGAGTTCACTCAGACTCACGTCCATTGACTCAGTGATGCCATCCAGCCATCTCATCCTCTGTCATCCCCTTCTCCTCCTGCCCCGAATCCCTCCCAACATCAGAGTCTTTTCCAATGAGTCAACTCTTTGCATGAGGTGGCCAAAGTACTGGAGTTTCAGCTTGAGCATCATTCCTTCCAAAGAAATCCCAGGGCTGATCTCCTTCAGAATGGACTGGTTGGATCTCCTTGCAGTCCAAGGGACTCTCAAGAGTCTTCTCCACCACCACAGTTCAAAAGCATCAATTCTTCAGTGCTCAGCTTTCTTCACAGTCCAACTCTCACATCCATACATGACCACTGGAAAAACCATAGCCTTGACTAGACGGACCTTTGTTGGCAAAGTAATGTCTCTGCTTTTCAGTATGCTATCTAGGTTGGTCTGGATCTCTGTCAAAGTGGCACTTCATTAATCATGATCAAAAACTGTATTAGTAAATCTGCAACCTGTGTAACCTCTGCAGGGGCCTGGATAACTTGAGGTGACACTTTGTGGCCTTTTCTTGAGACAGGAATTCACTTATCCCATTTAGCCAGTAGTGATTGAACCCTCTACTATATGCGGTGCTGAAATTGAATGAGGAGTGGGATGGATAGGACGCTGGTCCCCCTCTTCTTGGAGTTAACAATTTTAACACACACTTTAAAGGGAAAATATTGCTCAGCCTTAGAGGCTTTGCGTTTCCTGTTCACTCTGCCTGGAGCCCTCTCCTCTCAGCCTCCCACCTTATTAACTCCCTCACTTTTTTGTTCTGTGATCTTTTTTCCCTTTGTTAGAATATGAACTCCATGAGGGCAAGGATCTTCGGCTCTTTTGTTCATTGCTATATCCCTAGTGCCTAGTGTAGTGCCTGGCACAATAGTAGGTAATTGACAAAGGCTCAGTATTTTTTTTTTAATTTATTTATTTTAATTGGAGGCTAATTACTTTACAATATTGTGGTGGTTTTTGCCATACATTCACATGAATCAGCCATGGGTGTACATGTGTTCCCCATCCTGAACCCCCCTCCCACCTCCTTTCCCATCCCATCCCTCAGGGTCATCCCAGTACACCAGCCCTGAGAGCC
The DNA here is from genome assembly GCF_029378745.1 of Bos indicus. Classification (NCBI taxonomy): domain Eukaryota; kingdom Metazoa; phylum Chordata; class Mammalia; order Artiodactyla; family Bovidae; genus Bos; species Bos indicus. The sequence goes on from NC_091777.1 coordinate 54,516,767, forward strand.
CTGTCTCATGCATCAAATCTGGACAAGGCTCAGCATTTTTTGTTGAGTGGTTGAAGAAGTAAATAGGGGCATCTCGGGAACTAAATAAAGGCCACAGTAGAGTCTAGTGAGAAAGAACTAGAATGGTGGGGATGAGATCCCACAGGGATGGGTAAGACTGGGGTTTTATTAGAAGGGGGGAGGGACGTTCTGAGGGGTTGTAAGCAGGAGGTCAGCAGGGACAGATCTGTACTCTTAAAAAGGTAATCTGCCCCTCTACAGAGTACTGGGTTGCAGAGAGCAGAGTGGGAAGGGCACTTGAGGCTGTGGGGATCTAGCTTCCCTGCCCGCGGGTATAGTTTTCTTTCTCAGCTGTTGAATTCGAGTGTCTCTTCCAAGGGTAGGAATTGATTGTTATCAGTCTGATTATAATTGCATGCACTCAGGTTATCATTTGCCCCAAGAGACCTACCTGTCTCCTTGAAGAACATCATTGTCCAGTGAGCCTGCTGACAGACAAAAGCTGTCAAGATAGCTTGGTTGTGAGATGCCATTTAACTAGTTTGTATCTGCGTGCGCCTCCCCTCCCTTCTGTGAGATTTAATGACCTAGTTGGGGAGAAAGTCCAGGCCTCTTGGCTACTCTCCAAGTGTTCTACCACTAAAATGTTGATATTACCTTTCTCAGATTTCTTCTGAATCATTTGTAGGCATGGTAAGTGGTTTTCTAAACTGATTTTGCCACTTTAAAGACTGTGTGTACTAGTACTTCTCACTGTAGGAATTTGAGTTTCTTTGGTTACTGGAAGAAGGCCTTTTCACTTGCCTCTGCTGTTTAGAATGGAGTTGAGTAGCCCGTGATAGGTAGGAATGTTTCTGCCTCCTGACGTGGTAGTTGGCAAAGTAGGAGAGGCAGCTCTTTATAAAGGTCACTTTGGAAGAGTATTATTTAGGTACTTAGCATTCCTGGCATTCTTGTGGAATGATATAGGTTTATGGCCTTTTTATTAAGTTCTTAAAATTGAATGATCTTTAATTAGAAGCAAGCACATATAAAACTTTGTGACTCCAGACAACACTGGCCTTACTGTATTAGCTTATAGAGTGAGGTTTGCGCCTGTAGAAATACAGGCTTTGGAGGAGGAATCAGAAGGGGTGTGAGAAGGCTGTATTGAACACATCCTAGCCCTGTCCAGGCCATCAGCTCACTACAGCCTTGACTGTGTGGAATGTGGAACATACGCCTTTATAGCTCAATTGCCTTTTGATTGCTTCTGACTAGACTGTTAGTGCTCATGATTCAGCTGGTTGAGTTGAGCTTTTGTTAATACTATGGAAAATGGCATTCAGAAGCTTAAAAAAATTTTTTTTTAAACTCGTTACTATAAGACTTAACAAACCATGATACATAGATTTGAATCATCATCTTTGAAATGGTCTGCTCTTATGTTTTAGATAAGACATTGGAGGAATATATAAATTCAAGGACTAAGTTATTACAACCCCCTTCCCACTGCCAGCGCCCCCCTCCCCCCGCCCCCCCAACAAAGGGAGACAACAGCAAGAGAAGTCCCGCCATCCTCTTGTACACGATTCTTCACTGGACAGAAGGGACTCAGAAAAGTGTGTATCATCGCTTCATCTGAGTGTAACTCAGGATGGTCCTTAATGAGGAAAACTGACCGGTCGGTGTATTTGGCAGAGCATTTTGGTATAAACAAGCTGTATATAAGTTTACCTACTGATTCCTGTGTTCTTTAGGGGAGTTGGTAGTCAGAGGGATCATCCTGTTGCGGACAACAAAATTAAGCCTTTGATAGGCTCTTTTAATGGTGGGTTTTCTGAGCAGAAAGTCGTAATAACAGTTGGATTGCAGGAGCAAGTGAGTGGTCTTGAGGATTTGGGAAGAAAGCCCCCTGAATGCTGAAAGCGAAGGAGCTGAGCTGAGTCGCATCTATTCACCACCACACCCTCTCTTCTTTCTACCGATTGTAGTAGTCACATAGCCATGTCATAAACGTTTTCATTTAAACATAGCTGGTGCTGTAGATAGTTAAAGTCAGTCTACTGATAGGATTGTAAAATGTTGCTATATTTTTCTATTTGTTTTTTTCAAGTGTGAGTTAAAAATCAGTAACTACTTGTTGTACATCGATTTTAAGACTTTTCCAAAGAAAGTAGCTGTGCTGTGTTCCCAGGGCCACGTGTAACCTGGGGAGTGGGAGGTGAAGTCAGGGAGAGGGGCACTCAGCAGGTTTACATTGGGATGGAGCAATGTGAGCTTTCTATGCACAGGCAACTGAGAAGGGTATAGTGTCACCTAATGTGAGTATAGTTTTGATAATTTGAACTCAGAGACACGGTTTTCTGAGTAGCAGGTGATTTCCTCTTGTAGGTAAGACAGCCGTCATGGAAGAGTAGGCAGGACCTGTTTTCCTTCTGAAGTCCGAAGGCTGCAGCGCTGGTTAGAGATGACTCATTGGCTCTCATGAAAGTTACTGGCCAAAGGCTTTCAAGGAATGGTGGTTGATAAGGAGGAACTAGGTACTCTTCTGGTGTGTTATCTAAGGGGAACTCACGAAGCTAGCATTTTATAGAAAATGCCGTTTATTAAATTCCTCACATGACCACAGTGTTTCCTTAGTTATTTTTGAACTCCCCACAGGACATGTTACTTTGAGAGTTTGACGTTTATCTTGAAGTAATAGGTGCCATGTGGAACGTCCAGCAGAAGCTCATGAAAATAGAGCTACGGTGAGGGACAAAGGTTGTAGCTGTGATAAGCGGTGCTGACTAGAGGACGCTCCTTTTTGTCCCCTTCCTGATCATCTTGATTCTAGGATTTGATTAACCCGCCCCTGGCAGAGAGCAGAGTGTAGAAACAGCCCTGGGCTGGGGGTGAGGTCCAGGAGGCCTCGCCTGGAGCTGGGCTGACCGCAGCCTCTGCGGCTTCTCTTTTCTTCTATAGCTTCTGCGTCTTACCTGAAGGAGTCAGCTGCCAGCTGTCCGCAGCTCTGCGCAGATCAGTTCATCTAGACGAACTCTTAGTTGTTAATCCCAAGAAGAATCTTAGGAATTTTTTTTGGCCAGTTTTCTTCAGATTTTGCTTCTTATTTATCTGCCCTTTCCCCTTGGCCAGCTTCCTTGACAGTGAGACACAGGGTCATCGGCTTAAGTATGGGAAGGAAATTATGGCCTTGAGCACAGTCAGAAAGAATCTGGCTCTCAGGCACTTCCTGTGAGCCACCACTAAATTACAAAGACTGGGCCCTGACAAGGTTTTTCAAAGGGGCGTCTTACACCGCCACTGTGTCAGCAATTCCATCGTGAGCAGTTGTTTTTCATGGTGCTTATTACGACCAGGTTTGAAGTGGCCTTTACACGGAAAGCATTTACCCAGTAGGGTGAGTGACGGTAAAATAGCAGAGGGAGATATGGAGGGAGGCGGAGAGTACAAAGATTGCTTTCAGAATTCCCTCTTTCAACCTGCACTGACTGTGCCATTCTTGCTCAGAATCCTGGGGCTTCCTCAGAGGATGAAGTCCAGACTCTCCTTATTGTGACAGGGCCTACCACACAGGTTTGCCCCCCACCTCTCCCACCATCCATGCCTTATGCTCTCCGTTCCAGTTCTTCGGCCAGGACAGTGTGGTGGAGTGGGGAGACAGGCCTGGGCGTAGGGATTTAGGGGTGGGGGAGGTGGCAGACCTGGGCCTGTCAGATGAGGCTGCATCCCTTACTAGCCACGTTATTTCCTTTCTCTGTGTGTCGGTAGTCGTTCCTCTGCCTAAGTTTCCTGAATGAGTTTCACAAAAGGAGCCTTTGGGGACAGGCAAGAGACTCTTTTTGACCCTTGTTCCTTTGGTAGAATCTTGGGAATTAGACCACCAAATGTCTGATCATTAGATTGGTTTTTGAACCATGAAGTTTTTTGAGCTTTAAAAATGTTTTTTGAACTTTTTTTTTTTTTAATAACTATGGAAGTTGAAAATTTTTTTTCTTTTTATGTGGAATCTTAGCATATAAAGTAGATCAAATTGAGCTGCTCTGCTTAAATGCTGGGAGGTCTGATGTTCCACCTGTTCAGCCTTCTCCATGGCCCTGAAGAACTGCCAGTTGCATCTGGGGCCCTCCAGGGCACTGCTCCTCAACCCTTCTTCTCACTGATGCGTGAGGATTAGAGTCACCTGTTTGACAGGACCCCAGGAGAGGCCTAGTATAGATGGGGGAGGATGCATCCTGGTGGTGGAGAGAGGGCCGGGTTCACGTTCCAGCTCTACTTGCTAGCTCTGTGAACCTGTGTTTCTTCATTTCTCCAAACTATATCCTTTTGTAAAAAAAAAACTGTGAAGAAAACTATATAAAGCACGTGCACTTTGAACAGTTATGAAGTGAATGCCCTACCCATGCAACCAACCCAGGTCAGGAAATAGAGGCTCCATTCGTGTCCTTTTTCTCTCACACCTCCTTTCCTAGCCTCAAATAGTGAGGTGAAAAATATTCAAATAAGAAATAATGTTTTTCATAATGCCTGTTTGTTAATAGTGCCTACATGTAACATTTTTTCATTCAAAAAATCATTTTGTGTTATATTAATTCGTAAGTCCATCACCTCTAGAAGATTGGGATAAACACCTCAATTTAGAAGATTTTCAAAAATGATGAATTTAAGCCTAAGGCATGATTTTTGTGCTAATTCCAGGCTCCTTCCCATGTTCTGTCTTGTAACTATTCATTTTCCATTTCTCTCAGACCTCTGCTTTTAACTGTGTTTTGAAACAAGGCAAGTATAGAAGTAACTGAAGCTTCTAGAAAATGGGAAGGAGAAATATAAGTACTGGTTTTGTTAGTGTGAGTCCTAAATAAGTTTTTTTAAGCTGTGAATTCTGATTGTTCTCTACTAAAATTTAGTGGATTTAGAAGTTCTTTTCTGTTTCTGTATGACCATTGTTCTTCAGTACAGAAGATAAATAACAATAATAAAACCAACTGTTCTTATTTAAAAAGTTTATACATGTGCATAACTTATTACTAGCAGTGGTCTGTTTTAGGACTGGCAGTTTATAGAAGCATGCAAATAAGTAGCGAGGAATAATTAGGAATAATGGGCTGAAATCCTCCTGTCATCTTAAACTGCCACCAGGGGTATTGAATAGTGAGGCTTACTGTTGGGCTTGGATAATTCGACCTATTTTCCCCAAATGAAGAAATTCCTGTTTCTCCCTCAGCAAGACACATTTGGCTGGACGGTGCCCCAACTCTTGTATATTCAGATAAGTTTTTATGGAGAATGTTCCTTCAAAAAACTTTTCTTTTTTCCTGCTGAGTTTTTTTTTTTTTTTTTTTAACTGAATAGATCAGAAGCAACTGCTGAGATAAATTTATAGCTTTACCGTTTCAAAATCTAAATGTAAAATTGACCTGAATGCCAGGGGATTCAAAGGTAAGACATGGCTGTGTTTTTGTGTCTTGGTTTGGTAAGAATCTCAGCTCACTCTATTATGGTAGATAGGCTGTCATACCAAGGCAGATTTGAGTGACCTCAGTTTCCATTTGGTCTCGGTGTTACATTTCCTTCGGCGTGGAGTATATTTGCAGGTTATTAGAAGTTGTATGTTGGTGGTGGTGGTGGTGTAGGTAACTGGGAGAAACTGTGCTGCATCAGAGAGAAGGGTTTCTCAGCCTTTGGTTTTGTCTTTGTTTATAGTGGCTTTGATCAGAGCCTGATCAGAACTCCAGAATTACCTGAGAAAAAGCTGCTGAGGATAAAGTTTAAGGAAGTGCTTTTGCTGAAAGCAACTCCCTTCATTCATCAGGGGAATTTGATTTCATCCTGTGAATAACTGGGCTTAGAAATTTTGTTTCTTTGGGGACCGGCTTGTAGAGTTCTGCATGAGAACTGTGTCATGGTGGAAAATGGGCTGTTTGCTTTATTCTATGTGGGCCGGCTCTGATGGTAAGATAGCACACCCTGGAACGTGGAGGTATCTTTACCAGGGTTTGTGGGGGGAAATGAGTCAAGAGGAGCATTAAGGCACATTGGTAAAAAATTATATATGTAACATCAGAGAATCTTTCATAGCTGTTCTTTTAAAAAATTAACTTTGGGCCAGATTATTTTCAAAACAGACATCTGAATCATCAGTCCTTGAAAACTGTTTTTGATCCCTTTGTTTTCTGCATTGTGCTCTCTGGAGGGTGCTGTCCGTTGCGTTTGCGGGGGGCATAGTAAGAGCTAAGCGCGTGTGCATACCCAGTTTCCAAGAATAGCCCATCTTTTGTATGAGATTACATGTTTCAAGACCAGATTGTTGAGACACTTAGTCTTTCCAAAGACGCAGATGACCCATTTCAGAGATTGCCTGTACCCGGAGCCCTGGGGTAGGTGGGTTGTGGTGGCCGTGAGGAAACCCCTCACTGACCAGGTGCAGCGCCTGTCGCCAGTGTGGCCCGAGGCCTGTGGAGCACTGTAGGGTGGGAGCACCACTGAGCTGTTCTGGGCTAACGTGTGCTCTCTGCTTCCTTTGTAAATCTGGCTTTCTGCGCCTTCCCCGTCATACTATTTTAATTTGCATTGGCCTGAACGGTAGAAATATAATGCTGAATTCAAATGATGTTTTCTTTCATGTATTGATAAGATGATCAGTTCCTTAGACTGTGTTGATTTGTTGGGTGAGGAGTCGAGGTAACAGTGTTACCAACAATAAATCACACTGGTGGAATAAAAGATTATTTTCACGTGAGAGGCTCACAGGTGAAAATACAGTCTGTCGTTGTCTGAGCCCCGCTGCCCTCTTCTACTTTCCGTGCTTGGAGACCTCTTTGCCAAACGGTATGTCCATTTTGGTCACCGTCATTCATGCCTTTCACGTCTGTAGAACACCTGGGCCGTCTCTCCAAGCCCGGCCAGTCTTTTCTCTACCAGTTCAGATTTTACTTCTGCTCTGACACCATTCCCAGTCTACCCCAGATCTGAATGATCTCTTCTTCTTTTTCTGGAGCCGCAGAAGTGCTCTATGCCATTTATTGTCGGTGGTCTAGTTATTTAAGTTTAAAATATTGTGTCTCTAATAAATTATTAGATTCCCACCAGCAAGTGCAGTGCCCTCTTTCTACTTTGTTCCATCACATTTCTTAGATGCAAGTATGTATTTGATTTGCTTGGTAGACAGTTAGGTTCTCAATTCTAAGAACTAGAGACTAGAGTAATAAAAAAAAATGGTGACGGTCTCTGAATATTATGAAGGAAGGAGAGAATTCAGCGCTCTGTAACGGGCCGTCAAGTGGCCTACCTTTCTCTTGCATTCAGCCTTAAAGACCGTGTTGTGCTTATTGAGTTTGATGAAGTCATTTCAAAAGACACTTCTGCAGTAAAGAAAAGGGCATTACTTCAGGTGTTGACAGAAATCACACAGAGGAAGTGAAGATTCACTCTGGTGGTCTGCATTTTGTTGTCAGGTTCATAGGATGATAATTCCTATTTATAGTTAAATACTCTGATACATTATTTGTGCACTTCACTAGCTTTAAGGTTCTGTAAATTTATCTGGATTTCACAGATGAATATTCATTCACTCTTTTAGTTTCTTTTTGTAAAGAAAAACCCAACTAAAACATTAAGAAATTTTACTTTAACATTTAATAATATGAAAATAGAAACACTGGGTTTTTAAAGACTACTTTGTTTCAATTCAGTGGCTCAGTGAACCAGAGAGTAGTGTTTTCTTGTTACTGGAGCTTTTATAGCACATCCTTTCTGGCCTGATTGGAAAGTAAATTCCTCTGAAAAATTCTCCTTGAGGAATTTCTCTTACAGGGAAAATGCTTCCTGGTTAGATCCCCTCTTTTTGTTCTCCGTCTCCCCTCTGTCCATGTATCTCCTTAATACAGACATTTTAACCAGCTGCTGATGGTAATTCATAGCTTTGAAAATCCATTCAGAAATTTAATGTGGTGAGAAGTATGCGGTATTGAGGACATTTAGAAAATGCTCTGCTTTCTGTTAGATTACAGTGTGTATTTCCAATCCTTTCTCCTGTTGGAACTAAGAAGACTTATGGTAACAAGCCACTTTGCTAGTGGCTCACTATGAAATTATTTCCTTATATTATCGTATAACGTATAATTATTATACAGTGTTGTATTATTAGTTTTGGTGGTGTTCAATATATGGTTGTTTGAAACGAAATGCCTCTATTCTTTTCATAAGTAGAGTAGTTTGGGTTGTGAATAGTGGTGGTAGATCTGTGTTTTACAGGGCATTCCAGATTAGAGCAAGAAGCATTTCTTCTTGGGTGGGGGGTAGGGAGTGTGAGGTCGGGGATGGGAGGGTGAAGCGCACGCCGACGGAGCTGTTGACAGTGTGAACTGGAGCAGTCACGGTAATGCTGGATCACTGGCATTTCTGTGTCCTGTGAAATATGTGGTATCTTGGGAATGTTACCACTTCTTGCCCTGGGTGTTTTGTAGAGATGTTAAAAACGAGAACACCTCCTCTTACCTTCCAGTTGAGGTGCTCTTTGGGGAGCTAGTGTCTTGGTTAACCAAATCGCATAAACAGCGCCGGAAGCTTGGTGATGGGCTCTAAGAGTTCTTAGGAGTTGGCATTCTGTTTTAGTTCAGCATATATTCGTGACAAAGAATTGGAAATACTTTGGAGTGTTTTCCTTTCTGAAGTAGTTGACCTATGTGAAGCTAAATGTCAGGTTCTGTGTTTTTATCTTTCCAATACAAGTAGCTCAGTAAAGCTTAAAGATACAAGGAGTTACTATTTAAAGGAATATTTTTTTCTTCCTCTGCCATTAACTCTTCAGTTTTGAAAGGATTAGTATTGGCAAATTATTACAATGGGTGTTCAGATTGTGCTGTTTGAGTAGCTTAGTTGCCCACAAAGAACACTGGTTCCCAGATTTAAACTCTGAAGACATTGTGAAGTCTTGAGCATACCCTGTCTTCTACTTTCTCTTTCTTTGTGGCCTTCAGATCATTAAATTTAGTGACTCAGCTAATTCTTTTTACCCACCTCTTAGAAAAGTTGAACGTGTTTGTGACCAGGCACTTAAGGTTATTTCCTTTAAACCAAGTGTTGAGACGTTTTTAGATTTATAACAGTCTTTGTTTACCGTGTAATTCAGTCCAATTGAGGAACTAGTAAAACTGTATTATTCAGACATCAAAGACAGACGTGTAAGAAGAGTATACTTGGACCAGGGAAACTATTAGGTTTCTAACAAGTGGAAAGTTACCAGATGTCCAAAAATTAACCACTCCTGTGCCAGCTAATTCTCACTTCTTACAGCTTTTTTAGTTTAGCCAGCAGTATTCTGGGTTTAAAATAACAGTTGCTACATTCTTGAGAGTTGAGAGTGTTTTCTTTAGCATCATTCAGATAACTGAGACTTTGACTTGAATGGGCTAAATAGAAATCCTGCCATTAAAAAATGGTTAAGTGACAGGGCGTTGAATGGACTATAGTTTTTAATTTAGTTCAGGACTGAGCCACTGTCTTTATTTCTTGAGGTTTACAAGCAGGTTGTGGTTTGTTTTCCTGTGATTATTCAGCCCACTTTCCAGAGCGTAAGTGGGATGACTGGCCAGCTGCATGTAGCATTTGCTTGAAGTAGGACCCGTGTCGCCAAGTTGAATTTCAAGACTGGTCAAGTGGGTGACCTTGAGTCCTGCCAGACCCTGAGATGAGGGATTATAGAGAAAGGCTCTGGTAGGGGAGCACCCTTGACTTCTTTAAACTTCCGTCAGCATTCCTACCTGAGGCTCTATTGAACCTGAGTCTCCTCATTATGTGTGCTACTGAGTGATGTGCAAAAAGCAGTTTGATTTTGTACAAATCTTTCCTTTTCAGGTATTTCAGAGATGTATGTAAACATGCGTTAGATATTCATAAGCATCTTATAATTTTACTTATGTAAACAATCACCTAGGGAAGTGGAGGGTGGGGAGCCTGGGTTTTTCTCTTTCCCAAAGATACTATGCTTGTTCCTGCTGAAGTCTGGAGCTTAGCTCTTATAGGAGCAGGCCATTAGATTATCTGGAGGCTGTTGCTTGCAGGCTCTGAGATTTCCCTTTTGAAAATGGTCAGTTTTTACATGCCATCTAGCAACATTTTGTCTCCAATAGAGGGCTTGACTTTCTGGTTTATCAAAGGAAGACATGGATGTTTGGGAAAGGTCTTTGACCTTTCAAAGTTATCATCACAGGGGTGCTGTCCCATTTGTTACCCGCTTGTATCAGTCAGAGTAACATGGGGTGGTCTGACTTCCTGTGGCATTTCTTGTGAGACAGGTTCACAGAAGTATATTAAGGTTCTAGAAATGCTGGGTTCCTACCAAGCATAAATGAGATTCAAAAGAAAATTGCTCTGTTTATTTTAAGATATTCTCTTTGGGAATGTCTCAGGAGCCTGTTTCTTTGGCTACAGGTTCGGCAGTTACAAGGTCATATTTACCTGTGTAAGTAGACTGCGGTGCAGTGTAAACTGTAGCAGCCAGAAGACCATTTATGTAGAGGCGGCCAGAGATTACGCGGTTTCCTTATTTGAGCTGGAAGGTTGCTGAAGACTTCGTAAGACATTATCATAACTTTTCATGACTTCAACTCTTCAGACTTCAGGTCCTTTAAGGTGCCACTTCTCAGCCAAGCTCTGTGGCTCCCTGTAGCCTTTGGGGAGGAATCGGAGCTCTTTGAAAGTGGCTTCATCTGGTCCCTGCTCTTACCTGCTAATGCATCTCACCTGTCTCCCCCCACATGCTCTGTTTCAGTTGATCCTCCCATGGCCTGCGCCCTTTCCTGGGGAGAGAGGAGTCTTTGCACATCTCATCCCCTCTACATCTCATCTGAGGTGGAACTTCCTACAGCAAGACTTTCCTAAATCTAAAAGGCTGAGTTTGGGGACTCTTTAATATGCTCTAAGAGTCATTTATTAATTCATTCCTTTAGTAAGTATTTGTGTCAAACGTGGCATCATAGCCTGAAGACACAGAAGTGAGCAGGTGGGGTGACGGGCTCCGTCCTCACAGAGTTTATGTTCTTGTCAGGGAGACAAGCCCCATATTCACACTCCGCCCCCCCCCATTTGTTTTTTTAAAAAGCTTTTTACTTGGAAGTAATTACAAACTTTAAAAAATGAAAATACAAAGGAATATCCTGTGCATTTTACCCAGGTTCACCTATTGTTAATATTTTACTTCATTTGCATTATTCTTTCTCAATATATAGATGTAATTTTTTTTTGAACCAGTCATGTCCATTATGGTCTTTTCCCTCTTAATACTTAAGTGTGCATTTCCTAAGAAAAGGGCTCTTCTCTCACGTGATAGTTATAAACTTCATAAATTGACACTGATAAAATACTTTTAATCATATCCAGTCATAGTATAGTGTCACCAATTGATCTAATGATGTGCCATGTAGCCTTCCTCCTCCAGCCCCTCCACCCCCACCCCATATAGAATTCAGTCTAGGATCTGATAATCGCACCTACTTATAATGTCTCTGTAGCCTCCTGTTGTCTGGAATATTTCTTTACAAAGCCATTCTTTGTCTAGTATGACACTGAATTTTTTTTTTTTTTTTTTTAAACAGGACTCCCCCCTGACCCCACCACCATCACCTTAATGGAATCTTGCTCATTTTGTGTTTGGCGTTTCCTGTGGTTAGGCTGAGGTGTAAGGCATTCCAGGCCACCACACTGCGCGGGGATGTTGTGTTCTCCAGGGGCATCGCATCTGGAGGCCCCTGGTGTCCTTCTGGCCTCTTTGATGGTGGTCGTTTTTCATTACTCAGAGTGTTGTCCAGTATCTCCAGTGTGTAATTAGCATTTGTTTTTCTTCTTCCCTTTGCGTGTATTAAATAGTCTGTCAGGAGAAACCTCACTTCTGTACAAAATCCTGCTCCTAATCAAAATTCCCCCCCTAGATTAGCGTTAAGTGATAATTGTCTGATGCAGTAGTATGAACCCAGGTTCCTGTTTTTTGCAGTGGATTGTAATTCATTTTTGTACTTAATCATTTTGGTGTCCAGAGTGTCCCATATTTGACCAGTCGGTACCCCTTGAAACCAGTTGCTGCGTCCTCATGAGGTGCCCTGTCATCCTTTCAAGGCATCCTTCCCTTCTGTCACAACACGTTGTTCCAGGCTCATGCTGTGCCACTCCTGCCCTAGCCCCGGAGTCAGCTGTCCCTCCGCGGAGCATGCAGGCCCTTGTTTTACTCCTCAGCACGCTGCTTCCTGAGGCGTCTTCCTCCAGTAGATGATACTGTACCTCTCGAAGGCACACAGATGTCAGTCTTTACTTGCTCTTATGGCTTTACCTAGCTTAAGGCCTGGTATACTTGATGTTTACTGTAATTATTTGTTTGTTGAAGAACGAAATTGGATTTTGCTCGTTTGGTGATTAAAATTGGGTTCAAAATTATGACACTGATTGGTTTTCTTTTTTTCTCTCCCCCCATCTAGGAGGAAATGTTGGCTATTCGGCGATGAGAAGTGGCAAAAACTGACCTCGTACTGGTATACAAACACTATGAGATCTGACACTTTTGCTTCGTGGGCAGCCAGCCCCCACTGATAATGTGGGGAAGCCTTTGGGTCCACGGGAAAACACTAATCTGATCTTGGAAGTGGCAGATTGTGGCAGGATGTGTCGACGATGATGATGGCAAGAAAGCAAGATGTCCGCATTCCCACCTACAACATCAGCGTGGTGGGATTGTCTGGGACGGAGAAGGAGAAGGGCCAGTGCGGCATTGGGAAGTCCTGTTTGTGCAACCGCTTCGTGCGCCCGAGTGCAGATGAGTTTCATTTGGACCATACCTCTGTCCTTAGCACCAGTGACTTTGGTGGGCGAGTGGTCAATAATGACCACTTTCTCTACTGGGGAGAAGTCGGCCGTTCCCTGGAGGATTGTGTGGAATGTAAAATGCACGTTGTGGAGCAGACCGAATTCATTGATGATCAGACTTTTCAGCCTCATCGGAGCACGACCCTGCAGCCGTATATCAAGAGAGCCGCTGCAACCAAGCTTGCATCAGCTGAAAAACTCATGTACTTTTGCACTGACCAGCTGGGGCTGGAGCAGGACTTTGAGCAGAAGCAAATGCCAGATGGAAAGCTGCTGATTGATGGTTTTCTTCTTGGTATTGATGTTAGCAGGGGCATGAATAGGAACTTTGATGACCAGCTCAAGTTCGTCTCTAATCTCTACAATCAGCTCGCAAAAACAAAAAAGCCCATAGTGGTTGTCCTGACAAAGTGTGATGAGGGTGTTGAGCGGTACATTAGAGATGCGCATACTTTTGCCTTAAGCAAAAAGAACCTCCAGGTTGTGGAAACCTCAGCAAGATCCAATGTAAATGTGGACTTAGCTTTCAGCACCTTAGTGCAACTCATTGACAAGAGTCGGGGAAAGACAAAAATCATTCCGTACTTTGAAGCTCTCAAGCAGCAGAGCCAACAGATAGCTACAGCAAAAGACAAATATGAGTGGCTGGTGAGTCGCATCGTGAAAAACCACAACGAGAACTGGTTGAGCGTCAGCCGAAAGATGCAGGCCTCTCCTGAGTACCAGGACTATGTCTACCTGGAAGGGACTCAGAAAGCCAAGAAGCTGTTTCTCCAGCACATCCATCGCCTCAAGCATGAGCACATTGAGCGCAGGAGGAAGCTGTACCTGGCAGCCCTGCCCTTAGCTTTTGAAGCTCTTATCCCCAACCTAGATGAAATAGACCACCTAAGCTGCATAAAAGCCAAAAAGCTGCTGGAAACCAAGCCAGAATTCTTGAAGTGGTTTGTTGTGCTTGAGGAGACGCCGTGGGATGCCACCAGCCACATTGACAACATGGAGAATGAGCGGATTCCCTTTGACTTAATGGACACCGTCCCCGCAGAGCAGCTGTACGAGGCCCACTTAGAGAAGCTACGGAACGAGAGGAAACGAGCTGAGATGAGAAGGGCGTTTAAAGAAAACCTGGAGACCTCTCCTTTCATCACTCCTGGCAAGCCTTGGGAAGAGGCCCGCAGTTTTATTATGAACGAAGATTTCTACCAGTGGCTAGAGGAATCTGTATACATGGATATTTATGGCAAACACCAAAAGCAGATTATAGACAAAGCGAAAGAAGAGTTTCAGGAGCTGCTGCTGGAATATTCAGAGTTGTTTTATGAGCTGGAGCTGGATGCTAAGCCCAGCAAGGAGAAGATGGGTGTCATCCAGGATGTGCTTGGGGAGGAACAGCGGTTTAAAGCGTTGCAGAAGCTCCAAGCGGAGCGGGATGCCCTCATTCTGAAGCACATTCATTTCGTGTACCACCCAACCAAGGAGACGTGTCCTAGCTGCCCCTCCTGCGTGGACGCTAAGATTGAGCACTTGGTGAGTTCTCGGTTTATCCGACCGTCTGACCGGAATCAGAAGAATTCACTCTCTGACCCCAACATTGATAGAATCAACTTGGTGATCTTGGGCAAGGACGGCCTTGCCCGAGAGCTGGCCAATGAGATTCGAGCTCTTTGTACAAATGATGACAAGTATGTAATAGACGGGAAAATGTATGAGCTCTCCCTGAGGCCAATAGAAGGGAACGTCAGGCTTCCTGTGAACTCTTTCCAAACACCAACGTTTCAGCCCCATGGTTGTCTCTGCCTTTACAATTCAAAGGAGTCTCTGTCGTATGTGGTAGAAAGTATAGAGAAGAGCAGAGAGTCCACACTTGGCCGGCGAGATAATCATTTAGCCCATCTCCCCCTGACTTTAATTTTGGTTAACAAAAGAGGAGACACCAGTGGAGAGACCCTGCACAGCTTAATACAGCAGGGTCAGCAGATTGCTAGCAAACTTCAGTGTGTCTTTCTTGACCCTGCTTCCGCCGGCATCGGTTACGGGCGCAACATCAACGAGAAGCAGATCAGTCAGGTTTTGAAAGGTCTCCTGGACTCCAAGCGCAACTTAAACCTGGTCAGTTCTACCGCTAGCATCAAAGACCTGGCTGACGTCGACCTGCGGATCGTCATGTGTCTGATGTGTGGGGATCCTTTTAGTGCAGACGACATACTCTTTCCTGTCCTTCAGTCCCAAACCTGTAAATCTTCCCACTGTGGAAGCAACAACTCTGTTTTACTTGAACTCCCAATCGGACTACACAAGAAGCGCATCGAACTGTCTATTCTTTCATACCATTCCTCATTTAGCGTCCGAAAAAGCCGATTGGTCCATGGGTACATTGTTTTTTACTCAGCCAAACGTAAGGCCTCCTTGGCTATGTTACGTGCCTTTCTCTGTGAAGTGCAGGATATTATCCCTGTTCAGCTGGTTGCACTCACTGACGGCGCTATAGATGTCCTGGATAATGACTTAAGTCGGGAGCAGCTGACCGAAGGGGAGGAGATCGCTCAAGAAATTGATGGGAGGTTCACGAGTATCCCCTGTAGCCAACCCCAGCATAAACTGGAGATCTTCCACCCCTTTTTTAAAGATGTGGTGGACAAAAAGAACATCATTGAGGCTACGCATATGTACGACAATGCTGCCGAGGCCTGCAGCACCACCGAAGAGGTGTTTAACTCCCCCCGGGCAGGCTCCCCCCTCTGCAACTCCAACCTGCAGGACTCAGAGGAGGACATCGAGACCCCATCGTACAGCATGTTTCGAGAAGACACACCATTGCCCTCTCTGTCCAAAGACCATTCCAAGCTCTCTATGGAACTGGAGGGAAATGATGGGCTGTCCTTCATCATGAGCAACTTTGAGAGTAAACTGAACAACAAGGTGCCTCCGCCAGTCAGACCAAAGCCTCCTGTGCATTTTGAGATCACCAAGGGGGACCTGTCTTACCTGGACCAGGGCCACAGAGATGCACAGAGGAAGTCCGTCTCGTCGAGCACCTGGCTACCTCCAGACGGGTTCGATCCTTCTGATTATGCTGAACCCATGGACGCTGTGGTCAAGCCAAGGAATGAAGAAGAAAACATATACTCGGTGCCCCACGACAGCACACAGGGCAAGATCATCACCATTCGGAACATCAACAAAGCCCAGTCCAACGGCAGCGGGAACGGTTCCGACAGCGAAATGGACACCAGCTCCTTGGAGCGGGGCCGCAAGGTATCCATGGTGAGCAAGCCAGTGCTGTACAGGACGAGATGCAGCCGGCTGGGGAGGTTTGCTAGTTACCGAACCAGCTTCAGCGTGGGGAGCGATGACGAGCTTGGGCCCATCCGAAAGAAAGAGGAGGATCAGGCATCCCAGGGTTATAAAGGAGACAGCGCTGTCATTCCATATGAGACCGATGAAGACCCGAGGAGGAGGAATATTCTTCGCAGTCTAAGAAGAAACACTAAGGTAAGACACGACTTTAGAGCTCTTGGAGTGACTTGTACAGCATCTTGGGGAGAGTTCATTGATGATGACAGAGATTTTCAAGGACAGCTTACCCTGGCTAAAAACCGCTGTGTGTGTGTTTCCTCCTTGACTTGCCTTAAAAAGTAAGCAGTGTTGAAATGATACAAATGAACTTACAAAACAGAAAGAGACAGACTTAGGGAAGGAACTTACGGTTGGAGGATAGAAGGGATATTTAGGGAGTTTGGGATCTACACCTGCACACGGCTGTATTTAACACGGATCACCAATAAGGACTCCGGTGCAGCTTGTGGAACTCCGCTCAAGGTCGTGTGGCAGCCTGGATGGAAGGGGAGTTTGGGGGAGAATGGATGCATGTGTATGTGGCTGAGTTTCTTCCTTGTTCACCTGAAACTGTCACAACGTTGCTAATTGGCTATACCCTAATACAAAATAAAAAGTTGGAAAAAAGTAAACAGCATCTCAGAAAGCTACTACTGGTAGCTCTCAAGTGGTAAGGACTTTTGGAGGGATAACCTGAGAAGTCTTTGTCCAAAACAGTAGTTAGGTAATTACTGAAATGAGCAGATCACGTAGAACTTGTCAGTATCCGGACAAGCAGCGAGCTGGTGACGACATGCTTGGCCTTTCTTCACTGAAACACCAGAATCCAGCATCATGGTCCTTAGTCTTTGACTGAGAAAGGAACGTTTCATCCATACATCTCTTAAATACTCCTTTTTCCCCTTGATGATCTGTAAAGGTTGCTGCATTTTAGGTAGGGAAAAATTGGATGATTATTTTACTTGAACACGTAAATCATTGAAAGGTCTTCAGTTACATAAATGAAAAATAATCTTGCCTCTGCAGGTTATAAACCTGTCCCATGTTTGTAAAATGGAAGTGCCCTCCAGCTCTTTTAAGTGAGTTGCTACTGCTTGCAGATTTGATTCAGGGACCACAGGTGGGGTGGGAAGGGGGAAAGGCCGACTGTGTGTAGGAATGCCAGGCCTGCTGCCAGACGCAGGGGACACAGCCCAGCGCAGCGGCAGGCGGAGTGCCGTGTAAGGGGCAGTGCGCTCTGTCCTTGTGGACTTAGACCTTGAGATCTAAAAGACGTTTCCCAACTTTATTTCCCCTAGTTAGGGGAAACACCCTTTATTTCTCGGAGGAGGTGTCAGTGAGACACCACGACAGAACGCTTAGACACAGGCCGTCCCCCAGCATTGTGTATGCAGGGGGCCCCAGGGTCCAGGCTGCCAGCTGGTACCTCCTGTCAGATCTGCGGCGACATTAGATTAGAAACAAAGTGCACCCTGACTGTACTGAGCGTGAATCATCTGGAAACCACCCCCCCTCCTTCCCAGTATCGCTCCCTGGTGCCAAAAAGGTTGGGGACCGCTGGTGTACAGGATGGTTTCTCTTCATTGAAAGTTTTTGCTCCTTTCCCTGCTGTGAAATGGCAGAGAACAAAGTCATGTATCTGAAAGTGTTTCAGGGAACTTTGGAAGAAAGGTTGTCCCAAGCTTTCATCATTGCAAGATATACCAAACCAGAGGGCTCTTGAGTCCAGGCTGTTTTGAGAGCTGACAATTCTGATGTAGAATGCTATCTGGAGGCCAGTTCTATGGCTCATATTGGCTGAGAGGGCCCTTGGAGATGGAGGACCTTGTGCCGTGGCCCTCACAGGGAAAGCCTGTTCACACCCTGCCTGTCCCCGGACGGCATACAGCCTGCCCCTCTGCCGCCATGGCCAGAGCGTCCAGAGCCTTGACCTATGGCGTGTCAGAAGGGGCAGGGCAGTATCGCTGTGTGTTCTGTTCCCCTCCCATTCTGAGCTCAAGGTTGATAAACAGCGTGGACAGTCTTCTGTTTGCTCTCCCCATGTTTGGTTTTACTTTTGTCAACCTTCATCTGCCATCAGTATTTTGTTCTCTAAAAGCTAGTGGTGGGCAGGCCAGTGGAAAGCAGTTCTTATGTCAGAAGCCAGAAAGTAGCCTGACTAGCCTGCCAGTGTTTCCCCGGAGCTCTCCTGTTTGATGATCCTGGAATCCAAACATTTTGAACACTGTGACTTTCCTCTCCTCCTCCAAGTGAAGACTGTTGCAGGCACAGCTTATCGAAATGCTGACAGTCTTCTAATTGTGGGGGTGTTTGCACACCTGGGAATTAGGGAGGTGGCATAATACCACACTGTGAATTAGAACTGTTTTTCTGACTTCTAGCTACATTTATAATACTGTTGAAAATAATGCTTGTAAAACGCATCCCCAAACAAGCTGTGCTCTAAAGAGTAGGCTCTGCAGAGAACCGCTGGCTACAGGGACCTCTGAGATAGCCGCCTCCATGCTGGTCACGTGCATCTCCTCACCTAGAATTGCCTCATATGGGTCAGCGTGCAAGGAGTGACCGGCTTCCCGTCCCTCCTGGTTATCTGGGCCCCACCTCTTCAAGTCAAACAGAAACGATTACCTCTGGCCCCAGAGCAATAGCGTGCCAGAAGTCATTTAGGAGTATCCTTTGGAAAGAGTGAGTAAAAGGTGAAAATGTCTTTTCCTGCCTTGGAAAATGGTGCCTTAAAAGGAGCCTCGCTGCTTTGTCATCCTAATGCAGAGAGAAGCGGAGTCTTGATTCTGTTCCTGATGGACACAAACCTTCTATTAAAATCTGCTGTTGTTAAGGAATCAGACTGACACTTGTTCTACTGGAAAAGCAAGATCCCATGGGGCAGAGAGTGCCAAATCCCCCTACACAGGGGCATCTGGTCTCTGACTTTTATTGGCATGACAGAGCAGTACAGTATTTATTTGAAGTGAGGGGAGAGCCAGGTGGTAGTGGGAAACAACACGCTTAGTCCCTCCCACTCGCCAGACACCACTGGGGAAATGGCACAGGTCGCTCTCACCCACGCCGCAGCACCCAGGGGAGGCAGCGAGACGCGCACAGCTTCTGAAAATAGGTGGTCTGCCTCAGAGGGCGAGGGCGCAGGCATCCTGTGCTGGGGCTGGTTAAGGTCATGCAGTGTGCGGTGGTGGGGAGCCGGGCTCTGGGAGCCGGGGGCCTCCATCAGATGCCAGTTCCTCCAGTTCCTCCTCGTCTTTGCTGGGGCTTTGGGGACGAGATTCACCTCCCATGTCCCTTCAGCAAGAGGAGCCAACGCAGTAGCACTTCTCTCATAGGGTGCGAGAAATGGAATGAGACTGTGCATGAAAACACAGTGAACTGCGTGCTGGATGAGCATTCATCGTTATTTAACTTGACCTTGAAGAATGAGTAGAATTGAAGAAGTGCTGTGAGGAAAGGAAAGACTTAACGGTGAAAATGCGCATGTTGAATTCAAGGACAGGAGAACGCTGGTCTGGTCTAGCTGAGAGCTTTAGGGACCCAACACTGTCCCTCCCTTTTCTCTAAGTTTTAACCCTATATGTCACTTAGCTGCTTTCTCAGCCCTTACCTTATCAACAAGCCTAACAACAGCCAAAAAAGCTATGCTCCGAGTACCTGTGTCATGTGGAGAAAGAAAAATTGCTCAGTGCCCTTGGCTGATATTCTGGATTAGCTCTTTACTGTAAAACTGGAGTTGGAGTTCAGGGAATGGCTTTCGTTTCTAATAATGAAGTGCAGACTGTGAAGCTCACTCTCATTCCGGGTCCTTTTCCCAGCTGAACCATTTAGCAACCCACCCTCATAGTGGGAGCCTTCCGCACTCAGCTGAATGAAATTGAAAATCTACGATTGCACTTCAGTGGGGTCCATGAATAGATGCTTTGTCCGTAGAGAGTTGTCGTTGCACATGGTCTCTGTCTCCCAGCACCGTGCGTTTGCAAAGATGAGATCAGGAGCAGCAGGGTCTTATTTTAAAGCCAAAGAACAGGCTGGAGCGCCTTGGTCCACAAAATGTACTGTTTGGGCAGGCTCACATTGCTGAATTCAATGTGCTTGACCACGGATTTAAAGAGAAGACGCTATTGGCTGTTTACCCTTCTATCTGGTGTGCTCTTATTTTGTGTTTTAAAAAAATAGACAAAACAGAATCATAAAGAAAATCTTTGAGTCACTCTAGCTACCACATGACAAGACAACCTATTGAAAAGCAAACCAATTCAATCACGCATTGTTTGGTCTATAAGGCACCAAGTAACCAGTTTGACAGTTTGTGTCCCCCCCGGTGAATTGGCTTATTTCATCGGATTCAGTGAATTGGCTGGTTGTTGTGGCTTTGTGTGGACACAGCTCTCATTTTGTGAGGCCTAGAACGGAGTTAAAGTTTCTAGTGTGAATAAAAACCAGCTGGGGAGTTGGACTGCTCCCTCGCCGGGAGGGATGCTGCATTTTGACAGGCTGAATGGTGTGAAACATGAGCTCTTTGTAACCTACCCGGGAAGGACTCCCAGTGTGCGCTCCAGAAGAGGCTGGCCCTATCTGAGCTCTCTAAGGCCAGATGAATACCTTGATCTTAAAAATGGTGTTGGGATGCCGACTGGACCTTGGATTTTCTGATTCCTGAAAGAATTTTTTCTTTGAAAAGAAATGCTCTTGCTCCAAGGGCCTCCCACATGCCGCTAGTGGTAAAAAAAACCCGCCTGCCAATGCATGAGATATAAGCGATGCAGATTTGATTCCTGGGTCAGGAAGATCCCCTGGAGAAGGGCATAGCAACCCACTCCAGTATTCTTGCCTAGAGAATTCCATGGACAGAGGGGCCTGATGGGCTGTAGTCCACAGGGTTGCAAAGAGTTGGACACGACTGAAGCGACTTAGCACTCTTGCACGCTTGCTCCAAAGCACATGTCCATTCACTCTTTCAGGAAAGAAACATTCAGCTCCATGCACGGGCGTTCCCTGAGCGCTTGTATGCCTGGCCTTGCGCTGAGTGTCACACGGGTGGTAGTTGTGCTTGTGTTCGTCTAGCTTACCATAACGGAGAAAGACAGATTTTATCCATGTGTTTACATACGTTTTGAATGTGGCCAGAGTGACGGTACAGGGTGCTAAGGGATTGTATAGCAAGGAGTTGTACCCTCAACTAGGGTAAGCTATCCAGGAAAGCTCCCTGAGGAAACGATACATAAAGCTGAGACTTTTTTTTGGTAATAATTTATTTTTGGCTGTACTGGGTCTTGCTCGGCGCATGCAGGGCTTTTTCTAGTTGCAGCAGGAGGGGGCTCCTCTTCATTGTGGTGTGTGGGCTCCTCGTGGTGGTGGCTTCTCTTGTTGCAGAGCACGGGCTCCAGGTGCGTGGGCTCAGTAGCTGTGTTGCACAGGCTTGGTGGCTCCCAGGCATGTGGAATCTTCGTGGACCGGGGATCAAACCTGTGTCCCCTGCACTGGCTGACAGATTCTTAACCACTGGACCACCAGGGGAGTCCTAAAACTGAGATTTAAGGGGTAAAGCAGGCAAAAGTCAGTGAACATGGAGGCTTCTTGGGGTAAAGTTTTGAGAAAAAGGTGTGGGACTTGGAGCTGAGAAAATGTGGCACGTGCAGAGAGTGAGGGAGAAGCAGGCAGAAAATCAGAGACACTGGATCCCTGTGATAGGCTCTGCAGACACTTCCCTATACTTGCTGGACACCGCCTGTATGCCAGGCCCAGTGCCAGGCATTCTCACACCATTTTTTTTGTTTGTTTAATTTTATTTTATTTTTTAACTTTACAATATTGTATTGGTTTTGCCATATATCAAAATGAATCTGCCACAGGTATACATGTGTTCCCCATCCTGAACCCTCCTCCCCCATACCATCCCTCTGGGTCATCCCAGTGCACCAGCCCCAAGCATCCAGTATCATGCATCGAACCTGGACTGGCGACTCGTTTCATATATGATATTATACATGTTTCAATGCCATTCTCCCAAATCATCCCACCCTCTCCCTCTCCCACAGAGTCCAAAAGACTGTTCTATACATCAGTGTCTCTTTTGCTGTCTCGTATATACGGTTATTGTTACCATCTTTCTAAATTCCATATATGTGCGTTAGTATACTGTATTGGTGTTTTTCTTTCTGGCTTACTTCACTCTGTATAATAGGCTCCAGTTTCATCCACCTCATTAGAACTGATTCAAATGTATTCTTTTTAATGGCTGAGTAATACTCCATTGTGTATATGTACCACAGCTTTCTTATCCATTCATCTGCTGATGGATATCTAGGTTGCTTCCATGTCCTGGCTATTATAAACAGCGCTGTGATGAATATTGGGGTACGTCTTCATCATCTGTTTCTCTTGCCAGTCTTAAGGGAGTGATTTTTTAAAATCCAGGTGTTAGAGATGAGGACACTGAGGCTCATTTGGTGCCCCCAGGTTAGTATGGTTACTAAGTGGAGGAGTTGAGATTTGGGAACCCCAGTCTTCTGACTTCTGTTTTCTGTGGGTTTTTAGAGTCCAGCCTCCGAGAAAGATGGTAATATTCAGTAGCCAGGCACACATTTGGAGCACTCAGTCAGCCCAGTCAACTTGTTCATTTCAGACAAAGGACTCTGGTTATTATCTAGAAACATCTATTTCCCCACACTGCCCCCTAAGAACAGCGTGATGGTTTGTTTCTAGCTTCAGTGTCTGCTTGAATAGAGGACAAAAAAGGCATGGAGACGCTGAAATAGCAACTGGAACTTTGAGAAATTGTTTTGAACTGGTGTCACTCGGTTCTCAGTTTATTTTAAGCCCAAAGAACTGCTGTAGTTTGTTTTTGGTGACAAAAATAGGCTATCTTTAACTATCTGCTTTAGCTTAGCACACCTGTTCTTTAAAAAAAAAATGACAATAGGCAACCTCAATCTATTTTTCAAAGAACAGAAGATTGCTCTTTCACTGAGCCAACTTGTTCTCCTCTACTGCCTGGTGATACTGATACATCATTGTAGAAATTCAGGTTATTTCAGCTCGAGTCAGGGAATCACCTCTACTTCCATAGAGAAAGGCCTTCTAAATACTTTTTATCCAGTATTTGAGAGGAGGCTAGCAGGTAAAAACTGAGCCCCACAACTCTGAGAAGTCTAGATTGAGTGAGTGGTGAAGTGGGCAGGAATGTTTATGAACATTTCCGGAAACTAGTGGGCCCTCCTCTCTGCTTAGCCTCCTGTTGCATTGGCTGTTCAGCAGGGATTGACCCAGATTCATGCCCATGTGGCGCAAAAAGCTATGGTCTATAAGTTTGTCTGGGGCCTTTGAGGGGATGGCGTGCCTGGCGTGCCTTTCTTTCCTTCCCCTTCTTGCAAGAGGGAGGGCTGGGGCTGCTGGGAGACTTCATGCTGCTCTGTGGTTCATCCCTAAGTGAAGGTGCTCCAAGTTTGAAGGAGACAAGGCTAAGCATTTGGGCTTTCATAATAGGGTTTGCCAGTAATAACAATTCCATCCTTGGGTTTTCTGTTAAACTTGGGCTTAGATTTTTTTTCAGAGCCAGAAGCGGGAGCAGCAGAGCCAAAAATACATTTGGGGCATGAACGAATAACTTAATTGAAAAAATCCTTTGGAAGCTGTGTTGGAAATATGCAAGAATCATCACCAGTCAGAAAGCTGTAATGTTGGATGTGGAATGCAAGAGAACACTTGGGAAAACCTGGAGTAATGTAATTTACAGCATCTCTAGGTTTTCCTAAGATTTCGCCCACTTCACAGTCAGTTCAGGGTGGGCCATTGTACAGCTTGGCAAACCATATGGGTGATCCTCTCGGGCTTTGCTTATTGTATCACTTTCACTCTCAAGGGGGAGAATTGCTCCATTCAGAGGACACTGTCCCCGTTCCAGACTATGTTCTGTATATGACATTCCTCCTCAAAAATAAAAAACACAGGCTGGATTCTGTTTTTTATTTACTTTGGTAGGTAGGTTACCAAGAATTTAGAAGGCTGTGTTAGGTGTTACAACTCCAGTGACCATATTTTCTGACCTTAAAATCCGGATAAGTAATTTGACATGGATAAGGATATTTATTGGAGAAGAAAATGGCAGCCCACTCCAGTATTCTTGCCTGGAGAATCCCAGGGGTGGGGGAGCCTGTTGGGCTGCCGTCTCTGGGGTCGCACAGAGTCGGACACGATTGAAACGACTTAGCAGCAGCAGCAGCAAGGGTATTTATGGAGACCAGGAGAGAATATTTGAAGTTGACAGTTTCGGATCACTATATAGCTGTTCCTGCACCTCTGCTTGCTCTGGATACATATCTTCTCTGATACCAATTAGATTATAAATTCATCGAGGGTGAGAGAGGACTTTGGTCTTAGTGTTAGCTCTGCTGCTAGTGACGTTGGGTATAATTCATTTAGAAGGAAAGACAGGGGCTTCCCTGGTGGTGCAGCGGATAAGAATCTGCCTGCCAGTGCAGGAGACATGGGCTTGATCCCTCGTCTGGGAAGATTCCACGTGCCGCAGAGGAACTAAACCATGCACTGCAGCTGCTGAGCCTGAGCTCTAGAGCCCGTGCTCTGCAGCACAAGAGGCCGCTACAGTGAGAGGAGCTCGTGCACCGCAACGAAGGGCAACCCCTGCGCCCGCAGCCAGAGAGCCCCAGTGCAGCAGTGAAGGCCCAGCACAGCTGAAGAGAAATTAAATAAGTTTCTTTGAGAAAAGGAGAATCGCGTGGATTCCTGTGTACTAGGAACTTAGCCTGTTAGGAAGCCAGCCCTGTGTGCATATGGATGCCTGTTCCTTGTCCGGTGCCCATAGGGTGACACAGGGAATTGATTCCCTCATGTGTTTCTTGAAAGGGAGTCTGTGATGCAGTACTGTCAGTATGAACAAGACTTTCTGAACCTCAGTTCCTCACATCCTAGGAAGAGCAGCACGATGTCAGAAGAAGAAAAATACTCTGCCCACGGAGAGGGTCCTCATCTCAACTAAACTGAAAAGCTATGAAGAAACACTGGCCTTGCACTTCATTGGACACGGTTTTTATTCAAGTGTCAGCTGCGCACGTGGCTCTAGAACCCAGCATCTTACAGACGGATAGAAGGCTCCTCTCTTGGCTTTTCCTTGCTGTGTGGCGGGCATTCTAATCTTCTTGCCCTGTGAACTTGGAGGAGCTGTGGGCTGGGCTTAGTGTCCCATAAGCAGGAGTTTCCCCTTTATGCACTTGTTTCGGAAAGGCCAGAAGCCGGGGGCAGATTCCAACCACTGTTTCTCCCCAGTGCGACACTGGCAGAAACTGTTGGTTTATTTCTTTCTTTGCTACTTGGTTAGTATCAGGCCTAAGAATCAGGCATTAAGGAAACTTAAGGAAAAAAGTTTTTTCCTTAAAAAAAAAAAAACTTCACAGGTTTTTTTAAGGAAACTGTGAAATGAAGAACAATGGACTGTGTTATTTATTCAAAAAGTGCTTGTCCATAGGACAAAGTGAAGAGGTTTTGAGCTGACCCAGTCCCTTGTTTATGTCTGTGGCGTTTCATCATGGAGCTAGGTCACAAAGGAGACAGGACAGGAGGCTTTGACGTTCGCAGGTCACTGGCCTCTGAACCCTGGCTGTCTCAGTGCTGCTGCTCTCTGAGCCTCTGATTTCACATCTGTAGAAAGGGGCTAATAACCCTTACCTTGAAGGGTGGTTGTGAGCTTTCACATAAGTGCAGAGCACCTAATACAGAGTGTCTAACACACGGCCACTCCTGATAAATTCCTCTTATTTTTCCATTTTGCACCCAGTCAGACTCTAAACTTAGACACGCAGATGTGTAGCTTATTCTCAGGGCTTGGTTTCCTCTAGCTGGCTGCTTTTTTCAGTCCAGCCCACTAATGAACAAGCCCAGAGGAAGATAGCTGTTGGGATGGCGTTATTTTCTTCTCTCCAAGGACCTGCTGCTGAGAGCACTCTGCCGACGCCCTAATGAGTGACACATGTCTGACCTGGGACTGAGACATCTGGCAGGCCACTCAGAAGAATGGCATTTCCATCTCGACATGTGCCCAGTAACCCTTCAGATGCCTGCGGTGTTGCCTGCCATAGCAACGGTCCTGCCCGACTCTTGGCCTGGACCGCAGTCTTGATTTCCTTCCTCAGAAGGTTTGGAATTAGTTGCGCAAGAATCCCTGCCTGGTTTTGTGACACTCTAGAGAGCCTTCAGTTATTTCAAGGGACTATTTTGGCGTTCTGTAAAGCAGAGTTTGTTTAAGTCTTAGAATGAGAGTGAACATCCGGGTCATTCAACAAGGGGAGCTGACACTGTGGCCAGAGCTCAAGCTCCATTTGTAAGCTGAGCACTGAGCTTGATTAGATCTCATTAGACTCGGAGGTGAGAGGGTATGAGCAGCGCTCTAGCCTTCCATCTGACGGCAGGGTCTCCTCGACAGTGAGTGTTGCCCGTTGGTTGCAGCCTCTGCTTTGAACATTGACAGAGCAGTCCTGTCCTTTTTAAACAGCTGGGGCGGGGGGGTTGTTTGTTTTTTAAATTCCTCTGGCCAAAATTGCCTCTTTGTCTTTGTCTCATCTCTCCCAACATGACTGTACAAGATAATCTGCTCTCTTTCCATGAAATAGTCCTGGTAGCTGTTTGAATAGCTGTCATCATGCCCCATTCTTTCTTTGAGCAGCTTAAACATCCCTGGTATAGTTTATGTGAGACTTTATTACCTTTAGAAGTTCAGATTGTCAGTGTACCCTCAGTCATTTATTTAATCATCTGTTTGTTCTCCATATCCCAAGAACTTTCCAGGGAAGGTAATGAACCATAGTGGTTAAGAGGGCAGGTTTTGTAGTCAGAACTGACTGGGGCAAATAACTGAATTGTTCTGGGATTCAGCTTCTTCATCTGTGAAATGGAGTTTTAAACACCCATACCCACAGATCTATTGTGAATCTGGAATGAAATATACATATAAAGAATTTAAGCCAGAATTTGGTACTTAGAAGTGTTCAGGTGATGGAAGTTAAATTTTCTAGCTAACTTAAACTGTTAGAACACACTTCATCAGCTCGAGCATTGAGAGGGTGGAGGAAGTGTGACATTAACATTTACTGTCTGTTTACTAGAACTGTGGTCAGAGGCGTTACAGTGATTAGAAATAGCTTCCTGGCAGCTCTCTTAGAGTTTTTTTTTTTCCATTCCATAACAACAGTTTATTTGGAAGCCTCAAGGTTTTACTGAAGAACAATGGTATTGTTACGGTAGTTTTGACTGGCAGGTTCTGCCTGATTGGGGTTGGCCGAAAGAACGCCACTTAAATCCAGGTGGTCTTCCTTGTGTGTCAGATTCTGCAGCTTATAGTTTAAATGCTGCGGCCTTAAGAGAGAGCCTCAGTTGACTCCTTGTTGTCCGGTTGCTGCTGTGTGTAATGATGGAAAACGCTCAGTCCTTCTCTTTGAGTAACAGCTCACACTCTTGGGCGACTGTGTCCTCTGGGCACCGAGCCACTTCCAGTGCATCATATCACGTCACCCTCAGGACCACCTTGTGAGGAGGGTACTGTTCCCCGGGTGCTAAGCAACTTGACCACATAGAACCTGTCACTTGGGATTCAAACCCAAATTCTGTTAGATTTGGAAGCTTAAATCCTTTATGTTATGTTGTACTTCATGTAAGTAGAAGATGCTGGAGAGAGGCTAGGTTGGTTAAATTATTTCACGTGAAGATAAATTGTAAGTCACTTTCTTTTCCATACTTCTTTGATAAAAAGTGTGAAGTCAGGGCCTGTTTGCCTCAGGCAGTCTCTACGGGGAGATAGCAGCAGCCACTTAATAACAGGCCAAAATTTCAGGTAGCTTTAGAAAACTGAGCATTGGTCTAGAGCATTTTTTTTTCCCTCATGTGATCTTCAAAATAAAAGGTTTGAATAATTTTGGAGCAAAATATCTCAGTAATGTTTGTGAGCACGGACTTTGCAGACAGAGCCTCCTGAGTTTGAACCCTCGCACTGTCGGTTCCGCGCTGTGTCTGTGAGACATTTTCCTTGGTGAGATGGAGTGCCGTAAGGTTGAAGAGCAACGGTATCCGGAACTTCCTTGGTACATAGTAAGCTCTCCAGTAGCTGTCGCTGCTTCTGCTACTCCTCCTACATGAGGGAGGTGACTTCTAGGAAGGAACGAAGAGTTACCTTATTTGTCATGTCTCATTAGTTGGTTTTACCCTCTCCCAGTGCAGAAGCCATTGGGAGGTAACCCCAGACGGATGCATCAGAGCGGGTTCTTCCTGGGAACTTGCAGTAGAATGTGTGCGCTCTTGTCTGGAAGGAGGAAATTACTAGTTTTCAATTCCACTTTTTAATCTTTTAAAAAGATTTTAGCCATCTTTTGAGTGTATAGTATCTATTATCTGTGTGGAATGTTTGGAATATTTCCTGTTTACTCCATTGCACGCCTGATAAAGGATGTTGGCCAGTCCTTTCATTGTTATTAAATAAACACGGCCTGCTTCTTATAAACACCTTTGTTCTGATAATGCAGTTTCGCACTCAAGGTGTGACTACCTGGCAGCTTGCCAGCATCTTGTGTGATACTTGGAGGAATGAGATGAGTAGGTGAGTCTCTTTATCCCGCTTGAAGTCTTTCTTCTAACCGTTTCCGTACCACTGTGAGTTCCCCTCTGGAACTTACTGATGTTTGGGTTGTGTGTTGAGGCTCACTTTGTTTTTGTGTGTTTTTTCCCTCTTCCCTGGACAGAAACCAAAGCCCAAACCCCGGCCATCGATCACAAAGGCAACCTGGGAGAGTACCTATTTTGGGGTGCCCTTGACAACCGTGGTGACTCCGGAGAAGCCGATTCCTGTGTTTATCGAGCGATGTATCGAGTACATTGAAGCCACAGGTAAGTGTCGCCTCAGAGAAGCTACAGTTTTCACTGTCTGCAGGCTGCTTTCTAGAGGGTAAGCCATCTGGAGATTCTGGAATCATGTCTCGTTTCCGTGAGACGCTTTCTGAGAAGGTGCTGAGTAATCCCGACAGCTGTCGGACTTATGGCTCCTGCGTCTTGGTGTAGCTGTGAGGCCTTTGGGTGCATGGGAGGAGAGCGGCCGTGGCATCAGGACCGCCGTTGAAGCTGGTTAGAATACCCTCTCGGTGCCCCCAGCCCCCTGTCATGGCGTGCGGCCTGTCTGTCCCTCTAGGTCTCTCAGCAGGGAAAGGGGCTCATTTATCAGTGACCTTGACGCTGTTCTGGACACAAATAGTAACACATTTTGGTTGAACAAAAGGAATGTGTAGTTGGCCATCAGTCAGGTGCCTGAAATTCATATATTGATAGAGTTTTTTTCCTGCAGTAAAAAAATGAATCCTTATATACCATCTTATCAAGCAGCTGCATTTCCAATTCCTTTGACACCTTGGTGTTATCACAAATGCTGACTGTCTTAAGATTTTCTGTGTTGCTCTTGAAGTGATAAAATTTTACCTGTGTTAAAAAACATTTATTTTGTTCATTTAGAGCTCCTCTAACATAACGTGTCTCCTTGGCGTTTCTCCCTTCCTCCCCCCACACGCTTTTTTTTTCTTTTTGGCCATGTCGCATGACTTATGAGATCTTAGTTCCCTGACCAGGGATTGAACTCGGTCCCCAGCAGTGAAAGCACAGAGCCCTAACCATTGGACCTCCAGGCAGCTCCCATCCTTGGCATTTCTTTTGTAACCCCTGGAGCTTCCTTGTTTCCCTTGATTTTCTCCTGGATACTGTGAAAGCTGATGAGCTTTTGAGGAGAAGTATAGTGGGTACATGGTTATGTGGATTCTTGAGCTTTAGGAGTTGAGCTCAAGAATATTATAGGCTTATACTAATTTGAAACCAAGGTAGGGATTATAATCTCCCTATGTGTTCTTTCTAATTTCGATATTACCTGTAATGATATTAAGTATTGTGTGGTATGGACAGCCTACTGATAATTTCAGTAGCATATTAAGCTGAACGATGGTGTTAATATTTACTCAGGTTGTGCCAAATCAGGGGAATTGGATTTCAGATTAAGTGCTCTGTAGACTTTGAGTTGTTACCAGGGTTTCCTTAGTCACCCCAGGATTGACCTTGCATAATTATGACAGATCTGCAGTTTCGTCCTTCTGTACCCAGAGCCTTTTGTCAGGGTCTCTCTTCTTGACCTTGGTTTTACATCAGCTTCTTCCTGCACCTCTGCCTTGGGCAGGAGGAAGTGTGCAGGAAGCAGGTTTGGGTAATTCAAGCCTTTCCTTGTTGACCCAACACTTGAGAGAGATAGTTTGTATCATTTAGAGGGGTTGTTCCCTGACTTTATTTTGAAGTAATTTCAGATTTATAAGAAAGTTACCAAAATTTAAGCTGTAAGAAGTTTAAAAGTTACAATTCCAGGTTCCTTAAATGTTAACATTTTACCACACTGCCTGTATCATAGGTCCCTGCCCTGCATGACTGTGTATCTTTTTCCTAAAATGGTTGAAAGCTACAGACATGATACACCTTTACACTAAACACTTCAGTGGGTGTTTCCTAAAAGCATTCTCTTTATGTACTGCAGTTATCAAAATTATGACGTTAATACCCAGTACTAACCTATCTAACCTATAAATGTTTCATTTCATTAGTTGCCACATTAACATCCTTTAATAGCAAAAGATAAAACCTTTTTTGGTCCAAAAGCTAATCTCAGACCACATAGTACATTTAATTATGGAGTCTCTTTAGTCTCCTTTAATCTAGAACAGTTCAGTTGATCTGTTTTTCATGGTCTTACTGCTACTACTAAGTCACTTCAGTCGTGTCCGACTGTGTGCGACCCCATAGACGGCAGCCCACCAGCCTCCCCCGTCCCTGGGATTCTCCAGGCAAGAACACTGGAGTGGGTTGCCATTTCCTTCTCCAATGCATGAAAGTGAAAAGTGAAAGTGAAGTCGCTCAGTCCTGTCCGACCCTCAGCGACCCCATGGACTGCAGCCCACCAGGCTTCTCCATCCATGGGATTTTCCAGGCAAGAGTACTGGAGTGGGGTGCCATTGCCTTCTCTGTTTCATGGTGTTGATGATTTTTTTTTTTTTTGATGATTTTAAGAAACACAGATTGGTCATTTGGAGGAGCTTCCTCAACTTGGATTTTTTTTTTTTTTTGGATGTTTCCTTATGATTAGGTTCATGCTTACCCTTTTGGAAGAAACATCAGGGAAGCGAGGCTGTGTCCTTCTTGGGGCCTCGTACCAAGTGGCCTGTGCTGTCAGTGTGTCCCGTCACTGGAGATCTTCTCTTTGATCCCTTGGTTAAGGTGGTGCTGTCTGCTGAGCTTCTCCACTGTAACGCTACTCTTTCTCCCGTTACCTGAATAAGTACTTTGTAGGGAGATGCTTTGAGACTGTGTTTTCTCCTCTTGTTTTCACCTTTCTTGGTGGCTCAGATGGTAAAGAATCCACCTGTCATTGCAGGAAACCCGGGTTCAGTCCCTGAGTCGGGAAGATCCCCTGGAGGAGGCCATGGCAACGCACTCCAATATTCTCGCTTGGAGAATCCCGTGGACAGAGGAGCCTGGGGTCCTCTGCAGTCCGTGGGGTCGCAAAGAGTCAGACACGACTGAGCGACTAACACATGCACATAGTTTTAGCATCCATTGATGCTTCTTCCCTGAGACAACGATCGCTCTAATTCCTTCTTCACTTATTGGTTAGGATTCTCCTGTCAGCTTCCCTTTTCAGTAGAGCCTCTTAGGACTGGGCTCCTTGACTGGCTCGCCTGTGGTAGCAACAAATGCTTGAAGTCGTCCGCTAGGGTAGCACCCCCTAGCTCAGCACCTCAGTGGGCTTGATCTGTCATTCCCATCTTGCTTCTCCCGACTCTTAGACTGGGCTTAGCTTTTCTTCCATCCACCGCTTCTCAGTACTCTTTCTTACCCGAGAGTCCTTTCAGGTGTGACCTCTTCGGCCCTGTCCCCAGGTCACCAGCAGCCCCCACTGAGCCTCTGCTTCTCTTAAAGCTCCATTAGATGCCCCATTGCTCACTCTGACACCCTAGAGCTTGGAACTTCAGCGTCCTCTCGGACTCATTGCATCAGTTCCCAAGTATGTCGCTCCCCTTCCGTCACCTCTTGGCTCTGTCTCCTCCACTTCATTTCTCCTGCCCCACCATCACCCTCCTCGGTCCATCCCAATTCTGTGACAGTCCCTCTCCTGTAAACCTCTTCTTGCTTCCTCATTGCCTCCCAGATGCTGACTCCTCCCTCCTGCACACAGTCCTGCCGTGGTTGTCTGCCTGCCTTCTTCCCTCAGTCCTTTCCTCTTTCCCTCCCTCCCTCCCCCTTCTTTGTTTTATACCACTGCAGGCATTGATTTTAAAATTGTTTCACAAGAATACACAGTGTATTAGAAGGGTATGGCCAGAGCAGAATTTCTTTGCATTTCTCTGCCCTGCATATGTCTTTTGTGTGGTTTGAAATGTGTCCCACATTCCTCCTTGCCTCTGGAACTTGTCCTCATTCCTCAAGACTCTTCCACCCCCAGTAGCCCTTGGAGTGTAACCTCCCTGGTAGCTTTTCTCAGCATGTTTCAGTCCTGAGAACAGGATTCTCTGTTCCTCCGGACTCCGAGAGCCCGGCACACAATGTCCATTAGTTGTTGATGGAGTGATTGGTTTTTGGCCTAGAATACCGTAATTCCATTGTTTTCTTCTTTCTTACCTTCTCCCCTTAAATTCTAGTCACATGCTTCCTTTCATTAGCATTAATTTCTATTTTTATAGAATTTCAAGAAAAAATTTAGATGTGGTATCTGTGAGCTTAATGTGTGTTGGAAGCAGATGTCTTTTGAGTACTCAGTTTCCTAAAAGAACTTGTTTTTGACTCTCTAAAATTTAAGCGTGTTTGTTGTAAAAATTCAACAGAAGGCAGAAACTGTGAAAAAGAATTTGAAGATTCATTGATTTTCCATTTAATGAAAACCACTGCAGGTGTTTTGTTGTATTGCCTTATAGTCTTGTTTCTCTGCATGGGTGTGTGTGCTTAGTCGCTCAGGCGTCTCTGACCCTTTGTGACCCGTGGACTGTAGCTCTCCAGACTCCTCTGTCCATGGCGATTCTCCAGATAAGAATGTTGGAGTGGGTTGCCATGCCCGTGTCCAGGAGATCGTCTCAACCCAGGGATCAAACCCAAGTCTCCCACATCGCAAGCAGATTCTTTACCGTCTCAGCTACCAGAGAAGCCCAAGAATACTGGAGTGGGTAGCCTATCCCTTCTCCAGGAGATCTTCCCGACCCAGGAATCGAACCAGGGTCTCCCGCATTGCAGGCAGATTCTTTACCAGCTGAGCTAGCAGGGAATCACGTGGTGTGTGTATAGGTGTTTGATTTTACATAATTCAGGTTATGTGGTATTATAGTTCCCAAAAACTGTGTAGCGTAACTCAGATGACGCTGAAGAGCCCTGAGTTTACCAGCCTACCTACTCCTGTTTTCCTGCAGAAAAAAGGACTCAGTAACTAAGAGTTATATCAAAGGACCATTTTTTGAGATGCATTGTTTTTTAAACCAGACATTGTTTTGTGAGCATGTTCCCCTGTCATTAAACACCCTGTGAAAATACGACTTTTAATTGCTGTACAGTGTTCCATTAAATGGCTGTATCACTGATAATTCAGCCATTCCTCTGTTGTCCGGCCCCTGTAGCATTTTCCCCTGATGTACTTAAAACAGATTGGCTAGGAGAGGCATTTGGGAAGAGCGATACATCGCTTCAGATCTGCAGTTAGATAGAATTTAGATCTCCGCTCTGCCGTCCACTCATCTGTAACCTGAAGGCGATGGCGGGACCGGCCCCCTGGCTGCCGGGGCTCAGGGGGTCTTGTGCATCGGGCAGCGAGTGTGGCGCCGGCCCACGGAGTGCTCGGTGCAGGCTGCTCGCCATGCTCAGCTTCACCTGGAGTGTTTGGTCTTCCTGTTGCTGGTCAGCTGTACCGAGTTATGACTTCTCTTTTCTCCCTAACTGTTACATTTGAACATGGTAAAACCCATGGAAAGAATAGTAATCTCCCAGTATTCACCAGTGGGTACCATTTTGCCACTTTTTTCCCTTTCTCCCCACAATTGTATGTTGTTAAGCCATTTGAAAGTGAGCTGCAGACACCATGTCACTTGGCTCCCAGAAAATCTCAGGATATATCCCTAAGCTTAAGAACTTTTTCCCCCATAACTGGAATAATAATATCAATTTTAAGAATTGTTCAGTCAGTCGTGTCTGACTGTGACCCCATGGACTGCAGCACCCTAGGCTTCCCTGTCCGTCACCAACTCCCAGAGCTTGCTCAAACTCATGTCCATCAAGTCGGTGATGCCATCCAACCATCTCGTCCTCTGTTGTCCCCTTCTCTTCCTGCCTTCAGTCTTTCCCAGCATCGGTCTTTTCCAATGAATGAGCTCTTCGCATCAGGTGGCCAAAGTATTGGAGCTTCAGCTTCATCATTAGTCCTTCCAATGAGTATTCAGGATTGATTTTCTTTAGGATTGACTGGTTTGATCTCCTTGCAATCCAGGGGACTCAAGACTCTTCTCCGATACCACAGTTCAAAAGCATCACTTCTTTGGCGCTAGGACTTCTCTAAGAATATTAGCATTAATTCAGGAGCATTTCTTACACTGTCTGTGTTGACTCAGATGTACTCAGTTGACTTAAAACTGCCTCTTAGAGCTGAAATTTTTGTGCTAGAATCCTATCAGTATTCACAGTGCATTTATCGATTGCCTCCTTAGTCCCTTCTAGTTGAGAACAGTTCTCACTGCCTTCCTTTTTTAATGCTGAGTCTTTCTGAAGAGTCTAGACAGTTGCCATGTGGACTGCCCCCTTCTGTGGTGTGCTGTCTGTGGTTCTCCGGCGTCCTCGGCCCCCTTCTGACACCACGGGCCACCGCCTCATCGTCACGTGGCTCCTGCGTGAGCCGAGGGCCAGACCACAGACAGGGTGGCGGGCAGCAGCACTGCCCCCTCCCTCCCTGGACAGAGCGCAGCTGTAAAGTGGGCGCAGGGACTCGCTTACATTTTGGTGAATGAATAAATTATGGATCAGGTTTTTCCCCCAGCTTGGACTGATTTATACTGAACTTATAGTCTTTCTTTTAACTTTTTGTTTTATATGAGAGTGTAGCTAATTACCCCTGTTGTGATAGTTTCAGCCAGACAGCAAAGGGACTCAGCCATACATAACACACGTATCCATTCTCCCACAA
Source organism: Bos indicus (assembly GCF_029378745.1). Taxonomy (NCBI): domain Eukaryota; kingdom Metazoa; phylum Chordata; class Mammalia; order Artiodactyla; family Bovidae; genus Bos; species Bos indicus. The sequence goes on from NC_091777.1 coordinate 54,552,171, forward strand.
ACTCCCCTCCCATCCAGGCTGCCATATAACATCGAGCAGAGTTCCCTGTGCTGTACAGTAGGTCCTTGCTGGTTATCCATTTTAAATACAGCACTGTGTAAATGTCCATCCCAAACTCCCTAACTATCCTTCCCCCATCCTTCCCCTGGCAGCCATGTCTGTAAGTCTTGAACTTGCACTTCCTTAGGGGAGGTCTGTGCTGCCACCTGACCACGCCCCACCCCGCCTTACTCATGGTAGATATTACTACCATACGACCCCATTTCCACATGGGATACCAGGCAGTCACTTGCAGCCGATTCAGATGATATTCCAGAGGAAGCTTGTTTGTCGGGCTGGCCCGTGCAGTTCAGAGTCAGACGTCATTGTGTCCCGTTTCTGTGTCCATCTCCTGTGTCTCGACACTGTGCTCATCCAGGCAAATAAAATACTGCATCGTGATTTTCAGGGGCAGTGCCTGGGAGCTGGTGTTCCACCAGCCACAGGGAGGCCTTCCGTACCCCAGAGTCTCTGTTGCTACTCAATTGCCGCGTCACAGCCAGCGTCACAGTGGGAACCCAGGCAGAGCCTTGCACTGGAGGAACTGGTGTGACCGTTATGAGTTGGGACCACTTCACCTTAACAGTATTTTTTTGGGTCTTCCCTGGCGGTTCAATGGTTAAGATTCTACACTTCCAAGGCAGGGGGCTTGGGTTCATTCCCTGGTCAGGGAACTAAGATCCTGCAAGCTGTGTAGCACAGCCAGAATTAAAAAAAAAAAAAGTATTATGAGAGCAATACACTTGCTCACTATAAAAAAATTATTATAAACATAGATACTGTGTAGGTATGTAACAGAAAGTCCCTTATAATCCCAGCTCTCCAGAAGTAATCTGCATTAATAGTTGGATTATATTTTCTGCTAATACTGTCCCCCAAATGTTTAAAAGCATGAGGTCACATTGCTGTTCCACAGCTTGTTTTTTGGTTTAACACTGTGTTTCTTGTGCATCATCTTTTAAGATTTCATCTGCAAGCTGACTGTGTTTTAACCTTTGACCGGAGAAAGGGTGGCAAGAGTTGGGCCCACGCGGGTCCCTGGGAATATGGGGGGAGGAGCTTTGCAGCCAGTTTCATCTTCCTGGGACTGCTGGGCCTCGATCCCGCACTGTGTGAGAAAATTGGCTGCTCTTGCTAGATGCGAACCAGGAAGAAAGGGCTGCTGCCTTCTCGCCTCCAGGTGCGCTGCCCCTGCGTTCCCAGGGTTCTGTTGGAGCGCCTCCTCCGTATCCTTAGGTCAGCTCGTAATGTGGGTGGAGATTGGTCCTGGTTTGCACCTGTTTTTTTCCCTGAGCTTTCTGACCAATTCATTTATCTTTGTTCCATATTTTCTAAAATTGGAACGTGTTCAAGAAAGGGCCAGGGGGTAGAAGAGTGTTCAGATGACCTGCAGGTGCCTTTAGCCCAGCCCAGCCCAGGGCCAGCCCCTGTCCGTGCTTGTGGGATGTTAGGCTCTGTCTCCCGGCTCTGGTCGCATCGAGGGCTGGGAAAGGTGCCTTCTCCTGCAGCCTTTCTGGGGTCCGCCTGGCAGTGGGCAGAGGTGCTGGCTGCGGGTCGGACTGACTTTATGTTTCTGGCTTTTTTTTTCTTTTTTTTTTTTTGTAGGGAACTTTTTCTTCCAGTTTTCACCCATGTGAGAAATTGGTCGGGGCTGTGGGGTCCCCGCTTCCCTTCCATAGCAGTGTGACTTCTCGGTGCAGGGGCGCGTCAGCCCAGCTGACCTCAGGTCTCTGTGCCGGGCAGGGAGTGGGAATATTCACTTCTGGACAGTTTATCTCCCTGGAGTTGGGGTGAGAACTCACTTGGAGAGCCTGCTCACCATCCTGAGACTAGTTTCTGCGGATAAGAATGCTGTCTTTATATCTCACGGTGGTCACAAAACTGAGGTTTTAAATCCCGAGTCTCTGGGCCAGTTTTGAGTCAAGGCTCCCTTCCCCAAGTTGGGAGAAACAGCCCCGTCGCACAGCACAGATGCTCCCCAAGGGAGCTTCCAGGGGTCACCCCTCCCCGTCCCGGAAGGGCTAGTGCACTGCAGACTGAGAGCCGCGTGCCTGCTCATCCGTGCTCTGCGGCACGGACTCCCCAGGCCCTCAGCCTCATGTGTCGGCCGTTTCACTAAAAATAGCATTCTCTAGGAATGAGTTCTTTGAATAATGTGTAAGATCACATCTTCTTGCCCTGTCTGTGACTTTTAATCTTTTTCTTTTGGCAGTGGGAGAAGGGGCAGGGTGACAGTGGCAAAAGTTTCTTGGCATCCAGCGGTCCTTTTCTTCATCGCTTTCTTACTGAGAGGTGAGCACTCCAGCACCTGTAGCAAGTTCCACAGGCAGCTGAGAAGAATCGTTCTGAGGGAGAAGCGGTTTCATTTGGACAGAAGGCCCCTCCCTCTTTTGCATCTTTAATTATAATGTATTCAGACTGAACCATGTAAATAATTGGTAGGCCCTGGTATGGTTAATGCATCTTAATTTCTCTTGATCTGTATGGAGTGGGAAACTCCATATAGTCAAGGAAGCCTGCAGCTGTGTAAAATAATAATGCCAAAGATGGTCTGCCATCGTGTTAACTCTCCCCGTCTTCTGTTCCTGACACATTTATTCATTGAGTGCTTGCTGTGATCCAGGTGCTGTACTGGGCACTTGGCATCCGTGATCTCATCTCACTCGAGATTGTTTTCTTGCTGTAAGAACCCAGATGAGGGAAGGTGACTCTTGGGAAGTACAGTCAGGGGCCAGCACGGTCTTTTATCATTGCAGAGAGGACCTCAGGATCAATAAAGTGCAGGGTTAGCTTGGCTGGAGAGAAGGCGGCAGCATTTATATTCTCTTCCCCTGCTCTCTGGGAGGAGTCCTACCCCAAATCTGGTAAGAGCACCGGGACACTGCCTTTCAAGGCAGCACCTGCCTGGGCACAACATTGCCCCTGAAATTCACATTTATTTTTAAAAGCTCTTTGTGGGAAGTTCTGGCATTGAGCCACACTACCCTGCGTTGGGGTTTCAGTTCCTGCACGTAGCAGGCTGTGTAATGCAAAAGGGTTTTTTCCTGTCTGACTTCCAGGGGCACTCCTTGATAGTCAAGCTTGACATTTCTGATGGAGTGGAAAAATCCAGATACAGTCCCAAGTGGTTGTAGAAAGACAGAAATGTCCTGATAATTCATTAATAGGTTTAAAAATGTTTAGCTTACCATCTTGTGGTGGTGGTGATGGTGGTGGAGGATGGCAGATTCCCTTCAGTCAGCAGATGTTTATTGGATTAATCCATTACTGTATTAATTAATGCTAGGCACTGTGTTGAACTAAAGTTGCCGTCATGATATCCAGGGGTGGAGGAGATAGGCATAATTACACGACTGAATAATTAATTCAGGCAAGGAACATGATTGGGTTTTAAAGCCACTGGAGACTAACACACTGACAGGACCAAGTGGCGACAGGGAGCAGCTAGAACCCTCACCGCTGCCGTTCAGGTGGATGAACAAACCGGTTCATCCACCCCCTGGAATACTACTCGGAGGCCAAAAGGGATGAATTACTGCCACACCCGGCTACACTGTCAGGCCTCAGGATCATTATATGCTGAGAGGGATGGAAGCCAGACCAAAGATGACAGATTATAGTTCCATTTCTATACGGCTCTGGAAAATGCACGCTAATCTATAGTGACGGGGCGGATCCGGGTTGCCTGGGAGCTGGGGGTGACAAGAACAACTGATTGCCAAGGGCCATGGGAAACCTTCTGGGGGTGACGGAACCGTTGCATATCTGGATTGTGGTGCTGATCTTACTCACGTATGTGATTTTCAGAATTAGCAAACTGTATGCTTTGGGCTGCCTCGGGTCCCGGTTGTGGCGCTTCATTGCAGCACGCGGGCTCTCTAGCTGTGGTGTGGGTCTAGTTGCCCTACCACACGTGGAATCTTAGTTCCCCAACCAGGGATCGAACCCGTGTCCCCTGCATCAGAAGGCAGATTCTTAGCCACTGTACCACCAGGGAAGTCCCTTAAGCTGTACACTTTTAATGTATACAGTTTATTATATATAAATTATGCCTCAATGGTTAATCACTGAGAAAAAGTACAGAGGGAACTTGATGTTTGCATGGTCTCAAAATACCACCCAATGCATTACTAATTGTGAAGGGAAAATGTACCTTTATAATGGAGAGATGTGGGGGGTTACCACTTAATCAAAAGGTGGTCAGGGCTGGCACCCCCAGTAGCAGTTCATCCTAACATCGTACGCCTCCTTGCCAGAAACACTTGGTCTGAATCTTAACATGAGGAAATAATCAGACAAAATCTGAGTGTGATACATTTTACAAGACAGTTGGCCTGGACTCAATAAAAAGGTTAGTGTCATGAAAAAGAAAAATGGGGGCATAGTGCAGTTTCTGTGTTTATAACGTGAACCCCTTTCCCATTCAGGTAGCCAAGTGTTAAGTCCGTGAGCTTTTGAGTCACCTCTGGTGTCCTGACTTTCCCAAGCAGTAGCTGACCTTAAGCTGTCTAAGCCTCATTCCAGTTCCTTCAAATTGGGAGTAAAAATAATAGCTCTTTGAAAGGGAATTTTTTAGAATGAAATGAACTTCTGTTTGTGATGTTCTTAGCATAGTGCCTGGTACGCGGTTCTCAGTCCATGCTGGCCATCATTTTGTGGCTCCTGTTACTGAGCTCCTGTGGTTGTGGAAAGCCCAACAGTACACTTCCCCAAACAGTAATGGATGAGGTTAGACAGTGGCTATATGCAGTTGTGGTTTTTTTCTTTTTTGTTTTTAATTTGTAATTTTTTTAATGGGAAAGGAGGAGGTGGCAGAATCAAGTGTTTTTATTTAGTTGTTTGTTTATTTACTAGCCACATAGACTTGTGGGATCTTAGTTCCCAAACCAGGGATTGAACCCTTGCCCTCTGCAGTAGCAGCATGGGGTCCTAATCACCGAACCACCAGGGAATTCCCCATAAGCAGTTTTAAAAAAACTTTTCGTTAAAGTATATATCACTGACTCAATGGACATGAGCTTGAGCAAACTCCAGGAGATAGTGAAGGACAGGGAAGCCTGGCATGCAGCAGTCCATGGGGTTGCAAAGAGTTGGATACAACTTAGCAACTGAACAGCAACAAACAGCACAGTATAGTATCCATTAAGAAAAGGGCACTCCTGTTAAGTACAGCTCAATGAATAACCACTAACTGCATACACCCGTATAACCAGTACCCGGTACTGAAGATGACCAACTCCCTTCAAAACTTAGCAGGGTCACCACTACCCTGGCTTCTGACGGTTACAGAGTCGTTCTGCCTGCTTTTATACTTTACTGATGGCCTCATCCCAGATGCATCGCTGTGGCCTAGCTTCTTTGACTCAGCATTATGTCTGCGATTTATCTGTGGGTGGATCTCTAAACTCACCCATGACTGCGTGACTCACTCATTCTCATTGCTGTATACTGTTCCATCATGTGACTCATCCACTACTGACTTATTCATTCTGTTCTTCATGGATATCTGGGCACTTGCCAGTTGGGGCTGTTATGAATAGTGCTGCCGTGAACATTCTTGTCTGTGAAATTTGGTGCATGTATGTACACTCATGTACTGCAATTGTATCCCCAGGGGTGAGGCATTTTTAATCGTTACTTTTAGCACGTTGAACACGTTGGTTTAAAATCTGTCTTGACGCACATATCAGTTCTTGAAGAGGCAATAAGTCAATGAGGCTGAGAGCTACAGCCGTAAGGGGATCTCTGCTACCCATTTATGGCTTTGTGTTTCCCATCTTCTAAGGGGTAGGGGGTAGTTCTGGCAGGGGTGGGTGTGGGTACACAAAGCTGTGTCATACATTGCTTTAGCAGCTAGATCACTCCTATTGCAGAGTGTGCCTGGCTGGAAGAATCTTGAATTCTTCCAGTGCCTTGTGGTGTAGCTCTTTGCTGGGGCTCTCCTTGTGGTTCTGAGTTGAGACTGTGGTTAGCGCAGATCCTGATAACCCCGTGGGTTTTACTTGACAGGCCATCACAGGGCATTGCTCAGATTCAGTTTTAGCCATTTGTGGCACAGATAAGTAGGTGTTCTTGTTGACACCTTCCAGTGAATCTCTGAGAGTGAAAGGTTGAACCCCGAGGGCAGTTTGTGAGGGGGGGGAAGGGTGAAGCAGAGTCTGAAAGTGAGGCTCTTCCCCCAGGGTCTCTGGGGGTGAGCGTGGAGCCCTGCAGCCGGGGCTGAAGATCAGCTTGTCTGCTTTGTTTGCAGGTCAGAGGTGGTCCATGGCTCCTCTGTGCAAATGGAAGCCCTCTGTAAAATGCTCTTTGACAAATACTTAGAGCTGTGACCTTCCTCCTTATTGAGCTCGTTTGCCTGGATAAATGAGCAGAGTGCTGTCTGCATGGCAGATTTAAATTTCACCACTAATTGAGGGGAGCATCTTTGGGGAGAAACGCTTGCCATTAGATCAGAGGCCTTTGGGAAACAGCCTGGCAACAAGCGCATCAGGGCAGATGAAGGCAGGGGGTGGAGCTGGGGAGAGGACAGATTGCAACTGTTACTAGTAACTGGGGGCGGGCCATGGAGAAGCCGGGAGAACTTGCCATGTGCCTGTGGAGACTGTGCGCATGTGCACGTGCATGGTGCGTGTGCTTTGATGGCCTTCTCCCCCTTTGTTCTTTCTGCTGACTAATCTGTACAGTAAGAACCTGGAGCCGGGCTGCCTGGGTCCAAATCTCTGTTTTGCTGCTTGTGAACTAGTGTTTAACCTCTCTGTGACTCAGTTTCCTTGACTGTAAGATGAGGATAATGATATTACTTTGAATCACTGAGGCCATTCAGTACGTTAAAAAACCTTACAACAGTCCCTGGCAGGCTGTACGTGGTCAGATAGCTTTTGTCGCTGCTGCTCTTAGTTCTGACGCTGCAGTGTGTCCTCGCTCCCACTGGGCCTCTCAGCTTGCCAAACCCTCTCCTTCACCGGGCTTTGTTCCCCTCCCCTCTGCAGAGGTACCTCACTTCCGGGTCCAGCCCAGGCCTCTCCCTCCAGGAAGAGCAGCCCCTTGACTCACTCCCCTTTCTGAGTTTCAAAGGGCTTACGAGCCAAGCGGTCAAGCAGGGACTTTGGAACTGGTCACACCTGGTTCGCAAGCCCAGCTCAGCTGCATTTCTTAGTTAAACCGCTTCACATCTCTGAGCTCTGTGCTCCCTCCGTCAAATGCAGCTAATGCACCTTATTAGGGTTATAAGGACTTAATGAGATCATGTGTGTAAGGCACTTGGCCTGGCACAACCTAAACACTCAGAAAAGGGGAGACCTCGTCATTTTGTGGAGAAATTTTCAGTAGTGACTTCTTGCTTGGCCTTCAGTCGTTTCTGGGTGGGTTTTTAATCCCTCTGTAGGTGTTCACCCCTTACAGTCAGGACGTCTGTTACGTGTACTTGGGGATCTTTTTTTCTGCAGAGCCGTCTTCAGCTCTGTATTACCTCACTCGTTAGATAACTGTGCATTTATTACTCTGCCTGGTTCCAGAGAGCCAGAGGACTGGAGTGCGTGAGGATCCTGTCCTTTCTCGTTCGTTCAGCACATTGATACCGAGCACCGTCTGTACTGTGTGCCGTGTACTGTTGAAGATGCTGATGATACAGTATTGGGCAAAAGAGATAGGAGATCCTTGCCCTCGTGCAACATGCAGTGCATTCTGGTGGGGGAGACAGTGACTGACAAAATATAAAGAATCTTCGTGACTAGTGCTTGAGAGGGAAAAAAATGAAGCAGGAGAGTGGTATGTGAAATGTCCGGGTTGAGTGTTAAAATTTTAGATAGGGGGGCTGGGTGAGAGTGCCTTTTGATGAGAGCCTGAAGTCAGTGAGGAAAGGAGACATGCAGTTACCCAGGGAAGAACCTTCCAGACAGAACATCAAGTATAAAATTCCCGAGACTGAAGCATTCCTGGTTAAGGACCTTGGCTTTTATTCTGAGTGAGGTAAGAAGCCATTGGAGGGTTTTAAGTGAAGGGACAGTAATTGGCCTTTGTTTAATAAAACAATCTTGGGTACTGTGTGGAGACCAGTTCTGACCCTTGAAGACTTAAAAGCACTTGATCTTGAAAAGTTGCAGTTGATCTAGCTGCCTTTCTGCAAATCTTCCTCCATTCTGGGCTTCCTTTCTCTGCATATGTGCCCAGTCTCTCATAATGCTGATGGGTTCCTCTAAACCTTTAGACCTGAAAGGGTGGAGGTGTGTATGTAATTCGCATGTAGCGGGGCCCAGGGCAGGGAGGTTGGATTAAGGCCAGAACTGGAAGAATGCCAGAAATGGCGTGCAGATGGGTCACTTGCTGGTCCTAGCAGGCCATTCCAGCCTCATCTCTCTTTCTGCTGTGCAATTCCATGCCTCCAGGCCTCCCCTCATCACTGTTCCTGCTGCCTCATATGTTGTCTCCCCTCCCACATGACAGATCCCCGGTCTTTCTTAAGCTTCCCTCTCTAGACATGCCTCTGCTACGGCTGGTTTTCCCTGTATCGAGGTTAATTGAAGTCATTGGGTGGGGCCCTGGTCTAAGAGGATTCGTGTCCTTACAAGAGGAGGCTTGAGAGATCTCTCACCAGAAACCAGGTTGGCCAGCACCTTGGTCTTGCACTGTCTAGGCTGAGACGTTTTGTCGTGGTAGCCTAAGCAGAAGACCAGAGGTGGCAGGGTGATTGATGCAGACAGACGTCACGGCCCCTGAGGTCCTTAAGGGGTGGCTTTCTTCATTTATGCCTCCCCTTGGGGCCTAGCTCTCCAGAGACCACGGGCAGGGATCTTTGTGTTCACTTGACCAAAGCAGAGCAATTGGGTCAGTAGGAGTGGGAACTGAGGCCACAGAAAGTCAGGAGGACTGAAGCTGGTGGAAGAAGACATGGAAGAGCATCACTTGAGAATCCTGGTCTAAAAAGATCAGTTCACTCTTTTGTATTGAATCAGGTGCTCAGGTGGTTTGTTTGTTTGAAATGTAAGATTACTTGGGTATCAGACAATTGAATCCACTTTTTCAAACAGAGATGGTACAAGGCCTTGTGATTTCACCCCAGTTTGCATTCTTTCCCTCTTGGCTGGACTCCTTTGTCTATTTAAATTCGGTGGCCTCCCAGCAGTGTAAAAACAAACTCACACAATTTATCTTTTCAGGTGAGCTGCAGTTTGTTTGAAACGAGACATTTCTAGTGTGTAGCTTCTGATAACTGCACCTACAGTGTTTCTGTTTTGTGTTTGAAAAACCACAACAAAAAACTCTTTCTTCTTTTGTGGTTGTCAGGAGCCGGCATTTGGGTTGTGGCAGCCAGAGAGTGTTTTTGTGGAAACTTAATCTGTAATGAGGTATTTCACTTCCTATCCTGGGCTTTCTGTGAAAAGCGTGTGTTCCTTCATCACCCATGAAGGGGGTGAAGGACCCCCAAATCTGAGTAAATTCAGAATTCCTCTGAGCTTTGAAAAATGTAGGTCATGTAGTTGTTGTGGTTGTTTTAATGTCTGAGACTCGGGGAAGAAAAACAAGGTGAAAACAGCCAATCTGAATTGAATTGAATATAAGGATTTGGGTTCTAAGAAGCCCCTCAGTTCTAAGCTGCCCCCATCTGTGTGGTAACAGCTAGTAGGGGAAGGATTGTGGGGCAGTACAGAAAGTGTGGGTGTTAGTGGTGAGGTGGCCTCGTGTGGCAGATGTGAAAATGGGCCGAGGGAGGGAACGTGGTAGTGGCTATTGTAACAGCAGTTGTGATGAGGGTAGTTAACATTGAGGGGGCCCAGTCCTAGGCTCTTCATCAGCATCATTTCCCTCCATCCTCATTGTGAAGAGTTGTCCTTTCCCTGCACACAGCTAGCCTTTAACAGCCTTCTTGGCGGCAGTTACGTAAGGCTGACGGTATCTTCCTAATCTGAACATCACTATTTCATATTTCCTGTGTTTGGGGTAAGGAAGCCCTATCTTTAGCGTGATCTTTGAAGAGAAGGACTGACACAGCATTTAAATAATATAAGCAAGATTATAGGGGAACCCCTTAAACCATTTAGGGAAAAAGCAGTTGTCCTTTTTACAAAATGGAAATTGCTTTATTACTGTCATAATTTTATCCTCGAAGGATCTAAAGAAGAAAGTATAAATGAGCCTTAGTGCTGCCACCCACTTATAATCCTCGTTTAACAGGAGAGAGAACACAGCAGAGTGGTTAAGAACAACCCCCTGGAGTCTGCCCGCTTGGGTGCCAGGCTTGGTCCTGCCACCTCGCTGGGTCTGTGATCTGGGGCGGGTTACTTCCCCAGGCCCAGCCCTAGTTGCCTCATCTGTTAAATGCAGGCGCTGATGAAAACACTTATTTTGATATATTCAAAATTTTCTTAGGTTTAACCAACTATATCTGAGCATTTGAGAAGTACTTTCTTATAGCTCTCAACATACTAATCACAGATGACTTTTGGTTATTCTGGAAACAGGCCTTCTAATACTGCTGTTCAGATGGTACCATCCTTCATCTTTCCCCCCACCCCGCCCCAAAGTCTGACTTAAACTATTAAATTTGTAGCTTAGGTGTTTTATTCATCCAAGTAGGCTTTCTCAATTACTTCAGATTTCTGAAGTCGGGCATGGTGGCCATTTTTGTATGATGACAAGGTGACAGATGGCAGGCATCAGAACATCTGACTCAAGTTCTGGATCTGCTGCTCACTCATTCAGGCCATGAGGGTGTTTGGTGAGCATCTTCAGGAATCCAGAAGACAATGAACAGAACATGAGTTAGGAAATGAGGGGTACGCCCACGTTCAAGACCACGAGCCCGCAGAGCCAGGCTGGAGTCCTCTCTCCTCTCTCTCCCTTCATTTCTCCGGTGCAGAATGGAGGTAGTATCTGCCTTGCCTGTGCTGCATGGTGCGATGGAAGATCAAAGAAGAGACACACAGAAGTGTTTTTAAATGATGAAACTTTGCAACTATCCTTGCCTTGAGGCATGTTGGTCTCAATTTGAAAGGTAGCAGTAAGACCTTCTGTTCCTCTTGAAGAGGCATGTGCTGGGTGCCGTATCTCATCTCATCTTTACAGCAGCCATGTGAGGTGGACCGTCTGATAATGCCATAAAAGTTAGAGATAATTGGCAGCTGTGCCTTCCCAAAGGTAGGGAGCAGACTCACCACAACTTCGGTCTGACAGCTTTTCCAGTCCAGCCGCTCGGTCGTGTCTGCTAAGAGGTGGTCGGTTTAGTCGAGGCTGCTCCTGCAGCAGCGCCCAGACTCTGATTCGGTGGACTAGTGCTCTCGCCCGCAGCGTGCTGGGGGGACAGAGCGTGCCAGCCAGCTTTGGCTTCAGTCCACTGTAGCTTTTCCCTGCTGTTTATGGTTTTATCTGAAATGTGTTTTGTGGAGGATGCAGCGTTATTTATTGCATCTTCTGTCTTCTACTGATTTGAAAGCCACTTGTATATATTACATACACACTACCGAATTCTAGTACTGGAGTATCTTTTTGAACCCTCTCATCTCACTGATCTAGCTAGCTAGACATGCATTTTGTCCCAGAGCTATACTGTTTTAGTGTCTGAGTTTTCTAGGTAGCCACTTTGGAATTATCTTGGCTTTTTTTTGCTTGTTTAATTTTCTGTATGAACTTCAGAATCTGTTTAATTTTTAAAATAACCCTTTTGTAATCCTGCTGGGATCATATTAAATCATACATTAACTGTTGACATGTTTATGATGTTATTTTTATGATGGGTTTTTTTTTGTCTCTCAGTAGTATTTTAAACTTCATGTAGCTCTTGACTTTTCTTTCGGGGGAGCACACGTATAAAAAGGGACTAATATATGTGTTTATATAGATAAAGACTTTTGATTTCTGCATATTAACTTTGTATTCAGACTCCTTACTGAATATTTTATTGCTCTTAATGGTGTTTCAAATGATTCGTTTGGGTTTATTGAGATATGATTTACATATAATAAAACTCACCAATTTTAAGTTTACACCCAATGAATTTTGATGAATGTGTATAGTTTTGTAATGCTCACCACAGTCAAGACATAGAACTTCCTGGGGTTTTTTTAGGTAAATAAGTAATAGCACTTGTAAATAATTATCATTTGACTTCTTTTCCTCATGTTTATTCCTCTGATTTTACCCTCCTTTGAACTAATTATATTGGCCAATAGTACCTCCAGGACAATATCACATAATGCCAGTTAGTAATAGTGGATATTCTTGCCTTCTTCCTTGTTGCCTTTGGGATGAAATAATCTTTTTTTTTTTTCCTAAAAACTTACCATCCATCCTTTTTCACTAAGAGTTTTTGTTTATTTTTAGTTTTTATAAAGATGCAGTCATAATTTTTCACTTTTGATCTATTTGGGATACATTAATAATTTTCTACTGTTGACCCACTCCAGCAGTCCTAGAATGAATCATACTTGGTATGATATACTGGGAAATAGATTATTTGGTCTTTGTTCTCAGGTTCTGACTCACAGGATCTCTGGACAGGTGAGTGTCTTTTATCGGCTAATGAAATGACTGGTGACTTAGGGTCCCTAGAGAGCTTCAGGATGGGACTGGTCACCGGAAAGACCAAGGCATGATTAGAAGGTTGGACGTTTTAGCCCCACCACCCCCGCCAGCCTCTGGGGAGAGGCAAGTGGCTGGAGACTGAGTTCATTCACCAGTGGCCAGTGCTTTAAGCCGTCATACCTATGTAATGAAGCCTCTATAAAAACCCCTAAATAATGGAGTTCAAAGAGCTTTCTGGTTGAGGTGTTGGGAGGGTGCTCGGAGAGGGCATAGAGGCTCCGTGCCTCTTTCCCCACACCTTGCCTTGCGCATCTTTCCCACTTGCCCGTTGCTGAGTTGTTTCCTTCATGTCCTTACATGCTGTCACTTCAGTGGTGTCCAACTCTTTGCCACCCGAACTGTAGCCCACCAGGTTCCTCTGACCATGGGATTCTCTAAGCAAGAATACTGGAGTGGGTTGCTGTGTCCTACTCCAGGGACCTTCCTGACCCAGGGATCAAACTGACATCTCTTCCGTCTCCCGCATTGGCAGGCGAGTTCTTTACCATTGGTGCCACCTGGGACTCCTTGTATCCTTCTATATATATATATTATATATATAATATAGCTAATAAACCAGCTATATTATTAAACAAAAATGTGTTCTTGAATTTGCCAGCTGTTTTGGCAAGTTATCAAACCTGAAAAGGGGATCATGGAACTCCTGACTTGCAGTCTGTCAGCCAGAAGTACAGGAGGCCCGGGACTTGTGACTGGTGCCCAAAGTGGGGGCCGGTCCTGTGGGACCGAACCCTTAACCTGGGGATCTGCCCTGACTCCAGACATAGTTAGTGTCAGAACTCAGTTGTTTTGGACATCCAGCTGGTCTCCGGAGAGCTGGAGAATTAGTCGGTGTGAAAAAACCCACACACGTTTGGTGTCAGAAGTGAGAGTAAAAACAGATGCCTTGATTATAGAGTATTATTTTTAAATGGGCTGCTGATTGCTAGTTTTTACATTAGTGTGCATAAATGCGGTTATTCTGTCGAGATTTGTTTTTCCTCTTGAACATTGAGAGATGTTTATTGTCTTTATATTTAAATGGCAGTCTTGCTGTGTATAAAATGGGGTTAGCCTTTCTTTCCTCGAGGCCTTTCTAGGCGTGCTTTGCTATCTTCTAGTGTGGGCTCTGTGGCGGAGCAGTCTGAAGCCAGCCTGTGTTTCGCCTCAGTGCCTTGAAGATTGCCTTTCTTCACTGTCTCTTTTTAAAGTTTAATAACTTTACCAGGACATACCTTGTTAATTGAATTAAGTCAGTTTTTCCTGGAGCAGAGTGAGCCACTTTAATCTGTAGATTGAAGCCGTCCTGACTTCTGTGCATCCCTTCCAGCTTTTTCAGCAGTGTCCTTCCTTTTCCGTGTGATTTTGGTTTCTATAATGGAAAAAGATTTATTTTTCTCTCCTACTTCCCTAGCTCTGTGCTTAAATGTTTTATCTACTTTTTGTTGTCTCATATCTTTTCTAAGTATATCTCTGCTTTACACATTGTTTCACAGAGGAGATTGCATTGTTTCTTTGTCTTTTATTTCATGGGAATATGTTTTTATTTACTAGTGGCAGCATTTTTGGATGAATGTTCTTTGCAATTGGTTTTTCTTGCGGGTTTTCTTGTTTTGTTTGATTTTTGCTAGTAGTCTTGTGCTGGTTCCTTGTTTAAAATTGTGATTAAAATATGCATAACAAAGTTTACCATCAACCATTTTTGAAATGGTTCAGTATGTGCTAGATCCTTTTATAAAATTGTCCTCCATCCTTGAATGGGGTGATTCCTTCCAGTCTAGCAATCTGTAGAAAATTCCTTTGGGAAGGGGCTAGCCTAGCGGGGGGTTTTCTTGAATACCCTCCCAGCCTTCCTTGCCCCCAGACGTCTGGAAATGGCAGCTGTGATGCCCCAGGCAGTCTCGCTCTTGTCACCCTGCCCCCGACAGACTGCTTCCTGGAGGTTTGACTTGTGTGTGTGATTCTTCGTGCTGGACTGGGCCTGAGGAAGCCTCAGTCACCAATCCCTGAGCCAGTTCCCACTGTTAGAAACAATGGCTTGCTGGTCTTGCCCGCCTTAGAAAGAAGCGTTTACTTTTTAGAAAAGGACTCGCCCGCTTTGTCCGACATCTGTAACAACAAGCGTCCTCTCTCATCGCTTTCCCACACCCTTATTTGACCTTCACAGCATTTGATGGTTCTTACTCGTGTATTGGGGTTTGGGGTCACAGAGTCTCTAGTTTTGTCAAAGACGTGCTATTTCTGTTTCTCATTCTTCTGGTTGCTTTTGTGTGGTTCTTTAGTGGAGAAAGGGGTCAAGTCTCTATTCTGCCATTTGAAAATCACCAAGTCTTCTAACTTTAGTAAATTTAGCATTCTGAAAAACTCACTTTTTTACAGTCTTTAGTTTTTGCTTACTGATGAGAACTTCCACTAGCATTGGTAGGGACTTGGCTGCTTCTGTCACTTAAAGGTAACCTGATCTTGTTCAGGGAGCTGCTTGAGGGTTTAGAGAGAAGGATGTGTTTAGACCCTTTCCTGCCTTCCCTCCATTGCCCATTTCTGTCTCCCTCTGATTTTATTAGCATTTCAGTTAGGTCTCTGTCCACAGTTATCCGTGTGTGTGTGTGTGTTTATCACTCTGCCAGGAAACTTAAGAAGGATATGTCTCCCGTATGATCCAACAGTGTGTGGGGCAGGAGTAAATGCAGACCAGTCGATCACCGAAACAGGAAGCTTTTTGTGAGTCTGTGGATAAGAGCTGCACAGACCTCCGTGGCTTCCTTAGGTCAATGGAGAATTTCACAGGTTTTCATTCTTTAATTTACATAAAGAAAGATCCTTTCTAGAGAACAGATTTTATTTTTCACCCCAACCTTAATTATTACTGTAATTTCTTTAGCTAAATTTTTCTTTTCCGCTGGCCATAATGTATCATTCAGATGTGGCCAGATTAAAATTTCAGTGCCTTAAAAGAGCAAAGATTTCCCCCCCCCCCCCATTCATAATGTTTTTTCTGGCTCCTGTGCTTTGCCTTGTCATCACTCAAGGACCCAGCCGATGGAGCAGGCACCCTCTTGAATGATGCTAGGTGCAAAGGGAAAGAAACTTCTGGAGAGATTGATTCTAGCAATTAAATGTTTCAGCCTCACCTCACTTGTACTCAGAAGTCATTGGTCAGAACTGGTCACGTGGCCTTACCCAACCACAGTAGAGCAAAGGAGCTTATTCTTCCTTGTTCCCAGGAAAGGAGAGTGGGGCACGGGAGAAGCACTGAGGACGCCCATGCTGCCTGTCAGTTGTCAGCAGAGTTGGCAAGTATTCCGTTTAGAATTCCTGGTGTTTGTGCATTTTTCTTTTAGCATCCCAGTGGATCAGAATGTCTGTGCCCAGCTCTGCAGAGAACTTCCTGAGTGGTTTTACAGAGGAAGAAGGTTCTGAGCTCTTTTCTCTTCTGCATGGTCTTACTTAATCCCCACGCAGTCTTATGAGGCAGAGGCTATTAGTTTCCTGTTGCAATGATGCGCTAGTATTGAGAAAAATTAAGTCACTTGCCTAAAAGTAGCTTAAACTTAAAAGTAGCAGATTCAGCTCAAATGTAGATCTATCTAATTCCAGAACTCAAGCTCTTAATCTTCATTATTTATGTCTTAAGACCCGAGTATCCCCAGCTTTTAAATGGAAGGCTTGTTAGACCAGCCTGTGTATGACGATGGCCTTGCTGACTTAAAAATCTGCCTACCTTCCTATAACTAGCATAACAGCCCTGGTTGTCTGTGCTTTGAAATGCTAGCCCTTAACAACATTTGGCATTTCCTAGAAGCAGGGAGCCAAAACCCAAATCATTTTAAAAGGAAGTCTTGACAGGGCAGAGAAACACAATTCATGGCAACACAAACAGTACTTCTTTTGTCTGATTGTCGCATGGACCTCGGCAGCCAGCAAGTGTGGTGGCCTGATGGCTTCTAATCATAATGTCCAGGGCCAGCGTTCTTTGTGGGTGGGGATATATGCGTAGTAGTAAGTTAGGTGCTTTCTTTGGCCTTCTAAGTAAATCTGGCAGGTGGGAGACCAGCTTTTAAAACAGGTTACACTTAAGACTTATTTGTTTTTTGCTAGATCCTAAACCTAAAGGTTTCTATTCCTTTTTATTATGGCACTTGTTGTTGTTGTTGTAAGATAGGTACTCCTTGTTAAAAATATAATCAAAGGAAGAATGTTTAGAATTTGGTGTACTTGTGTGCTGTTGGTGGGAATATAAATAGTCATAACCTTTTAAAAAGATAATTTGGCACCATCTGTTAAAATTTTAGAACTGTTACTTTCTTTACCCCAGTCATGGGCCCTTCTGGGAATTTGTCCTGTGGAACTGGTTGCATGTGTCCTCAAAGATATGTACAAGGATGTCTGTTAATAGAATAACGCATCTGTACAGGGGAGCTCTAGGCAGATGTTAAAAAGATGAGGTTTATCTAACCAGTATGGGATTGTGTGTCCAAGATTGATTGTAAGGTGGGAAAAGCAAGTTGCAAAATAGAGTGTGTAGTATGATCTCATGATCAGGTAGAGTGAACCTATGTGTATATGCTTGTGACTTGATGTGAAACTGTTTGAAAATAGCAGCGGTTTCAGGAGTTCCTCCCAGACACCTCTGGGTGAGGAGAGAGATTTTCAATAGGGGTAGTGCTGAAAAATAAGGCTTTTTATCTATTTACTTCGGTATGTAATTGCTATATTGTATGAAAAGAAGTTAAACAACACATGTGCTGCTGCTGCTGCTGCTGCTGCTAAGTCGCTTCAGTCGTGTCCGACTCTGTGCGACCCCATAGACGGCAGCCCACCAGGCTCCCCCGTCCCTGGGATTCTCCAGGCAAGAACACTGGAGTGGGGTGCCATTTCCTTCTCCAATGCATGAAAGGGAAAAGTGAAAGGGAAGTCGCTCAGTCATGTCCGACTCTTAGCGACCCCATGGACTGCAGCCCACCAGGCTCCTCCATCCATGGGATTCTCCAGGCAAGAGCACTGGAGTGGGGTGCCATTGCCTTCTCCAAACAACACATGTATATTACTTTAAAAAACTAAATTATATAGAAACTGTTAGAAATGGAAAAGTTAAAGTTGCCTCTCACTCCTCATAGTTACCTGCTATTAGGAGTTTGAGAGGTCGTCTTGCAGAGAGTTATTTTGTGCACGCACACACACACACACACACACACACACTTAACAAACATCCCATGCACAATGTGTTTATACACAGTTGCAGCAGCACAAAACATGCTGTTCTGTAACTTATTTTTTTCCACCTGAAAAATATATTGGGCACATTTTCCCATATTGGTGAGTATAAATTACTGCTATGACTTACTTTTCCTCTTCCACTTGTGCTTCCTCCTCATCCTCCCTTTCACTGCATAGGATTTCTTGGCCTGGATGTATCATAATTTATTTGCTGTTGAGGGACATTTAAACAGCACTTCAGTGGATATCTGTCTATAGGCAGGTGTATTCAGACACATACAGGTGTACAAATACATCTGAAGGAGAAATACACTTAGTAAAACGTCCGCTAAGTGGACGTTTTATGTTTCGATGGGTATTGCCAAAATACTGTTCAGTGTGTAAGGGCAGCACAGTGTGTTTAAAATGGTAATACATTAGAACTGCAAGATGCCTTAAAAATCATCTTATTCAGCTCTCCTCAATATTGGTGAATTTCATGAACATATAAGATGCCAGAGACAAAAGAATACATACTCTATGATTCTGTTTATACAAAGAAAAAAACAGGAGAAACTTACCTATGCTCTTGTAAGGCAGCACAGTGGTTATCCTTGGTGAGGAATAGAGACGACGAGGGGGCTTCTGGAAGACTGGAAATGCTCTGTGTCTTGGTCTGGATGCTGTTCCACACGTTCATGAACTTCACCAACATTGTAGGCAGTTGAACAAGATGATTTTTTTTGAATCATTTTATCATTTACGTTTATCATTGTACATTTCTCTATAAATTTTCAAATGTGTATTATGAGAGTTTTAATGTATAAAAGAGAGTTTTTTGGTTTTTTAGGCATCTGGCCCAACTCTTTGGTTCTATAAACCAAAGAGACCCCAAGAGTTGAAGAGTTTCCTTCCTCTCCTGCCAGATGCAGCCGAGGCTTCTGAGAGCTTCTCCCTGGAAGCCGGAGCCCTAGCCTGTCTTGCCAAGATTGGACTAGCGATGCTGTTAGCACTCAGGAAGGCTGTGAGCGTGTGACAGCGTCTCTCACCTCCAGGCCCTTGAAGAATAATGGTGTGTCTGAGAGCCAACGGAGGTGTCAAATGGGAGTTTCTGATCTTACAGCTTACATCGCTTTGTTTGGGAAAACCCTAGCGCCAGGCCTCACACACCCAGTCGATAAGCTCAAAAGGTCTGTAGTTCTCTGTCCTCCCGCTGGCCCCTCATTTCTTTTCCTTGAGGCCTCTCACTGCATCCTAATCTGTTCCTTGAGGCCTCTCACTGCATCCTACTCTGCCCTTTCCACTGCTTATTTTTGGTTGTTTTCGGGCCAGTCCCTATTTCAGATAGTTGTATCTTTTTCAGTAAAATTGTTTGTTCAGAGTAAAAAGGAAACAGATTTCTGTATTATCCTTCCTGGCCTGCTTTAGGAGAGTGGTGGATTCCAAGGAATTGTTTGCATGCTGTGTGACTCCCAAGATGGGTGATTTTCAGCATCCAGGAGTCCTTTATTTTGCTATGGAGATTGTATCTGGAAACCTTCTGTGAGTCAAAGCATAGCTGGTTATTCAAGCATTTCCTGTGGTCAGAAATTTTCCTTGTGATCGAGACATTGATCGGAGATTAAGATGCATTCTGGCATGAACACACCTACTGACTTTGCTAGTGCTAGCAGTACATCTGTGTCGGATGTCCCATTCGATCATGAGTTAGAAATAGTGGCTAAATTACACAGCCCTCTTAATATAAGATAGCCTTATCATGGTCTAGGCCATGTCCTGACAATACCAAGAGATTTGTGCAAACTTTAGCGAAGTCCAGACTCGCCGCCTCTTAAATCTTAAACATCCGTGACACGTGGAGGAAGTGTTAAAGACAGTTCCTGATCTATTCTAAAGAGGCACTGGTAAATACAGCGCTGCGGGAAGACATTCTGGGTATGAAACTGAAGAGACGCCAAATTGAAAAGCCCTGATTTTGAACCAGAGGGGGCCTTCTGTAAGTGGGCACTCTGAGTAGAAAATTCCCACGTGGGACCTCACTCCAGGCCCCTAGCCCACCTCGTTGCTTTCAGCCCTTTTGTTTGCCTTCACCCTCTGCCCTCCTCCACTCTGGCCTCAGCAAGTCAGTCTGTTACCAGAGATGAAGTTTGCATCACGCCTTCTCACTGACTGGTCCTCCTGACTCCTGCTGGCCTCCCTCTCCCTCTTCTGGGCTTCTCTGCCGATGTTGTCTGTGTGCTCTGCCTCGCAGGCACTGTGTTGCACCTTATTTGTTGTTACTCACTCGCCCAATCGTGTCTGACTCTTTGCGACCCCATGGACTGCAGCACGCCAGGCTTCCCTGTCCTTCATCATCTCCCAGAGTTTGCTCAAACTCATGTCCATTCAGTTGGTGGTGCCATCCAACCATCTCATCCTCTGCCATCCCCTTTCCCTCCTGCCTTCAATCTTTCCTGGCGTCAGGGTCTTTTCCGGTGAGTTGGCTCTTCGCATCAGGTGCCCAAAGGATTGGAACTTCAGTGTCAGTCCTTCCAATGAATATTTAGGATTGGTTTCCTTTAGGGTTGACTGGTTTACTCTCCTTGCAGTCCAAGGGACTCTCGAGAGTCTTCTCCAACACCACAGTTCAAAAGCATCGATTCTTTGGCGTTCAGCCTTCTTTGTGGTCCAGCTCACATCCATACATGACTACTGAAAAAACCATAGCTTTGACTGTGTGGACCTTTGGCAGCAAAGTAATGTCTCTGCTTTTTAATACGCTGTCTAGGTTCGTCATAGCTTTTCTTCCAAGGAGCAGGCGTCTTTTCATTTCATGGCTGCAGTCACTGTCCTCAGATCTGCCTTATAGCTTATCTTGTAGTGTCTTTAATTTGATTACACTTTTCACATCTTTACCTTGTCTTCCTGGATTGTTACTTTCTGAAAGGATATGACGGTGTTGGTGATTTTCCTGTCCCCACTGTACATGGAATTTAGTGTGCTGTCACCCAGGTGGTGTGATTTCAAATAGTGATTTGTTGCTCTGATATCCTGTTGCCCAGATACTGCCGCGTGTCATATCATCAGAGATGAGATTACTATAAATAGAAGATTCAATTGCTAATTTATTTTGCGAACTTGCACGGGTGGCATCTTTCTTTGTCTTCCTTTGCACCATCGGTCAATCTCTATTGAAGAAGTGTGCCAGAATTATTTTCAAGTTCTGTCTGACTTAACTGATCCTCTGGATTTAGGGTAATATATGACTGTCAGGGCAGTTTCCATTCAGCACAAGAGTTGACATGGCTTGTTGGAATTTAGTGGAAGAAGATTTTACCCATATTTATTCAATATGTGAATTCTTTGAAAGGAATGAATAGGCAGGCATAAGCAACATGAGCCCAAGGTGAGACTTTAAAAGACTCACAAACTTTTTGCAGAAATGCGTAGTCCTGGTAAGTCTTTGGTAGCCTGTTCGAATCTGAAGCATTGAGCTAAATTTTTATTCAGTTATCGTAGTACTACCTTTTAATCCTTCCCCTGTACCTTGTGACAATTACTTTATCAACTGTGAAATCCTAAAAATTGGTTCTTTTCTAAGTTTTTGTTTGTTTGTTTTTTACAGATTTCACTTTCTTGTTTTTATACCAGAATCATATGTCCTAAATTCTTATTTTATCATGTGTTCTAATAACTGGTAGAATTCATCATTTTCAGCTCTTTACCAGAATATTCTGTAGCCTCACACTGTCCTAAAAATTAAAAAACTTTTTATGTGCCAGTTCCCCCTTAGGTGCTGCAGGTTCAGAGATTATAAGACAGTTGATGTTGCCCTCACGGGGGTCTCAGTAAAGAAAGTCATTGGCGGCAAAGCTTCCATTTTTCTCCAGCCCCAGTGCCTGGCTTCTTCTGCATGCCTGACAACCACCAGGGTCTACAGGGCAACCTTCCAACCAGCCTCTATGTGCTATTTTTTTTTTGGATCTTTTAAAGTTAGTTTTGCTATTATTTTTTTTCTTTTGGCAAAGTGTCTTAAGTGATTTTTTGAATTATTTTTCTTTAGTGTATTTAGCCATTCCGTTGAGATTTTAATTTGGTTTATGTTTGATATGTAGTTGAACATCTTTGTCTAGTAAATGCTCTTTGAATCCAAGATCATGACATCTCTGTATTTTTTCTCTTCATTTTACTCATAGTCTTTGTATTTGTTTGTCTTCACTTTCTAAGGTTGATGAGGTGGTTTGAGTATAATAAATTAGTTTGTCAGCCTGTATCTGGGCCTAATGAGTAATTTCAGTGCTGAGGAGATCCTGAGCCTGAGGCCAAGTCCCATCGAAAACAGCTACATGGAAAAGGAAATCAATAGTTTAAGGCGTGAAAGTGAAGTCTCTAAGTCGTGTCTGACTCTTTGCGACCCCATGGACTGTAGCCTACCGGGCTCCTCAGTCCATGGAATTTTCCAGGCAAGAGTACTGCAGTGGGGTGCCGTTTGCTTTTCCAGGGGATCTTCCCAACCCAGGAATTGAACTCATGTTCAAGGTATGAGTTTGCCTCAAGTCTGTGATGCTTAAGCTTTAGGTGGAGTCTGGGTTGAAAGAAAATCCCTTGAGATGGCTTGTTAGTGTCAAGGCTGGGGGCTTGGCCTGAAAGAAAGTTGGATTCTGTAACAAAGAAAGGATGGGAAAGAACCTTCTGGGTAGGGACGGTGGCCTGAAGGAGATTCAGGTGTAGAGGGGAAAGGTGCCGTTGGCCGCATAGCTGTGTTGCCTAGAAGCTTTGAACATCAGGCTCAGCGTTCAGGCTTGGCCCGGGGTTTTCAGACGCGCTGTCCTGGTTCCCTGGGATTCTAAGGATGTGCTTCTGTGTGGAAACCAGAGGGCAGGCCATTAGGACTTCTGGGTCCTTCACCCATAAGGTGCAGTTTAAAATTTTATTGGGAAAAAAATATTTTGATGCCCCTGAGAAGGTTTATTAGCCCTTGTTCTCATCAGTGGGAAGGCAGGGTTCAGAGGTTTTCATCTGAAGAATTTGCGGGAACTCTGAGAGGTCGTTCCCTTGTAACCTCCCACATCACTCAGCCTAAGTAGTCGACCCTGTTGTTGTCCCCACTTAAGTGGTCTTGAATCCGGCCTCTGCTGCTGCTGCTATTAGTCTCATTCTCTTCCTGGTTTATGATCATAGCCTCTTGGTAATTGGGCTTTCTCCTGGTCTCAGGTCTGCTCAGCCCTTTATCCACACTGCTGCGAATATCTTCCTAAAATGAATGGGATCACGCCACCTCCCTTGTCTCAAGTTCTTCGGTGGCTCTCCATTACCTTCAGGGTAAAATGGAATACCATTGCCAGCAGAATCTGGTATCTAGCCTCACCTCTTGCCATTTTCATCCCCAGTGATAAACTTCAGCCGCACAGGTGGGAACAGCCCTCAGCTGGTGTGCTGTTTCTCACCCGCAGTGCCTTTACTTGCTGGTGCCTTCCAAGAGTCCCCTCTGGAGTCCTTCTCTGGCCTGTCCTCTGAGCCAGTGCCCAGCACCCCGTGCCCTGCAGTGGTCTGTGAGCACGTCCACACTGGACCCTGACTGTCCTCCTTCCTCAATAGAGCCTAAGTTCCTTGAGGCAGTGGACTGGGTCTTCATCATTGTATCCTCCAAACCAAGGACACAGGGCTCTCATAAATGATTCTGAATGCATGGATAGCGTCGAGACATTCAGAAGACCTCTTTCCTCAAAAGTGCCATTCAGTGGAAACATGGGATTGTGTCTAAAGAAAGGGAGAAATAAAAAGATGCATAAAATAGTAGGGTCTTGAGCACAGTGGCAGCCTCTCGGTGGGAACTAGTTTCCCTGCGTCCTTAGTGTGAAAGGTAGAGGTGTATTGCTAACAGTCCGGGTTTCCCTGCGTCCTTAGTGTGAAGGGTAGAGGTGTATTGCTAACAGTCCGGGAACCTGTGAAACTTCTCAGGTGGGGTGTTTAAACAGAGGGGCTCCGAAGGAAGGGAGGTGTGCGCCAGCAGAGCAGGGGAGGGAGAGCCAGCAGCCGGGGCTGGTGGGAGACATGGTGTCCCAAGGGTGCAGCTCGCCATGAAGGTTCAGGGGCACCTTTCCTGAGTTGGGGGACATGTGTGTAAATGACTAGAATTTAGAGTTCAAAAGTAAGGGACTAGCCTAGAAGTCCAGCAGTTAAGACTCCATGCTCCCAGTGCAGGAGACATGGGTTCAGTCTCTGGTCTGGGAACTGGAATCCCGCCTGCTGCACAAGTGTGGCCAGAATAGTAATAACAGCAGCAGTAATAACCATAATAACGTGGAGACACAGCTTTATTCATTATAGGCAAAGAGAGTGGTGACAGCCCAAATGCCCAGCAGGTGAGTGGGTAAACAAACTATGGTCTGTCCGTACAGTAGAATGTTATTCCACCATAAAAAAGAATGATGTACGTATGCGTATTACGACAGGGATGACCTTTGAAAACAGTATACTGCGTGAAAGAAGCCAGTCACGAAAGACCAAATATTTTAGGATCCCATTTATATGAAATGTCCAGGGTAGACAGATGTACAGACACAGAAAGTAGATTAGTGGTTGCCAGGGGCTTACAGGTGGGAGAATCTGAAGTTTCTTTTGGGGTTGATGAAAATGTTCTAAAAGTGATTGTGGATAATGGTTACACAGTTCTGTAAAATTTACAAACAATCATTGAATTGTATACTTTCAGTGGGCGACATGTGGTGTGTGAATTATATTTCAGTAAAGCTTGTTGTAGGAACTCCCTGGCAGCCCAGTGCTCAGGGCTCAGTGCTTTCACTGCCGTGACCAGGTCCCTGGCCAGGAAACTTAAGATTCTGCAAGCCATGTGGCATGTCCCCCCCCCCCACCCCCGCCCAAAAAAAGCTGTTATAATAATAATGCTGATGATAATAAATGGAGGCTAGGCAGATAGATGTTTTATCCCCGGCGATTTGGTGCTTAAAATTTTTCAGTCCCCTGCAGTGTATCTGAATTCAGAGGTTCTTAGAAAAGAGACCTGC
This sequence comes from Bos indicus, assembly GCF_029378745.1. Lineage (NCBI taxonomy): Eukaryota > Metazoa > Chordata > Mammalia > Artiodactyla > Bovidae > Bos > Bos indicus. Next base: position 54,576,968 of record NC_091777.1, read on the forward strand.
TCTGACAAAGACTCCTCATTCCCTGGTGATGTCTCTTCTCCCGGATGCACTCTGGGAGGCGGTGTCCAACCACCTGGAGCAAGGGCGGAGACAGCCTTGGAGGCTCCATGACTAAGTGAACATTTACATCCAGGCTAATCTGAGTAGCAACAGGCAGATGGTTAGGGAAGACTCCCTTCAAGGGTGTAAAGAAAGACAGGACAGAGAGCTTGACCATCCTGTCCTAACTAACAGCTGAATGAATTGTTGTGGGGTGTTGTCAGCCTCAAAAAAAGCAATCCATTTTCTCTCCTTGCCCTCTGAAAAAGATGTGCTCACGCCATTGTTAGATCTCTTTGCTACAAGTCCTCTTGGGTTGGGTTGGGTTAGGCTTCTGAGGTTACCTCCATTGTCAGGAATCCTCCCCTGAATGCCCACCCTCGCAGCTGCCCCAGGGGAGAGAGGTGTGGCTGCTGTCACCACGCTGCGTCGTCCTTGTCACCATCTTTCCTGCAATGCTGAGATCAGAGGGTGGGGAAGTAGACCTGTTAGGACTTAAAGGGTGAGCAGCACTGAAGTGATCAAGACTAGCTCACGTCGTTTTCACAGCTCTCCACTGAGGACCTCAAGAGCAGAGACTGTCTCTTCTTTGCCATCACCTGGCATAGCACCTGACGTACTGTGGCACCTGGTGTCTGTTGAAGGAATAAGTGACATCTTTTGCCCTGTGATAGATTAGGGGAGATAACGAAATAATCAGTAGATACAAGATGAATTCTTGAGGCTTGATCCTTAAAGATTTCTCACTGGTGAGTCTGTCTACACTGCTGCTTTTTTCACTGCTCTTTTTCTTTGCCCATGTGAAACAAAACGCAGAAGGTTTTGCTGCTGCCACAGGAGCCATCTTTGGAGTTGGCTTAAGCATTTGTTGTCTGAGGGACAGTTGGAGCAGGGAGCTTGGGGGAGAGCAGATTCTCAAACCCCTGGCATCTATGACCTGAACAACTGTGCAGGCTTATTTTTACTTAGAGGTGCATAACCTGGAGACTATGGGTAGGCTTCTTGGAGGTCTGCGAACCCCTGAAATTCAGTGTAGAGATTGCACGTGTGTGCGTGCATGTGTAGTGGGGCTGGACCACAAGCTACAGTCTTCATCAAGTGATCAAAGTGAGAGGCGTTTCCTCCTCCCAAAAGGTTAAAGGCTGTGCAGCCCAGTGGAATACCTCTGTAGCAGCCATAGTATATTCAGTTCAGTTCAGTTGCTCAGTCGTGTCCCACTCTTTGCGACCCTTTTGACTGCAGTGCACCAGGCCTCTCTGTCCATCACCAGCTCCCAGAGCTTGCTCAAACTCATGTCCATTGAGTCGGTGTTGTCATCCAACCATATCATCCTCTGTCTTCCCCTTCTCCCACCTTCAATCTTTCCCTGCATCAATCAGGGTCTTTTCAAATGAGTCAGTTGTTCACATCAGGTGGCCAAAGTATTGGAGTTTCAGCTTTAGCATCAGTCCTTCCAATGAATATTCAGGACTGATTTCCTTTAGGATGGACTGGTTGGATCTCCTCAATCTCCAAGGGACTCTCTCAAGAGTCTTCTCCAACACCACAGTTCAAAAGCACCAATTCTTCTGCACTCAGCTTTCTCTATAGTCCAACTCTCACATCCATACATGACCACTAGAACAACCATAGCTTTCACTAGATGGACCTTTGTTGGCAAAGTAATGTCACTGCTTTTTAATATGCTGTCTAGGTTGGTCATAACTTTTCTTCCAAGGAGTAAGCGTCTTTTAATTTCATGGTTGCAGTCACCATCTGCAGTGATTTTGGAGCCCCAAAAAATAGTCAGCCACTGTTTCCACTGTTTCCCCATCTATTTGCCATGAAGTGATGGGACCAGATGTCATGGTCTTTGTTTTCTGCATGTTGAGTTTTAAGCCAACTTTCTCACTGTCCTCTTTCACTTTCATCAAGAGGCTCTTTAGTTCTTCACTTTCTGCCATAAGGGTGGTGTCATCTGTATATCTGAGGTTATTGATATTTCTCCCGCAATCTTGATCCCAGCTTGTGCTTCATCCAGCCCAGTGTTTCTCATGATGTACTCTGCATGTAAGTTAAACAGCAGGGTGACAGAATACAGCCTCAACATCCTCTTTTCATGATTCCGAACTAGTCTGTTGTTCCATGTCCAGTTCTAACTGTTGCTTCTTGACCTGCATACAGATTTCTCAAGAGGCAGGTCAGGTGGTCTGGTATTCCCATCTGTTTAAGAATTTTCCACAGTTTGTTGTGATCCACACAGTCAAAGGCTTTGGCGTAGTCAGTAAAGCAGAAGTACATGCTTTTCTGGAACACTCTTGCTTTTTTGATGATCCAACGGATGTTGGCAATTTGATCTTTGGTTCCCCTGCCTTTTCTAAATCCAAGTTGAACATCTGGAAGTTCACAGTTCATGTACTGTTGAAGCCTGGCTTGGAGAATTTTAAGCATCACTTTGCTAGTGTGTGAGATGAGTGCAGTTGTGCGGTAGTTTGAGCATTCTTTGGCATTGCTTTTCCTTGGGATTGGAGTGAACACTGACCTTTTCCAGTCCTGTGGCCACTGCTGAGTTTTCCAAGTTGGCTGGCATATTGAGTGCAGCACTTTCACAGCATCATCTTTTAGAATTTGAAATGGCTCAGTTGGAATTCCATCACCTCCTCTAGTTTGTTCGTAGTGATGCTTCCTGAGGCCCACTTGACCTCACATTCCAGGATGTCTGGCTCTAGGTGAGTGATCACGTTTTCAGCGTCTCACCTCCATATTATGGATTGAAAATAGACAACCCTCCTGGGTACTGGAGTTTAATAACTCCCCCGGATTTGCCTGTCCCCTCAGGGAGATGGCGTAGCACTCATCTGTCCCCCCTGTGCCCGCTAGGCCCAGACACCTGTGTCAGGGTGCACTTGCCTGGGTGGAGCACAGTCCCTCAGAAGACACCACCCGGGCTTTCCTGGAGCTGCCTCCAAAACCCCACCAAACAGTAAACAGAAAATGGCTGCTAAGTGTTCGAGATAAGTCCTGGGCATATATTTTCAGCTTTATAGCTAACTCAGAGCAGCTTACAGTGCTGCCCTGACAGGAGACAGCAGGACAAAAGGCCAAACTCTTACTGGAGCTGATTTCCTACAGCTGCTGGGGAACTCCCAGGTTGCTTAATCTAATTGGGAAATGGTCTTTATTTAGCCCTGGCCTTTGGCACAGAGCCTTGCACAGAGAGGGGCCAAAGCGGCACCTGTGGGCCGCGGGGCAGGTGTGGCCCTGAGCGCCTCCCTTCACTTCTCAGAGTCCCCGTTTCCGCGGCGGTGAGATGGAGATGCAGATTGCTTCCTTGCAGAGTTGTTGTGCGTGGGCATGCCACCCCCCCAGCACCTCGGTGTGTTCACCAGCCTGGAAGCTCTCCAAACCCTGCTTAGGGTTTATGTAGAGGTTCCGTTACAGAGGCATGATTGATTCCTTATTGACCTTTGGTGATTGAGTTCAATCTCCAGCCCCAGTACCCTGCTGGAGGTGGGGGGTGGGGCTGAAAGTTCTAACTCTTATAATCAAGGTTTGGTCTTTCTGGTGACTAGCCCCCATCCTGAAGCCATATAGGTTCCCCCCCTCAAAAGTCACCTCATTATGATAAACTCAGGTTTCAGGTAACAAGGGGCTTGTTATGGATAGCAGAAAACACTCAGGAAATTCCAAGGGTTTTAGGAGCTCTGTATCAGGAACCGGGGACAGAGACCAAATAGGTGCTTCTTGTGGGGTTTCTCGGGCTGCACTGGGTCTTTGTTGCTTTTTGCTCCACTTTCTCTGGCTGCAGCGAGCAGGGGCTGCTCTTTGTTGCAATGCTCAGTTGCAGAGCACAGGCTCTAGGCACTCGGGCTTAGTTGCTCCGCAGCATGTGGGATCTTCCAAGACCAGGAATTGAACTGTGTTCTCTGCACTGGCAGACAGATTCTTACCCACTGTACCACCTGGGAAGTTGCATTTCGTCTTATACCACACTGCCGCTGCTCTCGCCTCCCCACAGGGTTCCTGCGTTCAAGACCTTGCCGGTGGATTTCCTCTGCACTCTGTGGACGCTGAGGGCTAGCCTGGCCAGTGACCTCAGGCTGGGAAGGAGCAGGAGGAGGGGCCAGCCCCGGGCCAGTGCCTCTCGTCTGGGTGGGGAGCACTCTGCTCTTTGTCTCCCTAGGGCACCTTACTCTCTCAGCTTTTCTCCCGTGACTTAGAGGACAGTGTTTGTCTCACAGAAGAGAGGAAACAGAAACCCTGGAGGCCTCTGGGCAGAGGCCACCCAGAGCCATCATTGGAAAGGACCCACGTTCCAGCCCTTCCGTCTGTGCTCAGGCAGGTAAAGCTGTGAGCTTTATAGCATCAGACTGAATAGATTCACATTTTACCAAGTTCCTTCCCACTTGGGAAATAGCTGCCCTAAAAAAGCCTCCATATTTCCCTCCATATTTATCACAGACACTTTCTCCAGCTCTCGTGGAAGAGAATTGGCGAGTCTAGAGCTGTTAAATCTAGTTGTTTCCCTAAAGTCAGCCTGGATCTCTGTAATTCTGTCTTGGAGAAAAGGCGGCTAATCTCAGTAGAGAGCCTCCCATCTATCGCTGTAACAGTTTGATAGGTGCAGTTACAGCTTGAACACACCAGCAGGCTTTATGTGAGTAATTGCCATATTTATGCTGCTTTGAATTGATGAGAAAGTGCTAAAATATGAGGTATGTGGTTTCATATGCTGTGATTTTATGGGGGTTCTGTATTACTTAATCCCTTCCCTCCCCCGATAATTCTGGGTTTGTTAGCTAGCTGCTTTCTCATTATCCAGATAGTTTTAAAACAAAGCTTTCTCCACCTTTTTTGACTATTTCCCATGTGCCCGTGTCTCACGACCCTCCTGTTTTCTCCTTGCTTATAAGTTAAACACAAGTCATTTGCATTCCAAAAATGCCTCCTTGCCATAAAGGCAGGCAGTCAGCTCCACTTTGGGCTCTTCCAGATAAGCAGAGTTCACGTGGCTGTGACTCGGCAGTGCTTGCGGATTTCCTCGGGACCCAGTGCCCTGATCGGAACAGCATGCCCTGGCAAGCTGCCTGGGGAGCCAAGCAGCCAAAGAGAAGCAAAGCCTGTTTCACAGAGTAGTCCTGCCCTTCCATCCAAGACAGAATTGATCTGGGTGGAAGCCCAGCTCCCCGAGACAGTTCCAGCAGGCCTGCCTTGCCTGGCTGTTCCCACCACCCTTTCCCTCCATTCAGCTGTGCGCCTCAGTGGACAGGCCCCTCTGCCCTTCACTGAGAGACGACGGGACGAGTCGAGGCCTTGTGTGCCAGCAGATTGTGCGGAGGGCCGCCCTGGGAGCAGCACCTGCTCTCTCGCTCCCCCTTCTCCCCCTAGTGGTGCGCGTGTGTGCATGGCGGGGGGCCGGGGGTTCCTGTCTAGCTTCCAGGAAGAGGTGCAGCCCTCTTGTGGGGGTCCCAGCCAAAGCCATGCCACTGACCTGATCTGTAAAAGTGAGCGGCCAGGTGGGGAAACCACACCCAGAACAGCCGACGGCTTACACTGGAGAGCGCGGGAATCACTCAGCCCCTCAGCTTCTCTAGGCAGTGGTAGAGGCAGAAGGGCCCGTCCACAAAGGCAGGCAGGAGCTGGGTACCCTGGTTTATGACGCACCTTCTCCGTGCTGGCCAGGCCTCAGACTTTCTCTTTCCTGTATTCCATGAGCAAGGAGGGCCTGCCAGGATGCCTTGAAGCTCGAGGCTGGTCGAGAACAAACAACTTCAGTCCACTTCCTCCCTCTGTTCAGCCAGAGAAACTGCTCTTTTATTATCAGGCATGTATCCCTCCTTCCCTCCTTTCTTTGGATAGTTACTGAATGCCTTCTCCAGGCACGAGTTCCTATGCCGAGTCCAGGTACATAGAAGGGTAACTGAAAAACATGCCCCTTCTCCCCTCAGGGGGCTGACACTCAGCACTGTGTACATTGTATGTACACAGCTGTCCAGTGACTTTCAGGTTGTACCCAGTGCTATGTAGAGAAAGTATGCGGGTAGTGGGTGCAGTGGTTAGACCCAGGCTCTGAGCCCCTATGGGAGTAGTCGTAATAGGAGGATACAGCCCACAGGGCCACCGTGAGGGTTGCAGAGATCATGTGTGTGAAATGCTAATCACTGGGCCTGGCCCAGTATGTGTGTTGCATAAATATAAGCAGTTTTATTCTCCTAACTGACTTAATCTGGGGGTCAGGGGAGGCTTCTGAGGGAACAGGGTTTAGCCAGTCAAAAAAGTGGAGGCAGAAGTGAGGAAGTCTCCAAGGCAGTTGGGAGGGATCACACTAGGAGGCCTTGAATGGCCAGCATGATTGGAGTTGGGGGGCGGGCAGCAGAGTCAGGTGTGGTGTGGGCCCTCCAGGCCACGTGTGGACAGCCTTGTATCGTATCCTGGACACAGAGTGCAGGGATTGTAGGAGGGCAGGGACCGCGATCAGATTTTCTGCCAGTGTTATAGGCTTCTAACCTAAGGAGGGCCGCTGGGCTGTGATGGGTGCCATCTTTGAACCTTTCATGACTTGGTGAGAATCAGGAACCCGAAAGAAGTTCACCTGTGCCCTCGTTGGTGCTTGCGAGGAGTCTGCCAGGGCCCTGCTGTGGCGTGGACGCTGGCACTGTTTGCATGGAGGGGGTGGTGGTGGTGGTGTGTTGTGTGTGCCTGTATGTTAGTGCAACTGTTTCTTTGCTGGTAGCTCAGTGTTCAGTCGGTGAGGACCCCCACTTCACCCTCAGCCCAGCTCTGCACTGTGGTGGCACTAGCTTGCCTCCGAGTCACACTGCCGTCCCGCATGCCACTGGGCTTGAGTGTGCTGGCAGAGCCACACTTGGAGCCTGAAGGAGGCTCACGTTCTTAGTTGGGGCTCCCAGCTGCTCCTGGCTTTGAATATCGGTGGCTGCCTTGCCGAGTCCACTCTGCTCCCCTCAATTCTAGGTCACACTCCTCTCCCCCTCCATCCTAGGCTGCCCAGAACCAGCAGTATCCACTCTGGGCTGGCCTAAGGCTGACCCCGTCACGGTGGTTTTCTGAAACACATCTATTGGGGTATAGGGACCAAGCCCCTTGGCGGGCTCGGAGCAGGGCCCAGAGGCCCTCCTTCACAGTGACTGGCAGTAAGTGCCCGGGCAGCTTACAAAGGATCAGCCAGATGCTAGAGCCATATGATGCCCCAGACCTGGTGTGATATTTTCATCTTTTCCCCTCCAGGTCTCTTCTCTCCCGTCTTCCTCAGCCTCGAGATTAATGACACGGCTGTGTGTACATACGACGGCGTTGGAAATTCATAACGCCACAGTGCCCGGTTGTGGGGCTGACACCCGGTCAGACTGTCATAACAGAGTGCTAGTGACATTCTGTCGGGGAAAAAGGAGGGGAAAAAGGAGGGGTGGCGTTGCCAGAAACAGATCTTGATTGACGAGGGAATTACCCAGGGAAGGCAGCTAACAAAGGGGCACTGGAGGGGCCAGAGTGACCTTAGTGTTCAAGGAATAGAAGAGCCAGAGAATCATTCCAGGCACATCTAAAACAGGAAGGCAGCAGGGGACCTCGTGGGGCTGCTCTACTGTGATCAATAGTAGAACTTCATCGTAGGGAGAAAGCGCGGACACTGTCCATTGGCTGCTGTCGGTCAGAGAGGAGGCAGCTCTTCTCTGGCTCTCTCTGCTTCTCCAGCTGACAGATGAGAGCACTGAGTGGGTGTGAGTGAGGAGATGAATGCGCGTGAGTAAACAAGGGAGGAACAGAAAAACCTTCTAGCACTTACAGGATAAAGCCAACATGTGATATTTAAAGAATAAGGGAATAGGGAGTTAACATGGGAGGGAGGAGCCCAGTATTTAAATGCACAGTCAGCCAAGACTGAGTGAGCCAGTGCAGAGCTGACACCCTCCACACACCCAGCTCTCTGGCCTTGGACTTGGCCTCTCTGAGCTGCTATCTGCTCTCTGTAAAATGGGGATAAAAATAATACTATTTACCTCAAAGAATTACTGGGTGGATTCACCGTGATGATTCTAGTGAAGAGCTAAAGAAAGTGCCTGGCACATAGTAAGCCCTCAGCAAAAATATTGTTTTATTATCATCATCATTATTTCAGTATGCCAGCCATTTGTATTACTTGCTCTTCATACGTGTGATCTGAGTATGCACAACATCTCAATTCAGTTCAGTTCAGTTCAGTCGCTCAGTCGTATCCAACTCTTTGCGACCCCATGAATCGCAGCACGCCAGGCCTCCCTGTCCATCACCAACTCCCAGAGTTCACCCAGACTCAAGTCCATCGAGTCTGTGATGCCATCCAGCCATCTCATCCTCTGTCATCCCCGTCTCCTCCTGCCCCCAATCCCTCCCAGCATCAGGGTCTTTTCCAGTGAGTCAACTCTTCGCAAGAGGTGGCCAAAGTACTGGCGTTTCAGCTTCAGCATCAGTCCTTCCAAAGAAATCCCAGGGCTGATCTCCTTCAGAATGGACTGGTTGGATCTCCTTGCAGTCCAAGGGACTCTCAAGAGTCTTCTCCAACACCACAGTTCAAAAGCATCAATTCTTCGGCACTCAGCTTTCTTCACAGTCCAACTTTCACATCCATACATGACCACTGGAAAAACCATAGCCTTGACTAGACGGACCTTTGTTGACAAAGTAATGTCTCTGCTTTTGAATATGCTGTCTAGGTTGGTCATAACTTTGCTTCCAAGGAATAAGCGTCTTTTAATTTCATGGCTGCAGTCACCATCTGCAGTGATTTTGGAGCCCGAAAAAATAAAATGTGACACCGTTTCCACTGGTTCCCCATCTGTTTGCCATGAAGCATAGTCATTCGTAAACAGCCCCATTTTTGATGAGGAACCCGAGGCTTAGAGAGGTCGAATGGTTTTTCCCAGTCGCCCAGCAGCTATGAGAGAGCCAGGATCAAAACGGAGATCACATGCATAGAGACTGTTACGCAGAATGAAGTAAACCAGGAAGACAAAAACAGATGTCGCATATTAATGCATATATTGAATCTAGAAAAATGGTACGGATGAACCTATTTGCACAGTAGAAACAGAGACACAGATGTAAAGAACAAATGTGTGGATACCAAGGGGGAGGAGAGACTGAGATGAACTGGGAGATCGGGACTGACATGCATACAACTGCTGTGTATAAAACAGATGATTAATAAAAATACTAGACATTGAAACTTCAGCTAAAAATCTTAATTTCTCTATTAAAAAAAATTGTAATATATAGTGAAACTACGTGTAACTTTGTGCTATTAAAAAAATTCTACTTAAGTATTTAAAGGAAAAATATTTGAAGTAAAAAAGAAGCCAACGCGTGTTTTTATTATTTGTCTGCCAGCTGCGTCCTTAGAGCAGGCCATGCCTACAGACGGGTGCTGCTGTTGCAGCTTGTTAAAACGTAAAGGAAAAAAAAAAGCAAGCATTATACAGTGGGCTTTAAATAAGTTATCTTATTTATTCCTTGCAGTAGTCTCCGAAGGTGAGGTTAATCTGTCATAGAGGAGCAGAAGTTAAGAGTCGGCATCCGGGATCTCCCCGATGGCGAAACTCAGGTGTCCTCCACTTGCCAGCTTGCTTTTCCACTTAGATCGTTAGGACCATAGCTCCTCCCTTAGCCCTGTGCCAAGACTTCATTACACTCAGCTGTACGGTGCAGAGAAGGCGATGGAAGCATAGTCACCCAGGGGCTCACCGCTAGTAAGTGGCTCCCAACCGAGATGCTCAGCCTCCCCGCAGCCCTTTCATCCTCCACCGTGGTGGGGGTGCTGCAGTGGGGCCTCAAAAGGAGACAGGCTGTGTAGGGGTGCTGTTGGCTTTTGACCCAGAGTGGGGGCTTCTTACTCTTGTTAGAGAGGTCGGCCCTCTTCAAGGCAGTTTGGACTTGATGCTCGAGGGGGGTTCCTTTCTCTCCCTGAGTTCTCAGCAGCCCTCTGGTCTTGAAATGTAGCCTGCCCGAGGCTCACCTCTTGGACACGTGGAAGAAAAGGAGAATGGTCTATTAGCCGCATTTCCTTAAAAGTCGACTTGTCCTCTAGTAGTTAAAGCCTGTCTGCTGTGGGATATTTTAGAGCATTGGCAACACCGATTAATTTTTTTTTTTTTTTTTTAAGGACTAAAGTGCTGAGTTTTATATCTAAATATAGAAAGTGAAAAATAAACAACTCAGAGTTTGTCTTGGAGGAAGTATTGATTTGTTGCTAGAAAGGAAACTCAGGAGGAACTGAGTCCTGGGGTGTGTGAGCGGGGCTGAAAGCCTGGCCCGGGGGGCGTATGGCAAGACTTGGGGCCCAGAGCGCCGGTGCTGAGCAGAAGTACTGGGATCCAGGAACGAAGAGTTGTTTGCCCATTTCAGAAAATGGGACACATACCAGAGCAGAAGGTGGAGTCTCCCCGCCGTCTCCAAGCTCTTGCAAGTCCCTTGTCCGCTTTCCTGGTGCCTCTAGCGTGCCACAGGCACCTCAGCCGCCGGGACGGGGAGGTCAGGAGTGAAAGAGGCCAGTTTTTAGCCCGTGGGGAACGCCTCATGGGTGGGTCCTCTGGAAGGTTGTGTGGCATCACCGACTCCGACATGAGTTTGTGTAGGATCCAGGAGTTGGTGATGGACAGGGAAGCCTGGCGTGCATCAGTCCACGGGGTCACAAAGAGTTGGACACGACTGAGCGACTGAACTGAACTAGCCTTTTGTCAGTGAAATACTTTTGAGGAGGACCACGGCTTGCAGCTCTGTAAAGGAGCTCATCTGCCAGATTGGGTGCTCAGTAAATATTGAAAGAAAAAAATAAGGCCTCTTTGCTTTTTTTTCCTTTACTTTTTTAATACTCTTTTGAAAAATCACACGTGGCCATGGTTTAAATAATGTGTAAAAACCTTGCTTACGAATAAAAGGCGCTAATTTTAATACTTTTTGGAAATGCTTCATTCCTGAAGTCTCTGGTATTTATTTTTCCTTGTGTATCCCCCCCCCAAATATTCTTGAATCATAGATTTTTTTTAAGAGTCGGGGGGACTTGGAGACCTGTCCCGTCTTCTAGAGTGACAGGGGTCCTTAGAGCACGATTCCCTGACCAGCAGCAGCAGCATCACCTGGGAACATGTCAGCAGTGCAGATTCTTGGGTCCTGCCCCCAACCAACAGAATCTGAAACCCCAGAGGTGCAGCAGCCTTGTAATCTAGATTATAACGAGCCCTGATTCTGCTGCATGCTCAAATTTGAAAGTGCGTGATTTAAAACACCGCTGTAAAAGAACTCAGGCTCCAGAAGCAGATGGGCTTCAGATTGCAATTCACTAGCTCTCTAACCTTGCGAGTATGACTTTACCTCTTAGCCTCTGTATTGCCATCTGTAAAATGAGATTAGTAATAGTCTCTCTGAAGGGGATGTTGTGAGAACCCATGTAGAAGTGCACGGTAAGGACTCGGCATTATGTGCCTCACATATAGTAAGCACTGAGTAAATGGTTCGTCATTATTGACTGTCTTCTTAGACCAGGTATTAATCTTTCTAAAAAAAAAGCAGCATCCCAAACAGATGGCTGTCCAATGAGGGAGTTCAAAAGCTCTGGCCCTTCATAATGAATGGCAGCTGTAGCTAAGATTATGTGTTGAGAGACGGTTTGCCTTCCTGTCATTCCCATTCTAGTTGTAGCTCTCTTCTCTAGAGTCATTAGAACAAGACTGTTCTTCATAGAAATTGTTAGATTTTTGAAGACAGCAACCTCTGTGGTTCTGAACTTTCTCTTGTTTTATTCACACAAGATTAAAAGATTCCCTAAGAAACCAGTGGAGCTCAGTTAAAAAAGAAGAAGGAAGCAGGGCATGTTCCCGAGACACTGGGTATTTGGAGATGCCTGGTATGTAGAGATGCCTCAGAGCTTACAGCTGAAGCTTTCTGAGTTGGACCTCTGGCCGCGGACCAGACCTGTGGCGAGGAGGCACTACTCTCTGCCGGCAGGTGTGAGCCGGAGCCAGCCCCGGAGCGTCTCTGGGTGGGTCTCTGGGTCCTGGGTGCACCTGCTCAGGATCCAGCATCTCTGTAGGGGTCTGCTCCAGGCCCTAGGCCTCCTCCTGCTCTGGCCTTGGGTCCCCGGCGAGCTGCCTCACTCTACCCAGCCTCCAGGCTCTCACCCGTGTCGCTTGCCCTGCTTCACTGGCAGTTGGCCGTCTGCTCTAAGGTTTCTGTTTTTATTTTATTGATGTCTAATGAATAGCTGCGAACAATTGTTCTGGCCAAGCAAATGATACCTTTCCTCAATTATGCCATGTTGTTGTATAGGTCAGTGGCAGAATTGCTGTTTTAAAGGGGGTTTCGTAACAGAAGCATGTGTCCAGATGACAGGAGATACTAAGGTGTTGACTAGCTGGTGCTGAGGAGCTGGCCTCGTGCTTCGGGTGCTCCCGTCTTTCTGATCACCCGTCCAGTGGCCTTGCAGCGGGCCTGCACCTCAGATGGTCTCCAGTGGCTAATTTGCAGTGTTTCCAGCCCTGTGATACCAGGCAGCTGGCCGTTAGGAGACAGCACTGAGGATTCCTGTGCGCAGGTTGCCAGAGATTGCAAGTGGACTGAGGCTATCAGGATCTTATCTCTGCCGTTCAGAGAGCCCCTCTCCACGCTGGGGCGCAGGCACTGTGGACATGTCCGTCAGGACTTTTGAGGCTCCCGCGTTTGTACCGTTGTTTTCTTTGTATTCAAGAGGGCTAATATTCAGATAAAGGGAAAAGTATAGTGATTTCTTGTCAACCTAGAAGGTGAAGATTTGAATCTGTTGACACATACCCAGGGCTTGTCAAAATGTGGATGATTTCATGTTGAAGCATGTGACGTGGGTTACCTGAGATGTGCAATAGGTAGAAAGTTTAAGTATCTGAGAATAGTGTAGAAAAGTCCCCGAGGAAAGAGAATTACTGTAGAATTACTAACTGTGGATGCTGGGCAGGGGCCATGCTGACCTCTGACCTCTGACCTCTGAAGGGCATGGACCATCTCAAAAGCTGCCCAGAATACTGAGGGCCTGTGGGCTTCACGGAGATGTGGTGTTTCTCCGGGGGTGGGGGCAGAGGGGGCTGTGGTCTGGACGCCAGCCTGATGGGGGTTAAACAGGAAGCCCCTTCTGAATAGTGTGGGGGCCCTGGACTGAGACCATACTGCCACCTCTTACCAGCTGTGCAGTTTAGGGCAAGGACTTCCCCTTTCCAAACCCCACTTCCCTCATCTGTGTTCTCTCTTCATCCAGTAGCTCCCACAATAAAGGGTTGAGGATTCGATGGCATCATCATTAAATGAGTGGTAGATGCGGGGAGCGTGTAGCCCAGTGCACAGCATGGCGACCACACCAGAAATGTTAACTCCCAGAGGGAGGCGTGCAGTGATGGGGCTTCTTGGTAGCAAGTCGTTGCACCGTAGGGTGTCCTTGAGGCTGGTCCGTTAATGCCCTTGTCTCTGGGGTGAAAGGGCCCATGTGCAGTTAACAGCTTTTAGGCCAAGGAATGATGACTTTTGTTTCAATGATCTTCAGAGTTCACCTGCCACCAATCTAGGGCCCCAGAAACTGACTGACTGCTTTCATCTCGCCCAGCGGGTGCCTCTCCAGCGGCGTCAGTCACAGCAATAACTGACTTCGAGGCCTGGTCCGCTCTGCACTGCCCGCTGGCGTGCCGCCCTGGCTCTAGGATGCTTCCACAGCGCCCCGCCAGCTCGTCAGGGTCGCTCAAAGCCATGAGCTCCAGAAAGGACCCCAGGCTGGTTTGACCATTGCCCTTTAGACCACGGTCTCAGGGGTGCAGAGTGGACTTTCCTCCCTGGAGAGAGAGAGCCCGGTTGACCGACAGCCTGGAGTCCGCTGCAAGCTGCACAGCGCTTCCTGTGCGGAGGGTGGAGAGGGCCGATCTCCCTTGGAGCTGTATCTCCTCCTACATTGTTATTTAGTTGAAGTTTACTGATCCTTTTTTTTTCTCTTACCTAACACTGTGCACCAAGTAAGTTCCAGAAGGAACAGGAAAACCCACTCTAACCATAAAAACAAATGAAGACATCATAAAGAAGCAGATTGGTCTTGAAAACCTAACATTTTTGAATTATGTACGTCAAAGAAAATTCAATACACAAAATTAGAAGACAGATAATGAAAGGGAAACAATGTAAAGCTATATAACATTAACATAGTTAATTTTATTAATATTAAGTACAAAATGAGGAGAACCACTCCGTTTGAAAGTGAACAAAAACATGAATAGAAAATTCACAAAGTAAGAAAATTATGTTATAAAAGAATATTTAATGGTTAGGTTCACAATATAGTTTGTAAGTGAAAAGGGTGGGTTAAAACGTAGTATTATCTCTGTTTTATTAAAATTAAAATTCCAAGGTATATATCAAAATGTGGGCAGATGTTACCTTTGTCTGATGTGTTTCTGTATTATTTTAGTTTTTACAAAAAACAAGTATTTGTAAACTTCAAAGTGAGAAAGAAAAAGGGCAGGAGTGGGCTGAGGCACCGAGGCAAGACAAGTGCCCTCGCGCCAGGGGGGCCTCATGGACCCCTGCTTCTCCCCTCAAGCACATCCCCCTCCTGCTCTGCTCTCCACTTGCTGCTCCTAAGGCTCCTGCCTGTTTCTCCCCAGGGCTGAGCACTGAAGGTATCTACCGGGTCAGCGGGAACAAGTCAGAGATGGAGAGTCTGCAGAGACAGTTTGATCAAGGTAAGGCCACAGCCATTCAAGGCAGACGACACTGCCATTGGAACCCCCTGGGGTGCTCCTGCCACACAGCCCCAAAGCCAAGGGTGCTGGCTAGGTGGCTGAGGAGGAGAGAGTGTTTGGCCCCTGTCAGCAAACAGAAGCATCCACCCCGCAAACCTGCTTCAGCCAGGCTGCTCCCCTCTCCACCATCTACAGGCACTGTCGCAGCCCCCGGCATGGGTCTCATTCACTGAGACCCAGGCCTCGCTTCCCTAGGGCTGGGCCATGCAGAGGTCATGGCGGGCGCGTGACTCAAGGTTGGGTTGAGATGACAGTCCTGTGTTGGCAGGGCCTCTCAACCGTAACTGCGCTTCTCACAGAGTCCTGCAGGAGAGAAATAAAGCAAGGGGGAGCATCTTGTGATGCACTGAGCCTTGGGCCCGGGGCTCCCCAAGCTGAAAACGCTCTGCCTGCTAAGCTAGGTCAGATCTGAGAGGCTGAGGGCCACATGGCCACATCCGTTCCACCCTAACCCAGTTCAGTTAGGGCTGCACACACTGGGATGAGAGGTCACACCCACCAGTGTCAGACGCAAAGGAGCCAAAGAGTAAAACTTGACAGATGCCACTGGCCAAAAAGGAAGGTAAGCAGAAGATCAAAGTGGGGTCCGACTTAGCATGTGACTGGGCCTCGGGAGATCCAGCCCGGTGGCCTGTGCAAGCCTGCAGGCCCAAGCCACTGCCCAGTGCGTGGTGGGAGCAGACACCGCCCCCATCCCCAGCACCCAGCTCCACAGTCTCCACTAGCTGCCAGCGGGAAGGGAAACGTGTGAGTCTTGAAGGATTGGAAGCACAAGGTCAGGATGAGGGCAGACCCACACTAGGTTAGACACTTGTGTATATGCCAGGATCTGCAGCCCAGGGTATACTCCCAAGCGGAAACAGTCGAGATCTATTGGTAGATGATTTGCTACAAATCAGAAATGCAGTCAAGTATGGAAAGAAAAATTAGAGACAGGAGTTGGTGGTATCATAAGCTGGACAGGACCAGCAGGAGGAAAGTGAGTCTGGTTGCCTGACCACCACAAGGAGCAGAGTGGAGACAGCAGTCAGGGTTGCTGGTACCATTTCTGTAACCTTCCAGGAAAAGTGACATGGCCTTAGGGGGACGCCTCCTCCCGTCTCCCCAAGTGGGGATGTGGGGAAAGGCAGCAGCATGTCCAGGGCAGACGAAGGGGCTTCGGCCGCAGAATGGAGGCGCAGCTCCTCTGCTCAGAGGCTGATCTGGGCAGGTTGGGTGTCAGCGTGTCTGTGAGTCTCAGAACTTTTTTTTTTTTTTTTAGCAGTACCAGGGGTGCTACCTTCTGTCCAGTCTGTGATGCCCCTGAGTCCCTGCCCAGGCTCCAGGCCAGCCCCCGGCAGCACCCCTGGTTCTCCAGGTTTCTCTTGCTTGTTCCCACTGCCAAGTGTTCCTTGCTTTGGCACAGCCTCGATTGGCCTGGCCTCACTCTCCCAACTTCCTTTCAGATCACAACCTGGATTTGGCAGAGAAGGACTTCACGGTGAACACCGTGGCGGGGGCCATGAAGAGCTTTTTCTCAGAACTGCCAGACCCCCTGGTCCCGTACAACATGCAGATTGACCTGGTGGAGGCCCACAGTGAGTACCAGCAGCCTGCCTGGCTCGTGGGCCCCTGGCGGTGCCCCAGGCTGACTCTGTTGGGCAAATGGCGGGGGCGTGGGGTGGCGGTGCAGCAACACCAGAACGGGTCCTGCCCTCAGGGAGCTGACGCTCTGGCTCTTGGAACTGAGACTGAAGGATATAGGAAAGAGAACTAGCAAGATGACACCCGAGGGGCTCACAAATTAGACCCCGGCCTTGTCGACCAGAGGTGCTTCGTTCTGTCAGGAAAATTGCAGACTGCCCCAAAGCGCCATGGTTGAGAGCCTGGTTTTTATGCCGGACTTGGGGCAGAGCCTCGCTCCTTTGCCTGTTCACACTGGACCTGCCTGGCCCTGAGTGTCCTAGGTTGCCATCCCTGCCTGCATGTATGAAGTGAGACTCGGAGAGGCCTGGAGGCACGGCTGAGTCACGGACCTGTTCGGTGGAAGGCTGCACTGGCCTCTCCCTCCTGACTCGGTCTCCTCCCAGCTCTCCTGAAAAGAAGTGCACACGTGGTCTGGGCCAGAGAGCCTCTGGAGGGACGGGGACAGCTGCAGTGGACGCTCGGGGCTGCAGAGGAGCGCCTCTGCTTTCAGTGGTCCTGCCCGCTCCAGGGACTCTCTCTGCCCTGGCCTGCCCCTCTCTGGGGGCCTCTCCCACTGTGGGAACCCTGCCCTTGGCCGTCCTTCCCTGGACTTCATGTGGTGCTGCAGGGGGCCTGACCTCTCAGTTTTTCACGGACTGACAATTCTAGACTTTTTTAGCCAGAGGCAGCTGCTGCTATGCAGCCGCGGGAGGGAGCTGTGTCCCTCAGACCGGAGGGCCTTAGTCTTACCCTGCTGCTGCCCAACTCCAAAGACGGAGCTCTAAGCACACACGGTCTACTCACAAAGCTGATGGGGTGGACAAAAACTGAGGGGGGGCCACAGACGTGCAGGACTTCAAGTCATGGTCGTAGACTCTTGGCGGCTTTGGGAAACACAGGTGCTGATAGAAGCCCAGCCCTGAATGGTGGGAGGGTCCCCGTCAGAATCTGGCTGCTGCAGGGCTGAGGGCCCCAGAGTCGCTGTGCTGTGATCTGCCTTCCCCGTGATGTTTGTTTCCGCAGTCTCTTCGTAGTTTATGCACACCATTCTTAGCTGCTTGAGATGCTTCACAGCCACCATCTTACCCAGGCCCACAGGCAGAAGCCCTGGCAGAACAGTCATGGTGTCCCCTGGCCTGCTCGCCCATCTGCCCGCTCAGGACAGGGGCTGGGTCTCCCAGATGAGTTAGGGCGTGGGGACAGGTGCCAGCTTCTGCCCTGGTTTTGCCTTCCAGAGATGGAGGTCCTCCCAGCACTCACTTCTCTAGCAGGCTCCAGGCTGGCTCAGATGTGAGGCGCATGGGGGCCTCTGTCCAGAGCCAGCTTTCTTTGCCCCTCAGCCAAGCCTCCCTGGACCGCAGGTAGGAAGAGAAGGTGTAGGCTGGCACCCAGCTTGCGGGGCGCCTGGAGGTTGCCAGCAGCGTTTGTCTTGACTTGGCGCCATCTAGAGGCTCGTGGCATCCTAGCACCCTGCAGAAAGAATTCCATTGTTTGTGCGGGAATTGCTGACATGGCATCTTTTTGTTTTTGGAGGGTCGCAGGGGGCAGGAGAGGAAGGTGTCACTGATGGGGAATCAGCTGCCTTCCTCCAGCAGCTTCCGCCGGCATCCACTCTGAGGAAGGGCGCTGCTTGCTGCTCCTGCAGCCTGGAAGAGGGTGGAGATTTTCCGCTTCCTCTTCCCATTGTGTGTTTCCTGTGCCCCACGCTAGTCAGCTGGAGCTCGGTTATCTTGAACCTGGTGGAGAGGAGCGTCTCTCACTGACATGGCACCTCACAGCCAGAGTTGAGTGAGCAGTGGGGCTGTGTGTATCAGAGCTTAACACCAACCGGGCAGTGCTAGAGTTCATGGTGAGGGACATGCGGGAACAAAGATTCTCAGCCCCTAGAGTAGCTCGGCTCAGCCTGGCTGGGTATCCATGGCAACATCAACTTGACCAGCTCTTTCCACTTCCTGCCTCAGCGCTGTCGTGTCCGTGTGCGTTCAGGGCTTGGAGATGGTTTCAGATCCTGTCATAGCAAATACCAAGGTCACTATCACATTGTTGTGTACACTCCAGGATTTCCCAGCAGTGTGAGTAGCGCTGGAATTGTGGCTACAAATACGAGACTTTTGTAATTATTCACCAGTTATCTTCCTGCCACATACAAGATGCCATGTGGGAGATTGAGAAGTAACTAGCAGCCACAGCCCGCACTGCCAGGGAGTGGCAAGCCGGGTGTGACCTTCTGTGCCAAGACATTTTTCCTGCCTCCCCAGTGCTCATTTAAGTTCTCTGCCAGACGGCGAGAAGCAAGCCAAGTTGGAAGGGCAGAAAGCGCAGAGAGGAGGGAGGAAGGAATTGGGTCATAGTGGAAGAGATGGCCGCTGAGCTTGGCTTCAGAGAGGACCAAGATTTTAGAAGGCAGCGAGAGGGGCCTTGAATTCTCCGTTCTATCTCGTCCTCACAGTTCAGCCCAGCCTTCAAGAAACAGTATCACTTATTCCTGCCCCACAGTCTCTCCTTTTTGTCTCACGACCACCCCCACACCCCTGTCCTCTGTCTTCTTGTGCTGGCAGAGACCCTCATCCTGACTCTGTCTCAGGCCAAGAGGCTCTGAGCTTAAGGATCCTTGCCCTCCGGGCCTCATTATCCCACATAACTTGTGAGTTCTGTGTGCACATTATAGTCTACGGAGACCAGTATTCTTCATCAATCGTCCAAGGGACGAGGGCTCTCTAGCGGTCCAGTGGTTAGGACTCCACGCCTTCTCTGCCAAGGGCCCGGGTGTGATCCCTGCTCAGGGAAATAAGAGTCCACCAAGGGAAAAGAAAAAGAGATGGTCAAAATATACGACCCCAGAGGGTTCCGGGTGCCGGCGTGCCGTCTCACTCTTTCCAGCTGCAGACGGACAGCTGAGGGCTGGAGATGCATAAACGCCGGCCTTGTGCGGTCGCTGGACGGGCCAGCCTGGCTGCTCATCAGGCCGGTGTTCACGTGCTGCCTCGTGGTCGTGCTGACGCCGGGGTCCTGCTTCCGCTTGTCTGTGCAGATAGCGGCTTAAGAGCCTGGGCGCTCTCACCCCAGTGTGTGCCGGGCCCTGTGTGAGGCAGGGACAGGCGGCAGCAGGCAGACACGGGTGCCCTGCCCTCATCTGATGGGTCAGAGACCACTGGACAGGTTATTGGACAGGCAGGGTCAACCTCCAGGAGAAGGGCACCCTGACGCTTCCATTCTGGGCCCAGCAGAGAGTTCGGCCCGAGTGGTTTGGTGCCGGGGGTGCCAGATTGTGTCACAGAGGGGGACCCAAGCCAGTGGTTTGCCTTCTTGATGGTGTGGATGTGCCAGGTGGTCAGAATCCATCGGGGGTTTTCCTCGAGGACTGAGCTGAGATTCCAGCCAGGAGCCTGGCTGACAGCCAGAGGTGGCGGTGGGGTGACACAGCCAGGGCGCCAACGGTGTCTGGGATTGGGCCCCTGACACCAGTTCGTGCGACCTTGGACCTACTGTGCTTATTTCTTGGAGCCTGGGTTTATCTGTACACCGTGAAGGGGGTGGCCCCTGGCTCTGCCCTCCTTCCTCCTGAGTTATTGGGGCCTGAGTTCCGCATTGCCTGGTCTCTGTCCAGACTTTGTCTTGATTCAACTGACCTCAGAACGCCTCTCCTGATGCCGTCTCAGTTGACAGACACCTAATTTCAGAACTACGATGTGTTAGCTGAGGAGGCCTGAGCCCTGCAGAGCCCCTCACCCCTCTCGAAGAGGATTGCTGAGGTTGGCGAGGGCTCCCAGCCTGGGGGCAGGCAGCTGATCAGAGCAGGGGTGCTGAACTTGGAGATGGAACTGGGAGCCCCCTCCCCCTCACCAGCCCCGTGGCCTGGCTGTCACCTCTTGAGCGGGCTTTCTCAGGCAGTGTGTCGGGCACACCGGCGCCACCTGCCCTCGGGTGGGAGCTGCCCAGAGAGCACCCGTAGAACGTTGCCCCCCCGACATTGCAGCCTCGGGCGACACGCCGCTGGCGCTGTGGAAAGACCGCCAGGTGGCGCCCCCGCCGGGCCCCCAGCACTGCTGGGCTTCGCTTGCACGCGGGAAGCAAGTCAGGACAGGCCAGAAGGCCGTCCTCGGGGGCCGTGTTCCGCGGGGCAGACACAGGGCCCGGCCCTGCGCTGGGAGGCCCCCCCGTGGCTCCCCTTGCCGTCCTCCCCACCTCCTGCCAGGGTCTCAGTGCTCCCCAGCTCTCAGAGCACCTGCCCCGAGCGGCCAGCGGGGAGAGCAAGACGGTCCGTCTCCCTCCACGCTCCCAGGGTGCGCGGCCATCTGGGTCCTGCATAGGCACCTTGCTGAGGCACTGCGCCAGGAGGCGAAGGGAGGCTGGTATGCCTGAGGGTGGTCCTCGAATTTCCATCTGATCAGGCGCTGTAATATCCACTTCCCCCACCCCTGCGAGGAAGAGAAAGAAGGGGCGGCCGTCCTGTTGCCCAGTGGATAGGAAGGAGAGGGGACATCCTGGGCAGGCAGTGACATTATCGGCCCCGTTTCCTGCTTCCAGCCGGAAGGACGAATGAGGCCGGGCTCTTACATGAAGGTGCTGCTGCTCAAGTGCTTGATTAAAACAAACACAGCTGTGTGTTTGTCGTGCAGGCACCTAGGAGTGGCCTGTGCCAAGCTCGCATATGGAAGAGGGCACAGTCGGTTTATTAAGTGAGCCTCCGCGCCATCCGCACACTTCTCATGTTCTCGGGACAGTTGTTCATCCTCCCAGCCCCACTCCCACCCTGAGCAGTTTACTTCTTTCCTTTTTATTGAAACTTTAACAGTGAAGGATTTTGAAACTCAAGGCCAGACAAAAAACGTGTGCCCTTGACGTTGAGCTTTTAAAATAAATCTTGGGTTCAGAGAAATGAAGCTGATAATGGCAGCACATAATTAGTTCCTGTGGGTTTTAGATTACCAAAACACTGTTTTTATCAAGCCACACTCAAGTCTAAACATTTGCCTGTTTCCTGCTCTCAGTGGCTGTCCTGGCCGTCTTTACAGCCCCTCTCCCACTGGCTCCCCGAGTCTCAGCCTTGCTCCCAGGTGCTGAGTGTGTGTCTGGCTGTGAGCGCTGCATTGCAGGGTGTGGTGTCGCCAAGTGAAGGAGGCGCTGTCCTGAGCCTCTTAGAGACAAGGAGACGGCCACTCAGAGTCATGTCCCCGAGTCTCACAGCTGGCTGGTGTCACAGACAGGACCCAGACGGCATGACCCTTCCTCCCGCTGCTCCCGCCACCGTTGACGTTCCATCTGTCCTTCCTAGTCTAGCTTGAGGCTCCTCATACCTGCTTGCCTGGGCAGTGACCCTCTGGGGCATGTCACTTTCTACCGGAGTCCTTCACAGGCTTCCTGAAGAGCAAATGGGTTTGGAGAGTCTGGGAGGCTCCAGGGATGTAGGCAGCCCTGTACACGGTGTATCTGTGGAAGAGGATCCGGAGCGTTCATCCACCCACAGGAGCCTGTGCCCCAAAGCAGTTAGGTGCCACTGTATTTGTTAATGAACGCCTTGTCCCCCCACCCACCTGCACCATCTCTTCACGGGGTCCTCCTGTGATCTTCACGAGCCCTGGGGTCCTAGAGATGAGCCTCAGCTTTGACAAGTGGCCACACTCAGATCTTGACCCGGTCGGCCCCGGACCATTCTCGTCTTGCTAGCCCAGGCTGACTCTCGCCTCCAGGGCAGGCCAGGTCCACTCCGGAAGGGGGCGCCAGGACCCCGGGAAGCACGGTGGTCCCCACCCAGACTCTGCAGCCATTTGGGCAGGGTCTGATTCCTAGACCGAAAGGCTGATTGCTGCCACCTCCCTGAGCCTCAGATTCCTTATCCTGGAAGCGAGGTGATAAGAGCCCCAGCCTCCTAGGATCGTGAGGACTTGCTGAAGCAGGCCTGGCTTGAATGAAGCGTTTCATTTGGGCTAGCTTTTCCCTGTCTCAGGACACTAGGGGACATGTAGTCCTTTTGATGAACTCTAAGAATTCCCCACCGTTGCCACCAGCTCTTCCAAAGGGCAGATGCGCGGAGGGTCCCTGACTCTAGGGAAAGGACAGAGCCCTGGTCTCGTGACTCCCCCCTTCCCGAGACTGTTGGTGCGGGTAGGCGGCGGCGCCCACCCATCTGCTCAGGAGGCAGCAGGCGCTCTGCATCGGGATGCCCGTCTCCAGGGGCAACCAGATGAGCAAAGAATGGTGCCCTTCATGGAAGAGTCTCTGGATGGTGGGGGCCAGGAAGCTCTGGGCGTACAGTGTCCCCCTTCAGGAGCAGGGGCCTGGGGCGTGGAGGTGGGCTGGCCCTGGCCCCATGCCACTGCCAGGTGTGCCCGCCCGGGGCATGGCTTGTGGGGCGAGGATGGGGTTGGGCTGCCTTCAGAGCAGGCAGCACGGCCCTTCCCCCACTGCCCAGGACCAGCAGCTAGTCTGAGCCCCAGGCCCACCAGCCTTGGTCTTGGTTTTCTCTTTCCTCAGAAATCAATGACCGGGAGCAGAAGTTACACGCCCTTAAGGAGGTACTCAAGAAGTTTCCAAAAGAGAACCATGAAGTCTTCAAATATGTCATCTCTCACCTGAACAAGTACGTTGCAGGGCTTGCTGTTTGTCTTCCCTTCCTTGGAAACCCTCCAGTCAGGGCCAGTCGGCTGCGAGAAGAAGCTGAGCGGGGCTCTGTCCTCAGCTTGTTGGGTGCTGGCTCCTCCTCCTCAGGCTCTGTCCTGCTTCCGTCTGAGAGAGGCCTGTACGGCCCCCAGCCCACCTGAAGCTCGCTCTCCAGGATCCATGCTCCCTGACCGGTGTGACCACGTGCTGGGCCCAGACAGGTGTCCTGTGGGAAAGAGTGAACGGGAGCCAGGGAAGCACGTGGCTGTGGTCCGTTCCCACCTTTACTCCCACAGAGTAGGGTTGTTTTCAGCCAGACCTGTTCCTCTCCCGACAGGGTGTTGTTACGTGAACCCTGCTGTGGGACAGACACGCTGCCTTTCCGCACAGCCAGAGCAGTGTCCCCCACTTCGGGGGCCTCAGAGGACGGGGCCAGGGGAGCTCGGGCCTCAAGTCCCAGGCCTAGGGCCTCTTCGGTTCTCAGCTTGCAGGGCGGGGGTGGAGGCAGGAGAACAGCCGGGGAGGCGGAGCCCAAGAGCACAGGTGGCGGGAGCCTCGGCCAGGCCCGCGCTGGAGCTCTGACCCCCAGTCTGGTGTCGCCCGCAGAGTCAGCCACAACAACAAGGTGAACCTCATGACCAGTGAGAACCTGTCCATCTGCTTCTGGCCCACCCTGATGCGGCCGGACTTCAGCACCATGGACGCCCTCACGGCCACGCGCACCTACCAGACAATCATCGAGCTCTTCATCCAGCAGTGCCCCTTCTTCTTCCACAACCGGCCAATCAGCGAGCCCCCTGGTGCCACGCCCAGCTCCCCCTCTGCCCTGGCCTCCACCGTGCCCTTCCTCACCTCCACGCCCATCACAAGTCAGCCGTCGCCGCCCCAGTCGCCTCCGCCCACCCCCCAGTCCCCAATGCAGCCGCTGCTCCCCTCCCAACTTCAAGCTGAACACACGCTGTGAGCCCCCGAGGCCTCGGGCTGAAGGAGACGAGGTCTTCTCTCTTGACGGGGTGGCACTGGGCCTTGAACAGAACCAGGCCTGCGGGGCGGGGCGGGGCGGGGAGGGTCCCCTCTCCTCTCGCCTTCTCCAGCCCGCAGCACTAGCAGCCGCCAACAGAAGGCGCAGGCTGGGCCGGCCAGTGCCCTGAGCCCAGCACTGCAGACCTGGGGTTGGCCGCAGGCCGTGGCGGGAGCCCTACCCTGTGGCATGAACCCTTTTGTGGACTGAACGAGGCAGGCAGGGGCCCTCCACACCCTCACTACTCCCTGGACCCTCCCCACCATCTGTGCACACCAGCCTCAAGGCCACCGCCCACTGGGCAGAGCCTGGCACTGGCCGGGAGGAGAAGATCCTGAGGTCCGGCTGCCCCAGGGCAGGGCCAGCAGCCCCTCACGAGGACACGTCCCTCTGCTGCACCCAGCGCTCCCCACCCTTCGGGGGTGCGGCCTGCCCGGCAGCCTCCTTGGGAACATGTAGGCCGGCTCTGCCACCCTAAGGTACAGTCCCGTCTGGGGGCGTTGGCCCGGCAGGTCAGGACAGGGAGGGCAGCTTCGCCTGGACCAGGGAGCGTGGGCAGCGTCCGCCCCCATGCACCCTGCCCCACTTCACAGGCTTTGGGGATCCATTCCCTTTAAAACAAAGGAACACTGGAAGAAAAATGGAAAGACATCCCTCCCCCAATAATTTTTAAAAAGGAAGAAAACTACAGACCTCAAGATGAAGCTCTCTCCCCACCTCTGCCAAGAGGCACACACGTGGAGGGCAACCTGTCTGACAGCAAGACCGGGGTGCCCAGGGGTGGCAGCCTGAGAGCCCGTTGGGGTCCCACTTACGTCCCGTCACCAGACCCCCCTCCCCCGCCCCAGGTGTACGGCTCGAGCCCCTTGGCAGAAAGAACTGGGGGCCCGCCTGGCACCTGTCTGCCTTGGAGCACTGCGGTGCTGCGGGGACACTGCCCCGCCTGCACGGGGCGGGGGTGGGGTGGCGGGAGGTGCCTGCAGGCACGTGGGGGTTGGTTCCATGTGTTTGGTGTTGAAGTAGAATCATTTTCCTCCTGGGCCAGTAGGGCTGTCCGTGGGAAGTGAGCCATGTCAGGGGACTCCAAGGGTGTGACGGCTGCCAGTGCGGGCAGGGCCGGCCTTCCTGCTCCCCAGCCGTCAGCGCCCAGAGGAGCTGCCAGTACAGAGGCGGTCAGTCAGGACAAGGCAGCGTGCCTGCCTGTCACCATCCTCCATGGCCTCCCCCGCCCTTCCTGGCCTTTCCACTGGCCCCTGGGAGAAGCTTCCTCATCGTGCCCCCCTTTGCCCCAACCCACCCCCAAACAGCGACCCTGCTAAGGCTGCTACAGATACGGCTGCCCCCATCCCGTGGCTGGGCCATGCCTCCGCAGTGAAGAAGCCTGACTAAGGTACCCTGGGCATGGGGGCGTGGGGTGGAGGCCCGCCCGCCGCACAGTCCTCCGGGGGTCTCTTTGCACTTTAAGAAGCAGCACCTGTGGTATGTTTGAGGGCGCCTGACAAAGTAAGAGATGCCTCAGAACAGTCTTGGCCACCCCTGGCCCCAGACGCTTCCCACTGGCTGTTGGAGGGCGGGCCAGGCCCTGTGCTCACCGACTCTTCCTCTGGATAAGCTGGATGTCGCACTGTCTCTAGTTCTTGTACGGCAAAATAAGGTGCTTGGAAAAACTACATGTCCCCTGCGCGTCTTACCACCTCCTTAAGGACACAAGTCAGAAAACCTAAGGTACATGAACGTCTTACGTAAATGTCGGATGCCAGACCTTCTCTTTTGGCAGATCTGTGTCTGATGCTTTCTCGCTCGGGGCTTGGCTGGAGGGGGACGTTGCTTAGTTTTGACTTGAGGTCAGCAGACTCCTGCTTCTCTAGCCCTGCAGCTGCCCCAGTGCTGAGTCCCAGGCAGGTGTCCATGTTACTCCATTGATTAATCTCAGGCTTTTCCTAGGTCATGCTCGCTTATTCCCAGGCAGCCCGTCAAGGTATTGGGTGGGGGTAGAAGGGAAGCCTTGAGAATGGCCTGGGACCACTGTCCCGTGTGTCAGCTAAAGCAGAAGAGGCTGCTTCCCTCCCACTGCCCAGCCTACGCGGCCACCTCTGTGGGCACCCTGCACCACCCTGCCGCCTGCAACCTTGGCTCTGCACCAGGAACTCCACAAGCCCCAGCTGCCCTGCCTTCCCACCACCCCCCCGAGACTGCGGTTCTCTAAGTGGTAGTGACTTCTGGAAGAAGAAAGGGCACCGTAACGGTGGACACCTGTGCTTTGCACCCTTAACCCTTGTGGGAGTAGTGGAGACCAGGCTTCCGCAGCTCCACGGGGTCGCCTCCGGTCCCACAGCGCCCCCTGCTCCAGCCCGGGCGGCTGCAGGGGCCCCTCAGGCCTGCACCCAGAATCCTGCCAGGGCTTTAAGCGCAGGTGGGGACTGGTGGCTCGTTCCCCAGAGAGCCACAATTGAACAGGAAGTTCCAGGGGTTCCTCTCTGTTTCCTTTGCTAACTTCTCATTTTCTGCTTCTCAGGCTGGCTTGGGCTTGGAGGACATTTCTCGATCGTTGCGAGTTGGCATTCCCACCAGCGCAGTGCTAGTTGGGGGGGCTGGGAGTGGTTGGTATTTGGACCAAATGGGCACTCGGAAGGGGACCCATGAAGGAGAGTGGGTGTGTGCGGGGGCAGGCCGACCTTAACTGGAACTCTGCCCACCCCACCCATTTATCTAGTGTGCTAAGCTCTAGAAAGTTCTCTCACAGGTCATTCTCATGTGAGTGGCACCACAACTCTAGGAATTGAGGGAGGGGCGGATGTTAATTAGCCTTGGCCAAAATGGGAAAGCCTGTTGGTGGAGTTACGGGACTTGTTCGCTGCCTCGCAGGAAATAGTGGGGCGCCTGGAAGCTCTTCCCCATCCAGTGTTCTTTAGACCCCAAAGGTGCAGACTCGAGGCCAGAAGTAAATAGCCCTGACTGAGTGTTCGGCTGGCTCTGGAGGGCGGCTTCACGGAAGGACGTGGCCCAGGGTTGGGCCGCGGCCTGTGAGTTTGCCGTCAGTTCTTGGCTGTGTTGCATGTGGTTATCACAGTGCATTTGTTCCTGCATTCTGTGAGTTCTTCCCAACACTTGACCTTTCGAGGATGAATGCTAAAATGCTGATTCCCAGGTTTTCCTCCAGGCTGAACGCATGCTGCAGGTGAGGTTCTTCTGGTAGGCTGTATCTTGGCCAGGGTGGGCAGAGGGTGACCTCCTCGGACCAGCACGCTGGCCAGAAGGGGCTGGAGAGCACGCCTCCGCTCGTCCCTACGCCTCAGTTGCCTGTGGAGGGGTGGCCCTGGCGGGCTGCCTGTCCCCAGGCTGGGAGGTCAAGCCAGGTCGCCGCAGCACTTGTGATTCGAGCTCCTCTCCACCCACGCCCTCCCCCGTCCCCTCCTGCAGGGAGATCCACACTGCCTGGGGGCTGTCTCAGGTGTCGGCTCTGTTCTGCTCGGCCAGTGGCTGCCTTCCCAGGAGGAGGAGGCTCCAGGGACTTGGGCTGGCCGCTGGGGACAGCCACGGCACTCACCCCCAGGGCCTCCAGGTCCCGCAGACGCTGGACGCAGGTCTTGCCCTCCTGTTGCTTGGCAGGTTCAAGCCACGCGTTCATGCTTAGGTGAAAGGACGACTCGTGTGTGCTGGAAACCTAGGTCACATCTGCTGGTGGTCCCATGGCAGAAGGCCTGGGGCGGGGAGGGGCCTACACCACGTCCTGTCATCTCCTCCCGGAGCCGTCTTTCCACCGGCTGCTGGCTGCGGACTCCTCGAGGCTCCGAGGTGACTGTCCGCGCCTCCTGCCCAAGAGCCTGCCTCGGCCAGCTCCAACAGCAGTGATGTTACACCTCAGTGTAGTCGAGACAGGGCGTAAATTATTGTTTGCATTAAGAAGAATCATGTTCCCTGTGTACATTAAAAAAAAGTCTGAATTGTATGGGAATAAAACTTGTTTGAAAATTTGGAGCAGTGCTGCCGCCAGCTCATTTTTCTGGTACTTGTGTTTCACGTTAAACGACCTTTATATGTGTTGGATTAACATATTTTGAGTTTCTTGAGGGTGGGGAGGGGGAACATTAATGGTATTGAAATGTGTTAGTAGTCTGGCTGTATGCCCAAAATTCTGTTTCGCAGCAAAAGTGGAGAACTGTATGTAAAGAAAGTATAACAATTATTTCTCTGTATTTTAGGGGCTTTAACCAGGACATCCTCTAGTTGGCGTTAGGAATGTTTGCTTAATTTCCAGACTTTTTTTTTTAAAACACATCGTGGGTTTTTTGAGGCTCCAACCTGATTAGTGCATGGTCAGCCATCAACAGAGGCTGAGCATCTCCGACTGAGGTGTTCTCCGTCTGGCTTTGTTTTTTAAAATCATGTATTTGCTACAAAGTATTGTACTTGTCTCAATGGGAATGGTGTACAAAACTGAAAAGGCCTTACGTGATCTGTATCATAGTTAATAAATCAATCTTGTAAAAAACCAAACCTGAGAGAGATGAAGGCGGCCCCTTCCCCGGCCCCTGGGCGCACGCCCACCAGGCAGGCCCCGTGGGGACACTGGCTGCAGCCTCAGCCCATCAGGAGGAGCGCGGGGGCCTCGGGACCACGGG
The DNA here is from genome assembly GCF_029378745.1 of Bos indicus. Classification (NCBI taxonomy): domain Eukaryota; kingdom Metazoa; phylum Chordata; class Mammalia; order Artiodactyla; family Bovidae; genus Bos; species Bos indicus. Next base: position 54,605,692 of record NC_091777.1, read on the forward strand.
GCACGAGGGTTCCCCCAGCGCCCCGGGGAGAAGGCATCTCTAGCAGAGCCAAGGCCCATGTGAGCTTCAGGCGCCTTCCCCCTCCACCCCCAGGACCGCTGCCAGGAGCCCCCGCCAGCTCTGGCCTCCTTGCTTTCCTTTCCAGCAGAGTGATCCAGGCTTCCCTCATGGCACAGCGGTAAAGAGCTCGCCTTCCCTGAGTCGTGAAGATTCCGTGGAGGAGGGAATGGCAGCCTACTCTAGTATTCTTGCCTGGAGAATCCATGGACGGAAGAGCCTGGTGGGCCCCAATCCGTGGGATCATAAAGAGCTGGATACAACTTGAGCGCAAGCTCAGGGATCTGCTTTCCCCAGGTCTTCTTGCCCCTGGTTGCTCCCGCAGTTTATTCTAGGTCATCAGGCCAAGCACCACCCACAGAGTCCTGCGGCCACGGGGGCGCCCAGCAGGCCAGGCACCAGCGTCTGCAGCAGATGCCTTTCCCTGTCGTCTGAGCCGAGGCCACGCCGGTGGCTCTGGGATGGGATCCAGGGTTTACTCCCAGGTGACCCAGGGAAGTTAACCTCTCAGGACAGTGCCTCAGAGATGCCTCAGCCACTCAGGCTCGCTCTGCCCCATGCTGTCCCCTCCTCGCCCCGTCCTCCACGGCCCCCTTGGTCACCTCCCAGATGCCACCACTTCAGCTACCACGTCTGTTCTGGCCCAGGTCCTAATTCTGGCTCCCCTGGCCTCTGACGGACACTCTCACACCTTAATGGCCTCCCAGCCCTCAGTCTTTAAACCAAGAAGTTATCCCAGAACACCTGGCTCTGCTTTACCTATGGCAGTAGTGGGGACTAGGCACCCTGAGAGATGCCTCTCCCCTCCCCTGCCTGAGGCAGGCACGGTCCTGGATCACAACTCCTGCCCCGGCGCTCCGGCCCCACGCTGCCAGTCAGCAGGAGCCAGCAGGCACCTGAGCACAGGCCAGCCAGGGGCCCCGCCCTCTGGCCCCAGCCCACCTCCTCTCCCCGTCCTCCAGACTCCAGCCTCTGAGTCATTCCCGTTCTCCCGATGCACTTGATTGCTTCTGACTTCCAAGGCTTTGTTTGCACTGTTTCCTCTGCCTGAAATGCCTTCTGTACCTCACGCCCCCAAATCTCAGTGCTGCCCATCACATCCTCACCTGTCCTTCAAAGCCAGTCTTCCTCTAGAAGTTCTTCCCAGGCCCTTTTTTACCCATTGATGGACCCAACAACTACTGACCTGCTATGGCGATTTATGTGACTCCCAGAAAGTCTTCAACATTTGATCTTTATTTTTTTGGCCACACCAGACAGCAGGCGAGATTTTAGCTCCCCCACTGGGGATCGAACCTGTGTCCCCTGCAGGGGAAGCATGGTCCCAGCATTTGCTTTAAAAAAAAAAAAGTTTCTACAGTATACCGTTAGCACTCAATATGTGCACTGATGTCATAAGCCCGTCTTTGTCTCTAGTTTTTGATGTTCAAGTGCCATGTACTCGCATATTTAATACCTCGCAGCCACTATCCACCCAAAGTGGAGAGCTTTGGGGGGCAGGGCCTGTGGCTTCCCAATATGCCTCTCGGCATCGAGCAGGTGCCTCGAACGTGACAGGACTTCCGTCTGCAGAATTCAATGGTCGGTTTCAACCTTGCCTTTGCTTATGCTTGTGCGCACTCAGTCGCGTCCGACTCTGTGACCTGATGGACTATATATAGCCTGCCAGTCTCTGTGGGATTTTTCAGGCAAGAATACCGGAGTGGGTTGCTATTTCCTCCTCCACAGTATGTTCCAAACCGAGGGACAGAACCCATGTCTCCTGCATTGGCAGGCAGATTCTTTACCACTGGTGCCACCTGGGAAGCCTTGCCCTTGGTCTCTCTAAGCCAGCCTCTCCTACGTGGTGGTGATGTTCAGTCGTGTCCAAGTCTGTGACCCCATGGACTGCAACACACCGGGCCTCCCTGTCCTTCACCATCTCCTGGAGCTTGCTCAAATTTATGTCCATCGAGTCAGTGATGCCATCCAACCATCTCATCCTTCTTCTTCAATCTTCTGCCTTCGTCATCCCCTTCTGCCTTCAATCGTTCCCAACATCAGGGTCTTTTCCTATGAGTTGGCTCTTCGCATCAGGTAGCCAAAGTCCTTGCAGTCCAAGGGACTCTCAAGAGTCTTCTCCAACACCACAGTTCAAAAGCATCAATTCTTTGGTGCTCAGCCAACTGCAGTGCAAACCTCTGCTCTGAGAACCACATTCCTGCCCACTTGCCTGTGACACTCTGCTTGCTGACTCTGCTGTGCATAACCACAGCCAGACTCCCAATCCCTTTCTCCAAATCTATCCATCCCCGCCCCCGCTCCCCCTACAAGCCAGAGACCCTGGAGACCTCCACAGGGTATTACTGTCTCCCATCAAGCCGCCCGAAGTTCTGTTTCACCTTCCACGTGGCTCTCACCCCTACCACTTGCCTCCTCGTTTCCTGCCACCATCCTGATTGAATCTCACTAGCCCCCTCCTTGACCTTCTCCCTGGTCTCCCAGCCTCCAGTTTCACCCCCTCCCTTCCATCTCTCTGTGGCAGCCAGAGTGAGCTTTTCAAAACATATCTGTCCCTGCCACCCTTCTCTTGACACCTGGGGCTCCCCAGCACCGTCAGAAGCCAACTCTCCAGTGGGTCCTGGGAGGGCCCTGACCGAACGCTCAGGGAGGCTCCCCCTGCAGGCTGCAGTCCAGCCTTCTGACTCCTCAGGGGCCTGCCTACCACAGGTGCTATTCCCTCTAGACACTCTGTGCACCCTTCCTTGCTAACTCCCTCTGTAACCTTTAGATTTCAGTTCCCTGGACTCTTCCTTGGGAAAGTCACCCCTCCCCCACCCAGACCAAGATGAACTCCTTTGCTTTCAAAGAAAAAAGCGTTCTCCTCTTCAACAGCGTTTTCCCGTGTTACTCCTTTACGTTGTATTTGCCCATTTAACACACGTTTCCTGAGTGTTTATTTACTCCGTGCCAGTCCCCCAAGGACAAAGCTGGGATCCGACCCCTAGTGGAACAGACACAGAAAACAGTCCAAGAAATGAATGTATGCCTTAATGTCAGGCACGGATAAGATATTAAGGAGGATGTGAATTTGGGGGAGCAGAGCTGTTACTTGGGATGGTCGGGAAGACCTCCCTGGGGACGTGACATCAAGAAACCAGGATGAGGTGAGTCAGGCATTTGCCTCAGATACAAAACCTAAAGGGACAAGAAATCAGAGATCAAGATAAAAAATTATTTCAATTCATGTTTTAAAAATCAAAGTCAGCCTCCCAAAATCCATGATGACCAAAATTTTAAGTAAAAAAAAAAAAAAAGGACTTTCCTGGTAGTCTAGTGGTTAAGATTCTGCCTTTCTAATGCAGGAGGCATAGGTTCAATCCCTCGTTGGGAAAGTTCCGCAGGCAGTGCGGCCAAAAATAAAACCCTTTCTTAAGGCAAAAAGAAACAGATTCAGTAACAGTGCTGTGAAGCCTGAGTCAAAAGGAGAAATCGGTAAGACAGCCTGGAGTGGGGACGAAAGTGATGGTGGATGAGACAGTGAAAGTGGAAAGAAGAGATCCGAATATCTTAAAAGTCAGGGTGACTAGATGGCACTGTCTGCTCAAGATTGCCCCTGGAGATGAGAGGACTCCAGGGCTGACACAAAGTCTAATCAGCATCTGTTCCAGAAGCTGCAGCCAGCACGGAGCATGTACTAGGCGCTCGCTAGCTCCAAGCCAACCGCCCGGAAGTGGGAAGGCGGAGTGTTACTCCTTGCGGCCACCAGGGGTCAGCAGAGCGCCGCCCTGCCCAGCTGTGGTCTGGCCTGGGAAGTGTTGCAAGCCCAGAGGGTGACGTTATTCAAAGGAGGGTGAGACACGACCGACTGAACTGAACTGAGAACGGGGCTGGAGGTGTCTCGGGAGCAGGCTGAGATTCAGGGCTGAGCTACTCTTCCTGGCATTTCACCCAACCTTCCCTCCATTTATTCACTCAGGGGGCCAGGCCACACAGTCTCATGGGGTGAGGTGATAAGCTCCAAGTTTGTCCTGAGGTCAGTGGGGGAGCCACTGGGTCCTATTTGCAGGAGCTGAGGAAGAGGGAGAAGTAACTGGGGATTCCAGAGATACCGCTCACAGGAACTCTGCCTCCAAGGTGGGGATTAAAGAGCACGCAGTTGCCATAAATGTCAGCAAGACCAAGCAATTAATAAACGCTTACAGGGACTTCCCTGATGGTGCAGTGATTAGGACTCCTTGCTTTCACTTCAGGGGACCAGGGTTCAATCCCTGACCGGGGAACTAAGATCCTGCAAGCCCTGCAGTGTAGAAAAAAAAAAGCTAACCATTTTTGGATACTTACAAAGTATCATGCCCTTTTAAAATAATCTTTCATGTACCAACTCAATTTTCACATGAAAATTCTATGAAGCAGGTATTCTATGAAGCAGGTATTATCATCATCCCCACATTCCAGATGAGGAGACTGAGGCATGAAAGGGATGTCCAACAGCACAAGCTAGTAAGTGGGAGCCAGGGTTTGAACCCCAAAGCCCATGGCGCTTTTTCTGGCTGCTGTAACAAATGGCCGCAGACGGGCTGGCAACAGAAATTTATTCTTTCACGGTTCTACTGGCCAGAAGCCCCAGATCAGGGTGTCAGCAGGGCCCTGCTCCTCTGAAGTCTCTAGAGAAGAGCTGTTCCTCTCGTTTTCCAGCGTTTAGATGTTCCTTGGCATCCCTCCAGTCTCGGCCTCTGTCTTCACAGGGCCTCCTCTTCTTTCTCCCTGTGTACTTGTATTTTTCCTGTGCATCACCTCTTCTGTCGCTTTTTGTTGTTTTTTTTTTTTTTGGCTGCATGGTGGCTTTCAGGATCTTAGTTCCTGAACCAGGAATCAAACCCAAGCCAGCCTTCAGCAACGAAAAGCAAGGGAGTCCAAACCACTGGACCACCAGGGAATTCCCTCCTCTTCTGTCTCTTATAAAGACACTTGTCAGTGGGGTTAGGACCTCTCCAGATAATCCAGGATGATCTCATCTCAGAGCCCTTAATTACACCTGCAAAGACTCTTTCACCAAGTAAGGTCACGTTCACAAGTCCCAGGGTTAGGACACGGACATACATCTCTTGGGGCCGTAGAAGGGGCAACATTCAACCCCCTACAGCTCTTCCCCATGATCCTATTATTATCATTGTGGTCATTGGTATTATGGTATGAACTTGAAGGGCAGCTTGGGGCTGGAATAAAGTTAGCCAAGTGGGCGATGGGAAAGTCAGGCACAGCAAGGAGCGAGCATGTTGAATAATTGGAGGGACTTCCCTGGCAGTTCAGTGGTTAAGACTCCACGTTTGTCCTGCAGGGAGTGGGGCAGGGGTTTGATCCCTAGTCGGAGAACTAAGGTCCCACATGTTGCCTGGTGCAGCCAAAAATGATTGCAGCGCTGTCCTGTCACTGCCCCGCCTTCACCTGCTGCCTCCACAGCCAATGCTCGGCTTCTTGCTGAGTCCCCCTCTGCAGGGTCAGTCGTGGGGAGGAGTCCCTTCGTCTCTGGCAGGAGCAGCCCTTGGACAGGAAGAGCAGTCAGCCCACCTCCGTGAGCGTCCCCACACCTCCCTCCCTGGTGGGCAGGACCACAGGCTCACCAGCCCCGGCTCTGGCCGCCCCCCTCAGGGGGCACACCGGCTAGTTTGCTGCTTGCCACTCATTTAGTTCGGTAGCCTCCACCTGGGACCATGGTCTCACCCGGTGTCACTTGGGGGAGCAGGGGACCAGCCCAGCGATGCTGACCCTCCCGCTGTGAGCTGCGCTGTAACGAGCATCTCTCCCTGTTCCCGGAGGCTTGCTGTCTTCTTTCGGCACCTATAAACAGGTGACAGTCAGGCCTGGATGTCCTCTGTGAGGCTAGAGTCTTTCCCTGACATCTTGGGTGCCCTGAAGGGGGCAAGACGGGGCTGGAAGATGGGAGGCAACTGGGAGAACACCCAAGTGTCAGGCCGGGTGACATTTAATGTGGGGTCATTTATCCTGTTGGTGGGTGGTGTTTTCATTCCCCACTTTAAAAAGAAAATTTTTAAACATTTATTTGATGACAGCAGGTCTTAGCTGTGGTGCTCGGGACCTTCAATCTTTGTTGTGGCATGTGGGACCTTTCATTGTGGCATGTGGGATCTAGTTCCCTGACCAGGGATCAAACCCCGGCCCCCTGCATTGGAAGCCCAGAGTCTTAGCCAGTGGACCACCAGGAAATCCTCCCCACTTCCTTTATTCTTCCCATAATTGTCAGTAGTCTACTAGGCTACCTGGGGCTTCCCTGGTAGCTCAGAGGGTAAAGAATCGGACTGCAGTGCAGGAGAACCAGGTTCGATCCTTGGGACAGGAAGATCCCCTCCAGAAGGGAATGGCTACCCACTTCAGTATTCTTGCCTGGAGAATTCTATGGACAGAGGAACCTGGCAGGCTACAGACCATGAACTCGAAAAGAATCAGACACGACTGAGTAGCTAACACACACTGTTGCTGCTAAGTCGCTTCAGTCGTGTCCGACTCTGTTTGACCCCATAGACGGCAACCCACCAGGCTCCCCCGTCCCTGGGATTCTCCAGGCAAGAACACTGGAGTGGGTTGCCATTTCCTTCTGTAGCACATACCTTTGCTTTATTTCTCTCTGGCATTTAGCTCCATCTGATGTGTATATTTTCTTGTTTTATCTATTGTGACATCCCACCTGGATGTGAGCTCCAGTGACAAGAATCTCTGCCTGTTTCTTCCCTGCTAGATCCTTGGAGTTTCTGGCACCCAGGAGGTGCTCAAAACATGTTTGCTGGCTAGCTGGCTCAAAATCAAAAACAGGACAACTCTGGGGACAGGTTGGGCTGCCCAAGTCTCAAATGACCCTTCATCGTTCACTGCCTGTGCTTTGAATGAAGAGTTTTACTCTCAGAACTCAGTACAAAACTGTCTGTTCAAGGAATACATTACATTCTTTGGGGGTGCGGTGCCCCACTAGCACCCCCTGGTGGTCAGAGGAATCAGCTCCTTGAGAACCTGACTATTGGAGCCCTGGCCTTGAACAGGGCCTGGTCCAGGGACTCCTACAGTAAGTTTGTGAAGTGCAGAAGTGAAAGCAGAAAAGATGAAGATTAGACATGTCGAAGGACTCAGGAAGTGAACGCCTGGGGTATGTTAGCGACTCCACGAGTCACAGGTCTGTCCCAGGAGGTCTCAAGGACAGGGTTTCACCCACCTCCTGGACAAATGCCAACCCCCCGGGAGTTTAGACCCAGCACCTGCTCCCCCAGCCATTTCTGCCTCATCTGGTTCAAGGGCAGCTCCATCCTCCAGGCCCTGGAGCCAAAACCTCTGCATTTTCAGACTCCTCCTCCCTTTCTGTCACCGTCACATCTGGTCGCCAGCCAATCCCTCAGCCCGGCCTTTGAAATATCTCCAGAATCCCACCACTTCCCCCGACCCTCTGTGCCTCCTGGTTGGACCACCATCACCTCATCTCTAACTTTTTCAGTCGCCTCCTCAGCTGGGCTCCAGGCTTCTGCTTTCACACCTCACAATTCCTTCTCCATCCAGCAGTCCAAATTTTAGAAATAGGAATTAGAGGGACTTCCCCGGTGGCTCAGATGGTAAAGAATATCTCTGCGATGCAGGAGACCTGGGTTTGATCCCTGGGTCGGGAAGATCTCCTGGAGACAGAAATGGCAACCCACTCCAGTATCCTTGTCTGGAGAATCCCATGGACAGAGGAGCCTGGTGGGCTACAGTCCGTGGGCTCACAAAGAGTCAGACACGACTAACGCTTTCACTTGCAACACTTTCCTTGGTGGTCCAGTGGTTGAGACTCCCCAGCGCTTCCACTGCAGGGAGCGTGGTGTCGATTCCTGGTGGGGGTACATGCCCTGTGGTGCCACCAAAAACAAAAAGTCAGATCAGGCCCCTCCCCGACCTAACACCCTCTGAGCCCCTTGGAAGCCAAACTCCTCCCCGCAAGGCCCCGCCCACTGCAGCTGGCTCCGCCCACTCCCTGCCAGACACAGTCAGGCTCTTCTTTCCTCCCTAGTTCCTCCATCCCACGGCAGGGCCTTCGCACTTGCCATTCCTCCTGCCTGGAGCCGTCTTCCCGTAGATTCATCTCATACCTCAGCAAAGGTCACTTCCCCTGAGAGGGCTTCCTGCCACCATAACCACTCTCCGGTAGTTTTATTTCTCTTGCCTCACTCTTTTCTTTCTCTCACAGCTCTCAGTATGAGCAGAAATCGTCTTTTTTCTGTGCTGGTTTACTTGCTTGCCCCCCACATACACACATAAGGACCTTATTTGTTTTGTTCACTGATGTCTCCCAGCCCCTGGCACACAGTGGGTATTCATAAAATTTTTAGGATCGAAGAACTGCATCATGTTTACTTATATAATATTCTCATTGAATGCAAACACGGTTTAAAATTAAATAATTCTTAAATCTATAAGATGCAAACTAAATCTCGCTTTACCAAGTTGCCGTTTTTTTATAAAAGGACCCATTTCCTCACATTTTCACTAAATCTGGAGACCTACAGTGGTTTTATTTATTTTTATGTAATTTTTTACTTTTTAATATTCTGGCTGTGTGGTACCGGGCATGTGAGATCATAGTACCCTTACCAGGGATTGAACCTGGGGCCCCTACATTTGAAGGGCTGAGTCCTAACTATTGGATGATCAGGGAAGTCCCACCACCACTATTTTGGTTTTTCAAGTCTGTCTACAGGCAAAGGACAGCTTGTTGCATTTTTTACTTCAATTTCTTGATTATCATCACAGTTGAGCACTTTCCCATATGTTTATGTGTCACACACATTTCTTTTGTGGTTTGCCTGTGTGCATCTTGACCATTTTCCCCATTGAGTTCTCTGTATTGGGTCATCTGCCTTTTTTCTTATTGATTGGTAGGAGCTCTTTATTTATGATGTATGTCAATCCATTGTCTCTTAATTTTTTGTCCATCCTGGTACTCATCTTTTAACATTGTTTACAGTATCTTTACTACTGCAGAGTCATTTGCTTTGTGCGGGGGTGGGGAGCACAGTTCAACCCACACCACCTCCCTTCCGCATTTCCTATCATTTTATATTATGAACTAGATCGTACAAACAAAAGACTACACAAAGCAACCTGCCAAGTTCATACAATAACAGTAATTAAGTGGTCACCTGGGTACCCACCAGCCACAATAAGACTTCCGCTGCTGCCCCTCGACCCCCGCCTCTCCAGCCCACAGCATCTTCCTCCTCCACCCCCAGACTCAACCTCTCTCCTCAATCTCAGGTTAACCATTCTCTTGATTTATTATCTATTATTCATCATTCTTGCATCACCCAGGCTCACATCCTTAAGTAATAGATTGTGTATTGTGCCTGTGTTCAGACTTTTAAAAAATAGGTTCTTTCTGTGTTCCCTCTAGTACTTATTTCTTTCACAAAGGTGAAATGGGGGACGCCTGTGGATGTGGGGGAGCAGTTCATTTATTTGGGGAGTATTGTTATACTCTCCCCATCTTACCGATGAGGGGAGTGAGACACAGAGAGGTGAAGGAAACTGCTCAAGGTCACACAAGTCGCATCAGAATTACAATGAGCCCATTGAGTCCCCTTCCTAAAACTCTGCTCTCTTAGTAGAGAAGAGTGAGATTAAGGAGAAGTCACTGGAACCCTCCAAACACACAAACACGCACACACCCAAGCTCTTACGGCCTACCAAAATCCTTGAGCCTCTTTTTTTTTTAAGATTTACTTATTTATTATTAGTTTTTTGGCTGCACTGGGGCTTCGTTGCTACATGTGAGCTTTCTCTAACTGTGGTGAGCGGGGGCTACTCTTCATCGTGGTGTGTGGGCTTCTCATCACGACAGCGTCTCTTGTAGAGGAGCACAGGCTCTAGGCATGCGGGCTTCAGTAGTTGCAGCACATGGGCCCTCACCCCTCTCCTTGATTTCCCCTGATTACTGGGACCTCAAGGACACATACTATTCTTTCCCATCTCTTCCACCCCAGAAGAGGTCTCCATGTTTTGGTGAGAAATATCTCCTAAGCTGAGGAAGGCCAAGGAGAGCTGAATGTGGCTGAGAGACAGAGAAGCTAGGGCAGGACGTGTCAGGGATGAGACCAAGAGGGTCTCAACTGCCACTGTCTCTAGATTCTCTAACAGGCCCCAGGTGGTAATGGCTCATTGCTTTGCCTGCTCTGGGGGTGGCACAGCTGTCCTAGATTTTCCCCAAACCTCTGTCAAGAGTCCTTTCAGGGACTTTCTTGGTGGTACAGTGGTTAAGAATTCACTTTGCAATGCAGGGGACACGGATTTGATCCCTGGTCAGGGAACTAAGATCCCACATGCCTGCACTCCACGCCCACACATGGCCATGAAGATCCTGCTTGCAGCAACTAGGACTGCATTCAGTCAAATAAATAAATATAAATATTTTTAAATGAAATAAAATAAACCCTGGGAGATTCACAGAAAAGCCTCTGACCCCTGACTGCTTCAAAAAAAGTCTTTTATGAAAGCTGTCTCGGTTCCCAGTTAGAGGGTCCCAGCTCTCTCCCCCAGGGTCCCACCTGATGCATACTCTGTCCCAGAAGCGATCCTGTTTCTTCCCAGCTCTATGACCAGAGCTGCCGAAGGGCATGGATATCACAAAACAGCCCACCCATTTCACAGATGGGAAAACTGAGACCCCAAATGGTGTTTGTGTTTATCAGTCACTCTGAGTGGAGTCAAGGGCACATGAGGGTGAATGTGTCTTTGGATGGGCATGTCATATCTTGCAGATTTAATGCCTGGCTCTATTCTCGGTTTGTGGGCTTTCCAGGTGACTCCAGTGGTAAAGAACCAGCCTGCCAATACAGGAGACATTAGAGATGCGGGTTCAATCCTTGGGTTGGGGAGATCCTTTGGAGGAGGAGAGCATGGCAACCCACTCCAGTATTCTTGCCTGGAGGATCCCATGGACAGAGGAACCTGGTGGGCTATAGTCCATGGGTTGCAAAGAGTCAGAAAGGACTGAAGCAACTCAGTAACACATTCTCAGCTTTAAGTGGCTTAACTCCGCAGTTTTCAGACTTTTTGGTCTCTTTACATTCTTGGAGAAGGAAATGGCAACCCACTCCAGTACTCTTGCCTGGAAAATCCTATGGACTAAGAAGCCTAGTAGGCTACAGTCCATGGGATTGCAAAGAGTCGGACACCACTGAGCGACTTCACTTCACTTCACTTACATTTTTAGGGAAGACCAAAGAGCTTTTATTTCCGTTTCGTAAGTCATATCAGAATAAAACTGGAAATTCTTGAAAAGGATTCAAAAGGCATTTTTAAATAGCAATAATAAATGCATTACAGGCTAACATAAATAACCTATTTTAAGAAAAATTTTAGTGAAAGGAGTGTCATTATTTTACACTTTTGCAAAGCTCCTTGAAGTCCAGCCAGCTGGACACTCCTGTTGCCTATGCCTGGGGTCTGCTGTGATATCACAGACCAGGGAGCCTCTGGAAACCTCCCCCACCACCGGACACGCATGGGAGAAGGAAGTGGAAAGGCAGAAAATGTCTCGGTATGAAAATTTGACCTCATAGACCCGCTGAAATGGTCTCAGGAACGAGTGCCCATGTCACACATAAAAGATTAGCTCTCAAATTGTTCAGTGTGGTTATCCTGATTGAACATCCAGACCTCCCAAGGACTGGGATACAGGTATCCAAGGAACTTCAGTGACCAGGATCCTGGCATCTTAGCTCCACCACCGCTCCAATGGGAACCCCGACATCAGAGTTTCCCATTAGCCCATAAATGAGCGCTAAGGGATTATAGTGCCTCCCACATATCTTGGAGCAACTAATCCTGTGCCCCACAACTACCGAGCCTGTGCTCCAGAGCCCGCACTCCACAGCAAGGGAAGCCACCCACCGCAAGAAGTACACACACTGCAACTAGAGAGAGAGAAGCCCCTGCTCAGCACAACTAGAGAAAGCCTGCGTGCAGCGATGAAGACCCGGCACAGACAAAAGTAAATAAATACATTTTGTATTGTTGTTCAGTTGTTGTCCAGGCACTCAGTTGTGTCTGACTCTTTGCAACCCTAACGACTGCACCATGCCAGGCTTCCCCGTCTTTCACCATCTCTCAGAGTTTGCCCAGATTCATGTCCCTTGAGCTGATGATGCCATCCAACCATCTCATTCTCTGTCGTCCCCTTCTCCTCCTGCCTTCAATCTTTCCCAGCATCAGGGTCTTTTCCAATGAGTTGGCTCTTTGCATCAGGTGGCCAAAGTATTGGAGCTTCAGCATCAGTTCTTGCAATGAATATTCAAGATTGATCAACCTTATTCAAGGTTGATCTCCTTTAGGATTGACTGGTTTGATCCCCTTGCAGTCCAAAGGACTCTCAAGAGTCTTCTCTAGCACCACAGTTTGAAAGCATTAACTCTTTGGTGCTCAGCCTTCTTTAAAGGAATATTAAAAATAATTTTTTAAAAACAGAGTGTCCCTATCAGCCTGTGCACATGAGGGTGCAGAGGTGTATGCCTTGGTTCCTCCGTCCAACCTGAGGAAGACCCTAGCTCTCTGCCAGCCCTGCCCACTCGCCTCTCCTGAGACTCCCGGCCCAGCTTCGTTAGTTGCACTGTGGTCTCCTAGGAGCGCTTCATGCTCACATGTTCAGTTGTGTCCACTCTTTTTGACCGCATGGACTATAGCCAGCCAGGCTCCTCTGTCCATGGGATCCTCCAGGCAAGAATACTGGAGTGGGTTGCCATACTCTCCTCCAGAGGATCTTCCCAACCCCGGGATTGAACCCGAGTCTCTCATGTCTCCTGCATTGGCAGACGGGTTCTTTACCACTGAGTCACCTGGGAAGCCCCCTAGGAGCACTTAAGCGCCTGGAAACCCCCACGCCAGGCTGCTGAAGGGGCTTGGGAGGGAGAGGTTTTGTATTTTCTACCAGAGTGGAAAAGAACTGGCTCGGTCACCTGGGTCTCCAGACCTCTACAGGAGGTACTATAATCCCTTAGTTCCCATTTATGGTCTAATGGGAAGCTCCAATATTAGGGTTCCCGTGGGAGCAGTGGTGGAACTAAGACCCCAGGATCCTGATCTCTGAAGTTCCTCGGACACCTGTGTCCCAGTCCCTGGGAGGTCTAGATGTCAAATCCTGGTCTTATAAGGTGGGGGTAGGGGGGGTGGGGGGGGGACGGTTGTTGAGACCAAGGTCCCCTTCTTGTCCAGATGGCCTCGCTGACATTCTTAAGTTCTCTCCTGGAAAAGGGTCTCTAACACCTGGATTTGTGTCCCTAGAGGGGACGTTGACGTCTGGGTCTCCACCCCTACTGGAGACGGGTGCAGGGTGCCCTCCTTGTCCTGAGGAGCTGCTGGATGCTGAGTACTTTTAGGGAAAATGGGGTGATAGTTTCTTCCAGTGGGGTATATAGAGATAGAGCCTGGACTCCGGTGTTCCCCTCTTGAGGTGGGGAAGCCAACTTCGAGGTTCCCGTTCTCGTGGGCTAAGGGGGCTCAGACATCTGAGCAGCCCAGGACTCCCTTGCTTGGAACCCTCTACCTGAATATTCATTGGAAGGACTGAGACTGAGGCTGAAGCTCCAATACTTTGGCCACCTGATGCGAAGAGCCGACTCATTGGAAAAGACCCTGATGCTGGGAAAGATTGAAGGCAGAAGAGGAAGACAGAAGACCAGATGGTTGGATGGCCTCATCGACTCAATGGACATGAGTTTGAGCAAACTCCGGGAGATGGTGAGGAACAGGGAGGCCTGGCGTGCTGCGGTCCATGGGGTCGCAAACAGTCGGACACGACGAAGCCACTGAACAACAACCGTGGAAAAGAGCAGAGTGGCTGACGCTGGGCAGGACCGAAGGGCGGAGACTCCGTGGGCGGGGCTCCAGCAGGCCCCACCCCCGCCCGCCGGCGCTGTCTCCACGCATCCAAGTCTGCGAGGCCTCGGCGGGCGCGGAGAGCCTAGCGCCACAGCCCGCGCGCCCCGCCGAGCCCGGCCCGCCCCGGGGTCTATGGGGCCGCTCCTCTGCGCCGCCCGGCCGGCCCCACGCCGCGCCCGGAGCCTGCCCTCGCGGTCAGGTAACGAGGCGGTGGGTCTTGCAGGTAGGGGATGCCAGGGGGCAGGTATGAGAGGACAGGAACTCCTGAGTCCTGGAGGTGAAGGGGACCCGGACTCCAGTGTCCTGGGGGCTAGGGCATCGGAATGCCTGTCTCGGGCGCACGGAGATTGGGTCCTGGAGAAATAGGGGGCTGGGGGATTTGAACGCCAAGATCTAGGGCATTGGGGGACCTGGCTGGGGAGGCTTGGGGGTGGCGTGGATGTGGGGAGCGGGGCTGGACCCTGAATGCCTAGCCCTGGAGGAATGAAGACCTAATTAAACATGTTTCCGGTTCTGGGGAATCTGAATACCAGGACACCTGGGCTCAGAATTCTGGATCCATCCTGAGGGCTACCTGGGGCTGAGGAGCTGGCCGCTGCATCAGGGGTCTTCAGGGAGGAAGTTGTGGTTGCGGAGATTTGGCGGCCTAGACACGTGGCATCACCCCCAGGGGTTGAGGGGTGGTCCCTGGGGAGAGCATCGGGTGGGGTCCCTAGTTTCTGTCCCCCCCGCCCCTATCTCTTTAACCGAGCCTGGGAAATAGGCGTACCGCAGATGCGAAAACCAGACTCCCGGGATGGGCTTGTGGTGGGAGCAGGTCCCCGGGGTAGAGGGCTCTGGGGGCTGGAGCCGGTCTCGCCTGGGCCCCGGCGAGGCGCCCGCCCCCCGCCCGGCTTGGGCATGCTTGGCACGCAGCTCGCGGGCCGGTCGGATCCGTATGCGCGCCGCGTGCGCCTATTGGTATGCGGGAGCCGGCCCGGCGCGGGCGTGAGGCGGGCGCGCTGGCGGGCGGCGCGGGGGAGGCGGCGGCGGGGCACGTCCTCACCCTGAGTGAGCTTCGCCCGGAGCCCAGCACGGTGAGAGCTGCGGGCTGTGTAGCCTGGCCTCCGGGTAGGAGAAACTGAGGCCGCCTCCCGCGCAGCTCCTCGCCGGGACCCTGCACCCCACCCCGCGGACCTTGGTTTGCCTACCAGGTGTCCCACGCGCCCCCTCGGCGCTGAGCATTGCCTCCCGCTCCTTCCCGCTGCAGGAGACGCGGCTCTCGAGTCCCGCAGGCCGCTCTGAGCCCGCCTGAGCGGGTCCCCGCGGAGATGGCGGCTCCTTACCCCAGCGGTGGCGGGGGAGGTCGCGGCGGCAGCGTCCCTTGGGACTTTCTGCCGGGGTTCGTGGTCAAGGCCCCGCCGGGACCCTGGTGAGCAAAGCCCTGCCCCTCGGGCCGTGGCCCCGCCCCAAGGCGGGATCCGACAAGGATTCACATTCACCTTCGCCCCGCCCCTCGGGCCGTGGCCCCGCCCCAAGGCGGGATCCGAAGAGAATTCACACTCACCTTCCGCCCCGCCCCCTCGGGCTAGACTTTCTCACCCGGAGTTGTTCTACCGAGGTTCTGCAACTCACCGTACACTGGGCGTTCGGTTCCTAGCCCCCTTTTTCGGGACTCCTACCCAACATTCTTACCGCTCCCCTCTCCTTCCTCCTCCCCGCCAGCATTTACACCCCCAAGTCCTGCCCAACGGCTGGGCAGAGAAGTCATTCTCAGGCTCTGTCCCGACCTCCAGAGTGTTGAACCCACTTCCAACGTCCCGTTCCCCTCGTTCTCGAGGCCCCCGCCCCCGATCCCGGAGTCCCCGGGCCCCGCTGACGGTCCCTCCGCGCCGCCCGCCCAGCCTGCAGGCGCAGCGCAAGGAGAAGTCCCGTAACGCTGCGCGCTCGCGGCGCGGAAAGGAGAACCTGGAGTTCTTCGAGCTGGCCAAGCTACTCCCTCTGCCCGGAGCCATCTCCAGCCAGCTGGACAAGGCGTCCATCGTGCGCCTCAGCGTCACCTACCTCCGCCTGCGCCGCTTTGCCGCGCTCGGGGCGCCGCCCTGGGGGCTGCGGTCTTCGGGGCCGCCGGCGGGCCTAGGTGAGTGCGCATGCGCGGGGGCGGGGTCCTGGCGCGCTCCCCCGGGGCAGGGGACTCGGGGTCTGAGCTGCGTGCTAGCTGTGGCCAGGTTCCTCCACCCTAAAGGAAAGGAGTACAGAATTTGGAGTCAGACCTTTTGTGTGTTGCTATCAGACGGCTTCTGCTGTCCAGGCCTCAGTTTATTCATCTGTAAAATGGGCTCACCAGGTAGGGACGGTTTCATGAATTCTGCCCTGGCCATACCAGGGGTCATGCCACTAGTAAGGGCTATTATTTTTATTAGAGGAAATGATTCATGATTCTCACAAAGGAGACCCGCAGCTGCATGAGTGGGACAGAGAGGACCCAGCCCGGGCCTCCCATCAGCTAATGAGCAAGAAACACCCCACACTCATACCGGAGGGACCCCAGAGGGAACACAAGGACTCTGGCGTCTGAATTCCCAGCCTGGGTTGCGGGAGGGGGACAGAATAACACGGCAGGTAAGATGGCGAGCTTCAGTAAGACAGAGGTCCCTGTCCCCGCTTGGCCATTTCCCAGCATTGTGACACCCGGGCAGGTCGCCTCACCTCTCTGTGCCTCATTTGTGAAATGGAAATCATGATGAAGACCCTTCCCTCCCCAGGGCTGAGAAGAGAAAAAGGTCTACCAGGTAATAAAGACCGTAAACACACCTGGTTCAGAGTAAACAGCCAGTGTGTAGCACTTACTGTTATCAGTGGCTGGTGTTTAGTCACTCAGTCGCGTCTGACTCTTTGCGACCCCATGGACTGTAGCCCACCAGGCTCCCTCTGTCCATAGAATTCTCCAGGCAAGAATACTGGAGTCGGTTGCCATTTCCTTCTCCAGGGGATATTCCCGACCCAGACAGAGATCGAACTGCGTCTCCTACATTGGCAGGCGGATTTTTTTTTTTTTTTTTTTTTTTACCGCTGAGCCACCAGGGAAACCTTTATCAACGGGCACCTGCAGGTTTATTGAGCATCTGCTGTGTGCCTGCTACTGTTCTGAGCTCTCTGGACCCAGCCGGAAACAAACTGGATAAAAAGTCCCTGCCCTGGACAGGCTGACATCCTACTCCCCAAGACATGATAAGGAAATGCAATCTATAATATGTTAAAATATAGAACATGTAAAACACAGATATATATATAGATAGATATCTACTTTCATTATTATTCAGACTTCATTACACAGAGTGTTACGTTATTGTTATTACTTCTATTTTATGTTTTATTGCTTTACTCTTACTACTAGAAGTGTGCGAATCGTGTTCTTCAGAGGTCTCAGGTAACAGGGACAGGGCATCCTAGGCAACTGCGCCCCCCACCCCACCCCAAGATGGATTGTCCTTAGGGTGGGGTTGGAGGGGCCCCAATTCCCCTCCTGCCCTGGTCTGGGGGGAGGGTGGGGGAGAGAAAATAGCATTGATTAAGTTCGCAATAAATCACCATTTAAATTTAAATAATCCGGCTTCCCAGGCGGTAATTAGGCGAATTGACTGGCGCGGAGAGAATGCGGCATTAGCGCCGCTGATTACTGTCATTACCGCGAACAACATGTGCGCCGGCGGGGGATAAACATCTTGTCTATTGTCCCCAAGCCCCGGGGAGAGAAAGGGAGGGGGAGACGCTGAGAGCCCCGCCGGCGTCCGGACTCCCCCTTCCCCGCTTGCCGGGATGGGTTATTCGAGGGGGCAGACCACCGACCTTAGCAACCCCCTTGCCTGTAGGTGGGAAGGTGGGGCAGGACAGTGTGCCGGGGAGGAGCTGCGTGGACTCCCCCCAAAATTAAGAAATGGGGGCATCTGTTCTCCCGGGGTCTTCAGCAAGAGGCCAAGAACCTGCTTCAACAGTTCAGATGGGGAAACCGAGGCCAGTGACTTAGTTGCCAGAGAAAAGCACAATGTAGGCTCTCTAAAGGAGGGGGGACTCCCACGTTCTCCTCAAAAATACTAGTAATAATATACGCCGCAGACACTGGGTTGAGCACTGAATCCAAATTCACTTGCTTAATTCTCTTAGAAATCTTCAGAGGGAGGCAGTGTTTCGATCCCTGTTTTATAGAACTGGAAAACTGAGACCCAGAGAGGTGATGCTGTTTGCCCAAGGTCACACAGTCAACAAGGGACCCAGATGAGATTCAAACTCAAGTAGCCTGGCTCTGACACCCACCTTCTCTATCACCATACTAGGCATATGTGTGGGTCTCCAGGGATGGGTTCTGGGTTGCTGGGCTTGGCCTCTCTCTGGGCCTCACACTACCATCTGTAAAATGGGATCACAAATGTTGAAGTCTAGCCTAGGGGCTCTGAGTCTGAAGAGAAGACATCTTTGATCTCCTATCAGTCATTCACTGTCATTGATTCAACTGTGCCAGGCAGTGTTCTAGGGGCTGGGGACATCGCAGAGAACAGGACAAAGTTCCTGCCCCGGGAGGTGAGCTACAAACCTGGTCTCCTGCCCTCTACCTCCCTAATGTCACCTTTCTACCTCTCTAATGACTTCAAGCCCTTGCCCCACGTTGGCCGCCTTGCTGTTCAGAGAAGCCTGCTTCCACCCCAGGGCCTTTGCACCTGCTATGCTTCCACCAGGAACCCACATTCCCTTAGAATGTGGGCTTTTCAGTCAGGCTTTCCCCAACCACACTATTAAAAATAAAAGGGACTTCCTTAGTGGTCCAGTGGCTAAGAGTCTGCACTCCCATTGCAGGGGGCCTGGGTTCAATCCCTGGTCAGGGAACCCGATCCCACATGCTGCAACAAAAGCCCACATGCCACAACTAAGACCCGGTGAAGCCAAATAAACAAAAAATTACAACCCCCTGCTCCCAGCACTTCCTGTCTCCCTTTCTCCCTTTTCTGTCTTTTTTCTTTACATAATACTTATTGTTACCTGCTATTACATATTTCTTATTTCTCTTGTTTAATTTTTTAAAATATTTGTTAATTTATTTGGCTGTGCCAGTTTTTAGCTGCAGCATGTGGGATCTAGTTCCTTGACCAGGGATAGTACCCAGGCCCCCTGCACTGGGAGCTCGGGGTCTTAGTTACTGGCCCACCAGGGAGTCCCTTCTCTTGTTTGTTGTGTTTCTCCCCTACAACACCGTGTTTGCTGAGCCTAGAATAGACCCTGCACGCAGTGAGGGACCACTAAATATTTGCTGGGCAGCTATGGAGCTGGGTGGGGGCTTCCCGTGTGGTGCAGCGGTGAAAAATCTACCTGCTAATACAGGAGACACAAGAGACACGAGTTCGATCCCTGGATTGGGAAGATCCCTTGAAGAAGCAAATGGCAACACACTCCAGTATTCTTTCTGGGAAAATTCCATGGACAGAGGAGCCTGGCAGACTACAGTCCATGAGGTCAAGAGTGGGACACGACTGAGTGAGCAGCAGCAGCAGCTGGCTGTGCCGTGTGCATGCATGAGCCCACCCAACTCCAGCCCTAGACCCATTTCACAGATGCAGCCAAGGAAAGTACAGGCAGGAATGCACCTGCTCCAGCCCCTCAGGCTTGCTTCCAGGAGCAAGGCACTCTGATGAAGGCAGCGGGGCTCCTTCTCTCAGACTGCTACAAGTTCCTGAAGTCCCAGCCCTTTATCCCCCCTAGTCTAGGACAGCAAAGCCCTCAGGGCAGTTGAGGATGGGCGGTGGGGGCGGGACCCCCGGGTGAGGCCTTAGCTTCTCCCCTCGGCCCCTCAGCGCCCCCTCTGGTTTGGAGGGAAGATGACAACTGGGGCAGTTTTATTCCAGGGGAGGCTGACTTGATAGGAAACGCAGCAAATGTTTGTTGAAAGAGTGAATGATGGCTGGGGTTTGGACGTGAACGAGGAGCAGATCTGGGAGGGACAGGGGTTGAGGTATTTCTGGGAGAGACGGGGGAGGGGAGGGGAGAAGGAGGAAGCGGGGAGTCGGTGGACTTGGGGCGGGATGGGGCTAGGAGCCATAAGACCCCTCAAAGACCCCTCAGTCAGGGATGGGGAGAGACCCAGGGGACAGGATAGGGGAAGAGCGAGTGGCTGAGCCCTCCCCACTACACGCACCCCCATCCCGACGTGCCCATTAACGCTGTTAATTGCAGCCGTTCAGTCTGACCTGGGCTGATCCTGTGAGAGGGAAAATGAAGGAATTAGCAAAAATGACAGGGGAAAATTGCGACAATTAGCAGCCAGCATTGTTCCCGCCTGTCACCCGGCTGGTTCCTGCTGTATCTTGGGGGAGGGGTCCCCATCATCACCACCACCCCTCAGTTATTGTCCCTGGAACTCCAGGCGGGGGGCGGGGGGGTGGGAAAAGGGTGTGAACAGCCGTGAGGGTGTCGGGGGTCGCTCCTTGAGGGAGGAGGCGTGGCCAAGCTGGGGTGGAGCTTGGGGGCTGCGTCCTGACTGGGGGGGAGGGGGGTGGCGGTCCGCCGCCTGGTGTTTTGATGGTCTGGAAATCACAATAGTAATCAGGCTATTAATACTGATCCCAGGTTGTTTCGGGAGCACCTGCTGCGTGCCCGCCCCTGGTAGGCCCTCTCTGTTCCCTAGGCGAAATGAATGCTCAACATCCCCTAACGGATCAGCCAGTCCTCTTAGCAAACCCATTTGACAGAGGAAGAAACTGAGGCCCAGAGAAGTGAAGGCACTGGTCCCTGGGCACACAGACAGGGGGCAACAGTGACTGACCCCAGACCTGGATCCTCAGGCCAGCAGGAGCCGGGTGCTTGGGGACCCTTGAGGCCACTGACTCCCCGATCTGGGCACAGGCCCCTTGGGGAGTCGTTCTCTGCAAGGTCCAGCCTGGATGTCTGGAGCCCTCTGCTCTTGACTCTTGGGGGGATGGACGGCCTGTGTCTCTGCCTCCGTCTCCTTCACCACCTGTATCTTCCTGCCACTTTCCCCGTATGTCTCTCTGTGCATTTCTTTCCCTCCGTCTCTCCGTCTCTTTATTTTTATTTTTAAAATGTTCTGTACTGATGGTGGCCTGCGGGATCCTAGCTCTCCAACCAAGGATCGAACCCATGCTGCCTGCGTTGGACATGGGAAGTCTTATCCGCCAGACCTCGGGGGAAGTCCCTGTCCTTCCATCTCATCACATCTCTCTGTCTTTGTCTATCTTTATCTCAATTTCTGTGTCTATATATCGCTCTCTCTCTCTTTTAAAAATTTTATTGGGGTAAAATGTATGTAACATGACATTCACCGTTGTACAGCGTGCAGCCAGCGCGTCTATCTGGTTCATGCTCATCACTCTCCTAAAGCCCTGTGCGGTTCACAGTCTCTCCCAGCTTCTCCCGCCCCTCCCTCCAGCCCCTGGTGGCCACTAATCAGCTTCTTGTCCCTGGATATGCCTGTGCTGGGTGTTTCATATAAATGGAATCCTACACTATGTAGCCTCATGTGTTCGGTTGCTTTCACTCAGCATAATGGTTCTCAAAGTTGCTTTCTGTTACAGCGTGGATCGGGACTCCATTTGTTTTTATGGCGGAATGACATTCCACTGTATGAATTTAGCACGTTTTACTTATTCATTCAGCAGTTAGTAGACATTTGCACTGTTTCCACCTTTTGGCTATTAGGAATAATGCTGCTATGAACATTCACGTCCAAGTATTTGTTTGAGCACCTGTTTTCCGTTCTTTGGGATATGTACCTAGGAGTGCAATCTCTGGGTTATATGGTCATTCTTTGGGGAAGAAAAGGGCTACCCACTCCAATATTCTTGCCTGGGGAATCCCATGGACAGAGGAGCCTGGAGGGCTACAGTCCGGGGTCGCAAAAGACTGAAACGACTGAGCAACTAAACAACAAATAGTAATTCTATATTTAACTTATTGAGGAATCGCCAAACTATTTTTCCAGACTGGCAGTATCGTTTCCCATCCCCACCAGCAACACACAGGGCTTCCGATTTCCCCACATCCTCGCCAACACTTCTTTTCTTTTTCTTTTTTTAAATTCTAGCCATCCTAGTGGGTGTGAAATGGTCTCTCATTGTGGTTTTCATTTGCATTTTGCTAATGACTAATGATGTTGAACATCTTTTCATGTGCTTATCGGCCGTTTGTGTATCATCTTTGGATTACCATCTATTCAAATCCTTTGCCCGATTTTGATTTTGGCTGTGCTGTGCAGCTTGCGAGATCTTAGTTCCCTGACCAGGCATCAAACCCACACCCTCAGCAGTGAAAGCGCTGAGTCCAAACCACTGGACTACCAGGGAATTCCTCTTTGGCCCATTTTTAAAATTTTAATTATTAAAGGATAATTGCTTTACAGAATTTTGTTGTTTTCTGTCAAACCTCAACATGAATCAGCCATAGGTGTAGATATATCCCCTCCCTTTTGAACCTCCCTCCCATCTCCCTTCCCATCCCACCCCTCTAGGTTGATACAGAGCCCCTGTTTGCGTTTCCTGACTTGGCCCATTTTTTAACTGGACTCCTCATCCTTTTGTTGTTGAGTTGTAACGTCCTTATCTCTTTCTCTATTCCTTTGTATCTCTGTCCATCTATTTGTATCTTTGTCTCTCAGTGTCTCTCTATGTCCCTATCTCTCTGTCTCTTTTTCTCTGGTTCCTTTCTGCTGCATTCTCATCCTTCAGGTCTGAGCTCAAAGGCCCCTCCTTCAACAGGCCCTACCCCATTTTTCTTTATTTCATGCCACCTATTCAATTCTCCCTAGCACTGGTCACAAATGATAGTTCTGTATTTGTTAGTTTCCTGCTCATTGATATCTGCCCTGACTGAGTACCCTGTGAGGGCAGGGATGGGTGTCCTGGTCACCACCCACTCTGTCTCTAGCACTGCCCAGTGAAGGGCAGATGCTCAGGGCATTTGCTGGAGGACTGAATGGATGAATGAATGAATCCCTTTCTGTATCTCCTGGTGTCTCTCTGTCTCTGTGTGTCTCAGTCTGTCCCTTCTCACACCCTGGGTCTCTCCCTGACAAGGCCCCCCAGTGCCTCATGACTGGGTACGAGAGAGGGAGATATGTAGCCTGCTTCCCTGGGGGTCTTCCCAGAGGTCAGGGGTCAAACCAGTAGGCTCTAGCCTTACCCCTCACTCTCCCCCCAGCCCCAGGCCGCAGGGGTCCCGTGGCACTGGTCTCCGAAGTCTTTGAGCAGCACCTGGGCGGACACATCCTGCAGGTGAGGCCCCTCCCCCGCCTGCTGCTCCTTGCTGCCACCTGGTGGCAGCCTTGGGAGAAAGGCACTCTTCTCTCCAGCCTCAGCCTGGGGGGAGCCCCAGAACTGGGAGGCAGGCTGCTGGGGCTCCCCTTTCTTCCTCCTCCTCCCTAGGGCCACTGAAACTCTTTACCCCGGATTAACCCATCGCAAGCAGAGATCCAGATTTCAGAACCTCTTATAGATGCCGTGTCCTCCTCTACCCACAAACCGCCCCCCCCTCTCTCCCCACTCTAGTCCCTGGACGGCTTCGTATTTGCCTTGAACCAGGAAGGGAAGTTCCTCTACATCTCAGAGACAGTCTCCATTTATCTGGGTCTCTCACAGGTAAGGGGCCCGCAGCAGGCTGCCTGGCCCAGCTCAGCTGCCATCTCCCTTGCCCGCCCTCCTCTCTCTTGGCCTCACCAAACCAGCATGAAAAAAAAGGATGGGCTCCTAGGGTCCCAAAGTGTGTTCCTTGGGACAAAACATGACACCAAATGCAGAGGAGGATTTTTAAAGTAATAGGTTGATTTGAAGAAAGCCAATCAGCAGAAAGGTAAGTTTGCCTGTGAGTGGTCACCAAATGTACTGATATTTACCAAAACGTGTTTCTTCTTAACACTTTTAACAAATAACTTTATTTACTTATTGTTTTTGGCCGTGCTGGCTCTTCATGTCTGGGCTCTCCCCTGGTTGTGGAGAGCGGGGCTTACTTACTCTAGCAGTGCTGCATGGGCTTCTCCTGGCGATTGCTTCCCTTGTTGTGGAGCAGAGGGTCTAGGGTGTGTGGAGCTCAGTTGTTGTGATCCTCAGGCTGTAGAGCCTGGGCTCAATAGTTGTGGTGAACCTGTGGTTATTAGCACAGGTTGTGGTGCACAGGCTTACCTGTTTTGCAGCATGTGGGATCTTCTTGGACCAGGGATCGAACCTGAGTCTCCTGCATTGGCAGGCAGATTCTTTACCACTGAGCCACGAGGGAAGCCCTATTCTTGACACTTGTAAAGGATTTCAGCCATTCGTATTGGGAGGACTCAGGTTTTGCCAGCTTGGAGGATTTTGGGGGGCATCTGAGTTGACTGGTTTGCATTTTGCCTTGATTTCAACCCACTGTTTCTGCTCCAGCTCCTGAAGCTGGTGTCTGAGAGGGAAAGGAGGGCAAAGAGAAGCCCAAAGCCCCATCCCCGGAGTCCTGGCTCCTTGTGGCATCTTAGGTCTTGCCAATCCAATCAATGCAAATTGCTGCCAACTTTTAGCATTTTTACAGAGATTTTGACAAATGGCAAATTTAGAAAATTCAGTGCATTGGTTTTTGGCTTTTGTGAGCAGCTCTTCAGTGAGTTGTTGGAGGGAGGTTCCTGGAAGAGGAAGACCTTGAATGGGGAATATGGACAAGAGGAAGGGAAGGATAAGAGTAGAGGGAAGGCTGGAAGCTTGTGTGTGTGTGGCGTGGGGGGTGCTTAATGAGAATAGAGGGAAGCATGCGACCCCCAAACCTGGGGGCAGTGGGAGCATGGGAGGTTTCTGAGCAGAGGAGGGCCATGGTCCGAGGAGTACCTTATGGAGGGGTATGTGTGTGAGGACTGAAGGGAAGAAAGCCAGGGAGGACTCTGGGGAGGAGCACACAGGGAGAAGATGGCTGCCGGCTCGGGGACCGCGTGGAGATGAGGGGACCGCTGCGAGAAATCTGCGGGTTGAACTGAATGTAAAAATCTAATTAAAAGGTTCTAACACTTTAAAGAGTTTGACAGCCATTCCACTGCTTGTGTCGATTTCCATTTCTGCTGGGACATCCTGTGAGTCATTTCAGGGCGCAGTTGTTTGCCGTATGGGGGTGAGAGTGAGTAAGCAGGAACTGGGTAAACAGAGGCTATGACACCCCCGTTCCAACCCCCTCCCCTCAGCTTCTTTTATTTTATTTGGTTGCACTGGGTCTTAGTCGTGGCACCTGGGCTCTAGTTCCCTGACCAGGGAACGAATCTGGGCCCCCGCATTGGGAGCGCAGTCTTAGCTACCGGACAACAGGGGAAGTCCCCTCCCCCCAGCTTCTTCATACTGGAGGTAGGGGCAGAAAATCCTTAGTAATCTCTGGGTTTGAAGTGAGAGGGCACGGGAAGAGCCTAAATTTATATTCTCCTTTTACAAAGTTTAAGTAATTTTTATTTTTCTAATGAAAACACAAGACTGGCATGAGACACACCTGCTTATAAGGCGGGCTAGCGACGGCGCTCCCCTCACCGGTCCCCTGCACGCCCCCTCCTTCGCCGGCAGGTGGAGCTGACGGGCAGCAGCGTCTTCGACTACATCCATCCTGGGGACCACTCCGAGGTGCTGGAGCAACTGGGGCTGCGGGCCCCGACCCCCGGACCCCCAACCCCACCTTCCGTCCCCTCCTCTTCCTCCTCCTCCTCATCTTCCTCTTCGCTTGCGGATACGCCTGAGATCGGTAATTCCCAGGGCCCCCCAAAAAAGAGGCCTGAGGGACACTGGGTACAATGTCTCCAAATATGTCTTCTTTAAACAAAAACACTCTTGTTAAGAGTTGTGGCAAAGCAAGTTTTTGTAGAATGAGTCAGAATCTAAATTGAAGGAGTAAGACGTGGCTCCCTAAAATTACCTAAGCTCCCTAAAGATGCCTGAATCCCCAAGACTGGAGCTTTAGAAAGACCCCCTCTGACTGCAGAGTGGAGGCGGGTGCTTGTGGGTTATTATTTACAACGCGTGCTTATTGGACATTTACACGTGCCCTGCTCTTAAGGACATAATTTTATTAAATCCCAACCACAAACTCACTAAGCAGAAACTGATGATCTCCATGTTACAAAGGAGGAACCTGGGGCACAGAGAGGTTAAGTGTCCCAGGTCACACAGATGTAAGTGGTCGAGCTGGACTCTGGCCCAGGTTTGTCTGACTTCAGGGTCTGCGCTTCTAACCCTTCTCTCCAGTGGAAAATTCCACTCCGTGTTGGGGAGGGAGGTTGTTGGAGACTACACTGCAAGTTCCTTTTAGCTCTAGGATATTGGGGGACTGAGGTTGTCTTTCTCATAAATAGGCTTTTCTTGTATGGGGTTTGCTTTAAAGGAAAATCCCGTCAACTATCAGCAGTGTTTGCAAGCTTGGGAGATGTTTGTGACACATGTGGGACTTGTTGGCAAGCGTGATTATATTTACACCTGAGTTTGAGGCCCAGACAGGGTTATTTGGGTGTAAGCCTATTTATAAGACTGCTTCACAGGGTTTATAGAATAATCTGTATTTGTGAGGCTTATTTGTTCCGATAGCCGGAGCCCCCAGTCTGTGCTCAGCCCTTTGTTGGGTAGGGTTGGAGACACAGCGGTGGCTAGAGCCCCAGCCCCACCCTCCCGAGGCTCACAGTCCAGTGGAGGAGACTGAACTGTCCCCAGGCAGTGATGGCCCAGAGTGGGCAGGGCTGGGGTAGGAGAGACCCCAGAGGGGCAGCTGACCCAGCCTGGGGGTCAGGGAGGACTTCCTGGAGGCGGAGATGTCTGAACTGAGACCTGGAGGTTGTGGCTAGAAATGATGTCATTAGAAGGTAGTGCTTGCCAGACTTAGGCCATGGTGAATAGCTGGGCTTTCTCCCAAGGGTACTAGGGAGCTATGGCAGGTTCAGAGCAGAGGTATAGGGTCAGATCTGAGCTTTAGAAAGAGGTGCCGGTGAGAAGGAGGGGAGCTTACTCTAAGGTGTCAGCAGGCTTGTAGAACCATCAGGTGTGTCAGAGTGATTGTGGTCATGACCCTCTGTCTGCAGAGGGCTGGGGAAGCCTGTGTGTGTCCGCTTCCGGACCCCATAACCTTCCTTCCGCCCCAGAGGCCAGTCCCACCGAGGTATCCCGGTCCTCCCGGGTCCAGGAGCGCTCCTTCTTCATCCGCATGAAATCCACCCTCACCAAGAGAGGGCTGCATGTCAAGGCCTCGGGGTACAAGGTGGGTGTGAGCTCTCCGCGCCCAGCGTCTGTCTCCCGTGTCCCCTCCCCAACCCTATGTTCCTGCCAGCTATTTCCCGGGGGCCCCAGGGGCTGGGGACGACGGTCAGAGCCAGGCTCTGTGGCCAGGTTGTGGTCCCCGCGCCCAAGGGCCCCGCCTTGCCCCCGCCCCCGACACAGGTCATCCACGTGACCGGCCGCCTTCGGGCCCGTGCCCTGGGCCTCGTGGCCCTCGGCCACACGTTGCCGCCAGCTCCACTGGCTGAGCTGCCGCTGCACGGACACATGATCGTCTTCCGACTCAGCCTGGGTCTCACCATCCTTGCTTGTGAGAGCAGGTACCGGGGTTGGGGTCAGAGGTGGGCCGATGGGGGCGCACGGGAGGGGGGGGGGCGGGGAGTCAAAGAGGCCAGGGGTCAGGAGGCTGCGGCCCTGGGGAGACGCGGGAGGCGAGAAAGCGGCGGAGGACCGCCTATAAGAGGAGTGAAGGCGGGACCTGCGGGGATGGGGCGGGGCCTACAGGGATGGAGGTGGGGCCTATGAGGACGACACGGGGCCTTGGGGCGGGGCTTCTGGGATGGAGGCGGGGCCGTGTCCTGTTCCCAGGCCAGGTCCTCGGTTCGCGGAACCCTCCTGCAGAGCTCAGCTGTTCTTGATCCTCTTTCTTTCTGCGTCACTGGTCTCTCATCTCTTATCCACTTTGTTTCCCGCACAAGGCAGTGGGGGGGAAATTATCAATAAATAGCGAAATCGTTTCCACAATTCAGGGGTCTCCGGAGTGTCCGGGGCCACCCCACACCCACGAATGCCATCTGCTCAAATGCCCATAGCCGCCCTAGAAGGGTACACTATTATTTTAAATATTTTCCCGCCCATTTTAAGGGGGAAAAACTGAAGCCCAGAGTACTCCAGAGCCAGGGTTTGGGCGCTGAGTGACTCCAGAACCAACCCTGCCCCCTTCTCCCCATCCCATGGTCGCGGACCCCTTCTCCCCACCTCTCTGTTGGTCCTGCCCTCAGGGTCAGTGACCACATGGACCTGGGGCCCTCGGAGCTAGTGGGCCGCAGCTGCTACCAGTTTGTCCATGGACAGGATGCAACCAGGATCCGCCAAAGCCACCTGGACCGTGAGAACCCCTCACCCTAGACCTGAGCACCCCACCACCCTGCTCCCTGGAAGTCCTTCTTTGAGGCTGACCATGGTCTCTCCTGCTGCCAGCTCATCACAGGACGAGCAGCAAGGGAGTCGTCCCTGAGCAAAGTCTCAGGAATTGGGCGGGGGGTGGGATTTATGGGGACTGGGGTCTCTCTGACCCAGCCTTCAAACTCCAGGGGCCTCGATGCCAGATTCCCTCTCAGTCTTTCTGACTTGGGTTCTCTCTGTCTCCCTCTCCATGCTCTGCCTTTCTCTTTTCCCCACCATCTCACCCTTCCTGTTTCCGTATCACCCGCCCCCTCTCTGCCCCTGTCTCCCTGTCCACCTGTCTCTCTCTGTCCATCCCACCCCACCCCATCCCTTCCGGTCTCTCCTGGTCCCTGGGCTGGGCCCAGTGCTGGACAAGGGCCAAGTGATGACCGGTTACTACCGTTGGCTTCAGCGTGCCGGGGGCTTCGTGTGGCTGCAGTCCGTGGCCACCGTGGCTGTGAGTGGGAAGAGCCCTGGAGAGCGCCATGTGCTCTGGGTCAGCTATGTGCTCAGGTGAGGGTTGCCCACCCCCTCTCCCCATGAGGAGCTCAGAACTCCTTCCAGAAGATTCTGCCAGCTCTTCCCACCTTTGGGTGGGAGCTCTCAGGGAGGGTTGCTAGACAAGTCTAGGGGGGTGAGGTGGTAAAAACATGAAGGGGAATGGAGTCCAGTGAGAGTGAAGGCCTGGAGGAGAAGAGACCTTCCTTGCAGGAGGCAGAGAGGAAGTGATGGTCTCTTCTAGGGAGAAACACAGATGCCAAGTGGCCTCAGGCCTAGGTGGATTCTGGGGCACTGGGGGGCCATGGCAGGCAATATCCAGGAGAGGGACAGAACAACTGATGGAAAGAAACTAGAGGTGGGGAGGACATTCCGGGCCGAGCACAGACAAAGCTCAGAGTCCCGGCTGACCCAGCTGAGGAACCAAAGGGAGCGAGCGCTCTGGGCTGGAGTAGAGTCCCCAGAAACGAAGCTGAGGATGGTGGTGGGGCACTGGGGAACTGTGAGAGGGTTTAGAGCTGGAGGCAGTCACAGTTATATCGGCTTTGTGAAAGGACCCTCTGGCTGCCATGAAGATGGAGGTCTGTCTGTGGGACAAGACAGGCTGGAAGCCTAGGGACAGGGAGATGCCAGGCAGCACGGGTGGAGGGGGTGGCAGCCACCAGGCCATCTCTGGCTTTGCGGGGCCTGGGACTGGGTCTCTGGGAGGAGCAGCAGGTTTGGAAGGAGGATGCTGAGGTCAGATGAGCATGCGGTGCCCAAGGGGATACTTATGGTGACATCCTGCAGAGGTTTGGCCTCAGGAGACAGAGCCAAGCTGGTCTAGACACCAACTTGGAGTCTGGGATCCAATGATGAGGCCTAAGTGCCTCCGGTGGCGGGGGCGGGGGGGTCCCCAGTCACTGTAGTGGGGGGAGGTGCCTGCTCTCAGAGGGGGAGGGGAAGTCTACTAAAAAGACTGGTGGGCAGGAGGAAGGCTCCCTTCCCCAGAGGCTGGGTGGCCTGGGCCCCTAGCTCCCAATTTCATGTGTTTTCCCAGCCAAGCTGAGGGGGAGCAGACACCTCTGGATGCCTTCCAGCTTCCAGCCAGTGTGGCCCGTGAGGATGCATCCAGCCCGGAGCCAGAGCCCACAGGTGAGCCCCACCTCCCAGCCCAGCCCCTGGGAGGCCCTGAGCAGCCTCCGGGACCTGTGCTGTCCAGTGTGGAGGCTATTTACAGTAAAAGTACAGTTCAAACTCAGGAGTTCCCTGGAGATCTAGGAGTTAGGACTCTCGGCTCTCACTGCCACGAGCCTGAGTTTAATACTCGCTTGGTGAACCCCACAGGCCGTACGGTGTGGCACAGAATAATCATAAGTAGTTTCAGTTCCATTTCCTTAGTCGTACTCCCTACATTTGAAGAGCTCAGTAGCCATAGGTGGCCAGTGCAGATATGAACACGTTCATCCTCACAGGAAGTCCCCTTGGATGGCCTGGGTCCAGACCGGAGCCTCTGACCTCTGGGGCCTGGTCACACTTTGTGGTGGGGGCCAGCCTGCCACACTGTATGGTATTTAGCTGCATCCCTGACATCCACCCCCTCGGATCCAGGCGCATCCTTCTCCCCAGCTGTGACGACCAAAAATGCCTCCAGACTTGGCCAACTGTCCCTGAAGGGACAAAACCACCCCAGCGGAGGACCATGGAACGTGGCCCCATTCTACAGATGGGAAGGCTGAGGGCTGGGGATGAGTAGGACAGCACCCTTCCAAATTTTCCTCTTGCAGAGCCAGAGCCTCCAGTGGAAGGAAAGCAGGCCGCCCCTCCGGAGGAGGACGAGGCCCCCCAGCCCCGAGGCAAACCTATCAAAATGGAGCCCGCCCCCGGGGAGAAAGAAGACCCAGAAGACAGTGAGGACGAGGAGCCGTCGGGCCATCTGGCCCCAACGAGGCCCGAGTTCACGTCCGTTATCCGGGCGGGGGCCCTGAAGCAGGATTTGGTGGGGCCGTGGGGCCTGGCGCCTCCTGGGGACCCCCCGCCTTCCCTCCTGCACACCGGCTTCCTGCCCCCAGTCCTGCGGGGCTTGTGCGCACCAGGCACCATCCGCTACGGCCCTGCTGAGCTGGGCCTGACGTACCCACACCTGCAGAGGCTGGGCCCGGGCCCCGCCCTCCCAGAGGCCTTCTACCCCGCCCTGGGCCTGCCCTACCCGGGGGCCCTGGGCACCAGGGTGCAGCGGAAGGGGGATTGAGGACTCGGACAGCCCTCCACGTGGCCGGACAGGGAGGACGGGTGGGGACCCCAAGGGGACAGGGGGCAGGGCTCTCAGCCCCTGTGAATTAAACATCTGCTCCCGCTCTGTGGCCACGGAGCTCCTCTTCTCTCCTTCCTCCTTAATTATCTCCACGTGCCCCCCTTGCCCCTCCCCTCCCCTCCCCTCCCCCTTGGCTCAGCATCCCCACCAAAGAAACCACCACTCGGAATCTGGAATGCGGGAAGGGTCAGGTTTTAATGTCCTGGTCCTCCGGGCCAGGCTGGCCAGCGCCCGGCCGATTCCCCGTGGCTCACTCAGGTGGAGGCCGGCCTGCCTCATCAGGCCCTTCGGCCGCGGTGGTTCCGTCATCCTCGGGTACCAGTTCTACATCCAGCTCCAGCTGGCCCATGTAGAGGCCAACAGCACAAGCCCAGAGCAGGCCGGCAGCCAGCACGGCCCCCACGCCCGCGGCTGCGCCCCCCACCGAGAGCTGCATGGGCCCCCGCAGTGCCGCCAGGCCCACCACGTAGGAGGCGCCGCCCCACACCACGCATAGGCCGCCCAGCAGGAAGAAGCCTGTGGGACAGAGAGGGGGACCGGGGTCAGGGAGCCTGATCCTGGGGACCCAGGGGGGTTGGGGCCCTGGTGGCATTAGAAAGGTGATGGGGCGCACTCAAGGGCAGGGTGAAGGGTAGTACAGAGCCAAGGTTGGGGACATGAGAGGGAATCAGAAGGGGTGGCTAGGGCTTGGAGGGGGGAGGCCTGTCTGAGAGCAAAGATAAGATGGGAGTCGGGGCAGCATGAGGGGCTGAGACAGGGACCCACATCTTTGCTGAGAAGTCAAATTGGAAAGGGCACGGACCCACAGCCCTGCCCTGAGCCACCCCATCTGGTGGGTCCGGTGCCAATGAGGTAGGGATGAGGTGGGGAGGAGGACACTCACAAATGAAGGAGGCACTTCTGGTGGGGGAAGCAGGAGGGGTTCATTTACTATGGGGGGATGACTGAGTGGCGCAGGACAGAGTCTAACTTTCAGGGTGCAGGGGGTCTACACTCACCATAGGCAGCCTCCCGGCCCATGTCGCTCTGCATGAAGGAGATGACCCCGATGCCCGATGCCAGGAGGCCATTGCGGAACCACGAGAGGAAGGCTGGGGGTGGCGGCAGGGCAGAAAAGTCAGCGTCAGCCCAAACCCTGCCCTCAACCCCCCAGTCCGGATAGTCCAACCGAGGGGTGCCTCTTCATCCTACCACCCTGTGCGGCCCTAAATCCCCACCTTGTCCAGGCGGCCCACCTACCAAAGTCTATCTGCCCCAAACCCTCTCACGTCTCCATCTCCGAGTCCCTCCCCACCCCAAACTTTGCAACACCAAAGATGCAAGACATGAGTTGAGGAGGATCTAGGATCAAAATTCAGAACCTGAATCTGAGGACCTGATGCTGGGAAACATTGAGGGCAGGAAGAGAAGGGGGTGACAGAGGACGAGATGGTTGGATGGTATCACCGACTCAATGGACATGAGTTTGAGCAAGCCTGGGGAGATGGTGGACAGGGAAGCCTGGCCCGCTGGCAGTCCCATGGGGTCGCAAAGAGTCAGACATGATTGAGCGACTGAACAACAAATCAAGACAGGAAGATCCCAAGAGGCCATGTGGGTCAACGTCGTTGCCACACGTGTATCCCCCATGGGCTCGCCCCGCCCCACTTCTTTCTCACATCCCAACAAATTGTTACCCCCCCCCCCCCCCCTTTCCCAGGCCTCTCTCCAGCCTCCCCTTCAGCTTTCTGAAACCTCACTGCTGGTGGGTATGCTCCTCCTCGATGTCATTCACATCCATTCAAGTCCCTGGTATGCCACTAGCGGGACTGGTCGGGTTACAATCCCCCCAACCCCTGTCCCATCCTGTACCTTGACCTCCTCTCCAATCAGGACCTCCAAGGCCCACATGAAGCCCCGCCCCCTAAGCCAAGGGCACCACGCCCTCCAATCAGTCGAGAGGTTTTCTTCTATTGGTTGTTCCCTCTTCCAATCCGGAACTTCCCTCCTCTTCTGTGGGGCTCTACGCTCCCGCCTTATGCAGAGTGGTCCCCTAACCCTAACTGGCCCCTCCAACCAGGCCCCCTCTTGCATTCAACTCCCCCGCCCGTAGCCCTCTTTGGAAGCCTCTCCCATCTAGACAGCGCAGTTGGATAAGCCTCCCTGTCCTGGCCCGACCAACCTCTCCAATTTCTACTGCAACCCATAAACCAGACCCACCGTCCCATCCGCAAGCCCTTCTCCTGTGCGCACAGACTGCGCTCCTACGGCCAGCCGCTTCCCTGCGCTTACACGGAAGCCCTTCTCCCTTCTAAGCTCGAGCCCCGTTTCCAGCAGAAATCCCACCCCCATCCTCCACTCGTGCGCGCGGGCAGGTTGGCTAGGCGGAACCCCGTCTCCCATCCAGGCTGACCCCAGCTCCAGCCCCAGACCTGTCTCATGCGCCTTCCGGAGGAGCCAGGCGTCTGCGCGGTCCAGCTCGGACACGGGGGGCGGCGAAGCCCCAGCGCGGGGGCCATGGCCAGGGGCAAAGGACCCCCTAGCGCCCCCGCTCCGGGGCCGCGGAGGCGGCAGCAGCGCCCCCCGGAAGCGGAGTCGGGCAAGGCGGGCGGCTCGAGCCCACCACCAGCCGCCTCCCATGGTTCGCACTACGGTCGCCGAGCCCCGCCCCGCCCCATGGGCCGCCCGTAGGCTGAAGTACACGTCACTCAGGCTTAGCCGCCTATCTATTGGTTGTCCACGCGCCACTCAGGACCAGTACGCACTGTTCACTGGTCGAAATGGTGGTGATCCCTCCTCTGTCATCTGTGCCGGTATTGTGCGTCCCACCTTGCTTCGGGGATGGACTGCGAATCCCAGCGTTCATTGCATCGAGGGAAGGCCTGTCTTCAGAAGCTGGAGGCGCAATGTCTTTCGGGACTTGTAGTTTTTATTAATAACAATTCTAACGGCCAAAAAATCAAAACTCGTGGTACTTAATGTAGAACGTTTGCAAAATCTCGAAGACTCCAAAGGAGAAAGTAAAACTCATCACTGATCCCACCAATGAACGGTTACTGGTAATATTTTGTTGTATTCCTATCCCGTCTTTTTTCTAGACGGGTGTAAAAGATTGCCGTTAGACAACTTAATTTTTTTCAGGTAACAGTCAATAATGAACACTGACCAGTGGCACTGAATATTTTCTCACTGCATAATTTTTTTAATTTAAAAATATTATTTATTTTGAACACAAGATGCAGGTTACAAAGTGCATCTAATGAAAAGAAACACACAGTACCTCCGTGGGGATCTAGTGGTTAAGAATCCGCGTTGCAATGCAGGGGACGCAGGTTCGATCCCTCAACGCAGGTTGAGATCCCACCTGCCACAATTAGGACCTCTTGCAGCCAAGTAAATTTAAAAGAATAGATGACCCCAATGATCTTCACATTTTGTATACAGTCACTCCCCACATCACATCAGGGCTGGTCTGTGTGACCAGTTGAATACTGTGGAAGTGACAGTGTGACTTCCAAGACTGGATCTTTTAGGTCCTTTATGACTTCCACCTTGTTCTCTCTAATCACCTTTTCTGTGGGAAACCAGCTACTGCATTTCGAGGATACTCAAGCAGCTTTGCGGAGAGGCTCACGTGGAGAGGAACTGAGGCTCCCTGCAAACATCCAGCAACAGCATGCCAGCCACACGATTGAATTTAATTGGAAGTGAACCCTCCAGCCCCCATCAAATCTTTGGGTGATCCTGGCCCCAGCCCAAGGTCATGGGAGACCCCAAGCCTGAACGACCCAGTTAACTCACTTCTGTAGGATTCCTTTTTTTCCCCTCATCACACATGTGGGATCTTAGTTCCCCAATCAGGGACTGAACTCATGCCTGCTGCATTGGAAGCAGGGAGTCTTAACCACTAGACCACCCGGGAATTCCCCAGATGTTTTAAATGAGCATCTAGTGATGTCTCTTCCAGCTTAAACCCTCCCATGAAGGGGAAGACCTTCCACAGCTTTCCATTGCCCCCCTACTAAAACCATGACTACACGACCTGCTGGGCCAGGCCCCTCTTGCCCTCTGCTCCTTCATCTCCCACTGGGAAGAGCTTGGATTTTATGGAGGGAGAGGCAGCTTGGGGGTTAAACTTGGGGAGGGAGTTCAAATAGGCTGATAGTCTAAAAGATAGTCTGCCTGCTGGCAGTGAACAAGCATTAAATGGGCTTAAATGGGAACTGAAAATATTTGAAACACATTATTCACATTCTTGGCTGGTGAGATGGTTTAGGCAGATTGTGAGAGGGGGAGAAATTAAATACCAGAAAGGGTCAGAGAAGAGAAAACAAATCCTTTTTAAAGAGACAGAGCTGGCCAGTGGCCTCTGCACTTGTGATTAGATCAGTGGTTCTAATACGAATCGTCCAGGAACTTTGTTAAGACAAACATTAATGCTCCAGCCCCACTCTGGAGCCATGCCACCAGGACCTGTGGATTGGAGGGTGGGACCAGGCACTGGTGGCCTTTTACAGTGAATATATTAATATTTTTATTCACCACAAGAAAAGAAATGATAATTACATAATGCGATGGAGGTGCTCCAAGATAGTGGTAGTAATCACACTGCAATGTGTAATTGTATGTACAGATCACTGTGTGTCAAATTATCATAGTTACAATACAATCTCATACAGTATTCTATGTCAATTATAGCTCCACTAAAAAAAAAAAAATATATATATATATATATTTTTTTTTTTTTTTTGGTGCATCACTTGGCTTATAGGAATTTAGTTCCTGGACCAGGGATTGAACCTGGACCCTCCTCGGCAGAGTCCTAACCACTGGACCACCGGGAATTCTCTTAAAATTTTTTAATAAAATAATTGTACTTATTTATTTTTGGCTGTGCTGGGTTTTTGCTGCTCCTCGGGCTTTTTCTTGAGTTGTGGTGCTCAAGCTTCTCATTGTGGTGGCTTCTCTTGTTGCCGAGCACAAACTTAGGGCACGTGGGCTCAGCAGTTGCAGCTCCCAGGCTCTAGAGCACAGACTCAGTAGTTGTGGCTCCTGGTTTTAGTTGCTCCGCAGCATGTGGGATCAAACCCATGTCCCCTGCATTGGCAGGTGGATTCTTTACCCCCAAGCTACCAGGGAATCCCTAAGATTTGTTTTAAAAGAATATATTTGTATCAAGAACTGATTAGATGTCAGGGACTGTTCCAACATCTCTGGACACAATAGTGAATTCAATAAACCAAAGAGATAAACAAGAGGTAAAGAATAAGCTTTGGTGGCAGCCCATTTCAGAATGTGGAGGCGGATTACAACTGCATATTGTGAAGCCCATAGATCAGCCATTTATTCAGGTCGTCCTTGAACAAGATTTCAATATTTTGTCCAATGAGGTGTTCATGGCTCATTCCTCACCATCTGTTTTGCTCTGAGCAAGCTTAAGTCTGGCTTCTCTTCTCCCCAGATCAGATCAGATCAGTCGCTCAGTCGTGTCCGACTCTGCGACCCCATGAATCGCAGCATGCCAGGCCTCCCTGTCCATCACCAACTCCTGGAGTTCACTGAGACTCACGTCCATCGAGTCAGTGATGCCATCCAGCCATCTCATCCTCTGTCGTCCCCTTCTCCTCCTGCCCCCAATCCTTCCCAGCATCAGAGTCTTTTCCAATGAGTCAACTCTTTGCATGAGGTGGCCAAAGTACTGGAGTTTCAGCTTCAGCATCATTCCTTCCAAAGAAATCCCAGGGCTGATCTCCTTCAGAATGGACTGGTTGGATCTCCTTGCAGTCCAAGGGACTGTCAAGAGTCTTCTCCAACACCACAATTCAAAAGCATCAATTCTTCGGTGCTCAGCCTTCTTCACAGTCCAACTCTCACATCCATACGTGACCACAGGAAAAACCATAGCCTTAACTAGACGAACCTTTGTTGGCAAAGTAATGTCTCTGCTTTTGAACATGCTAACTAGGTTGGTCATAACTTTCCTTCCAAGGAGTAAGCGTCTTTTAATTTCGTGGCTGCAGTCACCATCTGCAGTGATTTTGGAGCCCAGAAAAATAAAGTCTGACACTGTTTCCACTGTTTCCCCATCTATTTCCCATGAAGTGGTGGGACCAGATGCCATGATCTTCATTTTCTGAATGTTGAGCTTTAAGCCAACTTTTCACTCTCCACTTTCACTTTCATCAAGAGGCTTTTGAGTTCCTCTTCACTTTCTGCCATAAGGGTGGTGTCATCTGCATATCTGAGGTTAGTGATATTTCTCCCGGCAATCTTGATTCCAGCTTGTGTTTCTTCCAGTCCAGCGTTTCTCATGATGTACTCTGCATAGAAGTTCAATAAACAGGGTGACAATATACAGCCTTGACGAACTCCTTTTCCTATTTGGAACCAGTCTGTTGTTCCATGTTGCTTCCTGACCTGCATACAAATTTCTCAAGAGGCAGATCAGGTGGTCTGGTATTCCCATCTCTTTCAGAATTTTCCACAGTTTATTGTGATCCACACAGTCAAAGGCTTTGGCATAGTCAATAAAGCAGAAATAGATGCTTTTCTGGAACTCTCTTGCTTTTTCCATGATCCAGCGGATGTTGGCAATTTGATCTCTGGTTCCTCTGCCTTTTCTAAAACCAGCTTGAATATCAGGAAGTTCACAGTTCACATATTGCTGAAGCCTGGCTTGGAGAATTTTGAGCATCACTTTACTAGCGTGTGAGATGAGTGCAATTGTGTGGTAGTTTGAGCATTCTTTGGCATTGCCTTTCTTTGGGATTGGAATGAAAACTGACCTTTTTCAGTCCTGTGGCCACTGCTGAGTTTTCCAAATTTGCTGGCATATTGAGTGCAGCACTTTCACAGCATTATCTTTCAGGATTTGGAATAGCTCAACTGGAATTCCATCACCTCCACTAGCTTTGTTCGTAGTGATGCTTTCTAAGGCCCACTTGACTTCACATTCCAGAATGTCTGGCTCTGGGTCAGTGATCACACCATCGTGATTATCTGGGTCGTGAAGATCTTTTTTGTACAGTTCTTCTGTGTATTCTTGCCATCTCTTCTTAATATCTTCTGCTTCTGTTAGGTCCATACCATTTCTGTCCTTTATCGAGCTCATCTTTGCATGAAATGTTCCTTTGGTATCTCTGATTTTCTTGAAGAGATCCCTAGTCTTTCCCATTCTGTTGTTTTCCTCTATTTCTTTGCACTGATCGCTGAAGAAGGCTTTCTTATCTCTTCTTGCTATTCTTTGGAACTCTGCATTCAGATGTTTATATCTTTCCTTTTCTCCTTTGCTTTTCGCTTCTCTTCTTTTCACAGCTATTTGTAAGTCCTTCCCAGACAGCCATTTTGCTTTTTTGCATTTCTTTTCTATGGGAATGGTCTTGATCCCTGTCTCCTGTACAATGTCACGAACCTCATTCCATAGTTCATCAGGCACTCTATCTATCAGATCTACGCCCTTAAATCTATTTCTCACTTCCACTGTATAATCATAAGGGATTTGATTTAGGTCACACCTGAATGGTCTAGTGGTTTTCCCTACTTTCTTCAATTTAAGTCTGAATTTGGCAGTAAGGAGTTCATGGTCTGAGCCACAGTCAGCTCCTGGTCTTGTTTTTGCTGACTGTATAGAGCTTCTCCATCTTTGGCTGCAAAGAATATAATCAATCTGATTTCGGTGTTGACCATCTGGTGATGTCCATGTATAGAGTCTTCTCTTGTGTTGTTGGAAGAGGGTGTTTGTTATGACCAGTGCATTTTCTTGGCAAAACTCTATTAGTCTTTGCCCTGCTTCAATCCGTATTCCAAGGCCAAATTTGCCTGTTACTCCAGGTGTTTCTTGACTTCCTACTTTTGCATTCCCACTCACCCTCAAATGTAGTTTCCCTCGCCTCCTGAGGACTGAAGAGTGGGACTGGCCCCCTTGTCAGCTTCTCCTGAGAACCGCTGACCCATAGAAGACACACTTCCTGAGTGTTTTGCCAACCACGGTGGTTACTTTTCCTCAACTCATCAACTTCCCCTTTATGGGGAACCCCTCTTACTCTAGACAAGTAAAGACTTTTTCTGTTCGATTCTGAGAAGCTTGCATATTTCTGAGCTCAGAGCATTCTCCTTACTGCAAGTGGGCTTTTTGAATAAAGTTCTCTCAGTCCAGATTTGTTTTTATTTGACATCTCCATAAAGTTCTCTGGCATTCTTCATTTGGCTACTTCCTGGTTTTTTAATTGCTCTTGGGAAGCTTATCTGATTTTTCTGTTAATTTCCTGATTGGTTACTGCTTGTATATAGTATTTTTCTTGACTAAATGCACCTCTCCACATTATATCCTCCCACACCTAGGTATTCTCTTCCTTGTAAAAATAACTTCAAGGATGTATTCCAGAAAGTGAAGAGATGAACCCAGAGAAGAGGAGGTGGTGGGTTGTGAGGGTTTTCTACATGAAGGATCAGGTCTCCCTGTGACAATCCGAATAACTTGGTTTATGAGATTCTGGGTAATCTTTTTTTTTTCCCCCCTATCTTTTGGCCATGGAGGATCTTAGCTCCCTAACCAGGGATCAAACCCCATGCCCTCTGCAGTGGAAGTGCAGCATCTTAGACACTGGACTGCCAGGAAAGCCCCTATGAGATTTTGGATAATACTTATTTCCTTCTTCCCATTTTGGGGGGATTTTTCAAAAGATTTTACCATGAAGATTGCTTTTGTAAGCTGGGGTGGCTGAGTGGAAGGGCAGAAGTGCCATTTGGTTTCTTTTCCCCAGCTTTATTGAGATATAATTAGTGTATACGTTTGTGTTTAAGATGCACAAAGTGATGATTCGATATGCAATATATATTGAGAAGTGAGTACCTCATTATAAGGTTAGCTAGAGTTGCCTCACTGGAAAAGACTCTGATGCTGGGAGGGATTGGGGGCAGGAGGAGAAGGGGACGACAGAGGATGAGATGGCTCGATGGCATCACCAGCTCGATGGACGTGAGTCTGAGTGAACTCCGGGAGTTGGTGATGGAAAGGGAGGCCTGGCGTGCTGCGATTCATGGGGTCACAAAGAGTCGGACACGACTGAGCGACTCAACTGAACTGAACTGAACTGAACACCTCCTTCACTTCACATGGGTACCACTGTTTTTTTTTTAACGTATGGTGAGACCATTTAAGATCTACTGTCTTGGGACTCCCCTGGTGGTCCAGTGGCTAAGATTCCTCACTCCCAACGCAGAAGGGCCTGAGGTTCAATCTCTGGTCAGGGAACTAGATCCCACATGCCGAAACTAAAGATCCCGTGTGCCACAACAAAAATCAAAGATGCTGTGTGCCACAACTAAGACCTGGTGCAGCCAAATAAGTAGATATTAAAAGAAAAAATCTACCGTCCTAGCAATCTTCAGGTGTACGATACAGTGCTGTTACCCAGACTCACCACGCATTAGGTCCCCAGAATGCATTCATCTTCTAACTGGAAGTTTGTGCCTGTTGAGGACCTTCACCTGTTTCCCAAGAAACGTCATTCTGAAAGCAGAACTGTCAGGGCCGGCCAAGCCACAGGAGCAGCTGGGGCCCTTCCCAGTGTCCCCAGAGCTCTTCTGTTCCCTACAGCTTCAGTGTCCTATGCCTCTCCGAACCTGGATGCCCCTGGGTGGACACTGACCTTCCGTCCACTTCTGGAGAAGCAGCTGTTGGAGTAAGGGATGTGAGGAGATGAGATGGAGGGGTTTGAAGGCTCTGGATGGGACCTCTGTTCTCCCTGCCTCTCAGACCCCGCTGAGTTGTACATCCATCTTTCTGCTGAAAGCAACTCCCCTTTCTGACCTCATGTCTATGCCAGCAAACTGCCCCTCCCTCCACCTTGGTGTCTTCCTCTGGGATTCTTGGGGGTTCCCTCACACAGTCCCTTCCTTTCCCTCCCACTTCCTTGGCCTCCAACCTACCAAGGATCAAGACTCTCCTTTACTGTGTCCATGCTCACGCTCAGTTGATCGGTCATGTCCAACTCCTTGCAACCCCTTGGACTGTAGCCCACCAGGGTCCTCTGTCCATGGGATTCTCCAGGCGAGAATACTGGAGTGGGTTGCCGTTTCCTTCTCCAGGGATATTCCCAACTCAGGGATTGAACTCAAGTCACCTGTGTCTCTTGCATTGGACGGGGGATTCTTTACCACTGAGCCACTGGGGGAATCTCCACTCACCTGATAAATTGCCTGCTACATTAATTTGGTTAGAACAAGAGACCTTTTCTGCCACTTGCTAGAAAATGGTCATTAGTTTACAAACCTATGATTTCCATGTAAGTGAGCCCCCTTTACTTGTGATGTCCTTGTTCAGTGAGAAACCTGCATGACCGTACAAGGCAATCCTATGTCCTGTACACCTACCGGGAGATCAGAGAGCTGTGTCCTTCCGGGACACCCATGCATCCACTCACTCCCTCTCCAGGCTTTCCTTTGGGGCTCACCTCCCACAAGATACGGTCTGTGCTTTTGGCACTTAGATGCCCACTGGCATGGAGCACTGGCTATTTGTCTTAAGGCCCTTCATGAAGACACATCAGGTCTCCATGAGGTGTATGAGAAACACAGACAGAAGACTGGATAAAGTGAGCTGTGTCAGGAAGAGTGAAGTAGAGTTCCTTCCAGGGAAGACGCAGAGCCCACTCTGATAATTCCTGGGACGTGCCGGGAAGAAAGGGAGGGTTAAGCAGGGCTTAGGCGTAAGGAGTCATCTCCCCGTCTCCTCTACCAGCTTGTCCCATCTCCTCTTCACTGCTGAGCCTCCTCAATAGTTGGGTTGCGACTCTGAGGACACAACAGAGTGAGGGCTGGGTCCCCTGCAAGAGTGGCAGCCCACACGGCAGAAGTCTTCACGGCACCCCTCAAAGACAGCCCCAGGACATGAGGAAGACAGTCGGTGTATCTTAGACCCACGCTCGCTCCTATGCCTTCCTCTCTGCATCTGGGGCTAGAAGCCTGCAAACGATTTCTCTGCCTCTTTGCCAGCTGATTTCCTATTGGTTTCTGGCAGTTGGAAGGCAGTAAAAAATAAAAACTGGAGGAGGTAATGGGACAATCCATTCCAGTATTCTTGCCTGGAGAATTCTATGGACAGAGGAGACTGGTGGGCTATAGTCCGTGGGGTCACACGGAGACGGACGTGACTGAAGTGACTTGGCACACACACACACACACACACACACACACACACAGAAGTCTTTTCCCCCCTTGCTTTTGGCAGTGCCCTGAAAGAGAGCTGCCAAGCTGAGAGTTCAGGGGTCCAGCCTGGTTCCTACTTCGGCAACAGAGCAGTCGCAGTCTCTAGGTGACACCACAGTACAGGATCTTAGTTCCTTGATCAGGGATTGAACCCAGGCCCTCTGCAGTGAGAGCATGGAGTCCCAACCACTTGACCGCCAGGGAACTCCCTACCCCATCATTTTCTTGTCAAGCCGACTCTAGGAATTCTAGCAGCTTCCTGCAGCTACTAATCAGTGGTAACCCGATTATGCCTCTTTTACCCTCCAGCCTTTCCAGCCTCTTGGTGTCCAATTCCCTAACTATATTTCCTCTGGCTTAAATGCCTGGAGTGGTTTCAGTTTTCCTGATCAGATACTGATGAAGAGGAAAGGAAGAACATTGCTCTGGATTTCTCTGATGACCCTGGCATCTCTTCCTTGGAGCTGCTCTCTCCCCAAGATGACTCTGAAGCCAGACTGTCTGTATTTGGAGCCTGACTTTGCCACTCAGTAGCTATCGATCTCCCACTCCAGTACTCTTGCCTGGAAAATCCCATGGATGGAGGAGCCTGGTAGGCTGCAGTCCATGGGGTCGCTGAGTCGGACAAGACTGAGTGACTTCACTTTCACTTTTCACTTTCATGCATTGGAGAAGGAAATGACAACCCACTCCAGTGTTCTTGCCTGGAGAATCCCAGGGACGGGGCTGCTGTCTATGGGGTTGCACAGAGTCGGACATGACTGAAGTGACTTAGCAGTAGCAGCAGCAGCAGCTATCCATCTAGGACAAGTTGCTTAGTCTTCCTGGGTCTCAGTTTCCTTATCTGTGAAATGAGAACATAATAAGACCGACTTCATGGAGCTGTGAAAATTTTTCAATGCATGCAAAGCCACCCAGCACAGAGCCAACACTGACTCACGTGCTGTGTGTGTGTGTGTGTGTGTGTGTGTGTGTGTTAGCGGTTATTGTTTTAGTACAGGTGAATGTGAGGCCTTAAAATGATTTTGGCTGTCTGTTCTAAGACTGATGGTGGCCCTAGGTGAGTTAGTTTCCTGTCTGGTTTTCTTTCCATATAAAGTGAGGGTTTAGCGTGGAATGTGTGTGTGTGTGTGTTAGTCACTCAGTCGTGTCTGACTTTTTGTGACCCCACAGACTGCAGCCTGCCAGGCTCCTCTGTCCATGGAATTCTCCAGGCAAGAATACTGGAGTCTCCTGCATTGCAGGTGGATTCTTTACCACTGAGCCACCAGTGAAGCCCCTAACTTAACTTATATTAACCAAAAAAGAAAATTTAGTGCCCCAGTTTCACTGGCCACAGTTCCAGTGCTCAGTGGCCACATGTGCCCAGTGGCTGCCATATTGGACGACATGGAGAGAGAGCATTTTCATCACTGTGGAACATTCTAGGGGGCAATGCTGGTTGACAGAATAAGACTCAGCTAAAGAGATGTCATGGTATTTGAAATTCGAAGAGCAGCCTGAAAGTAAGGGGGAGGGAAGGGAGCAGGAAGTTGACAAGAAGTACCTAAAGTTGACGTATCTTGAGAGGAACAGAGTAACCACCAGAAGAAATAATGAGAAAGTTTTTGCCTTTCACTGAGCTACTGGAGATATGCTAGAAGGCATACAATGGGTACTATGAACTGAATTGTCTTCCAAAAATTGATACGCTGAAGCCCTAACTTTTAAGTAATTAAGGTTCAATAAAGCCATAAAGTGGGGCCCTGATCCAATAGGATTAGGGTCTTTAGAGGAGATGCCAGTTTTCTCCCTCTCTCCGCCCAACCAACCCTCATTCCCTGGGTCCCACCCTCC
Source organism: Bos indicus (assembly GCF_029378745.1). Classification (NCBI taxonomy): domain Eukaryota; kingdom Metazoa; phylum Chordata; class Mammalia; order Artiodactyla; family Bovidae; genus Bos; species Bos indicus. The sequence goes on from NC_091777.1 coordinate 54,649,852, forward strand.
GCCCCTGTCAGCTCACTCATTGGCTGGAGCAGGCAGTAGAGGCGTGGCCTCCACGCAAACCCGCGGCCTATTTCCAGACGCAGCAACTCACATTTTAAGATAACGACGCTCCCTGCAGCGAGGGATCCAGGCCACCACACCTCAGCAGTTGGCGATGTAGCCCGTGGCACGGCACCTGCAAACAATGAGGGACGCCCGGGAGCACTGGGGCTGGAGGGCTGGGGCTGACGTGGAAAACAGGAATGCTGGGTCTCCAAGGATTTCCAACTCGCCGCCTACTGGACACACAGTGGAAATGCACCTCCTGATGCCCTTGAAAAAGCGGGCTTAAAACTCCACATTCAGAAAACTAAGATTATGGCCCCATCACTTCATGGCAAATAGATGGGGAAACTGGGAACAGTGTCAGACTTTATTTTCTTGGGCTCCAAAAATCACTGCAGATGGTGACTGCAGCCATGGAATTAAAAGACGCTTGCTCCTTGGCAGAAAAGCTATGACCAACCTAGACAGCATATTAAAAAGCAGAGACATTACTTTGCTGACAAAGGTCTGTCTAGTCAAAGCTATGGTTTTTTCAGTAGTCATGTATGGATGTGAGAGTTGGACCATAAAGAAAGCTGAACACCAAAGAACTGATGCTTTTGAACTGTGGTGTTGGAGAAGACTCCTGAGTGTCCCTTGGACAGCAAGGGGATCAAACCAGTCAATCCTAAAGGAAATCAGTCCTGAATATTCATTGGAAGGACTGATGCTGAAGCTGAAACTCCAATACTTTGGCCACTTGATGCGAAGAACTGACTCATTGGAAAAGACCCTGATGCTGGGAAAGATTGAAAACAGGAGGAGAAGGGGAAGGCAGAGGATGAGATGGTTAGATGGCCTCACCAACAGGATGGATATGACTTGCAGCAAGCTCCGGGAGTTGGTGATGTACAGGGAAGCCTGGTGTGCTGCAGTCCATGGGGTCGCAAAGAGTCGGACATGACAGAGCAACTGAACTGAACTGACTGATGCCCTTGAAGTGAGGCTGGCTTCCGGACTTGCTTAGCTAAGGAAACAGCAGAATTGAAGTCCTTGACTGTGGGGAAGAAGCACTTAAGAGCTGGTGGGTTCTTCTCCACTTCCCCCACGATTGCCAAGTTTTCCCAAGGGTGGTGCTTCAGCCAATGTGGGTCCCTGGGTGACTGTGACGAGCAGAGCCTCCTGCTGACCCGTGGATGAGCCACTGAGACCTGGGAGTCACCTGGGAGGCCTGGGTGGCTCAGCAGTGAAGAATCTGCCTGCAATGCAGGGGACCTGGGTTCGATCTCTGGGTTGGAAAGATCTCCTGGAGAAGGGAACAGCTACCCACTCCAGTATTCTTGCTTGGGAAGTCCCATGGGCAGAGGAGCCTGGTGGGCTGCAGTCCATGGGGTTGCAAAAAGTTGGACACGATGGAGCAACTAAACAGAAACTTGAATACAAGCTCTTCTCTGCCCGTATCTGGAACACAGCCTTCAAGGCTCTCCAGGGCCTGCCAACCTTCCAAGCCCCAGGTGCCATCTGCCTTCTCTTTGCAGACTTCACTCCAGCCAACGGGTCATCCCTGTTAGAGCCTGGTGCCGACGACAGGATCTGGTCTGGAGAAGGTCCATGCCCTAAAGACTTGAATGATGCCTGTATCACCACTGCGGCTTCCAACTCCTGCACCGTCTTCCCCCTGCATGAGCCCCATGAGCACGTTCACCTTCCAAGTAGCCACGTGCTTGGCCAAGGATGCTGGATCTTTGATGTATAAGAACCAGACGTGAGACCTCTGTTGCCCTCTTGCTGTGGACCAAGGTAGGGAGGAGCACACAATCTGAGCCTGCCAAAGTGATTGAGAGGAAGCCTGAGGGGCTTCTGGGAAGCAGTTCCTTGCCCCTTGTTGCTCACTCGGTAAGTCCTGTCCAACTCTTTGCGATCCCATGGACTGCAGCACATCACACTTCCCGCTCCTTCACTGTCTCCTGGAGTTTGCTCAAAGTCATGTCCAGTGGTTCGATGATGCCATCCAACTATCTCATCCTCTGTCGCCCCCCTCGCCTCCTGCCCTCAACCCTTCCCAGCATCAGGGTCTTTTCCAATGAGTCAACTCTTCGAATTAGGTGGCCAAAATATTGTAACTTCAGCTTCAGCATCTGTCCTTCCATTGAATACTCCGGGTTGATTTCCTTTAGGATTGACTGGTTTGATTACCATGCAGTCCAAGGGACACTCAAGAGTCTCCTTTAGCATCACAATTTGAAAGCATCAATTCTTCAGTGCACAGCCTTCTTTATAGTCCAACTCTCACAGCCACACACGACTACTGGAAAAACCATAGGTTTGACTAGATGGACCTTTGTCAGCAAAGTGATGTCTCTGCTTTTTAATACACTGTCTAGGTTGGTCATAGCTTTCCTCCCAAGGAGTGTCTTTTAATTTCATGGCTGCAGTCACCATCTGTAGTGATTTTGGAGCCCAAGAAAATAACATCTGTCACTGTTTCCACTTTTTCCCCATCTATTAGTCATGAAGTGATGGGACTGGATGCCATCATCTTTGCTTTTAGTTGAGTTTTAAGCCAGCTTTTTCACTTCTCCTCTTTCACCCTCATCAGGAGGCTCTTTAGTTCCTTTGCTGTCTGCCATGAGAGTGGTAAAATCTGCCTTCTGAGGTTGTAGATACATCTCCTGGAAATCCTGAGTCCAGCTTGTGATTCACCCTGCCCTGCATTTCGCATGATGTGCTCTGCATGTAACTTAAATAAGCGAGGTGACAATCAGTATACAGCTTTGTCATACTCCTTTCTCAATTGTGAACCTGGCTCATAGATACACGGGAAGGTTCTTTTCTGCTGCTTTGCTTGGCTGCATGAGGAGGTAAAGGCTGGAAGCCCCTCTAGCTGTCTTGCCATCACAAGGGGTGCTGCTGTCCCAGACCAGCAGTGTGGAAGAGGGGCTGAACCTGGGTGAATTCAGAGTTCACCTGGACTTTACCAAGCCTGGACCCGCCCTACCAACCCTCTTACCTGGGATGATGGGTTCCTGCCTGTCGAAGGTAGCTGAGGGGGAGTCCTGAGTTACAGGTGAAATCGGCCATACTCAACGTGAATGAATTAGAAACACTCCAAATATCGGACCCCAGATTTATTTATTTTTGGCTGTGCTGGTTCTTCATTGCTGCATAGGCTCTTCTCTAGTTGCAGCAAGCAGGGCCTCCTCTCTAGCTTCGGTGCATGGCTTCTCATTGCAGTGGCCTTTCTCGTGGTGCAGCACACGTTCTGGGGCTCTAGGGCACTTGGACTTCAGTAGTTGCAACTCCTGGGCTCTAGAGCACAGTCTTCATAATTTGTGGTGCATGGGCTGAGCTGCTCTTTGGCATGTGGGATTTTCCTGGATTGGGGATGGAACCGGTATCTCCCGGGTTGACAAGCAGAGTCTTTACCACTGAGCCTCCAGGAAGCCCCGCAACAGTTTGATTTTAGCTGAGTGAGACTTATGTCACACTTCTGACTCCCAGCACTGTAAGGTATCAAGTTCCTGTTTTTTGTTTTTTTTATTTCACTGTTTCTGATTTAAACCACTTGGCTTGTATAATTTATATGGCAGTCATGGAAAACTGAGAGAGGCCCATCAAAACACAGAAACCAAATTAAGTCCCGAGAAGACGTGGCTACCCTCCAGGCCAAGACCTGCTCCCGTCTCTCCCTCGCAGAGCATGACCCCAGGTTAGCAAGAGGGGAATCTCTGGGTCCACTAAAACCCACAGCTGTGCAGGCTGGAAGTCCAAGGTCAAGCGGCAGCAGACTCAGTGTTGGGCGAACACCCTCTTGCTGGATGGCTGTCTTCACGCCACACCTTCACACAATGGAAGGGGTGAGGATACTCTGTGGGTTTTTTTTTAAATGGCACTAATAACTTTCACAAAGGCTTCATCCTCCTGACCTCCCAAAGGCCCCACCTCCAAACCCCATTGTCTTGGGCAAACAGATTTCCACAGGGGAATTTTGAGGCGACACAAATGTTCAATCTACAGCAGTCAGGACCCCTGTTTAAGCCAGCCCCATGGTCCTGAGGTCAGCCCTGGCCTCTTCTGTGATCTGCGTGGGTCGCCGGTGTCCAGAGCTGGAGCCGGGGGAAGCGGAGGCGGTCTGGAGGTGCCATCCCCACAGCGTCACTGCGACCGCCACCCAGGGACTGACTGGCCACTGAGGACAGACCCTGGTTGCAAGGCTGCGCCCCCCACCCCCTTGTCATCTCTGGGGCAAAGGGTGCTGGGGGCAGCACAGAGAAACAAGATCCGTAGATTAGTTGTTTTTTTTTTTTAAAATAACTGCATCCTTTAATGGCAGTAATACAATTATTGGATTAAGAGACCACAGGAGAAAGGACAGGTGGTGTTTCTGGAAGACAGATATGGAGTACAAAAAGGGGGCGGAATAGAGTCATGCGACGATCATTGTAAAAATACAGTACGTTATATACATATTTGCACCGTCAACTTTCAACTCTGAAATAGTATTTACACTTTTGTTACAATCCTGGTTAGAGAACAATTTATTTTTTTTCTTTAAAAGCTCGGCCTGATGGCAAATGAAAATTTTGGGTGAATTCATAGTCCCATGAGGTTCTTAGGCTGAATGTTCCAAGAGGAGGGTTCCAGCTTCTATTTCATCCACAGATTTCAGTTTTAAAAAAGTATTTCATTTTGCTTCTACAAAAGAAAATTCTCAAAGGAGGGGAAAAAAAAACCAAACAACCCAACACCCAACCACAGCCACACTGCGTATTCTTTCTTATATTACAAACACCAGGGGCTGCAGCCCTCTGCTTCGAAGCCAACACTGGTGGCTGAAGAAAAATCTCATTAATGATTGTTAAAAAAAAAAAAACAGAAAAAGACACAAAGACAAACCAAATCCCCCTGATCATGGTGCTCTGACCCTGTGGGGGTGCCTCCCCAGCCCTTGCTTCTGGCACCAGACTCTATGACTGTTCCTTTTCTGGGGAGGGGGTGTGGGACCTTCTTTAACCTCCCACCCCAGGGAGGTGGGAGGGGCAACCCTCTGGCTGGCTGGGACACCAGGCTTCCTCATTATTAGCAGGAAGTCAGCGCCCTTAAGCGAGGTGGCCGAGATGGCAGGATGAGGAGCGAGGCAGGAGAGAGTGGGCATGTGTGGGAACACAGGCCGTGTCCAGCTCCTGAGGTCACGGTGTGGGCCTCTTCTGGGCTCTGTGGACAGGACAGGAGCTCAGCCAGGGTCCTGGGGGCGGTGGGGAGCCCAGGGCAGCCCTTTCGGCTCCCTTCCCGGCTCAGCCGGATGGATGAGAAGAGCAGGTCGCGGGCTGTGGGGTCCTTGCCCCGCTCACAGCAGGGGACCGGTCACCCTCCTGGCCCTGGCCAGCTTCCCACCGTGTCCTCAGGCCCACTTCCTGGACGTGGCCATAAAGCCAACACTGCACATGCCTCTGAACCCATGCCCCCTTTGGCTTGAAAGAAAACCAAACACACCAAAACCATGGGCCCTGAAGGTACACTATGAGGGGTATGGAGAGAGGGCGATGCTTTGCCGACCACCACCCCGGCTCCCTCCGTCGGGAGCATGGTGGCACGGCCACGCACGGATCCTTGAGCTGTCCCCAGAGGGGCTGGGGCCGGCACACTGGGCACGTGGCTCTGCCTTCCAGGGCCCAGGACAGAGCCTGGCATGCGGGGAGAAAGGAATGTCCACAAGACAGGGGCTAATACTGACGGAGAGCACACGGTCTGCAGGGCCGCCGCCCCGCACCAGCCCTGGCGACTCCAGGTCCATCTCTCACCCCGGAGTCTTCTGCCGCAGGCTGGCGGGCGTGGGTTCACGGGTGAACTCTGGACAGAGGGGGGCGGGGGCAGGGGGGCCCTGCAGGTGAATCCAGACGAGACAGCAGTGGGAAAGGACTTTGTTTCTCCTGGCCCAGGCAGCTTCCAAAGGCTCTTCTTTCTTGATACTTCCTCGCTTCCACTGGCCCCTGAAGCGGGTCATCATGGCCTGCACGCTGCAGAGGAGACGCAGAAATGCCTAGACCTGCTTCCCCGCGGGGCCTGCCCGCCATCTCGGCTCCAGCTCTTCTTGTTCATGCAACACTTCGTGCCTTCTTGACGCCTGCTGCTCCCTTCGTCCTGGGGGTGGGGTTGGGGGGGGTGGGGGTGGCAGCAGGAGGAGGGGCCCAGCTTTGCCCAGAAAACCCACCAGACCCCCAGCCGCCAGACTGGAGCCCCAGCCTTTAAGGGAGTCCCTGAAAATTGGGCCCGGCCAGGCCAGGCGGAGTGCCAGCTGGGCTGAGGCCCAGGGGACTCACGACTGCTCACATGCACGTGGAGGTTTTGTTGGCGGGCACCTAGCAGCCCCGCAGCACTGACCAGAAGTTAAAGATGGTTATATACAATTCATATGTTTTAAAGAAGATACTACTTAAAAAAAAAAACAAGATAGAGAGAGGAAAAAAGAAAACAGAATAGGAAGAAAGAAAAGAAAGAACACCCAAACCCCCTCCCCCCTCCCCCCAAGCCCCAACTCTGGTCACTGCCCTTAAATATTGCCCTGGGAAGGGTGGGGTGTGGGGAGCGCTGGACTCCGGCTTAACACTACTGGCAGAAAGGGGAGGCGGTGGGGTCGAAGCCTTTAAACACATCTTTCAGGGACCCAGCGTCCTGCTCACCCTCTTGGGCTGGGCTGTTGCCAGCAAATGGGCTTCCGGAGCCCGTCTTGGGTGCCGGTTTCACGGTCCCGAAGAGGGTGGGCACGGGCAGGTTGTGCACGCCGGGCTGGGGCAGGCTGCCCTCTGCTGATGGGGCACCCACAGCGGCAGCGGGGGCCGCGGCGGCCTTGGGCCGGGGCCGGTTGTAACTGTTGTATCTGTCCGTGGCCGTGGCCCCGTCGGCCCCGGGCTTCCCGGACTCGGGCTGTTCCAGGGCGGACTTGCGGACAAACGGGGGCTCCTTGGCCTTGGCGGCAGCAGAGCTCCTGCCGTTGCCCTCAGGGCCCTTGGGTTGGGCGCCCGTGTCGGCGGCCGGCTCCGCGGCTTTGCCCCCCGCGTTGGGAGTCCTGGGGTCGTAGAGGCTGATGCCGCTCAGCACGCTGCTCTGGCCGCCCCCGCCGCCCTGGCCCAGGCCGCCGGCTGCCAGCACACGGGGGTCGTAGGGGGCGGTGGCTGGCGGGGAGGACTCCCCGCTGGGGCTGGCAGCTGGAGAGGGCACCTCGGCGGGGCCAGGTTTGGCTGCCCGGGAGGAGGCAGTGGCGGAGTCTGTGGGTTTCTGCAGCCGGGGGTCGGTAGGCGTCTTCCGCACTCGGGGGTCACTGGGCTTGTCGCCGGAGCCAGGGGTGGCCAAGGGGCCGGTGACGTTGACAGTCTTGAGAATGCGCGAGAGGAGCTCAAAGTCAGGCAGGCTGGAGCCGGCCGCACCAGCATCTGCAGAGTTGCCCGCGCGCTGCCGGGAGTTGGGGGGCCCCGAGGCGGTGGCGCGGTGTAGCCTGGGATCCAGCGCCGGCAGGGACTGCAGGGCGGCGGGCACGGGGGGCGCCGCCTCCTGCTTGGGCAGGGGCAGCGGGATCAGGTCCTCAGGGCTCCAGAGCACAGTGCGGGCGAAGCTGGGCCGGCTCAGGGTCACGTCCTTCTTGATGTGGCTGAATTGCTGCAGCTGTGACCGTGGGTCCCGCAGCGGGTGCCCAGGGAGCGGCTCCAGGGGAATGTTGACGGCCTTCTCCCGCAGGGCTCGCTCCCCTTCCTCTTCTTCCGCCGGGGGTGGCCCAGACCCCTTGGAGCCCCCGGGACCGGCAGGGCTGGAATGCAAGCCACCGTCGGGCTTGGAGCTGGGTAGGGAGCGAGCCAGTCGCGGGTCAGAGGGTCCGGTGTCACCTGGGCCTGACCCACTGGAAGCCTCGGCATGGCGAGAAAGCCTGGGGTCCCGGCTGAGGCGGGGGTCGGCCAGTCGGCCTCCTGTGGGGTGTCCCTTCTGGAGGCGGGGATCCCCCAGCCCACTGCCGCTCAGCTCTCCAACAGAAGCCTGGGGCCGGCTGGACGTCTGCTGCCTCAGCGTCTTCAGGATGGAGGTGACACTGCTCCCACCTTCATCCTCATCGCTTGAGTACCAGTTTCCAGTGTCACCTGCGAGCGAGCAGACAGGCGCAGGGAGATGGTGAGTGGTCACCATACTCGCCACCAGCCCTCTTGGATCCCACAGTAGCCTGCTCCCCACCTCTTATCTCTCAGAACCTCTATTTCTCTCGCTTAAAACACCTGCTGCTCACCCTCCCCACCACCACAGAATGGCACGAAGAGCCAGGGAGCTCAGGCCAAGCACGGAGCCTGGCAGGTCTCTGTCTATTGTGGACGGACCCTTCCCTGTGTATCGGCACCGAGCTAAGGACTTTGCCTTATTTGCCACAACCACCCAGGATACAGCGTTGTCACCACGCCCATTTGACAGATGAGAAAACAGAGGCACCGACACAGCACCCCGAGATCGGGGACAAAGCCAGGCCTGAGCTCAGACTCCCGAGCCCCAGGCTCCGGCGCTGCCTTCTCACCTGGGTAGACTCAGACCCTGCCACGGCAGACCCTGCTCTGGGTGCCCGTGAGCAGCAGCCGCTGCCTGGGCTCTCAGTGAGCTTGGGCTCCCAGACCCCTCACAGTGCTCCCGCACCCCAGGGCAGGCAGTCACCAGCTGTTAAGAGGCGGGGCCAGGTGAGCAGACGCAGAAGCTGGCCCGTGTCCAGCCTCCTCGGCAGGTGCAGTCGGAGACCCCGGGGAGGGGACTGTCCCGTTCTCACTGCCCCACTTGCTCCCCGGCTCCTGGCTGCACGCTCCAGATGCCTTTTCTGTCTGCCCCATTCCCCCCAGGGCGGATGCCACCAGGGCACCACTCAGCCCCACAAGACTCGGCAGCTGAGGTGGGGACTGTTACTGGTTTGGTCAGTGACTGGCTTTCATCTCTGGGCTTCCCAAGGACACAGTCTGGGGAGCAGGGGCTGAGTGTCTCCCTCCAGCCTCCTCCGCGAGGGTGCGGTCTCCTCCAGGGACCAGCCCACTGCCCTCCTCCACGGGACCAGGGTCTCGCCCTTGTCCGCAGGGGTCCTCCCGGCCACAGGCTCCTGTCTGACGCAGACCCCAGACCTAGGCACGCCCCACCACTCCCCACAGGGTGGCCACGGCCCGCGCCCATCGGGGAGAGCCCTGCCCCGGGGGAGGACACGTGCCTTCCTCATTCTCCCGGTCCTGCTTGCTGCTCTCAGCCAGCCTCCTCGCTCTCTCCTCCTCCTGCTGCTTCTGCTGGATCCTCAGGTACAGGGCCCTCTGGGCCGAGGGCAGGAAGTCGGGGACACCGGCGCCCGGCTTCGGCCGGCCTGGGGGCCCTCCCTCAGAGAAGCTGTCTGGCTCCAGAGGGTGCTCGGGGAAGAGGTGCTCCCCAGGCTCCCCCGGCAGCTCTTCGTAGTGCCCGTAGTCCTCTGTGGCAGGGAAGAACCGAGCGTTCACGTCGGGAAGGGCCGTGCGGCACCAACTCCGACCCACCCGTGCCCTCAGCTGGAAAACCACCCCTGATGGCGATGGGTGAGAATGCACAGCCCACGCCCTCCTACCCTTCCCGGGAGGGGCCCTAGCAGTAGGGGACGGAGCAGCCAAAGGGGGAGGGGGAGGTCCCAACTAGGACGCAGCCACTGAGAATGGGATTCACGGTGAGGTTTAGTGACATGGGCAAATGCTCATGAGGTGAGAACAGGACGGAACGGCGTACGAATGTTTATAAAACGCAAAGAAAAGGCTTTGAAAAGACAGACGGAGAACAGGCCCTCTGGGAATGAGAGCGGGGGGAATGAGATTGGGGGAGGGGGTTGAGGCATCGTTCACTTTTTTACTCCACTCATTTCCCATCTGTTTTAAATACTTTTGATGAGCATTAATCTTATAGTCTCTTTAAATAAATAAATAAAGAAAAACACTCAATCTCACAGTAAGCTCATAATATGAGTTCAATCACAGTAAACAAAGACCCATAAAGAAAAGAAGAAAATACACCAAAACGTTGCTATGGCTACAAGTCCACCCAGAGGCTGCCGGCGATTCCTTCTCCTTCCACAAATGTTTCTGGGCAGCTGCTACGTTTAAGGGAACGGGATGGGTGGGGGTGTTTCTCCAGCACAGCATCTAGGAAGCACCAGGTGGAAGGGCTTGCCATCTCTCCTGAAGGGTGGGCAGCGTCCGGCACTAGCCGCCTCCCTTCGCAAATGCTAAAGATAGAGCCAAGGATGAAGGGAACAGCATGTGGAGGTCTGTGACGAAGCGCCTAGAGACTGTGTGTGTGTGTGTGTGTGTGTGTTGGAGACAGAGTCCAGTGAGCACTGCCCACAGGCCATTCTGCAATGATGAAATAGCCCCGAACTGCACCTACTGAGTGCAGCGCCCCTACTGAGCAGCTGAAATGCGGCCAGCTCTACCAAGAAAGGGAGTCCGTAATTTAAGCTAAAGTTCCAGGAGTCAAACGCTTAAATCTTTTTAGAAAGATAAACACTTCCTGCTGCTGCTGCTGCTGCTAAGTCGCTTCATTCGAGTCTGACTCTGTGTGACCCCAAAGACGGCAGCCCACCAGGCTCCCCCGTCCCTGGGATTCTCCAGGAAAGAACACTGGAGTGGGTTGCCATTGCCTTCTCCAATGCAGGAAAGTGAAGTCGCTCAGTCGTGTCCGACTCTTCACGACCCCATGGACTGCAGCCTACCAGGCTCCTCTGCCCATGGGAGTTTCCAGGCAAGAGTACTGGAGTCGGTTGCCATTGCCTTCTCCGAAATACTTCCTATGTAATCGTATAAAGCAAAATGTGAAAAGCCACTTTCTTCCAGCCTCTGAAGTTCAGAACATGGGAACTCAGTGTGCCAGGCTGCTCTGGGCCACAGCCTCACTCCTTAAACAACAGTCCCACCCAGCCCCCCTGTAGCTGATGGTTTTACAACGCTGAATACCATTAAAGGCAACTGAACGGCACAAAAAGGGTAGATTTCACAATATGGGCATTTGAGTCAATTACGCCAGAGATATCATCACCAGCTGGACAGACTTTTTGCTTCCCCACCTGGACCTTCATGCATCTCACATCCATTGTTTAAAGGGGGAGGAGACCCTTTCGGTCAGGGTCACCTGCTTTTCTCATGTGAGAGCGTGTCACTGTCCTGGCGCCCTGCCCACACACCTGTTTTTATGTCTCCACATACTAGACGCCAGCGTAAACTCTACCCCGACCTCCAGCCTGGTCAGCTCCCTGATGCCCGTCGTCGACTCCACGTGGTGTTAAATGGGCACCTTGTGCTTTCGGCAGCCAAAGCGCAAGTGCTGCCCTCCTTCCTCCCAACCTGGCTCTCTGCAGCATCTCCAGCCCCAGGGACAGCGTGGGGCACCTGCCCAAAGACTCTGCCCCCCACAGGCATCCCCACCCAACCCTGCTGCCTTGGCCCCTTGGCCCCATGGTGCTTCCACACCCAGCCCTGCTGACTCCCAGTCACCCTGGGTGCCCCTTGCCTCACATCTGCCCAGGGTGACTCCAGGGCAGCCTGCAAGCTTCCCAGACTCCCCTCCATGCTATGAGCACCCATGGCCCCCGTGCTCCTCTGCTATCCCCATCCTTCCACCGAGCACACCTCACCATGGCCCACAGAGTCTCGTGTGCTTCTTTCCCCTGTCCTCCTGTCCCAAGCCACACGAACACCTGGGGAGTCCACCAACAAGGTGACTGGCTGGAACCTCTACCTGCTGCGGCTCCCCCCAAGCCAAGCCTTCCTCCCGCTTCACATCCCTCTCCCATTTGCTTCTCACTTACACCTCGGACAGGCGGTGTCACACCAGAGGACAGCCGCCCCCAGCCCGCCTCCACCCGTCACCCGTCGCCCCACTTTACTTCCAGCAATGACCGACGCCAACATGAGTGGCATGCTTATTGACAAGTTTCCTGTCTGCTTCTCACCACTGAAATGCCGTCCAGGCCTGCTCTGACCCCAGGCCTGGAAGCACGCCTGGCCCCCTGGACACCTCCCATCCTCCTAGAGGCTACACACCGTCTCCTGTCAAGCAGCACTGTCATCCAAGCACCCTGACAGCCGGACCTTTAGGTTGTTAACAACACATGTTCTCATTTTAGCAAGAAAGGAAGGAAAAGAGGAAGGAAAAGAGGAAGGAAGATGGTCAGTGTGGCAACAGAACGAGCACAGTCGAAAGGGAGCTCCAAGCCAAGAACCACCAGAAGCAGGCCACTGGCGGAGGGCACCTCAGCCATCAAGTTTACACCATTTGGCATCCACCCCCTAACTTCCCACACTCCCAGTCCACACACACCCAGCAAACTTACAAGAAACTAAGTTATAGTGATGATAACATCCCGCCCAGACTCAACAGGGTGGTGAATCCTACATCACTGAAAAGGTTCAGCCACTTATGGAACAGAGATGGAGTTGGATTTATGTTTTCAAAGACTCAGACCAAGGAAGGAAACCCCAATATTCCTGACTACATTCCACTGTGCAGGCCCCAGTCGGCCCCCACCCTGAGCCCCGCATACCTGCGTCCCCAATGAGTCCCGGCTCCATCTCCATGCCCTCCTGCTGCTGGTAGAAGTTTTCATAGAAGTTCTGGGCTGGTGGGATGGGGGGCATCATTCCAGAATGCGGGGAGTCTCCGGGACCGTAGGGCATCATAGGAGGGCCGCCGGGGCCCATGGGTGGGCCGGGGTTCATGCCGGGGCCCATCGGCATATCTGGGTGCATGTCGGGGTGCATGTCAGGGTGCATATCTGGGTGCATGTCGGGGTGCATGTCAGGATGCATCGGGCCCCCCATCGGCCCTGGGGGTCCCATGTTGGGCCCAGGGCCCATTGGCCCAGGGGGTCCTCCGGGTCCAGGGAACCTGGAAGGAGACAATGGTGCCTGTGAGAGAGGCTGCAGAGAAAGGCGGGACCTGCAGCCTGAGGAGGGCTCTGACCAGGCTCTGAAGGCTCCAGAGATACCACATGCTGGCCAGCTGGGCACTCACCTTACGCCCAGCTTCTCAGCCAGCTGCCCTGTGGGCCGCACCACGATCTCAAACAAGGAGGGGATCTTCTTATTGTACATGTCCTGCTGCTGCTGCAGCTGCTGTGGGGACAGCGGCTCGTGCGCTGGCAGGGGCATCTGAGGGGGTCCGGGGGGCGGGGGTGGGGGAGGGGGTGGGGGCGGGGGGCCACCCTGCATGGGCCGGCCATTCGGAGATGTGGGGGCCGGGGGGCCGGGCGGGCGGGGCGGGGTGGGCAGGAGGCCCACGCCGGGGGGCGGCTTGGGCAGGGGGTTGATGCCCTGCTTCTTCAGCTCCTCCACCTCCTTCTCATCCTCGGCGCCCGCCTCCGCATCGTCCGCCAGCATCTGCAAGCAAGGACAAAGGCGTCTGCGAGTCATGATGGGGAGGGGCAGGTGGTAATGTAACCCTCCAGGGCTGAGACCTGAATTCTCCAAGCAAAGTGCTTCTGCCCCCCGAGACCCTTATAGCATAAGGCCACCGACCACGAAACCTCTCGGGAACAGAAATCATCGCCCCCGTACCACCTACGCATCCACTCCTGGTGACCGGCTGATAGGGCAGCCATTCTTATTCTGCCGCAAAATATATGCAACATACCATGCACTATTTCACCATTTCCAGGTCGACAATTCAGACATCAAGTACATTCTCAATGTTGTACAATTGCCACGATTATCAAGATCTGTCACCTCAGAGAAAACGCCACGCCCTCAAGCAAGCGGCCACCCCCAACTCCCCGCCTCAGAAGACACCACGCCCACCAAGCGGCCACTCCCCCAGAAGATGCCACACCCATCAAAAGGCCACTCCCACAGAAGACGCCACGCCCGTCAAGCGGCCACTCACCACTATCCCCCAGAAGACGCCATGCCCATCAAGAAACCACGCCCACAAAAGACGCCATGTTGTCAAGCAGCCACTCACCACTCTCCCCTCAGAAGATGCCACGCCAACCAACTGGCCACTCCCCCAGAAGACGCCATGTTGTCAAGCGGCCACTCACCTCTCTCCCCTCAGAAGATGCCACGCCAACCACCCGGCCACTCCCCCAGGAGACGCCACGCCTGTCAAGCAGCCACTCCCCACTCCCTTCTCAGAAGACGCCACGCCCATCAAGAGGCCACTCCCCCATGAAGTCATCGCTCCCATGGAAAGGCCACGCCCCACCTCCCCTCCCCCAGCCCCTGGCAACCACCCACCTCCTGTCTACGTATTTGCCTATTCTGGACATTTCCTATAGACGAAGCCCTATAATATGTGGCCTTTTGTGGCTAGCTTCTTCCACTGAGCATCGTGACGTTTTCCAGGTTCACCCATGGTGCAGCTGTGTCATCTATTTCACAGCTAATGCTCATGGTTCTGTTTGGATTTTAAGCGCCTCACCGCACTTGCAATCAAACCGCCAGCACTTATGAGGACCCGCAGGGCCAGATAGCAGGGCTGGTGTCTATGGAGGGCTTCGCGGTGCGCGGACTCCTCCAGCCTAAGTACCCAACCCTGTGTTTCAGCCCCGCGGACAGCTAAGCATTTCCCCCCGCAACAGGGCCCTCACTGGACCGGGCCTCTGTCTGGGCATTCATTTTTCCCTCCATATATGGCTCCATGCCCCCCAATTGCTGAGGTCTCTTATTAAAAGGTCAGTTCAGAGTGACAGGCCTGGTCTCCTGTATTCACTATGGGAACACCATCAGATCCCTCCAAAGCACTACCCAAGCTTTGTTAAGATTAAAAAAAAAAAAAGATTTTACATTTAGTTGTATCTCTTGATATTCCTGGCCCGATGACTACCAATTCCACAAGGGCAAGACCCCCAGGTTCCACCTAAGGCCTATTACAGGGCAGAGGGACAGTTTGAAAGTCTGGATTCAAGTGGAACATCCCACGGATTGGGATCCTGTGCCGAAGTTGATACCGCCGATCTGCCTGCGTCTCTTGGAAGGCCAATGTGCAAATGGGGCCTCGAGCCTGGGCCCCGGCACCTCTAAACAGGACCCTGCCCCAGCCTCCTCCCCACTCAGGCAGGGCGGCCTGTGGTTACAGAGCCGCTGGGCCCTGCACTGCTAGATCCTCACAGGGGCAACTCGGTGCCCTCAGGTGTGGGCAAAACCTAACAAGGTTACGCTTCATTTAACAGATACAAACTTGATGAGCTTCCTCTCGACCCGGGGAGGGGTACCACCGCCAGCCACTGAATGTGCCACACTCCCCTCACCCCCAAGACTAGGGTTGTGTGTCTCCTCACCACTCAGCACTCAGCAGGAACACTCTGCTGGGGACAGAGGCCATGGAGATCTTTTCACTGCTGCCCCCGGCCTGAAGCACGGTAACTCAGCACACAGGGCCACACAGTGGACTCAACAACTAAATGAACCGCAGTGCTGGCCCCCAGGACAGCCTCCTGAAGGTACTGCTGATCCCCAGCGCGGTGGGCCCCCTTTCCCATGCTCACCTCCTGGGGCCCCGTGCCTTTAGCTTCCCCACTGCGCTCTGCAGTTGGGGCTTCTGTGCCCATCCTGTGCTGGGGATGGAGTCTTACCTCACCGTGGCTTCCACTACAGGACTTCCCCCCCCTCACCCCTCGTGCAGACCCCACAACACCCTGCTGGACTCCACCTGGGGACACAGACAGCCCCTTGCGCTCACCCCTGTCCCCACCACCCGCCCTGGGTCCCGAGTGCAGCCTGAGGGCAGGCACTGAACCACATTGGAGCCCCGGACACTGACACATAAGAGATGCTGTCCCTCCCTGTGAAACCCTGAACCCAAACCATGCAGGCTGTCCCTCGGTACGTCTAGACTCCTGGGCCTCTGTGCAGCAAAGAGGCACTCACACCAGACCACCAGGCCCTGCCTGGGCACCACAACCCACTCCCACCACCAGAACTGATTCTGAATGATCCTCGGGTTCCCCAAGTTCAGAGGCGTGCTGTCAGTGGAAAAGGACTGCCACACCGGCAGACACACACAGACGTGTGGGGCAAGAAATGTGGCCATTTCATCAGGCCAAAGAAATAAGCTCGTGTCTGTCAAAAATTCTAAGCTTCTGCCCCAAACTAGAAACAAATCAAACGTTCAACTGGTGACTAGATAAACAGTGTCTCCCATCATCCATAAAGTGGGGTAGTACTCAGGAACTAACAGTGATGAACCACCAATACTTGCAACAACGTGGATGAGAAGCCAGATTCAAAACCACGCACACACTTAGAAGCTACATCCCATATAAATCTATTCATATGACTTCCTTGGAAAGCCAAAACTACAGGGACAGTAAACAGATCAGCGGTTACCAGGGGCTGGAGATGGGAGAGGTGCTGACTACAAAAGGGTGAGTCTTGAGGGTGAAAGTGACTTTTCTCTAGCTAGACTGTGAGGTAGTTACATGACTCTGTATCTGTCAAAACTCAAAGGTGTTTTTTTTTTTTAAGCTGGATACAAACTATACCTTGACAAACCTATGAAAGTGTGTGTATAAATCAATAACGGAAAGATTTAATGGTAAGAACCATAGTGTGTGCCACTTACTTTCAAGCGGCTCAAGGAACAAAGGAGAGCAACTGATAAAACAAATGGGGCAAAATAATGCCAATCAAGGGATCTCAGGTGGAAGAATTCTTGCCACTCGCTCTCACAGAACCATTACCAACAGTCCCAAAGGCAGGCGTGTCTCAAACCTGGAGTGGACAGCTGGACGCTGATGTATCTGGACAGACAGAAATGTCACTGAGATGTAAGAAAACAAGGCTGCAGAGAAGGGAGGGAGAGAGAACACAGAGGAGAGGGTGGTGAAGGCCCCAGCCTCAGTGGCACCACAGCCTGGCCCCAGGGCTGGCCCAGGAGCCTCAGGTCGCACCCCTGGGGGTCGGGCTACAACTCTGTCCAGGAGAGGAGGAGACGGCTGACCTTCCGCCTTTATCAGGGTTATTACCCTGGGCCCGTCGTAAAGGTTGAAGTTTTACTTTCTGACCACCAAAATTCGATTATGGAATGGTTTTTCCAGGTTCAACACTCATTAAAAAAAAAAAAAATTATCCATTTTGGCTGCACTGGGTTGTCACTGCTGCATGGGGCTTTCTCCAATTGTGGTGAGCGGGGACTATGCTCCAGCTGTGGTGTCGACACTATTAACCTACTGAGATTTGACTTGAGGCAGGGCACGATACTGATGCTCTCAGAATGTTTATGGCCAGAAATGGAAATGTGCCACCCTGATTTGCTTTGGGTTTTCATTAGAGTGTCTCGAGCTGTGCTGTCCAATATGGTGGTCACTGGTCACATGTGGCTACCAGGTGCTTGAAATGGGGTTATAAGTAGAAAGTAAGCACCAGATTCCTTAGACTTAGTATATATATTAAAAAAAAATAATACAAAATATCGCAATTTTTTTTCATATGTTTATTACTTGCTGAAATGGTACTCTGGACATGGATATACTGGATTAAATAAAATACACTGGTAACATTAATATCATCTGTTACTTTTTACTTTTTTCTAACATGGCTACTAGAAAAATTTGTATGTAGCTCTGCTGTGTTCTTGGACAGCATTGGTCTAGAGTGCAAACTCTGAATCTCCAGGAGGGGGCAGTCCTCAGTCAGAGATGACTCAGTTCTTCAAATGAGAAATGAAGCCAGCATTACTTTTTCCACTCCTTCCCCTGAGAAGGACTCACAGATTCTAGACAGCTACCAGTTACAAAACCCTATTCCTAGGCTCACAGGCCAAAAGGTACACCAAAGACAAGGACCTTCTCCCTGACGCTCTCCCAGGGAGGAGTGGATGTCCTCTTGCTCTGCTTGCTCAGGGCTTCCCCTGAGGCCCTCAGGCAGCCCTTGGCCCCATCTCAACAGTGAAGTCACCAATGGATGGATTCTTGGAAGCTGGCTAAGGCACTGATTGTTCCCAGTATCAAAAAATAGCCCATCTCCTCAAACCTCCTGGGAACCAGAAAGAAGGTGGGAAAGCCTTCACCTGGGAGGACACATTTTCTCACACCCAATCACCCTGCTCACACCCATTCACCCGATGACAGAGTGAAGTGAAAGTCGATTCTACTCTTTGCAACCTACGGTCCATGGGATTCTCCCGGCCAGAATACTGGAGTGGGTAGCTGTTTCCTTCTCCAGGGGATCTTCCCAACCCAGAGATTGAACCCAGATCTCCCGCACTGCAGATGGATTCTTTACCAGCTGAGCACCAGGGAAGCCCATCACCCTATGATAGATGTCAGGAAACCAAGGACAGGAACCGGGGCCTCCAAAGTCCTCAGTCTTGACTCCCCAGGGAGACAAAGGACATGAGAATGAGTTTCAGGCGTCCTCTGGCTGATAAGGAAGCCCTGATACCTCACTGGAGGGGGTCCCCCGCCCTCAGAGCTCCCAATGCCCTGTACTTTTTCTACTACATAAAAGACTTGGAAAAAAACATTTGACTTTTCCATCGAAACAGAAGCCATCCGAAGCCTCACTTCTTCTCCGTGCTCCCTGGGCTCTTGGAAGGCCAGCTAGGAAATCACAAGGTATGTTTGGAGACACACCAGGCCACATTCCTTTCAGGGAGCTGCTCCCCAGTTAACACCGCCCCAGGCAGAGAGAAGACACACACGTGACCACCCCCATCCTCCCTGCAGAGCATACGGTCCCCACTCCCTCCTGAACTCGTCCCAGCTCCAGATCAACGCAGCTGGCATCCTGGTCCCGCACGGAGGCCAAGCCCCTGGCTGTCCCAGTCCCCGTCAGCCCAGGCATTACCTTGTCCAAGAGCTCTCGGGTCTCCTCGGTCAGGGGGTCGTGAGAGAACATGCAGTCGTCGCCGTTGATACAGTTCCCAGTCGTGTGGTACAGCTTACACGGGAAATCACGTACATGGCAAGTTAAGGCGAATGCCTCACCTCATGAAACCCACCCCAGGACAGAAACCAAGCCCCTCTGTTTCAGAGAGGAGGAAACTGAAGCCCCGAGAGGTGCAGTGACTGGTTCAGCTGTGCACAGCAGGTTGGCAACTGAGCCAAGATGAGATGCCCATCTGGAGTGCAGCCTGCTCCACCACGCAGGCCTTGAGGCCCTGTCCTCAGATCTTCATTCAACAGGAAGAGGGTGAAAGTTCAATAATCTGCCCACGGATACACAGCCATTTGGAAAAGTCTCAGAAAGACAGCGGGCAATGGCATGGTCTCGAGAATATACTTGACCCTTGAATGACATAGGGGTTGGGGCACCAACCTTCTGCCCAGTCAAATATAGGAGTATAATTTATAATCTGTCCTCCACACCCTTGGTTTTCCATCTGTACCAAGAGTATGGAGGATAGATTATATATAAACTATACTCAGATTTTTGTGTCTTAAGATCCAACCAGCTGCAGATCCTACCAAAAACAATCCACGTATGAATGCACCTGCAGAGTTCAAACCCACGCCGCTCAAGGGTCAACTGTATATGTATGGGAACACATAACATGCGCGCCTCAGTTTACTCATCTGCAGAATGGCAAGAGCAGACCTGTTGCAGGGCAAAGGTGAGGGCTGAAAGAGATGGAGACGAGCAGAGGGCTCTCGGCACCTCGTCGGTGCATAAAGCGGGAGTGCGATGAAGGCCAGCTGTTAACACCAGTAAGGAGAAAAGGTCTACACCCTCCATGCACTCGAAGGTGGGCACCAAAGGATATCATGCATGTAGGGGCAGTTCTCGGCTCTGGCACAAAACCCAGTGATGTAAAACTTGCACAGTTCTCGCTTCTTTGGTAGCTCGATGTCGTGGCTAAAATTACAGTGGTCTCCCTGGAAGAGAACCAGTCAAAGGTAAGCTGTCCGCCAAGGAAGAACTGCTCTGTCACTGGGGAAGCACAGAGGGACCGATGACAAAAATGAACAGGCCCCTCCACACAGCCCCGGGCATTTATTCTGACCCATAAATGCAGTTTCCCACCAGCTTGAAACTTCTGCCAAAGTGTGTGCCCCTTTCTCCTGCCCCTGCCCCCTCCCCCTTGTCCTCAGCTACCCCCACCCACACCTCCTCCCTTCTGCTGCCTTCACTGCTTCTAAACCCTCCTCCTGCCTTCCCCTGTCTTACCCACTTACTGCTTTCTGCTTGCTGCATAACAGCCAGTATTCAGTTTCACTCTTCTTTCTTCCTAACAGAACCCCAAGCTGGTTTGTGCTCAGTTAAAAATACTCTATTTCCCAGCTTCCTATGCAGTTCTGCCCAATGAGATGTACATAAAAGTCCCAGGGAAGACAATACTGCCAAGGTATTTTTTTTCCCAACAATTCCTTCACACAGTTTTCTTCCTCCCAGCCCTTAGACGTGGTGATGGCACAGCAACCACTAAGCAACCACGAGGACGAAAGCCACATGCTTGAAGACTCCAGCATAAAAGCCAGGAAGGAACCTGGGTCTCCCATGGTGCCACTGATCACTGTACCTGCCCTGTAGTGCCCACTCCCAGACTCTTTGATCTTTTTATTTTTGGTCACATGACATGGCACACAGGATCTCAGTTCCCCAACCAGGCATCAAACCCGTGCCTGCTGCAGTGGAAGCACAGAGTCCTGTTAGGACTGGACGGCCCGGGAATTCCCACACTCTGTTCTGAGAGACAAAATGTCTATGGGTTTCAGCCAGTGGAGTTGAGCTTTCGGCTATTTGCAAACCATACAATCCAAACAAAACATCCAGGTGAACAGAAGAAAGAAACTGTTGAATACCTGCTTCCTCTTTCTCTTCCTAATAGCTATTCATTTTTGTTTGTATGTATTTCAAGTTTCTAAAAATAGTATGAACTGCAACTCTTAACAAGGAAAACTTTATGCACGTACACAGGCACACACGCAAACCTTTGCTTAAAACATAGTAACATTTTTTCTTGACACAGATACATAGGTACAGTATTCCCTGGGAACATGTTGGCCAATTATCTGCCCACTCACTGAATTTGAATAAAAAGTTGGCTGGCTGAACTGACACTGGATTATACTTGTTTCCTTCAGGACCCTGAGGTCACTGGCACATCTCTTGGCGTAACATTCTGCTGTGAAGGTCAAGGAGGGCCTGATCCCTTCCCACTCCCACCTCTTCTGCCTTGATGACTCCCTCTCCAACATTAAAGTTCACTAACTCAACCAGGCTATGTTACACCTTTGCATTAGCGACAGGTCCAACAGGTCCAACATTTGAGGTTCCATGGACTGGGTGAAAATTTGGCCAAAAAATCCCCCCAACCAAAACAACACAGATGTGTCACCAATCTCGTCCTGGCTCTTCAATCATTTCCAGGCCCCCGACGCATCTCTCAACTACTCCAAGCCCACCCAAACACTGCCCCAGAGAGTGTGGCCTCCAGAATGAAAGGAGACCAGGAGGCCCCTGGTCCCAGCTCCAGGCACCCTGGCCCTGGGACTGCCCTTACCCACGTGCACCGCCCTTCCACGAAGTATTTGCAGATGACTTTGCCTTTCTTGTCAGACTGCTGGTGGGGCTTGTCGTGGTCACTCCTCCGGTAGCTCCCACCACCATCCTGTTGGGAACACAGAGTGGGAATGGAAAGGAGAATTAAAAGGAAGGGCGGGGAGGGGCCTGTGCAGGCCAGGTAGAGTGGACTGCGAGGGTGAGAGGGGCTGACTGGCAGGGCTGACAGGGGCACCGGCCAGCCAGTTCCATCCAGGGTGCAGGTGGGTGGGTTAGAGCCCCACTGCTCGGAGCTGAGGATGTGCGTGCCACACACCAGCAGGAACGCATCCGCTCCGAGGCGGCGCCTTCCTGGAGAACTCAGAGAGCAGGTGACTGCAGGTGCTACAAAGATGTGGCTTTAAAAACAAGAGGGTCTCCCCCGAAGAGCATCACCCAGGAGAGCTGATTAGTGCTGAGAGGCTCACCCATGGGAACGGCTGATGGGAGCAAGGGGTTGGGATCAGCCTCAGAAGACAACTCATTTAAAGAAAAAAAAAATTTCAAGAAGGAGCCTTGAGTAAGAGCATCACAAGGGGACGGAGGGCCGACTTACGCCCATGTCGTCGTCATAGAAGTCTTCATCGTCGTTCATCCCGCCCTTGTTCATCCCACCTCGGCTGCCTCCTCGACCGCGGCCCCGGCCCATCCCTTTCCCTCGACCTCGGGAACCCCGGCCGCGGCCTCGACTTAACCCTGCAGAGGAGAGAGACGGCGTCCGTCCGCAGCCTCTGCCCAGGACCTGAGTCCCACAGCTGCCGCGGGAGCCCCTGCCCTCCCTGCCACCTCGCCCCTCGGGGCGCCTGCCTACCTCGCCCTCGGCCGTCCTTGGACCGGCGGTACTGGCTCAGCTCCTTGGAGTAGTCGTCGTAGTCCTCATCTCCCATCGGCTCCTCACTCTCTCCATACTGGAGCCCGAGAGGAGGAAAGCAGGAATGCATCATTCGGGGAACAGGGAACCATGTCCTGAACTATATATGCCACCTCCTTCTGCCTTTTTGTACGCTCGGGACACCACCAGGCTGGGGAAGAGCCAGTGAGCGGCCCCGGGACTCCCACCTGCACCCCTCTTCACCCACCCCAGCCTGGGCAGCATCTGGGTCCTAGTCCTTTCCCTGAGGTCTGTACGCTCAGGACTCCCAGCCCGTCACTCCCAGCTCCCAGGGGGCAGCGGTGCAGCTGGAACAAGCAGCAGCGTGGCCAGACCTCGGGCAGGGACAGAACATGAGTATGGCAGCTCTCCTGTGTGTGCAGGGGGTGAGTAAACAGATGACTACAAAGGCTTCGAAAGCACCCTGGGGAACCCTTTCTTCAGGGATGGGGAACGGAGGCGCCAAGAGAAAGGAGCGGCTGAGGATGTTCTGACAGCTCAGCCCTGGGAACCCTTTCAGTTCTGAACCTCAGGAAGGTTCTCTCTATTCAAACAACAAAGGAACATTTGGAAACACAGAAAGAAACCTGCCATCTAATGCCTTCTTCCCAGCAGTCTCAGGGACCGCCTCCAACAGAGGCTGCGCCCACCAGCCACGCTCCCCCCGCCCCCGAGCTGGAGAAAGCCTTACGTCCATCTCCTCCTCGTAGAAGTCCTCTTCGTCCTCCGGGTGGTCTCCTCCCACGGAGCCTCTGCCCCTGCCTCGGCCGCCCCTGCCCATGCCTCGGCCTCGAGACCCTCCGCGGCTGCCTCGGCCTCGGTAGCCCCTGCCTCGGCCCCGGCTGCCTGCATGATGATGAGACAGTGAACAAGGGAGACCTCAACCTCCGTCCGCCCGAGGTCAATCACTTCCTCCTCCTCCTCCAAGAAGCCTTGCAAGCTGCTCTGGGCTGACACAGTCCCTGGGCCTCTGGACAGGGCTGGCTCAGCGCCATGGACACACAGCTGCTGCACGCTCCCCACACGACCCTGACTGCTGCACTTTCCCACACGAGGGCACCAGGCACATGGGGCCACCGAGCACCCAACACGGGGCTGACCAAACTAAGAGGCTGTGACACACAACACCTACTGCCCTCTCCTGCATGCACTGATTTTCAGTAAACGTTTACGGTTTTTTTTTTTTTTTTCCAGATCCATGCATCCTTTATTCCATGACCAACCACTGTGTTGCAACCAGGCAACACTACACAGACGGGCAGTCACCCGCAACCCAGCTGTACAACAATCGGAGGCTTACAGTACATTTAAGGCTTTTAAATTTGGGGAAAAAAAAAAGCTTTTTAATAAAACCAAAGAACTCTCAAACCCAACCCCCAATCAACAGAAGTAGTGTAACAATTTTAAGCATCTTACATTTCTGATGCTGTTGGTGCAACCCCAGTGTCAAAATCCAAATAACTCCTAAACTAAAAAGATTAGTTTCATGAAATTTTAATTACATAAATTTTTCAAAGCATAAACTTGTCTTTTTTTTGTCTTGGAAATGTTATAAAAATTTTTAATAGCAAAATATAGGAATAAAAACATATTAACAAAATGTATTCAATCATTTACATTACAAACAAGGAATCTGCAGTTCATTGTTGTGGCCTGACAGGAGAAAATTACTCAATAGGAATCTATGCACAATGTGATTGCAAATATGTACAGTACTTTAAAAAAAGCCTACAAGGAGGAAAGTTGGCTAGGTTCTTTGTTAAACCAACCAGACGATCAAAATATTAAAACTCTGTGGACTAGTAGTAATAACTTTACACTTAAAAGTTTATGTTGTTAAATGCTTAAAAGTTCACGTTTACGGTTTTAAATGAAAGAAAAAAAGAAAATGCTGGGAGTATAAAGTGCACAGTGAATTTCAAAGACTTAGTTAAAAGAGAGCAAGAGAGAGGTAATATATATTTATGAAAAAATCACATCTATTTTGATTACATGTTAAAATAAGATTTAGAATATATAAGCCTCATAAAATGTGTTCTTAAAATTATTTCATATGCTTTCTTTTATGTTTTTAGTGTGACCACTAGAAAATTTGTAATTCGACAGTGGCTTGCATTGTATTTCTGTTGGACAGGCCAGTCCAGCGTCTCCCCAAAGAACGGGGCCTATCTACAAAGAAGTGCAAGAAAGACTGCTGAATGACTAGCCACTTAAACAAGCAGCACTAAGAACCGCTGAGCTTGAAAGTTCTGGAAGCCCTCTGGGGCTGAGAAATATGACTGGCAGATGGTTCTGAGAGGTCAGGCTGTGTCTCTGGTGCACGGCCCCCCCGCATCCTCCTAACTGCCACAGTTCAAGGTTCAGAGGTGTGGCAGTCCCGTGGGCTGCAGTCACACCTTGTCAGGTGACAGGAGACAGGCGTCAGCCCGTGACCCTCCCAAGCTGTGTGAAAAGTTGTCTATCTCTTCAGAACTGACCAGGAAATGAATTTAAAGAACAACGCTTCAGAGGATTCCCCAGGGGTCCAGTAGTTGGTTAGCACTCAGCACTTTCACTGCCGGGCCTGGGTTCGATCCCTGGGAGGGGAGGCCCCCCTCCAAAAGCAACCTGAGTCACAAGAGCCCTCTCCTTGCCTCATGCCAGCCTGGCTCCCTCCCAGCCACAGCCTCAGCACAGACCCTCTACTCTGGGGGCAGAGCCCGTCTCTGGTGCTCGAGGGCAGCTCCCCGCCCAGCCCCCGCTATGCTCATCTCAGCCCTGAACAACAGTCCTCCTCTGGTCCCGGACCTGAGGCTGCGAGGGACGGGGCCCAGCCCAGCAGGCCAGGGGAAGCGGCGGGTCTCACCTCGGCCCCGGCTGCTGCCCTCCTTGGCGCGCCGGTACTGGTTCAGCTCTTTGGTGAAGTCGTCGTAGTCGTCCTTGCCCATGTCCTCCTCCTCGTCCCCCTCATACTCCCCATACTGCTCGTTCTCGTAGTCGTCATACATGCCGTAGCCTTTGCTGTCCATCTTGGAGTAGGACTTCTTGGGCAGGGGCGTGGTGTGAGACGGAGGGTACTGCTGGTGGGACTGACGGGGAGAGGACATGAGTCCCGGGGCCTCCGGTTCGGACCGCCAAGACCCCCGCTGTCCCCCAAACTGGCACGTCTGTGTGGGCGTCCCTGCTGGCCCTGGGGTGAGAGGCCAGCCCCGAGCCACGCTGGTTCCTGGCTTCCACCTGAATGAGAGCTGGGCTGTGGACCCAGGTGCCTCTGCTCTTCAGAAGAGCCATAGTTGTAAAGACAGCTGAGAAACAGAGGCCCCATGACCCGTGAAGAACGAGTGGGAAAAGAAGGGCGTATTTCCCAGGGATCTAGAATAATCTCATTTGGGGAGGGGGCTTGCTAGGCAAGAGGGACGCTCTCTAGTCAGAAATCTCCTGGGACCTTGGAATTCAATTAATGACTGCTTGGGACCCAAACTAGTGACTTCCTTGGTAGCTCAGTTGGTAAAGAATCTGCCAGCAATGCAGGAGACCTGGATTCGATCCCTGGGTTGGGAAGATCCCCTGGAGAAGGGAATGGCTACCCACTCCAGTATTCTTGACTGGAGAATTCCATGGACAGAGGAGCCTGGCAGGGTATAGTCCATGTGGTCACAAAGAGTCAAAGACAGCTGAGTGACTTTCACTTTGACTTTTGGGGCCCAGGTAGAAACCATTTAAAATGATGCTTTCCGACTGTGCTAGTTCCGACAGATACTGGATGAAGTTTAAAAACATAGCACAAATGGAGGCCACCAAGGTGTCCTTAAGTAGGTAAAACAGGTAAGCAAACTGTGGTACATTCAGATGGAGTATCCAACTCCAGTGGAGTATCCAACAATGAAAAGACACGGAAGGACCATAAAGGCATCCTGTGAAGTGAAAGAAGTCAATCTGGAAAAGCTGCACACAAGTCCAATTACATGACTTTCTGGAACTGGCAAAACTACAGCAACAGTAAAAAGACTGGTGAGTGTGAGGGGCCTGCAGAGAGGGACTTAAGGGCATTCAAACTACTTTATATGACAGTCTTGGGTGACTACATAACAGGATACACCAATGGTGCCTAAACAATTACAACAAATGGACCACGCTGATCTAAGACATGAGAACCAGGGGGTGGGGTGGGGTGGGGAGGGGAGGGGACTGGCCTAGCTCCTCAATTTTCTCTAAACCTAAAACCGCTCTAAGAACAACACGGTCCTACTGTATAACACAGGAAACTCTATTCAACATCCTGTGACAAACCATAATGGAAAAGAATATGAAAAGAATATAATTTGTGTGTAACTGAGTCACTCTGCTGCACAGCAGAAATTAACACACTGTAAATCAACTATATTCAGCAAAATTTTAAATACTGAAACGGCTCTAAAAGTGGATCTTAAAAATGCCTTAACCCCTAGTTCCCCATCAAAGCTTGTGGTGTTCCCTGGATTCCCTGCCGCCCTCAAGTTTAAAGTCTGAACCTACGTGAGCAGATTAACATCAGTTCGAATATCTACAGTATCTGCTATGATGGGTAATGCTGAACACCGGATACTTTTAAGAACTTAAATTTTTTTTTTCTCCCAATAAAAACCTTAAATATCTATGCTGATTCATCTCTTACTGGTTTTGCCAGGGGAAAACAATACACAAACTGGGCAAATCATTTAAATTTATGCTTAAGCTCAGTGCTATATAACTTCAGACCCTACAACATCTGAGGTGATTTATTCCCATAACCATTTCACTCTCTTGCCCATTTTCTACAAAAGGTCATTTCAGAATAGTTAAAGTCAGCTCTGACAGGGACAAATCAACATCTTTCTCAGAGACAGGGGACAGACACGATGAGTCCTGCCAAGGCCACTGCGGAGGTGGCCTAGAGAAGCACCAACTGGGCTCAACCTGGCTCCTGCCCCGGGAGCCTCAGCCTGGCTGAAGTGCTCGAAGTCTCAGTGTCCTCACCTAGAAAGCGGGGGATAAAACCAACCCCTAATCCTGCGGAATTAAAACCCGTGTACAGGGCCACGCATGAGTGCCCAGCACAGCGCCGGTGCTCAGGAAACGTGGGTGATCTAATGACCCCAGCTCGGGCCCCGGGGCAGCGGGCACTCACCGGCGCGTAGGGGGGGCTGTACTCTCGGTATTTGCGGTGCCCCTTCTCGCTGGGGCTGAAGTCCGAGTCATCGGAGAAGTCCGAGAAGTCATCGCTGGAAGAAGCGTGGCGCTGCAGGGACAGGGCAGAAGGTCAGGGCTCTGGCGGCGGGCAAGCCACGTGCCTGGCTGCTGTAGGGTGCCAGCCAGGCTGCGCGCGGAAGGCCTCACCTAGGGGCATCTAGCGGCAATGGAGCATGAGCTACCACTCTTCAGAAAAGGTCTTTAAACAGTTTGGGGAAAGGAAAACCAGCCTGATTAAGAGTGCCCTGTGGCCTGACAAGCTGAGCTTGGGCCCCGGGGCACTAGGCCGGGCTGGGCGCCAGCAGGCCCAGCGCACCCTCCGGGACCTACTTTATGCTTGGATTTCCTCCTCTTCTTGGACCTCCTCTTCTCCTTCTCCCGCTCTTTCTTGCGCTTCCGCTTCAGCCTCCGGTGAGACTTCTCCTCGTCCGAGTCACTGTGGTGCTTCTCCCCCTTCTCCTTCCGGCTCCTCTCGGGGCCCCCAGAGGTGTCCTGCGTCTCCTCGGCTCCGTCATCTTCCAGCTCGCCTTCTTCCAACTCACCATCTTCCCTGCGAACCAACCCCATGGCTGAGTGAGCACAGGGTCTGAGGGGGGCCCGGGGTCCGTGGGCCAGCAGGGCCCAGGACTGAGGGCACGAGGCCTGCCTCCTGCCCCACCCCGTAGCCCCCGGCACCGACGCCATTCTCTACTGTCTCTTGAGGCGGAGGACGGGGGCCCGTGGAGAACAGGCTCGGGTCCCCGGGTCTCAGGCCGGCCCTGCTCCGTCGGCTCCTCGGCTCTGGGCCAGAGGTGAAGAGCTGGGCGGCAGGGGGGAGGGTCCCAGACCCCTCCCTGGGGTCCCCGCATGACAGGAGCAGCAGTGCCCACAGAAGGGCCCCCCAGCCTGCGCTGGCCCCTTGTTTCCCACCTGGCTCGCCTTACCCACAGCAGCCCCCGGCTCCCTGTCCTACGACTTTCTGTTGAAAGTCACCCTGATCTCCAGCACTTTAAGAAACAACCCTCCGCGTGGGACAGATGCTGCCGACAGGACATTCTGAACATCTAAATATCTATGGGGTGGGGTTGGGGGTGAAGGGATAAATCAGGTTAAGAAAAGGAGCAGCTGGAAAAAGAATCCAGTTTTTGGAGCCAAACCCACAGACACAGTTCTCACAAATGCAGAAGTTGGTTTAAAAAAAATAAACAAGTGTAAAAAAAAGTCCAAATCTCTCGAAGTTCATCATGCATGATGATTGCCAAGTATGTGTGAGAGCACAAAATACTCCATTAACTAAGACCCACAGAGAGAATGAAAAGATAAAAAAGAATAACATGAAGGGCCCAGGACCTAAAAGGCTAACCCCAAAAGGAACTAATCTCGGCAGAAAAGGCCCCTGGTGTTCAGAAGGGACCAGCTCAGTGTGGGAACAAGCTCAGCAAGGGAGCTCAGCCCCTGGAACCTCAAAGGTTCTAAGAGGCTTTGTGGAGAAACAACGGCTGACCTCTCAGGATCCTCCAGGGCCTTTACACACGCAAGGCTCCCTTTGGGCACCTCTGTGCTGCCCGCCTCACCACCCATCAAGGGGACCCTCCCATTAATTCTCACTCTCAATTCAAAGGAGTCGGGGCGGCTTAAAACCCAAGTGGTCCAGGCCGACAGTTACTCCGTCGGCAGAGATCAAAGGTAGTTCTCAAACACAGAACGCAGAACCAAAAAACTCCTACTGACGTTTCAACAATAGAGTGAGGTGACCCCGGAACCCGCCCGGCGGTCCTGGGCCAGCCACGCAGGAAGTCAAGGCTGGAGAAGGCCGCATTCCTGACAAGTGAGCCACCTCCTGGCTTGGGTGTGGCCCACATGAGAGTTGCTCCATGGGAGCAAAGCTCTCCTGGGAAGAGGCGACTCTGCTGGAACGGCCTCACCCACAGTAAAGGCGCCACCTGACTGGGGAAACTGGTTCTGGCGAGCTCTGAGCTGAGGGGGAAGCTGTTATTCAGGGGCTTGGCAAACTTCCCGCAGAGACCTGGAGTCCTGCAGGACACGGAGAGAGCAAACCCATCCCTGCTGAGAATCTGGCTGGACGGGCCAGGTCACCAAACCTCAGCAGAAAAAAACAGGGACAGACAGGACTAGACAGACAGACGCTACGGGACTAGGGAAGGCCCACAGACAGACTGGAGAGGAAGGGGTTGGTACTCTGTGAAGAAAAGCTAAAAGGAAAGCAAAAGCACCACTCTCCACGCTTTAGTCCGGAAAGGGAAAAGTTAAATAAGCACCCAGAACCACAGGGCAGGAGGGAGGGAACCTGGGAAGACAGGAACTGTCTGGGGGCCCAGAAGCCTGGATGAGAAGTCAAAGGTCGCAGAGAGCAAAAGGCCCCCCTGGAGCCAGCAAAGGCCTGTCAGAGTGCAAGGGACAGTGGGACATCGTCAACCCTCTCGTTTTCAAACTGAAGGAACAAACCGAAGGGACGGCAGGTGAAAGGGCGTGTTGAGGCCAGACAGACAAGTGACATGGAAAAAGTCAGAAACTGGTTCTTAGCTCCCCACTCTTCCCTTGCTTGGTGAGGATCGAAAGCGAAGCGGGAGCAGCTCACTGACCACCTCCTCCGACGCCACGCATACCGAGCATCTTCTCTGTGCTGGGTCTCAGCAAGCCCAGTTCTACGCTGCCCTTGCAGGGAAAGGTACAAATGACAAGAAGCTGAGTCCATAGGGCAGGGGAGCTGAGCCCTCTGGGATACAGGGCCAGCAGCTGAGCCAGAGGGGCTGGCCCCTGCAGATACTCCTCCACCCCTACACTCGTGGACAAGGACGCCCAGGCACAGCAGGCGC
The DNA here is from genome assembly GCF_029378745.1 of Bos indicus. Lineage (NCBI taxonomy): Eukaryota > Metazoa > Chordata > Mammalia > Artiodactyla > Bovidae > Bos > Bos indicus. The sequence continues at coordinate 54,680,244 of NC_091777.1, forward strand.
CAAGTCCTGCCCGGGGTCAGCTGAGACCTCCACCTGCATCCCGCTGTCACACACACCTCACACTCGCTGGGGGGCAAAGACCATCCCAGCAACTCCAAGAGCTTCAACCACCTTTAAGAGAGATTCCACAATAATGCCTTTTCATTCCACAGGCTTTATCCAAGGCCGGGAATTCCAGCATTCAAATCCACTCTACAAAGACTTCTTTTAGTCAAAGACAGCTTTTCCGTATCATCTCATTAACAGCCCCAGGCAGATCTACAACTTTTTACAAACTGGGGAGTAAATACTTGAAACTCTGTTCCCTGGGAGCTGATGCAAAACAAATAACATTAAAAAAAAAATTTCCTGGTCATTTCTGAAGGGGGAACAGGATACTAGAGGAGGTGTGGAAATGAATGCAGACACCTGACTGCCCACTGCTCTTTCTCCCCACTCTCTGGCCACGCTGTGCTCTCCAGCTTTTCCAAGGACTGGGCTCATCTCTGGTCACCTGAGGGGGTGCCCTGGATAACACTGAGATTCCCAGCTAAATGTCCTGCATGAATACAGGGCCTATTTTCTTCTATACCAGAAGGAAAAAAAAAAAGGGGGGGGGGTCAAACCAACTGGGATGGAGGCAGAAATTCTGACACACACAAGGGCTGCCTCCACAAAACAGCAACGTGGTTTAAGTGGTGCCACTTAACAGACTGCCAGCAAAATCCGTGTCAGAGTGGCATTAAATACCGAGGGAGCATGCTTAATAGACTGTGACATAATCCCCCAAGCAGAGTGGGGGAAGCCCCACTGCGCTAATCATTTCAATCTAGACGTGCCAAACCCTCTTGAGACAAGCACGCAGGAGAAAGCCTAAAGCATCAGCCTGGGCAGTGGCTGCTTGATTTCCAGGGCCTGGGCTGGCAACACGCTGGGACGGCTGCACAACAGCCAGCCCGCCAGAGCCATTGGGGACCAGCAATCAACCACGCTGGGAGACCAACCTCGGATGGGCACCGGGGGGGAAAAAGGCCAAATCCCTGCGTAGGGTCAGTTCTGCCTGGTGCCTCTTGGACTGAGCATCCAGGACATTTAGGTTTCCCCTTGCAGAGCTGGTGATGGCCAATTCCTCTTTTTGGGTCAAAGAAGAGATCTGGGTGCCCATTCTAAGGAATGCCTACCAGGCCAACTCCACAGGTTCACCACACATCATGGGCTTGGCAAAAACAGTAAAGAAACCTCACGCTTCAAAGGAGGCTGGCCTCACCACCCTCCACCCCCCTACCCCCGCCAGTCTAGAGAATGGGCATCCTGCTTCCTTCTGCAGATCAAGTAACTTGGCCAGCTCTGAGTCTTCCCTAGAGTGTGCTCTGGTATGGAATCTGAGCCTTGGTTTTCTCACCTGCAGAATGGAGTAAGTGTAGCACCCCCCTCAGGGGGTTGTGAGGATTAAATGAGATAACATGTATAAAACCCCTGATGTCCCTCCCGGGAAGGCAAAGAGTAAGTACTAGACACATAGTAACGAGTGGTATTAAGAACCACAGCAGGAGCACCTCCATGGGGACGGACTAACCTAAACAGTTGCCAATCCTTATATGAAAGCACTTTCTCTGTGCAGAAGCTACAGCCAACTCCCCTCAGGGACAGCACTGGCCAGCAAGCTCCTGCTTTCTTTGGTCTGTCTACGCATGCACCATCCTCTGACAATGACACTGACAGGTCGACACCTCCCCTTCCTCAGCTCTCATCTAGGGGGTCCAACAAAGTAACCAAGTGGAGGACTAGGAGGAAGAGGCCCAGGGAGCACTGAGTCCCGGGAAAAGGGAACAAAGGTCCCCGACAGAAATGAGGTTTGGCAACATGGACATCCTCTAGATGAGAGAGCTGGATGGAAGCTTAGAGGGGCCTGGGTTTATGCAATGACCTGATTTATGAGAGAGAGGGGCGGGGGGAGAGACTGGCACAGAACAACAAAGATGAAAACCCATGGGAGCAGTGGCTATTACCTGAAGATCATGAGGGCCCTTGACAAGAGGCGGCTAGGTTAATGTGAAGGTCAGGGTCATGATCATTAACTGCCCCAACTCTCAACAAAGTGCCTGGGTAGGCTCTGAATGACCCATTAACTAGGGACAAAATTACAAAATTACGAGGAGGCTCCGCCTCTTCAAATGTTTAACGACAGGCCTAAATGCAGACGTCCGGGATCCCCAAGTCTGACCCGGGGGGACAGTAGGTTACTAAGAGCAAAGGCATGGAGCCTTTTTCCTTTACAAAACTGACTCAGGGCGCCTGCCTGAGGAAGGCCCCCGGAGACCTTCCCTCGATTTAGGCCATGGTGAAGCAGCCACAGGGAAGGGAGCCTCACTGAGGGATTTTCAGAGGCTGGAAATTCTGGAAATAAACCTCTGGGTCTTGCACGTGTTTTTCAGTGTCCTTACTACCTAGGTTCATCAACCACAAATCAGGAGCAAATAAGCACTGGGTTTGCCTGGCCCTCAACATTCTCAGGAGTGGTCATAACTGGCTCTGTGATGTCACAGCATTTCCATGGCAACAGGGCCACATCACAGACCCCACCCAAGCAGCAAGCACCAACCAGCCCTGGGAGATGAGAAACCCGAGCCACACCCTGAACCCCTCACTTCTCAACAGAAGTGAGATAGCCTGCCCAGTGCAAGGACCCTTCGAGAAACACACCAACAAGTCAGCGTGGGGGAAACTGGAGAACTCTGAGTCCAGATTGGGTATCTGAGATACTACGTAATTACTGTTAATTTTGTTAAGCATGGTTAAAGTTTTGTAGTTATCTTAAAAAAAAAATTAAGTTAAAGATTCATACTGAAGAATGTATGGGTGAAATGAGATGAAACCTGGGATGTGCTTCAAACTACTCAAGGGGGACGGGGGAGGTAGTGAGATGAACCAAAACTGGCAAAATGATGTTTAGAATTGTTGAAACTGGTGACGGGTACATGGCAGTCTATGATATTATTTCCTTGTCTCTTAAATACTGATTTGTTAGAAAATGTCCCTAAGAAAACATGAGCAGATTAAAAAAGATGCCCTGGGTGAGGACAACCTCTCAGTCAAGTGAACAGAGCTCATCAAGGTCCTCAAGACGTTCTTTCCCCCCAGCAAAGAGCTGGAGTTCAAGGGAGGGCCTCCGCCAGCCCTCACCTCTGGACGGTGGTTTCCCCAACTACAAAACCTCCCTGGGCACCCCAGGGCCTCATAAAGTCCAAGAGCCATAGGAACTATTCATGACTAACATCCTGCAGCAGTGATTTCCATGCCAAGTACCACACTGCTGAGCTCTACAACCTGTCACCGAAACCCATGAACAAACATGCAGTAGTGACTCAGTATCCCCATTTTACAGACAAGTAAACTGAGGCTCAGAGATGGGAAGAAATATGCCCACAGGGTTACAGCAGGAAGAAGCAGAACGGGAATCCAAGTTCAGGACTTTCTGACTCCATGGCCAGCTCTTAACCTCAACCCTTAAGACAATTAGAAATTATCCAAAAGAGACTAATTTACTATACAGACCAACTAACCAAACAACTGCCACCCTGAAGTTGAAACTTGAGTTGGAAAAAAAAACATAGGTGCAGAAAATAGATCAAATCAAACAGTACTGCAAAAAATGCCAAAGGGAGGCCCTAAGACACCAAACAAGCTCCTTCAACACTCTGCCCTGTTCCAACTGCAAAGCGAAGGCAGTAAAGGAACCTCTGAGATGGACGTATTAATACATCTTCCTGGGAAGAATCCCCCGAAACCATGTAAATCAAGGATTTAGCGTCAACCTGGCCCAAAATACAGGCTCAGGAGTAAATCTATCAACATGAAAAGACACTATAAGCCCATCCCCCCAGGCCATCCCACGTCAAACGAACGGAACTGGGACATTCAAAAATATGACCCAAAGAATCTGGATAGTTTAAGGAGTAAGAGGTACTCAGAAAGGTCCAAGAAATCTTAGCAAAAAAAAACCAGGATTTATCCCAACAGGGACAGAAAGCAACATTAATCCAAGGAAAGAAAACTCCAAAGTCCTCCAGAAGGACTGCTTCATCCCCAAGTGTGTGGCATCCACAAACCTCTGAAGCAGAACATTGCTGTAGAGCTGAAAACAAGCTGAGCGAGCAAAAACCCAGCCTCCTGGAAGGATCTGAGTCAAAAGTATCCTTTTCTTGGCTTGAATAGCTATTCTCCTACTCCCACTTGCTCTGAAAACAGTCTTCTTGATAAAAGCATCTCTCTGATTCAAGTTTTTCCTGTCAGATGAACCTCTGAAATATGCTTCTCTTTCTAGCCACCTTCTCAGGCCAACCACGCTTTGGACTGCTTAAAGCTGGAAAGATGCTGGCTCTCATCCAAAGAGAGCCGATTCCTGTTATTCCAGAAAGGAAAGCTGAATCACAATACCTGTGAACTAAGACTTGTTGTTGATAATTTTTTTCAGAGGAATCAATTTGATTCCATTTAGCCAAGACAACATATTAATATTTTCCTCTTACAAGAGATCTGGCTTAGGATGCCCAGATTTCTTGTTCATATACACAATTCTCTGTTTACAATTATTTGTTAACTTCTGGTCAACTCTGGGCTCTGGGAGGGCAGAGAAGAGACTGATAGTCATCCCTGGGTTTCCACAGGCTCAGAACAGGGCCAGGTATAGATGGGGTGGGTGCTTGGGATTCTGTCCACACAAACAGGCATCCATCTCAGCCATCCACACCCTTTGTCAATTTCATCAGCACAGTCATTGGACTATTTCCAAGGGAGCAACCTGGATCACTTAAAACTCTGTAATCAACAGGTCACTGAGGGGTGACCTCTGATTACAAACTCATTCATCAAGGTGTTTGGTGAGGGCTTCCAGAGAGGCCAGAGGGTAAAGGACAGGAGCCCCTAGGTGACTGCTACATCAACCCAGCAGATAAAAGCAGCTGCCAGTCAGTCGCCTCGGGGCTGCAGCCAGGGCCCCGCCTCGGCTGCGGAAAGGCTGCGCTTCCGGGGACTGCTCTGGTGTCCTGAGCGACGGCAGGGCCTGGAATCCCAAGGAAACCTAAGCCCTAGTGTCTGTTAGGAAAATGCAGAAGGCAATAATCCAAGCCACCTGCAGCGGACGTTCAGCCAAATGACACTTGCGCCTGGGCCCAGGCTCCCTTGGGTCGGGCCACGGCAGGGATGGGTTAGCTGCCATCCGCGTTCACGCTGGATTTCAAGAGGGCTCCAGTTACTCCTAATGAATGAAAATCCCTTTGCTTCAAAAGGTTCAAAAGCCGGGGTATGGAACACAGCAATGATGGAACCCTCAGCAAGTCATAGAGGGGCAGGAGTACAGAGGACTCCCTCAACGACTTTAAAGTTCCCTCCCACTCCCCACCCCCACACAAAAATAAGCAACGGTGGCTGATGTGCAAGCCCTCCAGGCACTAGGCCCACAACCAGTGCAGAGGCCAGCAAACTTTTTCTTACAGAGCAAAGGAATAAACACTTCAGGCTTTGCAAGTCATACAGTCTATGTCCCAATTACTCCGCTGTTTAGTGCAAAAGCAGCCACCACGGAGATAAAGGAACGCTTCAACAAAACTCAACAAACAAACTTCCACAAAACCACATTTAACCTTCGCAGTACTCTGCTTTTTCTATCCTCTTTATTTTTTTTCCCTCAAATACAGGAGGCAAATCAATAAATGAACTTCATATTCCACTAAAGCCTGCCTGCTGCAGTTTAAAAAATACTGTACCAGGTCCAGGTTGGCCTCTGGGCACAGGGCCAGCCTGGTGTGGAGGGAGCAGGCAGCATCCAGGCTCCACGGAGCTTCATGGCTCCAGAGTCGGGTTTCTGGGACCCCTTGACAGGGACAAAGGATCCAGCTTGAAATTCAGCTAGCTGCCGAGCCAAGGTTTCTCTAATGGCTCTGCCTGGGATCTAGCCATTTAGCCTAACCTTATAATTCATTTCCAAGGCATCTACTCTGCAGCCGGTACCAGGAGCTGCAGTCGCAGCAACCATGGTTCACCGTGGCCAGAAGCCACAGAAGGCAGGGCAGACACGAGAAGGTAACATGAGGCCTGCTAAAAAGGCAGTGTCAACCTTTGCCCAACTCTAAATAAAGTCCTGAGGAGAGACGGACTCCTTAAACACTGCGAGTGAACACCGTTCTGCTCCAAGAAAAGCACGGGACAAGCCTGGCTGATAAATGAATAGAACCTGAACTGGCTCGGCCAAATCTCCCATCAGGGGTGGGAGAACCTTGGAGCTGGGGCAGGCCTTGCCTATTTTTCTCAGAGACTCTGGTGAGGGTGAAGGACTTGCTTAGGGGGATGTGACTAGTTAGCAGTGGGTGAGCTGCCATAGCCCTCTCGATCCCTTGTTCTCAGGAGGCTGGCCAAAGTTGTAGCCTTAACTCAGACCTGAACTGCAAAAGATGAATAGGGGAAGTAGCCAGTATGAGCTCAATTCAAGAATACTGGGGTGAGCAGCCATTCCCTTCTCCAGGAGATCTTCCTGACCCAGGGATCGAACCTAGATCTCTTGCGTAGCAGGCAGATTCCTTACTGTCTAAGCCACCAGAGAAGCCCATGTCTGTTTTAGCATCTTATAATAATGACACTGAGCAAGTAAGAAATGCTTTTTAAGATTGCTCCCACCCGGGTGCAACCCTAATGGGCTCCTTGCAATTTTAATGAGTTGACCATAAAGAAACCTAAGAGGTAAGAAACTGACTTCCTTCAAAGACACAGACGTTACTCTACTTCTGTTTACACACCAGAGTGTATATTCTATTTAGAGTTCTTCTCTAGCAGGGACAGCAGGAAGATAAAGAAGCCAAGATTCTCTGAATGCCAGGCATTGTGTGGGTGTCCTACATATGCCCATCTGACCACAATGCCCCTGAGGGGAGGGCATTATCCTCAGTGCCCACTGCACACTGAACACAAGCTTATCCGTCTCCAAACCCACGCTGTTCCTTCACATCCTGTCGCCACCTCCAATGTTCAGAAGATGTCACCACTTGCCTTACAAATAGCGAGCTGAGTCACCAGTTCACACAGATGAGAAGTAACAAAAACGAGAAAGATCCTCAACCTACAGCAATGTGGACAGCAGACGCAAACTACGCTCTGAGCAGAGAGCCGACATACTACTGAAAATGATTCCAATACGGGACCTAACTACATCTACACCAATCCAAAAGCGGTGTCTTCCTCTTGCTCATCAACTGATTCAACGTCAGAAATGTATTAAAAGAAACTGCCCTTGTAACCTCATACCGTTACTAAAGCAAGGTAAAAGCTTTGCACAATGTCTTCAACACTGCATCTTCGTGAACTAACAAAAGTAAACAGTCTGCAGCAAAAACCTGGCCCATAAATCTGGAAGGTCAAATCCATGATACCCAACTTCCAGTTTCACCTTAACTTACCCAAATTAACCTTATATGCCACCCAAACAGCCAAGCCTTTTCCACTCTTTTCACTGGGTTTTGACTCTGAAACGGACCTCAAGCCGTGTTAACAGGATTCCCTCCACCAGTGAGCAGACTGCTCCTACAGTTCTTTCAATCAGCTTATTAAATACCAACTGCCAGAAATCTCAGAAATCATCCTTTTTTTTCTTTTCCCTTCCTACTGTGTCAGTAGTTACGTTACCAAGGTACAGGTGAGCACTGTGCTCAGACACAGCCACTTCACTGTTTGTGCTGAATTATTTTCTTCTAACCCCTTAAGCTGGGTTACAATCAGCTGCTCTGGTCCTAGAAGATATGGTCCACAGGGACCAAAATTAGGTTCTCTGGAATATGGTTTGGCCTCAAGCTACCCACAGAGGCTTGGTAATAGTTTCATTAGCAATTTTCACCACAGAGGCTATTTACTGTAACTGGATCTGGCCTACACGATGGGATGTTCTAGGGACCTGACAACCACAAGAACGTAACATAAGTGAACAAGTAAGGCAACCCTGAGACACCCAATTTTCTCCCATCAGGGAAGGGAAAAGATCAAAGAGAAAAGAGTGGAGGTGGAGGCCTTATTCAACAAGCCCCGATAGGAAACTCTCCACATTCACCCGGACGGGAACATCCAAAGTCAATCAACATCCATCTCTAACCTGCCAGTCAACAGCTGGGAAAGCCTTCATTTCTGCAGGTGCAGAACAAGGTCCCCTTGGGATCAGCCTTCCTGGCTGAGGATAAGTCAGAGTGGTGGTTTTCTAAAACAGCTAGCTCTACTTTCAAAAAATTCTGGCTTGTCTGAGACTCAAAAATGTAAACCTTCAGAGCAAATTGAAACCTTATCTGGGAGACAGTTGTAGAAGGTGAATTAGAAAGCCCTTTTGGGGAATCACATTTTTTTTTTCTTTTGAAGAGCAAATTTGAGAGGAGTTAAAAAAAAAATAAAGGAGTTTATGACCAGAATAACCATGTTTCCATGGTCACAGATGATTTTTGTTTCTACTGGGAGATTTTTTATTTGCTTTCAGATTAAACCTCTCCCCCAGAGAATATAAAAATTTTAAAGATTACAAGTGTGTAAGAGCTCCTGTTAAATCAGAGATTCTAAGTGACACCCTTTTTTTTTTTTCTTTTTTGCAACATCCATTAATTTGAATTTTAACACTGGTACATCAGTTTGGGGGGAAAAGGTAGTACTGTGACATTTCAAAAACGCTACTGAGATACAGTTTGACATAATGACTGGGGCTTCTTGGATTTGATAGGATTTCTTTGAGAAGGAAAAAACAACAAACCCTTGTGTTGATGTGCCTGAGCGTTTCACACTGTTTGAGGAGATTTTAACATTAATGACCGCTAAAAAAGTTCACTTAAAAAAGAAATCCAATTTTCTTCACATTTCAAAAGTAAAATTTAAAAAAAGCATCCTTCTACACTTGAGTAGCCCTTGACACTTGGTAGGGTCATCTATTAGCATCCAGTTTCTGCTCTTGACTCCTGGAGGAGGAATTTCACAAATGGGAAACTTCAAATAAATGCTCATTTTCAGCTGACCCTATGCACTAGAAAGTGTGTTCAGTTTGTGCTTCAGACATTTTTTTGCAGGAATACTGGACCGTGTGGACATTTCTTCCTCCCACAAAGGCTTTTACATACCTAAGATCGTCACGGCACTTTAGTTGTGAACATATGGAGAGAAAGAACAAAATAAGTGGCCCACTGAATTGCAGTTTACGTGTTTCCTCATCTAAACGTCAGTGAACTTTTTTCCCCTGAGAACGGAAAAAAGGAAACAGGATCTTTGGGAGGGGAAGAGGGCTGTGTGTTAAAAAGTTTTCTCTAACAGAGTAGTATGTCAGGGACCAAAAGTGGGCAAGAGGGAAAATGGAACTTCACCGTGTTTTGTCTTTTAACAGAACTTATGCTTGTAAAACATATCAGAAGGAGTGTTTGGTTATGCAAGTCATTTCTGTTGCTTTTTCTTTGTACATGTAGGAGAGAGGGGACTGGGGGCTGGAGGAAGTGTTCTCTCCACCATGGCTGGGCGTGTAACACGTTCGCATCAACTTTTCACGGTCAGGCATGTGCTTTCGAACAAAGAACAGTGCAGATGGGGAGAGGAGACTGAAGCTTGACACACTTTACAGATTTGGTGCTTAAACAGTACTTTACAAATGACTTGCTTAATTTAAACGTCCATCACCATAAGAGATATGAGAAACTAGGATCTACTTGAACCACCATCTTTTGGGTTGGTTGGGAAAAGGGGAGGGAGAACATTAACTTGAACACAAGTATCATAAACCAAATTCAGTAACTTTGTCTCCTACAAACGGATGTGAAGTATCCACTTTCTTCAAACATGAAGCCTGGAGACAAAGCAATGGACTGAAATGGCAAGAGGGAGAGCAAGGGCTTGGAAACACATGGGCCTCTTAGGCAGGTTTTTGACATGTTACAGTAATGCACCTTTTTTTTTTTTTTTGAGAAAACTGTGTACATCAAATTTAAAAAACTAAACATCGAAAGGATGTGCAAGTCTAAAAGGGCTCAACAGGGTTAGAATCCCGATTTGAACATATAAATTCACTCACTCAAGCATCACTTTGGTCTAAAGGCGAGGAGGAAGGCAGGCAGGAAAGGGACAAAAAGAGGGAGATAATTGAATTACTCAATAAAAGAGGCTACTTACCAGCCCAACCCATTGTAAGACATACACTTCTGACATAAGAGAACTCCTTAGAGGTCGAATAAAGCGTGTAAGCACCTTTGAGTAAAGCACCTGCCCCAAGAGGGGGCCCGGAAGCCCAACGTGGGCTTAGCGAACAGACCTTTGCTAATCTGTTTATTTCCTTGAACTGGAGTCAGGCTGCGATGGGCTGCGATTCCCAGGACGATACATTTAATTAGAACAAAACAGAATAAAACAAAAAAAAATTTGTAAAAAGCTCACCAAACTGCTGCACTTGTGTCTCTGAATGTGGGTGGCATTTCTTTTAAAAGGCAAAGTATGGTCTGTGAAGGAGAAAGGGAAAAGGGGAGGTGGGAGTGGGGAGAAGGGGCCGTGGTGCCTGGCGGGGGAAAGCCCTAGCTAAGACCCCAGTCTAAGGGAGGGTCCTCTGCGACTCCCCAGCCACGGGCTGCGACCAGGCAGCCATCTGTCCAGCGCCCTCTTCCTCTCCCCACCCCCACTCCCTCCGAGACTCTCCAGCCGGCTGAAACCCTGCTACCATTTCCAAATCCACTCTCTAGCCACCTCTTCCTCTGCCCTACCAGGGAAGAGTGGGCGAACCCCGCACCCCAACCTTCTGCTGGCGCAGGGGAAATGGGGCCCCAACCTCGCGCTGAAACGCGCCGGGCTGGCCCCTTTATCACCCTCCAGAGAAGGGCATGGGGCGAGCCCATTTCGCACTTAATACAGGGGAGGGGGGCGCTCCCTTTCACCACTTGGCAAAGCACAAGGAAACCTCGTTTTTTTTTTTCCTCCCGGAAGGGATGGCGCCCCATGATAGCCCGAAAAGGGAGGGAACCCCATGAGAAAGAGGGGACCAACTTCCTCTCCTCTACCAGGCAGGGAAACCAAACCTCAACAGCTTACCCCCCCACCCCGCGCGCCAATAAACGCCATCACCTACCTACGAAAAGCAGAAGGACCCCTCCCTTTAAAAATAGCTTGGGGAAGGGTCTTCGCCCCCAAAAGAGGCAAGGGCTTCCAAAGGGGCAAGGGATAACACCCCCCTGCAATTTTTGCCCCCCTAGGGAATAGCTAGGCAACAACTCCCGCCAAAAAGTGTAAAAGAGCCCCAACCAAAAGGACCCCCCCATTAGGATGGAGAAAGAAATGAACGAACCCCCACTTTCTGTCTCCCACGAAAGCTAGGGTACCTCTCCAAGTAGGGCAGGGCACACCTCCCCCAGGAGAAAGGATACTACCGGGGGCTGGGAGACCCCGCCAACTCCCTAAGAGCGGGGCTGTTGCTCCAGATGCCCTCAAAGGGTCCGGGAGCCCCTCCCCCATTCCCTTCCCCGAAGCCAGGCGACAGGCAGGCGGGCCCGTGGCTGCCAGCTCCGGGCGCAGGGGCAGCCAGGACCCCCGTGGGCTTCCGAAGCACCCCCCCCGGCGCCCCCTCCCCAGGGCGGGCGCAGGGGGTCCGGGGGGCGCCTCCTCACCTTCCCCTCAGCATGGCGCCCAAAAAAGACAGAGCGAGAGCGAGGGAGAGCGGGCGAGCGCCGCGAGGGGGGGGAAACGCATGAGGCCAGGAGAGAAAGCAAGCGAGAAAGAGCGAGCGAGCGAGAGACACCCACCGACCCCGCCCTTCCTTCTTCTCCTCCTCCTCCTCCTCCTCCGCGGCCCGGCCCAACATGGCCGCCGCCCCCCTTCCTCCTCCTCCTCTACCTCCCCCCGGGGACGCCGCCCCAGCCGGGCCGGGGGCCTGACCTGTCGTCAGGGAGCGGGAGGCGGTGGAGGAGGTGCGGGGTAGCCAGGCAGGCGTCGGGGGAACACAGAGGAGGCGAAGGCGTTGATGGCGGTGGTGGCGATGGCGGCGGCGGCGACTCTGATGGCGGCGGCGGGGGGGTCCCGGGCGCGGCCTCCATAGTTCCTTTGGGGGGGGGGGGGAGGGGATGTTAATGCACGAAAAAGGACTGCTTGGGCGTAGCGGGAGGGGCACACTTCAGCTCTTGAGGGCTCCTGATCGGAATGGGTATATATTTTTTCAATTTCGGAATCACCTCTGCGCCGACCTCCGCGTAGGCCGTGCGGCCTAGGCCTCCGCGGGCCGCTCGCCGCCTGCTTACTCCGCAGCCTGCCGCGGGGTCACTCGCTCACGGGCGCGGGGCCCTCATCGGGGCGAGAGGCGCCCCCGACACACACACACACACACGCACCCCCGCGGGCCCGGGGGTGGGAGACCCGGGGGACACGGACACTGGTGGGTGGTTCGGTGTAATTAGCGCGGGCCGCGCGCGATGGAGCAAGCGAGGGGAAAGGGGAGAAGAGGAGAGCGAGCGAGGGCGGTTAAAAAAAAAAAAAAGGTTTTAAGGAGAGGAAACGGGCCGCAGAGACGGGCGGACTGTCTGTCTGTCAGCCCGCCTAGGTGCCCCAGCTGCCCGGCCCCCGCCGCTGTCAGAAATTCACACAAAATGGCGGCCCGGCCTGGACGAGCCAGGAGGCTGAGGCGGGAGGAAACGCGAGGTGGGAGGGGGAAACTGGGAGGCGGAGGCCATGTCACGTGGAGGAGAGAGGCAGAGACAGCTCTTCCGATGAGCGGCGGAAAGAGCCGAAGGGAGAGAGTAAGGCCGAGGCAAGGCGGAAAAAGCCGGAAGGACCTGAGCTGAAATTCGCGAGAGGCGGGAAGAGCCGAAGTTGTCGATGGGGGTGGGGCTAGGGAAAGAATGGGAAGACGCTCGGTGCCGGAAATAGCCGAAGCGAATCGGGACTGGGAAATAACAAGAATCTGAGGTGATCCGGAAAGAACCGAAGGCAGTGTCGAGGGTGAGTGGCAGGAGGCGGAAAGAGCCGAGTGATGCCCGGCGGCGGTAATAAGGTTTATAGACCGAAAGCGCTGAAGTGTGGGGCTGGTGAAGCGATTAATGACGAGAGTAAAGACTTTGAGGAATTCGCCCGAGAGTAAGCGAGAAGAACCTAAAATTGCTAGGTTTAAGGGAGGCGGGAAGAGTCGAAAGCCTTAGGTGGGAGAATGGGAGAGAAGGAATTCGGGATACGGAGAGAAAATAATAACCGAAAGCTGGAGATCGGGTGCCTGGAGTTGTAGGTTTCCGGAGGATGAAGCTGAACAGGCCCGGAGATGACGTCATTAGAGACCTCTGTCGCTAATGTTATTCTTGGGCGGTGCGGGAGGGCGGGTCTTAGTCATTCTTTGGGAGAATGTAAGAACCTTGAGCTTAGTAGGTAGAAGATCTCAAAAGCTAGACTTGGGAACGCTGAGCGGGTTCCAACAGTATAAAAACGTAAAATCTTTTGACCCTCACAACTCTTATAAGGGGAGCTACCATTATGCCCCTTTGATGGATGTAGACTGAACCTCAGTATCTAGCTAATTGGCTCATGGTTATAGGATTAGCCGTAGGGAACATACCAAAGTTTTAATCACAGCTGTCATTCCATTGCTCCCCTGCAAAAATTCTGTTCAGTGCTATTTACAAGAGAGGAGCTTCGTTGGATGCTTTTATGAGCACCTTGTACAGGTCGAAGTCCTGTGATGGGCGAATGGAACATAGTTTCTTCTTAATAGAGCTTAGAAACCGATAATGCCACAGGGGAAAGAAACTGGAAGTTAAAGAGTAAATGAAGACTCTTATTGTATTGGCGGACAAGGTTGTTTGAGCTGAGACAAGAACAGATAATTCTAGGCAGAGGAAATAGATTCTTTCAGAATCCGACAAAGCAAGGACCAGTTAGATTCCAAGAACAAGAAAAGCCTTGTGGCATTAAGAGAGAATCTGGAGGCAGAGGCTGCCAGATCGCCTGCTATATTTATCTTACTATAAAATTTTAAAATATTGCAAACCAGGTCTGGGCCACAAGATCTTCAGGAGGGTAATTTGCGGTCTCTAGTGGCTCAGAGGGTAAAGCGTCTGCCTGCAATGCAGGTGGACCTGGGTTTGATCAATGAGTCAGGAAGATCCTCTGGAGAAGGAAATGGCAACCCACCCCAGTACCTCTGCCGGAAAATCCCATGGACGGAGGAGCCCTGTAGGCTACAGTCCATGCGGTAGCAAAGAGTCGGACATGACTGAACAATTTCACTTTCTCTTTCAGGGGAGAAATTAGCATTCCTGATAAAGTGACAAGATTAAGCCATTTTCTATTGAGTTTTGTTGGAATGAAACTTCTGGGAAATCAGTGGCCCACCCAGTTAAAAGTCAGCTGACTGCCAGCCAAGAATCTGCTGATCTTTAACCAGATCATCTTTTCTTCCTGGATCTAATCGGTAGTCTAAGAAGGTTACTTAACAATTCTCTTCTATAAAAAATGCTCCTACAAGAGAAAATGTTTCAATTGGCCTTCAAGAGAACTTTTTCCCTTGCATGCATGATTATAATAAAATATTGGCACGTGCTCGTGACTAAGTTGTCCAAAAAATTTTGTTTAACACATGGAGAGTTAGATCAGGGCTGAGAGAGTGGAAAGGAAAAATACGGAAGTGGGTCTTGATGAAGGCATGTAACTCAGATTCAAACTTGTACCCGTGGTCTTTTAACTGAGATCACTCACCTGGTCTCAGAACTTGATAAAGCTCATGTTCTTGATGTCTCATTGCAGAAAGAATTCAGTGAGAGAAAAAGTGATAGGAAAAAGTGGATTTTGATAGAAACACACTCTACACAGTGTGGGCCATCTCAGAAGGTGACACCAGCACCAGGGTAGAGAGTTGTCAGTTTTTACAGGGGTGGGTAATTTCGTAGGCTAATGAATGAGAGGAGTATTCCTACTGTTTTAGGGAAGGTGCCCACTTTTTTCTTTATTTTGGTTTTGTTTTCTATTTTTGGGATGTGCTCAGAAGAACCTAGATAGCATATTGAAAAGCAGAGACATTACTTTGCCAACAAAGGTCCGTCTAGTCAAGGCTATGGTTTTTCCTGTGGTCATGTATGGATGTGAGAGTTGGACTGTGAAGAAGGCTGAGCACCGAAGAATTGATGCTTTTGAACTGTGGTGTTGGAGAAGACTCTTGAGAGTCCCTTGGACTGCAAGGAGATCCAACCAGTCCATTCTGAAAGAGATCAGCCTTGGGATTTCTTTGGAAGGAATGATGCTAAAGCTGAAACTCCAGTACTTTGGCCACCTCATGCGAAGAGTTGACTCACTGGAAAAGACTCTGATGCTGGGAGGGATTGGGGGCAGGAGGAGAAGGGGACGACAGAGGATGAGATGGCTGGATGGCATCACTGACTCGATGGATGTGAGTGTGGGTGAACTCTGGGAGTTGGTGATGGACAGGGAGGCCTGGCGTGCTGCGATTCATGGGGTTGCAAAGAGTCGGACACGACTGAGCGACTGAACTGAACTGAACTGAACTGAGAAGCATGTGGGAGTTTAGGTCCCTGACCAGGGATCAAATCTGGGGCCCCTGTGCTAGAAATAAGGTCTTTAACTATTGGACCACCAGGGAAATCCCAAGATGCCACTTTTTAACTTTTATAGTCAGCTTTGGAACTGTCATAGCACCTGTGGGTGTGTCATTTAGCTTACTGGTGTGTTACAACGGGGCGTCCCACGTGGCACTAGTGGTAAAGAACCTGCCTGCCAATGCAGGAGACATCAGAGATGTGGGTTCTATACCTGGGTCAGGAAGATCCCCTGGAGAAGGGAATGGTAACCCACTCCAGTATTCTTGCCTGGAGAATCCAAAGGACAGAGGAGCCTGGTAGGCTACAGTCCATAGGATTGCAAAGAATAGGAGACGGCTGAAGCAACTTAGTACACAAACGCAGTTGAAGTTCAGTCAGTTCAGTTCAGTCACTCAATCATGTCCAACTCTGCGACCCCATGAACCGCAGCACGCCAGGCCTCCCTGTCCATCACCAACTCCCGGAGTCGACCCAAACCCATGTCCATTGAGTCGGTGATGCCATCCAACCATCTTATCCTCTGTTGTCCCCTTCTCCTGCCCTCAATCTTTCCCAACATCAGGGTCTTTTCATGAGTCAGCTCTCTGCATCAGGTGGCCAAAGTATTGAAGTTTCAGCTTCAACATCAGTCCTACCAATGAACACCCAGGAATGATCTCCTCTGGTTGGATCTCCTTGCAGTCCAAGGGACTCTCAAGAGTCTTCTCCAACACCACAGTTCAAAAGCATCAATTCTTCCGTGTTCAGCCTTCTTTATGGTCCAACTGTTACAACATCCTTACATGACTACTGGAAGAACCGTAGCCTTGACTAGACGGACCTTTGTTGAAGTTCATTCATTCTCATTTCTGTGTAGTATTGTGGTGTGTGACTAAACCAGGTATTGGTGCAAATGTGGAGCCACAGGAACTGCTGATAGGACTGTGAATTGTCTAACCATCTATATTGTGATTTATATCAAAAAATACATGTCTGGTGTTTGTCCTAGTACCTTGCACTGAGCTCCTAAAACCCTAGGAATGTCCAAAGTGATAAGAGTTATAGATAAAGGTTCATACAAGCCCCTTTTAACCACACCTTCAGTCAATTCAGTTCAGTCGCTCAGTCGTGTCCGACTCTTTGCAACCCCATGAATCGCAGCACGCCAGGCCTCCCTGTTCATCACCAACTCCCAGAGTTCACCCACACTCACGTCCATCGAGTCAGTGATGCCATCCAGCCATCTCATCCTCTGTCGTCCCCTTCTCCTCCTGTCCCCAAACCCTCCCAGCATCAGAGTCTTTTCCAGAGTCAACTCTTCGCATGAGGTGGCCAAAGTACTGGAGTTTCAGCTTTAGCATCATTCCTTCCAAAGAAATCCCAAGGCTGATCTCTTTCAGAATGGACTGGTTGGATCTCCTTGCAGTCCAAGGGACTCTCAAGAGTCTTCTCCAACACCACAGTTCAAAAGCATCAATTCTTCGGTGCTCAGCCTTCTTCACAGTCCAACTCTCACATCCATACATGACCACTGGAAAAACCATAGCCTTGACTAGACAGACCTTTGTTGGCAAAGTAATGTCTGTGCTTTTGAACATGCTATCTAGGTTGGTCATAACTTTCCTTCCAAGGAAAGTTTAATTTCATGGCTGCAGTCACCATCTGCAGTGATTTTGGAGCCCAAAAAAATGTCTGACACTGTTTCCACTGTTTCCCCATCTATTTCCCATAGTTTATGTTAATGAAGTGACTTTTGGAAAGCCACCAAGCTAGTTGTCAGGGGAACCAATCAGGAGATTGCACTTTTTACTCCATTCCCCAATCCCTAGAAGAAGGAAGAGGGGCTGGAGATTAACTTAATCCCCAATGGCCAATGATTTAACCAATTATACCTACATAGTGGGGCTTCCCAAGTGGCTTGGTAGTAAAGAATTCACCTGCCAATGCAGGAGACTCAGTTTCCATCCCCAGGTAGGGAAGATCCCCTAGAGTAGGAAAGGGCAACCCACTCCAGTATTCTTGCCTAGAAAAATCCCATGGACAGAGGAGCCTGGTGGGCTACAGTCTATGGGATTGCAAAGAGTCAGACACAACTTAGCGACTGAGTACATACACACACAAATACACACACTCCTATGTAGCGACACCTTCCTAAAAATCCCTAGCCTATGGGGTTTGGAAGAGCATGGCAAAGGATGAGATGGTTAAATAGCATTACCAACTCAATGGACTTGAGTTTGACCGAACTCCAGGAGATAGTAGAGGACAGAGAATCCTGTTTCTAGTAGAGTAGAAACACAGGCGTTCCCCTCGAGGCACTTTAAAAACTAGCCCAGATCAGATCAGTCGCTGAGTCGTATCTGACTCTTTGCGACCCCATGAATCGCAGCTCGCCAGGCCTCCCTGTCCATCACCAACTCCCAGAGTTCACCCACACTCACGTCCATCGAGTCAGTGATGCCATCCAGCCATCTCATCCTCTGTCGTCCCCTTCTCCTCCTGCCCCCTATCCCTCCCAGCATCAGGGTCTTTTCCAATGAGTCAACTCTTCACATGAGGTGGCCAAAGTACTGCAGTTTCAGCTTTAGCGTCATTCCTTCCAAAGAAATCCCAGGGCTGATCTCCTTCAGAATGGACTGGTTGGATCTCCTTGCAGTCCAAGGGACTCTCAATAGTCTTCTCCAACACCACAGTTCAAAAGCATCAATTCTTCGGCACTCAGCCTTCTTCACAGTCCAACTCTCACATCCATACATGACCACTGGAAAAACCATAGCCTTGACTAGACGGACCTTTGTTGGCAAAGTAATGTCTCTGCTTTTGAATATGCTATCTAGGTTGGTCATAACTTTCCTTCCAAGGAGTAAGCGTCTTTTAATTTCATGGCTGCAGTCACCATCTGCAGTGATTTTGGAGCCCAGAAAAATAAAGTCTGACACTGTTTCCACTGTTTCCCCATCTATTTCCCATGAAATGATGGGACCGCATGCCATGATCTTCGTTTTCTGAATGTTGAGCTTTAAGCCAACTTTTCACTCTCCACTTTCATTTTCATCAAGAGGCTTTTGAGTTCCTCTTCACTTTCTGCCATAAGGGTGGTGTCATCTGCATATCTGAGGTTAGTGATATTTCTCCCGGCAATCTTGATTCCAGCTTGTGTTTCTTCCAGTCCAGCGTTTCTCATGATGTACTCTGCATATAAGTTAAATAAACAGGGTGACAATATACAGCCTTGACGAACTCCTTTTCCTATTTGGAACCAGTCTGTTGTTCCATGTCCAGTTCTAACTGTTGCTTCCTGACCTGAATACAAATTTCTCAAGAGGCAGATGAGGTGGTCTGGTATTCCCATCTCTTTCAGAATTTTCCACAGTTTATTGTGATCCACACAGTCAAAGGCTTTGGCATAGTCAATAAAGCAGAAATAGATGTTTTTCTGGAACTCTCTTGCTTTTTCCATGATCCAGTGGATGTTGGCAATTTGCTCTCTGGTTCCTCTGCCTTTTCTAAAACCAGCTTGAACATCAGGAAGTTCACGGTTCACATATTGCTGAAGCCTGGCTTGGAGAATTTTGAGCATTACTTTACTAGCGTGTGAGATGAGTGCAATTGTGCGATAGTGTGAGCATTCTTTGGCATTGTCCAGCAGTTATCAAATACAGGCTAGTTGATTTGGTGTAGGAACGTACTCCTATACCAAAATACAGCAATTCTAACCCCTGAGTTAAAATTCATGTTTAATTGCAAGATCAGAAAAATTTAAACCTATTTTTTTACTCTCCCCTGTACTGTGCTTTGTGTATCTGCATTAGAAGTCGACCAAACCTCCCCCGGTCCACAGAAAGATCTGCTCAACCGTAAAAAGAAACATTCTCTCAGCATCAAAAGACAACTCTTTAAAAGATAACATCTTCTTGATTTTGTAAGGGACCACGTGACCCACCACTCTGTACCCCAGATTTGAATTGTGCAAACTTTCTACATCATTTAGTGTATAGTCCTCTGTCTCAAAAACCTAAATAACAGTGCTTTGGCCTCTAACAGGTGGAACAGTCTCAGAACTTTCTGAGGTTGTAATACTCCATTTGACTCAAATAAAATTTTCCATTTCTTTCCTAGATTGATCAATTCATTTTTTTATTGATAACCCCCAAAGTATATATCCCACAAGTACATATAAAGGCACAAGGGAGATTGGGGATAGTAAGTAGGTGATGCGGGATTGATCCCTGGTCAGGGAGCAAGGATCGCACACGCCTCAGATCTAAAAAACCAAAAGCAAAAATAGAAGCAATATTGTAACAAATTCAATAAAGACTTTAAAAATGGTCCACATGAAAATAAAAAATCTTAAAATGGTGTGGCCAAAACAGTTATAAAAATATATATTAAAACTTTTTTTTTCTAACTTACTACCCAAAACCAAACTTTGTTTAAATTCCTTACTAAGAAAGCACTCAAATCTAAGTTTATCTTGTCAATTTCTCGCCAAATTATTGTGTCTTTTTTCCTACAAGAAATATGTTTTTTACAAAAAAAATTTATTTATTTTTGACTGTGCTGGGTCTTTGTTGCTGCGTGGGCTTCTCTCAAGTTTCACTGACTGGAGGCTTCCTTTGGTTGTAGTGAGCTGGCTTCTCATGGCTATAACCTCTCTTGTTGTGGAGCACAGGCTCTAGGGCACACCGGCTCAGCAGTTGCAGCTCCCAGGCTCTAGAGCAGAGGCTCAATAATTGTGGTGCATGGGCTTAGTTGCTCTATGGCACATGGAATCCTCCCAGATCAGGGCTCAAACCTGTGTCTCCTGCATTGGCAGGCGGACTCTTTACCACTAAGCCACCAGGGAAACCCACTAAAAGAGACAAGTTTTGTCTACTGCCTGTTTGGGCCACTTCTTAGGTTTCAGGTCTTTTTCTCCTGTTAATCTGTCTTATGTCAATTTTATTATGAATCTAGCCACAAGAATTCAAGAAGGGTGAAGAGGGAAATTTCCCACTCCCTTATGGCATCACCAACTCAATGGACATGAGTTTGAGCAAACTCTAGGGGACAGTGGAGGAAGGGAAGCATGGTGTGCTGCAGTGCATGGGGTCACAAAGTGTCAGACAAGACTGAGCGACAGAACAACGCACTATATCTTGGAGCATCTAGAGAACCACCTCTTGCATGGGGTCCAGAAGCCCTAGGATTTCCTTTGATGATGTCTCCCAAACATGATACAAATTGCTGCCAAAACTCCTAGAGGGCCCCCAAACATTTTGGCTCTCTGGTAGTAGGGATGGGAGGAAATACAAATTTTAGCAACTTTCCCTTTGTTTTGGGACAAAAAAAAAAAGAATTCATTCCAACATATCTCTTCTTCTGGATCGCCAAAACATCTTTGACCTGGCAGGTGCCCGTATTTTTCTGAGACAGAACCTTCTATAATGTGCATAAATCTATAATCAATGAATCCATAGCACCTGTTTCACTGTCCATTTGGTGTTGGTGGTTTAGTTGCTCAGTTGTGTCCGATTCTTTGCAACCCCATGGACTGTAGCCCACCAGGTTCCTCTGTCCATGGAGTTTCCCAGGCAAGAATACTGGAGTGGGTTGCCATTTCCTTCTCCAGGGCATCTTCCTGACCCAGGGCTTGAACTGGGTCTCCTGCATTGCAAGTGGATTCTTTACTGAATGAGCCACCAGTTATTCTTGGAAAATCATAATTCTGGAAAAGGATGTGATTTTTCTAGTTCCTGGGATGGCTTTAGGGTGGGTTCTTTGTGCCACAGGTGAGCAGTCCTGTAGAGAGGAGACATCACAGAGTGTGGATGCAATTCCAGCTTCAACTTCTGGAAACCCTGGGGAAGAAAGGAGACCATTGGTCAAAGAGAGACATTATGGTGTATTGGATCCTACTGACTGCCAACCCAATCATTATTCCCACATTCTTTCTTGCTAATCCGATCTTGGATTTATTGGGAAGGCTGGAGGTAAAGAAGTTCATTTTATGAAGTGAACCTGTGTCTAACTAGTTCTTAAGGAGATGATGCCCCCTCTGGGGCTGAGATTGTAGCAGCCCCTTGCCTTCCAGCTCTGGCTGTCCAAGACTGCCTCTCTGCCTTCGGGTAGGGAGGGGCCTGTATGCCCTTATGGCAGAAAGTGAAGAAGAATTAAAGAGCCTCTTGATGAAAGTGAAAGACGAGACTGAAAAAATTGGCTTAAAACTCAACATTCAGAAAACTAAGATCATGGCATCCGGTTGCCATCACTTCATGGCAAATAGATGAGGAAACAGTGGAAACAGTAACAGACTTTATTTTCTTGGGCTCCAAAATCACTGCAGATGGTGACTGCAGCCATCTTTTAATGAAATTAAAAGATACTTGCTCCTTGGACCAAGCTATGACCAACCGAGACAGCATACTAAAAAGCAGAGACATTACTTTACCAACAAAGGTCCATCTAGTCAAGGCTATGGTTTTTCTAGTAGTCATGTATGGATGTGAGGGTCGGACTATAAAGTAAGCTGAGTGCCAAAGAATTGATGCTTTTGAATTGTGGTGTTGGAGAAGACTCTAGAGAGTCCCTTGGACTGCAAGGAGATCCAACCAGTCAATCCTAAAGGAAATCAGTCCCGAATAATAATTAGAAGGACTGATGATGAAGCTGAAACTCCGGTACTTTGGCCACCTGATGCGAAGAACCGACTCATTGGAAAAGACACTGATGCTTGGAAAGATTGAAAACGGGAGGAGAAGGGGACAACAGAGAATGAGATGGGACACAATGGACATGACTTTGAGTAAACTCCGGGAGTTGGTGATGGACAGGGAAGCCTGGCTGCAGTCCATGGGGTCGCACGAGTCCTACACGACTGAGAGACTGACCTGAACTGAAGGAGATGATGTCGCCCCCTAGAGGACATTTTGGAAATTATGGAGGGAAATTATTTGTGCTTGTCAATTGGTTCTCAAGGTGACAGTATTGCTCCATTCGGGACGTTTTGGAAATTTTTGTGGACTTTTGAGGCATCACAATAATGAGGGGGCTGTTACCAGATTTAGAAGGTAGAGGTGGGGATGATAGAATATTCTGCAACATTAGTTTGTGGATAATGGGAAAAACTGTTTATGCTAAGTTATATTAAGCTGTCATGCTGAACTTTTCCAGTTCTTTAGCAATTTTGTACATAGCAAAGTCATGGTAGACTCTTGGAGATAAACGCATACCAATACTTTTGGAATAAGACAAGTGTTTTGGAATTCAATAGAAGTGGTGGTTTCCAGTGGTGGCTGTACTAAATGTCACTGAATTGGTCACTTTATTTTTTTAATTTGTATTTTAGATTAAACTATAGCTAATTTACAATGTTGTGTTGGTTTCAGATATACAACAAAGTTATTCAGTTATCAGTTCAGTTCAGTTCAGTTGCTCAGTCATGTCCGACTCTTTGCGACCCCATGAATCGCAGCACGCCAGGCTTCCCTGTCCATCACCAACTTCCAGAGTTCACCCACACTCACGTCCATCGAGTCAGTGATGCCATCCAGCCATCTCATCCTCTGTCGTCCCCTTCTCCTCCTGCCCCCATCCCTCCCAGCATCAGAGTCTTTTCCAGTGAGTCAACTCTTCGCATGAGGTGGCCAAAGTATTGGAGTTTCAGCTTTAGCATCATTCCTTCCAAAGAAATCCCAGGGCTGATCTCCTTCAGAATGGACTGGTTGGATCTCCTTGCAGTCCAAGGGACTCTCAAGAGTCTTCTCCAACACCACAGTTCAAAAGCATCAATTCTTCGGTGCTCAGCCTTCTTCACAGTCCAACTCTCACATCCATACATGACCACTGGAGAAACCATAGCCTTGACTAGACAGACCTTTGTTGGCAAAGTAATGTCTCTGCTTTTTAATATGCTATCTAGGTTGGTCGTATTCAGTTATACATATACATTTTAAATTTTTTTCAAATTCTTTTTCCAATTAGGTTATTACAGAGTATTAAGCAGAATTCCTTGTGCTACATAATAGATCTTTGTTGATTTTCTATTTTAAATATAGTGGTGTATATATGTTCAGTCCCAAACCTTCAATTTATCCCTCCCACACCAAATTGGTCTCTTTAAAATGGTTAATTTGGGTATTCCTTGGCAGTCCAAAATATTTTATGTTATATGAATTTCAGATGAATTTCACTCAGGACACTCCCTAACCCAATGCAGATAAGTACATGCCCTGGATCTTTAAGGTCAATTTCAAGATCAATATATTAACAAATCATTCAAAGCTCTAGGTCTGTTTTTGCAACTCAGAAAAGTTTCACTTAGACTCTCCTGGTGGTACAGAGGATAAGAGATCTTCCTGACCTCAACTGGAGAAAGTCTGCATGGGGCAATGAAGACATGGTGTCACCAAAAATCAAGAAATTTTAAAAAAGAGTTTGATTCCTTTATTTTCCTATAAGCCGTATGTGTGTGAGTTTAGTCACTCAGTCCTGTCCGACTCTTTGCGACCCCATGGACTGTAGCCCGCCAGGCTCTTCTGTCCATGGGATTCTCCAGGCAAGGATACTGGAGTGGGTTGCCATGCCCTCCTCCAGGGGATCTTCCCTACCCAGGGACCGAACCCAGGTCTCCCGCATTGCAGACGGATTCTTTGTTCACTTTAATAACACAAGGCAACTCAGCAAAAGTGTTTATTTCCAAAGGCTTATCCAAAAGATACTTGATATAGCCCTTTGCTGCCCAGTCATTCCATGACTTCTAAACGTCTTTCCTGCGCAGAGGTTATTTGATCCTGTCTTTGGCATTTTCCCCACAGAGGTTATTTGATCCTGTCTTTGGTATTTTCCCCTTTGATTGGAAAATAGTAACACAGCAGAGTGCAATAGCTTTGAATTTAGAACTTAAAACAAGGTTTTAAAAAAGAAAAAACCCACAGTTTTATTTTGGAAAAATTCAAAGATACACAAAAATAGAGGGAAGAATAATGTGAAAGTCATGTATACATTATCCAAATTAAACAATTATAATGTCATGGCCAGATAACCGACAAGGATTTACCATATAGCAGAAGACCTATGCTCATCATTTTGTAATAACCTGTAAGGGAAAAGAATCTGAAATAAATAGTTTATGTGTATGTAAAAAGTGATACAAATGAACTAATTTACAAAACAAAAAGAGATACACACATAGAAAACAAATTTATGGTTACCAAAAGGGAATGGAGAGGAGGGCTAAATTAGGAGCTTGGGATTAACACACACACTGTGGTGAAGAATCTGTCTGCCGATGCTGGAGACGCAAGAGTCTCAGGTTTGACTTCTGGGTCGGGAAGATCCCCTGAAGAAGGAAATGGCAACCCATTCCAGTATTCTTGCCTGGAGAACCCCAGGGACAGAGAAGCCTGGCGGGCTACAGTCCATGGGGTCACGAAGAGTCAGACACGATTGAGCAGGTGAGCATGCGTGCACATAATATAATACAGTACATACGTTACATGATACAGACTGATGAATTTACATCTGTACAAAGTGTTACGGGGCAAATTGTGTCTCCAAGAAGGTATGTTCACATCTCAATCCCTACTACCTATGAATGTGAGCTTACTTGGAAATAGGAGAGCATTCTTTACCACTGTGCCCCCTGGGAAGCCCCTTGTTATAGTATACTTTTATTAAAACGTATTTGTTTTAAGGACTCCACTTATCCTTTGACTGTCATAGTTTCTACTCTAAACAGCAGAAACTGTGTCTACAGATGGCTTAGAGAGTGTGATTAAAAGCTGTACAGACCCATGAGAGATACCCAGAGCTTAATCTGATGTCATTTTTTAAAACTGAAGTATAGTTGGCTAACAATGCTGTGTCAGTTTCAGGTGTACAGCAAAGCGATTCAGTCATACATATTCTTCAGAATCTTTTCTTCTACAGATTATTACAAGATACTGAGTATAGTTCCCTGTACTATACAGGGAGTCCTTGTTAGTTATCTAGTTTATATTCGGTAGCATGTATATGTTAACCCCAAACTCCTAATTTCTCTCTCCATCTGTTGTCTTTTATTTATTTATGGCTGAACCACCAGGCATGTGGGATCTTCCCTAGCCAGGGATTGAATTTGTGCCCCCCTGCAGTGGAAGTGCAGAGTCCTAACCACGGGACGGCCAGGGAATTCCACCCCTTCCCCATGTCCTTTATCTATTTTTTTTTTTAATTTAAGTTTTAAAAAACTTCATTTTATATTGGGGTATGGCTGATTAACAATGCTGTGATAGCTTTGGGTGAACAGTGAAGGGACTCAGCCATACACATACCTCCCCCCCCATGTCTTTTAAATACCCCATAAGAGTTACATAGTTCTAACAGGAAGAGGAGGAAAAGAATTCAGACTACAATGAAACAAGACACAGACCTTTGTTCCACAATTCTCCACACTGACTGCCTTTTAGAATCATCTGGGGAGCATTTGGTAAAAATCCCAAGGTCTCAGCTCCACCCTGAACCAATTAAGCCGTCTCTGAAGTGGGGTTTGGGCACTGTCTTCGCTAAAAAGCTCTCCAGACAATCCTAATGTACAGGTGGGATTGAGAACCACTGCCTTGGTGAATGGTGAGCAGTCACCTGGGTGGAGGTAATTATGTAATCCTTAAACCCAGGAGCCTGATGTATTGAATAACCGCTCTCCTCCCCCTTTAAGTTACTCTGTCACAGTTTGGGCAGCTGTTTTGATGAGGTGTTGCTAAAAAGCAAATTGCCCCATGGGTATCTACCCAAGAGAAATGAAAACTGTGTCTCAAAGAGATATTTGTATGCCAGTGTTCACAGCTGCATTATTCACTATAGTCGAAACAGTAGAAACAAACCAAATGTCTATTGATGGATGAATGGATAAGCAAAATGTGGTATATGCTCACAGTGGAATATACTCAGTCTTAAAGAGTCTCCGCCTGTGATGCGGAGTTCTCCTGGGTTCAATCCCTGTACTAGAGACTAAGCACACACAATGATCACATATTACAATTAACAAATAGATTTCCAGGCTTTAAAAAAAAAGTATACACTTTAAACTAATCCAATGTTGTATGTCAATTATACTACTACTACTAAGTCGCTTCAGTCGTGTCCGACTCTGTGCGACCCCATGGACTGCAGCCTACCAGGCTTCTCCGTCCCTGGGATTCTCCAGGCAAGAACACTGGAGTGGGTTGCCATTTCCTTCTCCAATGCATGAAACTGGAAAGTGAAAGTGAAGTCGCTCAGTCGTGTCCGACTCTTAGCGACCCCATGGATTGCAGCCTACCAGGCTCCTCCATCCATGGGATTTTCCGGGCAACAGTACTGGAGTGGGGTGCCATTGCCTTCTCCCATGTCAATTATACCTCAGTTAAAAATAAAACAAAACATTATTTTGCCTCTCGATTGATGCTTTGTCCCCTGGGGTCACCATGGCTTAGTTGCCTGACTTCTCTTCCTTTGTCTCCTGTCTACTTGGTTATCACTTCCTCTGAGAGACGTTCCCTAAGCCCACAGTACAAAACACTCCCCCTACAGGTTATCTATTGCCCAGCATGGGGCTGGGCACTGAGGAGTTAGTGGCTTAGTGTTAGTCTCTCAGTCGTGTCCTACTCTTTGCAACCCCATGGACCGTAGCCCTCCAGGCTCCTCTGTCCATGGGATTCTCCAGGCAAGAATACTGGAGTGGGTTGCCATGCCCTTCTCCAGGGCATCTTCCCCACCCCGCAATCAAACCTGGGTCTCCAAGACTGTAGGTAGATTCTTTAACCATCTGAGGCACCAGGGAAGCAGGCATTGAAGATGTCCCCAGGGAAATGTAAATGAATGAACACATCAGAGAGACTAAATTCAGAAAGATGGAGAGTGAGTTTGCATTCTCAGAATACTCTTTCCTGACTCCTACACTAAATCAGACACTATTGTAGCTGCTGCTTCTTTCCCTTGACAGCACTTCTCAAAGTTTCTATTTATTTTTATACCACTTTCAGCAGAGAAAAAGAACTAGAGTTAGAAAGAGAAAGGAAGCTGGGGTTGGGCAATAAGGGAGAGTGTGAGAAGGGAGAGAATTGAGTGGGGAGAATATTCAGGTTTTCTAATGCTCTGTAGCAAGTGTCAGCAAACTTGTACCAAAGGGCTTTCTGGTTCTTAGTTCCTGGACCAGGAATTGAACTCATTACCCGGTACTGCAAGCTGCCGAGTCTTAACCACTGGACAGCCAGGGAATTCACAGTACTTACAGCTCAGTACTTTGGGTAGAGCTTGGCAAGAATAGCTTCTCTCTGCTCCCTCTGGGGTGATTTTCTGCCAGAGGATCTCCTTTCAAGATGGCGCACTCACATGGCCAGAAAGATGGTGCTGGTTGTTGGTTGGAGCTGTCAGCCTGGCCGAGGGTCAGAAGCTTTTGTCCCTTTCCATGTACGACTTCTCCATAGGCTGTTTTGGCTTCTACTAGCGTGGAAGCTGGGGTTAAGAACAAGCGTCCCAAGAAACAGATAGTGGAAGTTGACCTCTTCCTTTTTAAAAAACAGCTTCACTGAGATATTCACACACTATGCAATTCACTTATTTAAAGTGTACAATTCGGCGACTTCCCTGGTGGTCCAGTGGCTAAGATTCTGCACTCCCAATGCAAGAGGCCAGAGTTCAATCCCTGATCAGGGAACTAGATCCCCAATGCCACAGCTAAGACTTGATGCAGCCAAATACATAATTTTTTTTTTTTAAAAGTGTACAATTCAGTCTCTTTGGGTATATTACATTATTAATTTTTAAACATTTTACTAATTTTTTATTTTTAAATCATTTTCAAATGTACAATTCAATGTAATTAAGTACAGTAAGTGTCACACAACCACCACCACTGCCTAGTTCTTCTTTCATCACCTTTTGTACCTGAGTTCTTTCACTTAACATAATATCCTCAAGGTTCATCCAAGTTATGCCCTGTATCAGTGCTTCATCCTTTTTACGGGTGAATATGTTTTCATTGTATTGTTTTACCACATTTTGTTTATCCACTCATCACTTGATGGGTGGATTGGGTTGTTTCACATTTGGCTTTTGTGAATAATTGTCATAATGATCAGCATACAAATATCTGTTTGAGATATTTGCAAATGGAAATTGCTGGGTCCTATGATAATTCAAAGTTTTGCTTTTTCGAAGGAAGGCTGCCCATTTCTCAAGGGCTGGACCCAAACATTGGCCTAGCATTCACTCCAATCATATATTATTAATCAAGCAGCCGTAGAACACAGATTCAAGGACAGGAGATCTAGATTCCTTCCCTCCCTCCCAATACAAATGAAGAATATCAAAGGAGTTGAGGACATGTTTTTATCCCTCCCACAGAAAGTCTGGGAGGGAGAGGCGGTGGTGAGGGCCAAGGAGAGACTCTCAAGGAGTCAGACAAAGAGAATTAACTCAGACTCTGGGTCTTGGCAGGGGAAGCCATGCTCTCAGCTTGGGGTTCTTTCGCTGGTTTGGTAGTTTCAATCTTTATCGACTGCAAATATCAGCTGAAAGTTTACACTCTCAAAATATTTTTTCCTGACTCCTACGTTAAGTCAGATACTGTCATATCTCCCTCTTCTTTTCTCTTTCTCAAAGTTCTATTTCTTTTTTTCTTTTTTATTAAAAAATATATTTAATTGTTTTTGGCTGTGCTGGGTCTTTGTTCCTATGAGGGTTTTTCTTTAGTTGCAGTGAGCTGGGGTCACTCTGTAGCTACAGAGAGTGGGCTTCTCATCGCAGTGACTTCTCTTGTTGCAGAGCACCGGCTCTAGGGTGAAAGGCTTCAGTAGTTACAGCTCTCAGGCTCTAGAGCACAGGCTCAGTAGTTGTGGTGAACGGGCTTAGTCGCTCCGACGCATATGGGACCTTCCCAGATCAAGGCTCGAACCCGTGTCCCCTGCATTGGCAGGTGGATTTTTTACAACTGAGACACCAGGGAAGCCCTAAATTTTAAAATTTTTTTGCCATACCACAAGGCTTGTGGGATCTTAGTTCCCCAGACAGCAAGCGCGGAGTCCTAACCACTGGTGTTCCCTGGAATGTGTCCAAGTTTATCATGATTGTATCCCCAGGGCCTGGCCCAAAGTTGAATACATAGTTGGAATTTGGTAAATAGTTGTTGAGAAGTTGCATTAGTGAATGCCTTTGATGAAGTACTGTCTGTCCTCCCTGCTAGAGTGTCAGCACCACACAGGGCAGGTGTTTGCTTTGTTCACCGTATTTTCACAGGGCAAGATGTGTAGTCAGTGGAGTAACGTGCCTCCAGGATGGTCCCCAAATGATCTTTGCCCTCTAGTATTCACACCCTTGTATAATCCCCTCCCGCAATGAACAGAGCTGGCCAGTACGTGGCCAATAGCATACTGGTGAGAACGCGTGACTTTCAAAGCAGCTCTGAGGATCACTTGCTCTGGGGTATGCCAGTCGGTATGTCATGAAGACACTCTTAGCAGGCTGGTGGATAGTCCCAGAGGGAGAGGAATTGAGGTCCCCAGCCATCAGCCAACATCAACTCACCAGCCACAATTATGAGTCATTTTGGAAGGAGATCTCCCCGCACCCCAAGCCATCAGAAAGTTGTAGCCCCAGCTGCCATCTGACTTCGTCCCTATGAAAAACCTTGAGCCAGAACTACCCCGCCAAACTGCTCCTGAGTTCCTGATTCACAGAAACTCTAAGAGATAACAAATATCTATTGTTGTTTTAGGTCCTTAAATGTTTATATAATTTGTTCCATAACCATAACCAACACAGTAGGTATTGCTACCCTTTTCTGAATGCCAGAGTCATATTGCAAAAGGGGAAGAAATATCTCTCTCCGAGGTTCATAGAGAACGCACCTCACTGGGCAAGGTCATAGAACATGTGCGTGCATGTGACTATGTGCTAAGGTTGCTTCAGTTGTCTGACTCTTTTGAGACCTAGTGGACAGTAGCCCTGCCAGGCTCCTTTGTCCATGGGATTCTCCAGGCAATAATACTGGAGTGGGTTGCCATGCCCTCCTCCAAGGGATTTTTCCGACCCAGGGATTGATCCCATGTCTCCTATGTCTCCTGCATTGGCAGGCAGGTTCTTTACCACTAGGTCAGAGGACATAGTAAGAGCTTAATGTACCACCAGAAGTGTAACTTCCTGAGGAAGCATGTGGGCCTGGGTTTGAATCCTAGCTTCACTACTTCTAAGATATTAAGACTTTGTTTGGGCCACTAATACTTAACTTTGCTGGATCTCATACTCCTCAGCTATGAAATGGGAATACTAAAGGATATATCTACTCTTCCAAGGGTTAGAGAAATAATCCATGTAAAGCCCATTTAAGCTCCATGAGAGGGCAGATACTGTTTTTTCCTTTTCACTGTTCTATCCCTAGCACAAAGATTGGTGGTTGACAGTTTATTAATAAATATTTGTAGACTGAGCCATAAAAAGGCACTTTGCCTAAGTACACATTAGCTATTACTAGCCTATAACATCCTGCACGGGGCTTTCCAGGTGGCTCAGTGCTAAAGAATCCGCCTGCCAATGCATGAGACATAGGTTCAATCCTTGGGTTGGGAAGATCCCCTGGAGAAGGAAATGGCAACCCACTTCAGCATTCTTGACTGGAAAATTCCACAGACAGAGAAGACTAGTAGGCTACATTCCTTGGGGTTGCAAAGAGTCAGACACAACTTAGCGGTGGTGGTGGTTTAGTTGCTAAGTCGTGTCCCACTCTTGCAACCCCATGGACTGTAACCTACCAGGCTTCTCTGTCCATGGACTTCTCCAGGCAAGAATACTGGAGTGGGTTGCCATTTCCTTTTCCAGGGGATCTTCCCAACCCAGGAATCGAACCCTGGTCTCCAGCATCGCAGGCAGATTCTTTACTGACTGAGCTCGGAGGGAAGCCCCACAACTTGGTGACTAAACAACAAAAAAAGTCCTAGTGATTTCCCACCTGCTTCATTTTATGATTTAATCTTGTGCCATTTGCCACCCTCTCACTCTGCTCCATCTGCCCTCCCCTCTCCATAGCTCCTCAAATATGTCACATGTGCCAGCTTCAGGGCTTTTGCACCTGCTGGCCCCACCACCCCAAAGAAATACTCCATCTACATAGCTTGTTATTGCAGGTCCTTCAGCTCTCTACTCAATGTCACCTTTTCTGAGAGACCTCCTCTGGCCGCTCCTGTCACCCTCTAGTCCCATATTCTGTTTTACTTTTCTCCAAAACATTTACTGAGGGCCTGACTTCCCCTCCCCCTTCCCCGCTTTGGGCTCTCTTCAGTGTAATGTAAGCTCCATGAGGGCAGGGCTTTGTCTATTTTACTCGCCACTCTATTTCACAACTCCCGCGTTGCCAGGATTCAGCCGATTTCATTATATTTGCTGAATTAAAATGGCAACCCACTCCAGTACTCTCGTCTGGAAAATCCCATGGACAGAGAAGCCCGGTAGGCTACATTCCATGGGGTCACAAAGAGTCAGACACGACTAAGCGACGACAAATGACCACCTGGCTTCCCTGGTGGCTCAGACGGTAAAGCGTCTGCCTGCAATGTGGGAGACCAGGGTTCGATCCCTGGGTCGGGAAGATCCTCTGGAGAAGGAAATGGCATCCCACTGCTGTACCCTTGCCTGTAAAATCCCAGGGACGGAGGAGCCTGGTATGCTAGGGTCCATGGAGTCGCAGAGAGTCCGACATGATTGAGCAACTTCACTTTCCTTTGCTTTACAAACGACCAGCTGGGTAGCCCCGTGGGGCTAGAAGCCGCGGGGATTTTTGGCCAGGATTGGCCACAGACTCCGTCACATGACTGGCTGTGTCCCGCCCGCCTTGGCGGCTAAGGAGGTCCACGTGGTTTCGACTCCAGGGACGGGGCGGGGTGGGGGTGGGGCGCCTGGAGGCGGTACTGCGCAGGCGCAGTTCGTGGCGCAGGCGCAGACGCCTCCCGGGCGCGCGGCCGGCGGCGGTTGGCGGCGTGTGGGGCCGGCTGGCGGTTGCCGGGAGCGGGACCAGAGCTCAGGCAGCTAGAGCCGGCGCCATGGTGGAGAAGGAGGAGGCGGGCGGCGGTATCAGCGAGGAGGAGGCGGCGCAGTATGACCGGCAGATCCGTCTTTGGGGGTTGGAGGCCCAGAAACGGTCAGGGCTGGTGCGGCTTGTGGAGGCGGGGGGAGGGTGGTTGAGGATCTGCAGGGGGCGTCTGGCCTGAGGCGTTGGCGGCCTTCGGGGAGCCGGACGGTTTCATTTGAAAGGAGCAGGCGGGAATCGTGTCAGGCGTGGGCGCCCTCCTGAGAGGACTGGAGGGGGTAGATTTGGTCTGCTTCCTCAGAAGCTTTGGGAAGCAGGGACGTCCCAGGTGGTGGGAGGGTCGTTCCGAGGGGTTGGCGGCCTCTCGAAGGGGAGGTTCAGGGACTCGACGCCCGAAGGGAGTAATGGTGGGGTTTGGATCGGGGTTGCGGGCTTACGGACTAGGAGAGGGGAGGAATGCCTGGAAACGGTGAAGTGGGGGGGCATAGTTGATTCATTCATAGGTAGCAGGAACCTCGTCTCGGCTGGACGCTGGGGGAGACTGGCGAGCCAAACAGATGCGAACTTGGATTCATTCTTGTGGCCTCTAAGTGGTGGGCCAGTCTGAAAGAATGAGGACTTTTTTCTTTTTTTGTTTTTTTTGTTTTTTTTTTGAGGAATTTTGGAGCACTTTATTTCAAATGGGCATCCCGAGAGGCTCGGAGGGTCTCGGGGCGCTGGAGGTACCCGAAGAGGCTGCTTATGTGTAGATCTGGGGATGCCTCCAGAGAGGACAGGATTGGGCATGCCTTCGTCTTGGGCGAGTAATTTTCGGAGGGGATGAAGTCTTTCAAAGAGGTGATGGATTTGATCAGATATTTATTGAGCACCTACCACAGACACCGGTGTAGGCACTGAGCGGGTGTCAATGAACGATGGAGACTACATTCTTGTGGGGAACGCAGTAAACCTAAAGAAATAGCAAAATATTGGGCAATGCAAGAGCCAGGGAGAAAAAATAAAGCAGGAAAAGAGGGTCAACAGAGGATGGTGAGGTGGAAGAGCTATTTTAAAATTTTATTTATTTTTGGCTGTGCTGGGTCTTCCTTGCTCTGTGGGCTTCTCATTGTGGCGACTTTTGTTGCAGAGCTGGGGCTCTAGGGTTCTCAGGCTTCAGTAGTTGTGTCTCCTGGGCTCTAGAGCTAGGGCTTAGTTGTGGCACACAGGCTCAGTCGCTCCGTGGCATGTAGAATCTTCCCCGGATCAGGGATCGAATCCTTCATTGGTAGACGGGTTCTCCACCATTGAGCCACCAGGGAAACCCTGTTGTGTTTTTTTTTGTTTGTTTGTTTTACTGGAGTATAGTTGCTTTACAGTGTTGTGTTAGTGGGAGAGCTGCTTTGGTAGGGTGGCCAGGGGAGTTATCTGAGAGGTAACACTGAGCCTCGGTTCTCTATGCAAGGAAGGAGCCAAAGAGCCGTGTGGTCATCTCGAAGGACCTTCCAAGCCTAGATAACAGCAAAATCCTGGAGGCCAGGGCATGCTTGGCAAAACAGAGCAACAGAAGTGGCTGGAACCAAACCAGGGGAAGCTTTTTAATACTAAGTGCTGAGGAACCTGTTGGAGAGTTCTGAGCAGAGGAGTAACACGATCTGCTTTGTGTTCAAAAAGGATCAGTCTTCTCTGTTCGAGTGTGCAGAAGTGGGAAGAAGGATTCTGTTTAAGAAGTAGCTGCAATAATCCTCTTGAGACGGAAGTAGTGACGGCTTGGAACTCTAGAGAAGGGGTCAAATTAGATTCTTACAATTTGAAGGTAGAGAGAACAGGCTTTGCTGAAGGATTCAATGTGTGGGGTGTGAAACACAGAACTCAAGGATGCCTCCAAGGTTTTGGGCCTAAGCAAGTGGAAAGATGGAAGTGCCTTTACTGAGTGAGGTGGGGAAATTGGAGGTGTGGTGTGAAGAATCGGGAGTTCACTTTTGGACTTAGGTTTTAACTGTTTACTAGACATATAAGTAGCAATATGAAAGTGGTTGAGTTCAGTGATGAGGTCTGGGTGATGGGGAGTGATTATGTGATGTGAGGGAGTACAAAGTGGAGAATTACTTGATTGAAGGATCGGGGAGGCAGGCAGGTCACGAGAATTTAGTTTGAGGGGTGAGAGCTTGTAGAATTTTTGTGTGAGTGTGTGTGTGGGGGGGGTGAGGTGGGGGTTACTTCAGGCTCATTCTGGAATCTTCTCTGATTGTGGAGGAAGGTACATCATGAGGTATTAGTAAGCAGTGGTCCGAGGGTTGCAGGCACCTGAAATAGACGATTGGTAATTAAATAATGAGAATGGGCCTGAAGACATAGGTGGGGTGGATTGAACTTAGGGTCTCCTGATTGAAGGATTGAAGCATTAGGAGGTCCTAAAGAATTGGGACGCGAATCCTAGATGTTCTGGAAGGGTTGATCCAAGGGTTTAGGAGCAGCAGGTAGGTCTTATTTGAAGTGGTGTAGTGTCGGTGAGGATTAAAGGGAGCTGTCAGAGGCTTAGGAACCAGTGATTTATCCGAGGAGCAATAAAGGATGGATGGGGGCTCTTGAGGGAGAGAAGACCTAAGGGGCAAATCAGAGTCAGGGTAAGGAATTCTTGGGAGGTTGGAGTTATTCTGAGGAAATGGAGATGTACTGAGCTCAGTGGAGAACCTGTAAAGGGTTGGCTGAGGGTCCTGGGGGAAGGAAGGGGTTACCTATCGTTTGAGAGCTATAGATTTGTAGACAGTCTTACAGAGTTGATAAAATGCTCTTGAGTCTCATAGCAGCTCTTTGGAGAAGGAAGGCAGTGGTTTCCTCCTCTGTTCAGAAAGGAAGGAAGCACCACAAAGCAAACTGATTCGTCTCTAAGGGAACTCCAGGTGGGGTAGGAGAGCTTCGGAGACTGGAGCAACTTCGTGAAATAGAAAGCAGCCTGGGAATCGACAACTGCATTCTGGCTACAGGTTTGCCTCTGACTCTGTCATGTTGGACCAGGGTTGTCAGAGAACTGTAAGGGAGAGAAATTATAATAAAAATGGCCTTCAGGGGAACTCATACAGTCTGGAGGTTAAAAACGGGTGTCTCTCTCATACAGTGTTTTAATTTTTTTGAAATTAGTTGCCAGCATTAAAAATTCTAAAAGAATTGGCCAAATTTGGGACAATTTGAGCATGGAAAGAATAAAATCGACCTCACTTAGAAATATGTAATAATGTATTTTCTGATGTGGTGATATAAGAACCTCAATGTATCATCTTTGATGTTTTCCTACCAAATATCTTTTACCCTAATCATGTTTTTAGAGAACAGGGGAACAGGTTAAAGGACACTATTGAGGTAATGATGAGATGTCCAGCATGTGGAACATTTTACAAGACAGCTGCCCTGGTTCTCTTCCAGAAGTCAGTGTCATGGGAAAAGCAAGCAGTGGGACTGTTCTCAATTAAGAGAGTAAAGTGGTGGAGCCCAATGCAAGGTGTGATCCTAATTGGATCCTGGTTCAAAAAGAAAACTTCTATAAAAAATATCTTTTAGGCAATAGGGAAATTTGAGTATTTAGTCCTGTTAGACGATTTGGGGAATTATTTTCTAGATGTGATAGTAGTGTGGTTATGAAGGAGAACATCATATTTTTGGAGCTGCAAGCTAAAGGTGTGAAGTGCTGCCTCGTCAGCACATGGGTGAAGCCAACAGGGCAAAATATTAACTCTGCTTTCTATTTTTCTGTATGTTGGAATTTTTTAATGAGAAGTTGGGAAAATGTCTCTGTCTCCCAACTACTCTCCATGCTCCCCACATAAGGGGATGTCACAGTTTCTGATTTATGTCTTGAAAAGTAGTTAAGGTCAGACAAACAGTAAGGTCAGCATCTATCCCTATATCGGTTGGATCGAAGTGGAGGCTGCCTGTCTTAC
Source organism: Bos indicus (assembly GCF_029378745.1). Taxonomy (NCBI): domain Eukaryota; kingdom Metazoa; phylum Chordata; class Mammalia; order Artiodactyla; family Bovidae; genus Bos; species Bos indicus. Next base: position 54,716,705 of record NC_091777.1, read on the forward strand.
AGAGAGCTTATGTGGCCATCGTCTCCGTCAGCTCTGCTTCAATCACTGATGGAACTGCCCGGCCCAAAGCATGTGAGTTTGCAGCTCTTGGTGTGTCCCCAGCCCATGTTGTGGTTGAGGTTCAGGGAAGGGAGCCAGCTCTCCCAAGGTCACGCACCAAGTAAATAGAAGTGGGACTTCTATCTAAGCTGCTAACTTCAGGTTCACTGCCTGTTTCCATGATAGCTCATTTGCCACCCTGAGGGGGCTCATTCTTTCAATTAAAGTAACATAAAGGAGAGTGTTGAAGCTGGCAGCCCTGGTCGTTCTCAGACCATGTGCTTCAGTAGTTTTGCATTGCGTTTGTGCCAGAGACCCATTTATCCCCTGTTTCAGAGTGAGGAAGAAAGGTGCCTGGGAAGAGAGAAATAGAAGATAAGCTCTGTGAGGGTAGGTGCTTTGAAATGTCCGATAATTGAGATGTGGGTTTTGACTGGTCACTGTGAAATTCCCAGTGCTTTGTTGAGTGGATGGAACGGTTGTACACTGCAAAGACCTGGGAAGTCCAGAAACCTGGGTTCAGTTCCCGGCTCTGCTCACTGGCTCTCTGGCCTTGGGTGCGTCACACAGTTCCTTGGCCTTAGGTCCCACGTGTGCACAAAGGAGGGGTGAGTGTGACTAAATCTTTAAGGACTCAACGTTGAGTTTTAACCTTACAGGATTGGGACTCCCCAAAGCTTCGCTGTTTGGAAACACTCATTATCCTACACAGCTGCTGTTGAGACAGCACTTCAGTTGGATCCATGGGCACCTAGTTGTCATGAAAGTGACTGAGCTTGTACTGGAGGCCAGTCCTAATGGTTTCATATAAGGATCCATCTTGTAGTGGTTAATAGTTGAGTTTGAATCCAGAACTTCTTAGTTATCTAACCTTGGATACATTTCATAACTTCTCTGTGCTTCAGTTTTCTCACGTATCAAATGAAAATAACAATCTACGTTATAAGATTTTTGAGAAAGATGGGACTTCCTGGCGGGCCAGTGGTTAGGACTCCTGGCTTTGACTGTGAAGGACCTGGGTTCAGTCCCTGGTTGGGGAACTAAGATCCTACATGCTGTACAGTGCAGGAAAAAAAAGAGAAATGAGATGAAGCACGAATAGGGTCCATGCACAAATACCATTATTTGACAAATATAAATTACAGCCACAAAAGACAAGGAACTAAGTAGGAAATGGGTTGTGATAAATAAGATACAGCAGGTGTCTGTGGATGCCAGGAAACTCCAGAAGGACAAGCTAGACTGTGGGAGGAGCAGGTTTGCCCAAGCAGATTGAGGTGGGGAACAGTCTTAAGTTGTATCTTGGATTCTGACAAGACATTGATATAAGTATAATGAATAGGCAGTTGGATTGAGCAGGATCATAGATTTAAATGACAAGTTCTGTACTGTGTGTCTTGCCTGGTGTCTCAGCAGTAAGAATCCACCTGCCAGTGCAGGAGATGCAGGAGACTTGAGTTCTAGCGCTGGGTCGGGAAGGTCCCCTGGAGGAGGGCGTGGCAACCCACTCCAGTATTCTTGCCTGGAAGTCCCATGGACAGAGGAGCCTGGCATGGGGTCACAGAGAGTTGTATATGACTTAGCAACTAAACAACAACAACTGTACTGTTAATTGAAAAAGAGAAGTATTTTTAGAAGCAGGAAATGGTCAAATCTGCCAAGTGGTCCCATCATTTATCTGGTTGCACTGACCAGAAACCTAGGAGCTCTTTATTTATCTCTGTCCTTTCTGTCTTCGTCCAGTCTGCTGGGAAGTCCTCAGATCTCTGCTTCAAGGTTTATCTCACCTGCCTTTTTTCATTATACCCATCATCTCAGATCACCTCTACAGTTCCTCCTTGGTCTCCCCGTTCCACTCTTGACTCCTTATAATCCATCCTGCACTTAGTAGCCAAACTGATTTAAATGAAAAACAAACAAACAAACATCTTAACATTCCTTCTCAAAGCCTTCCCGGTGATTTTCTGAGTGCTCAGATCTTTTAAATCTGGTGCCCTTCTTGCCCTGCCTGTCTGTCCTTGCCTGCATCTCCCTGGCTTTCTCCATTCAAGCTAACGGTCCTTGAACCCCTCTGTTCCTCAGATATGCTAAAGCTCTGCCTGTCCTTGGGGACTTTGTGTTTGCCCTACTAGAAATAGTCCTATACAAGATTTTTGCATTAGACTCTCAATAAATGTGGTTTGAATGTGAATTTGGTAGTCTCAGAATTTTTAATCATGAGTGAAGTTCATTGGCTTGACTTACTTTGCAGTATGTTTTGTGAATTTAGATTATGGTATAAAGATTGGTTCCTTCCTTCCCAGAAATTTAAAAGGTATTTCTATACCAGAAGTTAGAGGGAAGTGAATCCACAAATGCTTATGTAGAACCTACTTTATCCTCATTGAAAAAGACCCTGATCCTGGGAAAGATTGAGGGCAGAAGGAGAGGAGGATGACAGAGGACCAGTTGGTTGGGTGGCATTGCCGACTCAGTGGACACAAGTGTGAGCAAGCTCCGGGAGATGGTGGAGGACAGGGAAGCCTGGCATGCTGCAGTCCATGGGGTCGCAAAGAGTCAGACACGACTGAGCAACAACATGCAAGGCAGCATGGGGGAGATGTTGAAAGAGGGAAAGAAGAGCACAGATCCTGGTTAAAACTGAATTTGGATCCCCAGTGCTGGACACCTGTTAGCTGTGAGAGCTTGGACATCTTTGCTGAACCTCGGTTTTTTTCCTTTCTCAGGATAGGCATGAATCCTTTCCTATGGAAACATAATGGCCCATGCTGGGGCCCGTGGAGCCACCTTGCCTTTTAGGGAGAGAAACTATATGCAACATTTAGTGTGTGTGTGCTTTCTGAGAGAGGAAAATGGTGAACCATAATCAAGGTTTCAGTGAGGCACTGTATGTACATATCTAGCTCAGTGCCTGTACCCTGTGAGCCCTCTGTGGATAGTAATTACTATTATTGTTACTGATAGACTGTACACAATATGTCATAATGTGACTTTACATTTATTTGCTATAGAGAGGCATATAACTTTATTTTTTCCAAAGATTTTCTTATGTGGACCGTTTTTAAAGTCTTTATTGAATTTCTTACAATATTGTTGCTCTTTTATGTTTTGGTTTTTTGGCCCCCAGTCATATGGAATCTTAGCCCTCAGAGCAGGAATTGAACCCGCATCTTTTGGAAGTATGGAGCCTAAATCCTGAGAGACATGTAACTTGATGAGCAGACTCTGGAGCAGTATTGTGCAAGTTGATATCTGCTTTGCTAAGATCCCACATCCCATGCTGCGGCATGGCCAAAAAAACCACCCAAAAAACACAGTTTTTGAATGCCAAGCACTGTTCTAAGCAACTTAATATATATATTAACTCTGCAAGGTTGGTAGTATTAGGCTCATTTTACAGATAAAGGAAGCTGAGAGTGGCAGACAAAATAATGCCTGTTGGGTAGCTGTTTTATCTTCAGCAAGGTCCCTAAGAACTCCGTGCCTCAATGGGTTAGTTTCCTTTTGGCAGCTGTAACGATTACCACAAATTTAGTGGCCTACAGCAGCCCAAATTCTGGAGGTCAGAAGTTTGGAATCTGTTTCCCTGGGCTAAATGAAAGTCAAGGCAGGGCTGTGCTCTCTGGAGGCTCTGGGAAGAATTTGTTGACTTGATTTTTCTAATGTCTAGAAGCCACCTGCATTCCTTGACTTGTGGCCCCTTCCTTCATCTCCAAAGCATCTTCAAGCCTCTCTTCTCTGAGCAAAGCCCTTGCTTTTGTCATCACTTCGCCACCTCTGACCCTTCTGTCTCCCTCTCTAAAGGACCCTTGTGATTATTTGGACCCACCTGGAAAAGCCAGGATAATTACCCCTGCCCCTCCCCCAAATGCTTAATTTGATTACATCAGCAAAATTCCTTTTGTCCTGAAGTAATTTATTCATGGACCCCAGGAATTAGGGGCATGGACGTGGCGAGAGTGGGGCTGCATTATTTTGTCTGACACTCTCAGCTTCCTTTATCTGTAAAATGAGACTAATAACGTAGCCTCGCGTTCTGGGAAACAAACTCACTCAGAAGGACAATGCAGATAGTGGAGTGGAGTTTATTACTCCGGTGGGCCCAAGGCAGAGTCTCCTCTTAGCCAAGGACCCCGACCAGTTTTAGTGAAAACCTTATATACCCTAAGTGTACATGCCCAAAGCCACCCCCCAAATTCCCTGAAACTAGTCTGAACAAAGGAAAAGAAAGATACAATCAAAGTTAACCCGTGATTCATATGCCTTAAGCCTGGGTAGGTAACAGAAGATAATTATCAATAGTCCTGTGGTCATACTCCAATAAGCATAATAGAATTTATGATTCTATTTGGTTGCGCAGATAATTAGGGTATTCTTTTAGGAGACGGAGAGTCTAGATACAGGCCCTGGGGCTCTTCCATCCCGGGGGTCTGGTTTTCCAGTTGGTATGTCATTTCCATAGATACTGGGCATATAGCTCAAAGTCCACAGTCCGGGCCAAGATGGAGTCCTGCTTTCAAGATGGAGCCTGTTCTGTTTCCTCCTTCAATAATACTACCAACCTTGCAGAGTTAATACACATAAGTTGCTTAGAACATGGCTTGGCATTCAAACATTGTGTTTTTCGGGTGTTTTTTTTGGCTGTGCCGTGGCGAGGCATGTGGGATCTTAGTTCTCTGACCAGGGCAAACCCATGCATGCCCCCCTGCATTGGAAGTGTGGATTCTTAAGCACTGAACTGCCAAGGAAGTCCCTCAGTAACTGTTTCCTAAGTGTCAACTACTGGTATTTCATTCTGTTTTATGACTGCCTCACGGGCTCCCCTGGTAGCTCAGCTGGTAAATCCACCTGCAATGCAGGAGACCCCAGTTCAATTCCTGGGTCGAGAAGATCCTCTGGAGAAGGAATAGGCTATCCACTCCAGTATTCTTGGGCCTCCGTGGTGTTTCAGATGGTAGAGAATCCACCTGCATCCGCCTGCAATGTGGGAGACTTGGGTTCAATCCCTGGGTTGGGAAGATCCTCTGGAGAAGGGAATGGCTACCCACTCCAGTATTCTGGCCTGGAGAATTCCATGGATAGAGGAGCCTGGCGGGCTACAGTCCATGGGCTCGCAAAGAGCTGGACGTGACTGAATGACTTTCACGTTGATTTTCCTAGCAGGTGCACACCAGGGCGCCGTGGCCTCTGAGCCCACCATCCCAGTCACTCCGCCTTGTTGTTGCCCTTCTCTGCTGCTGGTTCTGTCAGTTACTTTTAGCTGTGTAACCACTGTGTAAGCTAGTTCACTTCTTAGTCCCTGTTTGCTCAGCTCCAGAGTAGGGATAGCAAGGCACCAGCTCATGAGATCCTCATGGGGGTTAAATGGCATTATACAAGTGAAGAGTTTACAACAGAGGTGGGTGGTAGGGTGAGTGTTCACTGACTGTTAACTGTTCTTTGTTGTTGTTTTTTTATTTTTTTGCTATCTACCAGGTTTATGTAATTCTGCTGGGATTTCTTTTGCTGTATCTGTAACAGCTACTGGATTAACAGTGTCATATATTTCCAAGCACAGTCATAGACGCTAGAGATACTGTGGTTTCTGAAGCTCGCTTACACTCTAATGGAGGAATGAGCAATGAACACATGAACAAATAGCATAACTCCAGATGTGGACCTATTTTGGATGAGGTGGCCAGTGTGGACCTCTCTTAAGATGGAAACAGTTGAGCTGAGACCTGAAGAATAGGTCATGTTTGAGGTAGGGGAAGAAGCAGAGAGAACAGCTAATGCCAGAATCCAGCAGCGGGAGCCGACGTGGCGGCGCTTTCTAGGATCAAGGATGGCCAGCCGGGCTGTAGGCGATTACCAAGGGCGAGAGTAGGATGAGATGGCAAGGCTGACGGTACCAAGCTGGCCTGGGAACCGTTGAAGGGACTGAGCAGGAGAGTGGCATGATCTGGTGTCGGAGCTCTCTCTTCCTGAGATGGGGACAGCGGCTTGCAGAGGGCAGGGATGGGAGCAGGGAGGCTGGGTATCAGGGTGTTGCGGTTTTACAGGTGAGAAACGGAGGCCAGGGTAGGGTGGTGGCTGTGGAGTGGTGGCCCATGCTGCCGCGAACATCAGTGTGCCTGGTTTTGGCCCACCTCAGTATTTCTGTAGGCTTGATTCCCAGAAGGCAATTCCTGCCTTAGAGTGAGTAATGAGAGCGGACATTCTTTAAGTGCTGACTACGTGCCAGGTACTATTTTAAGTGTTTTTCATCTAATTGAGCCAGAAATAAGCAGTCCTCTCAGGGCCCTAGAATGGTTAAGGATTAAAAACATACCATGATATTCGGTGTTGTTGGCAGTTGAATAAAAAAACCTCCTGAGCAGTCAGAGTCCGAGGAGCTCTGTAGGATGAAGGGATCCTGGAGAGGCCGTGGGCTCCATGGGATTTCTGTCAGAGGTGTTTATATGGAGCAGGCGCTTGAAGACTTCAGAGAGAACACTGAGTCGGTTGTGATAAGGACTTCTTGAGGAAATGGTGTCTGAGTCGGGATTTGAAGTCTGCAGGAGAGGCTAGGCGAGGCCGAGGGAGGAAGACAAGGGTGTGCGTGTCAGCCGGGTGCAGTGCTTCGATTTAAAGTCTGCAGGTGGGGAACTGAAGGCATGTTGGGAGGAAGCTGGTAGTAGTGGAAGATAAGGTGGCGGAAATGGGAGAGAGCCAAGACTGAATGGATTTAAACGTCAGCTTAAATTTTGTTTCTCTGTCAGATTTTTTTTTTTTAATCAGAATCAAATCGATCACTGAGCCCTTTTGTAATTAAGGCAGTGGAGATTGAAGAGATGTTCAGGTAACTTTTATTCAGCATCTGGTAGTTGGCTGGGCCTACATTAGGTGGTTTTGCACACATTTGACCAGGTCTTTGGGGAGAGTTAATGATACAAAGTAAGAATGGGTGTCTCCATTTTACAGATGAATGGAATGAGGTTCAGAGAGATGGCTCAGTTTGCCTGGGTCACCAGTTAGGAAGTGGCAGAGCCAGAATTCAAACCCAAGTCTTCACCCCTGAAGGGCGTTAGTGCTGGGCCCTGCCTGTTGCCAAAGGAACGGCAAGGAGAACAGAGCCTGAGAAGTTAGTGGGTTTGGGGGCATCAATTTCTCAAAAGCAAGCGGGGCTGGTCTAGCTATATCCTTGGGGTGATGGAGCAGCCAAACCAGAAAAGACCATCACTCAGACTAAGAGGGACCATGAAACCTGGAATTCCAGGCACAGCAGTGTCGGGGCCAGGTGAAGGGAGATGAAGAACAGTGACAGCAGAGACCTGGGAGGTACCGCTGAATGCATGGCTGCTCAGCCTGTCTGATGTCAAAGGTTGATCTGTGCACAATATCCTCTTTGGAAACATTGCTTGTTTATTATCTGTGCTGTTTCTGGAGGGATCAGAGTGCCTCTGGAAAGATGCATAGCCTCTTTCCTCCTTCCCGCTGCTGGTGTGATGCTGTCAACCTGTAATAAGAGACCCCCCTCATTGCTAGCATCTCTGTTATTTATCTTGCTTGTATGTCATAAGTCCTTTGCCCAGTTACTCTGGTTAAGTGGAATTGTCGCATGAAAGGCTCCTCTCTGCTAGGGTGTGGTTGGCAGTGGCAGGGCAGTGTAGAAGAACAATAGTGAACAAGCTGGAACCAGACATATGTCTCTGAGGGAAATATTGTCAGAGTTCTTTCCCTCCCTCTGATTTTACCCTTTGAGCATACCACTGAAGGAAATCCCAAATCTGCTAGCATCAAGAATCAGTGCAGGACTTGATTTTATCAGCCCTCATTCCCATTCAAGATTTCTAGCCTGATGACATGCAAGTGTCCATAATTATTAGAACCATTTTTGGAAAAGAGTTTCTGCATGTTCTCCCTGTAGTGGTACTATATGAGAATGGACTCATTTCCTAAATTAGGAGCAGACTCATTGGCCAGCAGACCCTGAATTTATGTGTGACTGTTCTTAGTTCTTACTCATCCTTGTCAGTGTGAATAATCATAGATTTGCTGCAGAAATATTAATGGGTTTGATTACAAGGTGCTAAGACCTGAAAGACCCTGATGGGGTTTTTCATGATGCAAACTCTTTATTTCCTGTTTCCAATTGGAAAAATTCTGATTCTGAAACACTTTTGGTTCAGGAATTTCACATAAGGGATCGTGGACCTCTGCTGCTTTCTGCTGACCTCACAGTTAAGTCCAGGCTTCCTGGGATATAGCCTAGCCTCTGATTACTTTAAGCTTCCTCTTCTGTCACCCTACAGACTTAGAATGGTATAAACACTCCCCAGATGTCCCCTTTCTCATGCCATCTTGTGTGTGATAGCTTAAATAGTGCCCCTTCTCTTCTGCTGTCACACTAGTCCAAGCCATCGTCCTCTCTCAACTCGGACACTCTTCTAACCGCCCCCCCCCGGCCCCACTCCATGACTTTCCATCTTGTTTAAAGTCCAGCGTCCTGACGGTGCCTTTGTAAGAGCCTTCATGGTGTGAGCCCTGCTTCTCTCTGCAGCCTCATCCGTCATTCTTCCCTTTGCTGTCTGCTCTTCAGCCGCTGTCTCTGCCTTCCTGTTCCTGGAACATGCCGCGCACCCCTCTGCTTCAGGGCTCTCGCACTTGGCTGTTTTCTCTACCTGGCACGTGCTTCTCCCAAATACTACCTGTGTGCTTGTCCTTCATTTCATTTTAATTTTTGCTCAGCACCTCTGTGGAATGGCCTTCACGATCAGGCTGACAAAAGTAGCATCGTCCATCACTGATCCACGTCACGCTTGATTTTCGTCACTTTTGGACATGTTATGTGTCTCTCTTTGTCTCTACAAAATACAAGCTCTGAGAGGGCAGGGAGTGTGTCTGTTTTTTCACTGCTGTATTTCCACACTTTAGAGGGGTGCCTGGCATTGTAGGTGCTCCATAAACAGTTGTTGAATGAGTTGTTCTCTGTAGGATAGAGTGGAGCCTGTCTCTTTTCCAAGATCTGAGGTCTTGGTGCTTAAGTGCATTCAGTGAAAACCAAGGTTACTTCTCTTTGTCTTGTTTTGTTCTTCAGTGATTCGCGGTACTTCCAATGTTCTCTCTCATCCTGTTAACAATGTCTGCCTTGTAGGCTTCGGGCCTCCCAGGTGCTTCTTGTCGGCATGAAGGGACTCGGGGCTGAAATCGCCAAGAATCTCATCCTGGCTGGAGTGAAAGGACTGACCATGCTGGATCATGAGCAGGTGAGATGCGCTGTCGCGGGATCACTGTCCTTCACGGTCTCCACCCCCTCAGTATAAACACATGGAGATGGTGTGTGTTCCTGCTTGCCCCTTCGGGGCTGTGAAAGAGGAGGGCTGGCGTTAATGACACTGTAGCCGTGGAGACTGACAGTGCCGACGCCAGATTTGAATTCACTGCCACCATATCTTACATGGTCTGCCGGTGGAGACTCCCGTCCCCTCACTGAGCTTGCTTGTCTGTAAGGTGGAGTTACCATCTCCCTTGAAGGGTGATTGGCACCACAGTGCCCCCTAGTGGCAGGAACACCTCACCCAGAAGAAGAATTTGTGACAGAGGAGCCTGGTGGGCTACAGACCATGGGGTTGCTGAGAGTCGGACACGACTGAGCGACTTCACTTTCACTTTTCACTTTCATGCATTGGAGAAGGAAATGGTAACCCACTCCAGTGTTCTTGCCTGGAGAATCCCAGGGACGGGGGAGCCTGGTGGGCTGCCATCTATGGGGTCGCACAGAGTCGGACACAACTGAAGTGACTTGGCGGCAGCAGTAGCAGAGAGGGTAATGGAGAAGGCAATGACACCCCACTCCAGTACTCTTGCCTGGAAAATCCCATGGATGGAGGAGCCTGGTAGGCTACAGTCCATGGGTCGCTAAGAGTCAGACACGACTGAGCGACTTCACTTTGACTTTTCACTTTCATGCATTGGAGAAGGAAATGGCAACCCACTCCAGTGTTCTTGCCTGGAGAATCCCAGGGACGGGGGAGCCTGGTGGGCTGCCGTCTATGGGATCACATAGAATCAGACATGACTGCAGCGACTTAGCAGCAGCCACAGCAGCAGAGAGGGTAGTAGCGAAGGAGAGGGAAGCCTGGCATGCTGCAGTCCCCTGGGGTCGCAGAGAGTTGGACATGTCTGAGCAACTGAACAGCAAGAGAGGGTAAGAGTGGAGACCCAGGGAAGGATGGTTCCAAAACTTGGAGGTCCTTGGCGTGGAAAAACAAAACAACAGTGGGCCGATAGCGTCTTCATTTGGTTGTGTGATCTGAGCATGGGGAACCAGGAGAGAACGCTGAGGGCGAGTAGCCTGCTTCTGCCTCCGCCTCAGCCTGGGGACGAACGCCACTCAGTGTCGGAGCCACCCCTTAGCTCTGCAGTGCAAGCGCTGGTGGTGCTTTCTGCTTGGCTTCCGCTGCAAGGCCTAGCTCCTCTGACTGGTTTTCAAAAGCCTAACACGTGGTTCTCAGTCCCATCTGTGCTGTAGAATATTCGGGTAGTTATTTAAGAATAAAAGTTCCCCAGGTGAGTCTAAAAGTCAGGGAGGGTTGAGAAGCACTGCCTTCGTGTAACCTGGTCCCAGTCAGCTTACCCAGCCTGATGCCCATCTCATAAATTTCGTAGTTCACGAGCACGCCTCAGTAGTTCTGCCTTTTACAGTTTGCTTGAGCTTTTGTCCCTGACTACAGACATCTGTGGGAAATTCTGAAAGAGATGGGAATACCAGACCACATGACCTGCCTCTTGAGAAATCTGTATGCAGGTCAGGCGGCAACAGTTAGAACTGGACATGGAACAACAGACTGGTTCCAAATAGGAAAAGGAGTACGTCAAGGCTGTGTATTGTCACCCTGCTTATTTAACTTACATGCAGAGTACATCATGAGAAACGCTGGACTGGAAGAAACACAAGCTGGAATCAAGATTGCCGGGAGAAATATCAAGAACCTCAGATATGCAGATGACACCACCCTTATGGCAGAAAGTGAAGAGGAACTCAAAAGCCTCTTAATGAAAGTGAAAGTGGAGAGTGAAGAGTTGGCTTAAAGCTCAACATTGAGAAAACGAAGATTATGGCATCCGGTCCCATCACTTCATGGGAAATAGATGGGGAAACAGTGTCAGACTTTATTTTTCTGGGCTCCAAAATCACTGCAGATGGTGACTGCAGCCATGAAATTAAAAGACGCCTACTCCTTGGAAGGAAAGTTATGTCCAACCTAGATAGCATATTCAAAAGCAGAGACATTACTTTGCCAACAAAGATCCATCTAGTCAAGGCTATGGTTTTTCCTGTGGTCATGTATGGATGTGAGAGTTGGACTGTGAAGAAGGCTGAACACAGAAGAATTGATGCTTTTGAACTGTGGTGTTGGAGAAGACTCTTGAGAGTCCCTTGGACTGCAAGGAGATCCAACCAGTCCATTCTGAAGGAGATCAGCCCTGGGATTTCTTTGGAAGGAATGATGCTAAAGCTGTAACTCCAGTACTTTGGCCACCTCATGTGAAGAGTTGACTCATTGGAAAAGACTGATGCTGGGTGGGATTGGGGGCAGAAGGAGAAAGGGACGACAGAGGATGAGATGGCTGGATGGCATCATTGACTTGATGGACGTGAGTCTGAGTGAACTCCGGGAGTTGGTGATGGACAGGGAGGCCTGGCGTGCTGCGATTCATGGGGTTGCAGAGAGTCGGACACGACTGAGCGACTGAACTGAACTGAACTGAACAGACATCCCAGGAAGACAGTGCTGCATGATGCAAAAACTTTGGAATCGTGCAGACTTGGGCTCAAGTCCCACCTTCTGAAGCTGGGCAAGGGCATTAACCTCCCAGAGACTTAGTTTATACATCTATAAAATGAAGATATTCATTCCCACCCCTTAGAGTTCTTCATTTCAGTTACATCAGCACGCATCCAAGAACACCTGCTGGCTGCCTTGGAGTAGTCTAGGTAGGGGCAATAGAAAAGTCCACAAGAGGGACTTCCCTGGTGGTCTGGTGGTTCAGACTCTGGGTGCAGGTTCCAGCCCTGGTTTGGGAACTAAGATCCCACATGCCATGTGGTGCAGGGAGGTGGGGGGAAGGGAGGGATGCACAAGATTTGTTTCCCATTCTCAGTTTTTTCCAGAAACCAGAGAAGGCTCCCTGACTCAGGTTGTGTCAGGGAGACATGAAAGGCTTCCCGGAGTGGTAAACTCAGTCTTAAAAAACAAGTAGAGATTTTTCAAGGTTAGAGGGGCTGTGTTTTAGGCAGGGGACATTAGCACAGCATGGTAGAAATCAAAAATAACAAGCAGTTTGGTATTTGTAGAGCATGAAGCCCAAGGGATGGGGGTGAGGGTGCAGATTGCAGGTGAGGGCCAAGTCACGAAGGGCCTGCTGGTAAACTCCGCTATGAGCCTTCCCTTACTTCTCTCGGTGGCGTGGAGTCATCGGAGAGTTCCAGATGGGCGAGGCGGGCCTGAGCTTTGGGCCTTGTGTAGATCACTGATATCCTGTAGACTGGATGGCACAAGGCATGGGACAGAAGACTACTTAGAAGGCTGCCTTAGTAGTTTAGGAGAGTTGGAAAGAGTGAGGAATGGCAGTGATGATAGAGATGGCGAGAAGCACCCAGAGGTGAGAGGTGCTTAGGTGGTAGGGGCGGATGGATTCTGTATGGGGAAGCAAGGAGTAACCGCGGCCGCTGCCATGGACTGGAGGTGCTGGACACTGTGCTTAGGGCGGTAGGTGTAGTGTATCATTTAGTCTTCAAAACAGCTCTGAGATGCAGGGATTATCATCCCTCTTTTACACATAAGAAAACAGAAGGAAAGGAGGTGAAGCATGGCCCACCCAAGGTCTCAGTAGTTAGTGGGAGCACCAGAACCCAGGCCCCGACTCCTGGCAGAGCCCACCTGCTTAGTCCCGTCACCTGGTGGCTGCTGTCAAGGAAATGTCGAAGATACGAAGACCAGGTTTCTGGCTCTGGTGACTGAATGGGTGACTGGTGGGCTCATCAACAAAGACAACAAATGTAGGAATCACATATGATTGGCCCCTGGGATCTACAGCAGGAAATATCCAGTGGACAGTTTAACATAAGACTCAAATGGATCAGGACGTCTGTATCAGTAAAAGCAATTTGAGAAACAACAGTAGACTTTGGTAGATACTAAAAGGTATGGAGTTGGTTTATGGAGCTACATAGAGTGAAAATATGAGTGATTCTGAATGGAATCCTGAAGACAGCTGCACTGAAGAGGGCCATATAGAGACTGGGGTGTCCGGTGAGGGGGAAGGAGAGCTGGGAGCTGAGAGGCCAAGGAGCAAGGCCCAGATGACCCAGGTAAGCCAGGCAGAGTGTTGAGTAAGTGCATTGCTTCTAGTAAGGTCGTCATTTTCAGGCTTCTCTGTCCATGGGGATTCTCCAGGCAAGGATCCTGGAGTGGGTTACCATTTCCTTCTTCAGGGGATCTTCCCGACCCAGGGATTGAACCTGGGTCTCCCACATTGGAGGCAGATGCTTTAATCTCTGAGCCACCAGGGAAGCCCCGTTTTACATGGGATTTCTTCATATTTGCTCAAAATCACACATTTAAGTCCTTGAGCCGGGATTTGAATCACGGATTTGAATCCAAGCTTGATTATTCCAGAAACCGCTATGATGTACAATCTCTCTGTGTTGTGAGATCCCAGGATGGGTCACAGGTACTGTTAGACGGCTGGCCTGAAGCGGGAGGAGGACCAGCGCCGTGTGCTTGGAGACAGGATCCTAGGGACAGTGTGTGCTGTGCATAGTTGGCAGGAGAGCAGGATTTCCTCTACTGAGCCCAGTCTTGGTGAAGGTGGTGAGGTCATCCATGGAGATGAATGATTAAATTAGATGTTTGATGTGTGAAGAAATGCATTTTGAACAGTGGAATCTAATCCTACTTGTGGCTATCAGGGGATTATATTATCTGTCTTTGAGGCTCTCTTCTGGTGATGTCCAGCCTTCCGAGTGAAATTGTCCCTCTGCTCCAGCCTCTGCTCATCTCACCTCCTTTCTGAGTTTTAATTGAATTTAAGAGTTCGTTTCCAGCGTTCTTAATTGTGTCTGATTTTTGCATCGGTTTGATTTGAAACCACTTGTAGGCAGGGAGTGCATCTTTTAAGCTACTTATGTTTTTCTATGAATGCTTCAAGTTGGGCACATGGTAGGTATTTTTGGTCAATTCTTAGCACTCATGATTATGTCATTTTGTTGGCAGTTAAAAATTAAGAAAGCATGTACTTTTTTGTTTATAGAGTGAATTTTCATTATAAACACAAGGGGGTGCTCTTTAACCATCAATGCCCAGTTTAAAAAAGAAAAAAAAGTTAAATGTCTGTTTTAAAGCTTCGGGAGGAAAGAATATAGGGAATCTGCGTTGGACAGATTCCTATAGAAATAGTCGTAATACAATTAGATGGTAGATATTTTAGTTACTCTTTAAAATGGAAAAGTTCAGGGGAACTTCCCTGGCTGTCCAGTAGTTATGACTTTGCTTTCCAGTGCAGGGAGTTCAATCCTTGGTCCAGAAGCTAAGATCCCACATACTCTTAGCCAAAAAACCAAAACATAAAACAAGACACACTGTAACAAATTCATTAAGGAATTAAAAAAATAAAATGGAAAAGTTCATTTGTTATTTCCTGCCAAATTCAAATATTCAAAAAAAAAATTCCTTCCCAGGTATCTCCAGAAGACCCCGGAGCCCAGTTCCTGATCCGTACTGGGTCTGTTGGCCGTAACAGGGCTGAAGCCTCTTTGGAGCGAGCACAGAATCTCAACCCCATGGTGGATGTGAAGGTGGACACTGAGAATATAGAAAAGAAACCGGAGTCATTTTTCACCCAATTTGATGCTGTAAGTTTCATAGAGAATGTAAAGTCTACTGGAGGAATTAAGCCCTAGTTGTATGTATGTTAGGTCCCCTGGGGTATTAGACTCGAAAATCTGAGCTTTTCCCCCATATAGTTTGTAGGCTGTTCTGTTCTTCGCTTTTAGTATTGGGTGGGCCAAAAAGTTGCTTCGGGTTTTTCTGTACTATCTTAAGGAGAAACCCGAACCAGGTTCTTGGGCAACCCAAGCTGTTGCCCTAGTTAGGTGAAGTCTTATATTACCTTAGTCCATATATGCCTCATTAGTGTGTGGCCTTAGTTTACTGTGTGTGGGGGGTAGGCAGACCCAGGCTGTTGAATCTGCTTTAGCTGCTTGTGAGTTGCTGCCTTTTGGTTTCTTCTTTGGGCATATTTCCTCCAAGACCAGCTTTCATCATTGGTGTTTTGTCTTCCTTGCAGAATCTCCGCACACAGCTTTAATACATTTCACTGCAAATGTTTTCTTCGAAAAACTTAACAAGTTGGTGATTAATTTCTGTAGCAGAGTCATTTTTTTGTTAGAAATATCAAACTCCAGTCTGTGTTTTGTCTTTTGAAAGAGCACACCTGATCTTGGTCTGTCTATATCTCTCTCCTCCACACAGCCGCTTTGACCATGTTGCCATGGACAACTAGACAGAATCACTGCAGTCATAAGCCAAATGAAGCATATCCGACCTCACTTGATTTTACTGCCAAATCTCTGCAGAGGTGAAAGGATAAGTGAAATTCTGCTTCAGTGTCTACACGACCTTTCAGACATGGTTCCCTCCGCCCTGGAAAAGCTTAGTAAATGTTGGATAACCATGTAATAGTCAGAGATGATCTGCTTGGTTTTTCAATGAAAGACCCATTACATGAGAGGTTAGGATTTGAGTTTGGTTTCCACGCCGTTGTATCTCATATGTGCATGTATTCAAATGTGGGCTTCAAAGGACGGTTCATCTGTGCGTTTTGTCCCTTTAAGATTTTTTTTCACTCTGTTTTGTAAGTCCAGGTATTGGAACATTTTCCATTTGGACATAAGTCATCCTTCATTTCTTTATCCATAGCAACCACATTTGGTTTCTCTAGGTGTCCTTGAACTTCTAGCCACTAAAGCTTTGTTAGAACCGAAACAAGGGGTTGTTGCTTGTATTAATCTGAGGCATGTTCACAGGGCCAGCGTGACTTGTTTGAGCCGTGTTTGACTGGCCCTCATAGGTTTTCACACTCGATTTTGACTGCAGAGCTCCGTTGAGACAGTGTGCATGTTCAGCCGCACCTGTCTTGTCTTTTAGATTTGGTTTCTCCCTGGGTGGCTGTGTCCTTTGAATGGCAGTGGAGACACATGTTTCTCTGAAGCAATTATGTCAGTGTTCAGGCTCCCAGGCAGCAGCAAAGAGGTTTATCAAGTGAAAACATCCTTTGGTAATTTCTTCTCCAACTTTCTCTGTTCAGAAGAAAACATGTACGATTTAGAAGTTGTCTTCTGCTCCTGATCACAAAACTTTTCCTGAAAAGATGGTGTCCTGTGCAGTAAAACTTAGCCGTTTCCAATACCTCAACTTACTGGAACATGACCTGGAGGCCTCAGAGCAACATTGATGATTCCCCTGAGTGAATCACCAGCTCATTGTCTTAACTCTGAATGGGAGGTCACTTGGGCTATAACCTTTTCTTTTGTCCTTAAATTCAGATTAAGTTTCACATCGAAAACTGTGGAAAAATAATCTCAATGGGACTTGTTTACCTTCTTTATCATCACACATCAGTCAAAAGAAAGGGGGGAATAATGCCCTTGTATTTAAACATGACCTTTGGGTAAATTTTAAAAACTGGTTTTGTTTCTTGCTGTAGCTTAATCAGACTTTAATAGGTGTAATGATTTAGAAATAACTTAGTCTGAGTTATATTACTGTCTTTTCATGAAAACTGTGAAGTGTGGTTTATGTATGTTCATGGTTTAGGGGAAACAAATTCATTGAGTGCCTGTTACTTAATAGCTCAACGTGTTTCATTTTGGTCGCGGAACGTGAAATGATAGTCTCGATAATTTACATTTTCTGCACACTGAAGCCTGCAACTGTTCTTTTGTCTTCTAACCTGAGGATCCAAAGAACCTGTTGTACCAGTTTGAAACCGGCTTTAGACATGCCCAGAGAGACTGTTCATTACGGTTTATTTAGACATCTGGGCGGTGAGTCATGGTCTGCCTAACTCACATGCAGCCACTTTCTTTTCTTCTGCAGGTATGTCTGACTTGCTGCTCCAGGGACGTCATAGTGAAAGTTGACCAGATCTGTCACAAAAATAGCATCAAGTTCTTTACAGGAGATGTTTTTGGATACCATGGATACACGTTTGCCAATCTTGGAGAGCATGAATTTGTAGAGTAAGTTGAGGGAAAGAAGGAGAGAACATAGCATTTTAAAATGTACTTTTATTCACAGGTAGGAAATGACTGAAATGGTTAGATAGCATCACCGACTTAGTGGACATGAATTTGAGCAAACTCTGGGAGATAGTGAAGGACAGGGAAGCCTGGTGTGCCGTAGTCCATGGGATTGAAAAGAGTTGGGCGTGACTTAGCGATTGAACAGCACAACGGCAACAGGAAATGACCCGTTAAAGAAAAGTATTTTACTTTAGGACTTAGAACTTTGGGAAATCAGTTAACAGCTTATTGACTACACAGATTGTGTGTTCAGAATTGTAGGAGATGTGGCTCCTGCCTTCCAAATTGATGGTCTCCTCTAGAGCAGGGGTCCCCAACTCCCAGACCCCCGACTGGTCCCAGTCTTTGACCTGTTAGGAACCAGGCCGTGCAGCAGGAGGTGGGCAGAGCTTCACCACCTGCTCCCCATCACTTGCATTACCACTTGAACCATCCCCTGCCCTGACCATGGAAAGATTGTCTCCACAGAACTGGCGGTGCCCCCCCCAACCCCACACCGTGCCAAAAAGGTTGGAAACAGTTGCTCTAGATCATGAGACAGGCATTTCTAAGGTGATCAAAGCACACCACAGGGGTGTCTGATCAGTCTGGATCAGACTGATTTTGCTTTCTGTTTAGGAACGACTTGATTAGATTGTATACATTTGTTCCCCAGCTTGGGCTTGTGTGTGTTTAGGTTTGAGAGCTAATAAAACTGAGTACTAATTAGTTAGATGGGCAACTCTGGAGGCACTCTTAGCCAGAGTCTACCTTGGAACATCTCTAGGGTCCAGAGGCAGCTCTGGTGGAACAAACAGACCTCTTCTTGCATCTTGAGGTTGCAGATCCTGATAAGTCTCACATGATGAGACCTACCATATTTTGAACCTACAGCTTCTAGATGAAAGATGGTGATGATACCATTCTTGTAAGATGACAAGAGTTGGTTTGGGGGCTGTGACTTTTGACCACCGCCTTTCCAATGAGGGATAAAGAGAGACCCTGTGTGGTAGTGAAGCCCCCACCAGGAGTCAAGACAGGAACTGCTTTCTTTCATTGAACTTCTCAGGGGAGCCCCTGAACTCTCTTCAGTTTGCAGGTTTCTTGCCTGTGAAGTCAAGATGGGGGAAGGATAGACATGTTCAGAATCTCTTGTAACTCTAATGTGTGATGGCTTTAAGAAAATCTAGTCTTTGAGCATGTTCTAAATGGATAAAGAAGTCACTGTAGAGAAAAGAAGGCCAGATTATTTGAAGGTGAGCTCCCCATGGTAGATGGGAGGAATTGAATTCAGGGAATGTTTACAGCATTTCTTGAGAACATACTATGTGCTTGGCAGTCTGCTAACAATTGGTTATTTCTCTTAATAATCCTGCAGAGGTTATTATTCCCACATAGTAGGTAAATGCCACATCAGGTGGTCTTGGCTCCTGGGCTGGGATTTGAGCCCAGATCAGTGTGAGATGTTGCTCTTAACCACCATCCATTCCATGCAGTGAGCTGGTGATGCTCTTTTTGTTCTCATGGCATAATTCACAGAGTAAAACTCGATTCCCCCGCTTGTCATCCTCTAGGGAGAAAACCAAAGTTGCCAAAGTCAGTCAAGGAGTAGAAGATGGACCTGATACCAAGAGAGCCAAACTTGATTCATCTGAGACGACCATGGTCAAGAAGGTGTGTTGATGCAGCTGATTCACTTTGCTGTACAGTAGAAACTAACACAACATTGTAAAGCAACTGTGTAATTGTGTTGTTGTTGTTTTAGTTGCAAAGTCATACTGTTTTAGTTGCTAAGTCATATCTGACTCTTTTGTAACCCCATGGACTGTGTAGCCTGCCAGGCTCCTCTGCCCACAGGATTTCCCAGGCAAGAATGCTATACTCAGTAAAAATTAAGAAAAAAGTTATGTTGGGGGGAGTGTTAAGTCAAAAAGCCCTGGGGTCCTGTAGGCTCCAGGCCATAACCAGGAAAGGAAACATGTAGTCCTGAAGGGAGGAGTCTGGACAGAGTGGGCCAGCGCTTGTCCCCTTTAAAGGGGGGCAGATATGCTTAGTGCCAGCTAGCTGTTACCATGAGGTTGTGTGTTCAGTAGCTAAGTCATGTCTGAGTCTTTGCGACCGCATGCAGCATGCCAGGCTTCCCTGTCCTTCACTATCTCTCAGAGTTTTCCCAAGCTCGTGTCCATTGAGTTGGTGATGGCATTCAACCATCTTATCCTCTGTGGCCCTCTTCTGCCCTCAGTCTTTCTCAGCATCAGGGTCTTTTCCAATGAGTCAGCTCTTCACATCAAGTGGGCCAAATTATTGGAGCTTCAGCTTCAGCATCAGTCCTTCCAGTGAATGCTCAGGGTTGATTTCCTTTAGGACTGGTTTGATCTCCTTGCAGTCCAAGGGACTCTCAAGAGTCTTCTCTAGCACCACAGTTTGAAAGCATCAGTTCTTCAGTGCTCAACCTTCTCTGTAGTCGAACTGTCACATTCCTACATGACTATTGGAGAAACCGTAGCTTTGGCTATATGGACCTTTGTAGACAAAGTGATGTCTCTGTTTTTTAATATGCTGTCTGGGTTGGTCATAGCTTTTCTTCCAAGGAGCAAGCATCTTTTAATTTCATGGCTGCTGTCATTGTCTGCAGTGATTTTGGAGCCCAAGAAAATAAAATCTGTCACTGTTTCTGCTTTTTCCCCATCTATTTGCCGTGAAGTGATGGGACCAGATGCCATGATCTTAGTTCATTGAATGTTGAGTTTTAAGCCAGCTTTGTCACTCTCCTCTTTCACTCTCAAGAGGCTCTTTAGTTCCTCTTCGCTTTCATAGCTGAGGCTCTTCATATTTCTCCTGGCAATCTTGATTCCAGCTTGTGAGTCATCCAGGCTGGCATTTCACATGGTGTACTCTGCATATCAATTAAATAAGCAGGGTGACAATATACAGCCTTGACGTGCTCCTTTCCTAATTTGGAGCCAGTCTGTTGTTCCATATCTGGTTCTAGTTGTTGCTTCTCTCAGGGTCAGGTAAGGTGGCCTGGTGCCATCTCTTTAAAAATTTTCCACAGTTTGTTGTGATCTACACAGTCAAAGGGTTTAGCGTAGTCAATGAAGAAGTAGTAGATGTTTTTCTGGAGAAAATGTGGACCGAGTGATGCCCAGAGGTGATTTTTCTTTTCTTTTTTTTCCAGAGGTGATTTTTCAAGAGAGTGGGAAATGTAGAATTTTTTCATATGCCCTGTCCCAGACTTGTTAATGCCAGCAGCCTTTTTGCATGCTGTTCCCTTGCGCCGTGTAGAGACTGAAGAGAACATGTGCCCTCCTTACTCACCTGCTGTGGGCCAGCAGTTTGAACCTTTGGGGTATGGAGTAGCATAAAGAAGACTGTTGTTGAGCATAAGCCATTACTCTTGTACAGATTTTTTTGTTTTCAAATTGGTAGACAATTTAGTAGGCTCCTTAATGGGCAGGGAGACAGTTTAAACTTGAATTGCTTATTGCTTTTTTAAAATAAAGTTTTTGTTTTTTTCCCCACCAAATAACCTTTTAAGAAGAAAGGTCTTGCTATTGACAAGTGTTCTCAGGTGTATATATGTATTTTTTTAACGTAGTTTATGATACTGTAATTCATTTTACATAAGAAAGAGTGGAAAGGGCATCCGTAGATAGATGATGGTTTCATAGCTAGTGCTGGAATTTGAGAAGGGAATTCACGTGATGAGGAAAACAAATCCAAGTGGCCAGAATTGGTTTTGTTAAACCAAGAGGAAAGACATGGGCAAGCCCATATTTACTCTTTACTTTGTAGATTTAAACGTTGAGAAAAAAAATCAACTGGTCAGGGCGTTGAGTTAAAATTGCTCTAAAGGGGGGATTCTAAGAGTGCAGAAACCACAAAAGAGACTGCAAAAAACCACAAAAGTGGAACTCTTGAGTTTCCAGCAAAGCTGCGCTGGAGATTTTCTTTCTCTTGCTCTTTATGTTTGTGTTGGAATAGTTCGATGCTGTGAGTGCGATACAGAGGAATTATTAAGCCCTAATTTTAGTGTCTATTCACAGGACCATAATTATCCAGAGCGAACATTAGTGTTTTGGCCAAAACTTGCGTCTTTTTCTTTCTTCCTTTCTTTCTTTCTTCTTGAGGCCCAGTCAAGCTTTATCTGAATGGCTCCGTGAGTTTGGTTGGGGGAGATAAATTGTTAACTAAGGGAGGAGGACAAAAGCAGCTTTGTGGGTGCTGTCAATTTATAAATCACACCCTCTTACAAGTGTGACACTTGGCCTTGGTGTGAAGGGTTTTATGGCTTAAGGGCCTTCTCTGATTGAGGCAGGCCTTTCACATTCAAATAGAGAGAGCCCTAGCTTTGTGAGCCCTGCACAGCGGGAAGTTTCCTGGGAGTCAGTCTGCTGGTGCCCACTGGGGCGAATCTGGAAACCTCTTTTGGGAGCCACTTTAGCGAGCTATGAGGAGAATGTGGGCAGCCCTGGCAGGCCCTGGGTGGCCTCTGCGTACCATTCTGCGGGCTCTTCAGGCACACAGCTCTTTGTGTAGCCTCTTCCTCCACAGGGCCCAATTTGAAGGTATCAAAATATTCCCCAGCTGACATTGTTAGTCAGCTGTTTCATGGGGACAATTCAGGCTTGGATTCCAACCCTGAGCCGTGAAGGTCGTGAGGCATGCAGGGCATTCCTCAGGACAATCTCCGGGATTCCAAACCTTGTCTTTGTGTGGCCTCCCCGGGAGCTGCAGAAGGCCGGGGCTGGGCCGGGGCTCGGCCACCTTGCAAGAATGTGCCGTCTCCATTTTGGCAGTGACTGCTCCACAGTTTTGAAGTTTTCCTCCAATTCAAAAATCCCTGGGTTTAGATTCTGCCCTTTCAACTAGCTGGGCTATGCTCAGCCTTGCAGGATGGGGGTGGGGAAGCAGCCACTTCCTGTTTCCTGTGAAAGGCTTCTGCTGAGGGTTCCCTTCCCCTCCCCCTTTTCCTTAGTCTCAACCCTATGTTGTACACCCACTTGTGCTTGAGGGTACACATTGTGCTCCGAAATTAGAAACATTAAAAAACAAAGAGGAAAAACAGAGCTTGTGGTTTTCACACCGTCTAGGAAGATGCTTGGCCGGGCCTTTCTAGCACCTGTGCTATGGTGAGAACTACAGTGGTGGGCAGATGCCCAGCCCAGAGACTGGTGCTCAGGAGGACACTGTGCGCTTCCTTTGGTGCCCAGGAGGAGTCACAAGAGAGATTTCCCCAGAAACAGGTCTTGGGCACAGGCGTGAAGTGGGTACCCATATACAGCACCTAAAGGAGATGGCAGCGGTTTTATGACGAAGTGTCTGGAAAGGTTTCCCCGAGGAAGAGTTGTCAGAGTTGAAATGTGAAGAACAGACTGGCAAGCACCAAAGCCAGGATCCGCACCCAGTCACAGGAAACAGGGTCAAGAAAAAGCTTAGATGTTGAGACTCTGACTTCCCTGGCTCCAAACAGCCAGTTCTTTATGATTCTGTGAGTTGTAAAATGCCTACTGTGTACAAGGCACTGCATTGGGTGCAAGGAAGTACGTTAGTTGTCTTGTCTCCATTTACAGCAGACCCTGAAGCCCAGAGAAGTTAAAGGACCTGCCTGAGATCACACAGCTGTGTCAGAAGGAAGGCCTAGGTGGGCTTCCCTGGTGGCTCAGATGGTAAAGAATCTGCCTACACTGCAGGAGACCTGAGTTCGATTCCTGGGTCAAGACCCCCTGGAGAAGGGAATGGCAACTCACTCCAGTGTTCTTGCATGGAGACTCCCATAGACAGAGGAGCCTGGCGGCTACAGTCCATGGGGTCACAGTGAGTCAGACAGGACTGAGAGGCTGACGCAGGGAGGGGAGAACACAGGCAGTGGCCCAGGGTGCAGGTGCGCTGTATCACCACAAGGTGCATCCCCTTGGAGTTTCCAGGATGACTTGAAGTTGGGTTAGGATGCCGGGGTGAAATATGTGAAAATCAGGATCACTTCTGAAAACTTACGGGATGAATGACGACCAGTGTGCTCCCACATTGCTGCTCATGTTTCTTTATTGTTAGGGGGCTGCCGGACAGGAGTGGATAGATTCCTGGGGGTGGATACTCTCTGTGATAGCTTTTTAAAGATTAAACATAAAGATTTGCTTCTGACATGCTAAGGAATACAGACTTAATTTTACCCCTTCTGAAGTAGTGGGTGTCTAATTTTGGCCCTGGAAATCCCTTTTTTCATGAATTAGTTGTGAAATTCCACAGTTGAAGAGTGATTCATTGTTTTGATTTCTCCTTCCTGAGACATTTGTTGACAACTCTCATCCTCCTCTCAGCCCTTTCTTTACAGCAGCATTCCTGGTGGCTGGCTAGTGTGGCTCCCCCTCTCCTGTGGCATGTTGATTGCGGCACCCATTGCCCCTCCGATGACTTGGCAGTGTCTCCCTCGTTCACATAAACTCCATTTGACCTGGGCTGGGGAGTTGTGTTCCCAGCTGTGTCCTGGTGCAGCGCCCACACGTTCGCGTTCAGGACAGGTTCAGTGCGCGGTGGTAGTGGCTGTTGCAGCAGCATAATGTGACCCAACTTGGGAGATCATTGTCACTGTAAAAAGAATTTGTTCATTAGTTAGAAAGGATTTAACTTTCTTTGTGATTGAATAAATTGATTAGTGTTGTAGTATGTTAGTTCTCATAGTTGAGGTTATTTGAACTGAGCTGAGAGAACAGACTTAAAGAAGACAAGGTTCTTGGCGAAGAATTTGTAGAAGTCTGTTACTGAGTTGTTGCCTGGACCAGAACTTGCAGTCCAGAGAGTTCAAAACTCACTGTCAGAGTGACTTGGTATGTTTGTGGCTGGGGGGCAAGCAGGGAGGGGGCAGGGTGTACATTGCAGAGGATTTGGTGGGAAGCTGATGGCAGGTTTTCCAGGTAGAAGAGTTTTGGAGCGGGTGCTGCTGGTGCCTTGTCTCATTGGAGAGAAGTTTCTCGGTTCTATGGATGAGGAATAGAAGTCCCTGCCAGCATCACAGCACAGTGTGTGTGTGATATTTGATACACAAAAATCATGTGACATCAGTGCAAGTTATAAAACATAACAATAAAGCAAACACTATCCACCTTAATAACGAGAAGGTTTCCAGGACCCTTGTACCAATCTGCGTGTTCTTTCTCTGTCTCCTCAGGTCTGCTGGTACATTTGTGTGGATTTACTAAGGTATCCAGAAAGAGTAGATATTATAAGCCGGCTTGGCATAGTGTTTTATCATGTGTTTGTAAATCTCAACAATGGAATGATGCTTACTAGGTGATGATGTAGGTTAGAAATTAAGAATGTAGAGCGAAACCACTGTGAAACCACCACCCAGATTAAAGCAGAAAACACTATTGGGTGGTCGAGGCCATTTGGATGCCCCTCGCCCACATGAGTAACCTCTGTCCTGTCATGTTTTTCATTCCCGTGTATTTCTTCTTCCTGCTCGCCTATGTTTCCAAGCAATACAGAATTGTTTGGCGTGCTTTTTAATTTCTTAAAAATTGGTTTCACATGCTTTTTTTCCACATGCTTTTCTAAGAGCAGCTTTGTGAGGACATCTGTGTTTGTGTGTAGGTCTGGAGCTTTGCTGTCCATTATGGTAGCCACCAGCCATGTGTGGCCATTCAAATTAAAATTAATAAAATTTAACTTAAAAATTCAGTTCTGCAGTCTCACTAGCCACTTTTCACATGCTCAGTAACCACACACAGCCTATGGCATCCATATTGCAAAGCACCCATATACAGAGTGTTCTTGTCATCATTGCAAGTTCTCTTGGACAACAGTCATTGCAAGACAGTTTTTTTGGTGGGTTTTTTGTTTATTTGTTTTGACCACAGAGTATTTGTTGTGTGAAAACAGTACTATTTATTCTCCTATTAACAGGCATTTAGCTATGTAAGCTATTGCTGTTACAGATGGCGTTGCAGTCAGTGTTGTGTGCGTGCATAGATAATCTCTTTGGGTAGGTGTGTGATTTCTCTAGGGCATAGGAGAATTAGAATGTGCACACCTTCAACTTCACCAGACTCTAAAAAATAAGTCTTAAGGCATTTTCTCTATTTACATTCCAACCCAGCAGCATGTAACAGTAACATTTGGTAACTTTGGGCTCTTTTGCCACTCTGCTGAGTGTGAAAACTGTCTCCGGTTGTGGTTGTCAGTTGTTAAAATGCTTTTGAAAACTATAGTCTCTGATAAGCAGGTGTGGAAATTAGACCTCGAAATCTGTAGTTTGAAAGTTGTTTCAATTCTGATTTACATGCTGCTTTACATCCAGATCTTTATCACTTGTTATAGATGTTCAGCCTAATTTTAAAAAGTAAAATAGGGTACTTCCCTGGTGGTCCAGTGGGTAAGATTCCATGCTTCCATTGCAGGAGGCACGGATTTGATCCCTGGTTGGGGAACTAAGATCTCACATGCTGTGCGGCACAGCCAAAAAAAACCCACAAAAAACAAAATGGTTTCACAAGTTCCAATGTGGAAAATATAGAACAAACTGAGAAAATGTGAATCCTGCTACCCAATAATGTCACTATTCTTTTTATGCATGTACATAATAAATTGGAGTGCTAGTTAATATATGTAAATATATGCAAGACATACATAATGATCTAATGTATGTGGCATATATATATATATATATGTATTGTCTTTTCCTTTTTTCACTCCGTGTATTTTCATAAGCACTCCTCAAATCTTTGTGTCTACTTTGGAGAGCATGCTTCTGTTCTACTCTATTTTATTTATTGAGGTATAGTTGGCATACAATTGGAGAACATGATTTTTAAGTGGCTGTCTGGTAGGTCTTCCTCGCTTTGCCTTGCTGTGATCTATTGAGCCAGTTCCCTATTGCATAGAGGTTATTGCAGTCTCCCACAATCTAAATGGCTCAGCGAAACCCCTTAATTTGATAGCTGATAGACTGTGTGGAGAATTCATCTTTTATATTTACTGTTGGGCTTTCTGACAAATGAAAGGCAGGTGGGTCTTATCAGCTCCTGGGTATTTGTTGAAAATCTGCTCCATTCAATGCTATGCCTTTCACTGTGGTCTCTGCCTCAGGAAGCTGCTACCCAGTGTAAGAAGGCTTGTTATGAGTCTTAACTAGACTCTCAGATTGAAATCCTCAAGGCCCAGAATGATCAGGGAAGAAAATGGACAGTGGAGGGGAGTGGGTGAGGCCTACCAGACAGGGATTCGTGAGCGGAGGGCATGGTGGAACAGGAGGGGTTACTTCGTTTGGGTGAATGGTGGCAGCTGCTACCTGGGAGGAATGGTGGCAGCTGCTACCTGGGAGGCTTTGTGGCTGCTTCATCTGACGGCTCTTCACTCCCTGAAAGCACTGTCAGGCAGCATATTCTCTTTATAAACTCAATGCCGGTGAGGTGGGTAAGGTAGGCACTGCCTTTTGCATCTGTTCTACTACAGATTAGGCAGCTTGGTTAAGTTTTATTTTTGTTATGAGCCACAATAGTAGAATTTGGATACTTTGAATGAAAAAAGGGGGCATTAATTGAAGGCAGGCTGCAGTAGCCCAAGAAGCATAGAGTTTTATTCCTGTGATCTGAGAAGAGGAAAAAACCAGGGCAGCTGGGAAGCCCTGGAGGCAGCAGGAATCTGGCCTTTCTCTTTAGAGTTCTGCCATGAATGTGTCTCTATTTCCAGCTTTCATATTCTTGATTAAGGAATCTGGTGGGCCTGGCTTGGGTCGTGTGACCACCTCAGACTCTGTCACCTGTGCTGGTGGGTTGGTACACATTAAAGCCAAGGCCACAGGGGCCTCCTCCTTAGACCCCAGGAGACTTCTCTAAAAGTTGTCTGCCACAGACCCAAAAGAGGCGAAGTCATTGGTCCACGGTCACAGACTAGTGGCAGAACTGGGACTAAATCTGCCCTAAAGTTGGGAAGGGCAGAGGGCCTCTACCCTTGGCCATGGTGCTGTAGAAGGTCCCACTCCGGCCTTCCTCCAGCCGTTCCCCTCACAGGGTGAGGCTCCCATGAGATCAAGAAGGTGCATCTGCCTGGGTCCCATAGCCTTCCCCCAAGTTCTGAACCCCATTCTGGGTACCTGGACCCCTGGAATCTCCTGGCCAGATAGCCTCAGGCTCACTTTCTAGGCTGCTTCCCTGTCTGCCTCTGGAGTGTGGACCTTACCACAGCGTCTGAATGCCTCGGCCTGAGGATTGGATGTTTTGGTGGGGAAGGATGGGCAAAACCTTGTGCAAAGTCAGGTTCAAAGCTCCTTACATTGTGGGTGAGCCAGAATGAGACGGGGGCAACCTTCCCAGGGTACCTCCTCTGACACAGGACTCCCACGGAGTGTGAGAATTCCAAATTTGAACCTAGTTTTCCAGGTGGTTATGAAGGAGGTTTATTTGTCAAGGCAGGAGAATACAATATACTTTACTTAATAGCTTATTAGTGTGATTTATAACTGAATATGTAGACATGATATATGGGTTTTCATTTGTACTCTTACCCTCAGGCCCTGAAAGCGTTAGAGGCAGGCCTGCTTCAGACTGATTCTAAGAACCAACTTTTTTCCCCCTTATTCTTCATATAATGGCCTAACAAATCAGTAGATTCTTAGCATTGGTCTTGGCCAGGCAAACTACAAAAATTTTGAATGAAAGTCTTGGTGGGTTTTGAAACCTGGTAAGACTTTTCTTCATTGTGATGGCATCTCCAGGTCGTACTGCTGATGGCTTGATCTGTGTGGTAAGACTTGTCAGGAAGGGTCTGGCAAGTCTGTACTAAGCACTAAATGTCACTCTGGTTGACTGCATGACTTATCTGCTAAGGTCAGACAGACCCATTGACCAAAAGGTTTGAGGGCAGTAGAGGCATCTTGTATACTAGCTTTTACAGTGGATCCAAACCCCAGAGGAGTGATTATGGGGAGGCAGAAAGCCACCTTACACACCATGGCTGGTTTTTATTTTCACCAGCAGTTTGAGTTTTCATCTTTCAGATCCATTTTGATCTTCAGCAGGGTGTGGAAACTGCCTGGCAGCTAATGGATCTTGGCTCCCTTAGCCTGTAAATTGCGCCATTGTTGTCTTCTTTCTGTTTTCTTTTTCTTTCTGATGTGTGGGGGGGTGGGGAGTTGGTAAAGGAAAAAAAGGAAGACACACACCTCTGTAAGTGTGAAGTTTTATACACTTGGCGCACACACATGTACTAGCTTAAACTTGGTAGAAGTACCTAACAACCATATGAGGATAAGGTGCCACTGCCTTACTCCCAAATATTTTAGTCTGTATTTTCTCAAATAAGGTATTCTCCGTGATCAGAAACCAGCCATCACAGTCAGGAAAAATACATGGATAAGTCACTGCCATCTAAATCCTCAGACCCTGTTTCGGGTTTGCTAGTTATTGCCGTCATGTCCTTAACAGCAAAAGGATCTGGGTCAGAGTCATGGATGATCTAGATTTTCATGACATCTAAAGGTTGCAAGCCGGTTATTTTGTAAAATGTCTCTCAGTTTGGGTTCCTCTGATGTTCCTTGTAATTAGACTCTTGCTACACATCTTTGGCCAAAATAGCACAACATGGATGCTTCTCATTGCATCCTGTGGTCTGGTGCATGGTTTCCATGTGTTGCTTTACTGGTTGTGTTAATTTTGATAATTTGAGTAAAGTTAGTTTCCATACTGGTCCTTTGAAAACAATTTTTTTATCCCTGTGTGACTAATAGGTATTTTCTGGAGAAGTATTTTGAAAATATGTAAATACTTCATTCCTTAAAAAACTTTGCTCATTAGTTACTTTTAGGTCTAAAGGATTATAGTTTACTTAAAAGTATTATCTATTATCCTTTTCTTTTATCCTCAGATTGCTCCAGATTTGACCTGAATTTAAGCTGATTTGTTACCTCTTGACATGTCCCATCATTCTTTGGGGCACTTTTCCTTGTCTCAGGCTCCTCTCATGTTGCAGCTTTGAAATCAGTCATTTCTCCAAGGAGAAATGTGTCTCTTAGTGGTGATTAGAAACCAGAGTCTGTGTTTGAGATGTGCTCATTGCCGCTAGAGTATCATTGCTTTTAGACGTTTTCAGTGGACACAGCAGGTAAATATTTGTATGTGTACACATACACTTGCATTTACATTTATTTATCTGTCTGTATATATGGAAAATGAGTTCAGGGCAGTAACTCTCACCACAGGCTTCATTCTAATTCTCTCTGTTTCCATAGTTCTGATTCTCTTCTTTGACAGTGAAGCCTTGCTGCCCAGATTCTCAGCGCATTTTCTTGTTGCATCAAGTCCTTGGATGTGATCGGACTCCCGCTGCTGCCCTCTGGGGATGCCCTCCTTACCCTGCCCTGCTCTGTCCCCTCCAGTCCAGCCACCAGCCCTCCACACACACTTTCTTTACCTGTCTTCCTTCAGTCCCAGAAAACGGCTTTTGGACTTCATTGTTTAGGAAAGGAAAAGAAAACCATTTTCTTATTCATAATTAGTTGTTTGTATTTTAACATATATCTCTCATGGCATTTTTAAAAGAAAATTTGATGTAGGTTACTAGGTTTCAACTGTATTTCCTCCTGCCATAGGGAGAAGGAATGCTGTTATTTATGGGTATTGTTGTTTGTGTCTGTTTACTAACACAGAGAACATTTCATTGAGTATCTTTAGACACATTTTATTGGTCACTTGTGAAGGAATTTCCGTGGCATAAATACCGCCAGAATTCACCAGAGAGTCAGAATGGACAGAGCTTTGCACTGTCTTCCTGCAGTGAAGGGAGTCCGTGGCATTGATCTCTGTGAACCCGGTGCCCAGGGGAGCTCATAGTAAGTGCTCAGGAAGCATTTGTTGGATTTGAGTTGGCCTCAGCTTCTTTTCGGAGAAGGCAATGACACCCCACTCCAGTACTCTTGCCTGGAAAATCCCATGGATGGAGGAGCCTGGTGGGCTGCCCGTCTATGGGGTCGCATAGAGTCGGACACGACTGAAGCGACTTAGCAGCAGCAGCTTCTTTTAGTGAACAGGAAACCTAGTAATGGTGATGAGTTACTGCCTGGTGATTTGAAGTCAATGTATTTTATCCTTGGGCTTCCCTTGTGGCTCAGCTGGTAAAGAATCCACCTGCAATGCTGGAGACCTGGGTTCGATCCCTGGGTTGGGAAGATCCCCTGGAGAAGGGAATGGCTACCCACTCCAGTATTCTGGCCTGGAGAATTCCATGGACTGTATTGTCCATGGTGTCACAAAGAGATGGACATGACTGAGCAACTTTCACTATTTTATCCCTAAGCAATCTTGTCTTTTTTTTTTTTTTTTTAAACAGAAGGTGGTCTTCTGCTCCGTCAAAGAGGCGCTGGAAGTGGACTGGAGCAGCGATAAAGCAAAGGCAGCTCTGAAGCGCACGACTCCAGATTACTTCCTCCTTCAAGGTGAGCCCTGAAAGCAGTTTCTCGGCACGCGCTTTGTGCTCTCATTTCTGCATGTGAGTCTGCAGAACCCAGAAGGTTCCTTGAGGTTGCCCTGAGCCTAGTTCCCCCTTGGTTGGTTCTAAGTGGTCACTTAGGACAACAGAGTGAATGGAGAGGAGGCCCATCATTGAGCTCTAGTTTCTTTACAATTTCTGTTTTTTTTTAATCATGTGTTGAAATGAACTGCTTTCTGAAATTGAGCCCAAGATAACAGTGTTATAAATCAAGCTCCTGTCATCACTGTTCCCTCTTTAGAGTTCTTCCTGGTGCTCAAAACCGGCGTTCCTCTCCTGAGAGATTTTCTCCCATCTCTCACCATCATTCAGAGGGCGTTAGGTAGGTGTTGGTTGCCGTCTCAGTGTTCTTGTGCTTGGCACTTTATTATTATTTTTTTTTTTTTAAATATCCATGGAATGTGGGATCTTGGGTCCCTGACCAGGGATCGTACCCTTGCCCTCTGCATTGGAAGCACAGAGTCTTAACCACTGGACTCCAGGAAAGTCCCTGTACTTTAATTTTTTAATATTATTTTAAAAACAGTAATCATGAACATCGAGTGCTTACTAGCAAGAGCCAGTGGGAGTTGATGTGTTATCCCTTAGTTCACAGACAAGAGAGCTGAGGCACAGAGAAATTGAGGTTGCTCTTGTTCTCAGGGTGAGCAAGTATGTAAATCACATGGGTTTGTTAGCATAAAAATAATCCGTATCTGTTACAGAAAATACCAGAAAAGCCCCCCAAAAAAGAATCACCTTGACATTTTTGTACTGATGGGGATGTGCTTCTCAACTCCCCCTCCTCACTGGTGGTACATAGACACCCCTCTGTAAACAGCTGTTAATTTGCAGAGGTTTGGGCATAGCCTTGGTGTTTCTAACTGCCAGTTATAAGAGGAGTCAGCTAGTATTTGAGTTTACCATAACCTGGGGATCCTCAGCCAGGGGCAGTCTTGCCCTCCAGGCAAGTGTCTGGAGACATTTTTGGTTATTATGACTGGTGTTGGGGTGGGGAGAGAGCCCCCAGAGTCAGCAGTGTTGAGGTTGAGAGACCCTGATCTACAACCCTTTTGCAGTTTCCAGAGTACTTTCTTGTCCACCTCCTCATCACATCTCCCTCATGAGATGGACAAGGTAGGAATTATCCCCAGTTTGGTTTCCGGGGCTGAGGAGGCAGAGACCCAGAGAGGCTTGTGTTTTGCCTTGAGAGGACACCGAGTGAAAGTCACTCAGTCGTGTCCAGCTCTGGCCCTGTGGCCTGCAGCCGCCAGGCTCCTCTGTCCATGGCAGTCTCCAGGCAAGAGTGCTGGGGCAGGCTGCCATGCCCTCCTCCAGGGAGCTTCCCAACCCAGGGATCGAACCTGCATCTCTTACATCTCTTCTGCATTGGCAGCTGGGTTCTTTACTACTCGCGTCACCTGGGAAGCCCAAGAGGACACCAAATGCAGATGTAAAAGAGGTGGGACCTGAGCAGCCCGGGTCTTTGAAATCTAATGAATTAAATACCGTATGAGGTACCAGGTAATAAGAGCATGCATGCTCCATTCTCAGTGCCCTGTGAGTGTTAGCTCATTGGATCCTCGCCTCATGCACACGAAGCTGCTGCTGTGCGCTCCTCTATACACACAAGGGATAGATTGGTAAAGACACAGGCCCATGGCCATCACTGCCCTCAGGAGCCTGTCACTGAGATGGGGAGGCAGGACTCATGCCCTGGAGACAGGATGGGGGAACGTGTATATTTCATCCAAGTAGATTCTGCTGAGCATCACCATCAGAAGTTATAAGGGGCTGGGGAGTCAACAGGATGTGATGAAGAAGCAGGAGCTTTATATCACTTCGCACATGGCAGGCAGTGGTTCACGGTCATTCAGAACTGGCGCTTTGGAATCAAAACAGACCTGCCTTCCAGTCCTGGCAGGTGGGTGAGGTTGAGCCACAGACTTCAATTCCCAGAGGCGCCCTCAGATTCCCCTCTGACCATGGGGGTGGTGACAGTGCTGGCCTCAGAGGGCTTTTGTGAGGCTTGGATGATACCCGTGCAAGAGGCTTAGCCCAGAGCGAGTCCTAGAGATCTGTCTAATCTAGCTGTGTGCTTGGAGGTCGGAGGTGCTTTCTAGTGTTAGGGTTGACTCAGTTTACCCTTAATTCCATTCTTGAGTAGGTATTATCATAGCAGCAATCCTGTCAGGCTTTAGTTTTTTTGCCCGTAAAAAGCAGTTTGTTTTATAATACACTTCATGTGTTTACTTCCCTCTTCTAAATGGTAACTAATTCTCTTTTTAGTTTCAAAGCTTTGCATTTGGAGATTAAGACTATGTTCGTAATTAATAATATACAGTTTCTTTATTATGATAAAAACACGCACCATAAAGTTTATCACCTTAACCATTTTTATGTGTAGTTTTCTTTTTTTTTCTTTTTGGCTGCATTTGGTCTTCGTTGCTGCGTTTTCGCTTTCTCTAGTTGCAGAGAGTGGGGGCTACTCTCTAGTTGCGGTGCGCGGGCTTTTTATTGTGGTGGTTTCTCTTGTTGCAGAGCATGGGCTCTAGAATGAGGGCTCAGTAGTTGTGGCTCACAGACTTGGTTGCTCTGCGGCATGTGGAATCTTCCCAGACCAGGAATCAAACCCATGTACCCTGCATCGGCAGGCAGATTCCTAACCACTGGACCATCAGGGAAGTCCATGTGTATAGTTTTGTAACATGCGTGTGTGTGTGTGCCACTGAGTCATGTCCGACTCTTTGCGAACCCATGGACTGTATGTAGCCTGCCAGGCTCCTCTGTCCATGGGATTCTCCAGGCAAGAATACTGGAGTGGATTGCCATTTCCTTCTCCAGAGGATCTTCGCCACCCAGGGATCTAACCCAGGTCTCCTGCATTGCAGGCAGATTCTTTACCATCTGAGCCATGAGGGAAGTCCATAGTTTTGTAATAGGGAATTTTAAAAAAGGAGGCAACTTCACAAGTCATACCATCTTGGTCAAGGCTGGCAGCCGTGTGCTTCCCACTCTTCCCTCCACCCCTGGGGCAGATGTGGCTAAGAAATCGTCCTTGTTGACCGGCCACTTCTCCCAGAGCCTCAGAATCCTCTCGACAGCACTGCCTGCAGTCCTCTCTGACTGGGCATACAGATGAGTCCACTTCTAAGCTTATAAGAATAAGGCCTAGAAGGGAAGTGACTCCTCCTCCTCCTGGCTATACAGCACACCAGTGGCAATATCAGGCCTAAAACCCAATTCTCCTGATTTTGTTCTTTTACACCACCGCGCGCGTCCGCGCCCCACACACCCAATTCTCCTGATTTTGTTATTTTCCTTCGCTTTTCTCTCTGTAGCAGATGACGTGTCCTAACTTTTCTTGCATGTTGTCACCTGCGTATTCCTGATGTTTTGCTTTGTTTTGCCCTCATGGGTCATCCTGTGCCCTGTTTGTTTTTCCAGATATGCTGCACCTGGAACTCTTAGTGTCCCAGCAGTGAGCATAAGGGGCTGGTTAGCTTTCTGGGGGCTTTTCACATGTGATTAACTGCTTGATTAAGGACTGGACTGAGCTTCTGGAAGTGGAGGGCAATGGCTCTCATGATCTCTTTCCCTAGGGGAGTCTGGCTGGCAGGTTAGACTTCTGCCAGAATTCAGCTTGTAAGTGTTAAGCGACTTGCTTTCTTTCACTTGATGGCCTTACGTGCTTCGGAAAAGATCTTGGAGCATACATAGAATGACCTCATTTGTCTTGTTGGCTGCAAAATGTGTTTCTCTGGGTATGCTGTCTTTTGTGACTCGTCTTATCAAATGTAAGTTGTTTTCAGCTTTTCTCAGTCCTTGGAGTTTGTCCCCAAGAGCCTTTCTAGGAATGTGACTGATACACCTGATGATGCCTTAGGAATTCCTGGTGAGGTCAGAGTGCAAGGTCAGAGTACTTGACTGTTATACGTATAGGAGGATACCTTGCAGATAACCCAAATGGAACACTTAGTAGGTGCTCGACAAGTAGTTGAGTGACTAGTCTGCCTGTCTGGTCATTTCTTCCCCCTCCCTGCTGCTGTCCCCAGAGGCCCCTCCTGCCTCCCTGCTCCCCTGGGAGCCATCAGGCTTTCAATCCCAGTGCCACCCGGCTCTGGCTTGTCCCGCACGTGTGGACGGTCCTCACCCCATTCACCATCCAGCCCCCGGTGAGACAGTAGCCCTGCTGTCCGTATGCGTGTGTTTGCCTTGTTGGGGTGTGAGTGTTTTTCCAGTTTACTTCATAAGATAGTGGCCAGACTGCACGTTTCCTGCTGCATTTTCCACTATCTCAAGAGTCAGCCTTACCAACTGTGAGCAAAAGGTCTCATCTTTTTATTATTCTCCCATGGCATGTTGCAAAACATTAAGTGTGAGCTGGTTTCCTGTGGCAAAAAGTTGACTTTGATTTGTTCTTTTTGAGGTTACTGTGAGTTTATCATAACAGGAGTGCTAAAAATAATTGAGTCTTGTATGGAAACAGCATTCACTTACCAGCATGAACAATAACACGTAGGTTTAGCCCAGAGCAGGAAGATATGGACTTCATCTCGAGATGTGAATTACTGAGCAGAGAATCTTTGGCAATCCTAACTTTTCTCAGTCTGTTCTGACGAGTCATGGAAAAGTACTTGGGCTGTCTTTGAACCACAGAATTAATGCTGAAAATAATCTTAGACCATTTTTGGAGCACCTGCCATGCACCAGATCTCGTGCCTGGAGATCGTCACGGGAAGAAGAAGCCTCCTTGCCAATGGAAAAAGACAAGCATAGATAATCCTGCTCATGAGGGGAGCTGTAACAGAGGGCTATTGACAAAGCTGTCGTGTTGTGCTGGTCTGTTTTTCAATATGTGTGAATTATTCGACAGTCGAAAGCAAACTGTTCTGAGAGCTCAAGGAACTTGGGGTCTGGGTGTCTTTGGGGAATTGGGAAGGCTTCAGAGAGGAGGAGACACCTGAGCCAGATTTTAAAGAATAGGTATTTGCCAGGTGGTAGAGGGAGGTGAGAGCGTTGTGGGCCAGAGAAGCAGCGCCTGCAGGCGGCCAGCAGGGTGGAGACCGTGGTCCCGCAAGGCTGGAGCTTGGTGCGAGCCAGCCAGACATGAGACTGGGGCCTCACTTTTTTATGTTTTTATTCTTAGAGCCAGTGGTTTCCCCAGAGGATATCAGGCTCCCTCAGGGAACGTTTGAAATACAGATCCCTTGGCTGTAGCTCAGATGTACTGAATCGGAGCAGCTCAGAGTGGCTGGCATCTGCAGTGTTGCACACCTCCCAGGTTTCTAAAGGACCAGTCAGTCGGAGGGAGACCATTGCCCTAGGAGAAGGGGAGCCCTGGCCTGTGTCAAAGCCTCGCTTCACTCATCTGCAGTTTCATTTTAAGACATGTTAAATGCTGTATTTCAGGCGAGGACATGACTGAGGCAGGGCTAAGATGATAACCCCATGTGGCTCTTGAATGTGCTGTTTTGTCTATAGACCCTCATACTAAAAAAATAACTGTAAACAAATATTGAACTCGAGTTAGGTTTGTTTTTTACAGTGGTGTGGGTTAGAAATTCTGAAACTTATTTACTCTTTATTCTAGGATACCATCTCAGCCACCAGGGAAGCCCTGGATGGAGCGAATAGGCAAATATATTGTGGATAATGAGACTTGCATTTTTTTATTGCCAGAAAGGGGAGTTCGTTACTTCCCCTTGTTTTAGTCACTCAGTCGTGTCTGACTCTTTGTGACCCCATGGACTGTAGCCCTCAGGCTCCTCTGTCCCTGAGATTTTTCAGGCAAGAATACTGGAGTGGGTTTTAATTTCCGTCTCCAGGGGATCTTCCTGACCGAGGGATTGAACCCATGTCCCATGAATTGTCAGGAGGATTTTTTACCATTGAGCCACCTGGGAAACCCTCTCTAGTTCAATTGGAATTGGAGTCATCTGGATGAACTCATGGTTTTTTTATATGTAGGTACAGAAATAGATGCGTGTGTGTCCATGTATTTACATTTTTTATTATTTTTAAAAACATTTATTTATTTAGCTGCTCCGGATCTTAGTTGCGGCATGCAAGATCTTTTTAGTCGTGGGCGGTGGGATCTAGTTCCCTGACCAGAGCTAGAACTCAGGTCCCTTACATTGGGAGTGCAGAGTCTTAGCCACTGGACCACCAGGAAAGTCCTCATGTGTTCACATTTATACATATGTATTTTCCAGCTCTAACCAATTGAGAGGGCTTTTAGAACTAATAGCCATGAACAGACTTCATGGTTGTTAACATGCTGAGAACCAGGACTCCTTGGAGAAAGGGCTGGTTTTGGGCCTGGGGTAGGAAATGTACAGATGTGCTTGGAACATCCTGCACTGCCCGAAAGTGAGGACGTGTACAGAGAATCACAGTCGTGTCTGCGTGAAGGTCACAGGAGTCAGTTTGAAGGGGCGCCTACTGATCAAATCTGGGAGAATTTGAGGATCAGGTAAATCATGATCGTAGTTGATTACAGCCCATAGAATAAAATAACTCATGAACCTATACTGATAAATATATAAGTAAATGAGGGAGAATAAATAAATAAATGAGGGAGAGGGGAGAGTTTATTTTTTTTTTAAACAGAAGAAGAAGAATAAATACAGCAAGAATGAGGAAGATTAAAAGAAATCTGTGTTTGGCCATCATAGTAGTAGTTTTAAGGATCATTGTTTTAAGGATCATTGATGGATGCTAAAAGTAGGCTGTGAAGCAGCATAGATGTCTTCCCAAAATACTTTTTGATTTATTACAGAGAGAGACTAGAGAACCCAGCAGGTTGTCCCTCCACCAAGAGATCACAGTTAACATTCCAAGAATAGGACAGTAGGTCTCACGCGTCCCGTGTGGACGCACTGAGCAGGTAGGAGATAGTGTAAGTAGCGCCGCTCTGCTGAGCCAGCCAGCGGTGGCCTCTGGTTCTCGGCCCAACATGGGTGATCTCAGCCCAATTATGGGGAAACATCAGACACACTTGGACTGAAGAAGATTCTATAAAATAAATGGCCTGTACTCTTCAAAAGTGTCATTAAAGACCCAGGAACTCCATTTCAGATTAAAGAAGGATGGAGAGAGAGACAGGGTAACTAAATGGAACACGGACTTCCCAGACTGGATCTGAAAGCAGATATATTTTTTTTTGCTTTTGCTTTCAAAGACATCAGTGAGACTGTCAGTAAAATTTGAAAAAGATCTGTTGAGTACATAGTAATATTCTATCGATGGTTAATTTTCAGTTTTGATAACTTTTGTGGTTCTATGAGAATATTCTTGTTTGGGGGAAATACACAGTGAAGTGGGCTTCCTTGGAACTGGTAGGTCAGACCTGGGGCCCGCTGTGGGGGAATTAGAATCTTTTCTAAGGTGGCCGATTGTTCTTGGTTCATAAGTCTAGCCCAGCAAGTTTGGAGTTCATGTCTACTTTCTGCTACCCCTAGAACCTTGATGTCTCCAGATTTGGATTTGGAAGAAAGGCATTTTGGTTCCACTCTGTCGTATAGTTCACCTTATGGCCTCTGTTTTCTCATATAGCAATGGGGGAGACGTTGATAACCTCCTCCCAAAGATCATGTATAGGAGAGCCTTAGAAATTGTTCTGTCTTCTTTTAATGTTAACCTTCTTAGTAAAATACTCGGATGTCTCAGAGGAAACTGCCATTTCATGTGTATTCTTCCAGAACTTTCTAGTATTTTGTGCCTCATTCTTCCTCATCACTGCAGAGATTTCTTTGGCAAGGTTTCTTATAATGGACAGTTTTAACTTTTTTATGGTTAGAAAACTTAGTTTCCTTGACTCCTCCTTCCTCAGTTCCCCCTGCCCCCGCCACACTCCCAGCCTACCTGTTTTTATGATTTTTAACTGACTTTGTCTCTAGACCTCAGCTTGATTGGGTGATCAGTTCTCTTCAGGAGGAACTTCTTATTTTAGAACCTGTAACCTTTGCACACCAGCCATTGCCAGTAGCTGGGCCCGGTGCTACCCCGCCGGTGTTTTGCTGTCCAGCGATGACAAGAACTGCTGAGGAAGAGACGGCCACAGGGAAATGGGTTCCGATAATGGGGCAGCCTCTGAGTGCTTGTTGATTTGCTGCTGTCATAACCACAGATGTTTAAAAATAATTTGTAGGGAGGGAAGAAGAAAGAAGTGGTGGGTTTTGTTGTGTTTCTTTTTTTTTTTGTTTGGTTTTTTTTTTCTGGTGCCACTTGTCTTATCAGTGGTACAAAACGCAGACCACAGTCATTCAGAAAGGAAGAAGGCAGTGCCACACAGAGTGGAGAGGTGAGGGGGAGGGCAGAGGTGAGCCGTGAGTGCAGTCCTGGGCTTCACTGCCGTCAGCGGGTAGAGACTCTTGCTGGAGAACCAGCTCTGTTAGGCTTGTGCTCCATTCCTCAACCTGAAAAAGAGGCACATAACCTGGAGTCTGCCACTGGGGTCACAGGGATTAACAAATGCGGGCCAGGCACATCTTGTGCATTCATAATTTTTTTTACTTTTTAATTTTTATTGGCATATAATTGATTTACAATGTTGTGTTAGTTCCAGGTGTACAACCCAAGTGACTCAGATATACATATACATGTGTTCATTCTTTTTCAGATTCTTTACTGATAGAGATTCTTACAGAATATTGAGTAGAGCCCCTGTGCTATACAGTAGGTCCTTGTTGATTAACCAACAAGGCACTCTCATGAGAGCAGATCTTACTATGACCATCTCATTTTCACAGACGGAAATAGAGTCTGAAAGAAGCTTAAGTCATTTGTCCAGGGTCACCAAACCTAGTAAGTGTTTAAGCATCCCCCAATAAATACCACGTCCCTCAAAGCGCTCAGTGAGACTTCAGCTATTCACCTTACTAATTAATACTTATGGCATTATGTCCATTTTTTAAAGTCTGAACATCACAAGAACCCGTGACGTTTTCTTGCTCCACTTCTGCAGATGGGAAACTGAGGCCCACCGTGGCCAGATTGAAATAATGGGCAACATTGTCAGCAACCTGCCTTGTCTTCTCTGCAGGCCCGTGTCTCCCCCACCCCCGTTGTTAGCTTGTGTTTGAGCTGCTCTCGGGCCCCAGCCCAGCTGCGATTCTGGTTGAAAGCCTCACATCTCTTCCCTGACTGTCAGACAACAGTCACGGGAATGTCCTGTGCCATCTTCCCTGGGTAAGAGCGGTTGGTGGAGAGCAGCAGATGCCCAGAGTCAAGGTCATGTGCCACTCAAGTGCTGGGCTGGAGAAAAGCCCCTGTCTCCCTGCTGCTTGTGACCAGGCAGGGGAGTGTGAATGGAGAGGGTTCTGTCAGAACAGCTCTGTGAGCCGAGGGTGCGGCTGGCCACGCTGGGAGACGGGGCCAAGCACTCGGGGTCCAGGGAGCTCCACACTTGGCCTCTATATAACCTGCCTCAGCATTTCAGAATGTTTATGTCCCCTTCTTTTTGTAAGTTACAGACTTCTCAGACTGCTCCATTGTAAAGATGAGAGTCAAGCTCAGGAATCATTAGACCGTTGTTTTGTGGGTTTTTTTTTTTTTTTTTAAAGAAGAGAAATGGGGGACTTCCCTGGTGGTTGGGATTCATGCTTCCACTGCAGGGGTCACGGGTTTGATCCCTGGCTGGGAATGCTGCACAGCACAACTGGGGGGAAAAAATTGTTTTTAATTTTTGTTTTAAAATAATAATTGTTTTTTGTTGTTGTTGTCTTTTAAGGAGAAATAGAATATTTGGCCAGATGGAGTCTGAATGGGTGGTTTGCATTATTCTAAACTGATGGATTCTGGGATGGGAAACTAAGTTCATTTGAAGTGGTTTTCTTTTTTCTTTTCTTTCTTTTTTTTAAAATTTTATTTTATTTTTAAACTTTACAATATTGTATTAGTTTTGCCAAATATCAAAATGAATCCGCCACAGGTATACCTGTGTTCCCCATCCTGAACCCTCCTCCCTCCTCCCTCCCCATACCCTCCCTCTGGGTCATCCCAGTACACTTTCTTTTCTTTTTTTAAACCAGTCTGTATTCTCTCTTCTCTCTGCTTCCAGGGAGGCAGTACAACATAGAGGTTAGAGGTGTAGTGATTTTGGAATCTATCAGAAGCCCAAGCCTTAGTTTCCCACCTTGGACAGGAGGATGGTCACAGTTGCACCCACCTCATTCTGTTTTTATTAGAAGAGCTCGTTCTGAGTATAGGCTATTACCTGCCCCTGTTTTAAAAACCTAAATGTTAAGGAAACAAACATGTGACTAAAAACTGCTTAAACATAATTTTGATAGCTGAATAATACTCCATTTGGTCAATCTGTCATATTTTATATGCGTGCTTAGTCGCTCAGTCATGTTCAACTCTTTGTGATCCTATGGGCCGTAGCCCACCAGGCTCCTCTGACCATGGGATTCTCCAGGCAAGAATACTAGAGTGGGTTGCCATTTCCTACTCCAATCATATTTTATGTAATCATCCTATTATTGGATGTGAGATTGTTTCCAGATTGTGGCATAAATAACGGCGGCAACCATTTGCACATAATTAAATCACTGGCCACAGGGCCTGACCTTTTATAAAGCCGCTCAGTACTGCACCTTTGCACGGCTGGGTGAGCCAGTCTCTCCGCTGCATGCTCAGGTTGAGTAATCTGGGTCTTTCATTTGGTAGGCAAAACCCAGCAGGTCATTTCTGAGAAGCAGGACTCCCCTTTCTCCCATCAACAACTTTCATCCAGCTGCCTCAGGTTTTCTTCAGAAGACAGCAAGCTGTAAATAACCAGACAGCTTTCTTTCTCTCTCTGCTGAACTGAGATGGAATGTGGTCAGAGACTAGCTTTCATTGGCGAGATGAAAGGATGGCCAGGACTTGGTGCTCAGCAGGGGTGTTTCAGAAAAAGTCTTCAGGGCAGGCCAATCTGGGGGTGAAGTTCTCTGGAGAAAGAGGTCAAAGGCCCGGGCGGCCGTGGTGACAGACAGGGGCTTATGTGCGTGCCCTCTGTGGACTGTGATCTCTGCCTTTTGGGTCCCAGCACGGCTCAGCATATGGGGTGGAGGTGGTGTGCAGGTGCTCAGGAAATGTTTGTGGACAAGAAAATAAATGAAGGAATATGTGCATGCACATACTTTCAAGTTTCTGGGTTAAAGAGGAACACTAAGAAAGGTAAATGAAGCGGGTAGTGGGGTGGAGCTGAGCTGAGCAGATGACCAGATGCCACCAGATGCCTTGAAAGGTGAGAGAGGCTGAGAGCCAGTAGGCCCTCATGGGGGTTCCCGGAGACCGTGCCTCTGCTTCCTCCAGCCCAGCCCCTTCCCTCCTTTGAGCTCCACGCCCGTGGACCGGCTCTTCTGCATCTTTGGCCCTCAAATGTGGCCTTGAAAGGCAGGCTTCTATCTTGTTTCCCTCTTGAGGCAGATGTGGTACACTGTGTGTCTTTTTTTTTTTTTTTTTCCTTTTTTTCTCTGGCTGAACATTCCTTGGTAAGAAACAGAACCATCCTGGGTATCTTGCGGTCTCCATTCAGTTCAGTCAGCACAGGAACAGGCTGGTTAGATCTGTGGGGGCCTGTGCCACCTTGTTGTGAGCCTTCTCGCCCTGTGACTCCTTTCCTTCCTTCTCCAAGCACCGACACTTGCTCAGTGTGTGCCGTGGGGGCCCGCCCCGTGCTGGGCACTCAGTAGGTAATGGTGAATGTGACAGATGTGTGTCTGCCCTGCAGAGCCCCAGAGGCTGGTGAGGAGACGGGTCCATCTTCGTACAGGTGAGCCGACACTTTGACTATGAAGTTTCAAATTGTGATCGAGACCATGAAGGCCAAGAGCAAGGTGCGGAGAGTTACTGGAGTATGCACGATTTAGAGCCAAAGCACGGTCGCCTGCTGAGCTCACTGTTGAGTTGGTGGTGGTCTCAGTCATGTGAGGAGTCACAGCATAGGCCAGTGTGTCAGCCTCTCTGAGGGCCATGTGGGTGGGTTTATGGAGGTCGGACAGTTCCGGAGTAGCACCATGGACCCGACGCTCCCCTGGCACCGGCTAAGGTGCCTGGCCTGTATTCATTCTGTTCATCCTTAAACCGCATGAGTTCAGTGCTGTGATGCTTCCCATTTTATGGAGGAGGCTTAGGGATGTTGTCAGGGTCCAGTGTTACAGTGATTTAGATCAGGGGTCAGAGCTATCTGCTGGTTCCAGGCTGCCCAGGCCCGGGGAAGGGCTCTGCACAGAGAGGGCACAGTGGTCCCTGATGAGCAGCACGGGCAAGTTCCAAGGGCAGGAGGTGGCAAGGGTCAGCGTTCAGGCCTGGAGGACCTGCCGAAATGTGGTGGTTGTGCCTGGTGGGCAGGGGGTGTCCGGCTGCTCGGGGAGACCGCCCTCTCCTCCCCGTCGTGCTCGCTCAGCTCCTCCTCTCGTGCTGCCTCTCGTTACCGTGCGTTGTGATGTGTGTCGCCCTCACACATACTCGGAACGGCAGAGCGTGCAGCTTGCTCTGTTGCACTCGGGCCCCGGCACAGAGGCTGTGCTCGCTGTGTGTTTATTGAATGAACAGTTGACTAAAGAGGAGACCTGGTGTCTTGCCTTAGGAAATGGGCTGCTGGCTAAGAGGATAACTCGCCTTTTCATTTTCTTGGAGATGTATGTCACCCAGGAGTGGATCCGATTTCCAGGCCATTCCCAGAGATGATGAGTCTCTTGAGTGAGCCAGTTTGGGGAGAATGTTGGGAAGCACCAGTGGTG
The DNA here is from genome assembly GCF_029378745.1 of Bos indicus. Taxonomy (NCBI): domain Eukaryota; kingdom Metazoa; phylum Chordata; class Mammalia; order Artiodactyla; family Bovidae; genus Bos; species Bos indicus. The sequence goes on from NC_091777.1 coordinate 54,760,247, forward strand.
TGAGGCGGGGGTGTCTGGTATAGAACAGTTCTAGGCACCAGCCAGGCAGTTTTACAGAGATTTGGCTTTCTTCCTTTAGATGAATTCTTTTGGGGAACAGCAATTGGGTTGGAGCTAGTTTGCAACGTTGACTTCATTTTTTTTCCTACAAAAATAATGGAGTTTTTGAATGGCCTTAGTGATTATGCTAAATATAATTGTGCCATTTAAATGCAATGAAAGTTTTCAGAAAGAAATAGAATAATTAATAATATAGCTTCCCAGATTCCTATTATAACACTAATCTAGTAGTCTGATTCAGATTAAATTTGAATTTGGGTTAATTTCTCTTTGCAAAAGTAGTAGTTTATCCACATGTACAGTTTTTCTTCTAATCCAGGAAAAGGTGCTTAGTGTCTCCCTTTCAGAGTTTGTCTCCTCCGTTGCATGGGCGAGTCCTGAACTCTAGCAGAGACCCCAGTCTGTCCTCAGTAGCAGTGAATGTCACCCCCCACCTCCGGACTTCAGCAGCCTGAGTTAATTAAAAGGTTCAGAGGAAGTTAATCAAGTTTGGAACTTTGATTTTGTGCAGTGTTTTGATATGTTTCGATGAGTCATCTTTTGGCATCCCTAACAGTATTTGATCTTCACAGAATAGTTTCATAATCTGGAAACTGGCTGGGAGGTGCTCTCCAGAAATGCAGAGTCAACAGTGATGTGTGTATGTCTGGCCATTTGGGAGGGCAGATGACAGAACAAAGAGGAGACTTTAATAAGCAAGAACCCGTCAGGGGCTCCGGTCAGTTCTGAGGCTGCTGCCCGTCTAGAACACTGGGCTTCTTCCCGCCCCCTCCAGCCCTGCTCACTGGAGTGCTGACATTAAAGGAAGAAAAAAAAAAAAGAGTACAGAATACAGCCTCTGTTTGCTTTGCTGCAAATAAGTGGCTGGAGTGACTGGCCCCCGTCCCGGAGGCCCTGCGCGAACTTCAGATGTGGTCAGTGAGGCCTCTAGACGGTGCCAGGCTGCCGGCCCACGTCCAGGCGGCCCGCACCAGGAACAGGCAAGGGGCCCAGAGAAACAGCGGGGCCAGCTGCTGGCGGCCTCTGCTCGTCCTCTGAGCGCCGCCTTCTTTTTTTCCGAGATGAAACCGGTCTTACCCTCTGAAGATGGATGGGCCAGGGCTCGTATGGCCCCTGCCTCCTCTTCTCATCCGAAGAGCTAGGAACTTAAAATGAATGGACCAGTTGAGAGAGAGCAGGGCCCGTCTGGAAAATGCATCTCACCAAAATGTGGTCGAGCAGGAGTTCTCTTAAGGTGGCGGGCAAAGAGCCAGACCACCTGGGGTCCTTGGGCTGCATTCCTCATGGTCCTGGATTTCTGCTGCGTCAGTTAGGGTTCAGAAGCAGAGATTCTGAGTGCCAGCATTGGCAGTTCTGTGCCACTCCTCATTGGCAGTCCCATGGAAAAAACTGTTCAGTCTCTGGACTTCAGTTTCTTCACCTGTGAAGGGGGGAAGCGAGCGTATCAGGACCTCCCTCCCTCCCTTGGTTATTGTGGACATAAAAGGTTTAGAAAGGTGCCTGGCATGGAGTAGGCACTGTTTGTTTTGGAGTTGTTACAATAGTCTGAGTTTGCTTCAAGAGCTGTGTTCCATAACCAGAAGGTGAAAAGTTTTGCGGCGAGGGCTTAAAAAATGAGCCTCTCTGGTGTCCCTTGTGACAGTTTGTGCTTCTGCCCCAGTGACACAGAAGAGGCAGGGCCCCAGCCGCAGTCCTGCAGCCTCATTCGCTTCCCACCTGCTTCTCCCTGGCCCTTGGACTGTGCATTACAAGCATCTGCTCAGGCAACACTGACGTGCACACTGGGTCTGTCTTCTCCAGAGTGATGGACAGGATGAGGGCTGACATTTGATACCGTCCGCTTAGAATGTCCTCTTGACTGGACCGGAGATTTCCAGGTTCATTTGTCTTCACAGGACCTTGTTGGCAAAGAGGCTCGGTCTCAGTGATTCCTCACCACTTCCACAGCCTTTCCTCCACCCTGTCCCCACACACTCGCCTGAAGGCACTTGTTTAGTCCAGATCAGAATCCCAGCGACACATCTGCAGAGGTAGAAGTTGAACTTAGGTAATGGCATGTCCGTGTTAGCCAGCATCCGGATGGACATTGGCTTTGAGTTGGCTGCCAAATGGTCGGGCCGAATCAAGGGTTGTAGAAGCTGTATTCTTGGAAGAGAGAGGAGAGTAACATTCCCAGACTGCAAACAGTATCCGAAGCAGGTGTTCTGGAACCTTCTCAAGAAAAGAGGACAAGCCCTCTGATGTGCAGAGCCCTGTCCAGGGCGTGTGACTAGCAGTCTTTCTCTGATACTGGCACTGAGAAAAGCATAGCCCAGCAGCAGTTTGCATCTTCTTTAACCCGGACCTCCACTGTGTGGGGTCTTCTGAGAACTCTGTATAACTGTTTATGAACTTCTCTCAGGCTGCAGTGGAGCTGTCTGTCCTGGCCTTTAATATCCTGTCCTCCCCCATCACCTTCAGGCTGCAGAGACCTTGCTCACCACTGGACTCTGGCACCTAAGTCCACCGGGCACACCTAGGTCAGCCCTGCTCACTCATGCTGGCGAATGAATGAATTCTTACTACTTCTTGGAGAGCTGTTCTCCACTGGGCTGCTCATCACAAAAACTGTGTGTGAGTCTGAAGAAAACAAAGAGAAGGTTGATGATTCCCTAGTCTGAGGTTAGATCCAAACATTTGCATTTTTAAAGAGCCCCACAACAATTGCCCATTCACCTTTAACTTTTCCCATTCACCTTTAACTTTTAGAGGAGAGCTCCTTGTACTGAGAGGGAGGGAGTATGATTTGGGGGATGAGTTCACTTTTTCAGTGAACTCGTCAGCAAACACTGATGAGACTTAGTGGAAGCACTTGGTGAACTGTGAGTGTGAAGGGCCCTCCCAGGGCCCCCCAGGATCTACTATCTCTCCCTTTGCTCCAAAACAGCCTGTGTGCTGTGGGAGGAGCACTGCCTGGAGAGGAGGCTCTGCCTGCCTTGGAGAGCATGGTGGGGACAAGAGTGCCCCCCAGCCCACCTGCAATAACATCTGGACGAGGCAGTGGAAGGGGCTCATGTTTTGATCGGTCTTCTGTTCATGCCTGTGTCTTTTCATTTGGCTTACAAGTTCAAGTCTTGTTCAGGGCTCGTTCCACGGTAGCTCAGATTTGCTGCCATCATCTGAACACTTCCTCTAGTTCACATCCAAAATGAAACATCCCTTTCTGGAGGTTGACATAGCAGTAGTATTAAGTACGGGAGGGTTTGTTTGTAACGATCCGCCTGTCTGATGTGTCCGAGCCCTTGGCTGGCCTCTTCTGGCTGGAAGCAGTTCATCCTTTGAACTTGTGCCTAGCATGCATGCCTCCTCCACCTGACGTCTCTCCTGGGTCAGAACAGGGCCTTTTCCCTGCGCTAAAAGCTTCTTGGACCTTTCTTCCCAAACCCACACAGACTTCACTCATGGTGCTGACGCAGGGAAGCTTTGCTTAACAGACCCTATAGAGGATGTCAGACTCTGTTGTACTGTCATGGCTCTCGTCACAGGAATTTTAGTCATTTTTGTCATTATTTGATTACCTTTCTGACTATGTTTGTTGAATAAATGAAAAGTGTTAACCTTTCACTTGGCCCACATTTTAATTAATGTACTTCCTGTAGAATGAAAAAATTTTGTTTTATTATCAACATTTGTAAGTATTACGAAAAAAATTATTGAAGTACTGTTGATTTAGTGTTGTGTTAATTTCTGCTCTACAGCAAAGTTGATTCACATATACAGACATTCTTTTCCACTGTGCTTTATCACAGGTTATTGAATATAGTTCCCTGAGCTATACCTTAGGATCTTGTTGTTATTCCGTTCTATATATAATAACTTACATCTGCTAATCCCAAACTCTCAATCCGTCCTTCCCCTTTAGCAGCCACGAGTCTGTTCCCTGGGTCTGTGAGCCTGTTACTATTTCGTAGATAAGTTCATTTGTGTCGCATTTTAGATCCCACGTATAAGTGTTATGTGGTTTTTGTCTTTCTCTTTTTGACGTACTTCACTTGGTATGATAATCTCTGGGTCCATCCCTCTTGCTGCACATGGCTTTATTTCATTCTGTTTTGTGGCTGAATCAATATTCCATTGTGTATACACACCACAGCCTCTTTATCCGTTCATCTGTCGATGGACATTTAGGTTGTTTCCATGTCTTGGTTATTGTGAATAGTGCTGCTTTGAATATGGGGCTGCATGTGTCTTTTTGAATTGCAGTTTTGTCTAGATACATGCCCAGGAGTGGATTGCTGGATCATATGGCAACTCTTTTTTTTTTTTTTTTTTTTTTTGAGGAACCTCCATACTGTTTGCCATAGTGGCTGCACCAGTTTACATTCCCACCAGCAATGTAGGAGGGTTCCCTCTTCTCTGTAGCCTCTCCAGCATTTATTATTTGCGGATTTTTTTTTTTAATTGAGGGCCATTCTGACCAGTGTGGGGTGGTACCTACCTCTTTGTAGTTTTGATTTGCATTTCTCTGTTGGTTAGTGACATTGAGCGTCTTTTCATGAGCCTGTCAGCCACATGTATGTCTTCTTTGGAGAGATGTTCATTCAGGTCTTCTGCCCATTTGAGTTCTATGAGCTCTTTGTATGTTTTGGAAATTAAGACCTTTTTTGATCACATCATTTTCTTTTCAGTTGTGAAAAGACTTGCTTTTTTAACCTGGCTTCTTCCTTTCCCAGTGCTCCTGAAGTTTCGCACAGATAAAGGAAGAGATCCTAGTTCTGATACCTTTGGGGAAGATTCTGAGTTGTTGCTCCAGATACGGAATGATGTGCTTGACGCCCTGGGTGTCAATCCTGATCTGCTTCCTGAAGACTTTGTCAGGTTGGTCTGACTATTTATCACAGTTGAGTTTAGATTGATAAATGTCTGTGTTTAGCATTTGCCCTAATTTGGAGAGATGCTTTACTAAGACTGAAAAGCCCTGAGGAGAGAGCCTCCTTTGCCACATTCTGCCACACACACACCCACACCCACACCCACCCCGCAGCCCTCCGCCCCTCTGTTGGTATAACAACAGTATATGAAAAATGGAGGTGACCTTGTATGTGTTCAGATATAACTGCAGGGTCAAGGGAGTGGCGGGTCAGAAGGATGGGTTTATCATTTGGTAGATACTGCCCTTGCCCTCCGCTGATGACCCATCAGTTTATACCCTCGGCTGCAATGGCATCCTTGTTCCCAGCATCTTCACCCCTGGGCACTGCGATGCTTTCAGCCTCAGGGACCAGTCCTTTGTTCTTATACACAGTCAGGTTTTGGGTTTGTTGGTCTCTCCAAAGGGAGACTAAGTTAGGAATCCCTCCCAGACAGTTTTGGGATCATCTGCTTACTTCCACTCTCTCTCCGCATCTTTGAGGGACTCTGTAAGCTGCCTTGCTGTGCCCCGCTTGTAGCTGCAATAATGATGGCTAGAATCTACTGAGCAGCTATTACAGTACCAGGCACTGTGGTAGCTGCTTTGTGTATGTGCCCTGTCTTGACAAGACCCCATTTTATAGGAGAGGGGAAGCTGAGTTAGAGCTCAGAGAAGTCCAGTCACTAGCCTGAGGTTACACAGATAATAATGGAAGCACGGTGTAGTGAAGGCTTTCAGTGCTTTACCAGTGCAGCCATATGGTTGTTAAAGTCCTTAAAGGGTGTATTATTATTTCCCTGTGAGTTAACTGAGGCTCCGAAAGATACATCACGTGTCCAAGGTTTTAGTAAGTAGCTGACCAAGATTTGCCCACACCACTGATCCCTGGGGACAGCCTAGTACCTTGGTTCCTATTCAGCAAGAAAGTGAATGGTGGTCCCACCCTTCCCTAGTCTTTTCCTTGTTACTCATGTCTGGGGACCTCACTTAGACACTGACAAGCCTCAGCCAGTTTAAGACCAGCAGTGGGGCTTGGAATCGCCTGCTGAGCCCTCAGCCAGAAAGAGGCACCTGGATACCAGGCACTCTTGTAAGTTGGCAGCGGGAGGGAGTTCAGGGGCTAATGACACCACTGCCTGGGATGGGGTCCCTGTCCCGGGGGACGGCCCACGGAGAACAGGTTCCCACAGGTGTCCGGCTTCAGTAGTCCCATCCGGGCCAGTGAGCACACCTAGTGCCAGTGCCAGGCCATGAGTGTACAGCCGAGTGACCGATTTGGGCATTGAGAGTGATGAATGACCTGCTTAGGCATCACCAGCCAGTGGCAGAGCCCCCACTTCCCAGAAGGAGAGAGCCACAGCCTCACTGCTCACAGCCTGTCTCGCTGCTGGCTGGTTTCCTCTCCACAGAGTGTTGTATTCCCCCCACCCTCCCAGTCCTCTTTGCAGAAACAGCTCTCCCGTGTCTATGCCCTCATGTCTATGCCCTCCCGTGCTCAGGCACTCCCTCTCTATTGCCCTTTAAGTGAGAGGTGTTTGATGGCCTCTTAACAGCCGGCCATGGCCAGTGCAGATAAGGCTGGGGGAGATGCGCTGGGGATGTGGCGGGGAATCGAGCTGCCGTCTGGCAGCTGAGCTGCCTGCACAAATTGCCCACTGCCAGCTCCAAGCAGGGTGCGCTCACTTGAGGAGGGAAAGCTGTGCCCAAGTCTCCATTTCCCTCATCTGTCTGTGATCTGCTTGTGCCGTCCTTCATGTTATTTATTCTCTTCAGAGAGCTCAGTTGCTTTTCTGATTATGAAGGTAACAGATGCCCATTGCCAAAAAATAGAAAAGGGAAGAAAAGGATCTCCCATAGCTCCTCCCAGTGAGAAGTCACCAGTGCTGGCTTGGGGTTTAATTTGGGGGTTTAGCCTCTCAGACATCTGTGTGTGTATTTACTCATGTGTCTTCTCTTTTTAAATACCAAAATGATCACACTTTTCATACCACAGCCTTCCTTTTCCAGCATCTCATGGATCTGTTTGTGTCACAAGTAAAGACCCGTAACCTCGCTTGTACTGCCGCATGTGTCATTGTCTACTGAATGGTTTTCATTTAACCGTTACCTGCTTGGTGGGTACTTCAGTTATTTGTAGTTTTTCACTGTTATAAACATCTATGACAAACATTCATAATGTATATATGTAATATAACTTGTGCTGTTAAATTTTTGCATTATGGTAAAATGCACACATCATAAATTCTAACACTTTAGCCATTCTTAAATGGACAGATCAGTGGCGTGAAGTCCATTCGCACTCTTGTCGCCTGTCACTGATACCCGTCTCCAGAACTTGGTCCTCATCCCAAAGTGAACCTCTGTCCCCACTGAACACTGACTTCCCATTGTGTGTCCCCAGCCCCTTGCAGCCTCTTTCTTTCTTGATGAATTTGACCGTTGTGGGCATCTTGTTTAAGTGGAATTGGAATGTAGTATATGTCCTTTGGTGAACTTACTGGTCCTTAAGTTTCAGAGATAATAGACATATTATGGAAAAAAACAGATAGTATGGAATGAATCCAAAGATGGAGATGAGGGGAGGTGGGAGGCACAGAGGGTGGGATATAACATAGGCTCGAGGATGCACTGTGTAACACACGGAATATTAGCCAGTATTTTTAATAACTGTAAATGGAAAATGACCTTTAAAACTGTATAAAAAATTTTTAAAATAGGGACTTCCCTGGTGGTTCAGTGATTAAGATTCTGCACTTCACCACTTCTGGGGGTGCAGGGTCAGTGCCTGGTCAGGAAACACATGTGGGATACATGCTGGGTGGTGTGGTCAAAATTTTTTTGTTTTTAAAATAATTTTAAAAGAAATTTAAAATTACTCATTCCATGAACCAGAGAGGGGGGAAAATCACTGAATTTGTCCTGTGCCGTACTACACTGTCTTGATTACTGGAGCTTTGTAGTAGGAAGTTTGAAATTGGGATGTGGGTTCTCCAACGTTAGCTCTTCTTTTCCAAGATTATTTGACTATTCTGGGTCTCATGCAGAATTTTAGGGTGGATTTTCCCATTTCTACAAAAAAGGTTAGCTGGAATTTTGAGAGGAATTATGTCAAATGTATAGAATAATTTGGAAAGTATTGCTGTCTTAACAAAGTTAAGTTTTCTGATCCATGAACATGGGAATATCTTTCCATTTATTTAAGTCTTTTATTTCTTTCAACAGTAGTCTTCATAGAGTAAGTCTTAAACATCTGTTGTTAAATTTATTCCGAAATATTTTATTCTTTTGGATGCTGTTGTAAATGGAATTCTTCATTTCATCTCGAGGGTGTTTGTTGCTGATGTATAGAAATAGATTGGTTTTTTTTTTTTTTTTTTTTTGTATGTTAATCTTGTATTCTGCAGCCTTGATTCAAATAATTTCAGTAGTTCAGATAATTTCTCTGTGGTTTCCTTAGTACTGTCTGTGTACCAGATCATGTCATCTGTGAAGACATATCACTTCTTTCTTTCCGGTCTGGATGCCCCTTGTGCCTCTTTCCTGCCTTCCTTAAATGCCCTGGCTGGAACCTCCAGGACAGTGTTGAATAGAAGTGGTGATAGCAGACATCCTTGTTTTGTTCCTGATATTTCAGTGTTTTGCCGTTAAGTGTGATATTAGCTGTGGATTTTTGTAGATGTCCTTTATCAGTTTGAAGAAATTTCCTTCTGTTCCCAGTTGTTGAGTGTGTTTATCACGAAAGGGCACCCTGTGTTTTGTCCCATGCTTTTTCTGTGTCAGTTGAAGTGATCATGTGTATGTTGCTGTTTTGATTTACTGGCATTTTGTTGAGATGATACTCTTTATTTTTTAAGATTATATTCTTTTAAGAGAAAAAAAGTAGAACATTAAATTTTTATAGTAGGATCACATAGAATAAAGGAGAATTTTTTTAAAGGAAAAAATTGACTATCTTTGAGGAGTAGAATTATGGCAACTAGTTTCTCCTGGCTATAGTTTTCTCTGTTAGGTTTTATAGTTCCTCAGAGGACCTTGGTATGCAAGAGGAAAAGTTGCCTCCGTAGATTAACAGATGGGGGTGCTGGTCCCAGCCAGGGGGTAAGGAGATGGTCACCCCGAGCCTAGTTAGTGGGAGTTGAATGGATCGAGCCTTTCTGGAGAGCATCAGGACTCAGCAATTCTATATTTAGGAATTTGCCATAAGGAGCTGTTTGGACGGCTCTACCAAGGTGTATGACCACAGAGTCCACCAGCTTAAATATCCCTCCGTAGGTCATGGGGCACAGTGAATAGTAGTTGCTGTGACCTGGGTTTTCAATTATATATATTTAGATATGTGCCCTTTTTTTTTTTTTTTTTTTAGATATGTGCCCTTTTAAAAATGTCTGGAAGGGTGTGTACCAAAGCAAGAAGACTGGAAGTGTTCTCTCAGTAGGGCTCCAGAGAGAAGTTTTCCGTTTAACTTGCCTGCACCTCAATCTGCTCATTCTAGAAACCCCTTTGTGTTCAGGAGTGGGAGCTGGCGAGGCAGGCTTCCTGGAGGGAGGTGGTGGGAGACAGCGTTTGACTGTCTGGGATGGATGATTGGGAGGGGCAGGTGACAGTATTAGCTAAAATTTGTCCTCTGGGTTCCCCCTCTTGGCCCAGAAGGGTTGGTATCTATGTGGGTAGTGAAGACTTTTCTTTCCTCCCGTGCTTTAATTTCAGACCCCGACTTTGCCAAGCTGTCTGCATGTTAACACAGGCCTGCTCCGGACATTTGTCTGGGACTAGCATATTGAACCCACTGCCCATTGTGGGACAGAAGAGAATTGCGAGAATGTGACCGGGGCACCAAAACATCTGGTATTTGTAGGGCTTTATTTTTAGGATGCACAGATATAGTCTTATCCTTTAACTTCAAAAAAAAAAGAAGTTGTGAAACAGTTCTTGCCTGCCAAGGTTCAGATGTCTTTCTCGCCACCTACTAACCTGGATCAGATTTACTTTTCACACCTAGATACCAGTATTAGCATTGCTGTCTGAATTGACTCCTCCTGGTGGGAGATGTTTTCATTCAGGCAAACCCACCACTGACCTCTCCCAGATGTCCACACCAGCCTTCCTGTTGCTCAGAGCTCTGTTTCACATGTCTTCTCTTTTAGGTACTGCTTCTCTGAGATGGCCCCAGTGTGTGCAGTGGTTGGAGGGATCCTGGCCCAGGAAATTGTGAAGGTAAAAAGTCCCTGTGGCATGGAAGATCATTGGCCCTCCGCACTAGGACCTTGGATGTGCCGACAGAGAACCCAGAGCTGTCTTAGAGAGCTGCCTGGTTTCTCAGACCCAGTCATCCTTGTCTCCTGACCTCCCTGTTCCCTTTCTCCCTCCCTTTTTCCACTTCATCCCCTTCTCTCCAGCCCATTCACGTGGGGCCTTCAGCAAATGGCCTTGGGAGTGCCTACTTCGTGCTGATAAGCCCAGAACTGGACACAGAGCCCACGGGGCTGTCTGCCGTCCCCTAACTATACCACCCAGCTATCTGGTGTTGTGACATTTGCCACAGATTCTGCTCACAGCTCTGTAAAGTGGGCACTGTCCTGATTCACACTTAAGGGGTGGACACTGAGGCCCAAAGAAGGGCCTCCACAGCCTGTACTGCTCCTGTCTGCTCCAGTTTCCCTCCGTTCATGCCATGGCGTCAGAGTTCCCTCTCGTTACTTCGCACCCCGTGGGCGAGTGTAGAGCAGGGGAGTCAGCACCAGAGGAACTCAAGCCCTGTGCCCAGAGCCCACAAGGCTCTGCCCAGCGTGCCCTGTACCCACGTTAGGCAGATGTCCTTCTCCCTCTCAAAAGGGGAGCTTTCACACAGGGTCATGTGTTTAGTACCTGGCACGGCACTTTGAAGTCTCTTCTGGAGCATTTGGGTTATCAGAACTGTAGCATACCCCCCAGTATGTGTTCCTTTCTTGGGGGACTTTGATATTTTCCTAAAGTGATGAATTTGCCTTGTGCACATCTTAACCACCGAAGTGGGCTTGGAACAGTGGACCAACTTCCCCTGCTTTGTCTTGGTTTGCACACTTGCTTCAAAAACAGTTGACGCAATTTCATGGTCCCACCATCTTCTTAAGGCTTTTTCCCTCTCTTTTCTTCCCTGATCATTCTCTGGATCAGATTCTTTCTGAGTCTCACTCTGTGGCGTAGGCAGTGGGAGGCACAGTGGGAGGAGAGGAGAGGCATGCGCTGCTGTGTGCGGCCTCACCCCGCTTCTGCCTGCCCAGGCTGCTGGCAGGGTTCGGCTTGGGCCCCCGGCCTGGGGAGCTGGTGGTGGCTGCGGGAGGACTGTGTTGAGAAGGACTCTGAGACTGCCTGTGGAGAGACTTGGCAGGAAAGAGTACAGTGATGGAACAGCAAGGGGAGAGTGGGAACCTAGTATGTTTTTGTATCCTACGATGATGAGAGAATAGATAACACTTATTTATTTTAAACATAGTTTTCTCTAGGACTTTCTTTTTTTGACTCTGCTGGGTCCTTGTTGCTGCCAGAGGGCTTTCTCTGGTTGCAGAGAGTCAGGACTACTCTCCAGTTGTGGGGCATGGACTGCTCATTGTGGTGGCTTCTCGAGGACATGTGGGTTCCCTAGTTGTGGTACACGGGCTTAATTGTCTGTCCCTTGGTGCGTGGAATCGTCCCAGACCTGGGATCGAACACGTGTTCCGTGCATTGGCAGGTCGACTCCCCACCACTAGACCATCAGGGAAGTCGCTAGATAGCATTTGTTGAAAGCCCATTCTGCACCCACTGCTTGGACTCCTTGTTCTCAACTTGATAGACTCGTTTGATCCTCACAACAGCGCATGAGGTAGGAGCTGCTGCGATCCCTGCACTGAGATGCAGAGCAGCGGTGAGGCCGGGATTCAAGTTCATGCCGTCCGGCTCCTGGGCCCATGCTCTTCAGCCCTTGGCCAGCAGGTCTTGGGTGCCCTCAGCCTCACCTCCACGCATCCCGCTGAGATGCTGCTTCCTGACTTTCTTGCATGGGATGGAGGTGGTGGGCTGGGCAGGCGGTCTTGCCCCGCTGTGTGCAGGGGCACGCGGCGCCTGCGCCCCAGTCCCGCCTCCGGGCGCCCCTCCTCCTGCCGCCGGGCACAGCTGTGGCCCGCATCTTGTTCCTGTCTGTCCCATGGCCAGAGCATTCTGCGTTCCTGGCTGCAGGCGTGTTTGGAATCTCCCCTCCCCCTTCGGAAGTACGTTCCCCCTGGCCCCGCGTTCACCCCATGCCCTGCTGTCTTGTCCCTGCCACTCCCCCTCACTTAACACCGGTCCAGCTCCAGCCAGCTGGCGGTAAAGGCCTGCCATCTGAGGGCGGCAGACCTCCGCCCTCTCCCTGGTGGGGCCCTCTGACCACGGTAAAACGTAAACATTGGGAGATGGGGGCAGATGTACAAGTCTGTTCCCTGGGAATCGTCTGTTCCCCTCCTTCCTTGTATCTTTCCAGACACCACACATTCTAGTCCTGTCCTGTCTCATCCTCCTTCCTTGGGTTTAATCATTCTTCTTTACCTTTCACTGTTGGTGGGCAGTCTCCCCTCCTACAGCACTGGAGGTGAGAGTTGACAGCAGCAGCCTTACCAGGCTCCATGTGAAAATGCGTCGTGCCATCTCCTGGAACGTGGGTTCTTGCGTCTGGGATCCACCTGTGTGTCCTTCGACCTGGCTGAGTGCCTGGGGGCCTCAGATATTGGGAAAGGACCTCCTGTTCGAGCAGTAGCAGCTCCCATTTATTGAGAATCTACTCTGTGGCCGGCATGTTACAAGCTGGATCGCGTTTCATACTCACCAGGAACCCTAATAGGCTGAGGCCGTTTGTTTGGGTTTTCCTCTGCAAGCTCAGAGAGCCACCCTCTGACACCAGGTCAACACCTCCTCTCCAGAAGAACAGTTTGTTCCAGAGTAAGCACTTGGAATAGGTATAATCATCTCCCTTTTACAGACGAGGACTGGAATTGGCGCTTAGTTCAAGGAGGAGAGGTTCAGGGCCCAGCTTTGTAAAGGCAGGCCTGCCTGAGGAGTGACTGCATGGAGCTCCCGGGCACCTTGGCAGGTTGCAGTTTGCGTGGGTGATGTTCTCCTCTTTAAACAGTAACCCTTCTTGGGTTGAGAATGTCTTAGAAAACTCACTGTCACCTCTGGACCTTGCCCTGGTCCACACAGGTCACTCGTGGTCCAGCATGTAATCCCAGGGACTGTCACTCCGTCTCTTAAAAGTGCTCTGACCTGTTAACCCGATGAAATGATGACCATTTCCATGGCCGACTAGAATCTCCCAGGCCCTCTGGATGCCCACCCTGGTGTGTCCTGTGGAGGGCCAGCAGCACTGCCTTCCCCTGGGAGTGTCGGTGTGTGTCCCCCCAGGTGACAGAGGCTGTGCTCCCAGATGGGTCAGAATGATCATTCACTGCCTTTCTCAGTGGAATGTTCATAAGTAATTATTACGGCCATTTGCCATTGGTGCTTCTCTGAGTTAAGCATTGTTTTAGATATTGGAGGTAAAGCATCTCTCTTAATCCCCAGGATAAAACAGTTGTTGTTTTCATTTTACGCGGGGAACGTAAAGGTCTGAGAGGCTAAATGGTCTGCTCAAGGGCACACAGCTGGTAGGGGACAGAGTGCAGGGACAGGAGAGTCACAGTCAGAACTGTTTTCTGACCTGGCCAAATAGCCCCTGGGGAGCAAAGTCGGCCTCTTTCGAGAACCACTCTCCACGTTGCTTTGGGAAGGTCTCGGTTCAGGGGTCTATTCTCTTTTCTCCCTCGTATCCCCTTTTAAGCACTTGAGCTGAACCTTCTTATTTCCCTCCGCAGGCCCTGTCTCAGAGGGACCCCCCTCACAACAACTTCTTCTTCTTCGATGGCATGAAGGGGAACGGGATTGTGGAGTGCCTGGGCCCCAACTGAACCCAAGACTCTGCGGCCCCAGAGATGCTGACCGCACGGCGCCCTTGTGCGATCGATCCCCTCCCCTCCCCCATGAAGGCCTCTCCAGGCGAGGGAAAAACCAAGTCACTGAACCAGTACCAACCATTTCCTGTGAGGCATGAGGCTGCGCAGCACTAGTGGCTGCACAGGGGCCTGGGTCCTGACAGTCTCCTCCTCGCCCCAGGCCTCCCAGCTCGCCTGCGCGGCCAGTTCCTGGAAGTCCCCAGCCAGGAACCAGCACACTTGGTTGCCTAGGAGCCTCTCGCCACCTTCTTGTCCTCAGTCCCCACCTGATGTCACACAGCGAGGAGCGTGACTTCAGGTGGGGAATAATGCCCTGGGCCGTGAAACCACACGTCAGAACCACAGTTCCAAGTGTAGACAGGTGCCCTTAAGAGAGCCAAAAACATGGCGGGCGGAGTGTATCTCCACCAAAGGTTGAAGCTCTGCGAAACAACAGGTGCCATCTGGTGTGCTGTTCTTGAGTTTTAGTTTAGGATTAGTTGAGTTCCAGCCTGGATTTTGAAAGAGAGGAAGTATTACCAAATTCTCTTGGGTATTAGGGTGAGGCCTTGCCAGTGGAATATTAATGGGAAAGCTTGTTTAAAAAGGCAGATTCCTGGGTCCCACCCCTGGGAAGCCAGCCTGACTCTTTGGCTTTGAGGTGGGACGGGGGAGCCGGCCTGTCTTCCTGCAGAGCCCCTCACAGGTGAAGGCAGTCGTGCTGCAGGCTGTCGCATTGAAGGGCTGTGTTGGTCCTTCTTGTTACCCCCCTGAATCGCAGCTGTTTGTGTGTTTTTTATATTTTCTATATTTCTTTGGTTCTTCAAAAAGGAATGATAGAAATAAAGTTATTTGCTTTAAGATTTGTTTTTCTTCCATGTGAGAAACTTCTTCCTCTGACAGGGAGCAATGGCCTGTTTAAACCTGAAGATGTATCCCTGGATGCTTGAACACAACACCGAGGCCCTCCCCTCTGTCACCATTCCTGCCACTGTTTTCCTGAGCAATGCAGCAAAAGTTAGCATGCTCGTATTCTAAAGCACATAGAAGCTTGAGTCTTGTTGTCAAATAATTCCGTTAAGTAGTGGCTGTTCGCAGTGACAGCAATTGTAATGTAATAATAGTGGGAAAGGAGTAAAAGTGAGCAGTGATCTCATAGCAGTTAAGTGAGACCGAAGTAAAATGCCCCAAGTCCCACAGCTGGACGGGTCAGAGCGGTCGCTGGAGTGCCAAATGTATCTTTACTCAGCGGCCCGAGCGTGTGTCCACCTGGAATGCGTTCCTCACCCACACTTGGCTTTCTCCCCATATGTAAATTGGCTGGTTAGAATGAATAAATCAGCTTCTCTGTTTCAGCCCTGTTGATGTCAGTGAGAAAAGAAAAGCACGGATCTCCTCTGGGAGGAGGGACTCAATTCTCCCCCCTCCTGGTTCTCTCTGCCCCCTCCTGAGGTGAGGCTAGGCTCTATTTCTGGAGCAGCCCTTTTCTGGGCCCTAGAGTGTTGAATCAGGGGTTCCTTGCAAAAATTTCACAGGGTCTTGGAAAATCTGAGCTAATTACACCCTTTATTTTGCAATGTGGGGCGTCGGTCACAAGGGGGAGCAGACGGGTCTGGATGGATTAAAAACAAAACTGTCTTAGAATCTTCTCTGCAACTTTTCAAACTTTTCCACCCCTGTACCTGTAATGGCAGAGACTTGAGTGACCCCGAAATGACCCCTTGGGAATCTGGAGGGTGGTGCTGAAAACTTCCAGCCCTGGACAAGAAAAAGGCTTAATTCGCCTTGCTTTCAGATTTCATATTTTTCCATATTACAAGTTGGTGTTACCTTAAGAATAGATTTCCCTAAGTCTCCAGGAAGTCCACGGTGATTATCCTGTGGGTTCAAACACCTCGGGACATGCAGCCCACTTGGGAAGAAGGATCCTGTCTGAAGGTAGCGTATGTTTGGTGGGGGAGGTGCTGAAGTTAGCAAATGAAATGGTTCTGCCAGGCCTCTCCACTCCAAACCCCACTTCTCTTGTCTCTGGTGTGCGTAATAACCAAACTTAGGTTCTCAGTGGTTGAACATTCTAGTGAACAGGTGGCTACTCAGAAAAGCCTCCCTTGTCTTAGACGTTAAGAATCCACCTGCCAATGCAGGCGACCTGCATTCGATCCCTGGTCCAGGAAGACCCTACATGCTGCGGAGCGGCTATGCTGGAGCGCCACAGCTGCTGAGCCCGAATTCCAGAGCCCCTGAGCTGCAGCTGGAGGAGGCTGGTGCACAGCAGCAAAGACCCAGCGCGGCCAAAAATCGTAAACTTTGGCCCCATCACAGCCTTACAGTCCATGATTTCCCTTTCCACTGCGGACCCTTTTTTTCAGTTTCTTGCATTTTATTGAAAAGTATAAATGTCCCATCTATTGAGGTGTCCCCTACTTGGCCCTCCACAGGTAGGGAAATGTAAGTTTATGTATTAGTTGGCAAAGAGTGTAATAATAGCTGAAGTCCTCACACGACCCACTTGATACCTTTCAAAATAATGAGACTTCAGCTAAATTGCTTGAATCCTCACAGCAACTATGGGGGTAGATACTGTTGTACCCATAGCACAGATAAGGCAACAGCCTCACCCACCCAAGTCTGGCGTAAATAGAGAAAAAATTTTTTTCCTTTTATTTCTGACTGTTTAAAGCAAAAAATACATGTCTAAGGACGTCCCTGCAGGGGGACCTGGGTTTGAGCCCTAGTCAGAAAACGAAATCCTGCAAGCCACAGCTAAGACCTGGCACAGACCAGTAAGTACATATTTTTTAAAAAGTTAATACTTGTGGGCATTTGTAAGGGGTGTTGATATGCTCCGTATGACAACTACAGCATGAAATGATGGGGAGAAGAGGGTTAGCAGGGCTGTGTGTTGGCAGAGCTTCTGCGCTGTAAGTGACGTGACAATCCATAAATAACGAATAGGTAAGGATATGTTTGTGATCCCGGGAGCAATACTAAAAGATGCTGATACACCTAAAGATAAGTTTAAAAGAAAGTATTCAAATAATCCAAGAGGAGGCAGGAGAGAGGAAACACAAAAACCTGATGAAGAGAAAACAAGAAAACGACCTGATCCAAACAGATCAATAGTTCAACGAGGGGACTTCTCTGGTTGTTCAGGGGTCAGGACTCCCAGCTCCCACTGGGCGTGGGTGCAATCCCTCCCTGGTCGGGGAACTAGGATCCCACAAGACTTGTGACACAACCAACATGCTCTCCGCCCCCTCCCCCCCCCCCCCCAAAAAAAAAACCTTGGGGCCTTGGGCCCTGTGTGTATGTAAGCATGAAGGAAATACAGAGAGGCACAAGGTGAATACCCAGTACCCATCCACCATCATTTCGCTACTTGCTGTTTCTGCTCACCATTATTTGCTGTTTATTCATCGTGATAAATTTCAAGTTTATTCCAGTTCACTGCTGTGTGTTGTATTGTGTGACAGCAGACTTGATTTACCCTTCAAACTGATGGCTCTTGCTACTTAGATGGTGGCTTTGTGTCTTGCCAACCCTTGGACACCTGTGCACGTCCCCTTCTTTTTATTTATTTCTGGCTGTGCTGGGTCTTCGTTGCTGCACAGGCTCTTTTCTATTTGCGGAGAGTGGGGGCTCCTTCCTAGTTGCGATGCTTGAGCTTCTCTTGTGGAGCACGGGCTCTAGGGTGTGCCGGCTTCAATTGCTGTGGCACGTGGGCTCAGTAGTTGCGGCTCCCGGGCTCCAGAGCACGGGCTTAGTTGCTCGGTGGCATGTGAGATCCTCCCAGATGAGGGGATCGAAGCCGCTTCTCCTGCACTGGCAGGTGGATTCCTTACTGACCCACCAAGAAAGCCCCGAACATCCACTTGTGAAGGAGACACCCAGGAAGGCGCTTATTGCCATAGGCAGGTACATCCTCAGCTTGACAAGCTTTTGCCAAATTCCTGTCCAAATGATGGTTCGCGTTTCCGTTTCCCTCAGCCTGCCCTTTGAGAAGAGCCACTTCCAGGGAATGTCCTGGTGGTCCAGTGGTTAGGACGCTGCTCTTCCACTACAGCGGGTGCACATTCGATCCCTGGTTGGGAAACAAAGGTCCATGTGCACCACACCCCCACCAAAAAAAAAAACATTTTCTCTGAACTGCCCCTTTACTGGGATACCCAGGGGAAGGGGCAAGGCTGGGGTCTGAGCCTGTCTGGGCCAGTCCTCTGGAAGATGCCACAGGAGAAACATTTGGCCCATTACCCTGTTTTCCAGAAGATAGCAGTAGCAGCTCCCCTTCTTATATTTTCCTTTTTGTGGGGGGCGGCCATACCACTTTGCTCTTGGGATCTTAGTTCCCCTGACCAGAAATGGAACATGGGCCCCCTGCAGTGGAAGTGAGGCATCCTAACCACTGGCCCACCGGGGAAATCCCTCCCCTTCTTGTATTAATTCAACACAGGGCTTTTGTGTTTTTAATTTGGCTGCACCTAGTTGTGACATGCAGGAATTTTGGCACTTGGGATCTAGTCCCCTGACCAGGGATCGAACCCAGGCCCCCTGCATTGGGAACGTGGAGTATTAACCACTGGATCGCCAGGGAAGTCCCTCCCCTTGTATTAATTCAACACAGGGTTTTAACACTAGATTAGAGTGTCAGACTTTATTTTTTGGGACTCCAAAAATCACTGCAGATGGTGACTGCAGCCATGAAATTAAGACGCTTACTCCTTGGAAGGAAAGTTATGACCAACCTAGATAGCATATTGAAAAGCAGAGACATTACTTTGCCAGTAAAGGTCCGTCTAGTCAAGACTATGGTTTTTCCAATAGTCATGTATGGATGTGAGTGTTGGACTGTGAAGAAAGCTGAGCGCCGAAGAATTGATGCTTTTGAACTGTGGTGTTGGAGAAGACTCTTGAGAGTCCCTTGGGCTGCAACCAGTCCATTCTGAAGGAGATCAGCCCTGGGATTTCTTTGGAAGGAATGATGCTAAAGTTGAAACTCCAGTACTTTGGCCACCTCATGCGAAGAGTTGACTCATTGGAAAAGACTCTAATGCTGGGAGGGATTGGGGGCAGGAGGAGAAGGGGATGACAGAGGATGAGATGGCTGGATGGCATCACTGACTCAATGGACGTGAGTCTGAGTGAACTCCGGGAGTTGGTGATGGACAGGGAAGCCTGGCGTGCTGCGATTCATGGGGTCGCAAAGAGTTGGACATGACTGAGCGTCTGAACTGAACTGAACTGGAGGGTGCTTTGGCTTCCCAAGTGTCACTGGCGGTGAAGAACCTGCCTGCCAGTGCCCACCAGGTCTATCTCAGGACTGACACATTCCCCGGGGCTCCTCACGGTGGGACTTCTGAGTAAGTTAAAGGTCATTCACTCATTCTGTGAATCTTGAGCCCCCTGATGTTTTATCCAATAGGAATAAAGTGAGAAAGTCCCCCCAAAGCCCTGTCTTTGCAGGGCTTAGCTTTTAGTGGGAGCCCAGGTGGGGTGCATGAAGGTTGGGCTCCCACAATGGCACAGAGCCATCTTTTAACCAGAGTGACAGACACCCCAGGGTGCTCCAGGCACCACCCACCCACCTCCTCCCAGCAAAGGGTCACAGGCTGGGCCCAGGCCCCGCCGCGGGGAAGGACAGCTGACAAGAGTATCCACTGTTCCAATCTGATTTTATTGAAAAGGAAACATACAAAAATCATGTACAAAAAAAATTAACCAAACATGTACAGAAAATTCATTCCGGTATCTACAGCAGCGCATATACAGTATTTTACAGGCTGGGCCATCCCTCCCCACTCCCAGACTCCTCCCTCTTCTGAGATTTTCCCCCCCTCCCTGACTCCCCGTCTTCCCCCAGCGCTTCGCCCTGGGGACTAAGGCTGGGGTGGCTTCCGCCAAAATATCCCACCCCCCAAATGAATGCCAGTGGTCACGCGTGCTCTCTCTAAACCTATGCAATGGGATTGATGGGGGGAGCGGGGGGTGGTCACGGGCAGAGCACAGGATTCACAGTCTGGGCCCCTCCTGGCCACCCACCCCCAGATGAAGGTGAGGCAGGCATGCCCACCACCTACCGGCTGGCTCAGGGAAGATGGCTGGGCGCTGGGCCGGGGCACCCGTCAGGACGCACCCCACTCTCTGGCTCCAGGAGGCTAGTGGTCACGTTTGGCTCATTTGCTCTTCATGGGCCCCCTCCCCAGGAGGAGGGGGGGAAGCACCAGGGGCCTGAGGCCAGGCCCAAAGTGAAGGAGCGCCGGGGGGAGAGACCCCCGCTCCCCAGTGTCACCGCTGCAGCTGGAATGGGCAGCCAGCACCAGCAGCCTTTCCTGAGATGGTGGTGGGCAGCAGAGGGAGGCAGCTCAGGCCCTGCCCCCTTGGTCCCCGCCGCCTTCAGACGCCAAGTCCGTCAGCCCTCTCTCCCCTGGCCCCTCAGCCAGGGGCCCAGGAGTCCACGTCTCCATCAGTGCTCCCCGGGGCTACGCCAGGGCTGGGTCGGGAGTGGCTGCCCTGGCCCGCCCCTGGGTCGGGCAGGGCTGTAGTCCAGTATGCTACATGGTGCAGAAAGAGTCCCCCGCGCTGGCCAGGGCATCAGGAGTTGGGAGGGTCCTGCCCCCCTGGGTCCCCGACGTCCACCGGGCGGGTACAGGCACCTAATTGGGCTCCACCTCGGGGGCTCCGCGGCCCCCGGGAAAGGGCAGGAGTCCCATGATGAGATTGTACAGGACCCTCCAGGGTGAGGGGCGGTGTCGCTGCCGCTCCTCTTGTCTCTGGGGAAAGGGAGCAGACAGGAAGTTAGACGGGCTAGAGCCGGACAGGTGGGTGGGGCGCGCAAGGGGGTCAGGCTGAAGGGCAGCGAGGCAGGAGGCATAGACCCTCCACCAACCTGCTCAGGGCGGTACTGTTATTATCGTTCATTGGGTCATCTCCTGGCCTGGAAGAGACTAGGAGGGACAGGATGTGGACGAGGCCCTCAGCATAGGGCCCGTGGGTATCAGCTCTGATCTCCTAGTTCCTGGTCTCCAGATGAAGACAGTCACTCGACCGAAGTCACCCAGGCTTGAGGGGTAGGCTGGACCACAGCCCACCTGCCCTCCCATTGAAAGCTGATGAGACACACAGAAGGGAGCATAGAGTCCCCCTGTCTCAGTGATTCTAGAACACTCTGTGTAAGAACCGGGAACTATTCAGTGCTGAAGCTGTACAGAAATATGTTTGGGTCAAGCAAACCCCCAGCCCTTTCCCGAGTGGCAGGATAAAGGCTGGGGGCAGCCTCCGGGACTGTCGCAGCTCCACAATGCTAGAAAAGGGAGAACGAAGAAAGCTAGATACAAGAAAAAGTTGCCCTCCAATAAAAATCAACAATACTCAATACTTATGGAGAGCTACAGTTCTCTCCACTCTGTGCTGAGTGCAGGCCTAGGTCCTGTGCCAAGGAACTAATCTCATCCCCACCAGATGGGAAGAAGAAACCCATTTTACAGATGCGAACAAGAAGGTCAGATCAACCATGCTAATCTTACTGGGTGCCTGGGGGTGTGCTGCCTGGTACCAATCTGTCTCTGCCTCAGTCCCCACCGAATTTTCCAGCCAGGAGAAGGTGACCAAGGGGTCACATGAGATTGGCAGAAATGCCACCGTCCCACTGTGGAGTGCCACTTGGCATAGTCACCTTGCTGAGCAAGCCAACTATTATTTACCAAGGCTAGGGGCTGGCAGACCACCCAGGTATCTACTGTGGAGACATGTGTGTGCCTGGAGATACGCATTTTTTGGAACAGCCAAAAGAAATAACAATAAAATTAAATTACATTAAAAAATTTGAGACACTTCTGGACTATCCTAAATACCCACCAATGAGAAAATGAAGATGGATACTACATGGTGATCCAACAGAATGCTACGCTATGTGGCAGTGAAAATGAATGAACTGAAGCTCCCTTGCCCGTGGATGTATCTCAAGCACAACACTGAGGGGGTGGGAGCAGCTTTGAGAACACACCAGATCACGTTTATTAACTCTGAAACGCCTGGCAATCCTAAGTATTGTTTGTGGCCTGGTGAATGTGTTGTAAAAGAATCAACACCTACAGACCAATGGGACAAGCCAATCTGTGAGGTTTCCTTTGAAAGGGGGGGGGGGTCAAGGGGCTTCGCAACATCCGGTTTTTGTTTTTTGCCTCGAATAAGCAAGCAGTGTGGCTGTAATGTTCAGGTTGGACAGAGCTGGGTGGTGGGCGCCCCGGTGTCTGTTATTCTCCGTTCCACCGCCTTAGGCTTCAAGTATCTGGTAGTAATGAGAGGCCTGGCTGCGGGCCCCGGGGGCGGGGCCTCCGGCGGGGCGGAGCCCCAGGCCCCGCCCCCAGCCCCCCGGGAAGCAGGGTGGCGCGCCGCCGCCGCCGCCGCGCTGGCGGGCGGGAGGGGCGGGCGCGGTCGCGCCGCCGCTGCTGACTCATCGGCTATAAATAGCCCGGGATATATGAGCCGCTCCACCTAGCGCCGCCCTCAGTCCCCACGGCCGCTGGCCCCGGGCGCGCAGCGGCGCTCGCGGACGCTCCGGCCCCGGCCCTCAAGCCGGGCCGTGCCGGCCGCGCCGCGGGCCCTACGGCGGCGGCTCGGCGACCACGCCGCCCCTCCCAGCTGCCTGTCCCCGGCGCGACCCCGCCGCGCAGGGCAGCAGCTGCCGCACATCTGGCTGGGCCGCCGCAGCCCCCTCCCCAGCGGGAAGTCCCACCTGCCGTCTGCCCCTCCCCCAGCACTCACCCGCCGCTCGTATAGCGCGTTGAGGTCGTCCGCCATCCGCCGCAGCTGGGCCCCGATCTCTCGGGCCCACTGCTCCTCCTCCCCCCGGACTCCCGGGGCCGCTTGGGTGGGGCCGCCCGCCAGGGCCCCCGGGGCGCTGGGCACTGGTGATTCCAGGTGCTGCTCCGCGGGCGAGAGTGAAGGCTGAGGACCTGGGAAAAGCCGGGGCTGGGGTCACACCCACCACCCCTCTAAGGTCCTGCAGTGGCCCGGAGGAGGGCCGGCTGGCTAGGACTTGCTTCTCCCTTTTCCCGTCGCCTGACTTCTCTTCGGCTCCCCACCTTATCTCGAGCGATGCCACTTTGCCCTCTTAAGAGCTAGATGTTTTAGCTCCTACTTCCCGGGGGAGAACAAAAGTGCTGGGGGGGCCTTCCTGGGCTCACCTGTCTAGCCAGCTACCACCCCACTCCCCGTGTTATTCTGGAAGTGCTTCCTCTTATCCTACCGAAGTTGTTTGTTGATGTTTAAGTCGCTCAGTCGTGTCCGACTCTTTTTGCGACCCCATGGACCATGGCCGGCCAAGCTCCTTCCAAAACGATTGCCAAATTTTGACTGCTCTACTCAACCGACAGGGAAACTGAGGCTCCCCCTAGGAAGTGGCCCAAGGTCACACTGGGACACGGTGACTGACTACACCCCGAGTCACAAGCCTCAGGTCTCCTGCCCTCTAGTGTCCAACCACAGTGAGGCCACACCCCCGGATGTGGCAGAGGCCTGGAAACCCAGAAGGCCGGCCTGTGGCCCACTGTGAGCCTGGAGGATAGGATGCGGGACGTCCCCACGCATTTTCTGAGTTCCTCTGACGACTCTTTCTCCCTCTGTCACGCCGGGTCCTGGCTTGAGGGATCCCTGAGAACTAACCTCAGGGCCTCAGTTTCCATGCCTGTCACTCTGGTCTAGGAACCGGGTCTCCTCCAGCCTCCGCTGGCCAGGGAAGTCTGCCCTCTCCTGACCTCTCCGGGCTCCGGGGACAGGTGGGGAGGGGAGTGGAGACAACCTCTCCCTTGCCAGCGTGCGGGCCGGCCGGGCACCACGGAGTTAACAGCCCAGCAGGCAGGGGACCTTTAACCCTTCCCTCCCCAAGACCCGCCCCCCCCTACCCTTTCCCCCAGACAATGGACCCTCCCCCTCCTTCCTCCTCTCTGACTGCAGAGAGGGCGGGCCCTGGTCAAAGAGATGCAGATAAAGGCACCAGGCCACCCTCGACCCCTCCCCGAAGTCCTGAGAGTGACAGTCCCCTCTGCCCACACTCTTTCCAGCTGCAGTCCTCAAGAGGCTCCCGGGGACCCAGAACTGGAGAGGGTGGGGGGCTGGAAAACAGCTGTTGCCCCGGGCCCGGAAAAGGCAGTGGGCTGCAGCTCGCGGACTGCAGTCCGATTCCAGGAGGGACTTCCCAGTCGGCCTCCCCCCACCCCCCAGCCTCCCACTCCGTCTTCCTGCTTCTTGCAACACAAAGACCACACTGGCCACACCCTCCCAGTGGCCCCGCCGGCTCACCACCTCCCCCGACTCGCTCCCCTTTCCCGGGTTCCTCGGGGTCTCTCTTTCCCCAGCTCCCGGCATCTCGGGTTGGGGTCAGGCACTCACCGTCGGGTCGCGGGCCTCGGGGCCGGCTGCGGGGACCCCCAGGCCAGCGGGGGGCCCCCAGGGCGGCGGTGACGGCGGGCGGGGCGGTGGGGGCGCAGAGGTAGGCGGCGGGCAGCAGGGCGGGGGCGGCGGGGGCAGCAGGCAGGCCGGGTTCGCAGAGGCCGCAGGACACCGCCGAGGGCACCAGGCGGCTGAGCGGGAAGGGGCGCGGGCCGTCGCGGGCCAGGCCCTCTACGGGCTCCGGGGAGCTGCCCTCCTGGCGTGCTCGGGCCATGGCGCTCCCTGGGGCCTGCGGGACAGGGCAGACGGGCGCGGTCAGCAGCGGGGCAGTGCAGGGGGAGCCCCACAAGGTACACAGGGTACCCCACTTCTGCCCGCACGGCGGGCTGGGGCAGCCCACGAGGGTCCACGACACACAGAGCTGTGATGGAGGGAGCTGTAGGTGTGTGTGATGGCCCCTCAGACAGCCCCCTCCCCAGGCTGACCCCAGGCCCAGCCAACCCAGACAGCCTCCCCCAAATGTGGTGACCAGCACACAGGAGGGACCAGGGACAACATGGTGACCGGCATACAGAAGGGACCAGGGATGAGGAGGCACAGGACGGTTCTCATAGCAAGGACAGGGGCTCACGCAGGTCCCAGACTCGTGGGCCTGTCAGCAGTGTGTGTATAAGGGCTGACAGCCCCCTAACACAAACTCACCCAACCTGGGACTCACAAAGGGCCTGGGCTGGCAGGGTTAACTTTTGGAACACAGCGATGGGCACGCGCGCACGCACACACACACACACACACACACACACACACACGGAGGGCAGCCAGGCACTGCGATTGCTCCCACAACAAACACCAGGACTCACACAGGACCAAGAGGAGGTGTATGTGGAGCGAACACAACGCACACACAGGACTCAAGCAGGACTGGCCCGCCCGACCTCCCACCAGGCCTCCTATTTGCACCCCAAGACACCGAAAGGTCCCAGGACACACATACACACAGACCACGGAACAGCTATCCACACACTGCATGCTGGCTGGTACACCCCATCTCAAAAACACAGATACGCAAACTGTCAGGATGTCACCCACTGACCCGCTGTTAATATACCCACAGAGCCACAGAGACTCACAATGTGGCCGTCACAAGCACAGACAGAAACACATACCAGCTAGGGCACTGTCCCTTCTCAGGCACACGTGCCCCTCCCCGTAACGCACCCGCAATAGATAAGACCTACACCCCTCAGGACTCACACACATATCAACACAAAACAGACCTCCGTGGACACACAGGGAGCTGTACAACTGCAACACACCCACTTGTCACCAACTCTTAGGTCCCGGGACACATGTAAAGCAGGCACACATGTCATGAGATCCGGATGAACCACCGCATGCCAGCAGCAACACGGAAACACAACAGCAGACATCAGCCTACCCTCCTCCCCGAACCTCCAAACACCATTACCAACTGTCAGCCCTGGACACACGCGCGCACACACACTACAGCTAATCCCACACTGGCCTGGCAGGGCGCACACCTGAAGCACCCTCAGAAAACACTGGTCTCACGTGACTGACATAAACACTACACACACACACAGCCCACATGACACACACGAGCCAGCCGATCACAGAGACAAGCCCCTCAGACTCAACACACACACTCTCTCTCTCTCACAACACACACACACACACACACACACACACACACACACACACACACACACGGGCTCAGACACATCCCTGTACAAGAGGCTGCCAGCAGCATCTACTGACTTTCTACTCAGACCCCACAGAGCCTAGCTCCTCAATTCCCAGACGCGATGCCAGACACACAAGCCAAACACAGACTGAGACAACCCCCCACCATACACACACACACACACACACACACACGACGCAGAACTCACACAGACACCTGGACAGAAAACAGACATCCGCAAACGCTGAGCTGAGCCAGATGCCCTGGAGATAGACACAGATACAGTCCACACTGACAAGACACACAAGCACTCACAAACACAGCCCGTCGGGCAAGACGCACACGTAAACACACAAACAGCTCACTCAGGCAACGCGCACACACACTATAGCGCAAGCAGGCAACCAGGAGCCACAGACTCACCCCCAAACAGCACACACAGACAACTCTCAGAGAGAACACACACAAGTACACCACACATCAACAGAGCGCCCAGCCCTCAGGCGCGGCAGCACACACGGAGAGAACCCCCTCACACACACAGGGGGACGGCGCCGCACACCCCGACGGGGCCACAGTCCCAACATGCCCCGGGACTGGCACAACCACTCCCTGCAGACCCCAGCACAAACTCGGAGCCAGACACGCGCACACACCCAGGCGAGACACCTGCAGATCCACCACCCCGCACACGCGCGCTCCCACGGCGGGCCCAGACGCCCCCCTGCGCTGTCACAGTCCCCCCACCCCCCACGCCGCCGCCGCCACGTGCGCCCGCCCCGCCCGCCAGGCGAGCGCGGGGCCAATAACCGGCTGTTGCTGGGGCGCAGCCCCCGCCCGCAGGAGCCGCAGACTCCACGGCCCGCGAGCCGCCCCCTGTCGCCGCCCCCAGCGGGCGCGCGCCCGGGGTGTGGCTGCCCCTCCACGCCGTCCCCCCCACCCCCACCCCCCGCCCCTCCGGGACTGCAGGGGCCGGGGCAGTCCGGGGCGACTTACTTCCCCGGGCCCGCACTGGCCACCAGGGGGCGCTGCCGAGCCCGCACCCCATTGTTTGTAAACAAACCCGCCGGACCGCGGAGGCACCTGCGCTCTTGGACCCTCAGTGCCTCCCGCCCAGGGACCCCAGCCTCGTGGAGGGTGGGGAGGGCAGGGAGAGAGGGGAGCCCGGTGTGGGGACGCAGCGCGCCCTGCCCCCGCACTGTCTATCCGAGTGCACTCCCGCCACCTCCTCCAGGGAGCCCACCCGGCCTGGCCAATCGCGGCTGGCGGGGACTCGGGGTGCGCACACTCACCCCGGGGGCATGAACACGCCGGAGGGGATGGTGATGGGGGGCGGGCGGCTTCCTTCAGGAGGGCGCGCCCGCCGAGCGCCGCTCGCTGAGGCTGCTGCCGCTCTAACTGCAGTGGCTGTTGCTGTTGCTGCCGCAGCTGCTCCTCGAACCTCAGGCGCGTTCGCGTCCTGGACGCTGCTGCTGCTGCTGCTGCTGCTGCTGCTACTGCTTGCTGCTGCTACTATCGCTGTTGCTGCCGCCGCCGCTAGGCGCCCGCTCGCATGTGGCTCGCGCCGCGTCTCAGGCCGCCCGGCTGATCCCGGGCCCGCTCGGAGGCCGCCCCGCCCCGCCCCGCCCCCGCCTGGCGGGTCCCACGCCCCGCCCCCGAGTGACGCCACGGCCGGGCCCGCCCGCCCGCCCGCCGCGGACAAGTCGGGACTTGCAGGCGCGCGCCGCGCCCCCTACCTCGGCGCGGGGGGTTTCCCTGCAGCCGGGGGCGGGGCAAGGCTTGGGCCTGGGGGCGGAGGCGCGCCGATCGGCCGTCCAGGCGGGCGGGACAGCTGGACACACACACACTGACACACTGACACACTGACTGGGACCCACAGACACACACCCCGAGACGTGTGTGCGGGCTGACCGTCTGGCGCTCCAGGGTACATAAAGTCACGTGCTGTCAGGGCCACGGGGCCAAGCCCACTCGCAGACACGCCAGATACACTCCCTGGACAGGGGCGTGGACACACAAACTCACGCACTGACGAGGCACTCTCCCATTCAGGCACAAATACATACGTAACATGACTTCCTACCAGTCTCACTGGGACGCAGTGTCACAGACACAGAAGTTGCACAAACACCCGCACCGCTGAGCACACCTAGGCTCACAAACCAATCCTGTTCACAAGCTCTGTTTAGGTACCCACAACACACACACCCACTAAGAGCTTGTCTTGTCGGCACACAGAAACTTCCTGATAGAGCAGGACACACACACACACACACACACACACACACACGACACCTGTCACTGGGACACCTGGACACACTGCTTGATCTATAGTGTGTAGAAACACCTACAGGGACACACCTCCAGCAGCTCACACACAAACACACCCCCAGCAACTCATAGCTGACACATGAAAA
Source organism: Bos indicus (assembly GCF_029378745.1). Lineage (NCBI taxonomy): Eukaryota > Metazoa > Chordata > Mammalia > Artiodactyla > Bovidae > Bos > Bos indicus. Next base: position 54,788,666 of record NC_091777.1, read on the forward strand.
CTGTCAGAAATTGACCCTCCCGGACACAGATCAAGCTAGACATAAAAAGACGGACTCCCCCAACAGACAGTCACAAAGTCACACCTGTGACAGGTTCCTAAGTGGCCCACTGCTGGGACACGCTCCGGAAGCATGTGCACCTGTCCGCACTCACCACGAATCTGGTGGGGGATCCAGGGGGAGAAGAAAGCCCCGGGCAGCTGGCACGGGACATGCCCGGGCAGCCTCTGCAGTGGCTCTCACCCGGGGTTTTCTGCCTTTCAGTTCCCTTTCCTTTCTCAGTCTCCCTTCGTCACTCCTTCCCCCACTCTGATGTGGTGAGGTGACGCAAGGTGGTGTCTAAAGGCTCTGGGGCTCTGTCTCCCCTGCACCCTCCATTCCCTTTGCATCACCCCCCAAACCCCACGGCATCATCAGAGGGCAAGGGGCCTCTGAGTGCCCAGCAAAGGGGGGTTCTCAGGGGGTTGTCCAGGTTCTCAAGTTTGGCCAGATGCTTCGATTTCCCAAGAGCAGAAAAGGCAGGTCTCACATGTGATCTCCCTCCTTCAAATACTGGGGACCAGTTCACCCTCCCTCTCTGCTTCCTTTCTTTCATTCATTCAATCATTCATTCATTGACCTTTCCTTCCTTTCTTTCTTCCAGTGTGTTTTATTTTTCTTTTCTTTTTTTCAATTTATTTTTATTTATTTATTTTGGCTGTGCCACCCAGCTTGTGGGATCTTAGTTCCCTGACCAGGGATTGGACTCGGGTCCTTGGCAGTGAAAACAGTGTAGTCCTAACCACTGGACCAGATCATCAGGGAATTCCCCTTCCAAGCTGTGGGTCATGACCCATGTGTGTGAACCATGTATTGTGAAATCACTGGTGTGGATCTTATTCTGAGTTCACTGAGATGTATTTACATATCATAACATTTACTCTTTTTACGTGTATAGTTTGGGGAGTTGGGACAAATGGACACTGTTGCACATCACCACATCCAGATTTGGACCCTGTCTGTCGCCCTCCGCAAGACTTCTCTTGTGCTCCCCCTGTTTTATTTTTTGATATTTTATTTATGTATTTATTTGGCTGTGTAAGGTCTTAGTTGCGGCACACAGGATCTTTGATTGTGGCATGTGAGCCTTTGTTGTGGCATGTGGGTTGCTGCAGGCAAACTCTTAGTTGCCACATGTGGGATCTAGTTCCCTGACCAAGGGTCGAATCCAGGTCCCCTGCATTGAGAGCACGGAGTCTTAGCCACTGGACCACACCAGGGAAATCCCCCCTTGTGCCCCTTTATAGTTAATCCCTTCTGCCTGCAACTTTAGTGGCTCTTGACCAGACTCAAAACAAAACAAAATGATCCCATTTTAAAAATGTTGAAGTCAAAGGAAAATATTGTTTTTGTGAAAATTTTATTATAGCGGTTACATCCCAAGTCACAAAGAAAATGGATGTATTGCTGCCTCTGGATCGAACTTAAAGGCGTTTTAGAAATGCTGCTGTAGACATTTATTAAATGAGATCATGCGTGGAAGTCAGTGAGCACAGTGTCTCGTATGTATGTGCATGTGTATATGCTCACAGGTGTAAGTGCCTAATAAATGTTAACTCCAGGGAGGTTTCCAGGTGATGCTAGTGGTAAAGAATCCACCTGCCAATGCAGGTGATGTAAGAGACATGGGTTTGATCCCTGGGTTGGGAAGGTCCCCTGGAGGAGGTCATGGCAGCCCACTCCAGTGTTCTTGCCTGGAGAATCTCATGGAGGGAAGAACCTGGCAGGCTATAGTCCACGGGTTCACAAAGAATCAGACACGACTGAAGTGACTTGGCACGTGTGCACACACACTGTATCACTAGTATAACTAATTATTGTCAATGTTTGCTCTGGACCTGGCAGTGATGCAATCGGGAGAAAGGCTCACAGACCAGCCTGGACTTCTTATCCACTGGCCAGTGCCCTAAAGCTGCCTTGTCTCTGGCTGGACACCAGGAGGTCAGATGTGCTGGAATGTTCTTCTGAGAAGAAAATGAGGGTGAAGGAATCTGGCTTGGTGAGTAAGGGTGGGAGAGGAGAAGGCCAAGAATCTACCAGGCCACAAGCAGTGGCACCAGTCAGGACCCTTCCCACAATCTAGTCCGGATCCTGTTCCAAATTCTGGTATCCTCTCACCCACCAGACCGGAGGGTCTCAAACTCAAGACCATCATGAAATAAATGAGAGAAATGAGTCCAGTGTAAGACAACAGGGCATGGTGGGGACTGTGGCTAAGTGGAAAAAATATGTGTTTTTTTGGAGGCCTACAAAGTCAAAATTAGAAACTATATGAGCAGGCTTGCCTGGCAGTCCAGTGGTTAAGAACCTGTCTTGCAATGCAGGGGACACTGGTTCGATTCCTGGTCTAGGAAGATCCGACATGCTGCGGGGCAACTAAGCCTGTGCTCCACAACTACTGAGCTCGTGCCCTAGAGCCTTGGAGCCGCAACTGCCGAAGCTGATGCGCATAGAGCCTGTGCTGCTGCGCAATGAGAGAAGCCACTGTAAGGAGAAGCCTGAGCACTGAAACTAGCGGCTCCTCCTGCTCACCGTAACTGGAGAAAGTCTGTACAGCAACAAAGACCCAGCACAGCCAAAACTAAAAAAATAAATAAAATTTAAAAACCCTATATGGGGGAAAAAAAAATTGTGACTGGCTGAAGGGCTGCCTTTTTGAGACCCGCATCCTAGGGGCCCAAGGAGGGATAAGTCCCAACCTCCACTTTCCAGACTAAATTTCCGCCCCCCACCACCCCAGCAGATCTTCTGAGGGACCCAGGGACTCCCTCCTCTAATTTTCTGAAGAACCATTCCCTCCAACCCTGCCTCTGGTCCCTGCTCCCCTGGAGAGGGGACAGAGGGTTCTGAAGCTCTGAGGGGTCACCAATACCTTTGACAGAGGACGAGCAACAGAGGCAAACAGAGATACAAACAGAGACAGGAAGACCCAGACCAGGGGAGTGGAGGGAGTTGGAAAGAGACCAGGTGGAGAGAAAATAAGAGGGGTCAGGGATGGGTTGGCTGAGGGTGGGGGAGGTCAGGCTTGGCAGAGAGCAAAGTTCTGCTTTTCGGCCCACCGGCACACAGGATCTTAGTTCCCAGACCAGGGATGGAACCCATGCCCCCTGCAGTGGAGGCGCAGAGTCCTAACCACTGGACCGCCAGGGAAGTCCCTAGAGCAGCCTGTTAATCTCCTCTCTACTGACATGTGAGGTCGGATGAGTCTTTGTTGTGGGGACTGTCTGGTGCTTTGTAGGATATTTAGCATTCACCCTGACCTCTATCCCCTGGAGGCCAGTAGCAGCCTCTCCCTTTGTGACAATCAAAAATGTCTGCCAAAATTAAAAAAGTCTGCAAACACTGCTTAATATCACCCACATGCATGCTAAGTCGCTTCAGTTGTGTCCGACTCTTTGCAACCCTATGGACTGTAGCCCGCCAGGCTCTTCTGTCCATGGGATTCTCCAGGCATGAATACTGAAGTGGGTCGCCATGCCCTCCTCCGGGGGATCTTCCCGACCCAGGGACTGAACCCTCGTCTCTTACATCTCCTTCATTGGCAGGCAGGTTCTTTACCACTAGTGTCACGTGGGAATCACCTGGGGGAGGCAAAAATCATTGAGAACCACTGGCTAAAAGAAAGTCACCAGAATCTCCATAACTGAAGCTCATTTCCCCCCTCCCCCAAGAATGCACAGAATCTCACCAAGGAGCTGATGCTCTGTGGACTTGATGGTCTGACCTAGAATCTCCAGCTCTGCCACCTTCGGGCTGTGTGACCCTGGGCAAGTGGTCCCATCTCTGTTCCTCGATTAATTTCCTCCCCTGTGAGTTGGGACAGCACAGGTCCCTACCTCAGAGGATTCTTCTGAGTAAGGTCAGTAAAAATCACGCACTGGGCTCTAATAAGTCCTTCACACATCATTTCTGTGTGGGGGAGCTATTGATTCTGAGAATCCAGACAAGGTCTTCCTGCTAAGACCCTCAGGTTGGGGAAGGGGTTTCAAGTCTGGCCTGTGGGCCAGCCATTAGTGTGTTTCACTGGCTGGCACAGTTTCTCATTTTGAATGTTTTCTTTATTTATTTGGCTGCACTGGGTCTTTAGTTGTAGCATGTGAGATCTAGCACCCCAACCAGACCAGGGCTTGAACCTGGGCCTCCTGCATTGGGAGTGCAGAGTCTTAGCCACTGAGCCACCCGGGAAGTCCCTCATTTGGACTATTAATGCCTCTCAAAGGGACAGTCAACACAGTGAAGATATACACCATCCAGATTTTGGATCCAGGCTGCCTAGGTTCAAACGATGACCTTGAGGAAGTAGCTTCCTCCTTCTGCGCCTCAGTTTCCCCACGTGTACAAAGACGATCGCCATAGGACCCCAACTTCAATGTGAAGATTAATAAATGAGTTCCGATTTGTAACGCAGGTAGGACAGTATCGTGTCGGGCAGTGCTGGGCTCCAGGTGAAGTGCTGGGTGAAGAAAAACAACGTCCCAGCTAGTTTACTGCGGACCCGCAACCTGCCCCGGTATCTTGAATGCCGTTCCGGAGAAGGAGATTTCTCAGCACCGGAGAGGGAGTTGGGAAGGACTTAACTTTTCAGAGCAGGCTGTGAGTCCTGGCTTTCCGCGGTAGGGAGGGGGGCCTCCTGGGTCCCCTCGGTGCGGCCGGCCTCCCAGGCCCCGGGGCTGGACTGGAGCCGGGTGGGGGCTGGGCGGGGGCGTCGGTGTCCGCAGGGTCCGAGCGGCCGGCGCGTGTGAAGGTTACCGCTCCCCGGCGGGGCGGGGGCCGCGCGCTGTTGCTGGGGTCTGCGGGGCCTGCCCGTGCCCGCGCCCCCCCTCCTTCCCGGCCAGCCAGTGAGCGGTACCCGCCGCCGTTGCCAGGGGAAACTCGCCGCCCCGTTACCCAGCAACAAGCCTGGCCCAACCAGGCGCGAGGAGCCCCCAGGCCCCGCCCGCCGCTGCCCACCGCGTGCCCAATGCCAGGCGGGCAGAGCCGGCCCGGCTCCCGGAGACGGCGAGCGCGCTCATTGGCCGCCGACGCGCCCGCGCGCCTGCCCGCCCGGATCTGGGGGAGCCCTCGGCGCGGGGGGCGGGGAGGCGGGCCCCGGGGAGCTGCCGGGCTCACTGCCTGCAAGCCTGCGGCCGGCTGGGGTGAGGCCCGGGCTGGGCACTGCCGCTCTCCCTCCCCGCCCCCCCGCCGGCCTGCCCCGTACTCGCACTCCCTGACGAGGATGGGCACTTGGGATGGGTTGGAAATAGGGGCCGCGCATCCCGTCCCTCCCCAGGACGGCACGCTGGAGGCGGCCTTGTGGAAACAGGGAGCAAGCCTCCCCTTCTCAGAGGGAGACCTGGGCATCCTGACCCCGCAAAGATAGGAGCTGGTTGTCTGCACATAAACCCCCCAGACCCTCCCCAAACAGGATTAGGCATCTTGACTTTTTAAAAAAAACAGGGGCTGGGGAATCTCTCCCAGAAAAAGATCCCATAAAAATAGGGGTCTCCCCTTCTCCCCAAAGGACTCAGGCATGCCCTGTCCTGTGACAACGAAGATATGAACCCCCCACCAAGGGATGCTAGTTTCCCAGCCCCTGGAAAGAAGCATTCAGGATGCCCCCAGAAGGGAACCCAGGCAGGGCTGCTTCTGAGAAAGTTAGAACTGAGCTCCCCACCCCCACAGGAAGCAGGGACTCTGGTCTTTGGGCTCTCAGGCAACGAGATGGCTCAGAGTCCCTGGGCATCCTGGCGCCTCACCGTACTGATGCTGGGAGACCCCACAGGTACACCAGTTACCAGATCCTCAGGTGTCCAGTTCATCCAGAGTACCCCCTGCCCAGCCCCAAGGGGTAGACTACGAGCTCGCCTCCCCTCCGAGTCATTTCCCCCAGGGTCTAGCTTGTTGATCTCCCAGGTCGCCAACATCTGACCCCACAGCCACGCCCTCTGCTCCCTGGCACTCAACCTCCCCCCTTCCCCCACCACGCACATGCCAGGAACCCAGGAGTCTAAGCCCCAAGTGTCACAGAGACTCCCCCTCCTCCAGACACCTGGCGAAGTGACCCAGCCCCTCACAGTGTCCAGGGGGTCCTTTCCAGGTCCTGGGGTCCTGGGATGCCCAGGACCCTAGGTCTGGTAGATCCTGTCTCCCAGTGCTTTTAGTTGGCCACCAGGGATCCGGGACTGCGAGCCTGCAGCCTCAAGGGACCCTGATGTGAGCGCCCAGGCTACTCCAGAGAGGCTCAGATTCCTCAGTCCTCACCCCCAGGAGACCCAAGCAGCCGAGCCCCCAGCTCCAGACTCGGGTTGAGTCCAGGTGCGGCCCGCCCCTACCCTGGTACCTGGGGGGGTGGGGGGTGGAGTCGAGGATTACTCAGCCTCCAGAATGAGGCGATGACATCATCCTGGGGGGGGTGACTAATGGCCGCGCTGGGGGGGGGCGGGGAAGTTTACCCGGTAACAGCGGCTGCCGCACGGCCCCGCCCCCGGGGAAGGGCCAGGAGAGGGAGGCATAAGCACATACACACATACACACATACACACAAGCACACACATACATACACAAGCCCACTTAGCATTCCCCCTTCCCCCAAGCATCCCACATCACACACATCCTATTGGGGCAAGGGCAGGGATGAGTGCCTGTGTGTGTGTGTGTGTGTGTGTGTGTGAGAGACTGTGTATTTGCGTGACTGTGTGGTTTGTGTACTGGAGAGTTCTCTGTCAGTCTGCTGGGCTACTGTGCTGTGTGTCCAGGGGTTGACTTATCTGAGCTGTGTTTGTGTAAAGTTGTGGTGTGGGACTGTGTCAGTGTACTGATGTGTATCAGTTGATGGTGTGTGTCAGAGGGATGATGTTGTATGATGGCATTTGTCCCACGGGATGGCTCTGACTCTGCGATTGTGTGTCAGTGTGCTATTTGGGCATGCTGTGTGTGAGTGTGATGGTGTATCTGTGTGTTTGTGTTCATGTGCTGTTTTGTGCAACTTCCTGGTGTGCATAGATGAGATGATGTATGTCCCTGTGGTTGTGTTGGTGTGACAGTGGGATTGGATACGCATTGAGTGCTGTTGTGCATTAGCAGAAATGTTTGTGGACGTGCTGTCGTTGTATGCAACAGTGTAACACTGTGTGGTTGCATCACTATGATTGTGTCTGCAATGCGTCTGTGACGGTGGAATTGTGTGTGTGTACCATCATGGTTGTGTGTGTGCACAAAACTTCACATCCTTGGGATTATCTAGGCCACTCTGTGCCTCAGTGGAATTGTGAGATTTTGTGTGGTATGTTTGCGTCACTGTGATAGTGTGTGCCTGAGTGCTTTGCTGTGTGGCAAGGGGAAAATGTGTGTGCCTGTCACTGCTAATGGGTATGTTTGGACAATGCTGTGTATAGCAGGACACGCTTGTCATTGTACTGGAAATGTTGTGAGTCTGTGGGACTGTGTGTTACTGAGAGTATGTACATCAGTGCAGTGCTGTGTGTCCTGATTTTGTGTGTCGTTGTGATTGTGTTTGTCAGTGTGGTGTGTGTCCATGGGACTGTGCCTTTGTTAATAAGGTTATGTGTCTGTGCAGTCTTGTGTCACTGTGATTGAATGAGTCATTGTGATTGTGTGTATCACTGCGATAATGTGTGTGCCATGACCTCTGGCATTGTGTGTGCCACTTATATTGTGTGCTCTAGGGTCTAAGTCGTGAAGAATGCATGGGTCTGGGCAACACTGGGTTTCAGTGTGCTGTGTGTTAGGGTAATGTTGTGTGTCATTGTGATTGTGGATCTGGGCAGTGTTGTGTGTCCTGGAACTGCGAGTGTGTCCCTGAGATTTTGTGCGTCTGCGATGCTGTGTGTCTCTGCGTGTTCCTGGGGCCGCGTGTGTATGACACGATGTGTGTCTCTGTAATTGTGTGCGTATAGGGGGCAGGCGATGCTGCGTGTCCCTGGGACAGGGTAAGTGTGTGAGCCACTGTGATTGTGTGGCCGCGTGCTTCGCTGGGTGTCGGGGGAAGGTGCATCTCTAGGCCTCCTGCCCGAGAACAGCGACGCTGCTCTCTGATTGGCTGCGGCCTCGCCAGTGAGAAGCTTCCGAATCCTGCGGTAACTTGGTAACTCGGAACTCGGCCGCCGCCGCCGCCGCCGTGGTGGGGATGGGGGGGTAGGGAGGGGCCCCGCCTATATCCCGCAGGGCCCGCCCCTGCAGGCGACCCTAACCCCGAGTGCCCCTCCCGATCGCCCTCACCCCACCGCTCCCCAAACTCACCTCGGTCTCTGCAGCACTGACTCCCTCTCCCTCTCCTTCCCCATCTCGGCCACTCGCTAGGACTCTCTCCGCCTCTGTCTTCCCCGTTTGTTTCTCCCTATGTGTGTGTCCTCGTTTGTCTCTTTCTCTTTTTGTCTCTGTCTCCCACCTCCCCAGCTCTGTCTCTCCCTGTCTCTCCCCTACCTCTGTCTCTCCTTGATCTCTCTCTCCCCCCCATCTCTCTCTTCCTGTCTCTGTCCCTCCTGAGACTTTCTCGGGCTCTCTCTCTGTCTCCCCCTCCTCTGCCTCAGTCTCCCCATCTTTGCGTCTTCCCACGTCTTGGCTCTGCCTCCCTCCCTTCCCCGTCCCCTTTCTCTCTCACTCCCACACCAAGCTCAGAATTCACTTTTCATTCTGCGGAAGCCCGAGGACCGACCATTTGCTACTTCACCCTCGCCCCTCCCCGCAAACCCAGGCAGGCTTCAGCCAGCAGGCCCCACGCAGGGCAGACTTCAGGAAGGACTTCCCTCCCTGGTTCAGCACTGGAGTTTTATCGCTCGGGCCAGGCAGAGCCCCGGAGGCCCCGTGGCTTCCGGAGGCGCCCGGGCGGGATGAGCTCACTGCAAGTTGGCTTGGATTTCATCAGCTTCCTCCGCCGGAGTTGCCCCCGTTCCTCATCCCGCGCGGGCCGAGCCGGTGAATCCGCTGGGCGCCTGCTGCCTCCGAGCGGCGAAAGGAGGAAGCGCAGGCTCCGGCGTAAAAACCCAACCTTTGCAGTTAACGATGTCACCAGCTCACGAGTGCGGCAAATAGGAATCCATTTCATCCTCACAGCAACCCCAGGAGACAGAGACAATTTTCTATCCCATTTACAACTGGGAAACTGAGGTCAGAGCCTTGAGGTCGGCCGCCTGAGGTCACATATAGGGTCATAAAGGGTGAATGGAGCCCTTTAGAGGTTCACATGTGAGAAGGGAATGCTAGTAATCACCCAGATGTCTGCGGTCATTTCTTCTTTTTGTTTTTAAGATTTTTTTTTGATGTGGGCCATTTTTAAAGTCTTTATTGAATTTGCTACAGTACTGCTTCTGTTTTATGTCTTGGCTCTTGGCTGCCAGGCATGTGGGCTCCTGGCTCCCCGACCTGGGACAGAACCCTCCCCCCCCCCCCCCCCCCCGCAACGTTGGAAGGTTAAGTCTTAACCACTGGACCACCAGGGAAGTCCTTCATTTATTCGTATATTCAGCAAAGATTTGACTTTCTATGCCAGGCACTGTTACAGGCGCTGGGGACACAGGAGTGAAGAAAACAGACAAAAACCCCTGCCTTCCTGGGGCTGATACTCTAATCTGGAGGAGATAGGCAATGGATAATAAAATTAACAATACAAAGTGAGTCTCAAAGTAGATAAAAGAAGCAGGGAAGGTGGACCGAGAGTGTTGAGAGTGATCTTAATCACCACAGTGACCAGGGAAGATCTTCCAGAGAAAGTGATACTGGAAGGAAGAGCCCAAAGGAGGTGCCCCTGCAGAGGGAAAGGCAGGTACAAAGGTCCTAAGGCAAGAGTGGACATGTCCAGAAGAAACAGGAGCGTCTGTGGGGCTGGAAGGGCGTGAGTAAAGAGAGAGGGTGAAGTCCATACAAGATTAGATCGTGGTGAGGACTTTACTTTTTACTCGGCGTCAGGTGGCAGCCACTGGAGAGTTCCCAGCAGAGACGGGAGGTGAGCTGACGTCGTTCTTAAGGCGCCCCCTGGCGGCCAAATGGGAAACAGGTTGTAGGGTTGTGGGCGGAGCGAGCAGAGAGCCCCGGGAGGATGCGACAGGTTGGGATGGTGGAGATTGGACCAGAGTGGGTCCTGTGGAGTCAGGCTGAACGTGGAGCCGATAGGATTTGCCGAGGCACTGGGTGTGGATGTGTGGGAAAGAGGGATTTAGAGGGTTTTGTCCTGAGCATCTGGAAGGATAAAAAGACGGGGATGATAATAATATCATTATAATGGTAATTCCCACATTCTGTGCACCTACTATGTGCCAAACTCGGTGACAACTCACCACTTTAACACCCGTCCTGGTTAAATCCTTCTGACCATCCTGAGAAGCCAGAGGTGGAGGGGGCCAGTGTAGCATTCTGGATTTATTGAGATTTTATTTTGAAAGTAGAATCTACATGATTTACTCAGTAGCTATGTGTGGATTTGATGGATAATAACAATAATAGCTTACACATAGAGTGTGTGTCTGGAACTGTTCTCAGCACTTTAACTGTATCATCTTATTTAATCCTCACAGCCTGCCATCATTAGCACCATTTTACATACGTGGAAACCGAGGCAAGAAGGATTAAGTATCTTGTCTAAGCACAACTAGTAATTACAAACACTTATTATAGAGGTGTTAGTGTGGGCTCTAGGAATTAGAAGGATAGCTTTGGGTTCAAATCCCAGCTGGATGTATGACCTTAAACAGCTCACAAGGACTCCGGGTTTTGGTATCCTGCTTTATAAAATGGAGATTGCAAGAGTACCATTTTCACCAGGACTTGGGAATGAATTGCTGAGGAACAAAAGAGAACCACAGAGAGACTTCACTGGCGGTCCAATGGTCAGTGCATTGGATTGCCATGCTTCCAATGCATCAATGCAGGGGGATGTGGGTTCGATCTCTGGTCCGGGAACTAAGATTCCTCATGCAACACGACAAGACAAAACAAACAAACAAAAAACAAAACTCAGCAGCAAGAAAGACATATGTTAGTACAGACTCCTTTTGGGGCTTCTCAGGTGGCGCTAGTGGTAAAGAACCTATCTGCCAGTGCATAAGAGATGCAGGTTCGATTCCTGGGTTGGGAAGATCTCCTGGAGGAGTGCATGGCAACGCACTCCAGTATTCTTGCCTGGAGAATCCCACGGACAGAGGAGCCTCGAGAGCTACGGTTCACAGGGTCACAAAGAGTCAGACGCGACTGAAGCGACTTAGCAGGCACACACAGACTCTCTTTAAGGCCTGGGGCTACAGAGACACGATCTTAAAACAATCCTGATAAAACAAATATTCAGTCAGTCACCTCAGAGGGCCTACAAGGTGTCGTGGCCAGAGGGCAAAAGAACAAGATAAGCCCAAAGGGCCTCAGAACGCAGGAACGGAAAGCAGCAGACCCTTCCTGCCTTTCCCTCCAGGTTGCAGCTGATGCAGAATATCTGAGCCCTTTTTGTCTAAAGGTATCTGTCCTGTGCTTCTTCCCCATATAAGGAAAGTATACATACCTCATCCAATCAGCAAAGGACTCGCAAGCTGTCTAGCCCATTCTTTCGTTCCCTGGTTATAAAAACAGGCAAATGACCCATATTCCTTATCGCGCTCCCTTGAGCTGGCCTGCTGTTCTAAGTGTCTCCCACTCTGATAAATTCTATTCTCCTCTTGTTCTGCCTCCTGTCTGAAAATTCTTTTCAGGGACCACAACACAAGGTTTGAGTCTTGCGAGGACTCCTCCAGGTAGGACTCCCTGGTTGCCTCCTTGCTTCCCCAGGCTCATAGGAGCTCTGTCTTGTCTGTAGCTCTGCCTGCGCAGCTTGTGTCAGGGAATATGCCTCCCAGTGCCTCTTACTGGGCCTGGATGGGCCTACCTCAGCCTTCCTTTCTATCTTACAGCTGGGAATGGAGCCACCATATTCCCTCTCTTCACCCGGGACACGGCACTATTCACTTGGCTTGCCCCCACGTTTCACTCTGATCTCTACTGAAATCGCCTTCTCCAAGAAGCCTTCCAGGACCATCTTTGTCCCCTCACTCTGCCTTATTTTGCTCCACAGCTCTCCTTTTACATATTCATTTGTTTAGCTAGTTACAGTCTGTTTTCTTTAGTTGAAAGTCACCGCCATGGCGGCAGGGACATAACTGTACCTTCGACTTTCCATTTCACAAATTGAAAAAAAAAAACAGATCAAGGCTCCTCCGCAAAGCAGGTTTCATGGTTCAAGGACTATTTGTTGAATGAATGCGTCTGGGGTGGAAAGCGGAGCGGAATGCGCCACACCGCCCCCTGGTGGCGAGTGAGAAACTCGCACCGCGGAAGTACCCTGCAGGCTGTCCCAATTTTCTACAGACGTTCAGGCCTTCTGTTATTACCTGTGTACTAATACTAGGACGTAACTCCATTTCACGTTAAACACCAAGTATTGTTTACGATTATTTTTTGAACTTTCAAATTTTACTTTTAAAATGCTTTAAAACGTTGCTTCAACTGAGGCATAACTTCCATACTTTTGTAAAGCTCACAAATCCCACACGTGAAACTCCATGTAATGCGTACACTCTGCCCAGGGTCCGAGATGGGGGATGCAAGACACAGACATTACCCCTAGGAGCTTCCCTCAGGCCCCGTCTAGTCACTTCCCCCGGGGGAACCATTATCCTGAATGCTAACAGCAGAGATTAGTGTTGGCTTTTCCAGAACTTCAGACAAACGGCACCATGCATGTGTGCCCCTTGTTGTCTGTCTGGCTCTTGTCGCTTGGCTTCATGTCTGTGGCATTCATCATGTCGCTGTGCATCATCGGAGGCCGTTTGTTTTCTGTTTCCTTTTTGGCTGCGCCTCGCTGGCACGTGGGATCTTATTTCCCTGGCCAGGGATCGAACTCACAACCCCTGCATTGAAAGCGCAGAACCTTAACCACTGGACCACCGGGGATGTCCCCGTTTTCGTTTTCGTATAGTATTCCCTGGTGGGAAAACACCACAGTGTGACTATCCCCTTCGCTGACAGGCATTTGAGTTGCTTCCGGTTGGGGATTGGGTTAGTCTACTTAGGGCTGCCAGAAGAAAATAGCACAGACTGGATGGCCTAAACAACAGATACTTATTTTTTTCAGAGTTCTCAGACATCCGGATGTCTGAGATCCAGGTCCAGGTGGGGTTGATTTCTTCTGAGGCCTCTCTCGGTTGGTAGAGGGCCACTTTCTCTCTGTGGGTTCCAGTGGTCTTCTCTGTGTGTGTCTTAACCTCTTCTCATTCACTTTTTTGGCCTCAGCACAGGGCATGTGGGCTCTTAGATCCCCTACCAAGTATTGAACCCACACTCCCTGCATTGGACATGCCAAGTCTTAACCACTAGATAGCTGTGAAGTTCCCCTAATCTGCTTTTCTTTTAAGAATACCAGTCATATTAAGTGATCTCATATTCACTTAACTACCTCGGCAAAGAGCCGAGAGACACGTAATCTGTCTCAGTGAGGTCACACGCTGGGGTCCTGAGGTGGGGGTTAAGACTTCAAGATACACATTTTGCGGTGATACAAATCAGCCCCTAAGAGGGTCTATTATGTAAAAGCTGCTATGAACATTCTGATTCGTGGCATATCTTTTGGGGCTCACATGTATGCGGAGCATGTGTTCTCAGTTGCTTCAATTGTGTCCGACTCTTGCAACCCCATGGGTTCTAGCCCACCAGGCTCCTCTGTCCATGGGATTCTCCAGGCAAGAACACTGGCGTGGGTTGTCCTGCTTGACCGCAGACTAGGTCAGGTGCTCCTCAAGGCTGACCCTGCCAAGGAGGGCTTCCTTGCTTCCCTTTTTTGTAAATTATTTATTTATTTGGCTGCACTGAGTCTTAGTTGGGGCACATGGGATCTTTCATCTTAGTTTCGGCATGCAGGATCTAGTTCCCTGACCAGGAATCAAACCCAGTCCCTTTGCACTGGGAATGGGGAGTCTTAGCCACTGGACCACCGGGGAAGTCCCAAAGGAGGGCTTCCTGGAGGAGGTGACATCAGAGCTGAGCTCTGAAGGATGAAGACGACTTAGTGGAAGAGGCTGTGAAGGGTGTTCCAAGCAAGAGGAATGGCTTATTTCCAAGGCTCAGATGAGGGAGAGCATGTTATTTTCAAGGAGCTAAAAATATTGTTCTGTATGGCTAGAGGAGTGTTTCTCAGCATCAGTTCTATTGACTTTCGGGGCTGGATAAGTCTTTGTTGTGAGGGCTCTTCTGTTCATTGGAGGATGTTCTACAGGTTCCTGGCCTCGACCCAACAGATGCTAGGGGGACCCTTTCCTTAATCTTCTCTAATCCAAGATGATCTGGGCTCCACCTCCTTGCTGTAACCACATTGGCAAGGCCCCTTTATTTCAAATAAGGTCACAGTCTGGGGTTTTAGTTGTGATAACCAAAAATGTCTCCAGACATTGTCAAATGTCACCTGGGGGGCAAAATCGTCCCTGTTGAGAACCAGGAGGTAAAACCGTGGAGGGTGAGGATGGCAGAAAGGGAAAGAGGAGGCCCGAGAGGTCAGCAGAGGGCTGGGCACCCTCAAGTCTGCTCTTTCCGCCTGAGGGACTCTATGAAAGATGGGCCATATGGAGGCTGGCCAGCCTGGGGACTGGGTTCAAATTCTGACCCCACCACTGCAGTGACTGGATTGTGGTGTCCAAGATAGGTCCACTTGGAACCTCAAAACGTGACCTTATTGGACTTCCCTGGTGGTGCAGTGTATGAGAATCCATCTGCCCACACAGGGGACACAGGTTCGATCCCTGGTCCGGGAAGATCCCACGCAACAGAGGAAGTAATCCCGTGTGCCACAACTACTGAAGCCCGTGCGCCTGGAGCCTGTGCTCTGCAAACAAGAAAAGCCACCACGATAAGAAGCCTGTGCACTGCAACTAGAGAGTAGCCCCCACTCAACTAGAGAAAAGCCCGTACACAGCAACGGAGACCCAGTGCAACAAAAAATAAAACAAGAATAAGTACATTTAAGAAATGTGAATTTACTGGGAATAAGGGTCTTTTCAGATGTAGTGAAATTTAGGAACTCAAGCTGAGATCATTCAGGATTAGGGTGGGGCCTGAATTGAATGACAGGTGTCCTTATAAGAGACAGACAAGGAGAAGATACAGAGAAATCCAGAAAGGAAGTCCTGGTGAAGGCTGAGGTGGAGACTGGAGCCATGGGTCTGTAAGCCAAGGGGAATACTTGCCGGCAGCCTCCAGAGGCTGGGACAGAAGCAGGGCTTCCAGAAGGAAGCATCTCTGCTGACACCTTGATTTCAGACCTCTGGCCACCAGAACTGCGAAAGAATGTATGTCTGCTATTTTGAGTCATGCTGTTTGTGGTCATTTGTTACCCGACACCAACCCAGCCGCTCAGCAGCTGTGACACCGTGGATGGAGAAGCCTCACTGCCCTGTCTTCTTTTTCTGTAAAATGGGTATAAACAAGGCACCCACCTTTTAGGACTATGACGCAGATGAAAAGAGAGTATCCTTTTAATCAATAAGTTAGCAAACATTTGTGACATGTTCATAGATCATCAGCTGGCCTGTTATGTCGTCAGTGGTATTACACGTAACAGAAATATAATCAAACCCCAGTCTCCCACATCGTAGGCAGAGTCTTTACCAACTGAGTCACCAGGGAAGCCCAACAGAAATATAATAGTGGCAGTTAAATGCACTTAATGTGTTCTGGGGACAGGTTTTTTTTTTTTTTTTTTTAATTTATTTAGCTGCGCTGGGTCTTTGTTGCAGCACATGGGATCTTCGCTCTTTGACGCAGCTTGTGGGATCTTTTAGCTGTGGCACGTGAACTCTTAGCTGTGGCATGTGGGATCTAGTTCCCTGACCAGGGATCAAATCCCAGCCTCCTGCATTGACATTATGGAGTTTTAGCCACTGGACCACTAGGGAAGTTCCTGGTTGCAGTGCTAAGTGCCTCTTGCTGCTATCAAACAACACATGTGTATTCTCTTACCATTCTGGGAGTCAGAGATGCAAAGTCTATTTCACTGGACCAAAATCAAGGTGTCGGCGGGACCACACTCCTTGCAAGGCTTGCGGGGAGAATTGCTCACTAACCGTTTCCAGCTGCTGTTCCAGCTGTGGTCTGTGCATTCTCTGACTTCTGGTTCCTTCCTCCCTCTTCAATATGAGCAGTGGCTGCTGCTGCTGCTGCTAATTCACTTCAGTCGTGTCTGACTCTGTGCGACCCCATAGACGGCAGCCCACCAGGTTCCCCCGTCCCTGGGATTCTCCAGGCAAGAACACTAGAGTGGGTTGCCATTTCCTTCTCCAATGCATGAAAGTGAAAAGTGAAAGCGAAGTCGCTCAGTCATGTCCGACTCTTAGCGACCGCATGGACTGCAGCCCACCAGGCTCCTCTGTCCATGGGATTTTCCAGGCAAGAGTACTGGAGTGGGGTGCCATTGCCTTCTCCCATGAGCAGCGGAGCATTTGCTTTATCGGCATGTGACCTTCTTCCTTGTCAAATCTCCCTCTGCTTCCCCCTCTTTTATTTGAAAAATGTAATTAAATTAATTATTTTAATTCCTTGGTCATCCCGTGTGGCATATGTGGGGGTCTAGTTCCCTGACCAAGGATTGGACCTGGGCCTCCTGCACTGGCAGCATGCAGTGTGAGCCACTGGACCACCAGGGAAGATCCTGCTTCCTTCTTCTGAGGACCCTTGTGATTGGCATTGGATCCACCCTGATGGTGGATGGTGCAGGGTTCTCTCTCTATCTCAGGTTTCTTGACATGATCATATCAGCAAAGTCCCTTTTGCCACATAACATAATGTTCTCAGGCTCCAGGGATCAGAAGGTGGGTATCTTTGGGAACCACTATTTATATGAGATCCTTGGTGGCTCAGTGGTAAAGAATCCACCTGCAGTGCAGGAGATGCAGGTTCGATCCCTGGGCTGGAAAGATCCGTTGGAGGAGGAAATGGCAACTCACTCCAGTAGTCTTGCCTGGGAAATCCCATGGACAGAGGAGCCTGGCAGGTTACAGTCCACAGGGTCACAAACAGTTGGACATGACTTAGCAACTAAATTACGACTACTATTCAGCTTGCAACACCCCCTGGCCGGTAGCCCACTGGGGTGGGCACTTTATTTGTCACTCTACAGATGAGGACCCTAGGGTTCAGAGAAGTTAAGTGACTTCCTTGTGGTCCCACAGCTCAAGTGGCAGAGCAGGGATTTGAACCTAGACAACCCGGTCTCAGAGCCAAGATATCACTTGTTCTCCTCACTGTCTCTCTGGGGTCAGGCAGCCTCAGGTTCAAATTCCAGGTCGGCTGCTGATCAGCTGGATGACTGGGGGCCAGCACCACCAGCTGAGTCGTCATGTCTAACGTGTGTGTGAACACACTACTCCAGATAAAAGTGATAAACAATAAGTGTCTACTGTAGAGCACCGGGAACTGTATTCAATATCTTGTAATAACGTATAACGGAAAAGAATCCAAAAAAAGGACACATAGGTATGAGTACTTATGCTAGGTTGCTTTAGTTGTCTCCACCTCTGTACGAGCCCATGGACTGCAGCCCACCGGGCTCCTGTGTTCATGGGATTCTCCAGGCTAGAATACTGGAGTGGGTTGCCATTCCCTTCTCCAAGGAATCTTCCTGACCCAGGGATCGAACTTGGGTCTCCTGCATTGGAGATGGATTCTTTACCAATCTGAGCCACCAGGGACATCCACTTTATATCAACATATATACACAACGGAATCACTTTGCTCACCTGAAACTAACACAACATTGTAAATCAACTATACTTCAATTAAAAATTAAAAGAAAAAAAAATAGAGACGTCTCTAATGGTCCAGTGGTTAAGACTCTGAACTTCTACAGCAGGGGGCGTGGGTTCGAGCCCTAGCTATGGAGCTCAGATCCCACAAACCCCAGCAGTGCAGTCAAAAGAAATAAAACTAAATAAAAAATTTATTTAATAAAAATATAAAATGGGAGTGAGAATGCTCACCTCTTTGACTGGCTGGGTGGGGCAAAGGGATCAAGACCATGTGGGGCCTAAACCCGTGGCTTTGCTTCAGGCAGCGACCCAGGCACTGGAAGCTTTGTGGACCTTTGAGTTCTTCTTACTGGGCCTCTGTGCTCTCCTCTGTAAAGTGGAGACGATAAAGAATTCCCTTCATTGCCCGGAGTTCTGGTGAAGATGCTGAGTTTCTCAAGGAGGGATTCTCAAGGTCTGGCTCACTCTTACATCTCATCTTCTCATCCCCAGTAGACATACCAAAAGTGCTCAGTTTCCCTTTTGAAAAATAATTAATTTTTGGCTGTGCTGGGACCTCATTGCTGCGTGGGCTTTGCTTCAGTTGCAGTGATCGGGGGCTACTCTTTAGATGCGGTGCACGGGCTTCTCATTGCAGTGGCTGCTCTTGTTGCGGAGCACGGGCTCCAGGGCGAGTGGGCTTCAGGAGTTGTGGTTCACGGGCTTAGTTGCTCAGAGGTGTGTGGGATCTTCCAGGATCAGGGATCAAACCTGTGTGTCCGGCACTGGCAGGCGGATTCGTTATCATGGAGCCACCAAGGAAGCCTGAAGTCTCACTTTTCAATCAGAGAGTGGCCAAACTACACTGAGACAGACTCTTTGGCTGTGATATTGGCAAAGATCAATGAGTGAGAATACCCCTGTCTGTGAGGCTGCCAGGGGACCGTGCACCACTGTCCTGCCTGGAAAAGTGGAAGTGAGCACTAGGCCTTTCCTGAGTGGCCACCATCAGAGGTGGCTTTCCTGTGAAACGGAGGATGTGCAAGCCTCCGGGTCCCCCCTTTCCACAGCTTTGCCCAACACCCTGGGAGGTGCCCTTGAGGTCTTGTACATTTTTTTTAAGGCTGTGGGATCTTAATTCGCTGACCAGGGATCGAACCCTGCCCCCAGCAGTGAAAGCGCCAAGCCCTAACCACTGGACCACCAGGGAATTTCCTACTCCTTTTTTTCAGGAGGGTTTCCAACTGGTATAAACTTCAGGTTCTACAAACCCTGGGTCCACCTCTTTTCATTCTTTTTTCCCCTGGAAAATAAAAATGGGAATTAACCTGTGATTCAGCAATCTGCTTTCCTAGAAGACAGAAGAATGGTTTCCATTTATTGAGAACTTACAATATTTCAGGCCAAGCACTGGGTGTCTATTAATTCATGAATCCATTGAATTCTGCACAACAAACAGTAGGATGGTGTTATGATCTCCGTTTACAGATGGAGAAGATGAAGGCCAGAGAAGTTTCCTATGCGTGTTGCCCAAGATCACACAGTTGGTAAATGACAGAGCCAGGATTCAGAGCCAGATTTTCTGGCTTCAGAGTCAACAGCCTTAATCATGACATTAGGAGCCCTTTTTTGAACAAGATCACAGATCCTGTGATCACATCAAGCTATGTGCCTATAGAAATTCAGTGCCGCATTGTTGGCAACCTCCCCAGTTGGAAACAACTCGAACATCCACGAGACCAGTTGGACTAAATTATGGCTCATCTATAGGGCAGAATTTCACATGGCAGTTTAAAAGGCAGTCAACCATCCATGGCTAACTTCAAGGTATAGAATTTCAGTGCATACGTTCTGTTTCATAAACAAGGAAGAAAATAATAGTACTAGCCAAGATTCAGTCAGGGACTTCCCTGGTGGTCCAGTGGTGAGGACTCCTCGATCTCACTGCCAAGGGTTGGGTTCAGTTCCTGGTCAGGGACCTAAATTCCAACCCCCTGCCCCCAAAATCACTCATTTATTAAATAAATAGATTTTGAGAGACTCTTATGTATGAAGCACTGTTGGAGGTACTGGAGACATAACACAGACAATATAGTCGAGAAAAAAGTCAGTAAACAGTCAATCCTATAGGAAATCAACCTTCAGTATTTACTGGAAGGACTGATGCTGAAGCTGAAGCTCCAACTCTTTGGCCACCTGATGCGAGGAACTGACTCATTGGAAAAAACCCTGATGCTGGATAAGATTGAAGGCAGAAGGAGAAGAAGATGACTGAGGATGAGATAGCTGGATGCCATCAGTGATTCAATAGATATGAGTTTCAGCAAACTCCAGGAGATAGTGAAGGACAGGGAAACCTGGGGTGCTGCAGTCCATGGAGTTGCAAAGAGTCGGACATGACTTAGAGACTGAACAAGAAGACAATAAAGTGAAACATGGTAGTTTAGAGGATAAACAGTAAGATAGAGAAATAAAATTGAAAGAGAAAAGGATGAGAGATTTTGAAATTTTCAAACGAGTGGTTTCAAGGAAGACCTCTAAGAAGAGGCGACAATTGAACGCACAACTGAAGCAGGTAATGCAGTGATTTGGAAGGTATTTGAAAATTTTTTATTTATCTATTTATTTCTGTGGCTGTGCCTCGAGGCTTGTGGGATCTTAGTTCCTGATCAGAGATTGAACGTGGGCCCCATCAGTGAAAACACCCAGTCCTACCCACTGGCCCACCAGGGAATTCTTGGGGAATTTTAACAGAATTAAATTGTATGTGTAGAGAAGGTCTCTGAAAGGCTGTTAATGATAACCATATAGGGGCAGTGGGTTGCCAGGTATTTTCCCTTTCCATGTTTTAGACCACAAACTAAATTTATCACCAATCTCAGGAAATCTGGTCTGCCCACTTACAACTGTCATCACCTCCTGTAAGGGTGTTCCATAGCATTTATCGTCACTTGTAACAATAAATTATGTCTAAGCTTTGTTTAATGTATGTAACCCTCTTGACTCTGTAGCCAAACCCAGTAGATCCTCCTCTGAGCATCTTCCAGTTCCCTAGAAGCACCAGTTCACCCACCACAGGGCCTTTGCACAGGCTGTGTCCCCTGCCTTGACAGCCACCCCCTCACTCTATCCTCATCTCTCTCACAAGACATCCCCACAGTTCTGTTTTCTGTCATTTCACATGGACTTGTGAAGAGTCCAGGGATGGGGTCTGCCTTGTTCATCACCTTAACCCCCACTTCCCTATCCCCCCAGTACAGAGCTGGCACTCAATGCTGATTCAGAGGATGAAGGAGAGATTCCTTCCATTGAAAACTGTGAGCTCCTACAACTAACTATAAGGTTTCACTGGCAGGAGGGGGGGGACCCCCGCCCACCTCCCAGCACAAGCTGGCAGGTCAGGCTTTCAGGAGTCAGTCCAGCGCCTGGCACTACTTGTAGGAACCAAGAAAGACGAGACGCAAATAGAGACCAGAGAGAGGATGGTGTTTCCTTTCCCTGGAATGAGGTCATTCAGGTAGAAGACAGTAGAACAAGCTTGCAGAACACTCTGTGCACCCGCTCAGCCCACTCCCGCTTCACCGGCGTGGGGGGTTGGGAGGAGGGGGAGTTGGAGAGGAGGAGCGCCGCGCCTTTAAGGCTCCCGGAAACAGGCCTGCAAGACCGGAAGTAACCCGCTTTAGTTCCCTTCTTCACGTGGTGCAGGCCGGAAGTGACGCGCGTGGCCCGGGAGCTGCAGACGCGGAGGCCGACGGAGCCGGAGTAGCGGACGCCGCGGGGTCTCCGGGACAGGTGACCGGGGGAGGGGGCCGGGAGCGCGCCCGGAGAGGGCGGGGCCTGATGCCCCACGTGGGGGGAGCGGGCGCCGGCGCTGGCGGGGTAGCCCGCCGCCCGCGGGGCGGGGTCAGAGTACTCCGCGGGGGGCGGGGACTGGACGCCCACATGGGAAGCTAGAAGGGTGCTGAGGGGGCGGGCCGTCGGTGGGGCAGGGCCTGGGTGGGCCGGGCTCCGGACGCGTCCGGAGCTTTGGTGGGCAGCTGGGGCGGGCCCGAAAAAAGTTATGCCGCGGCTGGGGGCGGGGCCAAATAGTACCCGGCGGACTAGGAGCGGGGCCGGAAAGTTTCGCGTGTTCTGGAAGTGGGTCCTGGAAGTCAGGGGCGGGGCCAGGGGCTGACCCGAGGGTCGGGGCGGGGCCAGGCGCCGGTAGGGCGGAGCCAAAAAGTTGCGCAGGAACCGGGCCGCTGAGCCAGAATTTAGGGGCGCCGGGTACGGGGCCAGATACTGACGTGCGGGGCGGGGGCGGAGCCAGGGGGCGTGACCAGAGGCTGGGCTCAGCAAATCGGAGGCGGGGCCAAAGTGTTGGCCGGTGAGCCGGGGGCGGGACCGGTGCCAGAAGGCGAGGAGGAGGGGGCGGGTTTAGGCTGCTGCCTGGGGCTCCTGTGGGCGGGACCAGGAAGTTGGCCGGGGCGGTCGGACGCCGGAAGGGGGTGGGATTAGTGACGCGAATGTGGGCGGGGCCAGAGGTTTGGCGGGAAAGGCGGGGCCGGAAAGTTTGCCTCTCTTCGGGGCGGGGCTGTGGCGTTCTGGACCGGGTGGAGACTGGAGCCTTTCCCTAGAAAGCCGCGTGAGGGCGGGGCAGTTTTGTCTGCGCCTGGGCGGGGAGGGTATTCACCCGGGAGACCGAACCAGACCCGGGAAGCCTCGCCAGGGGGTCTTGGGTCTGTTGGAGGAATCTTTGTTTGGGTGCTGGCGGCGGGGCTTTAATATCCCTTAGGGTAGGGGCAGCGAATAGGAATGGGGCTCGGACTATTTTTTGAGTGTAGGGTTGTAAGACGTCACTGAAATTCTGGGGGAAGAGTTAGGTGTAGATTATTAAACGGGATGTGAGCAGCACCAGGTTGGGCATGGGGAGTCGGGCTTTCTCGCTTAGGTTGTGGGAGAGGCTCTTCCTAAAGCTCTCTTGGGGTAGAGGCCTGGGTTTTAAACTTCCGGCACAGGGGTGTGGAGACTGAACTAGGATTTTCGTTTTGAAGGGAGCAGTGTCGGGTGTTTCCCTAAGTGGTGGGGCGGGCCCAGAACTTTCCCAGGGCGTGTGTGACTACATTGTTTACAGAGGAATGGATGGGTCCAAAACCCTCTGGAGAGTACTGAGTCTAAACTTTTCCTGGTAGAGGGTGGGCTAGAAGAGGGGCTTCGAAAAGAGGGACTGGGAGTGAGGGCGAGAATTCCCTTGGAGTGAAGGGGGTGTGTGTGTGTGTGTGTCCCTTGGAGTGAAGGGTGTGTGTCTGTGTGTGTGTGTCCCTTGGAGTGAAGGGGTGTGTGGTGTCTGTGTGTGTGTGCGCACATTTGAGGAGCCCCCAGTCTGGGACAGGAAGAGACAGATTGAGTGGAGCCATTGGCCTTAGTCCTTCTGTTCCCTCTGCCCTCAGGAGCCCCCAGTGCTGTGTCCAGATTCTGCAGGGGAGGTTTGCTGGGACCCAGGTCCCACCCTGCCAGTGGAATGGTGAGAAGAAAAATGGGGTGTTTGAGATCTGAGCTTTGGGGCAGGGGGCTTGGGAGGAGAGGTTCCCGGCCCACAGACCCTGGGGCGGGTAGAGATTTCCAGCCTCTTATCTGTCCGCCCCTCTCAGTCAGCCGCACTGGATCTGAAATCGAAGGAGGAGAAGGATGCTGAGCTGGACAAGAGGATCGAGGCTCTTCGGCGGAAGAATGAGGCCCTCATCCGGCGCTACCAGGTGCCCTAGCCCCGCCCTGGGAGACCCCATCCCCTCTCCTCCCCGCAGTGAGTTTCCCTCACCTCTCCCTTCCTTAAAACGTTTTCATGACTCCTCATCACTGTCAGGGTAAAAGCCGAGGGCCTTAGCCTGGGATTCCTCCTTTCATTCCATCATTGGTTTGTTCGTTCACAAATATTCACCAGGGCCCATTGCTCAGTGGCACTGTGGTGGCAGCGGTAATGGAGGGGACCCCGGGCCTGCCTTTCCAGGGCTCACAGGCCAGTAGGGGCCCAGCCATGGCTTCAGTCAGTGATGAGCGAGTGGGCCAGCCTGGGATGGAGGAGCTCAGGGTTCTTTGAGAGCCCAGGTGGGGCTCTTCACCCAGCCTGGGGGATATTAAGGAGGACTTCCTGGAGGAGGGGATTCTGAGACTTGAAAGGTGAGTAGATGTTAGCTGGTCTTTTTTTTTTTGGCTGCACTGCATGTCTTGTGGGGAGTCTTAGTTCCCTGATTAGGGACTGAATCCAGGCCCATGAAAGGGGAGCATGGGGTCCTAACCACTAGACCACCAGGGAAGTCCCAGCTAGTTGAAAAGGAGAGCAGAACACACTTCACACAGAGGGGACAGTTTGTGCAAAAACTTGGAGCTTAAAGTTGGAGGGTCAGATGGAGGATATTGACCTGGAGAGACCCTCTGGGGCCCGGCCACGCAGGGCCCAGAAGGCCATAAGGCTAAGAGTTTGGACTTTTTCCTAAGGACACTGGGGAGCCATCGAGGGCTTTGAGTGGAAGTGGGGCCAGGTCAGAATAGGTTTGTAGGAGGACTCCTTTAGTTGCTGTGTGGTGGTAGATGGGAGGAGAGGACTCTGGAGACAAGGAGGAACCTGGGGCAGGGACTTTGGGGGGGGTGAGGGGTGGGGGCCATACGGAGAGGAGGTGCCTGGCCTGGGACAGGGCTGTTGGGAGGGACTCAGTGACTGATGGGCGGTGGCGGGAGAGGATCCAGGATGAGGCCCAGGTCCCTGTCACAGGTGTCAGAGTAGGTGTTGGGGCTGTCCCTGAGATAGGAGGAGGAGTAGGTTTCATTTATTCATTCTTCATGCATTCATTCATTTAAAAAAAAAAAAAGGATGTTGAGCCTCTGTTGTGTGCCAGGCGGTGTTCCAGGCTTGGGGTATACATCAGTGAACAATACAGATATCCCTGACGCAGAGTAGATTCTGTTATGGGGAGGAACCAGATAAGAAGCAAAATAGACATAATGTCATGATGTGAAGGGGGCGGGTGGTGTGTGGAGAATGGCAGGCGAGCTGGTCAGGGTAGGCCTTCCTGAGAAGGGGACCTTTGAGCAGAGACCTACAGGAGGTGAGGGACTGGAGAATCTATGGAGAAGGGGCATTTCCAGCAAAGGGAACAGCAGGTGCAAAGGCCCTGAGGCAGGTTTGAACCTGGTATGTTCCAGGCACAGTGAGAGGGTCACAGTGAGCCAGAGGAGAGAGTGGGAGATGAGGATGGGATGGTAACGAGACCACACCCTGTGAAGCCCCATTGGCTGTGGGGGAGCCTTTGGCTCAGCCTTTGGCTGAGCAGGGGCACCGCCTGGTTCGCTTAGAGGGAAGAAGTGACCAGCTTTCTTGTCTAGAGCTCCAGACAGAGGTCTGCGCTGGGGCCGACTTGGGGCTATTCAGGGGACTGTGGGAATCTGGCTGGTACACAGGACCCCTGATAGCCACTGTCTCTGATCTCCCAGGAGATTGAGGAGGATCGGAAGAAAGCTGAACTGGAGGGAGTAGCAGTGACAGGTCCCCGGAAGAGCCGCTCGGTGGAGAAGGAGAATGTGGCAGTGGTGAGCTCCACGCCAGGGTGGGACTCGCGAGGACGGGCGGGTGAGAGTGAGACCTAAGAGCCTTCCCCGCTGCCCCAGGCCTGTGGGGCCTCGACCCTGGCAGCCGCCCTCTGGGCCTGTGGTGTCCTGGTCTCCCTGCCCCAGTGACCTTTCCCCCCTCCCCCCTTTCCAGGAGAAGAACCTGGGTCCTTCCCGGAGGTCTCCAGGGACCCCTCGGCTTCCAGGGGTCAGCAAGGGAGGCCGGATCCCCCCTCAGCACGGAGGCCGGGCAGGCATGGGCCGGACATCCCGCAGCTGGGAAGACAGTCCCGGGGAGCAGCCTCGGGGAGGTGCTGGGGGCCGCAGCCGGAGGGGTCGGGGCAGGGGGTCCCCTCATCTCTCTGGAGGTGGCGATGCCTCGACTGCCGACCGCAAATCCAAGGTAGGAGCCGAGGGGGCTGACGTCTGCCTGAAGTCCATTGGGAAGGCTCAGTGTTGCCTGTTGCTCTTTCTGTTCTGCTCACAAATGGATTTTCTCCTTCATCCGTCGTTTACTGTCTCTGTTTTCTTTTTTGGACCCTCACTCCGGCTCTTTTTCACCTCTTTCCCTTTCTTCTTCTCTCCCCCAGACCAGCGCTGTGGTCCCTGTCTCTTTCTGTCTCCCATTTTGTGCTCTGCTGTGTGCTTGGTCATCTGCCTTCTCTACCCTTTGTCTCTTTTTGGTGGTATCTGGTGGGTTCTGTCTAGCGTGCGTGCTTTGCTCATTCGTGTGTGCGTGCACATGTGCTCTCTCTCTGTCATTCTCTGAATTAGTTGGTAGGGAGCAGTGAGGTTCTTACTGTACCTGCTCTCAGCACCCCACCACGCAGATTAGCAGAGTGGGAAGTTGCCAAGCCTGGTCATTTAGAGGACAACTTTCTATGAGTTCCGTGTCCTTGGGCAGCTCACTTCCCCTCTAGGAGATTCCAGTTCTCACTCTTAAATAGGAATGAAAATCAGGTTTAAAGTTTTTCATAAGCATCGTGTGACATCAGGCATAGAAACCCTCAGATTAAACGCTCAATGTATGTTGCTTAAGGATGTTTAGAAAGACGCCAAAGTGCCATGGCGTTAATCAAATGGAAGTTTATTTCTCTCTTGCATGCTGAGTCTTGGAAATGCAAGTGTTCCCAGCATCTTGGGCACATGCTCATCTAAAATTCTGTTGTCACCTAGAGGGGGAAAATTGACCTAAGAAAGGGAGGAGAGAGGATCGTGGGGGTCACCTGGCCATCTGTCAGGTTGTTACTGTGGCAGCCATTGCAGGGGTCCCCAGCCCCTCTCCCAGGTTCAGCATTTTGCCAGAAGAATTAACAACTGAGATTTATTACAGGGAAAGGATAGAAAGCAAAATCAGTAAAGGGAAAAGGCCCATGAGCCAGAGTCTGGAGGATACCAGGCACTAGCTTCCAAGAGTCTGCGTCCAGTGGAGACACAAATTGTTGTTTAGTCACTGAGTTGTGTCTGCCTCTGTGACCCCGTGGGCTGTAGCCCGCCAGGCTCTTCTGTTCATGGGATTTTCCAGGCAAGAATACTGGAGTGGGTTGCCATTTCCTACTCCAGGGGATCTTCCCCCCCCACCCAGGGATCAAACCTGTGTCTCCTGCATTGGCAGGCAGATTCTTCACCACTGAGCTACCAGGGAAGCCCAAAGACACATAGGCTGCACTTAATTGTTCTTCATTGACAACATATGTCAAAGTTCATCTACTGGGGACTCATTAGAGAGCTAGTACCCAGGCTTCTTATCCGAGGCTGGTCACATAGGTCCCCTCTGCCTAGTACACACCCAAATTCCAGACCCTAGAAGGAAAGTGGGTGTTCAGCATACACTGTATTGTTTGCAGAAAAAGTCTAGGCACGTGAAGCCCCGCTTACTGGTTAACTGTTGACAGGGGAGCCAGTGTCCAGGTGCCAGCCAGGGGCTGCCTTGCATAACAGGTCTAAGGAGGGAGCCTCAGATGGTGACGAACGCTCAGATTGAGTGGTTCTTTCTGACGCTCTGTGTGTGTCTCTCTCTGTCCTCCCCTCCTCCCCCGAACAAGGAGTGGGAGGAGCGGCGGAAGCAGAACATCGAGAAGATGAACGAGGAGATGGAGAAGATTGCAGAGTACGAGCGCAACCAGCGGGTCAGTGCCACGGGCGCCCCCTGGCTGCGGGGCGGAGCCGCCGGGTCGGGGGAGCGCTCCAACACCCCCACCGCCAACTAACTCCGCCTGCCCGCAGGAAGGCGTGCTGGAGCCCAACCCGGTGCGGAACTTCCTGGACGACCCCCGGCGACGCAGTGGGCCCCTGGAGGAGCCTGAGCGGGACCGCCGGGAAGGCAGCCGCCGGCACGGGCGCAACTGGGGGGGCCCTGACTTTGAGCGGGTGCGCTACGGCCTCGAGCAGGAGCGGCAGGTGGGTGCGGGCGGCTGGGCCATGACTGCTGCCCAGCAGCCGGTCCCTGGGTTCCACGGGGAGGGATGTGTATTGAATGCGGGGCTCAGAGTAGGAAGAGGCTGCAGCCCTACGCTCAGGCTACCCTCCAGTTGATGGTTGCCCCAGAGCCATACTACATTCTTTTTGTAGTTTTATGATCTGTTTTGGTGTGATTTTCCTCCTTACTAATGTTAATGATGTTTACTGGGTACCGGTCGAGGGCCAGGCACTGTTTAGGGTGCTGGGGCTAAATCAGTGGCCATATAATAAGATGTCAGATAATGCTGAATGTTGGGAAGAAGGCTCCAGCCCAGCCAGGTGAGGGCACGGAGAATAGAGAAGGATCTGGGGTGGCCTCTCTGAGGTGCCACGTGAGCAGATACGGCTTTGATCTCCATCCTGTCACCTCCTCCTCCTATGACCTTGAGCCAGGGGCTCTACCCAGGAGCTTAGAAGGCCTCAGGAAAGGGGTGCAGGGGCGAGAGTGGTGGGCGGAGCCCTGACTGCCCATCTGCTTGGGGCAGGGCCGCCGGGCCGGCCTGGGTGGCGCCGGGGACATGACGCTCTCCATGACTGGCCGAGAGCGGTCTGAGTATCTGCGCTGGAAGCAGGAGCGGGAGAAGATAGACCAGGAGCGGCTGCAGAGGCACCGCAAGCCCACCGGCCAGTGGCGGCGGGAGTGGGATGCTGAGAAGACGGATGGCATGTGAGTCTCCGCCCTGCCCACCCCTGTGGGGCTCCTCTGCCTTCGCGCTGACTTCTGACTCCTTGGCCTTTCTTGGGTTTCTCATCGTGTGTATCAGTTAGCACGAGCTGGGTAACACTGCATAACCATCACCAAATCTCAGGGCCACAGAAAGCGTTTCTTTTTCTTAAACACCTAAAGCATTTTGTATTGGGGTATCGCCAGTGTAACAACAAATGTGATAGTTTCAGGTGAACGGCAGAAGGACTCAGCCATACTTTTTTACAACCGTTTGTTTATTTATGTATTGGCTGCGTCGGGACTCAGTTACGGTGTGCGGGCTCTTCACTGTGACCCGCAGGCGCCAGGGGGCCTGGGCTCAGCTCTTGCGGGAGGCAGGCTTAGTTGCTCCAAGGCCTGTAGGGTCTTAGCTTGCCCGATCAGGGATTGAGCCCAGATCCTCTGCCCTGGAAGGTGGATTCTTAACCACTGGACCGCCAGGGAAGTCCCGAAACATTTCTTTTTCCTGTGCTCACCGGTCTTCTAAGTTGGGCTGATTCAGGCTGGACTGGAAGCTGTGGGTCCAGCTGGGGTTGAACTCACTTCTGCCCTGCATGTGTGCATTCTAGGGTTCACGCTGAGGGATGGGGCTACTGGGGGAAGCACTGGCCATAGTATTGGCAGATGTGCAGGAGGGAGAGTGAGACACTTCCCCGTTCTGTTAGCCAGCAGACCCCACCTTGCTGTGGCAGGAAATTAAACTGTCAGCTCGATAGTACTGCCGTGGTTCTACACCCAAGGGTGCGGATGTGAGTTCTCATGCAGGGAGGGCATGAAGAATTACAGCGATGGCCCCTTGGCATCCTCCTTTCATCCCTCTAACTGTGTCCCCCACCTACCCAAGCACCTTATCCTGGTGGCATCATTATTCTCAGGTCTGACTCTGTTGCTTTTCGGGTCCCAGGAAACATCCCATTAGTCAAAGCAAAGGCATCATCCACAGGAGGGCTAACTGCCATAGCAAAGGCGGAGAAGATTCCGGAAGAGCTGTTGAACGGCAGTCTTAAGATGGACAGCTGTCGTTTTTACATCATCCTCTATCCTTTGCCACAGCGTTGGCTAAAGAAAGAGGATCTTGTCTGTGTGCCTGGAGGTCGGAGCATTTATTTTTGGATTGTGAGCTAAGCCTTTGCCAGCGTGAGAAACATTTTGCACAGATACCGTAGCTGATGTTTCTGAGGGGGAGGCAGGTGAGCTTTTTGGAGATGTTCTTGGGCTTAAGACTGAGAAAGTCCTCTTACGTCCCCACAGCAGCCTGCATCAAGTCTCACGTTTGCATTGAAGAGAGCAAATTGTGCAGTGAATAGAGCTAATGTCACATGCTGAAGAATAATGAAGCAGAGTATGGAGAGGTTTGGAGGCTTCTGTTTTAGACCTAGATAATGTATGTAATTGGGCTTCCCAGGTGGCACTAGTGGTAAAGAACCCGCCTGCCAATGCAGGAGATGTAAGATATGAGGATTCAGTCCCTGGGTCAGGAAGACCCCCTGGAGGAGGGCATGGCAACCCACTCCAGTATTCTTGCCTGGAGAATCCCATGGACAGTGGAGCCTGGTGGGCTGCAGTCCATGGGGTCGAAAAGAGTTGGACACGACTGAAGCAACTTAACACGCAACACAGTGTATGTAATAATACGTGATTGGAAAGGTTAGGAAGGCCTCTGAGTTGAGGCCTGAAGGAGGTAACGGAGCGGGCCCCGGAGAGATCGGAGGAAGTGAGCCCCAGAAGCAGCACGTGCAAAGGTCATGCGGCAGGAGCTCTGTGGTAGGAGAACTTGCTAAGCTCGGGAGGTGAGAGAGAGAGATTTAGATGAGGCTGGACAGGAAGCTGGCGATGTTGAACTTGCACATTCTTGTTGAGGTGGGGAATTGCTGTCAAATACCATTTTTCTGCGTTTGTACTACCATGTCACACCTGCCTTTTGTCTTTCACCTGATTCTGAGCTTTAATCAGTGACATGCTCCCCCATTCGGTTGATGACCTTGTGGTCTGTGATCTTGATTTCTAACCGTGGCCCCCACCTCCCCCGATGACTCTTCCTGCCCTACCTGTTCTCCCTGTGCCACCAGCTGCCTGCTCACCCCTTTCTCTTTACCCAGGTTCAAGGATGGCCCAGCTGTGGCCCTGGAACCATCCCACCGCTATGGTGAGTGGGAGTTCTTGGGTGGGGTGAGGCAGCTGGCTGGGCCGGGGGAGTTGGGGCAGGGTGGGGTGGGGGTAGCTTGTACTGTGCCCTCCACCCCTGACTTCCCCTGGGTTTTGTTGCAGATGACCAGGCTTGGGCCCGGCCCCCCAAGCCCCCCACTTTCAGGGAGTTCCTGTCCCAGCACAAAACTGAGGTCAGCCGCAGAAAGAAGAAGAGCAGCCGACCCCAGCCTAAGGCAGCGCCCCGTGCCTACAGGTGGGGGCCCCCTTCCCCTTGCACGTGCACAACCCTAGCGGGCCTGTGTGCCTCTACCCCTGCTTGTTCTCTGGCTGTGGGTTTTGGGGATATTTCTGTCCTTTCTTGGCCCTATCTGTCTCTCAGGCACTTGTCTCCTTGTGGGTCAGGCACTTGGTTTCGGGGGTGTCGGGGCCTGGCTGTCACTTTACCCTCATCTGTCCCCTCCTGCCCTCCCACCCATCTCTTCTGCCTGCCTGGCCCCTCTCTGCCTGGTCACCTCTGACACTGGGACACACGCCCTGTTTCCTCCTCGGTGCTCTAGCCTGCCGGCTCCTTGTCTGGAAATCCCGAAGACCCGCTCTCTCCACCTGTTGAATTTTGCAGCTCCGTGTCTGGGGACGAGCCTGGTGTGGGAAGCCCCTTCCTCCTGTCCATCTGGGTTTTATTCCTTTCCTCTGTGCCCTCCAGTGACCACGATGACCGCTGGGAGATGAAGGAGGCCGTGTCCACAGCTCCTGAGCCCCCGCAACCTGCTCTCCCCAAGGAGGCGCCCACGCAGGTAGGGCGGACTGTCAGCTCCCAGCAGGCAGCACGGTGTGGGGGTGCCTGGGGCCTGCAGCCTCTCCCTGACCTGCCTTGTGTTCTCACAGCTGCCTGAGACCCCGGCCCCTGCCCATCGACCTCCTGAGGAGGAGGGCGAGGAGGGCGAGGATGAGGGGGAGGATGAGGAGTGGGAAGACGTGAGTGAGGATGACGAGGAGGAGGAGGAGATCGAGGAAGAGGAGGAGGCTGATGATGAGGAAGAAGAACCAGCCGGAGATCACCAACCCCAGGAGGCTGAGCCCAGCGGGAGCCCCAGCGGGAGCCCCGCCAGGGAACATGGTGACAAAGAGCCCGCCAGGCCGGAAGAGCCCCTGCCGCTCCCCCAGGCCCCTGCCACGCCTTCCAGCCCCTTCTCGCCCCCTGGGGGCCACCAGCCTGTGTCCGACTGGGGTGAAGAGATGGAGCTGAATTCTCCCCGGACCGCCCACCCGGCAGATGCTGTCTCTCCGGGTGAGGCCTGGCCGTTTGAAAATGCATGAAGCTGGCTGCTTGTGTGTGTGCTCGAGGGGTGCATGGAGGACCCTGGGACCCTGTGTGCCCTGGTGGCTAGGGAGGACAGTCCATGCCTGTCTCTAGAAGGCCCACCCCCAGATCCTGCCCTGCCCTGAGCCATTCAGAGTGCCCTCCCCAATAAAGAGATCACTTCCTCAAATGACACTTCCACGTGTGTCCTTAAACCCCCTCTCACTCCCCCAGAGCCTTTGTCTTGGTGGGGGGCGGGGGCGTGGTATTTGGAGGGGAATGGGCTTGATTGGGCCTCCCCCTTTCCCAGGAGGTGACCAGCCAGCCCCTGCCTCCTTGGAGAGTGGGCCCAGCGCCCCAGGAACCCAGAAAGCTGAAGAGGAGGGGTCTGAGGCAGCTCCAGGTTGGGGGAGTGGCTGGGGTGGTGGAGGTGGCTTTCCTTCCGCTTCCTCTTGGGTTGAGGGGAGGAGGGTTTGGGGGCAGTAGAATGGAGTGGATGCGTCTCCATTATGGGTGTGGGGTAGCTGCTGGCCCGGGGATGGGGCGAGGGGGGCGGGGCTAGGCTGCTGGGTGGGAACGAATCCAGGGTCAAGGGGGTGGAGCTATAGGGAGGACCTCCTGGAGGAGCCACTAGGAATTGAGTGTGTTTGGGGGTGAGGGGGTGGAGCCAGGGTGGGATTAGGAGGTAGAGGGCTACCCCAGGGGTTCTGCAAAGTAATCTAGAAACAAGGGGGTGGGTTAAATTGATAGGAGCTCAGAGCAGGATTTGAAATACAAATCGGTCAAAAAGAACCAGGGAGGAGTAATGGATCTAGCTGTGGGTGTGGTTACAGTTTGGAGGTGTAAATTAGTAAATGGGGTAAATTAGAAATACGTAACATATTGAGGTAAAAATTGTGGAGTCTAGCGGACCTGGAGCAACAGGCAGAACCCAGTCTCCACCTCCACCAGGCGGAAGCCGGGTTGTGGACCTCCGACCTCCCCAAGGAGTAGGGGTTAGGATTTGGGGGCATAGCCAAGGAAGGTCTGGTTAGGACTCAGAAGGTGGGCAAGGGAAGTGGAGGTAGATCCTGTAGGGCAGGCTTGCTAGAGGTTGGCATATGTCCGTGGGGTGAGTCTGGGATGGGAGAGGACAGAGTTTAGGATGGCGGATGAGGTCGGGGCATCCGAAGCGCTTTGTCTTTGGGTCACGTGACTGCGATCTCGCTCTGTCAGATTATGTATTCGATTGTAAACAGGTATCTGTTGCGGGGGGTGTGTGTCTCCGTAGATCCTCTCCGAGGATTAAAGGAGCCTGAGACTCGTAAACCGCTTAACGCAGGGTGGGCGGCAGCCAGGGTTGGTGGGGCAGAGGGGCGGGGCTAGGGTGTTCCGGGCCGGCGGTGGGGGGCGGGGTTACTGTTGCCCTCAGGTGACCGCCCCTTCTCTTCGCAGAGGCGGACCCCGAGGGCCAAGAGACAGCAGAGATCGCCGACTTCCAGAGGGTGCGTTTCTGCAAGGTGGTAGCGGCCGCTTCGCCACCGGGGGCCGCCCGCTGACCGCGCCCGCCGACTGCGGCCTCCGCGCTCTGCACTAACCTTCTGCCGCCTCGCTCCTCTACCCTCTGCTTCCGCCACTCCAGCCAGGAGAGGGTTAAATGTAAGGGCGGGGGGAGGAGCCAGGGATAGTGAACCGGGTGGGGCCAGGGCAATAGTCCAGTCTCACAAATAGGGGGCGCCGTGGCACCAGGGTGTCTGAGACACCCCCGAGTTACTCACTTTTGGAGGCCATGGGGGTATAGGTGCCAGTTCCCGGGCCGTTTTCCGCCTCCAGGAGCTTACATCTGGGGCATGGCTTAATAACCGGTGACTCTTGACGGACCTGATTTCCCCGGCCGCAGAACTGGTCCTTATTAAACGCAGTGCTTCCGCTAACCTTTGAACTGTGTTTCTGGCGGGGGCAGGCTGGGTTGCTGTGCTTGTGGGTTTGTCCGTGGCGACAGAGGCGGGAGGAAGGGGCTCGCTCTTTCTCCACCCCCCTGATACGTCTTCCCTCCCCCCCTCCCACAGGCCTCCCCGAATTCCTGAAGACGCTGCTGGGAGGGGACTGACGCTTCCCCGCCTTGATGGGGAGGGGGCGGCAGGAGGGGATTAGTCTGGATCTCCGAGCTGTGCTCTGTCCTCCCCGGAGCCCACTTTGGACCCCATGGTTTTAGAGAGGGAGAAATTGAGGGTGGTGGGGAAGGAGACGGGGAGGGGGTGTGGCTGGGTTGTGGGGCGGAGCTGGAGCTTCGGGGCCTGAATTTAGACCTGAACACAGAAAATGTGGAGGAAGAGGCGCGTCCAGCGAGGGGCGTGGTTAGGGTGTTTGGGGCCCGCATTCTAATGGAGTTTAAAACAAGGAAAGGTGTTAGGAAGTGAGGTAGAACCACAGCGCAGATTTAGATGGGAATCCCTAACGCTGGTGTGGGGCGCAGCCAGCATCAGAGAGCTTGGTTTAGAATGGGGTGCTCAAACTAGTGGAGTGAGGAGGAGAAAAGAGGCGGAATCTGGATTGAAGATAGATGAGGGTAGGGGGAGAAGACGGCGAAATCGAATGCTGGAGTAGCGTTTAACTTGGCTAAAGGCACATTACAACTGGGGCAGGACTTAAAAGGCTTGAGCTTGGCAAGGGAGCGGCGGAGCTAGATGCCGGGGAGAAGTCTGAGTTCCGAAAGGGAATGGGTAGGGCGTGGGGAGGAGAAGAAGAGAGCGGAGGTAAGCTCCGGGGCCGGTATAACACCGAAGCCTGGTAGAAGTCGGCTGGGCCGAGACCAGCGTTTGAGAAAAAGCGAGGTATTGCATGCTTGGGGCGGGGTCAGAACGCTGTGGTTAAGCCTTAGCTTGCTAGTGTTTGGCCGGAGGCTGAGGAGGGGGCGGGACTAGAGCGCGGAAGAGGCCCGCCCTGCAGGGGCGGGCCCACGCTGGCGGGGGCGGGGTTGGACGGGGGAGAGTTGGAGGCCGCAGGAGGCCCGCCTGCGCGGGGGCGTGGCCACGCTGGCGGGGGCGGGGTTGGACGGGGAGAGTTTAGCGCGGAGGCGGGCCTCCGGGGGGGCGGGCCCTGTGCGGGCTGTGGCTCCGGGCCGAGTGGGCTGCGGGGATGCGGGGCACGAGCTGCGTGGGCGGCGGCGGCGAGAGCCCGGGTGGCGCAGGGCTGAGCGAGGGTCCGCGGGGCCGTTGGCTGCGCCTAGCACCGGTCTGTGCCTACTTTCTCTGCGTCTCGTTGGCTGCCGTGCTGCTCGCTGTCTACTACGGTCTCATTTGGGTTCCCACGCGGCCCCCTGCAGCCCCAGGCGGCCCACCGCCTAGCGCGCAGTCCTCTCCGTGCGGCGGTCGCGCGGGTGCGCTGCCTGCCCCAGCGCCCCCCGCCGCCTCGGTGTCTTGTCTTCTGGGAGCCCCTGGCGGGCCGAGACCCCAGCTCGAGCTGCCGCGCAGCCGCCGCCGCCGCCGCCACAGCGACCCCAGCCGCCGCCGCCCGAGCCGCCAGACGCTGGGGGAGACGCCGGAGGCCACAGGGGGGCGAGGACCCGGGTAACCTTCCTTTTCACCCAAAATGGACCGCCAGCCTTCGAGAGCCTGGCGCCCTCGCCGCGGATGCGCCGGTCCCGAATTGGTGTCTGGCTCCTTCTTCATGACATCGTCTAACGTCTGCGGAGCTGTCATCCTGAAGAATGGGGGGCGAAGGAGAGCCGGCCCTGGTTCTCGATCGTCGCAGCTCCTCCGCCGTCAGGCCGGGTCCTCCACCAGGCAGACCCCATACTGATCACTGCCTCCTGCTCCTCCCTCCTAGGATTCTGTGCACGGACCCCTCAGCCTGCCCCTCTCCTTCCTCCCTGAATCTCCGTGTGCATCTATCTACCTGCAATAAACTCCAGCCCCAGCTGCCTCGTGCTTGTTTGTCGTGTTGTCTGCAGAGGGGCCTCCCCTCTCAAGTTTGTGAGGGCAAGCCTTTCCTGGCATCAGGGCATCGCCTCTCACTCTGGGTGGGCTGTGTGCGTTCTCCCCTTCCCTGGCGGGGTGGTGGTGTCATTTTTTTCTTCCATCACCATCGTGTATTTTCTGGGTTGGGATGAGAAGACGCTTATCCGCAATAAGGTAGTTGAAGGTCAGACGGTATGAAGGGCTTAGCAGGTTTTTGCATGCTTGCAGAGGACAAGTGCCTCTGGAGGGGAGAAGAGGCCTGGCCTCCGGTAATAGCACAGGAGACAAGACAAGAGATGGGGTGATCTCAGCGAGAACTGGGTTTCTGGGGACTGTGATTTGTATAACTATAGTGTCCGGCACGGAAGCTAAATCACCTGGAGAAGTCAGGATACTGCTGGAAGAGCATGAGTTCACATTCCTGGGAGCTGAGAGATGAGCGTGGACAGGGGTGGTGGTAGGACCCTTCTGGAAATCACAGAGAAAGCTATCAAAGCACCCAGCTGTCTTTGAAGCTTAGTACTGCCTCTCTGGTCTGCCATGTTGCCTGCAAACCAAGGCTGAGCAACCTGAGTCCTGCTAAAAGAGTCAGAAGTGGCTGAGTCTGTTTTCCTACCCAGACGACTAAGGTCTAGCTCTGGGCAGGGTATAGGACCCTACCCTAAGCAGGAAGTGATTTCATGTCTGACCACCTCCCTTGAACTGGAGACTTCCTTAGGATGGTGAAGTGGAGCCTCCTCCTTCAGACTGGGACAGCTGTCCCTCTGTACCCGGCTAGGAACGTCAATCTGTTTACATCCCCTCCTTCCTTCTACGCCTTCCAGCACCACTTCCCAGAGGGTGTCTCCAGGATGAATGGAATTCAGGAAGCTGGCACCCCTTTCCAGTTAGTATAGATGGTGGTTAGGAGCACTGATCTTGGGGCCAACATACCCAGGTTCAAATCCCAGCTCTTCCTCTCACTAGCTGTGTGACTGGGCAGCTAACCCAACCTCTCTGGTCCTGTAGAATGAAGATGATCATAGTATTTATCTCATAAAGTTTTTCTGAGGATTGAGGAAGCTGGTGATCTGAAGCCTTTAGAGTACCATGACATGTTCTCGCTCACCACTCTCCTCTGTCCTTGGGGCTTTAAAAGCCACAGCTTGGATCCCAAGGGATTGCCAGTCAGTCTAGAGCTCTGGACCTCAGCCAATGGTGAGTTAGAGGGAGGGACTCTATCCTTGTTCCCACTGGCTCCCCTCTCTGATTCTCAACGCTCTTCTCCCAGCCCGTTATCCTGCTCTCTTTTCTCTGTGTTTCCCTCACCACCTTCTCCTCTATCTTCTTTCTGTTTTTGTCTCTTTATCTTTCAACGTTTGTGTGTCTCTGTCTCTCTCTCACGTCTCTCCATGTCTCTGTTTCTATCCCTCACTCTGTTCTGACTCATTTTCTCAGCTCTGATGCTCTTGCTTCAGCTCTCTATTTCTTCTCCCTTCCTCACTTTTCTCCTCCATCTTTTTTTTTTTTTTAAATTTGGGCTGTGCCACATGGCATGTGGGATCTTCCCTGACCAGGAATGGAATGCACCCTCCCCCCCACCCCATTGGAAATGTGGCGTGTTAACCACTGGATCAGCAGGAAAGTCCCCCCTCCTAAACATCTCGACCCAACCCTCCTTCTCTCTCTCCCCTAGTTCAGCTCCCCTCACTCCCCTATCTCCTCCCCGCCCCCTCCCTTTTTGGTCTCTCTTCTCTCTTCCTGTTCCTCTCAGGCTCTGTTTTGGTCGCTTTTAATCTTTCATTTAACAAATATTTATGCAGCATTTACCATGTGCCAGGCTCTATTTTAAGCACTGGGGAAACAGCAAACAAAACAGGGAGACATTTATACTCAGTGGAGCCAGTATATCAGTGGGGAGACAGACAAGAAACAGAGATGAATAACTTACGTATGTGTTATGTCAGGTAATAATAAACACAGAGGAGAAAACTAATCAGGGGATAGGGAGTGATGAAGTTGCTGGTTACTGGCTAGAAGCCTCAGAGAAGTGAGGGCAGGACCTGCAGGTCTTGGGGGAATAGTGGTCTAGGGATCGGGAACAGCAAGTGCAAAGGCCCTGAGGCTGGAGGTGCTCAGCTTGTCCAAGGAACGGCAACGATGTCAGTGTGGTTGGACCAGAGTGAATGAGGGGGCTAGAGGGAGGAAAGAGAATGCAGGTAGTTTGTACAGAACCCCATGGGCCGGGGTGAGGAGTTTGGCTTTTAGTGAGGTGGAGGCTTAACCTCTGTTAAGAGGTCCTCTTAACGGGACCCTCTGACTGCCCCGTGGGGAATGAAATGTAGGGCCCAGAAAGGAGATCACTGTGGTGAGTTGGATGAGGGACAATGGTGACTAGACCAGGG
The DNA here is from genome assembly GCF_029378745.1 of Bos indicus. NCBI lineage: Eukaryota > Metazoa > Chordata > Mammalia > Artiodactyla > Bovidae > Bos > Bos indicus. The sequence goes on from NC_091777.1 coordinate 54,826,945, forward strand.
TGGTGATGGAGAGGAAAGGAGGGGTGGGTGGTCAAAATGTGTGCGTATGAAATACATATGGCATGTGAAAGAAAGTGGAAAGTGAAGTCGCTCAGTTGTGTCCGACTCTTTGCGACCCCGTGGACTGTAGCCCACCAGGCTCCTCCGTCCATGGGATTCTCCAAGCAAGAATACTGGAGTGGGTTGCCATTTCCTTCTCCAGGGGATCGTCCCAACCTAGGGATCCAACCCAGGTCTCCCACATTGCTGGCAGACGCTTTAACCTCTGAGCCACCGGGGAAGCCCGATACATATGGCATAAAAGTTAATATTTCCACCAGTCTGAACTGTGCAATTCAGGATATTAAGTACAGTGTGTGCAACCATGACCCATCAGTCTGACAGTTGTGAAAGGACAGAGGGAGGGGCTTCCCGGGTGGTCCAGTGGCTAAGACTCTGCACTCCCAATGCAGGGGTCCTGGGTTCGATCCCTGGTGGGGAACTCGATCTCTTAGATTGCATGCCGCAAGTAAAGATCCTGCATGCCCAAACGAAGATAGAAGATCCCACCTGCCGCAACTAAGGCCCGATGCAGCCAAATAAATAAATATATAAAAAAATAAAAAAGAGAGGAGGGAATGGGTCAGGGGAGCCTCTGGCTGTACCTCTCTGGGTGCGGTGGGGCTTATGTGTCTATGGAGCTGTCCTTGAGAAAGAATTGCCCATCAGAGGACTCCTGGATGGGGCTGCAATGGACTGGTGTAAATACCCACTGTGTTGAGCCCAAGGGAGGCATGGCCTTGGCACCAATGCGGTAGGGCTGTCAGACGGCTGTGCTGTCAACCTTAAAGGAAGAGCTGCTCAGTGCTATTCAATGGCCACCAGAGGGATCTAAACTGTTCCCGGTTCTTTCTGGCCTCATCCCCAAGCGACTTCACCTGGTGCCCACAGATCCAGGCACCTAAGCACTTCTCATTACCGTCCTTCAGAGATAAGGGAGGCCTGGTGGCTTTCCTTCAATCTGATTGGATCAGCTTGGGTCACATGACAACCCCAGAGCCAATGCTTGTGCCAGCGACCTGTCCCTGTCAGTTGCTAATTGGTTAAGATGTGGGTCCCTGAGCCACTCACTGTTAAGTGAAGGCGGGATTACGCTGAAGGTTTAGACCAATCAGGACCTACCGCGGTATCTGGCCCAAGCCGGTAGACAGCCCAACTCCTCAGCCAAACTGCAAGGACTGGGGCTGCCAGGAAGGGGCGCTAAAGAGCCGCCGTCCCCCAGGCTCCTGGCGTCTTCCCTCACGTCCAAGTTGAAGTCGAAGATCGTAGATAATGTGTGAAGGGCCTCCGGAGAGAATCCGCTATTGCTTATTTGAAATTCCGAATTTCAAAAATCCCTGAAAACCAAAAAAAAAAAAAAAATTTTTTTTTTTCTTCTTTTGGGGGTTATTTTGGCCCAGACTCACATGGTGGCAAACCAGCTAATCTGCATTCTTTTTTTTTTTTTATAATTTTATTTTATTCTTAAACTTTACAATATTGTATTAGTTTTGCCAAACATCGAAATGAATCCTCCACGGGTATAATCCGTGCTCCCCACTAATCTGCATTCTTAACAGTCTTTATTTATCTCCGTTGGCGTGAATTTTCACACGTTTTGCTGCAAATATATTAACATGTCTGATGGAGAGGGGTCGGCTTCAAGCCCCTGGGAGTGTTACATAATATACGGCATTCGCTCAGAATTACCCTTCTAAAATTAGAACATTTCTGAGTTCTGAAACGCGTCTGTCCCCAAAGACTACAGCTAAGGGATTGTGGGCCTCTAATTGGGCGCGCTGCCAAACCTAGATTCATCTTAATTATTTGTTCAACATTTATTTAATGGCTTTGGGAAGAAACTCATTTTCCATTACAATCTTTTTTTAAAAATAGAGGATGATGTTCATTTACTTGGTCCCCTTTGTTAACAACGCGCTATTTTTAGCGTGTGTGTGTGCATATGAAACTGTCTGTGTGTGTGTATGACTCTATGAGTGTGTCTGTGTGTGAAACTGTGTCTCTTTGTGTGTGTGACAATATTTCTGTGTGTATGTATGGGGGGGTCTGTGTGAGAGATTCTGTGTAAATGAGTACATTTGATCTTGTCTGTGTGACTGTATTTGTGAACACCTACTTATGTCTGTGTGTAATTTTGTGTGTGTGAATGTGACTGTGGGTTTCCGAATGAATATGTGTGTGTGTGTGTGTGTGTGTGAATGTGCAGGAGAGGAGGCATAGTTCAGAGTTTAAAGTTAAAATGCTGAAATAAAGTCCTCATTTCATGAGACCATCTCTGCCTCCGTTTTAGAATTTCAGCAAACTACAAATGACTCAGAAATTTTGCGTTGCCAAGCAATACCTTATATGTCCACCAGAGGGCGCCTGTCTACTTGAGCCAGAAGAAACTTTAATTCCTGGGAGTTTGCAGATTCTTGCAATGGCATCCCCCTCCAGTACTCTTGCCTGGAAAATCCCATGGACGGAGGAGCCTGGTAGGCTGCAGTCCATGGGGTCGCTAAGAGTCGGACACGACTGAGCGACTTCCCTTTCACTTTTCACTTTCACGCATTGGAGAAGGAAATGGCAACCCACTCCAGTGTTCTTGCCTGGAGAGTCCCGGGGACGGTGGAGTCTGGTGGGCTGCCGTCTATGGGGTCGCACAGAGTCGGACACGACTGTAGTGACTTAGCAGCAGCAGCAGCAGCAGCAGAGAAGTGCCAGGGGCAGCTAGCTCAGGCTCACCTCAGTTGTACGTGGAACAGCAGTTCTCACACTTGTTGGTCTCAGGATTCATTTTACACCCTTAAAAATTCTTGAGGACCGAGGAGTTTTTTTTCTTTTTTGTATATGTGTTACATCTATCCATAATAAGTATTACCATTGAGAAGTTTAAAAATTTAGTAATTCATTTAAAAATAACCATGGTAGGTCCATTGCATTTCTTCACCGATTTAATTGTGGTAAGAGATACACAAAAATTTTGTTGTTGTTTAGTTGCTAAGTCCTGTCTGACTCTTTTGCAACCCCACAGACTGTTACTCACCAGACTCCTCTGTCCATGGGATCCTCCAGGCAAGAATACTGGAGTGGGTTACCATTTCTTTCTCCAGGGGATCTTCCCCACCCAGGGATGGAACCCATGTCTCCCGCACTGCAGGTGGATTTTTACTGCTGAGGCACCAGGAAAGGTGGTATAAATGGTTAAAATGGTACATTTTTTAAGTATATAAGTTCAGAGGCATCAAGTAAATTCACATTGTTGTGCAAGCATCGCTACTATTCATTTCCACATCTTTTTATCTTCCCAAACTAAAATTCTGTACCCATCAAATAATAATTCCTCATCTTCCCAATCCCAGGTCACTTCTATTCTACTTCAGGTCTCTGAGAATTTGCCTATTCTACTACCTAATGTATAGGAAATCATGCAACATTTGTTCTTCTGCATCTGTCTCATTTCACTTAGCATCATGTTTTCAAAGTTTATTCATGTTGTAGGTGTCTCAGGCTTTCCTTCCTTTTTAAGATTGAATTGTATGTTATTGATGCCGCATTCACAGATACCACATTTTGTTTACCTATTTGTCTGTTGATAGACATTCAGAAATCAAATTTTGACATAACACTTTAAATGAGAAATGCTGTATTGTCCAAAATAAAAAAAATTAATGAGAAGATTGACAGTATTATACATTTCTGAGAATGTGTAATGTCTGGCTCAAGAGAAAACAACTGGATTTTCACAGTCGCTTCTGCATTCGATCTGTTGCAATATCACAAGTCATCTGGCCTCTGGAAAAATCTGGGTGAAGTCCAGTCAAGTCATGGGGAATCCTGAGCATGGGCTTTTCCAGCCTGTTAACCCCCAACCACACTACCCTGAAACTTCTGTGGTTGCAAAACCGCCTTTAGCCTTCCTTGTCATCTGCACTTAACATCTGGTCTGGGTACAATTAATTACGATTTTGCCAGTGCCATCTTGCTATGTGGTCCATGGATCAAAAATAAAATAAAAATAATATGGAGGTCATGAGGTCACATTGTAGCTATGTAATGATGATAAGTCTATGGATATATAAGTCTGGTAATATATCAGATGGGCTTCTCCTCTGGCTCAGCAGTAAAGAATCTGCCTGCAAAGCAGGAGACTTGGGTTCGACCCCTGGGTCAGGAAGATCCCCTGGAGAACGAAATGGCTACCCACTCCAGTGTTCTTGCCTGGGAAATCCCATGGACAGAAGAGCCTGGTAGGCTACAGTCTATGGGGTCACAAAGAGTCGGACACGACTTAGTGACTAAAACAACTACAGTATGTCAAATATATTAAAAAACTATTTAGTAATAATTGAGTAATTAACTATCGTTGGGTAACAAACAACCAAAACCTGTGTGTTGATGTACACACGTTGCATGTAACTGAAAGTGAATGGGGTCTGGCTGCTTGCCATTCAGAAGCCAACAAAGAGGCAAGGTTGGTGGAGAGGAATGTTTGCTTTATTTTGGATGCCAGCAACCAGGGGTGGGGGAGGGGAGACTGCTCCGCTGACATTCAGTGGGTAAGAGCGTTTATAGACAGAGGGAGGCGGCTCCACACAGAAACAGCACAATCAGCTCTGACAGTCACCTTGAAACGGGTCATCGATGGTGTGCTTAGCGTCATCTTAAATACAGTCAGCCTTCAGGTCCAGTTCCCATTTCCTTGATGTGAACTCTCAGAATTGTGGCAGCGTGTCTCAGGGCTACACTTTGGTCATTATGTAGTTAACTTCTTCCACCTGGTGGGGGTTTCAGTATCTACCAGACAGCTCACAGGATATGGCTCAGAATATTATCCATAGCCCTTGAGGAGAAAGGTCCTTGATGATGCTGAATGACTCAACTATTATTATTTAGTCTTGTGGGGCTGTTTCCCTTTGCTTCTGCATTTTCTCACTTCTCTGATTAAACTGATTCTTTGGCTAAAGTTTTTCCACAGACACCAGGCAGGTGGAGGACACGACGGGGAAGGACCATAGTGTCCTGCTCCATTTCAATACGAACATGTATTGAGCTCACGCTGAGAGTCAGCTGATTGTGGCTGGAGGCTCTGCTGATCTTGGCTGGGCTCTGCCGTGCGTCTGAGGTCATCTGGGGCTGGAGGTGACTGTCTGCCTTGCTGATCTTGACTGGGCTGCCCCAGGTGGTTCTGGATGGGCCGATCTTGGCTGGCCTTGGCCGGTACAACCAATGCTTGGCACTTGCAGTCTATTCCAGGAATGTTCCTCTTACTGTGATGGCAGAAGTGTGAGCTTAACTATACAGGTACACGTCAAGCCTCTGTGTTCTGTGTACCATCATGCTATTGGCCAAACAAGTCACACGGCCAAGCCCAGTATAGAGTGGCAGAAGTACATTCCTTCCAAGGTGATGAGGTGGATGGAGTGAAGGTTTCCAAAGAGGAACCTAATCTGCTGTGTGCTAAGTCACTTCAGTTGAGTCTCTCTTCTGTCCATGGGATTCTCCAGGCAAGAATACTAGAGTGGGTCGCCCTGTCCTCCAGGGGATCTTCCCCACCCAGGGACCGAACCCTCATCTCTTACGTCTCCTGTGGGTTCTTTACCAGTAGCGCCACCTGGGAAGCCCCAATCTAATCTGCCACAGGTGGTCATGTCCCGGCCTAGGCCACATGGAGGACAGTAGGGGTCTGGAAAGGACCTGGATATTGTGCTGAAACTTGAAATTGAGAACCGAAGTATGAGCATCCAGCAGGGATGATATGAATGCCATTAACATTAATATTGTGCCTCAGAGGGGTTTGATAGCAATTTGCAGAACAGTAAGTGTGTGTGTTGGGGTGGTGGGTGGGTGGGAGGATGAAAACCCAGGCCATCTGACTCTGAACAGTTTCATTTCACTATTCATTTTGCTTCTTAGCCCAAACCATATGGAGAGCCCACATGTAGGCACTCTGGTTAAAAATCCCTGCTGTGCTCCCACTTGACAGACAGAATCGACTGCCAGCTGGGTGAGCAAGCCCCCTGCGAAGGTTCAGTCGAACCTTCAGATGAGTGCTGTCCCAGCCCACATGTGATTGGCCAAAGGAAAATTCACAGGATGGTCAGGCATGTGCATGCTCACGCACGCTCAGCATTGTCTGCCTCTTTGTGACTCCACGGACTGTAGCCCACCGGGCTCCTCTCTCCATGGGGTTCTTCAGGCAAGAATCCTGGAATTCTTCAGGGTTGCCATTCCCTCCTCCAGGAGATCTTCCCCACCCGGGGATTGAACCTGCATCCTCTGCATTTCCTGCATTGGCAGGCAGATTCTGTATTCCTGAGTCACCTGGGAAGCTCCAGGTCGAGCATGTGGTAGTTCTTAAAATCCCCATACTGAATTGGCACGTATTCCTTCTTCTCACATTTCACTGGGCAAGGAAAGTCACATGGCCCCGCCAAACCTCCAACAGGCAGACGTGTGGAACCCTACTGTGTGCCCCGGAGGGCTGGAATGTTTGAGACCATCTTTTTTTTTTTTTTTAATTTTATTTTATTTTTAAACTTTATATAATTGTATTAGTTTTGCCAAATATCAAAATGAATCCGCCACAGGTATACATGTGTTCCCCATCCTGAACCCTCCTCCCTCCTCCCTCCCCATACCCTCCCTCTGGGTCGTCCCAGTGCACTAGCCCCAAGCATCCAGTATCGTGCATCGAACCTGGCCTGGCATCTCGTTTCTTACATGATATTTTACGTGTTTCAATGTCATTCTCCCAAATCTTCCCACCCTCTCCCTCTCCCACAGAGTCCATAAGACTGTTCTATACATCAGTGTGAGACCATCTTTAATGACTGTTGCAACGGGTTGTTTCTTGCTCTGAAATACCAGTCACACCTTCTGCAGATCCTCCTGTGAAAGGCACACGTTTTGACTAGTAGTTGGGCTTGTTTTCTTTGTTGTTCAGTCGCTCAGTCGTGTCCCACTTTTTGCGACCCCACGGACTGCAGCACACCAGGCTTTCTTTATATATTTTTCTAAAAGAATAGAATCATCATCATCCATTAGTGTCACAAGTAAAACGTGGCCAAAATCCCCCTCACTTACGCCCTTTGAATTGTGACTTTGCAGGTCCTCCTTTCAAGGGGTAGGATCAGTTCCCCCTCTCCTTGAACTAGAGCTGGCCTTGACCAGTAGAATATGGCAGACGTGATGCTATGTCAGTTCTGAGTCTACATTTTGAGAGTCTTTGTACCTTCCATTTGCTTCCCTGGAAAGTTGTCACTGCCATGGGAATAAGACTCGGCTAAGCCTGTTGCGCTATAGTCCCTGGGGTCACAAAGAGCCGGACACGACTGAACGACTTTCACTCACTCACAGCCTGCTGCTGCAGGAGGGCTTCCCATGCGGCCCTAGAGTTTGTAAGGAACCCACCTGCCAATTCGGGGGGAGTAAGAGATTCGGGTTCCATCCCTGGGCTGGGATGATCCCCTGGAGGAGGGTATGACAACCCCCTCCAGTATTCTTGCCTGGAAAATCCCATGGACAGAGGAGCCTGGCGGGCGACAGTCCATGGAGTTGCAGAGTCAGACACGACTGAAGTGACTGAGTTCGCACACACAGCCTACTGGGGGATGAGCGCCTTCACCAGACAGACCACAAGCACCCATTGAGCTCCCAGAACAGAGCCGCCTACCCAGCCCCCAGTTGACTGCAGATGTAAGGATGAGCTCACTCAAGACAAAAACCCATCCAGCTGACCCATGGACTTGTAAGCAACAAAAATAGTTATCGGGGCTTACCTGGCGGGTCCAGTGGTTAAGACTGTGCTTCCACTGCAAGGGGCATGAGTTCAATTCCTGATTGGGGAACTAAGATCCCCCTTGCATGCAGAGCAGCCAAAAAAACCCCACCTCAGAGTAGTTATTGTTTTCAACCATTATTATTTGGGGATATTTGTTACACAGCTGTTGGGGTCCATTTGGGCTCCTGTAACAAATGATCAGAGACTGGGTGGCTTAAACAACAAATATTTATTTCTCATAGCTCTGGAGGCCGGAAAGTCTAGGATCAAGGGCCAACAGGTTCCGAGTCTGATGAGGGGTCACTTCCTGGTTTGTGGACACCTGTGTTCTTGCAGAAAGAGACAGAGAGCTCTCTGAGATCTCTTTTATAAAGGCACCAACCCCATTCATCAGGCTTCCTTGGTGGCTCAGTGGTAAAGAATCCGCCTGAAAGGCAGAAGACTCGGGAAGGAAATGGCAATCCACCCCCATATCCTTGCCTGGGAAATCCCACGGACAGAGGAGCCTGGTGGGCTATAGTCAGTGGGGTCACAAAAGAGTCAAACACAGCTGAGCGACCAAACAACAATGCCATTCGTGAGGAATTCCTCATGACTTAGTCACCCCAAAGGCCCTACCTCCTAGTTCTATCACATTTGAGATTAGGTTTCATCATATGAATTTTGAGGTGGGAGACATAAATATTCAGTCTGTAGCAATAGCCACAGTTAACTGATACGCTATGGGTTCTTCATTTTTTCTCTTGGTGCGACAATAAAGGTCTTGGAATGTTTTAACCCTCTGTTATCCTGTCCTCTTTCAGGACAGGAGAGGAAAAATGTGCAGACCATGAGAAATCTCTTTGTTGTCGGTCCCTACCGCCTAGGAACCCTGGGGCTTGCGGCTGTGGACGATTGAAGAGTCCACTCGCTGGCAGAGGACGGGAGCATGAAGGTTACCACCTAGGGATTCTTGGCACTGAGTTTGATAGGGAACCAGGGAAGAGTGTTTCTTGTTATCTACTCTCTGTTTTCTGATGTTCTAAAATCCCCACTTTGTTGTATTATTATAAAAATAATCAAAGTGAAGGGCTTCCCTGGCAGTCCATTGGTTAGGACTCCACACTTCCAATGCAGGAGATGCGAGTTTGATCCTGGGTCTAAGATTCCACATGCTGCAGGACCAAATAAATAAATGAATCTTAATAAACATAATCAGTGTGTGGTTTACATCAAGAGAGAAGAGGTGGCTGTAATTCTGGCCATCAGATCAATAGAAAGAGAAGGTGTTGTGAGGAAATGGAGAAGAGGGAGGGACAGGGAAAATGAAACGTGGAAAGACCTGGGAGATGGGTTTGGGAGATGGAAATAGAGATGGAGACTGAGATGAAACTGAAATGAAGTCGCTGGCATTCTGAGAAGTATAAACCGAGAAACATCTAGACATGTGTGTGGGGTCCCCAAGACAACTGTCAGGTCCGGAGATTCACTAGAAGGAGAGCTCACAGGAGTCTGAAAGGCTGTCATGACCACGTTTATGGTGTACTGCCGTGGAAAGCTAGAGATTAAAATCCGCAAAGGTGAAAGGCGCACGGGCTAGAGTCCAGGAGAGAGCAGGCACAAGCTCCCCAGGGGTCTCTCCCAGGGGAGTCGTAGGTCGGTGCTTCTTCCTTTCAGGCATGTCACGTGATGACCTGCACAGAGTATTGCTAGCCAGAGACGCTCCCCTGAGCCTCTGGGTCCAGGGTTTTCACTGGGACTCAGTCACGTAGGCATGAAGAAGCCAGGGACCATTATTCTACCACACTGTTCCATGGAAAGCTAGAAAGAACAGAGGTATAAACTCCTGGTACTTGCAATGACATGATGAACCCCCCAGTGCGTTATACTGAGTGATAGAAGCAGGTCAAAAGAAACCCGTCCACATACTGTATGCTTCCACCCATGTGAAATTCTAGAAGACGCAAACTAATCTGTAGTGACACCACCGAGGGACTGAGCTGAACTGAACTGAATCTATAGTGACAGGAAGCAGATCAGTGGTTTCCTGAAAATGAGGGTGGAGGGAGTGAGGGGTAGATCGCAAAAGGCCTCAGAGGAGCTTCTGGGTACCATGGAAATGTTTGTTAAATCGATCGTGGTGATGGTTTCCCATGCATATTTCATTGTAAATATATGCTCTTTATGGTACCTCAACTATACTGCAATAAAGCTGCAAAAAAGATAGTGTCTAGTGACTGTATTATTATAAGGTTAATGTATTTACCAAGAGACTAATTAAATATCTTACTTCAGTTTCAAATCCTCAGCTTTTAGTCAATTGCCATGGTCACCCTACAGTCATTAAAACAATTTTCTATTTGACCATGACCTTCTGACAATAACTCTATGAGGTAAATGTTCTTCCTCTCACTCTACGAATGAGGACTAGGGCTTACAGGGAGTCAGAAACCTGTCTAGAGTCATATTTGTTGTTGTTGTTCAGTCACTAAGTCGTGTCCATCTTTTTGTGACCCCTCCAGGCTCCTCTGTCCATGGGATTCTCCAGGCAAGAATACCGGAGTGGGTTGCCATTTCTTTCTCCAAGGGATCTTCCCAACCCAGGGATCAAACTGGCATCTCCTGCAAAGGCAGGCGGATTCTTTACCTCTGAGCCACCAGGGAAGCCCCCATAGAATCATATTTCAAAGTTTATTTATCTGACTGCAAAGACCTCTGTGAGTTCTGAATTCTTTAAAAATATTGATATATAAATGACATAACATTATATTAGTTTCAGGGGCACAGCACGAGTCAACATTTGTATATATTGTGAAATGATCGCTGCAATAAATCTAGCTGATATCTATCACGATTTATTGTTATGACTTGTTTTCCTGTGATGAGCACTTTCCAGATACGACCCTGGGAGCTCATATCTCACTCTGGTTTGCTTTGCATTTCCCTGATAATTAGTCAAGGTGAGCATATTTTCTTGGCCCTGTTGGCTATCTGTTATGTCTTCTTTGGAAAAACGTCTGTTCAGATTTTCTGCCCATTTAAAAATTAGACTGGATGAACTTACTTAACAAAACAGAGACAGACTTTGAGAGCGAGCTTATAGTTGCCGGTGGGAAGGGGAAAGGATGGGGGAAGGGGAAAGGATGGGGGAAGGGATAGTTAGAGAGTTTGGGATGGACATGTACTCACTGGTATATTTCTTCATTATTTTTTAAAATACGAATTCTTTTTGGCTGTGCTGGGTCTTGATTGCTGTGCGGGCTTTTCTCCAGTCTCGGTGAGGAGGGGCTGCTGTCTAGGTACCGTGCGTGGCCTTCTTGTCCCGGCTCCTCCTGTGGTGGAGCGCGGGCTCTAGGATGTGTGGGCTCTAGGTATGTTTCGGCTCCCGGGCTCCAGAGCACAGTCTCAGTAGCTGTGGCGCACAGGCTTAGTTGCTCCGGGGCATGTGGGATCTTCCTGTATCAGGGATCGAACCTGTGTCTCCTGCACTGGCTGAGGGATTCTTTACCACTGAGCCACCAGGGAAGCCCACTCACTGGTATATGTAAGACGGATCACCAGCAAGGACCTACTGCAGAGCACATGGAACTCTGTGCAGTGTTATGTGGCAGCCTGGATGGGAGAGGAGTTTGGGGGAGGATGGGTACATGTACATGCATGGCTGAGGCCCTTTGCTGTTCACCTGAAATTTTCACAGCGTTGTTTTGTTAATCGGCTATACCCCCGTACAAAATAAAAAAGTTAAAAAAATCATTTGCTCTTTTGCTATTGAGTGGTGTGAATTCTTTACGTATTTTGGATGCTAACCCCTTTTCAGATATGAGGTTTGCAGATGTCTCCTCCCGTTCGGGACACTGCATTTTAACTCCGTCGATAGCTTCCTTTGTTGTGCAGGAGCTTTTTAGTTTGATGCGGTCCCACTTGTTTATTCTTGCTTTGGTTGTCTTTGCTTTTGTGTCCACACCAGGCTCTCTGATTGTTTTTTACTCCCATGTTTCACTGAGTCTATCAGTTATATTCCTGCTACAGCTTTGAAAATTTATTTTAAAATTCACTTTAGTTTTAAAAGGTTCTTGGCTGCATTGTGTGGCATGTGATGTCAGGGATCAAACCCTCGCCCCCTGCAATGGAAACTCAGAGTCTTAATGACTGTGCTGCCAGGGAAGTCTCTGAAAGTTTTAATATCATCCTTTAGTGATTCCCCTTATTGAGAGGCAATACTGAATTCTTATTTTTTTCTTGTTAGTGTTTGAATCATCAGGCTTCGATGGTAGCTCAGCTGGTAAAGAATCCTCCTGCAATGCAGGAAACCCCGGTTTGATTCCTGGGTTGGGAAGATCCTCTGGAGAAGGGATAGGCTACCCACTCCAGTAATCTTGGACTTCCCTGGTGGCTCAGCTGGTAAAGAATCCACCTGCAATGCAGGAGATCTGGGTTTGATCCCTGGGTTGGGAAGATCCCCTGGAGAAGGGAAAGGTTCACTCCAGTACTCTGGCCTGGAGAATTTCATGGACTGTATAATCATATCAGTATCTATGTTTTCCCCCTAAACAAGACAAAATCTAAGCATCCTTTCTTCTTCTCCTCCACACAGTCCACCCACATCATGCAACTCCCATTTGGATATCATCTTGAGTTTTATATATAAATTTACATGGACAAGCATTTCTTTTCCTGAGTGGCTTGGGTGGTAAAGAATCTGCCTGCAATGTGGGAGACCCGGGTTTGATCCCTGGGTCAGGAAGATCCTCTGGAGAAGGGAATGGCGGCCCACTCCAGTATTCTTGCCTGGAGAATCCCATGGATAGAGGAGCCTGGTGGGCTACAGTCCAGGGGGTCGCAAAGGGTTGGACACAACTGAGCAACTAACATATTTTATTTGGATAAACATTTGTTTTTCTGATAATTACCTTTTAAAAAAATTCACCTTATTTCCAACAACTTGTCATTTCCTCCTGAATTAACTTCTGCTCTTGTTTGTTTCAAGTTCTTTCAAAAAATGTCTATGGGAAGCTAACTTTCTGAATTATCAAATATGACCTTCCAGTTAAATGACCATTCATCTGGTTGTACCATTTTACACTGAGACAGCAGTTTAGCATTGCATGGAGAATGTCACTCCATTATCTCTTTGCATCTAGATTTGCTGTGGTAAGTTAGATGCTCTTTTTGGTGTTCTGAGACTCGCTCCCAGCGTGGGGGAGAGGTTTCCCACACTTCCAACAAACAGTTCTCAGAACATCAGCTGGGTGTCTGAGAATTCACCTCAATTCTGACACTACCTACACGGAGATAGTGTCAGATGCGATGGGTCGAGGGCTAAGTCCTACAAGAATTCACACCCACCTTCTCCCACTTCCCCCACTTCATTTATTTTATTTTATATTTTTTGGCTGCATCACGCTGCAGCATGTGGGATCTTAGCTCAGTGACCAGCGATCGAACCCTCACTCCCTGCACTGGAAGCGCAGAGTCTTAACCATTGGACTGCCAGGGAAGTTCCCCCACTTCAGGTATCGGTTGCAAGCCTGTGCCTCTGATCACCCAGCTACAGATGGAGGTTGTTATGACCTTCTCCTTGGACTTCAGACACCAGTCACCAATCTAGGTTGTTACCTGAGCTTCTGACCAACTGGGCATAAACCAGAGGTTCCCAGGATCCTCTTCCTTGGGTTTAATTAATTTACTAGAGCAGCTCACAGAACTCAGAGAAACATTTTACTTACTAGATCAATAGTTTACGATAAAAGGGTATAACTGAGGGACAGCCAGAAAGAAGAGATGTATGGGGCAAGAAACAGGCGAAGGGGGAGGGAAGGGAGTGGACCTTCCATGAGAGGGCACCCCACTACCCTGCATCTCCTGTGTTCACCAACCCAGAAGCTTTCTGAACGCCCTCCTTTTTGTTTTGGTATTTTATAGAAGCTTCACTGGGCTTCCCTGATAGCTCAGCAGTGAAGAATCTGCCTGCAGTGCAGGAGATGCAAGAGATGCAGGTTTGATCCCTGGGTTGGGAAGATCCCCTGGAGAAGGGCATGACAACCCACTCCAGTATTCTTGCCTGGAGAATCCCATGGACAGAGGAGCCTGGCAGGCTACGGTCCATGGGGCATGAGTCAGACATGACTGAAGCGACTTAGGACACACACACAGAGGCTTCACTACATAGACATGATTGATTAACTCATCAACCATTGGTGATTGTTTCAACCTCTCTCCTCCCTGGAAATCAAGGGCCGGACTAAAGGTTTCAACTCCCAGTCATGGTTGGTTCCCCTGGCAACTAACCCCTATCCTTAGGTGCTTTGCAGAAATCACATTCATTAACAGAATCTCAGTTGTGATGGAAAGCAGCTTGTTATGAATAATAAGACACCCATTTCACCTTTAAGGCTCTGAAGCATTTTCAGAAAACCGAGGACAGGGAACTTCCCTGGGGGTCCAGTGGCTAAGACTGTGCACTCCCAGTGCAGGGGGCCTGGGTTTGATCCCTAGTCAGGGAGCTAGATTCCACATACAGCTAAAGATCTAGCATGCCGAATGCTGCAACTAAGAGTCGTTGTGACCAAAAAATTAATTAAATAAATAATAAATATTAAAAAAAGGAAAGAAAATGAGGATAAGAGATCAAGTACTTAAACAAGATTCACCTATTGCTCTTAGTACTCAAGAAATTCCAAGGGTTTTGGGAACTGTGAGCTAGGAACTATGAGTGAAGACCAAATACACCTGAGAAATACATTTTAGTCATCTGAATGATTAAATAGATATATTTCTTATAAATCACAATATTGCAGGTGACAATCTGATTTTTATTCTTTAACAAAGAATCTTTTTTTTTTTTTTCTTTTCCTTTGCTGGAGACTTTGTGATTTTTTCTCTAGTTCTTTGGTATATTTTTTAGAAACCTTAGGAAAGTATTAATTTTTGGGATGTGTCAGGCCTTAGCTGTGGCATGTGGGGTCTTTTGTGGTGGCCCATGGGCTTAGTCACCCTGTGGTACGTGGGATCTTAGTCCCCCAACGGAGGATGGAACCCACATCCTCTGCATTGGAAGGAGGGTTTATAACCACTGGACCATTAGGGAAGTCCCTCTAGTTCTTTGGTATTTAAAAATTCCACAAATATTTGTTCGATTTTCTTACTCCCATCCCCTTCTCCGCCACAGGTATCTGGCTCGCTGTACAATAAATATTTCAGCATGAAGTATTGTGTCTTTAGTTCTTGGTTAAGATTCTTAGTTATTATCTATAACAATATATTAGCTGTAAAATTCTCACTACTTTGTTTTGTGTTTCTTTTTTTTTCTCTTTATAGTTAGTCTTTTTTTCACGTAGTGTTACCCTATCTCTCTTTGGTCTTCCTCAGAGAGATTCTATATGCTAGAAATGAGAATTTTTACTTATACCTTCTGCACGTCTTGATTTTTTTTCCTTCGAGGGTTTCTCTCTGTCCTTTACAGTTGCCTGTTGGGAGAGTTTTTTCAGCTCACTCATTTATTCTTCAGTTGGATCTGTTCTGCCATTTAACACACCTATTGAGTTCTTTATTTCAGTAATTATATTGTTTATATCCCTTATTACCAGTTAGGTTCTACTTCATAAGGCTTCTTCAAATTTTCGATACCCTGCCATATGTCTCAAAGGATATTTATTATACTTGTTTCACAGGCCTTATTAGCTCCACTTCATTGGGCATGGTTTCTTTCAAGCCTGACTGAGCTCTTTGAGCCTCCTGGGCATGCTGGTAATTTTACACTTCAGAAAAGGGAACAATTCAGTGCTCCTTAAAGCTGATCGTTTTAGGTTATTTTTTCTCTGAGCATTGATGGAAAGGTGAAGGAGAGAAACTGCTTTTTATTCATAAAAAAAAGTTACGGGGAGAAGGGAAATGATCGCTTCTGGCCACAGAGGAGACCCACTCTTCTGATAAAAATAAATCGTCAAGGATCATTCGTGTGTCGTAGAACTGTGGGTGCCCCTCCCCACCCCGCTTTGACCCACCTGCAGCCGGAGCGGACAGCTCCCACCACGGACAGCTTCTCACCTCATAGAACTGTGGGTGCCCCTCCCCACCCCCCTTTGACCCACCTGCAGCTGGAGCAGACAGCTCCCACCACGGACAGCTTCTCACCTCATAGAACTGTGGGTGCCCCTCCCCACCCCGCTCTGACCCGCCTGCAGCCGGAGCGGACAGCTCCCACCACGGACAGCTTCTCACCTCAGGACCCGTGTCACTCAGCACCCACGTCGTTCCGAGCGACTTTTTCTCTGGCATCACTCAGTTTTCTTGTTAAGTTACAGGAGGAAGAATTTAATGTCTCCTGGGGCGACCTGTACCCAAAGGCAACGAGAGTGACCGCATTAATGCCCCCACCTCTCCATCCTTCAGTAGCAACATCCCGAGGCACGTTCTGCCTGGTTCCTCCGAGTCCCAACAGGGTTGAGCCCAATTGCCTACGGCTGCACCCCACAGATTAGCTTACTCTTTTATTTTTATTTTTTGGCTATGCTGGGTCTTTCTTCCTGAGCCCGGATTTTCTTTAGTTGTGGCAAGCCAGGGCTACTCTTCCTTGCAGTACGCAGGCTTCTCATTGTGGTGGCTTTTTCCTTTTTTTCACTGTTGTGGAACACAGGCTCTAGGCACATGGGCTTAGTTCCTCCATGGCATGTGGAACTTTCCCAGACCAGGGATCGAACCCGTGTACCCTGCTTTAGCAGGCGGATTCCCATCCACTGCTCCACCAGGGAAGTCCTAGCTCACCCTTGATTGACTCTTCTCCCTTCTCTGACTCAGTTCTCTATGTCTCCAGTCCTCCACTCCACTCCTTGGGACCGCCACTCCCAAGGTCACCCCCTAAAGAGTTCATTTCAGTTCAGTCGCTCAGTTGTGTCCGACTCTTTGTGACCCCATGAATCGCAGCACGCCAGGCCTCCCTGTCCATCACCAACTCCCGGAGCCTACCCAAACTCATGTCCATCAAGTTGGTGATTCCATCCAGACATCTCATCCTCTGTCATCCCCTTCTCCTCCTGCCCCCAATCCTTCCCAGCATCAGGGTCTTTTCCAGTGAGTCAACTCTTTGCATGAGGCGGCCAAAGTATTGGAGTTTCAGCTTCAACATCAGTCCTTCCAATGAACACCCAGGACTGATCTCCTTTAGGATGGACTGGTTGGATCTCCTTGCAGTCCAAGGGACTCTCAAGAGTCTTCTCCAACACCACAGTTCAAAAGCATCAGTTCTTTGGTGGTCAGCTTTCTTCACAGTCCAACTCTCACATCCATACATGACCACTGAAAAACCATAGCCTTGACTAGACGGACCTTTGTTGGCAAAGTAATGTCTCTGCTTTTCAATATGCTATCTAGGTTGGTCATAACTTTCCTTCCAAGGAGTAAGCATCTTTTAATTTCATGGCTGCAATCACCATCTGCAGTGATTTTGGAGCCCCCAAAAATAAAGTCTGACACTGTTTCCCCATCTATTTCCCATGAAGTGATGGGACCGGATGCTATGATCTTCATTTTCTGAATGTTGAGCTTTAAGCCCACTTTTTCACTCTCCTCTTTCACTTTCATCAAGAGGTTTTTTAGTTCCTCTTCACTTTCTGCCATAAGGGTGGTGTTGACTGCATATCCGAAGTTATTGATATTTCTCCTGGCAATCTTGATTCCAGCTTGTGCTTCATCCAGCCCAGCATTTCTCGTGATGTACTCTGCATATAAGTTAAATAAGCAGGGTGACAACATACAGCCTTGACGTACTCTTTTTCCTATTTGGAACTAGTCTGTTGTTCCATGTCCAGTTCTAACTGTTGTTTCCTAACCTACATACAGGTTTCTCAAGAGGCAGGTCAGGTGGTCTGGTATTCCCATCTCTTTCAGAATTTTCCACAGTTTATTGTGATCCACACAGTCAAAGGCTTTGGCATAGTCAATAAAGCAGAAATAGATGTTTTGCTGGAACTCTCTTGCTTTTTCAATGATCCAGAGGGTATTGGCAATTTGATCTCTGGTTCCTCTGCCTTTTTTAAAACCAGCTTGAACATCTGGAAGTTCACGGCTCACGTATTGCTGAAGCCTGGCTTGGAGAATTTTGAGCATTACTTTACTAGCGTGTGAGATGAGTGCAATTGTGCAGTACTTTGAGCATTCTTTGGCATTGCCTTTCTTTGGGATTGGAATGAAAACTGATCTTTTCCAGTCCTGTGGCCACTGCTGAGTTTTCCAAATTTGCTGGCATATTGAATGCAGCACTTTCACAGCATCATCTTTCAGGATTTGGAATAGCTCAACTGGAATTCCATCACCTCCACTAGCTTTGTTCATAGTGATGCTTTCTAAGGCCCACTTGACTTCACATTCCAGGATGTCTGGCTCTAGGTCAGTGATCACACCATGGTGATTATTGGGTCATGAAGATCTTTTTTATACAGTTCTTCTGTGTATTCTTGCCACCTCTTCTTAATATCTCCTGCTTCTGTTCGGTCCATATCATTTCTGTCCTTTATCGAGCCCATCTTTGCATGAAATATTGCCTTGGTATCTCTAATTTCCTTGAAGAGATCTCTAGTCTTTCCCATTCTGTTGTTTTCCTCTATTTCTTTGCATTGATCACTGAGGAAGGCTATCTTATCTCTCCTTGCTATTTTTTGGAACTCTGCATTCAAATAGGAATATCTTTCCTTTTCTCCTTTGCCTTTTGCTTATCTTCTTTTCACAGCAATTTGTAAGGCCTCCTCAGACAGCCATTTTGCTTTTTTGCATTTCTTTTCCATGGGGATGGTCTTGATCCTTGTCTCCTGTACAATGTCACGAACCTTCGTCCATAGTTCATCAGGCACTCTATCTATCAGATCTAGTCCCTTAAATCTATTTCTCACTTGCACTGTATAATCATAAAGGATTTGATTTAGGTCATACCTGAATGGTCTAGTGGTTTTCCCCACTTTATTCAATTTAAGTCTGAATTTGGCAATAAGGAGTTCATGATCTGAGCCACGGTCAGCTCCCGGTCTTGTTTTTGCTGACTGTATAGAGCTTCTCCATCTTTGGCTGCAAAGAATATAATCAGTCTGATTTTGGTGTTGACCATCTGGTGATGTCCATGTGTGGAGTCTTCTCTTGTGTTGTTGGAAGAGGTTGTTTGCTATGACCAATGGGTTCTCTTGGCAAAACTCTATTAGCCTTTGCCAAGCTTCATTCTGTACTCCAAGGCCAAATTTGCCTATTACTCCAGGTGTTTCCTGACTTCCTACTTTTGCATTCCAGTCTCCTATAATGAAAAGGACATTTTTTTTTGGTGTTAGTTCTAAAAGGTCTTGTCTCCCAAGTCATATTCTTGGAGTATACTCTTGGGGAAACTCCAGCGAAACTCCATTTCTCTCCAGATCTTGTCTATTTTAATTCTTCTTATGTGTGTGTATCTGTGTGTGTGTTTTCACAGACTTTGTTGTCTTCTTAGGGGAGCATATTAAACAGTTAAAAATTAGAGAGTAATATATATATTACTCATTTCCAAGAACACATCTCTGCCTTCATTTCGGATTTCCAGCAGATTACAAACATATGCACCCACAGCCCATTACAGATAGACTCTGAAAAGGAGAGGGCTTCCCAGGTCGTGCAGTTGGTAAAGAACCTGCCTGCCAAAGCAGAAGATGTAAGAGACATGGGTTCAATCCCTGGGTCAGGAAGATCCCCTGGAGTAGGAAGTGGCACCTCACTCCAGTATTCTTGCCTGGAATATTCCATGGTCAGAGGAACCTGGTGGACTGCAGTCCACTGGGTCACAAAGAATCAGACACGACTGAGCAGGAACACACACTCAGGATGAAAGGGAGAAGGCTGAGAGTATCTCCACAGGAGGGCAGCATTTGCATAGTGAGGGCTGACGGCACACTTGATCAGTTTCTCCCAGGCATGCTCTGGTCCAGCACCTCTTAGCCCTTAAGGTGCCCAGGAACCACCTGGGTCTCTTCTTAAAATGCAGGTTGTCATTTAGTAGCGCAGGGGCGGGGTCTGAGATTCACATTTCTTACAAAACCAAGAGATGCTGGTTTGTGGTTGCCCCTTGACCAGTGAGGGGCTTAAAGATGGACTTAAAGATGGATAACCTAAGGAGGCACCATGTCACCCCACCTGGCCCATTTTATCTGGTTTCCCCTGAACCCAGCTTTTTTTAAAAAGTGAAATCTTTTAAAAGGGATTGAACCGATCCCCTTGCACGTGAAGCACTGGACTGTCAGGGAATTCCCTCAATTTCTTATGAAATTAAACATGCACTCACCATATGACCCAGAAATCCCACTCCTTAGGGACCTACCCTGAAGCTTCTCTGAGCCTCCATTAGCCTGTCTGCAAAATGGGAATCTCAGGTGGCCCAGTGGTAAAGAATCCACCTGCCAATGCAGGAGATGCAAGACATGTGGATTCGATCCCTGGGTCGGGAAGATCCCTGGAAAAGGAAATAGAAACCGACTCCAGTTTTCTTGACTGGAAAATCCCGTGGAGAGAGGAGCCTGGTGGGGTATAGTCCAGGGGGTCACAAAGAGTCGGACACAACTTAGTGACCAAGACCAAAAACAACACAGGATCACAGAACACCCTGTGGAGAATATTCGCAGAAGCTTTTAAAGTAATTGTTCCAAATGGGAAACAACTCATCCTTCCACTGGTAAATGGATACACAGAGTGTGAAACACCCAGACAATGATAAACTCCTCAGCTATTAAAAGGAATTTGTGGTCCATGCCATGACATGCATGAATTTTAACCATCGTATGCTACGGGAAAGAACTGACATTCAGAAGCCTGCATACTGTTTGCTTCCATTTATAGGACATTCTGGATAAGACAGAACTTTGGTGATGGAGAATAGATCGGTGGTTGCCAGGGCTTACAGGTGGCAGTGGTGTTGACAGAGAGGAAGCCCCAGGGGAATTTTGGAAGGCAATGTGTCTTGTTTCTGGTAATGGCTACGTGACTCAATGCCTTTGTTAAGACTCATAGACTGGGAATTTCCTGGCGGTCCAGTGCTTAGGATTCTGTGCTTTCATTGATGAGGGCTCAGGTTCAATCCCTGGTCTCCAAATTGAGATCCCACAAGTTATGTAACTGTAGCAAAAAAAAAAAATCCATAGACCTGCTCCCCCAAATGAGAGGAGTTCATTTGTATGTAAGTTAAAAATAAATTAATAGAAAATTTTAAAATGACAGAATCTTTCAGTTCAGTTAGTTCAGTCAGTTCAGTCACTCAGTCGTGTCTGACTCTTTGGGACCCCATGAACCGCAGCATGCCAGGCCTCCCTGTCCATCACCAGCTCCTGGAGTCCACCCAAACTCATGTCTATTGAGTCGGTGATGCCATCCAACCATCTTATCTTCTGTTGTCCCCTTCTTCTCCTGCCCTCAATCTTTCCCAGCATCAGGGTGTTTTCCAATGAGTCAGCTCTTCGCATCAGGTGGCCAAAGTATTGGAGTTTCAGCTTCAACATCACTCCTTTCAATGAACACTAAGGACTGATCTTTAGGATGGACTGGTTGGATCTCCTTGCAGTCCAAGGGACTCTCAAAGTCTTTTCCAACACCACAGTTCAAAAGCATCAATTCTTCGGCGCTCAGCTTTCTTCATAGTTCACCTCTCACATCCATTCATGACCACTGGAAAAACCATAGCCTTGACTAGACAGACCTTTGTTGACAAAGTAATGTCTCTGCTTTTTAATATGTTGTCTGCTGCTGCTGCTAAGTCACTTCAGTCGTGTCCGACTCTGTGCGACCCCATAGACGGCAGCCCATCAGGCTCCCCCGTCCCTGGGATTCTCCAGGCAAGAACACTGGAGTGGGTTTCCATTTCCTTCTCCACTGCAGGAAAGTGAAAAGTGAAAGTGAAGTCGCTCAGTCGTCTCCGACTCTTTGCAACCCCATGGACTGCGGCCTACCAGGCTCCTCCATCCATGGGATTTTCCAGGCAAGAGTACTGGAGTGGGGTGCCATCACCTTCTCCGAATATGCTATCTAGGTTGATCATAACTTTCCTCCAAGGAGTAAGCGTCTTTTAATTTCATGGCTGCAATCACCATCTGCAGTGATTTTGGAGCTCAAAATAACAGAATCTTAAAACTGACATTTTATGGGAATTCCCTGGCAGTCTAGTGGTTAAGACTCGGCACTTTCACTGCTGTGGGCCTGGGTTCAATTCCTGGTCAGGGAACTGAGATTCAAAAAAAAAGGAAAAAAAAGAAAAGAACTGGTAAGTTTTAAGGTCAGAGATGCTTCTGCTCTTCATATACTTAAACACTTTTAGAATTAGAAACTTCTAGAATTTTCAGAGTAGTAATAATAATAGCTCCCATTCTGAATTCCATCAGGGTTAGCACTTCTTATCTTTTTTTGTAGTTTTATAAATTGTACTTATTTATTTTGGCCATCCCTTGCAGCAGGTGGGATTGATTCCCCTGACCAGGAATCGAACCCATGCCCCTGAAGTGGAACTGTGGAATCTTAACCACTGGGCCATAGGGAAGTCTCAGCACTTCTTCACCTGTTTCTGTTATTGTGAGATGCTAGGAACAGCATGGTCACCAGGCAATGGCTTAGGGAGCTTTGGCTATTATTATTATTATTGCTGGTGGTGGTATTTTCCGCCAGCCTTTGAGAGCCCCTCTCTTTGAGGCACCCTCCGGAGTTCTCCTCCCAGGCCCCCCGTGGTGTTTATTGCCACCTCCTGGGTCTCAGTTTCCACAGTGTTGAAAGTTCTGGTGAACCAGTCTGGCCAGGGTCAGAAGACTGTATGGACCCAAGCATTGCTGCCTATAGTGAAGGAGGAAACAGAGATGGACTCCATCGTAGGCCAGGCTGCGAACTTTAGGCTACACGCAGGGTCACCCTCCCAATGGACTTCGACCTTTGTGCCTGGTGTCTATAGAAATGGCATACCAATGGAAAACCAGACCTCCCGGATAAAAGAGACTCAGGACTTGTACCTTGACTCTCCGATGCCTAAAAGAATACGCTAATTATCTCTAAACAAATTTCATTATGTTTATGAGGTATGACCACAGGCCTATTGATAAATGTCCACTGTTTAACTACCTAGGCTTATGACACATGAATCATGGGTTAACTTTGATCAGATCTCTCTTTTACCTTGTCCAGACTAGTTTCAAGGAATTTGGGGAGGTGGGTTTGAGCACGTACACTTAGGGTTTTCACAAAAACTGGTCGGAGTCCTTGGCAAAGAGGAGACTCTGCCTTGGGCCTGCCAGTGTAATAAACTGCACTCCATTATTTGCATTGTCCTTCTGAGTGAATTTGTTTCCTGGAACGCGTGGCTGCAAGAATAGGTCCACCACATCCTGCCTTGGAAGCCACGGTGCCCCCAGTTGAGAGCCTCTGTGTAGATTGCTGACATCTGACTGGCTCTGGGCTTCCTGTGGCCGCTGGCAGGCTGGTGGCTGGCCATGGCTGCCCTTGAGGTGCGGTGGCTTCGGCCATCTGCTCAGCCCTACCCCTCCAGATGGGGTCAGCTCTGCATGGCCCTAGAGACTTGGGGTCACAAAACCCTATGAGTCTATATGCCACTTGGTCATAACCTTTTTTCTTCTCTTTGCCTTTCCACTGGGTAGATTTTAATCCTCTCGATGCACAGTGTGAGAGTTGCGAGTTAAATTTTATTTGAGGGCAAAATGAGGGCTTCCCAGGTGGCGCTAATGGTAAAGAATCTGCCTGCCAATGCAGGAGACATAAGAGATGTGAGTTCGATCCCTGGGTCATGAAGATCTCCTGGAGGAGGGCATGGCAACCCACTCCAGTATTCTTGCCTGGAGAATTCGCGTGGATAGAGGAGCCTGGTGGGCTAAAGTCCATGGGGTCGAAAAAATCAGACACGACTGAAGTGACTTGGCATGCATGCATGAGGGCTGCAGCTTGGGAGACAGCACCTCAGATACCTCTGAGAGATTGCTCCAAAGAGGCAGTGGGGAAAGGTCAATATATAAGATTTCAGTGAAGGGAGAGTTCAGTGCAATCAAGCACTTACTCTACAAGAGGTTTTCTGCAAATCAGGAGGAGATGATGTCATGATGAAGGGATTTAGTGCTTCTCTAGAGATGAGGAGATGCAGGGACTGGGATCATGAAATCAGTTCCTGAGAATATCTAACTATCTAAGGACCTGTTCCACCAGTTTCCCTGGAGGGCAGAGTGCCTCACTCTCCACCCTGAATTCCCCTCAGGGCATGTGGAAGGTCAACAGCTCAGAGCACGGGGTTCAGTCTGTGCAGAGGCAGATGGCAAATGCTCTTGGCAAGAATCCACCTGCAATGCGGGAGACCTGGGTTTGAACCCTGGGTTGGGTAGATCCCCTGGAGGAGGGCATGGCAACCCACTCCAGTATTCTTGCCTGGAGAATCCCCATGGCCAGAGGAGCCTGTCAGGCCACAGTCCATGGGGTCACAAAGAGCCGGACACGACTGAATGACTAAGCACACAGCACCTACTTAAAAAATTTTTGTACTGAAATATAGTTTTCTTTCAATATAGTACTTATATTTTCATTTTACAGATTTTTAAATTAAGTTTGGGGAAAAGTTTGTGCTCAATTAGAGATCACAGTCTTTGGAATCCAAAGAACTAAGGTTTGAGTCCTGATTCTATCCAAACTGTTTCTGCTTCCTGCCCTTGAGTGAGTCATTCATCAATTCCTTCGTTTCCGAGGCAGAGGGAGCAGTACTAGGATTTTCAGTCAGGCCAGTGCCCCTCACCCCTGCTTTGTTCAGGCATCAACTGTAATTAACAATACGCTTTGCAGGACTTCCCTGGTGGTATGGAGTAAGACTGTGCTCCCAAGGCAGCGGGGGGCCTGGGTTCGACTCCTGGTTGGGGAACTAGATCCCATATGCTGCAACAAAAAGATCCCACATGCTGCAGCTAAGACCTGGAGCAGCCAAAGAAATAAATAAAGAATAGTGCATTTTGCTTAACACGATTTTTCCAATTTTTCCATGATTATTATTTGAACATATAATACAATAAAAAATTGTTGAGATGTTCTACAATCATTTTTTTTTTTCAGTAAATCTTGGAAATCTGGTGTGTTTTATACTCAGAGCACATGTCAATTTGGACTCACCACGTTTCTATAACTCAGTAGTTGAATATGGCTGGTGGCTGCTGTGTTGAACAGCCTGGGTCTGGGTCTTGAGGAGCAGAATGAGGGGACACCAGTATCAAGGTTGCACATGCTGACAACACCCACTCTGCCCTGCAATTCCATTGTTAGAGAGTTGTCTGCAATAAATCCTCACACACAGGCACCAGGATGCATGTGCTAGGGTGCTCCCTGTGATATGGACAAAAATATTGGAAATCACCTAAAGTTCCGCCAACAGGGAAGCTTCAAACTAACAATGGACTTATGGCGCTATTAAAACAACATGGGATGCTTCAGTGAACTTACAAAAACATCGTTCTGAAAAAAGTGATCGGAGCACGTTATCGGAACAATTGATGAATTGGGAATGAGGACGGCGGCTTACATAAGGTGACCTATTACACATTTCCTTATTGCTTTTATACTGTCCTGGCCACCTCTTGTTACATTTGAATTTGCACCACCATAAGGTGGTGGCTCAGATGGTAAAGAATCTGCCTGCAGTGCGCCTGGGTTTGATCCCTGGGTTGGGAAGAGCCGCTGGAGAATGGAATGGCAACCCACTCCAGTCTTCTTGCTTGGAGAATTCCGTGGACGGAGGAGCCTGGCTGGTTATAGTCCATGGGGTCACAAAGAGTCTGCCACGACTGAGTGACTGATACTTTCACTTTCAAAAAGTTGTAAGAATTTTTCTGAGAAGCGGTTAATAACTTCTCCAAGGGTCCAGGACATAGAAAATGTTAAGAACCTGTGATTTTAAGGCAATGCCCAGTTCAGTTCAGTTCCTCAGTCATGTCAGACTCTTTGCGACCCTATGGATTGCAGCATGCCAGGCTTCCCTGTCTATCACCAACTCCCAGAGCTTGCTCAAACTCATGTCCGTCAAGTCTGTGATGCCATCCAACCGTCTCATCCTCTGTCATCCCCTTCTCCTCCTGCCTTCAATCTTTCCCAGCATCAGGGTCTTTTCCAATGAGTCAGTTCTTCGCCTCAGGTGGCCAAAGTACTGGAACTTCAGCTTCAGCATCAGTCCTTCCAATGAATATTCAATATTCAGGACTGATTTCCTTTAGCCATGCCCAACTGTGGTCCCAAAATCTTAATAATCAAGAGGGTATGTGGCCTGGCCTCCTGACTCTCCTCTAGCTCACGCACCCTCTTAAGGTCAGAGTTGGTATAACAACCATGCATTCCTATTAGCCAAAAATCCCCTAGGCCAAGACCTTCAAAATCCTTGCTGAGTCAAATTCACTGCACATGGCTTCATCTAGTGGAACCAAACTTTGCCAAACATCGTGCACTCATATGTCCATTTCCAAATACAAGCACCACATTTGTCAAAGTCTAGGAGAGTACATTCTAAAATGCTAATTTCAGAAGGGTGAAGGTCAGGGGATTTTTCAGTGTTTTATTGGTGGGGAGTATGGCAGGGAGTACATTTCTGGATTGTTCAAATGTTTACATGGATCATCTATGCTATGAAAAGAAAGCTAGATCTGCACAAATTGAAGCTTGCTGTGGAAGAATACTATTTGGGCAGGAAGGATGTGGGCGATCTATTGGAGCGTTGCAGATGAGCGTGGGAAAAATGAAGCTGTTTCTACACTCATGGTAATAATCTTGCTCCATTGCGATAGACTGAAAAGTCGTTCCCATGGATGTTTGCCTCCTAATGACTGAAACCTGCAGGGTGACTTTAGGTAGGAAAAGGGACGTGGCAGATAAACTAATGATCTTGAAATGGAAGATTATCCTGGATTTTTTAGGGGGTTCTTTTTGGGGGGCTGTACTGGGTTTCTGTAGGTGGCTCAGTGGTAAAGAATCCACCTGCCAATGCAGGAGACGCAGGAGACTCAAGTTTGATCCCGGGGTCGGGAAGATCCTCTGGAGGAGGAAATGGCAACCTACTCCAGTATTCTTGCTTGGTGAATCTCATGGACAGAGGAGCCTGGCGGGCTACAGTCCATGGAGTCATAAAGAGTGGGACACAGCTGAGTGACTGAGCCTGCACACACGGGTCTTCATTGCTTTGTGTGGGCTTTCTCTAGTTGCAGTAAGGGGAGGCTGCTCTTCGTTTTGGGGCTCAGTTTTCTCACTGTGGTGGCTTCTCTTGTTGCGGAGCATGGGCTCTAGGTGCCTGGACTTCAGTCATTGTACCACGCAGGTTTCGTAGTTGCGGCTCTCAGACTTAGTCACTCCACAGCATGTGGAATCTTCCTGGGCCGGGGATCAAACCCATGTCCCCTGCATCGACAGGCAGACTCTTAATCCACTGCACCTCCCAGGAAGTACCCTAGAGGGCTCTTAAATGTAATCACAAGGGTGCTTATACCAGGGAGGCAGAGGGAGACTTGTGACCCGCAGTTGGAGGGAAGGCAATGTCTCTGCCCTTAGAGGCAGGTATTGGAATGATGTGGCCACAAACCAGGAGTCCTGCCAGTCAGTGGAAAAGGAAGAGGCAGGAATATACTCTCCTCTGGAACCTACAGAGGGAATGTAGCCCTGATACATTCTGGCCTCTAGAACTGTAAGAGGATACATTTCTATTGTTTTAAGTCACTTAGTTTACGGCGATTTATTACAGCAGCAATAAGAAACTAATAACATAGTTTCTTCCCCACCCCAGAGTCCAGCATGTTTCAGCAAGAACCCAGAAAGGGACTGGGAAAGATGGTGATGGCTAGACAAGAAGACTGAATAGTCCTCAAGCACTTCTTCACAGACTTGCTTTTCCTCTCTGGTCTCAATGGAACCCAGTTGGGAGGCTGGGGCTCACAATCAATCCCCAATTCCCAGGTTTAAGCCAATTGAACCCCTGAGCTTTTTCAGGGTTACCTGGGGCCATAGAAGGAAAGAGAGAGCCTCTCAAAAGGGGGAACTCAAGGCCGGGAGAGGGGCCAGGTCTAGACAAGGTGGGAATCTCTAATGTCTGGCTTCCTTCCTCCTGGGACCTGGAACTTCCTCCTGGACCCTTCCGTGGAGCGGCTGGAGGAGGTGTTCAGGGTTCACTGGGTGCCTGCCTTGCGGAAGAAACCCCGAGCCCCAGACCAATGAGAACCCCAGAGGGGTAAGACGGGTCATTTCCTCTCTGGTTATCTGCACCCTCCCTTGGGGCTTGCAAACCACAGCCCTTGGGAGCCTTTGATCAGAGGAGGATCTGGGAGAGACCTAAAGATGGTGAGTCTTGGGGTGGGGAGTGGGGGGCAGACACCCACTATGTGTGTGGTCTCCCTTCTTGGTGCCATCTGCTCCCTTTTTCCTTCCTCCTCCTCCCAGTCCCTGACCTCTCCCCTTCTCGCCTCACCTTCCTCTCCCGCTCCGGGGCTGGGAAGCAGCTAAGGAGTAAGACTGTCAAGGGGTTGTAGAGCCGGTGATTAGCTTTGACTTTTCCTTTCTGTTAAACAATCCCAAATAGTTTGAAAAGTTTGTTTCTACACATTTTATTATTCACTCATGATTTTTTAAAGTTAAAATGTTTTCATTCCTTTCTCTGCTCAGCTGATGCTGAGATCCATATTTAGTTTTATAAGCTAATCCCTGTGTTTTTTTGGCTCATGAGATTTTTTTTTTTGTCATGGAAATGTAGGAGTGGAATATTAATACATTTCAGTTTAGTTCTATAATGTCAGAAATTTTTTTAAATTAAAAGATGGACTAGAGCTTTTTCTTTGTGAATACTAGTAATTTTTTTTTTTTTTAAGTCCCAAATCCTTAAAGGGTATTCAGTGAAAAGACCGTCCCTGTCCAGAGACTCAGATTCCTTGTAGCTCTGGTTCCTTGTAACCAGAAACATGATCGGGTGGGATTAGAGCAGCAGTTTGTGGTTAACACTTCTGGAAACAGTTCACGACAGTGTAGGGAGTAAGGAGTATTTTGACATGGAGATCATACTGGAACTAGGTTCAAATCCTGCCTGTCTTGTATAAGAGGTGAAGAGACTAGTCTGTCTGAGCCTCCTTCTCCTTGTCACTAAGATGGGGATAGTCACCCTACAGAGAGAAATCTGTATCCTAGGGTCATGGAGAGAGTTCAGTAAGATAATACATGGGAAGCTCTTTCAGCAGTGGCTGGCATACAGCTGGCGCTCAATGCCTGTGATATGTCTATCCTTTCTACCCTACAAAGAGAAGTCTTTTTTACATGATATCCTACATCTTGCTTTTTTTCTTACATGAATAACTTATAATATTATTGACAACCTTCACCTGCATGTCAGGCACTGCGCTAGGCACTTGACATTTACAAACTTCAGCTTAATCGGTGAGAAAGATACTGTTATATCCTGGTGTGTTTCAGGGAAATTCCCTTTTTCTTTTTATCAGCTGTGTCATATGCCAGTGAGAGTTCCCATTGCTTATCAGTGGAAATTTAGGCTGTTTGTAATTAGAAAATTCCATGGTGGTCCAGTGACTAAGATCCAGTACTTTCATTGTCACGGGTCTGGGTTCGATCCCTGGTTAGGGAGATAAGATCCCACAGGCTGGGCAGTCAAAAAAATAAGCAAACTCTAAAACACCAGAATTATATCTTTGGATTCATGTCTGGGTTTTCAGAACTGCAAATGCTGAATCTAAGACACAGACAATTTTTATTTTAACAGATATTGCCAAAACCTGTACCAATTTATATTCCTCATCTTCAGAGCAGGAGAGTATTTACTTGTCTAGACACCCATCTGCAGGTTTAGATGGAACTATTTTTGTTTTTGCCAACCTGAAAGGTAGTTCATCGCATCCTGAAAGGATCCGGAGGTTTGTCTTTTTCACATGGTTTTTAAAATGTAAATGCCTGTGTTTCTTCGTGCTCAGGGATGTTGAGTCTCAAAGACTGGGCAGATTCAAGAAGATGAGTCGAGATGCTCACCCCCACCCTCGTATCCCAGTTTCTGAGGATGCTTTAGTGGTTTTATGTGGTTCTGTGGGTGGATTGTTTAAAGACATTGTGTCCGTGTAGAAACGGGGAGAGGGATGTTCCGGAAAAAAAAGCAGACCGTGCCTTCTGTGTATTTCCTAGCTCTGACAGCATTCCTGAGTGTATTATTTCCACCGTAAAGAAGGGGACAGTTGGCAGGACATTCCCTGCCCTGAAGATGGCAAGACGGAAGCCCCGTGAGGGAGGGAAGGGGTGTGTTGCCCCGCTTAACTCTCCTACTTTTCTTCCTCCTCTGGGCATCACGCCCATCTTTGCTGGCCTGAGTCCCTGCCCCAGCCTCCTCTCTGGTCCTCTTGCCTCTATCCCACCTCCCTACAGCAGCCAGAGGAGCCTTTCCAAACAAAAACTCTCATCTAGTCCCTCTGTGACTCAAAGACCATCTGTGGCTCCCCATTACCCCAGGATAAAATACATCGCCTTTAACATGACATCCGTGGCTCCTCCAACCTCGCCCTGGCTACCTGCCAGCCACGCTGATGTTCTTTCACCTTCTGGTGTGTGACATCCTCCCTGTTACCTTGTGACCCTTTGCCTTGAAGGCATGCCCCTCACTTCCACCACGTCTGAGGCCTGGTAACCTCTAGAGAAGGTTCTAGGGTAGGACTCTCTGAAGGGCTCTCCTACCTCTGCCACTTGCTAACAGCGAGGACCTGGAAAGGTCTCTTAAGCTGTCTGTAGCCTCAGTTTTCTCATCTGCAAAATGGGTTTTGCAATGGCAAAAAAAGAAGAGCTGATACATGAAAAGGACTTAGAACTTGGTGATTCTGATTGCTTTTCTCCTAAGCATCTTCTCCTTAGCCCTGTTCTCCTCTGATCCATTCATGAGTCCTCACACTCACCACCCTAGAGTAAACCACCATCATCCCGCACCACAGCTGGACAATCCCAGTCGCCTCTCCTTCTCAGCTTCTGATCTGGCCCCTTCTCCAAACAGTAGGCAAGGGCTCTTAAAATGAGCCTGTGATCTTAGGGAAAAAAGAGAACCCCGCCTTTGGGCTTGTTGTAGCGTAAACACTGTGGTTAGAGAATTAACGAACTAACACCTAGGAAGCACTTAGGAATCGCTTAGGAGCCCCAGACGGCTTGTGTCTGAGACGCAGCCAGCAGCCACACGTGGCTGGTGAAACTTAATTAAAATGACAGCAAAGTTTAAGTTCAGTTCCCAGACACATCTGCCACATGTCACAAACTCCACGGCCACAGATGACTGGCGGCTACCATCCCGGATGGCACACCTCTGGGACATTCCCATCAGTGCAGAAATTTCGTTTGGACCATGTTGCAGTGTTGTGTTTTTTTCATTTCTACTTAGTTCTTGCTGTTGCTTAGTGGCTAAGTCGTGTCCGACTTTTTTTTCGACCCCATGTACTGTAGCCCTCCAGGCTCCTCCGTCCATAGGATTTCCCAGGCAAGGATACTGGAGTGGGTCGCGCAGGGTTGTGGCTTGATTTTTCCAACACCCTTCTCCTGATCCCCCACCAGGCTGGCTTCTCTGTAGAACACGCTCAGTTCCCATCCCTGGTGATTAATTTCCCTCTCGCAGGAGACCATAACCTCTCCAAGGACAGGTGCCAGGTATGACAGGAGCCAATCTCTAAGATGTTAACATTTATGAGATGAAGAAATGTGCTTAGACTCTTTCCTAGACTCCTAGAATTGCACTTGGGTGTGTGCCCAGCTGCCAAGTCGTGTCCCACTCTTTGAGACTCCATGGACTGTAGCCCGCCAGGCTCCTCTGTCCGTGGGATTCCCCAGGCAAGAATACTGGAGTGGGTTGCCATTTCCTTCTCCAGGGGATCTTTCTGACCCATGGAGCAAATGTGCATCTCCAGCTTGGCAGGTGGATTCTTTACTGCTGAGCTACCTGGGAAGCCCCTTCTAGAATGGTAGAACCACAAATTATTTTGTAGAGGCTATATAATATCCATTTCTGGGGAGAAGGGAATGGGTGGTATATTCACTGATATGGCTCTACATATCAGAAGAACAAAAGCGTATATGATGAGGGACTTCCCTGGCAATCCAGTGGCTAAGATTCTGTGCTTCCAATGCAGCGGATACAGGTTCGATGCCTGGTTGGGTAACTAGGATCCCACATGCCTCTTAGCGGGGGCCAACCCTGCCCCCTGCCCCCCAGAAAGTATACCAACCTCCTACTTCCCTTCCCCTGGGGCAACCACTGTTCCCAATTTCTTTTGCCTGCTTCTGGAGCTAGTCTGTGCAGACACTCAGGAGAGATAAATCGACAGAAATAGACACAGAGGGGAAGTGGTGAGGAAGGGAGAGGGGGTTGGGAGGAGAGAGAAAAACAGAGAGGAAGAATGATTCCTCTTTGGTAGGTAGTGTTGCTTCACACACTGTTCTCACTTGTCCTGTTTCACCCTAGATCTTAGAGTTCTTTCCACACCCACCCGTAGGTAAACTTCCTCATTCTTCTGCTGGTTGCATAGAATTGTTTTGCCTGGATGTGTCATCCTCATTGAGCCAGTTGCCTGTTGCGTGGACACTTCAGCTGTTTCCCTTCTTTATAGAGATACTGTCATGGCTAAACTTTTTAAGCCATTTACATCAGGAGGATCCTAAAAACCGCAGAGCGTTAGAATCAGCATCTTTTTCCTGCCCTCGTGAAGTCAGTGAGAGGGAAGGGCTGTGTGAGCTCATCCCAGGCGAGGATCTTTGTCAGCTGATGTGAGGGGTAATGGTGCGCGTGGGAGCAGGGAGTGGGGAGGCGTCCCCTTCTGGGGTCTGGATTATTCTGCAGCATAGTCCAGAGCTTGTGAAATGAGCAGAGATCGAAGTTAGTTTTGTGTTATCATGTCCACGGTGGACACTTAAAACATTTAACCATCCGCTACAGTGCAGGGTCCCCCTGGGCAGGATCTGGGGCCTCTTGCCATGCCCAGCATTGACCCTTTAGTGATCTGAGCTTGGGGGGTCCCAGAGTAGAAAAAGGGAGGTCAGGGTGCTGGAGGTGAGGATTGTCAGGCGGGTGACTCAGGGCAGAGTCTCTTTATCAGTGGAAATAAAGCAACCATTTAAAATTTTTTGGAAACATCTTCACACTTACAGAAAAAATTACAAGAATAATACAGGGAACTTCCATACTCTCTTGACCTAGATTCTCCAGGTTTGCTCTATCTATCTGTCCCTTCTATTGATTAATCTATCATCTACCACTTTTTTTTTTTTTTCCTGAACCAATTGAGAGGAAGTCGCAGGCATCCTTTGCTCCTAAATATCTCAGGGTCTCCTTCTCAAAAACAAAGACATTCATTTACATGAGTACAGTGATCAATGTCAGGGAATTTAACATTTGACGTGATATTGTGATCCAGTCCATAGATCAAGTTAAAACTTGCTCCGTGGTCCGAATAATGCCCTTCAGAGTGAATCTGTCTTTCCTGCTCCAGGCTGTGGTCCAGGATGTCTCATCACATTTGGGTGTTCTGGTCTTTTAATCCCCACTCGTCTGGAACAGTCCCTTGGCCCTTCCTTGTCTTTAGGACACTGGCATTTTCATTTTAATCGACCAAAATGCCACAAAACGTATACTTCACCATTTTGAAGTGCACCATTCAGTGGCACTGAGCGCATTCAGTGCTGCCCCATCACTGCGTGCGGCTAAGTTGCTTCAGTCGTGTCCGACTCTTTGTGACCCTATGGACCATAGCCCACCAGGCTCCTCTGGTCATAGGATTCTCCAGGCAGGAATACTGGAGTGGGTTGCTATGCCCTCCTCTAGGAGATCTTCCTGACCCAGGGATCGAACTCAAGTCTCCTGCCTTGCAGGCAGATTCTTTACCATGGAGCCACTGGGGAAGCCCTGTCCCCAATACCACCTTTATTGATTTCCAATACCACCTTTATCGATTTCCAGAAACTATTCATCACCCTCCAAAGAAACCCTGAACCCACTAAGCACTGCCTCCCTGCTCCTGCTCTCCTAGCTCCTGGCTGTTACGAGCACATCTCCCATTTCTACGGACTTGCCTGTTTTAGACATTTTATACAAATGGAACCGTATAGTATGATTCTGACTTCTTTCACTCAGCATAATGTTTACAAGCTTCATCCACATTGTAGCGTGTGTCAGTACTTCATCCCTTTTTATGGCTGAATAATATTCCGCTACATAGATATACCACACCCAGTTCATCCACTCTTCAGTTGACACAGACATTTCCTCTTTGAATAATTTGATCTCCGCTATGGCCGTACCAGCAAATATGCTGGGCCATCAGCCTGGCTGACCTGGTTGACCTTAAGGGAACATAAAGGAACTAGAAATTAAAAAGAATGGTTCAGAGAAAGATCTGAGCTCTCCAACAATTGTAAGATCAATGGGAAATAAGAGCATTGCCATTTCTTATCTCCCTACTGTTTACCAGGCACCTTGACAGGTTCTTGAGCATTTTTCATCTTATTCAATCTATGAGCTGGGTGGTTAGTGGGTCAAAACCTCAGCCTGCAAATTCAAGTACCCTAAAAATCCAGCTCTGAATATTTCTGTAACAGTGATCTGTGTTTTTCTCTGCCTCCTTTCCCTGGGCTGGTGACAAAATCACCTTCAGGGATGGGCTCCAGGGACCACGGAGTTTGCCCCTTGGGTGTCCTTGGAGGCCCCCTTCCAACCTCTGGAACTGCCCAAGGGCAGCCTCTCTGGGTTTGCATACCAATCTAAAGAAAGTTGAATTCCCGTCTACATGACTGGAACAGGCTACTTCATCTTCCAGTGCCTCTGTTTCCTTGTCAATAAAAGGGGCATATTCACAGGACCTACTTGTAGGGTCGTGGTCGGGACTGAAAGAGCTAATGCTGTACTTAAACGTAGATGCTCGATAAACACTGGCTGCCTTGGTGGGATCACTCCTGGTCCTGCATGGGGATTTTTCTTCTGCCTGTGTTTGGTGCCTCCGGGTTATTGTTTTGCATCCAAGGCTGTTTCTCATTCAGCTGCTGCTCTTTTCTCTCTTTGGAGGGCAAAGAAAGTACTCAAGACTCTGTTCTTTATTTTATTATGGAAAATATCAAACCCACAAAAGCAGAGAGAATGAAGTGAATATCCAACATACTCATGACCCAGCACCCACAGTTATCAACACTTTCCCATTCTTAGTCATCCTTGGTCCTCTCTCCTTCCCTCCTCTCTTCCTTTTTTTTTTCTGAAATTTTTAAAGCAAACCCCAAACATCCTATTTCACCTGCTATGTGAAACCTCTCGGAGAAGGCAATGGCACCCCACTCCAGTACTCTTGCCTGGAAAATCCCATGGATGGAGGAGCCTGGTAGGCTGCAGTCCATGGGGTCGCTCAGAGTCGGACACGACTGAGCGACTTCACTTTCACTTTTCGCTTTCAGGCATTGGAGAAGGAAATGGCAACCCACTCCAGTGTTCTTGCCTGGAGAGTCCCGGGGACCGGGGAGCCTGGTGGGCTGCCGTCTCAGGGGTCACACAGAGTCGGACACGACTGAAGTGACTTGGCAGCAGCGGCAGCATGTGAAACCTCTATCAGAAACTGTCTTCTACCACTTTTTGAAAACATAAATACAATATCCTATCACCCTCAATAGAATAAGCAATGGTTCCTTACTGTTGTTGGATATCCAGTCTATTTTAAAATCTCCCAGATGTCTCCAAAATATCTTATTTTCCATACGACTATTCCAATCAAGATCCAGGTTGGTCTCCGTATTATCTTTGGTATATCTACTTCTTAAATCTCTCTC
Source organism: Bos indicus (assembly GCF_029378745.1). NCBI lineage: Eukaryota > Metazoa > Chordata > Mammalia > Artiodactyla > Bovidae > Bos > Bos indicus. Next base: position 54,862,538 of record NC_091777.1, read on the forward strand.
TCCTTTTAAAATTTTTACTACGGTATAGTGGGCTTCCCAGGGGGCTCAGTGGTAAAGAATCCACGTGCCACAAGAGAGACACAAGAGATGTGGGTTCGATCGCTGGGTGGGGAAGATCCCCAGAAAGAGAAAATGGCAACCCACTCCAGTATTCTTTTTTGTTGTATGTGATTAACAGGTCTTTTACTGCTAGTAAACTAGAGCAAACAATCAGAATAGTACATAGGCAGTATTCAGTACACACACTAAAAGATACAGGAATTCAAAACCTATATAAAACAAAACACTGGAGGAAAAAAATTGTACAGCTTAAGAGAGACAGTGGGAAACCTCCTCTCCCTCCTTTGATTGCAGCTTGTACTCTGTACCCAACAGACCGAAATAATACAGACTCTTTAGGACTGATTGTATTTAAGAGGGATTAAACACATTTTCTAAGAATCTTGCAATGACAAATAAGCGACCCTTTCTCTGGTAAAGCAGACCTTTAAGGGCGGAACGTGGGGATTATGAAACTGACTAGTATTTCGTAACCATTTTAAATAATTTCTCATTTTCCGAACACTGCTTTCACAACAGAAGCATTTGACACTTGCACAATATTAATTACTTTGTTATATATGGAAGCCTGTGGTCGGCTGAGTATACAATGAGGCTGCGAACAACCAGTGGTACTTTTCTGATGTCAGAAGAGTACGTAAAACTGAAACATCACCAAAAGTGCATAAAATACTTGTCCACATCAACAGCTAACTACGCTAAAAATATAATCAGGAAAAAAATACAATTGCTAAAAAGGGGTTTAGAGCGGAGCCACTGTCTACCAGTGGCTTCAAATGGCAATTAGTGTTCATAGCAAGTCTGGATGACTTTACAGGACCCTCTACAATAATGCACCCTTTTAACATGTACATTACACAGGCTGCAATTTCACAAAGAGGTGCTCACGTCGTTACTAAATGAGACACTTTTAACCCTCACGTCGGCTTTGTCTCCAGTTGGAATTATCACCTTACCACTCCAGTAATCTTGCCTGGAGAACCCCAGGGACAGAGGAACCTGGCGGGCTACAGTCCATGGGGTTGCAAAGGAGTCCGACACGACTAAGTGACCAAACAACAATAAACAGTTGATTTACAATGCTGTGTTCATTTTTGCTGTATGGCAAAATATATCAGTTATATACACATATATTTCACTCTTTTCTTAGATTCTTTTCCCAAATAGGTCATTACAGAATATTGAAATGCGTTCCCTGTGCTCTACAGTAGGTCCTTATTCAGTTCAGTACAGTTCAGTCACTCAGTCGTGTCTGACTCTTTTCGACCCCATGAATTGCAGCACGCCAGGCCTCCCTGTCCAACTCCATCTCCCGGAGTTCACTCAGACTCACATCCATTGAGCCAGTGATGCCATCCAGCCATCTCATCCTCTATTGTCCCCTTCTCCTCCTGCCCCGAATCCCTCCCAGCATCAGAGTCTTTTCCAATGAGTCAACTCTTTGCATGAGGTGGCCAAAGTACTGGAGTTTCAGCTTCAGCATCATTCCTTCCAAAGAAACCCAGGGCTGATCTCCTTTAGAATGGACTGGTTGGATCTCCTTGCAGTCCAAGGGACTCTCAAGAGTCTTCTCCAACACCACAGTTCAAAAGCATCAATTCTTCGGCACTCAGCTTTCTTCACAGTCCAACTCTTGCATCCATTCATGACCACTGGAAAAACCACAGCCTTGACTAGATGGACCTTTGTTGGCAAAGTAATGTCTCTGCTTTTCAATATGCTATCTAGGTTGGTCATAACTTTTTATCTATAAATCTCTTCTAATCCATGACACTTTCTGTTCCATTTTTTTTCCTCTTCCTATTTTAAAAATGCCATTTATTTGTGAGAGAAACAATACCATTCGTCCTGTAGAGTTTCCTAAGCTCTGATTGCTCTGGTTTTGTCCTTGTGGTGTTATTTATCATGTTCCTCTCTCACCTGCTTTTCCTGTAAACTGGTAGTTTTAGATCTAAGACCTTGATTAGATTCACATTCTTTCTTTCTTTTTTTTTTTGGCAAAAAAAACTCCGTGGTGGTTTAGTCGCTAAGTCGTGTCTGACTCTTGTGACACCACGGGCTGTAGCCCACCAGGCTCCTCCATCCATGGGATTCTCCAGGAAAGAATACTGGAGTGGGTTGCCATTTCCTTCTCCAGGGGATCTTCCTGACCCAGGAATCAAACCCGAGTCTACCATACTGCAGGCAGATTCTTTACTGAGTGAACTATGAGGGAAGCCCTGGTGCTGTATCGTCGTTTTTCCGCATCACATCAGAACAGATATCAACTCGTCTCTCTTGTCCGAGTGCTGAGGTTGATGGGAGGGTTTGTGGTGCCAGCACCGATTTATTGTAAGGTTCCTGTCTGTTTTTCACATGATGGTTTTATTAGATATTGTTGTCCATCATCCAGATCCATATTTCCTTAAATTTATTTCATTCCTTCTGCAGGAATTATTTTTAGAGTCTTCTCTAAAGAAGGACCTCCCACATTGACTCTTTATTTCTCTGAAATAATACTCTGTACAGAAACGGCAGGATAAGTGCTTGATTCATTCCCTTTTCAGAATAAAAATGTGACCAATGACTTACTTGATTTTATTATCATTATGAACTCAGAGATCTTTATTATTAATATATATTTTATTCCATCAGTTATTATTATTATTAAATACTCAAATTGTCCCATCTTCTGGCTAGTGTCCCTCATAGCTCAGTTGGTAAAGAATCTGCCTGCAATGCAGGAGACCCCAGTTGGATTCCTGGGTTGGGAAGATCCACTGGAGAAGGGATAGGCTACCCATGCCAATGATCTTGGGCTTCCCTTGTGGCTCAGCTGGTAAAGAATCTGCCTGCAATGCAGGAGACCTGGGTTCGATCCCCATGGAGAAGGGAAAGGCTACCCACTCCAGCATTCTTGCCTGGAGAATCCCAGGGACAGAGGAGCCTAGTGGGCTGCCATCTATGGGGTCACAAAGAGTCAGACACGACTGAGTGACTTTCACTTTCACTTTCTGGCTAGTGTGGGCTCTTTCAGGCTCTCTCTCTCTCTCTTTTTTTTTGCCACACCATGTGACATGTGGGATCTTAATTCCCTGACCAGGGAATCAAACCTGCACCAACTGCATTGGAAGGTGGAATCTCAACCACTGAACCATCGGGGACATTTTGATATGTCCCTATTGTTACTTAAAATTTTTCTTAATTTCTAGTGTGAGATGTTCTGGCCTCATCTTGGATATTTTCTGTCCCAGGACAGGAACCAACTTTTCTCCAAGGAGCCCCAGTTCTTCTGACTTGCTGTTGTTCAGTTGCTAAGTCCTGTCTGACCCCATGGACTGCAGCATGCCAGGCTTCCCTCTCCTTCACTATCTCCTGGAGTTGCTCAAACTCATGTCCATCGAGTCAGTGATGCCATCCAACCATCTCATCCTCTGTTGCCCCCTTCTCCTTCTGCCCTCCATCTTTCCCAACATTAGGATCTTTTCCAATGAGTCGGCTCTTCCCATCAGGTGGCCAAAGTATTAGAGCTTCAGCATCAGTTCTTCCAATGAACATTCAGGGTTGATTTCCTTTAGGCTTGACTGGTTTGATCTTGCTGTCCAAGGACTCTCAAGAGTCTTCTCCAGCACCACAGTTTGAAAGCGTCAATTCTTCGGCATTCAGCCTTTTCTATGGTCCAACTCTTGACTATACTTAAAATCCTGCATTGCTTGATATGTTTGCATGACAGTGTCAACCTGCAAACCACCCCCAGCTGGGAATGAAAACTGTGGGCTCATCTGAAGATCCCTCTTGCGTAACAAGGCAAGGTCATAAACCAAACAAATGACTGCAGCAGATTGCCTTTATTTAAAATTCCAATTTTTTTCCACTGTGGAATTTTTTGGAGAGGCATTAATTTTGATTTTTTAAAATATTGCCTTAAGATATTATGTATCTTCACTGCTGTACACCTGAAATTAACACATGGTAAATCAACTATACTCCAGTAAAAATTAAAAAAAAATAAAATTTAAGTAATAGTTCAAGACTTGGGCTATCAATTTTGGAATTACGTGCATGTGATTATTAGTTCATTCTCCTCAAAGTATTTTTAAAATTATTTATTTATTTTTGGCGGTGCTGGGTCTTCATTGCTGCCTATGGGTTTTCTCTAATTGGGGCAAGCGGGGGCTACTCTCTTAATTGTGGTGGGGGAGCTTCTCATTGCGATGGCTTCTCTTACTGCCGAGCGGGGGCTCTAGAACACACAGGCTTCAGTAGCTGTGGCTCTCGGGCTTAGTTGCTCCATGGCATGTGAGATCTTCCTGGACCAGGGATCGAACCCATGTCCTCTGCATTGGCAGGCGGATTCTTAACCGTGGGACCACCAGGGAAGTCCGGTTTTCAACATTTGAATCAGGGGTGTGACACCCAGCTGGCTGTCAGCCCTCAGCATCCCTGTTTCCCTGGGAGAAACCTGAGCCTTAAAGAAATGGCGTGATGGGCTTTGAGTGGCTCTGACGGGCAAGCTCCTTGCTACCTGCCACTCACACTCTCCCCGCCTCTCTGATTCCACCCAGGACTCCATGGCTCTCAGCACCCCTGACTACTCTGGTTATGATAAATGGACCTCGAACCCCGATGTCTTGGTGGATGCCTCTTCCCTCACCCACAGACTGCGTGTCCCAGATGTGATCGCCCTGGTGATCTTCGCGGCCGTCTTCCTGATCGGGGTGCCCGGCAATGCCATGGTGGTCTGGGTGACAGGGTCCGAGGTCAAGCGGACTGTCAACGCCATCTGGTTTCTCAACCTAGCGGTGGCCGACTTCCTCTCCTGCCTGGCACTGCCCATCTTGTTTACATCCATCATCCAGCACAACCACTGGTCCTTTGGTGATGCTGCATGTCGAATCCTGCCCTCTCTCATCCTTCTCAACATGTACGCCAGCATCTTGCTCCTGGCCACCATCAGCGCCGACCGCTTCCTGCTGGTGTTCAATCCCGTCTGGTGCCAGAACTACCGAAGGGCCCGCGTGGCCTGGGTGGCCTGTGCCGTGGCCTGGGGCTTGGCTCTGCTGCTGACCATACCGTCCTTTGTGTTCCGTCAGGTCCACATAGACCACTTCCCACCCAAGACGATGTGTGTCGTCGCATACGGTAAGGACCGTGAATATGCGGAGAAGGCCGTGGCCATCGTCCGGCTGGCCGTGGGCTTCCTGGGGCCGCTGGTCACGCTTGCAATCTGTTACACCTTCCTCCTGCTTCGGGCATGGAGCCGCACTGCCACGCGCTCCGCCAAGACGCTCAAGGTGGTGGTGGCCGTGGTGACCAGCTTCTTTGTCTTCTGGCTGCCCTACCAGGTGACGGGGATGATGCTGGCCTTTTTCAATGTGCACGGGGACAGCTTCAAACTCGTGTCCAGTCTAGATGCCCTGTGCGTCTCCCTAGCTTATATCAACTGCTGCATTAACCCCATCATTTACGTGTTCGCCGCCCAGGGCTTTCACGCCCGGTTCCTGAAGACCCTCCCCGCCAGGCTCCGGGGCGTGTTGACTGAAGAGTCGGTGCGCAGGGAGAGCAAGTCCCAGACGCTCTCCACGGCGGATACCCCGGCCGTGAAGAGCCAGGCAGTGTAAAGCAAGGCCTCTCTGAGCGCCAGCTTTCCAGGGCTCCGCCAAACTTCCAGTCCATTCACTTTGCTTTTTGAAACTCAGGTGGGCGGTGGTGGTTGAATGAATTTGCCACCTTTTCCTTCCATCTTTCTTGGACTCGTCCTGCTTCTTCTAGGCGAACCCATCTTATCGTTCTTCATTTTCCAAGGTTGATAAGTTCTTCTAGGACCGCCCCCCCACCCCCCACCACAACCTTTCCATCCAAGGACTCTGGAAAACAAACGGCAACCAACATACCTGAAACCCTCCCACAAAATAAGACGTTCCTGTGCAGAGCGTGTGAAGATATCAGATACCAGAACAAACAGAAACACTCAAACTTTGAATAACAACAAAAAAAGAATTCTGTATTTATTTTATGGAGAGTTGACCAAAAAAAAAATCTCTATATATAAAACTGGAATCTCAAAAGTTATTCTTGTTTAGGACAAAGCAAAAATCCATGGACTGGGCTTCACTGGTGGCTCAGTGGTAAAGAACCTGCCTGCCAATGCAGGGGACAGGAGTTCGATTCCTCGTCGGGGGTGGGGAGATCCCATGAGCCTTGGGACATCTAAGCCCATGTGCCACAACTATTGGGCTGGAGAGCCTAGAGCCTGTGCTCCAGGAGAGAAGCCTCCGCACCACAATGATAGAGTAGCCCCTGCTCGCCGCACCTGGAGAAAGTCCATGCAGCAAGGAAGACCCAGCACAGCCATAAATAACAAAATAAAGAAATAAATTTTTTTTTTTTAAATTCATGGACCAATCTCAGCTTTGGAGAGTGAGTTGGTTTAAAGAGAAACAGTAAGGGCCTTCCCTGATGGTCTTGTGGTTAAGACTCCATGTTTCCACTGCAGGGGGTGTGGGTTCCATCTGGGGTCAGGGAACTAACATCCGACATGCTGTGTGATGTGGCCAAAAAAAAAAAAAGAGAGAGAAAAGCAGTAAGTTGGTACATTACTTCACTAGGTTAAAAAAAAAAAAAAAAAGAGTATTAAGTAAAAAGATGTGATGTGGTTATGGAGAAAAGCAACGAACGCGGAAGGTACCCAGGGTTGGGAAACACGGGTTGGGTCCCTCCAGGGGGTGGAGTCCCAGGGTAATTTGCTCTTTTGGGTTGTCAATTGACGTTTTGTTTGCCCTGAAAAAGAAAACTAACCGTTTCATCTTGACCTCGTTTAGCATCTCATGAGGTTGGGTTGTAAGTGATAATACGAAAGTGATCCTGTGAGTCTTTGACCTGTCTCCTGTAACAGGAACATCTTTCAAAATGGCATTACAATATCACAACCGAGATGTTGACATGGATATGGCCAAGGTGCCGGACATTTTTGTAGCCGCCAAGTCCCTCGTGACATGCTTTTCTAGCCACCTCCATTGTCCTCTACCCTCCCCAGCTTTGTCCCCAAGCCCTGGCAACCAGGAATCCTCTCTCCATCTCTGTCATTTGACACTTTCAAGAATATTGTATTGATGGACTCATATAGTATGTAACCTGTGGACTTTTAAGTAGCTGGTATGCACCACCTGAAAAATGAAAATAAAGAATAAGTGTAGAAATGTGTTGTTTATAATCGACCTGGAAATATTCCTACTTACTGATTGTGTGTGTGTGCATCCGCATCGGCTGGAAATAGTGTACAGACAGCACTGTCCAATAGAAATGTGATATGAGCCACAGAAGTGTAAAATTTTCCAGCAAATACATGAAGACATTTAAAAATAATAAAATAAATAAAAATAAAAAATAATAGCAATATATTTAATGTTGTTGTTCAGTAGCTAAGTTGTGTCTGACTCTTTGCAACCACATAAACTGCAGCACACCAGGCCTCCCTGTCCATCACCAACTCCCGGAGGTTATTCAAACTCATGTCCATTGAGTCGGTGATGCCATCCAACCATCTCATCCTCATCTCATATCAGGGTCTATTCCAATGAGCTGGCTCTTTGCATCAGGTGGCCAAAGTACTGGAGCTTCAACTTCAGCATCAGTCCTTCCAATGACTATTCAGAGTCGATTTCCTTTAGGATTGACTGGCTTGATCTCCTTGCTCTCCAATAATGTAATGCAATTATATGTTAAACTAACAACACGGATATGAATGCTATATTAATTATATTATAATAATTTATTACATATCACATGATATATGAATATAAACATATTGTGTAAACGTATTATATAATAATATTTACAACTACATGATATATAATTATATAACATAAGCCACATAATACTATATTAATGTATATATGTATGAATATATTATAGTAATAATAATATAGTAACAATATATTACAGTAACAATGCTATTAATAATTTATGTTGCTATATATAATAATAATAATATAGTCAATAATATATTTTGCTTAACTCGATATTTTTATTTCAGCATATAATCACTGTAAAAAATTATTACTAAGATCTTTTACATTTTAAATTCTTTTTTACGCTGAAGAGAAGCAACGGCAACCCACCCCAGTACTCTTGCCAGGAAAATCCCATGGATGGAGGAGCCTGGTGGGCTGCAGTCCATGGGGTCGCTAAGAGTCGGACACGACTGAGCGACTTCACTTTCACTTTTCACTTTCATGCATTGGAGAAGGAAATGGCAACCCACTCCAGTGTTCTTGCCTGGAGAATCCCAGGGATGGGGGAGCCTGGTGAACTGCCGTCTATGGGGTTGCACAGAGTCGGACACGACTGAAGCGACTTAGCAGCAGCAGCAACAGCAGCAGCAGCACTGTGCATATGTTAAGAGCTTTCCACATGGCGCAGTGGTAAAGAATCTACCTGCCAATTCAGGAGACACAGATGTGGGTTTGATCCCTGGGTTGGGAAGATTCCTTGGAGTAGGAAAATGGCAACCTGTTTAAGTATTCTTGCCTGGAAAACTCCATGGACGGAAGAGCCTGGTGAGCTATAGTACGTGGGGTGGCAAAGAGTTGGACACGACTACATATGCACTCATGTGTATATGTTAATCCCAAACTCCTACTTTATCTGTCTCCTCTGTGCCCTGCTATCCTTTTTGGTAACCATAAATTTGTTTTCTATGCCTGTGAGTCTACTTTTGTTTTGTAAATAAGTTCCTTTGTATGACTTTTGTTGGTTCTGCATGTAAGTGCTGTCATGTGATACTTGTATCTCTCTCTCTGATTGACTTCACTTAGTAGGATCATCTCTAGGTCCATCCATGTCGCTGCAAATGGCTTTATTTCATTCTTTTTTATGATTGAGTGATATCCCAATGTATGTATTTATATACCACATATTCTTTATCCATTCATCTGTCAACGGACCTTTAGGTAACTTCCATGTCTTGACTTTTGTGAACACTTCCGTTATGAACATTAGGGTGCATGTGTCTTTTCAAATTAGAGATTTCTCCGGACATACGACTAGAAGCGGGATCACTGGGTCATATGGAAATTCTGATTTCAGGTTTCTTTTTTTTTTTAAGGAACCTCCATTGTGTTCTTTATAGTGGCTATACCAGTTTACTTTTTTGGGGGGTGGGGTGGTGTGGGTACTACGTCTTCAAAATCCTGGGTGTGAGTTACACTCACAGTACATCTCCATTCAGACTGGCATATTTCAAGTGCCCAGGGAGCCACACAGAGGTGGTGACCCCTGAATAAGACCGTCACGTAGATAGCAGCTCCTTCTTTCTCTTTGCAAAAGCTGGCTGAGTCTAGGGAACAGCTTCAGCACAGGGCACTGGGCATGGATGTTGTCTGATTCTGACAGGAACTGTAGCTGAATCCTGCTATTTCCATGTTGTCATGTCTGTCCTGGGGATGATTTTATTAGAAGATGCTGTGTGAGCACCTAGAGTGCCAGGTGCTCGGCAGGACTTCCAGAAAAGGTTGTGTGTGGGTTTTGATAGTAAATGTTGGTACCCATACAGACCCTCTGGCAGCAAGGTCATTGGGGGAACTGAGCCCCAGCTACCTTCTGCTCTGGTACCCCATAAAGATGCTTGTGACCTTAAAGGTCCCTGCTACCTAGACAGCCCACTTGCCTCCTTCCGCCTTCCTCCCAGCCACTTGGGCCCCTCCCTGGCTTAACCTCTCACTTTCAGCATGATCTTTCTCTGCCTCTTCTACAGACTTTCTTCTTCTTCCCTTAAATGTTGGCTTTCTAGAGTTCTCTCGAACATGTGTCTTACTTTTGTGATGTCATCCAGTACCTTCCAAGCTCTCTTGCTCTTCAGGGTCTAGCCTCTACACCTACTTCACTTAAAATGATCTCAGCGTCTTCTCCCAAATTTCCCCTTCCCTTTTCATCCCCTACTCAAGGGCTTGCCCCCACGGTCCATATAGTCACCCAAGCCTCAGTTGGGACCCACTCTGGAAGCTACCCTCTTCCCATTCCACATCTTTCCTGGTTCAAGCCCTCCATCCTCTCCCACTTGGGTCCTTGCCTTTTATCCTGCCTGGTCTCTTGGCTGCCTGGTCTGTTTTTAAAAGACCACCCCTGTTGCTGTTCTACCTTCCTTCAGGGTGCAGCCTCCTCCAGGAAGCCCTCCCTGACTTCTTTCTCCCATCTCCCCATCCCTGTGTTCCATCCATGTTCCTGGCCACCTTCAGGCTTTCCTAGGTTGGGGGAATAGGCTGTAGGCAGTGGGGTCTTTTCCTTCACCCTGATTTGGAAAGGAGTTTCTTCCCAGAAGCTGGGCCTCACAGTGATCTTCTAGAAACACTTGGATACCAACATGTAGGATCCAAGTGGCTTTTCTAAGGCCTGGTGTTGATCAGCACTGCCCAGGAAGGAAGTGGGTTGATGGGCTAGGCAATTGTGAAATCGGGAGCCCCAGGAATCTGCTGGGTCAACAAATACCAAAGAGGAAGTGGTGGGGAAAGGAAGTGGATGATGGGTTTGGGAGGGCAGAGCTCCCAAACCCCCTGCATCTGGGCCGCCTGACCTTCTCAAGTACCCCATCTCCAACCTTCAGGATGGTATTACTTCAGATTGGTGTTGTCCGAAAGGAATATGATGTGAACCACGCACATAATTTTAGATTTTTTCAGCAGCCAAGCAAGAGACAAGCAAAGAGAAACAAAATGAATCGGGTAAAATAATTGAATGCTATATTTTATTGAACCGAATATATTTCAAGTACTATCATTTCAAAATATGATCAGTACAAAAAGTTATTGAAAGAGTTCACATTCTTGTTTTTTCTTCACACCAAGTCTTTGGAATCTGGTATGTAGCTTTCACTCACAATAGCTCTCATTTCAGATCCACCTCATTTAAAATGCTCAGCAATCTTGTGCAGCCAGTGACTACCATATTGGACAGCTCAGAGCTATACTTCCTTTATTAATGTTCAGATCATCTACAAAATTTTAATATCTAACTGCTGGAGTTTGTATTTCTAACATGTGAAGATTCTGGTGTGACATTCTAGAATCCTGTGATTCAAATAGTGTGTGACTAACGTTGTAGGATCCCTTAGATCAAGTAGCCTGTGATTCCAACATTCTGAGAGTCTGTGATTTCAACAATTTAGGCTTCAGAGTCTTTGACCTAGCTCAGCCATCAGCAAACTCCAGCCTGTGGACCAAATCCTGCCCGTTGCTTGTTTTTGTGAATAAAGTTTTATTGGAACACAGCCATGCCATTCAGTCTGAGGCCACTTTCATTTTACCAAAGAGTATGTATGGCCTCTTGACCAGCAAAAACTAACATACTTACTCTCAGTTCCCTCACCAAAAAGTTACCCTTGGGCTAGAAATTCAGATTCTAAGCTGGATGGTGATTTTTACAGCTGCTTGTTTTGTTGTACTCTTTACTTCACACGTTACAGACACACTTTTTCATGCATCAGATATCTTGTAGTAATATATATATTGTTCAAAAGAGACTGGTTTCCCTGTGTGGGCCACTCACCCTTTTGGGCTTCTGGAATTCTATTAGCCCCTGGTGTGGTGGTTTAGTCTCTAAGTTATGTCTGATTCTTGTGACTCTATGGACTGTAGCCCACCAGGCTCTTCTGTCCATGGGATTCTCCAGGCAAGAATACTGGAGTGGGTTGCCATTTCCTTCTCCAGGGGATCTAACGGACCTGGGGATTGAACCCTGGTCTCCTGCATTTTGCAGGTGTATTCTTTACTGACTGAACCACTAGAGAAGTCCCATTAGGGTGAACTTTATGAAATTACCAGACTTCATCCTATTTTGGAGTGAGGGGCATAAGAGCTTATTATTTTTAAAAAAATGTATGATATGCATAATGTAAAACTCACCATTAGTAACATTTAGTACATCCACAATGTTGTGCAACTCTGACTACTATTTCTAACTAGTACTACTTATAACAGACTACTATCTGTAGCTAGGTCCAGAACACTTTCTTTTTTTTAAAAGAAACACACATTTTATTTTTAAAATTAATGTATATATATATATATATATATAGGCCATACTGTGCAGCATGTGGGATCTTGTTCCCCAACCAGGGATTGCACTTGTGACCCCTGCATGGGGAGCATGGAGTCTAAATCCCTGGACCACCAGGGAAGTCCATCTAGAACATTTTCATCACCCCAAAAGGAAGAACCCATTAAGCAGTAACTTTCCATTCACATCCCTCCCTTCCCCTCAGGTTCTGGCCATCACTAACCTGCTTTCCGTTGCCACAGATTTGCCAGACTTCAACCTATTATGACTCACAAAAAATGACAAATTTCATATGGATGAACTGAACAAACTTCTAAAGGGCTTCCTAGGTGGTGCTAATGGTAAAGAATCTGCCACCCAGTGCAGGAGACTTAAGAGATGAGGGCTCCAACCCTAGGTCAGGAAGATCCCCTGGAGGAGGGCATGGCAACCCACTGCAGTATTTGTGCCTGGAAAATTCCACGGGCAGACGAGCCTGGCAAGCTACAGTCCATGGGGCCCCAAATAATCGGACTTCTAAGATGTCCTTATTGTATCGTGTTGAGGGGCCAATACTCAGGATCTCATAGGGCGTCTATAAAAGGAACCCCACTCCTTAAATGATCCCCCAACTTTTCATAACATCTGTGTCCCTGTCTCCATTCACAGCATCCCCCAGCTCCCCAGATAAGAACCTCCAGCTCCAGAGACAGCAGCAAACCTTAGCTTCCTAGAATCCAAGAAACAGTTAGCTGGGACTCGGTGACCAAGCAGTTTAAGTGATCTGAGAAATACATTTTGTAACCTCAAGATCAGAGGAGGTTTGAGCTCATAAAGGACGGTGTCCCCTCCTATACCTGCCCTCACCCCCTGGGACTGCTCCCATGTTACTTTCTCTTTCTGACGAGGGTGGGTTCCCACAGGGGGCTTAGGGCTGGTGGGATGTAGGGGACGAAGGCGGTGGGAGGGGGTGGTCTGGGTCAGGCTCAGCCAAGACTGGGTCGCCCAGAGACACCCCCGCTCACACTGAGAGTTACTGTCTCTAGACCCCAAAACAACTCCCGCTACCAACGGGAGTTTCTTCTCCAAACAAGAAAAGAAATGTATAAATATACCCCTCAGCCTCTGAAGCACGCACACAGTGGTGCAGACACCAAAACCACTGAATGAAGGGTTCTGAGGCTGGGATGAGGATCGCTTCCTCTTGCTAAGCCTGTCTCCCTAAAATGCAGCTTTTAAGAATTGATAGCATATGCTTTTTATTGTTCCTTAATGTGGACACAGCATCTCCTGTGTGCCAGGCGCTATTGTACGTGTGTATTTTATTTTATTTTTTAATTTTACAATATTGTATTGGTTTTGCCATATATCAACATGAATCCGCCACAGGTATACACATGTTCCCCATCCTGAACCCTCCTCCCTCCTCCCTCCCCGTAGTGCATGTGCATTTTAAATCTCTTCATCCATTTAACGTTCATAGCTAAAATGTCCATTTCACAGATGAGGAAGTTGAGGCTCAGAAGGGTTGAGGCCCGAGAAGCTTGTCAATGGGGAAGCTAGAATATGTACGCTATTGCTCTGGCTCTCAAATCCATGTTCTCAGACTCTATGCTACGCTGGGAGAGAGGTTAGGAACCACTATGCTCAAAATCTTCCCATTTTATTTATTATTATTGTTTGTTAAGCTTTCGGCCAAGTTGTGCAGCTTGCAGGATCTTAGACTCCTGACCCAGGATCGAACCTCGAAGCTCAGAAGTGAAAGCGCAGTATTCTAACCGTTGAACCACCAGGGACGTCCCCCAAATCTTCCCATTTTAAAGAGGGAAAACAGAGGCCCACAGAGCGGATAGGACTTGTTGTGTTTTGTCTGCCTCTGAGGCCTCGGGCCCTGTGCTGGGCACCCTTGGCCTTTTACTGGAGGCTGTGACCTTGAGCTGGCTCCCTCAGAACGTGGGAGGCGGGAGGCATACTGGTCTTCAAGGCTCTGCAGAGGGCAGAAGGGAGGGGAGGGGCTGAGCTGGAGTCCGGGAGTGGGTGGGGGTAGTGGGCTGTGGGGACTTGGTGGGGAAGACCTCAGAGGGCCCTGCTGGGACAGCCAGTCTAGGCCGAGACCCCCAGACCCCAAAGGTCAAGCCACATGTAGATCTGGTTTCCAGGAAGCTGGTGACATGGAGATTGGTGCTGGGGACACTGGGTCAGCTCCCACCCACCTTTGCCCGCTGCCCGGTAATTTTGGGATGTGTGAGTCATGGGAAGAATCCAGGACAGACGCCAGCGGCAATAGGAAAAGGCCAATCCTGTTTTTCCTTGCTTAAGAGCGTCGGCTGGGACCTGTGAGGTGACAGTGCCCGGCGGAGTCCCCTAGGAGCTCCGGGAACTGGCTTGCAGGAATTCACTAGCTCACAGACGTTTGGGGAGAGACTTCAGAACACCCGGGTCTTGGCTGTCAGCCTGGATCTTGCCCCCCGCCGTGGCATCTGGCCTAACTGGGGACCCTTCCTCAAGAGACGGTAAGGATGGAGGGAAGAAGGGAGGGGGGCATTTTCCCAATCCTGGTTATATAGACTCATTATTTTCAGCATCTGGGAATCAGAACTAGAATTTCAGGAGTGGAGTCTTAATACCATCGCAATGGAATCTGATTCAAAATCCCAGACTCTTGGAATTTACTCAGGCAGGTCAACAGAAAGCTTCTGTTGAGGGAATCCCATATATTAATATTATCACACTCAGGTGGGCTTCCTTGGTAACTCATTTGGTAAAAAAAATCCTCCTGCTATGCAGGAGACCCCAGTTTGATTTCTGGGCTGGGAAGATCCCCTGAAGAAGAGTTAGGCTACCCACTCCAGTGTTCTTGGGCTTCCCTGGTGGTTCAGTGGGTAAAGAATCTGCCTGCCGTGCAGGAGACCTGGGTTTGATCCCTGGATTGGGAAGATCCCTTGGAGGAGGGCTTGGCAGCCCACTCCAGTATTGTCGTCTGGAGAATCGCCATAGACAGAGGAGCCTGGCAGCTGCAGTCCATGGGGTCGCCAAGAACCGGACACGACTGAGTGACTAAGCATACAAGCACACACACAGGTATAAATGTAGAAATATAATTTATTTGGTGTATAAAATCAGAAGATAATAATACTACCCATGATGCTCCTTAAATGTCCTTTAGTCTGTGGCTGGTTAATAAGCATGACACACCCAGCCTGTGGATTGATTTTGACCTTATTGTGAAGAAAGGAGTTGATTTGTGTCCAGATAGGGAAAGTAGATCTGAGACATATTAAATGGAAAAGATTAAGCAATGGCACAGGGAGTGTTTGGATTTCTGTTTAATATGTTAAAAGGGAAATACCATTGACTGAGTTGCTTACACAGGGAAAACTCAGATTTGAACCAGGAAGACCTGGGAAGGGTGGAGTCTCGGGGTGGCGGGAGAGGGTACATGTGGATCTGGGACCAAGTGGCCAATGCATGTCTAACGCTCACGGTGGACGAGCTCAGCTCTTCATGCCTATTAAGTTGATGAATTCTCCTAACACCCTCTAAGGTGAGTCTATTGTTCTCATTTTTGCAGACGAGGAAGCTGAGACACAGAGAGGTTTGGTGGTTTGCCCAAAGCCACACAACTGGTGAGGGCTTGAATTTTCATTCTGTTGAAATGCAGATTCCGATTTGGTAGGTCTGGGGATGGGCCTGAGATTCTACACTTCTTTTTTTTTTTGGCCACGCTGTATAGCATGTGTGGGATCTTAGTTCCCCAACCAGGGATTGAACTCTTGCCCCCTGCAGAAGTGGGGAGTCTTAACCATGGAACCAGAGGAAGTCCTGAGGTTTGAATTTTTAAAGCCTGCACATGGCTTCATGTTAGAGATGACAATAATATGAAAGTGAAGTGCTAAACTTCACACACAATGGCTTGGCCTTTTAGTAGCTACTTGGCATGGAGGAGGGGGAAGGGGAGTGCCCCAACTTCCCTTCTGCCCTTCCTGTTGTGTCAACTCCAGCTGATGCCCTGCGGAGGGCCAGTCAGCCCAAAAGAGTCAGCAGAGAGCCGCAGTGTCAGGTTATTATGACATCATGCGGACGAGTCTATTTTCTACCTGAGCCCTTGATCTGTGCCACAAGCTTTACACATATCGACTGATCAAAGCCTCCCCAAACTGGTGAGGTAGGCTCATCTCCGTGACTAGCTTCTCAGATGAGGAAACCCAGAGAGAGAGCCGGCTGAAACTGTGCACTCAAGAGTCGGAGAGGCCGGGTCTGCTCAGGGTCACTGGCTGTCCGGCCTTCCAACTCTCCCAAACCTAAGACTTTTGGATGGTGATGTTCTAGGGCCTGGAGTTTCAGAGTGGGACTAACTAACACAGTTTGAAATTCAGCTCTGTTACTTGCTTAGCTGAGCCACCTTCGGTAAGTTTCTTAATTTCTCTATGGCCTCAGTTTTCTTGTCTGCAGAATGGGTCTAACAATGGTGTGAAAATCAGAGGGTTGTTATAAGGACTAAATGATATAATATGTAAAGGGGCTTGGAGCGATGCCTGGCACAGAACACAAAGTACTCGCTAGATGGTGCTTAATAGTAATAATAATGAAAGGGGATTTCCTGATGGCTCAGATGGTAAAGAGTCTGCCTGCAACACGGGAGACCTGGGTTGTAGTAGCAGTTATGATTCACATTCTATGGTAGACAATGTCATTTCTCTGCTCAGCACCTTCCCATGGCTCCCGTCTCATGCAGAATAAAAGATGAAGAGCTTACAGCACCTAGGTGGGCACTGATACCTCTGTTTTTACCTCCCATCTATTCCACAGGAGATGGAGTTCTAATGTGTACCGTCAGGTTCCCGCCTTAGGGTATTTGCACTGGCTCTTTCCTCTGCCTGGGATTCACTTCTCCCAGATCACCACACAGCTCCCTCCCCACCTCCTTTCTTGTTCCTGTTGTTCAGTCCGTGTCTGACTCTTTTCGACCCCATGGACTGCAGCTCACCAGGCTTTCTTGTCCTTCACTATCTCCCAGAGCCTGTTCAAACTCATGTCCATTGAACATGGACATGATGTCCATGGTTGGATGATGTCATCCAACCATCTCGTCCTCAGTTCCCCCACCCCCCACCTTCTCCTCCTGCCCTCTATCCCCTCCTTTGTGGTTTTGCTCAAATGTCACCTTTTCAGAGAGGCCTTCCTTGACTCCTCATTTAAAGTTCAACTATAAGGAATTAAAAATTCCAAAAAAAAATAAAATAAAATAAAAATAAAAATTCCTTGTAATGCAGGAGACCTGGGTTCGATCCTTGGGTTGAGAAGATCCCCTGGAGAAGGGAAGGGCAGCCCACTCCAGTATTATTGCCTGGAGAATTCCAAGGACAGAGGAGCCTGAAGGGCTACATGCCATCTATGGGGTCGCACTGAGTCGGACACGACTGAATGATTAACACTTTCACATTTACTTTCATCTTGATGAATATTCAAGTTCCAATAGTTTAGATTCTAGAGTTCCAGTCTGCTAACTGGCTAGTGGTCAATGCTCTAGAGCTTCACTAGTCACGTGTAGCTATTTAAATCAATGAAAATGAAATAAGATAGAAAGTTTAGTTTCTCAGTCACCCTGGCTCCCATTTCAAATACCACAGATATGGACTATTTCCATCAACATTGAAAGTTCGATTGGACAGGGCTGGTCTAGAATGCCAAGCGATAAATGGCTAGCTAGCTACTAAATTCTAAGAATTTAGTATTTTGGAATTCTAAGATTTTTAGCATGTTAGAATTCTAACATGGTAATATTCTGGTAATAAGCTGGGGCTCTAACACTAACATTTTAGAATTCCAAGATTCTAATGTGCTGGAGTTCTTTTTTTCTTATAGCTTTATTTATTTATTTTGATTGTGTTCAGTCTTTGTTGCTATGCAGGTTTTTCTCTAGGGGCTACTTTTCAGTTTGGGGGCCCCGGCTTCTCATTGCAGTGGCTTCTCTTGTTGCGGATCACGGGCTCAGTAATTGTGGCTTCTGGGCTTTAGAGCACAGACAGGCTCAGTAGTTGTGGAGCACGGGATTTGTTGCTCCGTGGCATGTGAGATCTTCCCGGACCAGGGATCAAACCCGTGTCTCCTGCATTGGCAGGTGGATTCGTTACCACTGAGCCACCAGGGAAGCCCTGCACTGGAGCTCTAACGTTGTCCTGTCCTGGTTTCTGAGATGCTAAGGGGCTGGTGTTCCTATCCACTAGGATTCTGAGGGCCTGACAGTTTTCGTCTCTGAGTTTTCACACCATTGCTCGCCTTCCCAGGTGTCTGCAGCCTGAATGGAGAACAATTCTCTCGGCAATGAGTATGGGGATTACAGCGACCTTCCGGATCTCCCGGTGGACTGCGCTGATGGCTCCTGCATGTCCATTGACCTCCTCCACGCGACCCCACTCCTGCTGTATGCCGCCGTCTTCCTGGTGGGGGTGCCGGGCAACGCCATGATGGCCTGGGTGACCTGGAAAGAGGCCCGCCAGAGGGTCAGTGCCAACTGGTTCCTCCAACTGGCCGTAGCGGACCTGCTCTGCTGTCTGTCTCTCCCCATCCTGGCAGTGTCGGTCGCCCACAAGGGCCATTGGCTGTACGGGGCAGTGGGCTGCCGGACCCTGCCCTCTGTCATCCTGCTTTCCATGTATGCCAGCGTCCTCCTCCTGGCCACTCTCAGCACGGACCTCTGCCTGCTGGCCCTCAGGCCCATCTGGTGGGGGACAGCTGGGCGGGCGTGCAGGGTGCGGGCAGCCTGTGGGGCATGCTGGGGGCTGGCCCTGCTGCTCACCGTGCCCTCGGCCATCTACCGCCGGCTGCATCAGGAGCATTTCCCACACCGGCTGGAGTGTGTGGTGGACTATGGTGGCTCGACCGTGGCCGAGAACTCAGTGACGGCCACCCGGTTTATTTTTGGCTTCCTGGGGCCGCTGGTGGTTGTGGTCGTCTGCCACAGTGCCCTCCTGTGTCGTGCTACCCAACGCCGCTGGCCACTGGGCCTGGCTGTTGTGGTGGGGTTTTTTGTCTGCTGGGCCCCCTACCACGCGCTGGGACTGGTACTCACCATGGCGGCCCCACACTCCACCCTCCTGGCCCAGGCCCTGCGGGCTGAACCCTTGGTGGTGGGCCTGGCCCTTGCTCACAGTTGCCTCAATCCCATGCTTTTCCTCTATTTTGGGCAGGCTCAACTCCGCCAGTCTCTGCCAGCCGCATGTCGCTGGGCCCTGAAGGAGCCACAGAGCGAGGATGAAAGTATGGTCAGCAAGAAATCGACTAGCCACGACCTGGTCTCAGAGATGGAAGTGTAGGCTAGGGGGAAATCGGTTTCTCTCCTTCTATCCCATTTTGCAAGATGGGCTTCAGGCATAGCTGGATCCAGGAGCTTAATGATATTGTCATTTGTTCTTTTATTCATTCAACAAACATTTGTTATGCCCCTGCCATGTGCAGTGCAGATATAAAACATTTCCATCATTGCAGGAAGTTCTACTGGACAAGGTTGCTCTAGAATATCACCTGTTCAGATCTTTGAAATCACATAGTAGTGATATCCTCTTAACTCCAGGACAGCACTTTACACACAGTTTCTCCTTTAAGGTAATTCTTACAACAACCCAGAGGTCGTTTTCCCAAGATCGCACAACAAGGAAATTATAGAGCTGAGATTGGATCCCATGTTTACCTGACCCTAGTATCCATGCTCTTGATCATTGAAAATTTCCTTCAACGCCTTCTTCAAATAGTCTCCTCCCTGGGGAACAGAACATTCTGTTCTCCAAGTTCTGGAACAAAATTTCCCAGCTAACCTGTAAGTTTTCCAGGGACAACATCTGGGCTAGTTTAATTTCTGTCTCGCCTCCACCCTTCCCAAACTTTAAAAAGAGCCAAACTATGTTTGTGTACACCCTATTTTCTTCCAACTAGATTGTGAGCTACCCAATGATGGGGATCTTTTTGTTAAAAAAAAAAATCTGATACAGGGACACGTCTTAGGTCAACAACACATATTTTATTTTTTGATATTTTATTCAGCATTCTCATGGAGAAGGGAATGGCAACCCACTCCAGTATTCTTACCTGGGAAATCCCATGGACAGAGGACAGAGGAGCCTGGCAGGCTACAGTTCATGGGGTCACAAGAGTTGGACATAACTTAAGAAACTAAACCACCAGAATTCTCATGCATGATCCAAAATTGCCTTATCAAATGAATCCTGTCCTGGGACAATTTATATAACTTCATGAAAAGTTGGAAGAAATCTTGCTGTTAATCCATTGGGGCCAGGTGCCATTTAGGAGAGTTCTTTGTACATTTGTAAACAGTCTTTTGTATTTTTTTAAATTTGTTTTCCTTTCTTATTGCATCAGTGTTACTTCTTGTTAAAAAATAATTAATTTCATGAAAGCTTTTAGAGTCTTTCTCAGCAATTTTCCATAGAAGTCCTTTGATCATGAAAAATAACCTTGTTTTTGGTTTGTTGCAACTTCCTCCTTTTGTTCTTAAGTTTGTTCTTTGGTTTTTGTTTATTTTTAGCATGAATGTATCAAGTTCTTTAGGTTTCCAATTAGAATGTTTCCCAAGAACTAGTTTCAAGTTTTCTACTCAATCCTTAGCATTGGTAGTTTGTTATTTTCTTCCTAACTTCATATTTGTTGCTTGCTTTCTCCCATTTTCATTTTTTAAAAAAAATTGTAGTTCTCTTTTGTACATTTTAAGCAGATGTTAGTCAATTTCTTCCCCTTCTTCTTTTGATCATGACACAAGAATTGGCCTCTCAATGTTCTAATTGCTTCCTAAGGATTCAATAGTTACATACAACTTACCACTTGACATTCCAACTCATTGTAGAATAAATAATTTAATATGCTCAAAACGGAACTATGGATTTTCTCTTTCAGCCATCCTCCTGCTTCTTTTCCATCCCAATTAATGGCAACTCTATTTCCAGGCGCTCAGGCCAAGAACCTCGGGCCACCTCTGTTTCTCTCATATTCACAGTTCATGACCAGTTTATCAGCCAATCCCTGAAGATTCTATTTTAAAATATCAATTTTCTCCGCCATCATCCTGGTCCAGCCATCTATTGTGGCAGCCTCCCCCTTGGTCCCCTCTTCTTATCTTGAATCCCTGTAGGCTGTTCCCCACATGGGAGCCAGAGGACTCTGTTAAAATCTAAGTCACATGGAACTCTGCCCATGGACTCCACCTCACTCAGATTGGAAGCCAAAGTCCACACTTGTATCCTCCTCCTCTCTCCCACCTCATTCCCTATTGTTTTCCAACCTTCATCCAACTACACAAGCCTGCTTGCTGACCCTTGAACCCTCCAAGTTATGTGGTCATCTCAGTCTTTGCCTCTGTTGCTTCCTCTACCTTGAATGCTCTGGCCAAGGGATCCCCATGGCTTGCAACGCTGTTTTTAGCTCTTTGCCTAAATGTTACTTTCTGGGAGATGCCTTCTCTGACTGTCACTGGACCAAATAACATCACTCCTTGTCCCTTCCCTGCTTTGTTTTACACCATAGAAAATGCAGTTCTGCTTGACATTCTATATATTTATTTTAATCTATGAGTCTGTCTCCCTCACCAAAATATAAACTCCTTCGTTTTGTTCATTTCTGTACCCTCAGTACCTAGAACTGATTCTAGAAATGAAAGCTTCTTAACCATGATGCTATCCAAAGGAAAAAGGAGAATGATGCGAAGGATATAAAAAATGAAAGATTTAACATTTATCAAGCGCCTATATGTATAATAGTGAAATAAGTTTAGCTACCTTATGTATGCATACTTTTGCATTTGTTTTTCCCAACAATCTTGAAAAGTAGGCATTATCCTCGTTTTATAAATAGGGAAACTGAGGCTCAGTGCCGCAATGACTGACCCATCTAGGACTAAAGAGGAGTCACTTTTCTCCTTCAAGTAGTCACTCATTCAACATTCACCGACTATCTAATCCCTGTGTTTGTCTCTGGAGAATCTAGGACCTTCAAGACAGAAAGCTTGGAAGTTGAATTGTATTATTCATTAATGAGCTGATAGGGTGAATTATACATGAATAGATTACATTAATGATTGTGAATTGTAATACATCAATGTAAAGACCCTGATGCTGGGAAAGATTGAAGGCAGGAGGAGAAGGGGACGACAGAGGACAAGATGGTTGGCTGGCATAACTGACTCGATGGACATGAGTTTGAGCAAGCTCCGGGAGTTGGTGATGGACAGGGAAGACTGGCGTGCTGCTCATGGGGTCGCAAAGAGTAGGCCAACGACTGAGCAACTGAACGGAACTGAACACATCAACGTATTAATAATTAATACATTAATAATAATAACTAAATCACGGGGGGGTGTTTTGATAGTGTCTGGGCTCAGGCCAGCGTCCTATTTTGGCTAAACCCCTGCGTCCGGGCGACCCACAGATACAATTAGCTGTTCAGAGGCAGGATAGACCAATTTGCCACCGTCACGCCTCCACTGGCCCCCAGAGGGCGCAGCGTCACCCGAAGCTCCGCCCAAAGCGAGGCGGGGCCTGATCATTCTGTACGCAGGCGCACAGTGAGCCTTGGGCTCTCGCAGCTGCTCATTGGCTCCTCTTTCCGCCTCGGGGGCTGGGCTGGGCCGTGAGAATGGCGTGCGCAGGCGCAGGACCGGCTTCGGGCGCGTGAGCGGTCCTGGGGACCGGAAGTTGAGGCGATCTCGGCGGGTAGCGAGGTGAGGGGGGCGGGGCGGCTGCGTGGGGCGGTGGTGGCGGCGACTGGAGCTCGATCGGGATCGGGAACAGCTTGGGAGCGGGCTGAGGGGAACGGGGAGACCCCGAGATGAGGCAAGGTGTTGGAGGAAGCCGGGCAGCCGGGAGAAGCAGATAGAGATGGAGCCTGAGCGTTGCTAAGAGAACTGAGGGTCAGAGAGGTTGAAAGAAATGGAGGCACAAAAAGGAGTTTCGAGAAACTGAGGGACTGAGAGACGGGGAGGTTGAGACGAGGAGAGAAGCTGAAAACTGGAGAGATCGAGGGCGAGAGACTAATGGATCCGACGGAGAGAGGCTCACAGGGTCCACGAGAGAAGTGTGATCGCACCGTGCACTTGGGAGATGGAAAGAAACGTAGAACGATGAGAGTGGAAACTAGAGTTTTGAGAAAAGTGTACATATTTGTGTGTGTGATGTATATGTATGCATATAACTATATATGAGTGATGTAGTGTCTGATTTGTGTCAGCCCTAAGTAAATGTTGGCTATTATTAGAGCTTCAAACTAGGTGACAGAATTTTAGATGGAGAAATGGAGAGTCAGTGATGGAGAGAGAAGAAAACGGAGAGTCACACACACACATACAAAATTCAAACAAAATAAGAGATGAAAAACTGAAGAGGAGGAGTGGAGTCAAATGGAGAAAGACAGTTGGAGAGAAAATCAGAGGGAAAAACAGATCAGGGTGGGAGAGAATCAGAGAAATGAAGAGTTGGGACCAGTCAAGGAGAGGGAAGAGAGGTAAGGGTGGTGAGCAAGATGGACCAGAAAAAAGAGACCTGAAGATGGAGAGCCAGAGAAGAGAGATGGGGAAGTAGAGAAAATCTCTAAAAGCCTTGAGCCTAGGAAGTACAGGCCAAGAGATGGTCAGAGGCACAGTAAGAGAGAAACTAGTCAAGCCAAGAAGTCCAAAAGATAGCCTAAGACTAGACACCTTGAGAGCCATAAGGATGCCCTCATTCTGGCCCACATACATACGTAAGGCAGTTAGCAGCCTGGGAGGAATGCTCCCCTCCGTTTCATTGTCCCTGTCTTTTTCTGAGACTCACTGGCCCAGCATGGCAGCATTTTCAAGGCCTTTTCCTTTTTGTTCCCTGCTAGAAAAGAAATTCCCTCTGAAGGTGCTATGGTATCACCCAGCCCACGTGCTTACCAGGAAGTGGTGGGCACTCCCCACAAAGCTACTCTTTTATGGGTACAGCTCTGCCAGTCCACAGGTTCTTCAACTGGCTCTTGCCTGGCTTTGATAAACCCTTAACTGGCTCTGATAACTCCCAGGGTTGGTCTGGGTCTCTCTGAGACTAGAGATAGAACCTCTGAACTCTGTTCTGTGATGGCCCTTAGAGACTGAAGGCTGAGGAGGAGAAAGCATTGCTAATAAACCAAGGGGAACTGTGACCTTTTGAGTGTAAAATTCTTTCCAGGTTGTATGCCTGTGGTTCCTCGCACTGTTTTCTCTGTCAGTCATCATGGAGAGAAAGCACTGGGCTTGTATGTCAGTTACTGTTTCGCTTCTCTGTGTCAGGCTAGGTAATAAACGTTGCAGTGTTTTGAGATGGGGATTGTTCCCATTTTTCAGATGAAGAAAACCTCAGAGGAGTTAATTTGCACGTGGACGCCTATCTGGTAAATGATAAAGCTGAGGCTGAAATTCAGATCTACCTGACTGTGAAGTCTTTACCATGGAAGGCTCGGGACCCTTTTGTCAATTTTTTTTCATTAATTTTTTTTGTTGTTTTGGCTATGCTACACGGCATGTGGGATTTTTAGTTCCTGGGTCAGGAGTCGAACCTGCGCTCCCTGCATTGGAAACATGGAGGCTCAACCACTTGACTGCAGGGGAAGTCCCTTAGGACCCTTTGAAGATCATAAACTCCTTTAAGAATCTGAGTGATGGGCTTCGCTCCAGAAAATAGCATATACAAGGGGATGTGCTTCATTGGTTAGGAGTTTACGCAGCTAAGAAACCAGGCCTTAAGCAAATGGACTTAGCGGTGAAATGGACTTTTGGAAGGAACTCAAGCACTGAATGGCGTTGCCAAGCTTCTCCCCTGTCCCTCTTCCACTTCTGTCCTTGTGGTTGCTTGGTGACCATCCTTGTGTGTGCCTCCTTGTGCCCACATGCAGTCTTTTCTGTAGGAAAGATTTCTAGGAAAAGACTATTTAAGACGTGCTACAAAGAGCTCCCTGCTTATATCATCCTTGCTTAGCCAACAGTAGATAAGCTTTTCTGTGCTAACAGCCTAGTGTAAATTCCTGGGAAGGGCCCTGACTGCCTCTCCTTGGGTCACATGTCTACTCCTCAGACCAGTCACTGGTTAAAGGGGGAGTGGGATACCATGATTGGCCAGGCCTTTGTCACTTGCCCAATCAATAGGAGTTCTCGGACTTATAGGCAGTGGAAACCATGTAGATTTCAAGAAGGGCTACTCTCCCAAGGAGAGTGCATTTGTTTTTCAGGAAAAAAAAAAAAAAAAAAAGCGGGAAGTGCCAGGCAGGCAAAAACAAACCATGCAACACTTGCAAAATCAGGCACTGAATTCCAGAGGGTTTCCGGGGATCCTGAAACTCAGTAGACCACGCCTCTCATGTTGTGTCTCATGACCAAGTTCTGCTGTTGGCTGGCCATGTGACCTACATTCCTTCAGGTCCAAAATCCCCTTCTTGGGGATCCTTCCCTGACTCCCAGGCATGGTCAAGGAAGGCTCCTGCAGCCCCCGGGCTTCCTTTCTTGCTGCCCCCATCTCTGGATTGTCAAGAGTCTGGTGGCAGGACCCCCTGTGGGCGCTCAGTGTGGTCTTACCCATTGCTGTCCCTTCCCCTAGTCCAGTGCTTGCAGAACAGCAGGCTGTCAGTAAATGTGTCTAATAAATGACTGTCTTCTGTTTTTTCCCGCAAACATCCAGGGCCTGCAGCCCCAGGATGAACTTGTGTCCATCCCAGAGGTCACCACAGGAGTCGTGAGGTGCCCTGTGCGTCACCAGCCTGACCCAGGCCGCAGGCCATTTGCTCTGCCAACTCCTGTGTCGATCCTGTAGCACCACTGAAGAGGAGATTAGCTCTTGGAGGAGAAAGTGCTGCCTTCTTGCCGGCACTGGCCTCTCACTGCAGCAAGTGGGGAATGTCCGAGAATATTTGGTCTAGGGGCTCAGAACTGAGGCCGGTTTTGTGACAGCCCTGGGATTGGCCACGGCATGCCGCCTCCCAGAACAAGGGAGGGCAGGGGTCCCTGGGACCGACCCCGGGCTCCCAGTCCTGAAGCGGCCCCAGAGAAATGGAACTGGAATTGTCCCGAGACACGGCGCCTCTTTGAGGATGCCTTCTTTGGCGATGAGGATTATATCCGGCAGGGTTCTGAGGAGTGTCAGAAGTTTTGGACATTCTTTGAACGCTTGCAGAGGTTCCAGAATCTCAAGACCACCAGGAAGGAGGAGAAAGATGCCAGGCAGCCCAAGCACAGCCACCCAGCACTGGCCGACTTGCCTCGCGCCTACGACCCTCGCTACCGCATCAACCTCTCCGTCCTCGGCCCGGACGCTCGGGACTCTCGGGGGCCGGGCAGGCGCCTGCCCCCGGAGAGAGTGTCCGAGTTCCGCCAAGCCCTGTTGCACTACCTGGACTTCTGCCAGAAGCAGGCGTTTGGGCGACTGGCCAAACTGCAGCGGGAGCGGGCGGCACTGCCCATTGCCCAGTACGGGCACCGCATCCTGCAGATGCTGAAGGAGCACCAGGTGGTGGTGGTGGCGGGCGACACGGGCTGCGGCAAGTCCACCCAGGTGCCCCAGTACCTGCTGGCCGCCGGCTGCAGTCACGTGGCCTGCACCCAGCCCCGGCGAATCGCCTGCATCTCACTGGCCAAGCGCGTTGGCTTCGAGAGCCTCAGTCAGTACGGCTCACAGGTGAGTGGGGCAGAACAGGCTTCCAGGTTTTCTCACATAACCTCACGGGATAAGTTAATATCAGTGAAGTTACGAAAACACTACCCTTCTACCTGGCAATGCTTCTCCTAGAAATTTTTTTATAGATTGGCCTGGATATGGTCCAAATGACAAAGGCGCTAACGGTAGCCAGTTTAGTACTGTAAAAAAAATTGGAAATGCCTAAATGTTTATCAGTCTTTCTCTAGGCAGTCAGAAAAAAAAGAATGAGGATGTTTCTTACTAATGATATCTAGGGTTCTAATCCTGGCTCGACCACTTAAAAATTGTTATTGAGACTTCCCTGGCAGTCCAGTGGTTCAGAATCCACCTTCCAACGCAGGGGACTTGGGTTCTATCAGGGTCAGGGAACTAAGATCCCACATGCTATGGGGCAACTAAGCCTAAGTGCCCCGACTAGAGAAACACATCTGAAATCGAGGTGTGTACGATGTGAGGTAAGGGTTAAGATATGTTTCCTTTCAATAACATTTTTTAGCCTGTTTACTTTGGATGACTGGCTTCAGTTTCTCCATCTGTGAGATGAGGGTAATAATAGTGCTTACATTGTGTGGTGGTTGTGAGGATGAAATGAGTTGATATACATAAAGATTTAAAGTAGTTCCTGGTACTTAGAAGGGACTCAGAGAAAGGTTAATCGTTACTATTGTAATTAATTAGTATCATACATCAGGCTCCATGCCAAATACTTCATGTGCATTAGCGCATGTAATTCTCAGGGCATCTAGAAGGAAAAAATATGTCTCTGGGATGGAATTGCCCAAAGTCGGCAGCACTAAGTGGCAGAGGTGACATTCGAACCCAAGCCTGTTGGTCTCCGGGCTCTAATGTGGGACACTTGCTCAGGTTTTTGATATGGGGAGGGTCAGAGGCTACAGGACAGGCCCAGTGTCCTCTCTGACCACCCCCTCCCACCCCCCACCCCCAGGTTGGCTACCAGATTCGTTTCGAGAGCACGCGCTCGGCGGCCACGAAGATCGTGTTCCTGACGGTGGGGCTGCTCCTCCGGCAGATGCAGCGGGAGCCCAGCCTGCCCCAGTACCAGGTGCTGATCGTGGACGAGGTGCATGAGCGGCACCTCCACAACGACTTCCTCCTGGGGGTCCTCCAGCGCCTGCTGCCCCAGCGGCCTGACCTCAAGGTTGTCCTCATGTCGGCCACCATCAACATCTCGCTCTTCTCCAGCTACTTCGGCAACGCCCCCGTGGTGCAGGTGCCGGGGCGGCTCTTCCCCATCACGGTCAGTGCTGCCCACACCTCCCGCCGCCCCCCACCCCACCCCCCAAGCCCCAGACTCCCCACCCGGTCCCTGGCCAACCTGGACATGTTGCTTCGCTTCTCTCCTTCTCTGTTCCCCATCTCTTTAATTAATGACCTTCTCTCTCTTTTTAAAGTTTTTCTGTATTTATTTTGTGGCTGCTGCACTGTTGCAGCATTGCATGAGCTTCTCATTGCGAGGCTTCTCTTGTTGCGGAGCACAGGCTCTACAGCTCGGACTCAGTAGCTGAGGCGCATGGACTTAGTGGCTCCGTGGCACGTGGGATCATCCTGGACCAGGGACTGAACCCATGTCCCCTGCATGGACAGGCAGATTCTTATCCACTGTACCACCAGGGAAGCTGCTATTTTCTGGGCATTTGCAGTGTCCTAGGGAGAGTGCTAACTGCTTGTTAGAGGAGAGCCCAAAATTTAAAGGCTCAAATAACACAGAAATTTTTCTTATCTAACAGAAGAGAACCAACTTGTCCAGGCTGGTCCAGATTGATGAGCAATTCTGTTGCACATGGTCATTCAGGGACCCAGGCTCCTCCTTTCTCATCGCTTTACCATCTCACAGGGCAGGGTTTCTCAGACTCAGCACAGTTGGTATTTTGGGCTGGATAATTCTTGGTTGTGCCCTTCAGGGTGTTTATCAGCATCCCTCAGAAGTGGCAGGGCCAGGACTTAAATCCTGCTCACAGATAGATGTGGCACTGGGCCAGGTAGCTTCTGTTTGCCCTTCCAGATCTCCTGTGCCCTTCCCTACCTTCCTGTCTGCCCCGGCAGGCACTAACGGACCCCCCCTCCACCCAGCTTCTCCTTGGCCAGTGGAAAAGGAGAGGCCGCCCCTTCCCTCGAGGTCTGCAGTGGGCTAAACCTCGAAGCTCCTTCCAGGACGCCTCTCCGCACAGTCCTCTCCTTTATGGTTTGATAACCGCTCCTTCCTCTTGTTCTTTGGGGCCATGGCTTGATAACAGCTCTGAGGCTCCTCACGGCAGGAAATGCAGCGTTCCTTGTGGTTTCTGGATCTCAGTGCCCATCAATCTGTCTTCTAAGTAGTCATTAAAAACAGAGAGGGTGCTTTCAGAGAAGTGATTTTGAGGGTTTCAATTCCGACTCCACCCCTTAAAATTTTGTCATTGTTGGAGTTATACTCCAACTACAAAAGATTTATGTGTATCACAAGTGTATAGCTCAATTAATTTTCACGAATTAAATGTCTCAACGGGGACTTCCCTGGCGGTCCAGTGGCTAAGACTCTGAGCTCCCAATGCTGGGGAGCCGTGTTCGATCCCTGGTCAGGGAACTAGATCCCACATGCCGCAACTAAGACCTGGCACAGCCAAATAAATAAAAAAAATTTTTTAGTTTTTATCACAAGAAAAAATTTTTAAAAATACTTGAATGGAGCCAGTATCTAGGTTAAAAGGCATGAAACATTACCAGTACCCCAGAAACTTCCCAGTTACCTTGATACTTTGTCCTTTTCTCACATCCTCTTCAAGCTGAATATTTGAGACAGTTTGTCCTCTGTCTGCTGCCTGGCTGGTCTGTCCTCTCCATCAGCCTGTGGCCTCCCCACCCCCTGGTCACCTGGAGTGACCAGGTCTGCTCCTGCCTGGGGCCGTCTCCTCGCAGGTCGTGTACCAGCCGCAGGAGGCTGAGCCAACCACGTCCAAGTCAGAGAAGCTGGACCCGAGGCCCTTCCTCAGGGTGCTGGAAGCCATCGACAATAAGTACCCCCCCGAGGAGCGGGGCGACCTCCTGGTGTTCCTCAGCGGCATGGCGGAGATCAGCGCCGTGCTCGAGCCCGCCCAGGCCTATGCCAGCCACACCCAGCGCTGGGTGGTGCTGCCGCTGCACAGCGCCCTCTCTGTGGCCGACCAGGACAAGGTGCGGAGTGTAGCCGGGTGGAGCGGGGCAGGGGGTGCCTCGCTGCGTAGCCCAGGAGGAGGGGCTGGGGTGGCTGACACAGGACTGAGGCCACCCCACGACCCTGGGCTGTGGGCTGCAGAGAGGGGCCACTCACATCTTTCAGCTGGGGGAGGATGTTGCGGGGCGAGCTTCCTGATGAGGTGGGGGGCACTGGGGCTGGGCTTTGGCAGACAGGAGAATTTTGAGTAAAGGAAGAGGAAGGAAGGCAGTCCAGGTTGGGGGAACTAGCTTGAGCAAAGGCCTGGACGGAGCAATCTGGGAGTCAGGTGTGGGGAAAGGTGAAGAGACTGCCTGCTTGGAATGGAAGGGTGCTGGGGGACAGGTCTCTGGGTCACTGTCGGTCTAACAAATCACCCCAGGAGCTAGAGCATGGCCACTGTTACAGTCATTGTCTTACACGTCTTACGTGGTGTCTGTTGGTCAGGAATCTGGGAGGAGCTTAGCTGGATGGTCCTGGCTCAGGGTCTCTCATGAGTCGTGGTCAGGTGTCAGCTGGGGCTGCTGTCATTTGAAGGCTTGACTGGGGCTGGAGGATTCTCTTCTGAGATGGAGCACTCACTCACATGGCTGGCTCTTGGTTGGGGGGCCTTTCTAGGGGGCTACTTGGGAGTTCTCACAATGTGATGGCCAGCTCTTCCCAAAAGACCAAAGTAGAAGCCATAGCATCTTTTATGAGGTAGCTGTGGAAATCACAAACCATCACCTCTGCCCTGTTCAAAGGAACAGTACCAGGTGAGGCTGTGAATCCCGCGAGGTAAGACTGCCCCGGCCATCCTGGAGGCTGCCTGCCATAATCACCTCCAGGAGAGTCCCTTCAGGTCACATGTGGTTGTTTAGTGATTAAAGAAATAACCTTTGAGGGACCTCCCTGGTGGTTGGGTCCCGAGGTTAAGGCTCCATGCTTCCACTGCAGGGGACACAGGTTCCACCCCTGGTTGGGGAACCAAGAGCCCACATGCTGTGGGGTGCAGCCGTAAAAGTAAAAAACAAAACCAAAACACAGCCAAAAAGTTAAAAAAAAAAAAAAAGAAGAAAGAAAAGGAAGAAATAACATTTGAGCGCTTCCTAGTGCTTCTCTTGCACCAGGGGGCCCCTTTGGGACACGGTGGGGGCTTCCCCTCAAGCTGCTGGTCTGCTGGGGGCCGGATGGGCATGTAATCAACGATTCTACAAGTAGTAGAGGAAAGCCTCGGATATTCTGAGAGCAGAGTCTTGGTGGATTCAGGAAAGGCTCCCTGGGGAAGGGACTTTGCAAATGGAGACCTGAGAAAGCCCCATTCTGGGACGGGGGGCAGGAAAACGCATGTGCCAGCTAAAGTGTGTGGGGCACTTGTTTTGTGCTGGGCAGTGTCTGAACCACCCTGTCTGCCGGGTCCTGTGTCCCCATTTGACAGCTGCAGAAACTGAGGCATAGGCACTCAGGCAGAGTCACGTGACTGGCAGAGCCAGGCTGTAGAACTTGGTAATTTGGTATCAGAGCCCATGCTCCGAACCATCTGTTGGCAGACTTTCTGTGAAGAGGGTGGAATCTTCAGGTTTTATGGGCATGTGGTCTTTGTCACAACTACCCTGCTACAAAGCAGCTGTAGACTCACCAGGTGAGGCTGTGCTCTGTTAAGTTTGATTCACAAAAACAGGTCACAGAGTGGATTTGGCACACAGGCTGTAGTTGCTGACTCTTAACCACTCTTAACCACTGTGCCTGACTGTCTTTTGGGTCCATGAGAAGGGCTTGTGCAAAGGGCCTGGGGTGAGAGAAAGACAGGGCAGCTGGGAAACTACACGCAGAGTGGCTGGGTCCAGATTGTGAGGGGGAAGTCATGGGACCAGGGAGGTGCACAGGGTAGACCACCAGGGGCCTGGAAGACCCACTGCAGGCCTGGACTTTGTCCTGAGGGCACGGGGGGATCTTGGGAGGGTTCTGAGCAAGGTGGCGGGCAGTTCTGTTTGCTTTAGCAGATCCCTCTGTTGCATGTGAAGGCTGGATGGGAGGGGTGAGACCAGAGACCAGGGAGGAAGCTGGAGCGGGATCTGGGTGGGAAAGAATAGGCATGGACTGAGGCAGGGGCTGTGGCTTTGGGGATTTTCAAGGGGATCGGCTGTGGCTGGATGGGTGAGGAGAGATGAACACCCAAAATGGCCCAGGTTCTGTCCCCAGTGATGCAGTAGATGAGGAGATGGGGGCCCAAGGAGGAAAGGGTTTGGTAGAAGGTGCTTAGGCTGTTTGAGACGTATGACTGAGGTCCCATGGGAGATCCACGAGGCCCCCAGACACAGGGGTCAGTGAGTGCCATGTTAGTTGTGCAAAGAGCCTGGGTGGGGTAGGACAAAGACAAGGCCCCAAGGCCACCTCTTTACCGCCCCCCAGGTATTCGACGTGGCCCCCCCTGGAGTCCGGAAATGCATCCTCTCCACCAACATCGCTGAGACCTCAGTCACCATTGACGGGATCCGCTTCGTGGTGGATTCTGGTAAGGGTGCCCCCTGGCTTCCCCCAGGACCTGGTGAGGTGTGGGGTTGGAGATGTGCGTGTGTAGTGAGGGAGCTCACACAGAGGCAGGGAGGTTGGTAGTGTTTGGGGCTGTGGAGAGTGGTGGCATCTTAGTCTCGTTCAGGCCGTCCAAGCTTGCCCCTGCCTCAGGGCCTTTGCACTTACTGTTGTCTCTGCTGAGAGCTGTCTTTCCCCCAGATATCCACACGGCTCACTCCCTCACCTCATTTCAGGACCTGTGCAAATGTCTCCCCAGTAGAGAAGCCCACCTTGTCCACGTTATCTAAGTGATCTCCTTTCACTGTCACCTCCCTCATGAGGCTTTATTTTTCTTCATAGTGTGGGGCATTATATTTTATATCCCAGCTAGACTCTTTTCTGAAAAGTCAGCATAGCTTAGTGGTGAGGAGACACTGGAACCAGCCTGGCCAGGTACCTTGCTGGCTGTGTGACCAAGGTCTGACAATCTCAGTGGGTCATTTTGTTCACTTGTAAATAATAATAATAAATAATAAAGTAATAATAGCACCTCCTTCAGGTTGTGAGGATTAGAAGACTTAATACGCTTGGGGGCTGAGGCCAGTACCTGGTACAGGGTGAACAAATGCTCAGTAAATGTTAGCAGTTACCTTACTGTATTGAATCTGGTACCATTGATGAGAAAAGGAAATGGCAAACCACTCTAGTATCCTTGCCTGGGAAATCCTATAGATAGGACCCTGGTGGGCTTCAGTCCATGGGGTTGCAAAGAATTGGGCTTGAGTAGCGACTAACACACACATAATTTTATGTACTGTTAGAAAATGCTGTCTGTTAATCAATGACATGTCACTAATTTTAAGGTGCATTCCATTTTGAGAGACAAAAAAGTATGAAAAAAGCGTGGTCTTGAACTGATGAAATCTGGTGTTTTGTTCAGCCCCGTGAACGAAGGGACTTTGTTTTGTTCACAGCTGTGTCCCTACTTCATAGTCCAGTGCCTGGCACCTGTGTGTGTGTGCTTAGTCGCTCAGTCGTGTCTGACTCTTTGCAGCCGCTTGGACTGTAGCCCTCCAGGCTCCTCTGTTCATGGGGATTCTCCAGGCAAGAATATTGGAGTGGGTTGCCATGCCCTCCTCCAGGGGATCTTCCCAACCCAGGTCTCCTGCATTGCAGGTGGATTCTTTACCATCTAAGCCATCAGGGAAGCCTGGCACCTAGTAGGTATTAATAAAATTTGTTGGATGACTGAATCTCTGAATAAAGAAAGGCATGAAGAAGTAAATGAAAAGATGCATGAATGAAGAAACTGAAGAATACATTAACAGAATGGTAGAGTGGGGCCCAAACTAAGCCCTGGGATAGTGTTACTAGAAGAGTCCTAAGTGAGGTGTTGGTCGAGGCCCAGGCACGTGGAGGGCCCACATGGGTCCTGCACACACCTTCCCTTCCCTTCCCGCTCCCCTTCTGCCCGCCCAGGGAAGGTGAAGGAGATGAGCTACGACCCACAGGCCAAACTGCAGCGGCTGCAGGAGTTCTGGATCAGTCAGGCCAGTGCCGAGCAGCGTAAGGGCCGGGCGGGCCGCACGGGCCCCGGCGTCTGCTTCCGCCTCTATGCTGAATCGGACTATGATGCCTTCGCCCCCTACCCGGTCCCGGAGATTCGGAGGGTCGCCCTGGATGCATTGGTGCTTCAGGTAATGCAGGGGCGGAGAGGAGGCTGAATCCTGAGTGCTGGTGCCAGAGAGGAATCCAGGAGATATTTAGACAGGGTTTCAGGGTCAGGAAGGGGAGGGTGGGCCACGCCACAGAGGGGAACTCATTCCTTCCAAATGTCAGATCCCACTATGGGGTGGGAACTGTCCCCCCCCAGTCCACAGGGTCATGGGAAGAAACTGGTGACTCAAGCAGAATGTTTTCAGCTGTAACAGAAAACCCACGAGGAAGTGGCTTTTTACTTTTTTTTAGGAAGTGGTTTTTAAAACTGGGGTTTCTCAATATGCTCTATGTCATGGCTTGTATCTCAGTAGTTAGTTTTGCTTAGACTAGGCTGCTGTGATGAATAGACCCACTTACATAACAGCCAACACAGCAGAATGTCAGTCCTTGGATTGGTTTCCTTTATTCCTATTAATAAAGGAATATTATTAAATATTATTATTAAATAAAGCAGTTTCCTTTATTCAGAGGTGTTTAGTCACTAAGTCATGTCTGACTCTTGCTACCCTGTGGACTGTAGCCCGCCAGGCTCCTCTGTCCATGGGATTTCTGAGGCAAGAATACTGGAGAGGGTTCCCACTTCCTTCTCCAGGGGATCTTCCCAACCCAGGGATTGAACCTGCGTCTCCTACACTGGCAGGTGGATTCTTTACAGCTGAGCCACTGGGGAAACCCTTATTCAGAAACCCAGGCCTTTTCCCTCTTGTGGCTCCATCATCCCTCCAGGGCCTTCATCATTTGTATCAGCCTGTGAGGGGGACAGAGCGTGGGACTTGGGTTTGGGAGGGTGAGGGTGGGTCCGCAAGTGATGTGCCTCCCTTCCACTCACCCCGGTGAGAACTCACGGCCCTGTCTCACTGCAGGGGAGGCTGGGAAGTGTAGTCCTGTGCTCAGGAAGAAGCAGAGAAGGACAGTGGGCGGCATGTGCCATGGGCTCAAGTGACTTGAACCAGCCCCCTTCCTAAGGGTGATGCACACTGATGGGTCTGTATTTGTTTGATTTCCTTTGGAAAAAGTGCCAGTTCTGACCCACTTCTTGGAGTTCCTGACTCATATAACCTGCTGTTTGAAAAATATTGGCTTGAACAAAATTTCACATAATGAGAAGTCTTGAAATAAGGAGGTTACAGCCTTGGTTGTTTAAATAGATTGGTGATGTCATGCAGGACCAGGTTTTATTTTTTTAATTTATGTATTTATTTATAATTTTTATTTTGGGGCTGTGCCTCGTGGCATGTGGAGTCTTAGCTCCCCAACCAGGGAGTGGACTTGTACCCCCTGCAATGGAGGCTTCCCTGGTGGCTCAGTTGGTAAAGAACCCACCTGCAATGCAGGAGACCCTGGTTCGATTCCTGGGCCAGGAAGATCCCCTGGAGAAGGGATAGCCTACTCATTCCAGTATTTTTTGGCTTCCCTGGTGGCTGAGACAGTAAAGAATCCACCTGCAGTGCAGGACACCTGAGTTTGATCCCTGGGTTTTGAAGGTCCCCTGGAGGAGGGCATGGCAACCCACTCCAGTATTCTTGCCTGGAGAATCCTCATGGACAGAGGAGCCTGGCGGGCTACAGTCCATGGGTTCACAAAAAGTCGGACATGGCTGAGCGACTAAGCGCAGCACAGCCCCTGCAGTGGAAGCTCAGAGTCTTAACCACTGGACCACCAGGGTTTTTTCTAGCTTTCCAACCTCAGCTTAGCAGCAGCTCTCCTAATAACAGTGATGATGATGATGACCATGATAGAAAATAATTTCACCTCGTATTTCTCATGTGCTGGGCTCTGTTCTAAGTCATATATATGACTGTTTTGATCGTCACACAACCTCTGTGTAGTAAGTAAGCTTCTTCCAATTTATGGATGAGAAAAAGGATGCACAGAGAGGTAAGATACCTTGATCCGTGTGGCACTCCTGGCAAGGGGCAGAGCCTGGACTCATCTGAGGCTCTCAGGCTCCAGAGCCTGCCTCATGAATGCACCTTCACTTTGGTAGCCACAGGTGGCACCTCCTCCTCCTTTACCTGTTTGGCAGCAGAAGCAATGAACTGCCCTTCTTTGTGGGTCTCATTTTTTTTTAAATAATTTTATTTTTATTTTTGGCTGTGCCAGGTCTTTGTTGCGGCATGAGCTTTTCTCTCGTTGTGGTGCTGGGGCTTCTTGCAGTGGCTTCTCTCGTTGCAGAGCAAGGGCTGTAGGGCTCTCGGCGTCAGTAGTTGGGGCTCCCGGGCTCTAGAGCGCAGGCTCAGTCGTCGTGGCTTAGTTGCTCTGGGGCAGGTGGGATCTTCCCGGACCAGGGATCGAGCCAGTGTCTCCTGCATTGGCAGTCAGGTTCTTTACCACTGAGCCACTAGGGAGGCCCCTGTGGGTCTTGTTTTTTTAAGGCCATGGGAACTTTTCCAGACACCCTGGCCGGTCTCCCATCCTGCCTTGTTGGTGGAACTGGGTCAGGTGTCCACTCTGTGACCTGTAATTGATCTGTAATTGTCCAGGAGGAAGGGAGGGCATTGCCTGACTGGATCAGAGCAATGATTTGCAGTCCCAGTTACATGTTGGAATCACTGGAGTGCCTAAAAGGTCAAAATCATCCGTGCTTTATCCCCCCACCCAGACCTCCTAATTTGAAGGTCTTTTGACAAGTGTCAGTGGTCTGCCAGAGCACCAGGGCTCGGTAACCAGGGAGGACGGTGGGATGGCTGGTTGAGGGCTGGATGGCCTGCAACTTCTGGTGGCCTCCAGATCAGGGCCAGGGGAGAAGTCACTTCACCCAGAGACTTTGGCTGAGCCCCCAGCTCTCTGAGCTTTGTCCTTTCTCAGAGTCATGTGAGCCACCATGCCAGCCTTACCTTCATCCCCTCACCAGAGGGGTGCTGTTTCCCCTGAGCCGTGCCAGGTCTGGTGATGGGTACACATTTCACCTCTTCCTCCCCACGAGCCCCTCTGTGCCACTGAACTAATCAGGATGCTGTTGTTGAAAGCGAAAGAAACCCGACTGAAGCTGTTGTATTCAAAATAGGGGATTTTATGGATTTGTGAGTCCATGTTGGGGGAGGTGGGGCTTAGGAAAAATAAAGGGTTTCTCCGTCTGCTGTGGATTGGCTGATATCCAGGCAGTGGGAAAAACAACCTCAGCTGCTCTGGGCTTCCACCCTGGCCCCTCAGAACCAGAATGGGTGCAGGAGCTCCTCTCTCAGCTCCAGGTTGCAAAGTCCCAGGGAAGGATTCTGATTGGCCCAGCTCAGGTCACATGCTCAGCCCTTTGTCAGTTGCTGTGACCAGGGGCTGAGAAACCTCAAGTGGTCCAGCTTAGATCGTGTGCTTGTTCTGTGGCCGGGGTCTGGGAGAAGAGCTGCTTGGTGGACACACAGATAATGGCCCGCCTTGTCCACTTCTATACAATGGGCCTCGACATTGCATGTATTTTTACAATTTATTTATTTATTTTTAATTGGAGGATGATTGCTTCACAATACTGTGTTGATTTCTGCCATATGCCAACATGAATCAGCCCTAGGTATACGTATGTCCCCTCCCTCTGGGCGTTTTAAAGTGTCACAGGTTTGTGATCCCCGAGTCCCCCAGTGTTCCCCAGTGGCTCCTGTGTTCCCCATTCCTGAGGGGGGGGGTTGACTGTCATTCCAGATGAAGAGCATGAGTGTGGGGGACCCCCGAACCTTCCCGTTCATCGAGCCCCCACCACCAACCAGCTTGGAGACAGCCATCCTCTACCTCCGGGACCAGGGTGCGCTGGACAGCTCAGAGGCCCTCACCCCCATTGGGTCCCTGCTGGCGCAGCTGCCAGTGGACGTCGTGATTGGTGAGGACCACCGCCACCCTGGGGGTAATCACTGAGGATCCTGAAAATGGGTGTGGGACGATGCTCACTCTCTGAGTTACCTGGAGGCAAGGGTGTTCTGTCTCTAGGCCCTGTCCACTCATTCACAAGTCCTCTGTGCCACACACAGTTCTAGCACCAGGGTTACAGCAGTAAACAAAACAGATGCTTCTTTCCTGTGCCCAGCCCAGCCCCAGCGTCACCCTGGTACCCGCTTTCCTGTGGTTATAAGGATGTCAAAACTGCCAGCCTCTTCCTCTTACTCATCCCTGAGTCATCCCAGCCCCTCCCAAGGAGCTTGCTAACCGAGGCATATTCATCTTCATCTTGCCCAATTCTCCTGATTCAGGACATTCTGTATCTACCAATTAACCATCTACGGCCCAGAGAATAGTCCCAGCTGAGCTTTGCCACCTGGGGCATCATTTCCCAAGCGTGGTGCTCAAGGGAGCTTGCTGCCCTTGTCAACGTTAAAGTCCCCATCATTGTGACATGCTAGAGCAGCTATGAGCAGCAGGCTGGGTACCCTGAGGGCCACCCACAGCCGTGGAAGTGGTTATTTCTGTTTGTGTTAGAAGAGGACAGGGCTAGTGCAGAGAGAATCGCCTCTGAGAAAGAACGTTCTGTGAGCCTTTACTGTATGCCAGTGTGGAAGACTCTGTGGCCCTTATTTCATCTTCATTTGGTGAGGGTAGGACCTCCAGGCGTCCTATTGTACAGATGAGGAAAACAAGGCTCAGAGAAAGTGCATCACTAGCTCGCCAGGGAGGCACGCCCCAGCCAGGCTGGCACCGTCGGTCCCCGGGCCCTGCAGGGCAGGAGGCACAGATGACG
This sequence comes from Bos indicus, assembly GCF_029378745.1. NCBI lineage: Eukaryota > Metazoa > Chordata > Mammalia > Artiodactyla > Bovidae > Bos > Bos indicus. The sequence continues at coordinate 54,901,353 of NC_091777.1, forward strand.
CGGTGCTGGGCCCAGCTGGCTCATCACTGGTCTTCCTCCGTGCCAGTAAGCGCCCAGTGCTTCACAGGTGAAACAGTTCATGCTCATAGCACGTAGACACTGCTGTTAGCCCATTTCACAGATGGAGAAACAGAGGCACCGAGAGATGGAGGGACTTGCCTTAGGTGACAGAGCTAAGAGTTCTGGGACAGCCTTGTTTTTCTGCCCATCTTTATCTTACGAGGCTAGCTGCGTAACAGGAACTTTCTGGAAAGGTGGGCAGGGGAACAGTGAGGATGAGTCAGGTCACTGAGCTCTTGGAAGGTGGAAACACTCTTTCGTCACACTGGGAGCTGATTCTGGGTGTGATTCTGGCTCCCGAGGCCCTCTGGGAGTGAGGTGGAGGGTGGGTCAGGGGTCCCTGAGGAGTGGGGAATGCCGTCGGGCGCCCAGGAGGCTCAGCGCTGGTCCACCCCCAGGAAAGATGCTGATCCTGGGCTCCATGTTCCACCTGGCTGAGCCCGTGCTCACCATCGCCGCCGCCCTCAGCGTCCAGACGCCCTTCACCCGCAGCGCCCAGAGCAACCCCGAGTGCGCGGCGACGCGGCGGCCCCTGGAGAGTGACCAGGGTGACCCCTTCACACTCTTGAACGTCTTTAATACCTGGGTGCAGGTGAGCTCGGCAGCGCCCTTCCTCTGCCCCAGCCGCCTGGCTGTCGTTCTCACGGAGTCCGGGCTTTGCACCCCACCTCCACCCCAGGGAGGACCCCTGAGGCCACCGCGGACGGGGCCTGTCTGGGGAGAATCTCGAATCCACTTTTCATGGGACGAGCACATGCTGAGGGGAGCCTGGGGTCTCTAAGCACTGACTAAAGCCAGCACTGTCTGGCTTTTCAGATGCCTTAGGGGGTATCTGTGTGTTGAACACATGTTCCCTGACCAGGCCTGGTCCTGTCCTGAGCTGTGCTAGGGACCCGGTGATGACTAAACTTACCTGGCCCTGCCCTCCTGGACTCCCAGTCCAGCACAGAGAGGCAGATTGTCCCTGGTCAGTGACCACCCAGAATGGGCTGCAGTGGGAAGTCCAGGGGCCTCTGAGAGCCCCAGAGGGCTGTCTGACCCTGTGTAGTCTGGGAGGACTTCCTGTAGGAGGAGGCATTGGGCTGAGAAGAAGGAGAGCAGGTGTCGCTGAGGGAGGGCTCCCGCCAGCCTCACATCTTTCCAGTGGCTGGTGTTGCGGCTTGTCTGGGTGGTGGGTCGGCACCCCCCACCCCTTTCCTCAGCTGGTCAGGCCCTGACCTCCTGGGGTCTGGACCTCCACTCAGGTGAAATCTGAACGGGGCAGAAACTCACGCAAGTGGTGCCGCCACCGGGGCATCGAGGAGCACCGGCTATACGAGATGGCCAACCTGCGGCGCCAGTTCAAGGTGAGGTCTGGGAGAAGGGGTGGGGGCTGGCCCCCCGGGGAAGGCAGCCAGGAACAGACTTGGGACATGGGTGTGGGAGGAGGTAGAGGGAGAGTATCCGTGAACACTCTCCACAGCGTGGCATCTCTTCTTCTCTGACAGCATCGTCAGATCCCCTCCCCACACCCACCTCCCCCACCATCACATGGCTAGTGTGGGGTGGGGCCAGGGCAAAGAGGTGAAAATCGAGGAGGGCTTCCTGGAGGGGTGGACAAGGTCTGCCGTCACGAGTCACATCCTCACAAAAAACCTTGTTCTCAAGCTGGGGTGCTGAGGTGGCCACGCAGGCCGCGTGCTGGGAGGTGTGGAGCATGGGCTCTAGGGTGGGTGGGCTTTCGGGTGGGTGGGCTTCCCTAGTGGTGTTTGGAGGCACCATCAGGAGCGGGACACCTCAGCACTGAGTCTGAGCTCTGCCGCTTGCTAGCAGTTCAACCACGGGCAAGTTACTGGGCCTCTCAGGGCTTCAGCTTCTCCCTCAGAAAATGGGGAAGCAAAAAATAGCCCTACCTCCAGCATTCCTGTGAGGACTAAATGAGTTAAAACGTTGCAGATTTTCTTTATGTCTACTTTATTCATTTATTTGGGCTGTGCTGGGTCTTCCTTGCTGAGTGCGGGCTTTCTCTAGTTGCTGCGAGCGGGGCTGCTCTCTAGTTGCGGTGCTCGGGCCTCTCACTGCCGTGGCTTCACTTGTGGAGCACAGGCTCTCGGGTGGGTGGGCTTCAGGAGCTGTGGCGCTGGACTTAGTTACTCTGCAGCGTGTGGGATCTTCCCGGACCAGGGAGCGAGCTGATGTCCCCTGCATTGCTCCGTGGATTTGTAACCACTGGACCACCAGGGAAGCCCTGCAATTTTTATTGTTATTATTAAGATGCGGTTCTGCAGGTGGTTTGTGTCCTTAATATTCCATGGGCATCTTTCCCTTCGAGCACAAAAAAGCTCTGGTGCTGGCGAATTCTAGCCCCCTGTTGTGTGGCATGCCACGGAATGAAAATAAAACAGCCTCTGAGGTAGCCGTTCCCCTTGGCTGCAGACCTCAGTGCGCAGTCACCACCAAGGCCTCCCGTGCGTTAATGGGTCCCCACGTTCACACATCCCCTTCGTACTTGACATCATCTCTCAACGTCTCTGACTTTCTAAAGAGTGGTGGTTCAACCTTTGTTGGGCCCCAGATGCTGAGGAACAGGTAAGTGGGGGTGCTTTTCCTTCTCTCACTCTCTCTGTCCCATCAGATATCCTGTCTCTTCTCATTGGTTGGGGCTCAATGGGAAACAGAGGGTCAATCCAGTAGGGTCCCTGGGAGGCTGTTTCTGGAGGCGTGGGCAGGAGGTCTGTCAGGGGCGTTGGAATCACGGGGACGGTCCATGATTTCTAGATTCCACACCCACTGCCCCCCACCCCCACCTCGGAGATTCTGATTCAGTCATTCTGGGTGGGGCACAGGTCTTGGCATTTCTTTTTTTAAGTAATTTTATTTATTTATTTATTTTTGACTGTGCAGGGTCTTCGTTGCTGCGTGGGCTTTTCTCCAGTTGTGGCGAGTGGGGGCTGCTCTCTAGTTGCGGCGCGCAGACCTCTCATTGTAGTGGCTTCTCTTGCTGCAGAGCATGGGATCTAGGGTGTATGGGCTCAGTAACTGAGGCTCTCGGGCTCTAGAGCGCAGGCTCAGTAGTTGTGGTGCAGAGGCTTGCTCCGAGGCATGTGGGACCTTCCCAGACCAGGGATCGAACCTGAGTCTCTTGTTTTGGCAGCCGGGTTCTTTGCCACTGAGCCACCAGGGAAGCCCCAGTATTTGTGACAACTTTCCAGATGATCCCAGATGCTGCTGCTGCTACTGGCCAAAGTACCACACTCCGAGAAGCATTTTAGTGTAGGAACCTCATGGGGCTGGTGCAGGCCTGGAGGGGCAGGTGGGCATGTAACCAGAGCCCGGGGACAGCTGGGTGGAGAGGGTGTGTGACCTGAGCCCCCAGGGAGGACCCTGAATGGTAATGGTCACCCAGCCTGGTCTCCTCCCTCCTGTCCCTCAGCCTGGGTGTTCCGTTGGCCAGCAACGAAGACAGTTCTCTTTTCTAGAACAGTTACGTGCCCAGCACCATGTAAAGAGTTGTTGTCTTTGGTTCCCTGACCAGGGATCGAATTTGGGCCCTGGCAGTGAAAGTGCCAAGTCCTAGGACCACCAAGGAATTCCCAGAGAGTGGTTCTCATATAGCCCCTTTCAGCCCCAGCTGGGAGTTCCCAGGAGGGTCCCCGTTTGTCATTTGAGGACAGTGGTGGCTCTAAGGGTGAGGTCACGTGCCAGCCAGCTGCAGGCCCCCAACAGGAAAGTGCATCTGGGCCCAGAGTGCACCTGACCGTGTCCCTCACTCGGGCTCCATCTGCCCCCAGGAGCTGTTGGAGGACCATGGGCTGCTGGCCGGGGCCCAGGCCCCGCAGCCGGGAGACAGCTATAGTCGGCTGCAGCGGCGGCGGGAGCGCCAGGCGCTCTACCAGCTGAAGCGCCGGCACGAGGAGGGCGTGGGGCGCAAGCGCAAAGTGCTGCGAGTCCAGGACGACCAGGACGGCTGGTCCAGCGACGAGGACCGGGGTGGCTCAGCCTCCCGGGGGGCTGGCGACAGCGTGGACATCCAGGTAGGGCGCCATGGGGCAGTCTGGGGCCTGGGGCAGTGGGGATGGCGTTTATCAGAGCGGGGACTCCTCATCTCAGGAGGTGGGTTTCCGTGGACAGGTGTCTACCGGACCCCTGGGATCCCCAGATTCCAGTACCAGCCCCTTGGGCAGTGGGGAGGGCCTCAGGAACCCACCTCCCCCTGTGTTCCCCCCAGGACGTGAAGTTTAAGCTCCGGCACAATCTGGAGCAGCTGCACGCGGCCGCCAGCTCGGCCCAGGCCCTGACTCGGGACCAGATGGCCCTGCTCAAGCTGGTGCTCGGCCGGGGCCTCTACCCGCAGCTCGCCGTCCCCGACCCGTTTAACAGCAGCCGGAAGGACTCGGACCAAGTGTGTCTCCTCATCTGTGTCTTGTCATCTGTCATCCCTTCCCAGCGCCTGCTCTGTGCTGGGGTTACAGCAGTGACTGAGGCAGCCCTGGCCCTGTCCTTGTGGGGTGCAGTCTAATGATGGGGGCAGGGGAGAGACTCGTGCCCAGACAGTGACCCAGAGTGGGATGGGGACCCAGGAGCTGAGGGAACAGGAGGACCTGATCAGCATGGGAGGGAATCAGGGAGGGCTTCCTGGAGGAGGGAGTTTTGCGTTGAGATGAGGAGGAGGGAACCTGGCAGCAGGAAGAGCAGGTCTGAGCCTCCGTCCCCTGGCATCCGCCTTCTACTCCTCCAGATCTTCCACACCCAGACCAAGCAGGGCGTTGTGCTGCACCCCACCTGCGTCTTCACCAACAGCCCTGAGGTGCTGCACGCGCAGGAGCAGGCGGCCAGGGGCAGCGATGGGAGCCGAGGTACCAGGAGCCCAGGCGGGGCTGGGGAGAGGCCTGCCACTGGGGGTGTGGGGGGCACAGTGATCTTGGGGTGCTGCTTGCCGTCGGGGATTACCCCCTCTCACCTCCCACACTCTGCCTTCCCTGGGGCTGCTGACCTGAGGCTTGCAGGTCCCAAGAGCCACCCCTGGCTGGGTGGCCTTGGGCGCCCACCCCTCTCCCTGCCGAGCCTCGCCCTCCCCATGTGGTGCTGGCTGCCCGGAGCCCATCCCAAGGCCTGAGGTTTGCGCCATTAGAGCAGCGCCTTCCAGGAGAGGAGTCAAGGGAGCTCCGTGAACCTCGGGGCTTGGTCCTTCTCAGGGCGGGTGGGCCCCCAGCCCTAGTGTTCAGGCAGCTGCATTCGGTCTACCTTCCAGTGGGATCCAGGCCACAAGGTGGCCTCTGCTGAGGCTGCACTCAGGCCAGGCTGGTCTGCAGGGGGTGCCCTTCCCCGGGTGCAGGCTTCACACCTTCAGCGATGTGTGCTTTGTCTGAGCGCTGAAACACAACTCATCCTTCTCTTGTTTGTAAAGAGAGTAACACACTGCGTTAAAATGGCAAATACTAACCCCACAAGATAAAGTGTATGATTTTAAACACCAAAGATAGAATTTGAAATTTTCTCGCTAATCTTTTTCTTTGTAAAAAAAATGTATTTATTCTTTATGAAGGAGGATTGCTTTACAGTATCATGTTAGTTTCTGCCATACATCGACACGACATTTTTTTTTTTAATGTTTATTTATTTGTTTGACTGCACTGGGTCTTAGTTGAGGCATTCGAACTCTTAGTTGGGCCGTGTGAGATCCATTTCCCTGACCAGGGATCGAACCCGGGCCTCCTGTATTGGGAGCTCAGACTTTTAGCCACTGGACCACCAGGGAAGTCCCTCTAATCTTTAAGTTGTGTAAATTCCTAGTCAATTTATCCTCTTCCTATTACAGTAAGTCACCTGCATATGAACAAGTTCCGTTCCAAGAACATGTTCTTAAGTCCTGTTTGTTTATAGGTCTTAACACAGCTAGGACCCATTTAACACAATCAGTTATGTAGTACTGTAATAGGTTTATAATATGTTCTCATCTTTGAAAGTTTGCAACGTATGTTGCAAATGTTTGTATGTAGGGGACTTACTGTACATTGGTTTTCTCCTTTTTATTTATTTTTGGCTGTGCTGGGTCTTTGTTGCTGCACGGGCTTTTCTCTAGCTGTGGTGCGCAGGCTTCGTTGCGGCTCCCAGCCTCTAGAGTACAGGCTCAGCAGTTGTGGTACATGGGCTTAGTAGCTCTGCGGACACGTGGGATCTTACTGGATCAGAGATCAAACCCATGTCTCCTGCCTTGGTAGGTGGATTGTTTACCCCTGAGCCACCAGAAAATCCCGTTTTTCTCCTTTTTGAAAACATTTGGGAAGTTCCAGGTATCTTTTAAGTAGAGAGACTGTGATGAACCCTCTGTGACCTTACCCAGCTGCAGCTGTCAGGATTTTCCATCCTTGTTTATTCTGTCTCCTTGATTTTTTCCCCTGTCTTTGCTGGAGCATGTTAAAGCAGGTCCCAGACATCTTACCAGTTAGTAATGATAATAAAAATCCTATTCATAAGGACTGTTATTTTGTATCACCACAGTACTGTCATCCATCAGCCCTAACAAAATTAGCAACAATTCTTAATATCACTGAATAGCCGAAATCACATTCAGCTTGGTGGAGTGTTTAAGAACATGCCACAGACATTTTATCCTTAGGCATGTTCTTTGTGTGGCTATTTGAATGGGGCGTCCCTGGTGGCTCAGATGGTAAAGAATCTACCTACAGTGCAGGAGACCCGGGTTTGATCCCTGGGTCGGGAAGATCCCCTGGAGAAGGGCATGGCTACTCACTCCAGTATTCTTGCCTGGGAAATCCCACAGACAGAGGAGCCTTGCGGGCAGCAGTCCATGGGGTCGCAAAGAGTCAGACACAACTGTAGTGACTAACACTTCACTTCACTTGAATAGTGGGAGGGGGACAGACCGCCCCTGGGGGGATTGACGGGTGTGTGTTGGGGGTGGTGGGGTGGGGAGAGGATGCTGAGCTGTCCCCTTGACCCTCTCAGATGACAGGGACAAGATGAGCAGCAAGCACCAGCTTGTCACCTTCGTCTCCCTCCTGGAGACCAACAAACCATACCTGGTGAACTGTGTCCGCATTCCCGCTCTACAGGTGGGTCCCGTCCCAGCCTCCCCGCCTCCCTCCCAACTGCCGGGCGCCATGGCTGTGTTCCTCGGGGCAGGGGGCCCCCGGGGGTGGGGGTGGGCCTGGAGGAGCCATCTTCCCCCAGGCTGGCTGCTGTCTCCTTCTCCTGGTATCCATTCATTACTGGCCGAGCGCCTGCCTGGTGCCAGCGCTTGGGGAAGACACACAAGGCGGGACCCGGTCCCTGCGCCCCCGGAGCTCACATCTAGCTGGGAAGGGCGGGCAGTAGCATAAACGCAGTGCAGCACTGAATGATAAAGCAGAGCGCGAAAAGAACAGGGTAAAGGGACTGGGGAGGGCAGAGGTTCTAGCATGGAATTAGGCCATCTGGGTGGGCCTCATTGAGAAGGTGCAGTCAGCAAAGGCCTGAAGGTGGGAGGGCTGTAGGGCTCTCTGGGGGAAGAGCGACCTAGGCAGAGGGAAGAGCAAGTGCAAAGGCCCTGGAGCACCACGTGCAGGGTGTGAACAGGGAACAGCTGGAGCAGAGTCAGGGTGGGGGAGAGAGGCTGAGGTGAGGTCAGGGTGGCAGGTGAGACCAGATCTCCCTCCTCCCCACCACCAGAGGGTTCTGAGCAGAGCTGGATCAGGGACTGACATGGGGCAGAGTCCGCGAGCCCAGCGAGGAGCCGACTGCAATCACAGGACAGGAGCGGATGGTGGTGGGGACTGAGGATGGGCTGGGTGAATGGGGGGCGCGCAGGAGCCCACGCAGGCGGGCGCCGCTCTAAGATGCCTGTCCACTGCTTCCTGTCTGCTGCCCCCTCTCTTCCAGTCCCTCCTGCTGTTCAGCCGGTCCCTGGACACCAATGGTGACTGCTCCCGCCTGGTGGCCGATGGCTGGCTGGAGCTCCAGCTCGCAGACACTGAGAGTGCTGTCCGGCTCCTGGCAGCTTCCCTGCGGCTCCGGGCCCACTGGGAAAGCGCCCTGGACCGGCAGCTGGCCCACCAGGCCCGGCGGCGGCTGGAGGACGAAGAGGAGGAGGAGGAGGAAGCCCCTGTCAACCACAAGGAGGTGGCGGCCCTGAGCAGGGAGCTGCTGCAGTTCATGACATCCAAGGTACCCGCCTACTGTGCACCTGCCCCCTTGGCTGGAGGGGCCGTCAGCCACAGGGATGAAGGCTCCGGAGGGCCCTGGCTTCCAGCTCATCGAGACACCCACATTTGGGGGTTTTCAAACCAGAGAAGTTGATGACAGGCTCAAGGTCACACAGCTGGTAAGGGTGAACCCAAGATTTGACCCCAGGAGCCACCCCCTTAACCCCTGCAGCCCTCATTCAACAGATGTGTATTAATACCTGCTGCATCTGGGGTGCTGCTGCTGCTGCTAAGTCACTTTAGTCGTGTCTGACTCTGTGCGACCCCATAAACGGCAGCCCACCAGGCTCCGCCATCCCTGGGACTCTCCAGGCAAGAACACTGGAGTGGGTTGCCATTTTCTTCTCCAATGCAGGAAAGTGAAAAGTGAAAGTGAAGTCGCTCAGTCATGTCTGACTCTTTGAGATCCCATGGACTGCAGCCCACCAGGCTCCTCCGTCCATGGGATTTTCCAGGCAAGAGCGCTGGAGTAGGGTGCCATTGCCTTCTCCGCATCTGGGGTGCAGATTACCCCTTGGTAGCAGTTAAGGGCATGCGAGATATGAGAAAGAAGCTGTGAGGTACATGGAAGACAGATGGGAAGAATTGGACAGAGAGCATGCTTGGAACCGAACCCCCACTTCTTTATGTGGTGTGCGGGTTGAGAATTGCTTCTGATTCTACTACACATGGATGTGGTGGGACCCAGAGGACCAGAGAAAGGGGAATGGGCTGACATGCCAGAGAAGGGGCAAGGTGGCCACACTTGAGGGTCGGACTTGAGGTCTGAATGTGTTCCCACAAGGATGAGGAGGGAAGGGGCCTGAGGAGAGCAGGTAAGGGAGTGTTCTAGACAAGCCTTTGGTCATGAGTATCTTAAACCAGGGTGTGAGTGGCTTAAGCAATTGGCCTCCTTAACTGAAAAGTCCAGGGGTGTACTTCAGGCACAGCTGGATCCAGGTGCTCCCATTATGTCTACCTGTCTCCTGTCTGCTGATAGAGTCTGTCTGCTCTATCTTCTGTCTCTCTTTGCTCAGGTTTCCTACAGCCTCCGGCGGCTCACAGGGCTGGAAGCCCAGAACCTCTATGTGGGACCCCAGACCATCACAGCTGCCCCCAGTCTCCCTGGCCTCTTTGGCAACTCTACCCCGTCCCCCCACCCCACCAAAGGGGGCTACGCAGTCACTGACTTTCTTACCTACAACTGCCTCACGGTGAGCACAGACGCGCACCTTGGCCCCTCGTCCTCCTGCCCCTGAGAGTGAGATTTTAGAGATTCCCCCTGGCACCCCCAACCACATTCCAGCTTAGTCCAGAGATGCAGTTTCAGAAAGGGCCTGCCAGCCCTGAGGGCTTCTGGGAAGGTCCCAGGCTGGTGGTGGGGAGTGGGGCAGGGAGCCAAGCCCTGACACAGCCCGCTGTCACAGAGCGACGCGGACCTGTACAGCGACTGTCTCCGCACTTTCTGGACCTGCCCGCACTGTGGCCTGCACATGCCCCTGACGCCCCTGGAGCGCATCGCCCATGAGAACACCTGCCCTGAGGCTCCGCAGGGCGGCCCCCCAGGTGAGGCTGGGGCGTGGCCCGGATGCCTGTGTCTGCCCAGCTGTCCGTCCAGCCTGGGGTTCTTTCCATGCATCTGGGTGTCCTCAACCCTCTGCCTGGCTGGTGGCTGGTGCCACGATGGGCTCTGTCACTGAGACCCAGAGCATGGGACACGGAGGGCCTGGAGCCACCTCATTCGCGTGTCTCTGTCTGTCTCTCTGGTCTCTGCTGCCGCCTCTCTGACCCGCCTCTGCTTTTCTGTCTCTCTGCCTGTTTCTCTTTTTCTCTGTTGTCCCCGAGCCGTCTCTGCCTCGGCCACATCCATCCTGTTGTAACCCAGAGGACGCCACAGTGGGCAGACCTGGGCAGAGTCGGCTCTGGTGCGTCCCACGCCACACACACGCGCTCACGGGGAGATGGCTGCGGGGCCATGTGGTCCCACTCCAGGGCTCTCTCTGTCTCTTTCAGTCTCTGTGTCTCCACTTGTGTTTTTCTCTGTCTCTCTCACCCCGTGGGGACACAGAGTAAAGACTTGCCTCTGTGTGTGTGTATTAATCAGGGAAGGCTTCCCGGAGGAGGCAGAGCTGGAGTTCTGCAGAGGCCAGGAGAGAGCCTGAGCCACAGAGATTCCTGGAATTTGGGTGGGAATGAGAGCACGCAGTGGAGCACGGCCCCCAACCCCCTTCTCCTCTCCCCTAGGGGCTGAGGAAGCTGCCCCCGAGCCCCCCCAGAAGGCATCTGCTCTGCAGAAGCCTTACCACTGCGAGGCCTGCCAGAAGGACTTTCTGTTCACGCCCACGGAAATCCTGCGGCACCGGAGGCAGCACGTGTGAACCCAGCCCATCCCGGACCAGGGCCAAGGCCAGGACTGCCGCCCTCGCCCCCAGCCTAGGCTCGGAACTGTGGTCTGGGCCCAGCCCCGAGGTGGAGGGAGCATAAATACGTGAATAAACTCTCACGGATGGACTTGGGTCTGAAAGCCTGCCTGTCCATAAAGTGCGCTTCCCAGGTGGCGCAGTGGTAAAGAACCCGCCTGCCAATGCAAGAGATGCAGGAGAGGCGGGTTGGATCCCTGGGTCAGGAAGATCCCCTGGAGAAGGAAATGGCAACCCACGCCAGTATATTTGCCTGGAGAATCCCCATGGACAGAGGAGCCTGGTGGGCTACAGTCCATGGGGTCACATAGACGTGACTGAGCACATGCGCACACACATCCAGGAATCAGCAACCGTCTCTGCTGGTCCTTCCCGTGGCCTGACTCTTATCCCTCCTGTTGCAGCAGCCACCTGATGTGTCCTGGGGTAGATCCCGGGAGTTGAGGCTGAGCAGGGACCTCAGACTCCAGGTCCAGGGTCTGATCGCCCCTGGCGACTGCTCTCTCTGAGTCTGTCTCATGGCCTCTGCTTTCCCTCGAACTCAGAGACCCGGCCTGGCGTATTCACGTGTGTGGCTTTGGGAGCTGGGTGAGGGGAGGTCAGTGTTCTGTGGGCCCACGGGCTGCCTGGTCACGGGGCCCATTCTGCTGTGCTGTCCGTGGGCAGTTCTCAGCCGTCCCCTCGGGCTCCCCCACCACGTCTCCCCACGGAAGTGAAAAGGAGACGGACTGCTGTGAACAACACTGCAAGTAAATTCCACGACTCGGTTTGAAATCTGGGTGATGGCAGGATGGATGTGGTCAAGACAGAGATCATCGTGGGGTAGAGGAAAGAACAAGAGACCCAGCAAGAAAGAAACAGACACAAACCACCTGAGCTCCAGAAGAAATAGATAAAACGGCACAATGCTGTGTATCTGTTGGGTTGGCAAAAAAATTCATTTGGGTTTTTCATAGCAGCCTACAGAAAAACTTGAATGCACTTTTTGGCCAACTTAATACTAAGGCGATTTAATCCATAGTTAGAGACGCAGAGGACAGGCTTGGATGGGTTCACTGGTGACCTCCAGCAGACAGGGACTGAAGGCATGACACTCAACAGCGGCTCGTTCACAGTGTGGAGGAGGATGGCTCTGGGCCAGCACCGCCCTAATGTCAGAACCAGACCCAGAACCCCTTCCTCGAGCTTTGGCAATTCAGTTAGCCACAGATAAAAAGAACAGTACTACATCGTGGCCGGGGGCATTTACTCTAGCGAAACAAAGTCGATTTAACATTTGAAAGGCAGTTAATATGATTCAGGGGCTTCCCTGGTGGCTCAGACAGTAAAGCGTCTGCCCGCAATGCGGGAGACCCTGGTTCAATTCCTGGGTCAGGAAGATCCCCTGGAGAAGGAAATGGCAATCCACTCCAGCACTCTTGCCTGGAAAATCCCATGGACGGAGGAGCCTGATAGGCTACAGTCCATGCGGTCGCAAAGAGTCGGACACGACTGAGTGACTTCACTTTCACTTAATGATTCACCCCATTAAAAACAGAAAAGGCGTTTGACAGATTTCAACACCTCATGGCCTTGGATAAAGCCCCTAACTTCTCTGTTCCAGCGTTCTTTTCTCTCTGACGAATGCAGCCAAACTATTTTTCTCAGAAGGTTCCTTTTGATACAGAGGTCCTGGACTTACGTTTAATAAATAAATATAAAAATAAAATTTAATAATTAGAATCATTAATAATATAATAAAAATTAAAGTGCAAGTAATAAAGTGGTAATTGAACTAAGTCAAAATTAGAAAACTGCCCTACAAAAGATACTAAGAAAAATAAAAAATGAAAAGGCAAGTGTAGACTTGGAGAAAATCCTATATATATATGACAGATATGTCATATAATTGTACATATTACATAAATATAGAAACTATGTTATACAAAAAGTTCAAATCAATAAGACAACTGCTTTATAAGTGGCAAATACTGAATATAAACCCCCAAAAATAGAAAAACATGGTTAATAAGCCCACGAAAAAAGACTTGCCATCATTAGCTGTCAGGGAAATGCAATTAAAACCGCAATAAATATCTCAATAACGCTCATTAGAATGGCTAACGTAAAAAACCCAGCGCTAAGTCCGTATGTGGCACAAGCAGAGTTGCCATATGTTGCTGGTGGGAGCGTTAATTGGTAAAATGACTGGGAAAAAAATTCAAGAATCTCCTAAAATTGAACCTGGGCACGTCCTCTATGACCCGGCAGTTCCACTTGTAAACACACACTCCGCAGAACCGCACGAGTATGTTGTGTGTTGGCAATAGCACTATTTGTAACTGGAACCCCGCCAAATGCCTCTCGACAAAAGAATAGTTAAGCAAATTCTTACAACAGAAGGGCCTAAACCACAGCTCCATGCAACCTAATGGGGGTTGGGGACGGGGCGGGGCAGCACCAACCAGGCTGCTGGAGGGGGCGCTCAAGGTTTGTTTCTTGGTCTGGGTGCTGGTGGCACAGGTAGGTTTCATTTGCTGGGAAGATTCACCAAGCCAAAGATCCATGCACTTTGCCGTATATCATGCTTCAAGAGCAGATTTTTAAAGGTTGGTGAATGAATGCCTATCAACTTTGCATTTTGAAAGATCCTGCTAGATTGAAGTTGTACAAATTCCCCTCAAAGAAGATGAAAGCACCCATTTCCCTAACAGCCTTGCCAGCACTTAATCCGGCTCAGTCTGGGTCGCCTATCAGAATAGATGTGTTTCCCTGGGGAACTAATGGATAGTAAGAGCCTCTGGAACTGTCAAGGAAGGGCCATAGAATTCACCGTTGAGGAGCTGTGACCCCATTCTGATAGATGCTCTTACGGCCATCTCTGGGCATTTAGAGTTTCCTCCCTTCTTTCACATATTTTAAAATCTTGTAGAATGTATTTTATTTTAATTTTTGGTTGGACCGGGTCTTCCTTGCTGTGCAGTCTCTAGTAGGAGCAGGGGCTCCTCTTCATTGCATTGTGCCTGCTTCTCATTGCCACGGCTTCCCTTATTGCAGAGAATGGACTCCAGAGCTCAGGCTCAGTAGCTGTGACCCACAGGTTTAGTTTCTCCGTGGCATGTGGAATCTTCCCAGACCAGGGGTCAACACACGTCCCCTGCATTGGCAGGCAGATTCTTATCCACTGCGCCACCAGGGAAATCCCTATTTCTCTAGTTTCAATACCTTGAGTTGGGAAGTCATTTTCAGGGGCCATAACAGAAAAGGGATAGAGACAATAAAGGAAATGTTTTGAGGGGGTAAAGTCATCATAAAGCCAAAAGACAAGCAGCAGACTGGGAGAGGTGTTTGTAACATCTATGATGAATTGAAGCTTAAGGTCTAGAATATATAAAGAGCTGCTACAAACCAATAAGAAAATGACAAAGAACCTAGGAAGGACAGAGTCAAAAGATTTGAGTCCACACAGAAGAGGAAATAGAAATGGCCCAGAACAGTGTACAAAGATGCTAAGATTCACTCGCAATTAGGGAAAATAAGAATGATTAATTCAGTACAGCCTGTTTGGAAGGACGTTCGAGAGAATCTATCAAATGACATGTAAAAATGCCCCTTCCCTTGGACTAGTGATTCCACCTCCAGGAAGTTATCCTATAGATACACTTATGTCTGGAAATGACATATGGTCAAGGATATTCATGCCAGCTTTATTTGTAGGAGCAAAAGATGGGAAACAGCTTAAATGTCTCTCCATATGAAACTGCTTAAATATTAATAAAACCCACCCAATGTAATGGACCACTATGCAGACATGCCGAACAAAAGCAGGCTTTGTACTGACACAAAAAATCTCTAAGTTATACTAAGTGAAAGCGAGCAAGTTACAGAACCGTGTGTCAGATGATGCCATTTTTTGAAAAATGGAAACATTTTGTGTGCGTGTGTGCGTGCGTGCGTAGTCGTGTCCAACTGTTTGCGACCCCATGGCCTGCCAGGCTATGGTATTCATGGGATTCTCCAAACAAGAATACTGGAGCGGGTTGCCGTTTCTTCCTCCAGGGGATCTTCTCAACCCAGGCATCGAACCCACATCTATTATGTCTCCTACATTGGTAGGCCGATTCTTTACCCCGAGCCACCCACCAACCCGGGAAGCCCTTTGCATACGAAGAAGCCCTTTGTTTGCATTTGCTCACGTAACTGAATAGCATTACACACCAGCTGTAACAGATTCACAGCAAACTTAACTAATGGTCATCTCTGCAAAGGGGAGGGAGGGAGAGGAGGGGTGGGGAGGCAGGAAAGAGAGGTTTTCTTTTTAAATGTATTGAGGTCCAGTTTACATACAATAAAATGTCAGTTCATTTTGGCAAACACACCTGTGTAACCACCATCCCAATCAAGACAGAGCATTTTCAACACTCCAGAAAGTTCCATGGTTCCTGCCTCTTATGGTCAGTGTCTCACGCCAACCTCAGCCCCAGGCTGATCTTTTCTCTGTCACCATTTATTAGATTTCTCTTTTCTAGAATTTCACATAAATGGAGTCATACAGCATGTCCTTTTTGTGGTATTCCATTGTCTGAATATGCCACAGCCTCTTCATTCTCTAAATGTTTGGGTTATTTCCAGTGGGGAGGTACTATTTATGAAATAAAGTTGCTATGAATGTTCACATGTAAGGTTTCATGTGGACCTGTTTTCATTTCCCTTGGGTAAACACTTAATGACCGGAATTGCTGCCTTAAGTAATTGCTACACTGAAGGTGAGTTATGTTTATGTTTAAAAGAAACCGCTAAACAGTGTTCCAAGTGGTTCATCCATTTACCTTCCCTCTCACAGTACGAGTGTTCCAGTAGATCCACATTGTGGTTTTTAATTTGCATTTCTCTGTTCCCTGATGACAAATGATGACATGGGGCATCTTTTCATGTTGGATATTTGGATCATCTCTTTTGTGTAGCACCCATTTATATGTTAGATCTATTTTCTGTTGGGTTGTCTTTTTTCCCCCTCATTTGCAGAGGTTCTTTAGATAGTCTGGATACAAATGCGTGTTGAATGTCTGTACTCCCAGTGTCTTTTTATTTGTGGTTTGCCTTTCTATTTTAACGATGTCTGTTGAAGAGCAGAAGTTATTCGTCTTAACATACTTCAGTTTGTCCAATCTTCCTGTACAATTAGTGTTTCTGTGTCCTGTTAAAGATAACCCACAACTATTTACTGAGCACGTATTATGTCCCGGGCTGGAGAAGGAAATGGCAACCCACTCTGGTGTTCTTGCCTGGAGAATCCCGTGGACAGGGGAGCCTGGTAGGCTGCCGTCTATGGGGTAGCACAGAGTCGGACACGACTGAAGTGACTTAGCAGGAGCAGCAGCAGCAACTGCTCTAGCAATCTGGACGGGAAGTCTAAACTTGGCTCTTAGGAAGCTTTCCGCCGCAAACACTTGCACGCATGCGCAGACTGCGTGACGTGGTTCTGTGCTACTTGCTTCGGCTATTTCTCTAGAGGGGACTTTACTGTGATGCTAGTGCCATCCGAGGCCTCAGGACCCTTGTTCAGACCTTTTTCAAGATCCTGCATCTTATGCTTTGGTAGTTCTATATTTTTCCAAAATAGGGCGCCCCAAATCGTATGAACCTCAGGCCCCATAAAACCTGGATCTACCTCATTATGACAGAAAATTCGAAGCCACAAAGACTCTCATCAGTTGAGTGATGGCTGAGTAAATTTCGCCCTGGAGCTCTCCTTGGTTGTAGAAAAAGCAAAGTCTCCACTCAGGGTAGACTCATGGACTCAACATGGGCTAGGGGACTCACCTCGTGGTCCAGTGGCTAAGACTCAGAGCTCCCAATGCAGGGGCCCTGGGTTCGATCCCTGGGCAGGGAACTAGGTCCCACGTGCCACAAACAACTATGAGTTTGCATACCACAACTAAAGATCCCACGTGCCACAACTAATACTCGGTGGCACTAATACTAGCCAAAGTCAAGAAATAAAAATAAGTATTAAAAAAAAGAAAATGGACTCAGGAGCCAGATGATCTAGATTCAAATCCTAGCCCTGCTACATACTTGCTGTGCAACCTTGGACAGGTTACCCAACCTCTCTGGGCATCAGCTGTTCCATCTGCATAATGGAGGGTAATGAGAATATCTTTCTTGCTGGATTGTTTCAAAGATTAAGTGCATCTGAAAAGATTACGTGAATCCATATATGTTATATAAAACGCTTAGAACAGGACCTGGCACATAGTTAGCATTATTTGGGTGTTTGCAATCACACCAAAGTGCATGCAACTTCACCTGGAAATTGGAGAGAAATACAGATGGTTCAAAGAGCTTCCCAGGTGTCCCTAGTGGTGAAGAACCCACCTGCCAATGCAGGAGACGTAAGAGACACTGATTTGATCCCTGGGTTGGGAAGATCTCTGGAGGAGGGCATGGCCACCCACTCCGGTGTTCTCGCCTGGAGAATCCCATGGACAGAGGAGCCTGGTGGGCTACAGTCCATGGGGTCACAAAGATTTGGACATGACTGAAACGACTTAGCGTGCATGCTTGGGCACAGATGGTTCAAAGGAGAGGACATTCTGCAATCGGTGCTCAAGACTTCTGACAAATGCTCTTAACTTTTGACCCAGTGCTTGTACTCTTGGGAATGTACCCTAAAGAAATGGCCAGGAGTTTGGGGAAAAGCATAAGGAAAAGGCAAGTGCAAGGCAGGTCCATCAGAGCGCTGTATAGGACAGAGGGAATCATGGTCATGGTCGCGGGGGAGGGAGGCCTCTGTGTCCACTAACCCAGGGGTCAGACGCACCTGTAGTAACTGGAGTGTGTCTGTGTTTGGATGCTTTGTGCAGAAAGCATATAGGCTCTGCCTCCATTCACGATGGGACTCATCGAACTGACCTCATGCTCAAAGCCTCTTGGGTGTGGCATTCCAGAGGACTTTTTTCCCCTTCTTATCACTTTTTCCAGCTTTTCTAAATTTTATATAATGGAGAAAACTTAAAAAAAAAAGAATTTCTGCAAAAAAAGAATATGCAAAGATGTTTGCTATTATGCTATTGGAAGAAAAAAAGACCAGAAACAGCCCAGAAGTGGAATAGGAAATAGGCTTTTTAACAATCATTAGAATGGCACACCAAACAAAGCGATATTTCACAGCTTCCAGCAAATTTAATTTAGAAAGAATTTAGAATGACCTGGAGAAATACTCATGATTAGCTACAGAGAAGAATTAAATGAAGAGGACACACGATGACACCCAGTAAAACCCTTGGGCTCACATAGAAGACTCGCAACATGTCCTCTTCTCCCAGGGTCCCCCCTACACACACACACACACACACACTCACAACTGCTTTGGCCAAGGTCATTGGTGACCTCAGTGGTTAGTCTTTGGTCTTCATCTAGGTCATCCTCATCTTAATAATAATCAGCAGCCAATGGCTCACTCCTTTTTTCCCAGGACTAACCTCCTTTTCGGAGAAGGCAATGGCACCCCACTCCAGTACTCTTGCCTGGAAAATCCATGGAGGAGGAGCCTGGTGGGCTGCAGTCCATGGGGTTGCTAAAAGTTGGATATGACTGAGTGACTTCATTTTCACTTTTCACTTTCACGCATTGGAGAAGGAAATGGCAACCCACTCCAGTGTTCTTGCCTGGAGAATCCCAGGGACGGGGGAGCCTGGTGGGCTGCTGTCTATGGGGTCGCACAGAGTTGGACACGACTGAAGCGACTTGGCAGCAGCGGTAGCAGCAACCTCCTTTTCCCACCCCCAATGCCAAAGCAAACATCTTCTCTAGGATCAAGTGCGTTCTGCCATTTCCCTGCCTGCCACAAGCCAAGGGTTCAGCACTTTATCTTCAGGTGCCATGTAGAAATTGGGTGGTGCTCTCACTTCTTAAAAGTCTGGCCCTGGGACTTCCCTGGTGGTACAGTAGTGAACACTCCACACTCCCAACACAGGGGACCTGGGCTCAATCCCTGATTGGGGAGCTAGATCGCACATGCTGCAATTAGAGAAGGCTGTGCATCACAAAAAAAAGATTGGCCCTATTTCCCCAGATCCTTTCCCCACGTCCCTGCCCTGGCCTATCACCCCCGAAACCCACAGGAGAAGCATTCCTTGTCTTGCCCAGCTTCTGCTGATTTGCTGGCAATCTTTGGCATTCCTTGGCTTGTATCTACACCACTGCAGTCCTCCGTCTTCACGTGACTGTCTTTTCCTTCTGGAGTGTCTGTCCATGTCCAAATGTTCCCTTTTAATAAGCAACATTTTTATAAGGAACATATTAACAGTCATGTTGGATTAAGGCCCACTCCCCATGACCTCATCTGAACTTGATCATCTGCTAAGACTCTCTTTCTAAATGAGGTCACGTTCACAGGTGAGGATTTCAGTGTATCTCTTTGGGGGACAGAATTCCACTCATAACACCCCCCAGTCCACTTTCCATGTGGCAGCCTGAGGGGCAAAGCGCAAACCCAATTCTGTCCTTTGTCTGCTCTACATTCTTCCAAGACAATGGCATATTATCAGCCATGAGCCAGAGGAACCTTGAAAATACTATGCTGAGTGAAAGAAGGGAGACTCAAAAGACTTCATGTAGTATAATTTCATGTATAATCAAAAGATTCACATTTATTATATTTTGCTTAGTAAGAAATGTCCAGAACAGGCAAATCCATAGAGTCAGAGAAGGGATCGGTGGTTGACTGGGACTGGGCGTTGGGATGGGGAATCAAACGTGAGTGCTAAGTGGTTGAGAGTTTATTTAGGGAGTGATGAAAATGTTCTAGAATCGACTGTGGTGAGGGAAGCACAACTCTGTGAAGACACCAAAGGCACTGAACTATACACTTTCAATCGGTGAATTTTATAGCATGTGAATTATATCTCATTAAAGCCACCCAGGTGGCGCTAGTGGTAAAGAACCCGCCTGCCAATGCAGGAGACATAAGAAACGTGGGTTCGAGCCCTGGGTCGGAGAGATCCCCTGGAAAAGGGCATGGCAATCCACTCTGGTATTCTTGCCTGGAGAATCCCATGGACAGAGGAGCCTGGTGGGCTACAGTTCGTAGGGTCGCAAAGAGTCGGACACGATTGAAGCGACTTAGCAGGCACAAGGCTGCTATCTTTCTGGCTCCCCAGCGCCCTCTGGAGGAAGCCCGGGCTCATTGCCTGGTCCTACATTCTAGTGCGTTCGCGCAGGACGACCCCACACTGCTGTGGACACGAAACTCACAAGAGGCTACAAAGCCACACAGAGAGAGATTGCTGTGTACAAGGAGGTCCCCAGTTATAAAGACTCGCTTGGCCACAGGATCCCACCCAGACACATCCCCAGACACAGCTATGGACCATACCAGGTAGCCCCGTGGCCTCGTCCACCATCCCAGTCAGACACCAAGGTGGGCATTCTGCCAGCTGTTGAGAATGTGTATCTCAATTGTGCATTCCAGAATCGGGCAAGTTATCACACGATGGGTTCGGGGATGCCCTGGGCCATGGTGAGACACATCTGAGCAGAATAAAAACTGATCACCTGAAATCCACGAGGCCCCTCTGACTGATGGCCACGGTGACATTTGAGGTCTTCAGAAATCAGCGTTAGCTCAGATACCAGTGTCTGGAAGTCCCTGAAGGTCTGATTATTTCTTTTCCCCCAATGCACAGTGACCCTGGTCAAAGGCTGTAAGTCCCTTTCGGGAAAACTGGTAAAAAGATTAACGGTATGAATTTGGGTCAGAGTACTGGGGTCCTTCCTTGAGGGGTCCTGGTCTCTCCTCATTCAAAAAGTCCTGTATCTGTGACCTGGGGATTGATAGAGGAGCTGTGATTATCCGGTTTTAGGATTCAGGTTTGACTTTGTTTCACTAGACCCAGAACTCTTCCACGCATACAGACCAAGTAAGAACTTAGTGGACAGGGTATCTATTTTCCCCTTAAGAGTGTCAAAATCAACTACCAGGGCCTCTTCTGATCGCTGTTTGCGGGACTGTCCCTCGTGGTGGCCACGCCCACACGCGGTGGTCACGCCCACCTGGCCTTCGGCTGCTCGGTGCCACGTCTTGGTCCCAGCCTCCCGGATCCGATGATTCCCCACTGCATTTAAGTTGCCCAGTTCAGGGGCGGCCACCATGAGGTCTGGTCTGCAGAGAAGAGCTGCGGTGGGGACACAGCCAAGGCTATGGACACACGCAAGGTGGTCCCCAGTTACAAAGACCCATCGTGCCCCACAGTCCACCCAGAGGCTCGTAGTTATGGACACACGCTCACACGGAGGCATACAACCTATATCGAGGGACGGCGTGACAGCCACAGCCATCACGCAGCCCTTCATCAATGACATACATCCCTTTCAGGAACAGGCTCGGCGGCGGACGCAGTCCTGGTGGCAGCCACTACACCAGCAGCCACGCACACACACACACACACCACCACCCGGACCTACTACCACCCGGCATGCAGGCCACGCCGTAGACCCGTTAGAGTCCCCACCTCCCTGGGCCCGCCCACTCAGCAACACCCACCCACTGCACAGCCTGCCCCAGAAAGCAGTTCAGCTGGTTCCTCACCCCAGGCAGTGGGGGAGGTATTTTTAGTTACAATTAACCTTCCGTCCAATTTCTCTTCTCCCCCATGGCACATTCAATTGGTTTAATTAGAGAGGATTAAATGAAAGGTATTTCCAGTCGGCGCTGGAAAAGGTGGGGGAGGGGGAGAGAGAAGCGTCCCCTCCCCCACTTGCCAACCCCCAAGCTGCCCCCTCGCCAGCCAGGCCAGGTCACAACAGTGTGAGAGCTTCCCCTCGGAGTTGCTGTCAGCTTGGCCCAGCCCTGTGCCCTCCCTCTAATCCTCCCGTGTGTGTGTGTGTGTGTGTGTGTGTGTGTGTGTGTGTGTGTGTGTTCAGACACGACTTCCCAGACTCTTGGCGATCCTATGGGCCAGGCTCCTCTGTTCATGGGATTCTTCAGCCAATACTACTAGAGTGTGTAGCCATTTCCTTCTCCAGGGAATCTTCCCGACCCAGGGATCAAACCCAAGTCTCCTGCATTGCAGGCAGAGTCTTTACCATCTGAGCCACCAGGGAAGCCACTGGAAGTCCTTCTTGCTGTCTAGCTCACATCCATCCCATTTCAGTCCCCGAAAGTTTGGGGAGAGACAAACTCTAATCACAGTCACTGAAACAATATCTGACTCAGAAAGCAGTTTGTGGTAGGCCCTTTAAAAATCATGGATTCTTAGAATTAGTATTATTTTTTTTTAATGAGAGGCAGTGAAGCAAGTGGTTAATGCACAGGCTTCTGAGCTGCCAGACTATGCTGGTTAGAATGGCAACCTCCACTCTCCAGCTCTGTGACTCCGGGTGAACGATTTCACCTTTCTGGGCCTCAGTTTCTTCATCTGGGAAATGGGGTCAGTGATCACACCTCCTCTTGGGGTTTAGTGTAAGAGTTTACTGAGTTGGTAGATATAAAGCTCCTAGAACAGTCTTTGGTTGTTTTAGTCGCTCAGTCATGTTCTTTGGAAGGAATGATGCTAAAGCTGAAACTCCAGTACTTTGGCCTGATGCTGGGAGGGATTGGGGGCAAGAGGAGAAGGGGACGACAGAGGATGAGATGGCTGGATGGCATCACTGACTCAATGGACATGAGTCTGAGTGAACTCCGGGAGTTGGCGATGGACAGGGAGGCCTGGCGTGCTGCGATTCATGGAATCGCAAAGAGTCGGACACGACTGAGCGACTGAACTGAACTGAACTGAACTGACATGTCCAATTCTTTGTGACTGCATGAACTGTAGCTCTCCAGGCTTCTCTGTCCATGGGATTTCCCAGGCAAGAATACTGGAGTGGGTTGCCATTTCCTTCTCCAAGGGATCTTCCCAACCCAGGGATCAAACCTGCGTCTCCTACATTGCAAGCAGTTTCAGGTAAATAAATGAATGAAAGAAGCATTGGCACTCCACATCCCTACCCTGCTCTGCTTCTTAAGACACCCTCAGCTTCTAACAGACTAAATGATGTGTTCATCATGGGTCTTCCCCACTAGGATGTGGACCTCCGCCCCAGGGCAGGGTCTCTGCCTTGTTCACTGATGAGCAGAGGGTGAGTGCCCAGGATATGCCTGCGGCCTGGAGGAATGAATGATGAGGCAAAGCAACTGAGTCTCAGAACTACAGAATTGCTTTCTCTGCTCTCCACCTGTTTCCCAGGCACCTGCTGGGTGTAAGGTGCTGTCTGATGCTCCAGGTCACTGCAGTGACGGAGAAAAACAAGTTCCTGCCTTCCGGAAGGGCTGAGATTCCAGCCAATAAGTGTTAGTCACGCAGTCGTCAATGACTCTTTATGACCCCATAGATTGTAGCTGGCCAGGTTCTTCTGTCCATGGGATTCTCCAGGCAAGAATACTGGGGTGGGTTGCCATTCCCTTCTCCAGGGGGTCTTCCTGACCCAGGGATGGAACCCAGGTCTCCTGCATTGCAAGCAGATTCTTTACCATCTGAGCCACCAGGGAAGCCCCCAAGGAGATGGGCAAATAGGTGATGGAGAGAGTTCCAGGGAGGGGCTGACAGTGGTCAGGGAAGGAGCTGGTGAGAGAGAGTGGTGAATGGAAGGGGATCCTTTGCTTTGGCTGTTCCTGTGTCTTCACAGAGCTGACCTGTGAGCCAGGAGGGTGTCCCAGGCACAGGGAAGAGCCAGGACAGATGCCCCGAAGGGGGACGGAGTTGGTCATTTACCACAAACAAGGTCCAGACCTAAGCATCTTAGAATCCACACTGGCGTCTTGGGAACAAATGCAGGACCATCTGACCCCAGAATCAATAGCAACTGATGTTCAGATGAAGTGGGCTCCCAGGTGGCGCTAGTGGAAGAACCTGCCTGCCAATGCAGGAGGTATAAGAGATGCAGGTTTGATCCCTGGGTCAGGAAGATCCCCTGGAGCAGCGCATGGCAACCCACTCCAGTATTCTTGCCTGGAGAAGCCCACGGACAGGGAGCCTGGAGGGCTACAGTCTATAGCATTGCAAGAGTTGGACACGACTGAAGCACGTTTGGATGGGGCACGTTTGACCCATGACCACCTCATCCAGGGCCGAGTGGCTCTCCCTGGAGCTGGGCAGCGAGTGGGCAGAAGACATCTGCTGAGCGAATGAATGAATGAATGAACAAAGTCTCCTTTTACAGTCTTAGGATTTGGGTCTCCTGGGTCATGAAATCAGGCCCGGGAACTCTGCCAGGCCCCTTCACACCAGTCATCTCAGGCCTAACGCAGCCTTGGACAGAGAAGACCCGGGGCCCCAAGCCTCAGTTTCCTTGTTTGCACAGTGCAGCTTCTTAGGAGATGTGTGTGTGTGTGTGGGTGGGGGGTGGGGGTGGGGAGGCGGCGCTTGAAGGAGGCGGTGAGGGTCTCGACATGTCTCCAAGCCTGTCTGAGATGTCCGAGTGTGTGTTGCATGGCTGGTAAGTATCAGAGTGGGGATTTGAACCCAGAAATGGTGGGCTGGAGTCTGGATTCGTGACCTCCCTGCTGTCTGGCTGTTTCTGAGGAGAGTTCTGGGCAAGTCTGCTTCTGGAACTTTGCCTGGGTCACCAGCGAAGCCCCCTGCTTGACTGTGTGTGTGTCAGCCTCTGCCCCAGTCCTGTGGGCACGCTGCACACGGGTGTGACATGCTGGGAGTCTGGGAGAGTGCGAACACTGGTGTGTGTGAGCACAAGTGTGAACGAACTTGCGTGTGTGTGAGTGGGAGCTTTGTGGTGTGAGTGTGCGTGTAAAAACCCATATGTAGGTGGCTGATCTGTGGCTGTTCCTTGAGCTCCCCAGCACACATGTGTGTGTGTTTCCACATCTCTCTGCATGTTTCCGAATGTACTCGACCCCCAAGGGGGTGGGTGAGCAGGCAGATGCCCCTCCTCCTAGGGAGACAGGTCATCGAAACACAGAAAGAAAGGAGGCAGGGGGCTCAGAGCAGGGGCTTGGGGTGGGGAGACAGAAAGTGAAAAAGATGGAGACAGAGCAAAACAGAGTGTGAGGAACAGAGCTAGTGTGGCGCCCGCCTCGTCTGTCTTCTCTGGGGAGGCAGCTCTGATAAGCCGAGAGCACCAGCTGGCTCAGTCTGCCGGTCAGCAGACTGAGTCTCTTCAGTGACAAATAACAGCCTCTGCCTTTGGTGAGCATAGACCACCTGCCAGGTGCCCTTCTGAGCACTTCCCTCGGGAAATCTCCATGAACCAGCACAGCCATCCTATCAGGCAGATAACTGCACTCCCACTCCGGGTGTGGACACTGAGACCCAGCAAGGTGATGCCACCTGCTCTATGCACCACAGCCATTATGTTGCAAAGGCAGGATCTGAACCCACATTGGTCAGCACTGCTCTCAATGGGCAAGGCTCTTCACCTCCCAGGCTGTTCATCTCCCAAGGGGCAGATGGAGAAAGTCATCTGTGAGCCACCATGTGGGAGGTGGATGCAATAGTCCTTCATCCCTCCCTCTATCCACATCTCTTTCTATTTGAGTTTGCAGCTCCCCACACACCCCCTGTAAGGGGTTGACTGTATTTTTCTTCCTTTGAATCTGGGCTGGCTCTTCATATTTCTGGGGGTCAAGAGAAGATAGTGAGATAAAGATGGACCAGATCTGAGCCAGGGCCTCAAGAGACCACGGGCCCCTCTGTTCTCTCTTAGGGTCCAACCAAGCCTGTATTCTAACTGAACAAACCAAAGAGCCTGTTGGTCTATGTCACCACGCAGCCCAGTCATCCCTGTTGTCCCCACTGCCCACCAGCAGAGCCTCCTTGCTGACCCGTGACTGGGCACAGATACACAAGAGAGCCCTGTTGAAGCCACCAGAACTGCCAGCGGAGCCTAGTACACTAACCCATAGAAAAATGAGCTAAAAATTAATTGGCCTTTTGAATCATGAAGCTTTGGTGGGGTCTGTTATATGGTGAGAGCTGACTGATACACGCGGAGGGCCTGGGGAGAGAGCAGGGGACAGACTATCGATTATTGTTATAATTAGTAGCTCATGAGCTTCACACTATGAGAATTTGAATCCTGGAAGAGACCCACGAACTCAGATGGTGGCTTTTTAAGACTTTATCATTAAAAAAAAAAAAAGAGAAGACAACAGAAGAGGGAGGTAGGGGGAGAGGGGAAAGAGGGTGGCGGGCTGGGAGGATGAAGGGAACCTCCCCAAATGTCAAATCCAGGTGACCTTCCTTCCCTGATGGCCCCAGCCCACCCCCAATCCCTTCTCTGTCCTGGGGGTCCCCAGCCAGTATCTTCTGCAGACCCAGGCCTGAGATCTCAGCTTGGGTTTTGGGCAGAGGTGACGGCACAGTGGGGTGCAGGGCCGGGAGGCCTTGTCTTTGTCCGTGAGAGACCCTCAAGTGGGCGCTCAGGCCCCTCATGTCACAGCAGGGTCCCAGGGAGGTAGGCGTTGAGTTGGGGGTGGGGGGCGTAGGAGGTGGGCCAGGTGGTAACCAGAAGCAGGTAAGAGCCTGAAGCGGTCACAGTCCAGAGGGTGGGGTCTGTGAGGAGGAGAAGGAGAAGCCTAGTCAGGAGGCAGAGAGGGATCTGGACCTCGATCAGGCCTTCTGTGCCATCAACCCTAGAGGGAGAGGGACACAGAGAGAGAGACAGAGGCAGAGAATCGGGTCAGACATGGAAGAGGGAGAGAGACAGAGAGGAAGAAATAAAAAAGACAGGGAGGCAGTCAAGATAAAGAAAGTGGTAGAGACAGGCGAGAGGGACGGACAGAGCAGGACAGAGAAGAAACATAAAGATAATCAGAGATGGAGATGTGGAAAGAGAAAGAGTGAGAGAAACAGAAAGAGAAAGGAAAAGGCAAGGGTTAGGGGGAGAGAGAAGAGTGGAGAGAGAAGTCGGAGGAGAAAAGGCAGCTTCCTGGGGCAGCAGGGGGAGATGCTCCCTCCATCACTGCTGTCCCAGAGGTCCCCAGGGACCAGGGCCCGCCTGTCCATGGTTGGTCAGGGCAGAGCTGTGACGCCCATGGG
Source organism: Bos indicus (assembly GCF_029378745.1). Classification (NCBI taxonomy): domain Eukaryota; kingdom Metazoa; phylum Chordata; class Mammalia; order Artiodactyla; family Bovidae; genus Bos; species Bos indicus. The sequence continues at coordinate 54,928,011 of NC_091777.1, forward strand.
CCCGCCAGGCCCTGAACAGACCTGTCCATCTCTCCTCTCAGGCTCAAGCTTCCAGAGTCCTCCATATGTCAGCCCTAGCGGGTCTCCACTCTCATCTCCCAGCCTTTCTATGGGTCCTGAGTTCATTATTTACTCATTGACTTACCAACCTCAGGCCAGCCCAGTCCTTTGTTATGTGGGGTTGTGGGGGAAGAGGGGTGTGGCCCAAAGGACTGTCTCATAGCCTTTGCATATACTGTTCCTTCCTTTCTTGTATCACTCCTCTTATTCTCCTGGTCTCAGCTCCAAAGTCCCCTCCTCCAGGAAGTCCTCCCTGAACCTCCCAGCCTGGGTCCAATGCCCCCTCCGGGCTCTTCCAGTTCCTGGGTTCCCTCCTTCCAGCCCTGCTTACTGTAGGTCATTACCGTCTAGGGACAGGCCTGTCTGGACTGTGAGTTGCACAAGGGCAGGGCTGAGGTGGCATAGTCACTGCTGTGTCCCCAGCACCACCCAGCACAAGGCTGGGCACCCTGCTCTGGGTGGGCTCACTACGGGAGTCTGAAGGTCTTACAAAGGGTTGGGAGTAGCATAACCCCCAACCCAATGTCCCTAGACCTAGGACACTCACATTTCTTCTGACTTCAGCCTCTATAGATAATGCCACTCTCCTTCTAAGTTCAAACTCATCCCCATTGATCCTGGAAGACAAAAGTGGGGTATTAGTGGGTGTTCCCCAGACACCTCCATATGCTCCCCTCTCCCTTCTTTCCTGAAGGGAATCCTCTATCAGGACAAACTGAGTCATCATTTAAGAGTGTGGTGGTGGTTTAGTTGCTAAGGCGTATCTGACTCTTGCGACCCCGTGGACTGTAGCCTGCCAAGCTTCTCTGTCTGTGGGATTTCCCAGGCAAGAATACTGGAGTGGTTGCCATTTCCTTCTCCAGGGGATCTTCCTGACACAGGGATCGAACCCGTGTCTCCTGCTTTGGCAGGTGGATTCTTTACTGCTGAGCCACCAGGGAAACCTGTTTAAGAGGGTGCTGGTCCTTTAAGCAAAAATGGAACTTTCCGCTGGATGGGTGAAGTCTGGATGAAGCAAACTCTGGGAGGAAAACACGGAGCAGGAAACCTGTGTTTGCATCTCCAACTCCCCTCTTATGCAAATGAAGCATTTCAGCACCGTAATCCAAGAAGGAGGGGCATCATCTTGTTTAGGGGTGGGGCCTGGTGCCCTGGGTGTGGCTTAGTTAAGGGGGCGGGGCCTTACCTGGAGGCCTGACGGTCACGTGTGACTGAGTTTCGGTGTAGCCAGCCATGGGCTGGCCCTCTGGGCTGAAGGCTGCACCCTGCCCTGTTGAGGGATGCAGGCTGAGCCCCAGGATGCCTGGTCCAGGCTTCGGCACTCCCCTAGAAACATGAGGCCCTCTCTCCCCACCTTCTCCCTGTACCTGTGCGGTTGGATTGATCGATCATTGGTTGCACGATGCGACGCCGGGCGTTAATGAACCTGGGAGGGGGTCATGGAAACGGAGGAGGGTGCAAAGAATGAGTAGAAGAGAGGCCGAAATGAACACAGAGAGACAGAAAGCGAGTGGGCTGGAGAGGACAGATAACAGGGGCCGCCGGAAGAAGAGAGGCTCTGAGGGGCTGCGGGGCCTCCTTCAGCACCGCGGACAGCGCCCGGCCTCCCACCCCGGGCAGGCCCACGGACCGCCCAAGCCTCCTGTGTCACTCACCAGTTATTGACTTGCAGGATGGTGAGCCCCGTGTCCTGCGCCAGCTGTTTCTTCTGCTCCTCTGAGGGGTACGGGTGCTGTAGCCACCAGCGAGAGTTACCCGGCTTGCCTGGCTGCCCTTTGATCCCCAAGGCCTGGCCTGCCCAGGTTCCCCAGGGGTATTGGCGAGCCCAGGTGGGGGCAGGGCTGGGAGAGCCACCATGTCTAAGCCTCTATGCTCCCCGGAGCCCAACGGAGGCAGGCAGAGCCAAGCTTTGGGCAATTACCCTTGCATCACCTCCTCCCCACCAACCTCTTCCAGCAATTAGAGGCTAATCTGCCAACTCTCATTAGGGAGGTGGAGCTGGGGTGGGGGTGAGACTCCACCACTCCGGGGAAAGGAGGCAAAGCCCAGCACCAGCCCTTGCTGGGTCCATTAGGTCCTTGTGTATGTCTCTCCCTGTCCCAGTCTCTATCCTTCCCTATGTCTGGCTGGCTGACTGGCTCTCCCCCTCTGTGACTCAATCTCTCCTTGTGTCTCTCTTGCTGATTCAGTGCTCCCTAAATCTCCCCATCCCTATCCTCATTTCAGCCTCCCCTTGTCTATCTTCCTGTCTCTATTTTACCATCCCTCTCTGAGAGGCAGAGGGGTGCAGCGAATAAGGCTGAACTGCCGGCATTTAAACCCACTTTGGGCTGTGAGACCTCGATCTCCTCATCTGCAAAATGGAGCTAATAACATCCCTGCCCTCAGAAGGATGTGTTTGGCTGGATGGTGGATGATTGACAGGCGGGTGAATGGATGGGTGGGTTGGAGGGGAGGACTGAATGAGTCAGGAGTCCTTAGTGGCACCCGGCACACAGGTGGCATCCACAGATGTTTGCTCTTGTCAATTCCCATCTGCTTGAGAGTCTCTCTCAATTTCCCCCCTGCCTCAGCCTCCCATCTCCAGGTCTCAGTCTCTATGCAGTACCATCCTGCACCATCTCTCTCTCTGCCCACCCCATGCCCAGGGCCCCAGCACTCTCACCGAGAGGTGCTGGAACAACCAGGCTCTCATGATGTTGGTGGCCACCTTGGGGAAGATCCCTCTCTTCTTGTTCCGCCGCCGCTCCTGGTCCAGCTCCTCGTCCTCTCCCCCAGAGCTGGGAGAGGCCACGCTAGTGTCCAGTCCATCTCCTGAGTGGGGAGAGGGATGCTGTGCTTGTGGACAGGGAAGTTGGGGGGCCAGAGGGACCCAGAACCCTCCTCTGAGGCACCACACCATACCCCAGTGATCCTTGCCCCTCTGGAAGTCCTGCCTGCTGTCTAACTTCAATCCTCAGCCTGACTCCCACCTTTCCCCTCTGCTTCTCAAGTTTCTCACCTTGGTCACTGGAGTTGTCCCCACTCTGGGAGGCCAGGCCCCCGCTGGATGGACCTGGGGTCCCCAAATGTACAGACCCGCTGTCTTCATGGTCTCTAATCCATGCAGTATTCTGGAAAATAGAAGTTGGAAGTCAGTGTCAAAGCTTGGGATGCAATATGCAACAGCAACTAAGACCATGGGCTCTGCAGCTAGGACTCCTGAGTGTGAAGCCTCTCTCTCACTGTCTCTTTGCTGTCTTTTTCCTGACCTTGGGCAAGTCACTTCACCTCTCTGTGCCTCAACTGGAAAAACAGAAAGCAATAACCGTCCAGCCCACCCCCTCCCAGAGTGTGGTAAGGACTCAATGAGTTAATTTATGTAAAGGCACATAGCAACCGTTCAGTGAAGATGAGCCTGTACAGATCTCCCGAACCTTATCTGAAATCCTTGGAAACCAGCACTGTTGCAAAATTCAAAACTTTTCACAGCTTTCAGCAGTAAAACCAGTGCACATTGCTGTGTATTTCCTAACACCCACAGCAGGGTATGGGGCGTAACCTCGTCATCAAACTCATTAACATTTCTGCAGCAAAATGGATGAATATTTAACTAAGTGGAATAAATAAAGGCTATAAATAGCCTCTCATTAGTTCAGGTCAGATTTTGCTGCCAAATGAGTTTGCACTAAACTTAAATGGGGAAAAAAAAAACCCACCAACATTCAGTTTTCAGAGATTTGGGGGGCTCCAAATTACAAATCAGAGTCCAGGGCCATATTTTCTTTATCCAAACTCCTACATGTTCTGAGGAATTTGACGATGCATTGAATTCACCTCTGTCCCAGCTTTGGGTCCTAGGAGGCCTACCAACCCATATAGATACATCAAGAAGCATCGAGACTTTGTCGTTCAATTGTTGGGAGGCAGCTTGGATGAAAATGGGGGTGGAAACAGCCACAGGCGGTTGTTGAGCCCCAGGGTGATCCCTTCCCCTGCTGAATGTCCTAGACCCTGCCCACGGCTTTGTCATCAGTCCCCGAGCCCTGTAAATAACCCAGAGTGGATGTATCATCTGTGTTCTGCCAGGGCTCAGCCTGAAACACTTGGTAGCGTAGAGAAGTTTCCTCTGGGCTCAGAACATCTGTGCAGAATTGAGAGTGTGTGGGCCTTGGGGATGGGTTGTGTGCAGGCTGTAGGATCATCAGGTCTGAAGGCTTTTGAGCATTGTTGAAACTGTCACCCTCCCCTTCTGGCGCTGGATCCATTCGGATGCTGTGGGTACATGCGTGTTATGTCGCTTCAGTCATGTCCGACTACTTGTGACCCTATGGACTGCAGTCCACCAGGCTCGTCTTATCTATGGAATTCTCCAGGCAAGAACACTGGTGTGGGTTGCCATGCCCGACCTAGGAATCGAACCCATGTCTCTTATATCTCCTGCATGGGCAGGCAGGTAGTGGACCTGATGCTGTCCTGAGTCTGCCATGTGGCATGTAAGTGTGAACGTGATTATGTCCCTGCCCATCATGGCAAGGGCGTCCCTGGAGAGGAGGGGTCTGTGATGTGGTTGTCACCTGGGTGGAGCTGAGACATGTAGAGGTGTTTGAGCATGGTTGTGTCACTCTCGGAACTGGCCAAGTGGCTGTATCTGACAAGGGCAAGGCTACATTTAGTTTTCTAAGCTTGTGGCTTTAGTTCGAAGGGCCGGGAGTATGTGTGGTTATCCTGATTCCTGCATGAGCTGCCAGGCGACTCCATGATTCTCTGTGTGTGGAGGGAGGTGTCATGGCCATGGGAGTGTGTTGGTGGCTGAGTGACGATACGGAATATGACTGTGCCTCCGAGGGAGTGGCAACGGATCAGCACACGCACAGGGTGTGCCACTGAGAAGATGTGTATTATGGGTTGTTGAGCTTCCCTTGTGGCTCAGCTGGTAAAGAATCCACCTGCAATGCAGGAGACGTAAGAGACGTGGGCTTGATCCCTGGGTCGAGAAGAGCCCCTGGAGAAGGGAAAGGCTACACACTCCAGTATTCTTGCCTGGAGAATCCCATGGACAGAGAAGCCTGGTGGGCTACAGTCCACAGGGCCGCAAAGAGTCGGACACAACTGAAGCGACTTAGAACACACACTCATGGGCAGAGGCTCACCTGTGACTTCCGTCTGCACATGCTCAAGTCTATGCCGTTGGGGTGCGGCTATGCGCCTGTATCTGGGGGCGGGTGTCGTGTTGTATCATTGTTGAGTGTGTCGATAGCGTGACTGCCTTGTGGGTGTGGGCCTCCTCAGGATCTGCATGGCTGTTACCTGGGTGCTCAAGTCTATGAAACTGTCATCTGATAGCATCTGAGACTGAATGGATCTGAAGCCATGTGGTCATTGACTGGCAAGGTGTGTGTCCACGCCAGCTGAAGTCCGACTGTTAGGGCACTGGGGTAACGTGTGTGTGCATGTGCGCAGGCACTGTCGTTGCTCTGGGTCTAAGTGTGACTGCAGCTGAGTTTGTATGGCAGGAGCTGGGGCCATTTGGGTGGCTATTTTGTGCCTGGGGTCTGTGCACCATGCGCACACACGCACACATACTCTAGAACGGCAGTGTCTCGGTCAGGCTGTGAGATCTATGACCCTGTTATGCCGCTGGGCTGTGTGTGTCTAAGAGTGCAGTGCATGTTATCACCTGGCTGTGAGTGTACTGGTTTGTGTGGCTGTGTGTGAACCTGTGTGGGTGTAGCCCAGTTCACAGCAGGTATCTGCAGCTGTTGGGGTGTGTGTGCGTGCTTCCGTCCAGCTGTACCGCAGTCTGTACAGCTGTGGCATAGTCAGTGCGTGTTCCATGGTCAGGCTGTGACTGGCTGTGCCTGCCTGAGGCTGTGTCATAGTGTGCATGACCCACCCCCAGCTCTCTGGGCATGCCTTTGGTGGCAGGGCAGTGCCTGCTGCCCCATGCCGAGCCCACCTGGTCTGGGAGGCTGGGGCAGGAGGCCGGGTAGTCGTCGAGGTCTTCTCTGCAGCTGCTGTCCCGATCCTCGATGACCAGGTCGATGGGCATCTTCCCCTTGAGGCAGGTGATGTAGCGGTGACAGAAGTTGTCGCACAGGTCGTGGACCTGAGGGGGCACCGGGGTACTGGGGGGGCCACCCGGGGGCCAGGGCTGGGGTGCACAGGGGTGGGGGTGGCCTTCTGCTTCAACTCTGGTAGGGAGAGAGCCTGAAGGAGGGGTGGAGGGGGCAAGAAGGGGAGGGATGGGGGGCAAGGGAGGCCGTGCGGGGAAGTGAGAAGCACTTACCTTCTCCAGCTCCAATAGGTGGAAGCGGAGCACTTGAATGGCCTGTATCATCTGAAAACAGACAGAGGAGGGGGGAGAGGGAGAGAAGAAGGGAGGGAGACAGAGAGAAGGAGGAAGAGGAGGAGGTGAAAAAAAGAAGGCAAGGAGGAGGAGGAGGAAGAACAGAGGCAGAGAAACAGAAAAAGTGCATTGGATGACAGAGAGGAGTACAAAGAGAGCAAAAACCAGTCGACAGAGGCAGAGAGAAATTGGCAACAGAGACGGAGACCCAGGATTAAGGAAAAGGCAGTGTGAGATTGAGATCAGACATAAAAAAAGAGAAGCAAGAGGCGCAAGAGACAGAAGAGGACTCATCGCAAGAGGGGTGAGCTAAGGTCAGCTCTCATAAAAACACCGTATCCTTTGCCTGCGTGGCTTCTGATCTAGGGCCCACCCTTCACCTGAAAACTACATTTCCCAGAGTCCTTTGCCAAAGGGTTCAGCCAATAGGAAGCCCTGGTGGGAGCTGGACCAGGAAAGGAAGGGACAAGCTGGGGTACTTATGCCTCTCTCTGCCTCTCCTCTCCTCTCTTCTCTTTCTCTCCCTTCTCTCTCCTCTCCTCTCTCCCTTGCAGCCAAGTGGTTTCATTTATTTAGGTGTGGACTCTGTTCTGCTGACTGATAGAACTAGCTAACTTAATGAGTCCCCAGTCTGTGCTGAGCATTGACTCAGTATATACCCACAATGGGGCTTCCCCGGTGGTGCTAGTAGTAAAGAACCCTCCTGCCAATGCAGGAGATGTAAGAGACGTGGGTTTGATCTCTGGTCAGGAAGATCCCCTGGAGGAGGAAATCCTACCCACTCCAGTATTCTTGCCTGGAGAATCCCATGGACAGAGAGGAGCCTGGCAGACTGACTCCAGTCCATAGGGTCGCAAAGAGTTAGACACGACTTAAGCGACTTAGCAGGCACATACTAACAATAGCCTTACACAATAGAAAGTATTACTAGCTACACTTTACAGATGAGGAAAAAGGGCCCAAGGAGGTAGACCTGCTTGCCCTGGATCTAAGAACTAGTACGTGTAGTTGGGATTTGAACTCAGGCCATTGAATCCCTGTTCACAAACTCTAAGCTACACTACACTGCACTGCAAATGGCAAAAATTATCACTATTTGAGGATGTGGGTCACGTGGTCTCCTCTCTGCTCCCACAATCAACCCCAGGGCTACGGAGGGTGGAACAGGAGACCCCCTTGGAGGAGGGGGTGTTGGGGAGGGCCCAGGTCTCACCAGATTGTCCAGCTCTGGGTTGGAGGAGAAGAGGGGCCTCTCGGAGCGGACCTGAGAGAAAGAGAGAGGCAGAGGAGGGCACATCCTATCTCCTGCCCATGCCCCCCGCCACTTCACTGGCTCTCCTGGGACACCGCGGATGGTGGGTGCCCACCTGCTTGGCAAAGGCTGCAATGTCTTCATTGAAGGAATCGGAGGAGCAGACGTCACCGCCCGGGGGTGTGCCCAGCCCAGTCCCAGCCCCATCACGGGGAGAACATGTGGCCAATTCACATTTCTCAAAGACCAGGGCTAGCAGCGGGAAGAGCGGGTGGCTGGGGGAAGCAGGAGGAGAGAGGGTTCATGAGGGGTGGGCGGGGGTGGGGTGGGGCTGGGAGGTATGGTGCAACCAGGAGGTGGACAGGAGACCCAGAGGAAAGAGGTGGAGAGACAGACGCAGAAGGAGAGAAACATATCCAGAGAGACAAAGAAACGGGGTTGGGGGGCGCATCCGAGAGCCCTCAGCCTCGTCCCACTCACCCATAGATCTCATCTTTCTCCCTTCTCAGGCCGTCACTGTCCAAGCCCGGGGGCTGGGGAGGCCGGTGGGGGCCATAGGGCCCGGGGGCTCTCGGTGCCGAGGACACTGCCTCCGAGAAGCCAGCCAGGGCTGCGGTGCTGTCCACGATGCCAGGGTAGTGGGGCAGCTCATCGTACTGGGGGGGAGGTGAGAGGGGAAGCCCCAGGGAGGTGTCAACACAACAAGAAACTTCCCTACCCTCTCACCCAGGAGATGCCCCCGCCCTGCCCAGCCACCTGCCCTCCTGTCTGCATAGAGCTGTCTGGGTGGGACCGAAGGCCCCATCCTCAAGCTTTCACTTGGACCCATGGACTGTGAGAAATGTCCCGTCAGAGATTCCCGATGTATGGGCAGGAGGGTCCAGGGGAGAGAGACTGACCCAGGTCTCAGATCTGAGGGTCAGGGCGTCAGGGATTGGCTGGTTGGTAACTGTCAGCTTCTCCCAGAGTGAGGAGGGGAGAGAGATTCAGAGAGAAGGGGAGAGAAGAGAGAGACTGGGAGGGAAATGAGAGAGAGAGAGAGAAAGCTTAGAGGGAGGGAGAGAGACAGAGAGAGAAATGTTGGGAGAGGGTAAAAAAAAAGGCAAAGAGAGAAAGAGACAAGAGATAAGGAGAGATGCAGAGACAGAGGGAAGAGTAGAGAGGGAGAGAGATACAGAGAGAAGATACAGGAGAAACAGGCAAAGGGAGATGGGGACTGAGAGGCAGAGAAGGAGAGAGAGGGGAGGGGAGAGAGAGGAGCAGGAGGGAGAGATTGATTTTTGCTCATGGACACTGCCTGTCAAAGCAGCGCATTGTTTGTACACAAATGTACGCAGTCTCCCCGACTTCAATTTCATTTCACAGACCAGTATGCATGTCTGAGTGCATCTTAACAACTTGTCACACTCCACTCCCCATGTGAGCCCACCACACACACACACACACACAGAGCCAAAAGCCAGGCTCAGGAACGAATGAATGAATGAATGAATGAAGGCATCAGACATTTAGCACAGTGCCTGGCACACATTCAATACACACTTGTTGAAACCAAGTATAACCCAGCACAACCACACAATCCCACTTGTGCCGACCGCCCCAAAGAGAAGCCAAGCTTGAGATTTCTCTCTCCTATCATCACAGAAGCAAGCGCACCAGGGGAAGCCAGGGAAACCTGAAGGCACCCAGGTCCCACCCTTTCCTTTGAGGGAGAAACTGAGGTTCGAAAAGGCAGAGAGACTGAAGAGGGGGGAGTTCCAGCGGTCCTGCCGGCGCGGAGGGCTCTGAGTGTGTGTCTCTGCCCTCTTCTCCTAACTTCTCCTGAGTCCTGAAGTTGAATCCAACTGCCCCCCACCGCTCATCGCGGCACATCTTAGGACGTCCGGGAATCCTGTGGTGTTCCTGCACCACCCCCTCCCCCCCCCGACTCCCCACCTCCACTTCCAAAGGTGCATGCTCACCTCTTCGCTGACCTCTCATCCCCCAGGACCAGGAGAGAGAGAATCCCTTGGCCCTGCCTGACCAGACCCACCTCCCCAGCCCTGTCCCCACCCCTAACCCTCCGGGAGGACTTGGAACAAAAGTAGACGTGGGAGAAGGATGGGGGAGGGCAGAAAGAGAAAGGGGGTGGGATAAAGGGCCTGGGATGGAGGGGGAGACCGGGGCAGAGAAGGGGAGACTGAGGGGCAGGGAGAGGGGACGAAACGGCGGAGGGAGCGCGCTGGGCTGAAGGGGGCCACAGCTCCCCAGGGAGGCGATGGAAGGATGGGAAGGGGGGTGGGGGTGCGACGACCGACCCGGGCGCAAGATCGCCCGCCCTCACACCTACCCTCCGGGCCATGGGCTGATGCCGGCGGCAGCTCCCGGGTCCCTCCAGGGCCTGGCCGGCGGGGAGGGCGCAGCCGGGGGCAGCGGCCCCAGATGGCCCGCGGTGCCGACGCCAGGGGGTGGGGCAGGAGGCTGGGTGCCCGGCCCCCCCACCCCCACCGCTGTCAGCGGCAGGCGCCCGGCAGTGCGGAGGCTCCGAGCATGGACCCCCAGCCTCCTGCCCCCGCGGGGGTCACGGCCAGGGAAGGGGCGAGCAGGCGAGGGAGGGCCGCCCGAGGCCCCCTCCCCGGGGCCCCCAGCCCCTCCCCCGGGTCCTGGGAGGAGGGAACCAGCCCGAGACCCGGGGACCGCGAGGCGGGGGACAGAGGGGCGCCGGGGGGCCGGGCCCGGGCGGCGGGGGGCGGCGAGGGGCGTGCGGCGGCTCCCAGCGCGGTGCGGGGTCCCGGCGTTGGCGGGCCGGAGGGATGCTGGCGGCTCCGTCTCGCTCTCTCCCCCTCTCTCGGTCTCTCCCTCTCTCTGTGGTCACATCCGGAAGTTCCACAGCGGAGATGCTTAACCCGCTGTCCGCCGGCGGCTCGGCCGCGGGCCGGGCGGGGCGGGGCGGGGGCGTCCGGGGCCCTCTCCCCTCCCCTCCCTTCCCCCTCCGCGCTCCCGGGGGCTGCGGACGCTTTCGGGGGCGGCTTTTTGTATGGGAGCCTCCGTGCGTCTGGTCCGCCCGGGTCCCCACCCCTCCGACCTCCCTCTCTCCGCGGCGCCCCCTCTCCCCCGACCGCGCTCCGGTCTTCTCCGCCTTCTCTCCCTCCCGGCCGCCCCGGGTCCTTGTCTGTCTGTCTGTCTCTCTCCCCTTTTCCACCCTTCCCCGTCTCTCCCCATTTCCCTGCTTCACTCTTTTCCTCTAGATCTTCAAGTCTCTCTGCTTCCTGTCTTTCTCTTTGTGTCTCTGTCTCTCGCTGTGTCTCTCCTTTTCTCTCTCCCATGTCTGCCCCCTGGCCATACATCTATGCCTCTCTCCCGACCCCGCAGACTCCCAGAGGCCCTCTGATCAGCCCCCTTCCCGCCTCACCCTTTCCTTGCTCTCTCTTTCTCCCTGTCTCTCTGTCTGACTGTGAGACAGATCAGAGGAGAACCAGAGGCTGGAAGTCACCAAAGCCCTTTTTCTACTTTCTCTTCTTGCTCCAGACTACCCCTCCCCACCCCCCAACTTCCCACCTCTGGGAAACAGGGACACTTATGTGCTTCCCTGAAGCCATCCGTGTGTGTGTGTGTGTGTGTGTGTGTGTGTGTGGCCTTGGCTGTGTCTGTCTGTCTTGGCTGTGTCCGATTGTTGGTTCATGCCTGTTATGGGTGTGTTGTTTCTGTGTATGAATATGGTGAGTTTGGGGTGTTTAAGTGTGTGTGCCTAGAAACCTCACTCTGTCCCTCTGCCCACTTTTGACCTCTGCCTTTTGCAAGTTTCTTAGCCTGTATCCCCCTCAGCGGTTCTCGGGAGTTTGTGATGGAATCCCCGAAACTGAAGGTTAAGATGTGGCTGGTTACACATCTGCTGGAGATCAAAGGATTCCCCGGAGGAGCCTAGGGCCCAGGCAGCCTTTGAAACTGGTGTTCTAGTGAAATAAAGAAGGTATCTGCAACAGAAGTTTATTGAGCACCTACTGTGTGCTGGTTGATGTTCTGGAGATGTCACAGGGAGCAAAAGACAACCTTTCCTGGCCTCCTGGCCCTCACATGCTCCTGGGGATGGTGTGGGGGAGAGAGAAGAGTCAGGTATATAAATGTGTAAGTATAAAGTCACATCTGGAGGTGATAAGTGCTCTGAGATGAAGCAGAATAAAGACAGGAGATGACAAAAGCTGGACAGGTGTCATCTGAGCAGAAACCTGAAGAAGGGGATGGAGGGAGCTCTGCAGGTGTCTGCCTATCATGCCAGGCAGAGGGATGGCAGGTGCAAAGGGCCTGGGGCAGGAATGTTTTCCAGGCCAGCGAGGGCAGGAGGGAGAGCAAGACCCCTGGGATTCATTCTCTCACTGGCGTTTTCTACAGTAGGGTCTTTGGGGAAAAAAAAAAAAGATGGCATGTGTTTTGTTTGTTAATTTTTAAAATGTATTTATTTTCGCCTGTGCTGGGTCTTCACTGCAGTGTGCGGGCTTCTCTTGTGGAATGCGGGCCCAGTACTTACAGCACTCCGGCTCAGTAGTTGTGGCTCATGGGCTTAGGTGCTCCGCAACATGTGGAGTCTTCCTGGACCAGGGATTGAACTGCACTGGTAGGCAGATTCTAGACCACCGGGCAAGTCCTTCCATGTGTTTTTTCTTAATTTTTTTTATTCATTTTATTTTTGGCCGTGCTGCACCTTCATTGCTGCACGCAGGCTTTCTCTAGTTGCGCCGAGCAGGGCTGAGTCTCCAGTTGCGGTGCGTGGCCTTCTGACTGCAGTGGCTTCTCTAGTTGCGGAGTACGGGCTCTAGAGCACAGGCTCAACAGTTGTGGTGCATGGACTTAGTTGCTCCTTGGCATGTGGGATCTTCCCGGACCAGGGATCGAACCAGCATCCCCTGCATTGCAAGGCGGATTCTTAACTCCTGGACCACTAGGGAAGCCCTGCAGGAGGGTCTTTATCCTTTGGTGACCTCAGATTCTCAAGGGGATGTGTAAGTGGGTATCAGGAGGCCTGTGAACTCCCTCAAGTCTTCCTGGCAAAGTACGGACCTGGTGCCTATGTGATTTTACAGGGAGATGGCCCATAGTTTTCATCCTATGATCAAAAAGAATGCTTGACCCCCAACAGCTAGAAACCATCACCCCAGAGGAAGAACTCTAGAAAAGAAATGAGGCAGAGATCCAGAGAGAAGGGGACAGAAGTTGGAGGAGACAAAGACCCAGGGAAAGGAGGGGCAGAGGTGGGCAGACGGAGTCTCAGAGAGAGAGAAGGGGGCTGAGAGGGCTGGCTGGAGACCAAACCCGCACCCCTGCTGGGCTCTCTAAGGATATTTTTATGACCCTCATAAACAGCTCCGTCTCTGCCACACCCTGCTGCTCCCTCCTCCTCCTGTCTTGTGGAAATTAAACAAAACCACCCAGGCCCCGGGGAAGGGAGTCAGACCACTGGAGTTACAGCAAGAAGGACTGAGGTTAGGACAGCAGCAGTTGTCCCAGAGTGGGGGGCCGAAGGTGATGGCCCGGTCCCCCCAGCCTCCCAGGAAGGCCCCTCTCATCCACCCAGGGCTCAGCTTCACATCCACACGACCCACCGCCTTGCCTCTGTCTCATCCAGGACTGTCCCTGTCTTTCTCTGTGTCCCTGACTCTTGTCCTTTGACACGCCCCCTCGGCACACCATCAGCTTTCCTCCCTGGCCATCTCCAAGGATCTGGGGTCCAGACCCACCTCAGATCAGCTCTTTCCTTTCTAAGCCTCAATTTCCCCGTCAGCTGAATGAGACAGGGGCCCGAGGGGGCGGGGAGTGAGTGATGGCGAAATGGTTAAACTGGAAGGTGCCAGGACACTCAGACTCTGGCCGCCTTGACTGAGTCTGGGGTCCTCATCCCAATGGATGCTCCCCCGAAACTCTCCCAGGCACTGTTCCTCGGGTGACACTGGCCCTTTAAGGAAGGCAGAGGGGTAGAGAAGAGCCTTTAATCACTGCCACACGCACCCCGCCCCCCAGATAGGGGTTTTGGAGCAGAAAATTAATTTAAATCACTTTTTAATTAAAGATGCAAAGCTCTTCTGGGTGCGCCCCCCTCTCCCCTCCCCCTACAGCCTTCAGTCGAAGCTTAGGGTGTAGGAGTCTGGGATCTAGGCCCCCAGCTTCGCTTTGGGTCTGGAGGGGCGTGCTGAGGTCCCCAGGCCCAAGCTTGTCCTGAAGACAAGAAGGATGGCCCATCTGACGGTGATGGGGGTCAGGGGTGGAGGGAGTGGATGGAAGGAAGGAAGCAGTTGTGTCTTAACTGGGTGGGGGTCTGGGTGAGGCCAATTTAGGGGGCTGAGTGGCTCGAGGAGAGGTGAAAACAGAGCAGTGGAAAGAGAGAAAGAAGGAAAGGGGGTCAGACCGAGTCCCAGAGCGATGCGGAGAGAGGAGAGCGGAGGGGGGGAGAGACTGAGGAGAGAGAGGAAGGGAGAGACACAGAGAGACAGAGACCAGAGTTATTCCTCTCATTGCTCTGAACTCAGCCCCCAGACAAGGAGGAGGGGCTTGGACTCTTGAGCATAAATCTTTTTAATTAAAGAGAAGAGCAGGAGAAAATAGGAATGTCTGGGAGAGAAACTGATGGGAAAGGCCAGAGGCTGGAGGGGGAATGAGGCGGGAGGCTGGCTTTCTCACTCCCTCTGCCCCAGTCTGTCTCACCCAGACACACACACACACACACACACACACACATACGCACGCACGCACGCACACACATGCACACACACACACCAGCCCAACTCTCTGCAGAGCTGTCTCCCTTTAGTGGTTCCTGGCGGGACCCTTGGACCCTTTGTCCCAGGCAGGGGAGGGTGCCGGTGTTTGCTGGTTGTTTGCATCCATGAGGTGCTGTGTGGGCCCGGGTGTGTAGGTATCTGGAAGCCTCTTACCTGCTCTCATGCCTTTCTGGATGTGTGTTTGGGCTTCCCTCGTGGCTCAAATGGTAAAAGAATCTGCCTGCAGTGAGGGAGACTTGGGTTCAATCCCTGGGTGGGGAAGAACCCCTGGAGGAGGGCATGGCAACCCACTCTAGTATTCTTGCCTGGAGAATCCCCATGGACAGAGGAGGCTGGCGGGCTACAGTCCATGGGGTCGCAAAGAGTCGGACACGACTAAGCGACTAACACACTCTCTGGATATGTGTATCTGGATGTGTTTCTTCATCTGTCTGTGTGTGCGTGTGAGCGCATCTCAGCAGAGGCACAGACTCCCACGTGAACACCAGCCTTAGGAGGGATCTCAACCCTTAACCCCATCCCAGGCCTTAGAGCACCCCTGTGGATCTGGGGGACCTCCCAGGGCAACACTTGGCATCCAAGCTGTCAGTGGGTGGTGGGGAGGAACCCTGCTGGGAGCCACTCAGCACTCCCGCATCTTCTCTCTAGAGCCTGCCAGCTCCCTGCCTCAGTTTCCCCCCTTTGTCATCAGCTATGTCCCCCTTGCCCCCCTCCCCAACTCCTGGTCTCTCTCCCAGGGTCTGTATCTCAGAGGTAGGGAAAGACAGGATCCTGAGTCAGGGGCTGTGTTTCTGTCTTGGGTGTCTATCTGTCTTTCCAGCTGCCTGCCTCATGTGTCTCTCCCTCTACTTTTCTTTCTCTCTGTCTCTCTTTCTCTGGACGATCTCTCCATGTCTCCGTCTCCATCTCTCTCTCCTGCTCCCAATCTCTCCTTTTCTCTTTCTCTCCCGCCGCCGCCCCAACTCCGTCGTCTCTGGGGACCCGTGTCTCTGGCCTTTGTCTCTGCACCTCTCTGCGCCCCCACCCCTGTTCCTGAGTTTCTGCCTTCCTGCACCTAGCTGCCCAGGCTTCTCCTAGTCTCCTCGCCAGTTCCTCCTCCTGTGCCTGGCCCGGCTCCAGGAGAAGGAAACATTTATCTTGGTGGGCGCCTCCCCCACCCCAGCCCACGCCGGCCCCTCCTGCCCGCCGCCAGGCCATCCATCACCAGAGCTGGTGACTCCGGCGGCTCATTTGTCACCCGCTGCCTGCCGCCCCGCCAAGCAATCATACCATTAGCCATGGCTCGGCAGAGGCCACGGGGCGGACCGGGCCTTACCTGGGCGGGGGAGGGCCAGGGCCGCGACTCCCCCCACCCCAGCCCCCTTCCCGTCTCTCTGGCCTTGTTTTCTGAATCTGCCTCCTGTCTCCTTTCTGAGTCTCCCGCTTCACTCCTTTTGCCTCGCCCCCCTCCTCTCCCCTTCTTCTTTCACTGTGTCCTTGGCTGTGTCTGTCTGTCCGTCTGTCCATCTGTCTCTGCATCTTTTTCTCTGTGCCTGTGTCTCTGTCTCCATCTCTCTCACACATTCTCACTCTCACTTTCCATCTCTTCTTTTTCTGTGTCCCCACCCCCACCCCCAGCCCCGTCTCTGTCTCTGGGGACCTCTGTCTCTCCATCTCTTTTTCTCTCTCCATGTCTCCACCTCTATGCCCCAACCCTGGGTCCCCGGGGACTGTTTGTTTCTGTCTGTCTCTGCCCCTGGGTCTCTCTGTAACTCTCTGCCTCCGTTTCTATCTCCCTCTGTCTGTATCTCTCCCTTTCTCCCTTTCCCTGCCTTGCCCTGCTCAGGTTGTCTCTCCACCTCTCAGTCTCTGGTTTCCTCCTGTGCATCTCCAAGTGGCGGCCTCTCTTTGGCTTTGTGCACTGGGTGAGAGGCCGGAGGATTACTTTCAACCTGGAGCTGTCTCTGCCGGAATTCCTCAGCCTTTCCCACCTTCCTCAGCGCTGCGTGTTAGGGCTCTGGTTTCCCTCTCCTCCTTCTCTGTCTCCTCCTGTCTCTCTCTGTTGCCCTCCCCACACCCGATGATGTTTTGTTCTGGGCCCCCTCCCTCCCCTGCACCCTCCCCCCTGCCTCTTGTGTGTTCCCCTTCCCCTCCACCCTGCGGTCCCTCCTCTTCTGACCCCAGCTGCCCCCTTTCAATTCATCATCCTTGACATTTCCTTCCCTCCACCTTAGGAAGAGAAAATTGCAAGGAGAGGGCAAGGGGGGGAGGAGCTAGCGGGCAGGCGCCCTGGGAGACCCTGGAGGCCTTCTCTCCCCCGCCCTCCTCCCCAGTCCTGTCTGGAAGTCCTCCTGAGAGTCTGACTTTAGTCCTCAGGGGGATGGGAGGACACAGAGGAGATGCTGGGAGCAAGCCCATCCCTGTTGCTGGGATTGCAGAAGCTGAGTGCTAAGAAGGGAGCTGGGGGTGTGGGGCCGGGGACGGGGGCGTGGACGGGAGACCTGGGCACAATTGCACCCCCCTCATTCCTTGGTGCCTAAGGAACTTCCCTGGTGGCTCAGATGGTAAAATATCTGCCTGCAGCGCGGGAGACACGGATTCGATCCCTGGGTTGGGAAGATCCCCTGGAGAAGGGAATGGCAACCCACTCCAGTTTTCCTGCCTGGAGATTCCCATGAATAGAGGAACCTGGCAGGCAATAGTCCATAGGATCGCAGAGTCGGACAAAACTGAGCAACTAACATGCATTTCCCTTGGGGAAGAGGGAAGTCCCATTCACACCCCTCTGACCCAACAGCAGCCCCCAACTCTGGTACCTGTAACTCCCCACTGAATGAAGCAGCCCTCCCTTTCATCAGCCGGGAGTTAATAAAGACCCCAACTTCTTCACTCCAGGTTGGGCTCCCAAAGAAGGTTCTAGAGTCCTCAGTGGACCTCACTGCCCATAGGAAGTGGGTGACCTGTTCATCAACACACCCCTTAATGCTTTCCTTCCCTGTCTCTCCTCCAGTATTTCCTGGAATCACCTTACAAACAAGCCTGGGACAGTGGCCAGGCAGGGACATGGTGGATGAGCAGAAAGTGGGGTAAAAGGAGAAGGGAATCCTCCCCCCTCAGCTATGATGGTTAATTGTATATGTTCATTCGACTAAGCTATCATGCCCAGAGTTAAGGAGATTACCCTCCATAACGTGGGTGGGCCTCACCCAATCTGCTGAATGCCTTAAAGAAAAACAGACTGAGGTTCCCCAAGCAAAGGGGAATTCTGTTTCCAGACTGTCTTCAGATTTGAGCTGCAACCTCAGTGCCTCCTTGAGTTCCACTGATTTGGGACTTTTCAGCCTCTACAATCACATAAGCCAATTATTTAAAATAAATCTTTCATTATCTATTTATCCATGCATCCTATTGGTTCAGTTTCTCATGCTACCACATGGATGGACCTTGAAAACGTTACTCATGCTGAGTGAAAGAAGTCAGTCACAAGAGACCACGTACTGGACTTCCCTGGTGGTTCAGTGGTTGGGAGTCTGCCTGCTAATGCAGGGAACGCAGGTTCGTTCCCAGTGCGGGAAGATCCCACGTGCCTTGGAGCAGCTAAGACAACTACTGAAGCCTGTGCTCTGCAGCAGGAGAAGTCACCGCCAGGAGAAGACTGTGCACCCCAACCAGAGGGTAGCCACCGCTTGCAGCAACGAAGACCCAGCACAGGCAAAAATACATACATGAATAAAATTCAAACATTAAAACAAAACCCCACATATAGCAGGATGCCATTTACATGAAATATCCAGAATAGGCAAATCCATAGAGATAGGAAGAAGATTAGTGGCTGCCTGGGGCAGGGGTGGAGGGGTGAATGGGGAGTGGCTGGGTGTGATGAGAAGGGTCTGGAACTAGACAGTGATGGCGGCTCCACAACGTGCCCTTGAAAACGGCTAAAACAGTACATTTTATGTGAAGTGTTCTTGTTGTCATTTAGTCACTGAGTTGTATCCAACTTTTTGTAAACCTATGGACGAGAGCCCACCAGGCTCCTCTGTCAATGGGATTTTCCAGGAAAGAATACTGGAGTGGGTTGCCATTTCCTTCTCTAGGGGATCTTCCCAACCCAGGTCTCCTGTATTGCTGGCAGATTCTTTACCACTTGAGCCACCAGGGAAGCCTCAATTATAAGCATGTGAAGCGTATTTTATCATAATTTTAAAAAAGAGTTCAAGATATAGAGATCTATAGAAACTCACAACAAGTGGCAGTGGTGAATTAACTCCAGACACGGTGTAGTTGCTGCTGTAACAAACCAGCCCAACACCAATGGCTTAGAACAGCACAACTTTATTCTCTCACAGTCCCAGAAGATGAAAGTCCAAAATCAGTCCCCATGGCCAAAATCAAGCAGGGCTGCAACCCCTCCGGAGGTTCTAGGGAACAAGCAGTTCCCTGCCTGTTCCGGCTTCTGGGGGCTGCGGCATTCCCTGGCTTGTGGCCACATTGCTCCAGTCTTCAAGACCAGCATCTTCAAATCTCTGCCCCATCTTCACACGGCCTCCTCCTCTTCGTGTGGCATTATCTCCTGTTTGCCTCCCCCTTCTGAGGATCCATGCTGATCCAGGCTGATCCCGGATCATCTTCCCATCTCAAGATCCTTAACGTAATTACACCTGCAAAATCCTGTTTTGTCACATGAGTGAACACATTCACAGTCTCCAGAAATTAGGATGTGGATATCTTCTGGGCGGGGGGTCTATCATTCAGCCTACCACAGATGGTCTCCAACAACTCCTCCCCTTCTTCTAGGCACCCTCTCCACCCACCGAGAGGTGGTGTCTATTACCTCGCCCCTTGAATCCTGTGACTTGCTTTGACCCAGGGGATATGGCAGACATGGGCTTACAGCTTTCAAAGCAGCTCTCTTGGAATCCAGACACCATGCCATAAAGAGTTCACTTAGCCAAGGGGGCTCCAGGGAGAGCTGAAGTGGCCCAGCCCACAGACAGTACCCACTGCCAGCCACAGATGAAGGCACCTTGCAACCCCAACCAAGCTCCAAGATGGACACAGCCACATGGTGACCTCAGCCACCACCACCAGCAACACACAGAATTGTGAGGATTGTTGTTTTAAGCCACCAAGTTTCAGGGTGGTTTGTTGCTCGGTCATAGATAACTGTTACACACAGAGAGACACAGACACAGGGGAGGTGGGGGGCGGGGGGAGGCTGACACTTGGAAAGAGAGAGAGAAAGAGGGAAGGCATGAAGATACAATTGAGAAAGCAAAGCAGAGACACACAGAGAGAGGGGAAATTAAGGAAATGGAGGAGACAGCATCAAAGAGAGACAGAGACCTCTGGAAAGAGATGGACAGGGTGGTGGGGAAGGAGACAGCAGTGTACAGACAAGATACAGAAGAAAGGGAAACAGAAATTGTCAAGAAAGACACGGGCTCCTGTCAACAGCCCTGGCTCAGCTTTCAGCTGACAGTCAGCATCAACTGTCAGCCACGTGAGGAAGTTATCTTAGGAGTTAGTGACTTGCCTTCAGATAACTGCAGTCTCATCTGACAGCTGATCACAATCGTGAGAGACCCCAAGTCCACCCGGAGAGCCTAAGTGAACTGGGGCCAACCACAAGAGATAATAACTTGTCATTTTTAAGTCGCTAAGTTTGGGGTGGTTGTTAGGTAACCACACGTACCCAGAATGAGATGCTTGGAGTGTCACAGAAAGGTGGGTGAAGAAATTGAAGGATTAGGGGGAGGTTTTAGTCTGAAGATTTATTTGGATGAAATAGATTAAGGACTCGGGGAACTGTTAAGACAGCTGAAGCAGAGGAAATGTGCATTTCAGAGTCTGGGAACGTTAGAGGATCAGGACTGGATCCAGATGAAGACCTTAATCTCAGAACAGGTGATGCACAGACTTAGACAACAAACCGATGGGTGCCAGTTGGGGGGAAGGATCAGGGGAAGGGATAGGTAGAGAGTTTGGGATGGACATGTACACATGGCTATATTTACAATGCCTAACCAACAAGGACCTACTGTATAGCATGCGGAACTCAGCTCAATGTTGTGTGGCAACCTGGATGGGAAGGGAGTTTGGGAGAGAATGGATACATGTATATGTATGGCTGACTTCCTTCGCTGTTCACCTGAAACTGTCACAGTATTGTTAATCCGCCATACTCCAATACAAAATGAAGGTTTTTTTTTTTTTTTAAAGAGCAGGCGATACAAAGAATCTGGGGCTCTTTGGCATTAATTTCAGTGGTGATTTCATACCTAGAGTCTGATTGCTTTTCAGAGCATCAACTCTATGAGTTTCCGCAAAGCTTTCTGCAGAAGAGACTGTTCATTGCTCCTCAACATCCAATCTCTCATCTTCCTTTAAAAATCCTCTATGACTTTTAGCATGATGACTCAGAACTAAAACTATATTTTCCCTAGCTCCTCTTCCAGCTCAGTGAAACCAGATGGTTCCGATCTGGACACTAAGATGTAGAAGGAAGCGATACGTGGAACTCCTGGGTCAAAGCCTTACAGAGGATGGTGGGTCCGGGACCTCTCCTCCCCTCTCCCTCCTTCCGGTTGCATGATGACGTCATGGAGGTGCGCCATCTTGGACCAAATAGATGAGGGTCATAGTCCGGCTATGTCCGAGTGACTAGTAGAGCAGCTACTTTGCATGCTTCCGTGGCAGCTCAGACGGTAAAGAATCTGCCTGCGATGCAGGAGACCTGGGTTCGATCCCTGGGTCAGGAAGATTTCCTGAAAAAGGGAATGGCAACCCACTCCAGTATTCTTGCCTGGGAAATCCCATGGACAGAAGAGCTACAGTCCCTGGGGTTGCAAAGAGTCGGACAGGACTGAGCGACTAACACTTTCACTTTCCTGAAATAGAGATGCCGTACCAGCTGTAACTGTTACACAAGAGAGAAATTCTAATCTTATTTAAACCACTACTATTTTGGATCCCTGCTAGTCACATCTAAACTCATACCTAATTGCTATTAATAAAAATATGAATAGGAAGCTCTTATGGGGCTCCCCTGGTGGCTCAAAGGGTAAAGAATCCGCCTGCAATGCGGCAGACCTAGGTTTGATCCCTGGGTCGGGAAGATCCCCTGGAGAAGGAAATGGCAACCCATTCCAGTATTCTTGCCTGGAGGATCCCATGGACAGAGGAACATGGCGGGCTATAGTCCATGGGGTCGCAGAGTCGGACATAACTGAGCAACTAACATTTTACACTTCTGAGGGCTTACATAGAGCACCTCTCCAGGTTCCAGAAACCAGCCCGGCAGGATAGAAGTGGGAACATCTTATCTTCTAGCCCCAGACTGCCCACCATCCCTTGTTTCCCTATACCGTGCACAGCCTTGTTAATATCTCCTTTTTAACATTTGCCTAAGTCACCCAGTTCGGTGACACGGGCGTCCTGTGGTGTCTTACTACAGAGTCCTTGCCCTCACAAGTCCCAGCGAGGCTATCACCTCTGGCACCCTGTTGGGCATCTGTCCCCCTGACCACAGTGTCAGCCTGGGAAGAACAGGGTCCAGCAACATTTTGGTCTCTGCAGTGTCCCATGCACAGTGCCAGACACAGGCAGGCACCCAATGGACACGTGAATGAAAGAATCCCAGGGTCTGCAGGGAGAGGAAAGCATACTCCCGCTTGTCTATTTCTTGTCCCCTGGGCTTGATGATTGAAGAACTGGGACTCAGGTGACAAAGCAGTTTATGGGAAGTCTTGCATTTCTCTGTCCTTTTGACGCTAGTTGTTCCTGGATGGGGTGTGTATGTGTAAATGAGCAAGTAAACTGGAAAGTATAACTATTCCCATCTACTAAGCTCTTACTTTGTTGTTCACTCACTAAGTTGTATCCGACTCTCTGGGACCCCATGAACTGCAGCACACCAGGCTTCCCTGTCCTTCACTATCTCCCAGAGTTTGCTCAAACTTAATGTCCATTGAGTCAGTGATGCCATCCAACCATCTCATCTTCTGTAGCCCCCTTACCCTCTTGCCTAAGCTCTTACTGTTGTTAGGTAGTAGTCTAAAAAATATATATGTATATTTAATACAATAATCATACAATTTAATACAATAATCTTGTGAAACAGGGACTTCTTAGTATTAGTTCCTATTATTATTAGGCACTATTAGTTCCTATTATTATTGAAAGTGAAACTGTTAAAGTCACTCAGTTGTCTCCAACTCTGTGACCCCATGAGTTGTAGCCCACCAGGCTCCTCTGTCCATGGGAGCAGGCAAGAATACCAGAGTGGGTAGCCATTCCCTTCTTCAGATCTTCCTGACCCAGGGGTTGAATCCAAGTCTCCCCCATTGCATGCAGATTCTTTACCATCTGAGCCACCAGGGAAGCCCCCAGATGGTAAAGTGTCTGCCTACAATGCGGGAGACCCAGGTTCGATCCCTGGGTCGGGAAGATCCCCTGGAGAAGGAAATGGCAACCCATGCCAGTACTCTTGCCTGGAAAATCCCATGGACTGAGGAGCCTGGTAGGCTACAGTCCATGGGGTTGCAAAGAGTCAGACACGACCGAGCGACTTCACTTCACTTCACTTCATCCCCATTTTCCAGGTGAAGGAACTGAAGCACTAAGACAGTAAATCATTATGCTATGTCGTTTCCAATGACAAATAATTCAAATTGCTCCCAAGCTGCCCCTTGGAAGACCTTGTATCCAGGCGAGGAACATGGCGTTGCTGGTGGGGTGAATCGGCATCTGTGATGCTCCTTTTTGTGTCCAATCCCAAGCCCTGGAAACGCCCCTGTTTGAAGCAGAGACCGCACTCCTTTTCCTGTCCCCAGGCTCACACCTTTCCCTGCCTCTGTCCCCGTTGTCCTGGTTCACGTCTGGTAGAATTAAACGTGTCCTGCTCCCGTTCTGCGCCCTGGACGTCTTCTCTGCCCTTCCTCACTGCGGGACTTTGGGCAAGTTGCCTCCTCTCTCTGAGCCTGTTTCCTCAGTAGAAGGAATTGACTCTGATGACTGATGGCAGACCGCATAAGGCCGCACAGTGCAAGCATCATGGCCCTCCTCAACGCCCGCCGCTGTTGGCACTGTTCTCGCCAGGTTCAGATCCCTTGCCTTCAGTGCCCTCTTGCCCCACACCTCCTCCCACCTTGCAGGAAAAGCCCTCTCAGGCCCGTAACTTCCTTTAGAAACTCTCTCTCAAGATTCTCCAAACTCTGATCTACATGCTCTGACTCAGTTTCCCCACCTTCTACCCACTCCTCACTCTTCTTCAGTCTGACTTCTGCTCCCACATTCTCCCCTCAACTGCTTACATCAAGATCTAAACCCAAGGGGAGCCTCTAAGCTCTCATTTTCCTCCACTTCTTCACAGCCTTGGGTCCTGCTGACCATGCCCTCATTCTAGAAACTTCTCTCGGCTTCAGTTGCCCCACTCTCCTGGTTTCCCACCAACTTCTCTGGCTTCTTCTCCTCGACAGGTCTCCCACCTTCCATGTGGCCCTTAGATGTTAGGGGTCCTCAAGGCTCTGCTTTCTTCTCCTGCTACCCAGGCCCCAGAGCAGCCCCACCCCCTCCTGTGGCTTGGTGACACCTCCTTGCCAACAAATCCCAAATCTCTCTCAAGTGCAGCTCCCTGGGCTGAGCTCAAGGTGTCCCCCGGATGTCTCTTCACCCTCTAGATGGCTCACAGGCATCTCACATTCAGCATGAACTCACCTGAATCCTCTAAGCCTGTCCTTGGTACTTATCCCCACTTGGCTTTTCAAGCCCTCACTCTCTGGGCTGGAAATTCTTCACGCTGTCCAGTCCCTCCCTCCCAGATCCACTCCCCACATGTCCACACTCCATTCTTCCCTGTAGGATTCAACCACTTGCAAGACGACCAGTCATTAACTCACAAAGCTGGACACTTTTAAACAGGCTGTGCCCTTTATCGGGACACACACACACATACAAGTCCTCTGAGAAAGTTACCTGATTTCTTTAGGAAACCCCCATCAACCCCAGCTCTCTTCCTCAGGCAACGTAGGATCCTCCTCTTTTGTGTTCCCAGGATACCCTATGACGTAGAAGAGTTTGTGGTGGAGGGAATGGGAGCGTGGCTAGGGAAAGTTCCTGGGTGGCATGGGGCCGTGGCCAGGGAAGCTCCTGTGTGGAGGGGGCGTGGCCAGGGAAGCTCTTGGGTGAAGGATGGGGGCGTGGCTAGTAAAGCTCCCGGGTAATACGTGGGGGCGTGGTGAAGGGAAGCTCTGGGCGGACCTTCAGAGTGGTTGGTGCAAGCGGGCGTGTCCTGCAGAGGATGCTGGGAACATGGAAAAACCCAGGTTACTTGGTGTATTTTCCAGTTGCCCAAATCTTAAAGACTTCATTAGCTCTCTCGTCGTGAATTCCAACTTCCCACGGGGAGGCCGTTTTTCCAGGCATAATTTCAGTTTTATGGCAACTTTTACAGAAATCACAGAGACAGCGACTAGTGCTGATGAGCTGGGAGTAGAGAAGGGAGTACGCAACAGGTCTGGGATGTTGGGGATGATGCACAACAGGAGGATAGGACGCTAAAAACCGGTGGGAAGCAGGTGTTATGGGGGTTGCAGGGGGGGTCCCAAGAAGTAGGCAGCACTCCTCACACCCCAAGTATGTCCTTTGGGCAGGAAACATCAACAGTAAGAAAATGTACATGGCCAGCCAACAGATAGGTGGCCTCCAAAGTTAAAAACACCCGCCCAGACCCCCCGACCCCCGTCCCACCCTCCCACCCACCCCTGCTCCCCTTCAGGCAGAGATGTGGCATTTGCTGGCTTGTAGCATTGGTCCTCTGGGACCCTCGGTCTCCTCTTCGAGGGTCCTGCCCGAATTGGCTGGCACTGAGGGCAAATTGAGCCTTCTAGATTGTCGGGAGAGATTGGCTATATACTCCCGTGGATCCCCGGCCTCCTCCCCAAAGCCGCTTCTCACGGCTGGGGGTGTCTGCTGCCCTCTCAAAAGAAAAGTCTGTCACCCACCCCTTTTCCCCAAGTCATGCACCCTCCCGCATCCCCCCTGCCCCAAACACACTATATACACACACACACAGGCCCCCTCCCCTCCAAGGCATGGCTGGGCTCTCAGAGGTAGTGGAGGCAAGTGGGGGCTCTGGAATGTGAGAAGTTACAGGTCCAAAGTGCGCCTCCTCCAGCTCTGAAACCCCAAACGTCTCCCCTTCCCTCCCTTCTCCAAGCCTCGAGAATTAGCGTCCTCCCAAGGGCCTGAGTGGAGAAATCGGAGGTGGGGGAGGAGGGAGGTGTGTCCCCTCCCCCATGCACGCACCCACCTGTTCCCCTATCCCCCAGGCCGACGGAGCCCCCTGAGGGTTGGGGGGAGGCCCGAGATCCGTGACATCCTAGGATGGATCGGCCTCCTTCAAGGGCCCCTCAGGGAGGGCTAAGTTCTGAGGTCTTGGGGCACAGGTTCCTGGAAGGAGGCGGGGGTGTTCCTCTTGAGGACCGGGGACTTATGGGATAGAGCAAGGCTGGCAGTCTCAAGGGAGAGATCGAGAGGGTCACAGATGGGGTAGGGTTCTCGGGGTGGAGGTGGGGGGGGGGGGGCTCGAGGTGGAAATTTCTCCAGGAACATAGACAGTAACGAACAGGGATGCGGGCAGGAGCTGCAGGTAACTGCAGGAGCTGTTCTTTGCAGGAGGACCTGGGGAGGCTCCGGAGGGAAAGAGTGAAGGCTGTTAGTGGGGACGGAGGACAGGGTGGGGGCGGTGAGGAGGGGGGCGATCACGTCCCTGGAGGAAGGGCGGCCGAGTCCCCGGAGAGGAGGTTGCCTCTCCGGAGGACCAGGGAGATGCAGTCCAGCACGGATGCAGCGATCTCTCGAGGCTGGAGGCGGAGTCCCTGCGGAGGGCCCTAGAAGCCCCGGATGTGGCAGTAAGCCTCTAGGCTGGCGAAGAGGATGTAAAGGAACCATAGGCCCAGAAAGAGCGCGGTGGTGGCGAGCTTGGGGCCGCGCGGGCCGCCCAGCTCGCCGCCGATGTGCGGCCGGCGGCGGTAGAGCAGCACGGCGATGCCCACGAAGGCGAAGACGGTGAAGAGAGTGACGGAGAAGGCCAGCGTGCCGGTGCGCACCTCGAAGGGGCGGCCCTGCACCGCCCAGTACACTGCGGCCACCGACCAGGCCACGCCCAGGCCCAGGAACACGTTCACGGCGTTGGAGCCCGTCACGTTGCCGATGGACGCGTCGGCGCACTGGTCCTGCAGCGCCGCCACCTTGCTGGCGAACGTGTCTGCGGGGCGGGGACATCGAGGGTCAGAGGGGGCTCAGCGGGTGACACCCTCCCCCCATCGCAAGCATCCGTCAGTCACCTGGTTCCCAGATAGACCCACCAGCACTCCGCTGACCCCGAGGATCCAGCGTGGTCAGAGCTCCAGTAGAGCGCCCCATGGATTCAATAGGCCAACTGAATCCTCACCCCCAAAGGCACCAATGGGATGCCCCATAGAACTAAAGTGGTGGGAAATGGTAGAAACCAGACGATTTCCCTCTTCTGGAGCTCTGGGCCCTTGATCCCACCCAGGGGGCAAAGTGAAAGTGTTAGTCACTCAGTTGTGTGGGACTGCCTCTTTGCGACCCCCGTGGACTGTAGCCCACCAGGCTCCTCTTGCCAGTGGGACTCTCCAGGTAAGAAAACTGGAATAGGTTGCCATTTCCTTCTCCAGGGGATCTTCTCCACCCAGGGATCGAACGTGGGTCTCCCACATCGAGGGCAGATTGCTTACCATCTGAGCCACCAGGGAAGCCCTAAGTCAGTTGCTTGACCTGTGCCTGCTGGCTATAGGCCCGGCTGCCTGCTTTGTTATGGAAGGTGTCTACATCCAATGGAATACACTACCTGCTCTCTGGAACTCATCACCTGTCTCTGGGGGATCCACTGCTTGCTTTCTAAGGGACTGGTCTGCACGCAATGCACAATCCATGCATTGCATGCAAGATCTGCATGCAATGTCTGGATGCACTGCCCACTGTCTGGAACTCAGCGCTTCTATGGGCCCCGCTATGTGATTTCTGTCAAGTCCTCACCTTAGTCTATGAAACCCTCTCCCATCACCTGTCTCTCCAATGCCCTGCCACATTCTTTGTATGGAATCTATCGTCTGGTTTTTACCATTTCCCACCACCTGTATGAGACATCTCATTATTTGCCTCAGGTGACGCATTGGATCAATGGGGTCCCCTGCCTAGTTTCTGTTATTCCCCACCATAGTCTATGTTGCTATGGGCTCTGCTGCTTGCTCTATATGGGACTTGCCACCTGCTTTCTGTGGGATTTGTTGCCTGCCTTCTGTAGAACTCAGTCTACTTTGTGTGGGACACACACTATATCGTTGTGGAAACCACTCTATTCTGTGGGGCCCGCTGCCTACTTTCTCTGGGACTCGCTGCCTGCTTTCGATGGGAATCACTACCTGTTTCCCATGAACCTCCTCCTGCCTGTTTCCAGACCCGGTCACCCCATTACCACCTGCCTGGACAAATGTCAGGCCCCACTCACCCGGCACCTCTTGCCCATCAGTTCCCTGCTTGGCTTCTGTCGAGCCTACAGCTTCGCTGCTCTGGCCTCCACCCATTTCTAGATAGCTTGCTAAGTTCGCAGGTCTCTAGAGTGGAGGGCAGGCCTCAGAACCGTTCACCGTGGTGGCTTTCTGCAGGCCCCACCACCTGCTTCCTGGGCCTACAGCGCCACCACCTGGCTGGTGAATGCATTTGATGATGAGGAAAAGAAAGCTGTGAGGCTCCGAGCTTAGTCTTCTCTCTCCTGTAGGAATTTGTCTGCGCCGCCTGGTTTCTCAGGGACCCTCCCTCAGACTTGGGGGAAAGAAGATTCCTGGCCATGGTGATTCAGTAGAATATATGCTGTCGTCTCTGAGTCTTCTTTCTATGGCATTTCCTCCCATATCTGGTTTCTGCTCTGCCCCTTATCTTAATTGAAGCTTTGATGGCTTTAACTGGCCTGGTTAAAGCCTAGTGGCCTGGTTCTGATCATGCCCAGGAACAGAGGTCCATGGACTCTCCCATCTGGTTCCTTGGCAGGGGGAGGGGAGGTGAATATTAATATCTTGTTTCTACGGAACTCACTGCATGGTTTCTACGAGGTCCCCACCTTCTTTCTATGCCCCTCCCCTTCCAACACCGTCTCTTCAATGTCCTGCCACTTTCTTCTGACAAAATCCATCATCTGGTTTCTACCATTTCCTACCACCTTACTTCTATGGGACATTCCATCTGGTTGCTTTCAGGGAGAATTCAAGTTACATGGCTCGGTGGTTAAAAAAAAAATCCACCTGCCAGTGCATGAGATGTGGATCCAATGAGCCAGGAAGATCCCTTGGAGAAGGTAATGGCAACATACTCCAGTGTTCTTGCTTGGGAAATCCCATAGAGGAGCCTGGCAGGCTACAGTCCATGGGATCACAAAAAGTCAGACTCAACTTAGTGACTAAATAACAACAACAGATTGAATCCATGAGCTCCCCCCACCTAGATTCTATTATCCCCACCTTCCTATTTCTAAGGGACCCACCAGACTTGGTTCTGTCTGATTCTACCACCTTATTTCTGCAGGACCTTTCTCCTAGGCTCTTCCACCTGCCTGGCTTCTCTGAGACCCTCCCCCAACAAGTGGTCTCCCGAGAGGTTACCGGGGATGGAGGTGCCCAGGGCCACGAAGACAACAGCGTTGACAGAGTCCTTGAGGCCAACGGTGCAGCCGAAGTGGGAAGCGAGGTCCCCGATGAGGGCGGTGAGCAGCCCAATGACCAGGATGCAGACGCCGAAGCAGGCCCAGCCGTGGCAGTACTCGGTGGGGGGCACGCAGGCAAACAGAACCTTCCAGAACACCGTCAGGAAGTGCATGACGTAGTCAAAGCACGAAGGCAGCCGCTCCTCCCGGGACCCGTCCTCCTCCTCCTCCTCGTCCCCTGTGGGCACACGACCCAGCTGGGGCACACTCCCGTGCCTCCTTCCTCGCCTACAGAGCCCCCCCTTCTGTTGAACTCCCAGACAGTCTCACTCCCAGACAAATTACTTTCCCAGAATCCCTTGAAGCTAGGAGACTGTCTGGCCCCAGGTAAAAATATTCACTTTCCCAGAATCATCTGAAGCTATAGGAGGCCGTGTGCCCAGCTAAAAATATCCAGTTTCCCAGGATCCCTTCTGCTAGGGGTGGCCAGATCCCTAGCTAAAGATATGGCTTTTCCCAGAAGGTTTTATGGTCACTGGCAGTCATGTCTGCACCTGGAAATATTCACTTCCTCTGATTCATCACAGCTGATGGTAGCCACATGATCAGCTAAAGGTGCTCACTTTTCCAGAATCCTCTGCACCTAGAGAGAACCCCCTACCCAGCTAACATTAGTCGCTTCCCCAGAATCCCTTGAGGCTATCAACAGTGCTGTCCTCGGATATAAATATTCACGTTCCCAGAATTCCGTGCAGCCAGCGGCAGTCATGTCCTCAGCTTAAACACTTGCTTCCCAGAATCCCTTGCAGCAAGGGCCATGTGACCCAGTCTGGCCAAGAGACATAAACAGAGGGTTCTGGAAAGCTCTAGCTTTCCCGATAGGGGCACTGTTATCATGGGCGTGTTTTCTGAGTTTTGTAAAAGGTGCCTCATCCTTAGAGTTGTTTGTGTCACCTATGGTGACTGAATTTAACCCACTTTTGACCTGTGATTTGTGTAATGGGAAAGTGCAGATGAAATGTTTTCCTATGCTCACCCGAAACAGATAAGTGGAAAGCAATGAATGAGAAGCAATGAACACACTTGAGTGTGCCAAGAATTACATCTGGAGGGGTACTGATAAGAAACACTGTAACCCCTGACCAGCAGCTCAGAGCAAGGGAGTAAAAGACCAGCCACCAGGTTATGAAGCCACTTTCCATGGTCTCACCCACTGGCTCCTTGGAATGTCAAGGAGCAGAGGACAGCTGGTGGCCATGGAGGCAGAGAGAGACTGGTAGATTTGGGTCATATATCCCTTTCCTACTTTTCCGGATCACATAGCCACTTGGCTTAAATAAAATAAGTAAAATGGAATTGGAAATTAAAACTGGAAACGCAAATGCAACAGGCACTCTGCTCCTTTCTATTTTCCTTGCCTTTTTTTTTTTTCCCTGCCTGGAATATGGACTTGTTACCTGGAGGTACAGCAGCCATCTTGCAACCATGAGGGCAACAGCTGAGAATGGGAAAGAGAAAGAAAGAAGGAGCCTGGGCCTTTAACGAACATTACTAGGCTGCTGCTAACTTTTTATTGCCTCCTACAGATTTTTTGTTGTTGTTGTTCCATATGAGACATAAACTAGTGTACTTAAGCCACTTATGGTCAAGTTTTCTGTTGTCTGTCACTGAATGAATCCCTAACTCACCACACGGCTCAGGCTGCAGCAGGAAGGACACACTCTTAGGGAGGAGGGGGCTGCTATCATTGCATCTTTTGGTGCTTCCCTCTTCCCTGCTCCAAATCCTGCCTTAGCTTCCCATTGCTCTCAGACCCAGGCCCACACTCCCACACTTCCAGTACCCACAGGCTCTGGCCTCTGCTTACTTCTCCAGCACCTCTCATCTAGAGAGAGCTTTATGAGTATGCTGTAGTTCTGGATCTGACGTTTTGGTATCAAATGCTGGATCCGCTGTGTGATCTTGAATCAGTGTCCTAACCTCCCTGAGCCTCCAAATAGCTATTTGAGAAATGGAAGCAATAATTGGACCTGCCTCTAGAAGGCTGTGATGATTGCATGAGTCAGGCCCTGTGATGTCTCCATGGGACCTGGCACATCTCCACTGTGATTGTTATTGTTCTGGCCATTGCTGTTGAAGGCCTTTTCCAGTGCCTGGGGGGATTCAAAGATGCTCAAAACCAAGTCCAGCCTGCAAAGAACATTCCACCAAGAATGGGAGGTAAAGGAAATACAAAAGCTCCTCTAAGCACAAGGTGGGACATGATTCATCTCCCAAGGAAGCGAGAACCAGAATGCTTTGTGTTCACATGAGGAACCAAAAGCCATTTGCGGAACAAAGTACAAAATGATCAAGCCCCAACCCGGATACTCTGGGGACACTCATTAAATGAGTTCCCATAGGAAATGGACTTCAAAGCTGCCTGACACTCAACCCATCTTCATCATTATCATCATCATAGTTATTATTGTTACTGTTATTATTATCGCTACTTCCTCTAATCACCTGCTTTCTATAGACCTGTGGCCTCCATGACCACCATCTCATGTCCACAGTTTCAGTTTTATGAACCTTCTTATGTTCACTACGTCCCTAGAGACATTGTTCTGGCTTCCCACTGTTCCTGAAGCTCAAATTGCTTGCCACATCCTCTGAAACCTTGCCTGACCCATCTCCTGCCAGGTTTTTTTTTTTATTGTATTTACTTATTTATTTGATTGTATGGCATATGGGATCTTAGTTCCCCAACCAAGGATGGAACCCGTGCCCCCTGCCTTGGGAGCCTGGAGTCGTAACCCCTGGACCACCAGGGAAGTCTCTCCTGCCAGTTTTGACAGCCTCAGCTCATACCTGCTCCCACCCTCTCCCACTTCCTTCCATAGGCTCTCTCTCTCCAGAAGCTTCCGTCATTTAAAACATTCCATGGCTCCCCATTGCATCTAAAATGACACCCAAGCCCCCTCCTGTGGCCTCTAAGGCCTTTGGGGTCTGGACCCTGCTCACCTCCAACCTAATCCCAGTCCTCTTCTTCATGCCTGAAACCAGTCACCGTCCCCAAATGTGCCATAATCTCCCACATTTCCATACACAACACTTCCCTCCACCTGGCACTCTCTTCCTGGCCAACTCCTATTCCTATTTGAAAAATCAGATCAGAAGCCTCCTCCTCCAGGAAGCCCTCCTTGACCTTCAAGCTGGGTCAGACACCTGGTCTGGGCTCCCTCAACCCAGGCCTGCCCATCATTCTGGCTCATCATTCTCTTGTGACAGGTCTGTCTCTCCCATTGGACAGTGAGCTCTGTGAGAACAGGGCCCAAGCTGCCAAGAGCATTTCTTTGTCTCCAGCAATGTCCCTACATCAGACGGGGGCCACAGAATCCCTTCCCAGGTGGTGCTAGTAAAAAAACTTGCCTGCTGATGCAGGAGACCTAAGAGACACAGGTTCAATCCCTGAGTCAGGAAGATCCCCTGGAGAAGGAAATGGCAACCCACTCCAGTATTCTTGCCTGGAAAACCCCATGGACAAAGGAGCCTGGTGGGCTACAGTCCATGGGGTTGCAAAGAGTTGGACACAACTTAGCAACTGAACAGCAACAACAAAAACAAGTGTACTATTTAGGTACTTAAAGCTGATTGATTCTAATGCAAATAAATGTACAATACAATAAACTCATGGATGATACATATACATAAAAGAAACAGATGCTGAAAGAAGAATGTGGCTTCAGAGGGGATGCCTCTTCCCTGCTATTAGGCTTCCAATATGGTGTCTCTGGGACCACTACCTTGTACTTTTCCATTGCGGATCCCTGGCTTCTTCTGATCCCACCAACCAGTTTCTTTCTGACCATAGTTCCTTGTGTGTGTTTATTTTCCACCAGGGTTGGCCTCCCTGAAGAAAACCTGATGCTGTGCAAGGGACAGAAGTCCTGAGTTCCACCCTGGCCCTTTCTGGATTCCCTGTGGGACTTCAGGCCAGTCCCTCCTATGTCTCTGGGCCTCAGTTTCCCCCAGCTCTATCACAAAGGGTCTCCAAGATAGCCTGTGAATCCATGTCATCATACATCTGGCCACAGGGAGGCAGTGTGGGCCTTCGGAGGCCTAAGAGGTGAGACCCACTGGGGTGGGAGAGTTGGGTGCCCTGGTGACCGTCTCCATGGTAACAGAGGAGCCCAGGCCCAGGAGGGGAGGCCGAACCATTTAACCTGTTTCCACCCTCCAATTGCCTGAATGCCAGGAGAAAGCCCAGACTGGGACCCCTCCTTCCCACAGTGCTCCACCTCTGATCCTGTCTGCGCAAACTTTCTGCCTCTCTCTCTGGCCTTCTGCCTCCTCATTCTCTACATCTTTCATGTATCTGGAAGATGTCTCTGCATCTCTGTCCTTCCTCGGGATTCTCTGTGCTTTTCTATGTGTCTGTCTCTCCTATTTGTATTCATTTCCTATCTTTTCCTTTGTCTCTCTGTATCTCGATCTTTTTCTTTGCGTTTCCCTGTGTCTCTCCTGTCTTCTCTCTGATCTTTTCCCCTTGTCCCTCTTCCCTTCTCCTTTTTATTTCTCTTTTTCTGTCGGTCTCTGTCTCTTCATCCCTCTCTTCTTCCTCTCTCCTCCCTCCCCACTTACCTGCGCTCACCGTAATTGCCTCTAAAAACTGCTCTCTCCACGAATGAGTCCCAATCACCAAAGCCAAGTTCGTTTTCTTGATGAGTTTATCCACCGTATTCTGGGGATGAGAGGGTAGGGAGAGACCATGGTCCATGACCACCTTAGGGTAGCTCCATGAGAGGTCCTGGGGATGGAGGCTCACACCCCATGCTCAGGGGTCCTCAACTTTCCATAGCTGGGTTCTACTAGCAAGAAGGGACAAGGGAGGTGTGTGCTGTCCATGGTGCTAACAGAGGAACGTGGAGGGTGCCCTCAGACCTTGGGTGCCCCTCCCTGTGACCCTCATAGTTGATCCCTTCTTGGACTATCCCCAAGGAAATGATACAGGCAAGACTCCAGGAAAGTGGGCCCCCAGAAAATCACCTTAAAATCATACGACTCCTCAATGATGACCTCCAGTCGACAGTTTTCCCCGAGAACCGGCTTGCCCATTTCTGCTATCCTCTGAGCCTCTTCCTCCTCAGCCGTCAGTTTCCTGTCCCCATCCCCTGCAGCATGAGGGGTGGGAGTTAGACTCCAGGGCACCTGCAATGCCTTCACTACCTCTTCCCATCCAAAAGAAAACACTGCTCTTCTCTGGGATGCCTCCTTGGTAAGGCTTCCTCAGCCTGTCCCTACATCCCATCTGACCACCACTTTCCCCAACCAGAGGCCCAGCTCCCACACCCTGGTCCATGAAGTTCGGCTGGTGGACTCTGAGGTTCATATAGTAGAGGGGCTGTGTGACCATGGGCAGTGCCTTAGTCTCACTGTGCCTCAGTGTTCATATCTACAAAATGGGTACAATAACTACCGACCTCATAAGGTGGTTACGAGCATTAAAGAAGTTAATTCATGTAAAGGGCTTAGAACAGTGCCTGGTACACAATAATTAAAAAATGTTAGTTTATTATGATTACTGCCATTATCATTACCACCCTGTGGAAGAGGTTTTATATAATTATATATATATAATAGAAAAGATATTATCTATTTATATAAATTTATATTGATATGTAAAATAGATTTATATTGATTAAATAGATTATATATATATATATATAAATAGATTATACTGACCCTTTGCTCCAAGCCCAGCACCGACCCAATCCTAGGTCTCAAAAGAAAGCCACCCACCAACCAAGAACATTCTCAAAACTATGCTTGAGTGAGAAAAGACTTTGATTGTGTTAAGCTATTGGGATTTGTGGGCTTACTTCTTACAGCAGCTTGTATTACTTATCCTAACTAATACAACCTTCAGCCTATCCCTAATCTTAACCCCCAACCTCAATTCTGATCTCAACTCCAAAACTACTCAGTCACTATCTCCAAGCCCCTGACCCTAGTCCCAACTCTCACCCCAAATTTCTCACCTTGGCCCCAGCTCTACCCTCAAATCCTTCAAACTCACCTCAAATTCCAAACTTAGCTTTGACCTCAATCTGGCCCCAGTTCTAATCAGATCCTATCACAAACCTAGAAGCCAATCTCTGTCTTAATTTTAGCTTTGCTGCTGCTGCTGCTAAGTTGCTTCAGTCGTGTCCGACTCTGTGTGACCCCATAGACGGCGGCCCACCAGGTTCCCCCATCCCTGGGATTTGACCCAGTCCTAATACTGATCCCAGACCCCAACCCCAACCCAGTTCTATTCGACCCCAAACCTGA
The DNA here is from genome assembly GCF_029378745.1 of Bos indicus. Lineage (NCBI taxonomy): Eukaryota > Metazoa > Chordata > Mammalia > Artiodactyla > Bovidae > Bos > Bos indicus. The sequence goes on from NC_091777.1 coordinate 54,963,413, forward strand.
TTCCCTCTGATGCCACCACAAACCCACATCAGATTCTATGACATACTTTCTTCCCCATCTTAACTACAAACAAAACATGATCTTGGCCTTCGAGCCTCTGTCACCCCAATTTCACACTGGTCCCACCAAATTGATTGCACCTGCAATCTGCCTCAAACCTGATCTGGAGGGGAGTTTGAGGCCTGACCCGCCCCCAAGACCCTCCCTCCAGTGACCCCCCCTCCCAAAGACCAGAAGTAACTCCACTCACCTTGGTTGAGTAGCAGAGCTGGGGAGAGACAGAGACAGGGAGAAGGTGAGATCTTCTCTGGGAAGCTCAGATCCATGAACTTGAAGGGGCCACAACTGAACCTCCAAAGGTCCCCCCACCCTGGACCCCTTACCTCTCCCACAGCCCACCCATCACCTCTCACCTGAAATCCCTCGTTTAAGCCACTGTGGCTGGCCCAGTTCGATGAAGAAATTATCCTTTTTCTCATATTCCTCGTCATCAACTATCTTCACCTGAAGAGTTTTCCTGAAGGGAGAGGCAGAATCCCCAGCATAAAGCCCCCTGCCCATGACTCACCAATAACTCGCCCATTAGCCAATCAGTTTCTTGGGCACTCGCTCCATCTCAGGCTCTATAATCTCATTTCATCCTTACACCACCCTGGGGGGAAGGTTCTCTGCTTATCCCCATTTGACAGAGACACGCTCAGAAACATCTGAAGAAGCCGCTATTATTGTTCAGTTGCTCAGTCGGGTCCGACTCTGCGACCCACGGACTGCAGCACGCCAGGCTTCCCTGTCCTCCACTATCTCCCGGAGTTTGCTCAAACTCATGTCCATTGAGTCGATGATGCGATCCAATCATCTCACCCTCTGTTGCCCCCTTCTCCTGTCCTCAATCTTTCCAGCAACAGGGTCTTTTCCAATGAGTTGGATCTTTGCCGAGTTTGTATTAAATATCGACCTGAGGACCTCCCTTGTGGTCCGGTGGTTAAGATTCTGCACTTCCAATGCAGGGGGCACGAGTTTGATCCCTGGTTGGGAACTAAGATCCCACATGTGGTGTGGTGTGGCCAAAACAAAAAGAACAAATTAAAAAAACTCAAAATAAGTATCAACCTGAGGGATCCTGATAAAACCAAAGTTAAACTGGGTGCTTCCTCTGCTCAAAACATTCACACAGACCTCCCTGTGTGAGTCCGCCTGCCAATGCAGGGAACACAGGTTTGATCCCTGGCCTGGGAGGATTCCACACATGCCACGGGGAACTTAGCCTTGTGAAACAATGAAGACCTAGCACCACCAAACAAACAAACAACAACGAAACCCCCCTAAAAAAAATTTCACACGGTTTCCATCTCACAAAGAGTAAAAGCCGAAGTCCCGAGAATGGCTCACAAGGCCCCCTGAAATCTAGCCCTCATTCCCCTCCTGGCCTCCCATCCCTCTCCCCTCACACACTCACCCCAGTAACACTGGCCTCCTCAGTGTTTTGAGAATGTAATAACAAGCCTGCTCGTGCCTCAGGGTCTTTGCACTGGCTGTTCCTTCCGCTGAGAACACTGTTCTCCCATGCTCGTTCCCTCAATTCCTCCAGTTCTCTGTTCAAACTTTACCTTCTTTTTCAATGAGACCCACTCCCTCCACCTTCTTTCATACTGAAATTCATGCCTGGACCTACCCCAGCGCACTCTTGGCCCCCTTCCCATGCTCCACGTTTTTGTTGTTTCAAATCATCTTCTAACGCACCACCAGCTGGGTTTATTTTGTTTGTTGTTTGCCATTTGCCTCTCCACATTAAGATATAAGCTCCTCCAAGGCAGCGATCTTAGTTCATTTATGTTCTTTGCTGTATCCCCAATGCCCAGAATAGTGCCTGGCATATAGTGTGACCTCCATAGACAGCCGTTAACTCAAATTCTTTAGCTTGGAAGACCCTCAACTTCCTGCCCCTTGTCTTCATTCGGAGGGGTAACTGAGCACTAAATGATTTTCTCAGCATCCCAGCTGCCATAGTAACCAGGGAATGGGAGGGGAGAAACAGCCAGAAGTCATCCATCCCCTTCAGGTACACAACAGACCCCCCTCAATTATGAAGACCCACAAGCCCACAATAACCCACAGCTCTGCCACCAGCAGCTATCTCAGCTGTAGGAACCACAAGGCCTGGCCCCAGAACCCAGAAACACAAACACCCAGCCCACACAGTCACCCAGCAGAGGAAGCAGAACCAATCACACCGCCCACGCCCACACACCATCATACCCCGCAGCCATTCCCTATGCAGTGGCAAAATCGCACGGAACCAGATGCCAATTAGCACAACACCTCCACCACAGCCTGGGCAACAATGCCAACCTGTGAGACCCCTGCTGTGATTCCATGTAGAGTCTCCTTCCTTACCCCTCACTCTTTATGCCTCCTGGTGTCTCTGTTTATTCAGTCTCTCCCCGGCTCTCTGACTTTCTCTCCGTGTTCTCCTCTCCCCATCTCCATCTCTCAGTGTCGGAGAGACTGAATGGGACAGAATGGAACAGCCAAACTCGACACAATCTAAGCAAAAGGGTCTCAACCATGCAGACATATCTAAACACATGAATGCCCAGGACACAGTGACACCCAAAGATGGACACACAAGACAGTCACGAGGGGGCATACATGCACTTCCACCTTCACCCACTTTCGGTTTCAAGACATTTAAAAGTTTCTGTTGGTTGAAAGAATGGCAGCCCCCACCCCTCAACTTAGGAGTGGGTTGGGAGCTGTCCGTGGTGCTGAAACACTGCAGCCAGGTGGAGTTGTCTCCTGACACATGCTCCTCACAGACATGTAGACAGCTGCTGACACGCTGACAAGGTGTCAGCACACATACACACATACACACACATACACACACCTCTGCCACTCATTCGCTTGCAGACATGCCGTGGTCCCCTGACACCCAGTGACAACGTGCACCAGTTGGCACTCTGACAAGTGTGTCCGCTTGGGACCCAAAAGGAGGAGAAGCCCAACCGGCAGGGGACAGCAAGAGGAACTGGAGCTAGATGAGGGCGGGGCTTCCTGAGGTCAAAGGAAGCAGCTTTAGCAGTACGGGATTAACAGATACACACCATTATATAGAAAATAGATAAGCAACAAGAATTTACTGTATGGCACAGGGAACTATATTCAATATCTTGTTATAACCTATAATGGAAAAGAATCTGAAAAAGAATATATATATGCTGCTGCTGCTAAGTCGCTTCAGTTGTGTCCGACTCTGTGCGACCCCATAGACGGCAGCCCACCAGGCTCCCCCGTCCCAGGCAAGAACACTGGAGTGGGTTGCCATTTCCTTCTCTAATGCATGAAAGTGAAAAGTGAAAGTGAAGTCGCTCAGTCGTGTCCGACTCTTCGAGACCCCATGGACTGCAGCCCACCAGGCTCCTCCGTCCATGGGATTTCCAGGCAAGAGTACTGGAATGGGGTGCCACTGCCTTCTCCAACATATATATATGTCTGAACCACTTAGCTGTACATCTGAAATGATCACAATATTGTAACTCAACTATAATTCAGTTAAAATTGATCATTTTTTAAAAAGGAAACAGCCTTCCTCCCCAGCCTGACATTCTGTCATCCTCACGCCCTCGTTTCCTGGAAACTCCACTTTCCCACCCCTCACAGGCTCTGATTTCACACCCAGTCTCTTTCTCATACTATCTCCCATTCTCTCATGCTGACTGGAACTCTTCTCTCTCTGTAGCATCAGCAGGACTTTCCCTTCCCTGAGTCCGCCTGGGTTCCTCTCAGAGAGAAGAATGTCTCTCGTTACCTCCCGCACTTCTATTCCTTTCAGTCTTCTTCCATCTCAGTCTCCAATCCCTATTTCCCTCTTTTTTCTGGCCTCACCAGGTGACAGGAGGGATCTTAGTTCCCCCACCAGGGATCGAACCTGTGGCCCCTGCACTGGGAGTGCAGAGTCTTAGCCACTGGACCACCAGGGAAATCCCTCTTTCCCCCTCTCCTGATGGGCCTCTGTCACTCAGTTTCCATCTCTCGTGGCATCTGTCTATAAGCCTCTGTCTTTCTGTCTCCTGTCTTCTGTCTCCCTGTCTTTCACCCATCTGGTTGCCTCTCTGTCTCTCTCTTGCATCTCTCCCCTCTACCCCATATCTCTGGGCGTCTCTCTTCCATCTCCCTGTTGATCCTGCCTGGGGTCAGCCCTCCAGCCTGGCTGTTTCTCCAGGCATCTCTAATTAGTGCCTGCCCATCAGAGAAAGGATGTGTTTCCCTGAACGCTAATTAGCCTCCTGCTCTCTGTCTCCTGAAACCACAGCTGGCAGCCTGGGCGGGGGCGGAGGGCAGAGGGTGTCCCAGCCTGGGGAAGCCGTAGGGGCGGGCGGAGGAGAAGCCCTGAGGAAGCCCGCGGCCGCAGGCGAAAAGTTGATTGGAAGCCGTAGACTACAATTCGGACTGGGACAAGCAGAAAGACAACTCCCTCCACGCCCTCTGCCTCGGGTGTGAGAGATGGGGCCTAGAATGGTGCTCTGGGCCCTCAACCCAAGTCAGAACAGAGACAGATGGAAAGGTATGGAGAGTCTGTGACTGAAATATAACCCGAGTCAGAGAGCTGGATCCCGGGGACAGAGATCCAGAGATGACACAAACTCTCCCGAGAACGAGAGATGCAGAGACGCAAAGGGAGAGGTGAAGAGGCAGGGTGAGCAGTGAGCAGCTGAGCTGGGAGGCCGAGCCGCAGAGGCTGGGAGGGGGAGAGGGAGGGGGCGCGGTGGGGGCTCTGCTCGGTGTGGGGAGCGTGGGCGGCGGGAAGAGGGAGACAGACGGGCGTGCGGGGGCGGAAGGGAGCGGGCGGGAGCTGGGATGTGAGGCTGCCGGCACGCGCACCGGGAGACTCGGGCATCTGCGCAAGGGGGTGGCCGGGTGTCTGGGCGTGAGAACAGTCCTGACTCTGCGTCCGTGACTTTGCATGTCTGTATGTGCCCGGTGCGCCTGCTGGTTCTGTCTGTCTGTCTACATACGTACGTAGCCAGCTCCTCTCCGGAGACTCGGTCTCCCACATCCCAGCCCTCCTTTCCCGTGTCTCTTCCTAGGCCCCCAGATTTCTACCTCGACTTTCCCCAAAGCCTCGCCTACATTCCCCCTACCCAAGAGCTCCCCTCCTTCCCCCCGCCCACCTCCTTTAGGCCACGCCCCATCTCCTTAGACCCCGCCCTCTTCCGCTGTCCTCAGCCTTTGCCTCGCGTCCTAGCCACGAAATTAAAAGCCGCTTGCTCCTCAGAAGAAAAGCTATGGCAAAGCTAGACAGCATATTAAAAACCAGAGACATTACTTTGGCTGACAAATGTCTGAATAGTCAAAGCTATGGTTTTTCCAATAGTCATGTACAGAATGCAAGATTTGGACCATAAAGAAGGCTGAGCGCTGAAGAACTGATGCTTTTGAACTGTGGCGTTGGAGAAGACGCTTGAGAATCTCCTGGACTGCAAGGAGATCCAACCAGTCAATCCTAAAGGAAATCAGTCCTGAGTATTCATTGGAAGGACTGATGCTGAAGCTGAAACTCCAGTACTCTGGCCACCTGATGCGAAGAGTCAACTTATTGGAAAAGATCCTGATGCTGGGAAAGATTAAGGGCAGGAGAAGAGGGTGACAGAGGATGAGACGGTTGGATGGCATCATCGACTCAATGGACATGAGTTTGAGCAAACTCCGGGAGATAGTGAAGGACAGGTAAGCCTGACAAGCTGCAGTTCATGGGGTCGCAGAGTCGGACACGACTGAGTGACTGAACAACAACCACTCAGACCCCACCTAGCTCCTTCTCTGTTCCACAGACTCGGCCTCTGCATCGAAAGGGAACTCAGGGCACACTCCTCCATTCTACCGGTTAAGCTCTCCACATCCCTCTCCCCAGGCCCCACCCTAATTCCTCTCGTCTCTCCTCACTTGGCCATTTTTCCTGGTGTCCCACTCTCTTCTCCCCAAACCAGCCCAGTTCGCGCAGGACCCGCCCACATCTCGTCCCAACATCTTGACCCCACTCCTCACTCCAGTCTCCTCCCTTCTCTCCTTCATCCCGCCCCTTTTCTGGACCCTGTACCGCCTCCCCAGGCCTCCCCATTTCCAGGGCTCCATCAAAGCTCCACCCCTTTCTAAGACTGAGTGTGTTAGTTGCTCAGTCGTTTCCGACTCTTTGCGACCCCATGAACTCTAGCCCACCAGGCTCCTCTGTCCATGGGGTTTTCCAGGCAGGAATACTGGAGTGGGTTGCCATTCCCTTCTCCAGGGGATCTTCCTGACTCAGGGATCGAACCCCGGTCTCCCGCATTGCAGGCAGATTCTTTACCATCTGAGCCACCAGGGAAGCCCTTTCCAAAACTACGCCTCTCGGAGATCCTCCCACTCGGAGGCCTCGCCCCTGTTCGGGCAACGCCAACTCTCGACCGCACCTACTTCCAGGCCCCGCCCCCGTTCGGACCACGTCCCGCCCTGGCCCCGCCCCTCTCGCGGGCCCCTTGTCGTCTGTCTCCCTGGTTCCGGCCGGCGGGCTCGCGCGCTCACATGGTCTCGTCGTCGCCGAACTCGAGCTCGCCGCACGCGTCCTCGTAGTGCACGCCGCCGCCGCGCGCCGTGCCGTCCACCGTGCGGTAGGGGAGGCGCACCGTGCCGCGCGCGCCCGAGCTGCGCACGACGCGCACGTCCACGGTGCCCATGCACTCGCTCACGTGCAGCAGGCGGTCCTGGAAGGAGAAGATGCCCGCGTGGTCGTCGTCCAGGATGGTGACGGTGGCCAGCAGCGGCGACACCAGCCGCCCCTTGGGCCGCCCACTGCCGTCGGGCTCGAACATGCCCTGCGCGTCGCCCACGCGCAGGTTCAGCAGCCGCACGAAGAAGTGCTCATCCTCCTCGAAGATGTCGTCGTCGATGATGCCGATCCGCAGCTCCTTCAGCGTCTCGCCCGGCTTGAACACCAGCGTGCCCTCGCTGCGGTGGAGGAGCGGGGAGAGAGAAGGGTGAAGTCGTTCTCAGGGCTGTGGGCCGGGGAGGTGTGGGGGGTGGGGGTTCAGGGTGGGCTTCCTGGAGGAGGGCGCCGCACCACCGGAAGAACTTACAAGTATAATGGTGGACAGACGTGAAACAAACAATACCGAGGGTGAATGAAGGTGGGCTTTTCCCCAACAGGAGATGCCGAGGGAGAACAAAAACCATGGAGGGGTTCCCTCCCACCATGGAACTCATCAGGAGTAGTGGCATTAAACAGGTGATGAAGGTGAGATCGAGGCAGGCTTCACAGGAGAAGGCTTAGTGGGCAGGAGACCTCCCAGCAGAGGGAACAGTACATGCAAAGTCTTAGGGTGGAGAGGGAGGTTGGAGTGTTTCACAGCCACGCTTCTTGAATCTCAGTGTCCACAGGAATTCCCTGGGACATCTTGTGAAAATGCAGATTGTGGTTCAGTAGCTCTGGGGTTTCAAGGCTCTGCATTTCTACTTAGCGCCCAAAGGACCCCAGTGATTTTGCAACATGGACCATACTTGGAGTAACAGGGACATAGGGCCCACAGTTGACATTGTCATACTTCCCATAAAAACCATTCTGTGCTCCCAGATATCCCCAGCAGAAAATCCACAGTCTTTAACTTGACTTCATTCAGTCATTCAACACATGCTTTCAGTGTGGGAACATGGGAACAGCAGTGCTGGGAACACGGGAAGAGCCCCATGGCACAGCCGTATCACAGTGGCACTTACACATCTCGGGATTTAATTACAGTCCGTTCATAATGAGATAGGTAATGAGCATCTGCTGTGTGCCAGGCACTGTTCTTAGTGTTGGAGAAACAGCAGCAAAACCAGATCAGAGAAGAATCTTTGCTCTGGTGGAGCTTCTGTTCCAGGGCAGGAGATGGGTAATAAAACATAAGGTAATAAAACAAAAAGTAAGGTGGTGATGATGCTATGTGGAGAAAATAAAGGAACAAGGGTAGAGAGTGCAGAGAAGGAGCTGTGTGAAAGTGGTCAGGGAAAGCTTGTCTGGGGGCGGGGGTGCCATCTGAGCAGAGACCTGAGGGAGGGAGCCACATGGAGGAGATCTGGGAAAGACTGTTCCTGTAAAGGGAACAGCCAGTGCAAATGTCATGAGGCACCAGTGGGCAGGAGTGCTTGAGGAAGATCAGGGATGCCAGTGTGGCCGCATCCAAAGGAGCAGGGAGGGAGAGAGTGGGAGATGGGGTGACCGAGGGAACAGGGGAAGATGTCATGGGGCCTTGGTGAGCCACGGTGAAGACTTTGGCTTTTACTCCAGTGAGAGGAGAGCCATGGAGGCCTCCGAGGAGAGGAAGGACATCAACTGGCTTAGGTTTAAAAGAGTGTCGGCTGTGTAAGTTTCTAAAGCACAAGCAAGATGCTCTATAATGGGCTGGGGGAGGGAACAAGGCCAAGACATTCATCAGGGTGAAACTTGGGCGGGACAGTGATGACTCTGGGGTGTTAACGAAAGTCAAAAATCTGTCATTTACCCCTCCCTTCCTCTATGGGGGAGGTAGAGAGACCCCAGGGTTCTGGCAGGGGTAGAACTGTATGACAAGACCTGGATGGAGGGAATAAGAGCTTCCCGTGGCTGCCGCCCTCAGCTCAGAGGGCGCTGTCCACGGTGGCTAAGGCAGGCCAACCTGCTCCAAGCTGCCTGTGCCAGCTGTGTGGTCTTGGGCAGTTAGGACTCAGCAGCCTTCTGAGCCTCGGTTTCCTCATCTGTAAAATGGATTTAATAACCCTGTCTTCCTCGTGGCAGTGTTACAAGGATTGAGTTAATACAGGGGAACTGGACATTGTCCGTAAAGGGACACGTGGGCATCATGTGCCTTCTGGCATGATGCCCTGAGGACAGCTGGATTCCTGCCAAAGTGCATCACGTGAATCTAATCATGAGGAAACATCAGACGAAGCCACACTGAAGATTGTTCGAGTACGTGGCCTATCGTTTTCCAAAGTGTCAGAGTGGGACTTCCCTGGAGGTCCAGGAGTTAAGACTCGATGCTTCCAGTGCAGGGGGCGTGGGTTCGGTCCCTGGTTGGGGAACTAAGATCCCACATGCCATGTGGCACAGCCAAAAGAGAAATTCAGACCAAAGTGTTGGCGTCACCAAAGTCACGGAAAGACCGAGGGAGTGATCCAGATTGAAGAAGGCGAAAGAGACACGACAACCAAATATGCCAAGTGGTTTCTGGATCAGATGGGAAGAGAGGGAGGGAGTGAAAACACAGCTATAAAGGGTGAGACAAGGGCGACTGGGGACAGGCAAGCGTGGACTGTAGATTGGGTCGTCATACTGATGCAATCTTAAACGTCCTGCGTGTGATCACTGGGTTGGGATGATGTGGGAGTATGTCATCATTCTTAGGAGATGCATGCCTCTGTTGATGGGTGAATGGTCATGCTGTCTGACCCTCACTCTAATAAAGTGCCACCGTTATTTTTTTTTTTCAAAAACAAATTTATGGTTACCAAAGGGGAAAGGTGGGGGGTGGGTGGAGGGATAAATTAGGAATTTGGGATCAACGTAGACACACTACTATATATAAAAGAGATAATCAACAAGGACCTACTGTATAGCCCAGGGAACTCAATATTCTGTAATCACTTACATGGGAAAAGAATCTGAAAGAGAATGGATATACACATATGTATAACTGAGTCACTTTGCTGTACAGCCACAACTAACACAACACTGTAAATCAACTATACTCATATCTATAAACTAAAAATTTAAAAAGTAAAGTAGCACCTCAAAACATCTATTATATATTGAAGAGCATGAATGCCCACAGGACAAAATAGGCACAATTGGTGAATATCTGTGTGGAGGTTATATGAAGGTTCTCCAGGCTATGTATTTGCAGTCCTTCTGTAGGTGTGAAATTTTTCAAAATAAAAAGCCAGGGAGAAAAAGAACATGGGGATTTTAGAAACCAGGTTTCAGAATCATAGAAGGCTAGGTTCCCAGGACTCATATTCCAACACTGGATGCACAAAATCTGAGAAGATGAACAATCTTAGAACCATCAGATTAGAGATGGGCTGGGGTCCAGATTAGAATACTAAAACCTTGGAATTCTGGAATCTTAAAACCTTCGACCCTTAGTGTGTTAGGATTATAGAGGCTTAAATCTCAGAATCTTGGAAGAGCTGTGTCATTTGGGGGTCATAGAGGTCATTTTTAATTTGGAGAAACTAAAACCCCACAGAACCACCCTTAGCCTAGTGATGCCTGCAGGCAAGTCAGAAAAAGGTATCCTTTCTTCAAGACACTCTTTCCATGAATCTGGAACTGTCATCATAGACACAGAACTCTACAATGTCCACTATGTGAATAGCACTTCCTTAGACATGTTGCTCTTTTGCAGTGTACAACCTCAACAACTGTACATGACAGTCCTACCTGCCCAGACTGAGGCAGGAACTTACCCAAGGAACAGGGGGCAGGGCTAAGCTGGGGCTGGAACTTCGGTGTCCTCCTCCCAGTCCTAGACCTAAGCTGCCTTGATAAGTGATGCCAGGCCTGTGAATATCAACTGGGTTGGGAGAGTAGAGACATATGGAAAGGTGTCAATTCTTCCTAGCTCTGGCTCCACCACTGAGCAGCATTTACTCCTTCACTTCAAACATCTCCTTCCCAAGGTCATTTGCAGGTGAGAAGGCAGCCTCTGATCCCAGCAAGTGATACCTGTACTCACTTCCTTTTGCAAAGGCTTGGGGTTTTGATGAGGGTGATGCAGACCAGAGGTGCAGGAGGAGTGGAAGGATGAAGAGGTGGACTGACGGCAAGCCCTCACATGGTGAATGTCTGTTCTTCAGTTGAAGGAGGCTAGAGATGTGGGATGAGGGGAAGGATGAAGGGAGGAGGTCAGGGGCGGCCAAAGGGGTCCCATGCTACGGGAAGACAGAATAAAGATATGTGAACAGTTCAGTTTCAACTTAGTAAGTGAAACCTATGAGAAGATCAGCCATCAACACTCTCCTGTATCCTGCTGTATTTTTTCTTCACTCTTCTCACCACTCTCTGACATTTTAATACATTGAATGTATACTTTCTAATGACATGTCTTTCCCAAGAGAGTGTCAGCTGTGTTAGAGCAGGCAGGGATTTCTACATCTTTCATTTATTGATGGTCTCCATTGCCCAGGTTCATTTCTGGCACAGAAAAGACATGTGGTACATGTTATTATTACAGAAAACCATGGGAGCTGGGCTGGAGGAAGCACAAGCTGGAATCAAGATTGCTGGGAGAAATATCAATAACCTCAGATACTCAGATGACACCACCCTTATGGCAGAAAGTGAAGAAGAACTAAAGAGCCTCTTGATGAAAGTGGAAGAGGAGAGTGAAAAAGTTGGCTTAAAACTCAACATTCAGAAAACTAAGATCATGGCATCTGGCCCCATCACTTTATGGCAAATAGATGGGGAAACAGTGGAAACAGTGAGAAACTTTATTTTTTTGGACTCCAAAATCACTGCAGATGGTGACTGCAGCCATGAAATTAAAAGACGCTTGCTCCCTGGAAAAAAAGTTATGACCAACCTAGACAGCATATTAAAAAGCAGAGAAATTACTTTGCCAACAAAGGTCCATCTAGTCAAAGGTATTGTTTTTCCAGTAGTCATGTATGGATGTGAGAGTTGGACTATAAAGAAAGCTGAGCACCAAAGAATTGATGCTTTTGAACTGTGGTGTTGGAGAAGACTCTTGAGAGTCCCTTGGACTGCAAGGAGATCCAACCAGTCAGTCCTAAAGGAAATCAACCCTAAATATTGATTGGAAGGATTGATACTGAAGCTGAAGCTCCAATACTTTGGCCACCTGATGGGAAGAACCAACTCATTGGAAAAGACCCTGATGCTGGGAAAGATTGAGGGAGGAAGAAGAAGGGGATGACAGAAGATGAGATGGTTGGATGGCATCACCGACTCAATGGACATGAGTTTGAGTAAACTCCGGGGGTTGGTGATGGACAGTGAGGCCTGACGTGCTACAGTCCATGGGGTCACAGAGTCGGACGTGACTGAGCGACTGAACCGAACTGAATGGGAGACTTGTACATCAGTTAACAAAACATACTGTAAACCTATAATTCTTGAAAGAGTGTGGTATAGACAGATCTATTGCACAAATACATAAAGAATTTTGTGGTCCCATGAGGACACAGAAGTTAACTACCTTGTTTACTCTTGTCTGTTGAACCCTTAAAAAAATCTGGATGGCAGATGAATAAAAAGGCCCTACTGTATAGCATAGGGAACTATATTCAGTGTCCTGTGATAACCGTAATGGAAAAGCATATGAAAAAGAATACATATATGGATAACTCAGTCACTTTTCTATACAGCAGAAATGAACACAATATTGTAAATCTACATTTCAACAAAAAATTTTTTAAAAACCTCTGGTGCCTAGTAAGTGCACAGTAGGAATAGCTGGCTAAGGTCACAGTTCTGCTCAAAGAGGGGTGAGGAGAGGGACTGACAGTGAGACATGGGAGGGTTCAGAAGGCGGGTGGCTTTACGGTGGAACCAAAGATGCAGAGGCAATGCGGACACCATCTCTCTTCTCTTGACCCCACTTTGTTTTCCCCCACAGCACTTGCCATCACCTGATATTTTTGTATGCTTCATAGTTTATAACTTTATCACAGCTTAAGGGTAGGGACCTTAGCCGTCTTGTTCACCGAGGTACACCCCTGGCACATGTAGTAGGTGATCGATAAACATTTTTAGGACTTCCCTGGTCGTGCGGTGGGTAAGAATGCACCTGCCAAGGCCAGGGACATGAGTTTCATCCCTCCAAGAAGATTCCACACGCCCCGGAGCAGCCAAGCCTACGCGCCACAACTCCTGAGCCTTCGAGCTGCAAGTACTGAACCCTGAGCTCCTGGGGCCCGTTCTCCACAAGAGAAGCCACCGCAATGAGAAGCCCGCACACCGCAACCAAGAGTAGCTCTTGCGCACCGCAACTAGAGAAAGTGCCTGCAAAAGCAACAAAGACCAAGTGCAGCCAAAAAAAAAAAACATTAATTTTTTTACTTTAATAGTGGTGTGGTGGGTGGGGCACTGGTTCTACCAGGTCATGATGGTAGAAACACATCATGGAGCTATACTAAGGAACACAGAGCAGGGTCAAGCACAAGGCACAGGTGTATCATGGACCTGGGAGCAGCAGCCTGCGGTCAGTGGACAGCCACGCTGTCCGTCTTGTCCAGCAGCCTGTGCCAAATGTCTAGAATAGTACCTGGTACAAAGTAGACTCTCAGGAATGAATGAATCCAGCAAGTCTGCCCATCGCAAAGTAAGGATGGGCACCAGACGCAGCCAGGAGACGGAGGAGCCTGGAGGCTGCTGGACGGCGGAGCCTGGAGGCTGCTGGACGGCGGAGCCTGTGACCGGCGGACCGCCAGCCCTCCCTGCCCACCGGCCCCCAGGAGACCCACCTGTACTCGTAGTCCGAGCCGGCCTTGGCGGAGCCGTCCTCCGTGCGGTAGTCCACGTAGAAGGTGCTGTTGCCCTCGCCGCCCTGGCAGGTGACCGACAACAGCACGGAGCCGCAGTTCTCCAGGCAGTGGTAGAGGCTGGGCTCGAAGAAGATGCGGCTGGCGCCGTCGTCCTCGTCCTCGCCCGGGCCGTCGGCCGGGGTGGCCCTGCGCGAGGCGTCCACCGCGTGTCGCCGCAGCACGTTGCCCGCGCCGGTCATCAGCCGCGTGGCCTGGATGCGGTAGAAGGCGCGGCTCTTCTGCTGGTGGAGCAGCGCGTAGTAGTTGGCGATGCCCACCAGCTGCTCCAGCTCCTTGTCAGGGTGCTTCTGCTTCAAGTCCTTGAGGATCTGGATGACCTCGCGGCGGCTGGCGTCCAGCTCGCGGGCCTCGGCGGGGCCCGGGCCCAGGCCGCCCACCTCGCCCGGAGCCTCGGCGCCCACGAACGTGCCGTCCAGCTCGATGCTCTTGGGGGGGTCGCCCTCGGCGCCGATGATGATGCCGCTGCGCGGGTCGGTGCGGTAGCGCTTGTACACGTACTTGTAGAAGAGCAGCCGCTTGTCGGCCATCCAGGCGAACACCACGCACACCGGGAAGAAGACGAGGGTCAGCAGCGCCTCCCACACCTGCGGGCGGCCGCGCAGGTCAGGACCGCCGCCCCGGCAGGGGGCGCGCTCGCGGCCCGCCCGCCGCCGCCCTCCCCAGCGCCGGGTCCCTGCCCTTACCCGAGTTCCCTCTTCTCAGTCTCTCCCCATCCGGCCTTCTTGCTGTCTCTGCCTCCTCCCTCTGTCTCGCTCCTGTCTCTCTTCATCTCAGCCTCTCCCCGTTTCTCTGTGTCTCTGTCTCTCCCTCCATCTATATCTCTCCCCTCTGTCTCTCCCTCTCTCTGGCTCTCGTCTCTGCTTCTCCCTGCCTTTCCCCATCTTTCTGGCTAGGTTGGTCCTTATCTCTTTTTCTCCCTGCCTCCAGTCTCATTCTCTATGTCGGCTGGCTTGTTGTTTGTTTGTTTAAGCTGTAAAGGTATTTATTTATTTATAACTAATATTTATTTATTTATTTGGCTGCACTGGGTCTTAGCTGCAACATGCGGGATCTAGTTCCCTGACCAGGGATCAAACCCACGCCACCTGCACTGCAGACAAAGCCCCGCGTCTTAGCCATTGGACGGCTAGAGAAGTCCTTAATGTCAGTTGGTTTTCTATCTTTCCTCCTCTCTTCCTTTCTGGTGGCCCCTGTCTCCTTGTCTCCATTGTCTTTTATATCTTTTTTAGATACCTACCTCTCTTTCCTATGAGATTCTTCTCTGTCCCCCCTGCCTTCTCTCTTTATGTCTTTATGTCTCTCCTTCCCTCACCCTTTTTGTCTCTCCTTTGGTCGCATCCATCCATCCATCCACTGTTTGTCATGCTGCTCAAGTGCAAAGAACACAGACATCCTCAGCCACCACCACGTCAGGGACACGCCCCACCCTGTGGTCCCAGCCCCTGTCCGGGGGCAGAGCTGGTCTCTCTCCATCTTTTTTCTCCCACCTCATTGCCCCTCCGCCCCTTCTCACCCGAGATGCCTCCACTTCTCCAAACTCCAACCATCACCCAGGGTCTGCTCTCTGCTCACGTCCCCAAACTCCCCTATTCCTTTCCTCCAACTCCTCCCCACCCCCTCCACCAGTAAATACAGCCTTTGCCAGATTCTCCTTCCTTAGGATTTGTTTGGCCCTTAGGGATTGGACTCTGACTCTAAAAGAGGCACAAGTTTGGCTCATCGTCTGACAGCCTCATAAAGCAAGTTCTCATGTTTACATGCTACCTCCCCAGAGAGACAGGGCAAGGCTGAGTTTAGACCCCGGTTCTAGAAGAGGGATGCCTGGCCCAGGCTCTTATGTGTAAAATGAGCGCATGCCAAGACTGAATGAGCTCATGCACTCCTAGCACTAAGCCTTGTCAGTTACTGATACGTGGAAGATACAGAAAATGTGAAATTAATGGGATCGTTATTACTAGTGGGCTTCCCAGGTGACTCGGTGGTAAAGAATCCGCCTGACAATGCAGGAGACCTGGGTTCGATCCCTAGCTCAGGAAGATCCCCTGGAGGAGGCCATGGCAACCCACCCCAGTATTCTTGCCTGGAGAATCCCATGGACAGAGGAGCCTGGCCGGCTACAATCCATAGGGTCACAAAGACGCAGACACGACTGAGCCCACGTGCACTATTACTACGTTTATACTGCTGTCACCATGTTACTATTGTCTTGAGCTCTGTGCACTCTGGGGGTCAGTCTGCCCATGGTCTGGCAGAAGGCACATACAGGAAACATCCACCAATACCTGACAGCTCTCCTTGAAATATTCATGTAAAGATGCATATGCCACCTTTCTCATTAAAGATAAAGAAGAAAAGATTAAAGAGCATTTACAAATCGGATGGCCCCAGAGGTATCTTTAAAATGAGCCTGGTAAGGAAAATATCTTTAAGCTCTCATTTCACAGCCCCTTGTCGCTGTGTTTACTGCTGGTTCAGAGAAAAAGTAGGACTTGGAAATAGTACAACCACACAAAGCCACCGGCAGCCTTGTGAAAAGAAACTGAATTTTCCACGCAAGCTGTAAAATGAACTCTTGCCTTGCACTCATTGAACTGGCCAGTGTCTATGCTGTGGGCGATTCTCTCTTAATCAGAAGCAAGATCTCCAACACCTGAGATCTGCTTTCTTCCCTGCAGGTAAACAAGGTGATTCTAATAGATTCACATCTGCCTTCGAGGGCACCCACTGGTGGCGCAGGGGCTAAGACTGCACTCCCAATGCAGAGGGGTCTGGGTTCAATTCCAGTTCAAGGAACTAGAGCCCATATGCCACAACTAAGAGTTCGCATGCTGTGACTAAAGATCCCGAGTGCTGCAGTCAAATTAATTAATTAAAAAAAAAGAGGACCTCGCTAAAATCAGAAATGAAAAAAGAGGACCTCATTTAAAGAAGAAGTGCTTCCCTGGTGGTAAAGAATCTGCCTGCCAATGTAGGAGACATGGGTTCGATCCCTGGTCCAGGAAGATCCCACATGCCTCGAGGCGACTAAGCCCATGCACCACAACTGTTGAATCTGTGCTCTAGAGCCTGTGCTCTGCAACGAGAAGCCACTGCATTGAGAAGCCCACCCACTGCAACTAGAGAGTAGCCCCCACTTCTGTGCAATTAAAGAAAAGCCCTTGCAGCAATGAAGACCCAGTGCAGCCATCACAGAAAACTATTTAAAAGAAGAAGAACCAATGGACTAGTCCAATCCCTTCCATAGTTCAGATGTGTAAACTGAGACCCAGAAGGTATGGGCTTTGCCTGAGGTCACACAGCACTTCCGGAGAAAACCCTGAGCCAGACCCATCTCCTCCCTGCCCCCGTTCAAAGCATCTAGGAGGGACTGGCATCATCTTGATCTCATGCCCATTCTTTCAGTTATTTCGTGAAAGCATTCCAGAAGTCTGGTCTCCATGTCACTCCAGAAGGGATCCTCCAGAACCACTTCTATACCCAGACCTGTGGCATTTCACACTGTTTTCCCTGTGATGAGCCAGCTCCTTCTCAGGAGAAACCTCCCCCCTCCCAATCCCACCTCCTCCCCACAGTGTCTAAAATCTATTTCACAGTTTTGGTGTAAATCCTTGTCACGGACCACTTGGACAACCCAAGTCAGGATAGCGTCCTTTTTAAAATAGTGCCTGAGACCGTGTGAAGCATCATCTGTACTTTTCACCTTGGCAGCCAGGAAACTCAGCACTGCAGTCAGGAGTCATAGGAACTGTCTCCCTTCCTCCCTCATCCCTGTCTTCCAGTGCTCCACCTCCCTCTTTTCCTCACTGTGGTTTCTTCCTTCCTTCTGCCTAGATAACATCTGCAAAGAATTTTTTTACCTCTAACTTTAGATCTTTCCTGGAAAGAAACTATAGCTGGCAAAACTTGACAGATATGTCTAAGTAGATTATACACTTGTATAAAGGAATCCTGGGTAGCCTCAAATAAATTATGCATGTGTGTGAGAGAATTAAGCCAGGCCCATGAATAAATTATGCAAATGTAGGCGGCAATCGTGGGGCTGTGGGAAATAAATTAGGCGAATGTTTTAAAGGAGACTAAGCAATAGGCCCGTTAAGACACTGGATAAATGAGAGGCAAGTGATTATGTGAATGCGAGAGTAAATTATGCAGCTGTGGTTCTAAATTTTTTCCCACTATTGGAATAAATTATGCAAAGTGGTCTTTTCAGTGGGCTGGGTTTATGCCTAGGTTGGACTCGATATGGGTGTGAATTACAGTGAAGTGGTATAAATCATCTCAACGTCAGCAATCAATTATTAATAATGAATGAACTATGCAAACCACGACTGCATATCTGGCAAATACAAAGCTAGATTATGCAGATGCAAAGTCCACGGGCAAACTATGCAAATTGCACCAAGTGACTCAAATCAGTTAGCACTGTCAGAAAACACGGGGCTAGATGCTGCAACTGTAAAATGAATTATGCAAATGGGGGATGTCTAATTGAAAAAGTGGAAATAAATTATGCAAAAGGCAGGGAGTATAGGGAAACACGTGACCATACCTGGCAAATACCTGACTAGACTGTCATATGCCTTACACGGATCACTAGGACTCTGTTAGCACACACGGCACCCTTGTGAGAGTTCAAAGATGCCATTTCCAGATGGGCATATTACAAAATGGCATCTGGTTCTGCATGGATGAGCTCTTTCCAGAGTTTGCAATGCCATCCAGACCTGGCTTGGGGAATACCCACCAGACTCCAGCCCCAATTTGCCCTCTCTGGCCCTATGCCTTTGTGCAGTGCACGACCTGGACAACCATACCCGGCGGCCCTCTCAGATGTGAGCATGCGTTTCTGCAAACACAGGCATTGACTCTCCGAGCTCAGGAGGCCACCCCTCTGGATTGTGCAGACATACATGCACCCAGGAGATGTCTGTGCATCCTTGCTCACCTGGACCACACCTGGGGAAAAGACAGCCAGGATGAGATAAAGCCAGACGTAGGCGAAGATGCTCCAAGAGGCGGTGACAAAGAAGACCCTCAGGTGCTTGATCTTGCGGCTCTCGCCAGCCGGGATGACATAGATGCACACGGCAATGACCACAAACATGTTGAAGGCAGCGCTGCCCACGATGGTGCCTGGGCCCAGCTCACCCGCCTGGAAGTTGTGGCCGCAGACCTCAATGACGGACAGCAAGATCTCCGGGGCTGAGGAGCCGAGGGCCATGAGGGTGAGGTTGGACACTGTCTCGTTCCAGATGCGGACAGTGCCCACGCTGGTCTCGCCATTGGCCTTGGTGATGGTGATCTCCTTCTCCTTGGACGTGATGACCTCGATGGAGGCCATGAAGCGGTCGGCAATGATGGACACACCCAGGAACATGTAGACCATGGCCACAAAGTAGACCACGGCCCGGGCTGCTTTGTCCCCCAGCGACGGGTCATCGGGCTCCCAGACGGGCAGCAGGACCCCTGGCTGGCAGCGGTTGGAGCCCTGGCAGCCCCCTGTACTGCTGGCATCACTGTCATTGGCTGGGGGAGGTGGCAGGGACGGGGTCGGGGTGGCCGCCCCTGAGCATGGCGGAGTCCCCAGGAGGAGTGCAAACCCCACCAAGGCCAGGGGAGCCATGGAGGGGGCACGGTCCTGTGGGGGAGGAGGAGGAAGTCTGGATGAGGGGAGCAAACCCCTCCTCCCTCTAGCTCAGGAGTCAGGGCTTGTTGCAGGCAGAGAATGGGGGAGAAGCTGGGGACTAACAGAGGGAGGAGAGAGACCAGGAGAGACAGAGAGACAGAGATTCAGAGACAGGGACACAAAGAGGCACTCTCTCTGTGCTAGGCAGAGACCAAGAAAGGCATAGAAAGATAAAGGCATCATGCACTGCTGATGGACATGTAGCCTCTATGAGAAACTACATCACGTATCCCAGGACTCAGCAATTCGACTCCCGGGAATGTACCCAGGGAAATAAGTCAAGTGTTCAACGAAAGACCCATACACAAGTGTTTACAGCTGCTTCATTGATAATAAAGCTTGAAGCAAGCTGGATGCCTATTGGTAAGAACACAGAGAAGTACAGGGCAGAAGACGCACGTGGTGGAATATTATATAGCACTGAAAAGGGAGTGGACAACTGATACACCCAACATCACAGACGCATCTCACAGACATACCATGGAAGAGTGAAGCCAGGCACAGAAGGACGCAGAATGAATAAGTCTGTGGGTGAGGCAAGGTACTGGGGGGCCCTCAACTCATTCGGTGATTCCTGTGTTTCCCAGTTTGGTGTTCGGAGGGCTCCTGCTTGGGATTTGGGCTGTATAGGTGCTTCTTTGTTTTTCCTGTCTCAGGTAGGGCTGGGGAGGGGCTGCTGGCGGATCTCTCACTCACATTCTGCCCCGCAATGCTAGCACGTGTCTCTCTGCAGTTTACCTGGGCTTCTGGGAAGTGGGAGATTCCTTAGAAGTTGTGATGTTGTGGCCCCCAGGTTGGGTTTTTTGCCCCATTTGTGGGTGGGGTCATTCCTTATCTTCCCGCCTCTGGTCCTGGGCTTGAGTGGCTATGTCTGTGTGTCTCGGTGTCCTCTAAAAATGCAAATCATTTCACATCCTTCTATCTGATCAGAACCGCACCCCCCCCCCGCCCCCCATGGCTCTGGTCTCACTCCAAACACCGAAGTCCCTTCCCTGGTTCATAAGGTCTCACACAATCTGGTCCCCTCATTCTCTTTCTGGTCTCATTTCTCTCCCTCTTTCCCTCCCTCACTTGGCCTCAGCCACTCTGCCTCTTCCCTGCTCTTTGGACAAGTTCTTGCCTCAGGGCCTTTGCACCTGCTGTTCCTCCTTCCTGGGACACTCTTCCCAGCATATCCTCTCCCTCTCCTCCTTCAGCTCCCCACTAAGAGGTCACTTTCCCTGACCACTCTGTTCGAAATGACACCCTCCCAACTTTGGGGAGTCCCCAGCCATCTCACGGATGAGCCGACCAAGGCTCAGATAGGCTTAGTAACTTGTCCAGTGACCGCCAGCAGCCATTCTGTGGCTCCCAGTTTCTCTCTCCAAGAGTGGTCCTGACTTCCAACTCCCCCGCCCCACCCTTGTGTTGCCATGGTAACCCAGTAGCCTATAAAACAGGCCTCAGAAAGGAAGGGAGGGGTCCTCAGGGCCGCCTGCTCCCTGACCCCTATCCTGGCCACCAGCCTCAGTTCTCACATAACATCCATTTCTGTCTGAAAAAGTTCTCAGAGTCTAGCCCACAGCCTGCCCCCAACGCACACCGGTGTCCTCACGACTGAGAACTGGGGGAGGGAGGCAGAATGTTGGCAGAACTTCCCAGAGAAGGAGTGAGTGTGTGTGTGTGTGTGTGTGTGTGTGTGTAGGCGGGGTAGAGGGGTGATTCTTAAAGGGCCACCGCACAATTACCCCCTCAGCAAGGCCCCTAATGATACGTCTAATTAGCAGCCCCCTAATTAGCAATGACTTGGGCATAATTACAAACCCACCAGGATCCAAAGCAAAGACTCACGCTCTCTCCTCCCTCCCTCCTCATCAGCCCCTAGCTTTCAGGAGAACCCAGGGCCACCTGGGAGTCAAGAATTCATCCATAGCATCTCACCCCCTCATTCAGGGAAGGGCCACGGCCTGGGAAGTTCTGCCTCGCATCCAACCACCTGTCCCTCCCGCCTCGGTCCTCAGGGGAAACCAGGGTCAGCCAATGGGTGTTCTGACATCCGCCCTCCTTGCCCCGAAGCTGGGCAAAGCAGCCTGGTTCAGTGGCTTTTTCTCCTGCAACACCTGGCTTCCTCTCCCTGCAGCCTTTGGAGAGGAGCGGTCAGGGAGAGAAAGCACTGGATAAACACTTGTGTGATAAGCCACCAAGAGGTCGGAGCCCTGTTACTGGGGACAGCTGGGCTGCTTCTGCTTGAGACTCCTGCCTCTGCCTCTCTCGTTTCCCCAGCTGCCCTGAAACCTAAGCTGGGTATCCAGGGGCAAAAGGATCAGGTGGAGGCCAGGGTGGGACTCCGGAGGGCAGATGGCGGGCATCGTCTGTCCCTGGGGCCGTCCCTCCCCTCCCTCCTGGGCTGGTGGCCAGCTGGGTCAGTAGGGAGCGCCCCAGTTCTGCCTTGCCCCCATCTGGGGGCCTCAGAGACCTCATCTGTAGGGTGGGGACTGCAAGCTTGAGCGGGGTGGGGCAGTCAGGCTGGCAGGCCAAGTAGGACCCCCTCTAGTCGGTAAGCAGCGGGTGGTGGTCCCGAACCGCGCTCAGGGCAGGGGCAGGGGGTGCCTGCTGCCTGCCCCTCGGTGGGGACACGGCCTTCTAAACACGCCCGCTTCCCGCCCCTGCGTGAGCCAGGTCCCCCCACCCCGCCCCTGCATACGGTGTCCCCGCCGGGGGACCCCACGCAGACACACGCAGTGTTGGTGTTCAGGCTGTGTGATAGATACATCCATTGGTAAACTGACACCCGGAGGGGCTTGGTCAAGTCGCGAAGCTTCAAGTCGTGGGCAGGACAGAGGCCCGGGGCTCCTAACCTGTGCTCGATTTAACCCACCCAGAGCCCCTCATGGGCACTCACTTGAGGGCCTCACCCCATCACAGTGTGGGCTACAGGCTCAGCCCCACACCTCTCATCTCCCCCACCTCCTCTGGGGCCCCCCTTCCCAATAGGAAAGAAGAGGATGTATCCTCAAGACTCAGAAGGGCCCTTTCCAGAGCCCCCAAGGGGCAGCAGAGAAGCTTCTGAGCTCCACCCCCCCCCCCCCGGAAGACAGGTCTGGGGCTGGCACACTGGAGAGGGATGGAGGCAAGACTGTAGGGAGGACTGGCCTGGTCCTCCTAGGACCTATTATTGCTCTGCCTGGAGCAGTGAAAGGGGCTCAGTAATCGTCCAAAGAATGAATGAGTCATGAAATGGACAGACGGCAAGAGGTACGGAAGTGAGACGGCAGGAGGGACGGGGTCCAGTCAATATGAAGAGGAATGGGAGGGTAGACTGAAGACAGGACCGATTCGGTCTCCACTACGGAGGCCACCGTTAGGCTGCGAGAATGCCTCAGGATGCCAGAAATCAGGCAGGGGCGAGCAGAGGAGCTCTGTGCTCAGGGGAGGGATGGGCGGGTGCCAGCGGGGAGGATGGGGCGGGGGAGCTTGGCTGAGGAAGGGAGCGGAGTTTGGGGGACTCCGTGCCTCCGGGCGAGCCCACTCTGAGGCGGTGGCGGGGGGGGTGGGGGGGGAGGTGGGGGGGAGGTGGGAGATCTTCTTCCTCCAGGTCTCCCCTGGCCAGGGGCGGAGACAAAGGTGTGTAGGAGGCAGAGTTAGCCAGGGAGAGGAAGAGGGGAGGAAAGAGAGAGGAACAGGGAGCAGGTGCCTGGAGACAGAGATGGAGATGAGAGAGGAAGGGGAGAGACAGGAAGACCCACGCGGAGATGGAGAGAGACAGAGACCCAGGAAGGCTGAGAGCGTAGAGAGACAAGAGACCCAGGGAAACACACAGATGGCGAAAGAGGAAGGCAGGGAGAGAGACCCAGGACTGAAACAGAAAGCTGGACCAGACCCAGGCACGGAGAGAGTGAGACGGAGGGAGTCAGGGACTCAGAGAGACAGGCAGACTCGGCGGGACCGAGACCTCTGAGAGGTGTGGAGGCACAGGAAGGCGAGACCCAGACACAGGAGGGCGGGGGCGGCGGCGGAGAACGCGAGGGGCGGAGGGCTGCCCCAGACGGGGCGGGGGTGTTCGCACCCACTCAGTGCCCAGGAGGCACCCCCTCCCCAGCCCGCCACGCTCCCCGAAGCGCAGGAGGGGCTGAGGATGTTGGCTGCTGGTGGTGGCCCCCGACTCCGCGTTCGGGCCCTGGTACCCGCAATCCAGGATATGCAGCCCCCTACTCTCCATAACGGAGCCCAGGGAAAAGCGGCTCCTCGAACGCCCCCCTCCACCCGCCTGGGGTAGCTCATCCTTCCCCCCAGCTCGCCCTCCCCTCACTGGGGGTCTCTTACCTGCAGCTACAGCCTAGAGCAGGTTCCCCCAGCACTGGATTGGCAGTGGTGGGCGACTCCGCCCGACAGAGAGAGAGAGAGAGAGAGGGAGAGTGAGAGGGAGAGAGAGAAGAGCTGGAGACTGAGAGGGAGAGCTAGGGAGGAGGGGAGAGAGAGGGGATAGAGGGAGGAGAGGCCAGGAGGAGGGGGGAGGGACGCGGGGGAGGGGGAGTCGGCTGGAGAGGGAGGAGGGGGGCCGGGGGAGCGCGCCGGGAGGGCGGAGGAGGAGCCGGGGAGAGAGGGGAGGAGGAGGAGGCGGGGAGAGGGAGGCCGGCGCGGGAGGCAGGGGAGGGGCCTGCAGAGAGGAGGGGCGGGGAAGAGGGGGTGAGGCAGCCCAAGCCTCCCACCCACCCTCTGCGTTCAGCACCACAGGCAATGGACAGCGACGGAGGGCGTGTGTGTGTGTGTGTGTGTGTGTGTGTGTGTGTGTGTGTGTGTGTGTGTGTGTGTGTGTCTGGGGGGGCGGGGTTCTGGGGGTCATTCAGCAGCATCGTCCACGGTGCCCCCGCCCCCCACCAACACAGTCTCTGATCCATACAAGGACCAAAGAGGCGAAAGAGCTACAAATAGTTTCAGGCTCCCAGAACTGGAGGGGGAGGGCAAAAATGTTTTTAGCCAGAGTCAAGATCCAAATTCACATGCCAGGCCTGCAGACACAGCCTCAGAGAGCCAGCCAGAAACAACCACAAAGGCAGCCATTAATAATAATAACAATGCAGCACTTATTGCGTGCCAGACATTGTTACAACATTTTTAGTAAGTGCTTGACACGTGTTGACATAACGGACCCCCCTGAAGACCCTGTGAAGGAAATGCTACTCGTCCCATTTTACAGATAGGGAAACTGAGGCACAAAATGGTAAAGTGCGCCTTCAGGTTTACCCTCCACTGCTACGCCACACACGGCCCCAGACTCAGGGGCTGGCAAGAAGTCAGGAAGTGAGTTGCAAAGGATCGGGCAGCATCGGGAACACAAACTCACAAATCCTGAAATGGAGAACAGACACACACACACACACATGTGCACAGCCATGCACAGGCTTCACGAACCCACATCACTAGTTAAAAGCCCCCAATCCCACCTTAGGGTCCACTCCCGCCCAGGACAGGAGGTGATAGAAGATTTCTCCTCTGCAGACAGGAAGCAGGAGGCAGACCCTGCTCTGGCCAGTGGCCCATGCCCATCACCACCCGTCCTGGCTGGACACCCTCAGGCTCGCTGCCAGGAGGGGGAGAGACGACCCAGCTCCAGCTGCCTGCGATTTCCCATGCTTGGGCTTGGGCTCTGGGAAGTGAGGAGAAGTCTGGGGCAGCCAAGAATTGGTGGGCTCCAGCCTCCCGAAGACCCACCGAGGGGCACTGGTAGCCAGCCTGGTCTTCTGCGGTGCAGATGGTCAGACTGACGTGTGGACTTCCACAGCAGGAGGTGGACAGATGGCCAGAATGACTGTAGTGCCTGCCCCTCCCCACCAGGAAGCAGGAGTCTCCCCTCCCCCTCAACTGCCAGGGAGGAAGCAGTGCCCCATCCCCCAACCAACCTGGACCCCCCTCTCCCCTCCCCTGCTCAGGAATGGGTCCCCAACCCTCTGGACAGGATTCTATTCCTGACAATATTTCTCCTGTCACCCCCACCCTCCTCTGGTCCCTGTGATGGAGGCCTGGATTCCTTCTCTGGTGCCATGGAAGTGGCCACAGGAGGGACAATTCCTACAGCCACGGGGTCCCCTAATCCCCTGGGCTTTTCTTTGTTATATGTTTTTGGCTATGCTGAGTCTTCATTGTGGTGCACAAACTCTCGTTGCCAAGCATGGGCTCTGGAGTGCATAAGCTCAGTAGTTGTGGCATCTTAGTTCCTGGACCAGGGATTGAACCCATGTCCCCTGGCAGGCAGATTCTTAACCACTGGGCCACCACGGGAGGTGCCCGGCTCCCATTCTCGGGCTTTTCAATTAGGACTACCCTTAGTCCTTTCTAGCACAGTATAGCCTGGGTCCTGTCTTCCTGGGGCTCGTCTCAGTACTCCCCTGTGGGGACCTAAATTCAATCACTTTCTGTAGGGTGTTAACTTTGACCCCTGGTGTAAGGTATGAAAGTAGTGAAAGTGTGAGTCACTCAGTCGTGTCTAACTCTTGTGACCCCATGGACTGTAACCCACCAGGCTCCTCTGCCCATGGGATTCTCCAGGCAAGAATACTGGAGTGGGCAACCATTCCCTTCTCCGGGGGAATCTTCCTGACCCAGGGATCAAACCTGTTATCTCCTGCATTGCAGGCAGATTCCTACTGTCTGAGCCACCAGGGAAGGTGTGAGGTCTAGCCATAGTAACTTTTGCTAGCGTCCAACTCCAGCATTATTCACAGGGCGTCTGACCTCAGGCCCTCTGTTACAATCTGTGGCTTCCGCATGAGTCTTGTTTTTTTTTAAATATTTATTTATTCATTTGGCTGGGCTGTATTAGTTGCAGCATAAGAGATCTTTTTAGTTACAGCATGTGGGATCTAGTTCCCTGACCAGGGATTGAACCTGGGTTCCCTGGTGGCTCAGACAGTTAAGCGTCTGCCTATAATGCAGGAGACCCAGTTTCAATCCCTGGGTGGGGGAAGATTCCCTGGAGAAGGAAATGGCAACCCACTCCAGTATTCTTGCCTGGAGAATTCCACAGAGGAGCCTGCTGGGCTACAGTCCATGGGGTTGCAAAGAGTCAGATACTTTGTGACACTGAGCGACTTCACTTTCACTTTCCCCCCTGCATCAGAAGCATGGAGTCTTAGCCACTGGACCACCAGGGAAGTCTCCCATGACAGTCCTTTCCAGCCATATCCTTTCCTCTGAGGCTCAATCTCCTTATCATCCCACTGAGCCCTCACCCAAGATCCAGAGTTTCCCACTGGGGTCTAACCTGAGCTCATGTGCAAACGTCTAACCTCGAAGTCTTCCCGTGGAGGATGAACTTCAGTCTTCCTCGGAGGGCCTAACTTCCTTTCTTTTCTCTGAAATCTACACTGCAATTCCACTTCAGTCCCACTCCTGGGTCTGACTTTGGATCCCCAGTCCCCAGAGTCCCCTCCCTCAGTTCTTCCGGGGAAATCCAGCTCCTGACATTCAGCCTGGCACATCGTGGGCCCTCGTCAAACGCTTGCCGAACAAAACGATGGAGACGAGTGTGAGTTTGGTTCCTCTGGATATAGAAATCATCGTCACTGAGCAATTCTCATGGAGGGTGAGATCATCCCATTTTCAGATGGGAACACAGAGGCACAGAGAGGGGAGTGCGGGTCACAGGGCACGCGGGGGCAGGCTCAGAGCAGGACCCACGGCTCCATCACCCCGGGGGTGGATCTGGGGGGGGACCAGCCCCTCCTTCAGGATGTTCCCCCCGCCATGTAGGTGAGTGCCCCAAGGCATTACTTCAGACTTGGGGTGGGCAGTGAGTGGGTGCTCAGGAAGCCAGGGTCTCGGCAGGCCCGGAACCCACCCTGTCCCCCATCTTCTGTGGCTGACGTCTCCTCTGCTCCACTTGACGCCGAAGCCGGGTCAGGACCAGCTCTGAGGCCTGGATCAGGCTGTGCTGTGGGGAACGAGAGGAGGAGGAAGGAGGCGGGCAGAGGTGGGATGGACCTGGAGGGGTACGGGTTACACCACCCCCCTCAAAGCTGGAAGCTTAGCCACGACCAGAGGTTGGAGAGAGGACCACCACGTAGGGGGTGGGAACGGGCCTCCGTGATGTGGTGAAGGTCAGACTCAGGGGCATGGCCTTCTGTGAATTTCCAGCAGGAGGGACAAAGCCCAGCCCCAGATGTGTGGGTCTGAGGTTAGAACCTGGGGCGGAGGGGAAGGGGAAGAATCAAAATGAAGGGGAGCTCGAGTTACATGGGAGCAAGGACTGGCCACTGAACAGAGGCTGAGGTTAGACCACGGCAGATGGGGACAAAGGTGAGACCCTGGCAGAAAAGGTTAGGCCCACAGGACCAAGAAGGAGCAGACCACAGTGGACAAGAGAGGGATGGAGCCAGACCCGGGTTGGAGGGTCTGAGGTTAGATCCTGAGACAGGGACAGAGTGCAGAGGTCACTGCGCAACGGCTTGAAACAGAACACGGCAAGAGGCTAGTGTGTGCGAGCGAGGCGGAGGGGAAGCCCCTTGCACTCTGGCCCAGCCTCAGATCCCTCCTCATCCTTCATTCCATGCACTGTGGTTCAACCTCACGCCTTTTCCCTGGGGCCCGGCCTCTATCTCCATGTGGTCTAATCTGGACCATTCCCCTGATGGCAAGGCTGAAGGAAGAGGCCCCAGCAAAACCTTCAGAGGAGGCAGTAAGGTTAGACTCCAGCAGACAAGCGCTCAGGTGAGGAGCCTGGAGTCAGGCCAGAGGGAGGGGGAAGGCAAACAGCAGATAAGGAGACAGAGATACCTCGTAGCTGAAGGGTGGGTGTCAGGTCACAGGGAGAAGGTCAGAGGTTATACTACACTGTGCTTAGTAGCTCAGTTGTGTTCAACTCTTTGCGACCCCATGGACTGTACAGCCTGCTAGGCTACTCTGTCCATGGGATTTTTTAGGCAAGAATACTGGAGTGGGTAGCCACTTCCTCCTCCAGGGGATCTTCCCAGTCCAGGGATCAAACCTGTCTCTTGAGCTGTAGACGGATTCTTTACCTGCTGAGCCATTGGGGAAATCTCATCTACATTAGTTGGAGGTTAAATAGAAAGGGATGGTTGTAGGCTGGACCTTGGACCATGGGAATGGGTTGGATGTTAAACCATAAGGGCAGTGAAGCTGATGTGGGAGGGTGAGAGGTCAAAGTACAGGAGAAGGCTGGCCATTTGACAGCAGGTCAAGGGCATGACCGCAGTGGAAAGTTCAGAGGTTAGACCAGAGTGGAAGGGCTCGAGGTTAAACTATGGCAGAAAGCTGGAGACAGGCTGGAAGTGAGATCCTGAGTAGAGTGAAGCGGACCACACATGAGGAAGAGGGGGTGCCTGCAGGGGGAGGGCCGAGGTCAGGGGGCAGTGGGAGGGTACAAATAGCTCAGGGGATGGATCCAGGCTGGGGAAGGGACAGAGTCAGACAGAGTGGGGGCACAGAAGGACAGAAGTGAGGGGGGCTGAGGAAGGCCCGGGGGACGGGGGTGATGGATGCCGCAGCCAAGCCCCCTTCGCCCCTCGCTATGAGGCCCCAGCCCCCTTCTCCTGGACCAAAAGGAGTCACACCCCACGCTCTGCACCCAGGAGGAGGCCTGCAGCCAAGACTGCCCCCCTTGCCCAAAGGTGGCCTCAGGCCCCAGAGCTCCCTCTCCCCTGAGGACACGCCCTCACTAAGGCGGGTGAGAAGTTCCACCTCAGGGCCCCCGGCTACCTGCAGGATGTGCACGCCCTTCAGGGAGACCACGGCCAGCTCGCGCAGGCCGTCCCCGGTCAGGTCCACATGTGCCATGGCCAGCAGGGGGCTGGAGAAGCCCCGCCGCCACAGCAAGCGGAAGCCATGCTGGTCCCCGGGGAGCCCACGCCCGGGGCCACAGTACTTGTAACAGAGCAGCTCCTGCAGGGGTGGGGGGTCAGGGTCACACGGTGGGCATCGGGGTCACGGTGGCAGGGAACCAGGGTCACACAGGGGGACTGGAGTCACATGGGGGGATCAGAGTCACACGGGGTTGAGGTCACATAGGGTGGTCAGGGTCACACGGTGGGCGTCAGGGTCACGAGGGGATCAGGGTCACACAGGGGGATGGGGTCACATGGGGGTCAAGGTCACATGGGGGTCAAGGTCACACCGGGGGATCAGGGTCACATAGAGGGATGGGGTCACACAGGGGATCAGGGTCACATAGGGCTCAAGGTCACATTGAGGGGTTGGGGTCACACGGGGGGGTTGGGGTCCCACGAGGGAAGGCAAGCGTGACAGTCCCACCCCTTGGGCCCCACCTGTCCATAGGTGGCCACCAGTACTTCCGGCCGCCCATCCAGATCGATGTCGGTGACCAGGCCACAGAGGACGCTGTCAAACTGGTCGCTGCCCGGCAGGAGAAGCTGGTCTTCGAGCCCCCGGCTCAGCAGGTCGCTGGGGGTCAGAACACAGCAAGAAGACTGGAGTCAAGTGCAGTGCCTGCCACCCTGAGCACCAGATCCTCACGTGTCAGGTCTGGAGGCTCTGTTCCTGCTGAAGCCTGGACACCCTCGTCTCCAAGCTGACCATCCTCCTATGCACCTAGAGGTGCCCAAGGCATCTCCGATCCGGACACTCACACGGTCCCCTGAAGGTGGGATCATCTCACTCCCATGTGGAAACCCACACCATTCCTTCTGGTGACCCTGTCGCCTCCAGTCTGGACACCCGCATAATCCTCTGGAGCCTGAGAGCTCGGACCCAACACTGGACACCTTCACGGCCCACCAAGTATGCACAGCTGGCTTGCACTGGCTCACAGGAGCTGACTGGGACATTTTCAGAAACTCTGAGAGCGTGTTGGCATTGTGTCAGTGACTCGAAATCCCACCGTGGTGAGAGCATTGAAGTGGGCAGACGCTACAAACCAGGGCTTTCTCCCACACAGAGCCAGTGGTTAAATACCTGCAACATGTTCTGTACCCCAGGGAGCTTTCCAGGTGGTGGCAGGGGTAAAAGAACCCACCTACCAATGCAGGTTTGACCCCTGGGGTGGGAAGATCCCCTGAAAGAGGGCATGGCAACCCATTCCAATACTGTTGCCTGGAGAATCCCATGGACAGAGGAGACTGGCAGGCTACGGTCCATGGGGATCGCAAAGAGTTGGACTGAATAACCGAGCACACATCCCCATCCCAGATGGGGCTGGACATCTCAGTTCCCACCCCGAGGTCTCAGCACGTCTCCTACAAGTTCTAGATTTAAACACTTGGTGCTTCTCTCCCTGGGACACGGACATCTTTACCCACCCAGCCCTGAACCACCACACCCAAAGCTTTCCTTTCTGCAGAGAATGAACAGGTTAGGCCGTGGTGCAAAGGCATGGGGCCCGCCCGCCCCCATGTGCCCCTCACCGGTACACCACTGCCGGCTCCAACATGCTGGCCACCAGCACGCTGTATTCCTCCCGCTGTGGCCTGTCCTCTGTCTCTGGAGAAGGAACAGAGGTGGGGGAGGTGTGAGGGGACAGGTCCCAGGTCCCTCCTCCCCACCCCTCCATACCTGAGAGGAACACAGGTTAGGCTTCTGGTAGAAAGGCTTGATGATGCGTTGGTTACAGGTGGAGGGTTAGAGGTTAGACCACGAGAGGAGGATGGAGGTCAGAGGTCAGGAGGAGGAACAGGTGTTGGATAACAGTTTAAAAAGCCCAAGGTTAGGGGACTTCCCTGGTGGCCCAGGAATTAAGACTGTGCTTCCAGTGCAGCAGATGCAGGTTTGATCCCTGGTTGGGGAACTAAGAACTAAGATCCCACATGCCATGAGGTGCAAAGTCAAGACAAAATTCAAGGTTAGACCACCAGGTTATATGAGAACATGGTTAGATGAGAATATGAAAGTCCTCAGATCACCGTAGGGGTATCAGGAGTAAACCACAGGAGGAGGGATGGAAGACAGACCACAGAGGTCAGACCAAGAGAAACACCAAGGACTTCTCTGGTGGTCCTGTGGTTAAGAATCTGCCTTGCAATGCAGGAGACACAAGTTGGGGAACTGAGATCCCACACGCCACAGAGCAACCAAGTCTGAGCGCCGCAACTAGAGAGTTTGTGCGTAGCAAGGAAAGATCCCGTATGCCACAACTTAGACCCAACACAGCCAAATAGAGAAAGAAAAAGAAAAACACGAGAGACGGACAGACCAGAGTAAGAGGAACAGATCAACACGTGGAGGGAAAGGAGAGACCGCGAGTCCGGGGACAGTGCTGAGTCCATGAGAAGAATTTGGGTCTGAATGGCAGCAAGACAAAGAATCCAAGTCCTGAGGCCCGAGACGGGGATCAGGGGAAGTGACACAGAGAGGGGTAAAGGTTAGAGACACCAAGGGGAAGGTGGAAGTTCAACTCCAGGGTAAAAGGTCAGGTTAAAGGTTAGACCACCACCGGGCTAAGTAGCTGGGAGTGAAATTCAGGAGCGTGGGGGGAGGGAGGGGGCACAGTAACTCCTGGGCCGGAGTGGGGCACCCAGGAGGAAAGGAGGAAGGAACTGTGGGAGCCGGACGTTTAGGGAGAGGGGTACAAACGTGGGTGGGGGGAGCCGAGCCCACGTCCGGAGCTCACCCTCGGGGGCCGAAAGGCTGAACACGATCACTCGGGAAATGGGGCCGTCCTGAATGATGGTCCACGTCTGCAGGACGTCTGTGTGGAGAGCGAGGACTCAGGGCCCCGCCCTCAGCACTGAGTGCCCGCCCCCGCCCCGGGCCCCACCCCCAGGCCTGAGAGCCGGCCCCGCCCCCAAGGCCCCGCCCCTAAACATGTCCGAGCCCCGCCCCGTCATCACCTCGACTCTGCTGGTCCACGTGGGCGACGCGGACATAACCGCTCTGACAGCCCAGAGCTGAGAGTCGCCGGGATGTGCCGGGCAGATTGTGCACGTCAAGCCACAGGACGCTGGGGGTGGACAGGTGGACAGAGGGGCCCTCGGGTCGTCACCAGGTCCCAGCCCCCACCCTCCACCTCCGCCTCCCTACAAGCATCCACCCTACCCTTCCCCCCAGAAGAGCCTTGGGCCTCCGCTGGGCTTGATTTCCCTAGGGCTCAATTCCCACCACTAGGATTTCTCGGAGCCCACCTGCCCCGGTCCCTGCTGGCCTGTCGAGGGCTCGCCTACCTACTGGTCAGGTTTGTGAGCTCTGGGAAGAGGTTTTCCACAGGCTGTTCTTCAAACTGATGCAGTCCCTCGTTCTGGGGGAACAGAGACCCACCACCCGCTTGGAGTCAGTGGCTGGTCTCACACACCGCCCCCCCCACGCCCCGACCCCAGTCCACGGTGGCTCCAGCAGGGCTGCCTACCACGCCTCCTCCACCTCACCTCCTTGTACAGATGAATGGCTGGGTCATTCCCACTCAGGAGAAACACGGTCTCCAGTTGATCCCCGACCTGGACCCTGAAAGCAAAAAACTCTAGAACCCCAGTACGGTGGACCTTGAGTGTGGTAGAGTTCGTCAGTTTTAAAACCCTCCTCTTGAAAAAACTCTTGCTTGCGAGAACCCTGTCATTCTAGGCTTCAGACACTGGATCCACAGCGAAGATGCAGAACTGTAGAAACTGACCCCTGAAGAATCACAGGATTGTAGAGCTTTCCAATCTCAGAAACTCAGCACGTTAGAACCTTCTGTTTCTAGAGCCCTCACCTGCTAGAATCTTCATTCTGGATGTGGGTTCAGGAATGAACATGGAGCTCTGAGAATGGGCTGCAGAACCTCAGAACACTAGCATCTCTTTACCCTAGAACCCCAGTGTTCTAGAAATTCTGTTTTCTGTCTCCTTCAAGACACTAGAACTTTTGGAAATTGCCATCATGATATTCAGACTCAGAATTGGTAGACTATCCAGATCATAGAACCCAGAATATTATGGGTTAGAAACTTCAGTTTCTCAAACTTTCATCTGATAGACCTGAGGTTGGCAAATTATGACCTGCAGGCTAAATCTAACTCACTGTTTTGTTTGGCCATGCCACATGGCTTGCACGGTCTTAGCTTCCTGACCAGGGATCGAACCCATGCCCCCTGCTGTGGGAGTGCAATCTTAACCAAGGGACCACCAGGGGAGTCTCTCCCCTGTTTTTGTAAATAAAGTTTTATTGGAACACAGCCACACATATTCATTTATACAGTTTCCATGGCTGCCTTCTTGTTACAGAGGCCAAACTGAGTAGCTGTGAGACAGACTAAATAGAAAATGTTTGGCAACTCCCGTGCTAGAACACTGGTGTTCCAGAATGGGATTCTTATATTTTGGGATCCTAGAACATCAGTACTCGACATGGTCTGTATTCTGTCTCCTTGAGATATGATAATGTTAGGACCTTAATATTACAGAATCTCAGAATCATCAACTGTAGATCTTTCAGATCTTGGAATCTCAGAGCTAATAACTCAAGAAAAAAAAAAAAGCATTTCTGGATCTTGGAATGCCTTAATCTAGAATATCAAAACTTAAGAGTTCTACATGTCTGGAAATGAGGCACTCAATTAACTCTCAAATTATCTAGTTCAGGGGCTTCCCTGGTGGTTCAGACAGTAAAGAATCTGCTTGCAATGCAGGAGATGCAGGTGCGATCCCTGAGTCAGGAAGGTCCCCTGGAGAAGAGAATGGCTACCTACTCCAGTATTCTTGTCTGGAGAATTCCATGGACAGAGGAGCCCGGTGGGCTACAGTCCATGGGGTCACAAAGAGTCGGACACGACTGAGTGACTAACACCATCTAGTTCAGGGATTGCAAAATGGTAGCCCATCAGCTGAGTATGGTCCACGGCTACCTTAAATGCATGATGCTCTAAAAAACAAAACGAGTCTGATTGTTTATAGGTAGGTTTGTGGTCTTCAGTATGCTACAGCCTCTGCTCTCTCAACACGCGCGCGCACACACACACACACGTGCGCACATACACTCCCTAATGAATCAAGCCTGTGATTTACTTACTCTGCATGGCATAGTTGGAAAGGAGTGAACTGGAGCTCCAGGTTCAGGCAGCTCTCTGCAGGGGGAGTGGAGGCAGTTAGGTACCGGGGATGGGACTGCATCCCCCACCCTTTCCCCATCCCTCCTTCCCTCCGGGCCACACTTACGGGCAATGGAGTCGAGGTTGTACTCAGAGCCAGGCTCGTAGTCACAGTAAATGTTAAGGAAGGGGCTGCCTTTGTCCCCAGAATCCTGGGAGAGGAGACTGGCCTCAGGGGAAGGCAGAGGTAGCAAGAGGGATTTGGGGAAGACTCAGTAAGGAGGAGAAAACGGATAGATGAATGGGCTCCAGGTACCTTAATGAACGTGATCCCCACAACCAGACCCCGCTTTGGGGGTGACTTGTTGAAGGTGTCAATGGAGACAATCTCTGCATCCACTGGGAGAGGAGAGTTCAAAGTTCACATTTCAGGCAGGCTCGTGACCCCAATATTTCCAACCACGGTGACCCCTGACCTCTACGGCTCAGTCATCTCTGACCACCACAAATTATGACTGTTGGGTCCCAATGGGTCCTGCTCACCATCACCAGGGTAGGAGTAATCCTGGTTTCTGAGTCATCCTGAACCCGAACTACTTCAGGCCCCTATTATCCCTGTCTTCTGACCCCAGTGCCTCCAGATCACCAGCTTCGACCCCCTTCAATCACCATCACCCTGATCCCATTCGCCCATCACGGTGACCTGGGTCAAGACAGAGCCTCAGAAACCTTCTCAACACTACGTTCCGAGCCCCCAGCCCGACGGCGCCACGCACCGGGAATGTAATTGAACTGCAGCTCCTTGGCCACGGGCCGGATTTTCTGTCGGAGGTCTTGGTAGCGGAAGCCTAGCACCTTGCCTTTAAGGGTGGCGGCCAGCAGCTCCCCGCGCCCGCCCGCGCCTCCTGCCAGCCCATACACGTTGCTCTGTGACGAGAAGCGTGTGAAGCTGTCCTCGCGCAGCGGGCAAGGCCCTGCGGCCATGGCCGCCTCCCCCATCATGTCCCTCAACCACTCATTCCCAGAGCCCCCACAGCGGCCTGCTCTACCCGTGGATCGCCGGGCACCCGCGGGGCGCGCAGACCGATTACGTGAAGAAGCTGCCGTCGCTGCCCTTTACAAAGATGGCCGCCAGCCGGGCTGCCCTCCAGACTTTGCTTTAACGCGCTTGCGCGCTCCTGCTTGGTCCTTTTCAGGGCCGAGGCTACTGTGATTTGCAGATGATGACCTAAAGGCTGGACGTGGTAGCCCTTGCTCTGGGATATGCTGAAAGCAGAATAAGAAACACAAAACTAAGTATAACCTTTACATGCCAGGAACTAAGTGCTTATTTATCAATTTACTTAAAACCCACAAGTAGGCAGAGGCAGATACTATGTCTGACCGATCAAGAAATTGAGGCACAAAATAATTTGTCTTAGATCGGCTAGAAGCCGCAGTCAGTATTGGAGCCCAAACAAGATAGCGCCATAGTTTATTGTTTCAATCACATCACTTTCAACTTTTTTTTTTTTTTTTGCATCATAGTGCTGTATACGGGATTTTAGTTCCCCCATCAGGCACTGAACCAGACCGTAGGCAGTGAAAGCGCTAGTCCTAACCACTGGACCACCAGGGGATTCTCTACCATCACCTTGAAAGTGGTGAAGTGCATTCTGCTTACCCCAAGGAAACAGTTCTAGCTATCTGTCCTGGCAAATAACCTTCACCTTATTTACTGAAAAAGCCTTGGTGGCTCAGATGGTAAAGAATTTGTCTACAATGCCAGAGACCCGGGTTTGACCTCTTGGTCAAGAAGATCCCCTGGAGAAAGGAATGACTATCCACTCCAGTATTCTTGCCTGGAGAATTCCATGGACAGAGGAGCCTGGTGGGCTACAGTCCATTGGGTCCCAGAGCC
Source organism: Bos indicus (assembly GCF_029378745.1). Classification (NCBI taxonomy): domain Eukaryota; kingdom Metazoa; phylum Chordata; class Mammalia; order Artiodactyla; family Bovidae; genus Bos; species Bos indicus. The sequence continues at coordinate 54,999,503 of NC_091777.1, forward strand.
AGACAGGACTGAGCAACTAACATTTCACTTTTTCTTTCTTTACTGAAAGCTGACTTTATGTCAGTCATGTTGGCTGATGATCTCACTGAATCCTCACAGCTACCCTATTCTTGTTTCCCTTCCTTCATTTATTCAACATGTATTGAGCACTTACTCTGTGCCAAGATATCCTTTATGAATTTATCTCAATAAACTCTTGCAACAACCCTGGAAAGAAGTTTATTACCCCAATTTATAGAAAACGAAACGGAGGCTGGGGAAGAATAAATTCCTTGACTGATGCGATAGTAAGTGCTGGAGAAAGGATGAGGTCTTCTGGGATTCATGTATATACGTGTTTGTCCTTAGAAGAGCATCAAGGGTGTGGGGACTCTGTGTATACAGGTATGTTATTTCCAGAAGACACGAATTGGCCAGCTGTCCTGGCCACCTTGAATAATATTCTGTCACCTGCTTCCAGGCAGAAAGAGAACATGCACACACGCATGCAAATGCAGACTGCAAGACCCATGAAGGCAGTGAGTGGATCTCCTTTGTTCACAGTCAAATCCCCAAAACCTGGACCACAAGGCCTGACATGAAGTGAGCATTTAGTAAATATGTTAAGATCCCCAAACTATGTACCAGACCCTTTGCCAAGCAGCTGGGACACTGTTGCCTAAGAAGCATGAGAAGAGAGTTTTCCAAGGCAGATTTCGATCTGGAAGGTGATGAAAAGAAAGGAGTTTGTGTCAAATGCAGGTCTAGCTATGTTGGTTAGTGCTGTAACCCCAGGGACTGTACCAGGGCATGGTACACAGTAGGTGCTTAACAGATTCTCCGGGATTAAATGGGGGGAGGGGAGTCTTCTTCCACTTCTAAAGAATGTATTCTTCAGGCTTTAAAAAAATAATCTATTTGGCTGTGGCAGGTCTTAATCACAGCATGTGGGATCTAGTTCCCCGACCAGGGTTCTAACCTGTGTCTCCTGCTTTGGAAGGCAGACTCTTAACCACTGCACCACCAAGGAAGTCCCTTGAGCACTTTTAATCTGATTTTAAAGCACAGCCAGGGTTGAAAATCACCACACTACTTAGCCTTATGCAAGTGCCATGGCAGACATTGGTAATCAATCTGAGGTCTCAGGAGTCTTAACTGAGCTCGAGGCAGCCATTATCAATTGATTAAGAGCTGTGGGAGAAGCCGGAGAAGGCAATGGCAATCCACTCCAGTACTCTTGCCTGGAAAATCCCATGGATGGAGGAGCCTGGTATGCTGCAGTCCATGGGGTTGCTAAGAGTTGGACACGACTGGGCGACTTCACTTTCATGTTTCCCTTTCACGCGTTGGAGAAGGAAATGGCAACCCACTCCAGTGTTCTTGCCTGGAGAGTCCCAGGGACAGGGGAGCCTGGTGGGCTGCCGTCTATGGGGTCGCAGAGAGTCGGACACGACTGAAGCGACTTAGCAGCAGCAGCAGCAGCGGGAGAAGCGGAGGGGGACAGAGGAGCAGGGCAGAGTGTCACATAGAGGCCACTCTCTTGACACAGGGTGAGCCTGAACCTCTCTCGAGCTCCTTCCAGGCTCGAGGCTGGAGCAGCTCTCTGGGGAGCCTGCCCTGGTTTCCCAGGCAGCCCCAGTTCACATCCTGATGTCATACCAGTGACACCAAGTCCACCTTCTGGCACTGGCCCTCCTCCGGCTGTCCTCCCACCCCCAGTGGGGACTGGCCTGGCTCAGGGCCGGCTGGAGGCACGCACACACCAGGCCATCCACTAACAGAGAGGTCCACGTGCTGGATCAGGAGGAGGAGGTGGTTGGGCCCTGCCCTCCTTCCCTGGGCAGAGGGCTCCTGCTGTTTGCGCTCCCCCCCACACACACACCCACCTGTCCCCCTGATCCACCTGCCAAAGCCGCTCCCTCCCCCGCCTCTGACAGATGGAACAGTGCCACTGGGGCTTCCGGCCTTCCCTCCAGGGAAGCCCGGATGTGGGGTGTGAGGCTGGGAGACTTGGTGTGCCTCCTCCACCGTTTATTTTTTGGCCTTGGCTTCCCTGGTGGCTCAGGTGGTAAAGAATCTGTCTGCAATACAGGAGACGGGTTCCATCCCTGGGTTGGGAAGATCCCCCGGAGAAGGAAATGGCAACCCACTCCAGTATTCTTGCCTGGGAAATCCCATGGATAGAGGAGCCTGGCGGGCTACAGTCCATGGGGTCGCAGAGGCCCTGGTAGTGACTGAGTGACTCACACACACACGCCTCATAGACTACAGGATCTTAGTTCCCCAACCAGGGACTGCACCCATGTTCTCTGCAATGAAAGCATGAATTCTTAACCAATGGACCACCTGGGAAGCCCCCTCCACCCATTTTTAAAAACACATGGCTGCATCAGGTCTTAGTCGTGCCACGCATCATCTTCGTTACAGCTCCTTGGCTTAGCTGCCCCACAGCCTGTGGGATCTTAGTTCCCCGACCAGGGATTGAACCAGTGCCCCCTGCACTGAAAGGTGGATTCTAACCACTGGACCATGAGGGAAGCCCCTCCACCCCTCTGTATGCTGCACACATCCTCCTGCCAGCTCTGAGTTGGAGGGGGGCACTGCCATCCATCATCCCAGCTAAGGAAGCCAGGGTCCAGAGGGCCCAGGCCTCAAGACCCCAAGCCCGTGGCCCCTCCCCAGACCCACCATGCTGGGCCTCCCCTCCGGGAGGCTCTGACCCAGCACATCCTGCCAGGCAAGACTGCCCTCTTGTTGCCTGCAAAGGGTGCCCAGAGCCCAAGCAGGGTGATGGGGGGTGGTCAGGAGGGCCAAGAAGATGGGACACAGGCCTGAGGGTGAGGGGGAAAAAGAGGGGCAGAAACGTGAGGAGGAGGAGACTCGAGCACAAGCGTTGTCTTTTATTTCCTTCCTCGGGTAGCGGCGGCTTCCCACCACCACCACCTGGAAGCGCAGGGAGGAGACGGAGGGGTGGGCATGGGGACGACCCTCGCAGCTCCAGGGCTGGGTCCATCCTGAGAGGTCGGGGCCGCAGGAGGCAGGGGGCTCCCAGTGCGGGGTGGGGGAAAGGAGCCACCCCCTCCCCAGCAGTGAGAGCGAATCACGGTGGCTACATGGACCCAGAGCTCAGCCAGGGAGGAAGGTGGAGACGAGGAGACGAGACACCGGCTCCATGACTCAGCTGGCTGGGAGAGGTGGGGCTGGATGCGGACTCCGACCCCCGGCAGCACCCACAGTGAACAGGCCTGCGCCAGAGAGCCTGCCAGAGAGCCTGTGTGTCGGGGTGGAGAAGAGCAGCTCTGGGGGCTTAAATAAAGGGCAGGGGGTGAGGGATGCAGTGAGAACAGAGGGTGACCGTCTGGCCAGTGGGCCCGGCCTCGGGGGCCCCGGAAGCAGTGCTGAGCCCGCGGGGTGGCTGTAGAGTCCTCGGTGGGAGGAGGGAAGGGCTCGCAGCCAGGGTCTCGGGCCCCCCTCTCTCTGGGCTCACACGGCGATCCTCGCTGGAGGGCCTGGCCAGGGGAGAGCGGACGGGGCAGGGAGACGGGCGCCGGGGCCCTGCGGGGCTTAGCGCAGGTCCTCCTCGTCACCCTGGATGGTCTTCTTGATGCGCAGCAGCATGGTGGTGAGCCACTGGTCCAGTCGGGAGATGGAGTCGTATTCCTTCACCTGCGCACCGGGCGACAGGCTCGGGGTGAGCGGCCGCCCTGAGCCCGGCCTCGCCTTCCACCCTGTCCCCAGTCCCAGCCCAACGGGCTCTGTTCAGGATCCTCTAGACGGTCCTGTCAGCAGCCCCTCCCTGAACAGGGGTGAGGGGATGTGTAGCCCTGACCCTGGACAGAGCCTCTCCCTCCTGTCTTTACTGGCTGATACATGAGGGCTCCCGCTGGGGGAAAAAAGATTTACAGCTGGAAAAACAAAAGGTCCAGCTTTCTTGTTTTAAGGATGGGAAACTGAGGCCTGGAAACATGGCGCAGGCCTGTTCTGAGCGCTGCGGGCGGGTGGGAGGGGGGTGGGCAGAGAGAGCCCCAGCCTGCGGGCCCCCTCCTCTCCCATCTCCTGTGCTCTGCTGCTGAGATTCCTGCCATCCACCCCGGCCAGCTGTCTGGGGAGGGATGGACTGGCCAAGCTTGGTCCCTGACATCATTCAGGGGTCTATGATTCGTGAGGGGTGCCTGGGGAGAGTCACACTGGACAGATCCAGATCCACCTGGGCTGCGTGTAACAATTCCAGAATGCCTCGCAACAGGGTAAGGACAGGGAGAGCATCTCTGTGGGGAGATTGTTATCAGAGAAGCTGCTGGAAGGGAGCCTCCCAAGGCCACCTCTCCTGCACCCCTAGTGGCACCTGCCTCCAGCTTTCCGGGAGGTGAGGGAAGGGGGACGACATGACTCCCTCCCTGCACCCCCAGGGTCACCCAGAGTGCCCGATGTGAGACTCCCTGCACTACTCATCCGGGGGACTCTGAGGGGTGCAGAGACCTTGGCCTTCAGGAGCACACAGACACGGGTTTGAATCCCAGCTCATCTCTAAGATGGGGAGACCACTCCCTGCACCTCTTGGGGCTACTTGTGAGGATTCTGGGGTGACGGGAGAAAAGACTCCACAGCCAGGGCCTGGGGCCAGAGACAAAAAGGAGGAAATTCACAGGACCACGTCTGATGGGGGCTGCCAGCCCCGCAGCTACTCACCGCCTCGGTGTAGCTGTCCACGTTCTGCTCCTCGTGGGCTTCTAACAGCTTCTGCGAAACAACAGGGGGTGGGGCTCAGGAGCCAGGCAGGCCAAGGCCTGACCCGGAGGAGCTCCACACACAGTATCTGGGTGGATAAGCGTCAGGGGTGCCCAGGCTGAGTGGGAGGAAGAGGCTGTGCTCCAGCCTGCCCTCAGCTCAGAAGGTCACTGACACGGAGCATCACCCATGCATGCGTGCCCGTGTGCGGGTGAGAACCCACAGCCTCCCTGCTCTGCCCTGGCTCCATCAACGCTTGAGTCTTGTCTCAGCCAGAAAATGGGGACCCAGATGGCAGATGAGATTGGTGGGGGGGGGGGTAAAAAAAGGCCCCTGAGAAACACTGTACAGGTCTCAGTGGTTGTGCTAACCGGAGCCCAAGCCCCCGATATGGGAGAGGAGCAGCCCAATGCCCCCGCAACACTCACTTTCATCAGCTTGCACTCCCGAGAGTCGGAGAACGCAGGGAATAGCTCCTCGTACTTCTGAACAGCGAGCTGAGGGTCAGCGAGGACGGAGGGAAGGAAAAAGGGAACAAGCTGATGAAGATCCCCTGGCAGCTGCAGGGACCTGGGGCTGCTCCAGCCCTAAGTCAGCTGTCTGTATCCCCACCCCAACCTCCAGAGACACAGGGCTCTGTGCCTGGTGAAGAGGCTCCCCAGAGCTAAGCTCAGCGCCAACCTGGCTGCAGACAGCTGTGGAGGTGGGTGGCAGGCAGGGGACGGGGGCCTGGGGAGGGAGGAGGCTTCCTCAGGCCGGCGCTTAGGGCCTCTCCCTGCACCCAGCCCCACCAGGGTAGGTGCACATGCTTTGTGCCATGCCTGACGCCTCATGTCTAACCCTCATGAGGACCCAAGGAGGGTCAAACGATGGTGACTCCATTCTGCAAGTAGGAACCAGACCCAGAGACAGCAGTGACCCGCACAGGGCTCAGGACACATTTTGGGGAACTGAACTGGCCTGACCTCAAAGCCCAAGCTCTCACCTGCCCCAGCAGGCACCCGCAGAGTGAGGGTGGGGCTGAGGCGCACCATGTGGGTGAGGGCAGACAGCTGGAGACCCCAGGAAACCCCAGATTCCAGCAAAACCCAGCTCCTCTCCGAGCCCTGACCAGGCTTGTGCTGAGAGGCCCTGAGGACGGGTGGGGTGGGCAGGCAGGCTCTGGTTCAAACATCAGCAGTCAGAAAGGTCTGGACTCCTGGGGCAATTTACTAGCCACATGGCCTTGAATGAGAGACTGTGTGTCTCAGCCTCGGTATCTTCCTCTGTGAAGTGGGATGACCATGGTGCCAACCTCGTGGGTTACAGTAAGGACTCCAAAAATGCTCCCACAAAAGAAAATGCCTGACACCAAGCCAGCCTGGAGTTGGAAACGCAAAGGGTACAAGGGTGGAGTGAGTGACATCACGGATAGAAACGCAGTGAGAACAAGCTATTTCCTGCCTGAAGGCACTGCCAGGGCCAGAGAGGAGCAAGGGACCTGCCCCTCCTGAGAGGCAGAGAGGTGACTTGGCATAGTGACAGACATGGTGCTCCAGGGGTGGTCACGCCATGTGGCGTAACTCTGGGGGGCCCCAGGGCCTGCCATTCACCCTGTGTGTATGTGGGGTAACTCTGGGGGACCCCGGGGCCTGCCGTTCACCCTGTGTGTATGTGGGGTAACTCTGGGGGGCCCCAGGGCCTGCCGTTCACCCTGTATGTGGGGTAACTCTGGGGGGCCCAGGGGCCTGGGCTCACCTTGGCGTTTCACCCTGTGTGGGGATAACTTTGGGGGGCCCCGGGATCTGGGCTCACCTTGGCCTTTCACCCCGTGTGGTGGTAACCCTGGGGGGTCCCATGGCCTGGGCTTACCTTGGCGTTGAGCATGTCGATGCAGAAGTGGCAAAGGGCAGCCTTGAAAAAGTAGTCCTTGGCGCTATACTTGAGGAGTGGGCTGTCCATGGCGTTGGTCCCCACCTGAAGGCACAAGGCGGTGGGCAGCCAGAGGGCCGGGTCACTGCCAGGCACTTGGGAGCAGCTAGGAACTAGGTCCATGCCCAGTGATGCCCTGTGAACCCAGGACCCCGAGAGCAAGGAAGCCAGAGACCAGCCCCGGGAAACTCTGCGTCAGGTCTGAGAGACCCAGGACCCGGGCGTGCTGCAGGTGGGTGTGTGGTCCCAGGGCCGAGGCCAGCTGTCTGTGGGCTCCTGGAGATGCCTGAGCGGGTGATGGGGGCGGCGGCCCCGCTGTCGGGCTGACAGGAGGCTGGCATGCTGGTGGGCAGAGGGGCGGCAGGCTGCAGAACATGAGAGGCGGCGCCCGCCCCGCGCTCCTCCGAGGCCAGCTGCCTCCCTGTCTCCCAGCCAGGCTGAACCCACCAGGGGGCCAGGCCTCGCCCAGGAGGGAGCATGCACATCCAGGGGACGCCCCCTCCTGCCCTCTCTGCAGGCTCCTCAGCTGCAACCGGCCATCCCGGGCCTTGTGATTCTTTCCGCTCTCTCCCCATCTGGGAGTTGGCCTCGCTCTGCCCGCGGAGGCCCTGGTGAGCAATGTGGGGAGGACTTGTCTAGGGAGAGCGCGATGACGCCACACGGGGCCGTGTGTGGAGAGTGCTCAGCCAGGCCGAGTCCAAGCTGAGGGCATGGGGATGACCGAGGGCGCTGCAGAGAAGTCGGGGGAGGGTGGGAGGTGGGGAGAAGGGGCGCCGGCCAGCAGGGTAGGGCGCAGTGCCTGCCCCAGAGAGCGGGGCTCAGGCCCTGCTGTCCCCACCTGCTCGTAGATGTCGATGGCCTTCTGGTACTGCTCCAGCTGCGCCGCATAGCCGGCCACCTTCAGCAGACACTTGTTGGCCGAGCTGAGAGGGGTAGAGAAGGGCAGGGGGTCAGTGGTGGCGGGGCCTGGGGCCCTCGCCAGGGGCGGGGGCGGGCAGGGGGCGCCTGGGTACCTGTTGGACTCCTCGCCTTTGTAGTAGTCTGCGGACTGCTCGTAGTGGGCGATGGCCTGGGGCACACGGGGCGGGGGAGAGGGCGAGGGGCTCAGGCGGCCTTCGTCGCCTGCGGGCCCGGCAGCTCTGCCACGCCCCAGGCCCCCAGACTGGTCCCAGAGGACTGGCTGCAGCAGCCCTCCCCACCACTGGCCAGGCTGGGCCCCCGCCGCCCACCTTCTCAATGTCCACCAGCTCCGTCTCGTAGATCTCGGCGATGGAGATGTGGTGCTTGGCCGCGATGGTGAAGCGGCCCTGGGTGAGACGTAAGAAGGGGCTGTCAGCGACGAGGGGGTCCCGAGCTCTCTGCCCAGCTCAACCACATGCCCCTCACCCTGGCCCCCAGTCCCATGAAACTGGATTCTCAGCCCTTGGCCACCCGTGGGAGAGGGGTCCGCCAAGGAGGGTCCTGAGAGGCACGAGGCTTGCGAGGGAGGCTTCTGCCTGACAGGCCTGCGTCTGAGTGCTGCCCCAACCAGGTGACTGCGGGCATGCCCCCCCATACCCAGGCTCCATGGGAACACAGCAGATGGGGCAACATAGGAAATACGGGCACTGGGACTGGCCAGAGGCCTTGGCCCAGGGGCACATGTGACTGGTCCAGAGAGGCGGGAGGAATAGCCTTGGACTCTGGGCCAAACGTCAAGAGTCCCGGCTGCCCCAGAGAGGGCCTGCCTCCCGACCTCCCCTCCCGTGTGGTCAGATGGCCCTTCTCCCCACGCACGCTGCAGCTTCCCCCGCAGGCCCCAGGGCCTTCCCCAAGGCGGCCCGGCTCCCAGAGCAGCTGAGCACCTCCTACCCGCCTCCACCCAGCGGCGGTCCCTGTGCCTGCCGCTCTGGAGACCGAACCGCCCAGTGCAGTGTCTCCTGCAGCACCCAGCGGGGATGGCTACACGGTGACAGCATCGCAGGACCCGCCGGGGCAGGACGGGCGATCGGCCCCAGGTGGATGTGACGCGGATGGGGCCTGGGCTTGGCGCCTCAGGCTGGCTCTCCCGGCTCGGACCAGCAGCCAGGGCTCATCTGTCGATGAGGACGCTCCCCAGGGCAGGCGGGGCTGAGCTCACTCTGGGCTGGGGGAGGCTGGGGAAGGGGAAACTCCATGGACACGTGAGGGCCCCAACAGTGGTAATGCCTTTGAGTGAGGACAATGGTGGCCTACGGGGGGCTGGAGACAAGACCGGGGGAGGGGCCGTCCGCCCCTCTCACGTGCTGGGAGCTGCCACCAGGAGCCAGGCTGGCACGGAGCTGTGTGAGGACCCAGCCAGCCCAGCCCGGCTCCGGCTCCGGCTCCTGTGACAGTTCCTTCCCCCCTCCGCCTCCCCTCCTGTCTCTCTTGGGGGCAGGGGATGGGATGGAGGGCGGGGAGGCAATAAGGCAGGGCTTGAAGTGGGCTAAGGGGAGGGAGGGAGCCAGGACATGCGGTGGCCCTTACCATGTCTGTGTAGATCTCAATCGCTCGCATCAAGCAGTTGATGGCCTCTGGAGAGAGAACAAGGGAGGCAAGGAGGAGGAACGAGAAGGTGAAGTCGTTTCAGAGGAGAGGAGAGGAGAGAAGGGAGGCGCCGGGCCGCTGCAGAGGGCTCAGGGGGGCACGGGGGTCCCGAGCCCCAGGAATTTTGGCTTGACTCATTCATGCTGCTGGCTGTGACCTGCTGGGCACGTGCTTTCAGGGGAGCCCTGCCAATACGGCTGCCCTCTGCCCCGGGGCCACCGCGATGTCACCACCTCCCCAGTGACCGTGGGACAGGGCGCAGCCGGCACCATGTCAGACTCCCTGGGGGTTTGAAGCCAGAACTGCTGAGGGCCTGCACTCGGGGATGAGCTGCTGGCAGCCGCAGCCAAGCCTGACACTGGAGGGACAGCCAGGTCCTTCTGCCACCCTTTCACGGCGGGACCCTGAACCAGCCGTGTGCCCTGCCCCTGCCCGGCCTCCACCGTGGCAGGAGGTGGCAGGGTGCTGTGACCCCGAGGCCCCCGCCGTGGGGTCTCCATCACATCCCCGCGCGCCCATCGGCTCCTCAGACCACAGGCGTCGCCGACAACACACACACCCTGGGGTGGCGCTCGGAATGAAGCACTGGGGCACCTCTGTCGGACTCTCGCACGCGACATTTTCAATTTGGAACTTTGAGAAAGGTTGTTGTTTTCTTTTTTTTGACAACTTATTTGGAAGAGAGAGAAGCACGAGTGGGAGGCATTTTCTAGCAGATAGAGATGAGCTCTCGGGTGGATGTTTTTTTAAACGTCATTTTAATGCATCTCGGGAGGACAGTGTGTTGGGGGAGGTGGGAGGAGGAATACAGAGAGCCTGGACAGACCACAGCGGGTGGGCTCTGAGCTGGGGCACAGCTGAGCGTTCACGCAGCCCGGGGCATCGGGAAGGCTCCTGGCCTGCCGCTAGGGCTTCAACGTCAGCAGGGCCCACAGGGCTGAGATGCCACCAGGAAGGCCCAGGCCCAGTGCCTGCTTTCAACGGGGGCTCAAGGTCTCATCACCCAGGGAGATGCATCAACAGAGGCTCTTAGCCTCAGACCTGTGGTTGGTCCTTCAGGGAGTCCACAAGCCCCACTCCCCCAACTCATAGGCCAAAAGGGGGTGTCTGAGAGCTATTCTGGGGGATGGAGGCTTGGGAGGTTGGGTGCAAGGCCTCGGGGGACCCCCCCCAAAAGATTCAGAGAACGTACACCACGGGGTGAAGGTCATGAGGCTGACAGGTGGAAGCCTGGGGCAGTAGGGAAGAGGAAAAAGGGGCAGGAGAGAAGGAGAAAAAGGAGGGAACGCCGCGGACAAATACAGCGGAGGAAGCAGTGTTGCTGTCTCTCACGCACACACACTCTCACACGCTCTGTGACAGAGCATTTCCCGAAGCAACTGATGAGCTAACAGCGCAGTGCTAAGGATGCTCAAAAGCCAGGCGCCAGGGCTGCAGCGCACAGGCTCTGCACACCGCATCCTGCCCCGTCCCCCACCCTGGGGGACTGGACGCGACTCGGGGGCTTCCTCTCCCAGAATGCTGCGGCGCATAGCTTGGTCTCCGCAGGCCAAGGGGGCAAAGGCTGCCCCTGGTGAGGTCAGAGCCCTGGATGCAGAGAGGCTGGAAGCTCCCAGGCAAGACAGGAACCCTCGCCCCACCGCCACCACCACAGCAGCTGCCCAGGGCCTGCTGGCGCTGGCCTGAGTGCTGTCGGCCAGAGGGCCCCTGCGGCAGGGGAGGACGGCTTAGGCGCAGCCAGCAGCGTGGATTCACACAGGGTTGAGGCCCCTCGCTCCAGGACAGCTGTCTCTGGAAGCGCAGGCTGCCAGCTGACACCCCAGCTGGCGCGCTAGCGGACAAGCTGCTGACACGCGGCTACAACCAGCTTATTTGCAGTCTCTGGGACCCCAGCTGTGGACAGCCCCGCACAGCCCTGGACAAGCATGGCAAACCCAGCAACCTGACACCCACCATCCACCTGCGGAAACCTGGAGCCCTGGGAGGCAGGTGGGGTGAGGGCGGTGCTCAGGCCCAGACAGGGGAAAGCAGTGGCCTTAGGTCAGGGCGGACTCTAGAGGGAGAGCGAAGGCAGGCACCAAATCCCGCCGTCCGCCCTGGTGGCCCTGAGGCGCAGGCTCAGCTGCCTGTCCGGGGGCAAGTGGGGAGCTTCCAGGACTCCTGCAGGAAGCACTGACACAGCTGGAGGTGTCTGAGGCAGGTGAGGCCAGCAAGGCCCCAGGGAGCCGGCCACCTGCGTGGGGAAACCCGGCAAGGATCCACATGGGCCCTCTGGCTCTGACTGACAAGGCAAGTGGCCAGGCCAGACCCCCACCTGACAAGGGCCGGGGGTCACCCCTTTCAGACATATATCTCACGCTGGTGTAGGGCTGGGCCCGTTTGTGCTTTAACTCACATGCGATCTCTGCTTCCTTGACCAGGAAGTGAAGACCCAAAACACGTTGTTGATGGCCCCAGGTCACAGAGGAACAGGCTCCCATGGGCCTCGGAGACCAGTGAGCCCCACCCTCCTTGAGTGGGGGTTGGTCAGTTATGACGCAGGGGTGCTGGGAGCCCCTTCAACACCTCCCCCTGCTCAGCAACAAGAACCTCCAACCCCGGCCCTGCCCATGAGGCTCTCCCCTGCGCCACGGGACCTTCCATTCCCCGAGAGCCGCCTTTAGTGCCAAACCTGCTCCCTCCTGGCCTCCACATCCAGGGCAGAGAAGCAGGCTGGCTGATGCTGAGACAAACCAAGTCGCCCTCTGTGCCCCACGACGGGCACGTCACACACAACCACCGCCGCCTGCCCACCAGACACCTCAGCCATCCTCCGTGCTTCTGGAGGCCAGGCCCGGGTCACACCCTCACATGGGCCCTAGCGCCCCCCACACACGCTGCAGAGCCCACTGCCAGCTGAAAAGCCTCAGCTCAAAAGCTGGGAAAGGACGCCACATGCTAGTACCCGCTGGGGCCTGTCCACCAGAAGCGCTGGGTATTGTTTAAACGGCAAATCTGCCCTATGCACTTGCTGAGAAGCCCGGCCTCAGCTTCCACCCCAGGAACCAGTCCTTCCAGTCACTCGGGTGCGGCGGCCCAATGTCTGTCACAGGTGCCTGGGCAGCATCTCTAGGTCGACCAGTTCCCCAGAGAGAAGGCAGGCTGGGGGCAGGGGCGGGACTCGCTGAGGGGGATGCACAGTCTTTCCCCGGTGATTCAAGCTGAAAACAAACCCATGGTCATTCATCGTGTGACCCAAACCCTGGCTCATGGCCACATCACCAGTGGCCTGCTGCACCTCAGCGCCAACCAGCCAGGTGCGCTGAGCTTTGGGCAGTCACCAGGACACACCCGGTCATGAGGTCTCCCCTTGGTTCAAGCCGCGCTGAGTGCACCATGTGACCACCGAGGCCAACGTCTGAGAGACACCCGGCTACAGAGGAGAGGCCCAGCAAGACTGGGGACAGAGAACAGGTACTTGGCCCTCACAGACATCAAACCCTCGACTGGGAACCAAAACGTCGCGGTGGCGATGATGAATTCGCCACCAATGTCCCCCGAGCTGGCATGTGAACTGGGGCTCACAGATCCGTGGAAAGACCCCGGGCACTGGTGCAAACTGCCCTCTCTTGGGAAGGACAAGCCTTTATTCAAGATGATGCGTCTCCCTTTTTTTTTTTTTTAAATTAATATTTGCGTATTTCCTATTCTCTTGTGAGTGGATAGTGATAATAGATAGTCATTAGAAAAAAAAAGCCTTTTGCTTGTTAAAATTAAAAGTTGGCAACCCATGTCTGGCACCAAGATTAAAAAAAAACAACAACAACTAAAATTCCAGCCCCCCAAGATCCAACAGCCTGGTACCCGCTGGGCTGTGCATCTACTTTAGATGAGCCCAGCGGGGGACAAACATGGTTTCCTCACAGTAAGTCAGCCCCAAACTGGGCTTTGGTCCCCAGCACACTCTCATCTGAAGGAACTTACTCTCTGGCTACCGCATCTCCACCCGGTTCTCTCCAATACCCCCACCCTGGGGGTAAGGGAAGCCAGGTCAGGATAACTTCCGCTCCTTTTTCAGCAGAGACTCCTACCTGGCTGGTCTCAGAACCCCCTCCCGCCCCCTCCGCGTGTTAATTCTGACAGCAGAACAGATTTTCCTCTCTCCTGGGCACGCGGTGGGCCTGAGATGTAACTCCCACTCCCACATGCTCCCGGGCTCCGGGAGGGGCGCCACCAGCTGCAGGCACAGAGCGGGAGGGGGAGGCGGAGGCTGGGAGCCAGAGAGAGGCAGACTGACGCCAGGCGGAAGGCAGCCAACGCGCCAGTCACAGCGCGAGCGCCGCCGGTGCAGCGTGGTGGAAAACCTGCGGCCCTCTCTGGAGGGCTCAGCGGGGGCGCGGGTCCACCAGGCTCTCACCTTGGGGGTCGGCTTTCTTGAACGCGTTGCCGGCGTCCACGAAGCAGGTGGCTGCGTCGTGCTTGCTCTGCAGCTGCAGGTGCAGCTGGGCCGCCTGGCAGAAAGCGCTTCCGGCAGCTGGAACAGAAGAGGGTGCGCCCTGCCTCAGAGCAGGGCTCCAGGCTCTGGAAGCCGCTCAGATGACGCCTGGGGAAGGGGCTGAGCTCTCGTGAGTCCCTGAGAGAGGAGGAGACTGGCCTGGGGGAACCGAGGTGCAGGCCTGGACCTCAGGCCACCTGATCCCAGCGGTGCCCCCCACCCCCACCCGGAAGCTGTCCCCCAACCCCGGGGAGCCTGGAACCAGCATTCCAGAGGGCATCACAGGCTGGGGCCAGGTGGGGGTCCTGGGGGAGAGAGGGGCAATCAAGACCCAGCTGCACCACACTCCCACCACCTCCCCTTTCCAAGCCTGACTTCACCGCCGCCCACAGCTCCCAGCCCTTGTGGTCTAACTCCCCAGCTCCCAGTCTCCCCTGGGGAGAACTCACAGGGTCCAGGCCCCCAGGAGGTTCACATCCAGAAAGGGAAAGGGGATGTGGATGCCATGAACTCGAGTGTGTACATGGGTTCTCAGTCCCTCAGTCGTGTCTGATTCTTTGCCAGCCCATGAACGGTTGCCCACCAGGCTCGTCCGTCCATGGGATTCTCCAGGCAAGAATACTGGAGTGGGTTGTTACTTCCTTCTCCAGGAAGATCTTCCCGACCCAGAGATCGAACCCACATGTCCTGCGTCTCCTGCACTGGCAGGTGGATTCAGCCACCTGGGAAGCCCCTATGAACCTGAGTGCATGGGGACAATGCCCACGGGTGGAGGGCAGCTGCAGTGACCACACCTGAAGCCTAGGCTGTCCCGTACTCAGCCGCCCCGTCACCTTCCACAGGTCTGTTCCTGCGTCTCTATCTTCTAATTTGACTTGAGGGAGACAGAGGGAGCCCTCCTCTTCCAGGGGTGGGAGCTGTGCTAACTGGGAGCTCCAATGGCCACATCCAGCTCCATCCTGAAGCCCCTGCCCTTCCTCTTTCTCCAGCCGAACTCGAATCATGGAATTTCTGAGTTGGAGGAGGACAAGAGGGCCCGGCCCTATACTCTACCTTTAGAGCAGGAAACTAAACTCAGCCACCCAGGTTTTCACTGTGTCTGATTTCTTTCCTATTTTTAAGGGCTCCAAACTTGAGCGCAGAATTTCCAGAAAGGTAGTATCATTGGGGGGAAAAATGGCTTAAGATTTTTGTTTGACTATTTGGGGGAGGGAAAGAGGTGACAAATTTTAAAAGTAAAGCAACATCCACGTGATTGAAAAAGAAATCTTTCAACGGTATTTTGTTTTTGGGGTGAGCATAAAAATACACACAGAATCTGGCTCCAGGCGCAGTGTATGCTGTGAAAGCTCAGGAGAAACTCTTCTGATTTTCAGGAACCCAAAAATACTCTCGGAGGAGGAGAGCCCATTTTGCCCACTGCCTCCACACCCGCCTCTGTAGCCCGTCCCAGGCTTCATTTCCTTTGTGGTCTGAAGTCAGAAGTTCCTCCTGGGTTTCAGCACTGTCTCTGCTTGATTTTCTCGACCCAATCTTGCTGTTTCTTTTTAAACTGGAGTGCAGTTGATGTACGATGTTGTGATGTTACGTTAGTTTCCGGTGTTCAGCACAGCGGACCAGTGACACGTACCACGCACACGTTATTGCTCTTCAGGTGCTCAGTTGTGTCCGACTCTTTGCCACCCCGTGGGCTTCAGCACGAAAGGCTTCCCTGTCCTTCACTATCTCCCGAAGTCTGTTCAAATTCACATCTGTTGAATTGATGATGCTACCTAACCATCTCATTCTCCGTTGCCCCCTTCTCCTCCTGCCCACAATCCTTCCCAGCATCAGGGTCTTTTCCAATGAGTTGGCTCTTCACATCAGGGAGCCAAAGTACTGGAGCTTCAGCATATACATACACATACACACGCACACACTTTTTTTAGATTCTTTTCCCATATAGACCATTAGAGTACTATGTAGAGTTCCCTGTGCTATACAGTAGGTCCTAGTTACAATCTTTCTGATGTTTGAAGCCTTGTTATGACATCAGCCCCAGAAGGGCTCAAGTACTGGCTTTCTGAACCTCTCCTCCAGGCCCTCAGGTAGTTCCCAAACAAATCTCTGGCCCCTCAGACCTCAAGGAGCCCCTCCCCGCCTGCCCGCCTCTCCTCGGGGGACACAGCTCAAGCCGCAGCCTTGCCAGGGTCTGACCTAATCTTCCTGGCCGAATCAGAAGGGCCACTCCGCCCACCAACACGGGCCTGAGAGTCTCTGGAGCCATGGGACCTGGGATGCCCTCTTCCGGGTAGAGGCCCTTATGACGCTGTCTGTGTGGGCGGGCATCCTGCTCCAGCTGGAGTGAGCACACAGATGGTCGGGGACCTGGTCAGCGCTCCTGCAGTTTGCCAATCTGCTGACCGGAGTCCTCAAAGGGCTCTCCTGCCCCCTCCAGAGGGACAGGTGCTGCTGACACGAGTGAGGAACGGAGCTGCTGCCGCGCCAGGCTGACCGCCCTGCGTGGAGACGGCTGAGCCTGCATCACAGCCCCGCGAGCTCAGGACTGTTACCTCCCCTGCTGTCCTGAGGAGAGTCCAGCAACTTCCCCAAGGTCACGTGGCCCCAGTCTGAGCTGGGACACAAATGCCAGTCACTCTGGATTCCAAAGGTCAGGAAGCCACCGGGAGCTGTTCAGGTTCCACAACCGGAGTTCTGGCTTCTGAATTGCTTCAGCCACTCACTCATGTTGGTGTGCTGGGCAAAGGACTGGGCCGAGCCTCAGTTTTCAAGTCTGTGAAATGGGGATATTAATGGTACTGACCCTCATGGTGCTGCTGTGATGGTTGAACTAAACACTGCCTGCTTGGTGCTCAGGGGAGTGCTCAGTTATTGCTGGACCACTTGAATGTCCCTCAGCCCAGAATTCAGACTCTGATGGAAGAATTAGAGAACTGCTTCTGGGGAAACCTGAAATTCTTTTCTATTTTTAAGTAGATGGTGTGTGATTTATAATACTGTCTTAGTTTCAGGTGTACAGCAAAGTGGCTCACTTATATATGTATGCCTTTTCTGATTCTTTTCCATTATATGCTATTATGAGATCGTGAGTATAGATCCCTGTGCTACCCAGTCAATCCTTGTTGGAAATCTGACATTCTGAATTTAAGGAGAAACCCCTTAAGAGTTCACCAATCCACATGGGTCTATCTGATTCAATAATCTATTACTGATCCTTATCATCTAAGTCTGCTCTCCTGGGTCCTGGGACCCAAGCTGTAAAATGACCCAGCTCAAAACGACCAGACGGCAGGCCAGCGGGTCTGTAGAGCCAGTGACGGCTTTAGAGAATGGGGCCTGCAAGGCTGACCCCTCAGCCAGGCCTTTGGGATGGGGAGCCGAGGGAAAGGAGGAGACAGAGCCACAGAGGGGCTCTAGCAGGGATCACGTACCACTCCAGTTTTTGGCCATTTTGAACATGTTCGCTGCTCTGGCGTAGATTTCACATGCTTCCTCTATTTTGGACGAGCCTCTGGGTAAAAGGAAAGGAAAAAAAGGTAAGGAAAAGATCTTATCTGGAACCAAAGAGAAAGCATGCCTTCTGCCCCAGCAACAGTGGAGATGTGCCCTTATGTGTCTGGATGGCGGCCCCCACTTCCCTGTGAAGCCAGCTTTGCAAGTCCAGCTGCAGCTCAGGCCTCCATGCGGGCTCAAGGGAGACAGAGCCGGCAGCCCCCAGCCCCTCCCACAGTTTGTCCAGACCCTCCATGGGCTGGTCCGGGCTGCACCCTCACGGTGGGGACCCTTCCTGACCACCCCCCAAAGCCCCGCCTCCGACAGTCTCCTCCACTTTCTGCTCGGGATGCTCGGGGGCTCCCATGCTTTCTTGAATCCCTTTCCCCATGAGACTGCAAAGCATTCTGGGAGAGGAGTCCAGCCGTGGATGCTGGGTCCCTTCCTGTCTCAGCCCTGTGCCTTGCAGCCTGCAGCTGTTCAGTGAGGCCTCTCAACCCTAAAAGCATGTCACCACCCATTCACGACTTGGCAGGTATGTAATAATACACACACAGAAAGAAATACTGTTTTTAAGTAAGTACACAGAAAACTCCCACTTGTGTTAAAACAAAAAAGTGAGACCAGAAACATACATGCAAACAGCTTATTACTGGGAAAATACACACAGAAAATAATTACTGTATTTTTCTATAAGGTGGGGTCTGTAGAACTGGGTGCCAGGTGTGGGGGACAAACTTATATTCCTTTTTAGTACTGTCTGAATTTTAAAAGCATCTACATATTTTACTTATTTGAGAAAAAAAAGTGCATGTATTTAAGTACTAAGGTTTGCATTGGGTCCCGTGGTCCAGGAGTGAATTACACTCCTAGCAACTTATCCTACGAAACTAAGGTACAAGGATGCTCAAAACAAGACTGTTTAAAGTGGCAAAATCATGGGGATTCCCTGGCGGTCCAGTGGTCAGGACTCGGTGCTTCACTGCTGTGGCCGGGATTCAGTTTCTGGTTGGGGAACTAAGATCCTGCATGCCATGTGGCGAGGTCATAAGTAAATAAATAAAATGGGCAAGTAATAACCTTCAAAACACTTACTGTGAAACAGTAGGAACCTGGAGGGTTCAGGGGAGGTACATTTTTTCAAAAAATAAAGCTCCTCGTATGGGCAGCTTTACCCAGCTTTCTGACTTCCAAGCAGTACAGAAGAACCTCTTCCTGAACTGGGGGGCCCTCTGTTAGTACCTCATCCGCAAGGCCCCTCCTTGTCCTTCTGTTGTTTCAGCTTCAATAATCCAGCCAGGCTGAGCCCACGAGGTGTGAGTGTCCATGTTTGAACGCCCACCGCCCATATAACTCAGGAGAATGAAACACACGGGCTCAGGAGTCCCAACAAACGGATTTTACATCTCTCCTCCCTGACATCAAGCAGTGTTGCATTTTGAAGAGAAGAGGTGGGTATTTGAGAAAATCATCACAAAATCGTCTTCACTCTCCCATCCCTCATCTCTGTTGTCAACCAGCCCTGGAACCTTGCTGACCCCAGCCGCAGAGGGCGAGGGTGTCTGGGGTGATCCTGGGTCCTGTGCGGGGAGCATCCCTGCCCTCCACACTGCTAGTGCGGTGGGGCCAGGCCGCCCATACTTTGGACTCATGTCGGATGTCTGCTGCAATAATCAAGCCGGAGCCGCCCTCCCTGGAGACTTCACTCAGTAGGCCTGGGCTGGGGCCTGGTCCCAGGATTTGCCAGGGGGGCCCCAGATGACTGAGCCGATCGGGCGAGTCTGGGAGGGAAGAAGCTGACCCAGACCCACCACCTGGGAAGCAGTCACCAGTGGCCTGTCCCGTCAGGTGATGTCAGAAGGCTCCAGGGCGGGCTGGCTGGGACCGGTATTCTGGCCTCCTGGATCCAAGTCGCACCAGCTAAGGGTCTTCTTTAGCTGAAATGTGTCCCCTCTGCCCTCTGGAGCTGGGCAGACACTGCCTCCACCCTCTGCGGTCCCCAGGACGCGCTCCCCAACACTCGCCCTGCTGGGTCCCACTGTCTTCCCCCCTCAGCTGCACAACACACTGGGCCTGGGGCCCGCGTGGAGCGACGTCCTCAGAACCCACTTCTGGGCTTGGAGAGCTGAGGAACTTTGACCAGCTTCGGGCGGAAGAGATTTCAGAACAGTCTCCTGGGGGACCGTCCCTGGAAGGTTCTCTTGGAAGAACCAGCTGCATTCCCTGAAGTGCTCTCAGGCCTGCCCCCCTCCCATGGATTCCCAAGGGCATCCTTTCCTTCTCAGTGAAGTCCCGTCCAGACCCCACTGTCCTCAGAGAAATCTCAGGCTCCCGGATGAGTAGGAATGGCCCATCCCACCCCAGCGAGGCCTGAAGCCGGATGATCAGCCACGAGCAGAGTCAGCCCAGGCCGGCTCCCCGTGGCTCAGTGAGACGGAGCAGACTCAGACACAGAGCCTGTCGGCTGCTAGGCTGAAATTCTATGATCCCAGGCTAAGCTGGGCCGATCCCGTGCTGGGTCAGTCATTCTAACTCTGGGGTGGAAAAGCCAGAGGGATTAACATCTGCTCAGGCCTCCGGGCTGGCCTCCTCAACGCTTGGGTCCCAGCCGGGTCCCTGGCTAGGCGATGACAGGAGACTCTCTGGAGTGCCAGCCTCTTGGAAGTGGAGACGCTGAAGGCGAAAGTCGTTTTGCTTCGGGTCCCTGAGACCCCAGAGGAGAAGCCGTTCGTTCACCAGGGGGACAAACATCTCTGCACTGAACATGTGCCAGGCACAGCAGGGGACAGCAGCACATGAAGGGGAAGGCCCTGATCTTGGTGAACAGGACATCAGCAAGACCCTTCCAGGGGGACCGGGGGCGAGGGCTTCTCTGAGTGGGCAGGTCAGAGAAATGCTCTGTGACTGCTGAGATTTTCAGCTTAGTCCTCAAAGATGACTCAGGAGCACCCGTATGAAGAGGGAGTGCATGGCAGGCAGAAGTCACGGCACATGCAAAGGCCCTGAGACACGAACAACCCCAGCCAGGACAAGGAAGAGAAGAGGGCCGGGACGCCTATGCTGCAGGCAGTGGTGGGCCACAAGGCTGAAGAGGCAGGCGGGAGACCCCAGGCTGGCAGCCAGGAGAAGGGTCTGGGCCCTGCAACAAGGAGGGTTCTAGAAAGGAAAGGAGGGGCAGAAGAAGACCCCAGCTCCTCTGCTTTTCTAAGCTGTCTTCCCACGTGACAAATCTGCATGGCTCACTATAGGACTCCTCTCCTGAGAAGCTAGGCTGTCAAGAGTTAGGTCAGGCCACTTCATGTCACTTATCCAAGGGCGGCCTCCCCAACAAAACCTGCCAATTCCCTGAGGGAAGGAAAGCAGGCCTCCCTCGGACCCCTGCCCAACTACCAGAGAAGCTGGCCGGTCCTGCGTCACTGACGAGCCCGGGGGGCGGCGCCTGTGACAGCTGGCTGTCTCTCCCCCTCTGATCCCCCCAAGCTGCCTGTGATCCACGCCTCCCATCCCACGGCTTCTCTGAGCCATGCCGGGAATAGACAGAACCGGTTTGGGCCGGCCTGGAGCAGGGCGGTCTATAATTACCCCCGCTCAGCTTTGCCTTCTCCCCCTTTCCAAGGCGGAGGAAGCGGTCTCAGGTCTCCCAGGCACGGACACCAGCCTCCAGCGACCGCCATATGGAAGGAGGGAACCATGCCAGGAATGCACAGACGGCCGGTGGGACCCGGGCCAGGGGGTCCGCAGGGCAACATCTCAGCCTCCCTCCTTCCTTCCTTGGTCCCCTGGGCACTTCCTGGAGCCCAGAAACACGTCACAACCCACCCACCCGAAGTCTCTGGGGGTCCTAAGAAGGCATGCAGATGGAGTCACTCCCACTTGAAGTCCTCACTCAGTCGCGTCCGACTCTTTGTGATTCCATGGAATTCTCCAGGGCAGAATACTGGAGTGGGTAGCCATTCCCTTCTCCAGGTGATCTTCCCAACCCAGGGATAAAACCCAGGTCTCCCGCGTTGCAGGAAGAATCTTTACCAGCTGAGGCACAGGGAAGACTTGTCCTTCTGTGGTGCCCAAGCCACCTGCCCTGGGTCCTCTCCTCAGCCTGGAGGTCCCCACCTTGATTCTCAGCCGCTGCCCGGGTGGGTCAGTCTGGCCCTCCCCTCCTTCTCCACTGTCCATCCTCATGACTCCGTACAGCGGCCAGCTGGGCACTGCCTGAAACAGCACAGCAATCCCCACAGTCACCCTCCAGGTCTAAGCCTGGAGACAGAGGCGGCGGGGCTCACAGAAGCTCAGGGGCTGGCCCAAGGCCCAAGCCTCTAGCTCACTCGGCGATCCGGGGACCTCCTTTCGAGTCTTTTGAAAGAGCAAGGAGCAAGGCCCCTACCTGCTCTGGCCTCGCCTCTTGATTAAACAGCCAACACTGCTCAGGCTTCCCTCACCTGAGGAGTAGATGCTGCTGTCAGCTGGGGTTGTTCAGTTGCTCCGTCGTGTCCAACTCTTTGAGACCCCACAGACTGCAGCACGCCAGGCTTTCCTGTCCACCACCAACTCCTAGAGCTGGCTCGAACTCATGTCCATTGAGTCGGTGATGCCATCCAACCACCTCATCCTGTCGCCCCCTTCTCCTCCTGCCTTCAGTCTTTCCCAGCATCAGGGCCTTTTCCAGGGAGCAGGCTCTTCGCATCAGATGGCCAAAGTATTGGGGCTTCAGCATCAGTTCTTCCAATGACTATTCAGGGTTGATTTCCTTTAGGACTGACTGGTTTGATCTCTCTGCCGTCCAAGGGACTCTCAAGAGTCTTCTCCAGCACCACAGTTCAAAAGCATCAATTCTTCGGCCTTCTTATGGTCCAACTCTCACATCCATACACGACTACTAAAAAAACCACAGTGTTGACTATACGGACCTTTGTCAGCAAAGTGATATCTCTGCTTTTTAATGGGAAGGGATTCACTAAGCCAACCTCCTCCCCATGCCCCACAGCCCGAGCCATCCTTGCGGAGCAGCAGGTGAAGAAGGAACATCAGACAACAGAGGAGGCACCCCCCGGCCAAGGAGCAGCAGGCGGTCCCAGCCTTGCCCCACTGCTGACTGCACAGGGCTGTCCAGAGCCAGAGCCACGGGGTCTCTGGTCATCCCTCAGCATCTCCGCCCAAGAGCCCTAAGCCCCTCGCTGGCTCTGCAGTGTGCCAAGATCCCACAGAGCAGGGCCTGGCCCCACTGTGATTGCACAGGCCCCAGGAGGAGGAGAAAATCCAGTGTCTCGCGCTAACTGCCCAGCTCTGAAATGCCTGGCTGGGCAAGGGGGAGAGAGAGAATGGACTTGGGGGACCAGGGACCTGGGCTGAAATCAGCCTCGGGCACTCTGCAAGCTGCGTGACTTGGGTGAGCGATTCCTGAGCCTCAGTTTCTTTATCTGTAAAATGAAGACAATGAGCCCGACCTGGGAGGTGTCTGTGAGGCTCAGAGATGCAGTACCTGGCGCACAGCACAGAGCCCAGCTCGGAGCATGGGCACGACTGGATGCTGTTATAGGAAGGAGGAGACAGACGCTCTGAGGGCTGCCTGCAGCAGCAGAAGTCTAGAATCGCTTGGGGTCGGTGGAAAATCTGGGGAGCGCAGTCAGGCAGGCCTGGATTCCAGGGCTGGCTAGTGGCACCCCAGCCCCTGCTTCCTTATGGGGAAGTGGGGAGAAGAGTCCACCCCTGCAGGCCTGCTGGAGGCACGAGGAGCCCCGCAGGAGGCACCCAGGAGAGTGCCCCCAACACAGCAGGTGCTGAGCCAATGAGCTCACTCTCACGAAGCTGGGGGAGAGAGCAGATTCCTACTGTTCACTTCCTACTGCACCTCGGCATGGGTTTCATCTTCCCACCCCGGGCTAAGCCAAGGGGCACCCCTCCCCCGCTTTCCAGAGAGCCCGGGACCTCCCACCTACCCCACCCCCAGCACATCCCAGCGCCCTCCTGACCATGACCTCAAAGGCAGGGGCCAGGCGCCTTCCTGCGATTCTTACGCTGATCCCCTCTGCACGTTTCCTTCATCCCAGCCAGAGAGCCCAATGGTTTCCGTTCTTAAAAGATGTTTCTGGGGCTTCCCTGGGGGCTCAGTGGTAAAGAGTCCGCCTGCCAATGCAGGAGATTCGGATTTGACCCCTGATCCGGGAAGATCCCACGTGTCGCAGAACAACTCGGCCATGGGTCAGGCCAAGACAATTGAGCCTGTGCTCTAGAGCCCAGAAGACACACCCACTGAGAGCTCGCGCCCTACAACAGGCAAGTAGTCTCTGCTCACTGCAACTGAAAAGCCCGCACAGCAAGGAAGAAACCAGAACTAATAAATATTTACTTAAAAAAAAAAAACTGTTTCTGAAAGAGCCTTGCCGCTTACTGAAATGCAAGTCACTCAGTCGTGTCCAACTCTTCGCGACCCCATGGACTATAGAGTCCATGGAATTCTCCAGGCCAGAATACTGGAGTGAGTAGCCTTTCCCTTCTCCAGGGGATCTTCCCAACCGAGGGATCGAACCCAGGTCTCCCAGCTGAGCCACAAGGGAAGCGCTTGCCTCTTAGTAGCCCCAGCCTAAACAGGAGCATTCATACCTCTGTGTGACCACCTCCACCAAGAGAGGCAGAACCCCTAGACTGCAGAGACACAAGGGCCGGGTTCCTTGGAAACCTGGGTCCCTTCAGGAAAGCCTCCACTCGCAAGAGCCGCCGAGTGCTGAGTGGGGGATCCTGGCAGTTGGCAGGGATCAGTGAGTCAGTGCCCAATTCCCCGGCATCAGAGGTTCTGCCTGCTCTGCAGGCGGAAAGCGGTCTGGAAGCCGTCACTCCCAACCCAGGCTCACCAAGGGCCCGGGGGACACCCACCTGGACCTTGGCCCCAGTCTCTGGTCAGGCAGGTCTCAGGAAAGCCAGCCTCCAGGGCTCCTGAGGGTTTCTGGTGCCCAAGGACAGTTCAAGCAGGAACTGTGCCACCATGATCTCCTGGCTGCTGTCCGTATACACAACATGGCACCCTCGTATCTCTAGCTCTCCAAGACTTCAGGTTCAACTTCTAAACACAATACCTAATATTAATAACAGCAGCAAGCACTTAATAAGCACTCTCCAGGATCACAGCACTTTACATACATAACCTCAGTCTCTCCTTACAACAACCCTAGGGAGTACGTATCACTCTCACTTTCATTTCACACGTGAAGAAACTTGCTAAACACTCTGGTATCTGAGTGGAAGGAAGTTTTTATTTTGGATGTGGGAGAGGGAGTCAGAGGAAGACGTCAGGGAGGGGAAAGCCCCGAGGAACAGAAGCACTGTCTGAAATCCCGAAGGGGCAGAGCAAGGACGTCTGGGTCCATTGGGAGCTGGAAGGAAGAAAAAGCGCATCTTGCTTTTTCCTTGTCCTCTCTCCTCTTCCACACTTACACTGTGTTTGGGAAATCACCACCTTTCTGCTTCCAGGGCAGAAGTCGGGGCTGCTCTCCCATCTCCTGTCTGGAAGCTGAGGGAGGGGAAGGCAGCAGGAAGGAAGGAACAGAAGCAGCTTGGATCTGAGAGCCGGCTGGTACCGCCTCCCCCCCAGGCTGCTGGTGCGCCAAAGCCCCCTAGTGTCTGGCGGCCCTGAAACAACAAAGGGCAAAGGGCTTAACATCCCAGGCAACCAGGCTGCCCTGGATCCCAGGCAGATGTGACGCTGCCTGGCCCTTTTGATCTGAGCAGAGACCTCTCAAACTGGAATGCTGCCATCACTGAGGTTCCTGAAAGGCGAAGGGGGAGCTGGAGGGATGAGCTGAGCCCTGACACTCCCTCTTGCATTCCTGGAAAGGGGGCTTGTCAAACGTGGAAGCCAAGCAACCCCAGCTCCAGAGGGCAAGTGTTAGGAGCGGTTCCTGCCCGCAAGGCATGTCCTCCTGGGCTGGCCTTTCGGGCAGACAGGCTCTGGCATGCTGGTCTCAGTCTCCATCTGCAACCCTGCCCTGCACCACTGCGAGTGCTCTCAGAGCTGAAGGCTCTGGGGTGAACACACCTGCTCGTCTTTCTTTCAGACATGTGGAGAAAACTGCCATGTGGGTGAGGAAGATGGGGAAATCAGGGGAAGGAAACTCCCTGAGACGCGTAGTTTGCCAACATCCTCCTAAACGGAGTGCCCAGAAATGGGCCTGAGCCTCAAAGAAAAACTCTGGATGGCAGCAAGAGGGTTTTGGGATGAGACAGGCATGGGTATGAACACCAATGCCCACTCAGCGGAAGACTGAGCACAAAGACCCGCAACTCTAACCCCTACAAATCCACCTCCAGAAGGACGTTGTGAGGACCACATAAGAAGACGCACGTCGAGTGCCTGGCCCAGGCCTGAGTCAGCGTCAGAGAGAGCCCTTAATAAACATTATCAGATGTTATTACTGTCACTGCCTTCACCCTCCCCCACGCCAGCTGCTGGAGTCCTTTCTAAACAGGAGGTCTTCAGCACTGGGCCTCCTGTGAACTGAATGCTTGCTTGTGTCCCCTGCCAAAACTCATGTGTTGAAATCCTAAGCTCCACAGTGATGGTATGAGGAGGTGGGCCCTTTGGGAAGTGACTAGGTCATGAGGGTGGGGCCCTCATGACTGGGATTAGTGCCCTTACAAAAGACACCACAAAGAGCTAGTTAACCCCGTCTCCTGCCCTCCCACAATGTGAGGACACAGTGAAACGACAGCTGTCTGTGAGGCAGCAGGCCCTCACCAGGAACCAGACCTGTCAGCACCATGACCTTGAACTTCTTGGCGTCCAAAAATGTGAGAAATAAGTTTCTGATGGTTATAAGGCACTGAGCTTACGGTATTTTGTTACAGCAGCCTGAACAACCTAAAACAGGCCATTAAAATCCTCAATGCTCTCCAGCAGCTCTGCAAATCCAAGCCTTTTCTCAAAAAGCCCTCCAGGATGGGGCCCGGTTCTTGTTCAGTTTCATCCCCTTCTGCCCCGTCTACCTTTGTGGGCTGACACAGAACCCCCCGGAGTAAACCTTCAGACGCTGACCTTCACACATCTGGGCCTTGCTCAAGCTGCCTCTTCTGATGGAAGCAGTGCTCTCCCACCAGAAAGGACCCCTGGAACTCCTGCTCATCCTTCTAGGTGGAGGCTTCTCCTCACAGGGAGCCAGCCCTGGTCTCTCTGGATCTCTGCTCCCCATCATTTCTGGACAAACCTCCCCTTACCCTAGATCTCTGTTCACACAACTCCCACTGCCTGGAACACCCTCTCTAGCCCCCACTCCTGTGGCACGTCCCAGGGTTCCCGGGGGCCCAGCTCATTCCTCACCAGGGCATTCCTTAAGCTCATGCAGCTTCCTCTCAGGTCAGGAACCTCCCACCAATGATAAAATGCAGCCCTTAATCACATGTGACAATTCTGCTTTACTAGTGTGTTAGCAAGTCTTCATCTTGCCTTCCCAGCCAGGTGACAAAGTGTTTCAGGCCCTGACTTGGCTGCTCCTTCCAAGCATGGCCCAACAGTACACTAATCCCCAGGGACCAGACACCAAAAGCCACCCAGTAAAACCATGACCTGACTGAAAACTGAGCTCTTGGCCCCACCCCAAACACTGCACTTGAGTTTCTCCCCTTGTGAAGGAAGCAGAAACACAGACACGCTCTTCCCACTCTCAGCCTCTAAAAGAAAACATTCCTCACCTAATCAATACAGTCCATCAGCCGCGGATGTTTTTCCACACTAGGTAGGTCTCAGCCAAGTTACTCAAGTTCTTGTGGTGAATAAGTAAACATTATCCACCACTTGCAACAATGAGCAGTTCCCATCTCCTCTCCTGGGAAGAACCCTCCTCCTCATTTCTTACCAACCTCCTAACACCTCTCTCCTAAAGCCCCAGTCTTCCCCCGCAAACCCCTTCCCCAGCCTCTGCCTCTCTGCTGCCAGGTTCCATGGCCCCTCCTCACAGTTCCTCCTAACTCTCTACACACCCGCCTGTTCCCCTGCAGCTCTCCTCCCAGTTTCAAGAGCAACACAACCTTCCTCAGTCCTCCCTGGCTCTCTCTCCACTGGAGGTCTCAAGCCCCTTCCCCTAACCCTATCAAGCCCCCATGGCCCGAGTTCCTTCCCCAACCCCTTTCAGCTCCTTACTTATCACACTGTCTTTCCCTGCTCTGACAGCCCCCCACCCCCCACTTCTCCCATCAAACCCCCTCCTTGATCCCCATCAGTCCCAAACAGGCTCCATACCTGTTTCCTTCCTGGAAATGACACTGATGGTAGCTAACACTTTCAGAGTGATAACCACGTCCAAGGCTCAATTCTACACCCTTTAAACGTGCCCTACTTCAATACTAGTGGCAAATGCCTGAGACAGGTTTCTCTAAGACACCACCCCCCCATAATAAGGGAAGTTAAACAGCTTGCCCAAGGTCAAGAAATGGCAGAGCCTAGGCTTCTGACCTCAGCTTTTGACCCTCCTGAGCCACTAAAATTCCTCAAACGACAGTCATCAGAACAACTTTTATGAGCCAACATGAACTCATGTGAAATGTCTGCCACAAGCATTAGGGGCTGGTTCTGTTTCCCAGGCCCCTTCAGCCCTAACCTGGGCATGCCAGTCTCATCCTGCTCACACTGCACACCCCATCTTTCCTCAAAGATCACACAGCAGGCCTCCGGCCCCTTAGGTTTTCTTATCTCCCTCATCTCTCATTTTTATTCCACCAGTTCCTAAACCAAGCTTCATCCCAACTTAGTCTCCAGTCTCCCAGCCCTCTTCTTTCAGAGGATTTAATCCTCTGAAGGAAGGAATCCCAGAGATTCCTCTGTTCAGATCTCACTTGGCAGTCAGATCTCCTTACACTAGTCACCTGTGACCAGGGCCATATCCACCTGAGACACCTCACGCTACTGAGACTGGGTTCACCAATCGTAGGATCATCTTAGCCCTGACGCCCGGGCCAGAGTTCACATAAATCCATCACCCCAGGTCTCGGAAAGGGGACGCCCTCGGGCATAAGTCCTCAGTCTCAGGCCCCAAGACTGCCGTCTGGGATCTTTCAAATAGGCTCTCCTTGAGCTCCAAAAGGCTTCCTGGCCTGGCTTCCCTCCAGGCTCCCTCGGTCCCCGCAGGCCACATTCCCTTCAAGGCCTGAAGGGCCCGTCTCCAGCCTGGAGCCCCTTTCTGCCTCAAGATGGTTTCGCCTCGGCCCGGGTGTCCTCAGCCCACGGCCCTGCCACAATCTCGGACAGTCTCTCCTCAAATCATGCTGTCAGTGCTACAGTCCGGCGTCCTGGTCATGGCTTGTGTGCCCTCTGCTGCCTTAGACCATGTCCGTAAGCCCGCAATCACCCGCGTCCTCTAGGCTCGAGCTCTTCGTCTCTACCGCCGCCCCAGAACATGACTCCTCCGTCCTCTTAGCCGGGATCCCGGCCGACCCCTGCGCGCGGTTCTTACCCGAAGAGGCCCGAGAAGAAGGACTGCGAGTTCTTCACTTTGCGCTCCGCCTCGGCCAGCAGCGCCATCGCCTCCGCCTCCTTCCCGGAGTTGTCCATAGCGGCCGCAAAAGTACTCAGCAAACCGCCGGAGCCCTGCCCTCGGAGAACTCAGCTACCGCCGGGTCGCAGGAGACAGGTCGGGGGAGCTTAGTGGGCTGCGTTGACGTCGCACCGGCGCGCGCCTCCTGCGGCCAGGAACCACGTGATTCGAGCTGGCCAACCAACGGCCTCGTAGCGCGGCTTTCGCACCGCAGACCACGCCCTCTCCAGCCGATGCACGCCGCCGCGTGATTCACGGCCTCCAATCAGCGACCCGATTTTTAACGCATGCGCATGTATCTGCCTTAGGGTACATGGTGCGCTGGTTGATAGCCCACGTGACTCCGCATAAGCCAATCGCAGCCCTCACCGCCAAGGACCCGCCTCCGAGGGCAAGCTTTCTGGCTACTCCTCCACCAATCAACTTCAGCCTTTGGCTCCGTCTCAGACTTCCCTGCGGAATTTAGACACTAGTCAGCTGATCAGTGATCATCACGTGATAGCTCCATGCCGGAAGACCCTGACAATCCTCGCCTGGGTTTGACAGCTCTTTTGCGCAGAGCTTAGTCCCCGCCTCCTCTCTTTACCTCCTGAAGGTCTCTTTCACTTGGAAAGGCGTCAGTGGGTAGGAAGGAAAGCGGTCTCCGTTTTCTTGCGCCCTCTGTCGACCTATGCTGAAATTGGTTTGGGAAGGCCAGAGAAGGCGACATATCTCATTTTATTGTGCTTTGGTTTCTTGCCCTTCCAAGATACACGTTTTAAAAAAACAAATTGAAGGTTTGTGGCAATCCTGCATTAAGCAGTTCTCTCAGAGCTGTGCGGTTTCCCAAACAGCATTGGCTCACTTAGTGTCTCAATGTCATGTTTAATAATTCTCACAATATTTTAAAGTTTTTTGTTACTCTTGTTAGGATGACCTGTGATTGGTGATTTTGATGTTATTATTAGGACTGGCTCAGACAATGATTAGCATTTTTTAGCAATAAATTATTTTTAAATTATACGTTTCTAAAATAATGCTGCTGCTGCTGCTGCACCCTTAATAGACTGAAGAAGTCTTGCCTGGTGAGTTACATGGACAGAGGAGCCTGGCCGGCTAAAGTTCATGGGGTCTCAAAGAGTCGGATGCAACTGAGTGACTGACACACACAGACACACACACACACACACACGCACACACAATGTAAACTTACTTACAAGCACTGGGAAACAAAGGGAAAGTCATGTGACTGGCTTTATTTATGAACTGAACCTGCAATGCCTTAGAGGTATGCAGAGGGGAGCAAAGGTTGTCTAACTCTGGTTTCATTAAAAAAAAAAAAATCTGGTGAAACTGTTAAAAATTTAGGTTCAACCACATCTAGCACCCAGATCTTAGTTTCTAATACTCTTTGTTCTCCAATAAAAGGAACGAGATCTCCTTGGATAAAAGGCTGGTTCTAGAACATTACACAGGATGAGCCTGGAGCATCTTGTAGTTCCAGAAGGGAAGTCTCCTGGCCTCCATCTCTTTGTCTCTCTGCCTCCACCCTCCCACACACACCCCACACCCCACACACACACACCATGAATCTCCTTCTCTCTCCCTCCTTCCCTCCCTCCCTCTCTCTCTCTCTCTCTCTCAAACACACACACACACACACGCACACACACACCCCATGAGCTATATCAAAGAGACAAGAGCCAACTGATAGAGCTCCCAATGTCAAAGCTGGAACAATCTGAGAAACAAGCAGTCCTGGATTATAACCCAGTCTATAAAATCTCCATGAGCTCAGAGCTCCCAATAGTCAAAGCTGCAACAATTTGAGCAACAAAGTAGCACTTGATTATAACCCAGTCTATAAAATCTCCATGAGCTTGCTCAGTCGTGTCCTACTCTTTGCCACCCCATGAATCACAGCACGCCAGGCCTCCCTGTCCATCACCAACTCCCAGAGTTCACTCAGACTCATGTCCATCGAGTCAGTGATGCCATCCAGCCATCTCATCCTCTGTCATCCCCTTCTCCTCTTGCCCCCAATCCCTCCCAGCATCAGAATCTTTTCCAATGAGTCAACTCTTGGCATGAGGTGGCCAAAGTACTGGAGTTTCAGCTTTAGCATCATTCCTTCCAAAGAAATCCCAGGGCTGATCTCCTTCAGAATGGACTGGTTGGACCTCCTTGCAGTCCAAGGGACTCTCAAGAGTCTTCTCCAACACCACAGTTCAAAAGCATCAATTCTTCGGCGCTCAGCCTTCTTCACAGTCCAACTCTCACATCCATACATGACCACAGGAAAAACCATAGCCTTGACTAGACGGACCTTTGTTGGCAAAGTAATGTCTCTGCTTTTGAATATGCTATCTAGGTTGGTCATAACTTTCCTTCCAAGGAGTAAGTGTCTTTTAATTTCATGGCTGCAGTCACCATCTACAGTGATTTTGGAGCCCAGAAAAATAAAGTCTGACACTGTTTCCACCTTTTCCCCATCTATTTTCCATGAAGTGATGGGACCAGATGCCATGATCATCGTTTTCTGAATGTTGAGCTTTAAGCCAACTTTTTCACTCTCCACTTTCACTTTCATCAAGAGGCTTTTTAGTTCCTCTTCACTTTCTGCCATAAGGGTGGTGTCATCTGCATATCTGAGGTTATTGATATTTCTCCCGGCAATCTTGATTCCAGCTTGTGTTTCTTCCAGTCCAGCGTTTCTCATGATGTACTCTGCATATAAGTTAAATAAACAGGGTGACAATATACAGCCTTGACGTACTCCTTTTCCTATTTGGAACCAGTCTGTTGTTCCATGTCCAGTTCTAACTGTTGCTTCCTGACCTGCATACAAATGTCTCAAGAGGCAGATCAGGTGGTCTGGTAATATAAATGACTGAACAAATAAATGGTGGAGAATAAGCAAATATTCCATGTATAATTCCAAATAATTTATGTGATATTCCATTCTCAAGGTGGAATGTACCTCTTCAGTCCTTTGTGTAGACTGTGCACAGTGACTTTCTTCTGGAGGACAGTGTTGGGGGGCGGAGGCGCTACATTTACAATGTAGGAGCCTGACACACGTTGTCAGTCAGGTGATGGAGGCTAACAGCAACAGTGACAAGTCACGCCGAGGCTATGTACTCTTAATAACGTGTGACGATGACAGTGGCGCTCCACCTCTGCCGTCTTCCTCATGCTCTGATCGGGAGAAAAACGTCAGACTAACCCGGGTTGAGGCACACTCTCCAAAATACCTGACCACAACTCCTCATAACCGTCATCAAAAACAAAGGAAGTCTGAGAAGCTTTCACAACCGAGAGGAACCTAAATGTGGTGTCCTGTCTAGGGAGGATCCTTGCACAGAAGAGGGACGTTATGTAAAAACTAATGAAATCTGAATGAAGAATAGACTTTAGTTAATAAAAACATAGCAATACTGGCTCATTAACTGTAACGAACGTGCCATACTAATGTCAGATAATAGTAGGGGAGGACTTCTCTGGTGGTGCAGTGGTTAAGAACCTGCCTGCTAGTGAAGGCGACCCGAGTTCAATCCCTGGTCTGGGAAAATTCCACATGCTGAGAGGCGACAAAGCCCTTGCACTGCAACTAGAGAAAGCCCTTGCAGCAATTAAGGCCCAGCACAGCCAAAGATAAATGAATAAATAAAAATTTTAAAGATAATAATAGGGGAAACTGGGTGTGGGGTATATGATGATTCTCTGTAGCATTTCCCCAATATTCGTGTAAATCTAAAAACTGTTCTACTAAGAAAGCATCTTTAAAATTTTTTTAAGTCCCAGGGCCCTACCGCCAATGATTCAGATTCTGAAAGTCTGTGGTAGGGCATAAGAATGTGCATTTTTCCCAGGACCCCCAAATGATGAGGATGGAGATAATTCAGGGTTGAGAAGACCCTCTTTTCTGAGGGTGGAGTTTGGCTGAGGGGAGCCAATCCACGGGAAACTTGCCCGGCTCTCTCCTGAAGTTCAGAGCCTCTTTGGGACCACCACTTGTGGTTGCCACTGCATTCGGACCACAGATAAGATTGCGGGGGAGGCGAATCTGGATAACCACAAGCAGCTTGGGTTACCTGCCCGTCTAAGCAGCGCAACTGTAAAAGTTTCCATTTGTTTTAAGCCATTAAGTTTCAGCTTGTTACGCAGCAATAGATACCTAACATACCACCAGACCATGAAGCCAGACACTTTCATTTCCACAGTCAGTGGGCCGCACCTGAGAAGGTGGGACCCACACAGTGACAGCGACAGCACCTGCTCTCGATGGGCAGCAGCTGCTCAGGTCACCCCAGGCACCTGCCAATACCTGATTTCCATTTTCTCATCCACAGATACTTGGAGGTGGGCATTTTCCAGTTACAGAAGGAGATGACTGAGACCCAAACAGGGGAGTTGAAATTTGCCCAAAGAGGCAAAGAGGGACAGGGAGCCAGGCTGTCAATCCCAGATCATCTGATGCTGGGGTCCTTTCCCTTAACTGCAGTATCCACACTGCTTCAAACTCAGCTTCCTCCTCTGCTCTCCTCCCTCCCCCTCTTTGCAGATTTACTGAGCTGTGAAGTCTCCTTGTGTGTGTGTGTTAGTCACTCAGTCATGTCCGACTCTTTGTGATCCCACAGACTGTAGCCCGCCAGGCTCCTCTGTCCGTGAAACTCTCCAGGCAAGAATACTGGAATGGGTTGTCATTTCCTCCTCCAGAGGATCTTCCCTATCCAGGGACTGAACCTGGGTGTCCTGCACTGGGGGCAGATTCTTTACCATCTGAGCCACCAGGAAGTCTCCTGACACTACCCTTTACCCTGTTCCCCCAGCCAGCCCTTCAGAAGGCAGCAGAGTCACGCCTGAAGCCGTCAATCCTCTGATGGGTCCCTCTTCCCCATCTCAGTTAACAGCGTCTACTCAGCTGCTCGACCCCGAAACCTGTCGTGCCAGCCTTGGCCCATCCTTTTCCTTACCAGCTGTCCGTGTGATGTGTGACCCGTCACCAAGTCTGAGTGCTTCTAACACGATCCTTAATGCCTGTGTTCCTGGCTCTCTTCACTGCTACCCCAGCCCAGACCATCATCTCACCCTAGAGCCTTTTGGCTTCCCGACTTGCCCACAACCTCCACATGGCAGCTGGAGCTCTGAACCACCTCCCCCGGTTCCCGGGGCAGTCTGTGCTTCACGCTCTGGCCCGGAAGCCAGGTCTCAGCCTCAGTGGCGTCCTCCATGCACCCCTCCCCATCCACTCACCAGTGCCCGCCACACCCTGCCACCCCTTTGGACTTGGCCCCTTTCCTTGTGTCACTTTGGGGTGGACACAAGGTCTGACTCCATGGGAGCCATCCCCGCTTCCTCTTCTTTTCCTGGCAAACGGGATTCCAGTTTTGATTGGGTGACAACAAACTTAAGGCAAAACACTGTTTTTTTTGCAGGCCCGGAGACAGATCCCCAGTGTCCAGGGTAACCATGGCCATTTCCTTTCCTGCTGCCAGGGATCAGTTTAGAAAGAACATGGGCTACCGTCCTGGCCAAGGAGGTACGAGGCGAGTTCTGCTGAGCACTGCTACAAGGGGTTTCTGTGTGTGTGTGTGTTCATTCACGTCTGACTCTTTGTGACCCCATGGACTGTGCCCCATGGACCCGCCAGGCTCCTCTGTCCATGGGATTTCCCAGGTGAATACTGGAGTGGGTTGCCGTTTCCTTCTCCAGGGATCTCCCGCATCTTCTGCATTGGCAGGTGGCTTCTTTACCACTACCGCCACCTGAGAATGTCCTAATGTCCCTGGGAAGCCCCGCTACAAGCTTTCCTCCCTCTAAAGAAGGGAAGCAAGGCAGGGCAGGACGTGCTCTCTGCCCTGTACCCTCTAAAGGTTGGGGTGCTGGTGGAGGAGGAGGGGGTCCTTGCTCTTGCCAACGCTGGTCACTGCTGGCAGGCCTGAACTTCACAAGAGAGCTGCTCGCACCACTACCACATGTCCTGAGAGCTTAAACCTACGCTAACCCCTCTGTTACTATGGCCAAAACCACATCCACAATCGGTATCTAAACTGGTCTCTTTGCTGACTCATCACTGCTACCTTCCGCTCCTAAAGTGTGAGCTCTGTGAGGAGAGGGGCCCTGTCCCTCCGTGTCACCATGTCCCCATTGTATGGACTGGGCACTGTCTGGCCTAACAACAGCAGGTGCTTAATAAATGCTGGCAGGGACTCAGCTTACTCGTCTCTGTGGTTCCTGGGCAGGGACTCAAGCCTTCACGGGATCAACATGCGAGGAAGCCAGAAGAGAGCTGCTTAAGAACCCAATTTAATAAGATTTACAAGTCGACACATACAAAAAAAGACAAACCAAACCTAAAAATGTACAAGTCACGTCAAGCCTAGGGGCGGAATCTAGAATGCAGAGAGACCCTCCGCGAGGGGCGCCGGCGCGGTGGAGATCCGATGGTAATTCCCACTGATTCTCTACATCTTGGCCTACTGAATAAACGTAACCAAAGCCTGAAACAGAGGCTAAGAATGAAGAGCCACCCAGACCTAACCTGCTCCCTCCCCTAGCCTCACTGCTCCAGGAAGAGTAGAACTGAGAAGGGTAGAGACTATGAACCTAAGAGAATGGAGCCTCCGATACAGCGGCAGGGCCTTCACGGCAGTCAGATGACCGTGCATCCCCTGCTCGTGATCCAGTGCCTGCCGTGTCTGCAAGCTGGGCTGCCCCCTGGCGACAGGAACGGGTCAGGGAGGCAGAGGGGCACCTTGGGGAGACTTGCTGCTTTGCCCCCGCTGCCACCCCGCCCTGAATCACCACTGCAGGGGCCCCATGTCAGCCCCCAGCTCCTCCTCCTCCTCTTCCTCCTTCAGCTGGAAGGGCTTCACCGGCCACTTAACCCTTACGATGGGCTCCACGTGGTCCTGCAGCCGGTGGCGCTTCATGTGGGCATTTCGACTCTTGATCTTATCGAACACCCTGCAGAGGCACCAGAGGACGTGGGGATCAGAGCAGGGGGAGGCGGGTGGGGGCACCATGAGAGGATGGAGCGGGGCTGAGGGCAGGCAGTGCCTCCAGGGAGCCCAGTACCTCTCACACTCCCGGCAGGGAAAGGCGCCCTGGCCCTCCACACTCCCGGGTGCCTCGGGGCTCCGCTTGGGGCCAGTGCTCGGGCTGGAGTTGAGGATGGACTCCCTCCTGTAACTCTTGGTCTTTATCTTTAGTTCGGGGGTTGGACGGTGGCTGGGTCTCTCCCGAGGACTGCAAGTGACCTGCAGGGGTGGGCAGAGATGACAAAAGGGTGCTGAGCCACCCCCTCACCCTGCTAAGGGACCAGTACGGACCTGGAGCCCATGCGAACATCGCCCATGGGAAGCCCCTCCTGCTGGGAGCACCCCCACCCCCACCCAGCGCAGATGGGCACCAGGCCTCCGGATCGGGCTGAACTCCAGACCCCCGGCCCCAAAACCCCCTACCTTGGCTTCCGCCCTGTCTACTTCATCTGGCTCCCTCCTGACCCTCTTTTCTGGCCCTGGGGCTCGGCCACAGTCAAACTTGATCATTTTTTTCCAGATGTAATAATACTCGACACACTGGGCTACGGTCTTTGTCTGGATCTGATGGGGGAAGACAGAAGCTGGCTATGGACAGCGCCTCAGGAGCAGCAGTGAGTGGGGCCTCGATGCCCTAAAACCCCTCCCCCTCAGGGGGCCAGCTGCCACTTTTTGAAAACCCTCCTGAACTCTCTCCTGCTATGGCTTGGTGGACCCCTTTACTAAAGGGGCAGAGAATCACAGACTCCTTCCGAGGGGTGAGGGGCTCAGAGAGGAAACCACCAGAGCCCACACCAGCTAAGCTCGCATGCTCTGAGCAACACGGCTGGCCCAGGAACCCTTCCGTCCAGGGATATGTACACAGAGGTATGTGTTCACTGTGACACCATATGGAGCCATGTGTCTACTGACCAGGACTAATTAAAGCAGAGCACCCTCATGCAGTGGGTACCGCATGGCCTCTGTGACAGCTGGGCAGGGCCCTACAGTAAGTACTGAGGGAAGAGGCCCCCAAGAGGACACACAATGGGACCTCCTTAGTGATCCAGTGGTTAAGAATCTGCCTGCCAATGCAGGGGATACAGGTTCAGTCCCTGGTCCGGGAAGATTCCACATGCTGGGGAGCAACTAAGCCCACGCACCCTAGAGCCCTAGCCC
This sequence comes from Bos indicus, assembly GCF_029378745.1. Classification (NCBI taxonomy): domain Eukaryota; kingdom Metazoa; phylum Chordata; class Mammalia; order Artiodactyla; family Bovidae; genus Bos; species Bos indicus. Next base: position 55,036,327 of record NC_091777.1, read on the forward strand.
TACGAGAGAAACCCCTGTAATGAGAAGCCCACAAAATGTAACTGGGGAAAGCCTATGCACAACAAGGAAGACCCAGTGCAGCCCAAAACGAAGTTTATAAAAAGAGAAGGGGACACACAATGGGATACTCCTCAGCAAAATGATGAACTACTGGCACACCCGACAGCGCGGATGAAGCTCAAAACCGTCATGCTGATTATAAGAAGTCAGACAAAGCAGAGCACGTGCTGCGCGATTACTCCATTTCTATAAAACTCTAGAAAATGCAAACTAATTTACAGTGGCAGGAGGCAGACAGGAGTTGATGGCAGGAAGGAGAGGTTACAAAGGCGCAGGAGGGAACTTCTGACCCCATGGACTGCAGCCCACCAGGCTTCTCCGTCCATGGGATTTTTCAGGTGAGTATACTGGAGTGGTTGCCACTCCCTTCTCCATGGGATTTTCCCAACCCAGGAATCGAACCCACGTTTCCTGTGTCTCCTGCACGGGCAGGCAGGTTCTTTACCCGCTGAGCCACCGGGGATAGGTACGTCAAAACATCGAATCTTACACTTCGATTATGTGCAGTTTTGTGGATAAGTTTTTTAAAAAAGAGCAAAATAATCAGCAGGGTATCAAATATACAACCTCATCATTTTTTGAGAAAGTGTACATATGTGTGTAAACTGTACGGACAGTAAAAGCCTGTCAGGTTACAGTCAGAAGTAGGACAGTGGGGTGGGGCCTGGAGGGCTTTATTTTGAACATGGGCTTCTTTTCTGTACTGTTTGGGGCTGTTCCCAGCGATGGCTTTTTCAAGTTGTCAGTCGTTCAGAGCAGGAGCAGAGGGTTGCTCCCGACAGGCCCTGCGGCTCTAGCCCCTCGGTGCGGTAAGGGAACCTCATCTATGCCAGCCTGCCACGTGCGCCTTACCGTCTTGTGTATCAAGTTAAAGTCCTTCTTGTGGGCACAGAATGCCTTCTTAAAGAGCCTCTTCTCCATGGGGGTCCAGATGTCTGAACCTAGCAAGAAATAGCCGGGGGGCATTTCTTCCTCTGGGACCACGGTCACGGCCCCTCCTTCTTCAGGCTGCTGTGAGCCGGCACTGACTAGATGCCAGGATCTCTGCTAAGCCCCTTTCTTGCTTGGTCTCCTACAATCTTCAAGAACCTTAGCAGGCAGGGGCTACTACCATCCCCACTTGACAGATGCCATAGCTGAGGCAGCCACTGGTTAAGGGACTCGCCCAACTGCAGGCGGATTCCAGGGCTGAGTGCCTGCCCCCAGCCCTCCCTGGCACCCCCTTCCCGGCCAGGCAGAGCCCAGGAGGGAACGAGTGGACAGAAGGTAGGAAGCAGCTATAAAACAGCGCCCATGGGGTCCCCCGGAGAGTACAGGCCCTCCCGGGAAGGCAGGTGAGACCCTGAGACAACACCGCTCTGCCGTGGAAACTGACTGGCCCTCAGGGGCCTCAGCCAGGCCCACACCATGCCAGCAGTCACGCTCCACTCACCTGTGTAGCGGTAGCTGGCAAGAGGGTGAGTTCGCGGCTTCTGGGGTCCTCTGAGTAAGAGGGTCTCCAGGGCAACCTGGAACAGGGGGCACGGGAGGTGGAGGCCCGCCTTCATCCTTTCATTCATTTGGAAACCCCGGCAGCATGCCCTAAAGCCACGCCCACCGCAGGGCCACGCGGAGCCAGCCCACCTGTTCACCCGCCCCGCGCCTGCGCCTCACCTGGATGTCGCCCTGGGCTTCATGCAGGCAGTGCAGTGCCAGCTCCAGGTTGGTGCCCCCGCCGGGCATCACGCTGGAGCAGGCCACATTGCAGAGCTCCGTTACTGTTTTCAGGAGGGGAGGAAGCGGAGACACAGAGGGTCAGGGGGAGCCAGAGAAGAGGCCTCCCTGAGGGCACCATTAGGGTGGGAGAGACTCCTTGTCACCACCTCCCTCTAGTAAAGGCAGGCTGAGGGAAGGGAGGGACCTGGAGGAAGGGCTCAACCCTGCTCCTGGCAGTGGGTGAGAGGGGAGGTGGGCCAGGGACCACAGCGGGAGCAGTACTGTGCTGAAGGCCGCCTCTGTCCACCCCTGACCCCCGCACACTGCTTCTTGCTCAGGGTGGGAACTCGGAGGACAAACTCCCTGGAGATAGAGGAGGGCCCTTGGGACCCTGGCCCCAAGGTCTCAGCCACCTCTGTCCTGCGTTTCCGGGTTGCTCATCACATCTCCCCACGGCTTCCAGACCAGAGAAGCGACATGCTCATCAATCCCAGCCAAAGAGCTGTCCTGGAGCTCTGGAATTTCAGCCTGAAACCGGCTTCCTATGTTGATGTGTCTGAAACGAGGACACACCCACAGGTGTACAAGACTCACGTACGATGCGTGACCAAGGTGGGAAGCAGAGCAGAGACGCCCCGTGAGTCTGCTCTTGGGCCACGGCCCTGCTCTGTGGATGCCCTCTGCCGTCTTTCAGACACACGAAGTGTTCGTTACCCCAACAGACACACGCAGGCGTTCCAGAAACCTCCTGAGGGACACTCAACGCCCTCCTCCGATTTCGTCGCCAGGTTTCTGGCCTCAGCCGTCTGGGGTCTAGGACCGGGGAGGTGTGTCCTGACACCTGGCCTGCCTCTACATCTGAGGTCCCCTCATCTAGCCGCAGTCCACGGCCCTGCACGCGTGTCCCCCTGTGCCACCGGCAGTTCTCTCCAGAGCCCCAGTGTTCTGGGCCTTCTATCCTCAGGGAGCCAACTACGGTATGTCCGGACAGACGGACTGCTGAGGGGGGACAGCCGGAGAAGCCCAGCACTTCTCTCCTGGAGAGGCTCAGCACCTAGACCGGGTTCCCTGGGATGAAGGTGCCGACAGAGCCACACGGGAATGCGCAGAGGGTAAGAGCGTCCCCGTTCTGGAAGGATCCTCAGGTTCTGTCCCAACTCACGGTTCAATGCTGATCTTGGTGTCGTCCTTCACCAGACAGATGCCGAAGGAGCCATCCAGGGGATCTGGAAAACACGTAAAGAAGAGCCTCAAAAAGGCTGGCTACAACTGACCTGTGAGGCCCTTTCTGACTCCCTTTCTGGAGCAGCTAATAGACCCACTACTGTATATAAAATAGATAATCAACAAGGACCTCCTGGACTTCCCTGGTGGTCCAACGGTTAAGAATCCACCTTGCAAAGCAGGGGACATGGGTTCGATCCCTGATCTGGGAAGATCCCACATGCCACGTGCGCCACAACTACCGAGCCAGCGTGTTGCAACTTCTGAAGTGCGTGTGCCCCGGGGCCATGCTCCGCAACGAGAGAAGCCACTGCAATGAGAGGCCTGCACACCACAACTACAGAGCAGACCTGGCACGCCACTAGAGAAAGCCCGCACGCAGCAAGGAAGGCCCGGTGCAGCCCAGCAAACAGAACAGAACCAAAAAAACCCAAGGACCGACTGTACAGCACAGAGAACCATACTCAATGATCTGCAATAGTAACCATACTCAATGATCTGTAATAGTAACCATACTCAATGATCTTCTCTATGGAAGAAGAATCTGAAAAGAACAGATAAGTGGATAACTAAACCACTTTTGCTGAACACCTGAAACCAACACAACATGGTAAATAATTATGCTCCAATATACACGCCAATAAAAAACTATACTCCAATATAAAATAAAAAAGTAGAAAAAAAAGACTGCATGGTATGAAATTATCTCAAAAATTAAAAGTAGAACTATCATATGGTCCAGCAATCCCACTTCTGGGTATTCATCCAAAAGAATTGCAGTCAAGATCTCAAAAATACATCTGAACTCCCATGTCCACTCCAGCACTATTCACAGGAGCCAAGAGGTGGAGACCACCTCAATGTCCCCGATGGGCAACTACACACATACAGGAAATGGGGTGTGTGCCTACGACGGGGCACTGTTCAGCCGTCAAAAAGGAAATTCTGCAGAATGCAACAGGGCAATGAACTCTCATACAGTGCTCGTGGAAGTGTAAAACAACCGTTTTGGAAAAGTCTGGCAGTTCCTTAAACAGTCAAACAGTTACCCTACGGACCAGCAATGCCACCCTGAGGCATACACCCAAGAGAAATCAGAACTTAGGTACGACGAAAACTGATGCCTAAGGGTTCTTAACCAGTGCTCTTTGCAATAGCCAAGGGACAAAAACAGCCCAAATGCTCACCAACTGATGAGTGGATAAATGAAAGGTCACCTGTCCAGACAACGGCGTATCATTCATCCATAAAAAGAACGAAGCCCTGATACATACGACGGGGTGAACCCTGCAGATGTTCCTCCAAGTGAACAAACCACACACAAACTGTCACGTATCACAGGACACCGATTCGATGAAACGTCTAGAGAAGGCAGACCCATGGAGAGAGAAACTAGACCAGTAGGTGAGTGCTGCCCCGGGCTGAGGAGCTGGGGGGCTATGGGGCCTGTGTGTAACTGCTCGTGCATATAGCACATCTCCTGAGGAGATGAACGTGCTTAGGATCAGACTGTGTGACGGGTGCACAACCCTATGAATATTCTCGCAAACACCGTACACTTTAAACGGGTGGTTCCTGTGATCTGTGAATTATATCTCAGTAAACCTGTTTAAAAATTACTCAAAAGACTGGGCAGAAGAAGGGTGGCTAGGTTAAATGGCCTGTTTTCTTTCTGCCTACAAAATTACAAGCAGCTAGAAGGCTGCTGGACCCAGATAGTCCTGGGATAGTTATGAACAGCAACGGGACCGCCAGACCGATGCAGCCACAGGCCAGGGAAAACGGCTGGACCGCATGCTACCAGAGGGGTGGGTCTGGCCTGCCGCGGCCACCGGAGGGGGTGGGGATCAGCCTCACTCACTGAGCACCGTGCTGATGAGCCTGTCAGGGCTGGCCTGAGCGGACGTGGAACAGAGGGTGTTGAAATAGAGCCCTGAGCCCTCCCGGATGGGGCTGAGCATGGGCGGCGGTGTGTAGGGCGAGCACTGGAACAGCCCCTTCAGGAGGCGGTCCACCAGGAACACGGGGGAGCGCAGGCGGCTCTGGTGACACCCCCCCGGGCCCGGCTGCCCGAACATGGGGGGCGGAGGAGGGACGAACAGCGCCTTGGGCTGGGGGCGCTTCTTCCGCTTTCGGTGCTGGCCATTCTCCTTGCTGTTTCTCTCGTCCCCATCCTTCTCCTGTCCCTGGACAAGAAGAGGCTTCAGAACCCCGAGGGGTCACCTGAGGCCACCTGCCCCAAGCTCAGTCCTCAAGACGGCAGGAGAGCAGGACAGGTAGTGACCACAGAGACATGTGCCCAGCCTGACCGTGCCCACAGCCCTCAGCAGAGGCAGCCGGGCAGGGCCACCATGCCTGCGCCAGACCCCAGACCCTGAGCTGGGCGGTGTGCGAAGCTGGAGCCTTCTCGTGCATCCACACCCCCAGGGAGAGGCCCTCCCTCAGACCATTTTGGAAACTCACTGATCTCGCGGCTCAGTATGCTCTCTCTCACCTCCATGCAATCCGCTCCCCCCCATCCCCATCTTACTCCTTCTCGTCTTCTGGATCTCAGCTCTAACACCCCCTCCTCCAGGAAGTCCTCCCTGGCCTGCTCAGGCTGGTCTCTGGTGCCCCCTTGGGGCTCCCACAGCTCCCTCGGCTCCCCTCCCAGCCCAGCCCAGCCCAGCCCACTCCATGCGTCACTGTCTGGGGATGGGGGCTCTCCACTCCACTGGGCCGGGAGCCCCAGGAGACAGGCTGCTGTGGTTGCTGCCGTGTCCCCAGCGCAGAGTCAGACACAGAGGAAGTCCAGTGGAGGGTGAATGAATGAATGGATTGAAACCAAGCTCTTCCAGAGTCAGGAGTTCGGGGCTTTTCCCACGGCTCCCATTGGCAGGTGGGAGTGGCGGGATGGAGGTGGACTGATCGGCACTCACCTTGCTCCCTGGGGGGCGGTTTGCTGGGGCCACAGGGACCCCCAAAGAGGCTGTGGTTGGGTTGTCCAGGCACTTTCTGGCTCCCAGGGGACTCTGCCCATCCCCCTCTGGCCTCAGCACCTGTCTTGAGGGCTTGCAAAACTCCATGCCAAACACCTGCACACAGAGAAGAGACAGCCCTTTAAGGGGAAGAGGTTGGGAGCAAGGGCCCCTCCAGAGGAGCACTGCCCTGGCTCCCAGCCCCCAGCCAGGCCCCCACCTCTCCCCAACTCTGGTGAGCTGAATGCAGCCTCACGCCCCTTCACCTGTGGATCCTGCTTCCCTTGAGGTGACGGCCACTGGTCGCTGTGAAAACACATGTGGCTGTTCAGCCCCTTCTCTGTATAGAACATCTGGCTGCAGTTCTTGCAAATGTACGTGCTCCTTGGCTCTGCCCAGTCTGTGGAGCCCCTGTTGTGCTGGTGACTGCGGGGAGACGTGTCAGGAGGCAGGAAAGGGAGAATGGGGCTCCATCCCCAAGCCTGGATACCCTGACAGCTGCGGGTGAACTGAAGGAAAGGAGACGATGCCCCGATCCCCCACGGCCTGGTGCTTGCCCCTTCAGGAGGGCAGCACCCACAGCTCGCCCCTGGGCGGCAGGTCAGAGCCAGCAGGGGACTCCCGGGGGTGCTGAGCTCCCCAGGCCGGGCAGGGAGGGGCTACTGCACTTACCAGCCGCCGGCCACGTTCTCCTCCTTCATTGGGTGGGGGAGCCGGTAGATATTTCCACCCTGGAGACGAAAGCACACCTCAGCCGACAGATCAGAGATGAGGTGCAGGAGTGAAAGCTGTGAGGTACTTAGGGGAAAACACAGCTGTAATTCTTAGTGACCCTGAAGCAGGCCACAGTTCCTTGGGTGACTCCAAAACCAAAGACAAAACAAATCAGCAAAACGTAAACTTTCTTTTTAAAAAAAAACTGAAACCTTCTGTGCTTCAAAGCATAGCATCAAGAAGTGAAAAGTCACAGGCTTCAAAAACAAACTTATGATTACCAAAGGGGAAAGGTGGGGAGAGGGAGTTTGGGATTAACAGAAACACACGACTATATACAAGACAAGTAACCAACAAGAACCTACTGTATAGCACAGAGAACTCTACTCAGCATCCTGCAATAACCTACAAGGGAAAGAATCTGAAAACTCATGGATATGTGTACACGTATGACTGCGTCACTTCGCTGTACACCTGAAACCGACACAATGCTGTAAGTCAACTAGAATATAAACTAACATTTTTTAAAAAGTGAAAAGACAGAATGGGAGAAAAAGAGTCGCAAATCACGTATCTGGTAAGGGTCTTGTATATGTAATACATAAGGAATTCTCACAGCTCAAGAGTAATAACACAAACCAACTTAAAAATGGGCAAAGTCTCTGAGCAGACACTTAACCAGAGGATGTATCAATAGCCAATAAGCACATAAAAAGATGCTCAAGACTGTAGCCATCAGGGAAATGCAAATCAAACCATAATCAGGTTATCGCTTCCCACCCACTAAGGCGGCTGTATCAGAAGGAAACAGCTGGACGATGACAAGTGTTGGTGAGAAGCTGGAGCCCTCAGACTCTGAGTGGGAAGGTAAGACGGTTTTTGGAAAAGTCTGGCAGTTTCTGAAACAGAGAGGATTACCCTATAATCCAGCAATTCTGGTGTTACCTCCCAGGAGAAATGAAAACATATGTCTAAACAATAACAGACGTTAAGGGCAGCACTATCACAATGGCCAAGTGAACACAACCCAGATGCCCACACGTGTGCGTACAATGGACAACTACTGAGCAATACAAAGGAAAGAAGTTCTGATCCACACTACAATACGGATGAACTCTGAAAACATCGTACTAAGTGGAAGAAGCAAACGACACAAAAGGCCACACAACGTATGATTCCAATCATACAAAGTGTCCAAGACAGGCAAATCCATGGAAGCAGAAGGTGGACTCATGATTGCTAGGGGCTGGGAGGGATGGAGAGACTGTGGTAGACAGCAGGGTATGGGGTGTCTCTTGGGGGCGATGGAAGTATTTAGGCAAAGAGCAGTGAAATGCAAGGGTGCACAGCCTTGTAAACATGCTCAAAAGCCACTGGGTGGCACATTTTTGAGTGGTGAGTCAGGGACTTGCTGGTGGCCCAGTGGTTAAGACCGCATGCTTCCAACGCAGGGCGCATGGATTCAACCCCCGGTCGGGGAGCTAACATCCCACATGCCTCGCGGCCAAAATAAAATAACCAAATATAAAACTGAAAACTTAATCTCAAAAAATAAACAAGATGGTGAGTGAGGCAGCATGTAAATATTAAAGCTATCAAAAAAAAATTAAAGAAGAGGATGAGATAGCTGTGGCCTGACAGAAGGATGCTGGACCTCAGAACGTCAGCAGGAGGTAAGGCCGAGCCCTCTACTCCTGGGACCTCGTGGGCGCCATGTGGGGGACCTGAGCGCTCCACGAGGGCCGACCGGCACAGCGCCAGCAGCTGGGGGCCAAGTCAGACCTGTGACCCGTGACTCACGACCAGAAAAGACACGGCATTTCACACGGCAACGTCAAGGGCCGAGGAGCGCTACCTTCACATCCTCTGAAGACGCGAAGGAGGCAGATCCAAAAGGAAGCGAGAGGGAGAAAGGAAGCAAACAGAAAACGTGTAGTGAAGCAACGTGACACCGAGTGTCTCTCCCAACTCGAAAGCCCTGTTTCGTGCGTGCGTGGTGGGCTCGCGGTAGGGGGATGATGGGAGGGACCACCTCTTCTCTGAACCCTCCCTCCCCCTCTGTACAACTGCATCTGAGGATTCGCTGAGGTTAAACAAGGTGCCTGGACAAGTCAGAAACCCAGAAGTGGGTAATGACCAGACTCTGCCTCCTGTAGGGTTAGGTCCGTGAGACGGCCCTGGTACCTGGATCCTGTTGAATATCGTCAGTTTGGACTTGGAGTCCCTGGAGAGGTCTGCTGGAGGCCCTGCCGACGAGAAGGAAGCCATGGCCACCTGACTCGGGGAAGCCGCACAGCACATATCCATTTTCACCTTCTCCTTCCGGAAGCCTGAAAAGCGCTGTGCTCTGGAGTTGCCGGAGAAGAGCCTGTAGCCTCCACCCCGGGAGCAGGCCGGGCCCTTTTCGGCTTTTGTGGCCCCAGAGGCCATGCCATTCTCAGCCTGGGTCTGCTTCCCTGGGAGGTGGGTTCCAGATGGCTCGTCCCCTCCTAACTGGGTCTGACGCAGGCCCCCGGGAGAGAAGATATCGCCCAGATCCAAGGTCCCTTTTGAGGACCTCAACTGCTTGGCCAGAGAAGAGATGTCCGGGTTCCCGGGAGGGTCCAGGGATGACGCTGTGAGGGCCGGCGGAGCAGCAGCCACTTTTGGCCCACCCTTTGCATCCCGGCTCATGCCGCCAGGTGAGGCCTCCCTGGGGAAAGTGGATGTGGATTTTCTCCGGCGGGCTGGGGAGCCCTCTGGCTCAGGGTTCATGGGGCCAGCACGGAGAGAGTCAACAGTGGGCGTCAGAGACGGGGGCTGCTGTGGCCGTGGCCCCTGCAGCGGCTTCAGGGGGCCCTGCTTGCCATCGGGAGTGGGGAGCTGGGAGGAAGCGGTGGCCACCTGGGCATGAGAGAAGATCCGCTGGGACTTGGTGATCATCTGGAACACCTGCATCTGCTCGTGGCTCACCAGGGACTCCTGCGACTTCAGGAAGAGCTGCCGGAAGAGCGGCGTGGCATCCGACGAGAGGCTGCTGGGCTTCAAGCCAGGATCCTGCGAGCCAGGGTCCCCGGGTTTCGGCCACCGGAAGGAGTCGCAGTCAAACTTGCTCTTCTTGGGAGCCCAGCAGTCATCATCCCCACTGGCACAGGCAAATCTGGGGTCCCCCGAGGCCTCCCCGGGAGCCTTCAGGAGCATGGGAGGGAAGGGCGGCATGTCCTCTGGGCCGAGCCCCAGGCCAGCTGAGGGTTCCCCCACTGGGGAGGTGCTGCTGAGCCCAGGGCCAGGCTCAGAGGCCTCCTGGGATGGCGGCTTATGGACGACAAACATACCATTCCCTTTGCTCTTGGGGCAGCCCGACAGGTTCTGCAGCCACTGGAAACTGTGGCTTGATGGCTGGGAACCAGTGGTGGGGATTGTCTGGCCACGGAACAGAGGCAGGCAGGAGGGCAGAGGGGCGCCCTCGGGCCAGCCCTCCAGGGAGGACGAGAGCTGGAGTGGCTCTAGCTCGGCTGGGTCGGGGCCGCTGCTCTCCGCCGCCCGCGAGTGAATGGCCGTGAACACGTCAGCGGCAGGCTCCTTCCTTGAGGGCCTCGACTCCTCGAGAACGTCAGGGCCCAGGGTCCCCGGGGTGCCAGCTGGGCCGCAGCAGGAGGACCCCGAGGACGGGCAGGAGCAGGCCACGTTCCTCCCCTCACCGCTGTCCGCAAGCCCAGCCGGCCCCGGGGAAGGGATCTTGTGGTGGACGATGCTGTTCACGAGGCAGCGCAGGAAGTCTCGGTTGGGCAGGAGGGAACCGGGGGACCTCAGGCCGGATGGTGTGGGCTGGCCTGCCACCTCGTGCATGTGGGGTGAGTCCCCACAGGCCTCCTCCTCCGGGGGCACCTCCTTGAGGATGCACAGGCCGTGCTGGACCTCGTAGTGCCGGCGCAGCGAGCGGTAGTCGCAGTAGCTCTTGCTGCAGCCCTGCTCGATGCACACGAAGGGCTTGGTCTTCTGGTGGGTGAGCATGTGTCCGGTCCTGGAAGCACACGAGCACGGGGTCATGGGGGGTCTTTTGTGCGAGTCACCTGTCGCAGGAACCCAAGCACGTCCCCAGGGGCCATCGGGGCAGAAAATGGGCTCAGACCCCATGAAGAAAGACCCCCGACTAAGGTCAAGGTCATCTAGAACGGGGGCTCTTTCCCGCACCCTTAGGCAAACCCCTAATCAGAGAAAAAATCGTGGGAGCCAAGTCAGAGTTCCCCAAAGCAACACCAGTCTCCAGAGTTGCTCCCTGAGGACTTGGGCTCAGCTGGCAAGTGAGTTTTGAAAAAACACTGTTTACTTCTTGGATGTTCATAGTAGCAAAGTGAAAAGCCATAGAGAACATAAAGCGAACCTGCTTAACTTTCCATGTCTCTCCAAGTTATTTGCCCACAGAATCACCTTTTTCCAAAGAGCCCCTTTTAGCATCCTGAGAACCAGAGTTCGGAGAACGCATGCAAAGAAGTGTTAACTTGGGGGTGCTCCTTCTTTGAACAAAGGAGTCTCTGCCTTCCCAAAGGATTCCTCTAGAGAGCCACCTGCGACCCCCATCGCAAAACAAAAAGAAAAAAACTACAGATGCCCAGTCAATAAAGACTCTCTAGAAAACAGCCAAATTTGCCTGTAATTTCTGCAAATATGAATGAATACAAATGTCTTATATTTGTATCCCACTTGTACCTACGTTAATTTATTACAGAAATAAGCAAATGGGTAAATCACCCTCTGGGTTCCCAGCAGCCCTACTCTGGATGGTTCTGATAAATGAGGCACAATAAATAAAAAAATTCTCCCCGCAAAGGTGAACCCTTAGCTTCCATCTGAGGGAAGCAGCAGAGAAGGGATCAAGAGACCCAGGTTCTGGCCCTAACTGTTACCATCCTGTGACATGAGCAAATTGCTTCCCATCCCTGGCGGGGAGGGGGGTGGGGAGGGGGTTAGGCAGCAAGGACAGAATGAAAGTGGGATTCGCTGATGCTCTGTGCAGGCTGTGCTCCTCAGCTGCTCAGTCGTGTCTGACCCTTTGTGACCCCATGGACTGTAGCCTGCCAGGCTCTTCTGTCCATGGGATTCTCCGGGCAAGAGTACTGGAGTGGGTAGCCATTCCCTCCTCCAGGGGATCTTCCCGACCCAGGGACTGAACCCGCGTCTCTAGCATTGGCAGGTGGATTCTTTACCACTGTCTCTCCTGACAAGCCTGGGCATGCTATCAAAAGGTGATGGATAATCCTTCCCACTTACAGCTCTTTCCATTTGAAAAGTCTTGTCTTTCCTTCCTCAGTAGCAAGAAAACCTTATCATTTCTAAGGCATGAAGAACAAAGGTAATTCTGCTCTTACACTGGGCTTGCTTTTTAAAATCAAGAATTTAAAAAAAAAAGGGAGAGTGAACATTCCAAGCATTTCATAGCCTCTCATAGTCTCTTATCCCAATGCATACCCCTCACAGAGCACAGATCTGTTCTCTTCAGGCACCTGCTCTAAATCTTTCTGCACAGAGTTAGCCCAATTCCCTCCAGGACAAAACTGCCCCTGGGGTGTGTCTTTAAACCACAGGGGTCCCGTCTGCCAATCGCAGCAGCACTCGCCTCTCTGGAGTGGGTTTGGGGGCTGGGGCCGTGTGGGTCTGGCCCCCAGAACCCTGGCAGCTCAAGGAAACCAGTCTGCGTCTGAGCACAGGTTGCACACCCCCGGGGGCCTCGACAGGGCGGGTGCAGGCTGATGGGAGGGGTGCTGAGGCCCAGGCACGCCCCCGGCCCCTACACTGCATGTGAGCACAGGCTGCACACCCCTGGGGGCCTCGACAGGGCGGGTGCGGGCTGATGGTAGGGGTGCTGAAGCCCAGGCGTGCCCCCAGCCCCCTGGGCAGACGTCCTGACCCGGCCCCTACGCACAGGTGGTCCTGCCGCTTGAAGGCCTTGCTGCAGATCTTGCACACGTGCTTCCTCTCCTGGCTGTGCGTCAGGTAGTGCTTGCTCAGGGAGCTGGCGCTGCTGAACACCTTCCCGCAGAGGCTGCAGTCCAGGAGTGTGTTCTGAGGGGAGCTGTGCTGCCGCTTGCCTTTCCGTGCGCTCCCCGAGGTGGCCCGGCCTCCTTCATCCGCTTCTTTGGGCATCTTGAGGGCGCCCTGCCCCAGGTCTAGATGGAGGGAGAAGGCACAGGCTCTAGACCTCCAGGGACCTCCACAGACCACCAGGCCAGGGCCCCGGGGGCACGACCTCACCTTGTAAGGAAGCCTGAGACTCGGGATCTACACACTCCTCCAGCAGCTTTGTGGAGTCACTGTCCTTCCCTGAGTACAGGGACAGGGTGTCCAGGTTGTCCTCCAGTGGCTCACTGGGCGCGTCGGGAGCCGGGAAGCTGGGGTCCAGCTCCAGACCTCTCAGGCCACCGTAGAGCAGGTCCCGCGAGCCAGGCCCCAGGTCCCGGTTGATGGCGTCGCTGCAGGTGAGCGCCTGGTTCTCGGGAAACGAAGGGAGGTGCATCTCGGAGGGAAGGGCACCCTCGTCCCCCAGGCTGTACTGGTCCATGGCTCTCCACCGCCAGGGCTCAGCCAAGAGCTACTCTCCAGACAAGCAGGGCTGTGTGCGGAGTCAGGGAGGAGAGAGCGGGTCTTGATGGTGGCTAACTCCTGAGAACGAACGAGGAAGAACCACAGTTACGAGAAGCCAACATGTACGGTGGACAGAGTGTGGACTTGGAATTCACACAGACGCGTACTGGAGTCTGTTCTCTGCCACTCAGCAGCCATGTGACCTTGGGCAGTCACTCAAGTACTACGAGCCCTAGTTTCCTCATCTGTAAATTCAGCATGAGTATCTCCATCGTGAGACTCTTGTAAGGAATAAATTAAAAAGGTTTTGGCGGCATGGTGGACTGAACCGATCTCTTTCTCCAACTATAAACTCATGAGATAAAATACAATTTTTAGTAGAGAGCCAGGCTCAAGAGATAGGTAAGACCCCAGGTGCCAGGAACAATGAAGAAACGCAAAGCCAGAGGTGTGAGTTGGCCCACGAGCGGGCCCAAGGTGAGGTCAGTCTCCTATATGGGGCCTAGGGCTATCCTCCAATATGGCGTCCACCAGTGAGCGACACGTGGCGATGAAGCACTTGAGAATGTGGCCCCAAACTGAGACCTGCGATCAGTGTAATTTACATACTGGATGTGGAAGACTCAGTACCAAAAATAACTCATTTTCATATTGATTACACGTTGAAATGAAAGCATTTTGGATCTACTGGCTTAAATATGATATTGAAACTAATTTCACCTATCTATTTTTGTTTTCTAACACGGCTATGAGATTGCTCTAAATTACATTATCTGGCTCATATTATATTTCTATTACAGAACACTATCCTCGAGGCTGTAACCCTCGAGGCTGTAACAGACAGATGGAAGAGGAAACAGGGCCTTGAGTTCACAGGGAAGAGCTGAGGCCCTGGAAGAGTCAAGCCATTCACAGGAAAAATAAATAAATTAAAAGAAAAACCCTACGCACAAGTCTAGGGAGGCATTCCAAGAACTAGTTAACAACAGGATGAGAGACAACAAAACCTAGTAGAGAACAGAAGACACAAGGGGCAGGGGTGCTTTTAAAAAGAAAGAAATGAAACTTCTAGAAATGCAAGGTTCTAACTCAGAACTCGCTCAGAGCAGAGTGGAAATGGAGAAGGCGTCTGTCAACAACATTCAAGGCAAGGAACCAGATACTGCAGCCAGGGGCAAAGGATATTCAACTGAGACTGACCACAGACACTACTGAGACCGGGAGAAAATAAGAGTGAGATGCTTTGGGGGAAAAGGGCTTCAAAAGACTTCTGCACTGGTGTGCGTGCTAAGCTACTTCAGTCGTGTCTGACTCTTTGTGACCCCATGGATTGTAGCCCACCAGGCTCCTCTGTCCATGGGATTCTCCAAGCAAGAATACTGGAGAGGGTTGCCATGCCCTTCTCCAGGGGATCTTCCCGACCCAGGGATTGAACCCACATCTCCTGTGACTCCTGCACTGCAGGTGAATTCTTTACCGCTGAGCCACCAGGGAAGTCCTTCTGCACTGGTAGTTTCTTAGAAAGCTAAACATAAACGTGGTCTCACCATACGATCCAACCATCCCATTCCTAGATATCCACCCCAATGAGCCAAAAACTTAAAGCATCTTTATTCATGACTGCCCCAAACAGGAAGTAACCAAGATGTCTCTCAACAGGGGAGTGGATAAGCTGTGGTTAGTCACATAATCGGATATCATCCACCAATAAAAAGCCAGGAGCGAGTAAGCTACAAAAAGACATGGAAGAAAGAAGCTTAAATGCGTATCACTAAGTGAAAGAAGCCAGTCTGAAAAGACAGTACATCCTATGATTCCAACTACATGATATTCTGGAAAAGGCAGAACTATAAAGAGACGTTAAAATTATCTATGGTGGCCAGGGTTCGGGGGCAGAAAAGAGGGATGAATAGATGAAGCAGGGGAGGGATTTTCAGAAGGAAAGTTATGACCAACCTAGACAGCATATTCAAAAGCAGAGACATTACTTTGCCAACAAAGGTCTGTCTAGTCAAGGCTATGGTTTTTCCAGTGGTCCTGTATGGATGTGAGAGTTGGACTGTGAAGAAGGCTGAGCACCGAAGAATTGATGCTTTTGAACTGTGGTGTTGGAGAAGACTCTTGAGAGTCCCTTGGACTGCAAGGAGATCCAACCAGTCCATTCTGAAGGAGATCAGCCCTGGGATTTCTTTGGAGGGAATGATGCTGAAGCTGAAACTCCAGTACTTTGGCCACCTCATGCCAAGAGTTGACTCATTGGAAAAGACTCTGATGCTGGGAGGGATTGGGGGCAGGAGGAGAAGGGGACGACAGAGGATGAGATGGCCAGATGGCATCACCGACTCGATGGATCTGAGTTTGGGTGAACTCCGGGAGTGGTGATGGACAGGGAGGCCTGGCGTGCTGCGATTCATGGGGTCGCGAAGAGTTGGACACGACTGAGCGACTGAACTGAACTGAAAGTTATTCTGTATGGCACTGTAACGGGAGATACATGCCCTCACGTGTAAGTCAGAGCCTACAGAGCTACACAACACGAGGAGCGGGCCTGAAGGCAAACCGTGGACGTCTGCTGATTTTAAAAAAAAAACAAAACAAAACCTTTAACACATTCCATATTCCAGGGAATCTAGAAGGTGCATGCCCAGGGCGGGCCAGTGCTCAGAAAAGGCCTGAGAAGGCTCTAGCTGTCACCCCCGGCTGACCGGGGTTTTGTGCAAGCAGGAAGTGAAGGCGAAAGCAGAGTTGTGAACTGCCTACTGAACGTCAAAGGCCCGTCTCAACTCCCACCCAGAGCCCAACTCGAAGACTGAGAGTTGTCTCAGGTGGGGTTGGTTTTGTTGTATTCCCTTTGGACAACTGAAGGGAATCTCTGTCCAATCTCTCAACTAACAGAAGAGAGACTTCATTGACCACACCGACCAAAAATACAGTCTTTATAAAAATAGCCCAGAAAAGTCACTAAACGATTACAACAGACAGTGGGCATCGGCAAAGCCTGGAATGGGGGATCTGATTACTCGAGTCACCACATTATAATGTTCAAAATGTCCAGTTTTTCAACAAAAAAATTAGGACACATGCCAACAAAGTACGGAGAAGGCCATCTATTGCCTATGAATGGCATCAAATAATATGCAGCCTTTTCTTCCTGGCTTCTTTCACTAAGCAGAGCATTTCTGAGTTTGATCCCCGCCTGGGGCACGAATCATCACTTCATTCCCGTTTATGGATGAACACTATTCCACTGTCTGGATTTTCTCCATCCATTCATCTGTGGGTGGGTATTTGGGTTGTTCTGAGCTATCAAGAGTAATTCTGTCCATAAAGAGACATTTACTAGACACTTGATGACTCACTGATAACAAATGGAGTGGATCCTAGAGAAACTGGAGCTTGGGTCTAGTTTCCTAGGCCGTAAGTGTCTGTTGTCTTAACGTTTCATGGTGCAGTATAACAGAGCAGTTGCACCCTCAGCGTCTGAGTGTCACACTACGCTTCACCTGTGTGTCTGTGTAAGTAGCCTGCTGAGGGCCCTCGAATTAACGCTCAGTGCAGGTCAGAAATCCTGCACCAGAACTGAGGGACCCAAGTGAGTCTCAGAATTCAGAATCTGGGGTGGGGGTGGTTAGAAAGGTAAAGCAATGCATATGCCACATGTGAGCAACCCCCGGGGGCCCAGGGCGGCACCTGATGACCAAATCATTCTTTCCTCATCGATACCTTGACCACTCAGGCTTCCCTTGTAGCTCAGTTGGTAAAGAATCTGCCTGAAATGCAGGAGACCCAGGTTTGATCCCTGGGTCGGGAAGATCCTCTGGAGAAGGAAATGGCAACCCACTCCAGTATTCTTGCCTGGAGAATCCCATGGACAGAGGAGCCTGGCGGGCTACAGTCCAGGGGGTCGCAAGTCGGATTTGACTTAGCGACTAAACTACCACCCCCACACCTTGACCACTCAGAGTAAATGAAATAAAGACAGCGAAGAGCAACGTGTGAGTTCAGGTATGGCCACCGAATGAGGCCGCAGCCACCTCAGCATTCTCAGAGTTTTTGGGGATTCTAAATTGCAGACAAGAGAATGTGGATTACAGAGGTTTATATTCCAGGACAAAAGGGATTTCTCTGCCAGTTCCAAAGTTGCTTCTGCAGGGCTGCTATAAAGTATTCTCAGCACTCCAAGAAGGAACAAACCCATTGCTTTCACTTCCTATCAATAAAACATGAGCAAATAATACAAAACATAAACCATCATTTCAAAGAAACAGAAAGCAATATCTTACAAAGTCAAATCCTAAATGTTTTCTCCTTGTTAGACATCACACTAAGTGTTCTACTTTATGAATTCACTCTCCACAACATCCCGGAGGTCGGTTCTATTATACTCCCCCCCGCCCTGCTTTTTTTCCCACTTCCATTTAACAGAGAGGAAAAGGGACTCTGAGCAAGTAACTCATTTGTCAGAAGTCACACACCTAACTGGGAGTTGAAACCAGATCTTAAAACCAGATGTTTAGACTTTAGAGCCTGTGTTCTTACCTGCTACACAATACTGATTCCCTGTAAGTTAAAAAAATAAACGGCACTGCACCAATTATACTAGAAAACACGAAAGGTGCAGGACGAGGGCGGGGCGGGAGACAGGCTACATCTCTGACTTCCCCAGTGCCCAGTCGCCTGCCTTCCAACATACTGGTACAGTCCATGTAACAAACTGGTCCGGATGCAACCTTGGGCAGGCATGCCAGAAGTCCAAAGGCCATGCTTTGCTATCTACATCCTTTTCCAGAGAGTAAAGCAAACCCTCACTCAACCAATATTGAACTTGCTCTTGTTCTGTCAACAGATAATTCAATTCAACAAGTTTTAGCACCTGCTAGGCAGAGAGCTCCCTCCTAGGCCCTGTAGGGCAGTGTGTCTTGAACCTTGGAGACATTCCCAAACATCCAACTACTCTTTCCAAGAGTTCTGTTATTTTGTGCGTTCGTTTTGAGAACCTAAAAGAACATCTTTATATATGGATTACTGGATGACTACTTTATCACCTAGGGCGTGTGCAAGAGTGTGCTGTCATGTCCACCTCTTTGCAACCCCATGGACCGAAGCCTGCCAGGCTTCTCTGTCCATGGGATGTTCCAGGCAAGAGTACTGGAGTGGGCTGCCATTTCCTCCTCCAGGGGGACTTCCCAACCCAGGGATGGAACCTGCATCTCCTGCACTGACAGACGGATTCTTTATCACTGGGCCACTTGGGAAGCCGCTGATCACCTGGACTACTACCATTTGGTAACAACGCCCCAGGGGAGGTGGGTAACTGCAGTAATGCCCAATGGGACAACTTTAATTGCTGCAGGCTAATGAGAGGAGGACAGAGGTGGACTTGGCTCATGATAACGCTTTTGGGCTCAACTAAAGCCAACGGACATCATGGTACAAGGGGAGGTTTTGCTGCTGCTGGAACTGAGAAAAGGAATAGGCGATCTGAGACACCACAGGGCATGCTAAACCCAAAAGGGCCCGGTGTGGTAGTCTGCAAAAGTCTTTGTCTCAAGGAAGCAGTTTAAGTTTTAGCAAAATAGCATCCCTCTCATTAAATTAACATTTGTAATATGAGTTACATTAGTTTGGTTGCTTTGTTTGTATTTAATTTGCAAGCTGACTTTGGCTCTACAGTGGCATAAGAGCTGTAAGCTTCAGGAACTTGTACACTTTATCATCACTTAAGCTTTGTTCATTAGTTTAAAAAAAATTTTAAAACAACACTGGGGATCCAAGGCAATTTTAAGTTTTGCCTTTTAAAAAGACCCATCATTCCACGACTGGTGGGGGTAAGAAGACAAAGGGAGTCTCCTGTGAAATACTACAACCTCTGGGGAAAATAACTCACTATAAGATTGTAAACAGCAGCCATAAATCCGCAACGAACTAGGTAAATAACACCCACAGCAGCTCTGTTTGGCAGGGAGGCAGGGGACAATCTGAGTATCTACCTGTCTACAAAGATGTTTTATTTAGTCCCCAGTTAATTTCATTATTTTTCAATTATTTATCAGGTTGAAAAATCTGTCAGTGTTCTTTCAGACAGAGTGAAAACGAAATGTGAAATGTGCTGGTGCTCAGGACAGAGTGAAAACGAAATGTGAAATGTGCTGGTGCTCAGGACAGAGTGAAAACGAAATGTGAAGTGTGCTGGAGCTCAGTCCTGTCTGACTCCGCGACCCCATGGACTGTAGCCTGACCAGGCTCCTCTGTCCATGGGATTTCCCCCAGGCAAGAACACTGGAGTGGGTTGCCATTTCCTTCTCCAGGGGATCTTCCTGACCCAGGGCTCGAACCTGCATCACTTGCGTCTCCTGCACTGACAGGCGGATTCTTTACCTCTGCGTCACCTAGGTTTCTCTTTGGGGCAGATAATCACGGTCTGAAAGAACTGTCTGCACTGGTGGCAACGTTCTAGATCTGCACTGTCCAGTGACGAGCCCTGGGCACGTGTAGCTCACAAGCAGCTAGAAATGTAGCTGGTGCAACTGACAGATAAAGTTCTTTGTTTTACTTACTTTTAATTAAATTAGCTACAAGTGGCTAGTGGCTGTCACATGGGACACTGCATTAAGAGAATGTTTCCAACTTCTACCTAAAAACCTGGGGGGAAAAATCGGATGCTCTGTCAACACTGAATCTACAAAGCAACAACTGGCTGGAACTGCCTTTCTTTATCTATTTATTTTCTATTTTTTTGGCTATGCCGTGCAGCATATGAGATTTTTGTTTCCCCGACCAGGGGTCGAACCCATGCCCCCTGCAATGGGATTGTGGTCTTAACCACTGGACCACCAGGGAAGTCCTCACAGTTGCCTTTAGACACAGTGCACTCGCCAGTTTGCCAGAGTCCCGACCACTCCCTGGTGGCTCACAGCCTCCCACCCCACTCATTTACCTGCCTGCCAGGCTCCTCTAAAGAGGGCCTGGCAAGACATCTGTATTTTTTAAAATATTTATTTGTTTGGCTGTGCTGAGTCTCAGTTGCAGCATGCAGGATCTTTTCTTCTTTTTTAGTTGTGGCATTTGATCGCCTAGTTACGGCACGTGGGATCTAGTTCCCTGACCTGGGACTGAACCTGGGCCCCCTGCACTGGGAGCACAGAGTCTTAGCCACTGGACCACCAGGCACTGGACCATTCAGGTGTCCCAAGACACGTGAATTTATAATGGTTGACTTGTGCAGTTTCCCTTGACCACTTTCTCTCCACTCGGCTTTACCAAATGAAACCCTTCAAAATCAGATCGAAACAGCTCCTCCACTTTGGAGAGTACTCCCAACATAATTAAGTCAGAGATTATTTCTCCCTCATCAGAACTCTGATAATCCAGTTAACACTTAACTCAAAAGACCATAGAGTTTAATTCTCTCTCAGGTTCCCCCAGACTATAACCTCCAGCATGACTTCCAACTCTGTTTCATGTATCTGTACTTCTCACAGCATCTTGCTGGGCACAGAAGGCTGACCAAAGGAGCTCTCAGCATCCCTTTCCTTGATGAGTGACAGCATTCCATCGTGCCACCTCTTGCCCTCTTTGGAAAGTCCTAACCTGCTAGCATGTCAGCCTTCCCCCTCTGCCCCTGCCCCGCCCAAGTGCCACTTCCTCTTTCTCTCTCTGCATCAGGGTCACCAGGGACGGAGTGAGCATGTCTGGGTAACATCAGGTTGCTGGGAGCTGGAAGATAGGAGAGACTTCCAGCTTTTACCCTACCTACACCAATTCTTTCTTATTTTCCCACACCAAACACTGCTGTCAACTCTAGGCCTATTCTATTTGACCCACACTGTGCTTTTAAGAATTAGATCAGCAACATTTTTTTATGTTTCATGGCGAAGATCTTAACTAGATATGTGAATTTCTGGCTTCTCTTGAAGATGGTTAGATTTGATATTCGCTGCTGGTTAACAATAGGATAGAGTGAGGGACAAGAGACTTCCCAAGTGACTCAGTGGTAAAGAATCCACCTGCCAATGCAGGAGACTCAAGAGACACGGGTTAGATCCCTGGGTCAGGAAGATCCCCTGGACTAGGAAACGGCAACCCACTCCAGTATTCTTGCCTAGAGAATCCCATGATAGAGGAGCCTGGTGGGCTACAGTCCATGGGGTGGCAAGAGTTAGACATGACTGAATGACTGTGCATGCACACATGAGGGGCAATGGCCATCTCTGTACTGGGTGATGGCCTCTGGTTCCCGTGGTCCTCACTTATCTTCCTGCCTGGCCCCCATAATCATCAGCGTTATAATAATAATAATGATAATAGTAGCACACATTTACTGAAGATTTATCATGTTCCAGGCTCTACTGCAATCACGTATATATCATTTAATTCCCACAGCGCCCCTAGAGGAAAAATCAAGGAAAAATCTTCCTCTAGCCATGTAACCAATATAATTTTAACTATTAACTCATTTCCATTGATCACTCGTTGGAAAAGAGAAAGACATTGAGGAATCAGAAGGCTATGACTGCACTTGTCAGAGTGAATTCTTACACAGAATTAACTAAACGAAGAAAAGAGACGTCAAAGTTTCTCACTCCACAAGCTGATCCTAGCAGAAAATGCAGATAATCATTAAAATCTAGAACATTTTCACAGTGAGGACAACGAGAGGACCCCTGGGGTCCTCAAGCGCCTTTCAGGTAGTCTGTGAGGTCAAAACTATTTTCATAATAATATTTACATGTTATCTGCTTTTCTTATTCTAGTGAAACTTTAGAGGATTTATCTCAAGAGGCTGCATGCAGAAGCAGATATAAGACACCAGATGACTCTAAAAATGCAAAACAATGCCACTTTTCTCACTAAATGTTCTTTTTTGAAATAAAAGTGCCCATTAGGTTAACGTATAATGGGTTTACTATTGCTATTTTTAAATGAATTCATATTTAAAAATTTTATTAGTTTAAACTCCTAATACAGCAAATATCAGCAGATATAAATTCTTCAGCCACCTGCTGCAAAGAGCCGACTCATTGGAAAAGACTGTGATGCTGGGAAAACTGAAGGCAAAGAAGGGAGTGGCAGAGGATGAGATGGTTGGATGGCATCAATGACTCAATGGACATGCGTTTGAGCAAACTCCGGGAGATAGTGTAGGACACAAAAGCCGGGTGTGCTGCAGTCCATAGGGTCACAAAACGCTGGACATAATTTAGCAACTAAACAACCACAGTTCACATGCACAAAAACACCCTGGGTGGGGTCTTCAATAATTTTTAAGTCTAAAGGGCTCTGAAGACAAAAAAGTTTGAGAACTGCTGCTCTGAAGGGAAAAAGTCCAGCACATATGCATGGCCCAAACATGATATATACAAGATATATATCTGTGTATGTGTATCTAACCTAAACCCAAATTCCAAACTGGTGGCCAGCAAACACGTTTTGCAAGGGCCCCACACTGTATTTAAAAACTTGTTAAATTGGTTCTCAACACTTACCAATCAAAATATTTCACATAAAGACAGCATTATGGCTTCTTCTCAAAAACAAAAACTTCTGGCAACACTGTTGTGACATTTCTACTTGGCCATTTCCACTGGCTGCATCACTAGATGGGGAACACAATCTCTGTTTCACCACACTCTGGACCTTTACCTGCCCATCCCCGGTAGGCATCTACATTGCTGAGCTAAAGAAGAAAAGGATTCCTTTGCAATAAATAATCAAACAGACATCAATCTAATAAATGTCTGGATTCCTCCAGATCAGTCAAAATGTACAATAAGTGATCCTCTTTCTTATCTGTTCTCCTAAAGCAGCAACTTGTGTAATGGCCTTGGACTGATCAGAAACCCTCCTGAGAAAAAGGAATCCATCTGAAAACGGAGACATTCTCCAACAAGTGCAAAGCAAGGAAACTCACCAGGAGAAGGAGTGAGTGAATCAATCCCCAGGGAACAGGGGGGCCCAGTGTAGGCCCCACAGAGAAAGGGGTTCCGCTGACAGTCAGATCATTGGCTATTTCTTCCTGGAACGCTGGACAGTAAATTCAGGACCCTTATTCAACTTCTTCTGCCCTGAAAGCAGGTGGTGGAAAGGAAGGGGCTGTCAGAACCTGGGTCCCCAAAGAAGCAAGGGCACGGGTGTGAAACTGGGGGCGACTGGTAATTTTTGGAAGAAAGAAGAAAGCAATACTAAACTGGGGAGGTCTAGGTAGGAAAACGGATTTTGATGTTCAAGGAGTTATTTTTTCTTTCTTTCCTTATTTTCCTCCCCTTGGGAAGGAAGCTGGAGAGCTTTGCTGGGAGAAGTCTAACTGAGGTGGAACAGGTGATGAAAGGGGTTTGTGTTGGGATTTCTGGGGAAGAGTTGGAAAGAAAAATATTAGACAAGAGAGAAAACGGAAGGACTGAGTTGGTTTGTTATCAGTGGAAAGATATTCCAAACAGGGGGACTCATGGTGGGAGGAAAGAATTTTTGCTGGAAAGTGATCCTCAATGAAGAAAAAAAAATTTTTTTTTTTGCTAGAGAAAGTTCCTAAGGAGAGGGGGAGGGGCGAAATCAAGGCGTCTAGGCGGGCTTCTTGGTTTTGCTGGAAGATCCTAAATAGAAACAAATCTGGGTCCTCTAAAGTGGGGATCTTTGGGAGGAAAGCGGATTTTTAGCACCAGGGCCTGGAAAAGCGGAAGGCAAATGCAAGGCCGAGATGCAGAAAGTGCGGAGGTCGGGTAGGGCCCGCGGCGCGAGCTGGGGAGCTGCGAGGGGGCAGTTGGGGCCTGGGGGGCGGGGTAGGAAAGAAAAGGGGGTGCAGCGAGCCAGGGGCCTCTGAGGAGAGTCTTCTCCAAGGGGGAAGGGGCTGCGGGGATGCAGCGGGGCCCGGAGCTGTTGGGGTGCAGAAGGTGCGTGCGTGACGCGGGGTGAGGGGCGCTCGCCACGCCTGCTGCGCCTCTCGAAAGGGAGCTGGGCCCCCCTAAAAAGGAAACATAAAAACGAATTAGATTTTAAAAGGGGGAGGGGTTGATGAATGAGGAAGGGGCGGGAAAGGGCAGGGTAAGAAGGAAGGGGAGGGGGCAGGGGCAGCAGCAACCGGGTTTTACCCGCCCCGGGGGCTCGCGCGTCGGGCCTCGAGCCTCGCGGGCATCCCAGCGGCCCCCAGCCTGCCCCCGCGCCGCCTGCCCGCCGGGCGCGCACGCGCAGCCGGGCCCGCCCCTGGAGAGCCCCGCTCACCCGCGGCGCGGGCGCGCGTATGTGGCCGAGGGCTGCCTCGCGCCGCTCAGAGCGGCCTCGCGCCGCCCGGGCTCCCGGCGCGTGCCGCCCGGCCGCGCACTCTCGGCGGCTATTCGGACGTCGCCGAGGGGGCGGGGCCACGCGGGGGCGTGGCCAGGCGCGGTCAGGTGACCTGCGGCGGGCGGGAAAGGAGGCGGTTGGTCGCCATTTTGGGAGGAGGGCGGTTGAAGGCGGGAGAGTGTGAAGGAGCACAGGGAAGGGGACCGCGGGGGGAGGGGCCGGCGCCCCACGACCCACACACTGAGGCGGAGAGTCGGGCGTCTCCGGCCATTGTTCCTGGAGGGCCGCATTAGAACGCAGCATGGGGAACTCCGGCTCCCCGCGGGCCGCTCTAAGCTGCAGCCTCAGGGTGTTGCGGGGTCGGGGTGGGGGTGGGGGCCGGGGGGGGTGGTCGGTGTGAGAGCAAGGGCCCCTCGCAGCGTCGTGGGACCCTCGAGGCAGCCCCTGTGCTCCCTAGGGGCCACCGAGCTCTGCCTGCCAGGGGGTTGGGAAGACGTGGGGCTGGAGAAGCACGAAGCGGGACACGATCTCCTCTGCCTTTTTAAAACCAAATCCTGAGCCGTCTGTAGATCGGGCTCTGAGCTGAGCTATGTTTCCGGATCAGGAAAGAGGAGGAAACCGGGAGCAGCACTGGCTTGGGAGTCGGGGTGGTTGATGGTCGGTCAAGAATTTTGAACCCTGGAACGACTTAGACGGGGATTTAATTCCTTAGAAATTGTGCGCTGAAAACCTGTCGAGACATCAGATTCGTGGTTGCCTGGGTGGTGGGGATGGAGACTAAGTTTCTAAACTCTAAGAGGATCTGCTTGGGATGATGGAAGTATTTTGAAAGTAGGTTGTAGGGGGTGACTGCACAACGTGATGACTTTACTAAAAATCCTTGTGTTGTACACTTTACATGGGCGACTTTCATGTAAATTATAGTAAAGTTCTGATGTTTTTAAAAAATGTGATCCCTGGGGTAGGTAGAACAGAGAGGAGAGGAAAAGGACTGGCATTCCATCTTTGGATTCCTTCATTCAGCAAATATTTATTGAGCTTCTGTTCTGATATACCGCAGTGTATGAGTCAAACAGCCCTGCTCTGGCTTATGTTTTAGAGAAGCACTGTCTGATAGAAATATAATACAAGCACTAAATGCCAGCCACATAACTTTCTGTTTTCTAGTGGCCATATTTTTCAAAGTTAGAAAAAAGTGGGAAATTAATAATACAATTTAATCCTAAATGTTATTTCAACATGTAACCAGTACAAAAAGTTTTAAAAGATAATTTGCCTTGGGGGTGACTCTTTAAAATCTGGCACATGTTTTACATTGACAGGACATCTCAACTAAGACTAGCCACGTTTCAAGGGTTCCATGTAGCCAAACGTATGGCTTAGGTACCAAACAGCAGGCATATCTTTAGTGGGGGCAGGCAAAGACATTTAGAATACAATGTGGTTATACTTTTTTTTTTTTTAATGTAAGGAAGGACACTACACTGTGTCAGAAGATGCTATTTTGTACAGGTCAGTAAAAGCCTCTCTGGCAAGGTTACACTGAGCAGAAACTGGAAGGCGGTAAGGAAGGAAGGTATAAAAATATGGACTGGGTGGGGGAGGGCAGAGTACTCACCTTTCCTGGTGGTCCAGTGGTTAAGATTCTGAGCTTCCCTGGCAGGGGGCCCAGGTTCAATCACTGGTCGGGAACCAAAATCTAGGATGCTGCATGGTGCAGACAAAGTAAAACTATCTGGGGGGAGGAGCAAGTGCAAACGCCCTGAGGTAGGAAGATGTGGGATCCACCTTCAGAGACCACTGTGGTTTGAACCATGTAAGCAAAGAGTAAACTCGGGACAGGTCATGTAGGACCTTGTAGGTTATGCAAAGACAGGCATTAAGCATCTGCCTTTAATTTAGGAGGGTTTCTTTGTTTACTTAGCAAACATTAAAAAATACTGAGTTTCAGCAGTATGATCTCTCCTCCTGATGGAAGAAAATGAGTACCCTGGTCAATGAGTAGATGGGAGTTTTAAGAACAAGCCTTAAGGTCCTGAATGAAAATGACATTTTTTTTTTGTCCTTTGACAAATACCAATCAATTTATGACCAGAGAAGTTCCTTGCAACACACAACACCAAAAAGAGCATTCAGAAATTATTTTAAAAGACTGAAAATTAATGTGACAACCCAATTAATAAAGGTATGTGGAGGCATTTCATACAAGAGGAAAAACAGGAAAAATGACCTAACAATAGCAAGATTTTAACGCAAATTAAAGCCACAAATATTAGGTCACACCCACCAGTTCGGCAAAATTAAACATTTTTTTCTGTCAGGCATAGCAAGGGGAACTTGCACAGTGCTGGTCATGGGTAAAATTGGTATTCACATTGGATAACAAGTTGGAGATACTGAATAAAATTTAAAGCATAGGACTTCCCCTGTGCTCCAGTGGTTAAGAATCTATCCTTGCAATGCAGAGGACACAGGTTTGATTCTTGGTCTGGGAAACCCACATGCTGCAGGGCAACTGAGCCTATGCACTGCAACTACTGAAGCCCTTATACCTGAAGCTAGAAGCCACTGCAATGAGAAGTCCATGTACCGCAACTAGAGAATAGCCCCCACTCACCCCAACTATAGAAAGCCCACATGCAGTAACGAAGACCCAACACAGCCAAAAAAATGTTAAAGATGTAGTGTGTCCCATGCCCCAGCAATGCAGGGATTGACTGTAGAGAAGCTCTGGTTCATATGCATTTGAGATGGACATAAGAAGAGTCATAAGCAGTAATGTCTAATAACCAAAAAATAAAAAATCAACTTGGATTGGATGATTTCTGGAACAGAAAAAGGACATTAATAGAAAAGCGAGTGAAATCTCAAAAACCGAAATTCAGTTAATACTAGTGGATTAGTGTTGATTTCATGTTTCTGATAAATGTACTCTGGTAACGTCAGAGCTGACATTAGAGAAATCTGGGTGAGGGGTCTATGGAGGTGTATGTCTTTCCAACATTTTGTAAATCTAAAAATCTTTTCAACCTAAAATTACTTCAAAATCAAAAGGTTGGGAAAAAGAAAAAATGTTCTTCTGAATAACTTGTGGTGTTGTATCGTTATTCAATGGAATATTTTATAGCAGTGACGATCATTTTCAATTACTACAGTACAGATGTGCTTCCATTTACTTATAAAGTTTCAAAACATAGGCCAAAATACACAATATACAGTTTGCTGCTGCTGCTGCTAAGTCGCTTCAGTCGGGTCTGACTCTGTGCGACCCCATAGACGGCAACCCACCAGGCTCCCCCGTCCCTGGGATTCTCCAGGCAAGAACACTGGAGTGGGTTGTCATTTCCTTCTCCAATGCAGGAAAGTGAAAGTGAAGTCTCTCAGTCATGTCCGACTCTTAGCGACCCCACAGACTGCAGCCCACCAGGCTCCTCCACCCATGGAATTTTCCAGGCAAGAGTACTGGAGTGGGGTGCCATACAAATAAAGTGAATTGGGCTTTTTAAAAGCAAAGGAAAGAGAAACACAAAATTTAACAAAGTAGTTACTCCTGAGGGGTGAGGGAAATGAATTGAGATGGAGAAGGGCCCATAAGAGAAGTGCAGAGGAAATGGATTTTTTTCCCTTATGGTGGGCCCACTCATTTTATTCTTTATAATATAGATATATTTGATTTTTAAACTGTATTACAATGTTTAAACATTTGTAGCTCAACATTTTCTTTAGATTTGGGGGTGCAGCTGTGGAACCAAGATTTTGGGCTCTGGAACAATTCAAGTAATTCCTTTTATTTCCTCTCAATCCTTGACAGTCTTTTGGGTGCTGTGCTTTGAAAGAGGTACCAAAAAAGGGGGAGAGATGGGTTAAGAAAGAAATAACAAGTTAATTCCAAAGGGAGATGAGAGCTGTGAAAGAATTGAACACAATGATGTGATGGAGAGGATCTGGATGCTTAAGAAGCTGGATTTTCAAAGCACAGTCCCCAGACCAGGAGCACCACCAGTTTGTTAGAAATGCAGAAGGCCAGGCCCTATCCCAGTTCTCTTAAGGCAGGAGGTCTTGAATTTAATAGCAAAATTCCCATGGGATTCATGTACACCTTGAATTTTGAGAAGCACTGCCTTAGCATGATCCAGGAAGACTTCTAGGAAGAGGTGGCATTTGAATTGAGAGCTCAAAGTTAAGAGTCAGATGGTCAAGGAGAGGTCTAGAGCAAAAATTCCAGGCAAAGGGAGTGTCAGGTACAAAGGTCATGATACCAAGTAGAGGTCTGAGGAGCTCAAAAAGGACTAGAGGACTTCCCTGGCAGTCCAGTGGTTAAGACTCCGTGCTTCCACTGCAGAGGGCACTGGTTCCATCCCCAGTCTGGGGACTGCAGCATAAGATCCCATATGCTGCAAAACACAGTCAAAAAAGAAACTGTCAGAGAGGACTAGTGTGGCCACAGCAAGCAACACAGGGGTACTGACGAGGTTAAAGAAGCAGATGAGGTCCACCCAGAGCCTGGTGGGCTCTGGGAAGAAGTTTGGATATTATGTGAAATCGTTAGAATCCACTGCAGTGTTATATGCAGGGAGAGACACAATCAGATGGACATTTACAAAAATGTCCCTCTGGGCCTGCAGTGGCTTCATATTGTGACAGTTTAGCTAACCTGCAGCCACATTTCTCAGAATTCCCTTCCATATATGGTTCTGGGTTAGGCTTGGCTAGAAGAGAAATCCACAAAACATTGATTTGTTTAGCAATTTTAATGTAATATATAGTCCATATTCAGATTTCCCAATCATCCTTCAAATTCTCACCTTAATATGAATAATATTCCAAGTAACAGTTAGAGCTGTCTTAAGGCTTGGAGAAGGCAATGGCAACCCACTCCAGTACTCTTGCCTGGAAAATCCCATGGATGGAGGAGCCTGGTAGGCTGCAGTCCATGGGGTTGTGAAGAATCCGACACAACTGAGCGACTTCACTTTCACTTTTCACTTTCATGTATTGGAGAAGGAAATGGCAACCCACTGCAGTGTTCTTGCCTGGAGAATCCCAGGGACGAGGGAGCCTGCTGGGCTGCCGTCTATGGGGTCGTACAGAGTCGGACATGACTGAAGCGACTTAGAGCAGCAGCAGCAGCAGCAAGTTTGTCCTAAGGGCTTCCCTGGTGGCTCGGATGATAAAGAATCTTCCTGCAATGCAGCAGACCCAGGTTCGATCCCTGGGTCAGGAAGATACCCTGGAGAAGGGAATGGCTACCCTCTCCAGTATTCTTGCCTGGAAAATTCCATAGACAGAGGAGCCTGGTGGGCTCCAATCCATGAGTCGAAAAGAGTCAGACACAACTGAGTGACTAACGAGGTTGATCACACATACTTGCAAAGAATATACCTCTTAGGGGTGGCACACAGCATCTTCCAGTAGTTTCTCCCCTTGGTGTGACCCAATTTTACACAACCAGTCCCAAACATGAGAGTAAGTGCAGTATCTCATGCCTGGAGATTATGAATTAATTGACAAGCCCGTGATCCAGTCATTGTTCGGTTTTAAAACTTCCCTAGGTGATCACAGTATGCAGACAAGTTTGGGAATCACTACTGTGACTGTAGGAAAACCTGCCCATCTCAGAAGTCAAATCCTGGGACTTCCCTGGTGGTCCAGTGGCTAAGACTCCGTGTTCCCAATGCAGGCAGCCCAGGTTCGATCGCTGGTCAGGGAACTAGATCCCACGTGCAGAATCTAAAAGTTCACATGCCACACTGCAGATTCTGCATGCTATAACTAAGACCCAGGGCAGCCAAATATATTCAGTAAATAAATATGTTTTTTAAAAGAGAAGTCAAGTCCTCACCACGTTCTTCCTTGGCCATTGATAGATAAAGCTGCCTCTATAGTCCTCTCCACCTCCCACCACTGCCTGACTTGCATGAAGACCACCGACCTGATCCTTTCAACTGTTCTCAACAGTGCTTCTGATACTGGGATCAGAAATGTTAGCTAGTCACTGAACCTCTGGAAGCCTGGGCAGAAAAGGAGAGTCAAGGTGGGGAAGGGGTGCCTAGATTTACACTCAGAAAAGTGCAGGCATTTGAGGAGAAGTTGATCAGTGAGGTTGCTGAAAAAAGAGGAACCGGAGAAGTGGAAGGAAAACCATGAAAAATCAAGCCCCAGTGAAGTGAAGGGAAAAGACGCTTTCTGAGGACTGCCCTGGTGGTCCAGTGGCTAAGATTCCTTGCTCCCAATACAGGGGTAGGGGGCGGGTTTGATCCCCAGTCAGGGAACTAGATGCTGCAGCTAAAGATCCCACATGTTGCAAGGAAGATGGAAGATTCCACGTGCCGAAACTAAGACCTGGCGCAGCCAAACAAATATTAAAAAAACAAGATGCTCTCCAGAAGGTGTGAGAGGTCCACCCTGGCCACACGTCTCTCCTTCCTGCCTTCCTCACTTTCCTGTCCTCACATTCATCCCTTGAATTCACTTCCTTTGAGCATTCTCGAAGCCCTTGCCCCTCTCATCCTCTGAAGTACGCACCTGGCCAAACTCCAGCCATCTGCCTTCTCCAAGCCAGCTGAACAACGTAGCAGGAGGAAACTGCCCAGCCGGCCCGGCAGGGTTAACCCGAACCGGGGAAATCACAGACCTCAAGGGGGCGCAGGATGTTCTCTCTGTGTCTCTGGCGAGCTGGCTTTCTGTCCCATTGCAATTCGACCTGTTCCCTTTCAGGCCTCCCACCCACCCAGCCCTTTCATCCAGCTGGTGGCCACGTCCCTCACTTCCCTGTGCAGACTGAAGCTCTCATTTGGGAACCTCTTCATTGCCCAGTACCAGAGCACAAGCCTCTGCAACTTCCCATTCATTACCAGTCCCCCAACTCCTGGGTTCCATGCTGTTCTTTTTTCTTTTTCACCTTCTTTTCTTCCTTCATCATTCCTTTTCTGTTACTTCTACTGCTCCTCCTTCTAATTCTTCTCCCCCTCCTTCTCCCCTCTTCCTGCACAATCTCGTCCCACACCAGCTGCTGCAATCCTTTCTAAAAGGAAAATGAGACCCCTCCACTCTTGGTGGGAAGAAGGGTCATAATATTGCAGACAGATTTAGCTACTACTCTCTTGCCTGAAGGTGTGTAGGGGGTGATAGTTAGCTCCCTCTGTAGTAAAGGCAACTTCTTTGCAGCCAGCAGTCTGAGAGGTAATGCTCTGAGACCTTGTGAGCATCCTGCTTCCCACCAGCCTTCCTCCAGGGATGTTGGTGTCTGATTCTGCCCTTCTCCTGGAAAAATGTTTCCCAGAAGTTGACCGTGTCACAGATGACCACAGCCTGGACTCAAGTGGTCGGTATGGAGATGGTGAAAGATGACGACTCTGACTTTAATTGTAATAAAATCCCTCACTGTGTAACTAATGACTAAGTATGTGTCTCCTCTGCTCATTCTGTGAGGATGGGGGCCGTGCTGATTTTGGTCACCAGGTCTTCAGTACCTAACAGGACCTTCTAGTAATACTGTAAAGGCACCAGGGCTTCCCTGGTGGCTCAGTGGTAAAGAATCCACCTGCCAAGCAGGAGACACGAGTTCTATCCCTGAGTCAGGAAGATTACCTGGAGAAGGAAATAGCAACCCACTCCAGTATTCTGGCCTGGCAAATTCCATGGACAGAGGAGCCTGGCGGGCTACTGTCCATGGGGTGGCAAACAGTTGGATACGATTTAAACAGACTTTCATTTTCTTTTTTTTCACCAGTGTACTAGGCCCTTCACATTCACTCCCCAGTTGAGCGAGGGTTTGCTGCTATGCCCACTGTACCCACGAGGAACCTGAGGGACAGAGAGGAGACCAACTTGCTCAAGATGCAGAGCCAGTAGGTGGCAGAGCTGGGGTATGAACCTGGAGGCCTCATTCCAGAGCCTGCTCTCTTCAATGTCATGTTCTCTGACTTCAGAAAGAAGCTGCAATGCCACTATGGTGGAAAACAGTATGAAGGGTCCTCAAAAAACTAAAGCGAGAATTGCCATATGACCTCTCCTGGGCATATATTTCGAGAAAGCCGTAATTCAGAAAGTGCACCCTAATGTTCATAGCGGCACTATTTACAATAGCTAAGACGTATAAGCAATCTAAATGTCCACTGACAGATGAACGGATAAAGACGATGGGGTAAATATGCACAATGAGATAGTATTCAGCCATAGAACAAGAACGAAAGAATGCCATTTGCAGCACCGTGGGTGGATCTAGAGAGTATCATATAAAAAAGTGAAGTAAATCAAACAAAGACGAATACCATATGATATCACTTTCATGTGGAATCTAAAATATGACGCAATGAACTTGTGAACCTATCTGTGAAACAGAAAAAGACTCATGGACATAGAGAAAGACTTGTGGTTGCCAAGGGGAGGGGAGTGGGAGAGGGAAGGCTTGGGAGTTTGGGGTTAGCAGATGCAAACTATCATATATAGGCTGGATAAACAACAAGGTCCTGCTGTATAGCACAGGGAACGCTATTCAATATCCTGAGATAACTCATAATGAAAAAACAGTATAAAAAGAATGTATAAATGACAGAACCATTTTGCTATATAGCAGAAACTAACATTGTGAATCAACTTACTCTTCAGTAAAAAGAAGAAATCCTTTAAGACTGTAATGACATTCTCCTGAAAAGAAGAAGCTGCCGTTAAAATCTATTGAATGAGTTACGACTGCGTGCGGGGAGTGAGGGGGAGGGTGGGCAGGAAGGAGGGTGGGGGATTTAGGAATGTGTTCCAGGTTATCTCAGCTTCCTCTACTTAAAATTCTTTAGGGGTGGATTTTTGTCTTGTTTTTTTTCTTTCAAACATGAGAAGTGTCCAGACTTCACAAGATGGGTTTTCTGAGCACAAGCAGGGCCAGCCCAGCCTGGCATATGGGTCCATGCTCTGTCTCGCCACATCCGTTTGGGACACAAGGCTCCAGGATTCCAAAGTGCAACTTTTTCAATGAAGGAAACAAAATCTAAGTGTGTCCTATGTCTGCAGCCACCCAGGCACCCGTTTTTCCTAACAGGAAAATCCAGGCTCACAAATACCATCCCTTCCTTACCTAAGTCTTTGTAGTTTCTCCAAGTGGAGTCCAGAAAAGAAGAAACGACGTAAAAAAAAATAAGTTGCCATCTTTGCACAGGTGACATGGGTGGCTTCTTCTCTCATTTCCACCAGAACTTCTCACCTCATTTCAACAAGATCATAGTCCCTCTGAAATTCACGCCATTGTTCTTAATTTCAGTGATAAAAGTGGTTCTCAGCTAATACGTGGCCTCAGTTCCAAAGCTGTTATTCTTTGGCCATGTCATTCTTTTCTTCTTAAAATGTTAACATCATATCCCTGGAAAAGGTATGTTTTGTTATTATTAGTAGCGAGCTGTGAGCTGGATTTGGAATAAGTTTCAAAGGAAAACTTGAAACTTATTTCAAGATAAGAGAGAATTTTGGATTTCCTTTGTCTTTCAATGAACACAAAAATAGTCATCGAGGATGCCCACATGTTTATCCTAGCGTTCAGCCTCTCCTCTGTATCAGCTAGCTACAGCTGTGTAAGAAATCATCTTGAAATTTAGTAGCTTAAAAGAACAACTTTTTATATATATATATGTTATCTGGGTCATCTGGACAGTTCTGCTAATCTGGGCCAGGCTTCACTGACCTTGGCTGGGCTCATTCATGAATCTGCCATCATCTTCTGGCAGGTTAACCAGAGGCTGGCTGGTTTCAAATGACTTCAACTAGGATGACTCACTTCTTCTTTACCTTTCCCTCACATCCCTCCAGCAAGCTAGCCTAGGCATGTTCTCACAGCAAGGAGAGAGAAGAGAAATACTCAGAGCCTCTTAAGGCTTAATCTGCAATCTACTGATGAAAACAAGTTGTATGTTTCAGTTCAGGGGATAGGGAAAAAACTCTGTCTCTTGATGGGAGGAGCTGCAAAAGCACACGGCAAAGGGCCTGGATACAGGAGGGAGGAAGAAGGGCAGCCTCAAAGTAGAGAAGAGTTTGCTGTTGTTGTTCAGTCAGTCATATCTGACTGTGACCCCATGGACTGCAGCATGCCAGGCTTTCCCATCCTTCACTGTACTTTGCTCAAACTCATGTGCGCTGAGTCAGTGAGGCCATCCAATCATTTCATCCTCTGTCACCTTCTTCTCCTCCTGTCCTCAATCTTTCCCAGCATCACGGTCTTTTCCAAGGAGTCAGTTCTATGCATCAAGTGGCCAAAGTATTGGAGTTTCAGCATCAGTCCTTCCAATGAATATTCAGGGTTGATTTCCTTGAGGATTGACTGGCTTGATCTCCTTGCTGTCCAAGGGACTCTCAAGAGTCTTCTTTAGCACCACAGTTCAAAAGCATCAATTCTTCAGTGCTCAGCCTTCTTTATGGTTCAACACTCACATCTCTTTGTGACCCCATGGATGGCAGCATGCCAGGCTTCCCTGTCTTTCACTGTCTCCTGGAGTTTGTTCAAATTCAGTTCACTGGGTCGGTGATGCCACCTCAACATCTCATCTCATCTCAGGATGCCATCTTATCCTCTGCCACCCACTTCTTTTGCCTTCAGTCTTTCCCAGCATCAAAGAAGAGTGGTCCCTTCCTATTTCTGCTTTTTTCCCATTAGTGAAAGTCTGATTCCCGTTGTCCAGTTGCTTCATATGCCCCACATTCCTGTTTTCTGATTTTAATCTTCACTTCTTTCTGTGGGTCCCTTTGATCTCTTTCAGGGCTGCTTTATCTCAAGTCCCCAGCCCCACCTCCACCCATTATCACTGATGACGCCCCTCTTACTTTAGGATCGGGCTGATTCCTGCTTCCCTGTCTCTTGTTTATTTCTCCCATCTCCTGTGAGGAAGTGTTTCTTCTCCAGTAGTCCACCCCTCCCACTTTCTTAGCCCACCTCCCAGGCGGTCACCCTTCTGCCTCCCTGTGGGTCAGTCCTCCTGTCTCTAGAAGCTTCCACCCTGGTCCAGGTGTCACCATTATCTCTTGTCTTAGACTCACAAGAACCATATGTATGGGGGTGGTGAGTGGTTGGGCTTCCCCCATGGCTCAGTGGTAAAGAATCCACCTGCAATGTAAGAGTCATGGCAGATGCAGGTTCCATCCCCAGGTTGGGAAGATCCTCTGGAGGAGGGGATGGCAAACCACTATAGTCTTCTTGCCTAGAGAATCCCATGGACAGAGGAGCTTGGTGGACTACAGTCCACGGGGTCACAAAGGGTCAGACACAACTAAAGAGACTTAGCAGGCAGCACGGTGAGCAGTAGTGTCTGGGTATTAATCTTGGTTCTGCTGTGAACTAGCTGGGTGACCGAAGGGGACTGACTTTACCTCTCTGTGCCTCAGTTTCCTTCTGCTGTAGACTGAATGTTTATGTTCCTCCTTCGTCCCACAGATCTATATCTTGAAACCTAATCTCCAGTGTGATGTTATACAGAGACAGGGCCTTTGGGAAGTGATTAAGTCATGACAGTGGGGGTTCTCATGAATAAAATAAATTCCCTTAGAAAAGAGACCCCCTAGGGTCCCCTTACTCCTTCTGCCCTGTGGGCACGTGGCAGGAAGGTGGCTGTTTGTGAGCCAGGGAGCAGGACTTCACCAGCCACTGAGTCAGCCAGCACCTTGATCTTGGATTTCCCAGCCTCCAAAACTATAAGGAAAAAAAAGAGTCTGTTGTTTATAAGTTACCTGGTCTATGGTCTTCTGTTACATCATCCTACACAGACTTAAGACTCGTCTTCTATGATACCTTGCTCACTTCTGTGACTTTCCTGGTGGTCCAGTGGTTAAAAAAAACTCCTTGCTGCCACTGCAGGGGGCGCAGGTTTGATCCCTGATCTGGGAAATAAGATCCTGCATGCAGCATGACCGAAAAAAAAAAAAAAAAAGAATGACTCACTTCTATAGTGATAAAACTATCTGCTTACATGGGTGTTTGTTGTAAGGATCTGAAAAGCAACCTTGTCTGAAGAGCTGCAGCACTTGGCGCTGCTCTGGTCCTGGAAATTGACAGGGCTGAATGGCCATGACGGGATGGGGGTAGGGGACTGACTCCACCTGATGTGCTGGGTCTGTGCTTGGTATACCGCCGGTCCTCCCAGGGAGCCTAGGGCTTAGTTCCATTTTCCCCATGAGACAACTGAGGCTCAGACCGCCTCAGGGTCACAGTTGCCCAAGGTCAAGGTTACCGAATGACTGAGAAAGATTTGAACTGAGATCCATCTGATGCCTGAATTTCTGTCTCTGACTGTGAGCACCAGCTTCTCCCTTGTCTCCCCAGTCAGCCAACGGGAGGCAAAGAAGGGGTAAGGCTGATCAAATGCCTTCCTTCCTAAGATTTTTCAGTGACATGACTCAGTCCATTGCACAATCCAGGATGGGACCCTGTACTGGGGGAAAACATAGCTATAAAGGACGTTATTGAAGTGAGGCGAGAGATTTGAATTTGTGGATTAAACAATTGTACTGTTGTATCAGTGTTACATTTCCTGATGTTGATGACTGTCCTGGGGCTTTTGAAGAGAATGTCTTTGTTCTGTAGCTCCATGCTGAAGTATTTATAGGGACCAAGGGACAGGATGTTTGCCACTGACTCTCAAATACTCAGAAAAGAGATAAAACACATGTGGCCAAATATTATTGACTGACAAACCTAGGAAAGAGGAGTTCTTTTTACTCTTCTTGCTTGTCTTCCGTTGTTTGATCTTATATCTGGTGAAAAACAAATCAGCAAAACAAACCATTCATCCCGCTCCCAGCAGATACCCAAGAGATAGGAAAATCTATGTCCATACAAACCCTTATACACTAAGGTTCAAAGCAGAATTATTCACAGCAGCCGAAAGCAGAAACAACCTAAATATCTGTCCACTGATGAATGGATAAACCAAAGGTCAAGTGAAAGTCGCTCATTTGTGTCCGACTCTTTGTGACCCCATGGACTATACAGTCCATTCTCTAGGCCAGAATTCTGGAGTAAATAGTCTTTCCCTTCTCCAGCGGATCTTCCCGACCCAGGGATCAAACCCAGGTCCTCCCGCATTGCAGGCGGATTCTTTACCAGCTGAGCCAGCAGGGAAGCCCAAGAATACTGGAGTGGGTAGCCTATCCCTTCTCCAGCTGATCTTTCTGATCCAGAAATCAAAGCCGGGTCTCCTGTATTACAGGTGGATTCTTTACTAGCTGAGCTACCAGGGAAGCCCTAAACCAAAGGTGGTATATGCCAATAGTGGAATTTTTTTTTTATTGAAATAAAGTTGATTTACAATGTTGTGTTAGTTTCAGGTATACAGCAGGGATTTAGTTATATGTGTGTGTATATATATATGGGCTTCCCAAGTGGTGCTAATGGTAAAGAACCTGCCTGCCAATGCAGGAGACATAAGAGACACAGATTCGACCCCTGGGTCAGGAAGATCCCCTGGAGGAGGGCGTGGCAACCCACTCTAGTACTCTTGCAGGGAGAATCACATGGACAGAGGAGCCTGGCAGGCTACAGTCCATAGGGTTGCAAAGAATCGGACATGACTGAAGTGACTTAGCACACATGCACAGATATATATGTATGTATTCTTTCCATGATAGTTTATTACACGATATTTAATATAGTTCTCTGGGCCACACAGTAGGCCTTTGTTGTTTATCTATTTTATATATAGTATAAAATTAGCATTATTGTATCTGCTAATCCCAAACTCCTAATTTATCCCTCCCTGTCTTTTCCCTTTGGGGAACGATGAGTTTGTTTTCTATGTCTGTGAATCTGTTTTGTAAATAAGGTCCTTTGTATCATGTACTTTACACTCCACATATAAGTGATGTCATATGACATTTGTCTCTGACTTACTCCACTTAGTATAATAATCTCTAGGTCCAACTATATTACTGCAAATGTCATTATTTAATTCTTTTTATAGCTAAGTATTATTCCTTTGTGGGTTTCCCAGGTGGCTCAGTAGTAAAGTTTCCGCCTGCTGATGCAGGAGAGGCAGGAGACATGGGTTCAATTCCTGGATCAGGAACATCCTCTGGAGGAGGAAATGGCAACCCACTCCAGTATTCTTGCCTGTGAAATCCCATGGACAAAGAAGCCTGGCTAGCTATAGTCCATGAAGTTACAGAGTTGGACACAAGTGAGTGCCTGAGCGTGCACACACTGTTTCATTGTATATATGTACCACGTCTTCTTTATCTATTCATCTTTGGATGGACACTTAGGTTGCTTGTCAATAGTGATGCTATGAACATGAGGGTACATGTATCTTTTCAAATTAGAGTTTTTTTCCAGATATAGGCCCAGGAGTGGGATTGCTGGATCATAAGGGAACTCTATTTTTAGTTTTTGTGGTTGTTTTTTTTTTTTTAGTTTTTTGAAGAACCTCCATACTGTTCTCCATAGTGGCTGCACCAATTTATATTCCCACCAACAGTGTGTATGTGAGGGGATTTCTCTGTCTCCACACCCTCTCCAGCATTTATTATTTGTAGACTTTTAATGATGGCCATTCTAACCAGCGTGAGGTGATACCTCCATGTAGGCTTGATTTGCATTTCTCTGATAATGTGTAGTGATGTTGAACATCTCTTCATGTGCTTGTTGGCCATCTGTATCTTCTTTGGAGAAATGCTATGTAGGTCTTCTGTCTATTTTTTGATAGGTTTGTTTTTTTGTTTTCAAGTTGTATGAGCCGTTCGTATATTTTGGAAGTTAAGCCCTTCTCAGTTGCATCATTTCTGAATATTTTCTCCCAATCCATGTTGTTGTTTAGTTGCTAAGTCACACCCAGCTCTTTTTTGACCCCTTGGACCGTAATAGCTCAGCAGGCTCCTCTGTCCATAGGATTTTCCAGGCAAGAATACTGAAGTAGGTTGCAGTTTCCTTCTCCACCCAATCCAGAGGTTGTCTTTTTATTTTGTTTACGGTTTCCTTTGTTGTGCAAAAGCTTGTAAGTTTGATTAGGTCCCATTTGTTTATTTTTGCTTTTATTTCTATTACCTTGGGAGACCCTACAGTGGAATATTATTCAGCCATAGTAAATAATGAAATTCTGATTCACGCTACAGCATAGGTGAACTTTGAAAACATTGTGCTCGGAATTCCCTAGTGGTCCAGTGGTTAGGACTCTGCACTCTGATTGCCAAGGTTCCAGGTTCAATCCCTGGTCAGGGAACTAAGTTCCCATAAGCCATGAGGCAGAGCTAAAAAAATAAAAAGAAAACATTATGCAAAGTGAAAGAAGCCAGACACAGAGGCCATATATGATAGGATTTCATTTATACGAGAGGTCCAGAATGGACAAATTGGTAGAGACAGAAAACAGACTAGTGGTTGCCTAGGGTTGGTGAGGAGGGTGGGGGATAGGAAGGGACTGCTAATGATATAGGGTTTCTTGTTGGAATGATGGAAATGTTCTGGAACTAGATAGTGGTGACGGTAGCACAAGCCTGTGAATGAATATACAATAAACCAGGGAGCAGCTTCCCTGGTGGTCCAGTGGTTAAGAATCTGCCTTGCAAAGCAGGAGACAGCGGTTCCATCCCTTGTTGGGGAAGATCCCACATGCCTCGGGGCAGCAAAACCCTTGTGCCACAGCTACTGAGCCTGCACTCTGGAGCCCATGTGCTTCGACTACTGAAGCCCAGTGCCCTAGAGTTGGTGCTCTGAAAGTAAAGAAGCTACTGCAGTGATAAGCCTGAGCGCTGCGACTAGAGAGTAACCCCTGCTTGCTGCAAGAGAAAAGCCCTTGAAGCAACGAAGACCTGGTGCAGCCAAACACAAATAAATAATTTTTTAAAGTTCTTATAAAAAAAACACCTTGGAATGGATCCCTTTAAACAAGTGAGTTTTATGGTATGTGAATTGCATAGCAATTACAAGTAATAATGACAATGACAACAAACCCATCAGGGACTGTGTATGACCTTTGAGATCAAACTCGAAACCTCTAAGGTCACCCAGTCCCTCAGCCTCACACAGCTGAGCTGTCAAGATGCCAGCAGCCTGACCAGCCTTCTTTCCCTGTTTCTGCCACCTCTGGGCCTTTGCACCTGTTGCTCCCCTCCACCCTTGTCTAACTCCATTTATCTTGCAAGTCTTAGCTTACAATGGGCTCCCTTCAGGAAGGTGTCCCTTAATCTCCAGAGTGCAGGTCACCGGGTTCCCAAACTAGCATTAGGGATGATTTCCAGATGATTTATTTTAATGCATGTTGGGGAAAAAGTAACTGGACTTCATGAATTTTGTAGCTTGGTGTGAGCCTAAGGTAGCCCCAGGGAAACCCATCAAAGGAAGAAAAAAGACTAGATTGAAAGGACAAATTTTTAACAATTTATTTTACTGAAGTAGAGTTGGTTTAGCAATACTAATTTCTACTGTACAGCACAGTGATTCAGTGATACGTGTATAGACATTATTTTTGTAAGAGTTTTTAAAAATAATTTTATTTCTTACTTTTTGGCTGTGTTGGGTCGTGGTTGCTGCCAGGGCTTTTCTCTCGTTATGGAGAGCAGGGGCTACTCTCCAGTTGCAGTGCGCGGGCTCCAGGGCGCGCGGGCTTCAGTAATTGTGGTTCTCTGGCTTTGGAACACAGGCTCAACAGTCCTGGCACATGGGCCCAGCTGCCGCGAGGTATGCGGGATCCTCCCAGATCAGGGATGAAACCTGTGTCTTCTGCATTGGCAGGTGGACTCTTCACACCCCCAGGGACGCTCCTAGACATTCTTTTTCAAGTCCTTTTTCACATTCATTTCCATTATGCTTTGTCGTAGGATATTGCACATACTTTCCCGTGCTATACAGGAGAACCTTGTTTATAACAGAACAGATCTTTAAGATACAAACAACAGAGGCACTATTCTGCAAAAACTGTGAAATAGCCCCTCGGGAATAATTGAAGTGGGGAACCCCCTGGGGGCTGGATTCACTCCACCTGGCCTCCCATAGCAGCCATCAGACTAACACCTGTCAGGCTGGGAAATGGTTTGTTTCACACCGGTGTCCCTCGAAGCGGTTTGAGTCCCATGAAGGCAGGGCGGGGCCTGTCTCCTCCCCACTGTATCCCAGCATTACCGATGCAGGGCGGGGCTCAGAGTAGCTGCTCAGAGAGGGTGTGCTGAATGAATGCAGGCCAGGTAATTCTGGACTGTGGACTTTCACCCAAGGGCACTGAGGAGCCCTAGGAGGGTTTCCATCAGGGGGGTGTCAAGGTTGATCTGTGCTTTAGGAATTCCAGGCTCCTGGGACTTCCCTGGTGGTCCAGTGGCTAAGACTCCCAGCTCCCAATGCAGGGACCTGGGTTTGATCCCTGGTTAGGGAACTAGATTCCCATGTGTCCCAACTAAGATCTGGTGCAGCCAAATAAATAAATATTAAAAAAAAAAAAAAGAAAGAAATTCTAGGCTCCCTTTCTACTCTAGACTCACACTCCTCCCCATCCAGCCTCTTCTATCAGACCCCTCTTTATCCTTCTCCTCCTCCAGGAAGCCTTCCTGAACTATAGGCTGTGTGGTGGAGTGCCTGCTCTGGGCTTCCCCCATACCAGCTCTGTCTACCCTGGGGGTGGGTCTGTATCCTCCAGAGACCTGTGAGATCTCCACGAGGTCCACCTTAGGCTCTCAGGAGCCTCCTTAGAGCAGGGACCTTGACTGGGTCTCACTCCACTGCTGTCTCCCCAGATCTCCCTCCAGTCTTTCTCTCTACCAGTCCTTCTCTCTACCAGTCCCTCCCTAACTGTTTTTGGACATTGCCATGTGTATTTTTTAATTTAATTTTTATTTTATATTGGGATGTAGCTGATTTACAATGTTGTGTTCATTTCAGGTGTACAGCAAAGTGGTTCAGTTCAGATCAGATCAGATCGGTCGCTCAGTCGTGTCCGACTCCTTGCAACCCCATGAATCGCAGCACGCCAGGCCTCCCTGTCCATCACCAACTCCCGGAGTTCACTCAGACTCACGTCCATCGAGTCAGTGATGCCATCCAGCCATCTCATCCTCTGTCGTCACCTTCTCCTCCTGCCCCCAATCCCTCCCAGCATCAGAGTCTTTTCCAATGAGTCAACTCTTGGCATGAGGTGGCCAAAGTACTGGAGTTTCAGCTTTAGCATCAGTCCTTCCAAAGAAATCCCAGGGCTGATCTCCTTCAGAATGGACTGGTTGGATCTCCTTGCAGTCCAAGGGACTCTCAAGAGTCTTCTCCAACACCACAGTTCAAAAGCATCAATTCTTCGGCGCTCAGCTTTCTTCACAGTCCAACTCTCACATCCATACATGACCACAGGAAAAACCATAGCCTTGACTAGATGGACCTTTGTTGGCAAAGTAATGTCTCTGCTTTTGAATATGCTAACTAGGTTGGTCATAACTTTCCTTCCAAGGAGTAAGCGTCTTTTAATTTCATGGCTGCAGTCACCATCTGCAGTGATTTTGGAGCCCAGAAAAATAAAGTCTGGCACTGTTTCCACCTTTTCCCCATCTATTTCCCATGAAGTGATGGGACCGGATACCATGATCTTCGTTTTCTGAATGTTGAGCTTTAAGCCAACTTTTTCACTCTCCACTTTCACTTTCATCAAGAGGCTTTTTAGTTCCTCTTCACTTTCTGCCATAAGGGTGGTGTCATCTGCATATCTGAGGTTATTGATATTTCTCCCGGTAATCTTGATTCCAGCTTGTGTTTCTTCCAGTCCAGCGTTTCTCATGATGTACTCTGCATATAAGTTAAATAAACAGGGTGACAATATACAGCCTTGACGAACTCCTTTTCCTATTTGGAACCAGTCTGTTGTTCCATGTCCAGTTCTAAACTGTTGCTTCCTGACCTGCATACAAATTTCTCAAGAGTTATATATATACATATATCCCTCCATTTTCCAATTCTTTAGGTTGGGTTTCCCAGGTGGTGCAAGTGGTAAACAAGCTGCCTGCCCATCAGGAGACATAAGAGATGGGGGTCCAGATCCCTGGGTCGGGAAGATGCCCTGGAGAAGGAAATGGTAACCCACTCCAGTACTCTTGCCTGGGAAATCCAATGGATAGAGGAGCCTGGTGGGCTACAGTCCATGGGTTCGCAAAGAGTAGGACACGACTGGAGCCACTGAGCATGCATATAAGTTATTACAGAATATTTTTATGTTTTTAAAAAATTATTTATTTAACTTTGGCTGTGCTGAGTCTTCATTGCTGCAAGAGTTTTTCTGTCGTTGAGGAGAGCAGACGTTACTCCCTAGCTGTGCACGGGTTTCTCATTGGGGTGGCTTCTCTTGCTGCTGAGCGTGGGCTATAGGATCGAGAGCTCAGTAGTTGTGGCTCCCGGGCTCCAGAGCACAGGCTCAATAGTTGCGGCTCAGGGGCATGCAGGATCTTCCTGGATCAGGGGTCGAACCCATTTCTCCTGCATTGGCAGGTAGATTTCTTACCACTGAGCAACTAGGGAACCACTCATGTGTATTATTTTTTAAATCACGTGTGCTTAACACCTCTGCTTTCTCATCATCCAAAAAAATTTTAAATTTGTGTATTATGAAATTGATCGTTGTCACCATTTAAAATGTATAATTCCGTGGCATTAAGTACATTCACAATGTTGTACCATCACCACTATCTTTTTTTTTGACTCTGCTGGGTCTTAAGTTGTGACATGTGGGATCTAGTTCCTGGATCAAACCCAAATCCCCTGCATTGGAAGCATGGAGTCTTAACCATTGGACTACCAGGGAAGTTCCCCCTAACCCCAAAAGGAAACTCTGTGCCCATGTAGCTGTCACTCACCATTCGCCCTCCCCACATCCCCTGACCTCTGCTCATCTGTTTTCTGTCTCTGTGGATTTGCCTCTTCTGGACAGTTCATAAAAATGGGCTCATCCAATATGCGATCTTTCAGATCTAGCTTCTTCCACTCAGCCTTGTTTCCAAGGTTCTGTGTTGCAGCATGGACCCATTCTCTTTTACGGGGCTGAATAATTTCCCATTGGGTATACCACATTTTGTTGATTCCTTCGTCCGTTGATGGACATTTCGATTGTTTTCACCTCTGTGAAAACAGCAGTGACTACAGCTGCTGGGAACATTCATGTACAAATTACGGTTTTCAACTATTCTGGGTATACACATAGGCGTGACCCTGTAGTAATTCCAGGTGCAGCTGATGGAGGAAACAGCAAACTGTCGTCCATACTGGTGGCCCCATTTTACCCACTTCCCATTCCCCCACATCCTTCCTTTCATTTGGTATTGTCCGTTTTTTGGATTATAGCCCTTCTGATGACGGTGAAGGGGCACCTCATTGTGGTTTTGACTTACATTTCTCTAATGACTAACAGCTTCCCAGATGACGCAGCGGT
Organism: Bos indicus; assembly: GCF_029378745.1. Classification (NCBI taxonomy): domain Eukaryota; kingdom Metazoa; phylum Chordata; class Mammalia; order Artiodactyla; family Bovidae; genus Bos; species Bos indicus. Next base: position 55,081,169 of record NC_091777.1, read on the forward strand.
AAAGAACCCGCCTGCCAATGCAGGAGATGCAGGAGACATGGGTTCAATCCCTAAGTTGGGAAGATCCCCTGGAGTAGGAAATGGAAACCCACTCCAGTATTCTTGACTAGAAAATTCCATGGACAGAGGAGCCTGGCGGGCTACAGCCCATGGGGCCACAAAGAGTCGGACATGACTGAGCATACACATGATAACTAATAATTTTGAGTATCTTTTTGTGTGCTTCTTGGGCATTATCTTTTGCAAACTGACCTTAGATCCTACCACCTCTCTAAAGCTATTTTCCCTGTATTCACCAGTCCACTGGCTTCTCTCTCTCTCTGTTAAAGGCCCCCCCGCCCCACTTTATTTCTTTATTTTTTGGCTGCACCACCCATGGCATATAGGATCTTAGTTCCCCAACCAGGGAATCGAACCTGTGCCTCCTGCATTGAGAATGTAGTTTTAACCACTGGACTGCCAGGGAAGTCCCTTGGTTTTAACTTAAAAAAAAAAATATTCATGGTTTATTACATGATAACTCGGGTTCCCTTGTGGCTCGGCTGGTAAAGAATCCGCCTGCAATGCGGGAAATCTGAGTTCGATCCCTGGATTGGGAAGATCCCCTGGAGAAGGGAAAGGCTACCCACTCCAGTATTCTGGCCTGGAGAATTCCACAGACTGTATAGTCCATGGGGTCACAAAGAGTCGGACATGACTGAATGACTTTCACTTCACTTCACTTCATTGAATATAATTTCCTGTGCTATACAGTGGGAACTCACTGCTTTGCCACAGGCTTAATTCCTATTTTTTCTCTTAGCAACTTTGCATACCTTCTTCTCTCTCCTTCCATGATCTACCCGTTCCTGGTCTTCCTCTTCCTTTTCTGGAGAGAGATGTGTGACCTCGGGCGAGTTACGTAACTTCTCTGTGCCTCGGTTTCTTCATCTGTGAAGTGAGACCGCTAACCATTTTGACCTCAGGGTTGTTGTAACAATTCAGTGAGTTAGAAGTGTGCCTCGCACGCGGTAATCATTAGGGAAGTATTTAATGGTGAGAGAGGAGTAGGAGGGCTGAGGGCAAAATGTTTCCTCGTGAAAAGTACTTTAAAAGATAAAAAAGATTGAGGAAGAAAAAATTAAATTAAATTAAAAAGCTTGCCCTGATATAGAATTTTAGGGGAAAAAACATCAGAAATTATTTCAAAAAAATCCACAATATTACTCAACCATAAAAGATAATGAAATAATGTTATTTACAGCAACATGGATGGACAGAGAGGATCATACTAAGTGAAGTAAGCCAAAGACAATGTCATATGATATCGCTTATACGTGGAATCAAAAAGAAAACAAACAAAACCCCAAACAAATGAACTTATTGACAAAACAGAAAGAGACAAAACAAACCTGTGGTTACCAAAGGGAAAGGGGGGGGGGGATAGGGATAAACTAGGAGCTTGGGATTAACATATACACACTACAATATATAAAATAGATAACCAACAGGGACCTACTGTATTGAACAGGGAACTGTACTCAGTATTTTATAACAATCTTTAAGGGGACAGAATCTGAAAAATATGTATCAAGTCACTTTGCTGTACACATGAAATTTACACGAATTATAAATCAGCTACACTTCAATAATAATAAAAAGGAAATCACAAAACTCCTTTACAACACAAAGCGTAGAAAATGGTTCACCGTCATTAAGAATCTGCATTAAGCTTTTTATGGCTTTTAAAACAATGCATCAAAAGACAAAGCAGTTTTTAGGGGCAAGTGTCAAATATTCGTTAAAAGTATGAACTTCAGAGCAGAGCTGCCAGGGTCCAAATAGCTGTGACGCCAGACGTGGGCAGTTATATAACCTCTCTGTGACTCAGTTTCCACATTCGTAAAACGGGTTGCTGTTAGAACCTGCGAGCATCTTTGGGGCATTCACCGAGTTTATCTGTGTATCTGGGCCGGCAGCACCAGCTCGGATAGGCCTGTTCCTTAGAACTACAAGCCCGGCAAATTTTCACTACGGGCCTGGGTGACTTTCCCAGACATGTAAACAATGTTTCACAAATCCTTTAGCGAACTTATACAGAGGAAGTCTTTATAAGTAAGATCCATAACAGGTCAAAACTCAGCTGCAGGAAATCGTTCTCATCCTCGCCTCCAGATCTCCGGGAACAGAGAGTAATAACAAACGTCAAAATCCGGACAACTCTCCCTTCTGCCGGTCAGTTCCGTCAGCCTCGCGTCGTTTACCAGAGGAGGCTGGCTTTCCTTCTTAAAGGGGCCTCTCCTAGTTTTGACTTCTCTTTCCTAAGAGGGCCTCCCCCACATCCTCCACTTAGCGTCTCTCAGGAAAGGGTCCCTCCCTCCCAGTCGGGATGTTAAATTCTGCAGTAATTACTAATAAATAAAACCACCCTTCATTGGATCCGGGTATCTCTTGGTCATTGAGTAGGTGAAGCAGCTCTTTCCTAACGCGTTCCCACTCCCCAATACCACTGTGGGATGCAAGGAGCGCAGATGGGGGGTCCATGGCCTCTACAGCCTAGTCAAGAGTTTTCCTAGGGGCAGTTGCTTCGAGATATGAGATAATTGGGGAGAGTTCTTAGAATTTAATATTTTTGTTTACCCTGTATGTCTTTGAATAGGTGCTACAAGTTGCTAACTTTCAGTTCAGTTCAGTTCAGTTCAGTCGCTCAGTCGTGTCCGACTCTGCCACCCTATGAATCAGCAGCACGCCAGGCCTCCCTGTCCATCACCAACTCCCGGAGTTCACTCAGACTCACGTCCATCGAGTCAGTGATGCCATCCAGCCATCTCAGCCTCTGTCATCCCCTTCTCCTCCTGCCCCCAATCCCTCCCAGCATCAGAGTCTTTTCCAATGAGTCAACTCTTCGCATGAGGTGGCCAAAGTACTGGAGTTTCAGCTTTAGCATCATTCTTTCCAAAGAAATCCGAGGTCCAACGTGATCTGCCTTCCACGCTCCTCGCTCCTTCTCTCCACAGACATCTGCAGTTAGGAGTTTGTTTTTGCTTTCAAAGATATTCTGCGTGTTTAACAAGCAGAAGGTTGTATTTTCTCACGCACCTTAAATTATAATACACTCTGCTTCCATTATTGCCTTTTTCCCTTAACTGAACTCATAGCTCATTTCGTGTCAGTTCATGTATTACTTCCTCATTTTGTTTATGTCCCACTATGGGCCACTCCGTGAGTGCTATTTCGCTTCGGTAATGTCCGACTCTTTGCGACCCCATGGACTGTAGCCCACCAGGCTCCTCTGTCCATGGGATTCTCCAGCCGAGAACACTTCGGTGGGTTACCGTTCCTTCTCCAGGGGATCTTCCCCACCTAGGGATTGAACCCGAGCCTCTTAGGTGTCTGGCATTGGGGGGCAGGTTCTTCACCACTAGCGCCACCTGGGAAGCCCACTACGGGCCAGACCACAGCTTATTTGAGTCCCCTAGGTTATCTGAGTCCCTTATCCATGGGCAGCTCGGTTGTTTCCGGGTTTGTTTTTCCTTAGGGGTTTTTATGGTAACAAAAACAATGCTCCCTACGCCCTTGGTTAGCATTTATCAAGAAGCCAGCGGAAGGCTCAAACTTGCCGGCCCCCGCTGCCCGCACCCGCCCAGGGCACTCCCGTCTCCAGAGTCCCGATGCTTCAGCGGCGCGTCCAGCGCGGCTTCTGCCTGGCTGAAGCTGTCAGGCGCCCGCAGGGGCCCTCTGGAGCCCCGCCCCGCAGCCGGCAGTCGGGCCGATTCAAATCCAGCCAATAGCAGTGTGTAAACAAACCCCGACCCCGCCCCACGGTGAATAACTCCCCCGGCCGGCGCGAAACCTATTTAACTTGGCGGAGAATGGGGGCGGGACGAATACGTGACCCCGCCCCCATCGTGAGCCAATGGGCGGCTGGGCCCCGCCCCTCGCACTTGCCGCTCTGAGGACCCGAGGTCGGGCTGGGCTTGTATCTGCCTGATTCGCGGCCGCTCGTGGTCTTGGTGTTGCCGGCTAGCCAGCGTCTCTGGGAGCTAGGGCAGCTTTTTCCCGCTGTACGCGGCACGTTTAAAGGGCGCGGTCAGAGGGCGAAGGTCGCTCCGGAGTCAGTGCCCTCCGAGCCCTCCTATTTTTCCCCACCTGGCGGCTAGAATTCGGATCCCTGACGTTGGATTGACCGAGACGTGAAGGGTCCGCAGGGGTGTTCTGGGCAAGGTTTTTTGTTTTGTTCCTTTTTGTTATGGAATCGTTTATACGCCTCCAGAAAAGTGCACAAATCCTAAGCGTGCTGCTCAGCTGAGAACGAAAAACACTCGTGGAAACATCCTCCCAGATCAAAAAGCAACTTGAGTTGACCAAGTTTTAAACTTCGCAGCTGCGGGTGCGAGGGAGGAGCCGCGATGGGCGTTGTTTTGGTTTTCAGAGGCTCAAACCGCTTGTTTTAAAAAAAGAGAAAGAAAAAAGAAAACCACGCCTCTCTGTAGAGAGATGGCAATCAGGCCAGACTCTGGTCAAGCTCCCGCTGGGTTGGAGCTGGCCTGTGGAACGGGTAGGAGGTATAGGCAGTTAGAAATGAAGGGGATTAGGGTCTGGTTGAGAGGGTGGGGTGGAGAACTTGAAATGTGAGGGGGTGGGACAGAAATGCGCTGGTACTGAGCGTGGGGGAGGGGAGCCTTCTGGGCTGGAGTGTTGGGAGAGCCTGCGGGACTTGGACCCGGTGGACTAAAAGTGGAACTAGGCATCCTGGCCACTTGGAGAGGGCAAATTAGTTCTCCAATGTCCTGGACTTTTCCATGGCAAATGAATGTGTGTGTGGGGTGGGATGGGGGATGCGGTTTCCAGCTGTTCTTTTCTGCTGCAAAGTGAAAGTGAAGTGGCTCAGTCGTGTCCAACTTTTTGCGACCCCATGGACAGTAGCCTACTAGACTCTGCGGTCCATGGATTTTCCAGGCAAGAATACTGGAGTGGGCTGTTATTTCCTTCTCCAGGGGATCTTCCCAACCCAGGGATCGAACCCGGGTCTCTTGCATTGCACACAGACGCTTTACCGTCTGAGCCACTACACGAGTATAATTAAAACAGCCCTTAAATGAGATGATGGGCCCGGAAACCCAAGCTCATGTTGGCTACAGGGATGTAGCATATTTGCTGAGAAAAGTTGGGTGCATCTTCTCCAGTCCTAATTTTTTACATCTGAATGCTGTTTTGTCCCTGTCCCATAAGAGCTTCTGCATGTCTTGTATCCATTTCATCCTCCCGGTGGTCTTCATAAAGTCTGGACTCTGGGAACAGACAGAGCTGGGTATAAATCCCCAGCTGTGTGACCTTGGTCCGGTTTCTTACCCTTTCTGGTTTCTCATTCACACACAAAAAATGAGAATTGAGGTTTAATTCTCTGGCTCAGGGGCTTGTCATTACAGTTGTGTTAACCATGTGTTTGGGAGAGATACACAGATGTGTGTAATGCATCAAAAAAATGAGATGGATTTGATGAAGGGATAGAGGCACAGATGTGTGACACAGCAAGGAGAGGAACGTGCTGATTGTTGAACGTGCTCATGGAGGGTGTTTTGGTGTCGCTGTTCTATTTCTTCAACTTTTCCATGTTTGAAAATGTTCATTAGAAAATGTTGGGGGAGGTGAATTCTGGTGTGACTCTACAGTCCCATTGTACAGATGAGAACATGGAGGAGCTGCAGAAGTGACTTGCCCCAGGTCCATCTGGTGACTCAGAGACAAATAGAACACCCAGGTGCACTGAATAAGTCCTTCCCCTGGCTGGGCATCCCTGGGCCAAGTTGCTGAACCTCTCTGGGTCTCATTGCCAACTCCATTCTGAATCTGTAACTCCCAACTTGCATCTGAGCTGCAAAGTAAAGGTAGGTGTCACTCCCCCCAAAGGATAGCAGGTCTCTTTCCATTTGGGCCCATGTTGACCCCTCCTCTGGCCTTGGACGTTTGACCTCTCAGGGCTTTGCCAGCCACGGCTAGACTGGGGGCTTCTTTCATACCCATGCGTATTCCTGGCCACCTGGTCCTAAGAGAATGCCTGTAGAAGAGTGGGCAGTATCTCATGGTTTCGTAGATCTTTCTGGAGCACTTACTAAGTGCCAGGTACTGTACTGGGGTGTGTGTGTTGGGGGGTGGAGGGGTCGTGGTGGTTACCACAGTGCACCAAAGAAGCCTGGAACCTGAGGGCAGGGGAAACTGAGGCTAAGCAACTTATTTGCTCATCATCAGACTGCGTACTGGGGCAGGAACCAGGGTGCTCTTGGTCACAACTATATTGCTGGCAGACTAGATACTCGTAAACAATACTTCCTGTATGAATGAATAAACTTGGATAGTCACCCCCGCAATGCCTCCTGTCTCATAACTTTGAACCCCAGTCAATTCCCAAGTTCCGAGTCCCCCGGGATTGGCATCTCTGAGACATCAGTGCCACCCAGCTCAGATCAGGCCCGGCTTGCTGGCTCTGTGACCCTGGGCAAAACACTTTCCCTCTCTGAGCCAATTTAGTTTTCTACACTGCAAGGGGGGAGGCCTGGTGTGCTGCACTTCATGGGGTCACAAAGAGTCAGACACAGCTTCTAGACTGAACAGCAAGGTGGGAATCACTAAAGACCTCCAGGTGGGGGTCCCTGGAGGTCTCTTTTCTGGTGAAGAGTGGAAAAACAGCACATACATGAATACTCAAGGCGTAGCTCCCTAGGCTCAATCTTAGCAGATGAAAGGCAAACTGCACAAAAATAATGTCCGTGTATACTGCTGTTCCTGGAAGGGTCACATACCTCCACGGACTGTGGATGACCACTGTATAAAACTTATAGATTGACTACTGTCATATTTGGGGCAACACATGTGCTCACATCTGGAACGGATAAAATTTCCTTTTTGCTATAATAATAACAGCACTTATCTGCACTTCCTGTCACGGGCTGCTCTCCATGAGAACATTCTCTCCTAATGACCCTATGAAATGAGGCCTGTTATTGATTTCCCCTTAGAAATGGAGGCACGGAGAGGTGAAGTAGTTTGCCCAAGGTCACACAGCAAAGGAAGTGGGAGGATGGGAATCAAGGGCTCACTGGTTGGCGTCAGGGCCCTGGACCTCCGTGGTCTCTTCAATAATATGCATAGTACCACCAAGATCCCAGGATCAATTCTAAAGCTTAAAACACAAAGCTTAAAACAATCACTCGTTTATTCAACACACATTATTGAGTCGCTTCAGTATGCACGTGGCTTTTCCAGGGCACCGGGGAAGCGGAAGGTAACAGACCAGAGTGTAGGTGCCGTTGGCCTGTGCGCCCCGGGAGGGTAGCTCCGAGCTGTCTCGGTGCTCAATGGGTCCCGAGCACGGCGCAGGGCACACTGCAGGCGCTCTCCAAGTGTTCCCTGAAGGAATGCGCGAATCGAAGTGTCACGCCCGCAAGGCGTACACGGCCCGGCAAGGCGGAAACAGACCCAACACCACCGAGGCGTCCCGGGGCTTCTGGGAATCCCATCTGCGCGGCCCGCGAGGCCTCGAGGAGGCGGTAAGACAGGTCGGACCCGCGTCCCCGGTGCCGTCCCCGGTGCCCTCCCCGGGGCCGTAGCAGGTCAAAAGGCCGACTGAGGTGAGTGAGCAAGCCGCGTTCGGGGTCCCGGCGAGGAGCCCCAGCACATCCTCTGCCCCCGCGCCTTGCACCCTTTTAACTCCGACTCCCGGCTCCTTCGCGATTCCACCTACGGGGCCTCCCATATCCTCCATCCTCGTCTCCCGCTACCTTTTCGAACCATCGGCGTTGCCCCTGCTCGCGTCCTCCCGCCCGGCGACCGTTCCCCGAGTCGGGGCGCCCCCTCCCCAGCCGGCCCAGCCGAGCCCGAGGTCCGGGAGCGCCAATCCCTTTAGCCTCTCCCTCTAATCCGGAGCATCGCTCGATGCTGTCGGTCGACTCCACCGGAGCCTGGGAAAGCGCGCCCCCGAACCCCCGGGACTCCGGCTGGGGAGGGGGCGGCGCCGGCGCGGAGGTCACCCTCCCGGGGCGTCCGCAGTCTCCCATTCGCTCGCAGGCCCGCCGCTCCGCGCCCAAAGCCCGAGCTGGTTCGCCAAGTCGCGGGGCGGGGCCTCCCCCAAGCCCGTCCCCCGGTGAGGGCGGAGGGAGGAGGAGGAAAGGGGGGGGCGGAACACAAAACCTGCAAGGTTTTTTTTTTTTTCCTTTTGCATTTAATTAAAAAAAAAATTTTTTTTTTTTTTTTGCAAACCCGAGGGGTCCCGCCCGGAGCGGGCGCGAGTCCGGGGCGCCCGGGCCGCGGCGCGGGGCGGCGGCAGGGGCCTGGCGGAGGCCGCCGGGCGGCCGCCATGCGATCAGGCAGTGCGCTGACCGGCCCGGCCGGTCGGCCCCTTCTGGGTCCTCCCTTTGCAGCCCGTGCGGGGCCGTCTCGGAGACCCCGCGCCGACGGCTGCTCAAACATCAGGGTGAGTTTCTCACAATGTAGCAATTTCTCTTTAAATCTCTTAACTCTCTCTACCTGCGAGTCGGGGCTGTGACAGGGCGCAAAAGCGAGGAGGGGAGTGGGGGTTGGCGGCGAGGGTGTGTGTGGGGGGAGCCGGAGCCGGGGCCGAGCCCACCCCCCCGACACTCAACACTCAGCCCCCCAACCGGGGCGCAGCGCCCGCTGCCTCTTTTTCTGCTCCGCGCCCACCACCCCCGGCAGCTCCCCCCAACCCCCCGCGTCTCTCCCACCATCGCCGCCGCCCTTATCCTGCGGGGACCCCCCCACCCACCCACCGCGGGCTCCCCTGCCCGCGCCCGGTGCCTCCCCGGCCCTCCCGCCGGCTGCCGGGGATACAATGGAGCGGCGGAAAAACGAGACCTAACGTTCCACTGGGGGAGGGGCGGGGAGACCCCCTCCCCCGGCCCGGGGGCCCCCTCCCCTCGCTCCGCTCCCCGCCTTTCGGAGAAGAAGAGGGCCATGGGGGAGCGGATGGTGGTTTCCCGGCCGGAGCCGGCGAGCCTTCATCTCCCCCCTCTTCGCCCCGTGCCCTGCGCCCCCTCCTCAAATCACTCCCGGGGGTCCGGGGAGAAACGGGGCCTCTGGCAAGCTGAGTGGGGGGGATGGATGCGGAAGGAGGCCACTGGGTCTCCCCCTTCCCACCGCCCCTAAACAATGAAAGGAGTTGACTTGGTCCCCCACCCCCCAGCAGTGAAAGGAGTTGACCCCCTCCCCCGCTAGCTGGCGGGTCCCGGAGGGGGCCGTTACGGGGAGGCGGGTGGGGGGAGAGGAGGGAAGTGAGCCTTACCCCTGTCACCTCCCGAGATTTGGGGCGGCCCCCCATCTCCACCCCCTCGGCCGGGGAATGGGAGGCACCAGGCCCAGCCTGGGCACCGCGCTCGGGTGGTGACCTTTAGACAAAGGCAACCTTTTCCCTGGGGTGAGCCCGGCCGAGCCGGGCCCGAGGCCTCCCCGGGCCCCTGCGGAGGGCGGCCAGGCCGCGGGCACCCGGAGGGAGGGATGGAGGAGGCGGGAGGAGGGCTGGAGCCATCTGGTTTTCCCATCCCTGGTTGCCCCTCGGCGGCTTCTCCGGCTCCTGTCACGGGCGGCCCGCGGGGAGACAAGGGACCGGGGAGCTGCCCAGGCCTTGGTCCGCGGCCAGCGGCGAGCGGGGCGAGGAGCCGCGGGCGGGCTGGGGAGGCAGCGGTGATTGGAGCCTCGGCGGCTCCTTCCTCTCCGCACCCCTTTGTTTTGCTTTGTGGTTCTGAGCAGCTGAACTTCCCGGGAGGTGGGGTCAGAGGCCGCTGTGTCAGCGTTCCCCGGGAGGCCGGGGTGACAGGTCCCAGCGCTCCGGTGTGCCGGGACTTCTGCCGGCCAGGCGGCCCCTTTTGTCACACCCCGCCGGTAGTGTAACCATCGCGGGGGGATGTGTCTGCTTTCCCCTCACACCTCCTTTCGCCGGCTGCTCCTCAAGGAAACAGTTTTTCGGAACACCCCAGACTTCACGGCCTGAGATTTCTGATAAGCGCTCTGTACTTTCAACCTCTCCCCCAACTTGGGATGGGGGTTGGGCGGGGGGGCCCCGTCATCTCTGACCTGCTGGGGTGATGGGAGAACCGGGGAGGTGGGCAGATCAGGGGCCACCCCCCACCCCCCTGCCAGTGTCCAACGGGCCTTAAGGGGTGTGCTTACCTACACCCCCCGCCCCTCCCTCGGAGCGCCCCAACTCCTAGAAGCCGGAAATAACATCTCCCTACCCAGAGAGCACTAGGGATTAGCTGCTGTTAGGTGAGTTACACACTGGCCACAACCCAAGGAGGAAGTTGGGGGGGGGGGTGTCACTTATATAATTCCCATTTTGCAGACAGGCTAATGGAGGCTCACAGCAGTTGAGTGACTCGCCCAGGGTCACACGGCCCCAATCTGTAACCATCTCAAGTTTTCCCAGCTCAGCTCAAAACTGTTAGGTCTGCCTGTACCTGCCTTTGGCATTTTCGTCCCTTTGACTTCAGCTGGGTCTCAAATGTAGATGAGACCAGGAAGGAGTTGCCAAAATTTTTTTCCCCCACCGAGTATGGGTAAGGGGTCAGCTGGGCTGAGGGCAAGGTGCTTTCACCTGTGGCCCAAGCAGAGCGTTTACCTGCAGGAGCTGAGGGTTGAAGATGTGGGGGTCAGGAGAAGGGGAGCCCCAGGCCTTGCTGTGTGGGGCTTGGGGTGGGTGGGCACTTGGCGGTTGGGCCCCTCTGTCATCCTCTTCCTGCACCTGAGCTGGCTCTTGGCCCAGCTGGCTGCTCCTCAGCCTTGCTGGTAGGGACGCTGAACTACTCGGGACCTTCGTTGTCTCTCTGCCCGGTGACCCTGCGTGGTGCCGTGACACAGCTGGCAGAGAAGTCCCTGCCCGTTCTCCCCATGGCCCAGGTGGCAGGCTCCTTGTCTCACCCTGTGACCTCAGGCACTGGATTCAACTCACTTGTCCTGTTTCCTCATGGGCAGATGGGGGGGACCATTAGAGCCTCTTTAACTGACCTCGCAGTGGCTGACAGTTTTATCCACGCGTGTTATTTTTGTTTTCCCCTCACTCTGCGGGAATATGGCTGGCCTGTAGGGGTGGGGAGGAATGTTGGGGGGCTGGGTATTTGAGGGTGACCGGCAAAAGGCGTCCACCCTGGAGGAATTCCCTGTGGTGGATGAGCAGCACCACAGTGTAAATAGTTTCACTTTGGTGGCCCGCTTCCTCCAGCTTTCTTGGACCCTTCCCCTTCAGCACTTACTGGTGCCAAATAAACCCTTGGGCGGGTGGGTGTGTGGCATGAAGGAGAAGGGCTGTGGAGGGCCCAGCCTACTCTGGGAGCGAGGCTGTAGGAGTGATCTCGCCATTTTACAGATGAGGAAACTGCAGTCAGTGGCTGAGAGGGGATTCCAACCCAGACTGCAGGGATGGAGGGGCTGGGGGTGCCGTTGGAGAAGAGCGAACACTTTCAGGGACCCCTTGCAGATACTTTCTTGAGGTGACAAGCATAATAAGTCATAATAATTCCTGTGGGGTGGGGGCAGGAGGGGCGGGGCTGTGGGCCTCTCTGGAGTGAGTGCTTCCTGATTTTGGGGGGGTTGGGAGGGAAGTGGGGGAAGCATGAGTAAGGCCCAAGAGTGACAGGCCTATGCCCCGCCCCCTTATTTGCCAACTTCCTTCCCAGAGGCCTCCGGGGCCTTTCCCAACTTTCCCTGGGGATGTGGGGGGGTCTCCCCGCTCTCCCCTCTGAAAGGGCCCAGGGGTCAGCGCCAAGCCCTGAGAGCCTGGCTGGAGAAGTCCTGGGGTGTGTGTGAGGGTCCTGGCAGGGGGGGTCACCTTTTCACCCCAGGCCCAGCCACCACCAGAGTCGCCCTCCCCACCTCTCCCCCGTGGCTGTCTTGACTCCTGGTCTCAAGAATGCAGAGGGCTGCTGGTGGGGGGAAGTTAATTGGAAACAGGAAAACATGGCATTCCTTTCTAGACGGCCTGGGCTTGGAAAGCAGCGAAGGGTTGCCTTTCTGCCTCTCCCGTCCTGCAGGGGAGAGGGGTGGGGGACATGGTTATCTTGCCTTGATCTCTTTGGGGTCTCTGCCTCACCAGGCTCCCTGACTTTTACTGGAAACAGCAAGTTGCCTGTTTTACATCCATGGTATGAAACACTCTTCCCCGCCAATCACAATCACTTGGGCAGCGCCACCCCCGCCCCCCTTCACTGGTTCATCCCCATGTTTGTCCCCGGCCTTGTACTCTGAAGGCGGAGGGCCTGAGCTGGCTCTCCACTGTATCACTCTTGAGACACGTGGGAAATGTTTGGTTAACTGGTCCCCGAGGATTCCCTCCTCCTTCCTTCCCTAGACCTCTCCCCTGCCTGGGGTACCACCATTAGAGCTCTGTCCCCATCCACTGAAACCTTTGTGTCTCAGCGGCACGCAGGATCCCCCAGCAGGAAAGAGAGAGGGTTTTCTAAGACATCTCTGGCTTGGCAACAATGAGTATTGTGTCCTGAGTTTAAGGATATTCACTGATGCTGGGGATCTGTTGGCAGGAGAAGCTGGAGAGAAGGCCTTTGTGTCTCTAATTGTTCCTAATCAAACTTCCTGAGGGTCTTCTGTGTGCCTGGGCCCCAGGGCCCAGTTATGATATGGGGACCCCGTTCAGGAGGAGGGCAGAGAGAAGAGTTGTCTTCAAGGCTGCTGGAGGACTTGATCCATTCTGTCTGGGTGGTTTGCAAAGGCTCCGGGGAGGAAACACCTTCTTTCTCCCTCTCTTTTTTTCTCCTGAGTGATACCCAGGACAAATTCAAGATGCCAAACATAGCTCCCCTTTCCTCCTCTGGGACATCCCTGGTCTCCAGCTCATCTCTCCAGAGGCGACTCCTCAATCCTGATGTTCTGTGCACATACATTTGTGTACATGTGTATATCTTTAAAAATATGTATTTTACACACGCTGGAACCCTCTGCCCATTGTCCTGCATGTTGCTTGTTTTGCTTCATCTCCCTGGGAGACGTACACAGTACCCAGAGGGTTTCCTCTGGGTTTTTCTTGACTGCGTTGTATTCCTTGGTGTGGGCACGTCCTCCATGACTCAGCATGGATATGGAGGTGTTTCCTGATGTTTCTACCTGCTGAGCAGGAGGACAGACGTCTGCTTGGCGTATCAGGAAACGGGTATGCCGGGAGGATATACTGGAGGCAGGATTGATGGATCAAGAGCCTGTTCTTTGTCATTGAGTCCCACGGAGGAGGCACCTGTGCAGCTGAATCTTGAAGGAAGTCATTCCCTCTCCTGTTCAAGTCATCCCGCCAGTCCGCCCCATTGTCTTTGCTTCTTATGACCTCCTTGCCCCCTCCTTCCTGCCTGTAACCTGCACCCACCCCAGGTGGGCATGCATGGTGTGGAGATCAAGGACTTGGATGCTGTTGGTTCAAATCCAGGTTCTGCCACTTACTGGTTGAATGGCTGCAGGCTGGGGGCTTGCTCACTCTGGGCCTCAGTTTTCCCTTCTGTTAAATGGGCCAGTCTCAGTACCTATCTTTGGAAACTTTGTTACGAGGATTAAATAGTATCTACCAAACTCATAGGTACCCTAGTCTAGGCTGTCCATGGCAGTGTCATCTGTCATTCGGTGGCAGTCCTATCACCTGGGGGCAGGAATCCCTTAATCCTGGGCTGTGAACCCCCTTACTGACAGGCAGGGGAGGTGACTTTTGCACTTACCTACAGTGTGACCTTGGGCAAGTGATACTTCCTCGGGTCTTGGTTTCCTTGTCTGTGAAATGGGCTTGTAACATCTCCCCGGCAGGTGGGCTTATAAGGGCAGGAGGAGGCAGTGGGCCGGCGGGCGGGCCGGGCAGGCAGTTGGTGTTTGGGAATCAGCATCTGATGTTGATGTTTTCGCTATGATTACTTTTCTCCCATGGGCCCCATGCTGACTTCCCTGCTCTGAAAGCTTTCCATTGTCTTCCCAAAAGGCACATAGGGAAGGTTGTTAGCATTCTATACTGCTTGGCTGCGGAGGGCACAGGGCAGGCTGCTCTGGCATGAGGCAAGGCCGCGTGGCCCTGGGGACGGACGGGGCCACCCTGCTCGGGGCCTCAGTCTCCTCACCTGGAAGAGTGGCTGTGACGAGAGACCCAGCTTTGTGCTCACGGTTCTTGAGTGCTTCACACTGTGCCTGGCGTATCGTGGTTGTGATGGTGATGATGATGGTAATAGTGGTGATCGTGGTGGTGATGGTGGTGGCGATGGTGGTGGTGATGGAGAGAAGCACCAAAGTCTCCCGTGGAATTAGATACCAAGTCCTTGCCTCCTTCCCCTAAAACCCTGGGCAGTCAGCATTGGCCATTTTAATTGAAAAGAAGAATCCAAGGGAATCAAGTGCCCCTTTGGGCCTCAGTTTCCTCATCTCTGACAAAACTCATGGGGTCACTGTGAGGCTTAAATGAGTGAAGATGTAGGAGAGCTTTTAAGACACACTGGCTTGCAGGAGTGCACAGGGAAGGTTCGCTTTGCTTGTTGTTATTTTAACTTTTTATCATGGAAATTTTAAAGCACCCACCAAGAGTTGAGAGAATAGAATAATCAACCCCCGTGTATCCGTCTCCAGCTTCGTGTATCCGTCTCCAGCTTCGCCAATTTTCTCCTGATCCTCCCTCCTCATTTCTGCCCTTTCCTTTCCCTTTTCTGCTAAAGTATGTTTAAGCAAATTCCAAACACTGTATCAGTTCAACTGTAACATTAATGTTGTTAATGGTATTATTTTTGGCATCCAGAATCGACTTCATCACGTCTGGAATCTGTCCTATCCTGTGAGGGAAGAGACATGGAGCCCATTTCACAGGTGGGGGCAATCAAGGCTGCAGGCAGTAAGCTATAGTCAGGTTGTCCCATCCTGTCTTGGCCACCCCAGGCTTTGCACGCTGGTAGCTGTTTCAAATCACACAGGCCCGGGGATTTATGCCTGGATGTGTATTGTGTGGGTTGGGGGTTCTAGTATTCTGTGCAGAAATCACAGAGAAGGTGGGCTGTTGACAGCGGGAGGGACAGATGGCAGTGAGGGCTTTGAGTCCTCTTTCTGCCCCTCCTGACTTTGTGACTTGGAGGCAAGTTACTGTCCTCCTCTCATTCCAGATTAGAGAACCAGAAATACAGGGATAATAACTGATGCTTCTTTTGAGAGCTTTTGCATTTGTTAAATAAGGTCCCACGTGGAAAAGTGTTTTGCAAGTGCCTGGCTCTCAGTAAGCGCTTGGCAGGTCATCATAGTCACTGTCGTGATTACTTCCAGGTGTGCCCCAAGGGGACTGTAACCAAAGCCTCCTTCCAGGGTTCAGAGGTCAGAGAAAGGGTCCGTGTCTCTGGAATCTCCCAGCCAGGCCCAGTTGCCTTTCTCCCCTCCTCTTGCTCACTCCATTTCTCTCTAATTCTCCTTCGAAGTGTTCCTTGTCCTTGCAGGGGCGAAAGGGTTGCTGACTTCTAGTGACCCCCACCCCACCCTCTGCGTCCCGTAGGTCCCAGCCTGGCAGCCTTGGGAGCGGAGTGAAGGAGTAATGTCTGGCTATGGCTGTGGGACCCTTGTTAATGACCCCTGGGGCCCTGGAGGGAGCCCCAGTGGCCTCCGCAACCTGTTCCCCCAGGACACCTGCAGATCGAGGGTCCCTGGGTCCCCTTTTTCCAGAGGAGGCATGCTGTCCTGCCTCTCGTTCACCGTGTGGTGCTGGGCAGGCTGACGCCCACAGTACCGACCTCACGGGACGCTTGTGACAGTTGGCTGGACTGTGTAACCTCCCTCCTGTCCTTCAAGGAGGCGCCTCTCCCATCCTCAGACACTCAGCCCCCCAGGCGAGGTGGGTGGATCCCTGGAAGAATTCTCAGCTCTTTACCCAGTCGGCCGGGCTCCCCTCGTCCTGGCAAGCTCTTGCCACATTGGCTTCATTCCTTTCCCCGGAACCTGCGCAGTGACCCCCTGGTTCTGTGGATGTGCGTATTCTTTCACAGAAAGGTGTATATTTCCCTCTCACCCTTTCACCGGATGTAATTGACATACACAACAAAACGCACAGAGATGACCAATGCTTCTCCCCAAGTCTTGCCAAACGGTAACCACCTGTGTAATCCACACCCTGTCAAGACCCAGAGCGTTTGCATCGCAGCCAGAAAGTTCCCTTGTGCCCCTTCCTAGTCAACGCCCCCTCCCAGAGCATCAGAGCCACTGGCCTGCTGCTCCCTCATGTCGGGCCTTGCAGATCTACCTGCCTTGCCTCTTCTCGAATCCCACAGACTCTCGCAGACCCTCCTGGTCCTTTGGGTTGAGCATCTCAGCATCACTGTCTTGAGATTAGGCCGTGTAGTCGTGGTCTCAGGACAGCCTGCCTGGTTTTCACCCAGCAGGAGTCCTTGGGAAGGTTTTACCTCCTTTTTCTCCGGAGAGAGAGATCTTCCCGCTCCCCACCCCCATGGAATCTCATCATTCAAGAGCCCCTCGCCTGGGTGCCTTCCCCAGCCTCAGCCCCCAGCCTGGGGGTGCTGTCTCTGCTCACTGCACCACCCATCGTAGCTCTGTTGGGATGTAGATGTCCTGTGAGCGTCCCTTCAGGCCTGGCTTTCTCACTCAACTCTAAACTATAGAAGGAAAGAAACAGCGTGCCCGTGTTCCCAGCTGCTGGCGTGCAGTAGGCATTTCGGAGATGTTTGTTGACTGACTGAAGGATGGACATGTCACAGGGGTGAAGAAAGCCGAGCAGAGAGCCTGTATTTGGAGTCACCATTCTATTTCTTAAAAAGTGTGACCCATTTGCTTCCAAAGCACCAGTGGTGTTTGTTAACAGTGCCAATCCCGGGCTCCCACTTGGAACGGATCTCCTGAGAGTCATGGTGGGTGGGGCCTGGCCAACTCAGCCACCTTCATCACTGCCCTGGACCCATCCCCTTAGCACTGTTATCACGCCCAACCCCTGAGTGCCCCTTCCTTGGCTCAGGATGCCCAGCCCTCAAAGCTGCAGGGCTCCGGACAGGAAGCCACTGGTCTCCCAGCTGCTCATGACCCTTGCTCCATAGGTGCTGTTACATCGTGCCCTGGCTGCCTTCCCGGTGCCCAGTAGGCGCTCCCTATCTACAGAGAGGGAGTGAATCAGGGCCCGTGGGGCAGGTCAGGACAGGAGCCTGGCCCCTGCTCAATGGAAAGACTGAGATGCGGGGTGGTGGGGGAGTGCTCAAGTGCTGTCCCCCTGAGTTTAGTCACAGACTGCAAACCAGCCATTCTGTGTCTGTCAAATCTTCTTAGCTGTCGCTTGTAAGCTGCATCTCCTTTTATAGACGGATACAGACTCAGGTCTCGAAGTTGGTAAGTTTTGGGAAAATCTCTCCTCCATTCTGGCCTTCAGGTTTGTGCAACCCTTCGGGCTGCCCTGGTGGCTCAGATGGTCTCCTGCCTGCATTGCAGGAGACCCCGGTTCCATCTCTGGGTCAGCAGGATCCCCTGGAGAAGGGAATGTCTACTCATTCCAGCATTCTTGCCTGGAGAATTCCACGGACAGAGGAGCCTGGTGGGCTGTAGTCCATGGGATCGCAAAGAGTCAGACATGTCTGAGTGACTCACACTTTCGCTTTTCTGAATGCCTCACACTTTCGCTTTTCTGAATGCCTACAGTTTGCCCCCTACATCTCAAAACTGCTTCATGAAGTGTTGTTTCTCTTTGTCAGATTTCTGTCTAGCCGGACAAGCAGAATTCCCTAACGTCTGCCCAGCTCTTCTCCCTCTGTCCCCCTTCCACAGTCCTGCTTTTTTTTTTTTTTTGAGATCATTAAGGAGCAGGGCACTGCGTCTCCATTTGTCACAGGGACACCGAGCCCATTTCTGGGCCAAACTCTGT
Organism: Bos indicus; assembly: GCF_029378745.1. Lineage (NCBI taxonomy): Eukaryota > Metazoa > Chordata > Mammalia > Artiodactyla > Bovidae > Bos > Bos indicus. The sequence continues at coordinate 55,099,020 of NC_091777.1, forward strand.
AGCAGGAGTTGTTGTTTATGAAGTATGTTTATGAAGTTTATGAAGTTGAAGTTTATGAAGTTGTTTATGAAGTCCGATTCTTTGCAACCCCATGGACTGTAGTCCACCAGGCTCCTCTGTCCATGGGATTTCCCCAGCAAGAATAATGGAGTGGGTTGCCATTTTCTTCTCCAGGGGATCTTCCCAACCTAGGGATCAAACCTGAGTCTCCTGCATTAGCAGGTGAGTTCTTTACCACTGAGCCACCTGGGAAGGCCCTGTAGAAGAAGAGGAAGATTTATCTAAGGGAGTTCCTAACATAAGCCTTCTTTTTGCAAACAGACAGTAAAAAAAAATATATATATATACATGTACATTTCCACATGTTCTATATCATTGTAGTTTGTATAATAGCTTAATAGTAAATGTAAATTTAGCACTATGATGAGCATATAATAAATGTATATGTTATATACAGATATCTGCAGGTATAGATTTATAAGTCTGTATAAAATCCCCTTTTATTCCCATCCCCTTCCCTGGCCCTCTGCCCTGGCAGATCGTTCAGTGCCCTGGCAGACTGTTCGCTCTGTGTGGTGGATTTTTGCTTTCTCCAGAGGCTCCTGCTGTATTTCTTCTTCTGTGTCTTTTTCGCCCAGCACCCCACTTTCAGGCCGCGCCCCGTGTTGCCACTAGTCCATCTCGCCTCCTCCTTCTTCCTGCTGTGGGACTCCTTCCGTTGTAGTTATCAGAGGTGAAATGTCTCTTCCAAGGTCAACACTGCTAGCTGCTGGTGGAGCAAGGATTCGAATCCAGGTGCTTCCTGCTGGTTAATTCAGACCTGCACAGCAGGCCTCTCCTGTACCTGGTCTCAGAGCTCTACCCTCAGGGACTGGGAGGGGAGTAAGCCCCAAACACACCCATCCTCCCAGCTAGGTGAGATCTGTATCTCGGGAGTGTCTCCTGGGCTGGCCTGGAGGAGGCATGGCTGCTGGGCTATGTTGATGCATCAGGTCAGGCTTCCTGGAGGAGAGGGGCTTCAGGGATGGAGGGTTGGGAGGGGGCTTTGGGCTGCAGCCCATTTCTAGCAGAGGACCCTGGGATGCTTTGCATAAAACTAACAGGGAAAGAGGGCCTAGGACACTGGGACTGAGATCTGGGATGCCCAGATTTTGTTGATGGGAGATAAGAGAAAGAGGGTTTCCAGGATGATCCAAGGTCATTGGCTTGAGCGACTGAGTGGATGCAGGTACCCTTTCGTGGGACGCTGTAGTGGTGTCTGTGGTTTGGGGAGCACAAACTCCAGAGAAGAAAACTCCAGCGCCCTCTTGGCTGGTGGAAAGGTGCAGACGGGAGGAATGAAGGAACTGGAGGAGTCGTGAGTGAGAGACGGTGACCCAGAGTGATCACTCGAGCCCCAGGGATGGGGACAGTTCCTCCTGGAGAGGACAGGAGAGGTGGGAGCTTCTTTGGCCAAAACAGAGAGAGGGAGGAGCCTGGGTTTGATAGGTGGGGTGGGGCCTGAGGCAGACTGGAATATGGTGAGGAGTCAAGAAAGAAGGGTGGCTTCAGGGATAGAGGGATGGATGAATGGAAGATGGCTGAATGGATAGGTGGATAAATAGACAAATGGATGGAAGGAAGGCAGGCAGATGGAGCTCTTGGCAGCCTGAGATTGAAAATCTGTATCTATATCTGCTATCCTCTATGGCTCCCTAGTGTTCTCAGGTGAAAATCTAGCCCTCCCGTCCTCTTACGAAGCCCAGTAGTCTGGCCTGGGCTTATCTCCTTGACCTCATCTCCTGCCTTTTCACCTGGCTTTCTTCAGGCACCCAGCTGGTTCCTGCCCCCTCCCACCTTTGCTCTTGCCTCTCCTTGCCCTCCTCTTCACCCACTCCTTCCTGTCTCTGGGCTCCTCGTCCTATCCTCCAGGCCTCAGTTTAAATACTCTCTCCTCCAGGAAGCCTTCCTTGATGACCCTGTCCAACTTCATCTACATCACTTTGTTTATTTCCTTGTCAGGATTCGTCCCTCGGACCTGACTGGGAATAAGTCCAGACTCAGTATTCACTGCATGAAAGAGGGGACAGGCTTAGAGACAGAGATTCCTAGGATTGGCACAGGCTTAGAGAAAAAGAGAGAAGGAAGATTCTAGAAGAGGCAGGACGGGGTGGTGCTGGTTGGGCTCAAGAGTGAGGTTTCCTCATAGGTCAGGAGATGAGGAGGAGAGGGGAGTGAAGGCATAAGAAAGGTGTTTGTGTAGTTGGGAAGGAGTTCAGGAGGCCAGTGCGGACCTGCTTGGACACGGGAGGAGAAGGTTGCGGGGAAGCTGGTGGTATTGCCAGCCGATAGGAGGGAGGGAGCTTTGGCAGTCCTGCCGCAGCTGGGAGAAGGCAGCCGCCTCTTATCTGTAGAGGTCTTTAGAGCACGTGCTGAAGCTAAGTCACTTCAGTTGTGTCTTACTGCGATCCCACGGACTGTAGCTCGACAGGCTTCTCTGTCTGTGGGATTCTCCAGGCAAGAAGATTGGAGTGGGTTGCCATGCCCTCCTCCAGGGGATCTTCCCAACCCAGGGATCGAAGCTGTGTCTATTATGTCTCCTGCATTGGCAGGCGGTTCTTTTCAATAGCGCCACCTGGGAAGCCCTGAAGTGAAGCTGTTTCTGCCGATTAAGAGCAGGTGGTGGTCCTTAGTTTGAGGATTCTTTGGCGAACCTGTTCGGAGGCCACTGATCTTTCCCCCCACAGAAATGCATGCTTGACTCTACATCCCAACCTTTGGTGGAGGATTTCGGAGTGGGGGAGGGTGGATCCAGTTACCATAGCAACACTAATACTAACAGCTCACTCGATGCTGGGCACTGGTCTAGGGTCTTCACAAGACCTGACTCCGTTACACACGTGGAGACTTAGGAGGTAGGTGCAATGGGCAACCCCCATTGTACAGAAAGGTTGAGGGTGGGAGAAGATGGGGGCAACTGGATGAAATGATAAGATGGCATCACTGACTCAATGGACATGAGTTTGAGCAAGTTTCGGGAGATAGCGATGGATGGGGAAACCTGGTGTGCTGCAGTCCACGGGGTCACAAAGAGCAACTGAACAACAGTTACAAGTTGTACAGATGAGGAGACTGAGGCCCTGGGAGGTTAAGTGACTTGCCTGGAGTCACACAGCTGCTGAAGAGTAGAGGGGATTCCCGCCCACCCCTCCCCCCAACTCTGCCTCCCAGACTGCCCAGTCTGGCCCCACAGCCCAGGCTTTTAGCCATAAAGCCTCACTGCCTGCTTGTTACAGGAGCCAGGACCAAAGCCCACAATCCAGAAGCTGCCCTTCCCCCTTCCTACTATTGCCCTGGGATCTGGCTCGGTCGGCAAGGGCGGGGAAGTCTCGGCTCAGCAGGAGGCCTCCCTCCCTGCTCTTTCTCTCTCTCCACTTCTTGGTGTCTTCATTAACCTAACCTTGAGCTTCCTGCAGGCAACTGAAGTGTTGGTGAGTTTGTGGGATGTGTTTGTGTGTTTGTGATGGAGCCGGGTGGGTGACTGAGTGTGAGTCAGCGAGGCCTGCCCGAAGGGGTCAGGACACCGGAAGGCAGATCTGGCTGGGCGCAGGGGCTCCTCCACCCGGCTCAGCCTTAGTTTCCCTGTCAGCAAGAAGGGCCTGATGCCAGCCTCGAGGAGGTTTCATAGATGATGTCACATGTCAGCAGGCGTGCTGTAAATTTATGGCAGTAACTGGCTTCAGTGGTGTTTCAACATTCAGAATATTTCAGAGCCGAGAGCAGGCTAGATGAGGTAGAACAGCTCCCAACCGGGCAGGGCAGCTCTCCTTCCCCAAAAAGGCTAAAGATTTTTGCAGCAAATACTATTTCTGATGCTAATATTGGGTGGGCCAAAAACGTTCGTTCGGGTTTCTCCAGAACAGCTTACGGAAAAACCTGAAGGAACTTCACCCAGTGTATCTGTGACTGTTTGTACTAAGCGGGATATGGAAGGATGGTCATGGCAGGTCAACTTTTGCCTTCCCCCCACCCCTCAATGAGAGTAAAGTGGTGGGTGGGGGAAAGGAGTTGGTTCTTAGAGATTTTTGAAGTCGGAATTGCAGAAAGGGGGTTGTAGACAGAAACCATTTACCTGTTGGGATGTCTATGGAGTTTCATTGAGATAAGGTACCATCCAGGGCCTGACACTCAGTAAGCCCGTTGTGGGTGTTGGTTGCTATTATTACTAACCAGCCTTTAGTCTGTACCTGCTTGGTGCAGACCGGTTGGGCTATGTTGCAGATCAACAGTTTCTCCACCTTGAGCACGAATCCCTTGGGGAACCTGTTCAAGTGCAGGGTCTGTGGCAGCCCTCAGACTCTGCAGTTCCGGCCGGCTCCCAGGGGACACTGAGGCTGCCCTTGGTCTGGGGCCACACGTTGAGTAGCAAGGGATAGAGTGGTTTCAGGATGATTTCTGAGTTGCTTCAAGGGTTCTGGCCTGGATACTGAGGCTAAAGTGAAAGTTTGAATTAGTCGCTCAGTTGTATTCAACTCTTTGTGACCCCACAGACTGTAGCCCACCAGGCTCCTATGTCCATGGGATTCTCCAGGAATGTCCATGGGATTCTCTGTAGTGGGTAGGCATTCCCTTCTCCAGGGGATGTTCCCCCGGTCTCCTGACCTGCAGGCAGATTCTTTACCGTCTGAGCCACCAGGGAAGCTAAAGTCAGATTTAACTCTTGGGTTGTTGTTCAGTCTTTGTGACCCCTGGGATTGCAGCGCACCAGGCTTCCCTGTTCCTCCCCACCTCCCGGAGTTTGCTCAAACTCATGTCCATTGAGTTGGTGATGCCATCCAACCATCTCATCCTCTGTCGTCCCCTTCTCCTCCTGCCTTTAGTCTTTCCCTGCATCAAGCTCTTTTCCAGTGAGTCGACTCTTCGCATCAGGTGGCGAAAGTATTGGAGCTTCAGCTTCAACATCAGTCCTTCCAATGAGTAGTCAGGGTTGATTTCCTTTAGGATTTAACTCTTTGAAATTAAAAGTGAAAATGTTAGTCACCCAGTCATATCCGACTCTCTGCGACCCTGTGGACTGTATAGCCTGCCAGGCTCCTCCGCCCGTGGAATTTTTCTAAGCAAGAATACTGAAGTGGGTTGCCATTTTCTTCTCCAGGGGATCTTCCAGACCCAGGGATTGAACCTGGGTCTCCTGCATTGCATGCGGATTCTTTACCATCTGACCCACCACTCTTTCAGTTCAGTTCAGTCGCTTAGTCGTGTCTGACTCTTTGAGACCCCATGAATCGCAGCACATCAGGCCTCCCTGTCCATCACCAACTCCCGGAGTTCACTCAGACTCACGTCCATTGAATCAGTGATGCCATCCAGCCATCTCATCCTCTGTCATCCCCTTCTCCTCCTGCCCCCAATCCCTCCCAGCATCAGGGTCTTTTCCAATGAGTCAACTCTTCACATGAGGTGGCCAGAGTACTGGAGTTTCAGCTTTAGCGTTATTCCTTCCAAAGAACACCCAGGGCTGATCTCCTTTAGAATGGACTGGTTGGATCTCCTTGCAATCCAAGGGACGCTCAAGAGTCTTCTCCAACACCACAGTTCAAAAGCATCAAGTCTTCCGCGCTCAGCCTTCTTCACAGTCCAACTCTCACATCCATACATGACCACAGGAAAAACCATAGCCTTGACTAGACGGACCTTTGTTGGCAAAGTAATGTCTCTGCTTTTGAATATGCTGCCACTCTTTGGGGCTTACCAATTTGAAGGCAGATCTGTATGAATTATTATACAGGGGGAAGAAAGTCATACATAGCACTGTGAAAGTCTTTTCACCGTGCCCTTATCCTGCCCCCTCCAGAGGGCCTTCTGTGCGGAGTTTGGGGTGCATTCACTCTGCCCCTCTATTCTATGAGTACATTCTTCTCCCCTCTTGATTGCATGTTTCATATGAATTATTTTACACCTGGCTTTTTTAACTTGAACAAACATCTTAGAATTATTTCCGTGACAGCAGTCTAGGACTCCATTCTTTTTTTTTTTTCCTATTTGTTCATTTTAATATTTATGTTCTTGGCTACGCCTGGTCTTAGTTGCACCATGTGGGATCTAGTTCCCTAACTAGGGATCAAATGAGGGCCCCCTGCATTGGGAACTCAGAGTCTTAGTCACTGGACCACCAGGAAAGTCCCTCTTTTTTTTTTTTTTTTGTCCCTTTTTAATTGAAGTATGCTGCTGCTGCTGCTGAGTCGCTTCAGTTGTGTCTGACTCTGTGCGACCCCATAGACGGCAGCCCACCAGGCTCCCCCGTCCCTGGGATTCTCCAGGCAAGAACACTGGAGTGGGCTGCCATTTCCTTCTCCAATGCAGGAAAGTGAAAAGGAAAAGGGAAGTCGCTTCAGTCGTGTCTGACTCTTTGCAACCCCACGGACTGCAGCCTACCAGGCTCCTCCACCCATGGGATTTTCCAGGCAGGAGTACTGGAGTGGGGTGCCATTACCTTCTCCGTTAATTGAAGTATAGTTGATTTATAATGTGTTAGTTTCTGGCGTGTAATAAAGTGATTCAGTTAATACATATATATTTATACACACATTCTTTTTCATATTCTTTTCCATCATGGTTTATACAGGCTATTTAGTACAGTTCCCTGTGCTATATGGTAGGACCTTGGTGCTTATCCATTCTGTATATAATAGTTTGCATCTGCTAATCCCAACCTCTCAATCCTTCCCTCTCCCCTGCCCCACTAGAACTCTTTTAGCAAACTAAAAGAGTATTCCATAATTTAACCTCACCTCTACTCAGTGGATTTTTTGTTTTATTTTGGCTACCAGGTTTTACTGTGAGCCTGTATGTATCTTTGAGCTTCCTGGGTGGTTCAGTGGTACAGAATCTGCCTGCCGATGCAGGAGATGCAGGAGACAACAGGTTCCATCTCTGGGTCAGGAAGATCCCCTAGAGGAGGAAATGGCAACCCATTCCAGTAATCTTGCCTGGGGAATCCCATGGACAGAGGAGCCTGGCGGGCTACAGCCCATGGGGTTGCAAAGAGTTGGACACAACTGAGTGACTAAGCAAAAAGAGCGTGAGGTGGCACGGTCTCCTGACCTTTGTTTGCGCCTCCTCACCGGTACCCGAGTGTCGCCTTCAGTGTTTTCGGATATATTCCTGGGGATGGAATCGCTGGGTCGTCTGGTAATTCTCTGTTTAACTTTCAGAGGAGCCACTGTTGCTCGTGGTAGCTGCGCCCTTTCACATTCCCACCAACAGCGCACAGCGTCCCAGCTTCTTCACATCCTTGCCAGCAAGTGTTGTGTGGTCTTTCCCCGACCCCACCCCACACTTAAGTGTTTGAAATCCAGTGTGTATTTTCCACTCAGAACATCTTGTTGGACCAGCTCTGTTTCCAGGGCTAGAAAGTCATGTGAGAGTGGACGGTGCAGGCTTAGACCGTTTGTGTTTGCCCTCGTTACTCATGTGGCTGTACTGAGATCTCCCATCTTGCTGTTGGTTTTCAGTTTATCTCCAGTGTCCCATGTTCCTTTTTCCCTCGTTTCCCAACTCCTTTAGTTTGAGCAGTTTGGCATTCCATCTTATCTCCACTAGGAGCTGATGCACGCTCTCTACTACTCTAGCGTTTCCATTCTGCCTCTTTGACCAGGACTTGGGCTCCCATTCGGAGGGAGATGGGAGCCACAGCAGGCTTTTGACTGGGGAGTGACTCGACCTGCCGTTTTTTGTATCTGCGCCTGCAGTGGCTTGTGCAAGAGGGTTTCTACCGGCCAGATTCCTGGAAGAGGACTTGCCGAGGCAAAGGGAAGCGTCCACTGAGGATTAGGGAGGTGGTGCCAAGTGGCATTCCAGAAAGGCCTCACCGTTCTCAGCCCTGGCAGACAGCAGCCAGAATTTACTGAGTGACTGCTCAGTGCCAGGCATGTGCCAGACCCTGGAGTTGCTGTTGAGAATCAAGCCAGGTCCCGCTGCTTAGATAACTCTCATCCTGGAGATGTGGGGCAGCCTCTGGAGTGGCCTCTGAGCTCAGAGGAAGGCAAAGCTTTCAGAGGAACCAAAAAAGGAGAGGCCAGAGGCCGTTCCTAGGTGGTGGAAGGAGGCTTGGCCCAGCCCAGGTGGCGTGAGTGTTGGCTGGATCCAGAGGCAGACTCTGTTCGTCTGGAGACTGTGTGTGGGGGTTCCCCCTCCACCTGGGACATGTCAGGGTACAGTTGAGGAGTAAAATAATAATACCTCCCCCTTGGGGCTTGTTTGGGAGGGTTCAGTGGGAGGCAGACAGCACATGGGTCGGGGGTTGACTAATTTATCCCCACTGGGAGGGGATCAACATCAGGAACCGGGCGGCCTGACCCAGGGGCTGGTGTGACCGTGCTCTGGACGTGTTTAGGGCCTATTGCAGATACACTTGGACTTGGAGACCCAAGCTGTCTCCTGCCTTGGGCCAACTGCACCAGGCCTCTGTTTAAAGAGGATAAAAAAACAGATGCTGCTTCCCTGGAGGCTGATAAGGGTCCAGTCAATGAGGTGTTGGCCATGTGGCACTCGGGGCCCCCTGTACCAGTCAGGCTCCATAAAGGTTGTTGTTGTCTAGGCACTTGGTCATGTCCGACTCTTTGCGACCCCCATGGACTGTAGTCCGTCAGGCTCTTCTGTCCATGGGGATCCTCCAGGCAAGAATACTGGAGTGGGTTGTCATCTCTTCCTCCAGGGAATCTTCTCAACCCAGGGATTGAACCTGCAACTCCTTCATTAGCAGGCGGATTCTTTACCACTGAGCCACCGGGGAAGCCCTTCCATAAAGGTTAGCTGCTGTTACTGTTATTGCTGCTGCCATCATTATTAGTTTAACGCTTATACGCAACAGCCAGCTCCTTCCAGACCCCTCAGGACTGAGACCCCAGAGAAGTGAGGTCAGTGGCTTGGGGTCAGAAAAACTGTGGAGCAGGGATCTGAAGCCAGGTTTGTCAGACCTGGGCTCAGGGGCTCCGTGCTTCTGGACTCTGGGGAAGCCTCATGCTTAACATAAAGACCCTTCCCTTCTCACAGCAGCACACAGAGCAAGACACGCTCTCAGGGTAACACCACCTCCATCAGTGGTGATAACGGGAGCTCACCTGCGGTGACTCGTCAGGCGCCTGACCTGAAGGCAGGCTATTTATAGTCTGTCTTTGTGCTCTGTGTGAATATTCATATGTTTGGCTGCAGAAATATTAGCGTTTGATTCCCGGTGGTGTCCCACAGCTGGTTGTGGGTGTTCCAACATAGACACGTGCTCATCGCAGCACCTGGCCAAGTCTGTGGAACAATCTGCTGTTCAAAAAACATCTCCCCTCCAGGGTTTTTGAACAAAGCCTCAGGGACCTCTAAGCACATGGATTCTGTCACCCGCTGGCCCACCCTGCAGGGTGCCAGTTGCCTGTACAGTGATACCGCTGCTGCTGCTGCTAAGTCGCTTCAGTCGTGTCCGACTCTGTGCGACCCCATAGACCGCAGCCCACCAGGCTCCGCCGTCCCTGGGATTCTCCAGGCAAGAACACTGGAGCGGGTTGCCATTTCCTTCTCCGATGCATGAAAGTGGAAAGTGAAAGTGAAGTCGCTCAGTCGTGTCCGATCCTAGCGACCCCATGCACTGCAGCCTACCAGGCTCCTCCGCCCATGGGATTTTCCAGGCAAGAGTACTGGAGTGGGGTGCCATTGCCTTCTCAGATAGTGATACTGGGTGGTGTTTACTATTCAGGTTCTGCGCTTCTTGGTGGACTGTGCAAAATGAGCAGCCGCGTCGAGCCTTGGTGGGTTCCAAGGGTAAGGATGCCGGGTGGGCGGCAGGAGTGGGTAGAGAGAGGCTTCTGGAAGCCTGTACCCTGCAAGCTGGGAGTCTGGAGTCCGTGTTGGGCTGTGACTGGTGGTGAGGAGGAAGGGGGAGCGTGAAGGGCCAGCCCTTGTGATGCGATGCTCCTTGTGCCAATAGACACCGTGTCCAGGGAGGCCACGGTGTGGAAATGGTCATGAGAGGAGTTAAGGGCGAGTGGGCAAGGGAGCAGAGGTTTTTCACTTTTGTCTCCAGCCCTTCCAGCTCTTGGGCTTCCCGGGTGGCGCTAGTGGTAAAGAACCTGGCTGCCGACGCAGGAGACGCCAGAAACCTGGGTTCAATCCCTGGGTCGGGAAGATCCCCTGGAGAAGGGACTCCACTTCAGTATTCTTGCCTGGAGAAGCCTCATGGACAGAGGAGCCTGGCGGGCTACAGTCCATGGCATCGCAAAGAGTCGGACACAGCTGAGCAATTTAGCACGCGTGCACGTCCTGCTCTGCTGAACATTGCCCTGGATTGTTAAATAGGCACCTCAACCCAAACACATCCGACACCTAGCTCCCCGCTGCCCGCCCCCCACCACACACACACGCAGGTAAACAGCGGCCAAAACAGCAGAGCCTACCTCTCTCCAGTCCATCCATCCTCCCACTGACCTCCGTCAGGCACTTTGGCGTCATCCTTGACTCTTCTCTCTCTCTAATTTTTCTTTTTCCTTTTTTTGGCCATGCTGCGCCGCTTGTGGGGGTCTCAGTTCCCTGACCAGGAATTTGGACTTGGGCCCTGGCAGTGAAAGCGCTGAGTCCTAACCACTGGACTGCCGGGAACTCCCAATTTGAATTTTTCTTACTGTGGTATAAGCAACGCATGATGCGAAATTGGCCACCTCATGCCTCTGTTATTCACATGTTGTGTAGATGCCCGTCTTCTGTCCCCTGTTGGGCCACCAGCACAGCCTGGGAGCTCGGCCTGCGGGAGACCGCCACGATCTGGCCCCTCTCCCCACCTCCTCCACAGCCCCCCAGCCCCATCCAGCCACCATCACTTCCCGCCTGAGATCAGCCTCCTCCTCCCCGCCGGGGCTCCCTCCATCCTCTGCCCCCTACCGGCCTTTTCCCTCACTCCGCCAAAGGGACCCTGTTATAACCTGAGTCTGCTCACATCCCTTCTGCTCACATCCTTTCTGCTCAGAGCCCTCGTGGCTCCCGCCAATCAGTAAATACCCAAGAACCCTGCTCACCTGTGCACTACCCACTGGATGAGCCGTGCGTGTTCAAGGAGAGAAACACGCTCGATTTCAAAGCCTTGAAAGGAGAGGAGGAAAGAGTCAATCTCCCACTAACACTATTTTTTATATTGATGACACGTTGAAATGATCATATTTGTTTATATCACAGGGTTGTTGTTTAGTCCCTAAGTCATGCCTGACTCTTTTGTGACCCCATGGGCAGGTAGCCTGGCAGGCTTCTCTGTCTCTGGGATTTCGCCGGCAAGAATACTGCAGTAGGTTGCCATTTCCTTCTCCAGGGATCAAACCCATGTCTCTGAAATCTCCTGCTTTGGCAGGCAGGTTCTCTATTGATAAGTAATTCTATATATAACATAAATTCAAATATCTATTAATGTTTATTCAATAAATAAGAACTAAATATATATAAATTAAATATTTATAAATACTTAGTTGAATATGTTATATTGTTCTTTTTTTGTTTCCATCCTTACCCTCTTTCAGAACGTAAGCCCCAAGTGAACAGGGATCTTTGTCTTGTTCACAGCCGTCCCTCCAGCTTCTAGAACAGAGCCTGGCACGCAGCACATGTCCCAAGCTTTAATTGCTGAATGGGTGAATATTTAGTGAATGAGGAACTCGGGAGGATGTGAATTAGCCATAAGAAAGTGTATTGAGCAAGGAGAGAAGAGGAAGTTGGGAAGAGCAGAAAAAAGGCCCCGAGTGGGTGTCAAGGATGCTAGGGAACAGGCTGGCAGAGGAGACAGGGTGAATGCCGGGGAGGGGGTATCTGAACTTTATCTGAACTGTGGTTCCCTCATTTACTGGGTAACCTTGAATCAGTGACTTGCCTCTCTGGGCCTTATGGCCTCATCTGTAAAAAGGGAGAAGAGTAGCTGTTTACTCATGTATTCAGCAGGTACTTCCTGCTTTCCTGCCGCGTGCCGGGCACTGTAGTAGATAAAGTAGGTGGCGTTTGTTGCTGTTTGGTCACGAAGCCGCGTCTGACTCTTTTGAGAACCCACCAACTGTAGCCCACCAGGCTCCTCTGTCCATGGGATTTCCCAGGCAGGAATACCGGGGTGGGTTGCCATTTCCTTCTCCAGGGGACCTTCCCGACCCAGGGATCGAACCCGCGTCTCTTGTGTCTCTGGCATTGAGAGGTGGGGTCTTTACCACCGAGCCACCAGGAAAGCCTAGTAGGCAGCATCTTCACCCTCATTTGACCTAGCCTAGGCTCCCACTTCCGGGGTCATGTGGAATTAAATTGAGCACTGTAATGGCCTGTGGTAAACCTCAATTCCTGTTGTCAGCTTGGCTGTTGGCTTCAGCTTTCCTCATGGGTAGAGTAAGGATGCAGGGTTGTCATGAAAGCCTGAGTCACTGTGCTGTACACCTGAAGCTAACATGACATTGTACATCAGCTATAGATCATTTCCGGTAATGGTGGTTTCTAAATGGGCGCGCTTAATTTTGATGTGGTCTTGGGCTGGAGGTGCAACGTGTGTCTTCATCATGGAGTCTGTGTTTCTTTTCAAACTAAGGAACTGTTGTGGCTTAGAACGCATTTTGTGGATATTACACCTCTGTCCTTGAACGTGACCCTGATGCTTCGCAATAGGGTCTTCTGAGCCGGGCACACCTGGTTTACTCTGGGACGTGCAGAGACTCAGTTTCCTTTCGTTCCCTCTCTGGAACTTCAGCAAAAAGGTTCTTCATTTGCCAGGCTGCTGAGTTAACCAGCTTTCATCTGGGGGTGGGGGAGCGGCGTTTATAAGTTAGCACAAGTCATGCTAGCCTCTGTTAACAAATAAGCCCTTTATTCTCCAGTGGCTTAAGTATATTAAGCAGCTTAAAAGTATTTTTCTCCCACATGTTACAGACCAAGGAGGGTGTTTCTGTTGGGGCGGCCTCATGTGCATCCATCCAGAGAACCGGGCTCCTTTCCTCGTGTGGCTCTGCCCTCCCCTTAGTCTGTGGGGTCCACTGTAGATGAAGAAGCGTGGAGGGATGTCTTTTGTGCCAGGCCTGGAAAACCCGAGTGTCACTTCTGCCTACATTCTGTTGGCCAGAATTCAGTCACGTGACTACACCCAGCTACAAGGGGTGCTGGGAAATGTAGTCCAGGAAAAGAAAATGGTTGGGTTGGGGGGAATCTAAAACAGTCTTCGCCATATTGGGTGTGTATTTGTAGTTGTCCATCTGGCCAGTGGAATGAGTGGGAAGGCCTCAGATCTGTGGGAGGGGATATCTGGATTAGCTGTTCTCCTCACTTTTGAACCTGTAGTCTCTGATGAGACATATTTCTCACCGTGACCCAGGAGAGATACATGCATATGCCCCTGAAACAAAGTTCTGTGGAACACTTAGCCTAACCACTTTCGAGTCCTTCAGCACTCCGTTTTTCCGATTTTATTCAGTTGTTTTTCCTTCATTGTTTCAGTGATGGTTGAGACCCACTATGCTGATTGCATCACTGCTCAAATTTTGCAACCCACAATTTGAAAAACAATGAAAAAAACAAAAGTAGAAATGTGAAAAAATGTGAACGGTTGGCAACTTCTAGACTCCTGAGAGAGTACCGCCTCGGTCCCCTTATATATCCCAGGCTCAGACCCAGAAGGATGTTGGAGGCATTGAGGCACTCCTGGAAGGTTAGGACACTTAGAACCAAATCCCCTCACTTCCCCTGCTTACCTGTGCACCCCGCTTCCCCATCCTTTCTAATGCCTCCACCCACTTCACAAAGATCTAATTGTTCTTGGTGCCGCTCAGGCACATTCCTCCCCCAGGGCCTTTGCACTCACTGTTCCTCTGTCTGGGGTGCTTTCCCCTCACCTATTTAGCAGGATCCCTCCTCACTTCAGGCTTCCCAGGTGGCTCAGTGAGTGGTCAAGAATCCACCTGCAATGCTAGTGACTTGGGTTCGATCCCTGGGTCAGAAAGATCCCCTGGAGGAGGAAATAGCAACCCACTCCAGTGTTCTTGCCTGGGAAGTCTCATGGACAGAGGAGCCTGGTGGGCTACAGTCCATGGAGTTGCAAAGAGTTGGACATGACCGAACAACGGCTACTGGCCATTATCACCTTGTAGGTGACTGTGTTTACCAGCTTAGCATTTGTTTCTTCCATGAGGGGTCTGCCAGGGCCTGGGGCATAGTTGGTGCTCACTGCATACTCCTGGAGTGAGTGAATGTAATGTTTTTGGTTTTGCTGTTTTTCTCTGCCTGGTGGGAAAGCAGCTTCTCTGATCAGCATTTTGGAAAGGTAGATTGTCCTCTATGGAAAGGGATTCCCAGGAGTGCTATGGAGTCAATAGCTTGAAGCAAGTTGCTTGAAGCAAGAACTTAGTCTGTAGATGATTATTTCATCAAAGGATCATTGAAGGAACCATGCAGGTTTTCCTGTCCCCCTCTGCGGAAGTAACAGTCCTAATCTCACCTCTTAACCAGCTTCACCTCCCTAGGCACGGTAAAGCCAGGGTGGGGGGTGGGAGCCAGGGCTGGGGGAGTGGAGTTGGGTGGGGGTTCCCTCAGGTCCTTTCCCTCCAGCCCCTGGGGCCCGACTTGCTCTGTGTGGATGTTTTCAATTCTTGTTGAAGCAGGAAGGTTCCTCTGTGTGCTGGGTTTTGTGTTTTTGAAGTCTAAAGGCATCATGCCTGTGAGATCAACACTTTACACACTTAAATTCTACAAACCCAGCACATTTCACAGGCCTCTGTGGTTTCTGTGTTTTCTTGCCCATTTTTGGCTTTGGTGGGGTTGGGGCGGGGTGAGTGAAATGAGAGGTTAAAGCTTCGTATTCAGCCCTCGTGGGGGCCCTCCGGGATCAACCAGAGGGAGGCGACCCAGGGACCCGCCTTGGCCATGGGGTTCCCACCCGGCTCCCGTAGGGAACCCGGGAAGTACAGCCAGGACTGGAAGCCGGGGTCCAGGTGCTCCCTGTGTGTTTGATAGGGTGGGGGGTGTTGCGTTGAGGGGACAAGCCCTGGGAGGATGTGTGGCCTGGGAAGTGCGGGTTGGGAGTCAGGGTCCTGGTGGGGGTGGCAGTGGGCTGCGTGACCAGTTTCTTCTTTTTTTTTTTTTTAATTTTTTTAAAATTTCTTTTTTTTTCTTTTTGCCTTTCTTCTTTCCCTTGCTTATTTATTTTTGAATTATTTCTCCCGCACCTCGCAGCATGTGGGATCTTGGTTCCCCCGCCCCCTGCATTGGAAGGCAGAGTCTTAACCACTGGACCGCCAGGGAAGTTCCCCCTTGCTTCAAATTGTGAACAGCTGAATCGAGATAGAGTGCACGCACCACAGAATCCCCCCATTTAAGGAGTATGATTCATTGGTGTTTCGTACGTTCACAGAGCTGTGCAGCCGTCCCCAATCTGGTTCCAGAACGTTTTCATCCTCCCTAATAGAAACCCCAGTTCCCTTAGTTGCTGACCATTTCCCCTGCCCTCCAGCCCCTGGGAACCCCTAATCTGCGCTCTGCCTCTTACAGGCTTGCCTCTTCTGGACGTTTTATATAAACAGAACCCACCACTGTGCGGCCTTTGGGGTCTGACTTCCACGCAGTGTGTTTTCAAGGCTCACCCCTGTTGAAGCATGTCTCGGAGCTTCGTTCCTTTTTCAACACTGAGACACTTGCATACCATTCATTTCTCCCCTTTAGAGCATGTCATTCAGTGGGTTTTAGTACATTCACAGAATTGTGCAACCATCACCACACTCTAGTTCTAGAACAATTTCATCACCCAAAAAGAAACCCTGTACCTATCGTCCCCCAGCCCCTGGCACAAAGCCCCACTTTCTGCCTCTGGGGCTTTGCCTTTTCTAAACATATGAACAAACAGAATCACGCAAGATGGGGTCGTTTGTGTTTGGCTGCTCCCTCTTTGTGTACCGTTTTCAAGGTTCATCCACATCGTAGCATGGATCAGTGCTTCCTCCCTTTTTCTGGCTGAGTAGTATCCCATTGTGCACACGTACTGCATCCGCTTCATCCATCCGTCCGCTGAGGGACATGTGTGTTGTTTCTTGTTTCTGCTTTTTGTCAATTATGAATGAAGCTACTTGGTGGCTGTTTTCTTCAGCCAAGGTGGGAGAGGGCGTTTCCAGCCACCCTCTGCCCAGGTGCCTGCTCTTCCTGTGTGTTCTTATACGTACACAGGCCTCCCCCTCCTCCAGTTCTTCCTGAGTTGTATTTCCCCCTCTCCCAGCCTCAGCCAGTTCAGTTCAGTTCAGTTGCTCAGTCGTGTCCGACTCCTTGCAACCCCATGAATCGCAGTGTGCCAGGCCTCCCTGTCCATCACCAACTCCCGGAGTTCACCCAAACCCATGTCCATCGAGTCGATGATGCCATCCAACCATCTCATCCTCTGTCTCCCCTCCTCCTGCCCTCAATCTTTCCCAGCATCGTGGTCTTTTCAAATGAGTCAGCTCTTCACGTCAGGTGGCCAAAGTATTGGAGTTTCAGCTTCAATATCAGTCCTTCCAATAAACACCCACAACTGATCTCCTTTAGGATGGGCTGGATGGATCTCCTTGCAGTCTAAGGGACTCTCAAGAGTCTTCTCCAACACCACAGTTCAAAAGCATCTATTCTTCGGTGCTCAGCTTTCTTTATAGTCCAACTCTCACATCCATACATGACCACTGGAAAAACCATAGCCTTGACTAGACGGACCTTTGTTGGCAAAGTAATGTCTCTGCTTTTTAATATGCTGTCTAGGTTGGTCATAACTTTCCTTCCAAAGAGTAAGCATCTTTTAATTTCATGGCTGCAGTCACCATCTGCAGTGATTTTGGAGCCCAGAAAAATAAAGTCAGCTAGTGTTTCCACTGTTTCCCCATCTATTTGCCGTGAAGTGATGGGACCGGATGCCATGATCTTAATTTTCTGAATGTTGAGCTTTAAGCCAACTTTTTCACTCTCCTCTTTCACTTTCATCAAGAGGCTCTTTAGGAAATCATTCCCAGGGAGCCCTGGGCAGCCCTACAAGGCAGCTCTGCTCTCCTTGCTAAGTCTCAGCCATGCCTGCCCCCGCCCCCCATCCCCAGAGGGGACAACCTGATCCTTCTATTACAGTCTCAGAGCAGATGTGTGGGGACAGGGCCACACTTAGGAAACCAATTTTCTTTGGAGGTTAAAAACATTAAAAAAATAAATAAAAAATAGGAAACAACGTGCCCAAGTGTAAAACTCAAATAACATCAAAGATTTTTAGTGAAAAGCCTTCCTTCCCCCCTACCCCCCCCCCCCGCCACCGTCTCCCAGCCATCTGTACCCACGTCCTCTTCTTGGAGGTAAATGGTTATGGTTTGGGAGCCTCTTTTTAAACAGACATTCTGCCTGTGTTAGCATCTCTGTCTCTCCCCGCCCCCCACTTTCACTTCACACCCCCCTATTTTTTAAGGTACTAATGGCAAGTTATTCTAACACTGTTTTGCCCTTTGCTTTTAATAATATATCCTGGAGTTAATATAGTATTAATTTTTAATAATATATCCTATATATAGAATATATAATAATATATCTATATATGCTATATAATAATATATCCTAACTTGTCAAATTCTGTGTCTTTCTTAGTTGTGTAGTATTTATTCCACTGCTGCTGCTAAGTCGCTTCAGTCGTGTCTGACTCTGTGCGACCCCATAGACGGCAACCCACCAGGCTCCCCCGTCCCTGGGATTCTCCAGGCAAGAACACTGGAGTGGGTGGCCATTTCCTTCTCCAATGCAGGAAAGTGAAAATGAAGTCGCTCAGTCGTGTCCGACTATTAGCAACCCCATGGACTGCAGCCCACCAGGCTCCTCTGTCCATGGGATTTTCCAGGCAAGAGTACTGGAGTGGGGTGCCATTGCCTTCTCCCTTTATTCCACTAGAGGACCCTAACTTACTGAAACTAGTCCCCCTCTGCTGGACGCTTTGGTTCCAGGCTATGACAAACAAGACTACAGTGAGGCACTATGTGTACAACTGTTGATTTGCATCAATGTGAGTGTGTGTGTGTGTGTGTGTGTATGCACTTAGTCGCCCAGTTGTGTCCAACTCTGCGACCCCATGGACTGCTGTGTCCGTGGATTCTCCAGGCAGAAGACGAGTGGGTTGCTCTGCCTTCTCCAGGGGATCTTCCCAACCCAGGGATTGAAGCCAGGTCTCCAGCATTGCAGGCTGATTCTTCACCAGCTGAGTCATCAATGTGAGTAGAATATAAGTTAAAATCCCATAGGTGGAATTGCTGGACAAAGGATGTGTGCAGTGGGAAAAAAAAAAAGTTATTAATGAAAATTTCCAAATGTACACAGAACTAGAAAAGACAGTATAACGAACCCTCTGTTACTTATTCCCAGCTTCCATAGATCAAGATCTGTCCACGCTTTTCTTGGAGGGGGGCATTCCATGCAGTATGTGAGATCTTAGTTCCCTGACCAGGGATCAGGCCCATATTCCCCGCATTGGAAGTGCATAACCACTGGACCACCAGGGAAGTCCGAAACTGCTCTCTTGACCAGCTGGAGTTCTTCCTTCAAAGGAGTACTGTGCTGGGCTGGACGTCTTGTTCTGCTTCCAGCGGCTGGCGTGTTCATTTTTTGACAATCCATTACGGTTCTAAAATGAGCATCTGGGGAGATGTGTGATGTCAATAAAAAGTTAAAGGAAAACACAGTCTCTTAACATGCAGCAAGTAATGCAAGATCATTAGAAGAAATAAAAGAGGAGGGAGGGCAGGGAGGGGGAAGAAATTGGAATATACAGAGTTCCAGAAACGCCGAGAAGACAAAATGGACTTCTTGTTCTGTCTCCCGGGGTAGAAAAGCCTTATTCGCATTTTGGCACCTTTCCTCCCCATCAATCTGCTTTTCCTCTTGCCCTTGGGACAGTCATTCTTGCACAGTTGACAAGAGTGACATATTTTGAGAGCTGAGGCCAAGAGCAAATTTCAGGAGGTCAAACTCAGTGCAGGGGTGTTTGGGGAGCTGGCCAAGTGGGTGTCTCATGGGTGGGGTGTGCGCACTGAGAGTTAGTGCCCCCTGAGCTGTTCCCAGGGGAGAGGCTCAGAGGCTGTGTCCT
Organism: Bos indicus; assembly: GCF_029378745.1. Classification (NCBI taxonomy): domain Eukaryota; kingdom Metazoa; phylum Chordata; class Mammalia; order Artiodactyla; family Bovidae; genus Bos; species Bos indicus. The sequence continues at coordinate 55,118,110 of NC_091777.1, forward strand.
TGAGGTGAGCAGGCAGCGTTGGGTCCCTGCTGAAACTGCCCCTAGATCTCCAGGGCTCCTCACGAATGCTCTAAACCCAAAGCGGAACACGTAAGAGGCTGGTAGCGTCACACTTAACAGTTTCTAAGTTTTTCATTTTTTTAATCTTATGACTAAGAACAACCTGGGAAGACATTATCATTCCCATTCTTTTTTAAATGCATTTTGTTTTTGGCTGCGCTGTGCCTTCCTTGCTGTGTGCGGGCTTTCTTAGTTGTGGGGGGTGGGGGGGCTAATCTCTAGTTGCGATGTCATTGCAGTGGCTTCTCTCGTTGTGGAGCATGGGCTCTGGAGCATGCGGGCTTCAGTAGTTGGGGCTCACAGGCTTAGTTGCTCCGCAGCATGAAGAATCTTGGTTCCTAGACCAGGGATCGAACCTGACCCTCTGCAGTGGAAGCACGGATTCTTAACCACTAGACGGCCAGGGAAGTCCCTGTGTTTTATCTTTTGAAACCTGAGCCTGGGGATTTGGGAATAGTAGTTACTCCTGATGATAACACATACTCCTCTAAGACAGCCTCGGCACCCCGGTCTTGTACTCTACACATGTTCATTCATTTAATCCTCGTACAACACCGTGGAGGTGTTATGGTTCCCTTCAGAAGTGGAAACTGGGATGCAGAAAGAAATGACTTGGCCAAGGTCACACCGGTGCTTAGAATCAGAGTGGGATCTGAACCTGGGCAGTCTGGGCACATCTGAAGAAACAGTTCACCTGTTTAACTACGGCCACCACAAGCCTGTGTGTGTGCTTAGTCACTCAGCTGTGTCTGACTCTGCAGCCCCATGGACTGTAGCCCGCCAGCCTTTGTGGAACTAAAAAGAGACCCCTTTCTTATGACCCTTTACTGCCATCTGTCAGAAAATTGTCCTTATGTATATATACATGAATCTACAGTGTCCTAAAATAGGAATGCCCCACCCTCCCTGGCCAGGGTTGTGCAGTGTACGACCTACACAGCTGTACATGGTTAGCCAAGCTTTAGCCAGTATTTCCCAAATGTTTACTTCAGAGACAGACAATAAGCAAGGAAGTCAGTAAAAGATTTACTATGTCAGGTGTCAGTAAGTTTCCTAACAAAGATAAAGCAGGAGAAGGAGGGATCAGGGTGCAGAAGATTGGGGCTGCACTTCCAAGGCAGGGGTCAGAGCCGGCAAGGTCACCACGAAGGCGACATTTGAATAGAGAGACCTGGGTTGAGGAGGCCCGTGTTGCTGGAGCTGAGTGGACACAGGAGAGAGGAAAGGGGATGTGGGCAGAGGGAGCAGGGGAAGGTCCTGAGGGGCCTGCTGGGTCACAGAGAGGACTTGACTTTGAATGAAACCAGAACTCTGCTTGGACTCTGAGGAGAGTGGGTACGGGAGGTGATTTGGGTTCAAACCAGGTCCCTGAACTGGGGGTGGGGGCAGGGAGACCCGTGAGGAGGCTGCTGAAGAAATTCAGGCATAATGTGGGTTTGGGGAATGTTCACTGATTTTGAATTGAGTGAAGGAATGATTTTGGCAAAGAAGCAGGCAGTCTTTGCTGGCTCAGAGGTGCAGGGGAGAGGGCTGGAGGTCTGTCCCAGCCATACCCTCCCCCACCAGTCTGGTCTCTCCCGTTTCTGCCTCCCAGAACAAGCAGGGACTCCTGAGGACCCAGCCCCCTAACAACCCAAAGCCTGGCTTCCAGGCAGACCCGCTCTGTGACCTGGGGCATGTTCTGGGGGGGGCGTTGCCTCAGGGTTCATTCTGTAAAATGGGGAAAATCAAGTGACTGGGTGTGGTCACCCGTGGGATTTTAGTTCCTGGCCTGGGATTGAACCCGTGGCCCCTGCAGTGGAAATGCAGAGTCTTAACCGCTGGACTCCCAGGGAAGTCCCTACTTTTCTTTTTAAATTGCGAAATAGAGGGTTCATACAGAAAAGTGGAAAACGTGTTCCATCCAGCAATGAGAAGATAACACTCTCACGGTTATTTTTTTTAATAACTTTATAGAGCTTCAATTCATACACCACACAGTTTACCCATTTAAAATGTCCAACTCTGGTTTCTGTACATTCGCAGAGATGTGTAACCCTCACCATAATCTGTTTAGAGCATTTTCATCACCCCCAAAATAAACCCTGTGCCCCTGGGCCATCACCCTTCCCCCAGCTGCGCTACTTTCCATCCCCACCCTGCTCTACTTTCTGCCTCTTTGGATTTGTCTGTTCTGGACATTTCATGTAAAGAGAATCATGCAGTATATGGTCTTTTGTGCCTGGCTTCTTTGCTTGGCATGCTGGCTCCTTGGTTCATCCACGTCATAACATGTGTCAGTGCCTCATTGCTTTTTGCGACTGAGTAATGTTCCATCACTTGGCTGGACCACGTTTTGCTTCTCCGTCCACTGGGTGATGGGTATTTGGATTGTTTTCACTGTTTGGCTGTTATGAATAATGCTCCTGTGAACATCTGTACACCTGTTCTTACGTGGCCTTGTTTTCAGATTTTCTGGGTAGTGTACCCAGAAGTGGAATTGCTGGGTCATAAAGTAACTGTTTAACCCTTTGAGGAATTGCCAGACTGTTTCCGACACCGATTCTAACTCCATAGTTAGAATGGGTGTGTACTTTGTATATGAAACCGTACAGTGGTGTTTTCTTTCAGCATAATGTTTGTGAGATGCTTCTGTGTTATGGGTACCAGTAGCTTGTTCCTTTTGTATTGCTGTGTAGTATTCCATTGTGTGGACGAACCACAGCATATTCATGCATTCCATTGATGGGCATCTGGGTTGTTTCCAGTTAGAGGGTGGTGTGAACATTCTAGAATGTTCTATATCTGCCCCATTATTCACAAGGGTGGAATTAAGAATAGCCCCTGGCTTCTTATGGTGATAGGTAGAAATTGTCTGTAGGCTCTCCTCCCTTGACAGAGGTGTGCTCCACATATCATGTTCTAGAATCCTCCTTCCTAGGTGAGGACTGAAACCCATCATGGCAGACCTCGCTGCTGTTGTGGCTCTTCAGCCTTTGCTCTGCGGACTGGAGGAATGTCCTCTTCCACAGTGCCCATGAACAAGCCATCCACGATGCCCATGGAGCTGCCTGAGGGTCTGGCCCCAGAGGACAGCATCCTGACCAGCTTGATGGGGTTCATTCGGGCGGTGTCTGCACACATTCTGCACACTTGTCTGGAGTTTTTGTTGTCTTCTGTGTTGGGGTGGCTCCTGACATTTGGGGCAGAAGCCACTGGTGTAGACTGACCAGATTATTTTGCCTCCTGGGTTGCTGTGCTGGGCGGGGGCAGGTGGAGCATCTCCTACTCCCTGCCCCGCCCCCTCCCCCCCGCCCCCCGCCCCCCGCCTCGACCCTGTCCTGGAGAGATGCACCCACCTCCCCTCTCTTTCCCTCTCGTTTTCTTTCTCTTTCTCTGAGCTGCTCTCTGTAGCACTGGCCCCATCAGACCCTCTACTCAATTCCCCCTTCTCTGATCTGCTTTCTGTGCTGAGGCCCAATTTCCCCCCTCCCCCACCCATGACCTTTCACCCCTCCCATCTGCCACTGACAGGTTCCCTCTGGGTCCCTGCTGTCATCCCCGTGGCCAGTCCCCCATTCCAAGCCCAGCCCCACAGGTCCCTGGTCTGCCTGTGGCTGTATGCTGCCCCCGCCACCACGCCCTCCCCACATCACCTCTGTTCAGCATCAGCTGTGACCCCTGAGAAGGTCCCCCTCTGACTTTCAGTCCCTGTTTACACGGAAGGAACAAAACAGCTGGCGCTTACCCCTCCCAGCCAATATCTATCAGGCGATAGATAAGATCAATCACAGTCACACGTGAGATGGTGATCAGAGCTTTGAAGACAAGCACAGCGGGGCAGAGGGAGGTGGAAGTGCTGGGTGAGGGGGTGGGGCCCATAGCTGTCCACAGAATGCGGAGCATCTCTGATCTGGTGCACAGGTCCAGAGGCAGGCTTGTGCCTGATGCCTTGGAGAGATGTGGAGCAGACTGATGTGGCTGGAGGGGACTGAAGGAGGGAGAGAGAGGGTGGGAGGCGAGGCCAGAGGCAGGATGGGGGCAGAAGGTCACGGGAAGAACTTAGGTTTTGAGTGAGGCAGGCGTCACAGGAGGGCCCTGATGTCCTTCTTCTGTCCCAGGACTCCACCCAGGACACCCCATAACACTGATGACATTACATGTCCTTCACGTCTCCTTAGACCTCTCTCTCCTGGCTGTGACGGTTTCTCAGACTTTCCTTCCTTTTGGTAACCTTGACATTGAGGGGGACTGCTGGTCAGGAGTTTTGGAGAACGTGCCTCTCTAGGGATTTGTCTGATGTTTTTTTCCTCGTGATTGAGCTTCCCTGGTGGCTCAGCTGGTAAAGAATCTGCCTGCGGGAAGACCCAGGTTCGATCCCTGCATTGGGAACGTCCCCTGCAGAAGGGAACAGCAACGTACTCCTGTATTCTTGCCTGGAGCCTGATGGGCTGCAGTCCACGGGGTCACAAAGAGTCAGACACACCTGAGCAACATTCTTGTGATTACACAAGGGCCTAGGGGTTTAGGAAGAAGACTGCAGAGAGGAAGTGCCCTTGCCCTTCCCATCTTATCACATCAAAGGTACATACAGTCAACTTGACTTATAGGTTGATGCTGACCTTGATTGTCTGGCCAGGCCACAACAACTTTTGAGTCTACACTCTTGGCAGTAAAAATGGTAAACGTGTGCCTTATGCGTATCTATTTACATGCGTCCATTCATTTTAGGGCTTGCAACCCTCTGATGTAGGTGCTACTTTCAATCTCATTTTACAAGGAAAGAAACTGTAGGGAAGGAAAACAGGGAGGTTGAAGTAACTTGCCTGAGGTCACAGGTCAGTTAAGTGGCAGAGGTGGCATTTGAACCCAGAGGATCTGTTTCCAAAGTCCAGGCTGTTAAGCGTCACCTGCTTATCATAAGACAGGTAAGGAAGATTTTTTAAAAATCAAACATGTTAAATAATGTTATATTTATCAGTAGTCAGCATTAATGATAAAAACTGAAGTCTGAAAACAATTAAGTCTGTATTTTGAATAATGTTCTTGACAATAAAGTTTCAGTCAACTTTTTGTCAGTTCTGCTAAAAACATCACTGATTTTATTATTAACGTGGTTTAGAAAAAGCTTACGGGGCTTCCCTGGTGGCTCAGACATTGAAGAATCTGCCTGCAATGCAGGAGATTTGGGTTCAATCCCTGGGTTGGGAAGATTTCTCTGGAGAAGGGAGTGGCAACCTACTCCAGTATTCTTGCCTGGAGAATTCCATGGACAGAGGAGCCTGGCAGGCTACATACAGTTCATGTGGTCGCAAAGAGTCAGATACAGCTGAGTGACTCTCACACACACATACACACACACACACACACACACACACACACAGAAAGAGCTTACAGTGGGAACAGAACTGTCTACTTACTGCTTACATTAATTTTCTTTTCCTTTTTTGAGTTAATATTCACATGTCCTGAAGTTAGCAATTTGGGGATGAAGAGATAAATTAGGAGTTTGGGATTAACATATATACACTACTATATATAAAAGGTTAACAACAGGACCTCCTGTACAGCACAGGGAACAATAGTCAATATTTTGAAATAACCTGTAAGGGAAGAAAAATAATCTATGTAAATATAAAAAACTGAATCACTTTGCTGTACACCTGAAACTAACAAGATTGTAAATCAGCTGCTGCTGCTGCTGCTGCTAAGTCGCTTCAGCCGTGTCCGAGTCTGTGCAACCCCATGGACTGCAGCCTACCAGGCTTCTCCGTCCATGGGATTCTCCAGGCAAGAGTACTGGAGTGGGTTGCCATTTCCTTTTCCAATGCATGAAAGTGGAAAGTGAAAGTCAAGTCGCTCAGTTGTGTCCGACTCTTAGCGACCCCGTGGACTGCAGCCTACCAGGCTCCTCCATCCATGGGATTTTCCGGGCAACAGTACTGGAGTGGGGTGCCATTGCCTTCTCCCGTAAATCAGCTATATGTCAATTAAAATTTTTTTAAACTATACAAGTCAGCGGCTTTTAGTTACACTAGTAATGTTAAACAGTCTTTGTCTCTATCTAGTTTCTGCCTACCCATCCATCTAGGATAATTTCCCTTGCCCAAAAGGAAGCCCTACGCCCGTTAAGCAATTTATCCCCATTTCTCGTCCCCGAAGCTCCTCAGTTCAGTTCAGTTCAGTTGCTCAGTTGTGTCTGACTCTTTGCGACCCCATGGACTGCAGCATGCCAGGCCTCCTTGTCTATCACCAACTCCTGGAGTTTACTCAAACTCATGTCCATCGTGTCGGTGATACCATGCAACCTTCTCATCCTCTGTTGTCCCCTTCTCCTCCCGCCTTCAATCTTTCCCAGCATCAGGGTCTTTTTCAGTGAGTCGGTTCTTTGCATCAGGTGGCTAAAGTATTGGAGTTTCAGCTTCAGCATCAGTCTTTCCAGTGAATATTCAGTACTGATTTCCTTTAGGATGTACTGGTTGGAATTTGCTTTCTGTTTTTATGGGTTTACCTGGACATTTCATATCAATGGAATCATATGATATGTGACCTGCTGTGTCCACAGATTATTATTTTCAATCTCCTGGTTTCTTTGTGAGTACTTTTTTATGCCTTCTGTCTCTTTGTGAGGATAGTTTTGTTAAAGGCTGGCAGTGTGATATACGTCAGCTTACTGAAGGATGCGTCGTCCAGCAGAGGGACATCACAATCTCTGCTTTGGGCACCTTGTGCTTTTCCGAGGCGTCTTGCTATCTGGACTGCCCCTCACATCCTACACAGTGTCAATCCGTGTATTGATTACCTGTCCAGCTGAATACGTTTTATCTCTGAGATTAGGGAATAAATTGAAATTGACATTCTACTGATGAAATAGAACGGAGCCCAGGTCGAGAGCCAGACCACATGTGGACGTCTGGTGTGAGACCAGAGTAGCCACTGGTCTCATTGATGGGAAAGGAGAGACTTAATAAGCCAAGCTGGGGACCAAAAGCTCATTTGGAAAGAGACGAAATGGGGTGGGTCCATTTGGAGAAAGAAATGGCAACCCACTCCGGTATTCTTGCCTGGAGAATCCCACGGACAGAGGAGCCTGGTGGGCTACTGTCCACGGGGTCGCAGAGAGTCGGACACAAGCAACTGAGCACCCTAACACACACCATATACCCCCAGGTGGTTTAAGGATTCAGAGTCAGATCTAAACTGTGAATCTCAGTTTAGCCTTTGGGGAAAGGCCAGACTCTGAAATAAGATACACAGAGAGCTGCTGGGTGAGGAGGATTTGGAGGTCTTGCTTGTCTCAGCTATTCCTCTCTGTCTAGACACTGAGCAGCTCCGCCTGCTTTTGCCCCAGGTGGGAGGTCAATCCCTCTGCTAATAAGATAATTAATAGCTTTGGGACCATCAGAATACCTTAAGGAGAAATGGCCTTAACTGGAAGGTGCTAGGTCAACCAAGAATACTGATACAAGAGGGCGTGTGAGGGCTTCTCGTCCTGCCTGGCTGCCCACTTTCAGCTGCTCTACCCTCCCATCCGTCTCAGCTAACAGCGGGCCCTCGACTCTGCTCGTCCCCATACCTCCTGGCCAGTCCATCCGCAGACCCTGTTGCCTTGCCGTCATTCCACCATCCAAGCACTTTTTACCTCTTCTCCTGTCACCATTCTTGTCACCATTCTCTTCCCTGGTGGCTCAGTGGTAAAGAATCTGCTGCAATGCAGGAGGCCCCAGGTTCAATCCCTGGGTCGGGAAGATCCCCTGGAGAAGGGCATGGCAACGCGCTCCAGTATTCTTGCTTGGAGAATTCCATGGACAGAGGAGCCTGGCGGGCTACAGTCTATGGGGCTGCAGAGAGTCAGACACGTCTGAGCGACTGACTCTTTCACCTGTCACCATTCTGTCCTCTCTGGGCTCTCTACTCCCATCCTCCTCTCTTGCAATCCACTCTCCACTCTGCAGCCAGAAGGATCCAGTGAAAGCCCAAGTCCAGTCACCTCCCTGGACTCATGCAGAATAAAAACCCAAGGCCTCCATGGCTTGTCCTCATCACCTGTCTGACCCCACCTCCTTGACCTCGCTTCAGCTCCTTGCGGTTGCTTAAGCGTCCCCAGCACATTTCTGCCACAGGACCTTTGCATCTGCTCTGCCTTCTGCTCAGAACGCCCTTCCCCATTTGCCTAACCCGATCCTTATCTTCTGCGCATCAGCTCAGACTCCCTTCCTCGTGTGGACACCCTGACCACTAAAAATGCACCCCAGCCACCCCCACCCCCTCCCCACATCACCTTTCTCCTGCATCCTGTTTTTCTCCATTCAGCACAGTGTCTGTTTCGTGGTCTGGCTCCTGCCCTAGACCACGCCAGGAGAGCAGGGATGTCTGCTGTCCCTGCTGCTGTCTCCCCAGCACCGCTTTGTTAGGGGTAGCAGAACATCCTGAGAAAGGGAAACCACGTGACCTTCAGGGCATGCATCTTGTTGGCCCTGGAGTGGGGAGCTGAGTTGAGAAAGGACTCTAGAAGAAGCAGGAGACTGAGGCTGGTTCAGCCTTCCAGCTGGTGAGCACAGACAGGGCTAGAGGGACCATGCTGCCCATGACTGGGCTTCCCAGGTGGCACTCACGGTAAGGAACCTGCCTGCCAATGCAGGAGACATAAGAGATGCGGGTTTGATCCCTGGGTCGGGAAGATCTCCTGGAAGAGGGCATGGCAGCCCACTCCAGTATTCTTGCCTAGGAAATCCCATGGACAGAGGAGCCTGCTGGGCTACAGTCCATAGGGTCGGAAAAGAGTCGGACACAACTTAGCAACTAAACAACAACAGAGGAAGGTGCAGACATTTGTTAAGAAACAGGATGGAGTGTGGCATCTTGAAGCCAGGATTGTAAACTCGTGGCTGGCTCAGGATCTGCCCACCCAGCTCCCCGCCTCTTCCTGGCGTGGGCCTCTGGCTCACACTTCTCAGGACTCTCCCGTATTTCTGCCTCAGTCATCATGTGGGAGAAATCAGGCCATGATTAGGAAGGCTCCCTCCAAGTTCAGGGAGAAAAGAGTTTCTGCTGGGGAAAGGAAGGGAGGTCATGCCAGCAGATGGCCAGATTCCCAGCGTTTTCATGGGCACTGGAAATGGGGCAGGGCCATGTCCTGGAAGGCAGTCCAAGGCTTCCACCGAATCTGGGTTCAAATCCCAGCGCTTGCTGTTACCACTGGATAGCTTTTAGTTTGTGTGCGTTCAGCTGCAAGTATCAGTTGATCTGATGAGCGATGGTGGGAATATTCCTCTTGTTTTTTTTTTAACCCATTTTTAATTTATTTTGATTCCCTGGTGGCTCAGACGGTAAAGCATCTGCCCGCAATGTGAAAGACCCGGGTTCGATCCCTGGGTCGGGAAGATCCCCTGGAGAAGGAAATGGCAACCCACTCCAGTACTCTTGCCTAGAAAAAAATGGTTTATTTTTTTAACCCATTTTTAACTTATTTTTATAACATTCTTTTTATTTAACTGCCACCGGGTCTTAGTTGAGGCACGTGGGATCCTGGTTGCATCATGCAGGACTTTTCATCCGGCCTCTCTAGCAGTGGCTCTCGAGTTTCTGTAGTTGCGTGTGGGCTTAGTTGCTCTGCAGCGTTTGGGATCTTAGTTCCCTGACCAGGGATTGGACCCACGTCCCAGTGTGAGGCAGATTTTTAACCACTGGACCATCAGGGAAATCCCTAACCCAGTTTTTAATATTTGCCTTTTTGAATGATTAGGACATAGGCTGAAAAACCAAGTAATATTTCTGAAAAATTTGCAGCGGAATGTCTCCCTCCCATTTGTCCCCATCTGCAGGTCCCCCATCCTCGTTTTTACCAGAGAATGAGGCCCATGAAGGACATCTCTGGGTAAAGAGTAAATGTGTTATAATCGTGATACTTATTTCCCTATATGGTCAATTCTTGTTCCCTCGTGCTGTTTTTTGTAAATTCATCTACCTGCTGCAGTTTCTTTGTAAGCCCCAAATCAGCACTCACAATGCTTTCCTGATTGTTTGCAGACACGTGCAGAGCAGATGAGAGTCTTGAGTTGTCCCTGTGTGCCTGTTCCCAGCTGAGATAGACCGTGGCGACTCCGTCTTCTTGTTTCAGCTCTTCCGTCTCAGGCAAGTGGCTTTTTCTTGGCCTGGTTAGTGCCACGTTTTTCACATCTGGGGGCTCTTTGTTGGTAATTCATTTCATTGAAATGCCCCAAGCATCGCACTCAAGTGTTGGCTTGTGGTCCTCAGCTCCAGAAGTCTCTGATGTGTCTCAGATGAGCTTCGTTCACGTGCGAGTCACAGGGCCGCTGGTTATCAGTTCAATGCGAATGAATCAGCAGTATATATTAGATCAGGTGTCTTTAAACAGAAACACTCGTAAAAACAAGGTTATGTATTGATCAGTCGATGAAAATGTTGGGACCAGAGGCTCATAAGAACCTGTATTTCTCTCCGGAGCAATAGTTCCTTGTTCTCGAATTCAGTGTTTGTGGCAACTCTGTAGAACGTAACTACGACAAATAACAAGAATTGATTGTGTAGGCTTTATTATTTTAACACACTAGTTGTGCTTCCCTGGGATACAAATTAGATATAATAAAATGTACAAATCTTACCTGCACTGCTTGATGAATTTTGGCAAATATTACCTCGGAAACCATAACCCAGATCTAGCTATAGAACATCTGTGTCATCCCAGATTTCCTTGTGGATCTATCTTCCTGGTCAGTACTTAGCCCGCTCCCCTTCATCCCACCCCCTTGAGGCAACTAGACCCCGATCTTTTTCCTGTCATTTTCACTAGAACTAGACTTAAAGAGGATCACACAGCCGGTCGTCTTTTGTGCTTGGCTTCCTTTGCTTAGCATGGTGGATTTGAAATTCATCTATGACCTTGCCTGTATCAGTAGTTTATTCTCTTTCGTTAATAAGCTATATTCCGTTGCGTGGTTATAACACAGTTTGTTTATCCAGCTACCAGTCAACAGGCATCTGTGCTGTTTCCAATTTGGGGCTTTTGTTAATAAGGCTGCTAGGAAAATTTTTGTACAAATGTTTTTGTAGACATACTTTTTACATCCATTTAGTCAATGCCTTGGACTGGAATTGCTGGGTTATAGACTAAGTGTTTAATCTTAGTTAATCAATGCTTTTAATTCTCTTCTGGAGCAAGACATCTAGTGGAAGGCCTTTCCAGGGATATTTGGCAGCCCAGTACTGCCTGGCCACTGGGTCTGTCTCTGATTTGCTTGACCTTTGTCCCTCAGGAGTGCAAAATGGCTGCACTAGCACCGGCCATTATCACCATGCTTCACATCATCCTTTCAAGCAGGAAGGAGTAGGGGCAGGAGTAGGAGTAGGAATAGTAGCCTTCCTAATATAAGGCTTTTTTTTAATTCAAATGTAAAACTCTTTCCCATGTCCATACTTAGCTGCAAACGAGGCTGTGAAAGGAAGTTTCTGGCAAAGGGACAAAAGACCTGCACTCATTGTGAGTCATTCTCTTGGGAAGGTACATTGCTGAATGGAACCAAGTTCAAGTTCTGTTTACCAAGCTGTCAGACTGAGACTGGCTGTTGCATCCTCCTGAGCCTCGGAGAGGACCCTGTGAGGCCACTTTGTCAGGGGCCTGGACACTGGCCCGAAACTGGTGGCTTGTGTTCTATACGAGAGCAAGAGCCCCAGGAGGAGAACTAAAGACACCCAAGCTTCTAGAGCAGTGGTTCTGGGACCAGCAGCATCAGCATCACGTGGGAGCTTGTTAGAAATGCAGATTTTCAGTCCCCCGCCCCTAACCTGCAGGTTCTGAAATCCATTTTTTAAAAAACAATTTTACTTATTTATTTGGCCTTGCTGGGTCTTCACCGCTGCGTGGGTTTCCTCTAGTTGCGGAGAGCAGGGGCTGCTCTCCAGTTGTGGTGCGCCGGCTTCTCACTGTGGCAGCGTCTCTCGTCACAGAACTCAGGCTTAATTGCTCCGAGACCCGTGGGGCCTTCCTGGATCAGGGATCGAACCTGTGTCTCCTGCATTGGGATTCTTTACCACTGAGCCACCAGGGAAGCCCCTCTGAAATGCATTCTTTATTTTAAAAGCCTTCCAGGTGGTTCTGGTGCCTGCCCACCTTTAGGAACAAGTGGTCTAAACCATGTGTGGATGCTGTAGGGGCTTTTGTTTCCCCTTCACTTCTCTTAGCTCCATTTTGTACTGAACTTGAAGCCTTCTCTTGTTGCCTGATGCCCTGGGTGACCCTGTGTCCTGTCAAGGTAATCACTGCTTGTGTTCCCTTCACAACCACCCCCTGCCCCATTGCCCGTTCCATTCCTTCTGAGTTTCCTCTTGTTTTTTATACACTAGTATTAAGAGAAAAAAGCAAAAACCTTTTCAGATGCCTGATTTTCTTGGCAGGCCGGCAGCTATATAGCTGCATTTAGAACAGTGGTGAATAGCAAAAGGAAAAAGAAAGCATGTACAAAACACTTCTAGTGTGTAACTACCTGTGTAAACGAGGCTTTTAGGAGCTAGACACCAGTCGCTTTATGAGCAATCCAAGTTTTATAGGGCACGCTTTTATGTTGTTAAACTCATTCAGTGATTTGAGAACTCTAAAGGTCACTGAAAATAAAGCTGGTGTCGACTTTAATTGCTCTCCAAATAGCTTTCTTTCTCTCCCCCCAAAAGGGTGGGAGTAGGTGAGGAATTAACATTTCCCCTCCCTGTTTTTCTTTTCTGGCTTTGAAATTGACACGGCATGCCTGCGGCTACATATCTGGGGCCCAGTTTACTCTTACTAGGTCTTTGCACGGAATTGCAAAAGGTCTCTTCTGGGAGGGCGCAGTCCCTAAGAGTCTCCCTTGAGTGAATTAGGGTAAGTGAGGCTTTTCTCCAAGTGTGGATGTAGCTCTTCTCTGAGTCTCACTGCTGTGAGCAGATTTCTGCTGGATTTCAGGCCCCACTTGTACCCGTACTGGATTCCTTTGTGCAGTGAACAACCTGTGCAACTGTACATGGTGGTTGGTGCATATGTGTCCTGTGCCTAGCGCAGATGACAAGCATGTATCTTACAACAAGTTAGAATAACAGACATTTATTCTCACAGTTCTGGAGGGCAGATGTTCAAAATCAAGGTATTGGCATGCTCTCTCTGAAGGCCCTGGGGAAGAATCCTTTGTCTTTTCCTATTTCTGGTGGCTCTGGGTGGTCTGGGTCTTGAGGCTGCATCACTCTAATCTCTACATCCACGTTCATGTGACATTCTCTTTTTGTATCTTCTGTCTGTTAAAAGGTCATTGGTTGGGAATTCCCTGATGAGTCGGTGATGAGGACTCTGTGCTTCCACAGCAGGGGCCACAGGTTCAGTCCCTGGTCAGGGAACTGAGATCCTGAATGCTGCGTGACGTGGCCAAAAATAGTCTTTGGCTGTTGGATTCAGGGCTTATAGATAATTTAGGATGATCTCATCTTGAGATCCTTAACTGATTACAGAGCCTTTTCTTCCCAAATCAAGAAGGCCACCTTCACAGATTTGGGGTCGTGGACATATCTTTTTAGGGGGACCACCATGCAGTGCACTACAGATGTCTTAGAAATGCATCCTAAGGAATTCTCTGGTGGTTCAGTGGTTAGGACTCTTGCTGCTGAGGGCCTGGGTTCCATCCCAGGTCGGGGAACTAAAACATCTTACAAGCCGTGTGGCATGGTCAGAAAAAAAAAAAAAAGCATCCTAAGAGCATGACTTCTCGCATCGTGGTATGTTGAGTCCACCGTGGAATGCCCGTTGGGGAATCACTCCATCTGTGTATGTGACCCAGGTGTGGGGAAAGTGCTATGATTTCTGTGTGGTGTTTCAGGAAAGTGTCGGGGAAGAGCACCCGAGTGGGCGCCTGGAGGAAGGTGGGGGCCTAGGAAGACATTGCAGGAAGTACACCCATGGCAGGGTAGGTAGGGGATGGCCAGCCAGGCAGCCACCACTGTGTAGTTCCCACGATCTCGGGAGCCTGTCAGCCTGGATTCAAATCCCAGCTCTGCCAGCCTGCTACCTGGGCGATCCTTGGGCAGGTTACCTAGTCCTTTTCGCAGCCTCAGTTTCCTCAGCTGTGAAATGGGTGCAAGGACACTGGAACCTGCTGTGTCGGATTGTTGTTGAGGCTGCAGTGAGGTGAGATGAAGCACTGAGAACAGCACCTGGCCTGTGGTGAACCCTGGGCAAACCTTGGTCATGGTGACGAAGAGGACGACAGAGCAGGAAGTGGTGGTGACCAAGGGCAGAGGGCACAGACCTGCACCACCTCAAACGCCTGAACTGCCAGCCTCCAGCCAGCTGAGCAAGTTTCCTTAGCAGTGAGATGGGGGCTGGCATGCGTGAGCAGAGGCCAGTGAGACCCTAGCCAGTAGTAGGAGGCGGGTTGGCATCTTTACCTGTGGCCTTGCCTCTGTGAGGGTACATCTCTGTCCACAGCTGTATCTCAGCACCCAGCCCAGACCAAGAATACAGGAGGTGCTGAGTGACACTTGCCCATCAGCGGGTGAATGGCTGGATGCGCAGTGGTGATATTTAAAATTCATGACAAGCAGCATGGATACCAGTCAGGCAGTGTCCAGCATGGTGCCAAGGGAGGGACCTGCAGGCTCCCTGCTGTGCTGGGCCATGGGGGTATCTCAGGTGGTTCTGAGCAGCCAGGTGAGGTTCTGGGGGTTGGGCAGCGTTTAGTTACCAACCAGTAAGGAAGTGCATAAATATTTTAGAAACAGCAGCCACTTGTTACCCTGCATGTTAAAGCAGGCTGGTTGGATGGACAGATGGAAAGAGAGACAATGAGACTTAGATCTGGGCAGGAATAGTGGTCTTTTAAAGGAGGAGATAGAGTGGAGAGATTTGGGAGGCGGAATGGGTAAGACTTGGGTGAGTCAGAGGTATGAGGTCATGGCTGTTCCTTTATCTCTAGAGAGGGCTGTATCAGTTAGCTGCTGCCACGAAACAAACAACCCCCAACCTCTAGAGATTGTTAGGGAGAAGGCAATGGCACCCCACTCCAGTACTCTTGCTTGGAAAATCCCATGGTTGGAGGAGCCTGGTAGGCTGCAGTCCATGGGGTCACTAAGAGTCGGACACGACTGAGCGACTTCACGTTCACTTTTAACTTTCATGCATTGGAGGAGGAAATGGCAACCCACTCCAGTGTTCTTGCCTGGAGAATCCCAGGGACGGCGGGACCTGGTGGGCTGCCGTCTATGGGGTTGCACAGAGTCGGACACGACTGAAGCGACTTAGCAGCAGCAGCAGCAGTGCTGTTTAACAAATTATCCCAAAGCTTAAGGGAAAAATTGTATTGTGCCCATGAGTTTTATGCACCAGGAATTTGACATAGTGAGTCTCTGCTCCAAGATGTCTGAGTTCTTAGCTGAGAAGACCTAAAGGCTAGGGGCTGAAGGCTCATTCACATACATGCTTAGCACCTGGGCTGGGATGACTGGAAAATACGACTGTCAACCAGAACACCTACTTGTGGTCTCTCTGTGCGCCTAGCTTAGGCCTTCGCATAGCATGGCCTCCCCAAAGCGGCCAGAATTCCGTTAAGGTGGCTTAGGGCATCTAGGGTAAATGTCCTGATGGACACAGCAGAGACTGAACTGGCTTTAAGAAGTCACATAGTGGCGCTTCTGTTTCACTGTCCTGGTTGAAGTAGTCACAAACTTTGCTTAATTCAAGGGGGCTAACACTGTGGAAGATTATGGGGGATTGGAGACATTACTGCAGCCATCTTTGAAAAACACGATATGCCACAGTAGGTCAAAACAAAACCATGATCCTAATGGTTGGAAGTTGGCCTGGGCACCTCGTTACTTCTCTCTTACTTCGCTGTGGTCACCTGTAGGTCAGCTAGGTGGTTCTGCTTCGACAGCTTGGCTGCCTGTGAACTGGAATGACGGCGGTGATGGCATTTGTCTCTTGTCCTCCAGAAGGCAGACCTGGACTTCTTTACATGTCAGCTGGGCAAAGAATAGGCTCAGAAACACACACTGTCACTTCCGCTACATCCTTTTGGCCAAGGGCAAGTCAAAAGGCCAACCCAAGTTCAAGGGTTGGTTAATAGACTCCATCTCTTGATAGGAGGCCCTGGCAAGACCAGGAGGAGAAAAGTTTCTGGCTGCTTTTGCAGTCAACCACAGTAGTCTTTTTTTTTTTTTTTCCAGATCCCCTTATCATCAGCCCTCTCCCATTTTGCTGGGCCTCTCTTCTCAGTGGATTCAGAGTACAGTTTGACTCATGGAAGGCTGCGAGAGTCTTTGTGATGGGTTGCAAAGATACCTAGAAGTACTAACTCATTTGTGTCAGATTGTGTTTGCAAACAATGGAATCTTAATAGTGGCTTAAACTGTAAAGATTAAGACATCTAGAGGCAGGCAAGCCTTGAGGAGTTTTTAAAAACCTAGTCTTTTTCTCTCATCAGTTATTCTCTATAGGTAGGCTTATCAGCCTCAGGTTTATTGCCTCATGGCAGCAAAATGGCTGCCACAGCTCCAGTCTTCTCAACTATATTCAAAATGAGAAATGACTTTCTCCCTAGAGAAGCTCTATCTTTATATTCTGGAAGAAAACCTTTCTCAAATTCTGTCTTCCCCTAAAGACTCATTGAGCAGAACCCAATTCTATACACTTTGCTTACTTATTTGCAAAACTGTGACTACTCTGGCTGCAAGGAAGCCTTGGAAAGTGAATGTCTGATAAAGGGATAGCAGCTGTTTTGGCCACAACCTACAATAGGAAATATGTACACACACACACACATAATTGAAACCAGTGTCCATGGAAACCCTGTGTGATACCCTTTAATATTTTCTATTCTATCCCAAGCCATTTGATCCTATACTCTTTAACTTAAAAGCAATCCCTGGTCACAACCTGCTAATTGGATTTCACAACCCTCAAAGGCGTGACCCGTAGTTTGAAAAAGACTGACTCAGAACAGCCTTTGTTTACATCTTGGAGTAGGCAAGTGTTACCCTGAGATTGGGCTTCCGTGAGCAAGACAAGGAGAGCTGGGGAAATGGTGTTTGGAAAAGCAACAGCTAGACTTTGCCATATCCTCTTCTCTGCCTATCACTTCCCATCAGCAAATGATAGGGTTCCACTGACTTTCTTTTTTATGACTTGCAAATAACCTGAGGGTTAGTAGCATTCCTATCGGGAAATTAAAATAAGCCTGTTTATGGAGCTTCACGGGGACTTTGAATTCTGTGTCCTGCTCAGCACCCTGGCTGCAGCACAACTCCTGATGACAACGCAAAACTCCGAAGGCATTCCAAGTGCCGGAGGAATTCACACGATTTTCTGGAAGGACACTTTGTCATTGTTGCGTCATGGCTGTTCTCTTGAGCTGGTTGTGGTTTTGCAGGCCTAGCTTCTCATGCTTTTTATAGCCCGATGCTGGAGAATGAGGTTCTTCGGAATCACAGGGCCTGGGTTCAGAGACTGGTCCCAGTCTCTGGGATTGGGGGCAAGTGTCCTGGCCCCTGTAAGCCTCAGTTTCCTGCACTGTGAAATGGGAAACATTCCTCCCGTCTCCCTGGAGACTGGGAGGAGTCGATATGGAGTTAGCACAGGGCCTGATACTGAGGAAGCACTGGGGTAAGGGGGTGCTCTTCCAAGATGTGTCAGTCAGCTTCGACTGAGTGATGTGCAGTAACAAGTGAGCCCCAGATCTCAGTGGCTGACAGCAGCAAATGCTCCTCTCTCGCTCATATGTCCAAGCTTCGAGGGTTGGCTGTGGCCCTATCCATGTGTCCACATCATGCTGGGACTTGAGTGGAACCATACAATGGCTTTTCAAGCTTCTGCTCTGGAGGGGTGGAAGACGTCCTCTCATGCGAATATTTTGGGTTTGCAGCTTTGCATGCTGATTGTGTGTCCCCTGCCCTAGTCCCCCGATCTTTTTTTTTTCAAAAGCTTTTTGAGTATGTGTGTGACATTGGGCATCCAGTGTCATCCCTGGTTGAGAACCACTAAGCATCATCTTCCCCAAGGTCAAGGGCTGGAGGATCTCATTGCTCATTACAGGATCCTCAGTTCTCCCCAGCACAGAACGGACAATGAATAAATGCCCTTTTCACCAGGCTGCTCTTCAAACGAATGAGTGGGTTTGTTTTAACCCTCCCTGCAAATTCATTCATTCATCCCACAAATACGTAGTGAGCTCCTTCCATGTGCCGTGTCACGTGTGGATTCTGAGCATTCCACAAGGAACAAAACAGACAAAAATCCCTGTAGTTGGAGGGTTGACATTTTCGTAGGGGAGACCGACAGTAAACAGTCAGAGACTCACATGATTTGTGATGCTCAAGTATTTTCAAAGTAAAAATTTTTCATTGTGGACAATTGCAAATGTGCACAAAGCAGAGAGGACAGTAAAACTTGAACCGCACCAACCAATGCTTTACCAATCTTCGGTTTTCCACCACTCTGACAGACCAGCCCTGTCCAAGGGGGTTTCCTGCCACCACGGGAATGTTCTAGATCTGTGCTGTTCCGCGTGGTAGCCACCAGCCACGTGTGGCAGTTGAGCCCACGAAATGTGGCAGGGGTGACCACGAACTCGGTGTTTTAATTTCCTTTACACTTTTAATGTGAATCTGTTTTATTGAAAACTTTCATATTCCTGGTTGTCCCCTCTTTTTCCCATCCTTTTATTGTGGTTAAAACACACATAACAAAACTGACCATCGCAGCCATACCTAAGTGTACAGATCAGCGACCTTAAGTGCGTGTGCATGGTGGTGCAACCATCACCCCCACCCTTCTCTCAAACTTGCTGTATCTTGCAGGACTGAAATGGGATACCCACTAAACAACAATTCCTCGTTTCTCTCCACCCCACCCCCCAACCCCTGGCAAACTGCATTCTACTTCCTGTCTCTCCATCATGAGTGGAATAAGATGGTACCCTTGTCTTTTTGTCACTGGCTGACGTCACTCGGCACAGAGTCATCCATGCCATCCCTTCACCCTTTCCTCCCTGAATGATAATTCTGTTGTAAACAGATACCGCGATTGGCTTAGCCATTCATCTGTTGACGGACACCTGGGTTGTTGTACCTCTTGGCTCTTGCGAATCATGAACAGGGCTGTGTAAATATGCCCTTCCAGACCCCACTTTCAATTCTTTTGTGTTATATATATCCAGAAGTGGGCTTGCTGGGTCATATGCTAATTCTATTTTTAATTTTTTGAGGAACCACCAAAGTGTTTTCCACAGCAGCTGCATCATTTTACCTTCCCACCAACAGGGCGCAAGGGTTCCAGTTTCTCCAAGTCCTTAGCCACACTTGTTAATTTTTGAATTTTTGCTGCTGCTGCTGCTAAGTCGCGTTAGTCTTGTCCGAATCTGTGCAACCCCATAGACAGCAGCCCACCAGGCTCCTCCGTCCCTGGGATTCTCCAGGCAAGAATACTGGAGTGGGTTGCCATTTAACAGGAGTGAGGCAGCATCTGTGGTTTCGATAGCATTGCCCTAATGTTTGGTGGTGGCGATCATCTTTTCGCGTGCTTATGGCTATTTGTATGTCATCTTGGGACAAATACCTACTCCAGTCCTTTGCCATAATTTCATTTCAGCAGCTTGAACTTAAATGGACGTAGCCGCGCGTGGCTAAGTGGGTACTGTTTTGACCCGCATAGGACAATATGCCTCTGAACTCACACAGCTGCGTTATTCTGAACTTAAGTCACAGTTGTTCTGTCATGTCACTTCTACGTATTTTAGGATGTATTTCTGGAAGGTAAAGACTCTAAATGAAAAAAAAAGAATATGATGCCATTGTTACATACCTAGAATCCATTCCTTCTTTCCTTTCCTTCTTTCCTTCGCTGGGTCTTCATTGCTGCCAGGGGGCTACTCTAGTTGCGGTGTGTGGGCTTCTCATTGTGCAGCATGGGCTCTAGAGAAGGCTGTAGTACTGAGTTGCAGCTTGCAGTCTCTAGAGCCCAGGCTCAGTAGTCGCAGGGGTATGCTGGGTTTTCCTGGATCGGGGATCGAACCCATATCTCCTGCATTGGCCAGCGGGTTCTTTACCACTGAGCCATCAGGGAAGCCCTGAGCTATAAATGTTTAAACCCCCATATAACTGACGCCCCATCACAGTGAGGATCTGTCCTCTCCCCAGAAAGCCCCCCTCACCCATTGAGCAGCTGTCACCATCAAAATGAAAACGCAGGGATGACAGATTCTCACAGCCTGGTGCCTCCTGCTGGACATTCACCCGCAGGTCCCACTTGGAGAGCTCCGTTCAGGAAACACCCGCCTCCTGGCTCTCCTTCTGGTCCAAGGTTTACAGAACTTGGGCCACACCCGAAGTTCGGGGCAGGGAGGAGGTGGGTGGGGACCCACGTGGAGCTGGCGGCTCTCACGAAGCTGCTACGGGCGCTTGGGATCACTTCCAGGCCAGGGCAGTGCCCCTGCAGCCTAGATGGGCCAGGACTCCATGTTCCAGGGTCCTGTGACAGAGGCTTTCTAGACCTTTCTGGGGGTCTGGGACTCTCCATCAAAAGGAGCAGCAGCTCCCGTCCCTCCTCTCTCTCTTCCATCCACTCACCCTTATCGGGTCTTTGGATCTGAACTATCCCAGGCATTCACAAAATGCTAACAAAGGCTTGTCACCCAGCTTTGTCTTATCTTGACACTGTGGCCATGTTTGCTTCACATTTTGAAGAGAAACACCACGATGAGAGGGCTGTCTGTGGGACTGTGGTTAAGGGCGGGGACTCTGCAGTCAGCCTGCCTTGGCTCAGATCCCAGCCTGGCCGCTGACCACTGGAGGCATGTGGGGGTGGCGTATGCCATTCAGAGCCTCGCCGTCCTCATCTGCAGAATGGGGCTAAGCAGAGCACCCGCCTCGTAGGGAGTCCAAGATGGTGACACAGGTGGAACACGCAGAGCACTTAAAATCAGCAGCTATCATCCCCACCATCACGTCAGGTCAACCCTCGGTGTTCGTGGATTCCGTATTTGCGAATCCACCCACCCACTGACATCAATAAGCCCCCAAATCAGTATGGGGCTTTCCCAGTCACGTGCAGAGTCGTGAAGTGTTTGAGTCTCAGAGCACATCCCCCCAGTGGAGGTGGAACACGGTGACCCTCTGCCTTCTCAGTTCAGCTGTCAACAAGCATCCTCCTTAGGGCCCTGTTGTTTTGCACTTCTGTGCTTTTGGTGAGTGGTTTTGCTGTTAAACACGGCCCCTCCCGCACAGAGGTAAAAGGCCACCCAGTGCGCGTAAGCGCAGGAAGGCTGCAGTGAGCGCTGTGGAGAAAGCGCGTGCGGAGATGAGCAGTTACACCTGAGTTACAGCGCTGTTGGCCACAAGCCCAGTGTGAGCGATTCACCGATTTATATTCAACAAGGCGTCTTTAAACAGAAACACACAACCAAGGCGGTGTGTTGTTGGGTTGATGAGAATGGGGCCAGAGGCTGGCAGGAAGCCTACCCTGTGTTTCCTCAGGGCGGATGGCTCAGAAGTGCTGGTGGAGTATGTCCTACAGTGTTGCGTGGTGTTGCGTGCTATTGCGTGATGTGTGCATATGTACATACGCTGTGCAGGTAGACACAGGGCAGTGTTGTCTGCACTTACCACGCGTGTGATCATGTGCAACGTTTCCTCTGGTTGTAGTCTTGGGTTTGACCTCTCGTCTCTCTGGCTACATCTTTCTCCTTTTCACTGATGGTCCCACTCACATCTTCTCTCTCCCTCTCTCTCCACAGCTGGCCCCCGAAAGGACACTCCCCAAGTCCCCAGCTGGGGGCCCCGCGTAGACCTGGAGTGGACACCCCCTCCTTCCCTTCATGATTCGTTTGTAGCGCAGGTAACCAGCCAAGCGTCAGCTCATTCCCAGAGGGGCTGTGGTCCCCCACCTCCTCCATCCACCTGCCTGGAAGGGACAGTCCTCCTTGACTTAGCTGCAACCTTCAGCCCCACCCTTTCCAACCTGGGGCCCCGGGGTCATTTGGGCCAGCCCCCTGCCTCCTCGCCATCTACAGGCAAGGCAGGATCTCCCTCCCACATCCCCCTCTTCTCCACGTGCTCTGCAGATCTTGCCAGGTTGCTCCCTGGCCAGGCCTTGCCCACTGTGGGCTGGTTGGGAAGGGCAGGGGCTCGTCGCCCACGGAGCTGGTGACTTGGGAAGAAGGAAGCGTGGGTGGGGGTGGGGATGTGAAGCCAGAGAGGGTATGTTGTCACCAGCGCCCGGTGCAGCCAGAGTCTCGGAAGGGAAGGGCCTCTCTGGGGTCGGTGCCCAGGGCCAGCTCTGGAGGGGAGGGCGATTGGCGTGTGAGGCCCTGAAGATGGGCATTTCTGTTCTAGACTGGCCTTGTAACCTGGGGCCCGTGAAGTGTGTACGTGTGTGCATATGTGTGTGCACACGTGTAACATTTCTGGCCCACATGCGTGTTTCTGACCAGAGGGTCTTTTTGCTTTCATCAGACCCTCCAAAGCACAGTTCAGAGAAAACCCTGAACTAGCAATGCGTGATTCTTCCCGAGGCTATGTCACAGAGCCGTTGAGGTTACTGGGGGTTGGGGTGGCGATTGGGAAGTTTAGAGGATACTGTCGGAGTGACCCAGCTGAGGGCGCAAGTGAGATTTTGTGTGTTTTGAGGTGGAGGGAGGGGTAGATCCTCCTCAGTGAGTTCAGGACCACTCCTGCTCTCCCTACCAAAAAAAAAAAAAAAGAAAGTAAGAAGTCCATGGCTCTGGGCTGGGGTTGTGTGTGATTTCTCGTTGGGAGGGAAGGATGTGTGGGCAGATGGAAGGATGGATCAGTTGGATGTGTTTGGAAGACAGGAGAGATGGACCATGAGGCGGAAGTTTGGCGAGATGGGTGCTTGGAAGCCTGGTGGGATGTTTGGAGCAATGGGAGGTTGGGTGAGGGCTGGGGGTGAGTGGATGGGCAGACACAGAGAACTTGTTTTCTCGCTATAGAATGGGACACACAGCACCCTTCCCCATGGGGACTAACATTAGTGAAACGCATGGGACAGTGCCTGGCGGGCACGTGATAAGCACGGGCCAAATGTTAGCCGTCCTCATCCTCATCACTATTGACGGGCTCGGCCCAGCTCTGGCGGCTGCTCTGACGCCAAGCGCCTACCCTCCGGGTCCTTCTCCCTCTCTTTCCCTCCGTGAGAGCCGCACTGCATGTGTCTTCCACGGGGGCCCAGAAGCTGGGCCCCTTAATGCCTTCTCCCCAACCCGGTCACGTGTAGGACAAGCCCCCCCACGCCCGCTCTGGGCCAGCCCTGCCCTCAGGAGGCAGAGCACAGGCTCGGGGGGCCAGACCTCTGCTAGCCGGGAGACGGAGAGCCACAGCCTCTGCTCTTGCATTAACTCCTCTGCGAAGCTAAGGGGCAGCAAGACCCACCTCGAGGGATTCCCTGGGGATTCATCGAGTTAGTGTGTGTGAAGCACTTAGCACGGGCTCGCACATGATCAGGGCTCACTTAGTCAGGACTGACGTCATCATCGTTATCACCAGATGCTGGGGGATCAGAGGGAGGAGGAAAAGGCAGCCGTGTCTCTCTGGTCAGAGCCGCTGGTGGGGAGGGCCCTGCCTTGCACCCCCCACCCATGCCCACAGACTCCAGGGGTCTGGGCCCCCAGGGAATGGTCCTTGCGGGGAGAGTCCTGGCCTGCTGCCGCTGTCTAACCTGTCGCCCTCTTCCCGCCCCTGTCCAGTGGCGATGGATGATGAGGATGGGAGATGCTTACTAGACGTGATTTGGTGAGTAGTGGGCTTCCCGTCCCCCCCTCCCCCCTCACTCTCCCTCCCCTCCCCTGTCCCTCATCTCCTCAAGTGTCTCTCCCCTTCTCTCTTTCAGTGACCCTCAGGCCCTCAACGACTTCTTACATGGATCCGAGAAGGTGAGTGCTGGGCAGGGTGAGGCATCCCCCAGGGCAGCAGGGTGCAGGGCAGCAGGTCAAGCCCCCCCCCACCACCACACTGAGTAGACATCTGCCTTCCAGGAGCCAGGCCCCAAGCTCACGGCGAAGAGGGAAAGAGACGGCAAATCCCTGCCCTCACGCCATACACATTTCCTGGGTAAACAAGCAACCAGTGACTAATAAAGGCAGTGGTGGAAAGCACCACGCCGGGCAGCAGAAGAAATAGCAACATCACTTTTGCACCACAAGAGAGGATCCGAAGAAAATAAATGGGAGGCGGGGGGCGAGGGCAGGGGCTCCTTTAGCTGCAGTGGGCAGAGGGTGAACATTGAGGGTGAACCTGAAGGACCAAAGGGAGGCGCCCACTGTGCTCTGACCAGGGGGAGAGCGGGTGGGAAGGCGGGAAAGTCTGACCCGTTCCAGGAACAGAAAGGAGGCCAGTGGGGCCAGGAAGAAAGGTAGACTAGTAGGAGGCAGGACTGGGGTGGACAAAAATCCCTAGGTCATGCAGAGCCTAGAGGAGCTTGACTGGGGAGCTTGGACTTTATTCTGAATGTGACAGGCAGCTCCGACAGGTTATTAAGCAGCCACATGGCATATTCTATTTGCACTCCAGAGAGGGGAACAAAGCGGGGAAGAGGGGACGTCTGTTGAGCCACAAGGGGTTGTATCAGTTACCTACGGCTGTATAACAAGTTATCCTAACACGGTGTGGCTTCTAATGACTTCTAATAACATTTGTTAGAGCTCTCAGTTTCTGGGGATTGGGAATGGGCGAGCAGTCTAGCTGGGGGTCTATCTTGGAGTCTCCCCTGAGTAGCATTCAGGATGTTGGTTGGAACCATTGTCATCTGAGGGCTTGCCTGGGGCTGGGGGGGGGCCTGCTTCCACAGTGAGTGACTCACTCCTGTGGCTGTTGGCTGGAGGCCTCAGCTCCTCGCCACGTGGGCCTCTCCAGAGGATTGCTTGAGCATCCTCATGACGTGGCAGCTGGTTTGCCCAAGCAAGTGACCCAGAGGAAGCTGAGTGCCTCTTATGACCTAGTCTCCGAAGTCACACTGCATTCACTGGAAGCGAGTCACCATGCCCACCCACACTCTCAGGGAGGGAAAAGAGCTCCACTCCTCAAGGGCATGTATCGAATAATTTGCGGAGCAGAGGCAAGTGCAATGGGAGGACGGCAGCCTGGGCCCCAAGGCAGGTGTTGCAGGAGGTGGCAGGTGCTGACTTTGGGGCTGGCCTGGAAGGCAGTGTCACTTGACTTGAGGGTGGATTAGATGGTGAAATAGTGTCCAGACTGCCTCCTGGACTTGACCTGAGCAACCAAATGGGTTGTGCCATTCCCTGAGACTGGGAGTTTGGGGCAGATCCCAGAAGTCTGAGGGCAGCTGTTGGATGTATTGAATTGGCCAAAAAAAGTTGGTTTGGGTGTTTCTGTAAAATGTGATGAGAAAACCCAAATGAACTTTTTGGCCTACCCCATACCAGTCTAGGGTTCTAGAAGGGGATCAGCTAGAAACTGGGGAGCTTGGCTGTGGACAGACAGTGGGCGCTTAAGGCCTGTTCTCGGCATTGATGATAACTCCTGGAATGAGACCGGTCACTGCCCTCCCAGACATGGGAGCAGCTCACACATCTGTTGCCCGGGGAGCGCGGCTGTGCAGAGGAAGGGCTGATTTCATAGGAAGGGACAGACGGGCACGTGTGGGGAGGAGGAGGCACGCGTCGGGAGGAGGAGGCACGTGTGACAGGCCCTGCAGGGTGTGTTACCAAGGAGGCAGAGGGCAAAGGGCCAGGGGTGCTACTTGGGTGAAGGTGCGGAGGCAGGATTCTAGAGAGTTCCAGGCAGGCATGTCGGGGAGCCTCGGATGCGGTGCTGGGGGCTCCTTAGGATTTAAACTTGCAGCCAAGCCCCTTTCTTTGGGGCCTCTTTTCTGGAGGTGGAGTTTCCCTTACCCCTCGAGCCTCCCCCACCCCCTGCACCCCCCCAACCTCGTCTTTGTCTTTGTGCCCATGTAACCCAAAATTGGTTTTTGTTCTAGCATGTGGGCCGGCCCACTGCCCAGCTGACCATTGACCTTGGGTGGGGGCGGGTCTTGTTGCAGCTCGACAGTGATGACCTCCTGGATAATCCCGGGGAGGCCCAAAATGCCTTCTATGAAGGTCCCGGGGTAAGTGGCTGCGGGGGCTCGGGGAGGGTGGTGGGCAGAACGCCCGTGGAGCAGCCCTTGGGGGAGGGTTGGAGGGCGTCTCACTCATTCCCTGAGGCACTTTGCTCTGGGGGTGGGAGGCTGGGGTGTGGTCACTGAGAGCAGAGTGGGGTGCAGGTGAGGCCAAGGCTGCCAGATACCTCCCCTACCCCCAGGCTGTGCCTCAGAGAAGGAGGTGCGGTTCCGGGGTCCCTGGCCTTAGGGATCAGCTGCTACAGCGCTGGCATGGAGGCTGAGGCTGGCTCCTGAGGAGTGGGGATGGGGGCGTCTTGGGGGTCCTGTCCTAGCTCAGCCGTGGCTAGAAGGTGACCTGGGGAAGAGGATCCACTGATACAGACCTCCGTCTCTGCATGGAAAATGAGAGCAGGGATGATGAGCAAAGCCCAAAGTGGGGCTCGCAGTGGGCATCTATATTATTGAGCACCTCCTGTGTGCCAGGCCCGTCCCTCCTCTTCCCCTTCTGTGGCCTCTCCCTTCCCCTCTTCTCTCCCTACCCCGCCCACTCCTTGTTCCTCCTCCCTCCCCCTTCTTCGTCTTCGTAACTGTCATTTACAGAACACTTATCATATGCTAGACCCTTTACGGTAATTTTCATTTAATCCTCACAACCACCATAATAACACATTCCAAACAATTGATCTGGCGTAATATACATGCCTAAATCCAGAACCCAGCAAATAATAGTACTTTCATGTTATTACACTTATAGATCGGTTAGAGTATGTGCTATTCTTATCCATGCCGCCCTGTCTTAATTTGACCTGTAAGGACCCTGGTCAGGTTCTTAGCACCTCACGTGCATGATGTCAGTAAATGTCACAACCATCCTAGGAGGCAGGTTTGGTTATAGCCATTTAGCAGTTAGGAGCTCAGAACCCCCTGGTCTTTGGTTGGGGGCTGAGCCGGAGCCTGTCTCACCAGGCAATGCCCCCTGCTTGGCAGCGGGATGACCCCCTCCCAGTGTAGGGGGCAAGGAGGGAGCAGTGCCCACCTCCCTGGGCTGTTACTAACAGCAGCGACCTAGACAGTAATAGTAATGCCAGCAGGAGTGATAGATGGTGTTTCTCGGGTGCCAGGTACTGCTCTGAGCCGTCCACGTGGAATGAACTCAGAATCTTTTTAACAACAGTTTTGACCCATTATCAGTGGGTATTCCATGCTGCTAGCATACTCATTACTTATGGAATATTTGCTCGAAAATGCATACATGTATTGATTGTACATTCGTGACCTGGATCACCATCCAGAAAGCACTTAAGAAACCTCAAACTCACAGTGCGCTTGGCACTGGGTAAGGCTGCTGCTGCTCCTGCGCTTAACAGAACCATGATCTTTGATCCAAAACCTTTGGGGCCAGGCTTGTGGGATTCAGGGTTTTTCAGATGCTGGAAAGGCAATGCTGGCTACATGTGTGCTGCGTGTAACGTGACACACTCACTTTTCTGTGGTCACATTGAAGGCGAGTCCTGTTACGTGGCTGAATAACGCCTTTCCCTCTGAGCATCAGTTGCATTCCGGTCAGGGCTTTCCAGCCTAAAGTTCTCAAAACAGTTGTGGTTTTCAGAGCCTTTGGGGTTTTGGAATTGCAGATAAGCATCATGGGCCTGTATGGCTGTTTAGAAAATGGTTTTTGTTACATTCTGCTGATGTGCACAGATGGGGGAAAAAACAGGCTGGATTAAACCAGTCCTGGGGTGCCCAGCTCAGCCCTGGCGAAGCTGGGATTTGAACTCAGGTCCAGCCACTTCTTGTAGAAGGTTCTTTCTGTCCCTGCTGCCCTGACATCAGGTACCCTTGGCTTCAGCTGTGTCCTGGGCCCGGCCCCTTGCTAACCTGGGCTCTCTCCTCCCCCACCTTCCCTGGCCTCCAGCTCCACGTGCAAGAAGCCTCTGGCAACCACTTGAACCCAGAGCCCAGCCAGCCGGCCCCCAGCGTGGACCTCGACTTCCTGGAAGATGACATCCTGGACTCGCCCGCGGCCGGGGGCGGCGGCGGGGGCGCGGGGGGCGCTGACCAGCCCTGCGACATTCTCCAGCAGAGCCTCCAGGAGGCCAACATCACCGAGCAGACACTCGAGGCTGAGGCTGAGCTGGACCTGGGCCCCTTCCAGCTGCCCACCCTGCAGCCCGCGGACGGCGGGGCTGGCCCGGCGGGGGCCGGAGGGGCTGCTGCCGTGGCCACGGGACCCCAGGCGCTCTTCTCGGGGGGCGCTGACCTGCTGGGGCTCCAGGCCCCACCCACCGTGCTGACCCACCAGGCCCTGGTGCCGCCCCAGGACGTGGTCAGCAAAGCCTTGAGCGTCCAGCCCTTCCTGCAGCCTGTGGGCCTGGGCAACGTGACTCTGCAGCCCATCCCGGGCCTCCAGGGCCTGCCAAATGGCAGCCCCGGGGGTGCCGCAGCAGCCACGCTCGGCCTGGCCCCCATCCAGGTGGTGGGCCAGCCTGTCATGGCACTCAACCCACCCACCTCCCAGCTCCTGGCCAAGCAGGTGCCTGTCAGCGGCTACCTGGCCTCAGCGGCCGGCCCTTCGGAGCCAGTGACCCTGGCATCTGCTGGCGTCTCACCCCAGGGGGCCGGCCTGGTCCTCCAGAAGAACCTCCCCGCCGCCGTGGCCACCACACTCAATGGGAACTCAGTGTTCGGAGGGGCGGGAGCCGCCCCGGCGGCGGCCAGTGGGGCGCCCTCAGGACAGCCGCTGGCAGTGGCCCCCGGCCTGGGCACGTCGCCGCTGGTTCAAGCGCCCAACGTCATTCTGCACCGCACGCCCACACCCATCCAGCCCAAGCCTGCCGGCGTGCTGCCCCCCAAGCTCTACCAGCTGACTCCCAAGCCGTTCGCCCCCGCGGGCGCCACGCTCACCATCCAGGGCGAGGCTGGGGGCCTCCCGCAGCCACCCAAGGCTCCCCAGAACCTGACTTTCATGGCGGCGGGCAAGGCCGGCCAGAACGTGGTGCTGTCGGGCTTCCCGGCGCCCGCCCTGCAGGCCAACGTCTTCAAGCCGCCTCCGGCCACCACCACGGGGGCGGCCCCCCCACAGCCCCCCGGGACCCTGAGCAAGCCCATGAGCGTGCACCTCCTGAACCAAGGCAGCAGCATCGTCATCCCCGCCCAGCACATGCTTCCGGGCCAGAACCAGTTCCTGCTGCCTGGCACGTCGGCGGTCCAGCTCCCTCAGCCACTCTCAGCCCTGCCAGCCAACGTGGGCGGGCAGATCCTGGCAGCCGCGGCCCCCCACGCGGGCGGACAGCTCATCGCCAACCCCATCCTCACCAACCAGAACCTGGCGGGCCCGCTGAGCCTGGGCCCCGTGCTGGCCCCCCACTCAGGGGCCCACAGCGCTGCCCACATTCTCTCGGCCGCCCCCATCCAGGTGGGCCAGCCGGCACTCTTCCAGATGCCCGTGTCGCTGGCCGCCGGCAGCCTGCCCACGCAGAGCCAGCCGGCCGCCGCCGGGCCAGCCGCCACCACTGTCCTCCAGGGGGTCACCCTGCCCCCCAGCGCCGTGGCCATGCTCAACACCCCCGACGGTCTGGTGCAGCCCGGCACCCCCGCCGCTGGTGGGGAGGCTACGCCTGTCCTCACAGTGCAGACAGCGCCCCAGGCGCCCCCCACGGTCAGCACCCCACTGCCTCTGGGCCTCCAGCAGCCGCAGCAGCAACAGCAGCCGCCGCCGCCACCACAGGCCCCTGCCCCACAGGCTGCCGCCCCAGCTCAGGCCACTACCCCACAGCCCAGCCCTGGCCTGGCGTCCAGCCCGGAGAAGATTGTCCTGGGGCAGCCACCCTCTGCTGCCCCCACGGCCGTCCTCACTCAGGACTCCCTGCAGATGTTTCTGCCCCAGGTAACCAAGGCCGCCAGGGCAGGGGAAGGGGCCTATGTGGAGAGGGGGCCCAGAGCTGGAACCAGATGCGGTTGAAGCAGCAAGTGGGTGGGGGGGGCCCGGGGGCCAGGAAGGGTGCCCAGAGTTGCCACCCCTGCCCCAGGTCACCAAGGAGGTGGTCCCGGGGCGACAGGGCCCAGCTGACTGACACCAAGACAGACAGACGAGGGGAGGGACAGAGAGGCGGCCCTCTTGCTGGAGGGTTGGAGAAGGGTCCAAGAGAGAGAGCAGGTGAGACACAGACAGACAGACAGACAGACAGACAGACGGGGCGGGAGAGATGGATGCTGGGGTGGAGCTGGAAGATGACTCATGGAACCAAGGGGACTGAGCTACCCCAGGTCAAGCCCCCTGGACTCTGGGGGCTCCCAATCCCCTGACTTCGGTGTCTAGCCTCTGGGTGTCCTCTAACTGGTTCCCACTACCCCCTTCTCCGGAGCACCCGTGGGGGCAGGGAGTTGGGGTGTAGAGGCCTTGGGTGTGTCGGGGTGGCCTCTGACCCGCTGTGGGCTGCCCGTTGCAGGAGAGGAGCCAGCAGCCCCTCTCCACAGAGGGCCCCCACCTCTCCGTGCCCGCCTCGGTCATAGTCAGCGCCCCGCCTCCCGCCCAAGACCCAGCCCCGACCACCCCTGTCGCCAAAGGAGCTGGCCTTGGCCCTCAGGCCCCCGACAGCCAGGCCTCCCCGGCGCCGGCCCCCCAGGTAGACGAACCCCAGCAGCCTCTGTCCCAGCGCAGACCAGCCCTGCCCCTCGCCCCTCCTCCCCACCCTCTCCACGCGCTCTCTGGCTGCCCTGCCTGCCTCTCTGTCTCGCTGCCTTGGGAAGCGGTGCTCTCCTTGGCTCCCCAGATGCTTCCTGAGGGTCTCCTGACAGCCGTGGATGCTTGAGACCACACTCTAGTCAGGGACACATGGTTAGGTCCTAGAATGATCATTTCCCTGTCTGGATAAGTATCTCACATTTTGAGGAAGACACCAAGAGGTCTAGATCCGAGCCTGGCTTTCCCTCCCCAAGGGGGTTTCTTCCACTCCTTTCCTACGAAGGGGCAAACAAAAAGACAACAGGGTTCTTTTCCTTCCATTTTTACGAAAACAAAAGCAATACTCTACATGCATTCTGCACCGTTTATCATTTAGAGGTTCATCTTGGAGACTGTACTCCATTCTTTTACATGATCGCATAGTACTCCATTGTGTGGGGGTGCCCTTTATGTAACCAGATATTGTTGTCGGGAATTTAGGTCACTTTTGGTCTTTAGCTGTCGGATGAGCAAGGCTGCAAAGTACAACTCTGTACATATGTCTCTTTGTTGGATACATTCTAAAAGGACATCGCTAGGTCTGAGAGCATATGCATTTGTAATTGTGACAGATACTGCCAAACTGCTCCCTGTAGAGTATAAATTGGTTTAATGGATTATCTGTGGTTGATCAGTATATGATCTCTGGTTGTTTGCCCCCACCCTCAAGTGATATTGAACTTGGCCACTTGGGTAAGTGAAAAACAGTGTCTTCTTCTGTTTTAATTTGTATTTCTTTTACTGTAAATGAGGCTGGGCAGATTTTTATAGATTTAGAGTTATTTGTGTTTTCTGTGGAATTATCTGTTGATACACTTGGCCATTTTCAAATTTGAATTGCTGGTCATTTTCTTGTTGGTTTGTAGAAACTCTTTACATATGAGAGAAATAGACTTTGTCTCATATGAGTCATTAGCACATCAGCATATGAGAGGTTGGGATGGGCCCCTTTTATTCTGGAGGGACAGATGTTGCACTTGTTCAAAAAGGATCCATGGGTAGGTAGATTAGGACAGGCAGAAAGAGGAGGAAATAAGATGAGCGAGGGCCATGCAGGCAGAAAATCAGCTAGACTTTGCCCGTCAATAGCCATGATTTTACTCTCAGGCTCTGCTACTCACCATGTGACTGGAAGCAACCAGCTTCTTCATTCCATCAACTGTTGTTTAGGGAAAAGAGAGCGCTAAGTATGTGCCAGGCCTTGTGCTAACCCTGGGCAAGTCCCTGTAACTGCTGAACCTCAGTTTCCTCACCTGGAAGATGGGGATAGTAGTTTCTTTATACGTCTACTAGGACGAGTAACCGAGTTGCTATGTGCTTTGCACAGAGTAAACAGTCCAAAAATATTTGCTATTGTTATTATTACTTGGGGACTTCCTAGGTGGCTCAGTGGTAAAGAACCTGCCTGCCACTGCAGGAGAGGCGAGTTCGATCCCTGGGTCAGGAAGAGCCTCTGATGAAGGAAATGGCAACCAACTCCAGTATTCTTGTCCGGGAAATCCCGTGGATAGAGAGGAACCTGGCGGGCTTCGGTCCATGGGGATCACAAAAGAGTTGGACGTGGCTTAGCGACTCAACAACAAATGATTGTTTTAGCTGTTGTGTTTGTGGCATCAAGCGCGGGTCAGTCCAGAGGGACAGGGGCCAAGATTTCCTCTGGTCATCTCTATACAGGAAGGAAGGGCAGGGGCCAGGGGCCACCTGGACTAGGAGAGACTCAGGTTGAAAGTACTGTTTTTGGGTGGTCAGACGTGGGCCTGGGTCCCTGGGGCAAGGGCAGTCCCCTCTGCGAGCCTTCCATCCTCAGCTGGAGCTCGGGGCTGGTAGGAGCCCTTCTGAGTGCTGTGGTTGAGAGCAGGGCAAGGCACGTATGTGATCTACCACTTCAGCGCCACATACCTGCAGGTGCTTGTCTGGACTCGCTCCTTGGGTGACCATCAGTACCAAGATGGAGCCTCCCCCAAGCCCCTTAACCTCCCTGGGCCTCAACTTCCTGAACTGACAAATGGGTATGAGCACAATGGCTGTTGTGAGGAATAAATGAATTAGTGTATGTAACGTGCTTCAACAGGACCGACATGTCGAAAGTCCTGGAGTGTGAGAGAGAAGCCCGGCGAATTTTCCATGAAGGGCCAGTAGTAAACGTTTTGGGCTTTGCGGGACTGTCACTATAGCCTAGAAATGGCTCTAGATAAATGAATGAGCGTGGGTGGGCTCCCATAAAGCCTTACTTATGCACACTGAAATTTGAATCTCCTATCAGTGTCCCGAGTCAAAGAATATTCTTCTTCTGACTTGTTTTCAACCATTTAAAAGCGTAAAAACTATTCTTAGCTTGCGGGCTGTCCAAAATGGTCGGGCCAAGCGGGCGGCAGGCCACCTTTGGCTTCTGGGCCTTAGTCTGCCAGACCTTTTGAGATCTTTATTTTATTATTTTGTAGATGTGCAAGACTTCACTTATTCAGTCCCCTATTGGTGAACACTTAAGGTATCCAGTCCCATGGAATCGCTAACGAACATTCCCATACATACATACTCTTATACCGGACTTTGCTCGTGCGTGAGAATGCCCATAGGGTGAATGTTTAGAAATAGAATTGCTGCATCAGAGGGTATCCAGTCGGCCCTCCGAATCTGCAGATTCTGCTCCGCTGGATTCAACCACCAGTGGGTGGAAAATATTCGGGGAAAAATATTCCAGAAAGTTCCAAAAAGTACCATGTGAATATGCAGACAACTACTTCCATAGCATTGACATTGTGCGTGTGTGCATGCATGCTAAATCACGTCAGTCATGTCTGACTCTTTGCGACCCCATAGACTGTAGCCCGCCAGGCCCCTCTGTCCATGGGATTCTTCAGGCAAGAATACTGGAGTGGGTAGCCATGCCCTCCTCCAGGGGATCTTCCCAACCCAGGGATTGAATGCACGTCACTTATGCTTCTGGCATGGGCAGGTGGGTTCTTTACCACTAGCGCCATTTATTAGGTATTGTAGGTAATCTGCTGCTGCTGCTGCTAAGTTGCTTCAGTCGTGTCCGACTCTGTGCGACCCCATAGATGGCAGCCCACCAGGCTCCACCGCCCCTGGAATTCTCCAGGCAAGAACACTGGAGTGGGTTGCCATTTCCTTCTCCAGTGCGTGAAAGTGAAGTCGCTCAGTCATGTCCGACTCTTCACGACCCCATGGACTGCAGCCCACCAGGTTCCTCCATCCATGAGATTTTCCAGGCAAGAGTCCTGGAGTGGGTTGCCATTGCCTTCTCCATCATAGGTAATCTAGAGGTGATTTGAAATATGTGAAAGGTTGTGTGTAGGTTATATGCAAATACTGCACCATGGGTATAAAGGACTTGAGCATCCCTGGATTTTGGTATCTGATGGGGTGAGCCCCCGTGGATGTGGAGGGTTGGCAGTACGCACTGCCCAAGCACGTTATGGACCAATCCAGCTGCTCCTTCATGAGGTTCCTGCTGGTAAAGGCCTCTGTCAGCTTCCTCAACCCCAGATCAGCGACCCGCTCATTGCCTGCCATGTGGGAAGATGCATGCCCCCCCACTCCTGTGCTTCTCTCAAATTCTGCTTGACTCGAACATCTTAACATCTTCCCATCTCCCCACGGGCAGTTGGAATCTCTCAGTAAACAGTCCACTCATGTGGGAGCTTTAAAAAAAAAAATGTAATTATAAAAATAATTTCATGCTTCTCTAGAGGATTTAAAAAATACAGAAAAGAACTAAGAAGAAAAACAAATCACCCAAAATACCAGCGTGTAGAAGCTGCTGGCAGCATTTTTGGTATGAAGTCTTCTTTTAGCCTTGCTTTTCTTCTTCTCATCCATTTCAAACATTTGTCCCTTTTGACATTAGGTAGTATATTCACATGGTTCAATCATGAAAAACCGTTTTTTTTTTTTTTCTAATCTTTTTTTCTTTTTATCTGTGGTGCATGGGATCTTAGTTCCCTGACCAGGGATTGAACCTGCGCCCCTGCAGTGGAAGCCCAGAGTCTTAACCACTGGACAGCCAGGGAAGTTCCAAAAAGGATTTTTAAGGTATGGGGGGAAGTATCCCACCCCATGCCTGCATTCCCAACCCCTCCCCATAGCCTCAGCACTTAACTTTTTTGTATTTTCTTCCAGTTCTGTGCATATACAACCTTGTGCAAATATAGGTTAACATTTCTCTCTACCCAGCAGGTAGCACATTATCCATGTTCTTGGGTAGCCCGTGGGGCATTTCCTTGGTCCTTTTGTTACAGTGGAGAAGTATTCCTTTGTGTAGATGGGGCTGGATGAGCTTTCATCCTCGGACGTGCTGTCCTGATGCGCTTAGACCACGTCTAGGCTTTGGTCCTTCACATAGAGCTGCAGTAAACATCTGTCATCTCGTGTACATGTGTCTCTCTGGTCACTTCCGAGAAGCCTGTTTGCTGGATCAAAGCACAGGTGCACTTAGAATTTGCACAGCAGCTGCTGAATTGCATTCCTCTGAGGCTGTAGCAAATGGTGCCAGCTTAGACTCCCACAGGCAATGTGCGAGTGCCTTTGTGAGACATATGACTTATTTGTAATGTGTGCCTGAACTTGGCTCCATAGGGCACCTTTGATCTGCATCTCTCTTATTACAAGGGAGGTTGAGCATCTCTTGACCTATTTAAGCCTGTTGTGTTTCTTTTTCTACACTGTGTCTGATCATATCCTTTGCCCCCATTTTTCTCACTGCTTGTTATTCTTAGTGATTTCCAGAGGCTCTTTTTATATGAGAGAGATGAGCTTTGTCTAGGCTGTCTTGTTGGTCAGTCACTAACTCGTGTCTGACTCTTTGCGACCCCATGGACTGCAGCACGCCAGACTTCCCTGTCCTTCACCGTCTCCTAGAGCTTGCTCAAACACATGTCTGTTGAGTCAGTCATGCCATCCACCATCTCATCCTCTGTCGTCCCCTTCTCCTGCCTTTAATCTTTCCCAGCGTCAGGGTCTTTTCTAATGAATGGGTTCTTCAGATTAGGTGGTTCAGCTTCAGGATCAGTCCTTCCAATGAATATTCAGGGTTGATTTCCTTTAGGATTGACCAGTTTGATCTCCTTACTGTCCAAGGGACTCTCACTATTTCCCCCAGTATGTCATTTGCTTCTTGACTTGGTTTGGGGGGAGTGTGTGTGTATTTGTCCCTGTATTTTTATTGAGGATGAGAATTTTTTAAAATATTTTTCAATTTGGGGGTTATTTTTAAGCTTTTCATTTTTAGTTAGTTTCAAACATATAGCAAAGTTGTAAGACTAGAATGTGGGAATAATACCCATGTGAGTTCTTTACTCTAAGCAGATGTTTTAGTTATCTGTTGCTGTGTAACGGATTATCTTTCTTCCAAAACTGAGCAGCTTGAAACAACAAACATTAACTTACCTCACGTGATTTCTAAGGATCAGGAATCTGGAAGCAGATTAACTGGGAGGTTCTGGTGTGTGATCTTTTGGGAGATTATAGTCAAGGTGTCAGCCAGGGCTGAGTCATCTGAAGGCTCGACCAGGCTGGACAGTCTGCTTCCAAGATGCTGCACTTGTGGGACTTCCCTGGTGGCCCAGTGGTTAAGGCTCTGTGTGTCTGCTGCAGAGGGTAAGAGTTTGATCCCTGGTCAGGGAACTAAGATTCCGCATACCGCACTGTGTAGCCAGAATAACAACAAAGATGGTGCACTGGTAAGGCTGCTGGTGGGAGAGGGCCTACGTAGAGAGAAACTGAGGCCTCCTCGAAGGGCGGCCCACATGATCCACAGTCGGCTTCCCCTGAGCACATAATCGACTAGAAAAAGAGCAAGGGAGCTGCCCAGGAGAGAAGCCAATCTTTTTTATAACCTAATCTTGGAAGTGACATGTGATCACTTCCGCTGAGTTCCTATGGCTGCAGAGACCAACCCTGGTACAGTGTGGGAGGAGCCTGAAAACAGGGAGGCGGGGATTGCTAGGGGCCACCCCTGATTGGAGCCTGAAAACAGGGAGGCAGGGATCGCTGGGGACCACCCCAGATTTAACCACTGTAAATATTTGGCCACATTAGCTTTAGCCACGGCCCTCGCAACATGTATCCCTTTTTCTTTTCCTGAATCATTTGAGAGTCAATTGCAGACATCATGCTTCTGCACCCCCTTCATATTTTAATCTGATTATTTCTGTCTTTGAGAATAAGAGCATCCTCTCACTCAACCACTGCAGTCATCAGATCCAGTGCCTCTAGCATTGTGACAATACTGTTATCAAATTCACTGTCCATAATGCGGTGCAGCCAGCCGTCTAGCAATCGTGTTGTGGATCGCTGTCATTCTCTCTCAGCATCTGGTCTGTGTTGCCACTTCATCATGCCCTCTGAAGCCTGTGCTTAGGAGGGGAGAGTGCCAAGCGGGACAGCCCCCTTGGTCCTCACTGTCAGCTCCTCGCCTGCGGCTCCTACCAGCTTTCTTCTCTGGTTTTCTCTGTTGTAAATAGTCCCACGGTGGCCAGCCCTGTGAGCAAGAGCCTGAATATTCCTGATCACAAATTGCTGCAGGCGAGATTACCAGGTCCACTCGAGGCTCTTCTGTTTTGTTTGTTTCATTTAATATCTATTTATTTATTTCCGAACTTTAAACTTTTTATTTTGTATTGGAGTATAGCCGATTAACAATTTAGTGATGGTTTCAGGTGAGCAGCCATACATGTACATGCATCTATTCTCTCCTAAACTCCCCTCCCATCCAGGCTGCCACATATCATTGAGCAGAGTTCCCTGTGCTCTACAGTAGGTCCTTGGTGATTATCTATTTTGAATATAGCAGTATATACATGACCTTCCAAAACTCCCTAACTATCTCCTTCCCCCTGCCCACCACCGCCCCCCCCCAACCAGGAAACAGTAGGTTAGGTTTTTAAGTCTATGGGTCTCTTTCTGTGTTGTAAGTTCATTTGTATCATTTGGACCGGTCATTTTGGTTCCCTGGCCTCAGTGTCTGATCTGTGAAGTGGGTCAGATACGATCACAGCTCTCAGGACCATGGAGAGAGCCCATGAGTGGGTACACGTTCCCAGCCGCAAGCGCTGGGTCAGTGGGCGCTCTCCGTGGGGTGGATTCTGTGACCCAGAGCAGAGAGGTGCCAGTTCAGTGTTGGGTGCCCAGCTGTTGCCATGGTTCAATAGCAGCTGCTGAGGTTTGAGGTTCCTGGAGAGGTGACCTTTAGGGGGAGAAGGGTGCCCTGACTGAGGTGTGTTTTAGGTGAGGTCACTGTGTACGTGTTACAGACTAGTGCTTAGATTGCATATGCAAGCCTGATACACAC
This sequence comes from Bos indicus, assembly GCF_029378745.1. Lineage (NCBI taxonomy): Eukaryota > Metazoa > Chordata > Mammalia > Artiodactyla > Bovidae > Bos > Bos indicus. The sequence continues at coordinate 55,156,282 of NC_091777.1, forward strand.
ACACACATGCACGCACACACTCACACCCATACCTGTAGGTTTCCACGACCCCCAGGTAGCCATGCAGCCATGACCCCACAGGTACAGGTCATGGACACTTAGAAGGGGACTCGTAACTCATGTGCTGGCATCCAGGGGGACTCGACCCTGACCTTGACCCTTGGTTTCCATCCTCATCCCCGGCTCCCCCATTCCCAGCGTGCCCTCCTCAACTATTGGCCCCCACCCCCACCCCCAGTTCGCAGCAGCCGCAGTCTCCCTGCTGGTGTCTGTTCTCCTGGGTCAGCTGGACTGTCAGCCCGGCACCCTCCCCACCCCCCCGCACTTGCTGCTGTGCTCTGCTCCCTGGCCCCCTCTGCCTACCTGCCGCAGGCAGCTGGTGTGGTGCTCCCGCCGCCACTGCTTCCTCTGCTGCTGCCCCCAAAGCCTGCAGAGCTCGCCTTCCTCTGGGGGGAGGGGGGTCTGGGGGGCAGGGGCGGAGATCAGAAGGCAGAGGTACGGAGTTGGGGGGGCAGATGGTGGGTCGAGAAGGGATAGGTTGAGGGAATGAGGTAGGTGGACAGGTCGGGGGTGGGGGGCAGGTACAAGGTGGGGGATGGAGGTGGAGTGGTGAGAAGGATGGCGGGGGCGGGGATCAGGACAAGGGGTGGCCAAGAAGGGGGGCAGGGCTTCCGGGCGGGAGTGGCCGGGGTCCCCAGTGTCTTGGGGCCAGGGGAGCCAAGGTTGGTTCTGACCCCCGCCCCCTCCCCTCTCCCTCCTCCCCTGCCCAGATCCCCGCAGCGGCTCCGCTGAAGGGCCCCGGCCCCTCCTCTTCCCCGTCACTACCTCACCAGGCCCCCCTGGGGGACAGCCCCCACCTGCCGTCCCCTCACCCGGCCCGGCCCCCGTCCCGCCCCCCATCTCGCCCCCACTCCCGCCCCCCTTCCCAGCCTCAGAGCTTGTCCCGTCCCCCCTCAGAGCCCGCCCTGCACCCCTGCCCTCCTCCCCAGGTACCCCCTACCCTGCCTGGCATCTTTGTCATCCAGAACCAGCTGGGCGGCGCCCCCTCCACAAGCACCCCGGCCCCCACCGCCCCAGGCCCACCCCAGCCCCCACTGCGACCCCCATCCCAGCCTCTGGAGGGGCCACTGGCCCCCGCCCCCCACCTCCCTCCGGCCTCCACCTCCACTGTCGGGGTCGCCTCCACCTCCTCCTCCGAGACGTCCTCCCGGCTGCCAGCCCCCACGCCGCCTGACTTCCAGCTGCAGTACCCACCCAGCCAGGGGCCCCACAAATCCCCCACGCCCCCTCCGACCCTCCACCTGGTCCCTGAGCCCGCAGCGCCCCCCCCACCGCCTCCTCGGACCTTCCAGATGGTGACCACCCCCTTCCCGGCGCTGCCCCAGCCGAAGGCTCTTCTCGAGAGATTTCACCAGGTAATTGGAGGCAGGGGCCAGCCCACCACCCACGCCACACCCCCACCCTCCCTGCCAGTCCAATTCCCTCCCGCTTTCTGGCTTTCTCTTCACCCCCGTTCCTGGTTCCTGGCTGCCCCTGCTCCTAGCGTGTTCCCCTGCCCCAAACCACCTGTCCCCCTCCTCAGGTGCCGTCTGGGATCATTCTCCAGAGCAAGGCCGTGGGGGCCCCCACCGCCCCACAGTCCTCCGCCAGCCTGGGACCCCTTGCCAGCCCCACTGCCTCCGTGCTGGTCAGTGGGCAGGCTCCATCCGGGACCCCCACCACCCCCAGCCATCCCCCCGCCCCAGCGCCCATGGCCACCGCAGGTAGGGGAGAGGGAGCCCGCAACGGAGCCATGGAGGGGCCCGAAGCAGGTGGGTGGGAGTCACAGGGAGGACATGTGGGCCAGAACTGTGGGCACCGGAGCCCAAGGGTCACCCAGATCTCCAGGGACAGGGACGGTGGAGGGGGGCGGGCTGTACTCCCCAGATCCCCTCCAGGCGCACTCACTTTGGGGCCGCCATAGCCCCCGAGGCCCAAGAACCAGAGCAGTAGGGGGTGCAGGGTCTCTGGGGGGGCCTTTGTGCCCGTGACCCCTGAGCCCTGTCTGCCCACACCTCCACCCCAGGCCTGCCTCCTCTGCTTCCTGCCGAGAGCAAAGCCTTTGCCAGCAACCTCCCAACCCTGACCGTGGCCAAGGCCGCCCCTTCTGGGCCAGGGAAGTCCTCCGGGCTGCAGGTAAGGGGCACCCAGAGTGGCAGGCTAGGGCCCAGGCCTGGTCGCTGGGGAACTGTGATGGGGCTGGAGGGGAAGGGGAGGCCGGCCGGCAGGCAGGCAGGGAGGTAGAGATGGGCAGAGACACAGCCAGGTCGGGAGTAAGACATCCGGCCAGTCCAGGCTGGGGCACGTGGGAAACCAAGACAGTTGAACCGAGATCCACCCCCAAACACCGAAACGACAGAATGAGGATGGGAGAGATGGCCTGAGAGAGACCCCAGGCGGTCACTGGGGGCATGAGCAGGTGAGAGATGGAGGCTGCAGGAGAAGGGACTATGTTGGCTCAGGACAGGCGGGGGGGAGACCCTAAAAGGAAGGACAGGGCAGGGTGGCCAGCAAGACACTGAGTCAGAGATGGCAGAGGGACTGCCTTGGCGGTTAAGACTCCGCACTTCCAGTACAGGGGGAATGGGTTCAATCCCTGGTTGGGGAACCAAGGTCCCACATGCCTTGCAGTGCAGCCAGAGAAAAGAGAAGGTGGTGATGGGGGTGGGGGGAGGGGAGGATGTGGTCAAGAGGAGAGCTAGGATGGTGGTACCCAGGCCAGAGGGGCATAGGCAGGGAAGGTGGAGGAGACTGAGGCAGAGACAAGATTCAAGAGAGCCTGAAAGGGAAGAAGAGGCAGGACAAGGGAAGTCAAGGTAGAGATTTTGGCAGGGGTGGGAGGAAAGAGGCCGTGCTCATCAGGTGCTGGACAATGAGGGGGGATTTGTGGGCCTTTTGATGGGCAGGGAGGGAGGTACCAGGTGGAAGCTGAGAGACCCAAGCCTGAGAAGGGGCTGGAGGAGGCGACCCAGGTGGACGCCTGGGGCTTGAGCCTGCCTGTAACCCTCTCCTTGCTGTGTCCCCCAGCCCTGGATCCAGCCCCAGCCTTCCCTGCAGGTTGAGTGTGCTGGGTGGGGAATCCTGCAGCTAGGACCGGGACCCCATCTCGGGTGACATCAGCCCCTCCCATCTTTGTCCCAGGCTGGGGCGTAGAGAGGCTCAGGTGCCAAGGGAACGCTCCTCCATCGCGAAACCCCCCCTCACTGGCTTCTCTCTCCCCCACAGTATGAGAGCAAGTTGGGCAGCCTGAAGAAACCCCCCACGCTTCAGCCCAGCAAAGAAGCCTGGTGAGCTCCGCGTGTGCCTCCTCGCCCGGCACTGTCCCCCGCTGTGGGTTCGGGAAGTGTCATTGACCCCTCCATCTCCCCCTCTAGGGAGAGGGGTGGGAATAGTAGTGATTATAGGCTGAATGACGAGGATTCCCTGTGGCTGTGTTAGCAGCATTCATGGGGCAGCTAGGCTGCTGGCTTCAAGCGGGCGGGGGTGGATATTTGGTGTGGCTTGGTCACCGCAGTACCCTGAGCGCCTCGGACCCGGCTGGCAGGCAGTGTCTCCTGTCCGGGGGTTGGGGGGTGTGTGTTCAGGTGGACGCAGGGATGCCTGGGGGCCAGTGTGAATGGATAGATGGACGCTACCCAGGCAGGTGCATGGCTGGACGGATGGCTGTTGGGGTGGGTGGGCAGGTCCGTGTTGGATGCTCGTGTTCTGTCCCTCTCTCCTGCCCTCCGTCCACTGAGAGTGTTGGTCAGATCCTCATCGGGTGCCCAGTCCTATGCTGGACTCTGGAAACACTGGACAGACCAGGTCCCGCATCCACTGTGTGTGAGGGCTGCTGGCCTTCAGCACTGGGTACAGACAAGGAAGCATGTCTGGTGGGAGAGACAGCCATACATAGTAGGCGATAGTCTACTGCTCAGTGAGAAAGCAGATCTTATTAACCAACCACGCAAGGGCCCAACCTCCCTGCCCGCCTCCCCAAGCCTGCTGCTGGGTTCCAGGTAGAGCGGGGACATGCTGACCCCAAGTGGCAGGAGATGGTATTGCATGGAAGGTGAGTCGCACGCTCTGGCATCTAACTCCCAGCGCTGCCTCTAGCTGCTTTGGATCCGTGACTTCATCTTCGCAGGCCTCAGTTTCCTCATCTGTAAAATGGGCATAAGGATAGCACTTCCTGCCATTGGTTGTCCCCTGAGATACAGTGAGGGAGGCCAGGCACACGTTCACACGTATTTCTGCAGCGTTCCTTCCCTCCTCGTTGTCTGCCTTGTGGCCTGGGGGCTCAGGGTCCGGTTCTGCCGTCTCCTGGCCTCACCACGAGTTGTCTGTGTGTGTGGTCCTTCCCCCGACCCTCCCAGCTTCCTGGAGCATTTGCACAAACATCAGGGCTCCGTCCTGCACCCTGACTGCAAGACGGCCTTCCCCTCCTTCGAGGATGCCCTGCACCGCCTCCTGCCCTATCATGTCTACCAGGGTGCCCTCCCCTCCCCCAACGACTACCACAAAGGTGAGGCCTCCCCTGGGTGTGGAGGCGGGTGGTGAGGACCATACAGGGTGCAGGCGCCCTTGACTGTGGGTCCTTCCCCAACATCTGGGTCTCTGGACCTCTTCCTCCGCAGTGGACGAGGAGTTCGAGACGGTCTCCACGCAGCTGCTGAAACGCACCCAGGCCATGCTCAATAAATACCGCCTCCTGCTGCTGGAGGAGTCCCGGGTAGGGTAGCCTGTCACCTTTCTTCCTGGGGGACCCTGCCCTTCCCCTACCCCCACCCCCCCGCTGCAAGAAGGGAGGGAGGGAGGGATCAGATCACAAGAAGGACAGTTGGGAATCTGTTCCCATCCATCCTTGGCGACCGCGTCCCCTCCTCCACCTCGCTTCTTCACTGGCTCATCTAATTGCCTCTCCCCCTCCCTGCCCCCAGAGGGTGAGCCCCTCCGCGGAGATGGTAATGATCGACCGAATGTTCATTCAAGAGGAAAAGACCACGCTGGCCTTAGACAAGCAGCTGGCCAAGGAGAAGCCAGGTAGGTGAGAGCGGAGGGAGCCGGGTCCCCGCCGCCTCCGCAGGGTGCGGCGCTTTCCCTCACTCTGCCACTGGGCGGCGCCCGAGCCCAGCCTGAAAGCCCTGAGAGTGGACCTCCGCTTCCTGCTCATCCCATCATCCTGTGTCCATTTCGCCCCCTCAATCCTGGACCTGGAGGGAGGGAACGTTCTGCCACCCCCGGGGGCACAGAAAAGCGGGAGAGCAGAGCCAGGACTGGGGTGAAGCCAGCAGAAGTTAGTGGGTTGCAGAAGTTAGGTGGTATCCTCTGTCCGGTGCCCAGGGCTGCTGGCATATTACGGGGACTTGGAACTTGGGGAAAGGGTCTTGCCTAGCAGTGTCCTCGTGAGTGAAGGGCTTAGCGGGCCCGGCAGATGGTCAGTACTCAGTGGACACCGGCTCCTCTCAGCTCTGCAGGGGCCTCCTGCCTTGGCTAACCCCCAGGGTTTTCTTGGCCCCCTTCTACAGATGAGTACGTGTCTTCCTCCCGCACTCTCGGCCTCCCCGTCGCCGCTTCTTCCGAGGGACACCGGCTGCCCGGCCACGGCCCGTCTCCGTCCTCGGCGTCCGGGGCCCCAGCCCAGCCCCCTCTGCACCTGCCCACCAAGCTGGTGATCCGGCACGGCGGCGTGGGCGGCTCCCCCTCCGTGACCTGGGCGCGGGCCTCCTCGTCCTCCCTGTCTTCGTCCTCCTCGTCCTCCGCCGCCTCCTCCCTGGACGCCGACGAGGACGGCCCCATGCCCTCCCGCAACCGGCCGCCCATTAAGACCTACGAGGCCCGGAGCCGCATCGGGCTCAAACTCAAGATCAAACAGGAAGCTGGGCTCAGCAAGGTCGTCCACAACACGGCTTTGGACCCGGTGCACCAAACGCCGCCGCCGCCCCCCACCTCCCTCAAGGCGGCCGAGCCCCCGCCCCGGCCCCCGCCGCCGCCCCCCGCCCCGGGCCAGATGAACGGTACGGTGGACCACCCGCCACCGCCGCCGGCGGCCGCTGACCGCAAGCCCCCGCAGCCGGCCCCGCACTGCCCCCGTCTACCCCTCCGCAAGACCTACCGTGAGAACGTGGAGGCCCCAGGTGTCGGGGTGACCGAGGGGGCAGCGGCGGCGGCCGTGGGCAGAGCCCGGGGCGGCAGCCCGGCCCCGCTGCCCACCAAAGTGGACGAGGCCACCAGCGGGCTCATCCGCGAGCTGGCGGCGGTGGAGGACGAGCTGTACCAGCGGATGCTGAAGGCCGGCCCGGCTGACCCTGCGGCGGGCACCGGGCAGGGCAGCGGCAGCCGGGAGCCCGGCTGGGAGGCACCCCCGCTGCCCCCCGCCAAGCGGCGCAAGTCCGAGTCGCCCGACGTGGACCAGGCCAGCTTCTCCAGCGACAGCCCACAGGACGACACGCTCACAGAACACCTGCAGAGCGCCATCGACAGCATCTTGAACCTCCAACAGGCCCCCGGCCGGACGCCCGCACCCCCGTACTCCCACGCCACCCCGGCGGCCGTCACGCCCACCTCCCCGACACCCCTGCACAGGCCGGAGGCCTACCCGCCCTCCAGTCACAACGGTGGCCTCGGCACCAGGACGTTGAACAGATAACACTGGGCTGGACTTCCCTTCCCTGTCCCCTTTCTCCGCAGGGACGCAGCGGGGAGCAGGGAGGGGGACAGCCGGGCGTCTGACCTCAGCCTCCTGGGGTACACGAGCCGGGGACCCCTTGAGTTTTTCTTGCCTAAGTTATTTGAGTCACAAAGGCCTCGTCCCCCCCCCCACCTCCTGTCATCCGGGTGGTTGGGTGGGGTCGTGGATTTCGGGGAGGGGGGCTCTAATGTACAAGGTCTCCCCTGCCAAAGGAGGGGGTAATCCTGGTGTGTCGTTTCCTATTTCTTCCCATTTCCAGCCCCGCCCCGCCCCTCCGCCCGGGGGACACGTGCGCATTGGCCAGGGAGGAGGGCTCCCTGGCGGTCCCCACCGCTCACACGCATCCAGGTACCCGGTTTGCCCGCGTGGCTTCAATCTGTCCCTGCACCCGTCGCTGGCAGGGTCCGCGTCTCTCCAACGCCCCCCACAGGCCAAGACAGGAAACGCAGGGAAAGGGCGGCGTGAGCCTGCCTCCCGGGACCCCCCACCTGGCAGTGCGTGCCTGCGGGCACCCGTGTCACATCCGTGTGTGTGTGTGTGTGTATGTGTGTATCCCTCTCCGTGTCCTATGTCCCTCTGTATGTGCTCGAGTGAGAAAGATTTCAAAAGCCTCCAGTCCCTCGACTGAAATCCGAGCACCTCCCAAACAAAACCGGGATCTTCCTTCTACCCCCTTCCCCAGCCAGTCTTCCCCTCTGTTCTTCCTGCCGCCAGCCATCCGCGCCAGATTTTGAAATCTTGGAGACAAAACTAGTACTGTAAGATAAATTTTTTTGTACTGTATTTATTGTGTATAACGATTTTTTTAAAAGGAGAATTCTGTACATTTAGAACTCTTGTAAATTAAAAAGCGATCCTTTTTTTAAAACTGTACTGACGCCCCCCCGCCCGCATTGCTTTGGGATTTTCGGGAACTTGTTTGGAGTCTGCGGGTTGGGGCGACAGGTGGGTGGAGAGGGGGATTGTGGGGACTTACTACACATTAATTTGTGAGCCCCTGCTGGGGGCCAGGTCCTATTCTAGGCATAAGGGTGCAGCTGAATATGATGGAAGCGCCTGTTCTGGGAGGCCCGACTTCTTAGTGAAGGGGGCAGACAGTGAAAAACTCAATCAGCCACATGTTTTTGTATCATTCCTGGTGCGGTTCTGTGGTCTCCCGGAGCATGGAATTCGTCAATGTGTAACCATCCCTCCTGGGAAAAATACAGGGCTAGCTTCCGGCCAGCCTCTGATCCACATTTTTGTCAAACCCTCAACACATCACTTTGTTTTTCTGTTTAAAGACCCTTCACTTAATATATAGTGTTGATTCTTAACACTGATCGCACAGCCAGCAGCATTAACTCATGCCAGAATGAAGCTTCTGTAACACGGTGTTTTCTCTGTAAGGCACATCCTACCCTCCTTAGGCTTAAGAACTCAAGAACCCTGGGGGCTATTTAAAACAGCGAAGTCAGCAAAAGCATCAAAATGTGAATACACCCGCAAAAGGATGCATGGTTTCAAGTAGGAGAGCGTCCTCACCTATTCAGCACTCAGTCGGAAACATGCCTGCTGGGCCACTCAACGTTTTCGCCACTCTGTGCATGTCCGTGGAAGTTCCACGGATTTTTGGCAACAGACGAAAGTTCCAACAAGTAGATGAATTCACAAGCAGGGTACCTGCTAATAGTGAGGATTGACTAAATGTGTACAGTGTCAGAGATATGGGGGCAGTCAAGCAGGATATGTTAGCTTCCCATGGATACGAAAAAAGGTACCTCCGGGAACTTCCCTCATGGTCCAGTGTTAAAACTCCACGCTGCCAAGGTAGGGGGTATGGGTTTTATCCCTGATGGCTGAACTAAGATCTCACATGCCACCCGGTGCAGCCAATAAACCAAATCACTTTATATGAAAAGAACAAAAAACACCCAATTGGGTGGGTGGCTTAAAAGAAATTTATTCTCTCAGTTCCAGAGGCTAGAAGTTCCAAATCAAAAGTGTGGTCAGGACTACCGTTCCCCTAGTGACAAGGGGAGGGTCCTTCCTTACATTTTCCAATCTCTGGTCATCCCGGGTCTTCTTTGGCTGTTAGCTACATCCCTCCATTCTCTCCTTCTGAGCCATTTCCCCTCAGCATCGGCGTGTCTTCTCTTATGAGGACACCAGCCATATTGGATTTGAGCCTAGCCTACTCCAGGATGTGCTGGTCTTAACTAGATGACATCTGCAAAGACCGCATTTCCAAAGAAGATCACAAATTCACAGGTAATTCACTCGGGTTAGGACACTGGCATATCTCTTGGGGAGACGCAGCTCAATTGGACACAGCAGCTGCTCATTCCTAGAACCCTTTTGTGTGAACTAGAAAACAGCACCCCCTTCCTCTGGGAATTTGGAGAGCAGCACATGACCCAGATTCCAGCCCCCTTCAATCAAGCCAGTGCTTTGTGCAGTGAACAATCTGCCCAACCGCACATGAAGGCCCTCAGGATCAAGTGGGAAGGGAAGACTTCTTTGAGGAGGTGACATCTGAACAGAGAACTGCATTAAAGAAGGGAGGGGACCACAGGAAGAGAGTACTCAAGGCAGCGAGAACAGCCAGTGCAAAGGCCCTGAGGCAGGAGCGTGGATAGAATGTAAAACCACCAAATGGGTCTGTGACTGGAACCTGGGGAAGAACGGGGTACAGACAAGAGGTGAGGTCAGTGGGAACAAAGGGGGCCTATCCTGTAGGATCCAATAGCTCCACGCTGAAAACTTCGCTTTTACTCTAAGAATGAGGCAGGAGCCACCGGCGGGTTCTGCGCAGAGGGCTGAGCTGACTTCGTTTTCCCAGGCGCCCTCTAGCGGCCATGTATGCAACCTACAGGGCAAGGAGGCAACGGCCACAGTCAGGTGGATGTTACAGCGGCTGGACTAGGGTGATCCACCCCGGTCCTTGGCAGGCTCCTGGGGGTGTTTGGGAGGGGAGAAGCAGATATATGGGATCTCCAGGAGAGAGACCCCCCCCCCGCCAGCTCTAGACCTACTTCCCCCGCTTATGTAATAAAGCACTAAAGGAGAACAGCGGTTCTCAACATCCTTGAATCCTCGCAGGCTCCTGGAAGACCTCTCGTAGCCGTGGAAAGAAGTTTGCCAGTCATTTCCACCGGCTAACATTGGAAAGCTAGCTGAATGCAGCCCAAATGCAGCCCAAGCAGAGGGACACGATGAGTAACGTTTCCAGAACACTTATCTTGGGCTCCCAGCACTTCACCTGGGATATCTTATTTGATGCTCACAGAAGCAGCCTTGTGGGAATTAATAACCCCATCTTGCAGATGAGGAAACTGAGGCCCCGAGGACTGTAGCTTACCAGGCTCCTCTGTCCATGGGATTTCCCAGGCAATAGTACTGGAGTGATTGCCATTTCCTTCTCCACCGGATCTTCCCGACCCAGGGATCGAACCCGGGTCTCCCGCATTGTAGACAGACGCTTTACCGTCTGAGCCACCAGGGAAGTCCTGCATACAAGGCCTTGACAAGTCTGCTGTGCAGAAGCCAGAGACAGCCTCCTCCCCAAGCCCCGGGGTATGAGACCAAAACTGACCTTAGCTTCTACAGTTAGCCTTTGGCATATTCGTTCTAAGATGCTAGATGCAGCGGAGTGGGCATCTGGAGAGTGTTCAGTCGCTCAGTCGTGTCCAACCCTTTGTGACCCCGTTGACTGTAACCTGCCAGGCTCCTCTGTCCTTGGGATTTCCCAGGCAAGAACACTGGAGTAGGTTGCCTTTTCCTTCTCCAGGGGATCTTCTTGACCCGGGGATCGAAACCGAGTCCCTTGCATCTCCTGTATCGGCAGGTGGATTCTTTACCACTGTGCCACCTGGGAAGCCCCTTTCTACAGCTGAGCCATCCAGAAAAAGAAGCCAGAAATGACTACCTCTGGGCCCAAGTCACCTGGACACGGAGCGCGACTGGAACCCAAGACTGACCAGTGTCCCAAGTGAACAAGCTCACTGGCTGCTTTCTCCATTTTTTTTTAATTATGAAAAAATACCCATAACGTAAAATTTATCTTCGTAACCACATCGGCATTAAGACATTTACACTGTGCAACCATCAATCTTCAGAACTCATTTCATCAATTTTTTTTTCATTTGGCTGTGCTGGGTCTTCGTTGTAACATGAAGGATTTTTTGTTGTTTAGTTGCAGCATGTGGGTTCATAGTTTCTTGACCAAGGATCGAACCTGGGCCGCCTGCAATGGGATCTCAGAGTCTTAGCCATTGGACCACCAACCTGTGGTCAGCCTGGAAGTCAGGAACTCATTTCATCTTGCAGAACTGAAACTCTGTGCCCATGAAACCATGATCCTGTCCCCCCTCCACTTCCACCCAGCTCCCCCACGACCACCATTCCACTTTCTGTCTCTGAATCCGACTACCCTAAGCATCTTGTATGAGTGGAATCACAATATGTGTTCTTTTGTGAGTGGCTTATTTCACTCAACCTAATGTCTTCATTCATGTTGTAGAATATGTCAGTTTCTCTTTTCAGTTTTGACAGATGGGGTGAGGGCAGAGAAAAGAATATCTGAGCTTGTGCTTTGCAGTGGGGACTCCAGAGGCTCCAAGGGCGTCAAGGAAATTGGATGACACTGGGGACAGATGTCAGAGACTCCCTGATTCGGAGGTCAGCAGGTAGCAAGATGTGACAGCCACCTTGGTTATTAAGGGCTCAAAGGGTATTTAATGGAGCTGAATACGTCACTCCACTGACCCCTTCCTAGAATATTATCTTTAATGCACAAAATGAAACCCTTAGGATCCCAAGGGAACCAATTATACTGAAATACAGTTATCAGTATTTTTTAAAATTGACAAGGCTGTGACAGGGTAATAGGGTCTGGTGTACCAGCGAACAATTAGAAAGCTAGCTTGCAGTGGGTCTAATCAGTGATGAGTAAGCAATCACTGGAAATTCCAAACACAGTGTGAGAACATCAAAGATTCCTCTTGATGACCGTCTGGAATCCTTGCTCTCACAGGACTCATGTTCTCGTGAGGGAGACCCTCCCTGAAACAGAGAAATGTAAAATATGGTGATAAAGGCTGCAGAGAAGAATAAAGCAGCGAGAATGGAGGGATGGTGGGTACCGCATTAAACAGGGAGATCAGGGAGGGCTTCTCGGAAGAGGTGACATTTGGGTGGCGACTGGAAGGAGGGAAGGGTGAGAGGGCGGATGGGAGTGGTCGGTGGGACTTTCCAGGTGGAGGAACAGCAAGTTCAAAGGGCCCTGAAAAGAGGGTTGTCTGAGGAACAGTGGAGAGGCCAGTGCGGCTGGATCTGAGGGATCAAGGGGGAGAGAGGGAGGAGAGGACAGAGGGAGCCTGCAGATCTTTCAGGGCCTTCTGGTCCACACTGAAGGCTTTGGCTTCTGCTTTGAGTGAAAGAAGAACCATGGAGGGCTGTGAACAGAGGAGTTTTCATGCACTCGTTTCCGTAATTATTATGATTACTTATAATTAAAATTAATATTGTTGGTGGTGTTACTATTTTATTATTGCTGTTTCCATGTCAGGAAGGGAGACAGGGGTGGAGTTTGAAGGCAGGACTGGGAACCCGCGCGCGCACCCATTTCGCAAAGGCACCGTGACTGTCTCCACCAGAGGGCGCCAGAGGCTGGGCGCCCGGTTTAGGGATGGGGGGGCGCCTCGTCCCGCCCCCCCTTCTCTGCCCCTCCCGTCCCTCCTCCCCGTTCTGGGCCCCACCCGGCTCAGACGGCTCCGGACGGGACCGCGAGCACAGGCCGCTCCGCGGGCGCCTCCGATCCCCGCGGGACCCCCGCCCAGCTCTCCCTGCCCGGTCCTGCAGTCTGCGCGCCCCCTTGGTGAGTGACCCCCAACTGAGGCTGTCGCCTCCCAGCCTCCGCCCGCGGAGCCCTCGAGCCTGCCCTGGCTCTGGATCATTCCCCTGCTTGCCAAAGACCCTCAGTCCCCACCCCAGGCAGTGTGTAGGGGGTCTCTCAGCCCCCCGGAAACCTATCTCCCTCACTGGCCCCCACCAGTCCCTTCAATCTGTAGCAGTGTTCCCCACTCTCCTCCTCCCTTCGCGCGGCCTTCCTTGGGGTCTCCCTCCACCGCATTCATCCACCTCTGTTCCATTCCTCCTCCCACCCCAAAAGCTCCTCTCCTACCTCACCAACCCCACTGCCTGTCCAACCACCCCAAAGCGTCCTCGCTAAGATGTCCCCCAGGTCCCTCCCTGTGTAGGACACCGCCCAGGGCCCCCTCCCTCTGCCAACATCCCAGGTCTTGGCTCCAGCCTCTCCTTCACCTTTCTGGCACACCCTCCCTGAATTCTCCCCCTCCCACATATGCACACACTTTGTTTTTTTAAAGCATGGTTATGATTTTATGGATTTTAACATATTGGATGTGCAGTTAGTCTGGGTGCTCAAATTGTCCCATCTTTGGCCAGTGGGAGTCCTGTCGAGCCGGGACTCTGTCCCTGTGACATGCCCCATCCCAGTTTGAGCACTTTCCCGCTATCTGACCCAGACTCACTTGTTCTTTCCCTGCCTCAGACCCGGAATTAGCCATTTCTCCCGGAAGCCTCAGGTTCTCTTTTAGTGGAAAATGGAATTTAGAGACCCCAATCTGACCAAAAGTCGGTTCTGTGCAGAGATCAGTAAAATTATAAGCATCCACTTAGACTGATCAAGGGGGAAAAAAGAAAGAAAGCAAAGACACAAATGAATGATAATTGAGAATGAAAGGGGGAGGGAGGACATCACTACAGATACTACAGTGAATGAAAGGCCAGTAAGGGGATGTAGTGAACACAGTCTAGGTGCTGGGGGTGCTGGTTGCTGCTGGGCTGGTAATTTGTCCTCTCCCTAACTCCTTAGATCTGTGATAGGAGTGTTGGCTCTGAGGTCAGGTTATCTGGAGTCCCAGCTTGAGCACGTACTAGCAAAGTGATCTCAGGGAAGTTATACTATCTTCCTGAACCTCTATTTCCTTATCAGAAAAGTGGGGGTAATAATAGCTTTACCTTACAAGGTTGTTGTGAAGATTAAATGAGTTAGAGCAGTTTCTGGCATGCAGTGATCACAAATGTTATTATTCTCATGAATGATAACATCATGATCTGGGGGGGACCCAGGCAGTGTTGAGTCTCATTTCTCATCCTTGGGCCCACGTGTTCAGCCACTCTGTCCATCCATTTTACAGTTCCAGGTCATGAAACCCACCATCCTCTCTGCCTAAATGCCCTTGTCACTCTTCAGGAAGCAGCTCAAAAGTCAGCCCAGGGGGCTTCCCCCTGTGGCTCAGCTGGTAAAGAATCTGCCTGCAGTGCAGGAGACCTGGGTTCGATCCCTGGGATGGGAAGATCTCCTGGAGAAGGAAACAGCTACCCACTCCAGTATTCTGGCCTGGAGAGTATGTATGGGAAAAGATTCTACAGGACACAACCAAGATCTGGTACAGCCAAATAAATAATAAACGTGAAAAAAAAAAAAGTCAGCCCAGCCAGAGCTTTCCTAATCCTGTGATTGGTTCATCCTGTCCCCCTCTGGTGTCTACAAGTCTACCACCAGCTTTTCCCAGGCCTCGTTGATTGCTCCGTGCCCCAGTTCTCTCCGCACTGGAGGCTCCGAGTGTGTGGGGACTGGGCTCTGGTCTATTTTTGGATCCATACCCCTTGACACATGGTGTGATTTCAGTGAAAATTGCCAAATAATGGAAGGTGTGGGGACGGAGAAAGAAAAAGACAAAGGAATCCTTTTCTTCGGATCAGCTTCTGCATCCTTCCCCTTGTTTATCTCTTGGGCTTCCACCACCAATCTCGCTTCTTCCAGCATCTCTTTCTCTCCCTCCAGCTGGAATAATCACCTTCTTCCTCCTTCAGCCGCCAGCTCCTGCCATCCACCCTCAGTGCTCTCAGAAGCTCTCCCCCTCAACCCATCCCACCAGCCTTCCCCATCGATTCTACCTTCTGGCTCCCTTTCTTCTCCACCACCTCCTCCAGGCAGTCCCCCATCAACATCCTCTCCTCCCACAGGTAGCCCTCGCGCTGTGCATCTCCGTCAGAGCTCAGCGGGCAGCGTGCAGCCACCATGTTCAGCTGGCTGAAGCGGGGCGGGGCTCGGGGCCAGCAGCCGGAGGCCATCCGCACGGTGACCTCGGCCCTCAAGGAGCTGTACCGCGAAAAGCTGCTGCCTTTGGAGGAGCACTACCGCTTCGGGACCTTCCATTCTCCAGCCCTGGAGGATGCCGACTTCGATGGCAAGCCCATGGTGCTGGTGGCTGGCCAGTACAGCACGGGCAAGACCAGCTTCATTCAGTACCTGCTAGAGCAGGAGGTGCCCGGCTCCCGGGTGGGGCCCGAGCCCACCACCGACTGCTTCGTGGCTGTCATGCACGGTGACACCGAGGGCACCGTGCCTGGCAATGCCCTCGTCGTTGACCCGGACAAGCCCTTCCGTAAACTCAACCCCTTCGGGAATACCTTCCTCAACAGGTGTGCAGCCAGCAGCCCGGAGGGTGTCTTCCTGTCCCTGGCCCCCGTCTGTGTCCCATCCCCGCCTGTGTGTCTCTCCTTTTCAGTCCTAATCCCCTTCTCTCTACTAGAGCCTTCCTCTTCTTGCCTTCTCTCGGGGAGCAGTTTAGCCAGTGATGCCTGAGTTCGACTCCTGTCTAGCTGGGTGACTTTGGGCAAGCAACATAACCTCTCTGTTTCTTATCCTCATCTGGAAAATGGGGATAACCATAGTCCTTCCTCCATAGGGCTGTTGTGGGGACTAAATGAATGAAAACATTCAAAGTGCTTAGAACAGCACCCTGCACAAAGTAAGTGCTCAATTAACATCAGCTGTTTTTTTTTTTTTAATATAGTTCTTATTCTTTATCCTAATCTTCCTTTTCTCTTCCAAGATTCTTTCCCTCTCCGAATCTGATTCTCCTCCGTGCAAGTCCTGGGTTCCCTTCTCATGCGTCCCCTCCGACTACCGGTCCCTGCATTGACCCCTGACCTTCCCTCTGCCCCAGGTTCATGTGCGCCCAGCTCCCCAATCAGGTCCTGGAGAGCATCAGCATCATCGACACCCCGGGCATCCTGTCGGGGGCCAAGCAGAGAGTGAGCCGTGGTGAGTGAGGCTGGGCTCCTGGGTCCGAGGGAGGAAGGCCCAGGGTCGCTGCTAGGACTGTGTGAGCCCTGGCCCTGAGCTAGCTGCGTAGCCGAAGGGAGCTGGTGGAAGGCTGTGACTCCTCCGAGCTGGCGCGCGCTGAAGGGTGGGGGAGGCGTGTGGATGAACACGTGTGAACCCGCTGCGGCTGCATGTCTGGGCGGGTCTGAAGGATGGAGGGGGAGAGACCAAGAAAGAGGGAGAGTCCAAGGTGGACAGAGATTCAGAGGGCGAGGCCGGGATCCAGAGAGAGGATCCGGAAAGTGGGAGACCCAGCGAGAAGGCAGAGCCTGGCGGGGAGGCCCTGGGCTCCTGTCAGCGCCTGGCTCCAGCTCTGGGCCACGGTTGGGGCTGAGGAGGGCCCGGGACGGGGAGTCTGGGCAGGGGCCAAGGGCGGCCAGGAATTTATAAACAGCTGTGCAGGGAGAGCGGCGGGGGGAGGGGGTGAATTCCAGCGGGGCCTCCGGGTGAGCCCGGCCCCCACCCCTGCCCTGCTTGGCTCGGTCTCCGCGCCGCCCCCCCATCCCCCCTCCCCGCATTTCTGTCCCTTCCACCCCTGCCCCGCGAGGCCTCAGAGGCCAGAAACTGGGGCAAAGGAGGTTGCAGTGTGGGGCAGAGGGGACCGGGAGGCGACGGCGAGGAGGCAGGGAGGCTGGGCCTCGCTCGGGCGAGGGCGCGGAGGGTTACCGGTGTCCCTGGTTGCTGCCCAGCGGGAGCCTGTCCCCGGGGAGAGAGGCAGGAGACAGCTGCAGAGGAGATCAGGGAGGGGGGAGGTGAGCTGCCAGCCCCATGGGGGAGGCAGGGGGCTGTGTGGGGGGGCGTCCCTCGGGAGAGTCAGCGGGGGCCACTCCAAGCCAGGGCGGGGGTGCCAGATGGAGGCCCAAAGGAAGTGGGGGAGAGAACCGGGGTCTCTTTCTGTGGCTGCGGGAGTAGAGGAAGAGGAGGGTGTGTCTGTCTGTCTGTCTTGAGGGTGAGTGTGTGTATGAGTGTCTGTGCCCATGTGGGTCGCTAGGTGTGACTTTGGGCAGCTCCAAGGGCCTGGGGGTGGGGGGGGGGTGGGCTTGTGGGATTGTGTGTGACTGTGACTGACCGTGTCTCTGTAGGTAGTTGTATTGTGAAACGTGTGGTTGGTGTGTTGTGCAGGGGAACTTTTATTTGACTGTGTGGATCATTTGTGTGTGTCTGGGAAGGTGTGTGGGATTCCCAGGCAGCTCAGTGGTAAAGAACCCGCCTGCCAATGCAGGAGATGCAGATTTGATCCCTGGGTCGGGAAGATGCCCTGGAGGAGGAGATGGCAACCTACTCCAGTCTTGTTGCCTGGGAAATCCCATGGACAGAGGAGTCTGGCGGACTGCATCCATGTAACTGTGGGTGTGACTCTGAAGTGTCAGCGTTGTGCTCATGGTTGTACTTGTGTGTGGCCCTGTAGGACTAAGATGATTTTGTTAGATTGGGTATAACCGCATCTCTGTATACAGTTGTGCCCTTGTGTGCACAAGTGAGGGTGTGTGTGCATGAGTGTATCTTTTGTGTAACTATATATGATTGCGTCTCTCTTTTGGTGGGTGTGCAGGTGTGCACAGGCTCGTTGTGTGCCTGCTGCTGTCTATCTGTTATGTTGTGTGGGTCTCACATTATCTTCACAGTTGTGTGACCCTGGATATCTGTGTAGGTTCCCAATTGCTAGTGAGGGAGTGTGTGAGGGTCTGCATCTTGTAGCAAGTGACTCGGATGGTGTCCAGGTGTATGCTTGCTCCTGAGTGCACGTGTGCACGTGCATGTGTGTGTGCACTGATGGAACATGTGGCCTCTGTGTAGAATATATGTGAATACACACGTGTGTGATTGTAGCAGAGGGGAGCCTTCTGGCAGGGTTCAAATCTGGCCTCTGCTCCTTCTCAGCTGTGAGACCTTGACCGAGCCACTTAACCTCTCCATGCCTTAGTTTTCCCACCTGTAAAATGGGAACATGATAGTCTCATGCCATACCTTGCTGCTCTCCCCAGTGGTCCAGTGGTTAGGACTCCATGCTTCCATTGCAGGGGTGCAGGTTCAACCCCAACGGGGGCCCAAGATCCTGTAGCCTGCATGCCACGTGGCGAGGCCAAAAAAAGAGTCAAAATGTGTGAGGCACTTAGAGCAGTGTGTGGCCCCCAGGAGGTGCTGGGAAGGCCCTGTGATGACTGCTTTCCCTCTGTGAGGCTGTCATCTGCACCTGGGGTGTCTGCCTGCCACGTCACCCATTCCCATGCTGACTCAACCTCCCTCCCTCCTCCCTCCCTGCGTGAGACACACTTTCCAAATCTGGATATGTGTGTGTGTGTGTGTGTGTGTGTGTGTGGAGACACTGGGGACAGAGGAGGGGCCCTAGCTTTGGTCCCTCTGTTGACCTGGCCCTCCCTCCCCCCAAAACAGCGTCCCCCACCCATCCCATCCCATCCAGTCCCCTGTGGCTATAGGAACCTGCTTCCGTTCAGGCAGGATGGGCCCGGCACAGCTCCCCGGCAGAGTGTAGAGGCCCCCAGGGCTGCGGCTCTGTGCTTCTGTGTCTGGAGCAAATGAACCAGTGGATTCCTTAACCACTCTGTTCCTCAGTTTCCCCTTTTGGAAGATAGGGGTCCTAAGAGTGCCTGTCTCCTGGAGTCGTTTTGAAGATTCAATGAGTTGAATCGGGGAGGGCATGAGGTGACTTCTGGTGAATCAGCGATGGCTCTCTGTCCCGCCAGTTAACTCCTCACTCCCCAGATCACCACTCAGTGTTTCCTCCTCCGGGAAGCCCTCCCTGACCACCCTCAGGCACACTCTTCCCCGGGCTCCTGCAGCTCCCTGGGTTTTCCCATCCTAGCCTCACCACTCTGGACGGTAAGCCCCGTAAGGACAGAACTGGGGCTATCTGAGCCACCCTGTGTGCCCAGCAGCTCCTGGATGGCTTCACCACAGCGTCTCACAGGCATCATGAGGAACTTTTGTGGATTGCTCGTCATGTGCCTAGCTCCGTTGGGGTTTTTTGTTTGATTTTAATGTTTATTTATTCGTTTGGTTGCATCGGGTCTTAGCTGCAGCAGGTGGCCTCCAGAGCGTGCAGGCTCAGTAGCTGCCGTGCGTAGTCACCCCACAGCATGTGGGATTTTACTTCCCCCACCAGGGATCGAACCTGTGTCCCCTGGTTTGCACGGTAGATTCTTAACCACTGGACCACCAGGAAAGTCCTTGGTTTTTTTTTTTTTTAAGTTTTATTGTATAATTTGCATGCCTAAAGCTCACTCCTTTTAAGTGTGTAGTTCAGAGCCAGGTACTGTTTAAGCTCTTCATATAGCTTAGCTCGTGTATTCTTTCCATCTTCACACAGTCCTAGGAGGTAGGTTCTATGATTTTACCAAAGAGGAAACTAGAGGTTCAGAGAGGTTACTTGCTTCCTTAAGGTCACCTAGCTGATGGAAGCAGAGTCGGGATTCAAACTGTGGCCTTCCCGACTGCCAAGTCAGGGGGTCTGAACGGCTCCTCTCTGCTCTCCCAGGCATTGCTTGCTGCTGAATGAATGAGTGAATGAAGAAATGAATGGTGAAAGGAATGAATGAATGGGCCCAGGAGCCAGCTGTTGGTGGGATAGGTACCCTACGAAGGCAAGGACTTTGTGCGTTCTCTGTGGGATCCCCAGTGTCCAGGACAGGGCCCAGCACACAGGAGACTCTCGGTAATTTATTGTTAATAAATTTAGAATATTTAACATCTGCTATGGCAAGACTCTAACAAGGGCCCAAGTAAAATTTTCAGTTGCTGGATGGTAGGGTGATCAGACACATCTTGAGGAGGAGTTGGGGTTGATGGTGGCATTTGGGGGACTCAGAGGTCCACAGAAGTATAGGGAGTCTATTAGTAAACATTTCACTGTTTTAATAAGGGGACCGATGCAAGCTGCTAATATTTGCCCAAAGAATGAATGGAAAGGTGAAGGGGTGATTGTCCTCTGTAGTCAGATGGCTAGAGGGCCAGAGTGATGGGGAAATTCTGGAGGCTGGGGCCTGGAGCTATTTCCCACAGACAAAATTTTCAGTGGTTAACAACCTAAACATCTGTACAGTCCAGTTTGAGCCCAAAGCAATGAATGTCTCCCAGTGGCTGAAGGCTGGGGGCTGACCTCTGCTTTGGGGGACTGGAGCCCCTGTGACTCAGTGGTAAAGAATCCGCCAGCAGGGCAGGAGATGCAAGAGACAGTTGGATCCCTGGGTGGGCAAGATCCCCTGGAGGAGGGCATGGCAACCCACTCCAGTATTCTTGCCTGGAGAATCCCATGGACAGAGGAGCCTAGGGGGCTACAATCCACGGGGTTTCAGAGTCGGACATGACTGAAGCGAGCACGTAGGCACACGCCCCTGTACCACCCTTCCCCGGCAGGCTACGACTTCCCGGCTGTGCTGCGCTGGTTCGCGGAGCGCGTGGACCTCATCATACTGCTCTTCGATGCTCACAAGCTGGAGATCTCGGACGAGTTCTCGGAGGCCATCGGCGCCCTGCGAGGCCATGAGGACAAGATCCGCGTGGTGCTCAACAAGGCCGACATGGTGGAGACGCAGCAGCTGATGCGTGTCTACGGGGCGCTCATGTGGGCGCTGGGCAAGGTGGTGGGCACACCCGAGGTGCTGCGCGTCTATATCGGCTCCTTCTGGTCCCAGCCCCTGCTGGTACCTGACAACCGGCGCCTCTTCGAGCTGGAGGAACAAGACCTTTTCCGCGACATCCAGGGCCTGCCGCGCCACGCTGCGCTGCGCAAGCTCAATGATCTGGTGAAGAGAGCCCGGCTGGTGCGGGTGAGCAGGGATGGGGGATGGGGAGGCAGCGGCCGCTCTTACCTTTCTCTGATCCTCCTCTACTTGGCTGCTGGTCCCTGATCTGGCATCAGCTATCTGATGAGTTAGTTCACTAATCTGAGAAAGTTCTCCTGTTGTGCCTGGCCCTCTCTGCCAGGTGGTACTGGGAAGGGAGCTCTGACCACGGCAGTCCAAGGGAGAATACCGTTTCATCCCCAGAGTGACCACCCAGCATGGTCAGGGCTGAGAACTTGGGAGCCCAGGGGAAATCCTGGAGAACTTCTTGGAGGAGAGGGCATCTGAGCTGCAAACTGGAGGATTATGAGGATGAGGAGGGAAAAGGATTCTAGAAAATGGGGCCAGAAGAGGGGAAATGCCAGTGTTGAAGCCAGTGTAGATGGTGGGAGTAACTGCATCTGAGGGGTGGGGGTGGGGTGGGGTGGGGTGGGTGAGAGTCAGATCACCCGGGACTGTGGTCTGGAACCTGTGCTTTGTCCCAAGGGCACTGGGGAGCCATGGAAAGACTCAGGGTAGGGGAAGGACAGGGTCAGACCCTCCCTGCCTTCTGCAGGGTGGATTCAAGGGCAGTAAGACTGGGTTCCCATACTAAGGAGGAGGCTGAGGGACCGAGGAACAAGGAGAAGCCTGGATCAGGACATAGCCTTGGGGAAGGGGAGGGGAGCACTGGTTTAAGAGCGTTTCTGGAGGCCGAATGGAACATTCACAGGAGAGGCTGCCAGCCAGGCTGGAGGTGGGGCAGGAAGCGGAGCAGGCAAGGAGGCCTGGAAGGTTATGGGGGGTGGAGGAGCCTGAGGTGTTGGTTTAAGGAGCAGCAGAGGTGGTGAGTCAGAGCCCCCCCCCCCCCCGCCCAGGAATCCTCCTTAGGAGGGAGCGGCCCAGTGTGGTCAGCTCCTGAAGCCTCCAGAAAACACCTTTCGCTCCTCTGCCCAGGCCCTGGACTGTCTCTGTCCGTCTCTCTAGATCTCCTCATTTCTACCTCTTTCTGTTTTTTTCTCTTTTTCTTTTTTCCCTCATCATTCTCTTTTCTCTTTCTCTCCTCTCTCCATCCTCTCCCTCCCTCGGTCTCCCCCTTGGTTCACCCGCTTCCCCCACGGACCCGGTCCTGCAGGCCCCTCGGGGAAGCTGCTCCCGCAGTAGCGGGAGCTAGAACCCCAAGGTCCGTGGGACCGAGGGGCAGGGTGGGGCCGGACACCTGGTGCCCCCACCACGCAGGAGGCGGCTCCGGAAACCCAGACAAACCCCGGAGTCCCGGACCCGCGCCCAGGCTCAGCCCGCCCACCCACCTTATCTCTTCCTGGCACCTTCCCCCGCTTCCTCTCTGGAAAAGCCATTAGCGTTCTCCCTTCTCGCGTCTTCTGGGCTTCAGAAGAGCGGCCCTTAGGCCCCGCCCCCCATCCCCATTGACCCGCTCTCGCAGGCCCCACCCACCGGCCTGGCCACACCCCTGTCCTGATTGGCCCCTTCAGACCTACCCCCTTGGCACCCACACCTACCCCCTTGCTCCTGCAGCTACTCTGTGGCTCCCCAGTTGCCCCTCAAGATACAGGATCTACTGTGACCGAGCCTCGGTGCCCTTCCTCTGCCCTGTGTCACCCGCTCATCGCCCCCCCCCCGCCCCCGCCACACCTGGTCCAGCCATCACACAGCCGCCCACACCATTCACCTCTGCACATGTTTTTCCCCAACAGTACAAGGCCTCTCCTCACTCTTGGTAACTACCCCTCTATGCCTCAGTTTCCCTGTCTGTAACGATCTAGGATGTGGGTGAGCCCTCTGGCTCTGCCCTTTGTTTGAAGCGACAGCTGCTTTTTAGGAGTGATTTCCATGGGCTGTGTGACGCTTGAGCACAGGTCAAGACCCTTGATGGGCAGAGTCTTGGGAGGTTCTAATTCTAAAGAGGCCAGGGTGCCCTGAGCCTTCCTACAGAGCTCTCTGAGGCAGCTCAGTAGCTTTCATTCCACAGTAACTGAGCGCCGACACTGTGCTCCTGTACTGTTCTAAACCCTGGGGATGCCGCAGGAAACAGAAGCAGATAGTTTCTTTCCTTGTAGAATTGCTTTTTAATAGGGAAGTGAGTATTAAACAAATTCAGCTCTAATACACTGAGTGTGATAAGGATTATGAAGAAACATGAAGCAGAGGAGAGACTGGTGGGCTATTTAAGGGACTAGGGTCATCAAGGAGGGTCTCCTGGAGGAGGTGACTCTTGAGCAGAGAACTAAATGAGGGGAAGGGGTGAGCAGAGTGGAGATATGGGGGAAACTGTACCCAGGCAGAGGGAACAGCAAGTGCAAAGGCCCTGAAACCAGGACATGCTTGAATATGGAGCCCAGGGTGGCTGGAGGAGACAGGATGGTGGAGATGAAAGGATATGAGGATTCAAATCCAGCCAAGGTGTCACCAGAATGTTTAGCATTCTAAACCTATGACTCACTAAAAGGAATTTTTAACGAGTGTTTCTAATTGAACATTTAAGACCATCTCATGGGGAAGCACTCATGTACTGTCAAAGGTGCCCCCTCCCACCCCTGACCCTGACAGCCCTCAGGTTCTCTTTCCCGCAGACAACCCCCAGGAATAGTTTCTTCTGTCTTTTTCCACATACATTCTATTTTCACTTAAGCATATCCATTTAATTATTGAGCTTCCTATTTAAAAAAATAGGGCTTCCCTGGTGGCTCAGATGGCAAAGAATCTGCCTGCAATGCGGGAGACCTGGGTTCCATCCCTGGGTGGGGAAGATCCCCTGGAGGAGGGCATGGCAACCCACTCCAGTATTCTTGCCTGGAGAATCCCATGGACAGAGGAGCCTGGCGGGCTACAGTCCATGGGGTCGCAGAGTCAGACACAACTGAGTGACTAAGCACAGCACATTTAAAAACAGGACATATGAATGCTGGTTTTCTCTCCTCGTTTACTTTTTGATAGCATACGAGATTGTGGCTCAGAGGTTCTCAAGTTCACTGGTTTACTTCACAAATATTTCTTGAGTCTTTTCTCTGCACACTGTGCCAGCGCTGGGGACAGAGGAAACAAAAAGGTCCCAGCCCTCCTGGAGCGCATTCTGATGAAAGGAGACAGAATAAGTAAATAATGATGGATTGCGATAAGTGCTGTGAATGAAACAATGAAAGTAAAGATAGAGAGAAATTGGATGGTGGTGCTTGGGGCACCCGCTTCCCACAGGATGGTCTCTGAGGAGGTGACATCAGAAGGAAGCTGAAGGGTGGGATTTCCCCAGTGGCCGGGCTGTTAAGCCTCTGCCTTCCAGTGCAGGGGGCACGAGCTCAATCCCTGGTTGGGGAACTAAGAACTAAGATCCACGTGTAGCCTGGTGCGGCCAAAAAAGAAAAAAGGAAGCTGAAGGACTCAGTTGTTGGAAGACCAGGGCGGAATTCCAGGCAGAGGGTAGCATGTGCAAAGGCCTTGATGTAGGAGAGTTTTGCAGGCTGATTTTAAAAACAAAAGGAAGGCTGTTGAGGAAGCTTAAGCAGATAGGGGCAGGGGGCAAGGCATGTCGAGCAGTGCTTCTCAAACCTTTCCATCTCAGGACATCATCACACTCTTAAACATTATGGAAGACCCCAAAGAGTTTGTATATACACAGATTAGATCTTTCTGTATTAACCGTATTAGGACACTGAGGGAATTCCCTGGTGGTCCAGAGGTTAACACTTGGGGCTTTCACCGCCATGGCCTGAGTTCAGTCCCTGGTTAAGATCCCACAAGCCTCGTGGCGCAGCCCAAAAAAGAAAAAGTTAAAACTGAGAAACGTTTCACTTTCTCTCATAATATTAATTAACCAACAATACTTATATCAGCCTCACCATGAGGCTTGTAGGATCTTACTTCCCCGACCAGGGATTGAACCTGAGCCCTTGGCAGTGAAAGTGTAGAGTCCTAACCACTGGACCACCGGGGATTCCCAAACAATACTTACATACTTAATAGTAGATAACAATTTATTATAAATGTTATCAATACATTATTGATCATGCCAATGTATATTAACAGATATTGATAGTCTTATCAAATCATTTAAAATAGCAAGAAAAACCTATTGCCTGTTAACCTAAGTAGCAGATGGTTTGGGCTTCCCTGGTGGCTGAGATGATAAAGAATCTGCCTGCAATGCAGGAGACCTGGGTTTGATCTCTGGGTCAGGAAGATCCCCTGTAGAAGGAAATGGCAACCCACTCCAGTATTCCTGCCTGGAGAATCCCATGGACAGAGGAGCCTAGTGGGCTCCAGCCCATGGGGTTGCAGAGTCAGACATGACTGAGCGACTAAGCACAGAACCACACAACAGATGTTTTATGAAAATTAACTGTTTTCCAAAACCCCCCAAAAAACAACTTAGAGAGGACAGTGGCCCTGTTTTGCATGTTTGCAAATCTCTTTAATGTCTGGCTTCAAAGGTGACATCTGGATTCGAACATCTGTTTCTACATTCAGTTAGTTGCAGTATCTTTTAGCCTTTAAAAATTCCACGATTCACTCAGGAGGGAATGAAGGTAAAAAGACAAATAGCACCTCAGCATTCTTGTGAAAGTAGTTTTGAGTGTGCGACCCCCTTAAAGAGTCTTGGGGACCCCCTGGGGATTCCCCGGACCACACTTGGAGAATTGCTGCCATAAGGCCTTGGCGGCTGTGGGAGGAATTTTGCACTTGGATAAGAAGCAAATTGAAACTTGGGAGCAGTGGCTCATGGTCTGGCACTTGTTCCTAAAAAAACAAAAAACTCCAGCTGCTGCTTCACAGGGAAAGGATTGAAGGGGCCAGAGGGTGAGCCAGGAGTCCAGTGGGGTGACAGGTGTGTCCCCCACCAGGCAAGAGATGGTGAGGTGGGGAGAAATGGAAAAATGGGAGAGAGTTCAAAGGAGTTCAAAGGAACGACTGATGAAATGGATGTGACCAATGAGACTGCTAAGTTACTTCAGTCGTGTCCGACTCTGTGTGACCCCATAGACGGCAGCCACCAGGCTCCCCCATCCTTGGGATTCTCCAGGCAAGAACACTGGAGTGGGTTGCCATTACCTTCTCCAATGCATGAAAGTGAAAAGTTAAAGTGAAGTCGCTCAGTTGTGTCCAACTCTTAGTGACCCCATGGACTGCAACCTACCAGGCTCCTCCATACATGGGATTTTCCAAGCAAAGTTCTGGAGTGGGGTGCCATTGCCTTCTCCAATGAGAAGGGAGGATCAAATCAGGAGTAATTTCCAGATCTCTGGGCTCCACTGGGCAGGCAGAGGTGGGGGGGTGCCATTTGCCTCCAGAGATGGGCACAGCTGAGGGTGACACGGCCGGGCGGGGCCTGAATTCCACCGCGGGCGTCCCTGAGATGGAGCTGTCCAGGAATGTTGACAAGGCAATCGGCTCTGAGTCTAGCTCCAGGGAGAGGCCGAGGCTGGTATGTAGACTTGGCAGTGGACATGGAGGGATGTTGAAGCCACGGGAGGGGCTGAGAGGAGAGGGGAGAGCCCCTGTACCCACGGCAGCAGCAGCTCGCCTGTAACTGTTAGAAATTCATACTCTCAGGCCCCATGCCGGACCTGGTAACTTGGAAACTCCAGCCAACCCATGTTTTAAGGAGCCCTCCTGGGTGACAGAGGCAGGCTCAGGCAAGAACTCTCCTCCCTACAGGTTCACGCCTACATCATCAGCTACCTGAAGAAGGAGATGCCCTCCGTGTTTGGGAAGGAAAACAAGAAGAAGCAGCTGATCCTCAAGCTGCCCGTCATCTTCGCCAAGATTCAATTGGAGCATCACATATCTCCTGGCGACTTCCCGGACTGCCAGAAGATGCAGGTGGGTGGACGCCCAGGAGGGAGGGGCAAGGGGTGATGGGAAGGTCAACTCCCGTAGGCTCAGGATGGGGCCTTGAAAACTAGAGGGATGGATGGCAGGTTCCTGAAAGCACCTCCCACAAATGGTTCCGTGAGAGTATGGTTGTGTGAGTTAGGATAAGGGAGTGAAGAGAAAACCCAAAGTAATAGTAGCCTAATTAGGACTAGAAGTTTATTTCTCTCCTTCATAAATATCCTGGAAGATGGTCCAGGGCTGGTTTTGTGCTTTACAGAACCAGTTCTCTTCTGTCCATGCCTGGCCCATTCTCCATGCCTGGCCTCCAGGCCCAAGAACTCCTCATGGTACAAAATGGCTGTGGAAACTCCAGCCATTGTGTCTGCATTCCAGCCAGCAAGAAGTGGGGGAGCGGGGAATTAATGGTACAATCTCTCTAAGAACACTTTTTAGAGCAGTGCCATCCAATACTGCTTTCTATGATGATGGAAATGTTCTATTCTGTGCTGTCCAATGTAGTAGGCACTAGCCACATTAAACCTGAAATTTTAGGTTTTAACTAATTTAAATAACCATATGTGGCTACTATATTGAACAGGGTAATTCTGTATTTGCAAGTGCAACCTGTGCTGACTTCTGGTTGGCCAGAACATAGTCACATGGCCACAGTGCTGCAAGGGAAGCTAGGAAGTGTAGTTTTTCCTCTAGGTGCTTAGGTAACTCGGGGATTCTATACTGAGGAAGAAGGGAAGATGGATATTGGGGGATCACTGAAGGCTCCTCCCATGTTCAGGCCTAGGATTAACCAGTGACATGGAAAGCACTGGGTCTGGGGGTGGCAGCCTGGGGTAGATGGAGAGCCGCTGGAGGTGGGCCCGGGCAGGAGCAACCAGTGGACATGGGGACAGAGATACGAGCTCAGGCATGGAGATGAGGACTAGCCCCTTGCCCAGGCTCTGCTTTGAGGCTGTGTTGGGGTGATACTCAAAGCCTGTGACCTTTGGGTTTGCGATGTTTCTACTCCAAGACTGAGGAATTATAGTACAGTGAAATTCCTCTTGGCCACTGACTAGCTCCATGAACCTGTGCAAGTCACTTACCTTTCCTGAGCCTCAGTTTCTTCAACTGGAAAATGGGCATCATCCTGATTGTATCTACCCTGAATGCTGAATTGACTGGTGTTAGTGACTTCCTTAGGACAGTATCTAGCACTGAGTTTGGGCTGGATCAAGGTTTCTCAACCTCTGAGCTACTGACATCTGGGACTAGATAATTCTTCACTGTAGGGGGCTGTCTTGTGCATTGCAGCCCCCTGTGTTTAGCAGCATCCCTGGGCTCTACTCACTAGATGTCAGTAGCACTCCCAAATTACGACAATCAAAAACATCTCCAGATAGTGCCCACTGTCCCCTGGGGGATACCACCATCCCTGGCTGAGAGCCGCTGGACTCGATAAAGAGCAGCTGTGAAGATTACAGCTACGTTTACTGAGCACTTGATCCAGATGAATTCATTTAGCCTTTGCCACCTCCCAATGAGGGCAGTGCTAGTTCTCAACCTGTTTTACACATCTGAAAACTGACAGGGAAACCAGAGAGGTCAAGTCACTTTCCTGAGGATGCACAGCTCCCAAGTTGGGTTGGAACCTGGGCAGTCTGGCCTTAGAGTCCTTCTCACTCACAACCATCACACCCCTGTCACTTTTTTGTTGTTATGATTTTTTTTCTGGCTAGGCTGGGTCTTCATTGCTGCTCAGGCTTTTCTGTAATTGTGGCGAGCAGGGGTTACTCTGGTTGTGGCGCATGGGCTTCTCACCGCGGTGGCTTCTCTCGTTTCGGAGCACAGGCTTCAGTAGTTGCTGCACCTGGGCTCAGTAGTTGCGGCTCTCAGGCTCCAGAGCACAGGCTCAATAGTGTGGCACTTGGGCTTAGGTGCTCCGAGGCATGCGGGATCGTCTCAGATCAGGGATCAAACCCGTGACTCCGGCATTGGGAGACAGAGCCTTTACCACTGAGCCCCACCAGGGAAGCCCCCACACCCTTGTCTCTTTATGGTCTCTTATGATCTTTATATACCTTGGCTCTGGAAATTTAACGTGGCGCCAGAATGTGGATTAGTCTTTGCAGCAACTGTCCTGGTGCAACTGACTTAGCAACGGTGCACGTGAGGAGCAGGGTGACCACAGACTCTGCCCAGCAGGGGCTCAGCTCTTGCACCAGATGACTTCTTGCCTGGGGCCAGGATTTGGGGGTGGGGTGGGGTGGTGGGGGCGGTCCCAGGATCTCCTGATGACTTGTCCATCCCAAACCTAACCACCAAATAAGGAGCAAGCCGCTTAGCCCTTTCTGTGTGGTGGGGTAACAAAGCCAGTAGGGTGGCAGGAATCGCATTTTCTTAATTTGCATGATGGTCGGGGGTGCTGGCTGGGCGCTGGGGTGCCTAGTGGGTGGGCAGGGCTGAGGGCTGTGCTCTGGTAAAGCTCATGTCACCATGTTGAAATCCTCCTCCACTGGCTGGCAGATGGCTGCTGCTCTGAGTCAGAGGTCCCTGTTCTCCCTCTCGTCCAGTGAGTCATGGGGCGGTGGGACCTTGCTGCCAAGTCTGTACTGAGTGGTGGGTACCCAGGTGAATTGGGGTGTTCCCCCATAATCAGATACTTCTGCCCGTCTCCATCAAGAGCTGCCTGAGTGTCCTGGAGCCAGCATGGGGCTGGGGGACCTGGGGATGGTGCCTCCTGACTTCTCTGTGTCTCTCCCTCCACCCCTGCCACCTCCCTGCAATCAGGAGCTGCTGATGGCTCATGACTTCACCAAGTTCCACTCGTTGAAGCCAAAGCTGCTGGAGGCCCTGGATGAGATGCTGACCCACGACATCGCCAAGCTCATGCCCCTGCTCCGGCAGGAGGAGCTGGAGAGCACGGATGTGGGTGTGCAGGGGGGCGCTTTCGAGGGCACCCACATGGGTCCCTTCGTGGAGCGGGGGCCTGATGAGGCCCTGGAGGACGGAGAGGAGGGCTCGGATGATGACGCCGAGTGGGTGGTGACCAAGGACAAGTCCAAGTACGACGAGATCTTCTACAACCTGGCGCCGGCCGACGGCAAGCTGAGTGGTACCAAGGCCAAGACCTGGATGGTGGGCACCAAGCTCCCCAATTCCGTGCTGGGCCGCATCTGGAAGCTGAGCGATGTTGACCGCGATGGCATGCTGGACGACGAGGAGTTCGCCCTGGCCAGCCACCTCATCGAGGCCAAGCTCGAGGGCCACGGGCTGCCCACCAACCTGCCCCGCCGCCTGGTGCCACCCTCCAAGCGGCGCCACAAGGGCTCAGCCGAGTGAGCCAGCCCCCCGCCCCACCCTCGCCTGCCCGTTATCCCTCCCTCTCGCCCTGCTGTGGCTCCCCAGCTCTGGATGGCTGCACACACATCTCCACCCCCGCCCACAAGCGCGCTCCCTGCCCACTCTCCCAGCTGTAAGGATGGGGGTCCCTCTGCCCCCACCCCCCACCGTCAAACAGTGGGGACCAGGGGAGGGGCAAGGCTTCTCTGCCCACACTCCACGCCTATAGCCTCACGTTACACGTAGCACGTCATTCCGACACTAACACACGGAAGCACCCATCCGTGCCTCATTCATTCACGTATTTATTGAGCACCTTCGATGTTCAGGGCTCTTTCTAGACACTGGGGAGTAAAACAGACACATTTATCTGCTGCTCTCATGGAGCTGACATTCTCAGGAGAGAGCATGCCTAAGGGTCACTCACACTCAGACACACACCCAGCCCCAACCAGTCTGATCCCTGGTTCTGAGCGAGACCCCTCGCCTATCCCCATAAGTGAGCCGCCGCTTGGTTGAAATGACTAACACAGGGGCCCCACCGCCCCACTTCCTCTTGCCCATCGGGGCAAGGCCCCTTCACCCCATCGGGTCCTCAGGACCACCGGGGGCTCAGAGCCGGGAGATGCAACCTCCTACTTCCTCCGCGGGACCCCTCTTAGCCCCGCCCCCATTCCGGCCACACCCCTTTCTTGACTAAGGATCCTCAGTTGACGAAAAGCCCCCTCCACGCCTGTTCCTCCCAGACCCGCGCACACTCTGAGGCCTTCTGTCCTCTACTGCTCACCTGCTCTGGACTGAAAGCCTGGCCTGCTACCCGCCCCCCAGGCTCCCCACAACTGATGGTCTGCATTTTAGACGGCGGGGGCACGGCCTCTCCGCCCACCGTCCATATTTAAGTGGAGCCCCTGCCAGATAGGAAAGCCCCAGGACGTCATTTTAGTCCCCTTTTCAGGGACGTCGTGGGGGGAGGGGTTCTTGGTGCTACAGCCCTCCCTCCCCTCCCCTAAAAGGAACTCTCACCCCCCACTACACACACCTTTCCCTGCCTTCAACACACTTTAGTGCTTGACCCTGGTGGGGGAGCCCACGGAAAAGATGGGGGGAAGAGCGAAATAGATGGGGATGACGCCCCCTCCAGGGAGCTCGCTGGGATTTCCACGCCCATCACCCCTCGCCCCGTGCCCCGGAGGGGACTGTGAACGGAACAGCGTTCCCAGAGTGCAAATAAAGCCAAGGCTTCTTTCCCAGTGCGAGTCTGGCTGTCTTGGGATGGGATGAGGGCAGGGATCGCTCTCGGCCCAAACCCCCTGGGGAAGGACGACCCTGGGCAGGACTTCACGGCGGGGAGCGAGGCGGGGGGGGGGGGGGGGGGTCCCTCCAAGCTCTCAGGGGCGGAGGTGGAGGCCATGACTCAATGCATCGGGAGCCTGATGACTCAGGCCTGGGCTGGGGGCCAGACCGACATATTTTCCGTAGAAAAATTACTCTGGGGCCCTCCCTCTGGGACATCCCTCCTTCCTACCTCCTGCCGTGGGAGCCTGGGAACCAAGCCCTGGGGCGTAGGGTTTTGTGTGTGTGTGTGTGTGTGTGTGTGCGCGTGTGTGTGCACCCCTGCCCTCCTCCCTCTCCTCCAACGTCCACCCACACAACCTGGGAACACAGCTCGTGACATGTAACACCAGCGGGCTCCCGGAGGAGAGGCGGTGATGCTGCCCATCAGGAACACCAAGTGTGCGCACGCTCTGGCTCACACCCGGGGGACTCGGGCCTCCGCAACGCAGCGGACCCAGCTCCTGGTTCCGCGAACTCACACCCAGGCCACACCCACGGCGCTCGGGGACACGCTGTCCTCGCGCCTTCCCCGCCCACGCGCGCCCAGTGGCTCGGCTCCTGGCGCCCCCTGGTGGACGCTCGAGAGCTAGGTTGGCGAGTCGGTGACCACACCCCCCACTTCTCACACTGCCCGCCCCGCCCCGCCACCCCACCCTGCCCAGTCCCAGGTGATGGGTAAGCGGGTCTCTAGGGGCACAACCCGGGGGCCCGTCACCTTTCCCATGCCGAATTCTGCGATGTGAATCCCCGAGTGGCGTTTTCCCTCTCTGTGCGTTTATGAGGCTCTGGATCCCTATGGATGCTTGCCAGGACCCCAGGGCCTCTGAGCTTCCTTCCTTATTTGTAAACAGACTAGATTTGTTATAAGATGAACTCTCAAGGGGCAAGGCAGTAACAATAGCTAACGTTTAGCTCCATCTTAAGGGCTTTGTATATATTACCTTGTTTAATCTCCAGAATAACCTATGAGGCTCAGTATTCTGAGCGTGCGCTTCTAGGGTTCTAATATTTTATGTTGCTAACATTTGGCGTACGGCATGCATACGTAACGTTCTGTGCTCCCAACCTCGACTTCTGAAAGCTCTTTAATTTCCAAGATTCTAGGATTGGAACATTGACAGGTCAAACGTTCTGCGATTGGAATGTGCCTTGTCCCGAATCTGCCCTGACAGTTCTTTTTTTTTTGGCTGCACAGCAGGGCATGTAGGGTATCTTAAGTTTCCCATTTTGTCCCGCAGTGGAAGCGCAGAGTCTTAACCACTGGACAGCCAGGGACGTCCCATCTAACTTTACTTTTTTAAGAAAACTAGACTTTTTTAAAAAAAAATCAGCAAATTAAAAATATTCAGATTAAAAAAGTACTTCTAGGCTGTCGGGAAAGGTATTTCGCCTAGGTCTAGAACCCGGAACCTACGACCCGGGCCCGGCCCGAATCTGTAGAAGAGGGAGGAGCCATTTATCCTTTACCAAGATGGCGGCCTTCAAGCCTCCTCGTGGCTCCAGCCACCCTACCAAGATGGCGGCCAGCGGAAGTACGTCACTGGAAGGGGCAGGATTTCGGCGCGCGCATGCCCCAAACCGGATTTCCGGGTACCGGCGGTGTGGCTCTTTCTTTAACAAGATGGCGGCAGGAAGTAATGGTGGTGGTGGCGGGCAGTGCTCGAAAAGCGAGACCGATACCGGCTTCTTGGGGCTGCGGCCCACGTCAGTGGATCCAGCGCTGAGGAGGCGGCGACGAGGCCCAAGAAATAAGAAGCGAGGCTGGAGGCGGCTCGCTCAAGAGCCTCTGGGACTGGAAGTCGATCAGTTCTTGGAGGACGTGCGGCTGCAGGAGCGCACGAGTGGGTGCGTAGGGCCGGACTTCCGGCAGCAGGACCAGGTTCTGTGTAGCGGGGTGGGAAGCCGTGCTGCCTGGGGTTAGTTCCGGCGGGCTGGGAGCGCCTGTTGGGACACAGCCGAAGAAACCCAGCAGGTGGGCCGGGGACTCTGGGCAAGAGGCTGGGAGACTTGATCAGGTTACCAGATACGAGACTCCCAGGTAAACCGCGTATAGTTTTCCTGATGTCTGCGTCCAATGACCCACCGTAGTTTAGTGCGTTTTACGTATTAAATTCTGCAAATTGGACGGAGGGACCCTGGCCTAGAGGGGACTCCAGGCGGTTAGTGCGTGGTTGAATGACCATCATAAGAAAACCTGGCCCTGAGAGGTTAAACCTGCTCCTTCCGCAGCCCCCTCCGATCTATGGCTGACATTCTGCATTTCCATCTCCCAGTGGCTTGATATCAGAGGCCCCCGATGAGAAACTTTTCTTCGTGGACACTGGCTTCAAGGATAAAGGTGAGGAAGGGTTTCAGTGGCGGTTTATGGCGATTAGTCGTTACCTAGGCCACCTCGTGGAGAAGGAAATGGCAACCCACTCCAATATTCTTGCCTGGAGAATCCCAGGGTCAGAGGAGCCTGGTGGGCTGCCGTCTATGGGGTCGCACAGAGTCGGACACTACTGAAGCGACTTAGCAGTAGCAGTAGCAGCAGGCCACCTCGGCCTCCAAAACACGGCGTGGCTTGGATGGCAAACACCATCAGAAAAGGGTCTCTGCTATAAACAAGAGGACCTGAGATGAGTAGAAAGCAAGCTAATGACCAACCTAAATAACTCATTTTCTTTCTGAAGTTTCAGAGAAATCTCAGTGCCTAGAGAAGAAGCTAGTAGGGATCTGCCTTGATGAGTAGATAAGGACATAACTTAGGAGGTCTCCGTTAATTTGCAGAAAAGCAAACTAAGGACTTGTAAGGAAACAGCCCTGTCTAAGTCAGTAAGATGTGCTTTAATGAGAACAAAAGGATCAACTCGAATGAGTTGGTAAGAAACTTGTCTTGGCCTGCTTGCTTTAACTTGTCAAAATACAGGGTTGGAACCTGGCTAAAATAAACAGAGGAGAAGCAAGTTAGGATTTGCTTCAGTGAGTAATAGGGTTTACTCTCAACACGTAGAGAAGATAAAGAATAAGCGGCCTTCTTTAAGGAGAGGATAGAAAAGCTAAGAGATGCATTTTAATAGGAAAGCCAATAGCTTTAATAAGCAAAATACCAGATTGCTGTTACAGGAGGATACCCTTTATGAGCATTTATGAGATCAGTCAGGGGATCTGGTCTACGGAAAATGAAGGGCCGTCTTTGGTGGGTGGGTGGAGTCTTTAAGCAGGTAAGAAAGGATTATTAAAGACGCTTTTACAGAAGTGAGGAAATGTGTTCTGTATACTGAAGGGTCAGGCAGGGAGCTGCCTTGGCAAGGAAATAGTTCTAGATTCTGTCTTAGTTTTTTTTTTTTAAACAATGACAGCGATTGCATGCTTTCGTGGGTGATCACTGCTGTGGGATCTTGAAATGCAACGGACCCTCGAACAGTACAGGGGTTCAGGGCACTGACCTTCCCACATGGTCGAAGGTTCGCATATTATTTGTGATCAGCTCTCTACTCTCAGTGTTATATCTATGGATTCTTGTAGTATTTAGTATTGAAGCAAGTCTGGGTATGAATTCAAACCCGTGTTCAGTGGTCAGCTGTAATCATATCTTCACCTGACCTCTAGGGTAGGCATTAAACATTCTTGTTTTGGCCGCATAGGAGCAAAGTCACTTCCGTCAGGTTTCGTAGCCAGTGGAAGGATACAGATTTTGTCCCAGCATGTTTTGTCCTGGAGTTCTTACTGTGCTTTAGAAGTAAAGGCGGGAAATGGCCCCGTGCTGAGAATCAATGGTCTTGGGTCTGTCCTGAGTCCAGCTCCCTGGGCCTCATGTCACCTCGTCACTTTTTTCTCTTTAGTATTGAAGGTTCTGTGGCCACTTCTCTGCTGCCTCAGCAAGCCTCTTGTCTGCAGGGCTGTGGGGCTGGGTCCCCAGCACAGGGCTACCTCCAGCTGGCTCAGGAAATTGGTGTGGGGGGTGGTCACAGCTTGGGCCCTGCCCGTGGGGGCCTCTTTCCTCAGGTGGGTGCCTGGGGCCTGCAGATCTGATGGCTCCAGTGGTGGGGCCGGGGGGTTGGGGAGGGCTGGAAGGCCCTCCTGGGTAGTGAGGAGGCCTGAAGCGTGGACTCTGCTCTCTGCCAACCCCAGAACTGAACAAGAAGAGGACCAAAGGCCAGAAGAGGTCACTGCTTCTCAAGAAGCCCCTCCGGAGCGACCTCATCCTAGAGAACACCTCCAAGGTCCCTGTTCCCAAAGAGTGAGTGTCCCCTGACCCCTCAGACTGTCCTCCCCTCCCCCACCGCCCCCAGGTCTGGCCTTGTGCCCTTCTGTGGGACCCCTACTCACTTCTTGGCCCCAAAGGAATTGTAGGGAAAAGGGGTGACAGGTGAAGCATGCTGGTGGGAAGACGGCGTCGGATTAGGGGCTCTGGAGGACACACTGGAGGCAGTGAGGATGGGGCCCGGCTGGGGCAGGCAGAGAAGAGCCTAGACCTGCCCAAGGGCTTTGGGGCCGGAGGGCAGGGCTGGGCGGGCGCCCCCGTTGGGAGCAGGGTGTGGCACGGCTTGGTGACTGACTCTGAAGGAGTGCGAGGGGGCTGGATGGGGGGTGGGGAGCAGAGGGAGGCCGAGGTTGGTTTTGAAGCGACTGTGAGTTCCCTGGAGGCCTCCCGGCTGAGGGCCCGGAGGCCGTGGTGGTGTCGGGTCTGGAGCTCAGCAGGGAGACAGGTGTGGGAAGCGGGCTCTGAAGCTGCCGGCCGAGTGAGGAGTAGCAGGAGCCTGAGAACGCGCCTCAAGGAAGGAGGAGATGCTGGGGGTGTCTGAGGGGCAGGGGCGACTCACCCACTGCTCTGGGCTGCTTCTCCCCCACCCAGCGTCCTCGCCCACCAGGTTCCCAACGCCAGGAAGCTCAAGCGGAAGGAGCAGCTATGGGAGAGGCTGGCGAAGCAGGGCAAGCTGCCCGGGGAGGTGCGCAGGGCGCAGGCCAGGCTTCTCAACCCCCCAGCGGCCACAGCCAAGCCTGGGCCCCAAGACACCGTCCAGCGGCCCTTCTACGACCTCTGGGCCAAAGGCAGTGAGTGTCCCTGCCACCAGGCCCAGGCCTTTGGGTTGTGCAGTGACCTCAGGGAGCACCCTGTGGGTGTCACTGAGGGTCTTTGGCATAGTCAGGTGTCTCGAAGGGGCTCCCTGTCCTCGTTTCTGCTCTGCTTTCCAGAACGGGCTGATGCTGCTTTCTGGAACGGGTCTTTTCTGCTTTCTGGACCCCGTTCACATGCTCTTCCCTGGCGTTCGAAGCCCTTTGGGGTCTGAGAATCAGTCCCTCCTTGGCTATCTTTGCATAAGTACTTGGTGCCATCTTTCTAAAGGGAGGAGGAGTAGCAGGGAGCCCCTCGGGGCCAAGATGTTGTCCCACAGCCGCCCCTCACTGCCTCCACAGACCCTCTGGACCGGCCCTTGGAGGGCCAGGATGAGTTTTTCCTGGAGCAGACCAAGAAGAAAGGCGTGAAGGTGAGAGTTCATCATCAGGGCGTCCTCGGAGCTAGGGGTCAGAGGATGGGCCCATAGAGATGCCGTGTTAGAGCCCGAGCATCCTAGGACTGTGAACGCACAGGCTGGAGCCAGGCCATGCGCGGGTCTGCTGCCTCTGAGGGAGGAAGTGGAGCTGTGGGACGTTTTTTAGGGAGACGAGGGAAACCTTCACAGGGAAATAAGATGCTGCGAATGGGTTGGAGCCCTGGGGTAGTGAGTAAGCCTTTGGAGATGGAAGGGTGGAGCCTCCAGGCGAGGGCAGGCCTGTGGGGCTAGCTGGCGGGGAGGAGAACACAGTGGGCAGCCCAGCTCTGGCTGTGAGCTTTATCTCAAGTGCTTCTGCACAGGAGAGCGGTGGTGTAGTGGGGTGCTCTGTGGAGGTGGGGTTGTGGTGGGTCAGGCACCCTGGCATGGAGAGGAATTGGGGGTGACCCAGGAGAAGTCCTCAGGCAGAAGCACCCAGCCTGGTGGGCAGTGGGGGCTGGAGAGGGGCAGCCTGGTGACCCCCAGGCTTTTGCTGGGGTGGGAGCCAGCTGAGCAGGGACACGGGGGTCTGGCTGGGGGTTGCTGCTCAGAGCTGAGCCGGTGCTCGGGCCCCCCGGGAGCTGTTAGAAAGCCATGGGCAGGTTTCAGCTGAGCTGGGAGCCGTGCCTTTGTCACAAGCTCTCGGGGGCCTGCTCTGAGGGTCTGTCGGCCCTTCGTCGGCTGTGCCCTCTGCTGACAGGGACCCTCGTACTCTCTGCCCAACCTGGCTGCCGATTGCAGTGGCGGCCTGATGACTGTGCCGCATGATTTTGCGAGTGTCCCCCACCACTTGGACGACAGGGACTCTTCTCAGGAAAGGCGAGCAGAGCTCCTGCTTGTCCTGGGGATGCCGTACCTGGGGTGCCGGTCCCTCTCTGCATCATTCAGATGCCACAGGCCCCTCCCAGGTTGAAGGCTGTGGGTTGTGCTGAGGCCTCTGCCACCTCCCAGGCCCGGGGTCCCAGCACTGGTGCCTGCGGGAGCTTGAGACGCGGGACTCCTGGGTCTCACCCAGCCTTGGTCTTGTCTTCCTCCAGCGGCCGCAGCATCTGCACACCAAGCCCTCTCGGGTACCTGCCGTGGAGGTGACACCCGCGGGAGCCTCGTACAACCCAGCCTTTGAGGACCACCAGGTACGCAGGTCGCCGCCTCGCCAGGCCTCTCTTTGGTCGGCACTTGGCCAGTCAGCATGTCCTCCCAGGGATCACAATCTTGTTGGGCAGACAGACCTCTTCCCGGACCATGATGTCTCACAGTGGGCAGGGCTGGGGTGGAGGGGCACGGAGG
This sequence comes from Bos indicus, assembly GCF_029378745.1. Lineage (NCBI taxonomy): Eukaryota > Metazoa > Chordata > Mammalia > Artiodactyla > Bovidae > Bos > Bos indicus. The sequence goes on from NC_091777.1 coordinate 55,194,253, forward strand.
GAGCATCAGATCCAGCCTTGGGAATCAGGGAGGGCTTCCTGAAGGAGGGGGCATCAACACTGGGACTGGGGGCAGTTTGCTGTGGTAAGAGACGATGGGGTGTTGCAGAGAGAGGGAACAGCATCTGCAAAGACCCGGAGGTGAGGGAGACAGTGGCATGTTTCAGACATAAACACAAGAGGCTTTCAGCTGTCAGCAACAAACCACGTGACCACGTGAGCCTTGCGGGTTGGCAAAGGTAGTTTAGCAACCGGAGAAACTGGTGGCGAGAGTCGCTGTTCGTTTCATAGGTGTCTGTTAGGCACCGATGTCATGAGCAAAGAGGACAAACACCCGCGGTTGGGGAGCACAGATTTCCCAAGAGAAACCCAGGTCACTAGTGAACACAGGTGCTCTGTGAATGCCAGCCAGGGTCGTTTACTGGGGGATGGATTCCTAGCCAGTGGGGCAAGGGCCGCGACCGTCACCTGGGGAGTGGTGTCTCGGAGCAAACCCATGCTGAACTCTGAGAGGACAAGGCTGGTCACTAAGGTTGTTCCTCACAGAGAGATCAGATAGTCTTTCTCTTTTTTTGAAGATAATTGAGATCTGATTCCCAGGCCGTTGTGATTTGCCCACATAGAGGGCACAGTTCAGTGGTGTAAGGTATATCCAGAGTTGTGCAGCACAGTCAGTTTTATACCATCTTCGTTACCCTGGAAAGAAGTCTCATGCCGGTCGGCCGTCATCCCCCAATGCCCTGTCTTCCCTGGTCTTGGACAGCCCCCGCTCTGCCCTGTCTGAGGAATTCCCATGTACTGGGGCAGAGTAGACTGTCCTTGAAGAGGAACGGGAAGAGCAGGGGTGAGGTTAAGAATTCGAAGCCCCTTGGCTGTTGTAGGGAGGCCAGGGTGAGGAGCAGAGCCTGAGCCAGTGCAGGGGGGCTGGGCACCAGGGTGAGGGTGCAGGTGGGAGGTGGGAGGGCCAGGTCTGTGACTCAAGGAGAGGCCCCCCGGGTCTGGGTCCTCACCCGCGTACCCTTGCCCTCCCAGAACCTGCTCTGGGCGGCCCACGAGGTGGAGCTGCAGCGGGAGAAGGCGGCTGAGAAGCTGGAGCGGCAGCTGGCCCTGCCGGCTTCGGAGCAGGCTGCTACCCAGGTGAGCACAGACCCACCCTCGCCGCCCGCCCCGCCCCTGACCCGCACCTGACCCGCCCCCTCTCCCCAGGAGTCTGCCTTCCGGGAGATGTGCCAGGGGCTGCTGGAGGAGTCTGACGGGGAGGGCGAGCCGGGCGAGGGCCAGGACGAGGGGCCCGAGGCGGGAGACCCGGCCGCAAGAGGGGAGGCCTCGCCCGTGCCCGGCCGCCCAGCTGCCCTGGAGAAGAAGACGGAGCAGCAGCGGCGGCGGGAGAAGGCTGCCCGGATGCTGGTGAGCGCCGCGGGCCCCGGCCTGCTTCTCCCAGGCTCACAGCCTGTCTTTAGGGGCTGTTTGGGATCCCTGAAGCCACTTGGTCAGTGGAGGACTAGTTCCCGACCTCATCTCTGAGGACACAGTGGGGAACATTCTAGGTCATGCCCCTGCCGCCGTGGGGCTTATGTTCGGGATGAGGGCTGGGGAAGGGTGTGTGAACCGTAGAGACAAATGGGTCAGGGCCAGGAAGGTGGGCTCAGCAAACAGTCCCCGTGGGGACATGCCTGTGACCTGGCAGCAGGTGGCCAGGGCGGGGTGTCTTCTGGCTGGGCCCCTGACCCTGCTGTCCCCACAGAGGATGCAGCAGGCTGCAGTGCGGGCCACCCGCCTCCGGCACCAGGAGCTCTTCAGGCTGCGCGGGATCAAGGCGCAGGTGGCACGGCGCCTGGCGGAGCTGGCCCGGCGGCGGGAGCAGCGGAAGGCAAAGCGGCTGGCGGAGGCGGACAAGCCCAGGCGGCTGGGGCGGCTCAAGTGAGGCCTGGCCCGGGGGCTCCCCGGGAGGCCGGGAGGGGTCCCCACCCCGTGGTGGGCGCCCTCCTACCTTTGCTTAGCCTGGGCTCCTCCCGGGAGACCCTCTTTCCCCAAAGCCCCAGGTTCTCGGACCCTTACTGCTGGGCCTGTAAGGTTCCCGGGAGCGGCCCCAGGTCCTGTGTGCTGGGCTGGGCTGACCCCCTGGACACCCCGCCCCGTGTCCTCCAGGTATCAGGACCCCGACATCGACGTGCAGCTCAGCTCAGAGCTCTCTGACTCGCTCAGGACCCTGAAGGTACTTGTCTGGCCAGGGTGCTGAAGGGGAGGCGCCCGTGCCCAGTGATGACACCCATCCTTGCTCCCCGTGTCCGCAGGGACTGTGGGCGACATCACGGCTACCCCCAGGCGGGGCCGGTTGGGCTAATGCCTGGGGGCTGAGGGCACGTGGTCCCCCAGGGTGATGGGCGGGTGATGCGATGGTTGGAGCCTGGGACCCTCAGAAAGTCTTTTCTCCTGGGCTGTCCCTGGTCCCCCAGCCCCACCCTTCCGTGTCTTTGGTCCCAGAGGGGTCTCCCTAAAGCTCAGAGCAAAGCTTGTTCTTCCCTCGCTCAGAAGCTGCTGTGGCTCCCCGGTGCCCCCAGGAGAAAACCCAGCTCCTCGCATGGCCACGGGCCCTGTGTGGTCCTGCCTGCTTCCGGGGTCCGGGCAGCGGGCCACCCTGCACCCTTCTTCCTCTGACCCTCCAAGCCCCACTGCTGGCCCCACCCGTTCCCGCTTCTCCAGCCACCTCCTCAGGGCTGGTCCACGGGTCAGTACCTGTCACCCCATGAGCTCAGGACCAGGCCGAGTCCCTGGTGTACACGAGGCCAGACTGGGCGCCTTGGCTCACAGGGGGACTGCAAGGCTGACCCCGCCACTGGCCTCCGTGGAGAGGTCAGGGCCCGAGGGTTTGTGCCAGGCGCCCGCTGAGGCCTCTCCGTATCCCGCAGCCCGAGGGCAACATCCTCCGTGACCGGTTCAAGAGCTTCCAGAGGAGGAACATGATCGAGCCTCGGGAGCGAGCCAAGTAAGGGCGGGGCCGAGGCGGTGGCGGGCCTCCGGGACCTTTCCGCGGGGGGTGGGCTGGTGGTCGCTGACTGCTGTCTCCTCTCTCCTCCAGGTTCAAGCGCAAGTACAAAGTGAAACTGGTGGAGAAGCGGGCGTTCCGGGAGATCCAGTGAGTGGCTACCCCTCTCCCCAGGTGCCTCCAGCTGGTCCCGGGGCCCTTCCCACACCCAGTCGCCGTGGCCGGGGGTGGAGCGATGCTGCCTTGGCCAAGCCCAGGAGAGGCTCAGCCCGCCAGAGCCACCGGACCCCAGGGTCGGGCCAGGGAGGGTGCCACAGGGGACGTGGGGGGGGGGCCCTGCCAGAAGAAAGGTGTCACATGGGCAGGATGTCAGGCCCCCTCCCCTGGTCTTCCCTCAGCCTCCCCTCTGTCCCCAGGTTGTAGCTGCCAAGAGACGCCGGAGCCCCACCCCACAATAAAGCACCTCCTGACCAACCCCTTGCTACCTGTGACTCGTGACTCGTCTCCCTTCCGGGGGCAACTGCTACCCCTGCCCGCCCTGCTTAGCACGCAGGGATGTGGGTGCCAGGACCTCATCTCCACCGAAGCCTGGAAGCCAGGGCGGGCCGGCAGGCAGAGGAGACAGGCCTGCGGTGTGGGTGTGCGCTTGGGTTTCTGATGCAGGGGGTGGCTATCCAGTGGTGGGGAGGCAGACCTTGAGAGCACCCCCGTCACAGGGCCGGAGCAGCAGCTGACGTTCACAACCTGCCCGTCCTGCCTCGTCCAGCCACCAGTTCAGGAGGCAGGAATGATCTGTCCCCCTTTTAAAAGTGAGGAAACTGATGCTCATCAGTAGGGGTTAATCCTCTCCTGCCACCGTAAAGGACTTTTTCAAATCTTTATCCTACAAGTAGTAAAGTGTGGTCTCACTGTAAGTCGTCACTGTGGTTCATAAATGTACCAGAGAAAGGGTGAATATTGCCCTTGACCTTTGACCTCCATTCCAAACCTCTCTGCACAGGTAGCTAGCTTTCTCTGCAGTTTGCTGTGAATGGCTCCACCCTGTGTGAGTCTATTAAATTATATACACAGGTGTCAGAAAATAGAAGTCTTCATTTTTCTGCATTTTGGATAGGATGATATTCATGTGGTTCTATAATTTGCCCTGTAGCACATGTTGGGGAATTTTCTGCATCTGTGTAGGCTCATCTTTATTGTTTTCCACAGCTGCATAGAATTCCACTCACCCAGGCCCATATTACTCCTGGTGAAGCTGGAAGGGGATGGCTGTGTACCTGTGCCATTTCACCTGAGTTTGTAGGACAAGTACCTGGAAGTGGATCTCTGGGCTACAGGGAAAGTGTCTAAAGGGTCGTTTGGATTCAGCCACATTGCTCTCTGCGTAAGCTGTGCTGGTGTTTGCCGAGGTGCCCCCTTGCTTGCTCAAAGCTCTACTACTGTGTGCTGCTGCTGCTGCTAAGTCGCTTCAGTCGTGTCCGACTGCGCGACCCCACAGACGGCAGCCCAGCAGGCTCCGCCGTCCCTGAGATTCTCCAGGCAAGAGCACGGCTACTAACTACTACCATACAGCCTCATGAATTTTTGAAGTTTACTGTGTGATTACCAGTGAGGTTGAGCAGCTTTTCAAATGATCACTCGCAGTTTTTTCCATGCTTCTCCAAACCTTTGGGCTGTTTTCCTCTTGGACTGTTGTTTATTTGTAGTAGCTGCTTGTTTATTACGGATCTGAAGACTGTCATACATGTTACAAACATTTCTCCCAGGCTCTTTGTTTTGACATCATGCATGGTATCTTGCCAGAAGTGCTTGTTGCTTTTTGCTTTTCCTTTAGTCTTCCTCTGTTTTTTTGTTGTTCTTCTTTTAAACCACAGCCTTTAGGCGGATTGCTCCAGGACAAGATGTTTATAAAAATAGAGCAGGCAATTTATAAAACATGGCTGCAGGGAGAGACTAACGTCAGAGCCTCCCCTTCCCCTGACATCACGATTTAAGGGTTTCTGCTGTTCCTCCCCTTCTGCCATCTTAAAAATAGAAAAGAGTGTTGTACAGACAAACAACTCTGTGTGTATATACAGGAGGGGTCAGTGAGGGTAAGTTGAAGTGAAAATGAAAGCCACGTCTGGTAAAGCCTTAAGCCTCAGCCTCTTGACCCAGTAATCCATCCTGGGGAGGGAGTCTGAAGGAAGCTAAACTGCTGGAAGAAGGGAGATTGTTAATGTCCATAAATGGCCCGCGGAGCATCTGTCTGGTACTAGGACACCTGGGGGGTGGGGTGGTCCCGGCTACCAGAGGGCAAGTGTTGAGGTCTCAGGAAGTGCTGTTTAATGGCCCCGGGGGAATGTGTGTGTTCCTGTGTGCAAAAAAAAAACAAACCGGAGGTCAGCTGCAAAGACAATGTGGGTTTTCCTGCACGGAATTACATTTTCACTTCTGGTTTTTACATTAAAAGAAAAATTGCTGAACTCTAGTTAAATGATTTGCAAGCTGCAGTGATACAACCCCATGATCTGCAACTTCTTTTGAAATGAATAAAATAGTAAGGGGGAATAGGGGACAGATCAGGGAGGGATAGATACCTAGATTTGACTTCAAACAAGCTCAGGGAAACGTGATGGTGGAATCTAGGTGGCAGTCCCAGGAAAACTCTTGGCTTTACTGTCTGAAAATCTTCCTAATAATTATTGGGGGAAAGTACATTAGGATTTAGCATGATGCTGGTGAAACTTAGGTTCGAGGCCAATTACTTGCACTAGTCCCTTTCAAGCTCCTACGCCTCCTCCTGAACTTGTAACTTGCTATTTTTCCTACAGTGAGTCCCCCAATTGTAAAAGGCTTCCAGCACCACAGAACCTGTATCTGCCTGATTGTGGTATAAAAATGGAATTAGCCCACCAGCTGGGTGATGACGGAATAAATGATAGTACACTGATACTGTAGAGTGGTCGTGAGTTGGCCTTCTAAAGCTTTAGCTACTAGGGGCTTCCCTCCATCCTTTACCACTACACTGCTGGTGGTGGTGGTTCTGTAGGATAGATTCTGCGCAGCCAACGCAGGGGGCGTGGTTTCATTCCTGGGTCCGGGGAACTAGATCCCACACGCCGCAGTTTGCATGCTGCAACTAAGACCCAGTGCAGCAAAAAAAAAAAAAAAAAAAAAAAAAACCCACCTGTAGGCAGGAGCCTTAAATTGTGGTTAGGAGCGTCGGCTTGGGAACCAGTTTCTGATTTTACAACCCAGCTCTCTTACCTACTAGCTGTGTGACCTTGTGAAGATTACTTCACCTCTCTGTGCCCCAGAGTCCCCGTCTCCAAGTGTGGGTTATTCCAAGGATGGAATCTGTACATAAAAGTGCTTAGAAAAAGGGCCTGGGGCAGAGTAAGCCCTACAGGAGTGTTGGCTATTATAATAATGTTCGGGGAAAAAACAAAATGGTTAGGGGAAAAAAAAGTATGGAAACTTGCAATCTGTGCCAAAGACTCATCATACATGTTCTTACCTTTTGACCCACTGATTGCACTCTTGGGAACAGACCCGAAGGAAACGGCCGGAAGTTTGGGGAAAAAACAATATAGAGACAGGTTGGTCAGAGGGCTGTGCAGAATGGAAGGAAGCGTGGTAATGGCTGCTGGGCGGGCGGGCCCCTCGGGGGAGGGAGGCCAGCCTCTGCAGCCATTACCCAGGGTCGGAAGCATGTGTAATACCGGAATGTGTTTGTGTTCTGCTCTTTTGTGGAATAAAGCAAACAGGATCTGCCCACATCCACGCTGCGGTTCACTGAACTAACCCCAGAGTCTCTTGGGGGGGGATTCCAGGGGATTCTTTTTCCTTAAGACTTTTCCCAGTTTTTCCACTTTTTTTTTTTTTTCAAAAGGAATTCAGGAATTCAAAAGATGCCTCGATGGATGCAGAGATGTCAGCCATTGTGCTGTTTGGAAGACGGAACAGAAACAGTTGAAATTAGACTGTCCAAATGTAGGCAATAGAAATGGTCTTTACAAGTGGGATGTCTACACAATAGGAGATTTCATCACCATTTAAGAGAACACCATCTTTGGGGAGAACTTTTTGGGAAGGGGAAGAATTTTTAATGATCAGGGGAATATACTTAAGGTCTAAGAGAACTGTTAAAATAGGGAAGGACACAGTACGACTCTGACCAGTTTATTTATTTTTACAGTATTTGTATTTGGCTGCACAGGGTCTTATTTGCGGCACGTGGGATCTAGTTCCCTGACCAGGGTTGGAACCGGGCCCCCTGCATTGGACCGCAGAGTCATAGCCACTCGACCACCAGGGAAGTCTTCCTAATTCTTCTAAGGGTAAAGATTAGATGAGAGTGTGTTTTACCACAGTTAAAACATACATAACTCCCATTGCCATTCTTTCCTGTAAGAAATGATGACAAGATCATTGTTTAAAAAAGAATATCTGGAATGTACCAAATGCCACTGAATCCTACAGCCTAAGATGGTTAGTTTTATGTGATGTGAATTTAACCTCAATTTTTTAAAAAAGGAAAAATCCCCACCCCACCCCCCAAAGAAAACCTCTGAAGAGGCAGTGTGTCGGTCGTGTTCCGGAAAAGCAAGGAGCGCAGTGTAGTTGGAGCGTCGTGAGGAGGGTGTAAGATCAGAAGGTAAGTGGGAGTCGGAACATAAGTTCCGGTGGTCCATGCCGGTGACTGTGGTTGAGGAAGCCAGGCGTGAGCGGCCGCTGGTGTGGACTGGCGCCCCCTGGTGGCCATGTGGGGGAACAGACGGAAAGCAAGGCCTCCCTGAGTCCCGCGCGGAGGTGGTGGCGGCTCCATCAGCGCCAAGCAGATCGGGGTGCAGAGGGGTGGGTGCATCCAGGACACATTTTGAGAGTGAATCCACCATCAATGGCTGACCTACAAAGAAAAAAGCCAACGGACTTTTGCCTGATCTGGAGTTGTCATTTCAGGTTGGGGGAAGACGGGGGAGAGGGGCCCAGAAGTGGGGTGGGTGAATCAGGACCTCAGATTGCTGGTGCCCGTTAGACGCTCAACTGGCTGTGTCGAGTAGGCAGTTGGATGTAAAAATCTAGCATTCACGGGCTAGAAATATGCATTTGGAATCTGCATTAATTATATCCCATTCCCATAAAAAATGCCAATCTCTCCCTACTTAGTGCTGTGCTTAGTCGGTAAGTCGTGTCCGACTCGTTGCGACCCCCACGGACTGCAGCCTGCCAGGCTCCTCTGTCCATGCGGATTCTCCAGGCAAGAACACTGGAGTGGGTTGCCCTGCCCGCCTCCAGGGGATCTTCCCAACCTAGGGTTCAAACCCAGGTTTCCCACATTGCAGGCGGAGTCCTTTACCGACTGAGCCACCAGAGAAGCCGAAGAATACTAGAATGGTTAGCCTATCCCTTGTCCAGAGGATCTTCCCGACCCAGGAATTGAAGTGGGGTTTCCTGCACTGCGGGCGGATTCTTTACCAGCTGAGCTACCAGGGAAGCCCAAAAACATTGCAGCTAGCAGAGAATGGTTTCGATCCATTGACCTCTGGGTTATGGGCCCAGCACGCTTCCGCTGCGCCACTCTGCTAACAGTGCAGTAGAATTTAAATTTCATAAAGCAATTCCTGGCAGCCCACACACAATGGAACAGTGAACAGTATGGTGTAGTTTGCATTTTAGACTTTTTTTCAGGCACCGCCCCCTCTCCATCTGGGTCTGACCCAGGGTTATCAGTTGAGTCAGGGTCTCCAAACCGCCCCCTCTCCATCTGGGTCTGACTCAGGGTTATCAGTTGAGTCAGGGTCTCCAAACCACTCCCATGTTCAGCAACTTGCTAGGAGGTCCTACAGGAGTCAATACTGTAGAGATGTAGAGATCAGGACACGCAGCTGATCAAAGGGGAGAATCCCCTTCCTGCCTCTGGCTCTTCCCAGCAGGGCTGCCCCAGCACGTTTCCCTAGCAACGAAAATGCGGCCACGTGTATTCGTGTATTCAAAGTTTAGGCGCAGAGAAGTGCGTTAGAGACTCAGGACCCACCCGTGAATTTGGGGGAGGCTGTTCACGTAGGCACAGTCTACCCAGCGTGAACCTAAATTCCAGACTTCCAGAAAGGAAGCAGACACCAGCAGCATAAACCATACTGCTTTGTAAGTCCAGGCAGAGAAAGCAGTTCTTAGCTTCAGAAAAGTTTTGGGTTAGGGGAGGAAAATGCTTATCACTCAGTTTCCCTGATACATAGGGAGGGCGGATCTTGCCTGCAGTCCTTTCTAATGCTAGTAATTGTTTCTGGCGCTCCAGCCGCCCCCACCTCCCACCCCTTGATGCCTGCTGTCAGGCTGAATCTGTATCTCTCCACTAGCAGTGATGGATTTGAACAAGACAAGAAGCCAGATTAGAAAAAGAAAGCCTAAATCCCCAAAGCAGAGCTAAAACCATTAATCTTCTTTAAGAAAATATAGGCAAAAAAAAAAAAAAAGAAAATATAGGCTCATGGGTTAAGAATCGGCCCGCCAAAGCAGGGGACACAGAAGACGCTGGTTTGATCCCTGGGTTGGGGGAAGATCCCCTGGAGGAGGACAATGGCAACCCACTCCAGTATTCTCGCCTGGAAAATCCCATGGACAGAGGAGACTCAGGCTACAGTCCACAGGGTCGCAAGAAGAGTCAGACACGACTGAGCATGCACACACAGGTTTGATATAAACACCTTCAATTCAGTTCACTCGCTCAGTCGTGTCCGACTCTTTGCGACCCCATGAACAGCAGCACGCCAGGCCTCCCTGTCCATCACCAACTCCCGGAGTTCACTCAGACTCACATCCATCGAGTCGGTGATGCCATCCAGCCATCTCATCCTCTGTCATCCCCTTTTCCTCCTGCCCCCAATCTCTCCCAGGATCAGAGTCTTTTCCAATGAGTTAACTCTTCGCATGAGGTGGCCAAAGTACTGGAGTTTCAGCTTTAGCATCATTCCTTCCAAAGAAATCCCAAGGCTGATCTCCTTCAGAATGGACTGGTTGGATCTCCTTGCAGTCCGAGGGACTCTCAAGAGTCTTCTCCAACACCACAGTTCAAAAGCATCAATTCTTCGGCGCTCAGCCTTCTTCACAGTTCAACTCTCACATCCATACATGACCACTGGAAAAACCATAGCCTTGACTAGTCGGACCTTTGTTGGCAAAGTAATGTCTCTGCTTTTGAATATGCTATCTAGGTTGGTCATAACTTTTTCCAAGGAGTAAGCATCTTTTAATCTCATGGCTGCAATCACCATCTGCAGTGATTTTGGAGCCCCCCAAAATAAAGAAAATAAAGTCTGACACTGTTTCCACTGTTTCCCCATCGATTTGCCATGAAGTGATGGGACCAGATGCCATGATCTTAGTTTTCTGAATGTTGAGCTTTAAGCCAACTTTTTCACTCTCCTCTTTCATTTTCATCAAGAGGCTTTTTAGTTCCTCTTCACTTTCTGCCATAAGGGTGGTGCCATCTGCATATCTGAGGTTATTGATATATCTCCCGGCAATCTTGATTCCAGCATTAGTCTTTAAGGAAATGCAATTTTATTTTAATTTTTAAAGTATTTCTTTTTTTAAAATATTTATTTGACGGCACCGAGTCTTAGTTGCACGTGCAGGGTCTTGGATCTTCATTGTGGGATGCAGGATTTTAATTGTAGCAGGTGAGCTGTTATATGTGGCATATGGGATCTGGTTCCCTGACCAGGGATGGACCACAAGCCCCCTGTATCGGGAGCTCAAAATCATAGCCACTGAACCACCAGAGAAGTCCCGACAAATGCAAAATTAACACAATGAGATAGTTCCCCAGGCCCATTGGAATGTTGAAATGAAAAACAACTGAGTCTTCCAAATGCTGGTGAGGGTTAGGATAGGGATGAAGCAACCAGAACTCTGGCACCCGGCTTGTGGGAATATGAAATGTTACAACCTCTATGGACAACAGTTCAGGAGTTTCCTTAAAAAATGAACCATACGCCCCTCTATGATCCAGGAATTTCACACCTAGGTATTCATGCCAGACAGAGGAAAGCCTTCGGCCATGCAAAGACGTGCGTAGGAAAGTACAAAGCAGCTTTGTTTGCGTGTTTGTGAACAGCTGGGGGAGCTCCCTGGGCTTCCCAGTTGGTGCAAGTGGTAAAGAATCTGCCTGCCAATGCAGGAGACGCCAAGACTCAGATGCAGTCCCTGGGTCTGTAAGATCCCCTGGAGAAGGAAATAGCCACCCACCACGGTATTCTTGCCTGGAGAATCCCATGAACTGGGATTTTAGAGGAGCCTGGCAGGCTACAGTCCATAAGGGTGGTAAAGAGTCGGACACAACTGAGCAACTAATACTTCAGCCCGTGGGACAGGCTCCAGACTCGGGGCAGCCAGCACCACGTGGGGAGGGGGGTGAACCCCCCAAGGCCACCCAGCCAGGTGTGGCTCCAGGGACCTGCAGGTCCCAGGTCAGCAGCCTCAGGGAAGATGTAGTGTGGGGAGGAGTGAGGGGGTAGCCCCCGACAGCGAGCGGCACCCCGAGATCACTGTGCCCCCTCACACCCCTGATGGAGGGCTTCTCCCCACCCCCGCCGGGGCTCCTGGTACCTCGGCTCTTGTTGCCCCCCTGGCCGCCTGCTCCTGCGTGTACAGCACCTCGGGGCTGTTGGTGAAGATGCAGGTGGGGTGCAGCACAGTGCCCTGCTGGGTCTGGGTGTAGAAGATCCTGCTCTTCCCGCTGCCAGGTTCCCCCTCCAGGAAGCCCTCCCTGACACAGAGCCTCGGGTAGCATCTTCCTTGGGACAGGGACGAGGCAGAGGCTGGATCTCCTGGCTTTTCAGAAGTCCAGGCCTCCTTCACCCCCTTGGAGCTTTCAGCGTTAGTCGCTCAGTCATGTCCGACTCTTTGTGACCTCACGGACTGCAACCCGCCAGGCTCCTCTGTCCTTGGGATTCTCTAGGCAAGAATACTGGAGTGGGTAGCCATTCCCTTTTCCAGGGGACCTTTGGATTCAGGCATCGAAACCGCGTCTGCAGCATTGCAGGCATATTCTTTACCCTGTGAGCCACCAGGGAAGCTTTCGAGGTCCCCGACAAGTCCCCACCCCACCCCACCCCTACCTCCCCACCCTGCTTTTATCCATCGTGCTGACAGGAAGCTGGTTCAGAGCACAGGCTCCGCAGTCAGACAAGGCCTGGTGTGACCTCAACCAAGTACCTCAGTTTGCCCATCTGTAAAATGGGATGATTACAGTTCCTGCCTTTTAGGGCCCGAAGGAGACTTTTATGTCTTTGTATATTCAAGGGCTGGCTGCTTTTATTAGTAACAGAGCTGCCTCCCCTGATCTGTTTATAAAACTCCCCACCATCCTTCCTGGCTTTATTTTTCTTCCCAGCACTTGCTACAGCCTCTTGAAATCCCTGTTTGTTTCTGTTTTCCTGTGTCTGTCTCCTTGACCATAGCGTGAGTCCCAGAAGGCAGGGACCGTGTCTGCTTACTGTGTGACCCCAGGCCTGCGGAGCTTGGGTGCGGGTCACTGCGAGGCTGTGGGTGGGAGCCTCTGTGTGCCGTGTCATTGGGCTGCAGTGTCTCTGCCTGAGTGTGTCCCTGGGGTGGTGTGTGGTTGTGTAATGGTGTTCAAGTCGAGAGGCATCCCAGTGAGAGTCTGGCTGGGTTACTGTGTTAGTTAGTGTTGTGTGTGTGTGTGGTTGTACTGTTGTGTGCTGGGGTCTGCCTCCCAGGGTGGCACTGAGGTTGTATAGTCTCATTGTGTGTCTTGTCCCTGCCATGGTGATGTGTACTATTGTATTACTGCGTAATTGTGTGCCTTTGTCTCTTGGGAGCAGGTGGGGTTGTCTGTTGCTGTGTGCCTAGGTCAGCGGGCATTAATGATCCTGTCTGTGTGTGCAGCTGTGCGGTTGTGTATCAACGTCCGTGACCAAATCCAGTGGTGTGTGCTCTGTATACAATCGTGTGTCCCAGTGAGCAGGATCTCAGGGAGAGCTGTTGTGTCTCTGGCTGGATATGGGTGTGTTGTGTTATTGTGTGTCCAGGGTACAGTTGTGTGTTCCGCCACATGGCCAAGGAGAGGCAGCAGTCATTGTGAATTGTGTGTTTGGAGGTGTTGATGTTGTGATCCCGGCTGGGCTGTTGTGTATTGAGACTGTAGGGTGTTTTTGTGTCGCTGTGTAGCAGAATAGAGGTATGTGGTGTGTTGTGTCTCTGGTTGGGCTGTGGTTTGTCTGGATGTGCAGTGGTTTAGCCAGATGAGGGTGAGAGCTGTGTGTTACCATTTGTGTGTGTGTGTGTATGTGTGTGTACACGTGTGTGTGTGAGGGAGAGTGAGCAAGCAAGGAATGGTTCCCCAGCCCCAGAACCATGACTAATGCCTCCAGCCTCCCCCACTTCTTGGCGACAGAGACCTTTTTTGTTCTCAGTGGCATAAAGGGGGTGTTTCACTCTTCAGGCCCCTGGCAAATTCTCAGCCTTAAGTCCGGTCAACAAAACAGCCTCTGGGCATTTGCCCTGTGCCCAGCCACTTGCTGCGTGTTTGAGAACATCAGACCTGGGACAACCAGAGCGGTTGGGGTGGTGATAGGGGAGCCCTACAGGGACCCTGGCCAGCCTGAGGGCTGTGGGCGGGCTTCCTTGACGACAGCATTGTTAGAAGATAATTGTGGGGAGAAAGGACTTGGGGAAGAGACTTTGGGGAAACCAAGACTCATACAGATCTAAAAGTTAACACGTGTTAAAGATTTCACTTAACCCTGTGAAGTGTTACAACTGGTTCAGAGGAGACTCAAAGAACAGACACACTGACTTCCCTAGAAGTCCAGTGGTTAAGACTCCGCACCTCCAGTGCAGGGGCGCAGGTTCGATTCCTGGACGGGGAACTAAGATCCTATGTGCTGCGGGGTGTGGCCAAAAAATAAAAAGTTAAAAAAAAAAAAAAAACAGTTGCATTTATAGATCAGAGATAGTGAATCAAAAATGCAGGTAGAGGCAAAACATTGGGGGGGAGTCTTATGGTCTCAAAATTTGTGTTTCCCCCAAATTTATATGTTGAAATTCTGCTCCCCAAAGATGATGGTATGAGGCGGTGGGGTCTTTGGGAAGTGCTGAAGTCATGAAGGTGGAGCCCTCGTGAGTGGGATTAGTGCCCTTAGAAAACAGGCTCCAGGGAGCTCCCCAGTCCCTTCCACCTGGTGAGGTCACAGCGAGAAGGCACCAGCCATGAACACAAGAAGGCCCTCATTCAACCATGCTGGCACCTTGATCTTGGACTCCCAGCCTCCATAACTGGGAGCAATACATGTCTGTTGTTTATAAGCATATAAGCCATAGTATTCTGTCATAGCAACCCAAATGGACTAAGGGAGGTAGGGTTTTCCTTCCAGACAGAATTTATGTGCATACCTCTATAGAAGATTCATTGTGGAATTTCCCTGGTGATCAAGTGGTTAAGACCCTGCACTTCCAATTCAGGGCATGCGAGTTCCATCCTGGTTGGAAGACTAAGATTCCACATGCTGCATGGCACGGCAACCCGCACCCCCGCCCCCCCCCCCCAAAAAAAAACCACGAACAAGCAAACAAAAACAGATATATCTTGTGTTGCCATCACTTACCTACAGTTTATACAGAGTTGTAAAACAGACCCCATAGAATCAGGTAACTCTGAATGATTGGTTACAGTTCGAATTATCTCCCACCCAGAATTCGTCTGTGAAATCCTAACCCCCAGCAGCTCAGAATGTGACCTTGTTTGAAAATAGGCTTGTTGCAGATGTAATGGGTGAAGAGGAGGTCATTTGGCATAGGGCAGGCCCTAACCTAAAATGACTGGGTCTCATAAACTGGGGAAACTTGGACCCAGACATGCGCACTGGGAGCGTGTCATGTGAACATGCAGGCAGAAACTGGGTGATGCGCGTATAAGCCAAGGAACACCAAAGATTGCCAAACACCAGAAGCTAGGGGGGAAGCAGGGAGCAGATTCTTTCTCACAGCACTCAGGAGGAAACAACCCCGCTGACACCTTGATCGCTGACTTCCGGCCTCTAGAACCATGAGATAAATGTCTGTGGTTTAAGTCACTCAGCTTCTGGTGCTTAGCGATGATAGTGATGATTAGCAAACTAAGACCAGTAGTCCTGTACGATGTTGAGAGTTGGACCATAAGGAAGGTCAAAAGAGGGACCATAAAGAGAGCACCAAAGGATTGATGCTTTCCAACTGTGGTACTGGAGAAGACTCTTGAGAGTCCCTTGGACAGCAAGGAAATCAAACCAGTCAGTCCTAAAGGAAATCAACCCTGAATATTCATTGGGAGGACTAATGCTGAAGCTGAAGCTCCAATACTTTGGCCACCTGATATGATGAGCCGACTCAATGGAAAAGACCCTGATGCTGGGAAAGATTGAAGGCAGGAGGAGAAGGGGGCGACTGACTACCAGACGGTTGGATGGCATCACCAACTCAATGGACATGAGTTTGAGCAAATTCTGGGAGATAGTGAAGGACAGGAAAGCCTTGTGTGCTGCAGTCCATGAGATCATAAACAGTGACCACAAGGCTTAGTGACTGAACAACAGCAACAGATGTATTAATAATATGGAGAAGCCACAGTTTACCAAAACACAAAAATTCTCCTACAATATGTTGGAACTGATTCCTGGAGGATGAGCAGGATCAGGCAGCAGGGAAGGGTAGAAATAGCTGTGCAAAGGCCCAGAGGTGGGTGAGTGGGTGAGGTCCAAGATTCCATGTGGCTAGGGCACTGAGAGGGACCAGAAGGGAACAATGGGGCCAATCAGGGGCGGAGCATGCTAAATCTTGGGTTATCTTGTTGCAGTTTTTTTTTTCTTTTGGGCCAAGCTTCCCCTTCAGTTCAGTTCAGTCGCTCAGTCATGTCCAACTCTTTGCGACCCCATGGACTGCAGCACGCCAGGCTTCCCCGTCCATCACCAACTCCTGGAGTTTACTCAAACTCATGTCCATTGAGTCGGTGATGCCATCCGACCATCTTGTCCTCTGTTGCCCCCTTCTCCTCCCGCCTTCAATCTTTCCCAGCATCAGGATCTTTTCCAATGAGTCAGTTCTTCGCATCAGGTGGCCAAAGTATTGGAGTTTCAGCTTCAGTAACAGTCCTTCCAGTGAACATTCAAGACTGATTTCCTTTAGGATGAACTAGTTGGATATTCTTGCTGTCCAAGGGACTCTCAAGAGTCTTCTCCAACACCACAGTTCAAAAGCATCAATTCTTCGGCATTCAGCTTTCTTTATAGTCCAACTCTCACATTCATACATGACTACTGGAAAAACCATAGGTTTTACTAGATGGACCTTTGTTGGCAAAGTAATGTCTCTGCTCTTTAATATGCTGTCTAGGTTAGTCATAACTTTTCTTCCTAGGAGCAAGCGTCTTTTAATTTCATGGCTGCAGTCACCATCTGCAGTGATTTTGGAGCCCACAAAAAATAAAGTCTGTCACTATTTCCACTGTTTCTCCATCTATTTGCCATGAAGTGATGGGATCAGATGCCATGATCTTAGCCTCCCCTCAGAGATCCCAGTTTCCCCACCAGGGACTGAACCCTGGCCACCATAGTAAAAGCCTGGAATTCTAATCGCTGGACCACCAGGGACTTCCCAAGGCTTGGGTTTTTGTTCTGAGCACCCTGGGAGCCTGAAAGACACCTGATTATGGGACACTGATTACGCCCAGCTGCATGTTAACTGCTCTGCATCACAGGCTCATTATACTGATACCTGCCCAAGACCACTGAGATCACACAGCTGGCAGCAATAGGGGGTGGGAATTGAACCTAGTCTGCCAGGAGCCCCGAGATATCAGGATCACGGCAGGTGAGGATCAGGGGGTCAGAGACGGAAGCTGGGGCGGGAAGACCTAGGGCAGGGCTGAGGGCAGGGACTTTGGTTATTTTTTCATTGCTGTATCTTCCGATGGCATCACCGACTGGATGGACATGAGTTTGAGCAAGCTCTGGGAGATGGTGATGGACAGGGAAGCCTGGCCTGCTGCAGTCCACGGGGTCGCAAAGAGTCAGACAGGACTGAGCGACTGAACTGAGCTGTATCTTCAGAACCTATGACTGCAGCAAGGTACCCGATAGAGTATTTGTTAAATGGGTAAACATTCTCTGAAGGCATTTATGCCTGGAAGAGGAAACTGAGACTCAGAGAGATGCATCGGCTTTCTAAGCCCTTATAACTCAGCTGCCAACTTCTAGCACTTTCCATGAACCCCTTGCCTCGAAGAGGTCTGGAAGGCGCAAAAGGGTGGGTGGGTTGGTGGGGAGTGGGGGACTTCAGTGCTGATCAGGCGGCGCCCAGGTCTGAATGCCAGGCTTTATTTAATAAGGCAGTGGGTCTCCCGGACCGTTCATTGAAAAAAAACCTCAGCTTCAGGGGCCGCCCATGTGTACCCCGAATCCTTGCGAACCCGGCCCCCTTTCCCCCTTAGGCCGCCCTCAAGGTCCTCCCAGCGAAACGAGCAAGGTCAGTTGCAATTCCGTTTGCAACCAGCAGCGGTTGGCCCTGAACCCCCGCCCCATGAGACCGTACCATTCTGGCTCGGAAGAGGGGGGCCGGGAGCGAGGTGCGCAGAGGGCTCTCCTGAGGACCCCCTCTGCTGGGGTTTTCCCTGGCCTCACAGCGGGCGAGGGGGAAGATTTGCGTGGCGGGCTCAGGGCGGTGGGCGGCAGGGTTCCTCTCGCCCCCGCTCTGGGGGCCTCTCCTCATCCCCCCCTCTCCCGGCGTTGGTCCGCGCTGCGGAACGCCGAGTGTCAGGCCTGTGTGCGCACGCCCCGCCCGTGGCGCAGACCTCGCCTTGCCTCGCCCGGGTTCGGATCGCGAGTCCGCGCCGCAGCGGGCACCGCGGTCCGGAGCTATGGCGGTCGTCGTCCGAGTAGTTTATTGGTGAGCACGCGGGCCAGAGGTGCCCTCTTCGAATCCCGCCCGGGCCCCGCCCTGTCCCGGCGGAGTTAGGCTCTGGGGGAGTCGGGGGTGGGGGCGGGAGCCTTGCATTGGGGAGAGGGTTCTGTGTGGGTGCGGTGGGCGTGGGAGGAGGCGGAAAACAGAGGACGTTGATTTCTCGCCCCCCCCCCCCCCCAATTTGTGACATTCTAGACGTCTCAGGTCCTAAAAGGTAAAACTGAGACACGTGTGTGTCGTTTTAAACAGCTCCCCCCGCCCGCCCCGATTCCCGGGCTCATGGTGGGGAGCAGGTGGGGGTCGGTTTGTAATGCAAGAGGAACCTCCCTGGGCGCTTCGGTCTCCCCTCCCCCGGGACCGGTCGTCGGGTGGGGCCGGCCAGAGTCAGGAGGTTCCAGATCGTCCCGGCCTGTGTTGGGCAAGGACTTAAACCCAGACGGTGGATGCTTTTTTCCTATTAACGCTCCCCGTTTTCTGACCCCACTTTCCCCATCCGTAGAGGGAGTGGTTTTCTTAAAATTTATTTTTGATTGTAGAATCATTGCTTTACCATGTTGTGTTGGTTTCTGCCATATGTCAACGAGAATTGGCCGTAGGTGTACATATGTCCGCTCCCTCTTGAACCTCCCTCCCACCCCTCTAGGTTGTCGTCTTAATGGTTATGGCGGAGGGAGTGCGGTGTATTGGGTGTTACACATTTGATCTAATTGCCCGCTTTAAGGGTGAAAACATGTCTGCTCGGCAGGAAGTGTTCTGTCCCGTAGACCGTGTCACAACCCTGGCGCCTTGGACTGTACTGGCCTGCACAGGCATGCTGGCCTGTAGGCGCTTAATAAATATATGTTGCCTGAATTTCCTTTCCAGAAACTCCCTGGGCAGGGATTTTAACTCCATTCTACAAGTGCGGAAACCGAGGCTGGGAGTGGGGCACGGGCGGATCACAGGGGGTAACCCCCACCCGGGTCTGCTGGCTGTCCTGTTTGAAATGTCCACTTGGGGCGGGGGAGGAGGGTCCCTGCCTGGGGCTTTGAAAGGTTCAGATCTGTCACTGCGTTAGTTAGCAGTGTCCCTGCCCGCTGAGTCAAGCAGAGGGTAGAGTGACATTTTGAGGCGCCTCCCCTTCCCCTCCCCCTGCTTTGCCTGTGCACCAGACTGCGGTCCCGAAATAGTCTGCATGGGGGGGTGGGGGGCGGTGGGGCGGGGAGGCGGTTATCCTTCACTCTCAGGCATAGGAGGGCCTTGGGAATCCTGCAGTAATGGTTTCCCTGAGGCTTGGGTACCGGCTGTGGGTGGGGCTGCTGTCGTGGGGCAGCTCTCCTCCTGACCTGGCTCTCTCCATTTTGCCTCCCTCTCTGCCTCGCGCTTGTGCTCTCGCCTCGTTGCCCCCGATTCTGTGCCCGCCCCCACTATGCTCTCTTGTCTCCCTTGCTCTATGCATTTTCCTTGTGTGGCTGGCTCCCTTCCTGTGCCTCTCCATCTCTGTGCTGCACCCGCCCCCGTGTGCCCCCGTGTCTTTCCTCTCTTTTGAGAGTGTCTGTCTCCTCCTCCTTGTATCATCCATGTTCCTCTTCATCTCTTCCTGCTTCCGACCCCCATTTGCCTCCGTCTCCTTGCCTGCTTTGCCTCTCCCCTCCCATCCCTGGATCCCCACTGTCCCCTTCTCTCTCCCCTCCCCGGATCTCCACTGTCCCCATCCTCCTCTCCCGGGACCAACTCTCTTGGACATGCTCCTGCCAGTGGCGCTTGAGGCTACAAGCCCAAGGTAAGCCATGTGGTCCCAAGAGGCTGCCCTGGAAAGTGGGGGAGGGGTGTTAGCCCGTGGGGGGGGGGCGCCCATGTGGCTGCTGTGGACCCTGGTGTGACCACCCACCTCTTTCCAGTATCTTCAGCTCAAGAAGAAGTTAGAAGATGAGTTCCCTAGCCGTCTGGACATCGTGAGTCTGGGGGAAGGGGAAGGAGTCAGACATGGGTCCTGTCTGTATGTCCCTCAGCCCTGGTGACAGCGGGGGGTGGTTTGGGTCAGCCCCCTGTGTTCTCCCTTCCCTGGGAAGGAGCAGGTGTCCGCAAGGGGGCATCTCCGCCCCTCCAGCATCTCTTCCTTCTCCCCAGTGCGGCGAGGGGACTCCCCAGGTCACCGGCTTCTTTGAAGTGTTCGTAGCGGGGAAGCTGGTTCACTCCAAGAAGGTATGTCTATCCATCCTGCCTCACTGGGGGCCAGTGGGGGGTTGGGACTGGGGTTGGTGTCTTGGTCCCAGCCCACCCCTCCCCTGGTCCTCCCTTCTCCAGGGAGGCGATGGCTACGTGGACACGGAGAGCAAGTTTCTGAAGCTGGTGGCCGCCATCAAAGCCGCTTTGGCTCAGGCCTGATGTGGCCTGAAGGCAGAGGTGAGGGGGGCCCCGCCCCGAGGCCACAGAGCTGACCCTTGGTTCCCAATGGACTCCAAACCCGAGGACTAGTTTCCAGCCCAGTACATTCCGGAACAAGTAGCAATTTCCACTTTGTTCTCTGGACCATAGCACTGCTTTTCAGCATCTTCTGAGCCTGGTTTTCAGTGTTAGAGCTTCTGTGTTCCAGATGAGCCCCAAATCGAACCTACTCTAGAACTGGGCCCTGGTCACTAACCTAGTCCATAACCAAGCTCTGGCTCCTGGCTTTTGAGATCCTGGAAGCAGTTTCTACCCTCCATCTAAGCTTGAGTTGCCGGTTCCTGCCCCACGTGTGCTAGAACTGAGCGTCTGTCCCAGGAACCTGTGGACCCAGCCCCCTGCCCCCAGCATGCTTTGCACCAGCAACCTGGTTCTCAAATGCTTTGACCTCGAGTTCCGTTTCTCCTCATCCTCACTGGAGCAGAATGAGGCTGCTTTCAGTGGGAATTTGGACCTGCAGTACAATTTGAATTAATACAGTACAAAAATACAAATGTCTTGTCTCCTATGCAGGTCTGAAAAGGAGGGAGTCTCCCCAAATTACAAAAAAAAAGAAAAAAAAGTCAAGAATTACGTAATTGCAAAAAAAGAAAAAAGATGCACAAAGAAAAAGGGAAAAAAAAAGAATTCCATAATTCCAGGCTGCATGAGCTGGCTATGCGTGGGCAGTTGCTGTCAGGAGGGAGGGAGTGCCCCTTTGGTGGGGGGACTTGAATTCTTAAATGGAGCACATCCCTTGCAGAAACACACCATTTGCCACCTCCAGACTGTCAGTCACTCAAAGGCGTCTGCTTAAACCAGCATGAGGTTTGCTTGGATTCTAGAGAAGTCCACCAATGATGATTTTATCTAAGATAAGCCAAGATGGGATTCATATAAAAGAGAGAGGGGAAGGAGTGACTCTTGTTCACAGGTCGAGTACAATTTCAGGAGTCCCGAAACCCCCGGTCAGGCTCAGTGACTCTTGCAGGACTCAGAACACAGCAGAGCTGTTCCACTCCGCGTTACAGTTTATTACAGGGAAAGCTTAAAAGATGAGATGCAGGGAAGCGACTGGCCTTCATCCGGCCTCTCCCGGTAGTCTGAACCCCACTCCCTGCCTCTTCTCCACACAGACCAGTAATCGTGGCCCAGCCCCTCTCGGCAGACGCTTCATGACAGGAAGGACTGAAATGTCTCTTGGACGCCTGGTCCTTCCCTGATGTTCTCGCGGCCGCCGGTTGGAGCAGAGATGGACACCCCTGGTCTTTGCCTGTGCGTGCGTGTGTGCGTGTGTGTCCCCGCACGCTGGTCCTGGTGCCTTCCCCATCCCTCATCTCCCTGCATCTCCACCGCCCCTACCCCCATGTCTCCCTTCTATCCTGTGGTGTCTGGGGTGGTCCTACTCTAGGCTTCCTTTTCAAGGGGAAGCTGAGAGGATGATCAGGATGAGTGAGTCTCAGATATCAGCAGTGATGGCAACAGCTCACAACGCAATAAATGGTGATGAGGTTAACAAAACAGGCCTGTGTCTGCGTGTGTCCATTTTCCCCTGGAGCCGCCTCCCGCTGGTCTCTGCTCCAGGAAATTAGTGACTTGGTAGTGCGGAGCTAGGACCAACTCTGGGTTGAACTTTTCAGTGGTCCCTCAAGCCAAGGTGGAGGTGGTCTCTGGAGCTCCCTGGAGCCGCCACGGGTGTGCATCTTCCAGGGTGAAGTGGGTTCCTGGTTCCTGTGTTTGGGTGTGCATCCTCCAGGATGAAGTGGGTTCCTGGTTCCTATGTTTGGAGGTAACCTGTCAGCGACTGGGAGAAAAGTGCTGGGTGGTGTGTTAGACTGTCTCACCCCTCCTCACGTCTGCCTGCCCCCTTTACCGTCCTCACACTGGAGATGAGCTGTCCTCACCTCCTAGCTCTGAGTTTGATCCCATGACTTGCTTTGGCCAGTGAGGTGAGGCAGATGTAACCGCGTCAGGTCTGAGCCTGGACCTTCGGAGGCCTGGTGGTCCTGCCAGCGTCAGGACACTGGGCAGGGCCTGGCAGTCTCACAGGCTCAGTTCTTAAATCTCTCATGTGGCAAGATGGTAAAAGTGATGGGAGTCTGGCCACTGTTGTCCTTGTGTACAAAACTCAAATTTATTTTGAGGGAAGTCCCACCATGATCAACTTTGGAACATTTCCACCACCTCAAGGAGAAACCCTCATACTCTAGAGCACCCCTCCAGTCCTGAGCACCCCTTTGGTCCCCAGCACCTCCCTCCCCACCCCCTCACCCTCCCCACCCCCCACCGCCCTGGAGCAACTACTAATCTACTTTCTGTAGATTTCCCTATTGGGAGATTTCATAAAAATGGAATCATACAATATGTGTAGTCTTCTGTGGCTCCTTTCGCTTGGCATAATGTTCTCAAGGTTCATCCATGTGGTGATTGGCGCACATCAGACCATCATTCCTTTTTATGGCTGAATAATTTTCCACTCTGTGGGCCACCATTTCATCAGTTGGTGAGCATTTGGGTTGTTTATACTCCTTGGCTACTGTGAGCAGTGCTTCTGTGACCTTCCGTGTACAAGTTTTTGTTTAAACACCAGTTCTCACGTCCTTTGGGCAGATAGCTAGGAGTGGAACAACTGGGTCAACAGCAGTGATTTTTAAAAGAAGAACTTCCTGGCAGAAGGTCATATGAAGACCATTAGATTCGCTCAGAATTGAGGAACTTTTTTTTTCTTTCATTTGAGGAACTTTTTTTTTTAATTGTTTACTTGGCTGCACCGGGTCTTAGGTGCAGCATGTCGGATCTAGTTCCCTCACCAGGGATCGAACCAGGGCCCCCTGCATTGGGAGCACAAAGTTGTAGCCACTGGGCCACCAGAAAATTCCCTTAAGAAACTCAATGCTTTTGGTGGCCACAAAGTCTGCACTTATTTCAAATATAATTTTAACCCAATGAACTCTCAAACCTTGAGTCACAGAAATGAAGTCATCTCTCCGGTAAGCCAAATGCTGACCCGTGAGATAGATCGTGTCTGTGCTCCATGGATCCATACCCAGTATCATCTGGAAAAACTCCCATGACAACCATCAATAGTACCAACAAGAAGCAAAGCCCTCCCTCATCTTCATTGGTAACAATTGCGACAATTCAGTAAATTCTGGCAGTTTAGATCTAAACCAGGTAGGTGGACTAGGACTCGAGGAAGCCTGATCTTAACCCCACTGGAGCCTGCGTGGTATTACCTTCAGCTCTCCCTTTGGCTTAGCTGTGTCACATGGTGCCACCAGTTGGTAATTTAAATAACACAAGACTCTCACGTCCTTTGTTTAAGCAAGAAATCTAGTGGGTCAGGCTAGGCTGGGTTCTGCTTCCGTGGAAACACACAAAAACAAACGCAAATCTCAATGGGGTAAACCCAGCACGTGCACAGCCCTCTTCAGGGCAGGTGTCCTCCCTGCGCCCATTCAG
The DNA here is from genome assembly GCF_029378745.1 of Bos indicus. Classification (NCBI taxonomy): domain Eukaryota; kingdom Metazoa; phylum Chordata; class Mammalia; order Artiodactyla; family Bovidae; genus Bos; species Bos indicus. Next base: position 55,218,043 of record NC_091777.1, read on the forward strand.
TGACCCAGAGCAGCATTTGTCCAGTAGGACTTTGTGATGTGAAATTTTTCTGTATCTGTCCAACACCATGGCCACTGGGCACATGCCACATGGTGCTATGGAGAGCTTGAAGGGTGGTGGATGTGACTGAGGAACTGAATTTTTAATTAATTCATTTTTTTTGGCTGTGCTGTGTCTTCATAGCCGTGCTCCAGCTTTCTCTAGTTGTGATGAGTGGGGGCTGCTCCCTAGTTGGTGGGGCACAGGCTTCCCATTGCGCTTACTTCTCTTGTTGCGGCCCACGGGCTTTGGGCACGCAGGCATCAGTAGTCCTGCCGTCTATGGGGTCGCACAGAGTCGGACACGACTGAAGCGACTTAGCAGCAGCAGCAGCAGTAGTCATGGCCCACAGGCTTCGTTGCCCCGAGGCACGTGAACTCTTCCCGAACCAGGAATCGAACCTGTGTCCCCTGCATTGGCAGGCAGATTCTTAGCACTGGACCACCAGGCAAGTCTGGAACTTTTATTTAACTTTATTTCAACTGACATTCAAATTCATGGCAAGTGTGGTGCGTGGCTGGCTATCTTACTGGACAGTGCAGATCTAGATAGATAGAGATTCTCTTCTCCTGTTGTTGCACCTGGACCCACAGCATCCTCAATCCGCGTGGCTGGGAAAAGAAACACGCACTAACTCTTAAAGACCTTAGCCAGGAAGTGACACACATCTCAGTTCTAGTCTCAGCCCATCAGCCAGAATGGTCACAAGGCTCCACCCACCTGTAGAATCTACCTGGGAACAGTGGTCAGGAAAGGAAGGGGAGCCAGAAAAAATGGTAAGCGCTAGAAATATCTACCAGGCTCCTTTTGATTTTACCAGCCATGAAATTAAAAGGCGCTTACTCCTTGGAAGGAAAGTTATGACCAACCTAGATAGCATATTCAAAAGCAGAGACATTACTTTGCCAACAAAGGTTCGTCTAGTCAAGGCTATGGTTTTTCCTGTGGTCATGTATGGATGTGACAGTTGGACTGTGAAGAAGGCTGAGCGCCGAAGAATTGATGCTTTTGAATTGTGGTGTTGGAGAAGACTCTTGAGAGTCCCTTGGACTGCAAGGAGATCCAACCAGTCCATTCTGAAGGAGATCAGCCCTGGGATTTCTTTGGAAGGAATGATGATGCTAAAGCTGAAACTCCAGTACTTTGGCCACCTCATGTGAAGAGTTGACTCATTGGAAAAGACTCTGATGCTGGGAGGGATTGGGGGCAGGAGGAGAAGGGGACGACAGAGGATGAGATGGCAGGATGGCATCACTGACTCAATAGACGTGAGTCTGAGTGAACTCCGGGAGTTGGTGATGGACAGGGAGGCCTGGCGTGCTGCGATTCATGGGGTCGCAAAGAGTCGGACACGACTGAGCGACTGAACTGATCTGATGCGTGGAGGAGAAACAGAATATACCATGACCCTACTGTGTCTTCTGTTCACTTCAGTCGCTCAGTCGTGTCTGACTCTTTGCGTTAACCAAGACAATTCACATCTTCAAGAAAAAGAATTCAGCAGGATCGTCACTGGAAGCCTGAACTGGGAGAAACACTGAATTCTTTTCCAACAGCGACACCATGTGGCCACTTTGGAGAACTGCAGCTTCCCACATCCCCTCGGATCACCAGAAATCAGTATGCACTGCGATTCATGGCGTCGCAAAGAGTCGGACACGACTGAGCGACTGAACTGATAGAATCATTTCTTTGAGATTTGCTGTAAAGTGAATCACCATCTTAGGCTTGGTGACATGACACTTTTTTTTGTTTAATTTTGCCATATGGCACGCAGGATCTTAGTTCCCAGACCAGGGGTCGGGCCCACGCTCCCTGAATTGGAAACTTAATAGTCTTTTATTATTATTATTATTCTTTAAAAGATGCATTTATTTATTGGTTGTGGTGGGTCTTCCTTGCTTTGAGTGGGCTTTCTCTAGCAGACGGGGGCTACTCCAGAGTTTCAGTGCGTGGGCTTTTCATTGCGGAGGCTTCTCTTGCTGGGAGCCCCGGGCTCTAGGCACACAGGCTTCCGTAGTTGTGACGCACGGGCTTTGTTGCTCGGTGGCATATGGGATCTTTCTGGAGCAGGGGTCAAACCGGTGTCCCTTGCATTGCAAAGCGAAGTCATATCCACTGGACCAGGAAGGAAGTCTCCCAGAACTTTTATGTATTTTCATGTTTTCCTTTCTTTAGCTTGTTGGGTGTTCATGTGTTTGGTTTATGCCTCATGGTGGCAAGATGGCAATGTTTAAATCAGAGCCTCAACCAATTTCTCTCTCTCTCTCTTTTTTTTTTTTTTCCTATTTTTGAGGACCATTATGAACCTGGAGAATCCCAGGGACAGAGGAGCCTGGTGGCGTCACACAGAGTCGGACACAACTGACGCGACTTAGCAACAGCAGCCTGAACCTACGGGTTTTTACCTATTTGATATCTTTCAACCTGCTTGAGAACCTTCTTCTTTTGAAGCTTTAATGGTCCCACCTTTGGTTTCTTCAGGCTGGCCCCCGAGCGTTTGGACAGAAACCCCATCATCTCTGAGAGCTTTTTTGTGCTTTTGCTGTGACGAGATGGTCTCAGCTCACCTTCATTTTTCTGGCCTCAGACCTGGATCCAGTCTTTATGCCAAAACTCGGGTTACTCCCAGAGGGAAATGATATTTAGAGATGATAATCTGTGCTCCTAGCAATCTAGATGAGAGATATCAAAATCTCCAGGCCCTCAGGGGTCAAGACGCCCCATGTCTGTGAGTGGGAGAAACTCCCCATATCTGTGAGTGGGAGAAACCCATTCCAATCAACAGTGCCTCTGCCTCTGGGTCTCGCTCCTCTGCCCCTGTTTCTTCAGGGTGCTTCTGCATCGGTCCCTGACAGGGTCTGTTAGATAAGCAGGAGGCGCTTCTGTTACATCTTGGCAGCCCCCAGAGCCGTGGATCCTGTCATGTCTGTCCAACCCCGCCCCCAACCTCCATCACCTGTCACATGACTCCCTTCCCTCTCTCTCCAATTTGATCTAATTTTTCTCTCTGCTCTTCTGAGGCCGGGCCGGCATAAGAGGATTGGAGCATTTGCTAAATGGGACCAGGACAGGGTCAGAGGACCGGCTGTGGGGGAGACTCAGGGGCCAGGACAGCCGCAGGAGGGCGGTAGGGGGCAGTGGAGGAAGAGGGAGCTGGAAAGAGAGGTGAGTGACGCTCCCACCTGAGATGGGAAGAAACAGAGGGAGAGGGAATGTTTTAAAAGGGAGGACATGCTCCCTGGCTGTGATGGTTAGCCGTATCTGCATGGTTGTGCGTGCATGCGTGCTAAGTCATGTCTAACTCTGCGACCCGCCAGGCTCCTCTGTCCATGTGGATTCTCCAGGCAAGAATACTGGAGTGGGTTGCCATGCCCTCCTTCAGAGGATCTTCCTGACCCAGGGTTCGAACCCCAGTCTCCTGCATTGGCAGGCAGGTTCTTTACTACTAGCGCCACCTGGGAAACCCTTTGCATGGTCACTGGCTGCATATTTAAAGAATAAATAAGATAAGCTATAAATGAAGAGGGTGTGAGCAAGAGGGGGATGGAAGGACTGAGAGAGAAAAGAAACATTGTCTGGAGTTTCAAGCAGTATGCACTAGTCACTGTGCAAAGGACTAGGATTCCATCAACTCCTCATAAAACTCTTATGGACCTACAAAAACTGTATATATTTAATATATCCAGCTGAATGAATTTGGAGATAAGTGTACCGAAATTTTGAATAAAAATGCAAATGCAACCAAGTATGTCTGTGATCTACACCGTGCTCTGTCCACTGCCCGAGTCACGGCAGATCAATCAGGGCTAGAGGAGATTGGGCAGCTTCATCTTTCCTTCCTGAAAGCATCTCCCTGGGACTTATGTTGGGGAGGGGATCCTGGAGACCCCAACAGCACCAACTGCCGAAATGGAAGTCTTGGTCACCAAGGAAACACGGGAAGATGTGAGTGGGGGTCTGAGAAACTTTTGAGCTTCATCTGCCAGTGAGTCGCATGTCCCCTTCAGCTCACCTCTGATCGTGCCTGTGCTCATATTCTGCAGATGCTGGCCTGACTGGCCTAAGAGGTTGGGGCACGTGGTGAGTCAGACTAGGTCAAAGCCAAGGAAACCTGCTGGGGAGAAGTCCAGGGACCTGAAGGGGCGGGAGAGAGGCCAGAGAGAGGGAGAAGGAAGGGAAGCACACGGGGCAGAGAGACAGGAGATGGGTGAGTCAGAGGAGGGAAAAGATGGAGATGGGGGTCAGGGGGCTGTCTCAGCGGTAGAATAGTGCCCGCGTGTGTGCCAACTCGCTTCAGTTGTGTCTGACTCCTTTCGACCCTATGGACTGTAGCCCACCAGGCTCCTCTGTCCATGGGATTCTCCAAGCAAGAATACTGGAGTGGGTTACCATGTCTTCCTCCAGGGGAATCTTCCCCAATCCAAGGATGGAACCTGAATCCCTTGAGTCTCCTGCATTGGCAGGCAGGTTCTTTACCTCGAGCGCCCCCTGGGAAGCCCGGGAGGATAAGACCACCCATTTACTCAGCACTTCCTGTCAATCAGTGCCCAGCGTGTCAACTGCACACGCCGTGTAATTCACACCCACCCCCAGTGATGACTGTTACCCAAAGTCTCACAGAGGTCCAGCTGTCCACGTGGCTTTCTCTGAGTGGTCCAAGAAGCAGATAAACTTGGTAAAACTCCAAAGAGTGGAGGGGTTAAGGACTGAGGTCTTCAGCTGGGCAGCCTGGTTCACGCTCAGTTCAGACGCCTGCTGTCTTCTCAGAAAGGCAGTTGAAGGCTCTGCTGTTGGGTGTGACCTCCTGTAGGTAAGGGATTAGGTTGCTGACCTTAAAGGGCCTTTCGTAAGGATATTAGAGCATGGAGGACAGCAGCTGTCACATGGAAAGTGACACATGCGGGAGGGACCTTGTCTGTTTTCGTTTAGGGAGCAGGGCTGGGGTGCCTCAGTTCCCTTTCCTTTCTGCCCCACCCCCTAACTCCCCCTCTCTGCCTCTCTGTATGTCTCCTCTGCCTCTAATCTCTCTCCTGTGTCCCTCAGTCTCCTTGCAGGGTCTGTGTGTTGTTTTTTTTTTTTTTTGTCTCCATTCCTACCAGGGCCTCTCTGATAAACATGGTCTCATTCTATCCTCGCAACTGTCTCTCCACGCCCCCAAACCACAGTCTGTCACGTGGACCTCTAAATCCCTGCTAATTCTCACTCTATTTTGCTGAGGCTGGCCTGGCCTAAGAGGATTGGAGCATTTGCTAAAGGGGACCAGGATGGGGCCAGAAAATTGGCTGTGGGGAGACCTAGGGGTCAGGATGAGCAGCAGAGAAACTGGAAACAGAGGGAACAGGTAATTGGTACAAAGTTATAAAGATCGAGGACCCCAAATGAAGACTTTGTGGACATCGATCCATCTGTGATTGGACCCTTGATTGATGACAAATTAACCAACCTCTCCACTAAATGACCACTGGAAATCCATGTGCGTGCTCATTTGCTCAGTCATGTCCAGCTCTGGGACTCCGTGGATGGTAGCCCCCCAGGCTCCTCTGTCCATGGGATTTCCCAGGCAAGAATACTGGAGTGGCTTGCCACTTCCTTCTCCTGGGGATCTTTCTGCCCCAGGGATTGAACCTGCGTCTCCTGCATTGGCAGACAGCTTCTTTACCACTGAGGCCCCTGGGATGGAAATCCATGAGGGAAAAAAACACAAAAAGAAACCCTTACCTCACACCATACATCCACAATCAGTTCTAGTTGTTTTAAGACCTAGGAGTTAAAACTGTTATGATTTTAGGGAAGAAGACATTATCTTTATGTGATAATGAAAGATATCTTAAACAAGAGGAAAGAGAAGAGCAGTAGGGACTTCCCTGGTGGTCCAGTGGCTAAGAATCCTCCTTGACATGCAGGGGACTTGGGTTCCATTCCTGGCTGGGAAATTAAAACCCCACATGCTGCAAAGCAATTAAGTCTGCGTGCCACAAATACTGAGCCCTCATGCTACAATGGCTGCAAGCAAACAGCAACGATCCCACATGCCCCAACTGTGATCAGATGCAGCCAAATAAATACTTTTTAAAAAGCAGTAATGCAGGAGAAGAAAAGAGCAACTCCTCCCTCCACACCCCTGCCCCAGAAACCCCCGTGTTAGTCGCTCAGTGTCCCACTGTTTGCAACCCCATGGACTGTAGCCTGTCAGACTCCTCTGTCCCTGGGATTCTCCAAGACAAGAATACTGGAATGGATTGCCATGTGAAACCCCTGAGCTATATTGGAAACAGAAGACTGGGAATCTCCGACTACTGTTATCTGTACACTGTTTTCAGCTTGTGACAAAGCAAGCAGACCTTGAATGTCGAGTTTTTTAAAAAAATTATTTTGGGCTGTGCTGGGTCTTCACTGCTGCACAAACTTTCTCTAGTTTATTAAGGTGGCTTCTCCTGTTACAAAGGCCAAACTCTAGGATGTGCAGGTCTTCGTAGCTGTGGCGTGTGGCATCTTCCTGGACCAGGTATTGAACTGGTGTCCCTGGCATTGCAAGGTGGATTCTTAACCACTGGACCACCAGAGAAACCCTGAACAGTCAGCTTTTATAAACTTTATGTCAACTTGAAAATGGGGGCCTATCTTATAAAAAATCATTTTAAATTTATTTAAAATTTTTTTATTCTATTTTTTTTCAGCGTATCATCAGTGTGCCACTGATGTAAACGAAAGAAAAACACGAATTCATCACAAAAGATAACAAGAGGCACTGAAATATACAACATTAAAATCAAGAAAATTCTACTTATAGAAAATACACATGGGAAAAATGTTTGCAACACTTTAACCACCAAAAGAGATAGACATATCTCAAATCCTCAACATTCAGGGGGCTGGGCGAAGGATGGTTTCGCTTGCACAGAAAGTTCTCCTGCAGCATCCACGGAGCCGGAACACACACGAACTGCCAGTAGCGATTCCACTGACAGCAGTTCCCATGTGCACCCCAAATTACCGGGCAGGGATCTTCAGGGTTTTGCGACCCGCGGTGGCCTCACAGTGACACAGAAACGCCCCCTCCCCAGGCTGGATCAGGGGAGGTGCACACAGTAAGGAGCTGTGAAGACCAAGCCATCACACCTTCCCGGACGCGGGGGCGCCACGTGCAGGCTCACAGCGCTCTGGTCCTCTCTGGCCCCTCGGGGTCTGCAGGACTTTGCGGGGACGGATGACCACGACCCTGTAAATTTGTGAACCGCTGGGAGCCTAAATCATCCTTGTCCACAGGGGACACAGATTTCAAGGGAGAGGAGGGTTTGGAAAAGAGCTCCTGGAATGAGAACATCCGGGCACAGTCAGGAAGCAGAACCGGAAGAGGATCTGGGCAGTAGTTCGGGGCGTCGGGGTCCTGAGGCCAGCCCGGGGCCGGGGCCGGGGCCGGGGCTGGGGCCGGGGCCGGCGTTGAAGCAGTCGGACCATACACGTGGACGCCCTGTGCCGGGCCCCACGTGGCCGGGTGGTGGCTGGAGATGCCAGGCTCGGGCGCTGGGAGCACCCCCGCGGGGCTGGGGGGAGGAGGGCGGCTGTAGAATCCCGGGCTGTCTGGGAAATTGGGGTTCGCAGCTGCGGCAGCAGATTCCGGGGCGGGGGCGGGAGTCCCGGGGGCTCCGGGGTCCGTGGGCGCATCGCCGGCCATCTGGTATCCTCCCTGGGCCTGTCGTCGCTCCAGACGGGAGCGCTGGGCCCGGCGGTTCTTGAACCACACCTGGGTGGGCAGAGGGGACCGGGAGAAGCGGGTGTGAGAGGCGAGGGGCCCCGCGCTATCGCCTCTGCTCCGGGGGTGAGGCTGTCCAGCTGAGAATCCCGCCTCCCCTCTCCCTCCGTCCCCCAGACCCAATTAGAGGCTCCTGGGGTTCAGGAGGCAGCGGGAAGGCGTGCAGAGGGCAGGGGGCAGGGCTTGGGCGCCCACGGGGCAGGAAGGGGTCTGCCCGAGAGGGTCGGCGGGGTCAGAGGCACTGAGGGCTGGGCACCGGGACACCCCGGGGCGATGGGGGGTGTCAGGCAGGCCGCATGCGGTTGGCGGGGTGATACAGCACAGGGTTGAGGCGGAAGGGGTCCAGCCCTGGGTCCACAGCGGGGAGACCCCTTGCTTGCTGCGGCACCCGGGGCAGCCCTGGCCCTTCTGGCCTCGCGGTCCCCAGCGGTGGCTCTGGGAGGGCGGAGGGGTGGCCCCGGGGCGGGCGGGCTCAGACCTGCACTCTGTGCTCTTCCAGGTGGAGCTTGGCCGCCAGGCGCAGGCGGTCCTGGTAGCTCGGGTACTCGTTCTTCAGGAAGGCTTCTTTGAGCGCCTCCAACTGCTCTTTGCTGTACACCGTGCGCTGGCGCCGCTTTCTCTTTGGGGGCGCTGACCTCCACGTGGGGCCTGACCAAGGGGGAAACAAGGCCCATGAGCCCAGGAATAGCCCCCAGCCTGCCTGGCGCCCTCCCCCTCCCTGGACCAGACCCTGGTGAGCCGGTGGGACTCAGGCCCGAGGGCGGGAGGAGAAGCTGGGGGCATCTGGAGTGAGGTTGTTGGTCAGACCCTGGCTGTCCGCCCTCCAGCCCTAACCACTGCACCTCTCTGGGCCTCAGTGAGCACAGCTTGGAAATTGGCTTGATCTCAGCCCATGGAGTATTTATTCCAGGGCCCTGCCCTGGGAAGGCACGCAGGACAGGCTCCTTGGTGACCCCTGGTGCTCTCCCCAACCCCCACTATCTCTCAACCAAGGGGGGAGCCACCCCGACAGGGGACCCCCGAGGACCAGGCTCTCTGCTCCTCTCCCCTAGTAATGTGATTCCACCCCCAAACTCCACTAAGTCCCAGGAGGCCAGACTCACTCATGACGGACTCGGGTTCTTGCATCCTCCTGCTGTTCTGCTGTCGGAGTTTGATGCTCTGCTCACAGGCCTGGGACAGACATCCCGGTTTTATGCTGTGCCCACCTAGGCACACCCTAAGGGTCCTGAAACCCACCCTCTCTTGCCCCACCCTCAGCCTCCCTGCCTGGCAAGAGAGTGATTAATACTTGGTTAATCCTTTTGTTTGATGTTGTCGCTCAATCATGTCCAACTCTGAGATCCCACGGACGGCAGTTTGCCAGGCTTCCCTGTCCTTCACTATCTCCAGAGTTTGCTCAAACTCATGTCCATTGAATCTATGCCATCCAATCATCTCATCCTCTATTACCCGGTTCTCCTCCTGCCCTCTGTCTCTCCCAGCATCAGGGTCTTTTCCAATGAGTCAGCTCTTCGCATTAGGTGTCCAAAGTATTGGAGCTTCAGCTTCAGTATCAGTCCTTCCAATGAATACTCAGGGTTGATTTCCTTTAGGATGGACTGGTTGGATCTCCTTGCAGTCCAAGGGACTCTCAAGAGTCTTCTCCAACACCATGGAAGTGTGAAATCGGGCTCCTTGGACCCAAGCTCCCGAATGCAACAGGGAAACCAGACCCAGTTCATTCATCCACGAAGGCCAGGCCCCAAGCTGTCTTAATACAGAGGGTTCCTGGTGCCTCCCAGGACAGGACTCACTTGCAGCTGCTCAATAATAAAAGACTATTGAAAGTTCCTTGGACAGCAAGGAGATCCAACCAGTCAATCCTAAAGGAAATCAACTCTGACTATTCACTGGAAGGACTGATGCTGAAGCGGAAGCTCCAATACTTTGGCCACCTGATACGAAGAGCTGACTCTGGAAAAGACCCTGATGCTGGGTGAGAATGAGGGTAGGAGGAGAACCGGGTGATAGAGGATGAGATGGCTGGATGGCGTCATGGACGCAACGGACATGAGTTTGAGTAAACTCTGGGAATTGGTGATGGACAGGGAGACCTGGCGTGCTGCAGTCCATGGGGTTGCAATGAGCTGGACACGACTGAACGACTGAACTGAACTGAACTGAGGCTGCGTAGACCTGGACCTAAGCATCGTGCTGAGTTCCTGGCTTGTGCCTGGATCTCCGGGGGACCATGGGCAGGGGAGAACACAGCTCATGATGCTCATCCCCTGGGACTTTTATTGTCATCGTCAGGAGATGACAAATAAGCGATCAAGTATGACATGAAACAAAGCAAAGAGATCTTGTTTTTCGATTTACGTCACTCTTTGATGCTCACGGGGGCATTTTGCCACGAGTGGACATTTACTCTGCTCCCTTTCTGCCAGCCTTCTGCCATAATTGGACATCTTTTCTGCGTCTTGGGCAGCTGGGAACACACTAGTCCCCAAGACGGCTGCTGCTGTCAATAGGGGCAAAGGTGGTAATGTCCTTGGTCTATAGGATGTAACCGGAGGCCACCTTCTCTCTACTTTTCCAAGGTAATAAATGGAACACCGTGATGTTTAGATGAGCAGTGACTGAGAAGAGACACCATGCCGGGGACTGGTAGCTTTCTACCAGAGTCTGGCTTTCTCATGCTTTGGGAGTGTAGGTTGGTATCTGAGACAGACTTGGTGATCGCTGCCAATACCCTCAGCCGAAGACCATCAGGTGGACAGTGATGGTACATCTGTTCTGTCCAGAGACCTAAGTGGGTGATTCCATCCTCTTTTGGTGGTGCGCTCATGAGTTCAGGGCTCAAGGGTCAAGGGAGAACATGACTGACAAGGCTCACAGTCCAGGATGCTAGAAATATATGGGAGATTACATTCAAAATTAAATATAACAAGGACTTCCCTGGCAGTCTAGGGGTTAAGACTCTGCCCTTCCACTGCATGGGGGCGAGAGTTCGATCCCTGGTTGGGGAACTAAGAGCCTGCAAGCTGTAGTGCCAAAAAAAAAAAAAATTAAAACAGAAATGTTGTTATAGGTCAAGTTCATTGTTTTCAATTGCTGCTCAGTGTTAGATATAGAAAAGTTCCGTCATCTGTCAACTCTTCCCTGTCAAGCCTAACAAATGTGGTGGGAAAGCAGGAGTGATGAGAAGAGTAATTTCCCTGCCTTCAAAGATTTTCTAGTGTGGCAGTTTATTTGGCCAATAAAAGTATACTAGATGGACTAACTCACGGATAATGTTTTAGGAAAATGTATACACTAAATGTGAAAATGTTCATGCCAAGCACTATTCGCAAAAACCAAAAGGTGGAAATGAAACAAAAATGTCCATCTATTGGTGGAGGGATAAACAAAACGTCATTTATTCATACCGTGGAATATTGTTTTAAACACAGAAAGGAATAAGGTACTGATTCATACTGCAGCATGGATGAACCTGGAAAACATTAGGCTCATAGAAAGAAGCCAGACACAAAAGCTCACATGTTGTATGGTTCCGTTTATAGGAAATGTCCAGAAGAGACAGAGCCATAGGGACAGAAGGTGGATTAGCACGTCCCAGGAACTTGGGAGAAGGGAAAATGGGGACTAACCGGTCTATTTCGGGTGGTGAAAACGTTCTAAAACGGATTATGGTGATGAATGGGCAACTCTGTGACTAAATTAAGAAACCTTGAATTGTATGCTTTAAATGGGTAAATGTTATGCTGTGTGAATACCTATCAGTAAAAATATAGTCATGAATGCAATGCTAACATTACTGCCTACTAGACTGATCAAGTTGGGTGGGACATAGGGATGGGGAATGTGGCCTTCTCTCATTGCTGCTGGAATGAAGGTTAGTAGATTTTTGGAGATTTTGGAGACCAAATTGGTGAAACTGAATAGGAGAGAATGAGTATAATACTCTTTTTTTTTTTTTTTTTTATCAAAAGGGATTTACTCCTGGGAGAATTTTTTTTTTTCTTGGCCACGGGAGGGATGTGGGATCTTAGTTCCCAGACCAGGGGTCCAATGCCCACCCCTTGCAATGGAGGCGTGGAATCTTAACCCCTGGACTGCCAGGGCAGTCCTAGCCTGGGAGAATCCTTGACCACTGTGAACAAGCGTGGAAAAGTTTACTTGCGCTATCAATCAGCTGAACAAATCAGATCAACTTGTGTCCTTAAAAAAGAGAATGAATAAATAATTCTCGGTAACTTTAGACTGTGGAATGCTAATTAACAAAAGGAATGAGGCTCAGAATCTTTAATAACAATTGATGATTTTCAGTGTAGTTTTTGCTTTGTTTGCCTGATGTATCTCTTTTGTCAAAATAAATGTGTCTGAAACATCCCAAATCTCCCAGTCTAGAATGAGAAAAACTCAGAAGTTGATGACTAATAATGTGCTAAGCGATCTGGATGAGTGTGCAGTTTTTGACATGGAGTAATGTCTCAGATGGGCTTGCCAGGTGGCTCAGTGGTAAAGAATCTGCTTGCCAATGCAGAAGACACAGGAGACTCTGGTTCGATCCCTGGGTCGGGAAGAGCCCCTGGAGGAGGAAATGGCAACCCACCCTATCTCTTGCCTGAAAAATCCAATGGAGCCTGGTGGACTATAGTCCATGGGATTGCAAAGAGTCGGACACGACTGAACTACTGAGCATGCACTCGATGTCTCAGACACACTGTTCACTTCTGAGAATGTGTACATTCAATAAGCACATACTATATATATATATCCATAATATGTTTGCATTCAGTTCAGTTCAGTTCAGTCACTCAGTCGTGTCCAAACTTTGCGACCCCATGAATCACAGCATGCCAGGCCTCCCTGTCCATCACCAACTCCCAGAATTCACTCAGACTCACGTCCATTGAGTCAGTGATGCCATCCAGCCGTCTCATCCTCTGTCGTCCCCTTCTCCTCCTGCCCCCAATCCCTCCCAGCATCAGGGTCTTTTCCAATGAGTCAACTCTTCGCATGAGGTGGCCAAAAGCAAAAAAAAAAAAAAAAAAAAAAAAACACAGCAAAATCAAGTACCCAGAGGCTGTGTTCATTTTTTTCTCTTTTCTACTTCTTAACGGCTTTTATTTTTTAATTTGCAAGCAGGGAAACAAGGCTAGTTTCTGGCTGTGGGTGCTGCCCCAGGCCACGTGGATGCCTTGCCTTCTGTTTCTCTGACTTCATTTATCCCTGGGCTGGATGGAAGCCCAGAGGGCAGAGCCCATCCAGGGACAGCTGGGGAAAGCAAGCGTTCCTGAAGGTTCCTCCTTGGACAGAAGAGACAAGAGATGGGAAAGGAGTCGGCAAACATTGGTGCTAAGAGGGAAAAGCTATTACTTTCATTTTTGATTCAATCCGAACAGAAACAATGGCTCTCTCTCCATCCATCAGTTTCTTGATCTCTGCGGCCCCCTTTCCAGACAAGCCCTGCTTCTAGCCCTCCCTGTATGGTTGCTCCATCTCTGCCTCCTGCCTGAGAGATGCCCATCGAGAGACCTCTCGGGCTCTCTGCAATGAGTGTATGCTAAGTCACTTCAGTCATGTCCAACTCTTTGTGACCCTATGAACTGTAGCCCGCCAGGCTCCTCTGTCCGTGGGATTCTCTAGGCAAGAATACTGGAGTGGGTTGCCACACCCTCCTCCAGGGCATCTTCCCAACCCAGGGATGGAACCCAAGTCTCTTGTGTCTCCTGCATTGGCAGGCAGGTTCTTTACTCCTAATGCCACCTAAGGCAACACTAAAAGAGCAATCCAGGCTTGGAAGACAAGGCTGGGGAGATGGAGAGATGGGGGCCAGGGTTTGATCTCTACCTTCTAGAACTTCTTGGTCTGTCTCTCCGTCACAAGGGCTCTTCTCTGGGTCTCTAGACACTGCTCTTTGCCTCTTCTTTCATTTTTGAAATACAGTCCATCCTCACTATTTGCAGATTCCCTATTTGCCAATTTGCCCACTGGGTAAAATTGCTTCACAACAGCCGAAGGAGGAGTCCAGCGTGTTTCTAGTTATTTGCAGACATGCACAGAGCTGTGAAAAATTCAAGGAGCCACCCTCACGTGCTCGCAGCTGACCAGGAATACAGGGACACTCTGCCTTCTTGTCTCAGCTCTTGTGCTATAAACAAGTGCCCTTTTTGAGGTCTGTTCAGGCCACATTGGGGGGGATATTTTTGTGCTTTTAAAAATCATGGTAAGATTTTATAATATAGTATTGTTTTAACCATTTGTAAGCATATATTGTGGGCTTCCCTGGTAGCTCAGCTGTTAAAGAATCCGCCTGCAATGCAGGAAACCCTGGTTCGATTCCTGGGTTGGGGAGATCCTCGGGAGGAGGGATAGGCTATCCACTCCATTGGGCTTTTCTGGTGGCTCAGATGGTAAAGAATCTGCCTGCAATGCGGGAGACCTGGGTTCGATCCCTGGGTTGGGAAGATCCCCTGGAGAAGGGCATGGCAACCCACTCCAGTATTCTTGCCTGGAGAATCCACATGGACAGAGGAGCCTGGCGGGCTGCAGTCCATGGGGTTGCAAAGAGTCGGACACAACTGAGCGACCTAGCACAGCACAGCACAAGTATAGAGTTCAGTAAATACATTCACGATGTGTAACCATCACCACTCTCTATACCTGTATCATTGTGACAGAGACTCTGGACCCATCAAACACAAACTCTCCCCCTTCCCCCAGCCTCTGGTAACCTTTGCAGTACTTTGCCTCTCTCTGAAAGCTCCCGTTACCTCCTCTAAGTGGAATTGTACACTATTTTTTCCTTCTGTGTCTGGCTCATTTCACTAAGCAGACTGTCTTCAGGGTTCTGCTGTGTCGTGGTGTGTATCAGAATTTTATTCCTTCTTGTGGCTGGATAATATTCCATTATATACATGCATATGCTGTATTTTGTTTCTTCATTCATCTGGTGATGGGCCCTTGGGTTGTTTCTAGCTCTTGGCTGTTGTGAAGAGTGCTTGAACTAAGGACACAATGTTTAAATCTTTGCTTTCAGTTCTTTTGGCTATATACCTAGGAGCGGAATTGCTGAGTCATATGGTTCTTTGGTGCTTTTTGTTGGTGATTTCACTATTTATTTTTTAATTTATTTACTTTTTTGCCACTACACAAAGCATGTGGGATCTTAGTTACCCAACTAGGGATCGAACCTGTACCCCTTGCATTGGAAGCGAGGAGTCTTAACCACTGGACCATCAGGGAAGTCCCAATCATACTGTTTAAAATACTCCCAAGCACAGTGCTGAATTGTCTTCTGTTCCTTTCCAGAAGGCAGTGATGTGTCCCACTGAGAAAATACGTGTTCGAGATAAGCTCCCTTCCCCTGTAAATTAGAGTGCTGCTGGCCATGTGCTCAGTGTGCAAGAATCAACTATAAGTAGTAAAGCGTGTCTTTAAACAGAAACACACATGAAACATACATGTAACAGGGAGACATACTGACTGATGGAAAGGTAAGCAGAGGCTCCGAGAAACCTAAAAGCAGAACTGAATACAAGCACTCCATGAGCTCAGACAGTAAAACGTCTGTCTACAACGCGGGAGACACAGGTTCAATCCCTGGGTCGGGAAGATCCGCTGGAGAAGGAAATGGCAATCCACTCCAGTACTATTGCCTGGAAAATCCCGTGGACAGAGGAGCCTGGTAGGCTACAGTCCATGGGGTTGCAAAGAGTCGGACACGACTGAGCGACTTCACTTACTTACTCAAAGAATCACAGCAAAAGATGTCACCTGTGAGCTCAGAGCTTGGAAGGGAGGGAGCCCGCAGGCATAACAAAAGCCTGGGGGTCTAATCCGGTGGGGGAGGGGTTGTGAAAATTCCCAGCGAAGTGTCAAGCGTCTGGGAAGAGTGGAGCCTGACATTGGCTCCCTGACCAGACAGGTTTCTGCCTCCACAAGCTCCCCCCATGAGGTCTCATCCTTGCCCCATTCAGAAGGTTCTGGAAAGAACAGGGGATGTGGACCCCGTGAGTTCCTGGGGCTGTCTGCAGCTTGGTAGCCTCGGGAAGGAAGCCCAGAGTGTTCATCAGATGCTAAAGAAGAAAGAGCTTGCCCTCAGGGGCTGCCTGCTGCTATGTTCTGGAAAACCTTGTGAGTCTAAACATTGTCCCTCCTGCTGGAACGCGAAGGCAAGGCGGGCAGTGGGGGTGGGGGTGGGAGGCTGGAGAGGTGGGGGTGGGGAGCTTTTGAGGGCAGCCCAAAGGCTGTCAATATCTGTCCCGTAAAAACACACGTGCCAAGAATTAAGGATTCTAGAAGAGACACTAAAATCCTTAAAGAAAGGCGAGATGGTGTGAAGACGCAGACAGAAGCGTCAGGCTCTTCCGGGCATGGGGAGTAAGATACCTCCGCTCCCAGGTGCCCCCAACCCGCCACTCCCCCACATCCGAGCCTCCTCTTGGCGGGGGGGTCTCAGTGTGAGACGCCTCAGACCTCCTCGTGGCAGCTGAAACAAGCAGGAATGTTCTTTCTATCCCGACGGTCTGTCCACTCCCTTCCCCCCAGCCCATCACATGACGGTCCACTCCCCCCGCAAATTTGATCTAATTCTGTCTCGGCTCTGCTGAGGCCGGCCTGGCCTTAAGAGGATTGGAGCATTTGCTAAATGGGACCAGGCCAGGGTCAGAGGACCAGCTGTGGGGAGACCTAGGGGCCAGGGCGGCCGCAGGAGGGCGTCAGAGGCGACGAGGAGCCCACCCGAGAGAAGGGGTGAGGGGCGGCGCGTGCATGCGCACTCCCTGGCTGTTTGGGCAACCACATGGAGAGGGTTAGGAGGGGGCCATCTTGATTGATGGAAAAAATTTATCTTGAAACTTCTGATTTCCTACCCTCTTTCTCCTCTCTGTCTCCCTGGGAGTCACAGGGAGTTCTAGAGATGGGGAAAGGAGGTACAAGTGAGGGACTCTGGGTGTGTCTGAGCAGGGCTCTCAGAGATGACCTGGGGCTCCTGGTCAGACAACGTTCTGGAAGGGTCTGACCTGCCAGCAATTTTCTGCAGAGCCCTGAAGTTCGCCTCAAGACACGAGGTACCTTGTAGTGTTGGGGTTTTTCAAGGAGAGCGTTCAATTAAAAAAAAAACAACGGAATTTAAAATACATTTAAAAATATTACAAACATTTTTTAAATACCTCCATTTTAACTTTGAATACAATAAATAGCAACTGATATAACCAAGCTTCCCGAGTCCTCAGTTATTTTGAAAAGCTGGTGAGGTCGTGGGTCGTGTCTGTCTCCCCGTGAACATCTCATTAAGAATGAGTCAAGGGTAGCACTCCAATGCACTCAAGGGCATTGGTTTCGATGGGCAAAGAAACCTTGGCCCAAATATTGTTTTGCTTCGCCATTAGCCATGTGTCTCTGGGCAAGTCTCTCCTTTGTCTGCATCTCAGTTTTCCTCCTCTGAAGACCTAAGTTGGTAATTCTCATCTCTGAAGCTGGCAGTCTGTCCAGTGTACACGCCAGTATGGAGAGTCCAGCTCTTCTCTCCAAAGAGGCTCCCAAGTTTGGTCAGTAAGGGGAGCAGTCCTCTCCATTTGTGTGGGCTCAGGGGTTCCCAGTATGCGGGGCTTCCAGTGTTAAACTGCGTGTGCACTCAGTCATGTCCAACTCTTTGCGATCCCAAGGACTGTAGCCCACCAGGCTCCTCTGTCCATGGGATTCTCTAGGCAAGAATACTGGAGCGGGTTGCCATTTCCTTCTCCAGGGGGTCTTCCCAACTCAGGAATGGAACCGAGGTCATCTGCATTGGCAAGTGTGTTCTCTACCAGTGAGCCTTCTAAACTGGGACAGTCCTGAGAAAACTGGGTTGTTTGAGGCCCTTATTCCTATGTTCTTCTGGGGTCCCATCGTTTGGGAACCTTGGGTGTCCTTATGGTCTACTCATAACAGAGTTAATGTCCTTAGGACCTAGTCCAGCAGCACAGGCTCTGCCGTCATATTGGGCCCATATTTTATATATATTATATATATATATACACACACGTATATGTTCATACACACACATGCAAATGTATAAGTGTAGTATTTTTACTACGTCATGTGATCTATAATATAGAATTATGATATATGTAATATTACACACATATATGTCTTTATCTAACATGCAGTATTGTCAGCCTTCCCTTTTAGCCATCCTGAGGGGACATAGAGGCATCAGTGTGAGGTGTTAATTTCCATTTCCCTGATGACTGATGAAAAATCATTCTGTGTCGTGAGTTTACGAGCCATTTGCTAGCTTCATTTTTGAAATGCCTAAGTCTTCTGCAACCTGGGTGAAATTCAAGGCAATGATGTTTCATAATCCCAAACGGTGGAGCCAAGATCACCGTCCTTGCCTTGGGGACCAACCAGTTGCGCTTGAGGCTGTTGCTTGGGGCTCCTGTGGTTCAGCAGCTCTGGGTCCAGGCTCCCACCTGAGCAGGTGCTTGGACAGGTGAGGTCTGGAGGCTCACACCCATCTTGTGGGTTGTCCTGGAGATAATCTACAACTAGAGAAACCAAGCCTGGGGGGTTGGGGGCGGGGGAAGGCGCCTGCCCCTGGAAGTACTACATCCAAAGGCAGTGATAAGAGTTTTGCAGAAAATAAAATGGCGTGAATGTGTTAGGCAGCTAAATGGGTGCAGGTGTGAGGAGCCCTCAGGCGTGTGGTTTAGCCGAGACTGAAACCCATCAGTGAATTGAAGCAAGGGTCCTGCAGCATCTCACACGACCTGGGGCCACCCCCACAGTCTAACCCTCTTCCCTCCCACTGCAGTCCTGGGCCCTTGACGTTCCTTGACAAACACCAAGATTCTTTCTCTTTTGTGTCTGTCTTGGTCGTTCTATCATTGTAATGAATGGATATTTATTCCCTCTTTGTAGCTCTTCTCTATCTCACTGTATCTCTCAGTCCTTTACTGTCCCTCAGTTTCTCTGTGGACTCGGAGTTGGTGATGGACAGAGAGGACTGGCGTGCTGCGGTTTATGGGGTCACAAAGAGTTGGGCACGACTGAGCGACTGAACTGAACTTGCTCTTCACCACCAGCTGTTCTGAGACCCTGTCTCTTGTGGGTGCCCCTCTCGCCTTCTGGGCTTCTTCCTTGTGCTTGGCTATCTGTGAGGACAGAAAGAATAGCCAGGGGGGTGGAGGGGGAGTGAGTGGTTAGGAGCCTGTCCACACAGAGATGGGCACAGGGTGGATTGTCTTCTAATTGTGATCCTGAGCAGAGAACTGATGGAGGCTGGGGCTATAGGGCTGCAAAAAGAAGCTTCCGCAATCAGTCCACGTAGTGAGAAAAAGTTAGATTGGAGAAAATATTTCCCTCCAATATTCTTTTTTTTTTTTTTTTTTTTAAGTCAAGACACAATTAAAAAAATTATTGGGCTTCCCTGGTGGCTTAGATGGTAAAAGAATCACCTGCAATGCAAAAGGCCTGGGTTCGATCCCTGGGTTGGGAAGATCCCCTGGAGGAGGGCATGGCAACCCAGTTCAGTATTCTTGTCTGGAGAATCCCATGGGCAGAGGCGCCTGGTGGGCTATAGTCCATGGGGTGGGAAAGAGTCGGACATGACTGAGCGACTAAGCACACACACACATTTTTGTGACTGTACTGGGTTCTAGTTGCGGCACATGGGATCTTCGGTCTTCTTTGCGGCATGCGGGATCTTAGTTCTGTGACCAGGGATTGAACCTGGATTCGAACCTGCATTGGGAGAGCGGAGTCTTAGCCACTGGACCACCAGGGAAGTCCCAAGGCACAATGCACATACAAGAAAATGCGTATATTTTAACTGATTAGCTTGACAGGTTTTGACAAAGGCTTACTCTTGGCATGCTGTTAAGACGTAGAACATTTGTAGCCTCCCAAAAATTCCCTCAGGCCACTTTGCAGTCAGTGCTTCCTCTCCAGGCAACTGCTTTTTCTGTTTTTTAAAAAATTTGAGATCAAATTTACATACCATTAAATTCCCATTGAGAGTATACATGTTAGTGGTGTTTCTATAGAATTTTCTCAAGATTGTGCAACCATCACCATGATCTAATTTCAGAATATTTTAATCATCCCCCAAAGAAATCCTGTCTGTGTCCACGAACCAGTCACTCTCCATTCTCTGTCCACACATGTGCCAGCCCTGGCAGTGATTTTCTGATTAAAAAAAATTTTTTTTGTTTTTTCTCTCTTTTGGGTGAAAGTTTATTGGTCGTTTTTTGTGATTTTAGGGTTAATTTCCTTAATGACTAAATGATAATGAGTTTTTTTGTTTCAGTTTTTGTTCTTCATAAGTCTCATGGCAATTTAATTTTATTCTTCTTTTTAAAAGTCAGATATTTTATTCTTGAACTTTGGAATTATACAGCTCAGAGTGTGTCTTCCAACATTACCAAGCAAGGAACTCAGTTCTGACACTACCTACCTAGAGACAGGCTCAGATTCCAGAGGTTAAGTCTCAGTCTCACAGGGCTGCCCTCTTCCTCCCCTTCAGACATCAATCTCAAGTCCAGATAGTCACCTGTGCGCCCGACCAACCAGTCATAAATTGGATATTCCCATTATCCCCTCCTTGGATTTCATTAATTTGCTAGAGTGGGCTCACAGAACTCTGGAAAACACTCGCTAAATTATCACTTTATTATAAAAGGATTTTAACAGCCAGATGCGGTAGAGGAAGAGATAGTTAGATAGCATCACTGACTTGATGGGTGTGAATTTGAGTAAACTTTGGGAGATGGTGGAGGAGAGAGGAACCTGCAGTCCACAGGGTCGCAGAGAGTTGGACATGACCATGACTGGACAGATGATGAGATCAAAAGGCTCCCAAGCACAGGAGCTTCTGTCCTCTGTATTCTGGGGTTTGGAATTTGCTACCCTGGTGGCTCATAAGGTAAAGAGTGAGTGAAGTCGCTCAGTCGTGTCTGACTCTTTGCCATCCTGTGGACTGTAGCCTACCAGGCTCCTCCATCCATGGGACTCTCCAGGCAAGAATACTGGAGTGGGTTGCCATTTCCTTCTCCAGGGGATCTTCCCAACCCCAAAAGGTAAAGAATCTGCCCTCAATGCAGGGGACCTAGGTTTGATCCCTGGGCTGGGAAGATCCCTTGGAGAAGGGAATGGCAACCCACTCCAGTATTCTTGCCTGGAGAATTCCGACAGAGGAACCTGGCGGGCTACATTCCATGGGGTCCAGAGAGTCGGACAGGACTGAAGGGACTGACACTTTCACTCTCGCAGCACAAAGTTGTATCCTAGTTCACCAACGGTTAAGCTCCTGGAACCCCATCCTGTGGGGCTGTATGGATGTTTCATTATATAGGCATGATTGATGAAATCCTTGGTCACTGGCAGTTGACCTCAATCTCTAGCTCTTTTTACATCCCAGGAGCGGGTAGTTGGGTGGAGAGTGGGAGTGAGGTGGAAGGGACTGAAATTTTAATCCTTTAATCCCAAGATTGGTTCCCCAGGCAAACAGTCCATCCTTGAGTCACTTAAGGCTTTCTGAAGGGTATCTCATTAACATAACAAAAGACATCTTTATCTCCTCACAAGAAATCCTAAAGGTTTTAGGAGCTCCAGGGAATAGGATTCCCTAGTGACTCAGATGGTAAAACATCTGCCTGCAATGCAGAGGAAGCCTGGTGGGCTACACTTCATGGGGTCCCAAAACATTGGACATGAGCTGAAATCAAGATTGCCAGGAAAAATATCAATAACCTCAGATATGCAGGTGACACCACCCTTATGGCAGAAAATGAAGAGGAACTAAAAAGCCTCTTGATGAAAGTGAAAGAGGAGAGTGAAAAAGTTGGCTTAAAGCTCAACATTCAGAAAACTAAGACCATGGCATCTGGTCCCATCACTTCATGGGAAATAGATGGGGAAACAGTGGAAACAGGGTCAGACTTTAATTTTTTGGGCTCCAAAATCATTGCAGTTGGTGATTGCAGCCATGAAATTAAAAGATGCTTACTCCTTGGAAAAAGTTATGACCAACCTAGATAGCATATCTAAAGCAGAGACATTACTTTGCCAACAAAGGTCCATCTAGTCAAGGCTATGGTTGTTTCCAGTGGTCATGTATGGATGTGAGAGTTGGACTGTGAAGAAGGCTGAGCGCTGAAGAATTGATGCTTTTGAACTGTGGTGTTGGAGAAGACTCTTGAGAGTCCCTTGGACTGCAAGGAGATCCAACCAGTTCATCCTAAAGGAGACCAGTCCTGGGTGTTCATTGGAAGGACTGATGCCAAGGCTGAAACTCCAATACTTTGGCCACCTTATGCGAAGAGTTGACTCATTGAAAAAGACTCTAATGCTGGGAGGGATTGGGGGCAGGAAGAGAAGGGGACGACAGAGGATGAGATGGCTGGATGGCATCACTGACTTGACGCACATGAGTTTGAGTGAACTCCAGGAGTTGGTGATGGACAGGGAGGCCTGGCATGCTGCAATTCATGGGGTCACAAAGAGTCAGACACGACTGAGCGACTGAACTGAACTGAACTGAAGTGACTAACACATGCCAGGAATGACAAAAGTTAAAGATATATTTTGGGGATTTCCCTGGTAGTTCAGTGGCTAAGACTCAATACTACCCATCCAGGGGACAGGGGTTTAATCTCTGGCTAGGGAACTAGATCCTGCAACTAAGAGTTTGTATGCGGCAATTAAAGATCCTTTGTGCCATAATAAGATACTGCTGCTGCTACTGCTAAGTCGCTTCAGTTGTGTCTGACTCTGTGCGATCTCATAGACGGCAGCCCATCAGGCTCCCCCGTCTCTGGGATTCTCCAGGCAAGAACACTGGAGTGGGTTGCCATTTCCTTCTCCATAATAAGATAAGATGCAGCCAAATAAATAAATATATTGTGTTTGGCTTCTTTCACCCAACATAAGATTTTGTGAATCATCCATGATGTAATACATGTAGTAGATCATTCCTTTTTCATTGCCAAGTAATATTCCATCTCATGGCTGTGTCACACTCTGTTCTTTTACAGCTCAGTAAGACATGTGGGACTTGGGACATGAAAAAATCTTCCATGAACATTTCTGTACAAGTCTTATGGTAGACATATATTTTCGTTCTTTTGGATAAATACCTAGAGTGGATCTACTTATGAGGTTAAAATAACTCATCTTTATAGAAAACAGTCAAACTGTATTCCAGTGTGGGACCATGCCATTCCCACCAGAAAGTACAAGAGTTCCCAGTTGTTCCACAACCTCACCAACATTTGTGGTGTTGATCTTTTTCTTTGTTACCATTTTGGTGGTTATGTGTAGTATCTCCTTGTGTGTGTGTGTTTCCTTCTCCAGTGACAAAGACTATCTTTGTGCACTTATTGGCCATTTGTATATATTTTGTGCAGGATCTCTTTCAGCTATTTCATTACTGAGTTGGAGTCTTCCTTATGTATTCTGGATACACGTTCTTTGCCAGCTATAAGGTTTTGCAAATATCTTCTGACAGACTGTAGCTAGGATTTTCTTTAACTTGAAGTTTTTTGAAGGGTAGAAGTTCCCCATTCTAATTAAGTTTGATTTTTAAAAAGATTTTTTTTTTATTGGAAGACAACTGCTTTACAATATTGTGCTGGTTTCTGCCATATATCAATCAACCACAGGTGTACATGTTTCTTCCCTCTCGAACCTCCCTCCCTTCTCCCACCCCTATGGTTACTGCTGTCCGTGTCCCATTCAAGGAATCTTTGCCTGCTTCTTGAGGTCAAGAAAATATTTCTCCTTTTTTTCTAGGAGGGCAGACTTCTGTCCCCATATGTCGACTCTATGGCTGCCTATAGCCACTGGACCACCAGGGAAGTAAGTCCCAAGAAATGTATCTTTGATCTTTGTCACTCCTGGCATATGTGTCAGTCACTTAGTCATGTCCAACTCTTTGGGACCCCATGGAGTGTAGCCTACCAGGCTTCTCTGTCTATGGGATTCTCCAGGCAAGAATACTGGAGTGGGTTGCCATTTCTCCTCTCCAAGGGATCTTGCGAACTCAGGGATGGAACCTGGGTCCTCTGCATTGCAGGCAGATTCTTTACCATCTTGAGCCACTAGGGAAGCTCATATGTCACTACTGACTTGAGTCTTGTTTCCTTTCTCCCAGCAGTGTTTTGTAATTTTTAGCTGGACAGTTAGTTGAAAGAAGAGATGACAGGATTTATGGGTGCATCTGATCTGTGTGTGAGGAGGAGGGGTATGCTGAGGAAAAAAGGGAGAAGGCAATGCTGATTGCCAAAGTTTTCTTTTGGGTGTAGATGAGAAAAGAAAGCTATTTGCCTCAGGGGAGGAGTAGCCTGGGTTTAGACTCAGCTTAATTGACATCCCAGATCCACCTGCGTGACCTGAAACCCCCCTGCCCACACCTACCCAGCCTGGTGGGACTCTGGGTGGGAAAATTTGGGGGAAGTGATAGAAGGAGCTGACACCTTCTCCTGGGGGCTTTGAGGACTTGTTCCTTTTTTTTTTTTCATATGAGATCTTTAAAAAAAACTAATAATTAATTTAGCTGTGCTGGATCTCTGTCGCTGCGAGGGCCTTTCTTTCGTTGCGGTGCTTGGACTTCTCTTTGCAGTGGCTTCTCTTGCTGTGGAGCATGAACTCTAGAGTGTAGGCTCAGTAGTTGCGGCGTATGGGCGTAGTTGCTCCGGGATTTTCCCGGACCAGGGATTGAACTGTGTCTCCTGCACGGACAGGTGGATTCTCCATCACTGAATCACCGGGAAGCCCCTTGTGTGGGATCTTAGTTCCCAGACCAGGGATCGAACGTGTGCCCCCTATAGTGGAAGCACAGATTCTTGAACCCTGGACCTCCAGGGCAGCCCCCGAGGACCTGTTCTTTTCTTCCTCTCCCTGATGACCAGCTTTCTTTCCCCTCTCCGGTGGGCCAGGAGGGTCTGTTACAGGACTGGGTCCTCCCACCAGTAGCCTTTTGGCCAGTCAGTGAGGGTCAGGTGGCCCCTCCCTGTCTCCCTGTCACCCTTGGCTCAAGCTAATGAGACGGGTCCTGCTTCCCCAGCCAGGCTGCTGGCCTTAATCTCTCCTGGCAGGGGGTTGGTGGGGGGGGGGGTGAAGGAAGAAAGGGCCCCTTATGGTGAAACACAATGACCCAGCCACAAGGCGGGATTACTGAGATCTCACGCACGCACATAGGTAGGTGTTGGGATACATTGGGATGGGAAACAGACCCGCATGGGGTCAGGAGCTCAGGGAGATATTTATATCCACACACACACACACCCTGAAAAGGACAGAGAGGAGAAAATTCAGAGAGAGGCAGAAACAAGGAGAGTCAGAAGTATAGATCAAGAAAGGTATCAAGATAGGGAGAAAGAACTGGAGGGGGAACTAGAGAGAAAGAAAGCAAGAATCAGAAGAAGAGACAGGGAAGAGGGAAAAACAAGAACAGAAATTGAAGTTTAAGAGGTTGGATAAAGGACAGAGGTGCTGGTGGGGTGGGGGAGAGACTGGAGTCACAGAGAGGCAAGTGTGTGTGTGTGTGTGTGTGTGTTAGTCGCTCAGTCGTGTCTGACTCTTTGTGACCCCATGGACTGTAGCCAGGCTCCTCTGTCCATGGAATTCTCCAAGCAAGAATACTGGAGTGGATTGCCATTCCTTTCTCCAGGGGATCTTCCCAACCCAGGGATTGAACCTGGGTCTCCCACTTTGCAGGCAGAATCTTTACCATCTGAGCCACTCGGGAAGCCCATATGCTTATAGACACAGAGAGACAAGGACAGAGACCAAAATCAAAACAGGAACAGGGACTCAGAGAGAGAGAATGAGAGAGATGGCAAGAGGGACCAAGACAGACAGAAAAACCAATAAAGACAGGACCAGAGGGACCCAGAGCTGAAGAATGAGAGAGGGGGTACTCAAGGCAGACTGGCAGGAGCCTTGAGGGTCAGAGCAAAAGGAAATGGAGGCACGGAAATCCCAAGCAAAGACGAAGGGCAATGAGGGAGGGAGGGACAGATGGAGATGACACAGGCAGAGAGAGAGCAGGGGTCGGGGGGAGAGGAAATGGGAGGAGAAGTTGATATCAAGGAGCGATAGAGATGGTTGGCTGGCATCACTGACTCAATGGACATGAGTTTGAGCAAACTCAGGGAGATGGTGAAGGACTGGGAAGCCTGGCGTGCTGCAGTCCACGGGGTCACAAAGAGTCAGACACGACTGAGCGATTGAACAGCAACAAGTGACAGAAGCCAAGGCAAAGAAAGAAGAAAAAGGGAAACTGAGGCAGAGCAGGAAACAACGGGGCCATGCAGAGATGACTTAGTGGACAGACAGACTGCTGGGGAGAGGAAGGACGACCCAGGAGAGGGAGCCGGAGAGCCCCGCGCCCCTCGGTTCTCAAATGATCTCTCAGAACATCCCACCTTGCTCTCCTTCCTCTTTGATAGAACAACAGCCGAAGCTCGAGGGACTCCAGTTAGACCTAAGGAAGAACTTCCCTGAGGAGTACGGGCTCCTGGTCCCAGGGTGCTGGGGCCTCCCATCCCCATCAGCCCTAATTGCCAAGATGTCATGGTTGCGGGGGGCGGGGAGGGGGAGGAGAGGAGGGGATTAGGCAGACGGGCGCCCCTCCCCCTCCCCGCCAATGTCACCTCCTGGCGCCCAGTCGAGTCCCCCACCCGGGGGCCAGGATTACCCTCCGAGATCCAGGCCACGGCAGATGACATCACTCCCAGCCAGGGCTTAAAATCTCCCCATGTGAGGGGACCCGTTTCCTTCAGCCCCTGCTGTCTGATGACTCCATCCCCGGGCCCCCCAGGAGAGCCCCGTCCCCACTCTCTGAAGGTGAGTGTCCACAGGAGCAGCCGAGGAAAGGGGATGGAGGAAGTGGGGGCGAGAGAGGGGAGAGGAGGGCTCAGGACGTAGGTTCATTTTGTTCATGGCTGTGTTTTCAGGGTCTGGCATAGGGTTGAGGAGCGGGAGTGTATGATGTTGGCTGGATGATGGTACAGGGATCAGAGTGTCTGTCCTGACGTTTGGAGAAATACGGCAGCCGGGGGCAGCAAGGATGGCCAGGAGAAGCTGGCCCGTGGCACACAGACTCCGTCAGGGGCTGCCTGTTGGGGGGGTGGCATGACCAAACCCGCCAGCTCCCAGGGTTGGGCGCTTTTCACAGCCTGAAGGCAACTCCTTGGCTCATCTCCTTGTACTTTCCTTACAAGTTGGCACAGCCTGAAACTCCCTCTTCATGTGTGCGTTCATCTACTCAGTGCCCATCTCCCCCAGTGAACCTTGATTTCCTCCCAGCACCTGCTGTGTGGTTGGGATGCCTAAGTATTTGTTGAATAGATGGATGGAAGGATGGAGGGATGAGCGAAATAGAATCAGAGAGACACGTACACCGAGCGGGAAGGTTTTGTGGCTGCGGCAGGAAGGAGGAAGGGGAGACGAGGAGACTACCCCAGGGGCCTGGGGATGCGATAGTTTGGGGATGAAATGGGGGCGAATTGATTATTTGGGGACCTCGCTGTCTCCTGAGGCTCTGGCTTTCCCTACATCCAATCCTGGGTGGTGAGCACGACCCCCAGGTTTTTCTCTCTTTTTTTAACGTTTAAACTTTTTATTTTGTACTGGAGTATGACCGATCAACAATGGTGTGATAGTTTCAGGTGGACAGCCAAGGGACTCAGCCCTACATACACGTGTATCCATTCTCCGCCAGACTCCCCTACCATCCAGGCTGCCACATAACATGGTCAGCTCCTTGTCTCTTGGGTGACCGAGCCAGTGCGGGCTGCAGAGATCCGACAAAACTGGGGGGTAGGTCTTGCTCGGACTGAGGTGGAGCCATGTAGGTCTGTGAGGTCACTCGGAGCCTCAGTTTCCTCATCTGCAAAGTGGGGACAATGACAAGTTGTTGTCATGATGCAGTCGGATGAGCCATGGGAAGCTCATGTCTCAGACCTGGGCTTGTTGTGAGTGCAGGGGAGAGGGCTGGCCTCATCCCACTTTGGGGGGTCCTGAGCATTTTTGGGGGATAAGGCAATGCTCTGAGATCCAAGATATCTGGGTTTTATTCCTGACTGTGCCACTCACCCCTGTGTGTCATCAGAAATGGACAGAACCCCCTTCAGCCTCAGTTCCCTCATCTGAGAAGTGGGCATGTGAGCTCCACAGGGGGCTGTGGGGAGCATCCTGAGGTCGTGTAGCTTGGTGGTTGGGAGGGCGCAGGCTGTAGGGGAGGGTGCTGGCTCTGCTGCCGGTGTATGTGATGGGACCCGGGACTCCGCTTCTCGGAGCCTCGGTGTCCTCCTTGGTGGCATGGAGGTGGCAGTAAGACCTGCCCCATGGGACGATTTCCCTGGGTCACTGTTCCTGGAGATCTTGTTCCTGAGCAGCTGGGGATTCCAACTGGAGGTCCTAATGGATGGAGGACTTTCTGCCTGTCTGGGGGCAGGTGCCTTCCTTCCCCAAGGCTTGGTTTCTC
Source organism: Bos indicus (assembly GCF_029378745.1). NCBI lineage: Eukaryota > Metazoa > Chordata > Mammalia > Artiodactyla > Bovidae > Bos > Bos indicus. The sequence continues at coordinate 55,246,299 of NC_091777.1, forward strand.
CAGCCATAGATTATCTTCAGGACGACCCACAAGGTGGGTGTGAGCCTTCAGACCTCACCTGTCCAAGCACCTGCTCAGGTGGGAGTCTGGCCCCAGAGCTGCTGAACCCCCGGAGCCCTGAGCAATAGCTTCAGGCCCCACTGGTTGGTCCCCAGGGCAAGGACAGTGATCTTCCCAGCTCTACTGTTTGGGACTATGAAACATCACTGCCATGAAATTCACCTGGCAGGATGATAAAGGGTCACTGTCAGGCTCACTGCAAATTCTCAATGAAAGATGGACACTGTGGTTGTTGTCTGTGCTCTTGGAGGTTGTACACACAAAGCCTGTTTGGAGGAGAGAAGTCCCGGAAGGTCTGATATCATCGACCACCTCATCTAGCTGCCAGACCCAGAGGAGGGCTTCAGTGGGTGTCTGACATCACTTATGTTCTTATTGTTCTTTGCTGACGTCTTGTCCACCACACGCTTGCTTATTGGATGATCTGTAGAGTGGGCAAACCCTCAACCTTGGAGGTCATTATCATTATCAGCTGCTTGACTCAGGTTTCCTGCCTGTAGAATGGGATGCTCCCAGGACGAGAGATCTAGGCTTTCCTGGAAGACCAACCCCTTAGCCGGGCAACTCGATGCAGATTCCCTGGTGAAGACAGTAGAAATGGATCTTTTTTAAAAATTATTTATTTATTTTTGGTTGCTCTTGGTCTTCCTTGCTGCACAGGCGCTCTCTAGCTTCGGTGAGCAGGGGCTACTCTTTGTTGAGATGCATGAGCTTCTCACTGCAGTGATTTCTCTTGATTTGAAGCACGAGCTCTAGGGCATGCAGTCTCAGTAGCTGTGACTCACGGGCTTGATTGCTCCAAGGCATGTAGAATCTTCCCAGATCAGGGATCGAACCTGTGTCTCTTGCATTGGCAGGCAGATTGCTATCCACTGTACCACCAGGGAAGCCCTAGAAATGGATGCTTTTGTTCCAAGCTCTGCAAATTGTCCTTAGAGGGCAAGTTCAGCAGGCTCCCTGTTTCCCTTTTCTCATGAGGGTCTGATGAAATATCATCAGTCCTTGGAGGAAAGGAAGGTGACAGAGGGGATCCAGGCTGGGAACTGGGAGAACAGGACCTCCACGAGGGTGGTCCCCACTCACAGCCTGAGTGAGCCAGGCAAGTCCCAGCACCTGAGTCTGCAGATGTTCTCAATTATAAAATATGAACATAATAGTAATACTGTCTCTAAGACCCAGGCTTGGGCTGAGGACTCAATGCCGTGTTGCATTGGGAAGTCTTGTGTATTAGTTATCTGTGGCTGTGTAAGAAGTTAACCCCGAACCTAGCAGCTTAAAACAAATACATATTCATGATGTTGTGTAGTTTCCTAAAGGAAATAAACCTTGAATATTCATTGGAAGGACTTATGTTGAACCTGAAGCTCCAATCCTTTGGCCACCTGATGTGAAGAGCCAACTCATTGGAAAAGACCCTGATGCTGGGAAAGATTGAAGGGAGGAGAAAGGGGATGATGAGGACGAGATGGTTGGATGGCATCACTGACTCAATGGACATGAGTTTGAGCAATCTTTGGGAGATGGTGAAGGACAGGGAAGCCTGGCGTGCTACAGTCCATGGGGCCACAAAGAGTCGAACACGACTGAGTGACTGAACAACGGACAAAAGTTTCTGAGGTCACAGGAATCCAGGGACAGCATCACTGGATGAGTCCGGCTCAGGGTCTCTCTTTCTGTTGTAGTCGGATGTCAATCAGGGCTGCCGTCACTTGAAGGGTTGACTGAGGCTGGACAGTCAGATTCCTGGGAGTTCATTCCCATGGCTGTCGGCAGGAGGCCTCAGTTCTTGCCGTACAGACCTCGCCACAGGACTGCACAAGCATGTTCGGCACAACAGCTGCTTTGCTAGATAGAGAGAGAGGGCCGGCCTCAGAGGTCACACTGTCATTTCCACAATACCTTATTGGTTGCACATGCAGCCGTGCTCCGTGGGAGGAGCCAACTCTAGGGTGTAAATACGAGTCATTATCTAGGACACCCCTTGATTCTTAGGGTTTATGTGTTGTTTCTACTTTTATGATTAGTATCGACACCGAGCGTCCCCGAGACCTTTCCATCAGGTCCCACCCACTCTCAGTCCACTTTCCATCCTGATCACTCTGCTCCAGTAGGGCTGGACACCTTGGTTCTCCTCCCACGAGATGAAACGATTCCAGCCTCAGACCTTTGCACCTGCTGCTCCCTCTGCCTAGAGACCTCTACCCCGAGATCCTCTCACAGCGGATGCACAGTCCTTCGTTTTGCAGCCCCAAATTCACCTCCTTAGAGAGAGGTCTTCCCTGATCATGCTTCCCCAGAGCATGCTTGAGCAGTCCTGTGGTGAGATCTGCGTGGCAAGAACTGAGGCCTCCTGCCAACAGCCATAAGAATGAACCCCAAGGAATCTGACTGTCCAGCCTCAGTCAAGCCTTCAAGAGATGGCAGCCCTGATTGACATCTGACTTCCCTGATCATTCACCTAAATCAGACGACTCACCCTCACCTCAAACCCCATCATTCTCTTATTTTGTTGTTCATTGTTCAGTCACTAAGTTATGTCCGACTCTTTACGACCCCATGGACTGCAGCACGCCAGGCTTCCCTGTCCTTCACCATCTCACGGAGCTTGCTCAAACTCATGACCATTGAGGCGGTGATGCCATCCAACCATCTCATCCTCTGTCTTCCCTTTCTCCTCCTGCCTTCAATCTTTCCCAGTATCAGGGTTTTTTCCAATGAGCTGGTTCTTCTCACCAGGTGGCCAGAGTACGGGAGCTTCAGCTTCAGCATCAGGTCTTTCAATGAATATTCAAGGTTGATCCCCTGTGGGATTGACTCATTTGATCTCCTTGCTGTCCAAGTGACTCTTAAGAGTCTTCTCTAGCAACACAGTTTGAAAGCAACTCAGCCTTCTTTATGGCCCAACTCTCACATCTGTACATGACTGCCAGAAAAACCATAGTTTTGACTATATGACCTTTGTTGGCAAAGTGATATCTCTGCTTTTGAATATGCTGTCTGGGTTTGTCATAGCTTTCCTTCCAAGGAGTAATCATCTTTTAATTTCTTACTACCCCATTTAATTTTCCTTGGAGTTCTTGAAAGTCTCTGGAAGCATTTTGGGTTTCTTAAGAAAAGTCTATTTCCTTGTTCGATGTTGATTTCCCTGATCAGAACCTCAAATTTCAATCCCATGAGAGCAGAGATGCTGTATGTCTTATTTCTTATTGTCTCCCTAGACCTTAGAGCATGATTGATTTTCAAAAAGTATTTACTGAGTGGACAGCAGAACTTCAATTTATGATAAACGAAACTCAAATGAGGGTTGAGAAGGACAGGGCAGTGAGAGAAGGATGAAGTGGGAGCTCACATAAACACCATCCAATTGTAAGCATTTATTTATTTTGCAAATATTTATTGGGCATGCTGGGGACACCCCAGGGACTAAAATGTTCCTAGTCTCCATTCTCAGGTAGCTGGATTAGGGGAGACAGACAGGCAAACATATTTATAAATATGTCATATTTAGTATGTGTGATTCCTGAAGAACAGGAGAAAGTGTGTGTGTGTGAGAGAGAGAGAGAGAGAGAGAGAGACATCCTGTTTAGGGTGTGGGCTGGCTCTCCTGGGAAATTATGTTTGATCTGTGTCCTGGAGGAGGAGAAGGGGTTAGTTAGCTGGTGAGAGGGGGTTTTGGGCTGGGAGAGAGGCATTCCTGGCCCAGAACAGTTATTAGAAGTTTCTGGAGAGGCTGAGAGGTCTCCTGAGGTCATCTTAACTAGGGCGATAGGGAGCCCTGGAGAGCGTCTCTCTCTCTCTTTTAAATAGGTGGTATTGTTGGCTTTGTTGTTGAAAGGGTAATTTACACACACGTGGTTAAAAAGGAATCCAAACTGTAAAACAAGGTATGGATACAACACAGCTCCTCAAAGGCAGCCACTTTTACTGAATATTGTGTCCTTCCTGGGAATGTTCTATGCAATAGGAATATATAAATATATGTATATATGCTGTGCTCAGTCGCTTCAGTCATGTCCAACTCTCTGCGACCCCATGGACCGTAGCCCACCAGGCTCCTCTGTCCGTGGGATTCTTCAGGCAAGAATACTGGAGTGGGTTGCCATTTCCTCCTCCAGGGGATCTTCCCCACCCAGGGACTGAACTTGTGTCTGTTAAGTCTCCTGCATTGGCAGGCAAAAATATATGTATGTATATATTTTTAAAAACCACAAGTGGTAGCATGCTATACACACTGTTGTTTTCCTTTGATATATATATACACATATATAGTATATATAATTTAGTAATAAATGATATCTACTATACACAGCACTGCACTTTTTTCCCTTTGAATATACTTTGTATATATAATGTGGTTTTTGTTGTTTAGTTGCTTAGTTATGTCCAAATCTTTTGTGACCCCATGCACTGTAGTCTGCCAGGCTCCTCTGTCCATGGGATTTCCCAGTCAAAAATACTGGAGCGGGTTGCCATTTCCTGCTCCAGGGGATCTTCCCCACCCAGGGGTTGAACCTGTGTCTCCTGCATTAGCCGGCTGATTCTTTTACCACTGAGTCACCAGGGAAGCCCATAATTTGGTAAAATATGATATCTAATACACAGACACACACCCCTGTATTGCCAAAATGTAATAAAAAAATAAAAAACCTGACTCTTAGGCACATGTAATAAGCCAAAAACAAAGATTGAAGTCGTGAACCGGCTGTTTCCAAGGAGAATTCAAGGAAGAGAGGTTAATACTGTTATTCGGAAAAGGTGTGCTGAAAAAAGCTGGTCAGGTTAGGTACAAAACTAGTTCAAGTTCTACAGGCAGCAAAACTGTAACCCTGAGGTTATCTTTTCTACCAGAGACAAATCATTGGCAACCAAGCATCTGAAAGTTGCCAGTGTCTGGATCCTAATCAACAGTGAAGAATCAATTGAGCAAGGGTACAGTCCCCTAGAAAAGGAACCAATGCTTGGGTTGGTTGTCTAGATAACCAGGAGGTGACTTGCTGTCAACCATTTGTCTCATTGCTAAGTTTAGGATAATCTTTTTTTTAAATTTATTTATTTGGCTGTGCTGGGTTTTAGTTGCAGCCCACTGGCTCCGGAGCACATAGGCTCAGTAGCTGCGGTGCTCAGGCTTACCTGCCTCACAGCATGTGGGATTTTAGTTCCCCGACCAGGGATCGAACCCACATCCCCTGCATTGGAAGGTGGATTCTTAACCACTGGACCACCAGGGAAGTCCCAGGATAATCTTTCCTTAACTATATACTAGAGGTCGATTCAAGTCCATTCACAGAGAATTATAGTTTTTAATGACTTTATAGTACTCTCTTGCCCGGATGTGCCATAATCATAACATAACTTACTTAAATTACATAACTTACTATGTCCCCTTTGGTGAACGTATAGGGTGCTTCCACATTGTGGCAATTATAAATATGCTGCATTAAAAATCCTAGCTTGGGTGGGGAGGGATAAATTAGGAGTTTGGGATTAACAGAAACGCACTACGATATATAAAGGAGAGAAACAACAAAGACCCACCGTAGAGCGCAGGGAACTCTATTCATTACCTTGTAATAAGCTGTAATGGAAACTAATATGAAAAAAATACAGAACTGAATCACTTTGCTGTGTACCAGAAACCAACACAACATTGTAAATGAACTATACTCCAATAAGAAGTATCCGAGCATAAAATCTATGCAAATGTCCGCTTGCAAATCATAATAACCGCCACAGTTTTGTAGCATTTGCTGCATGTCAGGTGCTATTTTAAGTATCAGATGCACAATAATTCATTTGACCCTCACATCAGCCTAAAGATGTAAGTTGTATTGCTCGTTCCCATCTTCTGATGAGGTGGCCGAGGCACCTTGAAGGCGAATTGCTGGGACCGAGGAAAGACGGCGTTTTTCTTTGATAAATGTTTGCAGTTTGTTCCATTCACACTGTCGCCCATCTGACACGAGAAGCCTGTTCTGAGGCCAGCCCTGGAGTTACCAAGCCTCTTTGATCTTTGCCAACTTGATGGGTCAAAAATAGTCATGGGAGATCATGACATGCTGTCATTTGACTGTGACTCCCTTGGGCTCACTAACCATCCCGACTTGTCTGGGACTTTTCAGATTTGTCACTGAAATCCCACATCCCTATAAAGCTCTCCATCCCCGGCAGACTGAGACCACTGGTCACTCTACTTGTCATGATTCTGTGTGAGGCTGAACATCTTTTTTGAGGTCCTAGGGGTTGGGAAGTTCCCCTGGAGAAGGCCATGGCAACCCACTCTAGCATTCTTGCCTGGACAATCCCATGGACAGAGGAGCCTGGAGGGCTACAGTCCACGTGTTGCAGAGTCGGACACGACTGAGCGACTAACACTAACACACGGGGAGGGGAAAGGTCTTGGACAAGGGAGTAGGTCAGAAGATTTTTTAAAGGATAGAGTAGAAATAAGAGCTTCCATTTAGAATGCTCATTGCAGCTTTTGATCTTGGCTTTACAGAGCCCCAGTGGCACTTTGACGACCTTAAGCAGAGGGCTGTTTTATAGGTGAGGAAACCCAGGCACAGAGTGGGGGAATAAGTTGCCGAAGGTCACATATCTAGGAAGAGACTGAGGCGGTGATGAACTGGGGAGTTTGTGAGCACCCATCCTTTTCTTGCAGGCCCCCTGACCTGGGCCTCAGCATCCCCGAAGATCATGATGGCGTATATGAACCCGGGGCCCCACTATTCCGTCAACGCCTTGGCCCTGAGTGGCCCCAGTGTGGATCTGATGCACCCAGCTGTGTCCTACCCCAGTGAGTACAGTCGTCCTCCCCGCCCCCCACCCCCAGCTGGCCCCCATCTTCTGGGGTCCCTTGCCCTCAGGAAGAGGATGGGTACTTACAAGAGTGACATCAGGGCCATACACCAGCCAAACGGGCTCATCTGTAAATGCAGAGCACCACCCCACATGTCTCAGGGATGCAGGAAAGCATGTGGGTCTTCACAGAAATTTAGGACAGTGGTTCCGTCTCGGGTGAGGGAGGGAAGCCATCTGGAAGGGGGACCCAGAGGAATTCCCATCTGTCAGCACGCTTTATTTCTTAGCGAAGGAAGCGTTCTATTTTTGATGGTATTATTCTTTTATTAAGTTGACCATTACGGTCCTGCCTCTTTCATAGGCTGGATATCCCCAAATGGCTGGATATCCCCAATGTCGTGTTTCAAGTGAATGTCTTAGTGCAGAAGAAATTTTAGAAAGGGGATAAAAACCAAACTCATATACCTTCTTACACAGGTAAAGCCAGTTCTCCTCGGGGTGAGGCAAGAGTCCCCCTAAGGACAGGCAAAGGGAGAACCCATTTCCCAGGGGGACAGAGTGAGGCCTAGAAGTTGAGGGAATCAGCACCCCCTTAGTCTGGGCAGAAGAACACCCAGAAGAGGCTTGTCGGCATCCCACGCCTTCTCAGGACCTTGCGTCAACAGATGCAGAGAGTGGGGTCTCAGGTCACCCGAAGGTCCTGCTTTTCTGTCCTCACCCCAGGCGCCCCAAGAAAGCAACGGCGAGAACGGACCACCTTCACGCGAAGCCAGCTGGAAGAGCTGGAAGCCCTGTTTGCCAAGACTCAGTACCCGGACGTGTATGCCCGTGAGGAGGTGGCTCTGAAGATCAACCTGCCTGAGTCCAGGGTTCAGGTGGGGTGTCCTGGTTCCTGGGATCCAGAGCGGAGGGAAGAGGGAGAGGTCACAGAGGAAGAGCTGAAGTCATGCAGCGTCCTGTTAATCCCCCATCCCCATTACTTCACTGGCTTCCTCTCTTGCACGCCTATCCCTTCTCATTCTACTCCATCGGCCCTGCCCCCGGTCCTTCCTTTAGCATTCCCACCAAGAACACTCTCTGCTCCCTCTACCTGGAAGATATGTTCCCTACACCCTGTTCAACTCTTTGTTTATCAACCAATCTAGTCACCTTGCCAGTCAATGAGACCTACACCGCCATTGGCATTAGAAGCTGCAGCTTTTTCCCTCCATCCCAACTCTGCTACTCTGCCTCACTCTGCTCAATTGGTTCTCCCATAGCATTTATCACTTTCTAAAATTCTATGTGATTTCCTTCCTTACCATTTATTTATATGCTGTCTCTCTCAACTAGAATGTCAGCTTCACTGCTGTGTGCCCAAAGGAGTAGAAGAATACATGTTTATTAAATAATTGAATGGATGGGTGGATGGATGGATGCATGGATGGATAAATGTATACGTGTGTGTTTGATTGTATGTATGTATGATGTATATATGAATGTATATATGCTTGTTTGTATGATAATATGTGTACATATGTACATAGGATTGGAAAGACGAAAGTGTGTATCATTGTATGTGAAGTAAAAGTGTCAATCTCTCAGTCATGTCAGACTCTGCGACCCCATTGGCTGTAGCCCACAGGCTCCTCTGTCCATGGAATTCTCCAGGCAAGAACACTGGAGTGGGTAGCCATTCCCTTGATCAAAGCCAGGTCTCTTGCATTGCAGGCAGATTCTTTATCATCTGAGCCATCAGGGAAGCCCATCATTGTGTACATTATATACAACTGTACTTATGCATGATTGTTATGTGTGTGCATATGATTAGATGGTGAATGTACATATGTATGATTGTATGTCTCCATGTATATATGAATGATTAGGTGGGCAGATGAATGTATAGGTGTATATTTGTATGTTACATGATAGCAGGTATGTACATATGATTGGCTGGAAGAATGTGTATATATGTGTGTAATTATGTATGTACACACAAATGTATTCATGTACAATTGTGTCTATTGTATATGATGGTATGTGTGTGACTGTACAACTGTATATATAAATAATTGGGTGGATGGTGGATGAATAGAGTGCCCCATGTTGTAGTTTAGCTGCTCAGTCGTGTCTGACTCTTTGTGACACCACGGACTGTAGCCCACCACGCTCCTCTGTCCAAGGGATTTCCCGGGCAAGAATGCTGGAGTGGGTTGCCATTTCCTTCTCCAGGGAATCTTCCTGACCAAGGGATCAAACCCAAGTCTCCTGCATTGGCAGGCGGATTCTTCACCCCTGAGCCCCCTGGGAAGCCCCCAGAGTGCCCCACAGCCGATTGCAAAGTGGAGAGTTATGACTCCGGCATGCTTCACGGATAGGCATCACCAGTCCTGGGCATCATGAAGGCTCCCCTGGGCCTCCTGCCCACTCACCCTCCCTCATCTCCCCTCTTGCCCCCCAGGTTTGGTTCAAGAACCGCCGGGCTAAATGTCGGCAGCAGCGGCAGCAGCAGAAACAGCAGCAGCAGCCCCCAGGGGCGCAAGCCAAGGCTCGTCCTGCCAAGAGGAAGGCAGGCACATCCCCGAGGTCCTCCACAGATGTCTGTCCAGACCCCCTGGGCATCTCAGATTCCTACAGCCCCCCTCTCCCCGGGCCCTCGGGCTCCCCCACCACGGCCGTGGCCACAGTGTCCATTTGGAGTCCGGCCTCCGAGTCCCCTTTGCCCGAGGCGCAGCGGGCAGGGCTAGTGGCCTCGGGCCCCTCTCTGACCTCAGCGCCCTACGCCATGACCTACGCCCCTGCTTCTGCTTTCTGCTCTTCTCCCTCAGCCTATGGGTCGCCAAGCTCCTATTTCAGTGGCCTGGACCCCTACCTGTCTCCCATGGTGCCCCCATTGGGGGGCCCGGCCCTCAGCCCCCTTTCAGGCCCCTCTGTGGGGCCCTCCCTGACCCAGTCCCCCACCTCCCTGTCAGGCCAGAGCTATGGCACTTACAGCCCTGTGGACAGCTTAGAGTTCAAGGACCCCACGGGCACCTGGAAATTCACCTACAACCCCATGGACCCCCTGGACTACAAGGATCAGAGTGCCTGGAAGTTTCAGATCTTGTAGAAGACACTCCTCTCTCCCTCTCTTGTCCCCCCTGCACATTGTCCCAACCTGCCCTGGGACAGCATCCCGGGGGAAGTGGCAGAAGTCCTTCCAAAGGTCACGGCCTCTTTGGCTCCAGTGACCAACACAGTCCACCCCTTTCCTCCCGGGGAGCTCGATAGGTCTTAGTCATCCTCTCAACCCCAAGGTGGTCTCATACAGAGTCCAGCCGGCATTTCAAACCGTGAGCCCCAGACTCCAGAAACTGGTGCTGAGAACTCACCCTGAGATGAAATTAAACCAAACTTGCAGTTGACCCGGGGTCGTGTGTAGGTCAGAAAATCACAGTGCTGTTGAACAAACAGGTAGGGAGGCTTGATTCCTTAACTTTCCATTCGGGGACACTTCTGTAGCTCATGGGTAGAGATCCTTCTAGAAATTCCAAAGACAGACTTTACGAAGCCCCAGGATGGAACCTTTAGGCCAACTATACCGTTAAGTTCAGAAATTCATTTGGCAGTTTTCCAGATTTCACAGACGTCAGGTTTACATGATAGGTTTAGGGGGCTACACACACACACACACACACACACATGTATTTTCTTCTTCTTGTTAGTTTCTTCTTAAAGACATTTCATCATTCATTCACGACACTGGAAATGGGCATATCTGGTGGAAGAATGGAAGGCAAGTTGCCTGTTTCACATCTGGTTTGTTTTCTTTCGTTTTAGCATTTTTTTTAAAGGTGAACTTCACCTAAACACTGGAAGAATCACGGTTGCTGCATGGGGTACACCAGCTATGACTGTGGCTATTTCCAAGAGAAGAAGAGGTGGACAGGCTTCCCACCTGTAAATATACAAGAGACGGGGGTGGGGCAAGAGAAATGGATTTGGGGGCAGCCCCACATCCCGCACTCACACTCCCTCTTTTAGAGGTTTTGTTTTCAGTTTCGACTGTGGGGTTGGACTATAAATAGAGCTTGGCCTGGGAAATTTTCCTGGGGCCGCACTGTATTTATTTGAATACAGCCTGACCCATGGCCACAGAGACAAGCAGTGTAAGGCTCTGAAGAAGGATGCAGGCATTCCAACACTCTTGGAAGTTTGGTACTTTGGCACCTATTTTCTCAATCTGAGTTCTTTTATTTTTGGGTAGGGGAGGCAGGAGCCACGAGCCATTCACTGGTGGGTTTCACAAGGCCAGGAGTGAAAGAAAGTAGCATGGGAAGGAAGTGGTATGCTGGGAGGTGCTTAACAACGAGCTCTGGAAGGAAGAGGAAATCCTGGTTTGTCGTTGCCCATTTCTGTGGTGTAAATACTCCCACTGTGGCTGATGTCAAGGCATCAGGCTGAGGTCCCTGAACTTAGGAAGAGACACTTACCGTCTGTGCTCACTAGCCAGGACAAGCTGGCTCCAGGCCCCCAGGGCAGAAAGCAAGGTCAGGAGGAGGGGCACGATGCAAAGAGAGACTGGGTGGCATCAGATGATGCCAGGTCAGGAGGAACCATGAGAGGCACCCTGAGATCACTAGAGCCCCCAAAGATGGCTTACACATCATCTCTCCTGGGTCTGGGAGATTAGACCCAGAATCCACTGTGGGAAGTGATATCTAAACAGAGAAAGACAACATATATTGACATACGGGGTGGATGTCAATCCCCCATCCAGGCAAAAATTTGCCAGGGAGGGGCAGGTAGGAGACGGCACTGTGCTCTGGATCCGTGTAAACGCTGGGACCAGGATGCAGTGTCCATTAGGCATTTTGCAGAGGCCCCCACACTCTTTGTTGGAGGCTGGGGTCTCAGGTGTGAGTAGAGTCTCTCCCTGCCTCACCAAGTTCTCCACTCACAGAGAAGGGCGTGTCTTATGCAAATGATTCAGAGGCAGTAATAGAATGGGCCGGGGTGGGGGGATCACAGACTCAGGCCAACGGGAGTAAGACTCTAAGAGCGCCCCACCTCCCCACAACTTCCTGGGGTCTTCTGAGAGTTCTCTAGGAGTTGGACAGAGGAAGGAGTCAAATCTTTCAGGAGATTCCAGGTTCCTTCTCAGGGGCCAGTCTCCTGAAGGCTGGTTCTTCAGCTATCCCTTAGGGATTCCTAAAGCCAGGAAGAGTGTCAAAGGAAGTGGGAACAGAACAAGAGGGCTCCCTCTTTCTGTGTCGGTCCTCTGTCCTCCCCTTGCCCACTCACTGGAGCTCCAGGTCTCCCTTCGCTGGCCACCTGTGCAGTGAAAATGATTAAAATGTTGGATCCTGCTTAAAGTCTGGGTGATTTTTTGTTTGTTTCCGTGGAGGGGCCTGGAGGTAAAAACGTCTGTCTTTGGGGCCATGGGTGTGTCCATGTGGTTTCTCTGTCTGCTCACTGTCTTTTCTGTTACATCTCTGTAAAGCTAATTAAGCAGGAATATGGGCTTCAGACGGCCAGCTTCCACCTGCTATGACCCCTCGCTGCAAGGGGGCGGTGCCCATGCTTCCTGCCTCAGTGGTCCACAGGAGGATTAAAGTAGCTTGGGAAGGGAGTGGTGTGCTGGGAGGTGCTTAGCAATTGGCTCTCGAAGGAAGAGGAATTCTTGGAGCCCTCCCCATCAGGCTCCAAGGCTCTGCAGCTTCATCTTGCACCTCCCTCTTCCGCCTTCCATCCTTGCCACCTTCCCTTCCATCCCTTCTCCCATTCTGGTCACTTTCAGTTTCCCACTATTTCTCTTCTGTCTCTTGTCTTTTCTCTCTCTTTTTTCCCCACTCCCCTTTTTCCTTCTTGACTGTCAAATCTCAGACTCCAAGGTCCACATTTGTTTTTGCTGGTTTTTAACTTGTTCTTTCTTTCCTCTTCTTCTCTTATCCTTAGCCTTTCTGTTTCTCCAACTCCAGGTCTTCAATCTCTGCTAATGCCCCTCTCATTCGCTGGATCCTGGGTTAAAATGTGTGTGTGTATTTAACAGAGAGCTAATGCGGTCAGACAGACTTGCTGTTTGAGCCTGGCTCAGCCACGTCTGGTCCTATGACCTTGGGCAATCCGTTCCTCCCAACTTCAGTTTCCCCCTCGGTAACGTGAGACGTTGAGAAGACCCACCTCAAGAGAATTAAATGATGTCATTTTGTTAAGTATTTGGCCCTGAGGTCTGGTCCACGGTAAGAGCCCAATAAGTGTTTATTTGTATAGTAAAATGAATATCACATAAAAGTGACCATTATTATCATTTTAAAGTGTGCAACTCAATGGTATTAAACACGTTCACAGAAGAAACAAGACATAAAAGGCTCCATATCAAATGAATCCCTTTATGTGAAATATCCAGAAGAGGCAAATCCCTGGAAATGGAAAACAGATTTGTGTTTGCTGGGGGGAGGGGACATTGGGAAGGAACTGCTTAATGGGTGAGAGAGTTTCTCTTTGGGTTGATGGAAAAGTTCTGGAATTAGATAGGATACAGCAATTCCACTCCTTAGTCTATTGTGAAAGTCGCTCAGTCATGTCCGACTTTTTGTGACCCCATGGACTGTAGCCCGCCAGGCTCCTCTGTCCATGGGATTGTCCAGGCCAGAATACTGGAGTGGGTAGCAGTTCCCTTCTCCAGGGGATATTCCCGATCCAGGAATCAAACCGGGGTCTCCTGCATGGCAGGTGGATTCTTTATGAGCTGAGCCAAGAATTGAAAACAGGTGTTCAAAAAGGTGTGCTCTTGTGTTCACAGCAGCGCTATTCACAATAACCAAAAAGATGGGAATAGTCTGGATGTCTACCTTGAAGACATTATGCTAAATGTATATCTTAACCTAGCATTTCCCCTGAAGTTGTACTTGCGCCCTTCATAGCAGCTTTATTCATAATGGCCTCCACCTGGAAACGGTCCAAATGTCCATCAACAGGTGAATGGCTAAAAAAAGCTGGTGAATCTAGAGAATGTCTTTAGCAATAGAGCGGAATGAACTCCTGGTGTGCAGATCAACTGGATGAATAACACAATAATGAGTGGAAGAAACCAGGTTCCAAGCAGTGTATATAGTATGATTCCACTTTCATGAAATTCTAGAAAAGATAAAACCAGTGGCAGAAGGTGATTAGTGATTAGCAGGAGCTGGGGAATCAATAGATCATATTCACCACAAAGGGACAGAAGGGCTTCCCCTTTAAAAAGATTAAAATTTTTTTTGGCCACACCACTTGGCATGTGGGATCTTAGTTCCCCAACCAGGGATCGAACTGGTATCACCTGCTTCGGAAGCATGGAGTCTTAACCACTGGATCACCAAGGAAGCCTCCCAAAGGGGCTCTTTTTTGAGGTGCTAGAAATATCCTCTCGGAGAAGGCAATGGCACCCCACTCCAGTACTCTTGCCTGGAAAATCCCATGGATGGAGGAGCCTGGAAGGCTGCAGTCCATGGGGTCCCTGAGGGTCGGACGTGACTGAAGTGACTTAGCAGCAGCAGAAACATCCTCTATCTTGACTATGGGGGTATTTCCGTGACTGTATATGATTGCCCAAACTCATCAAACTGCATGGTTAAAATGGGTGGAATTTATAGTATATGAATTATACCTCAATAAATTGGAAGGGAAAGAAAAGAAAAACTTACTCAGCAGGTACTATTTGCCAGCACTGGAGAAAGTTAGTCCTAACTCTTCACATTCTCAAAGCAATCTACCAGAGAGATGCTATTATTATCAGATAGATGCTATGATCATCTTCACTTCACAAATGAGCAAACCGAGGCAGAGGCAGGTCAGGTGACCTGCCCACGGTCCCACAACCAGGAAGAGATAAGAACTGAGATGTGCATGCCTCGTGCTGGAAGGCAGACCCTCCGGACCCTCCTGGCATTTCCCCCCTCTTCCCCAGTTTTGACCCTGCCTCTCCTTGCTTCTCTCCCGCCTGTCTCTTTCTTCTTTGGTCTCAAGCTCAAGTGTTATTTCTCCCTTCCTCTCTCTCCTCACCCCCATATGTCTCCGAATGACCTCCTGCTTCTCCTGATCTCTGAGCCCCTCCCGGGCTGTTTCCTCTGTCCCTGAACAGGACTAATTTAGCAAATGCTCCAATCCTCTTATGATGGCCCAGCCTCAGCAGAATGGCAGGGGAATTAGCGGGGATTAGGTTCAGACCCATGACCCATTGCGGGAAGGGGACTTCGTGGAGACAAGTGAGTTTTAACTAAGGCAGGGCATCATCCACCCTTGTCCCTTCCATGTGAAACCATGCCTGGGACACACAATAGTAATAAAATCACAGCTGAATTCTTTTCTGGTTGTGCCAGCTGTTCATTGCCGCCAGAGGGGGCTACCCTCTCATTGCGGTGCCCAGGCTTCTCACTGCAGTGACTTCTCTCCTTGCAGAGCGTGGGTTGTAGGTGTGCCATCTCAGTAGTTGTGGCCCACGGGCTTAGTTGCCCCACGGCAGGTGGGATCTTCCTGGACCAGGGATCGAAGCCGTGTCCCCTGCACTGGCAGGAGGATTCTTATCCACTGTACCACCAAGAAAGTCCACAGCTAAATTCATTATGAAGGGCTTACAGTGTGGCAGGCACTCCTGTATTTCTCCCTTATTAAATCTTCATTACAACC
Organism: Bos indicus; assembly: GCF_029378745.1. NCBI lineage: Eukaryota > Metazoa > Chordata > Mammalia > Artiodactyla > Bovidae > Bos > Bos indicus. Next base: position 55,261,785 of record NC_091777.1, read on the forward strand.
TCAGGAGGTAGGGGCCACCCCCATCTCCCCTATTTGATGGATCAAGAGGGGTTAAGCAACTTTCCTAAAGTGATCGGGGTTCTGTCCCAGCCATCCTGGTGGTTTCAAGTTATAGATGAAAAAACAGAGTCTGGGAGATAATGGAACGGCCCTGGGGTTGCAGAGTGTGCAAACACATTCTCTGTTTGGTGACTTCAAAGGTGACCCTTTCAGCCCTCCACAGTTTGGAGGAGATGAAGGAGAGGGAAAGAGGTCAAGAGAGGGTGGAAACGGAGCAGAAAATGCAGAACAGAAAGCAGAGCGGAGGAGGAGATTAGGTAGGGAAAGAAGACAGATATCAGGAGGGGAGTTTGTGCAAGGTCTTATTTCTTCAAGTATGTGATAATTCAACAGTGAAGCATATGGGCCTGGAGGAGGCTTTTTTTTTTTCTTTTAAGGAAGGTTAATTTTGTATTTCATTTAGTTAACATATATGTAATTGTATCCTGTGGACCCAACTGGGAGGAGAGAAGATACAAGATAGAGTTTGTCATGGCAGAGGAAGGGATAAAGAGAGCTGAGACCCCAGTTAATAATTACAAGCCATTGAGACTTCCCTGGTGGTCCAGTGGTCATGACTCCTCTCTCCCAATGCAGATCCCTCATGCCACACAGTGCAGCCAAATATAAAACATTTAGAATAGTGAGTAAGTGCCACAAATAAGAAAAATGTGGTTGGATTTTCCTGATCTCTCTCTTCTTCCCTTTTACTCTTTTTAAAGCAAAATTATTTGTATTATTTTTTGGCTGGGCTGGATCTTCACTGCTGCAAGCAGGCTTTCTCTACTTGGGGTGAGTGAGCGGGAGCTGCTCTCTAGGTATGGTGTGCTGGCCTCTCGTTGCAGGGGCTTCTCCTGTTGCAGGGGCCAGGCTCTAGATCGTGTGGGCTCAGTAGTCGTGAAGCACGGGCTTTAGCTGCATGTGGAATTTTCCCAGACCAGCGATCAAACCCGTGTCCCCTGCAGGTGGATTCTTAACCATCAGAGAAGTCCCTCCCTCTTTCTTATACATATTAATATTTTTGCATTTGTCTCTGCTCCTCATATCAGTTTGTCTTTCTAGCTCTATAACTCTCACTTTCCCTTTCTCTGTTTTCTGGGAACAATTTCAGGGCTTCTCCAAGGCTGGCACAATCTGGTGCTGGCTTACCCCTCCACCCTCCTCTTTCTGCCTTGCTGGCCCCTTCTTGCCACTAAAACAAACCAAGCTCTGGGACTGAGGCCAGGGGTAGGGACCAGGGTGGGCCAGATGGGCTGTCTCTTACAGTGTGTGCGTACTAAGCTGCTTCAGTCGTGTCCAGCTCTGTGGGACACAGTGGACTGTAGCCTGCCAGATTCCTCTGTCCGTGGGATTCTCCAGGCAAGAATACAGGAGTGGGTTGCCATTCCCTTCTCAAGGGGATCTTCCAGACCCAGGGACTGAACCTGGGTCTCCCACATGCAGGCAGATTCTTTACCATCTGCACCATCAGGGAAGTCCCTGATAGGTCCTTTCAAACAACCTCTTACTGAGATGCCCCTAAGGTTCCCATGATGTGTTCTCCCTCATTGCAATGAGACAATTGTTTGGTTGTTGGTTGTTTAGTCACTAAGTCCTGTCCGACTTTTTTGTGACCCCGCGGACTGTAGTCCACTAGGCTCCTCTGTCCGTGGGATTCTCCAGGCAGGAATGCTGGAGTGGGTTTCCATGCCCTCCTCCAGGGAATCTTCCCGACCCAAGGATTGAATCTGTATCTCCTGCTTGGCAGGCAGATTCTTTACCACTGAGCCACCCGAGAAGCCCAATAAGACAATCAATTTGCACAAGCAATGGGGCTTTCTGACGGTCTTTGGCTGAGGGTGTTGACAGCAATCATCAAGTCTGTCTCAATAACCAACCTACTCTCCCCAAACATGGGAAAGCCAGATTCCCCATCCCCTCAGCTATCTGTCCCCAGCATGAAGCTTCTTCTCAGTCTTTGCTCATCTAAACATCACAAAGTTCCATTTAATTTCCTTTCACAGGGAGAGAGCCCATGATGGGGGAGGGTGGGTGAGGAAAGGATTGGGAGTTTGAGATTAACAAATGCAAACCATTATAGATAGAATGCAAAAACAGCAAAGTCTTACTGTATAGCACAGGGAACTATATACAGAATCCTGTGATAAGCCAGAATGGAAAATGATATGAAAAATAATGTCTATATATGTATAACTGTTTTGAGTAACGGTTTTGAGTAAACTCCGGGAGTTGGTGATGGACAGGGAGGCCTGGCGTGCTGCAGTCCATGGGGTCACAAAGAGTCGGACATGACTGAGCTACTGAACTGAACTGATGTTTAACTGAATCACTGCGCTGTATAGAAAAAATTAACATGGCATTTTGAATCAACTACACTTCAATAAAATTTTTTAAAAACTAGGGAGAAGGCAGCCTAGAGTCATATAGACTAAGGACGTTACTAGGTTCTCTCTTGTCGACAGCAGTGCCATCAACTGTCTTGGTGACCAAGGGTTCCCAGCTGCTCCAGAAGCAGAAAAGATGTCCGGTTATGGCAGAAGGTTGCCCAACACGGAGCATAGTAAATGTTACTATGGCAGGTTGCCCCATGAGCATCAGAGAGTGATGTAAATCGAATAACAAGATCTCTTTGCTTTGTTTCATGTCGTACTTGATCACTTAATTAGTTGTCATCTTGCACTGATGATAATAAAAGTCCCAGGGGATGAGCATTGTGAGCTGTGTTCTCCTCTGCCCCCAGGCCCAGGAGACCCCTGCCCCAAGTTCAGTATGATGCTTAGACCCCAGGTCTATGCAGCCTGGAAAAGCACAAAGCTAGGCTCCTAAGACCCAACCTCCAACAGACGAACCAGATCCAGTTCATTCATCCACAGAGGGCAGGAGCCAAGCTGTATTTTTTTTAAAAATATATTTACTTATTTGGCTGCCCCAGGTCCTAGTTGTAGCATAGGGGATCTTCTATCTTCGTTGTGGCATGTGGGCCTAGTTCCCTGACCAGGGATCGAACCCGGGCCCCCTGCACTGGAAGCACAGAGTCTTAGCACCAGACCACCAGGGAAGCTCCCCCAGGGTGTCTTAATACGGAGGGTTCTTGACGGTTTCCAGGACAGGACCCACTAATTGTTTGGTCCCTAAGTCGTGTCTGACTCTTTGTGACTCCATGGGCTGCAGCACACCACACTTCTCGGTCCTTCACTATCTCCTGGAGTTTGGTCAAACTCACGTCCATTGATTCAATGATGCCATCCAACCATCTCATCCTCTGTTGCCCTCTTTTCCTCCTGCCTTCAATCTTTCCCAGCATCAGGGTCTTTTCCAGTGAGTCAGCTCTTTGCATCCACCAAAGTAGTGGAGCTTCAGCTTCAGCATCAGTCCTTCCAATGACCATTCAGGGCTAATTTCCTAAAGATTGACTGGTTTGATCTCTTTGCTGTTCCAAGGGACTCTCAAGTGTCTTCTCCAGAACAACTTGAAAGCATCAGTTCTTCTGTGCTCAGCCTTCCTTATGGTCCAACTCTCACATCTGTATACATGACTACTGGAAAAACCATGGCTTTGACTAGATGGACCTTTGTTGGCAAGGTGATGTCTCTGCTTTTTAATATGCTGTCTAGGTTTGTCATAGCTTTCTTTCCAAGGAGCAAGGGTCTTTTAATTTCGTGGCTGTAGTTACCGTCTGCAGTGATTCTGAAGCCCAAGAAGATAAAGTCTGTCACTGTTTCCACTTTTTCCTCATCTGTTTGCCAAGAAGTGATGAGACTGGATGTCACGATCCTAGTTTTATGAATGTTGAGTTTTAAGCTGGCTTTTATTATTGTGCCCACTAGTAGTTGCTCAACAATAAAAGGATTAACCAATTATTAATCATTCTCTTGCCAGGCAGGGAGGCTGAGGGTGGGGCAAGAGAGGGTGGGTTTCAGGACCCTTAGGGTGTGCCTAAGGTGGGCACAGCATAAAACTGGGATGTCTGTCCCAGGCCTGTGAGCAGAGCATCAAACTCCGACAGCAGAACAGCAGGAGGATGCAAGAACCCAAGTCCGTCATGAGTGAGTCTGGCCTCCTGGGACTTAGTGGAGTTTGGGGGTGGAATCACATTACTAGGGGAAAGGAGCAGAGAGCCTGGTCCTCAGGGGTCCCCTGTCAGGGTGGCTCCCCAGTTGGTAGGGGGTGATGATAGGGGGTTGGGGAGAGCACCAAGGGTCACCAAGGAGTTTGTCCTGCCTGCCTTCCCAGGGCAGGGCCCTGCATAAATACTCCACGGGCTGAGATCAAGCCCATTTCCAAGCTGTGCTCACTGAGGCCCGGAGAGGTGTAGGGGTTAGGGCTGGAGGGCAGACAGCCAGGGTCTGACCAACAACCTCACTCCGGATGCCGCTGGCTTCTCCTCCCGCCCTCGGGCCTGAGTCCCACCGGCTCACCAGGGTCTGGTCCAGGGAGGGGGAGGGCGCCAGGCAGGCTGGGGGCTATTCCTGGGCTCATGGGACCCTGTTTCCCCCTTGGTCAGGCCTCACGGGGAGATCAGCGCCCCCAAACAGGCAGCGGCAGGAGCGCACGGTGTACAGCAAAGAGCAGTTGGAGGCGCTCAAAGAAGCCTTCCTGAAGAACGAGTACCCGAGTTACCAGGACCGCCTGCGCCTGGCGGCCAGGCTCCACCTGGACGAACACAGAGTGCAGGTCTGAGCCCGCCCGCCCCGGGGCCACCCCTCCGCCCTCCCAGAGCCACCACTGGAGACCGCTAGGCCAGAGGGGCCAGGGCTGCCCCGGGTCCCGCAGCAAGCAAGGGGTCTCCCCGCTGTGAACCCAGGGCTGGACCCCTTCCGCCTCAACCCTGTGCTGTATCACCCCGCCAACCGCATGCGGCCTGCCTGACACCCCCCATCGCCCCGGGGTGTCCCGGTGCCCAGCCCTCAGTGCCTCTGACCCCGCGGACCCTCTCGGGCAGACCCCTTCCTGCCCCGTGGGCGCCCAAGCCCTGCCCCCTGCCCTCTGCACCCCTTCCCGCTGCCTCCTGAACCCCAGGAGCCTCTAATTGGGTCTGGGGGACGGAGGGAGAGGGGAGGCGGGATTCTCAGCTGGACAGCCTCACCCCCGGAGCAGAGGCGATAGCGCGGGGCCCCTCGCCTCTCACACCCGCTTCTCCCGGTCCCCTCTGCCCACCCAGGTGTGGTTCAAGAACCGCCGGGCCCAGCGCTCCCGTCTGGAGCGACGACAGGCCCAGGGAGGATGCTGGAGGGCCGGCGATGCGCCCACGGACCCTGGAGTCCCCTGGACCCCTGCCCCCGCCCCGGAATCTGCTGCAGCAGCTGGGAGCCCCAGTTACTCAGGCTGCCCGGGATTCTACAGCCGCCCTCCTCCCCCCAGCCCCGCGGGTGTGCTCCCAGCTCCCGAGCCCGGCGTCTCCAGTCACCACCCGGCCACGTGGGGCCCGGCACAGGGCGTCCACGTGTACGGCCCGGCTGCTCCAACCCCGGCCCCAGCCCCGGGCTGGCCTCAGGACCCCTACGTGCCAATCGACCGCCCAGATCCTCTTCCGCTTCCTGACTGTGCTCTGATGTTTTCATCCCAAGAGCTCTCCTCCACGACGTCTGGGTACCAAACGAGAGATAGCTTTGAGGATGAGAATGACACAGGCCCCCGGCAGTTCACGAATTTGTAGGGTCGTGGTCATCTGTCCCCACAAAGTCCTGCAGACCCCGAGGGGCCAGAGGGGATGAGGGCCTTGTGAGTCTGCACGTGGTGCCCATGGGGACGCGGGAAGGTGTGATGGCTTGGTCTTCACAGCTGGTTTACTGTCCGCAAAGGGACTGCACCTCCCTCGATCCAGCCTGGAGAGGGGGCGTTTTTGCGTGTGTCACTGTGAGGCCATCTCAGGTCTCAAAGCTCTTAATGTCCCTGCCCTCGTTAGTATTTGAGGCGCACGTGGGTATTTCTGTGAATTTCCAAGTCCGAGGTGGAACTACTGTTCACAGTGTCTGTTTCACTGTTGTGGGAACTTGTAGGACTTTCACCAGCCTCATAGGGAATTTAATTAAAATTGCCTTAAATCTTTACCTTCCCTTGATGTCCAGAGATTTTTGTTTTTGCTTGTCTCTATCCTTACCTGTAGTTTCAAATAAATGTTTGCAAAATTAAAAAAGGGAGCATTAAATCCACAAATAGTTTTGGAGCTAATTGGCATCTTTACAATACTGAGCCTTCCAATCTAGGTATATTACTTATTAATCATTCATTTGGTTGTTTACAAAAATTCTCCGCTAAGTGTTATTATTTCTGTAGGTTTGTTTCCAGTGCTTTATCTTGTGATTACCTGATATTTTAGATGAATTAAAATTTTTATTTTAAAATCTGTGTTCTGCCTAGATGTCCATTGGCTGACGAATGGATAAGAAAGCTGTGGTACATATACACAATGGAATGAATATTACTCAGCTATTAAAAAGAATGCATTTGAATCAGTTCAAATGAGGTGGATGAAACTGGAGCCTATTATACAGAGTGAAGTAAAACAGAAACAAAAACACCAATACAGCATATTAATGCATATATATGGAATTTAGAAAGATGGTAATGATGACCCTATATGCGAGACAGCAAAAGAGACACAGATGTAAAGAACAGACTGTTGGACTCAGTGGGAGAAGGCGAGGGTGGGATGATTTGAGAGAATAGCATTGAAACATGTATATTAACATATGTGAAATAGATTGCCAGTCCAGGTTTGATGCATGAGGCAGGGTGCTCAAGGCTGGTGCACTGGGATGACCCTGAGGGATGGGATGGGGAGGGAGGTGGGAGGGAGGGTCAGGATGGGGAACACATGTACACCCATGGCTGATTCATGTGAATGTATGGCAAAACCACCACAATATTGTAAAGTAATTAGCCTCCAATTCAAATTAAAAAACTAAAAATATTTTTAAAAATCTGTGTTCTGTATATAAGATTCTGTGGATAGATTTATTTTGTATTTAGGGACCTAGCTCAATTAAAAAAAAAAATTCGTAACAACTTATCTGGATGTTGTTTTGGGCTTGATAATTTGAAAATTCATTAAGTTCAAGGTCATTTTGTAAGCACTGTTTCCTACAGAGCTAGGGAGTGTTTGTTATCCCTTCTTTGATTTTACCAAACGCTGTAGGAATATCTCATCTCTTCTCTCTAGTCGTCTTGTCTCCATCAACCTCTTCCTTTACCGCCTCCCTGCGGCAGCCCTGACTCCTGAGTTCCCCCCACAGTCGGTCCTCTGACCCTGGCCTGGTCCCATTTAGCAAATGTTCCAATCCTCTTAAGGCCAGGCCGGCCTCAGCAGAGCAGAGAGAGAATTAGATCAGATTTGGGAGGGAGACGCTCATGTGACAGGCTCTAGGGGGAAGTGCTGGGGGACAGGGGAGGGGAAGACAGAATGCCAGGGTGTAACGAGAACCCTCTTGATTGTCCAACAGACCCTGGTGGGGATGTACACACACAACTCCCTGGAACCCCACCCCACTCAATCCCTGACATTGTAGGGGAGGGCAGGGAGGAGTCTAATCTTCTGTTTATTCCAGGAGAAGGAGCCCAGGTGGAGGAAGTCCCTGTGAGCATTCAGGGACAGAAGAAGTGGGAGATAAGATTCAGACTCACTCTGGGCATGGGGGAGGGAGGGTGGTGCTCCGAGGGATCCCCCCACCCACTTCTGAATCCAGGAATCTTTGCCACCCCCTAGCAAGCTCTCCCGGGCTCTATTCCACCTCCCTCCACAATCTCAGGCTGTGTCCTCACCATCCACGACGATGGAAGCATCTGGAATTCCCATTCAGCTCAGGAAGAAGGGAGGTGGTAACTTCCGGTTGGCAGGTCTTGAAAATTTCCCACATGACTGAGCAACTGAACTACAACAAGAGCCTCTAGCACAGCTCCACCCACCAGGGGGGCAGGCAGGAGCAAAGAGACTGCAGGCCCGCAGTCTGCAGACCAGGCCCACCCACTAGCAGGCCACATCTTTCTCCGGGGACTGCTGGGCCCAGGTCCTATCTGCTAGCAGGTCAACACAACATCGAGACACCCCAGGCCCTTCAGCTAACTGTGACAGAACTGGCCCCACCCACCACTGGCCCTACACCTGCTCTGCAACCCCTGGGCTGCCACCAGGCCCCAGGACCCAGCTCTGCCTGCCCATAGGCTAACCCAAGTCCCAGGACCTGGCTTCACCCACAGTGAAATAGTGGAAGTGCCAGTCACTCAGTCGTGTCCGGCTCTTTCCCACTCCGTGGACTGTAGCCCACCAGGCTCCTCTGTCCATGGAATTCTCTAGGCAAGCATACCGAAGCGGGTTGCCATGTCCTTCTCCAGGGGGTCTCCCCTACCCAGGGATTGAACCCAGGTCTCCTAATTGCAGGCAGACTCTTTACCATCTGAGCCACTGGGGAAGCCCCACAGTGAAATGAAAGGAATCTAAATGGAAAGGAAGAAGTAAAACTGTCAGTGTTAGCAGAGGACATGATTCTGTACAAAGAAAATCTTAAAGGTGCCAACAAAAACCCACTAGAACTCATGAATGAATGTGGTGAAGCTGAACGATACAAAATTAACATACAGAAATCTGTTGTATTTCTATACACTAACACCAAACTATCAGAAAGAGAAATCAAGCCAACAATCCATTTACAATTGTAGCAAAAGAATAAAATATTTGGGAATAAACCTACTCAAGGAGGTAAAAAGATCTGTACTGGAGGACTTCCCTGGCTGTCTAGTGGTTGGGACTTGGTGCTTTCACTGCAGGTTTGATCCCAGTGGGGGGATCCTGCATGCTGCACAGTAAGGCCAAAAATCTAATAAAATAAAATAAAAAACTGCTGGTTCTCAAACATTAGAAGAAAAGGATATATATTGAATTTTATTAAATGATTTTTCTGCATCAGTTGATACACTTATGTGATTTTCTTACTTTAGTTTGTGGGTATGGTGAAGTATACCGATTGATTAAAAAGTTTATTTAACTAATTTTATCTATTTTTTTTTTGGCTGTGCGGGGTCTTTGTTGCTGCGTGGACACTTCTCTAGTTGCCGTGTGTGGGGTTCTCATTACGGTGGCTTCTCTTGCTGTGGAGCGTGGCCTCTAGAACCTGAGGGCTTCAGTAGTTGTGACTCCCGGGCTCCGGAGCACAGGCTCAGTAGTTGCGGAGCATGGGCTTAGCTGCCCTGTGGCATGTGGGATCTTAGTTCCCAGACCAGGAATTGAACCTGTGTCCCCTGTGTCGGCAGGCGGATTTTTAACCACTGGACCACCAGGGACGTCCTCTAACAAAGTGTTAAATGCACAACCCAGTATTGTTAACTATAGGCACAACACTGTAGAATAAGTCTCTAGACTTACTTGTGTCTTGTATGACTGAGACAGTACCTGATGAGTACAGCTGCCCATGTCCCCTCCCCCAGCCCTTGGCAACCACCATTCTGCTTTCTTTTTCTGAGTCTGACTCTTCTATGTTCCTTATGTAAGTGGAATCACGCACTATTTGTTCCTCTGTCTGACTTATTTCACTAATATGAATGCCCTTCGAGTTCATCCGTATTTCACAGACCGTCTTTCTTCTTTAAGACTCAGTAATAATATCCCTCTGTTTGTATATATCACATTTTAAAAATCCATTTATCTAACATTCTCCAAGGTTAGGCTGTACGTGAGGCTAAAGCCATGTTTTAAATCGGGAGAAATCGGCAGGGAAGATATCCAAATTAATCTGAGGGAAGATAGGTGACTAAATTATAAATCTCAGTACCTAATAAGGAATGAGTTATACACTCAACACGCAGTGACCCCCAAACAGAAAATACTGAGTTGAAAGGCAAGTTGATGAATGCATTATGCAGGACGCCATTTTTCTAGGTTTAAAAAGCCTTCATAAATTCAATATATTGTTTATGGTCAAACACCACATACTAAGATAATAATGCCTGGTTGGAAATTATATACTTCAAGGTCATCATAATAGTAAATTGTAGAGATACAGGCAATGGAAAGAGAAGGCGCCTTATCTGCTTTGTAACTTTATTTCTCAGTTTTATTTAAAAATTGACATAATTGGGGGGTAATCATTATATTATTTCTTTACCACTCTATAGGAATGAAATGAAACACGATAAACATTTTTAAAAAGTCGGATGCCACAAAGGGAATTAGGGGGTACCTTGATGAATTTTAACAGTCAAGTTGTCAAATGCAGAGATTTGATCATTCAAAACACCACGATGAAATAATAGGTTTTATGCAATTACCCTCAGTCACTCACATGTATAAGGGCAGAAGAACAACTATCAATATCCATATAAGATCCGGAAGATTTAGAGCATTATTCCCACGCGAACAGCTCTTGAGGAAGGTCTGCCATCTTCTCCTGGAATAGTTTATCAAAGATTTCAGCTTGGGCCACCGTGAAGTAATTTTTCCAGTCCCCAGTCACACCTGATAAACATAAAAATAGAGACTCCGATCAGATCTAGGGTTTGGTCTCAAGACGCCACTACCCGTCTTCCTGGATCCATTGCTTTTCTTTTTAAAAGTGTATTGCTATTAAGTAGTACACGATACATTCTTACACCTTTTATTTTAAAAATTATTTATCTATTTATTTATGGCTGCGCTGGGTCACTGTGGCTCTTCCTGGCTTTCTCTAGTTGCGGCAGCTGGGGGCTACTCTCCAGGTGTGCTAGGACTTCTCACTGCAGTGGCTTCTCTTGTGGATCAGGAGCTCAGAGTGCATGGGCTCAGTTGTCCAAGGCATGTGGGATTGTACCCATGTCCCCCGCGCTAGAGGCTGATTCTTAACGCCTGGACCACTAAGGAAGCCCTGGATCTATTTCTTCTGTCTGCTTGACATGGAAATCATAGCTAATAAAGCAGAATGACCAATGGTTTGTTGCTTTTTACTGCCTGGCAGTCATACCCATTTAGACTTCTGCCTGCTTGAAACAATTTCCCTTGTTCTCTTCTCTCCCAGTGTATAATTTGTCGGCAATAATGCAATTCTATTTTCTGATATAACCAGTATTTAGCCACTTTTCGCAACCTCTATTTCTACCACCTACATCCAAGTTAACATCATTTCTCACCTGGATTATTGTATTAGAAATCTAACTGGTCTTTCTGGTTTTTAAAAAATTGTTTATTCGTGTTTATTTATTTGACTGTGCCATGTCTTAGTTGTGGCACTCGAGATCTTTGATCTTTGTTGTCACATGCAGGGTTTTTAGCTGTGGCGTTTGAAGTCTTGGCTGCAGCATGTGGGATCTAGTTGCCTGACCAGGGAAGGAACCCTGGCACCCTGCATTGGGAGATAGAGTATTGGCCACTGGACCACCACTGAAGTCCATTTCATTTCTTCCTTGCATGAATCATATCCTCGATCTATTTGAACTCTAGGATTCTGGGAAAACAGGCTCCTCCCCTCTATGCTGTATATTCTGTTCATTCATCTTGAGTTCAAGGATATGGACATGATTAATTTCTCATCACAGCAGGCTTTATAATGTCTGATAACAAGACAGGCTCTCAGCTACGTGAAAAGTCTTTCCTCTTTCCTTTCTCCAATTGAGCTATTCTTCATACGTTTGTGTTGTTGTTGAGGATATTTCTCTATGTTCAATCACCAGCAGTAACACAAACATGAACTTTCCCAATCCTGTCCTTATTTTCTGGGTCAGTCACAGCTAGCGAGTTAGCAAGAATAGTGGATTAACCTGGTTACTGTTTGCAGAAGAGATATCTTCCGTGTTAAATTCTGAGAGAGAGAGAGTTTGAACGGCCTTGCATATAGGACTGATCACCATGCTATACCTGAAAACCTTTCTCCAAGCGCCTGCAGCCCACCTTAGTACTATAAAAAGAGACACCCTCATAAGGGCTCACAAGAGACGTTTTCAAGTGATGAGCAATATAAGTTGATAAATTCAAACAGTCCCTACTCCCAACGGTTAGTGCCCTGTTGTAAGCATAACTTCTACATTTTTTGATCCATTTTAAAGGCATGTTTTCTTTTACCTTTCCTCAAAAGAAGTCCATTTTCCTCTAAATACTGACCCTTCAGGAGGGAAAAATTGGACATATTGTTTTCTTTCATGACTTGGAAAGAATTGTTTTTGAGGACTGAGTTCAGTTCTTCTGGTTCTAGCTTCTTGCCCAGGAATTGGCAGATCTTCTCCACAGTGCTCCTCGTGTCCTAGAAGAAGAGAAAATCTGAGAGATTATGTGAAAGAGCAAGAACATAGAGAAGGAGATGAGGGGGAGGAGACAGCAGAAAGAGGAGGGGGAGAGGGGAGAGGAAAAGAGGAAAGAAATGTAGAGATGTGAGTAGGGATAGAGTTAGGGGTGTCCAGAGAGATTGAGAGATTGACATTGACACATAGACACTGTCGATACCAAGTAAAGACTAGGTAACCTATGAGAACCTACTGTAGGGTACAGAGGACTCCAGCCAATGCTCTGTGGTGACCTAAATGGGAAGAAAATCCCCAAAGGGGACATATGTAAACGCTTAGCTGATTCACTTTGCTGTACAGCGAGCATTGTAAAGCGAGTGTGCATGTGTGCTCAGGTGTGTCCGATTCTCTGTGACCCCATGGACTGTAGCCCGCCAGACTCCTCTGTCCACAGGATTTTCCAGGCAAGAGCCTTGCAGTGGGTTACCATTTCCTCCTCCAGGGCATCTTCCCAACTCAGGGATTGAATGTGTCTCCTGGGGCTTCTGCACTGGCAGGCAAATTCTTTACCACTGAGCTAAAAATTTTAAGAAATAAAGTAAACAAACAAAAAATGACTTAGAGAACAATTGGGAAAAAAAAGATGGAAGGACCATGATGGATTTCCCAGTATAGTTGAATTCAGGACACCTTAATGGTTTTCCAAAGGGACTCTTTTCCAAAGAGACTTTAGAAGGGCTTCTAGACAATTATGAGCAGGATTAGGCAGGAGAGTTTCTGGGAGAATTTAACAAAAATTTAAGGAATTGATTTCAAGCGTTGGCTATGTGCCCAAATAATGCTGTTTTTCACAACTAACATTTGAATAACACAAGAGAGCTTTACCATGTCTTCTTATTTATTATCTCAATAATTAGTTCCTGGCCCATGATGCTGGGAGGTTATAAGAAAATAGGTTTTATAACCAGAAAGTCTTTGCTTTGAATCAGAGACTTTTCTCTTAGAGCTAAAATGCTTTGATTTTTTTTCTTTATTCCGTGAGCCTTCACTATGATCTAACAAGAGAACACACAGCAGCAAAACATAAAAGAACAAAAGAACATCAAAAAAAGAAGGAAAAAGGAAAAAAGCAACACCGAACAAGCAAACAAAAATCACCCCCTCCCCCAGAAAAAAAAAAGAGAGAGAGAGAGAAAAGAAAACAATTTACTGGGGTAAATTGTTATTTACAAAAGACTCCTTGGTAAAAAGGAAATTCGTGTGGACGCCATAGAGGATTGAATAGAAGTAGCTGGAAGATGATGGAAAGTAATGTTTCTCAGATAGAAGCAAAAGCCAGTGTTTGTGTTATTTTTCTTTTCTCCAAGATACCACTAAGGGTTAAAGTTCTTCTCTCTGTGATTTCATCACCTTTATCGGTTTTGAGTTTCATATGCCCGCTTTTCCTGCCTATCACTGCTCAGTTCAGTACTTGGCCTTAGAGTAATCATACTGATTGATTTTACGACTTAAGTTTTCCCCTACCATCTGGGGTACATACTGGGATGTCATCTGGGATGTCAGACAGCTGAACACGTCTCTGGAACCCAGCTTGCTTCTACGCGTTCCCATCTTCTTTCTCAGACCCCTCTCACTACTAGGTTATCAGCAGCACCAAGGGATATACCTCTAGAAATGATAGAACCAGTGACCAGTGTGAGCACAAACCACTATACTCTGCCTCAGTAGATGGAAAAACCCCTTTAGATATTGTTCAGTTCAGTTCAGTCACTCAATCATGTCCAACTCTTTTCGACCCCATGGACTGCAGCATGCCAGGCTTCCCTGTCCATCACCAACTCCTGGAGCTTGCTCAGACTCATGTCCATCGAGTCGGTGATGCCATCCAACCATCTCATCCTCTGTCATCCCCTTCTCCTCCTGCCTTCAATCTTTCCCAGCATCAGGGTCTTTTCCAATGAGTCAGTTCTTGGATGTTGTAAGGTGAGATGAAGAAGACGTGATGAAAGAGAGCATGGCGTTTGACCATAAGCAGGGCAATGAGGACCAGATGGCTAAGTTCTCAAGTCTAATGACCATGCACAGGCTAAAGAAGGGAGGGAAGTTAGAGGGCGTGAAGATGAGAAAGAGTCTGCTGATTATAAGAGCAATTTTTACCCATTTCATCTCTTCATAACTCAGTACCAGGAAGTTCTCCTTGTCTCTCATGGACATCCAGCCCCGAATGTGGTCGAACCACGATCCAAATGGCACTGCATACAGAAGAGGTAGGAAGAGTGAGTAGATGACACACGGAATGAAAACAGGATCCATATATATGTTCCCTCTGTGGACATAATTGCTAGCACAATGTAGGGCACATTTATGCTTGTTGTAACTAGTATCCAGTATCAGGCATTAGCCCTTTAAAAAGCCTAGGACTTCCCTGGTGGCGCAGTGGATAAGAATCGGCCTGCCAGTGCAGGGGATGAGGGTTTGATCCCTGGACCAGGAAGATTCCCCATGACCTGGAGCAACTGAGGCCATGCGCCATGACTACCAAAGCCCACACACCTAGGTACCATGCTCCACAACAAAGACAAGCCACCGCAATGAGAAGCTCATACACTGCAACTAGAGAGCAGCCCCTCTCACCACAACTAAAGCCCGAGCAAAGCAATGAAGATCAAGCATAGCCAAAAATAAATAAACAAAAAATTTAGAAACCAAATAAAATAAGACAAGGCTAGTTCACTTGGTTTGTCCTGTCATCATGTATGGATGTGAGAGTTGGACTGTGAAGTAGGCTGAGCGCCCAAGAATTGACGCTTTTGAACTGTGGTGTTGGAGAAGACTCTTGAGAGTCCCTTGGACTGCAAGGAGATCCAACCAATCCATTCTGAAGGAGATCAGCCCTGGGATTTCTTTGGAAGGAATGATGCTAAAGCTGAAACTCCAGTACTTTGGCGACCTCATGCAAAGAATTGACTCATTGGAAAAGACTCTGATGCTGGGAAGGATTGGGGGCAGGAGGAGAAGGGGACAATAGAGGATGAGATGGCTGGATGGTATCACTGACTCGATGGACGTGAGTCTCAGTGAACTCTAGGAGTTGGTGATGGACAGGGAGGCCTGGTGTGCTGCGATTCATGGGGTTGCAAAGAGTCGGACACGACTGAGTGACTGATCTGATCTGATGTATATGAAAGCTTTCCTACTATGCTTGATAAAGGCTTGGGAAAGAACATCAAAAAAAAGGAAGAGATGGAAAAATTGGAAAACATAAACTAAATGAAATGGGATCACCGAATATGAAATAGAAAAAGTGAAACAAGCTAGATAAAAGATCAGCATAAAATCCAGTTGTTTTTAAACATGGTTGCTTATTAGAAACATCTGGAGCTTTGGACAAAAAAGGCAAAACTTGGGCATTTGTATTTTTCAGAAAATTTCAAGATAATTCTAATATGTATCTTGATTTTAAAAAGTGATGACAGGTTTTTCTATTAAATGGTAGTTTTGGTGATATAGAATTCTATTATTTTGTTAATCAATCATGATGCAATGGTGTTAAGTGACTAATAGTTACATAATCACAATAATAAAAGATATTTATTAGTTTTTCACAATCAATAGCCAGACAAAAAGTAAAAGACAATTAAAATTGCAACCCATAATGGAAATGTGATTAACTCAACCATATAAAATAATTATGTACAATTGGGGTGGTTAAGTGGAGTGATGTGGTAAGTGGAAGTGCATATATGCACGTTTTCCTCCGATCAGTCAGTCTATATCTTTTGGTTGGTGCATTTAATCCATTTACATGTAAGTTAATTATTGATATGTATGATCCTATTACCATTTTCTTAATTGTTTCAGGTGTATTTTGTTTAGGTCTTTCCCTTCTCTTGTGTTTCCTGCCTAGAAAAGTTCCTTTAGCATTTGTTGTAAAGTTGGTTTGGTGGTGCTGAATTCTCTTAACTTTTGCTTGTCTGGAAAGCTTTTGATTTCTCCATCAAATCTGAATGAGAGTCACGTTGGGTAGAGTGTTCTTGGTAGTCAGTTCTTCCCTTTCATCACTTTAAATATATCGTGCCATTCCCTTCTGGCTTGTAGAGTTTCTGTTGAGAGATCAGCTGATAAACCTGATGGGCTCTCCTTTATATGTCATTTGTCATTTTCCCTTGTTGCTTTTAATATTTGATCTTTGTCCTTAATTTTTGTCAGCTTGATTACTCTGTGTCTCAGTGGGTTCCTCTTTGGGTTTATCCTGCTGGAACTCTCTCAGCTTCCTGGACTTGGTTGACTATTTATGAAGTTTTCAGCTATTATCTCTTTAACTATTTTCTTGGGTCCTTTCTCTCTTTTTCTTCTGGGACCCCTATAATGCAAATGTTGGTGCCTTTAATGTTGTCCCAGAGGCTTCTTCGGCTGTCTTCATTTTCTTTTTTTCATTCTTTTTTCTATAGTCTGTTCCGTGGCAGTGATTTCCACCATTCTGTCCTCCAGGTCACTTATTCATTCTTCTGCCTCAGTTATTCTGCTACTGATTCCTTCCAGTGTATTGTTCCTCTCTGTTTGTGTCTTGCTCTGGTGGACAGAGCCTCTCTCAGTAAAGCTTTAATCCAATCGTCAGCTAATGGGTGGAGTTGCTGTTAGCTGCTTGGCAACCCACTCCAGTTTTCTTGCCTGGAGAATTCTATGGCCAGAGGAGCCCAGCAGGCTACAGTCCATGGGGTCGCAAAGAGTTGGACACGGCTGAGCGACTAACACTACCATGTCTGAGCCTTTCTTTCTTTTTTAAAAAAATATTTATTTGCTTGTCTGGGCTGGGTCTGGGATGTTTGATCTTCATCTCGGGAGTTGCAATTACTCAGCCCACGTGCCACAACTACTGAAGTTCGAGCACCCTAGAGCCCCAGCTCCACAACGGGAGAAGCCACTGCAATGAGAAGCCCGTGTGCTGCAATGAAGAGTAGCCCTCACTCTCAGCAACCAGAGAAAAGCCCGTGCAGCCATGAAGGCCCAATGTGGCCAAAAATACATAAATAAAGGAATAAAGAAGATGAATCTGAAAAATGGTGAAAAGTCAGGATTATATTGTCCAGAAAGCCAATGAAAGCTGACTTTCAGAAAGTCATAGATTAAGAGAGTAGAGGAAAGAACATGAGTGCTCGGTGCTAATATTAGATCCTGAAGACTCAGAAAATAGCTAGGATAGTTTCTGATGGGGCAAAAAGGCTGGTTGAGGTTCTGCTGCTCTACAAGTCAGTATGTGGATTTAGAAAATCTGGCTTCCAGTGGTGATAGACATACTCATGGCTTGGGAAGATGTAGAGATGTCAGGTTGTGTTTAAAAGAGGTCTGATGAAAGACTCTGGCAACCCCTAGCTTTCATATTTTACATTCACTCACTGTTTCCTTGGATGAACCATTCAAAGTATTGTTCCAGTGACTGTGGTCTCTTAACAAATTTTGCACTCTTCCAGAAAAAATAACCAGACACAAACACATCTCTGGGATTTCGGACAAGGTAGATCACCTGAAAGAGAAAAATAGGATAATGAAAAATCAAGTCATTTTCTAACCTTTTTTCCCCCAACCTTCTTGATTTTCATAAAAATGGAGAAAAAGCCAAAGAATTCCCTGGTGGTCCAGTGGTTAAGATTCTGTGCTTCCACTGCAGGGGGTGTGGGTTTGATCCCTAGTCAGTGAAATAGGATCCCACCTGCTGTGTGATACAGCCAAACAAACAAACCAAAGTACCAGCTGGATATAGGAACATAGAGGGGTGAGAAAAACCACTCATGAAGGCAGAGTAACCACCCTGAATTTAGGCATTGATGTAAGCATGCTGCTTCTCAAATGAGCAACTTTCTGGTGCTTCTACATAAATGGCAGGAGGTATTTATTTAATTAAGACTGGCTAATTATTATTATTTTTTTTTAGAGCAACAAAGGAGGATTATTCAGGGTATGATACAGTTATAAATCCTAGTTCGACTTTAAATGTGGTTTTCTAAGATTTTGGCATTACTGTTTCCCCTGGTCTCTGGCTTACACCTGGCTAGCATACCTACAGAATGGTCTACACATTTGTATTCCAGTATGGTTGTGTTACCATCAAATATAGACTCCCAGGTCCTACCCCATACCTACTGAATACAACTGCATTTCAATCAGATCTCCAAGAGATTCCTAGGCAAATTAAAGTTTAACAAGCATTGCTCAAGCCTATCTTTATTTTATATTTTTGTTTTTTGGCTGCACCCCATGGCATGCAGAGCTTCCCCGACCAGGGACTGAACTTGTGTCCCCTGCATTGGGGCTTTCCTGCTGGCTCAACAGTAAATAATCCATTTGCAATGTAGGAGACACAGGAGATGCAGCTTCGATCCCTGGCTTTGGAAGATACCCCGGAGGAGGGCATGGCAACCCACTCCAGTATTCTTGCCTGGAGAATCTCAGGGACGAGGAGCCTGGTGGGTTACAGTCCATGGGGTTGAAAAGAGTTGGACATGACTTAAACAACAGAGCACCACTGGCCCACCGGGGAAGCCCTGATGAAGACTGTCTTGACTGCTGTACACTGACCTTGGCCTTGGATTTGAAGAAAGACTTGGGGAAGAGTTGGATGGGGAGGTGAGAACTGATGAGACGTGGGCCTTCCTTCTCCTTTAGTAATTCATACCCATGCTTAGTCTCTACCCAGGGGGAGCGGTCCCAAATGGGCTCAGATTGGACCCACTTGGGATCCCCCTTGGAGTAAATCAGGCAGACAGTTTCAATCAACCAGTTCGTTCCTAGATAAAGAAAGGAAAAATATGATCAATCATTTTAATCTGACTTATAAAGATTTTTATAATGTATACAGATCATAAAAGGTGCCATCTTAACCATCTTTAAATTACAGTTCAGTTGTTGTTTAGCCACTCAGTTATATCCAACTCCTTTTGCAACCCCATGGACTGTAGCACTCCAGGCTCCTCTGTCCATGGGATTTTCCAGGCAAGAATACTGGAGTGGCAGCTATTAAATAGAATGCATTTGAATCAGTTCTAGTGAGGTGGATGAAACTGGAGTCTATTATACAGAGTGAAGTAAGTTAGAAAGAAAAACACCAATACAGTATATTAACGCATATATATGGAATTTAGAAAGATGATAACGATGACCCTATATACCAGATAGCAAAAGAGACACAGATGTAAAGAACAGACTTTTGGACTCTGTGGGAGAAGGCAAGGGTGGAATGATTTGAGAGAATAGCATTGAAACATGTATATTAACATATGTGAAATAGATTGACAGTCCAGGGTTGATGCATGAGACAGGGTGCTCAGGGCTGGTGCACTGGGATGACCTAGAGGGATGGGACTGGGAGGGAGGTGGAAAGGGGGGTGCTCAGGATGGGGAACACATGTACACCCATGGCTGATTCATGTGAATGCATGGCAAAACCACCACAATACTGTAAAGTAATCAGCCTCCAATTAAACTAAATAAATTAATTTTAAACAATAAAGAAAAAAAAGAATACTGGAGTGGGTTGCCATTTCCTTCTCCAGGGGATCTTCCCGACCCAGGGATCATACCCACGTCTCCTGCATAGGCAGGCGGACTCTTTACCACTGAGCCACCAGGCACCCCTGTACAGCTCTGTAGGGTTAAATATATTTACATGGTTATGCAAACAATCTGCAGAACTTTTCCATCTTGCACAGCTGAACCTCTTGCCCATTAAGTAACAACTTCCTATTTTCTTCTCCTTCCTGGCAACCATTCCACTTTTTGTTTCTGATACCTCATTTAAGTGGAGTCATACATACCATGCAGAGCTTGGTGGCTCAGATGATAAAATATCTGCCTGCAATGCAGAAAACCCGGGTTCGATCCCTGGGTCGGGAAGATCCGCTGGAGAAGGGAATGGCTACAAACTACAGCATTCTTGCCTGGAAAATTCCATGGACAGAGGAGCCTGAAGGGCTAGAGTCTATGGGATCACGAAGAATCAGACACAACTGGGTGACTAAAACTTTCACTTCACTCCATACATACTATGTCTTCATAGTTTATCCGTGTTGTAGCAAGTGTCAGAGCTCCATTCCTTTCTAAGGCTGAATAATATTCTCAATATGTGGATAGTAATTTATGTTTACCCATTCATCTGTCAATGGACCTTTGGGTTGCTTCTATGCTTTGGCTATTTGCTTAAATCCTTTGAACATGTTCCCATTGCTCTTGGCCTTTGAACAGATTCCCATTGCCCTTGGCTCATCATTACCACAGCACTTCTGATGACTTCAGCCTTGCTTCTTGCCCAATCACAGTCCCTCTATGACCACCCCACCCCTCATAGATATATGATCCACATCCTTTCAGTTCAGTAAATTTATCAAGTTCTTTTCCAGTTCCTGATCACTATCCATGCTGATACCTTTACTGGAAAATCTCTCCTTTTTGAAAAGTTATATTTATTTATGCATTTATTTTTGGCTGGGTCTTGCTGTACTTGGGCTTTCTCCAGCTGGGGTGAGCAGGGGGCGACTCTCTAGTTGTGATGCTTGGGCTTCTCATTGCAGTGACTTCTCCTGTTGCAGAGCATGGGCTCTAGACCAGCAGGCTATGGTGGTTGTGGCACACGGGCATAATTGCTCCACAGCATGGAGGATCTTCCTGGACCAGGGTTTGAACCCATGTCCCCTGCATTGGCAGGCAGATTGTTAACCACTGGACCATCAGGGAAGTCCTGGAAAATATCTCTTTTCATGAAATAATTTCACATTCACTCTTTTTTGAAGAAAGAAAAACATTTTATTTTCCTCCTGCTAATTCGTTCCTTTTTCTAAAAAAAAGTGATTTATTTATTGTATTATTTAAGGCTGTGCTGAGTCTTCATTGCTGCACATGGGCTTTCTTGCAGTGAGCAGGGGCTACTGAGAAGCCTTCTCATTGCAGTGGCTTCTTTTCTTGTGAAGCACAGGCTCTGGGCACATGGGCTTCAGCAGTTGTGGCTTGTGGGCCCTACAGCACGGCTCAGTAGCTGCTGTGTACAGGCTGAGTTGCACCACAGGATGTGGAATCTTCCCTGACCAGGGATCAAACAGCGAAGCCCTGCGTTCACTCTTTTTGATCTCAATTTAGATGTCATTTCTTCTACTTTGCTTTTTGGCTGAGGTAGTTATATTTTATTCCCCACCCAAGGCCTCCCACTTTATTTTATTGACTTATTGCTAACAAATTAAAGACGTATATATTTAACACCCTCAGTTCAAAAATAGTAGGGGCAACCTGGCAAGACTAAACTCTCCATTGCTCCATTATATTGTACAAATAATGCTTGTTTCTGCTAGCAGGGAGCTTATTGTCTCTTTCATATAAAGCAGAAATAGGGCATCCCTGGGGCTCAGTGGTAAAGAATCCGCCTGCCAATGCAGGAGAAATGGGTTCGATCCCTGACCCGGGAAGATCCCACAGGCAGTGGGGCAACTGCCCGTGCGCTGTAACTACTGAGCTATGAGTCACAACTACTGAAACCCTAGAACCCAGGCTCCACAACAAGAAAGTTACCTCTAGAGAAGCCCTCACACTGCAACTAGAGAAGGCCCACAGAGCAATGAAAACGTAACACAGTCCAAAATAAACCAATAGTTGCTGAGAGCCACCATGGGAGATCCCACCCATGACAAAGGTCATGCAGAAGAGACCTGACAGGCAAAGGCGGATCAGGCCTCAAGGGACCCCCTAAATCTGCTCGAACATCTACCCCAAAACCAAAATCTGTCTACTGTTTATTATATTATGTTTTTCACCAACTCTTCTGACATTAACAGGGGGCTATCCCCGACCACCTTTCTCCGAAAAAAATCAACTTAGGACTTTAGTTAATAGACATGATAAAAATATTTCAATTCAAACCCCTCTGTTGACATTCTAGCTTGCCTGACAGGTTTATCCATATTCTTGCAATTAACACACATGATTGTTCACAACTCCCCAACCTTAAAAGACATGAGAAGCCAAAACATTCTAATAGTCCTAATAAACATAGAGTCCTTTAAGAGATAAAAAATTATTAAAATAGATAGTACTGGTAAAGGGTTTCATTGTTGAGCCAATGCTTGCTGCCAAGTTCCCATATCCCTTATCCATTGTACACCTGGGAGTACATTAGTTAACATAGTTGAAATGTAACCTTAGAATTAACCACATCAGACCTTTGAGCTAATTGGTTCTTTCTTTGTTATGACCCATTGGACCTTTGCTCTGTGAAAATGTAACTCTGTTTAACACTTTCTGAGGCTGACATAGATTACAAATATAAAAAAAAAAACCACTTCAAAAAAAATAAGTTTTCTGGTTGAACAGGCTTTATCAAAAAAAGGTCATAAAATGTCCACAGGCCTCCAAGGCCAAAAGATATTGTACACAACACTGTTTATAAAAAAGATATACAAAAAAATCCTGGTTTTGACAAAGACAAAACAGATGTAATGTTTGGGCTGACTCGGTATGACTTTGCATCTTTCATTTCCCTCTATGTACAAGTCAAGATATAAAAGTTCCTTTTAAAAATAAAGTTATGGGCCTCGCTCACCGAAGCTTGGTCTCCTGGTGTCATTCTTTTTTTCCTTTTGCCTCCTTTTCTCTCTCTGTTCTTCTTTCAGGATGACTCCTTGGAACACAGAAGCTTTATTGGCTTTCTGTGTTAATCAAAGAAGATCAAGCCTCTTTCTCTTCTCTTTATTCTTTCTCCTTTATTCTCTTATCGTTTGACCCCGGACTATCAGGTTTCAATCCATTATAAGGCCCGTGTCATCTCTCTCTCACCGACGCCATCTTTCCTGAGGGTACCCTAGGATCCTGCCGGGGCTGGACCCCGACAAGTGGTGCCCAACGAGGGGCCCCGAAGATAAGTCTCCCCATTGTTCAGTTTTTTGGGACGGCTAGGACCCCACTCAGGGTGCTGCAGACCCCTCTACATAAGATAAGTAGGGTGAGAAGGAGTGGGTAGTGGAATCTTTTCGCACTAACAGAAGTAAACAAGATAATAAATTTTCTGACATAGGTAACTCTAAAACTAAAAAACAAAAACTCTTTATACAAGTAATCTTAAAACTGTTAGACAAAAGAGGAATTAAGGTTAAGAAAACTAATGTTCAATCCTTTTTTACATTTAAACAAAAACAGTGTCCGCTGCGCCTGAGCACCCTGGCGAGCTCCCTCTGCCTCTACCCAAACCTTTAAAAATTTATTACACTTTACATGGCCCCCAAAAAAAGTCCCCACTGATACGTTTTCTTTATAAAACATGATTAGAGACGCTTTAAATCCTGCTCATAAATCTAAAGGGTAAATAATTTGAGATTATAATGCAGGACGGTTAAGATTGTACCTGTGAGTGGCCAACAAGTTTACAAAAAAAAACACAAAACCCAAAAAAGAAAAAAACAACAGTCGTAGAGGGCCACACACACACACACAAAAGAAAGAAAGAAAAGAAAGAAAGAAAAAGAAAAAAAAAGAAAAACGAAAAAGAGATTATAAGGGGGAGAGAGAGATGGGGTGAGACAGCAGGAAAAAAAAAAAAGAGAGAGAGATAGAGACTTAAAAAAAAAAAAACTCTGTGAGTCCCAGAAAAAAACTAGAGAAAAACAGAAAAGACTGAAAAAAAAAGTGATATGTGGGGTGGGGGTGCTGCAAAAAAAAAAAAAAAAAGTGAGAGAGAGACTGAAAAAGACAAGAGATTCAAACGCCAGAGACACAGAGACAACAGGTGAGACTGGAAAAAAAGAGACAAGATAAAAAAAGATAAAAAGTTTTTTAAACAAAAAAACTTTTAAAACAGATGCGTACACAATATATAAAATGTGCTCCTTAAAAAAAAAACCCTCAGGGGTGCCTCACCCAGACTAAAAAAAAAGCAAAACGGTAACGAGACTTGACACCAATATTAACCCCTGACGTGCCAGTTACTCCAATTCCAACGGGAGTGGCTGGCCCCCTACCTGAGGACATTGTAAAATTTGTGCTGAGGCGTAGCTCGCTTTCTTTTCAAAAAATTTCGGTGGTGCCTGGTATAATAAGTTCTAATTATATTGAAAAAATTAAAGTTTTGATCTCACCGCCTACCAAAACTGTACAAATTAATAAAGGCCAAAAATTCTCACAAAATTCTCCATCAAAATACAGCTGGTTTAAGGTATAAATTTCATACCCCGGCCAGATGTGTTTGTTGCTAACTTGTGAGAGAAGATATGTTTGTATTTTTCCTCAAGACACAGATTCGCCAATTTAGATCCCGGAGCGCCGCCAGCCGCGCCCCACACCCTCCTCGCTACACCCAGCGACCTGGAGCCAAAAAAGTTTGTGCCGCGAGTGAAGACCAAAAAAAAAAAAAAAACCACGCCCACAGAGTGCAGTCCAGACCAACGCGGCTCCGTCCGGCGAGAGGAGAGCGCCCCGAGCCCAGGTGGCGGCTAGCCCGAGTCCCCGACCCCTGCTCCTCCGCCCGCCATAGACGCCGCGGCCCACAGCCTGCCGCTCGCGTTCTGCCTCCGGCTGCTGGGGACACTGCTCCCCCGGGTCGACGCCTGCGGCTGCTCCCCGGTACACCCACAACAGGCGTTTTACAATACAGGTACAGTGATCAGGGCCAAAGCGGTCAATAAAAAAGAGGTAGACCTAACATAATATCTTGTAAACAATGTATCGGAGAAGGCAATGGCAACCCACTCCAGTACTCTTGCCTGGAAAATCCCATGGACGGAGGGGCCTGGTGGGCTGCAGTCCATGGGGTCGCTAGGAGTCGGACACGACTGACTGACTTCACTTTATTTTTCCACTTTCATGCATTGGAGAAGGACATGGCAACCCACTCCACTGTTCTTGCCTGGAGAATCCCAGGGACCGGGGAGCCTGGTGGGCTGCCGTCTATGGGGTCGCACAGAGTCGGACACGACTGAAGCGACTTAGCAGCAGCAGCAGCAAACAATGTATGCTCTCATCTTGTTTGACCTCTCAACATAATGTTTGCTCCTTTATAATATCACAATGTCCACCCTGTCTCATGGTGCCTGTGACTGTGATTTATTGGTATAACTATGGTCTTGCTGTGTTACAACAACTACAAGATTTAATACGATAACCAAGGTTTGTGGGCTTACTTATCTTAAAAATATCAGCTTTAATAACTACAATTACTTCTGTTACTGTGGCGACAATATCATTGACTCAACAAGTACATACTGCTCAATATGTTAATACTGTGTCTAAAAATGCCTCTTTAACACTGACAACACAAAAAATTATAAATAAAAAATTAAAAATAGAGGTAGATGCCTTAAAAAAACAATAATACATATTAATATTAAATTACAGGCTTTAAAGGTGAGATAGACACTGTCCTGTCATGCTGACTACCGGTAGATTTGTATAACACCCCTAAAAATAAACGAGACAGATTATAACTAAAAAAAAAATTAAAAACCACATTTCAGAAATATAAAATAGTTCCAATATTAGTTTAGATTTAAAAAAACTTCACAATCAGATAAAGACCATGAAACACTCCCGATTAGACTTTACTGCCACAAAAACAACAAATGACTTTTTCCATACATTTTCTAACTTTATTAAAAAAAAAAAATTCTGTCTACTATTTTTAGCTATGCTGCTGTGGCCATTCTAATTCTGCTTCTCATAATTATTCTTCCTTATATTGTCAAAACTCAACAAAACACTCAAAAACTCACGACTAAATTACATCTGGCTGTCTTAAAAAATAAAAAAGGGGGAGATGCTGAGAGCCACCATGGGAGATCCCACCCATGACAAAGGTCATGCAGAAGAGACCTGACAGGCAAAGGCGGATCAGGCCTCAAGGGACCCCCTAAATCTGCTCGAACATCTACCCCCAAACCAAAATCTATCTACTGTTTATTATATTATGCTTTTCACTACCTCTTCTGACATTAACAGGGGGCTATCCCCGACCACCTTCCTCTGAAAAAAATCAACTTAGGACTTTAGTTAATAGACATGATAAAAATATTTCAATTCAAACCCCTCTGTTGACATTCTAGCTTGCCTGACAGGTTTATCCATACTCTTGCAATTAACACACATGATTGTTCACAACTCCCCAACCTTAAAAGACATGAGAAGCCAAAACATTCTAAAAGTCCTAATAAACATAGAGTCCTTTAAGAGATAAAAAATTATTAAAATAGATAGTACTGGTAAAGGGTTTCATTGTTGAGCCAATGCTTGCTGCCAAGTTCCCATATCCCTTATCCATTGTACACCTGGGAGTACATTAGTTAACATAGTTGAAATGTAAAAAAAACAAACAACAGCCTTAGAATTAACCACATCAGACCTTTGAGCTAATTGGTTCTTTCTTTGTTATGACCTTTGCTCTGTGAAAATGTAACTCTGTTTAACACTTTCTGAGGCTGACATAGGTTACAAATACAAAAAAAAACCACTTCAAAAAAAATAAGTTTTCTGGTTGAACAGGCTTTATCAAAAAAGGGTCATAAAATGTCCACAGGCCTCCAAGGCCAAAAGATATTGTACATAACACTGTTTATAAAAAAGATATACAAAAAAAAAATCCTGGTTTTGATAAAGACAAAACAGAGGTAATGTTTGGGTTGACTCGGTATGACTTTGCATCTTTCATTTCCCTCTATGTACAAGTCAAGATATAAAAGTTCCTTTTAAAGTTATGGGCCTCGCTCACCGAAGCTTGGTCTCCCCGTGTCATTCTTTTTTTCCTCTTCCCTCCTTTTCTCTCTCTGTTCTTCTTTCAGGATGACTCCTTGGAACACAGGAGCTTTATTGGCTTTCTGTGTTAATCAAAGATCAAGCCTCTTTCTCTTCTCTTTATTATTTCTCCTTTATTCTCTTATCGTTCGACCCCAGACTATCAGGTTTCAATCCATTATAAGACCCGTGTCATCTCTCTCTCGCTGACACCGTCTTTCCTGAGGGTACCCTAGGATCCTGCTGGGGCTGGACCCCAACATATAGTAATAATAAAAGCAAGAAGCTAAATTCTATTTTAAAAAGAATGTGAATATTTAAGGTGTTCGTGTTCGTTTGTTACATGTCACATTGTGAAAAGACTACCACTATCGAGCTAATTAACTATTACATCATCTCACAGAATTACCTCCCTCCCCTACTTATTCTGGAGAAGGCAATGGCACCCCACTTCAGTACTCTTGCCTGGAAAATCCCATGGACGGAGGAGTCTGGTAGGCTGCAGTCCATGGGGTTGTGAAGAGTCGGTGGGACGCAACTGAGCGACTTCACTTTCACTTTTCACTTTCACGCATTGGAGAAGAAAATGGCAAGCCACTTCAGTGTTCTTGCCTGGAGAATCCCAGGGATGGGGGAGCCTGGTGGGCTGCTGTCTATGGGGTCGCACAGAGTTGGACACGACTGAAGCGACTTAGCAGCAGCAGCCTCCTACTTCTTCTAGGGCTTCCCTGATGGCTCAGTGGTAAAGAATCCACCTGCCAATGCAGGAGACAGAAGAGATTAGGATTCAGTCCCTGGGTCAGGAAGATCCCCTGGAGAAGGAGATGGCAGCCCTCTCCAGTATTTTTACTTGAAGAATCCCATGGACAGAGGAGCCTGGTGGGCTACAGTTCATGAGGTTCCACAATGAGGCGGACAGGACTGGGCGACTAAACAACAGCAGCCCATTTCCTCCACAGACTTCACTGTCCATCTTCTTCCACTCCTCTCTACAAACAGCCAAATCTGCCTTATGCTTCATTCCCATGGTTTCCTCCAATGCCTTTGATTACCCTCTCTGAGCACTCAGCTGACTGTGTAACTGCCTGGCTCGACCCTTTTCTCTGGACATCAGTGGTATCAGTGCACATTTCTATTCCCCTAATGCATTGTCAGCATACAGAAAGCATTCCACCTGTCTACTGAATGAATGAGGGCCACAGCCACAGCCTGTCAGTATCTGATCCTGCTTCCTTACCTGATTTGGGGAAAGTCAGCAGTAAGACATCTTCATCTTTAATAAGAAAACTCTCCTGTACCTCTCTCAGGAGTTCAGGTGAGTAATCCACACTTGGGAAGGGTATCCCTTCAAACCACAGAAACTTTCCTGTCATGACGATGAGCTCTTTCTACCTCTCGTGAGCCTTTTAGCCGTAGTCACTATTGGACTGGGAGATCCGTTGTATAGTCAGCATGGAACAATCATTAATCTCTTCCAGGTCGTTGATGAGTGTTCCTGTCCATAAAAAGAGAGGGTCACAAGATTGATAATATTGGGCAACCGTGAAGTCATTCAGAGAACATTCTGTTGTGACCTGAGTTTGACTTCATGGGAGGGAACCAGGAGTTTGGTAGCAAGATGGAGGGTGTAGACATGTGGTGGATTAAAGATGAATATTTTTAAGAATTATTTATATATTGGCTGGATTAGGTCTTCATTGCTGTGTGTGGGCTTTTTCTAGCTGCAGCAAACAGGGGTTACTCTCTTTTTGCCAAGCTGGGGGTCTAGGCAGCTGGGCTGAATATGTGGCACAGGGGTTAAGTTGTGCCATGGCATGTGGAAACTTCCCGGACCAGGTATTGAACCTGTGTCCCTTGCATTGGCAGGCAGAATCCTAACCACTGGACCACCAGGGAAGTCCTAAAAATATATATATTAAATAAGCTTTGTTATTTTTTCAACACTTTTAGATACATAGGAAAATTGTAAAGAATTCTCACAGTCCATACTTTATTCAGACTTCTTTAGTGTTTACCTAATATCCTTTCTCTGGCCCAAGATCCCACCCCAGATGCTACATTATGTTGGGTCTTCATGTCTCCTTAGGTCTCTCTTAGCTGTGACGGTTTCTCAGACTTTCCTTGTCTTTGATGACTTTGACAGTTTTGAGGATTACTGGTCAGGTATTTTGGAGAAGGTCCCTCTCTTGGGGTGCGCCCAGTGTTTTTCTCCTAATTAGACTGCGTTTCTGGGTTTTGGAGAGAAGATCATGGAGGTAAAATACTAGTACAGTCACAACATTTGAAGGGTATTTACTGCCAACATGACATCTCATTGTTGATGTTGACTTTGATCACCTGGCAGAAGTAATGTTTGTTAGATTTCCCCATGGTAAATGTACTCACCCCGTCTTTTTTTTTTTTTTTTTTTCTAATTTTTTTGGCCATGCGCGACTGAAGCGATTCAGCAGCAGCAGCATGGCATGTGGGATCTTAGTTCTCTGATCAGAGATTGAACCCATATCCCTTGCTTTGGAAGCTCAGAGTCTTAACCACTGGACTGCCAGGGAAGTCCTTACCTTCCTTCCTTTTTATGTCAGCATATTTAAAACATGAAGTCTAGATGTGAAGGTATTAATGAGAACATATTGTGTAAACTCTTATTGAGGATCTTCTCTAAAACTATTGTCTGGCACCATTTAAATTATCAAAATGTTATTTAAAAAAAAAAAGCTGAGGATATGTTCCAGATAGAGGAGAATGTAAACTAAATCCTGGATTGACTTCTAGACCACAGAAAATGCTATTATTTTATTATTGGGACAGTTGACCACATTTGAATACACACTGTGGATTAGATAATAGCATTGCATCAATACAAACCTCTCTGATTTCTATCATTTTTGTGTGATTATAAGTGAAATATTTTTGATCTTAGAAAATATAAAGCTTTTTAAAAATAATTGTATTTATTTATTTTTAACTCTGCTGGGTCTTAGTTGCTGCCCAGGCTTTTTCTCTAGTTGCAGTGAGCAGGTTTCTCCTTGCTGTGGCTTCTCTTGTTGCGGAGCACGGGCTCTAGGGCCCGAGGGCTTCAGTTGTTGTGGCTCCCGGGCTCTGGAGCACAGGCTCAATAGTCGTGATGCACGGGCTTAGTTGCTCTGTGACATGTGGGATCTTTGCAGACCAGAGAGGAACCCATGTCTCCTGCATTGACAGCTGGATTCTTAACCACTGAGCAACCAGAGAAGCCCCATACACTGAAGTTTTGAAGGATAAAAGGAAAGGATTTCTGTAACTTACTCTCAAATGGCTAAAAAAGTTTACATTGTATATTAGAGTGAAAGAAATGAGAGCATAACCTAGTAAATGTTATAAAAGGTTAGTGTTGGTAAATCTGTGTGAATTATACACAAGAATTTTGTGTGTATTGCTTGCAAGATTCCCCTAAGTTTGAAGATAATTAAAAATAAAAAAGTTGCTCAGTCGTGTCCAGCTCTTTGCAACCCCATGGGCTACAAAGTCCTTGGAATTCTCTAGGCCAGAATAGGAGTGGGTGGCCTGTTCCTTTTCCAGGGGATCTTCCTGACCCAGGAATTGAACAGGGTTCTCCTGCATTACAGGGCAGTTCTTTACCAACTGAGATTTCAGGGAAGCCCTTAAAAAATCAAAATAAAAACTAAGTACATAGGTGTAGTGACAATAAGCTAGAGGGAAATTGGGATACCATGGATTTAAATCTCTCACACTTTTTTTTTAATAGCAACCTACTTTTTTAAGAAATCTATTTTTTTTTTTTTTTTGGCCACTCTGTGTAGCCTGTGGGATCTTAGTTCCCTGTGTAGGGATCAAACCCACACACCCTGCATTGGAAGCACAGAGTTTTAACCACTGGACCACTAGGGAAGTCCCTGAAATCTCTCTTTTTAAGCATAAGAGTCAAGAACTTGCTTTAGACTCACAGGTATGGGGGTGAATTTAAATACTTAACTACACAGCAGGATCCAGTTCTTATTTGACATTTCATCATTAACATACTGAGAATTTATGAAACGCTTCCAGGTTTTCGTGGTTGGTCTGAGAGACTTCTCTTTTTGGCCACATTGAAAATCTGTAATAGCAATTGTTATTTTATGGGTCCCACCTTCTATTACCCAGTGGAGGACTCTAGGATTCAAGGCTTCCCACAGTCACACAACAAGCAAAAGGAAGAATGCCCGCTTCTGAAATACTGACTCCAGAAGTAATTAAAGAAACATCTAGGTTTCTGTCATTTCCTGGTGGGCTTCAGTCAGTAAAATTAAGACCATCCAGGGCTTCTCTACCATATCCATATAGGACTACTAGAAACACCATAGTTTTGACTCTACGGATGTCAGAGTTGGACCATAAAGAAGGCTGAGCCCCAAAGAATTGATATTTTCAAATTGTGGTGCTTCTGTGCTGCAGAAGACTCTTGAGAGTCCCTTGAACAGAAGGAGATCAATCCAGTCAATCCTAAGGAAATCAGCCCTGAATACTCATTGGAAGGACTGAAGTTGAAGCTCCAATACTTTGACCACCTGATGTGAAGAGCTGATTGTTGGAAAACACTCTGCTGCTGGGAAAGATTGAGGGCAAAAGGAGAAAGGGGCATCAGAGGATGAGATGGTTAGATTGCATCACAGACTCAATGGACATGCATTTGAGCCAACTCGCAGAAAGTCGGTAACAGAGGACCCTGGTATGCTGTAGTTCATGGGGTCACAAAGTGTCGGACACAGTTCAGTGACTGAACAACAACAACGATGATTCTTATGTTATTTCTTGACCACTCTGTGTGAATGAAATGAAACACTAGAAACATTGTTTGAAAGCTGGGATACCAAGAAGCGAAATAGGGGTACCCTGATAATTTTAATAGTCAGGTCCTCAAAGATGCAGAAATTGGATCAATTGAAGCACCAGGATGAAATAAAAGGTTTTATGCAATTACTCCCAGTCATTCACATATATGAGGACAGGACAGCAATTATCATTGTCCATATAAGATCCAGAAGTTTTACATCATTGTTTCCACAGGAACAGATCTTGAGGAAGGTCTGCCATCTTCTCCTGGAATAGTTTATCAAAGGTTTCAGCTTGGGCCACCGTGAAGTAATTTCTCCAGTCCCCAGTCACGCCTGAGAAACATAAAATAGAGACTCACGCCAGATCTAGGACTTAGTCTCAAGTCTCAAGACTCTAGAAGACTACAGGTATTCTAGATCTATTTCTTTTAATTTATTGCTATTAAGTAGTACACAACACATTCTTATCTGTTTTATTTTATATATTTTAAACAATTTATTTATTTGTGGCTGTGCTGAGTCTTTGTTGCTGTGCATCGGCTTTCTCCAGTTGCAGTGAGCACGCGCTACTCTCTAGTCTCAGCACACGGGCTCCTCTTATTGCCAGGCATGTGCTCTAGAGCTTGGCCTCAGCAGCTGTGGTGCATGGGCAACTAATTGAACCTGTGTCCCCTGCTTTGGCAGGCAGATTCTTAACCACTAAACCATCAGGGAAGCCCTCGATTTATTTCCTTCTGTCTGCTTGACATAGAAATTCCAGTTAATATAGCAGAATGACTAATGGTTTGTTGTTCTCATATGCCTAATGGTCATACTCATTTACACATTGGCCTGCTTGGAACAATTTCCTGCCTTCTCTTCTCTCATCCTGAATGAAATTCATCACCAATAACACTGCTATATTTTCTATAACAGATCTTCCCTGTGGCTCAAACAGTCAAGAATCTGCCTGCAATGCAGGAGACCCAGGTTCAGTCCCTGGGTTGGGAAGATCCCCTGGAGGAGGCACGGCAACCCACTCCAGTATTCTTGCCTGGAGAATCTCCTGGACAGATGTCCATGGGGTCTGTAATAACCAGTGTCTAGTTACTTTTCACAACTTCTATTTCTACCACCTCCATCCAAGCCAACATCATTTCTCACCTGCATTATTGTATTAGATGTCTAACTACTCTTTTCTGTTTTTTTTAATTGTTTATTATTTATTTGGTCATGCCATTATTTATTTTGGAGCCAAATAACCAAGACATAAAACAGAAACAATATTGTAACAAGTTCAATAAACACTTCAAAATGGTCCACACCAAAACAAATTAATCTTAAAATAAATAACTTTCTCAAGCACCTGCAGCCCACATCAGTACGCTAAAAAGAGATGCCCTGATGAGGGCTCACAAGAGATAATCTCAACTGATGAGCAATTTAAATTGATAAATTCAAACATTCTCTACTCCCAATGGTTAGTGCCCTATTATAAGCCAAGAATAATCTCTACATAGTCTGATCCATTTTGAAGGCAGAATGTTTTCTTTACCTTTTCTCAAAAGTTGTCCATTCTCCTCAAAATACTGACCCTTCAGGAGGGAATAATTGGACATACTGTTTTCTTTCATGGCCTGGAAAGAACTGTTCTTGAGGACTGAGTTCAGTTCTTCTGGTTCTAGCTTCTTGCCCAGGAATTGGCAGATCTTCTCCACAGTGCTCCTCATGTCCTAGAAGAAGAGAAAATCTGAGAGATTATGTGAAAGAACAAGAACATAGAAAAGAAGATGAGGGGGAGGAGACAGCAGAAAGAGGAGGGGGAGAGGGGAGAGGAAAAGAGGAAAGAAATGTAGAGATGTGAGTAGGGATAGAGTTGGAGGAGTCCAGAGTGGATGATCTGGGAGATTGACATTGACACATAGACACTTTCATTACTAAGCAAAGAATAGGTAACCTATGAGAACCTACTGTATGCACAGAGAACTCTAGTCAATGCTCTGTGGTGACTTAAATGGGAAGTAAATACAAAAAAAAAAAAAAAAGAGGGGATCTATGCATAGGTATAGCTGATTCACTTTACACTAGAAGCTATGTACACTGTAAAGCAACTATATGTCAATAAAACTTTTGAAAAATTTAAAAATGACTTAGAGAAAGGTTGAAAAAAATAGATCGAAAGACCATGATGGATTTCCCAGTATAGTTGAATTCAGGACACATTGAAACACTAAAGTGCTGGGTTTGTTAAAGAGACTTAAGAAAGGCTTCTAGAGTTATAATCAGGGTTAGGGAAGAGATTTTCAGGGAGAAACTGACAAAAATGTAAGGAGTTGATTTCAGGCCTTGGCTATGTGCCCAAATAATGCTGTTTTTCACAACTAACATTTGAATAAAACAAGAGAGATTTACCATATCTTCTTATTTATTATCTCAATACTTGGCATATGATCTTGGGAGATTATGATAAGAAAAAAGATTTTATAACCAGAACGGCTTTGCTTTAAATCAGACTTTCCTCTTAGAGGTATAATGCTTTAAAGGTTTTCTTTATTCCATGAGCCTTCAGTATGGTCTAACAAGTAATCACACACCTGGGGCGGTCCTAAGATGGTAGAGGAGTAGGACGGGGAGACCACTTTCTCCCCCATAAATTCATCAAAAAATCATTTGAATGCTGAGCAACTTCTACAAAACAACTTCTGAACTCTGGCAGAGGACTCCAGGCACCCAGAAAGGCAGCCCATTCTCTTCAAAAGGAGGTAGGACAAAATATAAAAGACAAAAAGAGAGACAAAATTGTTAGGGATGGAGATCTGTCCCAGGTTGGGAGTCGTGAAGGAGGAGAAGTTTCCAAACACCAGGAAACCCTCTCACCAGCGGGTCTGTGGGTAGTTCTGGAATCTCAGAGGGCAACATAACCGGGAGGGGAAAAAAAAAAGCCCACAGAATATGTGCCTTAAGCACAACTCCCAGCAGAGAAATAGCCTAGATGCTCGCGTCTGCCACCAGCAAGTGGGGGAGGCGCAGGTTGCATGCTTAGGGTAAGGACCGGGCCTGAATGCCCAGGGGACAATCTGAAGGAGCTAACATGAGATAGCAATGCAAACTGTGGGATAGCCAGAGAGAGAGGAAAAAAAAAGAGAGAGAGAACTTTCCGGCAAAAAGCTCTAACCTAAGGCTCAGCCCAGCCGGCTCCCAGAACAAAGGATTGAGTGAATACAATAGGAGAGCTAGCTAGCTGCAGACTGGCCCATCTCCATGCCAGAGGCAGAGAGACAGGTAGGCAACAGCCAGAGCTGGAAGGCAGGGGGCAATCTTGGCCCCAGAGACAGCATCCTATACCAAACTGTGAGCAGGCTCCCAGTTGCTAACTAAGTCTTCCTGGGATCCTGGATGGTTGACATCTGCCAGGAGGGTCGCAGCCTGAGATCAGCCCCCCAGAGGAGACACAGGGCACACCTGAGATGGCGCTTTTGCGACACACCCAGGAAACTGAGCGGCTGGGACCGGGGAGGTGATAAGACACACTGCAAACCTGGGATAGTGGGCTCAAAAAGCACCTGGTCGTCTGAGCTCCTTGGACCTGAGAAGGTCACAAAACGCAGGCCCAACCGAGTCTCTGCCTTTGTGGAGTATCCGAGAACCTGAACCTGAGCAGCTTAGACATGGGAAGTGCACACAACCCAGGGCCTGCTTTGGACAGTTCCCCTTCAGAGCAACCCGGAGCCTGAGCAGTGTAGAGTGGAAAAGCATAGGGGCCATAAAAGTGAAAGTGAAAATAGCTCAGTTGTGTCCGACTCTTTGTGACCCGATGGATTTTACAGTTCATGTAATTCTCCAGGCCAGAACACTGGATTGGGTAGTCTTTCCCTTCTCCAGGGGATCTTCCCAAACCAGGGATTGAACCCAGATCTCCCACATTGCAGGCAGATTCTTTACCAGCTGAGCCACAAGGGATGCAGGAGCCACAAGGGACTGAGCTGAGGCAAACCCAGTGTGGTCCATACACTGCGAGCACTCCCCACACTTGCCAGTGAAAATTGCTTGCAGTATTCCTCCTACTCTACAGCACAACTGAACAAGTGAGCCTAAATAAGTGACTACCTTTGCCCCCTTGTGTCAGGGTGGAAATTAGACACTGAAGAAACTTGCAAACAGAGGAAGCAAAAATAAGCAAAGAGGGAACTGCTCTGGAAGTGACAGGTGCAGATTAAAACCCTGTAGTTAGCATTGACTAAGCATTGGAAGGGGCCTATAGACCTTGAGAAGAAGTATAAGCTGGAACAAGGAACTATCTGAAACTGAACTGACCCCACACTGTCCTCAACAGCTCCAGAGAAATTCCTAGATATATTTTTACTATTATAGTTATTTAGTTCTTTTTATTTTTAATTTCTTTATTACTTCTTTAATTTTCATTTTTATAACATACTATTACCTTGCAAAAAAGACCCTATTTTTAAAGCAAATTTCACATATATATTTTTTAAATAATTTTTGTGATTAATATTGTTTTGTATTTTTGAGAGTTTAACCTTTACTCTAGATTTTTCATCTTTGCTTATTGGTATTTGTTATCAATTTTGTACCATTAAGAATCTAATCTTCAGTACTTATTTTTACTTAGGGATGTGATTACTAGCTTGATTGCTCTCTCCCCTTTAGACTCTCCCTTTTCTCCCCCAGGTCACCTATATCTCCTCCCTCCCCCTTCTCTTCTCTACTTAATTCTGTGAATCTCTCTGGGTGTTCCAGGCTGTAGAGAACACTTAGGGAACTGATTACTGGCTAGATTGGTCTCCCCCCTTTTGACTGTCCCTCTTCTCCTCTTGGTTACCTCTATCTCCCTCCTCCCTCTTCTCTTCTTTATGTTAACTCTGTGACTTTCTCGGCTGTCCCTCACTGTAGAGAATCTTTTCACCATTAACCTATATGCTTTATCATCAGTGCTATATGGATGGAGAAATCTTGAGGCTACTCAAAGAATGAGACTGAAAACCAGAGGCAGGAGGCTTAAATCCCAAACTTGAGAACACCAGAGAACTCCTAACTCCAGGGAATATTAATCGACAAGAGCTCATCCAAAAACCTCCATACTTACACTGAAACCAAGCTCCACCCAACAGCCAACAAGTTCCAGAGCAAGACATACCACGCTAATTCTCCAGCAACTCAGGAACATAGCCCTGAGCATTAAAGTACAGACTGCCCAAAGTCACATCAAACCTATCATAGACACCTCAAAACTCACTACTGGATGCTTCATTGCACTCCAGAGAGAAGACATCCAGCTCTACCCACCAGAACAGTGATGCAAGCTTCCCTAACCAGGAAACCTTGACAAGCCACTAGTCTAACCCCACCCACAGGGAGCAACCTCCACAATAAAGAGGAACCACAAACTTCCAGAATACAGAAGGTCCACCCCAAACAGAACAATCTAAACAAAATGAAAAGGCAGAGAAATATTCAGCAGGTAAAGAACATGATAAATGCCCACCAAACCAAACAAAAGAGGAGGAGATAGGGAGTCTACCTGAAAAAGAATTCAGAATAATGATAGTAAAGATGATCCAAAATCTTGAAAACAAAATGCAGTTACAGATAAATAGAATAGAGACAAGGATTGAGAAGATGCAAGAAATGTTTAACAAGGACCTAGAAGAAATAAAAAAGAGTCAGTCAATAATGAATAATGCAATAACTGAGATCAAAAGCACTCTGGAGGGAACCAACGGTAGAGTAACTGAAGCAGAAGATAGGATAAGTGAGGTGGAAGATAGAATGGTGGAAATAAATGAAGCAGAGAGGAAAAAAGAACAAAGAATTAAAAGAAATGAGGACAACCTCAGAGACCTCTGGGACAATGTTAAACACCCCAACATTCAAATCATAGGAGTCCCAGAAGAAGAAGACAAAAAGAAAGGCCATGAGAAAATACTTGAGGAGATAATAGTTGAAAACTTCTCTAAAATGGGGAAGGAAATAGCCACCCAAGTCCAAGAAACCCAGAGGGTCCCAAACAGGATAAAATCAAGGCAAAACACCCCAAGACACATATTAATCAAATTAACAAATATCAAACACAAAGAGCAAATATTAAAAGCAGCAAGGGTAAAGCAACAAATAGCACCCAAGGGGATTTCCATAAGGATAATAGCTCATCTTTCAATAGAAACCCTTCAGGCCAGAAGGGACTGGCAGGACATGCTTAAAGTGATGAAAGAGAAAAACCTACAACCCAGATTACTATACCTAGCAAGGATCTCATTCAAATATGAAGGAGAAATCAAAAGCTTTACAGACAAGCAAAAGCTGAGAGAATTCAGCACCACCAAACCAGCTCTTCAATAAATACTAAAGGATCTTCTCTAGACAGCAAACACAGAAAAGGTTTATAAACACAAACTTTAAATGATACAATAGACCAGTTAGACCTAATTGAAATCTAGGACGTCTCACCCCAAAATAATGAATTTTTACCTTTACCTCAAGTGCACATGGAACATTCTCGAGGATAGATCACATCCTGGCCATAAATATAGCCTTGGTAAAGTCAAAAAAATTGAAATCATTTCAAGCATCTTTTCTGATCCCGATGCTGTAAGATTAGACATAAATTAATTACAGGAAAGAAACTACTGAAAATACAAACATATGGAGGCTAAACAACATGCTTCTGAATAACCAACAAATCACAGAAGAAATCAAAAAAGAAATCAAAATATGCATATAAATGAATGAAACTGAAAACATGACAACCCAAAACCTATGGTACACTGTAAAAACAGTGCTAAGGTGAAGGTTCATAGCAATACAAGCTTACCTCAAGAAACAAGAGAAAAATCAAATAAATAACCTAACTTTACACCTAAAGCAACTAGATAAAGAAGAAATAAAGAAGCCCAGGGTTAGTAGAAGGAGAAAAATCCTAAAAATGAGAGCAGAAATAAGTGAAAAAGAAACAAAGGGGACTATAGCAAAAATCAACAAAACTAAAAGCTGGTTCTTTGAGAAGATAAATATAATAGACAAACTATTAGCCAGACTCATCAAGAAAAAAAAGGGAGAAGAATCAAATCAACAAAATTAGAAATGAAAATGGAGAAATCACAACAGACAACAAAAAAATACAAAGGATCATAAGAGACTACTGTTAGCAACTATATGTCAATAAAATGGACAACTTGGAATAAATGGACAAATTCCTTCCGAAACTGAACCAGGAAAAAATAGAAAATCTTAACAGACCCATTACAAGCATGGAAATTGAAACTGTAATCAAAAATCTTTCAACAAACAAAGCCTAGGGCCAGATGGCTCCACAGGTGAATTCTACCAAAAATTTAGAGAAGAGCTAACACCTATCGTAGTCAATCTCTTCCAGAAAATTGCAGAGGAAGGTAAACTGCCAAACTCTTTCTATGAGGGCACCATCACCCTAGTACCAAAACCAGACAAAGACGCCACAAAAAAAGAAAACTACAGGCCAATACCACTGATGAACATAGATGCAAAAATCCTTAACAAAATTGTAGCAAACAGAATCCAACAACATGTTAAAAAGATCATACATCATGACCAAGTGGGCTTTACCCCAGGGATGCAAGGATTCCTCAATATTCACAAATCAATCAATGTGATACACCACATTAACAAGTTGAAAGATAAAAACTATGTGATTATCTCAATAGATGCAGAGAAAGCCTTTGACAAAATTCAACATCCATTTATGATAAAACCCTCCAGGAAGCAGGCATAGAAGGAACATACTTCAACATAATAAAAGCCATATATGATAAACCCACAGCAAACATTATCCTCAATGGTGAAAAATTGAAAGCATTTCCCCTAAGTCAGGAACAAGATAAGGGTGCCCACTCTCACCACTACTATTCAACATAGTTTTGGAAGTTTTAGCCACAGCAATCAGAAAAGAAAAATAAATAAAAGGAATCCAGATTGGAAAAGAAGAAGTAAAACTCTCACTGTTTGCAGATGACATGATCCTCTACATAGAAAACCCCAAAGATACCACCAGAAACTTACTGCTG
Source organism: Bos indicus (assembly GCF_029378745.1). Classification (NCBI taxonomy): domain Eukaryota; kingdom Metazoa; phylum Chordata; class Mammalia; order Artiodactyla; family Bovidae; genus Bos; species Bos indicus. The sequence goes on from NC_091777.1 coordinate 55,301,599, forward strand.
CTGCTGCTGCTAAGTCTCTTCAGTCGTATTTGACTCTATGTGACCCCGTAGACGGCAGCTCACCAGGTTCCCCGGTCCCTGGGATTCTCCAGGCAAGAACACTGGAGTGGGTTGCCATTTCCTTCTCCAATGCATGAAGGTGAAAAGTGAAAGTGAAGTCGCTCAGTCATGTCCGACTCTTAGCGACCCCATGGACTGCAGCCTACCAGGCTCCTCCGTCCATGGGATTTTCCAGGCAAGAGAAAATTACTAGAGCTAATCAATGAGTATAGTAAAGTTGCAGGATATAAAATTCACACACAGAAATCCCTTGCATTTCTATACACTAACAATGAGAAAACAGAAAGAGAAATTAAGGAAACAATTCCATTCACCATTGTGATGAAAAGAATAAAATACTTAGGAATAAAGCTACCTAAAGAAACAAAAGACCTATATATAGAAAACTATAAGACACTGATGAAAGAAATCAAAGATGACACAAATAGATGGAGAAATATACCATGTCCATGGACTGGAAGAATCAATACAGTGAAAATGAGTATACTACCCAAAGCAATCTATAGATTCAATGCAATCCCTATGAAGCTACCAATGGTATTTTTCAGAGAACTAGAACAAATAATTTCACGATTTGTATGGAAATACAAAAAACCTCGAATAGCCAAAGCAATCTTGAGAAAGAAGAATGGAACTGGAGGAATCAACCTGCCTGACTTCAGACTATACTTACAAAGCTACCATCATCAAGACAGTATGGTACTGGCACAAAGACAGAAATATAGATCGATGGAACAAAATAGAAAGCCCAAAGATAAATCCACATACCTATGGACACCTTATCTTTGACAAAGGAGTCAAGAATATACAATAGAGAAAAGACAATCTCTTTAACAACTGATGCTGGAACAACTGGTCAACCACTTGTAAAAGAATGAAACTAGAACTCTTTTTAATACCATACACAAAAATAAACTAAGAATGGATCAAAGATCTAAATGGAAGACCAGAAACTATAAAACTGCTAGAGGAAAACATAGGCAAAGCACTCTCTGACATAAATCACGGCAGGATCCTCTATGACCCACCTCCCAGAGTAATGGAAATAAAAGCAAAAATAAACAAATGGGACCTAATTAAACTTAAAAGCTTTTGCACAATGAAGGAAACTATAAGCAAGGTGAAAAGACAGCGTTCAGAATGAGAGAAAATAATACCAAATGAAGCAACTGACAAAGAATTAATCTCAAAAATATACAAGCAGCTCATGCAGCTCAATTCCAGAAAAATAAATGACCCAATCAAAAAACGGGCCAAAGAACTAAACAGACATTTCTCCAAAGAAGACATACAGATGGCTAACAAACACCTAAAAAGATGCTCAATATCACTCATTATCAGAGAAATGCAAATTAAAGCTACATTAAGGTACCATCTCACGCTGGTCAGAAGGCTGATATAAAAAAGTCTACAAACAATAAATGCTGGAGAGGGTGTGGAGAAAAGGGAACAGTCTTACACTGTTGGTGGGAATGCAAACTAGTATAGCCACTATGGCGATTCTTTAAAAAACTGGAAATAGAACTTGCACATGACCCAGCAATCCCACTGCTGGGTGTACACACCGAGGAAACCAGAATTGAAAGAGACACATGTACCCTAATGTTAAGCAACCTAGACGTCGATCGGCAGGTGAATGGATATGAAAGCTGTGGTACATATACACAATGGAATATTACTCAGCTATTAAAAAGAATGCATTTGAATCAGTTCTAATGAGGTGGATTAAACTGGAGTCTATTATACAGAGTGAAATAAGTCAGAAGGAAAAACACCAATACAGTATATTAATGCATATATATGGAATTTAGAAAGATGGTAACGATGACCCTATATGTGAGACAGCAAAAGAGACACAGATGTAAAGAACAGACTTTTGGACTCTGTGGGAGAAGACCAGGGTGGGATGATTTGAGAGAATAGCATTGAAACATATATTACATTTGTGAAATAGGTCACCAGTCCAGGTTCAATGCATGAAACAGGGTGCTCAGGGCAGGTGCACTGGGATGACCCTGAGGGATGGGATGGGGAGGGAGGTGGGAGGGGGGTTCAGGATGGGGAACACGTGTACACCCATGGCTGATTCATGTTAATGTATGGCAAAAACCACTACACTATTGTAAGATAATTAGCTTCCAATTAAAATAAACAAATAAAAGAAGCCACACACCTGTAAAAATAACAACAACAACAACAACAAGAACAACACGGACAGAACAGAACAAAAATCCTAACAAAAAGAAAACAAAGGGGCTCCCCTGGTGGCTCAGTGTTAAAGATTCTGCCTGTGAGTTTAGGAAACATGGGTTCGATCCCTGGTCTGGGAAGATCCCACCTGCCTTGGAGCAACTCAGCCCGTGTGGCATCACTTTTGAGCCTGTGCTCTAGAATCCGGGCACTGCAACAAGAGTATCCTTGGCTCATCACAGCTAGAGAAAGCCTGAGGACAGCCGTGAAGACCCAGCACAGCCAATACATAAATAAAATCCTTTTGTAAAAAAGCCCTTCAGCTTATGGTGAAACAAAGAAAAACACGTGAAGAAATAGAGCTCGGAGCTTTGAAGTGTCAACCAGAAATAAGGCAATGAAGACCGGGTTGCTATTCTCACTCCTATTGACTACAGGCTAAACTTTGAGAAGGTGAAAGGGAGACATGGGAATGGAGGGAAGGTGGGGGGAGTGCAGATGGTGGTGAGAGAGAGTGTGTTGACTCTAAGAGCAATAGTTACCCATTTCATCTCTTCATAGCTCAGTATCAGGAAGTTCTCCTTGTCTCTCATGGACATCCAGCCCCGAGCGTGGTCAAACCACGATCCAAATACCACTGCATGGAGGGGAGGCAGAAAGAGTGAGTGGATGACGCACGGAATGAAAGCAGGGATCCATACACTATGTTCACTCTGTGGGCACAGTGACTAGCACAGTGCCGGGCACATCTACATTTGCTATAACTGGTATCCAACACCACGCATTTGCCCTTTAACAAGCCTAATGCCTTTGCAGCAGGTTTTGTATACAGTTTTCAAGGGTCTGTAAGGAGATCGTGTCCAGTGAACCATGTGGTCTGAGACAAGGCATTTTTTTCCCCTCTTATCTGTTCAGCATTTAGATATTTTTGCTTGTTAGGTACATTCTCACAACACTTGTTTTTCCTCCCTCTCCCTGTCATCTTCCCTTCATTGTTGCTGTTGGAATTATGATTCCCTGGGAGACCAAATCAGGAAGGGAATACTGGCTTCAGTAGTTCCAGTGCATCCACCTAGTTGCCCCATGGCATGTGGGATTTTCCCAGACCAGGGATCAAACCCATGTCACCCGCCTTGGCAGGCAGATTCTGAACCACTGGACCACCAGGGAAGTCTTGTTGCTCTTTTACTGAAAGAGTAGCCTGAAGCAAATCAGGAGATTTGCTTCAGGAGTTCACTCAGGATCAGCTCAATAAAAACTATGACTTCCAGTGTTTGAAGATTGGACTTTAGTGTTGAGGGCAAAAAAAAAAAGTGAGGGAACCTGAACTATTCAATATAGAAGTGATGATTGTGTCATAGCCTGGAAGGGCTGAAGAGCGTGCAGATGAGGACAATAAAGAGTCTGTGGCATTACTCCCATAGACCAAGGACATCACTGGATTCTCCTGTGTCGACAGCAGCACCATCAACTGTCTTGGTGACCAGTGTGTCCCCAGCTGCCCAAGAAGCAGAAAAGATGTTGAGTTATGGCAGAATGTTGGCAGACAGGGAGCAGAGTGCATGTCCACTGATGGCAGGATGCCCTCTGTGAGCATCAAAGAGTGACATTAATAGATCTCTGAATGACATTACTACGATCTCTTTGCTTTATTTCATGTTGTATTTGATTGTTTATTTGTCATCTCACACTGATGATAATGGGGCTTCCCAGGTGGCAGTAGTGGTAAAGAATCTGCCTGCCAATACAAGAGGGCTAGAGATGTGCGTTCCATCCCTGGGTCAGGAAAACCCCCTGGAGGAGGGAATAGTAACCCACTCCGATATTCTTGGACAATTCCATGGACAGAGGAGTCTGGTGGGCTACAGTCCAGGGAGTTGCAATGAGTCAGAGATGATTGATTGACTGAGCACTCACACACAAGTGGCAAGCACCACCCTAGGGCCTGGAGTCAACAAGGAAAAACTCAAAGATATTGCATTTTAGTGGAGATACATGTGGCAGAAACAAACAAATAGAATACATATTCACTGGTGATGACTGCAAAGGTGGGGGAAAGATGAAACTATAGAGATGGGAGAGACGCTATTTTGTATAGTTTATGAAAAGGATCAGACACAACTGAACGACTAAACAACAATGGCCCTCTCCAGTGAAGATGTCCATGGGCTACTAAAGAAACAGTTCTGAAACCGGGAGATGTATCATAGGTGAGATACTAGATTCATCACATAGTTTTGAGAAAAACTGCAACATTTCAAGTATCTGAGAATGCTTAGATGTTTTGCATAATTAAAAGTATAGAGAGGTTTCCCTGGTGGTCCAGTGGTTAAGACTCTGTGCTCCAGTTCAGGGGGCCAGGGTTCTACCCCTGGTCAGGGAACTAGATCCCACATGCTGCAATGAAAGAACCCCCAAGCCACAACTAAGATGGAAGAATTCACCTTCCACATCTAAGACCTGATGCAGCCAGATAAATGAATAATTAAAAAAAATAGAGGTCCTGAGTGAATGCGTGCTAAGTCACTACAGTTGTGTCTGACTCTCTGCGATCCCAGTGACTGGAGCGTTCCAGGCTCCTCTCTATGGGATTTTCCTGGCAAGAATACTGGAGTGGGTTGTCATGCCCTCCTCCGGGAGATCTTCCCGACCCAGGGACAGAACCTGTATCTCCTGCATCTCCTGTACTACAGCCAGATTCTTTACCCACTGAGCACCCTGGGAAGCCCATAAAGGTCCTGGCGTAATGCATACAGTTTTTAGACACAGAGGACAAGAGAATGAAGGGACTTTTCGAGAGATGCACCCATAAATGGTGGAAAGTCAGGATTGTATTGTCCGGGAAGCCAATGAAAGCTGTCTTTCAGAAAGTCTCCTGACTTTCACAAATTTAGGAGAGTACAGGAGAAGAATGTGAATGCTTTCTGTTAGTATTAGGTCATGGAGATTTAGAAGATAGCTAGGATAGTTTCTGATGGGGCAAACAAAAGGGCTGGTTGAAGTTCTTCTGCTTTACAAGATAGTATATGGATTTAGAAAATTTGGGTTCCAGTGGTGATGGAACCCTATACTCATGTATTGGTTAGATGTAGAGACATCAAGTTGGGTAAAAAAATAAAAAGAGGTCTGATGAAGGACTCTGACAACTCCAAGCTTTCATATTTTACATTCACTCACCATTTCCTTCGACGAACCATTCAAAGTATTGTTCCAGTGACTGTGGTCTCTTAACAAATTTTGCACTCCTCCAGAAAAAATAACCAGACACTAAAACATCTCTGGGATTTCTGATGAGGTAGATCATCTTAAAGAGAAAAATTGGATCATAAAAAATCAATAGTCATTTTCTAACCTTCTTAATCATCATAAAAATGGGGAAAAAAAAAACAGTTCCTAGAAAGTGCCCTTTAAATATCATGGATTGTTTTAATAAACTAGTTATTATATTCATTAATCAAATATGTATTTTAAAGTTCCTGTGAACTAGTCACTGGAACAATAGTAAGGCCCTAACTAAGGAAGAGGAAAGCATTGTTCTTTCCCTTTGGGATACTATAGACTAAAGAATCTGCCTGTCAATGCAAGAGAAGCCAGAGATGTGGGTTTAATCCCTGGGTTGGGAAGATCCCCTGGAGTAGGGCATGGCAACCCACTCCAGTATTCTTGCCTAGAAAATCTCATGGAAAGCAGAGCCTGGTGGGTTACAGTCCATGGGGTCAAAAAGAGTCATGAACATGACTTAAGAACATGACTTAAGCAACAGAGCACCACCACTGGCCCATCAGGGAAGCCCTGATGAAGACTGTCTTGACCGCTGTACACTGACCTTGGCCTTGGATTTGAAGAAAGACTTGGGGAAGAGTTGGATGGGAAGGTGAGAACTGATGAGACGTGGGCCTTCCTTCTCCTTTAGTAATTCATACCCATGCTTAGTCTCTACCCAGGGGGAGCGGTCCCAAATGGGCTCAGATTGGACCCACTTGGGATCCCCCTTGGAGTAAATTAGGCAGACAGTTTCAATCAACCAGTTCGTTCCTAGATAAAGAAAGGAAAACTATGATCAATCATTTTAATCTGACTTATAAAGATTTTTATAATGTATACAGATCATAAAAGGTGCCATCTTAACCATCTTTAAATGTACAGTTGAGTTGTTGTTTAGTCACTCAGTCATGTCCAACTCTTTTTGCAACCCCATGGACTGTAGCCCTCCAGGCTCCTCTGTCCATGGGATTTCCCAGGCAAGAATACCGGAGTGGGTTGCCATTTCCCTCTCCAGGGGATCTTCCCGACCCAGGGATGGTACGCACGTCTCCTGCATAGGCAGGCGGACTCTTTACCACTGAGCCACCAGGCACGCCTGTACAGCTCTGTAGGGTTAAGTATATTTACATGGTTATGCAAACAATCTGCAGAACTTTTCCATCTTGCACAGCTGAACCTCTTGCCCATGAAGTAACAACTTCTCATTTTCTTCTCCTCCCAGTCCCTGGCAACCATTCTACTTTCTCTTTCTGATACCTCATTTAAGTAGAGTCATACATACCATGCAGAGCTTGGTGGCTCAGATGATAAAAAATCTGCCTGCAATGCGGAAGACCCGGGTTTGATCCCTGGGTCAGAAGATCCCCTGGAGAAGGAAATGGCTACAGACTCCAGTGTTCTTGCTTGGAGAAACCCATGGACAGGGAAGCCTGACGGGCTACAGTTTCTGGGATCATGAAGAGTCAGACACAACTGAACAACTAACTCTTTCACTTCACTCCATACATACTATGTCTTCATAGTTTATCCATGTTGTAGCAAGTGTCAGAGCTCCATTCCTTTCTAAGGCTGAATAATATTCTCAATATGTGGATAATAAATTTTGCTTACCCATTCATCTGTCAATGGACCTTTGGGTTGCTTCTATGCTTTGGCTATTTGCTTAAACCCCTTGAACTTGTTCCTGTTGCTCTTGGTCTTTGAACAGCTTCCCAGTGCCCTTGGCTCATCATGACCACAGCACTTCCAATGACTTCAGCCTTGCTTCTTGCCCAATCACAGTCCATCTATGACCCTGCCACTCTTAGATATATGATCCACATCCTTTCAGTTCAGTGGATTTGTCAAGTTCTTTTCCAATTCCTGATTACTATCCATGCTGATATGCTGATACCTTTACTGGAAAATCTCTCCTTTCTGAAAAGTTATATTTATTTATGCATTTATTTTTGGCTGGGTCTTGCTGTACTTGGGCTTTCTCCAGCTGGAGTGAGCAGGGGGCAACTCTCTAGTTGTGATGCTCAGGCTTCTCATTGCAGTGACTTCTCCTGTTGCAGAGCACGGGCTCTAGAGCCGGCAGGCTACGGTGGTTGTCACACATGGGCATAATTGCTCCACAGCATGGAGGATCTTCCTGGACCAGGGGTTGAACCCATGTCCCCTGCATTGGCAGGCAGATTGTTACCCACTGGACCATCAGGGAAGTCCTGGAAAATATCTCTTTTCATGAAATAATTTCACATTCACTCTGTAAAAAAAAAAAACATTTTATTTTCCTGCTGCTAATTCTTTCCTTTTTCTAAAAAAAGATTCATTTATTTTATCATTAACACCTGTGCTGTTTTCATTGTTGCACTCGGACTTCCTCTAGTTGCAGTGAGCAGGGGCTACTGAGAAGCCTTCTCATTGCAGTGGCCTCTTCTTGTGAAGCACAGGCTCTGGGCACATGGGCTTCAGCAGTTGTGGCTTGTGGGCCCTAGAGCACGGCTCAGTAGCTGCGGTGTACAGGCTGAGTTGCACCACAGAATGTGGAATCTTCCCTGACCAGGGATCAAACAGCGAAGCCCCGCGTTCACTCTTTCTGATCTCAATTTAGTGTCATTTCTTCTACCTTGCTGTTTGGCTGCGGTAGTTATGTTTTATTCCCCACCCCAGCCCTCCCACCTTGTTTTATTGACTTAACTAACAAGTTAAGGATGTATGTGTTTAACACCCTCAGTTCAAAAACAGTGGGGTCAACATGGCAAGACTAAACTCTCCATTGCTCCATTATATTATACAAGTAACTGGATAAGACTTGTTTCTGCTAGCAGGGAGCTTATTGTCTCTTTCATATAAAGCAGAAATAGGGCATCTCTGGGGTCTCAGTGGTAAAGAATCTGCCTGCCAATGCAGGAGACATGGGTTCAATCTCTGACCCAGGAAGATCCCACAGGCAGTGGGGCAACTAAACCCATGCACCATAACTACTGAGCCATGAGTCACTGAACTACTGAAGCCCTAGAACCCCGGCTCCACAACAAGAGAAGTTACCTCTAGAGAAGCCCTTACACTGCAACTGGAGAAGGCCCACGCATGCAGTGAAGACCTAACACAGTCCAAAATAAATCAATAATAATGATAAAAGCAAAAAGCAAAATTCTATTAAAAAAAAGAATGTGTGTATTTAAGGTGTACATGTTCATTTGTTACATGTCACATTGTGAAAAGACTACCCCTGTCAAGCTAATTAACATATACATCTCACAGAATTACCTCCTTCCACTACTTTTAGGGCTTCCCCAGTGGCTCAGTGGTAAAGAATCCACCTGCCAACGCAGGAGACCGAAGAGATTAGGATTCAATCCCTGGGTCAGGAAGATCCCCTGGAGAAGGAGATGGCAGCCTCTCCAGTATTCTTACCTGGAGAATCCTATGGACAGAGGAGCCTGGTGGGCTATGGTTCATGAGGTTTCACAAAAGTCGGACAGGACCGAGTGACTAAACAACAGCAGCCCGTTTCCTCTACAGACTTCACTCTCCATCTTCTTCCATTCCTCTCTACAAACAGCTGAATCTGCCTTGGGCTTCATTCCCATGGTTTCCTCCGATGCCTTTGATTACCCGCTCTGAGCACTCAGCTGACTGTGTGACTGCCTGGCTCAACCCTTTTCTCTGGACATCAGCGGTATCAGTGCACATTTCTATTCCCCTAATGCATTGTCGGCATACAGAAAGCATTCCACCTGTCTACTGAATGAATGAGGGCCACAGCCACAGCCTGTCAGTATCTGATCCTGCTTCCTTACCTGATTTGGGGAAAGTCAGCAGTAAGACATCTTCGTCTTTAACAAGGAAACTCTCCTGCACCTCTCTCAGGAGTTCAGGTGAGTAACCCAGGCTTGGGAAGGGTATCCCTTCAAACCACACACACTTTCCTGTCATAATGATGAGCTCTTTCTACCTCTTGTGAGCCTTTTAGCCATAGTCACTGTTGGATTGGGAGATCCATTTTATAGTCAACATCGAACAATCATTAATCTCTCCCAGGTCGTTGATGAGTGTTCCTGTCCATAAAAAGAGAGGGTCACAAGATTGATAATATTGGGCAATCGTGAAGTCATTCAGAGAACATTCTGGTGTGACCTGAGTTTGACTTCATGGGAGGGAACCGGGAGTTTAGTAACAAGATGGAGGATGTAGACATGTGGTGGATTAAAAATGTATATCTTTAAGTTTATTATTTATTAGCTGCACCAGGTCTTCATTGGTGTGTGTGGGCTTTTCCTAGCTGCAGCAAGCAGAGGTTACTCTCTTTTTGCCAAGGTGGGGATCTAGGCAGCTGGGCTGAATATATAGCACAGGGGCTGAGTTGTGCATTGGCACGTGGAAACTTTCCGGACTGGGTATCGAACCTGAGTCCCTTGCATTGGCAGGCAGAATCCTAACCACTGGACCACCAGGGGAATCCTAAAAAAATATTTTAAATAAGGTTTGTTATATTTTTTCAACACTTTTAGATGTATAGGAAAATTGTAAAGATAGTGTAAAGACTTCTCATAGTCCATACATTATTAGGACTTCCTTAGTTTTTACATAATATCCTTTCTCTGGTCCAAGATCCCATCCCAGATGCTACATTACATTGGGTCTTCATGTCTCCTTAGGTCTTTCTTGGCTGCGATAGTTTCTCAGACTTTCCTTGTCTTTGATGACTTTGACAGTTTTGAGGATTACTGGTCAAGGATTTTGGGGAAGGTTGCTCTCTTTGGGTGTGCCCGATGTTTTTCTCCAAATTAGACTGGGTTTCTGGGTTTTGGAGAGAAGATCATGGAGGTAAAATACTAGTACAGTCACAACATTTAGAGGGTATTTACTATCAACCTGACATCTCAGTCATATTCGACTCTTTGGGATCCCATAGAATTCTCTAGACCAGAATACTGGAGTGGGTAGCTTTCCCCTTCTCCAGGGGATCTTCCCAACCCAGGGACCAAACCCAGGTCCCCACGTTGCAGGTGGAGCTTTACCAGCTGAGCCACATGGGGCTTTCCCTCATAGCTCAGTTGATAAAGAATCCACCTGCAATGCAGGAGACCTTGGTTTGATCCCTGGGTTGGGAAGATCCGCTGAAAAAGTGAATGGCTACCCACTCCAGTATTCTGGCCTGGAGAATTCCATGGACTCTATACTCCATGGGGTCAAAAGAGTCAGCCAGGGCTGAGTGACTTTCACTTTCACTGACATCTCATTTTAGATGTTGATTTTGATGACCTGGCAGAAGTAATGTTTGTTAGCTTTATGATTATACAGTGGAAGTGAGAAATAGATTTAATGGGCTAGATCTGATAGATAGAGTGCCTGATGAACTATGGACGGAGGTTCGTGACATTGTACAGGAGACAGGGATCAAGACCATCTCCATGGAAAAGAAATGCAAAAAAGAAAAATGGCTGTCTGAGGAGGCCTTACAAATAGCTGTGAAAAGAAGAGAAGGGAAAAGCAAAGGAGAAAAGGAAAGATATAAGCATCTGAATGCAGAGTTCCAAAGAATAGCAAGGAGAGATAAGAAAGCCTTCCTCAGTGATCAATGCAAAGAAATAGAGGAAAACAACAGAATGGGAAGGACTAGGGATCTCTTCAAGGAAATTAAAGATACCAAGGGAAGATTTCATGCAAAGATATGCTCGATAAAGGACAGAAATGGTATGGACCTAACAGAAGCAGAAGATATTAAGAAGAGGTGGCAAGAATACACAGAAGAACTGTACAAAAAAGATCTTCATGACCAAGATAATCACAATGGTGTGATCACTCACCTAGAGCCAGACATCCTGGAATATGAAGTCAAGTGGGCCTTAGAAAGCATCACTACAAACAAAGCTAGTGGAGGTGATAGAATTCCAGTTGAGCTATTTCAAATCCTGAAAGACGATGCTGTGAAAGTGCTGCACTCAATATGCCAGCAAATTTGGAAAACTCAGCAGTGGCCACAGAACTGGAAAAGGTCAGTTTTCATTCCAATCCCAAAGAAAGGCAATGCCAAAGAATGCTCAAATTACCACACAATTGCACTCCTCTCACACGCTAGTAAAGTAATGTTCAAAATTCTCCAAGCCAGGCTTCAGCAGTACGTGAACCGTGAACTTCCAGATGTTCAAGCTGGTTTTAGAAAAGGCAGAGGAACCAGAGATCAAATTGCCAACATCCGCTGGATCATCGAAAAAGCAAGAGAGTTCCAGAAAAACATCTATTTCTGCTTTATTGACTATGCCAAAACCTTCGACTGTGTGGATCACGATAAACTGTGGAAAATTCTGAAAGAGAGGGGAATACCAGACCACCTGACCTGCCTCTTGAGAAACCTATATGCAGGTCAGAAGCAACAATTAGAACTGGACATGGAGCAACAGACTGGTTCCAAATAGGAAAAGGAGTATGTCGAGGCTGTATATTGTCACCCTGCTTATTTAACTTCTATGCAGAGTACATCATGAGAAACGCTGGGCTGGAAGAAGCACAAGCTGGAATTAAGATTGCCAGAAGAAATATCAATAACCTCAGATATGCAGATGACACCACCCTATGGCAGAAAGTGAAGAGGAACTAAACCGCCTCTTGATGAAAGTGAAAGAGGAGAGTGAAAAAGTTGGCTTAAAGCTCAACATTCAGAAAACGAAGATCATGGCATCCGGTCCCATCACTTCATGGGAAATAGATGGGGAAACAGTGGAAACAGTGTCAGACTTTATTTCTCTGGGCTCCCAAATCACTGCAGATGGTGACTGCAGCCATGAAATTAAAAGACGCTTACTCCTTGGAAGGAAAGTTATGACCAATGTAGATAGCATATTCAAAAGCAGAGACATTACTTTGCCAACAAAGGTCCATCTAGTCAAGGCTATGGTTTTTCCAGTGGTCATGTATGGATGTGAGAGTTGAACTGTGAAGAAAGCTGAGTGCCAAAGAATTGATGCCTTTGAACTGTAGTGTTGGAGAAGACTCTTGAGAGTCCCTTGGACTGCAAGGAGATCCAACCAGTCCATTCTAAAGGAGATCCAACCAGTCCATTCTAAAGGAGATCAGTCCTGGGTATTCTTTGGAAGGAATGATGCTAAAGCTGAAACTCCAGTACTTTGGCCACCTCATGCGAAGAGTTGACTCATTGGAAAAGACTCTGATGCTGGGAGGGATAAAGGGCAGGAGGAGAAGGAGATGACAGAGGATGAGATGGCTGGATGGCATCACCGACTCGATGGATGTGAGTTTGAGTGAATTCTGGGAGTTGGTGATGGACAGGGAGGCCTGGCATGCTGCAATTCATGGGGTCACAAAGTGTCCGACATGACTGAGCGACTGAAATGAACTGAACTGAACTGAGATTTCCCCATGGTAAATTTACTCTCACCTTCTTCCTTTTTTTTTTTTTTTTAATTTTTTCTGGCCAGGCCTAATGGCATGTGGGAGCTTAGTTCTCTGATCAGAGATTGAACCCATACCCCTTGCTTTGGAAGCTCAGAGTCTTAACCACTGGACTGCCAAGGAAGTCCTTACCTTCCTTCCTTTTATGTGGGCATATTTAAAAGATGAAGTCTAGACCTGAAGATATTAATGAGAACATCTCCTGTAAACTCTAATTGAGGAATCTTTAAAAAATAATTGTCTGCTGCTGCTAAATCGCTTCAGTCGTGTCCAACTCTGCGACCCCATAGACGGCAGCCCACCAGGCTCCCTTGTCCCCTCCAGGCAAGAATACTGGATTGGGTTGCCATTTCCTTCTCCAATGCATTTAAGTAAAAAGTCAAAGTGAAGTCTCTCAGTGGTGTCCCACTCTTAGCGACCTCATGGACTGCAGCCTACCAGGCTCCTCCACCCATGGGATTTTCCAGGCAAGAGTACTGGAGTGGGGTGCCATTGCCTTCTCCGAATGATTGTCTGGTACCATTCAAATTGGGGGTGGAGGAGAAGGGGACGTCAGAGAATGAGATGGCTGGATGGCATCACTGACTCGATGGATGTGAGTCTGAGTGAACTCCGGGAGTTGGTGATGGACAGGGAGGCCTGGCGTGCTGCGATTCATGGGGTCGCAAAGAGTTGGACACGACTGAGTGACTGAACTGAACTGAACCATTCAAATTATCAAATGGTTATTTTAAAACAACCATAAGAAAAGAAAAACTAAAATATGGTCCAAAGAAATTAGAAGGGAGAATGTAAACTAAATCCTGGATTGATTCCTAAACCACAGAAAATGCTATTATTTTATTATTGGGACAGTTGACCACATTTGAATGCACACTGTGGATTAGAGAATAACATTGCATCAGTACTAATTTCCCTGATTTCTGTCATTTTTGTGTTTATAAAGGAAATATTCTTGATCTTAGAAAATATAAAATTTTTTAAAAATAATTGTATTTGTTTATTTTTAACTCTGCTGGGTCTTAGTTGCTGCCCAGGCTTTTTCTCTAGTTGTGGTGAGCAGGTTTCTCCTTGCTGTGGCTTCTCTTGTTGCGGAGCACGGGCTCTAGGGCCCGAGGGCTTCAGTAGTTGTGGCTCTCGGGCTCTGGAGCACTGGCTCAATAGTCGTGGCGCACGGGCTTAGTTGCTCTGGGACATATGGGATCTTCCCAGACTAGGGAGGAACCCTGTCTCTTGCATTGACAGGTGGATTCTTAACCACTGAGCCACCAGACAAATCTCATACACTGAAGTTTTGAGGGATAAAAGCAAAGGATTTCTGTAACTTACTGTCAAATGGCTGAAAAAGTTTATATTGTATATTAGAGTGAAAGAAATGAAAGCGTAATCTAGCAAATGTTGCAAAACATTCAGTGTCAGAGTCTTTGCAACCCCATGAATCGCAGCACGCCAGGCCTTGCTGTCCATCATCAACTCCCAGAGTTTACCCAAATTCATGTCCATCAAGTCGGTGATGCCATCCAGCCATCTCATCCTCTGTTGTCCCCTTCTCCTCCTGCCCCTGATCCCTCCCAGCATCAGGGTCTTTTCCAATGAGTCAACTCTTCGCACGAGGTGGCCAAAGTACTGGAGTTTCAGCTTCAACATCAGTCCCTCCAATGAACACCCAGGACTGATCTCCTTTAGGATGGACTGGTTGGATCTCCTTGCAGTCCAAGGGACTCTCAAGAGTCTTCTCCAGCACCACAGTTCAAAAGCATTAGTGATGGTAAATCTGTGTGAAGTTTGTATAAGAATTTTGTGTGTATTTCTTGCAAAATTTCCCTAAGTTTGAAGATAATTAAAAATGAAAATAAAAACTACGTAAATAGATGTAGTGATAATAAGCTGGAGGGAAATTGAGATACCATGGACTGAAATCTCTCACACTTTTTTTTTATACCAACCTAATTTTTAAAGAAATCTTTTTTTTTTTTTTTTTTGTGGCCACTTTGTGTAGCCTGTGGGATCTTAGTTCCCTGCTCAAGGATCTAACCCACAACTCCTGCATTGGAAGCACAGAGTTTTAACCACTGGACCACCAGGGAAGTCCCTGAAATCTCTCTTTCTAAGCATAAGGGTCAAGAACTTGCTTTAGACTCACAGGTATGGGGGTGAATTTAAATACCTAACTGCTTGGGAAGATCCAGTCCTTATTTGCCATTTCATCATTAACATACTGAGAATTTATGAAATGCTTCCAGGTTTTAAGGACTGGGCTGAGAGAATTCTCATATTGGCCACATTGAAAATGTATAATAGCAATTGTATTTTAAGGGTTCAGTTCAGTCAGTTGAGTCGCTCAGTCATGTGCAACTCTTTGTGACCCCATGGACTGTAGCATGCCAGGCCTCCCTGTCCCTCACCAATTCCTGGAGTTTACCCAAACTCATGTCCATTGATTCGATGATACCATCCGACCATCTCATCCTCTGTCATCCCCTTCTCATTCCCCCTTCAATCTTTCCCAGCATCAGGGTCTTTTCAGATGAGTCAGTTCTCCTCAGATGGCCACAGTATTGGAGTTTCAGCTTCAGCATCAGTCCTGGAAAGGACCTTAACACTTTCTAGCAAAAAAAAAACTGTAGCTATTTACTCTTTTACAGCCTGAGTCTATTTTTTTTTACAACTTCCTACCAAGTCCACATGTGATTTACTAATACCATAAAGTATCACTGTGCATAGCTGACATACCTGGGTGGTTTTCCTGTTTCCAGTAAAACCTAAAATCTGGTTTATCATGGCTTTTTGTTTTTTCCCCAGAGAAGTAAACTCAATAGTGCTTGGTGATTGATTAGTGATGAGGAGTAACTATGGGAAGTGATGAAGAAACTGAGGTTTTCTACTTGACTGGGAAGAGGGTGTGTCTCTTAGAAATTGCATTTGACTGCAAGTAGTAATGACTTTAAAAAGTAGAGACTTAGTTATCTCATGTGAGAGGAAACCTAGAGGTGGGCAGCCCAGACTAGTTCAGCATACTGAGAGATCATCTGTGACCCAGAATCCTTCTCTGTTTATGCTTTTCCATCCTTGGTGTATGACTCTGGTCCTAATACTGATAAGATTACTATTACTAATACTAATACTGCAACAGCTCCAAGCATCACTTCATTTCAGTCATTCACTTGCTCAGTCATGTCCAACTCTTTGTGACCCCATGGACCGCAGCACGCCAGGCCTCCCTGTCCATCAACAATTCCCGGAGTCCACCCAAACTCATGTCCATTGAGTCGGTGATGCCATCCAACTATCTCATCCTCTGTCATCCCCTTCTCCTCCTACCCTAAATCTTTCCCAGCATCAGGGTCTTTTCCAATGAGTCAGTTCTCCTCAGGTGGCCAAAGTATTAGAGTTTCAGCTTCAGCATCAGTCCTTCCGATGAACACCCAGGACTGATCTCCTTTAGGACGGACTGTTTGAATTTCTTTGCAGTCCAAGGGACTCTCAAGAGTCTTCTCCAACAACACATTTCAAAAGCATCAATTCTTCGGCACTCAGCTTTCTTTATAGTCCAACTCTCACATCTGTACATGACTACTGGAAAAATCAGAGCCTTGACTAGGCAGAACTCTGTTGGCAAAGTAATGTCTCTGGTTTTTAATATGCTGTCTAGATTGGTCATAACTTTCCTTCCAAGGAGTAAGTGTCTTTTAATTTCATGGCTGCAGTCACCATCTGCAGTGATTTTGGAGCCCCCTAAAAGAAAGTCAGCCACTGTTTCTACTGTTTCCCCATCTATTTGCCAGTAAGTGATGGGATCAAATGCCATGATCTTAGTTTTCTGAATGTTGAGCTTTAAGCCAACTGTTTCACTCTCTTCTTTCACTTTCATCAAGAGGCTCTTTAGAACTTCACAGTTTGTTGTATCCACACAGTCAAAGGCTTTAGTGTAGTCCATGAGGCAGAAGTAGATGTGTTCCTGGAATTCTCTTGGTTTTTCTATGATCCAATCGATGTTGGTACTTTGATCTCTGGTTTATCTGCCTTTTCTAAATCCAGCTCGAACATTGGGAAGTCCTCGGTTCACATACTGTTGACCCCTGGCTTGGAGAACTTTGAGCATTACTTTACTAGCATGTGAAATGAGTGCAACTGTGCGGTCGATTGAACAGTCTTTCTCAAAGGAGTGTTATGTAGGGTATGATACAGTTATGAATTCTAGTTAGGCTTTAACGTGGTTTTCTAAGGTTTGGGCATTATGGTTTCTCTTTGTCTCTGGTTTACATTTGGTTAATAGAACCCCTGGAATAATCTGTAGCTTTGTACTTAGTATGGCTATGGTGTGTACAAGCAGAATCTCAGGACTAGCACATACCTACTGAATACAATTGCATTTCAATCAGATCTTCAACTGGTTGCTGCTGCTGCTAAGTCACTTCAGTCATGTCTGACTCTGTGTGACCCCAGAGACGGCAGCCACCAGGCTCCCCCATCCCTGGGATTCTCCAGGCAAGAACACTGGAGTGGGTTGCCATTTCCTTCTCCAATGCAGGAAAGTGAAAAGTGAAAGTGAAGTCGCTCAGTTGTGTCCAACTCTTCACGACGCCATGGACTGCAGCCCACCAGGCTCCTCCGTCCATGGGATTTTCCAGACAAGAGTACTGGAGTGGGGTGCCATTGGTAAGTTAAAGTTTAATGAGTATTGATCAAGGCTATCTTGACTCCGTGCACTGACCTTGGCCTTGGACTTGAAGAAAGACCTGGGGAAGAGTTGGACAAAGAGGTGAGAAGTGATGAAACGTGGGCCTTCCTTATCTTTTAGTAGATTATACCCACTGCAAGCTCTACCCAAGGGGAGCGCTCCCCAATGGGCACAGATTGGATCCACTTGGGATCCCCCTTAGAATGAATCAGGCAGACAGTTTCCATCAACCAGTTCGTTTCTAGATAAAGAAAGGAAAATCATGGTCAGTCATTCTGTGCTTAGTCGCTCAGTCATGTCCAACTCTTTGCCACCTCATGGACTGTACCTACCAGACACCTCTGTCCATGGAGATTCTCCAGGCAAGAAGACTGGAGTGGGTTGCCATTTCCTTCTCTGGTCAGCCATTTCAATCTGACTCTTAAAAATTCTCATAAAGTATACAGATCATCCAAGGCACCATCTTAACCATTTTCAGAAGTACATTTCAGCTGGGCTAAGTGTATTTACACTGTTGTGTAACCAACCTCCAGAACTTTCTCATCTGGCAAAACCGAAACTTTGGACCCATTATGTAACAACTTTCCATTTGCTCCTCTTTCCAGTCCCTGCCAGTCTCTACCAACTATTCTACTTTTGGTTTCTGATAACCTCATTTATGTGGAATCATACAGTGTGGAATCTCATTTATGTGGAAATAAGTGTGGAATCTCACTTATTTCACTCAGGGTAATGTCTTCATAGTTTATCCATGTTGTCGCCTGAGTCAGAACTCATTCCTTTTTAAGTTGAATAGTGTTCTATTATATGTAGCTACTACATTTTGTTTCATCTGTCAGCACACATTTGGGTTACTTCCACCGTTTGGTTATTTATTGAATCCTGTGATACGTTATGTTCCCATTGCCCTTGATTTTTCCCTACCACACCACTTCTAAGGTCATCAGCCTTCCTTCTTGCCTAATCACAGTCCCTCAACGACCCCACCCCTCACAGATATATGATTCACATCCTTGTTGTCCCTTGGATTTGTCAGGCTTTTTCCAATTCCTGACCCCAATCCACGCTGATACCTTTATCAGAAACTATCCCTTTTCACAAAATAATTTCACGTTCATTCCTTTCATCTCAATATAGATATCATTTCTTCTACTTTTTTGTTTTTCGCTGAGATAATTGTGTTTTACTCCCTGCCCTCCCCCATTGATTATAACTAACAAATAAAAATGTATAAATTTAACATTGTCAATTCAAAAACAGTAGGGTCAACCTGGCAATACGAAACTCTCCATTGCTCCATTATATTATACAAGTAACTTGATAAGCCTTGTTCTTGCTAGCAGGGAGCTTATGGTCTCTTTAATACAAAGCAGAAATGTTAAGAGAAATAGAATGAAGATATACTTTACATAGAAATGCATATGATGTATTTTTAAAGTATGATATATATAAATATCAAGGAAAATAAATATGGTTTAAAGAGAAAAGAAAAAGAATGTAGGCCTGCCCTGGTGGCTAAGAATCTGCCTGCCAATGCAGGGGACACGGGTTCCATCCTTGGTCCAGGAGGATTCCACCTGCTAAGGGCAACTAAGCACGTGCACCACAGTGACTGAGCCGCACGCTCCACCCACTGCAGCTCTGCAGTCTGTGCACCACAACAGGAGAAGCTGCCCGCCGCAGCTAGAGAGCAGACCACTCAGCCATGGAGATCCAGCACGGCCAAAAATAAGTAATAATAATCAAAAGGTAAAAATCAAATTTCTTGGGAAAAATGTATATCTTTAAGGTATACATGTTAATTTGATATATGTACACATTGTGAGGGATTCACGGTGGCTCAGTGGTGAAGAATCCACCTGCCAATGTAGGAGGTTCGATCCCTGGGTGGGGAAGATCCGCTGGAGAAGGAAATGACAACCCATTCCAGTATTCTTGCCTGGAGAATCCCAAAGACAGAGGAGCCTGGTGAGCTGCAGTCCATGGGGTTCCAAAAGAATCGGATATGACTTATAAACTAAACAACAACAATAACACCATTGTGAAATGACCACCACAATCAAACTAATTAACATAGACATCATCTCAAATAATTACCTCCCTCCCCCATTTCTTCTATAGACTTCCCTGGCCAGCCATCTCCTTCCACTCCTCTCTGCAAACACCTGAATCTGCCTTGTGATTCACTCCCGTGGGTTCCCCTGATGCCTTAGGTTATCCCTCTGAGCACTCAGCTTATTGTGTAACTGCCTATCTAGATCCTTTTCTCTGAAAGCCAGTGGCTGTTGCTGTTGAGTTGTTCCATCATGTCCGACTCTTCATGACCCTGTGTACTGCAGCACGCCAGGCTTCCCTGTCCTCAACTATGCCCCAGAGTTTGCTCAAACTCATGTCCATTGAGTCAGTGGAGCCATCCAATCATCTCATCCTCTGTTGCCCCCTTCTCCTCCTGCCCTCAATCTTTCCCAACGTCAGGGTCATTTCCAATGAGTCAGCTCTTCAGCAGTATCAGTGCACATTTCTATTCCCCCAACGCATTGTCGGCATACAGAAGTCCCGCCTGTCTGCTGAATGAATGAGGAAGCCTTTCTCAGCATCTGGTCCTGCTTCCTTACCTGATTGGGGGTAAGTCAGCAGTAAGACATCCTCATCTTTAATAATAAAATCCTCCTGCACCTCTCTCAGGTGTTCAGATGGGAATTCCATGCTCAGGAAGGGTATCCCTTCAAACCACACACACTCTCCTGTCACGACAATGAGATCTTTGTATCTCTCGTGGGTGTTTCAGCCTCAGCATAGTCACTGTTGGACTGGGAGATCCATTTTATAATCAACATCAAACAATCATTAATCTTTCCCAGTTCACTGAGGACTGTGCCTACTGATGCAAAGAGAGGGTCACAAGACTGACAATATTTGGAAGTCGTTCAGAGAACATTCTGGATTAACCTGAGTTTGGCGTCATGGGAGGAAACCAGGAGTTTAGTAACAAGACGGAGGGTGCAGACGTGGCTAATTAAGAAAATACATTTGAGTTTATTCTTTTTTTAATGAATCACTTTGATAAGTGCTGTTTTTTAAAATTTATATATTTATTTTTTTGGCTGCTGTGAGTCTTCATTGCCGTGTGCGGGCTTTCTCTAGTCGCAGCCAGCAGGGGTTACGCTCTTGTTGCGGAGCACTGGCTCTAGGCAGCTGGGCTGAATATGTGGCACAGGGGCTCAGTTGGCCCATGGCATGTGGAAACTTCCTGTGTCCCTGCATTGGCAGGCAGGATCCTAACCACTGGACCACAAGCATAGCCTGAAAAAATATTTTAAATAAGCTTTATTATTATTTTGTACAACATTTTTAGAAGTATAGGAAAATAGTAAAGAGAGTATAAAGAATTCTGATAGTCCATATTTTATTCAGATTTTGTTAGTTTTTACCTAATATCCTTTCTCTGGTCCAAGATCCCATCCCAGACACGACATTACATTGGGTCTTCATGTCTCCGTAGGTCTCTCTTGGTTGTGACAATTTCTCAGACTTTCCTTGTCTTTGATGACCTTGACAATTTTGAGGATGACTGGTCAGATATTTTGGAGAAGGTCCCTCTCTTGGGGTGTACTCCATGATCTTCTGATAATTAGACTGGGTTTCTGGGTTTTGGAGATGATGATCATGGAGGTGAAATACTATTATAGCCCCAACATTTCAAGGGCTTTCACTATCAACCTGACAACTCACCATTGACCTTGATCACTTGGCCGAGCTAATGTTTGTTAGATTTCCCCACAGTAAATTTACTCTCTCTCCTTTTTTCTTTTTTGTTTGTTTTTGGCCATGCCAGGAGGTATGTGGCATCCTAGTTCCCTGATTAGGGATTGAATTCTGTGCATCTTGATTTGGAAGCTTGGCGTCTTAACCACTGGACTACCAGAGAAGTCTCTTGCTTGCTTCCTTCCTTTTTTGGGGGGCATATTTAAAACGTGAAGTCTAGACCTGAAGGTATGAATGAGAACATATTGTGTAAACTCTAATTGGGGAAGCTGTACAGAATAATTGTCTCGTACCATTCAAATTATCAAATTGTTATTAAAAAAATAAAACCCTAAGAAAAGAAAAGCTGAGGATATGGTCCAGAGAAAGGAGAAGGGAGAATGTAGACTAAATCCTAGATTGAATCCTGAGCCACAGAAGATGCTATCGTTTTATTATTGAGACGGCTGACACATTCTTACATGTTTTATTTTACAAAGTTTATCTATTTGTGGCTGTGCTGAATCTTTGTTGCTGTGTACAGGCTTTCTCCAGTGGCACTGACTGGGGCCTAGTCTCTAGTTGCGGTGTGCAGGCTTCTCTTGTTGCCGAGCGTGTGCTCTAGAGCTTGGGCTCAGCGGTTGTGGTGCATGGGCTCAGTTACCTGCATCTGGTGGGCAACTAATCAAACCTGTGTCCCCTACATTGGCAGGCAGATTCTTAACGACTAGACCATCAGGGAAGCCCTCGATCAATTCCCTTCTGTCTGCTTGACATGGAAATCCTCGTTAATTTAGTAGAATGACCAGTGCTTTACTGTTTTCATATGCTTAGTGGTCATACTCATTTACACTTCTGCCTGCTTGGAACAAATTCCCGCTTTGTCTTCTCTCCCAGTTCATCTTCCATGAAGTTCATGAGCAATAATACTGCTCTATTTTCTATAACAGATATGCCTGGTGGCTCAAATGGCAAAGAATCTGCCTGCAATGCAGGGGACCCAGGTTCAATCACTGGGTCAGGAAGATCCCCTGGAGACGGAGATGGCAGCCCTCTCCAGAATTTTTACCTGGAGAATCCCATGGACAGAGGAGCCTGGTGGGCTATAGTTTATGGGCTTTCACAAAGAGTCGGACAGTACTGAGCGACTAAACAACAGCAGCCCATTTCCTCTACAGACTTCACTCTGCGTCTTCTTCCACTCCTCTCTACAAACAGCTGAATCTGCCTTAGGCTTCATTCCCATGGTTTCCTCCGATGCCTTTGATTACCTGCTCTGAGCACTCAGCTGACTGTGTAACTGCCTGGCTCAATCCTTTTCTCTGGACATCAGCGGTATCAGTGCACATTTCTATTCCCCTAATGCATTGTCAGCATACAGAAAGCATTCCACCTGTCTACTGAATGAATGAGGGCCACAGCCACAGCCTGTCAGTATCTGATCCTGCTTCCTTACCTGATTTGGGGAAAGTCAGCAGTAAGACATCTTCGTCTTTAACAAGGAAACTCTCCTGCACCTCTCTCAGGAGTTCAGGTGAGTAATCCAGGCTTGGGAAGGGTATCCCTTCAAACCACACACACTTTCCTGTCATGACGATGAGCTCTTTCTACCTCTTGTGAGCCTTTTAGCCGTAGTCATTGTTGGACTGGGAGATGCATTTGTAGTTAACACCGAACAATCATTAATCTCTCCCAGGTCATTGATGTGTGTGCCTGCCCAGAAACAGAGAGGATCAAAAGATTGATAATATTGGGCAACCATGAAGTCATTCAGAGAGCATTCTGGGGGTAACCTGAGTTTGACATTACGGGTGGGAACCAGGAGTTTAGTAACAAGATGGAGTGTATAGACATGAGGTGAATTAAAAATGGGTATCTTTCAGTTCAGTTGCTCGGTGTCTCTGACTCTTCACAACCCTATGGACCACAGCTCACCTGGCCACCCTGTCCATCACCAACTCCCGGAGTTTACTCAAACTCATCTCAATTGAGTCAGTGATGCTATCTAACCATCTCATCCTCTGTCATCCCCTTCTCCTCCTGCCTTCAATCTTTCCCAGCTTCAGGGTCTTTTCAGATGAGTCAGTTCTCCTCAGGTGGCCAAAGTATTGGGGTTTCAGCTTCAACATCAGTCCTTCCAATGAACACTCAGGACTGATCTCCTTTAGGATGGACTGGTTGGATCTCCTTGCAGTCCAAGGGACTCTCAAGAGTCTTCTCCAACACCACCACAGTTCAAAAGCATCAATTCTTTGGCACTCAGCTTTCTTTATAGTCCAACTCTCACATTCATACATGACTACTGGAAAAAACTATAGCCTTGACAAGACGGACCTTTGTTGGCAAAGTAATGTCCCTGCTTTTTAATATGCTGTCTAGGTTGGTCATAACTTTCCTTCCAAAGAATAAATGTCTTTTAATTTCATGGCTGCAGTCACCATCTGCAGGGATTTTGAAGCTCAAAAAAAATAAAGTCAGCCACAGTTTTTACTGTTTCCCCATCTATTTGCCATGAAGTGATGGGCCAGATGCCATGATCTTTGTTTTCTGAATGTTGAGTTTTACCAACTTTTTCACTCTCCTCTTTCACTTTCAAGAAGTTCTTGAGTTCTTCTTTACTTTCTGCTATAAGGGTGGTATCATCTGCATATCCGAGGTTATTGATATTTCTTCCGGCAACCTTGATTCCAGCTTGTGCTTCCTCCAGCCCAGCGTTTCTCATGATGTACTCTGCATATAAGTCAAAGAAGCAGGCTGACAATATTCAGCCTTGACATACTCCTTTTCCTATTTGGAACCAGTCTGTTGTTCCATGTTCAGTTTGAATTGTTGCTTCCTGACCTGCATACAGATTTCTGAATCAGGTCAGGTGGTCTGGTATTCCCATCTCTTTCACAGTTTTTCACAGTTTATTGTGATCCACACAGCAAAGACTTTGGCATAGTCAATAAAACAGAAATAGATGTTTTTCTGGAACTCTCTTGCTTTTTCGATGATCCAGCAGATGTTGGAAATTTGATCTCTGGTTCCTCTGCCTTTTCTAAAACCAGCTTGAACATCTGGAAGTTCACGGTTCAGGTATCGCTGAAGCCTGGCTTGGAGAATTTGGAGCATTACTTTACTAGTGTGTGAGATGAGTGCAATTGTGCAGTAGTTTGAGCATTCTTTGGCATTGTCTTTCTTTGGGATTGGAATGAAAACTGACCTTTTCCAGGCCTGTGGCCACTGCTGAGTTTTCCAAATTTGCTGGCATATTGAGTGCAGCACTTTCACAGCACCATCCTTTAGGATTTGAAATAGCTCAACTGGAATTCCATCACCTCCACTAGCTTTGTCCATAGTAATGCTTCCTAAGGCCCACCTGACTTTACATTCCAGGATGTCTGGCTCTAGCTGAGTGATCACACCATTGTGATTATCTGGGTCGTGAAGATCTTTTTTGTACAGTCCTTCTGTGTATTCTTGCCTCCTCTTCTTAATATCTCCTGCTTCTGTTGGGTCCATACCATTTCTGTCCTTTGCTGAGCCCATCTTTACATGACATGTTCCATTGGTATCTCTAATTTTCTTGAAGAGATCTCTAGTCTTTCCCATTTTATTGTTTTCCTCTATTTCTTTGCACTGATCACTGAGGAAGGCTTTCTTGGCTCTCCTTGCTATTCTTTGGAACTCTGCATTCAAATGGGTATATCTTTCCTTTTCTCCTGTGCTTTTCCCTTCTCTTCTTTACACAGCTATTTGTAAGGCCTCCTCAGACAGCCATTTTGCTTTTTTGCATTTGTTTTCCTTGGGGATGGTCTTTATCCCTGTCTCCTATACAATGTCACAGACCTCCGTCCATAGTTCATCAGGCACTCTGTCTGTAAGATCTAGTCCCTTAAATGTATTTCTCACTTCCACTGTATAATCATAAGGGATTCGATTTAGGCGATACCTGAATGGTCTAGTGGTTTTCCCTACTTTCTTCCATTTAAGTCTGAATTTGGCAATAAGGAGTTCATGATTGGAGCCACAGGCAGTTCCTGGTCTTGTTTTTGCTGACTGTATAGAGCTTCTCCACCTTTGGCTGCAAAGAATATAACCAACCTGATTTTGGTGTTGGCCATTTGGTGATGTCCATGTGTAGAGTCTTCTCTTGTGTTGTTGGAAGAGGGTGTTTGCTATGACCAGTGTGTTCGCTTAGCAAAAGCCTATTGGCCTTTGCCCTGCTTCATTCTGTACTCCAAGGCCAAATTTGCCTGTTACTCCAGACGTTTCTTGACTTTCTACTTTTGCATTCCAGTTCCTGGATATTAGTTCTAAAACTATCTTTAAGAATTACTTATTTACTGGCTGCAGTAGAGCTTCATGGCTGTGTGTGGGCTTTTTCTAGCTTGGGCTCTAGGCGGTTGGGCTGAACATGAGCCACAGGGGCTTGGTTGTTCCATGGCATGTGGGAACTTCCCGGACCAGTTATTGAACCTGTGTCTCTGGCATTGGCAGGCAGAATCCTAACCACTGGACCACCAGGGAAATCCTTAAAAAATATTTTAAATAAGCTTTGCTATTTTTTTCAACACTTTTAGATGTATAGGAAAATTGTAAATAATTCTCATAGTCCACACTTTATTCAGATTTCCTTAGTTTTACCTAATATCCTTTCTCTGGTACAAGATCCCATCCCAGACTCTACGTTACCTTGGATCTTCGTCTCCTTAGGTCTCTCTTCACTGTGACAGTTTCTCAGACTTTCCTTGTCTTTGATGACTTTGACAGTTTTGAGGATTACTGGTCAGGTATTTTGGAGAAGGTACCTCTCTTGGGGTGTGCCCAATGTTTTTCTCTGAATTAGACTGGGTTTCTGGGTACTGGAGAGAAGATCACGGAGGTAAAATACTAGTACAATCACAACATTTAGAGGGTATTTACTGTCAACCTGACATCTCATTGTTGATGTTGACTTTGATCACCTGGCAGAAGTAATGTTCGTTAGATTTACCCATGGTAAATGTACGCTCCCCTTCTTCCTTTTTTTTAAAATTGTTTTGGCCATGCCGCATGTGGGATCTTAGTTCTCTGATCAGAGATTGAATCTGTACCCCTTGCTTTGGGAGCTCAGAGTCTTAACCACTGGACTCCCAGGGAACTCCTTACCTTCCTTCCTTTTTATGTCTGCATATTTAAAACATGAAGTCTAGACCTGAAGGTATTAATGAGAACATATTCTGTGAACTCTAACTGAGGTTCGTCTTTAAAACCATTGTCTGGAACCATTTAAATGATCAAATTGTTACTAAAAGACAAAGCTGAGGATATGTTCCAGATAGAGGAGAATGTAAACTAAATCCTGGATTGACTCCTCAACCAGAGAAAATGCTATGATTTTATTATTGGGACAGTTGACCACATTTGAATGCACACTGTGGATTAGAGAATAACATTGCATCAATACAAACCTCCCTGACTTCTATCATTTTTGTGTGATTATAAGTGAAATATTTTTGATCTTAGAAAATAAATTTTTAAAAGATAATTGTACTTATTTTTGACTCTGCTGGGTCTTAGTTGCTGCCCAGGCTTTTTCTCTAGTTGCAGTGAGCAGGTTTCTCCTTGCTGTGGCTTCTCTTGTTGCGGAGCACGGGCTCTAGGGCCCGAGGGCTTCAGTAGTTGTGGCTCCCGGGCTCTGGAGCACAGGCTCAATAGTCGTGATGCACGGGCTTAGTTGCCCTGTGACATGTGGGGTATTTGCAGACCAGGGATGGAATCCATGTCTTCTGCATTGACAAGTGGATTCTTAACCACTGAGCCACCGGAGAAGCCCCATACACTGAAGTTTTGAGGGATAAAAGGAAAGGATTTCTGTAACTTACTCTCAAATAGCTGAAAAAGTTTATCTTGTATATGAGAGTGAAAGAGATGAGAGCATATTCTAGTAAATGTTGCAAAAGATAACTGTTGGTAAATCTGTGTGAATTATGTACAAGGATTTTCTGTGTATTTCTTGCAAGATTTCCCTAAATTTGAAGAAAATTAAAAAAAGTTGCTCAGTCATGTCCAACTCTTTGTGACCCCATGGGCTACACAGTCCATGGAATTCTCCAGGCCACAATACTGGAGTGAGTAGCCTATCCCTTCTCCAGGGGATCTTCCTGACCCAAGAATCAAGCAGGGTTCTCCTGCATTGCAGGAGGGTTCTTTACCAATTGAGCTATCAGTGAAGCCCTTAAAAAATCAAAATAAAACTAAATAAATTGATGTAGTGATCATAAGCTAGAGGGAAATTGAGATACCATGGACCGAAATCTCTTAGTTTTTTTTTTTTTATAGGAACCTAATTTTAAAAGAAATTTATTATTATTATTATTATTGACCACTCTGTGTAGCCTGTGGGATCTTAGTTCCCTGTGCAGGGATCAGACTCACACCCCCTGCATTGGAAGCACAGAGTTTTAATCGCTGGATCACCAGGGAAGTCCCTGAAATCTGTCATTTTAAGCAAAAGAGTCAAAAACTTGCTTTAGACTCACAGGTATGGGGGTGAATTTAAATACCTAACTACACGGCAGAATCCAGTTCTTATTTGCCATTTCATCATTAACATACTGAGAATTTATGAAATGCTTCCAGGTTTTAGGGGCTGAGCTGAGAGAATTCTCTTTTTGGCCACATTGAAATTCTATAATAGCAATTGTTATTTTACAGGTCCCACATTCTATCACCCAGTGGAGGACTCTAGGATTCAAGGCTTCCCACAGTCACACAATGAGCAAAAGGAAGAATGCCCGCTTCTGAAATACTGACTCCAGAAGTAATTAAAGAAACATCTAGATTGCTATTATTTCCTGGTGGGCTTCAGTCAGCTAAAATTAAGACCATCCAGGGCTTCTCTACCATATCCATATAGGACTACTAGAAACACCATAGTTTTGACTCTACAGATGTAAGAGTTGGACCATAAAGAAGGCTGAGCCCCAAAGAATTGATGTTTTCGAATTGTGGTGCTTCTGTGCTGCAGAAGACTCTTGAGAGTCCCTTGGACAGAAGGAGATCAATCCAGTCAATCCTAAGGAAATCAGCTCTGAATACTCATTAGAAGACTGATACTGAATTGAAGCTCCAATACTTTGACCACCTGATGTGAAGAGCCGATCATTGGAAAAGACTCAGCTGCTGGGAAAGATTGAGGGCAAAAGGAGGAAGGGGCATCAGAGGATGAGATGGTTAGATTGCATCACAGACTCAATGGACATGCATTTAAGCCAACTCGCAGAAAGTCGGTGACAGAGGACCCTGCGTGCTGCAATTCATGGGGTCACAAAGTGTCGGACACAGTTTAGTGACTGAACAACAACAACGATGATTCTTATGTTATTTCTTGACCACTCTTGTGAATGAGATGAAACACTAGAAACATGTTTTGAAAGCTGGGATACCACAGAGTGAATGAGGGGTACTCTGATAACTTTAACAGTCAGGTCCTCAAAGATGCAGAGATTTAATCAATTGAGGCACCAGGATGAGACAACAGGTTTCATGCAATTACTCCCAGTCATTCACATGTATGAGGACAGGAGAACAAATATCATTGTCCATATAGGATCCAGAAGTTTTTGATCATTATTTCCATGGGAACAGATCTTGAGGAAGGTCTGCCATCTTCTCCTGGAATAGTTTATCAAAGGTTTCAGCTTGGGCCACCGTGAAGTAATTTTTCTAGTCCCCAGTCACGCCTGAGAAACATAAAATAGAGACTCACGTCAGATCTAGAGGGTAGGTCTCCAGACTCCAATACATGTCTTCTAGATCTATTTCTTTTAATGTATTGCTATTAAGTAGTACACAACACATTCTTATCTGTTTTATTTTATTGATTTACAAAAGTTTATTTATTTGTGGCTGTGAAGAGTCTTTGTTGCTGTGCATCGGCTTTCTCCAGTTGCAGCAAGCACGGGCTACTCTCTAGATGCGGTGTGTGGGCGTCTCGTTGCCGAGCGTGTGCTCTAGAGCTTGGCCTCAGCAGTTGTGGTGCATGGGCTCAGTTGCCTGCAGCCAGTGGGCAACTAATCAAACCTGTGTCCCATGCATTGTCAGGCAGATTCTTAACCACTAGACTACCGGGGTCCAGCCCCGGTTGGATCCAGGGATATCCTCAGGAGGACGGCGCTGGCGACTGAAAGAATAGATAAAAGGGGAGAGACAGAGGCTTGATCTGACTGGTTTACATGGGAAACCAATAAAGTTTGTGACACCGAACTTGTTCTGACCACGGAGGCCGCAGGCGCCCTCTCGTAAGCTGAAGGTGCCCCACCTTAGGCACCTTCTCGAGTGGGTCTTAGAAGCCCAGGCAGGTAAGTGGTCTCAGAGAGCCCCCACGCTCCATTCAGTCATCCTGAAGGAAGAACAGAGAAGAAAAGGAGAGAAAAGGAAGAAAGACCGACACAGGGAGACCAAGCCTGATGAGCAAGGCCCATAGCTTTATTTTCAAAGGGAGCTTATATACCTTAAGTTGTGCATAGAGGATAATAGGGGGTGTAAAGTCATGCAAAGTCGGCAGTCCTTGATCCTTATCGAGACCAGGCTTTCTTTTCTGCAAACTTATCAGATACAAATGCTTTAGGTGATTTACATCATCTTCTGGCCAGGAGGCCTATTAACATTTTATGACTCTTTGTTCTGATACCCAGAAAACTGATTTTCTCTAAAAATAATTTTTCTAAAGTTTGGCTCCACTCTCCCAAAGCACTAGATAAAGTTGCATTCCCAAAGGGCAAAGGTGCCGTGGGCTGTAGCAAGGAAAGAATTTATTACCTCAAGGTCTACTGTTGTTAACACCAAGGCCACTACTTATTTTTTCTATTTTTTCTATATACCAACTATATTAATTAATAGACTCCCAGGGACACAGTGGGTAAGTGATATGGAAACTTGGCAGCAAGCATTAGCTCAACAATGAAATCCTCTACTAGTTCTATTCTAATAATCTCTAACTCCGGGAGAGGCTCTATACTATTTGAATATCTTAAGCTTCCCGTGCCTCTTGCGGTTGGGAGACTGTAAACAATCATATGGGTAGCTGTAGGAGTCCGGATAAACCTGTCAGGCAAGTTAGAGAGCCATCTGAGGGGTTTGGATTGAAACACTCCTATTATGCCCAGGAGGCTTATTAACTAGAGCTCTAAGTTGATTTCCTTCAGAGAAACGTGGTCGGGGATAGCCGCACCCACCCCCCCGCCCCGCCCCGTTAATGTCAGAGGAGTTGGTGAAAGTCGTAAAATAGTAAAACAGACAGATTCTGGTTTTGGGGTAGATGCTCAAGCAGATCCAGGGGGCCCCTCGAGTCCTGACTCGCCTTGCCCGTCAGGGCTCTCGCGGATGACCTTGTCATGGGTGGGAACTCCCGTGCTGGCTCCCGGCACTAGACCATCAGGGAAGTCCTGGATCGATTTCCGTCTGTCTGTTTGACGTGGAAATCCTAGTCAATATAGCAGAATGACCAATGGTTTGTTTTTATATACCTAGTGGTCATATTGATTTACACTTCTGCCTGCTTAGAACAACTTCCTGCCTTCTCTTCTCTCCCAGCTCATCTTGTGTGAAATTCATCAGCAATAATACTGCTCTGTTTTCTATAACAGATCTTCCCTGGTGGCTCAAATGGTAAAGAATCTGCTTGCAGTTCAGGAGACCCAGGTTCAGTCCCTGGATTGGGAAGATCCCCTGGAGGAGGGCATGGCAACCCAGTCCATTATTCTTGTCTGGAGAATCTCATGGACAGAGGAGCCTGGCAAGTTACAGTGCATGGGATTTGTAATAACCAGTGTCTAGCCACTTTTTACAACTTCTATTTCTACCACCTCCATCCAAGCCAACACCATTTCTCACCTGCATTATTGTATTAGATGTCTAACTAGGCTTCTCTGCTTTTTAAAAGTTGTTTATTATTTATTTGGTCATGCCATTATTTGTTTTGCAGCCAAATAACCAAGACATTAAATAGAAACAATATTGTAACAAGTTCAATAAACTTCAAAATGGTCCACACCAAAACAAATGAACCCTTAAAATAATAAACTCTCTCAAAAACCTGCAGCCCACATCAATACTCTAAAAAGAAATGCCCTGATAAGGGCTCACAAGAGACGATCTCAAGTGATGAGCATTTTAAGCTGATACATTCAAACAGTCCCTACTCCCAATGGTTAGTGCCCTGTTATAAGCCAAGAATAATCTCTACATAGTCTGATCCATTTTGAAGGCAGAATGTTTTCTTTTACCTTTTCTCAAAAGTTCTCCATTCTCTTCTAAATACTGACCCTTCAGGAGGGAAGAATTGGACATATTGTTTTCTTTCATGGCCTGGAAAGAACTGTTCTTGAGGACTGAGTTCAGTTCTTCTGGTTCTAGCTTCTTGCCCAGGAATTGGCAGATCTTCTCCACAGTGCTCCTCGTGTCCCAGAAGAAGAGAAAATCTGAGAGATTATGTGAAAAAGCAAGAACATAGGAAAGGAGATGTGGGGGAGGAGACCGCAGACAGAGGAGGGGGAGAGGGGAGAGGAAAAGAGGAAAGAAATGTAGAGATGTGAGTAGGGATAGAGTTGGAGGAGTCCAGAGTGGGTGAACTGGGAGATTGACATTGAAACATAGACACTGTCGATACTAAGTAAAGAATAGGTAACCTATGAGAACCTACTGTAAGCACAGAAAACTCTAGTCAATGCTCTGTGGTGACCTAAATGGGAAGAAAATTTAAGAAACGAAGGGATATATGCATAGATGTGAGAGTTGGACTATTAAGAAAACTGAGCACTGAAGAATTGATGCTTTTGAGCTGTGGTGTTGGAGAAGACTCTTGAGAGCCCCTTGGACTGCAAGGAGATCCAACCATTCCATTCTAAAGGAGATCAGTCCTGGGTGTTCACTGGAAGGACTGATGTTGAAGCTGAAACTCCAATACTTTGGCCACCTGACGCAAAGAGTTGACTCATTTGAAAAAACCCTGATGCTGGGAAAGATTGAAGGCAGGAGGAGAAGGGGACGACAGAGGATGAGACAGTTGGATGGCATCACCGTCTCAATGGACATGGCTTTGGGTGAACTCCGGGAGTTGGTGATGGACAGGGAGGCCTGGCGGACTGCAGTTCATGGGGTTACAAAGACTCTGACATGTCTGAGCGACTGAACTGAACTGAATCGGCATAGGTATAGCTGATTCACTTTACTGTACAGTAGAAACTATATATTCTGTAAGGAACTATATACTTCAATAAAATTTTTGAGAAATTTAAAAATGACTTAGAGAAAGGTTGAAAAAAATAGATGGAAGGACCATGATGGATTTCTCAGTATAGTTGAACTCAGGACACCTTAAAACACCAAAATGCTGGGTTTTCAAAGAGACTTAAGAAGGGCTTCTAGACAGTTATGATCAGGATTAGGCAAGAGAGTTTCAGGGAGAACCTGACCAAAATATAAGGATTTGATTTCAAGTCTTGGCTATGTGCCCAAATAATGCTGTTTTTCACAGCTATCATTTGAATAACACAAGAGAGCTTTACCATATCTTCTTATTTATTATATCAATACTTGGCTCATGATCTTCAGAGATTATGATAAGAAAATGGATTTTATAACCAGAGAGGCTTTGCTTTGAATCAGACTTTCCTCTTAAAGCTATAATGCTTTGATTTTTTTTTCTTTATTCCATGAGCATTTACCATGGTCTACTAAGAAATCATACACCTGAAAAAAAATAATAAAAACAACAACAATAACATGGAACAAACAAAACAAAAATCCTAACAAAAATGAAACAAAGTGCTTCCCTGGTGGCTCAGTGGATGAGATTCTGCCTTTCAGTGCAGGAGACATGGGTTCGATCCCTGGTCTGGGAAGATCCCATGTACCTCGGAGCAACTCAGCCCATGTGGCATAACTATGAAGCCTGTGCTCTAGAATCCGGGCACCGCAACTCCTCAGCCTGCACACCTGGAGCCTGTGCCCCACAACAAGAGAAGCCACCGCAGTGAGAAGCCCATGCCCCGCAACAAAGAGTAGCCCCCACTCACCGCAGCGGGGGAAAGCCTGAGGACAGCCGTGAAGACCCAGCACAGCCAATACATAAATAAAATTCTTTTGTAAAAAAGCCCTTCCGCTTATGGTGAAACAAAGAAAACCACGTGAGGAAAGGGAGCATGGAGCTTTGAAGTGTCAACCAGAAATAAGGCAATGAAAACCAGGTATTGCTATTCTCACTCCTATTGACTACAGACTAAGCTTTGAGAAAGTGGGAGACACAGGCCAATGGAGGGAAGGTGGAGGGAGTGCAGATGGTGGTGAGAGAGAGTGTGTTGACTCTAAGAGCAATCGTTACCCATTTCATCTCTTCATAGCTCAGTATCAGGAAGTTCTCCTTGTTTCTCATGGACATCCAGCCCCAAGTGTGGTCGAACCACGATCCAAATACCACTGCATGGAGGGGAGGCAGAAAGAGTGAGCGGATGACACGCGGAATGAAAGCAGGGATCCATACACTATGTTCACTCTGTGGGCACAGTTACTAGCACAATGCCGGGCACATCTACACTTGCTATAACTGGTATCCAACACCACACATTTGCCCTTTAACAAGCCTAATGCCTTTGCAGCAGGTTTTGTATACAGATTTCAAGGGTCTGTAAGGAGATCTTGTCTAGAGAGCCAGGGGTCTGAAAAGTGGTGGGTTTTTTTTTGGCCCTAATCTGTTCAGCCTTTAGATATTTTGCTTGTTAGGTACGTTCTCACAACACTCTCTTTTCCCCTCCCTGTCATTTTTCCTTCATTGTTGCTGTTGGAATTATTATTCCTTGGGAAACTGACTCAGTTTCCAAGACAGGGAATAGCTTCCGTATTGCAGTGCACACACTTAGTTGCCCCATGGCATGTGGGATTTTCCCAGACCAGGGATCGAACCCATGTCGCCTGCCTTGGCAGGCAGATTCTGAACCACTGGACCACCAGGGAAGTCTTCTTGCTCTTTTTCTGAAAGACTAGCCTGAAGCAAAGCAGGAGATATGGCTGAAGAGCTCACTCAGGATCAGCTCAATAAAAACTATGACCTCAATGTGATACTAGGTTCATCACATAGTTTTGAGAAAAACTGCAACACCTCAATTATCTGAGAATGCTTAGGAGTTCTGCATAATTAAAAGTATAGAGGGCTTTCCCTGCTGGTCCAGTGGCTAAGACTCTGTGCTGCAATTCAGGGGGCCAGGGTTCTATCCTTGGTCAGGGAACTAGATCCCACATGCTGCAATGAAAGAACCCCCAAGCCACAACTAAGATGCAAGAATTCACCTTCTGCATCTAAGACTTGATGCAGCCAGATACATAAAAAATTAACTTTAAAAAAGTATAGAGGTCCTGGGTGCATGCGTGCTAAGTCACTTCAGTCGTGTCCGACTCTCTGCGAGACCAGGGACTGTAGCCTGCCAGGCTCCTCTGTCTATGGGATTCTCCTGGCAAGAATACTGGAGTGGGTTGTCATGGCCTCCTCCAGGAGATCTTCCCGACCCAGGGACAGAACTTGCATCTCCTGTACTACAGCCAGATTCTTTACCCACTGAGCACCCTGGGAAGCCCATAAAGGTCCTGGCGTAATGCATACAGTTTTTAAACACAGAGGATAAGAGAATGAAGGGACTTTTTGAGAGATGCACCCATAAATGGTGGAAAGTCAGGACTGTAGTATTCAGGAAGCCAATGAAAGTTGACTTTCAGAAAGTCCCCTGACTTTCACAAATTTAGGAGAGTACAGGACAAAAATGTGAATGCTTTGTGTTAGTATTAGGTCACGGAGATTCAGAAGAGAGCTAGGATAGTTTCTGATGGGGCAAACAAAAGGGCTGGTTGAAGTCCTTCTGCTTTACAAGGTAGTATGTGGATTTAGAAAATTTGGGTTCCAGTGGTGATGGAACCCTATACTCATGCATTGGTTAGATGCAGAGACATCAAGTTGGGTAAAAAAATAAAAAGAGGTCTGACGAAGGACTCTGACAACTCCCAGCTTTCATATTTCACATTCACTCACCATTTCCTTCGACGAACCATTCAAAGTAGTTCCAGTGACTGTGGTCGCTTAACAAATTTTGCACTCCTCCAGAAAAAATAACCAGACACTAAAACATCTCTGGGATTTCTGATGAGGTAGATCATCTTAAAGAGAAAAATTGGATCATGAAAAATCCATAGTTATTTTCCAACCTTCTTGATCGTCATACAAATGTTGAAAAAACCAATTCCTAGAAAGTGCCCTTTAAGTATCAATGCATTATTTTAATAAATTAGTTATTACATTCATTAATCAAATATGTATTTTAAAGTTCCTGTGAACTAGTCACTGGACCAATAGTAAGGCCCTAACTGGGAAGAGGAAAGCATTGCTCTTTCCCTCTGGGATACTATAGACTAAAGAATCTGCCTGTCAATACAAGAGATGTCAGAGACATGAGTTCAATCCCTGGGTTGGGATGATCCCTGAGAAGGAAATGGCAACCCAGTCAAGTATTCTTGCCTAGAGAATCTCGTGGATAGAGAAGCCTGGTGGGTTACAGTCCATGGGGTTGCAAAGGGTTGGACATGACTTAGCATGCACCCACATAATGGGAAGCACAGGAAGATTTTAATATGTCAGTGATATTATATTTGCATACTATAGCTTAAAGATTACTAATAGAATAGATGAACAAACCATGCAATCCTTAGAGACACACAGCAAGATATATCTGTACATACACAACATCATGAATGAATCTCCCCCTAATTATTGTTGGGGAAAGTCATGGACGTTTGACTCATTGAACCACTAACCTGTGAGCTGGATCTAAGCAAATGGAGGCACCTTACCCCTCCCCCTTATATGTTCATAGAAGGAGTGTGTTCCACTTGACTTCTCCGTACCAGAAGCTGCCCAAGGATAGAGCCTTGAGACTGTAATCTGGTATTGAAACAATGGGGATCCTGTACATGTTTCAAGCCAGGTAAAGTCTTTCTCTATACAAACTTTTAAGATGGGGTGGGCAGGTGCAGAAAGCTACTCATCTTGTGGCTGCCTAAGACACACCTCATGAGTAAGTTCCCTTGTTTATTTTTTAAAATAATTTTATTGATTTATTTTTCTACTGTGCTGGGTCTCTGTGGCTGTGTCGGCTTTCTCATTGCAGTACACGGGCTTCCCATTGCATTGGCTTCTGTTGTTGCGGATAACAGGTTGTAGGGCATGTGAGTTTCAGTCATTTCGGTTCCCAGGCTCAGATCACAGGCTCAGTAGTTGTGGTGCATGGGTTTAGTTGTTCCTCAGCATGTGGGATCCTCCAGGACCAGGGATAGGACCCATGTTTCCTAAGTTGGTAAGCAGGTTCTTTAACACTGAGCCACCAGGAGAGCCCCTCCCTTGCTTATTAAACCTGCCACCTACCACTCTGGAATGGTCTGCCTCTTCCTTACAGGTCTATCCCTGCCCTCTGCATGTGGGGTCCTGTTTCATATTATACCCAGCCAGCTCCTGAGGACGCTGTGTACCAACAATTATTTTGAGTGAAAGAAGTCAGATGTTCGGGCTTGCCTGGCAGCTCAATGATAAAGAATGTGCCTGCCAATGCAAGAGACACGAGTTTGATCTCTGGTCTGGGACGATCCCATGTGCCTCAGACAGCTAGGCCCGTGTGCCACAACTAGTGAGCCTGTGCCCTAGAGCCTCATAGCCCCAACTACTGAAGCCCAAGCGCCCTGGAGCCCGAGCTCTGCAACAAGAGATCTCAGCGCAGTGAGAAGCCCGAGCACTACGACTGGAGAGTAGCCCTTGCTTTTGGCAACAAGAGAAAAGCCTGAGCAGAAGCAAAGACTCAGCATAGCTAAACATTAAAAAAAAATTTTTTTTTTGAAGACTCTGGGAAAACAGATATAAAAAAAGAAGTCAGATGTTCATATGATATGAGTCTATGTATACGAAGTTCAAGAACAAGCTAAACTACAGAGTGAAGAGTCAAGGGGAGTGGTCACCTCTGTGCGTGGGCATTGATTGGGGCAGTGCGTGGGGAAACATTCTGGGGGAGGAGAAATGTTCTACATCAGGGTTCTGGAAGGCAGTCTCCTAGTGAGCTACGTATGTAGAGATTGAAGAAGCTAACCCTTAAGACTAAGGCATACATACTGAAACATACACACGCAAGAACACTTGGCATTTCAACATCTGAGTCATATCTCGATGCGGTATCAGCTTTCTTTGTGACATTATTCTAGGCCCTTGGGCTTCCCTTGTGGCTCAGCTGGTAAAGAATCCTCCTGTAATGCGGGAGACCTGGGTTTGATCCCTGGGTTGGGAAGGTTCCCTGAAGAAGGGAAAGACTACCCACTCCAGTATCCTGGCCTGGAGAATTGCAGAAACTGTATAGTCCATGGAGTCGCAAATAGTCGGACACGAATAAGTGACTTTCACTCATCTCTCTCTAAACTTCAGTTTCCCTGTACAGGCATTGCATAAACACCAATCAGTCACATAAATAGGTTGATTTTAAATAATCTTAGAAAATGATGGGTTAAAAAAAAACTTAATTGTGCTGTGACATGCTGGAATTCCGAAAAAGGTGAATATCATTCAAAGTTTCACAATCTCTTTTTTTAAATTGAAGTATATTGGTAAAGAACCTGCTTGCAATGCAGAAGACACAGGAGATTCGTGTTCCATCCCTGGGTTGGGAAAACCCCTGAAGAAGGACATGGAAACTCACTCCAGGATTCTTGCCTGGAAAATCCCACAGACAGAGGAGCCTGGGGGGCAACAGTCCATGGGGTTGCAAAAGAGTTGGAAACAACTGAAAGAAAGTGAAAATGCAGTTGCTCAGTCATGTCTGACTCTTCGCAACCCCATGGGCTGTAGCCCACCAGGCTCCTCCATCCATGGGGTTTTCCAGGCAAAAATACTAGAGTGAGTTGCCATTTCCTTCTCCAGGGGATCTTCCTAACCCAGAGATCAAACCCAGGTCTCCTGAATTGCAGGGAGACACTTTGACCATCTGGGCCACCTCGGAAACCTGGACACAACTGAGCACACACACGATTATTTTTTAGAGCAACAAAGGTTGGTTTGTTGTTGTTGTTGTTCAGTCGCTCAGACTTGTCCGACTCTTTGCGACCCCATGGACTTCAGCATGCCTTGTTCCCCAGCTCTTCACCATCTCCCAGGGTTGCTGAAACTCATGTCCATTGAGTCAGTGATGACATCCAACCATCTCATCCTATGTCATCCCCTTCACCTCCTGTTTTTAATCTTTCCCAGCATCAGGGTCTTTTCTAATGAGTCAGCTCTTCACATCAGGTGGCCAAAGTATTGCAACTTCAGCTTCAGTGTCAGTCTTTCTAAAGAATATTCAAGATTGATTTCCTTTAGGATTGACTGGTTTGATCTCCTTGCAGTCCAAGGGACTCTCAACAGTCTTATCCAGCACCACAGTTCAAAAACATCAATTCTTTGGTGGTCAGCCTTCTTTATGGTCCAACTCTCATATTCATACATGACTAGTGGAAAACCCATAGGTTTGACCTTTGTCAGCAAAGTAATGTCTTTGCATTTTAATATGCTGTCTAGGTGGGTCATAGTTTTCTTTTTGCAAGGAGCAAGTGTCTTTGAATTTGATGGCTGCAGTCACTATCTGCAGTGATTTTGGAGCACAAGAAAATAAAGTCTGTCACTGTTTCCATTGTTTCCCCATCTATTTGCCATGAACTGATGGGACTGGACATATACTTCTGCATTATTGACTACACCAAAGCCTTTGACTGTGTGGATCACAACAAACTGTGAAAAATTCTTCAAGAGATGGCAATACCAGACCACCTGACCTGCCTCCTGAGAAATCTGTATGCAGGTCAAGAAGCAGTAGTTAGAACTGGAGATGGAACAACAGACTGGTTCCAGATTGGGAAAGGAGTATATCAAGGCTGTGTATTGTCAGCCTGCTTACTTAACTTATATGCAGAGAACGTCAAGAGAAACACTGGGCTGAATGAAGCACAAGCTGGAATCAAGATTGCCAGGAGAAAGATCAATAACCTCAGATATGCAGATGACACCACCCTTATGGCAGAAAGTGAAGAAGAACTAAAGAGCCTCTTGATGAAAGTGAAAGAAGAGAGTGAAAAAGTTGGCTTAAAACTCAGCATTCAGAAAATGAAGATCATGGCATCTGGTCCCATCACTTCATGGGAAATAGATGCGGAAACAATAGAAACAGTGACAGACTTTATTTTGGGGGGCTCCAAAAACAGTGCATATGCTGACTACAGCCATGAAATTAAAAGATGTGTGCTCCTTGGAAGAAAAGTTATGAAACCTAGACAGCATATTAAAAAGCAGAGCCATGACGTTGCCAACAAAGATCCATCTAGTCAAAGTTATGGTTTTTCCAGTAGTCTGTGTGATGTGAAAGTTAAAACTCAGCATTCAGAAAATGAAGATCATGGCATCTGGTCCCATCACTTCATGGGAAATAGATGCGGAAACAATAGAAATGGTGACAGACTTTATTTTGGGGGGCTCCAAAAACAGTGCATATGTTGACTACAGCCATGAAATTAAAAGATGTGTGCTCCTTGGAAGAAAAGTTATGAACCTAGACAGCATATTAAAAAGCAGAGCCATGACGTTGCCAACAAAGATCCATCTAGTCCAAGTTATGGTTTTTCCAGTAGTCTGTGTGGATGTGAAAGTTGGACTATATAGAAAGCTGATCACCAAAGAATTGATGCTTTTGAACTGTGGTGTTGGAGAGGACTCTTGAGAGTCCCTTGGACTGCAAGGAGATCCAACCAGTCCATCCTAAAGGAGATCAGTCCTGAATATTCAATGGAAGGGAAATGATACGGAAGCTGAAACTCCAATATTTTGTCCACCTAATGGGAAGAACTAACTCATTTGAAAAGACCCTGATGCTGGGAAAGATTAAGGCAGGAAGAGAAGGGGATGACAGAGGATGAGATGGTTGGATGGCATCACTGACTCAATGGACATGAGTTTGAGTAAACTCCGGGAGCTGGTGATGGACAGGGAGGCTTGGCATGCTGCTGTCTATGGGGTTGCAAAGAGTTGGACATGACTGAGCGACTGAACTGAACTGAATGAATCAAAAAATGATTCATTTTTTGGGTGTTGAGTTTTAAGCCAGCTTTTTCACTCTCCTCTTTCATTTTCATCAAGAGGCTTTTTAATTCTTCTTCCCTTTCTGCCATCAGGCTGCTATTATCTGCATATCTGAGTTTATTATTATTTCTCCTGGCATCTTGATTCCAGCTGTTCTTCATCCAGCCTGGTATTTCATATGATGTACTCATACAAATCGAATAAGCAGGGTGACAACATACAGCCTTGATATACTCCTTTCCCGATCTGGAACCAGTCTGTTGTTCCATCTCCAGTTCTAACTGCTGCTTCTTGACCGGTATACAGATTTCTCAGGAGGCAGGTCAAGTGGTCTGGTATTGCCGTCTCTTGAAGAATTTTTCACAGTTTGTTGTGTCCACACAGTCAAAGGCTTTAGTGTAGTCCATGAAGCAGAAGTAGATGTGTTCCTGGAATTCTCTTGGTTTTTGATGACCCAACGGATGTTAGCAATTTGATCTCTGGTTTCTCTGCCTTTTCTCAATCCAGCTTGAACATCAGGAAGTTCTCGGCTTATGTATTGTTGACCCCTGGCTTGGAGAACTTTGAGCATTACTTTGCTAGCATGTGAAATGAGTGCAATTGTGTGGTAGTTTGAACATTCTTTGGCAAAGGAGTGTTATCTAGGGTATAATACACTTATAAATTCTTGTTAGGCTTTAAATGTGGTTTTCTAAGGTTTGGACATTATGGTTTCTCTTTGTCTCTGGTTTACATTTGGCTAATAGAACCTCTGGAATGATCTATAGCTTTGTACTTAGCATAGCTGGGGTGTGTACAAGCAGAATGTCAGGACCAGCACATACCTACTGAATACAATTGCATTTCAATCAGATCTTCAACTGGTTGCTAGGTAAGTTAAAGTTTAATGAGTATTGATCAAGCCTATCTTGACTCTGTGCACTGACCTTGGCCTTGGACTTGAAGAAAGACCTGGGGAAGAGTTGGACAAAGAGGTGAGAAGTGATGAAACGTGGGCCTTCTTTATCTTTTAGTAGATTATACCCACTGAAAGCCTCTACCCAAGGGGAGCGCTCCCCAGTGGGCACAGATTGGATCCACTTGGGATCCCCCTTAGAATGAATCAGGCAGACAGTTTCCATCAACCAGTTCATTCCTAGATAAAGAAAGGAAAATCATGGTCAGTCATTCTGTGCTTAGTCGCTCAGTCATGTCCAACTCTTTGCCACCTCATGGACTGTACCCACCAGACACCTCTGTCCATGGAGATTCTCCAGGCAAGAAGACTGGAGTGGGTTGCCATTTCCTTCTCTGGTCAGCCATTTCAATCTGACTCTTAAAAATTCTCATAAAGTATACAGATCATCCAAGGCACCATCTTAACCATTTTCAGGAGTACATTTCAGCTGGGCTAAGTGTATTTACACTGTTGTGTAACCAACCTCCAGAACTTTCTCATCTGGCAAAACCGAAACTTTGGACCCATTATGTAACAACTTTCCATTTGCTCCTCTTTCCAGTCCCTGCCAGTCTCTACCAACTATTCTTCTTTTGGTTTCTGATAACCTCATTTATGTGGAATCATACAGTGTGGAATCTCATTTATGTGGAAATAAGTGTGGAATCTCACCTATTTCACTCAGGGTAATGTCTTCATAGTTTATCCATGTTGTCGCCTGAGTCAGAACTCATTCCTTTTTAAGTTGAATAGTGTTCTATTATATGTAGCTACTACATTTTGTTTCATCTGTCAGCGCACATTTGGGTTGCTTCCACCGTTTGGTTATTTATTAAATCCTGTGATACGTTATGTTCCCATTGCCCTTGATTTTTCCCTACCACACCACTTCTAAGGTCATCAGCCTTCCTTCTTGCCTAATCACAGTCCCTCAACGACCCCACCCCTCACAGACATATGATTCACATCCTTGTTGTCCCTTGGATTTGTCAGGCTTTTTTCCAATTCCTGACCCCAATCCACGCTGATACCTTTATCAGAAACTATCCCTTTTCACAAAGCAATTTCACATTCATTTCTTTCATCTCAATATAGATGTCATTTCTTCCACTTTTTTGTTTTTCGCTGAGATAATTGTGTTTTACTCCCTGCCCTCCCCCATTGATTATAACTAACAAATGAAAATGTATATATTTAACACTGTCAGTTCAAAAGCAGTAGGGTCAACCTGGCAATACTAAACTCTCCATTGCCCCATTATATTATACAAGTAACTTGATAAGCCTTGTTCTTGCTAGCAGGGAGCTTATGGTTTCTTTAATACAAAGCAGAAATATTAAGAGAAAAAGAATAAAGATATACTTTACACAGATGCATATGATGTATTTTTAAAGTATGATATACATAAATATCAAGGAAAATAAATATGGTTTAAAGAGAAAAGAAAAAGAATGTAGGCCTGCCCTGGTGGCTAAGAATCTGCCTGCCAATGCAGGGGACACGGGTTCCATCCTTGGTCCAGGAGGATTCCACCTGCTAAGGGCAACTAAGCACGTGCACCACAGTGACTGAGCCGCACGCTCCACCCACTGCAGCTCTGCAGTCTGTGCACCACAACAGGAGAAGCTGCCCGCCGCAGCTAGAGAGCAGCCCACTCAGTCATGGAGATCCAGCACGGCCGAAAATAAGTGATAATAATCAAAAGGTAAAAATCAAATTTCTTG
Organism: Bos indicus; assembly: GCF_029378745.1. Classification (NCBI taxonomy): domain Eukaryota; kingdom Metazoa; phylum Chordata; class Mammalia; order Artiodactyla; family Bovidae; genus Bos; species Bos indicus. The sequence continues at coordinate 55,344,750 of NC_091777.1, forward strand.
GGAAAAAATGTATATCTTTAAGGTATACATGTTAATTTTTTTTTACATGTTAATTTGATGTATGTACACATTGTGAGGGATTCACGGTGGCTCAGTGGTGAAGAATCCACCTGCCAATGTAGGAGGTTCGATCCTGGGTGGGGAAGATCCGCTGGAGAAGGAAATGACAACCCATTCCAGTATTCTTGCCTGGAGAATCCCAAAGACAGAGGAGCCTGGTGAGCTGCAGTCCATGGGGTCCCAAAAGAATTGGATATGACTTATCGACGAAACAATAACACCACATTGTGAAATGACCACCACAATCAAACTAATTAACATAGACATCATCTCAAATAATTACCTCCCTCCCCCATTTCTTCTACAGACTTCCCTGGCCAGCCATCTCCTTCCACTCCTCTCTGCAAACACCTGAATTTGCCTTGTGATTCACTCCCGTGGGTTCCCCTGATGCCTTAGGTTATCCCTCTGAGCTCTCAGCTTATTGTGTAACTGCCTGTCTAGATCCTTTTCTCTGAAAGCCAGAGGCTGTTGCTGTTGAGTTGTTCCATCATGTCTGACTCTTTGTGACCCTGTGTACTGCAGCACGCCAGGCTTCCCTGTCCTCAACTATGCCCCAGAGTTTGCTCAAACTCATGTCCATTGGGTCAGTGAAACCATCCAACCATCTCATCCTCTGTTGCCCCCTTCTCCTCCTGCCCTCAATCTTTCCCAACGTCAGGGTCATTTCCAATGAGTCAGCTCTTCAGCAGTATCAGTGCACATTTCTATTCCCCCAACGCATTGTCGGCATACAGAAGTTCCTCCTGTCTGCTGAATGAATGAGGAAGCCTTTCTCAGCATCTGGTCCTGCTTCCTTACCTGATTTGGGGTAAGTCAGCAGTAAGACATCCTCATCTTTAATAATAAAATCCTCCTGCACCTCTCTCAGGTGTTCAGATGGGAATTCCATGCTCGGGAAGGGTATCCCTTCAAACCACACACACTCTCCTGTCACGACAATGAGATCTTTGTATCTCTCGTGGGTGTTTCAGCCTCAGCATAGTCACTGTTGGACTGGGAGATCCATTTTATAATCAACATCAAACAATCATTAATCTTTCCCAGTTCACTGAGGACTGTGCCTACTGATGAAAAGAAAGGGTCACAAGACTGACAACATTGGGCAATCGTGAAGTCATTCAGGGAACATTCTGGATTAACCTGAGTTTGACATCATGGAAGGAAACCAGGAGTTTAGTAACAAGATGGAGGGTGCAGACATATGGTGAATTAAGAAAATATATTTTAGTTTATTATTTTTTTTAATGAATCACTTTGATAAGTGTTGTTTTTAAAATTTTATGTATTTATTTTTTTGGCTGCTGTGAGTCTTCATTGCTGTGTGCGGGCTTTCTCTAGTCGCAGCCAGCAGGGGTTACGCTCTTGTTGCAGAGCACTGGCTCTAGGCAGCTGGGCTGAATATGTGGCACAGGGGCTCAGATGGCCCATGGCATGTGGAAACTTCCTGTGTCCCTGCATTGGCAGGCAGGATCCTAATAACTGGACCACAAGCATAGCCTGAAAAAGTATTTTAAATAAGCTTTATTATTATTTATTTGCAACATTTTTACATGTATAGGAAAATTGTAAAGATAATATAAAGAATTCTGATAGTCCACATTTTATTCAGATTTCATTAGTTTTTACCTAATATCCTTTCTCTGGTGCAAGATCCCATCCAAGACACGACATTACATTGGGTCTTCATGTCTCCTTAGGTCTCTCTTGGCTGTGACAATTTCTCAGACTTTCCTTGTCTTTGATGACTTTGACAATTTCGAGGATGACTGGTCAGATATTTTGGAGAAGGTCCCTCTCTTGGGGTGTACTCCATGTTCGTCTGATAATTTGACTGGGTTTCTGGGTTTTCGAGATGATGATCATGGAGGTGAAATACTATTATAGCCCCAACATTTCAAGGGCTTTCACTATCAACCTGACAACTCACCATTGACCTTGATCACTTGGCCGAGATAATGTTTGTTAGATTTCCCCACAGTAAATTTACTCTCTCTCCTTTTTTCTTTTTTGTTTGTTTTTGGCCATGCCAGGAGGTATGTGGCATCTTAGTTCCCTGATTAGGGATTGAATTCTGTGCACCTTGATTTGGAAGCTTGGCGTCTTAACCACTGGACTTTCAGAGAAGTCTCTTGCTTGCTTCCTTCCTTTTTTGGGCGTGCATATTTAAAACGTGAAGTCTAGACCTGAAGGTATTAATGAGAACATATTGTGTAAACTCTAATTGAGGAAGCTGTACAAAATAATTATCTGGTACCATTCAAATTATCAAATTGTTATTTAAAAAAAACAACCCTAAGAAAAGAAAAGCTGAGGATATGGTCCACAGAAAGGAAAAGGGAGGGTGTAAACTAAATCCTAGATTGAATCCTGGGCCACAGAAGATGCTGTCATTTTATTATTGAGACAGCTGGCCACATTTGAAGGCACAATGTCGATTAGATAGTAACATTGCATCAAAACTAAATTCCTCGATTTCTATCATTTTTCTAAGATTATAAAGGAAATATCTGTGGCCTTAGAAAATATTCTCTGAAGTGTAGAGGGATAAAAGGAAATGATATCAGTAACTTTTTCTCAAGTGGTTAAAAAAGTTAATATTATCGATGAGAGTGAAAAAAATGAGAACATAGTCTAGCAAATGTTGGAAAACGTTACCACTGGTGAATCTGTGTGAATCATGTACAAGAATTTTTTTGTGTATTTCTGGTAAGATTTCTCTTAGTTTGAAGATAATTAAAAATAAAATTGAAAACTAGATAAAAAGGCATAGTGACAAGAAGCTGGAGGGAAATTGAGAAACCATGGATGTAAAAAAAAAGAAAAAAAAAAAAAAAAAAGAGAAACCATGGACTGAGATCTCTCTCTTTTCTTTTTCCCCTAAATTTTTTATTTTGCATTGGGGTCGGGAAGATCCCCTGGAGAAAGGAATGGCAACCCACTCCAGTAGTCTTGCCTGGAGACATGGACAGAGGAGCCTGGCAGGCTACAGTCCACAGGGTTGCAAAGAGTCAGACAGACACGACTGAGTGACTAACACCACACAATAGCTGGTTAAGAAACGATGTGCTAGTTTCGGGTGAACAGCGATCTCTCTCTCTCTCTTTTTTATAGCAATCTAATTAAACATTTTTAGAAAATCTCTGGCTGCACTGTGTAGCCCATGGGATATTAATTCTCTGAGCAGGGATTGAACCTACATCTCCTGCTTCAGAAGCTCAGAGTTTTAACCACGGGACCACCAGGGCAGTCCCTGAAATCTCTCTCTTTGAACATAGGAGTCAAGAACTTGCTTTAGACGCACAGGTTGTGGGGTTGAATTTATATTATACCTACATGGACTACAGGAGGCAGTTCTTGTTTGCCATTTAATCATAAACATTTTGCTGTTGTTGCTTAGTCAGTAAGTTGTGTCTGACTCTTTTTGTGACCCCATCAACTGTGACCCCGTGGCATGTAGCCTGCTAGGCTCCTCTGTTTGTGGGATTCTCCAGGTAAGAATACTGGAGTGGGTTGCCATTTCCTTCTCTAGGGCATCTTCCTGACACAGGTATCGAACCTGTCTCCTGCTTTGGAAAGGGGGGATTCTCTACCACTGAGCCCCCCGGAGGTCCAATCATTAACATAATGAACATGTATTAAGTGATTTCACGTTTCAGGGACTGGGCTAAGAGAATTTTCATGTCTGCCACATTGAAATTCATAATAGCAATTGTTACTTCATTGTACCCACCTTCTATCTCTCTGAGGACCAAAGCCTTCACATGTTCACATACTCAACAATAGGGAGAGTGAAAATTATACTTTCATTCCTTGTAATTGCTAAATAATTGTTAAATAATTCTAGTTAGTGACAATAATCATAATGATACTGTGAGTGACCAATAATTATTGAGAGTGAACACGTGTCAGCAATACTCAGATCATTTCACATGTTACTCCCCTTTAGTTTTAACACTGAATATACAGATTATATGAAGAAATTGTATTCTTCTCCCACTTCATAGGTCATGGAACACTAATAAAACTGTTAATCTTACTGGAATGTTTAATCTTATTGGAATGACAATAGCTAATTCATGATTGGGGACTTCCCTGATAGCTCAGTTGGTAAAGAATCTGCCTGCAATGCAGGAGACCCTGGTTCAATTCCTGAGTCAGGAAGATATGCTGGAGAATGGATAGACTACCCACTCCAGTATTCTTGGGCTTCCCTGTGGCTCAGCTGGTAAAGAATCCGCCTGCAGTGTGGGAGACCTAGGCTTGATCCCTGAGTTGGGAAGATTCCCCTGGAGAAGGGAACGGCTATGCTCTCCAGTATTCTGGCCTGGAGAATTCCATGGGCTGTATAGCCTGTGGGGTCACAAAGAGTTGGACATGACTTTCACTTTCAATCAATTATTGGGTGAGGCATATGCAGCCACTTAGTCTCCAGACTATGATCTGTACTGGGTTACAATTATTCCTAGGTGACACCTGAGCCCACACACTGAACTGACGGTTATCACTGAGGGACACCCAAAGATATGGAGAGCTGAAACTCACTTACAAAAAACTCAATCAAAAAGATACACGCATCCAAATGTTCATTGCAGCACTGTTCATAATAGCCAGGACACGGAAGCAACCTAAATGTCCATCAGCAGAGGAACGGGTAAAGAAGATGTGGTGTGTGCATACATACTGGAGTATTACTGAGCCATAAAAAGAAATGAAATGGCTGAACTATTTGCTTTTCCTCTGTTTCTGCATTCCCTTACTTCCCTAACTAGTAGCTGTTTCTCTTTGGAATTTGGGAAGAGCTAGGAGACTATGCCAAAGCCTTTGACTGTGTGGATCACAATAAACTGTGGAAAATTCTGAAAGAGATGGGAATACCAGACCACCTGACCTGCCTCTTGAGAAACCTATATACAGGTCAGGAAGCAACAGTTGGAACTGGACATGGAGCAACAGACTGGTTCCAAATAGGAAAAGGAGTACGTCAAGGCTGTATATTGTCACCCTGCTTATTTAATGTATATGCAGAGTACATCATGAGAAATGCTGGGCTGGAAGAAGCACAAGCTGGAATCAAGATTGCTGGGAGAAATATCAATAACCTCAGATATGCAGATGACACCACCCTTATGGCAGAAAGTGAAGAGGAACTAAAAAGCCTCTTGATGAAAGTTAAAGAGGAGAGTGAAAAAGTTGGCTTAAAGCTCAACATTCAGAAAACGAAGATCATGGCATCCGGTCCCATCACTTCATGGGAAATAGATGGGGAAACAGTGGAAATGGTGTCAGACTTTTTTTTTTTTTTTTTGGCTCCAAAATCACTGCAGATGGTGATTGCAGCCATGAAATTAAAAGACGCTTACTCCTTGGAAGGAAAGTTATGACCAACCTAGATAGCATATTGAAAAGCAGAGACATTACTTCGCCAACAAAGGTCCGTCTAGTCAAGGCTATAGTTCTTCCAGTGGTCATGTATGGATGTGAGAGTTGGACTGTGAAGAAAACTGAGCGCCGAAGAATTGATGCTTTTGAACTGTGGTGTTGGAGAAGACTCTTGAGAGTCCCTTGGACTGCAGGGAGATACAACCAGTCCATTCTAAAAGAGATGAGCCCTGGGATTTCTTTGGAAGGAATGATGCTAAAGCTGAAACTCCAGTACTTTGGCCACCTCATGCGAAGAGTTGACTCACTGGAAAAGACTCTGATGCTGGGAGGGATTGGGGGCAGGAGGAGAAGGGGACGACAGAGGATGAGATGGCTGGATGGCATCACTGACTCGATGGATGTGAGTCTGAGTGAACTCTGGGAGTTGGTGATGGACAGGGAGGCCTGGTGTGCTGTGATTCATGGGGTCACAAAGAGTCGGACACGACTGAGTGACTGAACTGAACTGAACTGATCCCAGTTCTACAAGGATCAAGTCTTCAGCCACGAGGACTGTGCACCGACAGTGCGTCTCCAGGGGAATTCAGGGTGGAGAAAAGCAGGAAAAATTCTCTGCTTTGGACACTGACCCTCAGTAGTTAAGACTGCACATCTGAGGAATAATTTCAATGAATCCAGATTCTTGCATCTTCTCATACATGAAAAAGACCTAAAATTAATAACTTGTGAAATCTGCTCTTTGTAATTCACAGTACTCTCTTGATGTTCAACTACATTTTTTTTTTTTACAAACGCAAGTATACAAACAAAATAAAAACACCCTGCTGTATATCCTGGTTCCTCCCTTACCTCTTGAGAGCAGTTCCTCAAAGCCATCTGAAATGCTGTCTCCCAGGCTATAGTCCTCAGTAAGCTCCCCAAACAAATCAACACACAACCTTGCAGGCGTTTTTCTTCAGTCGAGAGTTTCCATGGATAGTGCTGAAAGTATGTGACATGCAAGTAAAAGCCAATTTTTTCTTTTATTCTATAAAGGAAATTGTGCAAGTCAATGCCACACATGTGCTTCAGGGATATGAAATAGATATGTTCCTGTTCTCCCTCAACTCCTAGGGGCAAAAGTGAGAATGTAGGCAGTTTCAAAGTAGCAGATCAGAACATCGAAGGACCTGAGGAAGTCCCCAGGGGGCTCCATCACCCAAGCCCTGTGAGAGAGATGCTAGAGCTGGACCAAGCCTTAGACCTCAGTCTGGGCATAGTGGACATCCCCTGGATTGCAAGGAGATCAAACCAGTCCATCCTAAAGGAAATCAACCCTGAATATTCATTGGAAGGGCTGAAGCTGAAGCTCCAATACTTTGGCCACCTGATTCAGAACTGACTTATTGGAAAAGACCCTGATGCTGGGAAAGATTGAAGGCAGGAGGAGAAGGGGATGACAGAGGATGAGATGGTTGGATGGCATCACCGACTCAATGGACAGGAGTTTGAGCAGGCTCCAGGAGTTGGTGACGGACAGGGAAGCTTGATGTGCTGTGGTCCATGGGGTCGCAAAGAGCCGGACACGACTGAGTGACTGAACTGAACTGGGCCCCGATCATTTGTTGTCCTGTGTTTAGCAGCATCCCTGGCCTCTGCCCACTAGATGGCGGTAGCGCCTCTTGCTTCAGTTTTGACAACCAAACTGTTCTGGTTGAAAATCAAGTTTCTTTGCTGTTCACTAAGTCATGATTCTATTACCACCCCATGGACTACAGCCTGTCCGGCTCCTCTGTTCACGGGATTTCCCAGGCAAGAATATTGGAGCAGGTTGCCTGCCATTTCATTCTCCAGAGGAATATTCCGGACCCAGGGATCGAACCCTGGTCTCCTGCATTGGCAGGGGATTCTTTACCGCTGAGCCACCAGGGAAGCCTTCAGTTTCTTAGAGGAAGGGATGTGAAAGCTGATATTCTCAAGAATGAGGACAAGTTATGCAGACTAAGAGGGTAAGCGCCAGTGTGATGGAGGCAGAGAGAAAGGACGAGACTATCGTTTGGAAGTATGTTTATAATAGATGCCATCTTCCAAAAGGACACTATTTCCACCTTTCACATTCGGCCCTGAAAATAGGGGTTGCCTATATCTTGAATTATGATTTTGTCCAGATTGAAGCCAAGGAGTGGAATTGCTGGATCATATGGTAGCTCCATTCTCATTTTTTTAAGCAACTTCCATACTCTTCACCATAGTGGCAGTACCAGTTTGCATTCCCACCAACAGTGTAGGAGGATTCCCTTTTCTCCACACCCTCTCCAGCATTTGGAAATGGCAACCCACTCCAATACTCTTGCACGGAGAATCCCATGGACAGAGGAGCTTGGTGGGCTGCAATCCACTGGGGCGCAAAGAGTTAGACATGACTGAAGTGACTTAGCATGCATTCCGGCATTTATTGTTTGTAGATTTTTTTGATAATGGGCATTCTGACCAGTGTGAGATGATACCTCATTGTAGTTTTGGTTTGCGCTTCTGTAATAGTGATATTGAGCATCTTTTCACATGGTTTTTCACCATCTGAGTGTCTTCTTTGGAGAAACATTTAGATCTTCCACCCAGTTTTTTGATTGGGTTGTTTTTTGATATTGAGCTGTTTGTATATTTTTGAGATTAATCCCTTGATGGTTGCTTCCTTTGAAAATATCATCTCCCATTCTGAGGGCTATCTTTTCGTTTTGTTTCTGGTTTCCTTTGCTGTGCAAAAGATTTAAGTTTTATTAGGTCCCATTTGTTTATTTGTGTTTTTATTTTCATTCTTTGAGGATGTGGATCAGAAAAGTTCTTGCTGCGATTTATGCCAGAGAGTGTTCTGCCTATTTTTCTAAGTTTTATAGTATCTGGCCTTACATTTAGGTCTTTGATTCCATGCTACGCTGCTCTTCCTGTCTCAGAATCTTACCCATCTTGGATGAGGTCTAGGATTCCAGGAAGGGAAGACAGACTCCTAGAAACAGGAAGTTCTCAAAACAGAATTTAGAACTCCTCTCCTATTCTGTACAGGCTTCCCAGGTGAATCAGCAATAACGAATCCACCTGCAATGCAGGAAATGCAGGAGCTGTGGGTTCAATCCCTGGGTCTGGAAGATCCCCTGGAGGAGGAAATGGCAACCCACTCCAGCATTCTTGCCTGGGAAATCCCACGGACGAGGAGCCTGGCGGGCTACAGTCAGTGGGGTTGCAAAGAGCCAGACATGACTGAGCAACTGAGCACTGCCTATTGTCTTCCAAACAATCCTTTGGCTACACATATTCTGTACAAAAAGGAACACGTGATACACTGCATGTGAAAGAAATCCGGAGATTTTGGTATAGCTTTGTGCGGCAGTCGCTTTGCCTGGAAATTTGCAGAATATGCAGATAGCCCTACCAGAGAATTCTAGGTGAGCAAACTTCTGGGCAGTAAGTGGGTGGAAGGGAGAAATGGCCGTAGGCCATCCTCTGCCCCCGGGGCACCTGTGATGGCCATTTAATGGTACTTTCAGAAGGAGTCCATCTCTGCTTTGAACAGAATGTTCTGGGGGGCATCTGAGAGAACAAAGTATTAAGCTCCTCTCCTCTCCACTTCATTAACCTTAATGGCATTCATACAGCCCTCATCAGACACAGAGGAGTATTGATTTCTGAGGACCAAAAGGCCATCGTGTTACTATTTTACTAGATTTTCAGAGATGGTCAGCAGTGCTGGGTAGCAGCCACATGAACTCCGTGAATCGTCTAGTGATCAAGGACCCCTGCTTTCTCACAAGATTTTCCTACAACCCTCTCTGCTGCCTGCACAACCATATCCTGTGTCCCCATCCCATCCCTGCCCCTTTTCGAAGTGCTTCCTGGAAGCACCATATAATGCGATTTTGTTCTTTTCAAATAATTCTCTTAAAAAAAAATTGGGTATTTAACTTATTTTCCTTGACTGTTATCACTAACACATTTGATCTTGCAGCCTTTCAACAGTTTCCTGTTTCCTTAGTCCTGTCTTGTTTCTTTGTTTATTGCGGTTATTTTCCATTGTTTCTTCCCCATTTAAAAATATTTTATTTGATTTTGCTGGGTCTTAGTTGCCACATGTGGGATCTAGTTCCCGGACCAGGGAAGGAAACCCAGTCCCCAGCAGTGGAAGTGCAGAGTCGCAACCACTGAATCAAGAGGGAAGTTTCCTTTTTTTTTTCAACAAATTGAAGGTTTATGGAAACCCTGCTTCAACTGGCAAGTCTATTGGTGCCATTTGGGTGGGTAGCACCTGGAAAAGGGAATGAAGCAGGGCTAGAAATGATGTTTTTTTTTTTAATATAGTTGTCAGTTACATGGAGCGTTTAGTGGAAATTCACCTAGCTCTATACATATGACATATGTGCTTTATAAAATCTACATGAGATAGTTAGAAGCATCACTGACTCAATAGACATGAGTTTGGGCAAACTTTGGGAGACAGTGAAGGACAGGGAAGCCCAGTGTGCTGCAGTCCACGGGGTCACAGAGAGTCAGACACGACTTAGTGGACTGAACAGCAACAACCATGGATAATAAAACACGGTATATCCAGACAGTGAAATATCTCTCAACCATGGAAAGAAATGAAATATTGACACATGTGACAATGTGGGGTGAGCCTCAACAACATTATGCTAAGTGAAAGAAGCCAGACCCTGATGGTCACATATTATATGACATATCCAGGAGAGGGTTAGGGTTAATGGTTCCCAGGGGCTGGAGGGATGAGAGATTGGAGAATGACTCCTCATGGGTACAAGGTTTCCTCTCGGGATGGTGAAAATGTTTTGGAACTAGACAGAGATGATGATTGCATAGCATTGTAACTGTACTAAATGCCACCGAATTGTTCACTTTAAAATGGTTAATTGTATATCATAAATTTTATCTCAAAAAGCTAAAAGTGTATACCATAATTTTAAAATTGTGTAAGGGGAAGTGAGTTTCTCTAAGAATTTAGTTAACTTGCCAAAGATTATGCTGTTAGCAATCCATCAGGATTTTTATTTGAATGCAAGTTCTTCTCCATAAATACACTACTGGTCTCCCACCCCCACCCCAGCCAGCATTGCACTGACCACCACTGAGCTTGGGTTGTATCTTTTTTGGAGAAAAGGAGTCATTCACACAGAAGACAGAGGAAATCTTTATTGGTCAGAATGACCAGGGAAAGGATGTATTTTGAGAGGCAGCTGAAGAATCCTGTAACTTCTGCCTCTTTGAGAACACCAAGACTTATAGACTGTGGAGGAAAAAAGAGATTACCATCAGTATCTCAGTCTGTCACCTTCAAGATAGGATAATCCTTGCTTGTCCCTGATGGGAGATCTGGTCTATCTCTAAGATCTAAATAGCATGAATAAGTAGAACAGGACAGCTCAGCGGTAAAGAATCCCCCTACCAATGCAGGTGATGTGGGTTCAATCCCTGGGTCAGGAAGATCCCCTGTCTGGAAAATCCCATGACAGAGGAGCCTGGCAGGCTACAGTCCTTGGAGTCGAAAAAGAGAAACGACTTAGCAACTAAACAACAAAGGGAAGGTGTATTTCTTTCTCACTCTCAAATTCAATATGCCATTATTGATCATCCTAAGTTGCTCTTTTGCATAAATTATGTTTCCTGGTGGTTCAGCAGTAAAGCACCCGCCTGCAATGCAGGAGACCCAGGTTCGATCCCTAGGTCAGGAAGATCCCCTAGAGAAGGGAATGACCACCCACTCCAGTATTCTTGCCTTGAAAATCCCATGGACAGAGAAGCCTGGCGGGTTATGGTCCATAGGGTGGCAAAGCGTTGGACACAACTGAAGTGACTAGGCACACATGCATTTAATCCATTATTTGAACAAATTTCCTAAATCGATAATTTTCAACGTTAAGGAAGTTGTTAAAATGATGGAATTGGAGAGCTATAGCCAAGCACCACTGATACCCTTTTATAAGGTAATGAAGAGCTCACAGATGAGGTAACATCCGATTGAAGGCCAAGTTTAGAAATCACGGAAACTTCCTGGCATCTGACCAAGAAGCAAGCCTGCAGATCAACCCAGGAATTAACAACTATTGACCGAGCTCCAGGGAAGGTTCAAGAATCAATCCAAATCAGCTGGGGGAGGAAGTGGGACCCCTTGCACATGTAAAACAGTATAGTTACTATGCCTGGGTTCCAATGGGGCTTCGACTTTTCTGGAAGCCGGACAAGAAAGTTCAGCCCCATCCTTTACTAGAATTTCAATGTGGATAGGGAATGCCCGGGCTCTTTGTCTTCCTGGTACTGGTATTGTTGACAATGACCCCAAAGGCATTTCCAAATTAAAGGCTGTTTGGTGTGGTGTGTGTGTGCTTAGTCGTGTCGGACTCTTTGTGACCCCATGGACTGTAGCCCTCTGTCCATGGGGGTGTCCAGGCAAGAATACTGGAGTGGGTTGACATTCCCCCTTTCAGTGGATCTTCCCGACCCAGGGTTCGAACCCGTGTCTCCTGCGTCTCCAGCACTGCAGGCAGATTCTTTACCGTGGAGCCACCTGGAAAGCCCAGAAATGGGTAAGCTCTCCTGTCTGTTGACCACACTTCTCCTTCTCCTATCTTCTTTTCAATGCAAACTTGAAAAGTTTCAGTTTCAATTCTTCGTTTGAATGAGATCACAGACAAATCATCCAAGCCAGGGGCAGCAAACTAGAGCCAGCAGCAAAGCCAACCCACCATCTGTTTCTGGATGGTTTGTGGCCTAACAGTTTTCTCATTTTTGAATGGTTGACAACAATGGCTGTGCTTCCAATGAAGGAAATGGCAATATAATAGAGAAGCAGAGAGAATATGTGTTTTTTTAAAAGGTTGAAAGAAAAACAAAAATCACAAGGTAACTGCTATTTTGTGACTCCTGAAAATTATATGAGATTCATTTATGCATTTATTTTCTGGCCATGCCTTGGGGCACGCGGGATCTTATTTCCCTGACCAGGGATCGAACCCACACGCCCTGTAGTGGAATCTCAGAGTCTTAACTGCTGGACTGTCAGCAAAGTCCCTTCTTGTTTATAGTTTATTTTTAATTTTTTGAGACTCAAATTTAAAGCCTATAAATAAAATCTTATGGAAACACACCCATATTTATTATTATTTTTATTACCTGTGGCCGTTTTTGTGCTCCACGGCAGAACTGAGTATGGCTTGTACAGCTTAAATTACTGACTAGTAGGTTCTTGACAGGGAATGTGTGCTGACCCCTGATCTAAGCCATCACAAGAAAATCTTGACCTCAAGCTTCCCTTTCCGTTAACCCAGAGGATCCCCTTTAAGATATCTATAAGATCCCCCACTCCATCCTTCTGCAACCAACTTACTGGTAAGGGGAGCACTGTTTCCATTTTCCGTCTTTGTTATAATCTCTTGTCAATGAACACCAACTCCGACTCAAAACATAGCCTTCCTTGGTGCATTTAAAAAAGTATTTATTTCTGTACAAGAAAGGGAAGGTGCAGCTTGGGGGATCTGCAAAGAAAGGGTGGAGCAGAAGGAAAAACTTGAATGTAAAAAGTCTTAGCATTAACCATCGTTGCGCTCACGACACGTGCTTTCTCTACCACACAGAACTGTTTTCGAGGTGGTTAAACCACATCAAGGGCTTCTGGGCCGGCTCAGTGATAAAGAGTCCGCCTGTCAATGCAGAAGATGCAGGAGACACAGGTTCAGTCCCTAGGCTGGGAAGATCCCCTGGAGACAGAAATGGCAACCCACCGTAGTCTTCTTGCCTGGGAAATCCCACGGACAGAGGAACCTGGTGGGCTACACTCCATGGGGTCACAAAGAATCAGACATGACTTAGAGACAACAACAACAGCAACCCTGTAAAGAGTCAGGATTTGGATGCAGATTTATCTGACAGCAAAAACCATGTAGCCAGCTGCTTCTTGGATCCTAGTCATCTAAATGCATCCTGGGGACACTCACCTTTCGCGGTGCAGTACCGCCATCTACCTTGGAACATCTCGTCAATAGAGCACCAGGCATAGTCACTGCGGACGGAGACGCAGCTGTAGTAGACGATGTCGTCATACACAAATGGAAAGATACAGGAATAGTTACTAAACACTGGAAAAGAGAAAACAAGCAAACTGACAAAGGGAAGTGACTTTCTGACTTCGTCTGTCACACTCAATGGCACCTACCTCCCCCACATTCACATGTGGCTCGTCTCCCTCCCTGCCTTCTTTGGGTCTGGCACAAAAACAGCCAAGTGAGTATCAAAGGAAGCCTATTTCATCCCGGACCTGGAAGCAGACTCCTTTTCATGGAAGTCCTCTACCCACTGTGCACCAGACCCAAGATGCAATTCTAGAGTCCTTCTTAGCATCCTTTTTCTCTCTCTCTCCTAGTAAAAGAAGCCTCTTAGCCTGTCACAGTTTGTCCCTAGGTATCTCTCAAAGCTGACCACTTGTTTTGACTACTCAGTGACTTATTTCTAGATGCTTCTAACTGATTTGGCCCATCTCTTCTTCACATTGCAGCAAATATCTTCATTCTTGAATACTAACCTGACTCTGCCACACCTCTCTTCATATTCCATTACTCTTTAAAAAAAAATGTTTATTTATTTGGCTTCACTGGGTCTTCATTGCAGCATGTGAGCTCTTAGTCACAGCATGTGGGAACTAGTTCCCCGACTAGGGATCGAACCTGGGCCCCCTGCATTGGGAGCATGGAGTCTTAGCCATGAAGTCGCTCCATTACTCTTAGGATAAGAAATAGCATTGAAGTGGCTTATGATATCCTACTTGACCTGGTTCCTAACTGCACTTCCAGCCACTTTGGACCACCCTTCCTTGGGCTCTTTCTGCTCAAGCTTTGTAAGGTCTCCCAAGTGTACCGCCATCTTTCTTGTCTTGGGGATTTATAGGTGTGATCTCTGATTAGCAAGAACATCACACACCCTCTTCCTATTTACCCTCCCCTGACGTTCATCCTAAATGTAAATCTCCAAGGAACTCCCTTGAACATCCAGTCTATGCCGGATCCACTTGTACAGAACTTCCTTACAAGCGCCCTTATACTTCTTTAAAGTTCTCGTATTTATTTAACATGGAGTGACTCGTTCAGTGTCTCTCTCGTTTGTCAGATGTGACCACATATATATTGTTCAACGATAGACCCATGCTATCAACTGACAGGTCAGGACTGGTCCAGAGAAGAAACTTAACCTACAAATGCTGATGTTAATTTCAGTGGAGACGAGAGTACTTTTCCAGAGGAGCATGGGAGAGGATCTTGGAGGGCTGACTTAACTGGGTCTTGAAATATATGGTTTGGCTACCATGATCAGGGAGGGTCTTTTATGCCAGAAGAACAGTGAATGAGGAATTTCCCTGGGTTTCCAGTGGTTAAGACTCAGTGTTTCCATGGCAGGGGGGCATGGGTTCAATCCCCCTACAGGGAACTAAGATCCCACATGCCATGGGCAGTGTAGCCCAAAATAATTAACTACCTAAAGAAAGAAAGAATGAAAAAAGAATAGTGAATGAAAGAATAGAACAACAGGGAAGTAAGTGCAAGGAACTTTCAGAACGTAACATTGTTTCACAGGTGGGGTGAGATAGGGCCTCGCATTTGAGACGCTAACAAATGAAAAAAAGATATCTCCTTACCTGAGAATGGGCGAGGGATACGGAAAATCAAGTCTGAAAGAGAAAAAAAAAAAAAAGGCAAAATTTAGACCACCTCCTAAAATACTCTATTCCCAGACAAATGGCAATTACAGGTACCTTGAAGTTGATGCAGCCGACTGCTCTCCTATTACAGAAAAGCTGTCACATTTTGGATGACTTGAAGGAAATGGCAATCCACTCCAGCACTCTTGCCTGGAAAATTCCATGGACTGAGGAGCCTGGTGGGCTACAGTCCATGGGGTCGCAAAGAGTCGGACACAACTTCACTTTCACTTTCACTTTATGGTTACTTCGAATTTGGACAGGGGGTTTATGTTTACCCAAGACAGTCCATTAATTCAGGTATAAGCACTCACTATCCCTCAGGTCTTTCTTTGTGTTCAGTTCAATTCAGTCACTCAGTCATGTCCAACTCTTTGCAACCCAATGAATCACAGCACGGCAGGCCTCCCTGTCCATCACCAACTCCCAGACTTCACTCAGACTCACGTCCATCGAGTCAGTGATGCCATCCAGCCATCTCATCCTCTGTCGTCCCCTTCTCCTGCCCCCAATCCCTCCCAGCATCAGAGTCTTTTCCAGTGAGTCAACTCTTTGCATGAGGTGGCCAAAGTACTGGAGTTTCAGCTTTAGCATCATTCCCTCCAAAGAACACCCAGGGCTGATCTCCTTAAGAATGGACTGGTTGGATCTCCTTGCAGTCCAAGGGACGCTCAAGAGTCTTCTCCAACACCATAGTTCAAAAGCATCAATTCTTCGGCACTCAGCTTTCTTCACAGTCCAACTCTCACATCCATACACACGACCACTGGAAAAACCATAGCCTTGACTAGATGGACCTTTGTTGGCAAAGTAATGTCTCTGCTTTTGAATATGCTATCTAGGTTGGTCATAACTTCCCTTCCAAGGAGTAAGCATCTTTTAATTTCATGGCTGCAATTACCATCTGCAGTGATTTTGGAGCCCAAAAAAATAAAGTCTGACACTGTTTCCACTGTTTCCCCATCTACTTCCCATGAAGTGATGGGACCAGATGCCATGATCTTCATTTTATGAATGTTGAGCTTTAAGCCAACTTTTTCACTCTCCACTCTCACCTTCATCAAGAGGCTTTTTAGTTCCTCTTCACTTTCTGCCATAAGGGTGGTGTCATCTGCATATCTGAGGTTATTGATATTTCTCCTGGCAATCTTGATTCCAGCTTGTGCTACTTCCAGCCCAGCGAAATCCACCCTATCCAAGGTCACTCAACTTTGACCCATTGGTTGAAATTCCACAGGTCTGAAAGTTGGATGGAACATCTAGCTTTTGCCCACATGCCAACATTTCAGGAAAACAACCTGTTTGTTTGTTCAGTGCTAGAGGCTGAATATTTATAGCTGCTGCTGCTGCTAAGTCGCTTCAGTCGTGCAGCCTTGGTGATTTTGTTTGATTTCATTTCATTTCGTTTCTCACATCATTTTGCTTTTTATCATCCCTGAACCTGTTTCAGGAAGTGTCTCAGCGGCACTTCCACTGTCATAAAAGTCAGGTTGAAAGTGAAAGTCACTCAGTCATGCTCGACTCTTTGCAACCCCATGGACCATACAGTCCATGGAATTCTCAAGGCCAGCATACTAGAGTGGGTAGCTGTTCCCTTCTCCAGGGGATCTTCCCAACCCAGGGATCGAGCCCAGGCTTCCTGCATTGCAGGTGGATTCTTTACCAGCTGAACCACCAGGGAAGCCCAAGAATACTGGAGTGAGTAGCCTATCCCTTCTCCAGGGGATCTTCCCAACCCAGGAGTCAAACTGGGGTCTCCCACATTGCAGATGGATTCTTTACCAGCTGAGCTACCAGGGAAGTCCTAAAGTCAGATTGGACGCAATTAAAGACTAGAAAGGAGATACACAGACCTGTTAACCAACATTAGCTTATATTTAATTGGCCATTCCTATGTTCCAGCCATTGTCCTCAGTTGCTCTTCACAACAACTCTATGAAGGAGAGATTATAATTTAGAACACTCTTCTCCTCCCCGCCCCAGCAAAGTTTTACGGAGGAGATAACACAGGCAACGGGAAACTATTGGAAGTTAAAAGACCACTGACTGGTGGGAACAAGGTTCCAACCCAGGAAGTCCTGCTATGGAGACTGCGTTCTGGACACAATATTGATATTATCTTGGAATTGTCACCTACCTGTGCAAGTGACTTAACTGATATACTTCACTCTCCTGATCTTTGATATGGTGATGCTAACTCATAGGTCTACGTGAGACTCTATACCTCAGGAGCTACGGCATGGTGAGTATGTCATCTGTGTTAGCCAGTAGCATCCCTGCTTTTCAGAAAGTAGCTGAGACGTTGTCAACGTTTTTGAAGTTGCGATTAAATAAATGATTGTTTTGGGTGGTTTCCTGCACTGAACACCTTCTGCTAATTATCTCACAGAAATCATGCTTACAACACTACTGTAAGATTGGTATTACTACGTGTAATTGTGGAGCCCTGTACTAGGGTCACAGGTGTGGAGCCTTATACCAAGGTCACAGGACAAAAATTTCCAGAATTAACCAAGCCCCATAGCAACTGTTGCCATGAGCCTGCTTACCTAAACGGACCAGCTCCTTGACCTCATATTAGGTAAAGTACTCACCTTGTAGCATCCTAACCACTCACTCAATGCCACCCCTCCTGTTGGAATCTTCTTTTCTTTTTTTCTTTTTTTTTTAGTTTGAAATCTGGAATTGGCCAGACTGGTCTTTTTTTTTTTTTTTATTTTTAAACTTTACAATATCGTATTGGTTTTGCCAAATATCGAAATGAATCCGCCACTGTTGGAATTTTCTGTCTTGAGGCTCTAAAAATTGGCCACTAGCCTACCAGCGTCTCCCACTATAATAAACTCCATTCTCCTCTCATTGTGCCTCGTGTCTGGAAATTCTTTTCCACCCCTCGCACATACCACGATAGTAATATTTACAGATTGCAGAGTATTAATGAGGATCTCTGTTTTGTAGATACTGCAATGGAGGCTTAGAGAGGTGGGGGGTGGGGAAATCATTGTTCAAAAGCCAGAGAACTTGTGAAATAGATCGCTAGTCCAGGTTCGATGCATGAGGCAGGGTGCTCAGGGCTGGTGCACTGGGATGATCCTGAGGGATGGGATGCGGAGGGAGGTGGGAGGAAGGGCCAGGATGGGGAACACATGTACACCCATGGCTGATTCATGTAAATGTATGGCAAAAACCACCACAATATTGTAAAGTAATTAGCCTCCAATTAAAAAAAAAAAAAAAAGAGCCAGAGAACTAAGAAGCAGTTCAGGTACTCTGGCTGCAGAAAATGAGCCTCTGAAATACTCCTGCCTCTGGGGGGTTGCTGTTTCCAATTCTGAACCTTTTCCAGGCAGTGCCGCCCCAAAGCTGAAGCTCTACTCTGGGCAGATGAGGGACATTTTAGGATAAAACCATGGGTACTTTCCCTGTGGCTCAGATGGTAAAGAATTTACCTACAATGCGGGAGACCCAGTTTCCATCCCTGGGTTCCCCGGAGGAGGGCAGGGCAACCCACTCCAGTATTCTTGCCTGGAGAATTCCATGGACAGAGGAGCCTGGCTACAGTCCATGGGGTTGCAAAGAGTCAGACATGACTGAGTGACTACACTTTCTTTTCTTTCTATGGGTACTTAAATTTCTTTATAAACGTTAACAGTAGCTGGGTGAGTTTTCTGCTTTGCTCAGCCACGGCAGTTAACCTTTACACCCTCTTATCTCTACAGTTTTTAATCTTCATAGCCTTCTCCTCATTTTACAGATGAATGAGCAGAAAGAGACTTTCACTTAAACCTTTCCCACACAGTCAAAAAAAAAAAAAAAATGCATGCAGCCTGAACTCTTGCCCAGCTCTGTCTGATTTCAGGAATTAAGTTATTTGTTTTACGAACCTGGAGATGATCCTTCACTGTTTCATCTGCTAGTACTGATGAACAAGACTAAATCCTTACGGATCTTCTGTGGTTGTGCTTTATGCCCTTATCACATTGTATGCCTGGGCAGACATTACCATTTTCATCATCAGATCCCCTCCTCCTCCCCTTTCCTTCATCTCTCCCCTTCCCTCTCCTCTCTTCCTCCTTCTCTTGCTCCAGCTGTTGATGAGAATAAATGCCACCACCAATCGACTGAGGAATTCCAGTATGCCCAGTGTGTTCTGAGAAAGAGGAAGCTAAAGGCAGCCCTCTCCCCCAACCCCGGCCCCCTGACATCTGAAGGCTGACTGGGCACTCAGGGCTCGCTAGCCCTGTCCTTCTCCAGTCAGGCCTCAATCACTCAGGTGTACTCTGAGATCATGAGAAAATGAGATAAAGCAAGAGCTGTTCAGCATTGTGTGGAAGCACAGACATGCACGCTCACGTGTCACAGACTACCAGACACCTCCTCCTTCTGTCCAAAAACAGTGACCGCTGCCTCTTTGTCAATTACACCTTTCTCACGCTGTTCTGTCTTCACTCCAGAGAAGATTAACCGAGATACCCAAGCATAGCATTGCCTCCACTTTCTGATCACATCCAATCTCGGGTGAGATCCGGCTTCCTTAACCTAAGCCTCTCCCGCTACAGTCTCCCACCCAGAGCCCAAACCCTAGAATAGATCCTAACACCCTCTTCCTGAGACTGCCCATGGTATACCCTAGGCTGTGTGGTATTCCTGGTTCCAGTGAGTGAGAAACCAGTTTGTTCAGCACCCCTGTGTTCCTGGTGGGCTTGGGTTACATGCAGGTCATTGACTGTTCCAACAGTTTTACCTACCTTTTCTATATAATCCTTACAACAGTGATAAGAGATAAAAATCATTTGCCCTCTAATGAATTTGTTTTCTGGAGAGGGAATACACTGAGTTCAAACTTCCGATGGGTTATGAAAGGGAAATCATGTAAGTCTTTTCAGCCACCCCCAACTCCAGCCTCCCCACAGATAACCATGTTGTAATTCCTGTGAAACCTACAGAGATAGTTCATAAATATTCAACATATTTATTAATAACATTTTACTCCCTTTTTAGACAAAGGAGGACTTGGCTTACATACTGTTTATTTGAAGCTTACTCTCTTAACAAAAGATCTTGGTAAACTTTCTAAAGCAATACATAATAAGCTTCATTCATTCTTTCTTCCTTCCTTCTTTCTCTCCCCTTTCTTCCTTCTTTCTCTCCTTTTTCTTTCCTTCCTTCTCTCCCTTTCATTGTAGTAAGAACCCTTCACATGAGATCTACCTTCTTTACAAACTTTTGAGTGCACAAACCAATAACTGCTGGCTATAGACATCATGTTTTCCAGCAGACCTCTGGAACTTATTCATCTTGCGTTATGGAAATCTCTCACCCATTATGCAAACTCCCCATTGGCCCTTCTCCCCAGTCCTTGGCTCCCACCAGTTCTACTAATGTGACTATTTTAGATACTTCATCTAAGTAGAAACACCTGTATTTGTCCTTTTGTGACTAGCTTATTCCACTTGGCATTACGTCCCCCAGGTTCATTGTGCTGTTCCATTCAACAGGATGTCCAGGCTTCCTCCTTCCTAAAGTATTATAACCATTATACAGATGAGAAGCTTGAGGCTTAAAGAGAGGCAAAGTGACCTACTGATGATCACCCAACCAGCAAGAGGAAGAGCTAGGATTTGAACCCAGGACACTCGAAATCTTGGATTCAGCACTAACCATTAGACTCTATTTAAAAGATGCTATGAACATTGGCTAGAGTCTTTCCTGCCCATCTCACTCCAAACCACCCCCTCCAAGGTCTCACCTTCTTCATCTACCCTCCCCTCCCTGACGCTTCTGGCGCTCTCACCTGATTTCAGCCCATGTAGGCAGAGGGCCAGGGACAGCCATCCCACCGGGCTTCTCATCACTCCCAGTGACCGCAGGTGGCCTGCCCAGTAGCGCGCGTCGCTTCTGGCTTTATGCCCTCCAGCTTCTGCTCCTCCCACTCCCGCTCTTCCGACTATTCACAGATTCACTCCACAACCTTTTCTCCCATGCCCCGAATCCCAGACTGCCTAGAAAGACCAGGAACAACCATCTCAGAAAGCTCTCTAGCAGCATTCTGGAAGTGTGGTCCCTGGACCAGCTCCACCATCTTCACCTGCAAACTCATTAGCAATGCAGGTCCTTTGGCCCCCACAGCAGACCTGCCGAAACACCGAGGCTGAGACCAGTCTGTGTTGTAACAACTCACCTCCTGGTGAGTCCAGTGTTCGAAAAAGTTTGAGAACCACTGCTTTAAAGCTTGCTTCACACTTCCTTATCCATTTCATATCATCTACTCCCTTGATTATTAAAAACAAAAAAGACTAACACAACATTGTCAAGCAACGATACCCCAATAAGAAATATCGTTAAGAATCTCCAAAAGAAAAATGTATTTGTTTTCTATCCCTGATTTAATAGAAACTCTTGCAATAATTTAACCAAAGCTTCTCAGCCTGGACTTTGGGGAGAAATAAATAGAGACACAGAGAGAGACAAAGTCCAGTAAGAAAGGCAAAGTCATCTTTAGCTTCCTGAATAAGTAAGGCTCAGAAAGCCTAGGCATTGTGCCTTGTGGTCAGCCAGTATGTGGAAAGGATGGATCTTGATTCACTTTAGAATTCCTCTCCCACCTGCCATCTCTGGAGGGATCTGGGAAGAGTGCTTTATAAGAGAGAGAAGAGACTGGAAGAGTGACTTCCCCAAAGGAGGCGGGTGTCTTGCTGGACTCCCTGAGGCAATCCAAGATGAGGAAGAAACTGTCCTGGAGGCCAAGTATCATGACGTCAGGAAGGGAGGCACTTAACGCTCATCCTGCAGATTTTGTCTGTGCCGAGACCTTTTCAGATGTTATTTCCCTTCTGCCCCATTTGCAAAACATACGGAGATGGGGGACTGCTTAGACATAGGTGTGCCCTTTCTAAAAAGAGATGAGAAAACAGAATACAAGAGAAGTGGGGGAACTGATAAAGGCATGGAGAAGCCTGAGTCTCTCTTGTCTGATGCACTGATGTTGTTGTGTAAGTTGGGTCCAACTCTTTTGCAGCCCCATGGACTGTAGCCTGCCAGGCTCCTCTGTCCATGGGATTTCCCAGGCAAGAATACTGGAGTGGGTTGCCATTTCCTTATCCAAGGGATCTTCCCCACCTAGGGATCAAACCCATGTCTCCTGCATTAGCAGGCAGATTCTTTATCACTGAGCCACCAGGGAAGCCCTGTCTGATGCATAGGTTTTTGCTTTTTCTATTTCTCTGTTTTGCTGAACTGAAAGATGCCTGGCCTCTCTGCAGTTAATGAGGTCACCTGTCAATCAAGAGTAAGCAACATGGCTGGTATCAACGCTTCACCCGAAAGAGCTGAGAGAAGTCTCACTCCCCAGTGTGGCAAGGGAATTGGATCCGTGGTTTGACATCTGCGGAAATGGAGGCTCCAAGAGGCAACATCATTTGTCAGAGTTACGTGGCTGGTGCAGGTGTGGAAGGGCACAGATTCAACGCAGGCACCTGGAGTGGGGCATGGCAACCCACTCCAGTATTCTTGCTTGGAGAATCCCAAGAACAGAGGAGCCTGGCAGACTGCAGTCCATGGGGTTGCGAAGAGTCGACTGCGACCGGAGTGACTGAGCACGCACGCACGCACTCACCTTGATGCCAATCCTTCTTGCTCTTTCACATCCCATTGTTCACAGTGATCTTTCAGGTCCCTTCATAGGAAGCCCGGTCTCTCCAGAGTCACAGGTAGAGGGTCACTCTCTACCCATGGACTTACTTCATCTCAGACACTTGCTAGTTGAGGGACTCTGCAAAATTACTTTTGCTTTCTGAGCTTGCACGCCAGATCTCTAAAACATCTAGGGTGCCTGCATCTGATTTGAGAGCCCAGTGAATGTTTTCTTCCTTTGAGTAATTCCAGGTAATTATTTTCCATCACAATATATAGTCTATTACCCTTACTGTTTAGGATACCTACCAAGAAAATCAGTGGAATGCGAGGTCAGTTTTCTATACCTATTATAACTATTATTTTCTATTGTTATTGTTGATCAGTCACTAAGTTGTATCCAACTTTTTGCCACCCCATGGACTGCAGCATGCCAGGCCTCCCTGTCCATCACCAACTCCCAGAGCTTACTCAAACTCGAGGCCATCGAGCCAGTGATGCCATCCCACCATCTCATCCTCTGTCATCCCCTTCTCCTCCCACCTTCAATCTTTCCCAGCATCAGGATCTTTTCAAATGAGTTAGCTCTTCGCATCAGGTGGCCAAAGTATTGGAGCTTCAACTTCAGCATCAGTTCTTCCAATGAATATTCAGGACTGATTTCCTTTAGGATGGACTAATTTGATTCTCCAACACCACAGTTCGGAAGCATCAATTCTTCAGCAATTATTTTCTATACCTATTATAATTATTATTTTCTATACCTATTATTTAATAGGTTCATACTTCTGGTAGATATTTGACTTCCTGACATTGATTAGGGAAGATAGCTTGTGCATCTTTGACTTTGTCTCTCTCTTTTTTGGGTGAATTTTTAAAAACGCTCTTAATTCTAACTTCTCCCCAGGATAACAGGAGGTTATACTCCTGAATATTTATGAGGCTTCAGAGGCGGCAATGAACATGTGCTCAGTTGGTGAGGCATGTTCTAGGGATCCATCCCACCCCACACCCTAAAGTCATGGATGGGACGCTATGAGCAGGGTCGAGAACATCCTACACTCTGGACAGGCTGAAGTGGACGTTAAAGAGAACCCATTATTCCTTTCCTGCTCAACCAAAGAGTCATTATGCCCTGAGGCGCTCACCCAACTGTGATAAACTATTTTTCAAAACCAAAGTGGGTGTCTAGCCAGCTGTACTGGGAGGGGTGGGGTGAGGATGAAAGGAAAACTTGACCAAAGTCATGAACGGCCGCACTGGGGGAACTTCCTGGTGGTCCAGTGGTTGAGGATCCATCTGCCAGTTTGGGGGCCACAGGTTTGATCCCCGTTCTGGGAAGATTCCACATGCAGCATAGCAACTAGGCCCGTGAGCCACAGCTACCGAAGCCCTTATGCCTAAAGCCGGTGCTCTGCAACAAGAGAAGCCGCCTCCGTGAGAAGCCCGCGCACTGCAACTAGAGGAAAGTTGGGGCAGCAACGAAGACTCAGCACCACCAGAAAGAAATAAGTAACTCTTAAAAAAATTAAAGAGGCAGCGTTGGACTTGAAATCCTAGAGACTCTACATGAATACCTCTAACCACAGGGAAACAGAAATTACCGATGATTCTAACAGCAAGGCGGTGATGTGAGGTTCAGCTTTATCTTCTGCCAAAATGGAAAGATACATGGAACTGGGTTTAGATTCTTGCAATACCAACTCTAGAACTTGCAGAAAATATATGAGCATTCATGTCAGAGGGACACTAACTTTCGAATCCTGAATTTCCCCCTGATTTGTTGGGGACGTTAGCTAAGTAATGACTATCTTTCATAAGGGTTTAAGATCTGTATTCCATAGATGCACAGTGCATGAGGACAGGTGTTCAGCCTTCACTGGTGTCTGTGGTTTTTTGAGTTGAGTCATTGTAAATAAGATATGTGAATCCTGAAACCTTGTGTATACTTCTGCTGGGGCAGCTGTAACCAAACACCATGGACTGGGTGGCTTAAACGTCATGCCTTTATTTGCTCATGGTGCTGAAGACTAGAAGTCCATGCCCAAGATGCTGGTGAATTCTATTTGTGGAGAAGGCTCTTCCTGGCTTGTGGAGGCTACCTTCTTGCTGAATTTAAGGTCTTTGCCCTGTGCTCATATGATGGGGCAGGGTGGGCGGGTAGAGAGAGAGATGGCAAAGAAAAGAGATCTCTGGTGTCTCTTTGGGGACACATGTGCATTTGAGGGGAGACACCATTCAGTCCTTAATACCCTGATTTATCTCTGCAAAGTGAGATTGTTGGTCTCAGCCTCACTTATACCATTGGAGAATCTGAGGTTATGGGCATGAATTGTGAGTCAGCGTAAAAGAGCAAAGATGTCTTGATTCTTGGAAAAGTTGACCCATACCCTCATGTAGACAACTAGAACTTAATGTTAATCTGCAGCTCTCATGCAGTTGATAATTTCAAGAAGGAACTAGGGGAAATTCCCTGGTGGGCCAGTGGTTCAGTCCCTGGTCAGGGAACTGAGATCCCACGAGCCATGAGCCCAGAACCAAGCAAAACAAAAAGAGAGAGAAAGAACTAGAGATGTGAGAATTCACTGATGGAAGAGATAGTGGGTGAGCATTTGGTTCGGGGCCAGAAATGTCTGGGCTTGAATGTAATATCTGCCTCTTTCTCACAGGGACACTGTGAGCAAATTGGATTCACCTGTTCGAATCTGGTTTTTCTCATCTATAAACCTGGGGTCATCAGGGGCTTCCCTAGTGGCCCAGTGGCAAAGACTCTGGGCTCCCAATGCAGGGGAGGGGGGCGGCCTGGGTTCTATCCCTGGTCAGGGAACTAGATCCTGGATGCCTCAACTTAAAGATCTCACATAGCCAAACAAATAAATAAATCCTTTTTAAAAATTGGGGTCATGAAAGTATTTTTCATTTTTCCCACCAAACCTGCTCATCCTGCCTTTGCATCTCTGTACACGACACAACCATTCCCCGGGATGCATGGGTCCCGCTGGAGCCACCCTAGCGTCCTCTCTTCCACTCTGTATAGCCAATCTGCCAGCCAGTCCTGCAGATGCTACCCCTGAAATCTACCCCAAGTCCAGCCTCCTCCCACTTCTGCCAATGCTGTGTCTCGAATCCAGCCACAATCATTATCCCTCTGAATCACGACAGCCACCTAACCAGTTTCCCTGATTTTTACCTCTGTCTCCCATAATTTTGTTTAGTATTTATTTCACTGCCAGGTCTTAGTTACTGCATTAAAACTCTTAGTTGCAGCATATGGGATCTAGTTCCCCGACCAAGGATCGAACCCAGGCCCCCTCCATTGGGAACATGGCATCTTATCCACTGGATCACCAGGGAAGTCCCGAGATCCTATTCCTCCTAGGATGATAACCTTCCACGACTTCAGAGAGAACACTAAAGCCCCTGCTTGATCTGACCTCCCAAACCCTCGCTCAAAACACGCTCCCCCCTGCTACTCCTCAAACATCCTAAACACACCATCTTTTATATCTGCCAGTCGGTCTTTCAGAGACTCCATTTCTCCAGTGCTTCGGGCAAGACTTCACTCCCTTTCTTCAGATCTCCATGATTTCAGGCCAGCTGCTCAGAAAAGCCTTCTTATTTCTGAAACAGAAATAGACCCACAGACCCAGAAAACAAACTTATGGTTACCAAAAGGGAAAGGGGAGGGAGGGATATGTTCAGAGTTTGGGCCTAGCAGGAATACAATACTATATATAAGTTCACAAACATGGTCCAACTGTATAGCACGGGGAATTATACTCAGTGTCTTGTAATGACCTGTGATGGAAAAGAATCTGAAGAAAAAAATATATTATCTTATATATTACATGTATATAAAAGAATACATATACACATATATATAAAGTTGTATCACTATGCTGTACACCTGAAATGAGCACAACAGGGTAAATCAACTATACTCCAATTAAAAAAAATTTTTTTAAACAAAGAAAAGAAATGGATAAGCAAGATCCGTACTGTAGAGCACAGGGAACTATATCCAACCTCTTGGGATAAACCATAATGGAAAAAAAAAAGTTTTGAAAAATAATGTATATATGTGTCAAACTGAGTCACTTTGCTGCACAGCTGAGACTGGAAGATCCCCTGCAGAAGGGAACCCACTCCAGTATTCTTGCCTGGAGAATTCCATGGACAGCGGAGCCTGGTGGGTTACAGTCCATGGGGTTGCAAAGAGTTGGACATGACTGAGTGACTAACACATGCACACTGTTAGAAAAAGTATTACGACAGCTAATACTAATAAAAATCATTATGTAAAAATTATCACCATATTATATAATCCAATCAAAGTCTCGTAAGCAATAGTATGAACCCAATTTGTGGATGGAGAAATCAAGTTTGAAAACACACAATTTGTCTGAAGCGTAACCACTGGTTAAATGTGGGTTGGGAATTCCAGTCTCGTGTTGTCTGATTCCATACTACATGACCTTCTTGGAAAGGGCCTCCCAAGTTCACAAAATCATGCTTTACTCCAACAGTGAAGTAGAATTTTTCTCTTTTTCATGGAGCTTGAACGGTGATGGGCTCAAGCCTGACCCCTAGTGGATTTCTTGAGGAGAACATGGGAGGGTTCCCTTTCCTCCCCTCTCCGGCCAATACTTCAGGGCAGTTCAGTCACTCAGTCGTGTCCGACTCTTTGCGACCCCATGAATCGCAGCACACCAGGCCTCCCTGTCCATCACCAACTCTCGGAGTTCACTCAGACTCAACGTCCATCGAGTCAGTGATGCCATCCAGCCATCTCATCCTCTGTCGTCCCCTTCTCCTCCTGCCCCCAGTCCCTCCCAGCATCAGTCTTTTCCAATGAGTCAACTCTTCGCATGAGGTGGCAATACTTACCTTTGACATTTTGATGATAACCTTCCCACCCGTGAGAGGTGAAACCTAATTGTGGTATTGATCTGAATTTCCCTGATGATGAGTGATGTTGAATACCTTCTCACATATTTGTTGGCCATTTGTAAGTCTTTGAAAAAATGTCTATTCCAGACATTGTGGAGAAGAGTTTGGAGGTTTCTTTAAAAACTAAAAACAGAACTGCCATTTGCTCCAGCAATCTTACTTCTGGGTATATAGCCAAAGGGAATAAAGTCAGTACCCTGAAGAGATGTCGGTACCTCACCCCAAGTTCATTGCAGCATTATTCGCAACAGCCAAGATTCAGAAACAATCTGTCTCCATCGATAATAAATGGATAAAGAAAATGATATATATCATTATATACATATAACTGTAACTGTGTGCTGTGCTCAGTTGTATATAATGCAATAATATTCAGCCTTCAAAAAGAAGGAAATCATGCCTTTGTGACAACATGGATGAACCCAGAGGCATCATGCTAAGTGAAATAAGTCACATGAAAAATAGTGTGTTAGTGGCTCAGTCAAGTTCTGCTGTTTGCGATTCCATGAGCTGCAGCCCTCCAGGCTCCTCTGGCCATGGAATTCTCCAGGCAAGTATACTGGAGTGGGTTGCCTTTCCCTTCTGCAGGGGATCTTCCCAACCCAAGGATTGAACCTGGGTCTCCTGTATTGCAGGCGACTCTTTACCAACTGAGCCACCAGGAAAGCCCTTATTACTCCCAGTACCTGGAAAAATCATTACAGGGGATATTTGGCATAACATTGAGCCAAGAGCACAGGGAACCTAAGTCAGGATTCAATCTCGTGTTCCTAGAATCATCCATTCTAATTACTGGACCATTTTTAATGGAAGATTCTTTTTAGAGGATCGCCTATTCCTCATGAGAAACTACAACGAGCCTTCTGGGTCCACAAAGATGCTGTTTCCAGACTTTTTTTTTACACCATGATCTACAGTATTTAATTAACTAGTTTGTTGTTTTTGTATTCAATTGAAAATGAACCCTTGCTCAAGCCAATATTCAGTAGCTGCTGAAAAGTTTAGGTATTTCCCATTATCTAACACTTTGGCCACCTGATGGTGAAGAGCGGACTCACTGGAAAAGACCCAGACGCTGGGAAAGACTGAGGGCAAAAGAAGGGGGCGGCAGAGGATATGATGGCTGGATGCCATCACCCCGACTCAATGGACGTGAATTTGAGCCAACTTCGGGAGACAATGAAGGACAGAGGAGCCTGGCGTGCTGTAGTCCATGGGGTCGCAAAGAGTCAAACACGACTTAGTGACTGATCAACATCAACTTTCCCTGTGCACTAAACACTGGTGCCCCTTTGGGGAAGTCTTCCAAGGAGGATTACCGTGAACGCCTATGGAGTTGCAATCAGTGTGTGTCTTCATGATGATGGAGCCTCCCCTTCATTCAAGAGGCTTTGAGTCTATGAACTGACTCACGCTGAGAAATTAGGTAAATGGCTTTGAGCCTAGCATGGGGGCTCAAGTTTGGCCCTGTGGATCTTCCATGTCATAGGTCTTTTAGTGCGCTGTCTGTTGTTTTTATTTCTGAAAAACCTTTGTGTAGATTATCACCACCAGAGGTCTCTAAGGGTCCACCATTCCCTAAGCTCTAATTAGTTAAGAGATCCCTGTCGCCTGGCGTAATCACCACGCTCTCTTTGCACCTTAAGAATAATCACTAACACCTGGGTTCACTCCCTGCAAGTTCTGCCCATCTCCATTGAGAGAGTTAAACCCATTTCAAAGACTATTCTTTCTACCAACAATTCCAGACTAGAAAGACAAATCAGAAGCATTCCTCTTAGAGGATCACCTATCCCTCATGAAAAACTACGAGCCTTCTGGGTCCACAAAGAAGAAAGTCTGTTTGCAGACTTTCTTTTTTAAAGAAACCATGATCTACAGTATTTAATTAATTAACTAGCTTGTGTTTATATTCAATTACAGTATAGTTGATTTACAATATTGTGTAAGTTTCAGGTGAGTAGCACGGTGGTTTATATAAATACATGCATATTCCATTTCAGATATATATATCTGGATTGGATTCTTTTCCCTTATAGGTTGTAACAGAATATTGAGTATAGTTCGCTGTGTTATACAGTAGGTCCTTGCTTTGTCCATTTTATAGGTAGTACTGTGTTTCTGTTCATCCCAACCTCTATGTCTGTGGGTCTGTTTCTGTTCTGTAAATAAGCTTATTTTTTATATATGTATATATTCCACCTGTAAGTGACATCATATGATATTTGTCTTTCTGACAGTAAGAATACATTTTAAAATATGATCTGGTACATATGGTGATTGTAGCCTTGAAATTAAAAGACGCTTCTTGGAAGAAAAGCTTTGACCAACCTAGATAGCATATTGAAAAGCAGAGACATTACTTTGCCAACAAAGGTCCATCTAGTCAAAGCTGTGGTTTTTCCAGTAGTCATGTATGGATATGAGACTTGGACTATAAAGAAAGCTGACTGCCAAAGAACTGATGCTTTTGAACTGTGGTGTTGGAGAAGACTCTTGAGAGTCCCTTGGACAGCAAGGAGATCCAACTAGTCCATCCTAAAGGAAACCAGTCCTAAACATTCAGTGGAAGGACTGATGCTGAAGTTGAAGCTCCAATACTTTGGCCACCTGATGCGAAGAACTGACTCATTGGAAAAAACCCTGATGCTGGGAAAGATTGAAGGCAGGAGGAGAAGGGGACGACAGAGGATGAGATGGTTGGATGGCATCACCGACTCGATGGACATGAGTTTGAGTAAGCTCTGGGAGTAGGTGATGGACAGTGAAGCCTGGTGTCCTGTGGTCCATGGGGTCACAAAAAGTCAGACACGACTGAGCGACTGAACTGACTGACTGACATATATGTGTATATGTGGAAGGCTGCAGACATCAATACTATGGAGAGGGAAGTGCCTATCTATCTAGGTCCTAATTCTTTCAATAGTATCAAAAATAGCTAATATTTGTTGATTACTTTCTAGTGTTAGGAAGCATGCATGATGCAGTTGCATACTCTGTGGGTCTCATTATTCATGGATCCTGTATTTGTAGATGTACTTGCTTGCTGGAATGTATTAAGAACCACCAAGTCAATAGGCATGCACTGCCTTTTCAGAGTCCTTCACAGCAGAGCAGAGCAATGATACCTTTGGGGATCTCAGTGTCTCTGTGTTCCCAGTTGAGAGAGAAGACAACGGAACTCCACCTTCCTGTTTCAGCCTTCATACTATAAACGGTTCCTTTCGCAGTGCGTACGTTGTGTTTTCTTTTTGGTGCTTTTTCTGTTTAAAATGCTTCTGAGCATAGTGCTGACACACCCTGGTGTCTTAAGCCCACGAAGGCTGTGATGCATTACTTGGAGAAAATACACGTGTGAGATGAGATTCCTTCGGGCTTCAATTATATTGCTGTTGGCTGTGAGTTCAGTGTGAATGAACCAACAATATGTATGGAATAAGGTGTCTTTAAACAGAAACACATAAATCCAAGCTATGTATTGATCAGTTGGTACCCATGTTGTGAACGTGTCACCCCGTATTTCACTCTGGAACCATGAGTCAGTAGTCACTAACTCAGCATTCATGGCAACTTTATCAGGCATAACTGTGGCAAATAATGGGAACAGAGTGTATTGTTTTATGTGCACGGTGAGCCATGAGACGTCTACCATGCTTATTTTATTTTTAGTAATATTCTCATTTTATTTTATTAAATATTGATTTATCTGGCTTTGCCAGGGCTTAGTTGTGGCATGTCAACTCTTAGTTGCAACGTGTGGGAATTAGTTCCCAGACCAGGGATTGAACCTGGACCCCCTGCGTTTGGGAGGGCAGAATCTTAGCCACGGAACCACCAGGGAAGTCCCTGTCCTTATTTTATAGATGAGGAAACTGAGGCTTAGAGAGGTCAAGGAAATTGCCTGTCATAAGTGGCACAGTCTGGATTAGTAAATATATCCCTTTGATGACATGCTTGCTGCAAATATCTGCTTTGACCATCAATGAATTCTTAAGGAAGATCACAGGTGTTTAGGAAATAGATGTCCTCTGCCAATGGGATTTTTTTCCCTTTTTGTAAACTAGGCTGGGAAAGATTGAGGGCAGGAGGAGAAGGGGGTGACCGAGGATGAGAGGTTGAATGACATCACCAACTCAATGGACATGAGTTTGAGCAAACTCTGGGAGGCATGCAGGGCAGGGAAGCCTGGTGTGCTGCATGCAGTGCATGGGGTCGCTAAGAGCTGGACATGACTGAGCGACTGAGCCAAACTGAAAGAGGAAAAAAAATGTGAACGGGGTGGGAAGACTCAGTGCAGGGAAATCATGAACAGAGTGGGTCAGAGAGGCTCAAACCTGAATATACACAGACATGACCCGAGGACCTTAAAAAGGGTGTAAGTCAATTGGCACCGGGTACTGTTCCTTACAAGTGTTCAACAAATGATTGTTTGCATTGCTCTTCTTGTAAATAGAATCGTGAATGTCTGCAAAACCACAGGGGATGATATTCTCCCTTCCTCCTGAAACTCTACCTCCTAGTCAGTATCCCAAAAACTTTTTCTTGGACCGAAGGGATAGGGGATCTTAGCTCCTCACCCAGGATTTGAACTCACACCCTCTGCTTTGTAAGGTGAAGTCTTAACCACTGGACTGCAGGGAAGTCCCTGCAGTCTGAATTTTGATTGCCTTATTTGTTGGTTAATTTTATGGGTCAGCTTGGCTGGGCCATGGTGCTCGGATATTTGGTCAAACCTTATCTTGGAAGTTAAAGGGAATTTTTTTTGAGGGGGTGAGATTTATTTTTATGTATGTGATTAATCTATTTGGTGTTTTTACGTATGTTCCACTTCATTTTTTTCCAGCTTTCCTGAGATATATATGATCTATAACTATGCAAGATAAGGTATACAATGTGATGATTCAATACATACATATATTATGTGAAATGATTACCGTAATAAGGTTAGTTAACACCTTGATCACCTTGCAAAGTTACTGTTAAGTATTTAAGACTGACTTTCTTATCAATTTTCAACTACACAATGTTAGATCTCCAGAATTTGTTTATCCAGAACTGAAAATGTGTACCCTTTGATCAGCACTGCCCATTTCCCCCACTCTCTCAGCCTGTGGTAACCACCAATCTACTCTCTGTTTCTAAGAGTTTAGCTTTTTCAGATTCCACATATAAATGAAATAATACGGTACTTGTCTCTCTCTGGCTTCAAAGAAGAAAAAAAATTTTCTCTCATGCATCTTTGTTCATCTCTTTCTCTATAATATTGCTCATGGCAATGCTATAGGGTAGAACTCTAACCCAGAGAGTTAGAGACAGTCAGTAAACAGTGAGTTTTCCATACTAATTGGTGGACACTGGATTTTAGCAATCCAGTTTTAGCTCTCTGCAGGGTAAGTGCTGTCAACCCCTTTCTATGCTTTACTGCATCTCTAAATGATTCAGCATGAATATAGAATTAAAACTCAATCAGATGGCATGTTCTATGAGTCAGGGATCTTGCTTACAAACCACAAAAGTTGGCGTTGGTTAATTTAGACAGTGCTGTGCTTAGTCGCTCAGTCGTGTCTGACTCTTTGCGACCCCCATGGACTGCACCCTCCAGGCTCCTCTGTCCATGGGGATTCTCCAGGCAAGAATACTGGAGTGGGTTGCCATGCCCTCCTCCAGGGGGATCTTCCCAACCCAGGGATCAAACCCAGGTCTCCCGCATTGCAGGAGGATCCTTTACCATCTGAGCCACCAGGGACGCAATTTAGACAGAGAAGCAACTTCTTGCAAATTATATTAGGAGAGGCTCATGAGCACTGCAAAGTAGATGAAAACTTCAGAGCTGAAAGAAATGAAAGCTTGGTTCTTGACAAGTGAAGGTGAAGGTGACGTGAAACCCACCAGGTCCTTGTATGTGGTGGGCTTTCTCTCTCTCAACTTTAGGGCCCTCTGTTCTTTCCTCTCGGAGAAGGCAATGGCACCCCACTCCAGTACTCTTGCCTGGAAAATTCCACAGACGGAGGAGCCTGATGGGCTGCAGTCCATGGGGTGGCGAAGAGTCAAACACGACTGAGCAACTTCACTTTCACTTTTCACTTTTATTCATTGGAGAAGGAAAGGGCAACCCACTCCAGTGTTCTTGCCTGGAGAGTCCCAGGGACAGGGGAGCCTGGTGGGCTGCCGTCTATGGGGTCGCACAGAGTCGGACACGACCGAAGTGGCTTAGCAGCAGCAGCAGCATTCTTTCCTCTACATCCGGTTTCTCTTGAGTCTGAAAATTCAAGTTCTCTGTGACGGAGGAATGTATCTGAAACGACATCCATCCACAGTGGCCACCAGGCTCCATTTAAATGCTTGAGCCATAGTCACGCCATTTTTATTTTTTTTAAATCATTTTGCTTATTTATTTTTGGATGGGCTGGGTCTTTGTTGCTGCACGCAGGCTTTCTCTAGTCGTGGCTCCACAGATTCTGGAGCACAGGCTCGGTAGTTGTGGCACAGGGGCTTGGTTGCTCTGTGGCATGTGGAATCCTCCAGGACCAGGGGTCGAACCAGTGTCCCTTGCATTGGCAGGCAGATTCTTACCCACTGTGCCACTAGGGAAGTCCAAGCCTCATTCTTTTTTTTAATTGTAATATTTATTTATTTGGCCATGTTGGGTCTTCGTTGTAGCGTGCAGAATCTTTAGTTGCAACATGTGGGATCTAGTTCTCTGACCAGGGATGGAACTCAGGCCCCCTGCACTGGGAGTGTGGAGTGTTAGCCACTGGACCGCCAGGGAAGTCTGAGCCTCATTCCAATACTTCATCTAGTCAACACCCATGTTTCTACCTTAGGTCCCGTCTCAATTATCACTTATTTTTTCTGTTTAAAAAAATATTTTAAAGTAATGTATTTTAATACATTTTATTTTTTAGAGCTGTTTTAGGTGCACAGAAAAATTGAGCAGAAGATACAGATATTTTTCATGTAACCTGCACCCCCTTACATGAACAGCCTCCCCATAATCAAAATTCCCCAACATCGGTTCTGATCTATGAACCCACATTGACATATCATTACCACCCACAGTCCATACACTTTTTTAAAAGGACCCAATTTTACACAATCAGCAAGTTAAAGTGCTGAGGCTAGAATATATATATCAAAACCTTATAGTCCATAATCAAAATCCCAATTTACTTACAGCCAATCACCTTCGATTCGTATCTCAGAATAAATTCTTTTCATGAGAGTCTTACATGCTCCTTTCCCAACAAAATTGTACAATCTTTCCCATGATAACAATTAAACGTCTTCATGCCCTCCCCTAAATAAATCTCACCATCAGTCACAGTATTTCCAAACCCTGTCCTTGTTATAATTCCGGGTCAGTGAACACCATGCTTTCCCAAACGAATCCCCGTCCTCGGTACATCCCCAGTAAATGAGGTGTCTGTACCAGAAGGGAAACACACATTTTGCAAAGTCTACAGAGAAGAGAGAAACAATCAAAATAAGAACCCTTTTTATTTTGTACCTTGTCTCTGCCATCACACACACACACACACGTGTGCATGCACACACGTTCCCACTCCCATCTGCTCTACTCTGTTCCACCATAAGCACATGCAAAACAGTATGGGTGAGGGATTGAGGTTCTGCGGAAAGGTTTCTTTTCACGGTAACATGGTTGAAGCACTCAGATGCTTGGTGCAATGTGATTTCTCTGACCGTCAGAGAACCGTGCATCCCTTATTTCACAATTTAATTGACTGTGAATTCCCTTTGTAGAACCCTCGTGTGATCTCACGCACCCCCAGCCCACTCCCCCAAGACCAATGTCACCACCTTGACTTCCAAGCCAAGACCTCACCTTCTTCAGAACAGTACTTCCAGTATCCTTGGTAAGTTTCATTCAGGGAACACCACTTGTGTTTTACCCTGAACTGGACACAGTCATGGAAGATCCCGTCTCTATAGCGGAATGGAAAGAAACACTTGCCCTCTAGAGAAAACGAAGATTCAGGTCATCCCTCTCTGGGACTGTTCATTGAGATGTTACGTTACTTTCCTGCTGCGGGCT
This sequence comes from Bos indicus, assembly GCF_029378745.1. Lineage (NCBI taxonomy): Eukaryota > Metazoa > Chordata > Mammalia > Artiodactyla > Bovidae > Bos > Bos indicus. Next base: position 55,380,557 of record NC_091777.1, read on the forward strand.
GGAAGGGGGGTTTGTACTCAGAAGTCAGAATCGGGACCCAATTTTATTGAACAATATCGAGTCATACAATATAGCAGAGCTGTGGGAACTCTACTAGTAAAGGTTTTTTGTTTGTTTGTTTCATACCCCTACATCCATCCCACTATTTTCTATGGCATCAACAGTCTTGAAATTTTGCTCAGCATTTGACCCCAGTGCCAGCAATATACCTTAAGCTCAGAAATGTAAATGTGGGCATCTATCTATTAAATGATTACCACCACCTCCCACCATATCTCTTTTCTTCATCCTCTTCCACCATCATACACCCTCATCCTCACACACACACACAGGCGCGTACACACACAGCTATTTATACTATTATATTTGTGGTTTATTTTTGATAATGTTAATACGAGGTATTTCTCACCCCCAGCACCATTTTTGTTCATAATATTCCTGATTACTATTGGACATTTTTTTTCTATATGAACTTTAAAATCAGGTATTTTTCTATTAGATTGGCAGAAATTAAAGAATAGAAACAGGTAGTGCCAGTGAAATTTCAGAGTGGTTTCTCCATCTTGTTTTTGTTTGTTTTGGTTCTTGGCTGCACCGTGTGGGATCAAGCTCCCCGGCCAGGGATCAAACCCTAGTCACCTGCATTGCAAGGCATATTCTTAATCTATGGACCACCAGGGAAGTCCCTATATTACATTTTATGAAAGGAGAAAAAAGATTATTTTTTTTAACCAGGAAAATATCCCACTGATTTCCCCATTTTTACAGTTTTTCTTTAAAACATGCTTTTTAGCAGAAGTTTTCTGATCAACTTACCTTTGACTTCTGGAAGATGAGTTACAGTCTCTGAAAAGTAAATTTGAAGTTGACATTTATTTCATTATTCTCATGTCTTCCACCCAAGAACATGGCATGATCTTCTACTTTTTTAGGAATTTGGTTTCTGTTCTTCAATATGATTATATAATTTACTTTATATAAGTCCTGCATATTTCTTGCTGATGTAACCCCAAAACATTTTGTGACATTGATATAAAACAGAATGCTTCATTTTCTATCAATGTCCAGTTGGTTCTTACCAGTATAGAGAAAAACTGCTGATTAATGCATTAAAATGTCTATCTTCAATTCAGTCGTATAGCCTGATTCTCTTTCTAAAACTAGTCATCTACTAGTCTTCCTAAGGACCTTAAGTATACAACCATACAAGAATTTTGCCTGTTATGTTCTGTAGCCTTACAGATTAGTTCCTTTTGAAAATAGCACATACATTAGAACCACCTCCTTCCAATGATTTTCATCAGTTCTATTTATAAAAGACATCTCAGCAGTTTCCTGGTTTTAGTTGGAATGACATTAGGATTAAGGATGTTCATTTCAGCATGGTTAATAACAGTAAAGGAAAAGAGAAAAGAATCCAAAAATATCAATCACCAAGGGAATTTTAAAACACAGGACAGCTTTATAATATCATATGGGCATCAGAAAAGATGAGGATATAAATAGATATGGAAACATTTATACTTTGTTTCCAGATGACAAAAGGCATTTTCTGTTTCATTTCATTCTATAAGATGCTATTTTTGCAAAAATAAAATTATATGTAATGAAGATATTTGATGACCTAAAAATATTATCAGTAAAGCATACAGTAAAATTATGATTTCTCTCTTCTTCTTTTTCCTTAACTATTTTTAACATGGAATGTCCTTTATCTTATACACAAACACATAATATAGCAGTTTCATGAAAAATATGATTTCTTACCAGGAAAAGAAGTACAGTATTCAACTGCTTCACATTTTATTGCAAAATTTTAAAAGACTTTTCAACTCACCCATAGTTGGTGAATATTTATCTGAAAGACACAATTTTAAACAAATTTTCATTTCACTAGATTTAGCCTTTTAAATAAAATAAAAATAAATACTTCACCAAATTATTCTAGTAAAAATAATATTTTAAAGGTAAAAATTCAATGTTTATTTCCAGTGGTGTTATTGTGGGTGACTTCTAATTTTTCCTTTTGCTTTAATTGTACTTTCCAAATATTGTGAGTGAATAAGGCACAATTAAAGTTATTTTCAGAGAAGGCAATGGCACCCCACTCCAGTACTCTTGCCTGGAAAATCCCACGGACGGAGAAGCCTGGTAGGCTGCAGTCCATGGGGTCGCTAAGAGTCAGGCACGACTGAGCGACTTCGCTTTCACTTTTCACTTTCATGCATTGGAGAAGGAAATGGCAACCCACTCCAGTGTTCTTGCCTGGAGAATCCCAGGGACGGGAGAGCCTGGTGGGCTGCCGTCTATGGGGTCGCATAGAGTCAGACATGACTGAAGCGACCTAGGAGCAGCAGCAGCAGCAAAGTTATTTTTAAAACAAAGAAACTCAACAGGCAAAAGTAAATGATTTACTTTTTCCACCTTCCCTACAAGATAAATCACGCAATAATAGGAAAAAATGTATTTTATCATCTCACCATTATTTCTTGTTTTGTTTTATTCTATTTCTTTTCAGTACTGTCTGCAAAGTACAATTTGAAGCAACCATTTACTTACCTGTCTTAAAATGAGGTCCAATTAGTTTTAGCGTCTATTAAAAAAGGATCTTTTCATCAATTTCACAGGTTTGTTGTAAGGATTAAATCAAAAACATATGTTTTGGGCTCTGCCCAGTAGACAGCAGTTAGCAAGCACTTTGGATATGGTAGTAATTGTACTGCAATGATAAGGCTTTCTCTTATTACAATAATCCTGATTATTTTCTACTATCAAGTGGAAGACTTATTCAAGCTTGCGATGTGATGCACTTAGTCGCGTCATTCGTTTCTGACTCTTTGCGACCCCATGGACTGCAGCAGGCCAGGCTTTCATGTCCATCCATTCGGTGATGCCATCCAACCATCTCATCCTCTGTCGTCCCCTTCTCTTCCTGTCTTCAGTCCTTCCCAGCATCAGGGTCTTTTCCAATGAGTCAGTTCTTCACATCAGGTGGCCAAAGTATTGGAGCTTCAGATTCAACATCAGTCCTTCCAATGAATATTCAGGGTTGATTTCCTTTAGGACTAACTGGTTTGATCTCCTTGCAGTCCAAGGGATTCTCAAGAGTCTTCTCCAACACCACAGTTCAAAAGCATCAATTCTCTGGCACTCAGCTTTCTTTATAGTCCAACTCTCACATCCATACATGACTATTGGAAAAAACATAGTTTTGACTAGATGGACTTTGTTGGCAAAGTGATGTCTCTGCTTTTTAATACACTGTCTAGGTTGGTCATAGCTTTTCTTCCAAGGAGCAAGTGTCTTTTCATTTCATGGCTGCAATCACCATCTGCAGTGATTTTGGAGCCCAAGAAAATAAAGTCTGTTACTCTTTCCAACCACAGTGCCTCAGATTTTCTTCTATAAAATGAGGACCAAAACTTTACCTACCCCAGGGGACTGTTAAGGGGGCGGCAGAAGGTGAGATGGTTGGATGGCATCATTGACTCCCTGGACATGAGTCTGAGCAAACTCCCGGAGAGAGTGAAGGACAGGGGAGCCTGGTGGGCGTCAGTCCATGGGGTCGCAAAGAATGGGACATGACAGAGCAACTGAACAACAAGAGACTGTTAGGAGGAACAGATTATTATGCGTATGAAGTATTTAGAATAGTGCCTGAAACAAAGAACTTCATAGCTTGTAACTGCTATTGTTACCAAGAATGTTATAACTACTGAAATATTATCACCATCATCATCATTACCATCAGGTCATCACAGCTGTCATCATTAATAAGATTCAAGCCAGTGTACAAGATATTGGGTTGGCCAAAAGATTTCATTTCAGGATTTTGCATAACATCTTATGGGAAAACCCGAGCAGACTTTTGTGGCCAACCCAATACTTGTTTCACATACCACCTGTGCTATATAAAAGTATAATGTGAGCCTCACTGCTTAACACTAGAAATGTTTTCTTCCACTCACACAGAAGGGAGGGCGCTAGACAATTCTTTGGAATATGTGGAAATGCTTGCCCGACACAAAGATTTTAAATATTTTTAAAAGGAAACCTGACCTAATCACAACAGCAAAGAGTTATGCAGCATTCGTGGTAGGAATGTAAAATAGTACAGCCCCTAAGAAGTTTCTCAAAAGATTCAAAGTAGAATTGCCATAGGATCCAGTAACCCCACATCTGGGTATTTATCTGAAAGAACTGAAGCCAGGATCTTGAAGACATCTGCACTACCATATCATATCATCGCAGCCAAGATGTGGAAGCAACCTAAGTGTCCATCGATGATGAATGGACAAAGATGCGGTTTATATACACAACAATATTTTTCAGCCTTAAAAGGAAGGAAATCCAGCCACAGGCAAAGACATGGATGAACCTGGAGGGCATATTATGTCAAGAGAAATAAACCAGACCTAGGAGGAAAAACACAGCATGATTCCACTTTATATGAAGCATCTAAACCAGTCAAACTCATTCGTGAATGTTGTCACTAATGTTTACTCGCGAATTTATGTTCGACTATTTTGTGACCCCGTGGACTGTAGCCACCCACCCTGGAGAAGGAAATGGCACCCCACTCCAGTATTCTTGCCTGGAAAATTCCATGGACAGAGGAGCTTGGTGGGCTATTGTCCGTGGGATTGCAAAGAGTCAGACACGCCTGAGCGACTAACACTCTGTTGAAGTTTAACTATTAGTGTTAGCCCCTGGGCGGTCCAACCCCACAGGAGACAGAAATGCTAACAGGCAATGGACAACAATCCCAGAACTCTGGGTTCACATGGCACGTCAGGGTCTGCCCGCCTGGACAGTCCTTCCTGCAAGTGACCCCACTGTCATGGGATCCCTGAGTACTCCTCAAAGCTTGTTCTAGTGGAGAAATTATGTTTTGTGCATGGCAAATTTCTCACCCTGGAACAAGATCAATCGGATGAGCCTTCTGTGAAGTCTGGCCAGGTCAGTCACATGTCCAACTTCAGGACAGGCAGACAGGTGATTTAGATTGTTGGTGTTGTTGGTCAGTCATGTCCAACTCTTTGTAATCCCACAGACAATAGCCCACCAAGCTCCTCTGTCCATGGAATTTTCCAGGCAAGAATACTGGAGTGGGGTGCCATTTCCTTCTTTAGGGGAATTTTCCCAACCCAGGGGTTGAACCATGTTTCCTGCATTGGCAGAAGAATTCTTTACCATGAGCCACCAGGGAAGCCCAGGTGATTATAGCGTTTACAGTCTTCCTTCTAGCCCGTGAACTCCTGGAGTGGAGGTACTCGTGTCATTTAATCTCTGCTTCCTGTGCTCCTGAAAAACTGAAAGTGTTAGTTACTCAGTTGGTTCCAAGTCTTTGCGACCCTGTGGACTGTAGCTCACCAGGCTCCTCTGTCCATGCAATTTTCCAGGCAAGAATACTGGAGTGGGCAGCCATTCTCTTCTCCAGGGGATCTTCCCAACCCAGGGATTGAACCTGGGTCTCCTGCTTTGCAGGCAGATTCTTTATGATACAGAATCCAAAACCTACTATCTCATCGCTCCTAAGATGCTAAAATACTTGGCTTTTCATGTTTGAACGTTTCCAATATCAGAATGCCCCCTTACACCTGCTGGCATCTTATTATCTGCAGATCAGGTTGCTATGGAGATGTGCCTTCACTGAAGATGACGGTATTCAAGAAGTCAGCATCAAAACGAGTAGTATGGATGTCTGTGGCTCAAAAGAGAAATCCCTGGAGGCAAGAACAGGCTTTCTTAACCTCTGGGTTACAAGAGGAGAGAGAGGCAGTGAATAAGCAACAGTTTCAAAGACTCAAAGTAGATCACCACTACCTACTTGTTAAGACCGGCTCACTGCCCAGGACCAGTGAGTTTTAATTGTTTTATGTGTTGTTTCAAGAAATGCTGCCATCACTGAGATTTTGCGCAGCCAAAAGAGTGTTATATGGAAAAATATGACTTTAATAATTCAGAAGGCCAGACACAAGTGGAGAAATTTTAGGAACATCTTAACTAGCTTCTCTCATGTATAATTTCCTTCTTATGAATGTACAAAACTGACATCTTGTAAAAAACCTATGTATAAGCAACAGTGTTGTTTTTCAACAAGTGTAAAAAAATCTAACTGATAAGGTAGTAGTAGTCATAGTTATACCAAGAGTATCTTTTCCTTTTTAAAAAAAATGTAAATCAATACTATGTTTGATTTGTCTTTCCATGCAAAGATGACCTGAAGAGTTGAAAATAGTTTGTGCAAGATCATCGTTTTTTTGCCATTCCATAAAAAAGTTGTTTTGACAACTCTGTGTAAGTCTCTTCAGACATGTGAGAAATGCACCCATAATGAAATCCCTTCTTCTATTGTCACTTTATAGCAGTTGAAGGCAACATGATTTTGGTAAAAAGAATTAAATAGTTTTTCCAAAAATTAGTTCCATTTTCAAAAACCTCTCCGTAAGGCATTTAAAATATATTAGCATGGGAATTTCCTGGTGGACCAGTGATTAGAACTCCGTGTTTTCACTGCCAAGGGCCCCGGGAACTAAGATTTCACAAGCCTCACTGTGTAGCCAAAGCCCCCCCAACCCCCCAAAATACAAGACAAAAGTACACAAACAAAATATGTTAGCAAGAAAGAAGACACATGGTCATCAAGGAACATGACTTCTGTCAACAAAATTTTCTAATTCACATTCCTGCTCTTTGTTGAATCATCTTATTTAAAAAATAATAAAAACCCAGGGCTTCCCTGGTGGTCCAGTGGTTAAGACTCCATGCTGCCAATGCAGAGGTCATGGGTTCAATCCCTGGTCAGGGAACTAAGACTCCACATGCCAAAATAATTTTTTTTTTAATTAAAAAAAAAAAGTTCATCAGTGGATTGTGTCTATTTTATTTTCAAAAAAAAAAAAAATACAGAGTATCTTTTTCTTTCTGAGAGAACATGAGATAAAGATGGCCCTTACCCTTCCTGGCGTCTCTGATTTGATTACACATGGCAGGAGAGGTTTTCAAACGTCCAACCCCAGGTACTGTCACATCGCTCCTCACCTCCATGTTGGAGACCAACCACGCTGTGGAGCCAGTAGACCGAGACCGACAGAAGCCCCACGGGCAGGGCCATGCTCCTCCCGCCAAGGAGCAGTGATCCACCAGGAGTGGACCCTCCGGAGTTTATAGCCACAACGCCTGTCTCCTCCCCGTCCCCTCCCCTTCGTCCCTCCTCTCTTTCTCCTTCTTCTGTTTTTCCATCAACCCCAGTCCCCTCCTTCCCCCTTCCTCTTCTTCTCACCTGCCTTCTCTGCCTTCACCTCCTCCTCTTTCTTCACCTTCCTCTTCTCTCTCTCTTGGCCCCAAAGCCAGACCTCCTCCTTTTTCATAGGAAGATACACACACAGACACACAAAAAATAATCTGGCATTCAATAAGACAAGGATTAGAAGTCATCACAAGGAATTTCCAGTTGTTTCCATGACAACAAGGATCACGGGAGCAGTCAGAGATTCACCCAAGTCTTGGACCTTACCAGTCTTTGAAAGCCAGGGCTGAAGAATCCCCTGCAGGATGCCAGAGAGGCTGCCTGGGGAATCAGGTTTGCTTCATGAATACAAACATCTCGGTGTACGCTCCGTGAACCTTCAGTGTGAGCCACTGTTTTCTCGTGGCCCTTAATAATCTAGCTAATGAGTTACAGGTGACCTCGAAGTTCTGGGAACGAGCAATGCACCATTTATGGTCACTTACATCCCACAATTCTGAGAAGTAAGGTTAATTGGTCAGTTATGCATCGAGCAGTACAAACTTGAGCTCGGTTATAGTAATTGTTGCTTTCTCTTCTTGTTCGTAAAAAAAACCAAACTACTGGCAGCGCTAGTGGTAAAGAATCTGCCTGCCAATGCAGGAGATGCAAAACACTCGGGTTTGATCCCTGGGTCGGAAAGATCCCCATGACTAGGAAATGGCAACCCACTCCAGAATTCTTGCCTGGAAAATTCCATGGACAGAGGAGCCTGGCGGCTACAGTCCATGGGGTTGCAAAGCGTTGGACACAACTGAGGGCAGGTGGACGCGCGCACACACACACACACACACACACTTCCCTTCATTCTAGAAAATTCTCAGGGTCTAGGAGCTTCATTATCCAGCTGAAACCTGTCCACTTCCTTGTAGCTCAATATCCAGGAACTCTTCCTCCTCTGTTCATTAATATTCTTGTCTATGATCCCAGCCCCCGCAAGACCCCATTACTATATCCATGACTGAATTTTATGAGCCTCATAGATACACATGAGATCCCCTTGGGACATCATTAACCATGGGGTTATCCCACCCAAACTGCCCCTGATTGTAACCACTTACAGAGAACTCTCCTTGGGGGAACTGCAGTCTCATCCTACAGACTGGTTGGAGCCAAAACAATCGGGCCAGTCCCCAGATAATCCAGCGATTTTGGAAGCAAAACCTTAAAGAAGGCTCCTGAAGACAGCTAGGGCGGAAAACAACTCTCTTAAAGGTACACCTCAACCTAGAAACCTGGGATGGTGTGGGGATCGGGACCTGGGGGCCCCCACAGCAAGGAAGGGAGGGGTCTGGAGCAATGCTGTCCACTGGGAGAAATATGATGTGAGCTACTTGTATCATGGTGGTCATACTGACAGTAAGAAAAATAAGAAGAAGAAACAGCCATTTTAAAAATAATATATTTAAAATATTACCTTAACATGTCCTCAACATAATATTGATGAGATACTTTACATTTTTTTTCACCCTGCATCTTCAGAGTCCAGTATTTTATGCTTACAACCTGTGATGATTCGAACTCGCCGCGTTTCAAATGCTAACAGGCCACACGTGGCCACCATACTGGACTACGTGGCTCTAGAGCTCTGGAAATGAAAATCCAGAGAAAGTGGGGGCGGGAGCCTTGAGGGCAGGTCAGGAGTGGGTGAAATCACAGAGTGTGAACAATGTCGTGCTGAGGAAGGCTGCCTTTCTCCTGACTTTGGGGGAAAGAGATGGAAGAAAAGGAAACTAGCCCGGACAGATTTCCTGCTGAGTTCCTGCTGGTGGACGCATAGCTTCATGGTTCTGTGAAGCTTTGCATTCACGCCTCTAAGGTAAGGTTCACTCTTTCTGTTTGATGAGGGAGGAAGCTGAGACACAGAGAGATCTTCCCGAGGTCCTGTTCTCCGCTCTCCAAAGGCAGCTTGAATCCGTAATAGAAGAGGGGTGTGTGTGTTTGTGAGGGAGTCTTACGTAGAGGTTTTGCTTCGGACACAGAGTTATTTGCTGCTGAGGAGCTGAAGGGCTCGGTATTTTGAAGGTACTCTGTACTCCAGTGGCTTTATGCTCACGAGCTCCCTTAATCCTCACAATAGCTGTCATAGCTATCTCCACTTGACAGACGAGAACGTTGAAAACTGGAAGTCAGAGAGGTGAAATGACCTTTCCAAGGCTACCCAGTAGACAAATGGAAGAGGTGGGCTCTGAACTCTGATTGGTTGGGAGCCATTCTTTTCTCGTTGCTCCACTGTGATATTTTTGGCTTAAGAAAACCAGAGAGCAGAGGCTGCAGGCTAGACTGTTCGCTGGCCTCCCACTCAGCACCTTAGTACTACCTGGTGTGGCTATTCTTGTGTTCCGCCTTGGGTGACAGATACAGATGTCTCAGATCTGACTGCTGAAGTCAAAAATGGTGTACACTTCCTTTTCGTAGTTGCCAAATAAACAATACAAATGGTAGGGTTGTGGGATACTTATTAAATGAATAGATAAAAGGATGGATGAAGAAAAGATGAGGAGATGGAAGGATGGATAATGGACAGAAGAACTGAAGGATGCATGGATGGAAGGAAGGATGGGGAGATGAATGGAAGGATGGATAATGGATAGATGGGTGGAAGGATTGAAGGACAGATGTGTGGATGGATGGGAGGAAGGATGGGTAGATAGGTGGAAGGATGGATGATGGATAGATGGACAGAAGGACTGAAGGAAGAACAAATGGATAAGTAGATGAATGGAACCAGGTGAACAGAGACTAAGAATACAGACTATCATTAAGTAGGGGAAGCATTTTCTAGACAGTAACATTCTCTGATGGTGATTGCAGCCATGAAATTAAAAGACGCTTACTCCTTGGAAGGAAAGTTATGACCAACCTAGATAGCATATGCAAAAGCAGAGACATTACTTTGCCAACAAAGGTCTGTCTAGTCAAGGCTATGGTTTTTCCTGTGGTCATGTATGGATGTGAGAGTTGGACTGTGAAGAGAGCTGAGCGCCGAAGAATTGATGCTTTTGAACTGTGGTGTTGGAGAAGACTCTTGAGAGTCCCTTGGACAGCAAGGAGATCCACCCAGTCCATCCTAAAGGAGACCAGTCCTGGGTGTTCATTGGAAGGACTGATGCTGAGGCTGAAACTCCAATACTTTGGCCACCTCATGTAAAGCGTTGACTCATTGGAAAAGACCCTGATGCTGGGAGGGATTGGGGGCAGGAGGAGAAGGGGACGACAGAGGATAAGATGGCTGGAAGGCATCATCAACTCGATGCACATGAGTTTTGGTGAATTCCAGTTGGTGATGGACAGGGAAGCCTGGTGTGCTGTGATTCATGGGGTCGCAAAGAATCAGACACGACTGAGCAACTGAACTGAACTGAACATTCTCTGAAAAGTGGGAGACAATAAATAACAAAAAGGAAAAGAGAGAGGAAAATCATAAAATATTCCCAAAGTAAGTTTGCTTAATTAACTAATTGTAGCAGGTCTTGCTTGGAGTCACTCTGCCAGTGATCAGTGAAGCGTCCACACGGTCTCCTAATCGCTATGAAATGCTGGCTCTGAGGAAGACTCAGGCATTGTGCTTTGCCCTATAGATGTTCCGTAAATTTGGTCCCTAAGAGCCACTTTATAAAGTTAATCCACCCTTAAGCCAGCTATCTATGTAGATTTGAAATTTTGCCATTTTAAATTTGTAATTTTGTAGTTTTGCTTTTCTGCAAAGGCTCTTCTATGTTTTCTTTCCCAGTCTTAATTATTTGTGTGTCTGTGTATATATGTATGGAGAAGGCGATGGCACCCCACTCCAGTACTCTTGCCTGGAAAAATCCCATGGATGGAGGAGCCTGGTAGGCTGCAGTCCATGGGGTCGCGAAGAGTCGAACACGACTGAGCGACTTCACTTTCACTTTTCACTTTCATGCATTGGAGAAGGAAATGACAACCCACTCCAGTGTTCTTGCCTGGAGAATCCCAGGGACGGGGGAGCCTGGTGGGCTGCCATCTTCGGGGTCACACAGGGTCAGACACGACTGAAGCGACTTAGCAGCAGCAGTATATATGTACATCCAACATGTATGTGTTTGTGTAAATGTATTTAAATATCTATCATGTGTCTGCCTGCAATGCAGGAGACACAGGAGATGCGAGTTTGATCCCTGGGTCAGGAAGATCCCCTGGAGGAGGGCATGGCAACCGACTCCAGTATTCTTGCCTGGGAAGTGCTATGGACACAGGAGCCTGGTAGGCTGCAGGTCATGGGGCCGCAGAGTCAGACAAGACTGAGCACAAGCACTGACAGCATAGATTATGTGTACATGTGTGTGCGTGCACGTATATAACCATATTGTATATGCATACAGATACAACATGTACAATTTTTGTTTTAAATTAAGAAAACCATGTATGTGGTAGATGTACCATGCACATCTAAGGTAACAGTTTACCTGGGAAAAGTCCCATGTGTGCCCTGGGTTGTTCATTTCCACTTCTCAGAGGTGACCAGTATTAACTGCTTTCTCACGTGTCCACTCAGGAGAATTTTCTGTGCAGAGATCAGATCAGTCGCTCAGTCGTGTCCGACTCCTTGCGACCCCATGAATCGCAGCACTCCAGGCCTCCCTGTCCATCACCAACTCCCGGAGTTCACCCAGACTCATGTCCATTGAGTCAGTGATGCCATCCAGCCATCTTATCCTCTGTCGTCCCCTTCTCCTCCTGCCCCCAATCCCTCCCAGCATCAGAGTCTTTTCCAATGAATCAACTCTTCGCATGAGGTGGCCAAAGTGCTGGAGTTTCAGCTTTAGCATCATTCCTTCCAAAGAAATCCCAGGGATGATCTCCTTCAGATGGACTGGTTGGATCTCCTGCAGTCCAAGCCCATGCAAAACACAATTGCAGTGTCTCGTGGAGAACAAGGCCCTCAGTGGCTGATGCTCTTTCCCTCCCTTGGCACTCAGCGTGGCCTGGCCGCATGGACCTCCTTCTGCTCCCCAGGAGAGCCCTCCTGCTGTCTTTGCTCTTACTGTCCCCTTTCCTGGAATGCTCTTCCCCACGACTGTGTAGCTGACTCCAACCTGACCTTGGCTGTGCTCCGAGGGGACCTCCCTGATCGCCTAAAGCAGACACCTGTCAGGCACCATCTACCACAGCCCCCTGTTTATTGTCTTCACTGCACTTATTCTGAAATGATGTTGATGATTTTTTTTTACTGTGGTAAAACTGCGCATAACCTGTAATGGACTTTTTTTTTTTTTTTTTGGATGCGCCATATGGCTTGAGAGAATCTCAGTTCCCCCACCAGGGATCAAACCCAGCCCTGCGAGTGAAAGGGTGGAGTCCTAACTACTCCGTGTGGACATCCGGTGAATTCCCCAAAATGGACCGTTTTAAAGTGTTGCCCAGAAAATCCCATGGATTGAGGAGCCTGGTAGGCTGCAGTCCATGGGGTCTCGAAGAGTCAGACACAACTGAGCGACTTCACTTTCACTTTCCACTTTCATGCATTGGAGAAGGAAATGGCAACCCACTCCAGTGTTCTTGCCTGGAGAATCCCATGGACGGAGAAGCCTGGTAGGCTGCAGTCCATGGGGTTGCACAGAGTCGGACACGACTGGAGCGACTTAGCAGCAGTAGCAGTCAGTGGCATTAAGTACATTCCCAATATTGTGCAACCATGACTCCCATCTTGTTCTAGGACTTGTTTATCACCCCAGATGGAACCTCTATTCCTTTTTCCTCTCTCCCCTATCCCAATAAAATACTAGCCTTAAAAAAAATTATCTATGTATTTACATTATGGGCTTTTCTGGGTCTGTAGTGCTTTGCATGAATTTCTCTAGTTCCAGTGAGAGGGGACTACTCTTTTTGGTGGTTTCTCTTGTTGCAGAGCAACAGGCTCTAGGGCACATGGGCTTCAGTACCCGCGCTTCTATCGCACAGGCTCAGTAGTAGCGGCATTTGGGCTTCATTGCTCTGCGGTGTGTGGGATCTTCCTGGACCAGAAATCGAACCCGTGTCCCCTGCATTGGCAGGTGGATTCTTATCCACTGTGCCACAAGGGAAGTCTAAAATATTAGCCTTATATGAGCCAGAACTTCACTTGTCCACGTCACTGATGACACCGTATAGAGGATGCATAACAAATGTGTAACAAATGAGTAAATGAACATCTGAATGAATCAAAAAGTGGATATAGATGTTTTTACATACATACACTGTCCAGTCTTGTCTAGAACTTGGACTCTTCACTTAATACTGTGTTTTTATAGCAGAATGCTGCTGCTGCTGCTAAGTCGCTTCAGTCGTGTCTGACTCTGTGCGACCCCAGAGACGGAAGCCCACCAGGCTCCCCCGTCCCTGGGATTCTCCAGGCAAGAACACTGGAGTGGGTTGCCATTTCCTTCTCCAATGCAGGAAAGTGAAAAGTGAAAGGGAAGTCGCTCAGTTGTGTCTGAGTCTTAGCGACCCCATGGACTACATACACATGCAACTCATTCTATTTAAAAGTATTGCGGGGTTAGTCTGATTTGATTGTGGGCAAATCAGAACTCACTGTACCAGTTCTCCCGCCTTCACTACTCATCTTGTTTCCAGTCGTTGCTATTAGACAAAGTCCAGAGGTTTTTGAACATTATGGTCTCCTGTAGTTGACGCTTCTCCAGCAAACCTAATGAAATGTGACCCTTATTTGAGGAACGAGAGCCAGATTCACAAGAGAATTTGGAGGGATGGTAGGGTTGGGGAAGCTGACAATATTTGAAAGGTCTGAGGTGTGTTGGTTTGGCAGCTGATAAGGTCAAAAATAAGAGGGTGTTAGAGGAAGCTAGGTGTAGATTAAGAACAAACAGTTCAATGTGTGATTGAAGTAGCAGCTTTGAAGTCAGGCTTTGAGCTGCACGGAGAGAGTCATGATGGTTAGGGCAAGCTCCTCTTTGCATCCTCATTTCTTCACCCAACTTAGGTGGTACTCCATTCTCAGACTTGTTTCCCTTCTGTTCAAAGCTGGGCAGTCTTTCTGGGCTCCAGGCAGAGTGGTTAGTGACAGTCACAAGTATGGTACCTTGAAGTTAAGCGAGTAAGTCCGAAGTTCCATTGAATCCTTTCAAGAAACTTGGCTCTGAGATAAGTGATAAAACTGGTAATAAGCTTATCTCACAGTTGATAAGAAAGTTACCACTCACTGGAATTATATATGATTTGAGCTCTGGGCAATTTGAAAGGGTTAGGTTTGTGGGTTTGTGGCAGTATTTTTATTAGAAAAGAGTCCATTGGCCTTTTACAGAGTATTAATCCCTTTGTCATCTGCCATCGATGTCTTATGTGTTTTGGGGTCTCATTTAAAAATCTTTTACTAATGCATGACCTCATGTGAAGAGTTGACTCATTGGAAAAGTCTCTGATGCTGGGAGGGATTGGGGGCAGGAGGAGAAGGGGACGACAGAGGATGAGATGGCTGGATGGCATCACTGACTCGATGGACGTGAGTCTGGGTGAACTCTGGGAGTTGGTGATGGACAGGGAGGCCTGGTGTGCTGCGATTCATGGGGTTGCAAAGAGTCGGACACAACTGAGCGACTGAACTGAACTGAACTGAATGCATGACAAATGTCATCGGTACCCGCTCATTTATTTGTTTGTATTTAGGAAATGGAAACCCACTCCAGTGTTCTTGCCTGGAGAATCCCAGGGACGGGGCAGCCTGGTGGGCTGCCGTCTATGGGGTCACAGAGTCGGACACGACTGAGGTGACTTAGCAGCAGTAGCAGCAGCAGTTTTGCTGCACTATTTAATTATTTTCCCAGCATTTGTCCCCTCCTTATGATTATAATATTCTTTGGTATTAAGCCAAGGCATTGATCATGTATCTGTCTCTATAATGAATTAATAAACTATTTTCCAAAAAGAAAAAAGACAAGGAGAAACTTGGCTCTGTAGAAACTCATCCCCAGTTGGTTTAACGATGAAGAGGATCACAGCCTGTTTGCGCTGCCTGGTTTGAGTTTTGCGTCTACCTCTATAGGCCGTCACCATATATTTCTTGCCTATTTTTCTATCACACAAGGTAATAATAGTTCCTGCCTCCTGGGGTTTTTTACAGAGTTTTTTACAATTAATTTTTATGTATTTATTTTTGGCTGCACTAGGTCGCTGTTGCTGCACTCGGGCTTTCTCTAACTGCGGCGAGCGGGGGGCTATTCTTCATTGTGGTTCGTGGGCTTCTCATTGCACGGCTTCTCTTGTTGTGGAGCATGGGCCCTAGAGCTCGGGCTCAGTAGCTGTAGTACACTGGCTTAGTTACCCAAGGGATGTGGGATCTTCCTGGACCAGGGGTCAAACCTGTGTCCCCTACATTGGCAGGCGGATTCTTAACCACTGGACCACCAGGGAAGTCCCACCTCATAGGGTTTTGTGATAATTAAATGCTAATTAAACAAAGCACCCAAAGTTACGCTTTGCACACAAGTGCTCAGCACATGTTGACCTCTGTTATTTATTGAGCTCCCATCATGTAATAAGAATTCTGCTTAGGTGGTCTCATCTCATTCTGAAAACAACCCAATGGGGTAGATTTCAGTAGTCCCATATATAGACCAAGACCCTGAATATCAATCACTACCCATATCACACCCAAGATCCCCTGGATAAGCTGGAATTCACGTCTGGACCATCCTTTGTCAAAGCCACAATGATAAATATATTTAGCAGTTGTTAAAACAGATATTATGAGAGGTGAAATGCTCAGAGTCACAAAGCCAGCTTACGAGAAGGACTAGGATTGGAAATTATCTTTTCTGGACATCTTCCAGGATGACTGACTCAGATGGGGACAGTGATGATGAAAATGATAACGACTCATATTTACTAAGCATATTTTATGGGCCAGGTGCTGTTCAAAGCCTTTTGGGTCTGTATTAGTTCTCTGGGGCTGCTGTAAAAAAAAAAAAAAAAATTATCGAGCTGAAAACAACGCAGATCTAGTCTCTTACGCTCTGTAGGTCAGAAGACTTGCTGGGCTGTAATCAAGGTGTTGGCAGGGCTGTGTGCCTTCTGGAAGTTCTAAGGGAGAAGCTGTTTCCCAGCTTTTCCAGCTTCTAAAGACTTGCCCCTCTGTGGGACTTCCCTGGTGGTCTAGTGGTTAAGATCTTGCCTTCCAATGCAGGGGGTTCAGGTTTGATCTCTGGCTGGGAAAACAAGATTGCACATGCCTGGGGGCCAAAAAACCAAAACATAAAACAGAAGCAATGTTGTAACAAACTCTATAAAGATGATCTGCTTTCCTTGGTTCATGGCCCCTTCCTGATGTCACTCAAACCTCTGCTTCCATTGTTCCATCTGATTTCCTGCCTCTCCTACCTGCCTTACAAAAAAATGTCTTTATGGTTGGCTGCACTGGGTCTTCATTGCTCTATGAGGGCTTTCTCTACTTGCAGTCAGCAGGGGCTACTCTCTAGCTGCAGTACGCCGGCTTCTCACTGCGGTGGCTTCTCTTGTTTCGGAGGACGGGATCTAGACATGTGGGCTTCGGTAGTTGCAGCTCTCCATGCCAGTACTCTTGACTCTAGAGTGTGGGCTCAGCAGTTGTGGTGCACAGCCTTAGTTGCTCCACGTGCCGTGGAATCTTCCCGGACCAGGGATCGAACCCATGTCCCCTGCCTTGGCAGGCAGATTCTTATCCCCTGCACCACCAGAGAGGTCCCTGCCTCTGTCTTATAAGGACTCTTATGCTTACTCTGAGCCCACCCAGATCATCCAGGGTAATCTCCCCATCTGACGATCCTTAATGTAATCGAAATCCCCACTGCGACATATTCACGGGTTCTGGGGATTAGGGCGTGGATATCTTTGGCGATGATGAGTATCTGGGTATTAGCATCTACTAACTACCTCACCCTGACTTTCGGAGGCAGCAGCAATTACCATCATTGTCTCCATTTTACAGATGAAGAACTGAGACCCAGAGCCCTGAATAGCTTTCTCTTTTACTTTATTGGGGTACAGTTGCTTCACAGTGCTGTGTTAGCTCTGCTACACAATGAAGTGAATCAGCCATGTGTATTTACAATAACCAGGAAATAGAAGCAACCTAAATGTCCACTCACAGATGAATGGATGAAGAAGATCTGGTGCATAAACACAATGAATAACTTTCTTAACATCGTAAAGGTTCTAAGAGGCAAAGCTTTCAAACCAAGTTCAGGCCTTTAACAGCATTCCACATTCTGCCTTTGGGGATATCTTAGTATATAGGTCAAAAATGATTAAATTTGAATATTGGGAAGGGGGTTTGAAAGGAAAATTTGAGGTGAATGAATTAATGAAAGTATAGATATCGGAGAGTATGGTGAAGCAGAGATATAAGCATGAAATTGTAGGTGGTGAAGAGTTTAGAAGAAGAGGTTCGAATCTGTCTCTCCCCCTTATTCACAAAGGGGATTGCCTAGCACAAAGGGGACTATCTAGTTATTATCTAGCTTGTACACCCTCCATCATTTGCAAAGTACTTTCCAACATCTATGGCTCTTATCATAAGGTCTTGTGGTGGGTTTTTTTCTCCCTCACTTGATGACTGGGAAAACTGCACCCAAGCCGGACTGCAGGTTGACTGCAAGACCCCAGCAGCTCTCGTTCCTACCAGCCAACAGTGTGGTGACAGAGGCAGGATGCCAGCCCCAACCACCCCATGGCCCGGGACAAGGTGACCTCCAGCACGTTTGAACGTGCGGGCGCTTGAGGAATCGCTTGGCCCTAACCTGAATGTTCCAGACGTTCAGCTATTAAGACTCACTTTATAGCCCATTCCTTGCCTTGAACCACCCCCAACCTATTTTCTATTAAGATCCACGACTTGATCCAAGTAGGTTCATTAACCTTCCAGAATGGCAGTCCATATCAACTCGAGTCTGCATGAAAATCCTTTATGACACACACGTCTGGTGTCCCATGCAAATCTCTGGTCTGAGTGGGGGCTGGGGGTGGAGCACCCAGGGGAAGAGAAGAACAAGACCCTGAAGCATAAGCAAGCTTAGCTAGTTTATGCAAGAAACAGCAAAAAAGACTAGTGTAGTCTGAATAGATCAAAGGAGAAGAGGTAAGGAATGAGCTTTGAGGGGAGGGCTTGGTATGGACTGTGAATGTTACGATAAACGTGATGAAGAACTCTGAATTAATGACTGCTGCTTCTCCCCACTTTAATCCCTCCAGTGGCTTTCAGTTGCATTTTTAAAATAATTTGATTTATTTTATTTTGGCTGGGTCTTTGTTGCTGTGTGGGCTTTCTCTGGTTGCAGCGAGCAGGATCTACTCTCTGGTTGCGGTGCACAGGTTTCTCATTGCAATGGCTTCTCTTCTTGCGAAGCACAGGCTCCAGGGCACATGGCCTCAGTAGCTGCAACTCCCCAGCTCTTGAGCACAGGCTCAATAGTTGTGGGGCAGGGGCTTAGTTGCTCCGAGGCCTGTGAGATCTTCCCGGACCAGGAATCCAACTTGTTTCTCTTTCGTTAGCAGGCAGATTCTTTTTACCACTGAGTCAACAGGGAAGCCCTCCAGTTGCATCTTTTAAAAATATGTATTTATTTATTTATTCGGCTGTATTAGGTCTTAGCTGCTCCACGGCATCTTTAGTTGCTGCAAGTGAACACTTAATTGAGGCATATGGGATCTACTTCCCTGACCAGGGATTGAACCTGGATCCTCCTCTGCATTGGGAGCATAGGGTCTTAGCCACTGTGCCACCAGAGAAGTCCCAAACTTGCATTTAGAAAACAAGGAAGGCTTTTCAGGGTCCACTCTATTCACCTCACCAAGCATTCATAGCCAAAGATATGAGTAGTATCTAGTGACACCACTATATCCCGCTGGAGTGATATAGTTCCAGCTCGTCTTGTTCTTTGAACGCATCCAGCTCTTTTCCATCTTAAGCCTTTTGTCACATCCTGCTGTCTCTGCCTAGATGAGCTGCAGACACGCAGCCCAGCTCCGCTCATGGCTACTCATTGTTCTCTTCCTCCGGGTCTCAGTTTTCATGTCATTTTATCTGAAGAGACTTCCCGACCTCACAGTCAGAACTAGCTTTGCCAGGTTCGTCTTTATCACAGCCTCTGTCCTCCCACCCGACTGCTGTTCTTTGTTACCGCATGTTCTCATCCTCTGATCTGAACCATCAAGCCAGACTTTCTGAAACTCAAGAGATGTTCAGGAGACTGAGAAGTTCTTCGGGAATGTGAAGGGGTCTGCTACAGAGAAGAGCCTGTCTGGGGATCGCTCGCTTTCAGTCTCCCCTTTTCTTTGTCACTCCTCAAATCTTAGGAGGGTACAGAGGTGGAAAATGGGGGGGAAATGGAATAAAGTTTGAATAGAGGAGTTAATCGTAAAGTCATCAGGGGAATTCGATCAGCAGCCCTGTATACCAGACCAGGAGAGACTGGAGGCCAATGTATCATCAAGGGGAACACAAGAAGCGTTTAGGGGAGAGACGGTAAAGCCCGGACTTTGATCAGTAACGGTAGGGACAGAGAGAGAGGGGTGGATACAGGAGCTATTCAAAAAGTACAATCACCTGGGTTTGATGACTGATAGGATGCAGGGAGGAGATGGGAAGAGCAAAACTTTACTCATAGGGGAATAACTCAAGAGACTGGGAGGAATACTGACAGCAGTTGAACCTGCTATCTGTCACTTACCATCTGTGGTCTTTGGATAAGTTATGCAACCTCCCAAATTCCAGTTTCCTTCTGCAAAATGGAGATGATCACCATGCCAGCTCTTCTGCTTGCTAGAAGGAGTAAAGTGGATACAAAACCTAGAACATCAGCATACAAGAGGCACTCAGTAACTGGGAGCCAGTAGTAGACAAGGCAATAGTAGCTGAGCCGCAAAGGAAACCCAGACCGCCAAGGCTAAGACTGGCATTGTCGTTTCTGCTGAGAATGGCCTATTTATATGTCATTGAGGAAATGCCATAGAGGCAACCAGAGCCAGGAGAAATTATGATTGACGAGGATAGTAATGCTTATTGTTCAGGTACTTTTAATAGCCAGCCGAGGAGATGGGTGTGGTGCGTGAGAACCTAGTGGCAGCAAGAATGTTGAGCGTCTAGCCTGGAACACAGTAAGTGCTCAACAAATGCTTCATCTTTCCATCACATGCTCCCCTCTATAACGACAGAATATATATATGTGTATATGTCTGCCTGCAATGCGGGAGACCTGGGTCCAATCCCTGGGTTGGGAAGATCCCCTGGAGAAGGGAATGGCTACCCACTCCAGTATTCTTGCCTGGAGAATCCCATGGATGGAAGAGCCTGGTGGGCTACAGTTTATGGGATCACAAAGAGTTGGACACGACTGAATGACTAACACTTTCACTTTTCACTTTGTAAGAATAAGCTATTTTTTTCTTACCCCCTGGGGATAGAAAGAAAATAGCCTGCGTGACATCAAACCTGGGAGTTAGTGGAAGAGGAAGGAAACCCATGGGAGCCAAATTTTTGTCTTCCTTCAATCCAGAAAGAAGAAGCCAGCCGAGATGAATGGATGGCCCAGTTACCTGCTGGGGTGGATGGCCTTCCTCCTCTACTCCTATGGAACAACTGGAAGTGAGTATACTGGGAAGCAATGGGGAGGGTTTGGGACCTGGAAAGAATGAATGAAGTAAAGATGACTGGATCCAAGTAGGGACAAGATAGCCTAGTAGAAATCTCAGACCGACGTGGGGTGTGGCCCCTGGATCTGCCGCTTTTTCTCTGTGTGACCTTGGTCATGCCCTGTAACCTCTCTGAAGTCAGTCCTCAGCCTTGAAAGAGGAATAATGGCATTTACCTCATGGGACGATGTTGAAGCCTAAAGAAAATAACAGACGCAAGCATCTTTCACAGATTCAGCACAGGTTAGTGAAGTTGCTCAGTCATGTCCGACTCTTTGTGACCCCATGGACTGTAGCCCACCAGGCTCCTCCATCCACGGGATTTCCCAGGCAAGAATGCTGGAGTGGGTTGCCATTTCCTTCTTCAGGGGATCTTCCCGATCCAGGGATCAAACCCGGCCTCCTGCATTGCAGGCAGATCTTTACCATCTGAGCCACCAGGGGAATCAGCACATGGTAAGGCGGATATAAATATTTTAATATAAAGAGGGGGCTCTATAATTCCAGTACACTGAAAGCTCAGAATCCCTTACTTGGAAATTCCCTTTATACTCATTACAAAAAAAATTGTGGGGCTTCCTTTTTGGCTCAGTGGTAAAGAATCTGCCTGCCAATGCAGGAGACACAGGTTCAACTCCTAGTCCAGGAAGACCCCACGTGCACATGTCTATAGATTAATTTATTCAATACACATTTTTATATTTATTTGGCTGTAACAGATCTTAGTCACAGCACTCGGGATCTTTTAATTATAGCAAGGGAACTCTTAATTGCAGCCTGTGGGCTCTAGTTTCCCAGCAGGGATCGAACCCTGGACCCCTTGCACTGGGAGCATGGAATCTTAGCCACTGGACCACCAGGGTAGTCCTTTCAATACATATAGGTTGAGTGACTCTGAAGTGCCTGGATTTGTGCTTTGATCCAGAAACATAACAGTAAACAAAACCCACACCCTACACTCAGAGTGTTTACAATGAATGGAAGTGCGAGAGACATAAACTGATAATATTATCTTAAAAACTGGTGAGTATGACACTGCTGTATTTAAGATGCACCACCCACAAGGACCTACTGCAGAGCACAGGGAACTCGGCCCAATGGTATGTGGGTGGCCTGGATGGCAGGGGAGTTTGGGGGAGAATGGATACATGTATATGTATGTCTGAGTTTCTTTGCTGTCCACCTGAATCTACCACAATACTGTTAGTTGGATATACTCCAATATAAAATTAAAAGTTTTTTAAAAATGGTTAGTTCATGTACAAAGATTGGCCCAGTGTATTATAAGAGCAAGCAAGCGTATTAATCCAGGCTGAACCAGGTCTTGATGAATGAGTAGCAGTGAGCAGAGTCGTTCTGGGCAGGATGAAGGACATGAGCAAAACTCCAAAGACAAAGAACATGGAGGAAGGTCAAGGGAATGTTAATCGCAGAGTGAGAACAGAGAGGTCAGCAAGTCTCGGATTATGGAGGGTTTTAACCCAGTTAAGAAGATTAGACCATCTGCTGGACTACTTTACAGATGGCTAATAGTATCTATTAGTGTTGATTTTTGCTAACAGCTCCCAAGGATAAACTTAATTCTATGTACACGGGGTACCAGCCTGCCCTCCCCACCACCAGCAGCATCCTGTATACTCAGGGGTGTTCCTGGGTGAGGACAGTCATTAATGATGACGACAGTTAACTTTTGTTAAGTAGTATCTGCCTGCCATGGAGGAGACGCGGGTTCAATCCCTGGGTGGGGAAGATCCCCTGGAGAAGGGAATGACAACCCACTCCAGTATTCTTGCCTGGAGAATCCCATGGACAGAGGAGCCTGCCGGGCTACAGTCCATGGGGTCGCAAAGAGTCGGACAAGACTTAGCAACTAAACAACAATATCCTTACCGTGGTCCAGTGGTTAAGAATCCGCCTACCGGTGCAGGGGACACAGGTTCACTTCCTAGTCCAGGAAGATTCCACATGCCAGGGAACAACTAAGCCCGTTTACACCACAACTACTGAAGCGCTTGCACCCTAGAGCCCATGTTCTGCAACAAGAGAAGCCACCGTGATGAGAAGCCCATGCACCACACCTAGAAGGTGGTCCCCACTCACCACAACTAGAGAAAGCCCATGCTGCTGCTAAGTCACTTCAGTTGTGTCCGACTCTGTGCGACCCCATAGACGGCAGCCCACCAGGCTCCCCCGTGCATAGCAATAAACACACAGCACAGACAATGACACATTTTAAAAAGATGGTTAGCAATATCCTTGGCTTCTACCCGGTAGATATCAGTAGCACAGCTACCAGTTCCTCCATCTCCCTCTTGTAACAACCAGAAATGTCTCCAAACATTGTCTGATGTCCCCTGGAGTGGGGGAGGTCATAATTGCCCCTTCTCCATTGAGATCCACCATTCTATGCCCAACTGGCAGACAGAGAAACAAAGAAGTGTGGAGGGTTGATTGGAAATTTTGTTCAGCCAGGAAATGATAACATCATTTTAATCCACATTTTATGAGTCATAACTTAGTCCATGGCCCCACCTAACTATAAGAGAAACTGCAGACCCTTCTCCAGCACTCTGGTGGTTAAGACTTCGCCTTCCAGTGCTGAGGGTATGGGTTTGATCCCTGATCGGGGTGCTAAGATCCCACATGCTTTTCAGCCAAAAAACCAAAACATAAAACAGAAGCAATACAATAACAAATTCAATAAAGACTTTAAAAAACATGGTCCACATCAAAAATTCTTTAAAGAGAGAGAGACAGCAAAATGGATTCTAGCTATGAGCTCAGAAAGAGAAGGAAGCTGGGTGTGGCAAATATATGGAAGTTTTGCCTCACCATCTTTGTAACATGAGCTAACACACATGCACACACATGGAGGAAGACAGACATGTACATATATGCACACACATGCATGCATTTATGTGTGTGCACACACATAACCTATCAGAGCATCTTACTCATAGTAACCCATCATTATGTCTTTGAGGGAGGAAAGAGGAATGTGGAGGAGACGGCAAAGTGAAAGCAAGGGCCGTTCTGATCCTGCTGAAAAAAATCCAAGTCCTCACTCTAATTGTTGTTGTTCAGTCGCTAAGTTGGGTCCGACTCTTTGTGACCTCATGGACTGTAGCCTGCCAGGGGCCTCTGTCCATGGGATTTCCCAAACAAGAATACTAGAGCGGATTGCCATTTCCTTCTCCAGGGAATCTTACCAGAGCAGGGATCAAACCCATGTCTCCTGCATTAGCCGGTGGATTCCTTACCACTGAGCCACCAGGGAAGCCCATTGTCACTCTACTATCAAAAAAAAAAAGAAAAAGGTATTAACTTTAAATCACTCCTTGTATGGGCCCTCTTTTCCTTCTCCATGAAATGAAGAATTGGGTTCGCACAGCGTTTCCTTTTTCTAAGGTGTGGGTTTTTGTTGTTTTTTTTTTTTTTGATGTGGATCATTTTAAAATCTTTATTGAATTTGTTACAATATTGTTTCTGCTTTATGTTTCTTTTTCTTTTTTTTGGCCTCGAGGCATGTGGGCTCTTAACTTCCCTACCAGGGATCGAGCCCGCACCCCCCATGTTAGATGGCGGAGTCTTAACTACTGGACCACCAGGGAAGTCCCAGAACAGCATTTCTTAAGAGGTGTTTCAGGGACCACTCATCACCAGCACTATTGACTCATGGGGAAAAAAATAAAAAGGACAACTCAGTATACTCTATTTCACGCTCGTTAATTCAATCCTCATTTGCATATGGACTTCTGTGATGAATCCCATCACTGAAGAAACCTGTTTAACACTATTTCACATGGTGTTTCCCAAATTTATTTTATTCTGTCAGTTATTTTTT
This sequence comes from Bos indicus, assembly GCF_029378745.1. NCBI lineage: Eukaryota > Metazoa > Chordata > Mammalia > Artiodactyla > Bovidae > Bos > Bos indicus. Next base: position 55,405,318 of record NC_091777.1, read on the forward strand.
GAGCATCTGCTATGATCCAGTCCCTCTTCTAGGTTCTGAGGATACCTGGTGTAAAAGATAAAGTCCCCATCTTGGTACAGAAGGATAGAAAGGTCAAGAGTTGTGTTTCCAAAACTTTACTCATTCAAGGTCACCCCCTCCATACCTGCCACCACCCGCATGCCATCAAGAATATTCTGCACTCACCATTTTTCTTTCAATGTGCTTCCTCTTCCTGAATACATTTATTTTAAATGAATTGTTAGCATCAGCCCTGTAATCTATAAAAGCACTGCTACTTGCCATAAATAGGAAGTACCAATAAAAATAAACACTATGAGAGCAAAAGCCCATTATTAAATTCTACTAGATACTATTGTCCTAAAAGGGTTTTGAGCCCGAGTCCTGCTCTCTCTCTCTCTCTTTTTTTTTTTTGTTAAAAAGGGAGATTATTAAGTATTAGAGATATTGTAGGAAATACTAGCATTAAATTGAAGCTTTTTCTTTTATGTCATCAGGAGGATTGAAAAAGCATTGGAAAACGAAATGGTTTTTTAGTCTGTGATTCAAAATTATTTCATGTGTGTCTTTTCATAACCTGATGGAATCTTGCAATTTACCAAATTTTTTTCAAAGATTTTTTGACGTGGACCATTTTTTTAAAAGTCTTTATTGAATATATTACAATATTGACTCTGTTTTATATATATATATATATATATTTTTTTTTTTTGGCTGCCAGGCATGTAAGATCTTAGCTCCCCAACTAAGGATCGAAGCCCCACCCCAGTGAACCCACATCCCCTGCATGGGAACATGAAGTCTTACCTATTGGACCGCCAGGGAATCCTGTCACCAAAAGTGTCTTGTATGCCATTTGCAATAGCCATGCTGGTTTGGAGACATAATATATCTTGGTTGCCTTTACTGTTTATGAAACTCATCCCTACTACTCTGGGTCCAAACATAAGCTGGAAATGTTCTTGTATGTCGTTAGGAAATTAGATGCAAAGACTATACTGCAGACTTCAGGCCATCATATAAAGCAGACCAAGTCTCATCCTTGGCTCCTTCTTTGGGACTAATCCCCTACTTGTCCCTCTGTCCTTCAGATAAGAAAGATTCATGCATCTTTCCCTTCACCTACAAGGGTTCTACTTACTTCTCTTGCACCAGAGCCAACAGCTTATCCCCCTGGTGTTCGACCAGAGCCATCTACGACGGACGGTGGAAGCACTGCCTGACAGAAGGTGAGTGGTACCACGTGATCCGTCAGCAGGCGCCTTCAGAGGATGGGCTACCAAAGAGAATGTGGAGGCGTGGGTAATATGACCTTTTTTTGGCAGACCAAACACTGAGTGTTAATAATGGGTAATAACGCTAAGGATCATAGAGTGAGGAGTTTCCCCGCAGTCTAGTGGTTAGGACTCAGCACTTTCACTGCCTGGGGCCCAGGTTCAATCCTTGGTCAGGAAACTAAGATTCCACAAGCCATGTGACATGGCCAAAAAAGAAAAAGATAATGGTGTTAAAAGTAGTGCTTTCCAAGACATGAAAGCAGACTAAATGTCCATCAACAAATGAATGGTTAAAGATGATGTGAGATGCACACGCACACGCACACAATGGAATATTACTCCGTCATTAAAAGGAATGAAATAATGCTGTTTGCAGCAACGTGGATGGACCTAGAGATTATCGCATTAAGTAAATCAGAGAAAGACAAATATCTCATGGTGGCATTTATAAGTGGCATCTAGAAAATGATACAAATGGACTTATTTATAAAATAGAAACACCTGGAGAAGGAAATGGCAACCCACTCCAGTATTCCTGCCTGGGAAATCCCATGGACAGAGGAAACTGGCGGGCTACAGTCCATGGGGTCGCAAAGACATGACTGAGCGACTAACACACACACGCAAATACAGATGATATATTTAAAGTAAGAGCTAATAAAACCTTCATCCAAAGATTAGTGCCTGTAAAATCTCGTAAAAAAATAAAAAATAAAAAAAAAATAAAAAAATAGAAACAGACTCACAGACACAGAAAACCAACATGCAGTTACCGGTAGGGAAACATTGCAAATATTGCAATAAGGTGAGTCATATGAATGTTTTGCTTTCCCAGGACATATAAAAGATATGTCACACTGTACTGCAGTCTAAATGCGCAATGGCATTATATGTCTTTAAAATAATTACATACTATTAATTTAAAAACTCTCTCATTGCTCAAAAATGCTAACCATCCTCTGAATCTTCAGTGAGATGCAATCTTTTTGCTGGTGGAGGGTCTTACCTTGATGTTGATGGTTGCTGGCTGATCAGAGTAGTGGGTGCTGAAGGTTGGGGTGACGCAATTTCTTAAAACAAGACAACAAAGAGGTTTGCGGTATCTATTGACGCACCCTTTCGTGAACAATTTCTCTGCATCCTGCAGTGCTGTTTGACAGCATGTTACCTACAGTAGAACGTCTTTCAAAAGTGGAGTCAGCCCTCTCAAACCCTGCTGATGCTTTATCAACTAACTGCATATAGTATCCTGTAACTTTTGTTGTGATGCCAACACTCTTCACAGCATCTTCACCAGGAGTAGTTTTCATCTCAGGAAAACACTTTCTTTTCTTGTCCATTAGAAGCAATTTCTTATCCATAGGTTATGTATTTAATGGTGCCTCAAAACAATTGCATTCACCACATCAAAGATCATTGATTAACCCAATCCCTGGTGGCTCAGTGGTAAAGAATCCGCCTGCTAATGCAGGAGACATGGGTTTGATCCCTGGTCCTGGAAGATCCCACATGCCTCAGAGCAACTAAGCCTATGTAATAAAAAGAAAAAAAGAAATCACTGACCCACCATAACAAATACAATAATAATTTCAAAGTGTGGAATATTGGGAGAATTACCGAAATGTAACACAGGGACACACAGTGAGCCAGTGCTATTGGGGAATTGGCTCCGACAGACTGGTTCAAGGCAGGGTTGCCACACACCTTCAACCTGTGAAAACCACAATCTCTGCAGAGCACAATAAAGCGAAGTGACTAAAGACAAGTTGAGCCTGCACTGCCTCTGTTGCAAAGTCCTCTGCAGTTCAAGCAAATCAGGATCAACCGGTTGAAACTGAATTAGGAAATTACAAGTAGATATATGTATTTTTTAGTTCTGGAAAAGAGGTCCCCAGGGACTTCCCCGGTGGTCCAATGATTAGGACTCCGCTCTTCCAATGCAAGGGGCACAGGTTCGATCCCTGGTTGGGAAACTAAGGTCTTGTAAGTCTTGCAGCCAAAAAATGAATGACCAGAGAAATGTCACAGCACTCATGGACGTCTTTCTACACAGACTATCCACGGTGTGTCTTCCCCTTCATCTACCGGGGAAAGCCCCACAATGGCTGCATCACGGATGGCAGTTTATTTGGAAGGCAGTGGTGCTCAGTCACTTCCAGCTTTGATGAGAAGCAGCAGTGGAAATACTGTGAAACCAACGGTGAGGCGCTGCAACAAGGAGGGTGTGTTCGCTGGGGGTGGGGACGGCGGCCAGCAATGACTCTCGCGAGGGCGTGGGGACCGGGCGGTGAGCACGCGCGCTCAGACTCCTTGTCACCTCGTGAGCTATGGCCCGCCTGGCTCCTCTGTCCATGGGATTCTCCAGGCAAGAATACTGGAGTGGGTTGCCATGCCCTCCTCCAAGGGATCTTCCCGACCCAGGGATTGAATTCAAATCTCTTATGTCCCCTGCATTGGCAGGCAGGTTGTTTTCTTTTCTTTTTTTAACCACTAGCGCCACCTGGGAACATAAGGCTCTAATTATGTTCGTTTCCATCATTATTTTCAGAGTACGGGGGAAACTCTTTCAGCAAGCCCTGCATCTTCCCTGCCACGTACAGAAATCATGTGGTCTCTGAATGCCTTGAGGACGAAAACAACAAGCTCTGGTGTCCAACCACGGAGAACATGGATAAGGACGGGAAGTGGAGTCTTTGTGCCGACACCAGTACTATGGGGAAGGGGATTGGGTGGGCACGGGTGGAGTCCTTCATTCATTCACTCAACAAATGTCTATCCCAGCCCTACTGTGTGCCGGACCCTGAGCTGAGCACTGGGGCTATGATGATGAATATGCAGATTCCCGCCCTCAGAGATCTGATGAACAAATAGCATAAAGAATGCCATAATGCCACAGGCAAAAATGTGGTCTCCTTAAGATCCAAGAGAAACGGGCCAGTATAAAATTTGCAAAATATTAAATATCCAACACTCAAATAACGAGTATGCTATATGATAAGGTTTTGAAAAATCTGTTACTAATGGAACTGGAAAGACAGTGAAGCCAATTCAAAGGACTTGTAAGAAGCATCCATGGATGCTCAAGTCCTTTATATAAAATGGTGTAGAAGAGTTGAAAGTGAAAGCCTCTCAGTCGTGTCCGACTCTTTGCGACCCCATGGACTGTAGCCTGCCAGGCTCCTCTGTCCATAGAATCCTCCAGGCAAGATACTGGAGTGGGTAGCCTATCCTTTCTCCAGCTCATCTTCCCAACCTCAGTATTTGTGGGTTCTGGAGCCACAGATTCACCAACTAGATAATGCATTCCTCGAGTGGAATATTGAATCCTCAGAGAACCTGTGACTACTGAGGGTCGATTGTACATAGTCAATGAAGAAAAGAATGCCAAGCTGAAGCAAGATTGCTAAATTAGATACAAAATCCATTAACATCTAAAAACAACCAAACCTTTGGGTTTATCTTGTCTACCAGATAGAGATGACTGGACTCTCTCTTGAACAAATTCCCAGGTGGCGCAGTGGTAAAGAATCCGCCTGCCAATGCAGGGGTCCCAGGAGACTCAGATTCCAGCCCTGAGACAGGAAAGTCCTCTGGAAGAGGAAATGGCAACCCACTCCAGTATTCTTGCCTGGACAATCCATTGGACAGAACAGCCTGGTGGGCTACAGTCCACGGGGTTGCAAAAGAGTCTGACACAACTTAACGACTAAACAACAACACATCACCCCTTCGGCAGGAGCTCAGACAACACAAGCTTAAGTGAGGATGAAGCCTCACTGTGATGTAAAGACACAGGAGTAACCCCCGTCTTATCTCCACTTCCTCCCTAGGAATTTCCTCATTGGTTCCTGGCTTCCCTTGCCACTTCCCGTTCAACTACAAAAACAAGAATTATTTTAACTGCACCAATAAAGGATCAAAGGAGAACCTTTTATGGTGTGCAACCTCTTACAACTATGACCGGGACCACACTTGGGTGTACTGCTGATGCAAAGGTGAGCTCTTTTCCTTCCAGCATGATTTGCTGAGTTTTCCAGTAAGACGAGTTCTATTTCTCAGAGAAAAGGTGAAGTTAGCGGGGGTGGGGGAGGCTGGGACAACCTCCCAAAGTAGAAGACAAGAAGAAATCAGGATGTCTCTGAAAAGCAGAGGAGCAGGGTGAGGAGGTGAGCGAATGATTTCAGAACCAGAAAGGTGTCATTCCAAAATTTAGGTCTGGGAGGATTTGGGTGTGAAAAATTCAGAAAGTGGAATTTCTTGAGTTGAGACTTTAAATGAAAGGACAAACTTGAAAAGAGATAACCAAGACCTCTCTGGTCCCCCTGATGACTCAGCAGTAAGGAATCCCCCTGCCAATGCAGGAGACACAGGTTCAATCCCTGGGTTGGGAAGATCCCCTGGAGAAGGAAATGGCAACCCACTCCAGTATGCTTGCCTGGGAAATCTCATGGACAGAGGAGCCTGGTGGACTATGCTCCCTGGGGTTGCAAAGAGTCAGACATGACTTTGTGACTGAGGACACACACACACACACACACACACACACACACGTCCCCAGAAACCTTGTTGTTGATCCTGTACCTGCTTCACTGAGTAGCTAACCAGGGAAAAGCTTAGGTTCACCTCTCACCCTCTTCCCAACCTTGGCCCATACATCATTAACTGTCTCCATGGGACCCACTTCATCCTTCCTTTTTTCTATTCTTTCCCTTCCAGCTTCCATATTCTAAAGCCTATAAAAATTCTCTCTGGACCTCCTGCACTGACTTTGTCACATTGTAATTCTGGAATCTGAAAGTAAACAGAAGCCCTCTCGTCAGATATGGGACCATCCTGGTGATTCCAGCAGTATTTATCCTTGCAATTGCATGTGGGTTATAGAACCAAAATCCGTGACTCTTCCTGAAATTTAGTTTGATGGTGAAAATTATCTTCCACGTACAGAGGAAAGGCGAAGAAGTCGGTTTGGGACTCTACCATCTTAACAGTTGTTGATATTGTTGTTTAGTCACTAAGTCATGTCTGACTCTTTGAGACCCCGTGAACTGTAGCCTGCCAGGCTCCTCTGTCCATGGGATTTCCCAGCAAGAATACTGAAGTGGGCTGCCATTTCCTTCTCCAGGGGATCTTCCCAACCCAGGGATGGAACCTATGTCTCCCGTGTCTCCTGCATTGGCAGGTGGATTCTTTGCCACTACACCGCCTGAGAAGCCCCCATCTTAACAGGGTGAATACTAAAAAAAAAAAAAAACAAACCCACAGTGGTCCCCAATCCGTGGCTAAGTCTAAGAACATTTTTAGTCTTCAGCCTCAAATTTGTAACCATCAGAGAAGAACTATCTCGGGACTCCCCTGGCGGTCCAGTGGTTAGAACTCCATGCTTCCACTGCAGGGGGCACAGGTTAGATCCCTGCTCGGGGAACTAAGATCCCTACATGCCATGCCCCAAACAACCAAAAACAAGCAAACAAAATAAACAAACAAAAAGAACAGAACCATCTCCTTGCAAGTCCTGCTCCTACCGAACATATTACAGCACAGGTGAGGTTGAGGTGCTTATTATTCACTGACTTGATCCCATGAGCCAGGTGAGGGGCAGCAGGTATCTAACTGCTCTTGGCTCAGCTGCATCATTTTATTCCCAACTGAATCTTAAAAATCAACATGAAGTCACTTTTTAACTCATGTTACATTTGAGTCAGTGTGTACCTGTTACCTGAACACTGGCTTTTGATTTTCTTTTCAAGGGAAGGAGACACGTCTCCAGTGGAAGGCTGACATATTAAGTCCGGAACCTGCTTCATCTTTTTCATCAAATCTTTCAAGCTTAGATAATCACCTTTAGGAAGAACCTGTTCACCATCTTGCTTCATCACTTGGTCCTTTGTGAAGAACAGAGGGAAAATGCGGTCTAACCACCAAAAGGGAGCCCCACATTAACTCTGGGGCTGCCTTTTCCGCTTCCTAGAATGACAGATATGGTGAGGGATCCAGAAGTGTGGGGAAGGAAACGCTGGTGAGTCGTATGGTGCAGAGATCAGATTCTCAGCCCAGGGATTCTAGGAGATAATTGCAGCCTGCTATCTCTTTCTGGGAAGTTACAGACTTGGGTGGAGCATTTGTAGGTACTTATTAAATCATTAATAAATAAATTAGTACATCAATGGAGGGTAGAAAATTCATTGCAAGATGGCCTCAACTTTTCCCTTATGGTGCCCATGACAGACATCAATAATCAATTGCAGAATCTGTTTCCTGTGAGCCCAGATGCAACCTCAAGTTGTTGGTGTTCTTCTCTTCCTGTCCATTCTCTCCTTCCTTCTCCTCTTCCCTCTCCTCCTCCTCTTCTCCCTCCCTGTCCTCCTCCTCCTTCATAAAATCCCTCTCAGTGGACTTCACCAGTGGTGCAGTGGATAAGAATCTGCCTGCCAATGCAGGGGACTCGGTTGGATCCCTGGTCCGGGAAGACCCCAGATGCCCCAGAACAATTAAACCCCTTTGCCATAACTACTGAAGCCCGAGCTCCAGAGCCCGTGCTCTGCAACAAGAGAAGCCACCGCGGTGAGAAGCCCGTGCACTGCAATGAAGAGTAGCCCCCGCTTACCACAACTAGAGAAAGGCCACACACAGCAACGAAGACCTGTCGCCATCAAAAATAAATATTTAAAAGCAAAACAGAAAAACCCTCTGAGCGACTACGACCATTGTCCCTCACCACAGCCAGACACTAGGAATAGATTTCAGCCATTCAGCCTCATTCACTGCCAGTCTGATCGTTACATTCATATGACATCGCATTGATGTGAGAGACGGTCTTTTTCACTTTAGTTTAACAGCCAGAGCACACATCTTCAGTCAATCATATAAAAACACCCTAGTAAGCGTAACCGGCCTGTTCCCAGATCCCACATCTCTGTCCCTTGTTTAGCGCTTTCCCACGTCTCATTTTCTACCTCTGCCCCGCCACCTCCTCACTCACTACACTCAAACTGCTACTCTGTTCCTTGAACTCATCAAGCTCGCTCCAGCCTCTGTCTTGCTGGTGCTGCAGTTCTCTTCCTCTCTTGAGCTTCTGTCGCTCTGCTCCTCACCTTGTTCAGTCTCTGCTGAAATGTCCCGTGATGGAGAGGGATGTGTGTCACCAGATCTACAGAAGACTTGCCGCACACCTCTGGGGAGTGCTGTCTGCAGGCAGCCTTCAGCGGTCAAATCAGAATCAGGGATGTCCCCAGCTTCAGAGAGACCTACCTTGCCCGAGCTCACGCCCCCCCCCCCCCCCAGGACAGTCCATATGCAAGAATTGACCACGGGCAGATTTAAAGACCCACATGTTTCAACCCAAGTGAGACAACTCAGAAGAGCTGGGTCAAGAGCACCTGTGGACTCCGCCGAGATTGTTGAGCTTGCACCATTGTTCAGCTTCTCCCTCTGCTCAATCCTAGTTCCTTTCCAAGTATGCATCCCAAGGATACAGCTTGATAAACCTCCTTTATGCTCTCCTCCACTCTCAGACAAGGGAGAAACCCTGGGAACCCAACTGGAGACAGCTCGTCTCTAAGTGCCCTTTCTGACCTTTTCAGTAAATTAAGCCACCCTTGTGCCTTCCCTCCAATTCTCTTGGTATACCCACGCCACTTCCTCAAAGTACCCATCCCAGTCTGAACTTCTCTTAAATGATCATTTTTGTCTTCTTCCCTCACATCAGACTGTAAGCTCCAAGAAAGTAAAGACTTTAAACTATCTCCAGGACCTAGAATAATCCCAGGCTCATAGTGCGAACATGGACTGTCCATTGGGGCTTCCCTGGAAGCTCAGCTGGTAAAGAATCCACCTGCAATGCAGGAGACCCTGGTTCGATTCCTGAGTCGGCAAGATCCCCTGGAGAAGGGATAGGCTACCCACTCCAGTATTCTTGCCTGGAGAATCCCATGGATGGAGGAGCCTGGCGGGCTACCATCCATAGGGTTGTGAAGAGTCAGACTCAACTGAAGCAACTTAGCCAGCCACATGGGGCTATATAAATTTAACAAGTAATTTGTAAAATCAATAATGTATCAAGAAAATGTTATTAACTTACTGAAATAAAAATAAAATGACGCCCAGATTCTCAGCCTCACCACATCTAATACTCAATAGCGACACATAGCTGGTGGCTACCGTATTGGATGGTGCAGCAACTCTAGAGTATTTCCATTATCACCGGGAGATCCCATTGGCTTGTGGGGCTCTAGACTACAAGCTTCTTGAGGTCAAGTAACTTATCCTTGCTCTATTCCCATCACTTGGAACAGTGCCAGGCACATATCAGGGACTCAGCAAGTATTATGTTTAAGCAGGTGCAGGAATGATTGGATGGGTGAATCGATGAGTGTAGAGATGGGCTGTGATGGGTAAGACAGGAGGTTAAAGTCACCTGTTAAATGGGATATGGACAACGTCACTTCTCTGCTCCGTACCCTCCAAGGTCCTCAAAATAGCCTCTAAAAATGCATACTTGCATGAGTTGACTCCTGATCCACTCAGACCCCAAACCATCTACCCCTCTCCAGTCACCCTGGTCTCCTTGCAATTCCTCCAGAACTCCAGGTGCAATTCCTGCCTCAGAGCCTTTGCTTTTGCACTCTGTCATGTCTGAATTGCCCTTTCCCAGACGTGCCCCCAGGGCTCCATAAACTCCCTGATGTGCCTACACAGAATGCAACCCTTCCCCACCTCCAGAACCTTCTCATCCTTCAACCCATTTCTGCTCCTTTTGCTCCACATCTCATCACCTTCTAACATTCTAGATATGATTATATTTACTCATTTATTTTGTTCTATGTCTATCTCCTCATATTATAATGGAAGCTTCTTGAATCTAGAGTTCAGGGCTATTTTATTCACTGTTATAGCCTCATTTTTCCTCATGCTTGGAAAAATGTCTGGCACATAGCAGGCACTTCAGACGTTGCTGCTGAATACATTAAAGGTGGAAGGGGGAAAGAAAGAAAGGAAGGAATGAAGAAAATAAAAGAAAAAACATAAAATAGTCTTGGGATAGTGAAGAATGGCAAAACAGCATGGCCGCAGCGAAATTAGGAAACATTATTCTGATTCCACTTTTTAAAATTTAACTTAAAATTTTCTAAAAGGAGGCTATTATTGAACTAGGCGAGGCATTCTCCAGGTCTATTCTTAGGACTTTAAAGGTGCAAAAGAGGGACTTCCCAGGTGGATAAGGGGGCGTCCCAGGTGGCTCAGTGGTAAAAGAAATCTGTCTCCCAATGCAGGAGACTCAGGAGACTCCTGTTCGAACCCTCAGTTGGGAAGATCCCCTGGAGAAGGAAATGGCAACCCACTCCAGTATTCTCACCTGGAAAATCCCATGGACAGAGGAGCCTGGTGGGCTACAGTCCATTGGGTCACAAAGAACTGGAGACGACTGAAGTGACTGAGCACACACCCAGAGGATAGGACTCCACGCTCCCAGTGCAGGGGACCCAGGTTCGATCCCCAGTCAGGAAACCAGATCCCACACGCTGCAACTAAAGATCTTTCATGCCTCAACTAAGACCTGGCTCGCCAATTAATTAAGAATAAATAATTGAAGGAGGTTTCAAATGAGCTCTTTATTTGGAGGACCTTGGGATTACCAAAGGCAGAGGTAAGAAGGAATATATCTTTCCAATTTCAAATGCAGATCAGGGTCAGGGGATGAGGGAGAGAACTGACTTCCAGTCTAACAGAGGGACTATCTCTGTACGGCCCAGGGCAGACCGATGCAGAGGCAGGGGGCTTCCAGGAATGGCTTCGTGGAGACCTGGCTGAGCCAAGGATTTGGAGGTGTCCATCCTCTCTCTCTTTGCATGATGTCGTTTCAAGGGGAGCTAATCCCCTGGGGGATCAGCTTGCTCTAAACCTTGATAATCCAGATTTGTGATTTAATTCGGTGACCAGAGTATCTGACACAAGGAGAAGGAAGTCGGGGGCTAGAGAGATGAAAAGATACTGTGCTTCCAGGAAATCAAGTTGGGCAGGGGTGGGGTGGGGGGGTAGGTTCACGTGGATGCCTCTTTAATTAACCCTTTCCAAACTCAGTCTCATCAAGAACCCTGTTTCTAGCCTCATGATGGGCGTGCCTTCTTAGACCGAGAGGAAGAAACTGAGGGGATTCAAGGCAGCTGAAGTAAGAAGGGGGAAAGGTAGACGCTGTGTTGAACTTTCTGAATCAAACAGGAGAAAAGACTATTTTCACCCAGAGGAAGTGGGAGAAGAGACCCTGCCAGGTTGGAAGGATTTAGGATTACGAGCTGAAAGATGTCATTAGTCTTTCTTTGGGATTTGGGTGAGTGGCAAGGAGACCCCAGTACTGTTCACACAGACCTCTTCCTCCTTAATCTAGTTCCAGGGATGTAACACCACCCCATCTGGCCAAAGCTATTGTTTCTAGGCTACCCTCAGTCCACACCGCTGCAATACCAGTCTCCACCCACCCGCCCACCCTCTCTCTCTGGAGGGCCCGTGGGGCACGTGGTCCTCCCCTCCACCACGACTTGATCCACGTTGAGCGGGTGGAGAGAGGCTGGGGATCCCAGGACCTCCTCAACGAGACATCATCTTCACAAACTCTGCAGAAACAAAATTTATGGTGAGGCAGAATAGGCATTTGTGTGGTTTTTTTTTTTAATTGTTGAAGAACAGTTGATTTATGGAGAAGGTCGTGGCAACCCTCTCCAGTATTTGTGCCTGGAGAATCCCCATGGGCAGGGGAGCCTGGCGGACTCCAGTCCATGGGGTCACAAAGAGTCAGACACGAGTGAAGCGACTTAGCAAGCACACACACAGCTGATTTACAATGTTCATTTCAGGTGTACAGCGAAGTGATTCAACTATACACACAGATACATTCATTCTTTTTCAGATTCTTTACCCATATAGGTTATTCCAGAATACTGAGTAGAGTTCGCTGTGCTCTACAGTAGGTCCTTAGTATTTATCTCTTTCATATATATTATATATATTAGTGTGTGATTAATCCCAAGCTCCAGATTTTCCCTCCCCCACCAAGTGAGGCACCTGTTTGTAAGAGCAGCTGTCATTAATTTTTTCAGCCCTTACTACATGTCAGAAACCACAAGATCTTGGGAAATGAACGACTTGATCCCTCTATACCTCGATTTCTGCTATTTACCTTATAAGATCTTTCAGATGGTTTAACACTATAATGCTTAGAAGACACAGTCAGAGTTCAATAATTAGTCATTGTGAGTCTCTGATTTCATCTTTTCAACCAATCTGGGAGAGTTAAATACCATTTAACAGATAAGCAAGCTGAGGCTGGTGAGGTTGGCCAGTGTGCCTGGGACTATGTAGATGGCGAGTGGAGAACCCTGGAAGGGACCCAGGTTGTACCTGACTTTGCTGCAACTCAATGTCAGGTGAGCTTATTGGTCCCACCCAGGTCTCAAGGCTCATCTGTCCTTCTCTTGCCTGTAGTTGACCCGAGGGTCTAGTTCCTCAAAAATTCTACCTCTTCCAGATTTTTCATTGATGTCTACTATGGGGCATCATGGGTGCATTTGAATAGCAAACTAAGAATTTTAGACTTTTGCCTTATAGGCAGCAGTCAGATACTGAAATTTTTGCACCAGAGAATGTCACAATGAGACCCTGGCATGCCCTACTTGCATCTCCCACAGAAATGACCCCCATCCCTTCCTCTTAAGCCTCCAATCTTTCTTATTTATTCAATCACTCAATGTGTGTGTCCTCAGTCACTCAGTCATGTCTGGCTCTTTTGCGACCCCATGGACTGTACCCAGCAGGCTCCTCTGGCAAGAATTTTCCAGTCCAGAATACTGGAGTGGGTTGCCATTTCCTCCTCCAGGAGTCTTCCTGACGCAGGGATAGAACCTGCGTCTCCCGCGTCTCCTGCATTGGCAGGCGGGTTCTTTACCACTAGGGCCACCCGGAAAGCCCAATCACTCAATACACGTGTTGAACTCTGTGCCAGGAACTGAGGGTATAATGATGAACCATTTCGTCTGTGGCCTCAGAAGGAAACAGGTAATCAACGATTGGAAGCTATCATGATGTCATGTGTCAGCATCACCGCAGAGGCGGCCGTGGGTGTTATGGGAGCTCAGGGATGCCAAGCCTGGCAAGAAAGATGGGGAGGGGGCACCATCCACGGGCATAACTGAGGCTTAACCAGTGAAAAGATGAAGGCTGCTCCAGACAGCACACAAGCAGAGGAGTCTGCAGTGCACAATTTCTTTTAGCTTTTCGCTAAAACTTTGGGAGAAAGGTGTCATCCTTACCCCCATTTTGCAGATGTGAAATCTGACACTGAAGGAGAGAAAGTGACTGGGATAAGACCACATCATTAGTAAAAGATGATCCTCAGCTTGAACCCCATGAATCTGACCCCAGCGTCCCAGCAACAAACCAGTCCACCCTCCTTTGGATGGGAGTTTCTGTTCCTATGACAAAGGTGCCCAGGAAACAAGGAAGGGATGGGAAAGGTGGAGTCAGAATCGGCTTCTGGACAGGCTGTTCCAAGGAGTGGCCAAGTGCAGATATTAATCAAGGAGAGGTGAGAGGCATGAGCTTTTAGAAATGACATGGGGAGAAAGTGAGGCAACAAACAGTTCCAAAATCTAACCCTGCCTCCTCCAACTTCAAACTGAGGGAGAATGAGAAGGAATGGCCACCTTGGAAAAAAAATCACCCCGGGGAGATAGGGGTGTCTGTCCCAACACAGCGTCACCTTCAAAGTCGACGGTGCCGTCTCCATTAATGTCGGCTTCCTGGACCACCTCGGAGATCTCCTGGGACGTGAGCTTGTCTCCCAGGAGCCTCTGCATGGCTTGCTGCAGCTCCCCCAGTGTGATCTCCCCGTCTCCGTTGGCATCAAACTGAAGCGGAGCACAGGGAACAGTATTAACTACAACAACCACAATAATAATAGTGTTTATTGATCACTTCCTGTGAGTCAAGAACTCAGCTAAAGATAAACAGCAAGGACCCACTGTACAGCACAAGGAACTAACTCAATATCTTGTAATAACCTATAATGGAAGAGAATGTTTTTAAAAAGAACATATATATATTTGTATAAGATGGATCAGATGGTAAAGAATCCATCTGAGGTTCAGGAGACCTGGGTTCAATCCCTGGGGCAGGAAGATCCCCTGGAGGAGGGCATGGCTACCCACTCCAGTATTCTTGTCTGGGAAATCCCATGGACAGAGGAGCCTGGCGGGCTACAGTCCATGGGGTCGCAGAGTCAGACTCACTGAGCAACAAACACGCTCTAACTGAATGACCTGACTGTTTACAGAAACTAACACAACATTGTAAATCAATGATACTGCAATAAAAATTTTTAAAAGAGAGAGAGAGAGGCGTTTCCTGGTGGTTCCAGGGGTTAGGACTTGGTGCTTGGGGCTCAATCCCTGCTGGAAAAACTAAGATCCCTCAACTTATGGCCCAAAATAACACTCAGTTAAGAAGTTTGGTACATCATCTGCTAAATGTCAGCTCCTTAAAGGCAGGTTCAAGGACTCTTGTTCCCTGCTCCATGCTTACCCCTTGGGACACTGCACACCTTTTTTAAAAAAAATTTTGGCTACATCGCACTGCCTGCAGGACTTGGGTTCCCCGACCAGACGGCGCAGGTCGGGGTGGAAGCGCAGAGTAATGACCACCGGACCACCAGCGAAGTCCCTGCACACCTTTAACCTACTAGAAAGTCTTAGAATGTCAGTCCTATGTCCAAACATGTCTGGGAGCCAACTGTCCTCCGGCTACACCGATGCTAACAGGGTTCAAACCACAACGCTCTCCTGCCGGGACCATGGCCGACAACCTCCTCTCTGGTTCCAGCTGCCGCTGTGGTCCTACATAATCTGTTCTCTTCCCATCAGAATTTGACATTCAAGTTCATTTAAAACACCAGTCAGGGACTTCCCTGGTGATCCTGTGGTTAGGACTCCACTCTTCCACTGCAGGGGGCATGGGTTCGATCCCCGGTCAGGCACTAAGAGCCCAGGTGCCACGTGGTGTGGCAAAAAAATAATAAAAATTATTAAAAACAAGAAATACCAACTGGTCTAGTCCCTCCCTAGCTTAAATCCTCCAGTGGCTTCCTATCCCACCCAGAAGAAAATCCTGCCACCGCTGCACAACAGGCACCTCCTATGGGATGGGGACCTGCCTTCAGCACCTCTGAGACTTTGTTTATCTCATCCTCCTCTCTCTCCAGCTCCTGCCTCTCCAAATAGGACAGGCTTCTTGCTCTTCCTCAGACACGCCCTCCTGCCTTCCAGCATGCCTACCTGCTGCTTCCTAATCCTGAGATCTGATTTCCCCTAGAGCAGTGCACTGTCCGGAAGAAATACAGGAACCTTGCAGGTAATTTCAAATTCTTCCAGCAGCCATCCCACCACCACACACATTTTAAGGGAACAAGTGGAATTTTTTATAATTGATTTTACTTTAAAATATCATTTCAGCATGTAATCAATTTAAAAAGTATTAACAGGGCCTTCCCTGGTGGTCCAGTGGTTCAGACACTGAGCTCCTACGGCAGGGGGCCTGGGTTTGAGCCCTGGCTGGGAACTAAGATCCCACTTGCCCCACAGAATGGCCAAGTAAATAAATAAAACATCTTTTTAAATTTATTAATGAGCTATTTTACATTCTTGGTTTTTTTTTCTGGGATTAAACCATTTTATTGATGGGCTTCAGAGAAGGCTGGGAGGACAATGAAATCAGATGTTTTTCTCCCATTTGGAATCTCCCCAGCTTCATAGTTGCTGAAAAGCTGTTATATTCTTTCAGTGCTGTATTTCATAAGACTTAGTATAATACCATACTGAATTCTATGTCCTTAGCATGGCTAGTTAACATACCCAGCTCCCGAGGACGCTTAATCTAAAACACTAAACCTTAACCCAGCGTGTATTTCACACTCAGCGCACACCTCAATTCAGACACCAAATGTTGCAAGAAATACCTGATTTGTGTTTAAGTTTGGTGAAATTCATAGTTGAGAAAGTAGATTGGCACACCCAGTTGTTCCAAATCAAAGTTTTCCAATAATTGCTCTGAGTATTCATTTTCAGATTTAGATGAACTGAAATTATATTCCATTGACTACAAATAGAAATGAACTTAATAGAAATTAACCAAAATTAAATACAATTATATATATGCATATGGACATATCGCAAGTCTCACTCATTGGCAGGTGGGTTCTTTACCGCTGAGCCACTAGGCTTTTGTCCCCCATTAATGACTAATCATAGACCCCTGGGGTCTCCTTCCACCACCTCCAACATTAGGAAACTCACTTCCTTGAAGGCGTCTCGCATCTCCTGGACACCAATCATCCCAGCCGTTTCTGCAAGCAATTTGGGGGTCATCAGCTCCACAAAGTCGTCAAAATCTACACGGCCACCCACTGGGGACAGAAGAGGCAGGTCTAGTGAGACTTTGTATGCCCCGAACCTTCCATTCCCTCACTTTGCCCTTCAACTCTGTTCAGGAAACAGATCTGCTCCAATCTCTCTGCCTTCTAAGAGCTCCCTCTTTCAGCCAACTCAAGCCCTCTTGATCTTCTCATCTGAACAGGAGCGGGCCGTACAGTGGAAGTAACTACCTATTGATGTGACCTTAGGAAAAATCTCTTGATTGGTTCAGATCTAGGCTCCCTCATCTGCAGATCTGGAGAAGAGAGAGTATGAATTAAATGAGCACCAAATCCCTTCCAGAGGCGAATCTCCTTGAATTCGGTCTTGTTTACAGCAACATGCTCAGATGCAAGCCCAGGAGCAATCTTGTCAATCACAAAATCAACTCTGGTCTCCACCTAAAGACCCATCTTTTTGTTACATTACTCAGCAACATTAGGCTCCAACTCCAAGTGTGTTTTCAGGATCAAATACAGGTCCAATCTTGCACTCCACTGATGAATCTTAGTGGTGATAGCAATGACCTATATTTAATAAGCATTTACTGGAGGCTAAGCCTTTACCTGTATTAACATATTTATCCCTTCCTTTCTACAGTCTCACTAGGTAAGGAGTGATGACATCTTCACTGCGTGGATGGGGAAACTGAGATTCAAGATTGGGGGCTAACTCCGCTTCTCATAATGACTGCAACTAGTAAACAACACAACTGAGACTTGAACCCAAATCTATCTTAAAAATCACCCTTTTAGCCACTTCAAATGCTGCCTCTCTAGGTACAGTCGGAGCTGTTTTCTTCCAGACATCTAGCCCTGCTTCCCTCCTCCCCATCTCCAACTCTACCCTCAACCTCCATACCCTTCCTAACTTCACTCTTAACCCTCCCCCAAAGCCCGGTCATTCCTCCCACCCCCAAGCCTCACAGTTCATCCGGATCTGCTGGCCCAGTTCAATCAGTTCCATCTCCGTGGGCATGTAACCCATTGTCCTCATAAGATTCCCCAAATCCTTACAAGAGATGAACCCATCTCGGTCCTTGTCAAACTCAAGAAATGCTTCCCGGAGCTCTGAAAGTTAAGAGACAAGAACTTAGGGGCAACTTGAAACAGTCAATGGGGAAAAGGAGCATCCCTTGAAACTGTCAATGAGGCACCAACTCAAGACTCCTCAAAAAAGAATACATCGTAAAAATGTCCAAAAGGAGAGATATAGGAAGTGTGTTAGCAAGAGGACTAATTCCCGAGACCACTAAATGATAGCACTGAAGTCCTTCACATTGTTGGGTGAAGTAATGAGAAATCAAAACCACCAAAAAAAAAAAAAAAGAACAATTTTGGACTCATCCTTAAAACTCAGGCATCATTCATGGGTCTCTGAGACACTTGGGGGTCAGGATGGCTTCTGAACACTTTGGGAAGTACTTAAACTGCCCCAAAATCACAGTTGAGTGGGAAGTGAGAGTGATGTACAATTTTTGCATCGAGGGATTTATACTGAAATGTACAAAGGAACAGAGGGCAGGTGAATGGGTGGATGGTGATATGAGGATGTCTGGGGGAGAAAGTGTTACCTTCAATCTCATCTGGTCCCAGTGGTCTTTCCTAGAAAGGAATGCAGGGGGTGGGGGCAGGATTTGGAAAGAGAATCAGAGATCCATATTCACTTCTCCAAACACGTCTCATCCTCATCCTTTCCTGGTTCTTCCCCCTTCTCCCTCCCCTCCACCCTTCTTACCTTCCTTCTCCCACCTCCTGACTCCCCTTCCCTGGCTATTTCCTCTCTTCCATCCTTCTTCTCCTGCCTTTCCCCAATGGACATCCATCCCATTGTGCCAAAACAGATCCTGGAGGCCATGGAATCCAATCTCCTCCTCCAGATGAGAAGAAGTCAGACTTAGAATCAGTTAACATATTCAGAGTGCTAACTGTGCCAGGCTTCCAAAAGCATTTCATTTAAACTTCAGAACCACCCTGTGAGGTTGAGCCAAATACCATTCCCATCTTAAGAGCAAGCTGAGGAACAGAGAGGTTAAGGAACCTGTCTGAGTTCACACAGCTCATAAGTGGCTGGGTGAGAATCCCTTGGGGTAAGAGCTTGTGTTCAGTGGCTCCCAGGCAGGATGAGCACAGCCAGCATGACAAATTTCTGAAACCCTTTCATATTGCCACTAGCCACACCAGGACATACCTGAATCACCTCCCCAGGGAAATTCCATCAACCCCTGGCCTCTTTCACCCCCCATACCTCCCTTTACCCTTGGAAACTTTTTCCTACCTTCTCTTTTTTAGTATCCCCTTCCCCCCTCCAGTTGGGGCTTCCCTAGCAGCTCAGAAGGTAATCTGTCCACAATGCAGGAGACCCAGATTCAATCCCTGGGTCAGGAAGATCCCCTGGAGAAGAGAATGGCAACCCACTCCAGTATTCCTGTCTGGAGAATTCCATGGACAGAGGAGCCTGCCGGGCTACAGTTCATGGGTCGCAAAGAGTCAGACATGACAGAGAGACTAACACTTTCACTTTCCCCCCAGTTCGGTTCAGTTCAGTCGCTCAGTCGTGTCTGACTCTTTGCGACCCCATGAATCACAGCATGCCAGGCCTCCCTGTCCATCACCAACTCCCAGAGTTCACCCAAACTCATGTGCATTGAGTCGGTGATGCCATCCAGCCATGTCATCCTCTGTCATCCCCTTCTCCTCCTGCCCCCAATCCATCCCAGCATCATGGTCTTTTCCAATGAGTCAACTCTTTGCATGAGGTGGCCAAAGTATTGGAGTTTCAGCCTCAGCATCAGTCCTTCCAATGAACACCCAGGACTGGTCTCCTTTAGGATGGACTGGGTGGATCTCCTTGCAGTCCAAGGAACTCTCAAGAATCTTCTCCAACACCACACTTAAGTCTTAAAGACTAACAGTGAAAAACATGCCCATTGGAATCAAACAGTTCTGGCCCTGCCATTTACTAATTGTCAAAGCTTAAAGCAACCTACTTCATGACTCACAGCCTTACCTTCCACATCTATAAAATGGGAATGAAGGTATTACAGACCTCATGAGTCATTGATTGTGAGGATTAAATAATATCAAGAATACAAAACACTTTGCACAAGTTTGGGCACACAGCAATGACTTAGGTGGCAACTACAGACTTCCCTGGTGATCCAGTGGCTAAGACTCCGTGCTGTCAATGCATGGGGGCCAGATTTGATCCCTGGTCAGGGAACTAGATCCCACATGCTACAACTAAGACCCAGCACAAATTAAAAAATGATAAACGGCAGCTACTGTTATCCCCACCACCACCACCGTCACTGGCATCACTATGGTGTCCGTAGAAAAGAATGATGTTGGTCAACAGTGACGTCCCCCAGTTCCCCTTTTGTCTCCTCTTTCATCTTCCACCTTTCAGTCCTGACTTCTGATTTCACCCTCCCTTCCCTGACCCACGTGTCCCCACCATGCTGCCTGGGATTCTTTAACCTTCTCAGTTCATGCTCTACCCCCCTTCCCTTCTTCCACTGTACCGGTCACAGCCCTTCTCTCCCCGGCATCCCAGCTCCCTCTGCCCTTCCCACCGTCCTTCCCCACTGCCCCCAGCCTCACCCGCTGTTTCTCCGCGATGCCTTTTCTTAGGAAGATGCAGGCAGGGCCCATGGGAAACTGCATGGACGGTGTCAAGGTGGAACTCATCAGGCTCCAATCTCAAGACGCCGCCCCCACCCCCAACCTCGGGTCCCCCTTTGGTGGCTCAGCCTCCTTTGCTTCTCCGCCAGTCCTCGGCCAACTCTGCCTGCCTCTCCCCCGGTCACCCTGGCTCCCTAGGGGCTGTGACAGCTGGGTGGCAAATCTCTTCTCAAGTTGGGGAGGGATCACAGCTGTTCCTGCCTCCCCATCTGGCTTGAGGGAGACTGGAGGTTGGGGCGGGGGAGCCAGTGTCAGGCTCTGACCTTTTATCCCCAGAATAGAATTGGAAGGATGGTTTCAAAAATGAGGATTAGGGCAGAGGGCATCCATTCATACAACGTTCCAGCAGGCACGTGGCGTGATCGGCCTGAGCCTGGCCTCTGCTGGCCTCTAGGCAAGTGAGGATGGAGAGCACACGGCCCCTGGCTTCCAGGAGCTCTGGAGTAAGCCAGGAGCGTGAGTAAATGAGCAGAATGTGAACATCACGTGACAGCCTGACTTTGGGAATAGGCACGTATAGCGGCCGGTTCAGTTGCCAAGTCGTGTCCAACTCTTCGAGACTCCCATGGACTGCAGCACGCCAGGCTTCCCTGTCCCTCACCGTCTCCCAGAGTTTGCCCAAGTTCATGTCCGTTGAATCGGTGATGCCATCCAATCATCTCGTCCTCTGTTGCCCTCTTCACCTTCTGCCCCCAACCTTTCCCAGCACCAGGGTCTTTTCCAGTGAGCCAGGAGGGTGGTGTTTACCCTTCCTCTGCTCATCTCTTCCCTTCCTTTCTTCCTGAACATTTCAGGGCAGGAGGGGCAAGGTAGGCATCCACGCTGACGTGGGTAGTCAGAGGCCAAGACTTCCCTGGTGGGGGAATTTAAGACCCTGGGTTTCCACTGCAGGGGGCACAGTTTCGATCCTTTGTTGGGGAACTGAGATCCCAAGTGCCACGTGGTGTAGACAAAAATAAATAAATAAAAGTGGGTGGGTTTGCAGGCGATAAGGATTGCATGGCCCAGAGTGTTGGGGCCTGGGAAGGTGAGGATGAACCCATGGAAGAGCAGCCTGGTACGGGATACTGGAGCATGAACTGGGTGACAAGGTTTATCTACACGCGGGTATCACATCACCTAGGGTAAGGGTTTGCACTGTGAGCAGAGTGAAGATATCCACTCATGGAGGTGGCGTGTGCAGGGTGTTGAAGCCAGATCATGGCGAGAAAGGCGTCCCCACAGGAGCAGATAGCAAAGGAGAAGGGAGATTGGTTACACACGGGATTATACTAAGGATAATAGGAATCGGGTTTGTCGCTGCTGGAAAAGGGAGTTTTTAATACAGAAAGGAAAAAGGTAGAACAAGCTCTGCGGTGCTGGATTGGAACAGGAGGCACTGTTACACACTCATGGACTTCAATATCTAGGAAGGGATACACAAATAAACAGCTTTCCCAGGTGGCACGCTAGTGGTAAAACACGCCTGCGTTCCAAAGCAGAAGATGTAAGAGACTCAGTTACGACCCCTGGGTCGCGAAGATCCCCCTGGAGGAGGGCACCTCAACTCACTCCACTAATCTTGCCTGGAGAATCCCCACAGACAGAGGAGCCTGGTGGGCTACAGTCTATGGGGTCGCACAGAGTCGAGTACGACTGAAGCAACTCAGCACGCACACACGCACACATACAAATAAACACAGACATGACTGTGTGTGTAGGGACTCGGGAACATATATTCTCTAGCTAAGAGGACGCACCCTAGTATTAATGAACACCTCTAGCTTCCAGACCTTGACCATTCTTCACCAAATAGCAACCAAGACTCCTGGAAGCAATGGCTGATTTCAGGTCTGGGGCAAGACAAGTATTATAAGATGAGCCTAAAATTTATGTCTTCTTGCGCCGTAAAGCAGGAATGTGCTCAAAGAGTTATAGGGGCATGCCAAAAGAACACAAGGGCTTCCCTGGTGGCTCAGTGGTGAAGAAACTGCCTGCCACTGCAGGAGACTCAGGTTCGATCCCGACTGGAGACGGAAATGGCAACCTACTCTAAGATTCTTGCCTGGAGAATCCCATGGACAGACAAGCTTGGTGGACTACAGTCCATGGGGTCTCAAAAGAGTTGGACACGACTTGGTGACTAAACAACAACAGAAGCTTGAAGAAGCGCCACTGGCCATTTGATGGGCAATTTGAAAATCAAAATAATAACAAACTATATCAGATAAATAGGGAACCCCGGAGTCTGTACAAATATCAAAAGTTTGATAACACATGGATAGCTTAAAGCACCTCCACTCAAAATACTGGGCTTCCCAGGTGGCACTAGTGGTGAAGAAGCCTCCTGCCAATGCAGGAGACAAAGGGACATGGGTTTGATCTCTGGGTTGGGAAGATCCCCTGGAGGGCATGGCAACCCACTCCAGTATTCTTGCCTGGAGAATCCCCATGGACAGAGAAGTCTGGCGGACTACAGTCCGTTAAGGTAGAAAAGAGTCAGATGTGACTGAAGCGACTTACCACACATACACGTACAAAGTACTAATTTCAAAAGAGTCACTTTATAATGGGGGATACTTTCTTAAATAGTTAAAATGAAGGTCATCAGTAATGTAGCAAATCAAAATGATGCATTCCAACCCATATGCGATTATGATGAGTTTTTCTTCCTTCAAACCTCCCTGACTGCCCGCCCGCCGACTCTCCCCAGAGCCCAGCTCTAAGCATCTTCTCCCGATGGGTTCCAATGATTTTTAGGAGGAATTGGATGTCATCAGAACATGGTCTCCACCACTCCCCTCAGCTCCAGGGTCATCTCTTCAGGGTCCGGGTACTCCAACGTGATCTTTTCACCCCTAGACCTTACCAGGTCCCTTCTCTGCCCGTGAGATAAGGTTCCCCACCCTGTAGCAGCACACGGGGCTCGCCGCCAGGCACTACAGTTGGGGGCTGAGTGCAGACTGCCCAGGCCAAACCCTGGCCCTCCACTCCCTCGATGGTAGACCTGGGGCAAATAACTCACATCCTGTGCCTCAGTGTTCTCATCTGCTTAATGGGGATAATGAAAGCATCTCCCTAGCAGGGGTTTCATGAGGGTCACTAGTGAGTGAGAAGATCCCTGCCCAGCCCTGGCAGAGGGACATGGGCAGTCATGGGTGCTTGAGGAGTGTGTTTACGGGGGCCCTGCAGGGGTGTGGGGCGGGGGGGAAGTGTGCTTGGTCCCAGTTTCCTCAGAAAGACCCTATTCCGTGCCTAAGGGAACCTCAGGACTCCACGTAGGGATGGTCACTGGGATCCCCAGACATACAATATTTAACACTTAGTATTTTACTTAAACATGATAAATAGAGGTACATTAATTTGCCAATGCTTTAAGGTAGAACTCTTAACTACGAGAAACAAACCCCATTTGTACAGTGGTGTGATCACAATGGAATTTATTTTTTTTCTTCCATCCCCACCCCACCCCCATGACAAGAAGTCCAGTTAGGCAGCTGCCGCCCTCGGTTCACTGGTTAAGGGTTGTCAGGGCGACTTTCTCTGTGACGCTCCTGGCTTGTTCCTCATGATCACAAAGTGGCAGCCCCAGCTCCAGCCATCACACCCACGGTTGCACGTGCATGTGGGCTCAGTTTGCTGCGTCGTGTCCGACACTTTGCAACCCTGTGGACTGTAGCCCACCAGGCACCTCTGTCCAGGGGATTCTCCAGGCAAGACTACTGGAGTGGGTTGCCATTTTCTTCTCCAGGTGACCTTCCCAACTCAGGGATCAAACCCAAGTTCTCCAGCACTGGCAGGTGGATTCTTTACTGTTAAGCCAACAGGGGAGCCACACTGCTACACTACCAAAATGTGACCTGTTAAGGCCATACCCCCAGAGCCCAGCAAGGACACAGAGCAGGTGTTCAATAATTATTTATTGAAAAAAATGACCGAACCCCAGACCCCCGCTGAAACCATCCCCTCACACACACACAGGGCAACACCAGCCGTGGGGAGCACTAGTAGCCACAACCCCGCCCCCGGCGCCCCAGCCTCCAGGGCGAGCAGGAACTCTAGTAGAACTCTTCCTGCTCGGAGTCCGGCTCCGCACCCTGCTGGTTCTGAATCTGACTCTGCTTCTTGTACAGACCGGCCACCTGAGGTGAGAGGGTGGGTGGTGGGCGAGTCAGAAGCCCCGGGCAGCCCCACCTTCTTCCCAGCCAAATCGGGCCAGAGCCCACGCTCTCCAGGAGGCTGGCCTGGCAAGGTGAGCCCACCCCTGGGCCAACCACCCACCCCTCCACCACAGGCCTCACCTGGGCACTGGTAGTGGCCTGCTCCGGCTTCTTATCCTCACGGACGCGAATAAACCGAGGGAAGCGGAGGGAGATCCCCTTCTCGCTGTCCACCTGGGGGAGGCACAGGGGAAGTGGTAAGGAGAGCAGGCAGCATTCCCCACCCAAGGTCTCCTCCCTGCTCCGGTGCCTCTGGCCTCAGTCTCTTGATCCATACAATGGGACTAAGTGATGGGTCATTGTAAAAATCACATCAGGTACGCAAGTGTTTGGGTCTGTACTCAGTGGCATAAGAACAGGGGGCTGCCGGGGCTTCTGTTGCTATTGTTATTGGGGCTGAAAGGCAGGAGGGCACAGAGCCAGAGGTAGACTCTAAAACCAGACTTTGGGGTTCAAAGCCCAGCTCCCGACTCAGAAGCCAAGTGAACCTGGGCCCATTATGCACCTTGGGCCTCTATTTTCCCATCTGTGAAATGGGAAGGTCAGTGTTTTTGTGAGGATGAGTGTGAACAAGTGCCGTGCCTGCTTCACCTAAGTGCGTGATAAATGCTGCTCCCACTGCTTGTTGCCAGGGAACCCTGACTGCCCTAGGTGGAGCAGGCGTGAGAAATTTCAAGAAGGAGACGAGATAAAAAGTATGAGCTTTGCCTTTACGTGGAAGTCTGCTGCTAAGCAGAAATGCGCATGCCAGATTTTGAAGGCTCAGAAGAAATCCCAAAGGGAGTATGTTTTTAAGGTTTCCTGTTCTTCAGATAACTACACTTCAATTTAAAAAAGTTATATTTCCTGTTCTTTGGAAGGAGGATGCTAAGAGCTGCCCTAGTGCCAGTGGGTGGCAGGGGGTGGGGGTCCCCTGGGACACGGATCCTTTGGCAGGTGTGGAGAACAGAACCACTAGTGAGAGAAATTAAGCAAGGAACATTAAAACTTGGAAAATGAACTACAGTTGATAAAGCAACGCAGTAGTTTCTTTTTCTCGTAAATGGTCAGCAGGAAGTATCCTAAGTTTTTACTGAAAGGAACTGCTCTCAAAAATTACTTAAGACCTGAGTGTGAGACTGATATTTAAGAAAGTGATTTAAAAAAAAAGATAGAAATGTGGGGTTCCCTGATGCCTCAGGTGAAGAATCCGCCTGCAGTGCAGGAGACACAGGTCCCATCCCATGGGCAGAGGAAACTGGCACGCGGCAGTCCATGGGCTGCAGAGTCGGGTACGATTAGTGACTAAACAAAATTAACTGAAGCACTTTGCTGCACACCTGAAACTGACATAACTTTCTAAGTCAACTATACTTCAATAAGAACATAAAATTAAAGACATAAGAATTTAAAATTTGACAAAGAAATCAATTTCATCGTTTTCTACTCCTGGGGAATTTTTCCTATTTTTTTAAAGGAGACTTTGATTTCACTGTCTGAAACCCAAATAAAACGCCAGCTTCGGTCTTCTGAAGCATCACCCCGGAAGCACAGACATGGGCCCCAGAATCCCCTCCCCGCTGCTCTCCAGCCACTCAGCTGGGATTCTTTCGGAGGATCTCCTCAGGGTCCCCCCGTTACTCACCAGGCCTCGGGCCGCAGGGTAGATGGGGGACAGGGAGAGGTCCGCGCACTTCACCTCCCACACGTCGCTGGGGTCCAGCCAGTGGTCGGGGGCCACCGCACCGTCAGCCCGAACGTAGGAGCGCGGGGTGGGCAGCACTAAGGCCTGCAGCCGTGCGAGAAGGGGAGAGGGTCTTGGATCGAAGTCAAGGCCGAGGGCTGGGGGAGGGAGGGCAGCGAGGAAAGAGGGAGGAAGATGGGGAAGGGGAGACACAGACACCCCTCAAAGTAGAACACTGGCAGGGGCAAGGATGATGAAAGAAATGGGAGAAGGAAGAAATGGAGACCCTGGGAGCCGAAACAAGAAATTAAAGGCAGAAAGAGAGGAGCAGAAACCCAGAGACAGGAGTCAGAGACCAAGAGAGACAGAACCCAGACAGGGACACACAGACCAGAGACACGAACACGCAGGAAACCGCAGCGCACCCCAGACGCCCGGCACCAGGCCAGCAGACACCCCGGAGACTGGGGCTCCCCTGGCATCCTGAGGGCGAACTCGGGGAGCCAGCAACACGCCCTGCCCTGAGCCTGGCCCTGAGCGTGGCAAACAGGGCTCCCTGACAGCATCTCTGGCCGGTAGCCGGCAGGGCTGGGACTTGAACTTGGACGTGCTGGGCTCCCCGCCGCCAAGCCTCCCACAGGGCGAGAGCCCCGAGCGGGCAGGGAGGGCTCACCTGGAGCCTCTGGTGGTGCTCTTCCAGCTCCTCGTCACTGAAGCCAGTTCCGAGCTGCGAGGACAGGGGTCAGTGGCTCTGCTTCCCCCCAGCTCCCACAGGCCCAGGATGAGCCGGTCTGCCCCTCCCCGCCACCCGCCTCCGGGGTCCACCTGGCACCTTGCAGATGGCCTGGAACTCCTCGCTCTCCTCGTCATAGGAGGCCAGCAGGAAGCCCCCGTACCGGCCGGCCCGTTTCCCCTTGCCCAGGTAGGCACCAATCACTACGAGGTCCAGGGTGTCGCCCACACCCTCGAGGTAGTCCTTCTTCAGCTGGGGGGAGGGAAGGCCGGAGATGAGGGTGGGGAGCTCAGGTGTGAACCCCACTGCTGGTGTGGGGAGGGTGGGGGCTGGGTGAGAAGACCCAGGACAGACGCTGGGAGGAGAGCGGATGAGGGACAGGTTTCTCGGCTGAAAAAGGCTGATGAGAAAGGGGCCACTCTGATGGAGAAGGCGGGATGGAGGGGACGGGTCAGGTGGGCAGACTTTGGGGGGTCACCTCAGATCCCCCTTCCTTTAGTATGGAGGGACATTCCACTCCATCACAGGGAGAACATCTATCCACTCATTTCAGAAACTAAATTAAGTGCCAACTGTGTGCCAGGCAGGAGCTTGTTCCTACCCCAGGGTCTCTGCGCTTGCTGTGGCCCTGCCCCTGACTTTACCCTGCTCGTTACTCCCCATCTGCGTCCTGGCTGACCTCCTGGTGGAAGGCAAGAACAGAGTGCTCCCCAGGCTCCCTCATCCTGCCACCTGGGGCACACAGACAGGCGGTTCTCCACCAGCCTTGGTGAATTTGCTCACAGGGAGCAGCGCGGGCAGCAGGGCCGAGGCGGCTGCTATGGGAGGCGGGAGGGAAGGAGCAAAGGGCCCCAGAGCTCGAATGGGGTGAGGCGGCGATGGGGTGTGGACCACCCAGCAGGGACAGGCTTCTGGTCCCTGAGCTCAGAGAGCTGGCAGGATGAGAGGGTGGGCGGCACCTTGAGCCAGTTGTGTGACCTCTTGGCGATCTCGTAGGTGGCGTCCACGTCCAGGGTCTTCACCATCAGCCCCTCGCAGGAGTCTAGGGAACACAGGAGAGCCACGTGAAGCCCCGGCGCACAGCCTCGCAAAAGCCGTGGGCGGGACTCTGGTCCAGTCGTAAGGTGGGGCCAGGGTGGGTGCAGATCACGGGGCGGGGAGGGAGTGTCGGGGGGCACAGACCGTGTGGGACGCCCTCACCTTTCACCGACTGCTCCAAGAACTCTGCGATCTGCTCCGTGTCCTTGGTGTCCAGGGAGGTGGCAAAGACGAACTCGCCCTCCGTCTCCACGAAGTTCTCCCGGAGCAGCTGCCGGCGTCGGGAGAGGGGCTCACGTACCAGGGACTGCAGGGCGGGATGGCAGACAGACGTCACCATGGAAATAAGGAGGAAAAGCCCAACGTGGTCGGGCAAAACAGGAAGCGGGTGGGTCACAGGTCACCCTGTGGCTGATGGAGGTGAGTGTGAAGAGGGGCGTCAGTTTACATTTGAGGCAACTTAACAGAGGCTGGATTCTCACGTCTGTTCCCGCCCTCAGGCCGCAGCAGGTTGTTTTGGTTGCAGGACAGGCATACAGATGGGGAGTTGCAAAGGGAGGCCTCAGGGGCCACACTTGAGAGCCGCTGCCCAAGCGTGGCCTCCCAGCTCAGCCCGCTGGTTCCCAGGTCTACACACCCCTTCATCCCCCGAACACCCAGAACACAATGCCGGAACTCACCTCTCCGTTGAGGTAGATGAGATCGAAGGCATACAGACACACCTGCACCTGGATCTCCGCCGCGTCCACCTCCTGGGTCGGGAGGGATGGAGACCCGGAGTGGGGGTGGGGAAGGTGAGATGGGGCTGGGTGGGGCTGGGTGGGG
This sequence comes from Bos indicus, assembly GCF_029378745.1. NCBI lineage: Eukaryota > Metazoa > Chordata > Mammalia > Artiodactyla > Bovidae > Bos > Bos indicus. The sequence continues at coordinate 55,434,188 of NC_091777.1, forward strand.
CTGGGTGGGGCCCCTGCCATCACACCGGAGGCAGACACCCAGTCACCTGCCACTCTCCCCTTCTCCCCAGCCACAAGGTTGTACGCCTATAAGCACAGCAATGATGCCGGCCGCTGGCACTGGATTATGAGAGCAATCATCTCATTCTCTCTGCTAAGTATTCGCTTGCCCAGCCTCCCTCGCAACTAGTGAGGGTGACATGACAATTTTGGCCAATGAGAGTGAAGAAGTTTTCTGGGGTGCAGGATGAGGGGGCTCCTGGAACAGATCTTTCATAATAAGTAAAGACCCCTTCCCTCCTTCCTATTTGGCATGCTGGGATAAGAATGTGATGGCCGGAGCTGTGGCAGCCATATTGTAAAAGGCTGAGAGAACTACATTCCAATTGACAACTCTGTCTCTCTGGGACAGGGCAGGATTGGGTGGAAGATGATGGCAGGTGCTGGAGTGGGGCAGAGGCTACCTTGCGTTTGCGGGTGGTGAGGACTTGGAATGGCTGGATCTGCTTCTTTTCCCGGTCCCAAGCTACAGCTTCTGTGTCTAGGATGAAGGATGTGACCGATGGGAGTTTAATCTGAAAGGTGAAAGGGGGAAATGCAAAGCTCATGAGAGGTGGTGGATGAGGCCAAAAGACAGATGGAGAGAAACCAGTTTATTCCCCTTCTACATGGAGAAGATCCAATGACAAACTGATGCCAGCCTTAGAGACACGCGTGAAAACAGATGCCTTCTGGTCCCCACTGAGAGGGGAAAAAACTAAGTTTTCTGAGGACTTACTATGTGGTCCCACAAGCTGGAAACCCAGGAGCCTTTGTCATCTTCCTCTTTTGCTCACTTCACATTCAATTCAGCCATGAACTTGCCCATTCTCTCTGTGAAATCTCTAAGGCATCCACTTGCCACCACCTCGCAGAGCCCAGTCCAGCCTCAGCCACAGCATCCTACCAGTCTCCCTGCTCCTGCACTGACTCTGCCCAATACACTCTCCTCACAGCAGCCAGGCTGCTCTCAGTAAACCCCACATCTTCTCGGTGCTCATCCCTGCTGAAAACACACGGCTCCCCAAACCCCTGGAACCTTTCCTTGGCCAGCCCCCGCACCCCTTCACCTCACCTAGCCCCTCAGACTCACTCTCTGCACCCCCACACACAAGCCTTTCTGGTTCTTGAACGGACTGTGCCTTTCCAACCACAGGGCCTTTGCACATGCTCTGGACTTGAGAATCTGCATGGCTCCCAGGGCCATCCACACTGTATCCTGGGCTGTGCTTGGTGACGGCCCTGTCTTCCTGACACCAGGGCTAAGTCTTATTCTGTTAAAGGCTCACAGGATCCTGGACCTGTTCTTCAGAGCCCAATCTGAGTACACTCAGAGGTAACAGCAGGGCTCTGATGAAGACCTGCCTGCTCTGCCGTCTGGGTTAGTCGCAGCCTCCAGCACAGGGCTCGGCAGAGAGCAGACACCCAGTAAACACTTGAATGAACGGGGGAAAGAAGCCAGATCCCACTGACCCTGGACTGTGACTGCCTACATGAAGCTCTAGCACAGGCAAGATGAACTTATACCAATGAGAAAAGCAGATCAGTGGTTGTTGCTGGAGGTGGCAGGTGGCGGTGGGGAGAGGGGCCTGCCTGGCACGGGGCATGAGCAAACACTCTGGAGTGATAAACGCACAGAAATGTTTTATATGTTGATTATGTGTCTGGGTGACCTTGTCAAAACTCTGCGAACTCTCAAGTCAGAACCTTTTATGGAAACTACGCCTTAAGTTGGTTTTAAAAATAAACAGCACTCAGCACATCACAGGAGCTCAATTAATGCCTGCGTTGCACTGTTTCTCTGTCCTTGCTGCTCTAGGAAAGAGCAAATGTCCTCATTTATTACAGAAGACTAGTCCTCTCTGTGGGCTTCCCTGGTGGCTCAGTGGCAAAGAATCCGCCTGGACTTGGGTTTGAGCCCTGACTCAGATCTCCTGGAGAAGGAAATGGCAACCCACTCCAGTCTTTTTGTCTGGGAAATCCCACGGACGGAAGGGCCTGGCAGGCTACAGTCTATGGGGTCACAAAGAGTCAGACACGACTTAGGAACTGAACAACAACAAAGTCCTCTTTGACCGAGAGCTCCTAAAGTAGGTCCACACGGCCCCTGGGAGCACAGACAGCCTGGCTCCAGAGCCCTAGAGATCCAGCCCTATTTACAGGCTGTGGGGCCAGCGTGCAGGCTTCTCCTCCACCTTCATCCCAAACCTTCTCCTCGTCAGAGTGTGAGTCTGCCTTTCCCAGCCTCCGCTGCACCAGAGTGCCTGTGACCCCGTGCTGCACAGGGGACCCCAAGGTGGGGTCAGCCGGGGGTGATGGGAGGTGCCCGGAAAAGCGCTAACCTTCCTCATGGCGGGGGGACAGCAGCTGGAATCCCTTTCCTACCCGTCTTTCTGTCTGGAAGTGTGGTGGCTCCCTGGAGACCAAGGGGCCAGGCACTGGGATGAAAAGGCAACGAGCCAAGGACAGCAGACCCAGCTGGGTTTGGGAAGACCTTGGTCCTCAGCTGAGCCAGCCCACGGCCACCCGCCTTCAGATTTAAAAGGGGAAAAAAAAAATCTGCAGGCGTTCTATTATTTATAACCCAACACACTTCAATCTAATTGCACTCTCTCCCGCTACACCGGGCCGGCCTGGCTGGCCCTCCGTTCCCCGCTCCCCTACCAGCACCCCTCCCCGGCCCCCGAGGTGGAGCCGGCAGCAGGCACTCACCTTAGGGATGCGGCTGATAATGTCGGGGTACCTTCCAGTATTGTCCTCCTGATTCCTGCTGAAGATCTTTACCTCCCCGCCTTCCAGAACGTGGATCTGCCATCGTGGGGGAGGGGAGAGGGACTCAGAGCCGGGCCCACTCCCGGGAGCCCCGACTTTCTCGACCCCACTTCCATGGGCAGGAGGTTCCAGAAGCTCTGCAGGAGGAACTGGTGCAGAGACCTCAGCAAATCCTTCCTGGGTTCAGAGGGCGCTCCCAGGCCCATCTGTGGAGCCCCTGCCGCCTCGTCTTCATCTCCAGTCCAGCCCCTCCTCCCCCGGCTAGCACAGGTGCTTTGCTCTGTGTCTGCACGCGCCAATTTGTCTGGATGTTGTGGTGCTGTAACATTCTGGTTTTTATGATTTAAATGTATTCATTTTAATACGTCTGGGTCACAGTCCTTGAGCAGAACCATATATATGCCACCTAATATGCACATTATCCTAAGAAATAGTAGTGTATGTGTATACAACATGACTTTAAAAATATATATTTTTAAATCACGATTGCTAGCTTAAGTCATAGTTATTTTCTGCTCAGCACTGTATTTCAAAGGTCCATCTATGCTGAGCCTATCCAATCTACTGCGTGTAGCTGCCTCAAGGCACCACAGGGAGGCGCCCACGGAGCTCACTTACCTGTCCTCAGGTGAGAGCAGGGAGTGGCCCCCACTCCCCCCAGGACAGAAGAGCCACAAGAATCTTCACAGCCCAGACCAAGGCCGTCTCCGGCCCTGGAAGCCAGGACACACGTCCAGGTAACCGCACTGAGGGGGACGCAGGGCACCGGCTACATCAACACGCCCACCAGCAGGACAGCACAAGTGCAGCCCACGCTTTCTGAGCTCCCACTGCCCTGGGTCAGGACTTGACGATGTTACCTAGTAGGATCTGTTTTCAGAGGAGCCAGTCAGGTGGCTACGACTGTACCACTGGAGGTGGGAACTAAAGCCCCGAGGGCCGTGCGAGACCAGACGAGTAGCCATGCGTGGCCGGCCGGCCCCGAGCTCGGGTCTGAGGCACCCCATGCCCCGCTCAGCGGCGCGTCCACCCCTTACCTGTGCCCTCTGCCCGTCGTATTTGTACTCGCAGGTGAAAGCTGCCTCCTCAAAGCGCTTCAGGACCTCACTGACACCCCGGGTCGGGTGGGCCAACATTGGTTTCAGGGGAACCCCTGGGAGGGGAGGACAGAGTGAATTCAGATAGAATTTACTGGGTGGTGAATTCATGGAGGCAGGGTGGAGACTGCTAATCGCACTCAGAAGCGACGCGTGCAACACCTGGGTCTTGTCATCACAGAGCCTGGCCGCCCCCTTCTCGAAAACTAAAACAGAAATGCGAGCGGTCTAGAAATTAAAGCGACAGCCCTGGAATGACAACGTGATAAGAGAAGGAACTCGGGGCGAGCCCCAGGGTGCAGCGCGGCCCCTCCCCTGCCGCCCGCCTCCCTCTAGGCCCTTCCATGGCACAAGGATGAGATGCTGCCTGCCTGCCGCACCGCCTCTGGGGTATCTCGGGGACAGCAGCTCTAACACGGAAGCGCGAACTCCATGGGGATGAGGTGCGGCTCAGGGGAGAGGAGGGTGCTCTCTGAGCAGGGGGCCCTGTGCTGGCCACCCCAGGGATGGAGGGAGGGGAGCCTGGTGGCAGCCAGCCCGGGGCGAGGCTGTGGATGGGTGGAGGCGGGCAGGGGGTATTTCATGGAGGCGAGTACCTGGGCTCAGTCTGCAGTGCTCCGGGAGCCGCTCCAGGCCGTGTTCCAGAAGCACGGGGACGATCCGCTCCAGGTCAGGTACCTCACTGGGGCAGGGAGCAAGAACAAGGCGGACGGGGGTGTTCTTCTAGAACCCTGCTCGCTGGCTGCAAGATCCCCACTGCCTGCCTGTCACCCCTTCCCAGGGTCGGCTTCTGCCTCCCTCGACTCCCCTCATCACCCCAACTGTCGTCGTCCTTCATGTTTCTTCCAGGCCGGCCTCCCCCTCCCAATATTCCGGCTTAACAATGGTCTGGGGCCAGCCTGAAAGCAACAGTCTACAGGTCTCCAAGCAGGGGCAGAGTTCTCTCCATGACCGTCACGACCCTCACAGTGTGCCCATCACCAGGCCCCGTCTGGGTTTCTCATGGCCTTTCCACAGGCACAGTCCTGCCTGGAACTCAGAAGCCTCTTCCTGCCCCTCTCCTTGGCTGTCAGGATCACCGCCTCTCCCGTCCCTGTGTCCCTGACCCCTCGCTGTCAGACGCCTCCCTGATCTTTGTCACCTCCCCGTGCCCAGCGCCTGTCTTGTCTGGATCCCCACCCAGGGCTCTGTCACCTAGGTCTCACCAGAAAGTCTGCTTCAGGATCATGCCTTGCTCCTCCAGCCACGTCTTTCTGGCTTCTGCCGTCTTGCCCTTCCCGGCGTCCACCACGGCGGGGGGGCATTCTAGGATGAACCCCAGAGGAAGGGGCTTTGGAATGGGCCCGACCCCCCTCAGCTAGCCCCGGGTCCACAGTGGGTGCTGGTGCGAGATTCCTCAGGGAGAGGAGGCAGAGGGAACCAGGTGGGGGTGGGGGTCGGGGGAAGGGTGGCCGGGTTAGCTTGAGTGACAGCGTGGGGCTGGCCACCGGGGCTCACCTTGACTGGGGGGCGTGAGGCTCACGGCCTGGGCGAGGGCCGCCAGCACCGACTGCTCAGCCAACCCGAGGCGCAGCCGTCCACTCAGGGCTCTGGGGGGACAGAGGGTAACGGGGATGGGTGCACCTGTTCAGCCCCTTGCTCCTCCCTCCTCCAGTCTCCCTACCACGACCCTCTCCTCTAAACCAGAGCAGCCTCCAGAGCCGGAAGGGACCTGCGATCACACAGCCCCACTTGACAGAGGAGGAAACTGAGGCCAGCCACAAATCATCACGACCACAGGCAGCGCCTACAGGCAGAACTAGGGGCCTGGCAAGGTGTCCGTGTCTCTCCTCAGCTGCCCTCTGACAAAGCAGTGATGGTGGGGGTGGGGCCGGGGCACGGCCAGATCTGGAACAGCCTGCCCAGGGGTGCCAGGGTGTGATGGCCAAGAACCTGTGCCCGTAAGGGCCCTGCTTGAGCCAGTGACCTCGGGCAGGAGGCTGTCTCCATCTCCCCTTCTCTAAACGGGAGTGAGGTTCACAGCCTCCCAGAGCTGCAGGGAGGAGCTCATGGGAGAAAGCGCGAGGCACAGGCCAGGGCAGACATCACTAATCCACTGCGGCATGCTTCACCCACGAGCCCAGGCTTCTCCAGGCAGCACTGCTGAGAAGAGGAGCTCCGTGCCCCGCTCACGATGCTCCCATCCGAGGGCGGTCAGGGCACCAGCAGTGATGTGCCTGCTGGCCCTCCTCCCCCCGTCACAGGCCCACACCCTCACCTGGCAATGAAACGTGCCTCTGAGTGACGGCAGGCCACAAAGAGGCCTTTGATGACGTCAATCTTCTTGGTTGTGGACTGGAGAGAAGGGGGCAGGGCGGTCAGTGCCAGGGGTGAAGGGAGGGAGGCCATCCTCGCTGCCTGGGGAGCTGCCACCCTTGGAGACCTGCCCGCCTCCCACCCCTGCTCCCCGGTTCCACGGCCTGGAGCGCAGAGAACAGTAAGAAGCTTGTCCTTCCGGCCTCCCACCCCGGCTCTGCTCAGCAGGTGTTCACGGAGCCCCACGGCCCGCACTACATCGGGGCTAGGGTCTCAGGAGGAGAGTCCTGCAGTCTTGAGAGCAGCAGGAGAAGAGAAGCTCTGATCCCAAAAGCAGGACCCAGGTGACACCGCCCTGAGCAGTCGAACCAGAGCCTTCCAGGTCCCCAAGAGGAGAAGGTCTGGGGAGAGCCAGCCGCCCGCCCACTCACAGCGCTGCCTGCCAGCTGCGCGATGTCCCGGAACTTGGCGAAGACGCCGGCGGCAGTGAGCGCAGGCGGGGGCAGCACGAGCCTCTGGGTGCTGCGGCTGCTCTCGGCCACCAGCCCCACATCACCCTTCTCGGCCACCTCGGCCCGGACGGACTCCAGCTGCCGACCTTGTAGGGTAGAGGGAGCAGCGGCTGAGCGCCAGGAGGGGTGTGGCCACCAGGCTCCCCTCTCCAGAAGCCAGGATGATGAGCCCGTCTACACCAGAGGGGTCGTCTGGGGCGGCATCATCAGTATGGAGGTGGGATTTAAAGCCCTGGATTTCGGCCCCGACTTCCTCCCTGGCCTCCTGGTTTCCTGTCCGTCCTCCACGTGGGTCCAGAACTGACCCTGCCCCTTGCCTGCCTGGGACCTTTCCACGGCTCCCCAACACCTTCAGAGTAAACACAGAGCACCCCAGGCCCTGGGCAGGTGGGCAGGTCCCGCCCACTCGGCCAACCTCTCCTGGGCACAACCACACTCTGTCCCCAGCTCCGCTCGTGGCTCTGCTGGCAAAAGCCCCTAAGGACCTCTGCAACCTCCACGAGCCCCGACCATCAGCCTTGCTCTGCACCTGCGGCATCCCCCTCTCCCACCTGATCTGAGTGCAGACCTCGTCCTGATTCCCCCGTCAGTGGCCGCCCTCCCCACCTTGCACCTTTCCAGTCCCTCCCCATCATCTCCCAGCCTCCCCACGTCCTCCCTGGAAGCCCCCCATCCACCCGGCCTGGGGGCGTCCACCACCACCCCCGCCTCACCCGTGGCCTGGGCCACTGCCTTGAGGAGGATGCCCTCTCCGATGCCGAGCTCCAGGCCCTGCTGGGGCGGCCCCAGGCGGTTGAGGCTCAGGTAGAGGACGGGCAGGAGGTCAGCAGGTGACAGGGCCACCACGGAGCGCAGCAGGTTGCTCAGCGTCTCCACCATCCGGAGCCTGGAGGAGGGGATGGGGGTGAGACCACCTGACATTTCGGGGTCAAGATGGGGTAGGAGAGCATGGTGATAAAAGAAATGCAGGAAAAGAGACGAGGAGAGGGCTCATGACCAGTGCCCGGTGTGTGACCCGAGCCACAGGGACCACCACAGGCTGCTGGTGGGACAGGAACTCCATCTGACGACGACAAAGGGCATGATCAGCTACAGGGAAACAGCTGATGTGTACGGACTGCTTTCCGGGTGCCAGGCGTTGGTATTAAGCCTTCAAAACGTTCTCTGACTCCCTGAATTCTCACAGCTGCCCTGAGCTAGATACTATTTCATTTTACAGGTGAAGAAACTGAGGCACAAAAGACTATGTAACATGCCAAGGTCAAAGAGCTAGTGAGTATTGGGCTGAGACAGGGTTCTCACTACAAACAAGACGTGGGCTTTCTCTAACACTGAGGATCGGGAGCATCAGCCTTGGTTACTGCAGGTACTCTTGGTTACTTGAGCTTAGTATCCAGTTCCTGCCACCAGGCAGTGGAGCCTCTCTTCCCACGCCGGGGATCACGGTCACCCTCCTGTCCTGCTCTGACCAACAAACCAGGCACAAACGATGGTGTGGGCCCTCAGAGGCCTGTGGCCGCTCTTGTGGCCAGGCCTGTTGTCTGTGATCTCATGCGTGAGGGTGCAGCTGAGCCAGGAGGGGGTTAAGAGGATTAAACAGCTGGAGGCACAGCCAGCGCCAGTGGGACAGAACCGGGAGAGCCCCCACTGGCCCCGGGCAGGCAGCCTGGTTAATTACCGAGCAGAGACCTCCTCGATCTTCTCGAACGCCCGGGCCACAGCCAGATAAGGAACCCTGGGGGAGGAAAAGGACAAACACCCACACTGTACACCCAGCGTGTACACCCACGCTGCCTCCCCGCCAGCTCCCTGCCCCTACACGCTTCCCAGTGAAAGATCTGCTGATCCCCAGGTGCTCGCAGGCAATCCTGCCTGACCCCTGCCTGGGGTTCTCTCTCTCCATCCCCTTCAGAGCGCCCAATGGTCTCCCCAAAACACTGAGGGTTGTGGGGGCTGGGGGAGGACTGGCAAATCTCTCATTGAAGCCTCCGGAGACAAGGCCTCCCGCAGTGCCAGGGAGCAGAGGAGGGGTTCTAGGGAGGGCCACGCCTCACCTCTGGCCCGCCTTCCAGCAGGCATCTTCGATGGGGTGATAGTTGTTCTTGGCAGGATTATAGCTCGCTGGGTCCACGTGTCTGTGGAGGGAAAGGAGAGGCTGCAGGGTAGATGCCTGGGTCGAGGAGAAGCCATTCCACCAGCTGGCATCTACTGAGCATGTCCTAAGTGCCAGGTACTATTCCAGGCACAAGGGCATGGAAATGAATGAAAGTGAGTTTGCTAACCTGGAACACATGTTCCAGTGTGAGAGTCGGGGGTGAAAAACAAATGAGACCAAAAAGCAGAAGAGAATAAGTCATTTTCAGTATTAAAACATTTTTAAGACAAAAACCAGATAGAGGAAGAAATCAGAAAGGCAGATGCTGCTTCAGAGGACGGTTGGGGAAGGCCAGAGGAGACATCCGGTCAGAATGATATGAGGGGTTAGCAGAGTGGGGGCCAGGGAAAAGAGCATCCCAGAGGGGAGCTGCAGGTGCAAAGGCCCTGAGGCAGAGACACGCCTGGCACGTTGGAGGAACAGAAAAGGGGTCAGTGTGGCTGAAGTGGAGCAGTGTGATCTGAATATCGTTCAGTTTAGTCGCTCAGTTGTGCCTGACTCTGCGATCTCATGGACTGTAGCCCGCCAGGCTCCTCTGTCCATGGGGTTTCCCAGGCATGAATACTGGAGTGGGTTGCCGTTTCCTCCTCCAGGGGATCTTCCCGACCCAGGGATTGAACCCACCTCTCCTGTACTGGCAGATGAATTCTTTACCACTGAGCCACCTGGGAAGCCATGTTGTTCAGAGTCCACTCCGAGAGGCAAGGACCCCTGTGGGTCAGACCTGCCCTCACTCTGGCTGGAACAGCAGGAGGAAGGTGCAGTCCCTGGGTGCCCCAAGGAGCCAGGCACTGTGCGAAGGGCACTCCATCTGCTAGCAAATCAGTCCTGCAGGCAGGGACTCACCTGCCTCCCATGTCACATAAGGAAACTGGGCAGAGTGGTTACGTAGCTCACCCGAGGCCACACAGCTAGTAAGCGGTGCAGTTCTCGGACTGTGTTCTAACCCTCTACATCATACGTTCCTCGGGAAATGCCTCACACCCATCCCGTTAGAGCCACCACAATCCAGATTCTGCAGTCACACTCCTTTGGGTTAAAATCGCTGCTCCATCAGTGACCAGCTGTGTCCTGGTGAGGAAGCAATTTCCCTCTGAACCAACCATATGATGGAGCTACCCGGAGTCCGTGCCCTGACACGCCCTGAGGTTAAGGGAGAAATTAGGGGAAGAGTTCCCACTCCTTGGTGCGCTTTGTGGGGAGCATTTTTACAACACTGACTCCCCAGCCTCAGACCTATGTCTCTGCCAAACATGGGGTGAGGGAGGAGACTGCTGACTGTTTACAGCTCTTCAGCTGATCCTGTGCACAGACAGGGATGAGGATGGCTGAGCCGGACAGAGCACGAGCAGTGAGTTGTATGGTCTCAGTATTTGATAAGGGATCGCTGCCTGGTACTTCCTACTATAAGGAGAAACGGCAGAGCTGAGGGGTAAGAAATTCTGCAGCCACGCTGCCTGGCTCAAATCCCAACTCTGCCACACTCCTCATCTGTGGTCTAATCAAGGCAATCAAAATTAATAATAATAATAGCAGCTACTACTTGCCGAGTGTGGGCATGGCCAGACGCTAGTCTGCAAACCTCAGGAGGAAACTGGCCCAGAAAGGCTAAGTCGCTTGGCCAAGGTCACACCAGCTGACAAAGGTGGAGCTGGGATTTCCAAGCACTCCAGAGCACTGTCCTGCCTCCACGCCTCACTTTTCCCACCTGTGGAATGGGAGTCCCAACAGAGTCGATGCACAGGGTTGCTGTGAGGCTTCAATGCATCAGGATATGGAGGGCACAGCGTCTGGTGCCGAGCACACCGTTTACAGTGGATAAAAGGGTGTGCTTTCTACCATTAACAAGTCCTCATATTAAAGGTGAGGAAATTGGAGGTACTGACAGTTTGTCTGTCTCCTGGAGGCGGCCATCAGTGATCAGGTTGGGAAGAGTGTAAAAAAAAAAACGATCGCAGTATCCCAAGAAGTAAAAATCAGGACACAGAACTTCATGTCAGACACCAAGTTGGCGAGAGAAACTTACAAGTAATATAAGCATGGGCACGAGCCCAGGGCGCAGGGCAGGGGTGCAGAGAAGAGGCCCAGCGTAGAAGCCAGGGCAACTCGGCCTCCAGGCCTGGCTTTACCCCCACCCTCCCTGCGTGTCCCAGGGAAGATGGCCTAGCTGCTGGGCTACTGGTTTCAATGCCTGGGAAATGGCTAAACACCAGCTGCCTACTGCACAGGCCCACTGCAGAGAGGAAGTAAAAAGGCACAAAAGAAACCTTTAGGACGTGACTTGACACAGAGGAGGCGCAAGAAAAGGAGCTGACCTTTCCTACAGCGCAGTCACGTGCTGAAATGGGGCCATTTAATCTCACTAATAAGGTTGCGACTGGGGTACAAACTTGTCATTAAGAATCCCAAATTTTTTATTAGACTAATTAAACCTGAATCACAAAATTCTAACGCTGAAAGGCTGTTTGGTGATTACCGGTCTCCTTTTTGGAGGCCCACCTCCAATCAGATCAGTGAGGCCTGGGACTCACTGGCTTACTTTGTTTCGTCTGCTATTCTCTTGATGGATCCTGACTCACCCCTTGATCTCGTCCTTTCTCAGAGCACCAGGTCCTTCTTCTTTCGCTTCTTTTTTGACAGCTGGCTTCCGGGGGGCTGGGGAATGAAGCAGGGAAACAGTGGACCCTTTCTCCTTCCCACAGCCCCCACCTCCCAAGTACTCTCCAGGTGGCATCGCTCCGTGCTTGGGGCAGGAACACGGCAGGAAGGGCAAGTTAGGCCTTCTCACCCATGGGAAGGCTGAGCTCCTTGGAGAAAGACCCACCTGCCTCTTCCCTGCGCAGCCCCGCAAGGTGAAGTCCCCACTCACAGAAGAAACTGCTGAGGGTCTTTGGAGTTTTGGGGGGCAGTTGAGCCTGGCCATCCTCCTGTGGTTCCTGCTTCACCGTCACCCCGGGCTCTGAGACGCTTTCTGTCGGGGACTCTGCTGAAAGTGAGAGAGCTCAGATGGTGATGCAAACTTTAAACAAATGTATTTCTTGGCCACGAGGCATGTGTGACCTAGTTCCCTGACCAAGGATGGGACCCGGGCCCCCTGCACTGGGAACACAGAGTCCCAGCCACTGGACCCCCAGGGAAGTCCCCAGTGCCTATGATTTCTGAAAGATAACTCGTTGGAGGATGACTGGCTCTTTTTTCCTCACATGTGTGGAGGAAAAATAACAATAAAAATAACAGTAGTAACAAAACCTAAAGTTTCCCCTAGAATTTGCTTTTAGACAAGACATTGGAGAATCTTATTGAAGTCTTATCTAAGCCTTATTTACATTAACCGTCCTCCAAAGACATGGGACCCCACCCCCCGCAAAACCAGAGAGAGGGGCCCCAGGGAGAAAGAGGGTCAGACACTCACTGGAGGTCTTCCGGGGCTCAGGGGGCGTCGTGGGCTGGTCCCCGCCTTCCACTTCCTCCTTGTCGCCCCCTTCAGGCTCTGGGAGGCTTTCTGTTGGTGTCTCCGCTTCCGATGACATAAAAAGGCAGATGGCAAGAAGTGGCACTGGGAACCCCTCCCCAAGGGCATTTGCATTCCCAAGACACTCCGCCCCGTTTCATCTTTGCTGCTCTGACCGCACACGTGTGAAGTGACGGGAGGGTGAGGGTGGGTCAGCCCTGGGCCACGCGGGGACCTTGAGGGACACCAACCCCAACGCTTGCTTGTGTAGCTGAAAAGCGGGGAGGGCCAGACTTTTCTTATAAACCATTATTTTTGAATTACTCACAATGAAATAGAACTGCAAAGGTTTCAAAATGCCAATGATAACTTGTTAAAGTTTTTTTAAGCTGACTGAAAAATAAAAAAAAAAAAACCACCTCCAGGGTAATAATAATAACTGCATCAATTGACTTGGGAATAATCTGCCTTAGTAGGGAGAAGTCATCCCCTGCCCTGGCCCCCAAAACCCCTGGACACAGATAAGGGCTAAAACTTCATGATTTACAGTAAAATTTGTTACTAAAAATTGCCAACCAGAAATCAGATCTCCACCAAATTCAGACCTTCCCTGGGAAGGACAAACCCAATAAAGACCTCTTATTGAAACAAATGACGGTGACAAAGCCTGATTATTATAATCGTGTAAAGGCCCCAAATGATCTGTGGATCAGATGTTTGTAGCTATATTTCCCAGGTAAGATATTTTACATTTTCACAGGCTGGACGCTGTGTGACCTACTAGCTCACGGCATTTTGCTTGTCGTTATTAGATCACATACTTGGTAATTCATGACGTCAGCTTTCTGCAAAGCTGGGTACTCATGGGTGGTGTGATGAAAACCAAGTATTACATGAAAATCAGCATGAACAGGAAACGAGGGCAGCAGTTTTCAACTGGACTCCGAGGTCCGAGCAATTGTGCAGTGCCCAGGAGACATCCTATTAGAAACTAACTGTGATTATTTAAGAATTAATTTTTTTTCCTTTCAATGCTATGTATATTACTTTCTCAAATGCCCAAGCTGCTAGAACATAAATAAATAGTTGTTTGGACATAACTCGACAAGCTGAAGAGCAAAGGCCTTGGGCAATGCGCAGTTAGTTACTAAGACACTACGGGTCCTGAAGTTTCTACTTCTTTGCTTTTTGGCAAAACTTACAATAAAAACAAATCATTTAGAGGAAAATATCTTCCATACGAGAAATAAAAAGAGAGAATAAACTGTATTTGAATTAAGATGGCCAAACTAAGGTACTCCAGAATGCGTTCATGACAAAATTCCCTGGGCAGCGGGGTGGGATTCTGATGGAAACGTGTGGATTCCTGGTCAAAGTGTCAAATCAAGTGGGGTCCCCACACCCTGTCCTCCTAGGCAGGCCCCCACCTTTCCAGACCCCCCACACACAAACACAGAGTGAGCCTCTCCCCCGCTTCCTCCCTCCCGACCAGGGTCTCACCTTCTTCCTCCTTCTTCTTCTTAGTTTCTGGGTCCTTGTCCTCGCCCTGCTCTTTCAGAACATCTTGAAATGTCCGTTTGGGAAGCTGCTTCCGGGCTGGAAAGACAAAGGGCTCAGGGTGGCCTCCTTGCTGGCCCACCGGACCCACCACAGTGGGCTCAGACCCCCGTGGTGATGGCCCCTGGGACGGCTCTGGGGCCCTGCCACTGCCCGGGTGCGGGGCCCATCCTTCAGGCTTCTGCTTCCTGGCTGTGTGGCCGCGGCAGGCAGGTCCCTTCATCTTGGGAGCCAGCACCTGCCCCCCTCTCTGCTTCACCTCTCGCCACACGCTATCCTCAAGCCCTCGCTGCCCCCCACATCACACCTTATCCTCAGAGACTCCGAGGGGTGTGGGGTTCCCGCACCTGCTGTGCTGTTCCCACCCCGAGGCCTTCACACGCGCTCTGCTTGGCAGCAACACTTCCCTGTCCCCCTTTCTCAACAGGGCCGACCCCGACCAGGACCCTGATCCAAGACTCAGGCCAGACAGCCGCTCCTCTGGGCCCTGCCTCAATCCGCAGCCACCCCTGTGCCTGCATGTCATTCCTTACAGCAGCACCGTCAGTGGAAATGTACAGTGAGCCACGTGTGTCTTCTGAAACTTTCTAGTGGCTACACTGAGGAAAGCAAAAAGAACCAGGTGAATCTAAGTTTGGATAATCTTGTTTACTTGACCCAACATAACCAAAATATGATGATTCCAACATGTTTTGAATATTTAAAATCAGTATCATTCTTTTTCCTATGCTGCTGCTGCTGCTGCTAAGTCGCTTCAGTCGTGTCCGACTCTGTGCGACCCCATAGACAGCAGCCCACCAGGCTCCCCTGTCCCTGGGATTCTCCAGGCAAGAACACTGGAGTGGCTTGCCATTTTCTTCTCCAATGCATGAAAGTGAAGAGTGAAAGTGAAGTCACTCAGTCGTGTCCGACTCTTAGCGACCCCATGGACTGCAGCCAGCAGGCTCCTCCGTCCATGGGATTTTCCAGGCAAGACTACTGGAGTGGGGTGCCATTGCCTTTCCTATGCTAGGTCTTCAAAATCTGATGCACTTACAAGCACATCTCAACTGGGCACTGAATTTTCATCAGAAATACTTGATGTGTTTAGATTTCATACAATCTACCAGTGAGAAAGCCCAGAGAAGGAAACCATTTGCCCGAGGTCACACAGCCAGGGGCTGGTGGAGCCGTGCTCTTAACCACAATGCTAAGACCAGCGCTGGCAGGAGGGTGGCTCAACGGTGGAGAGATCCACACATGGACAAAGAGAGGTAGCTGAAACAGCGTGGCCCAGGGGTCCTTACCTGTGCGACGCTTCGGGATCCCTGATGGGGATGCAACTGCTGGGGAGGGTTTGGAGCGGGAAGGGCTGCTCTCAGGCAGTGTGACAGGACTGGGAGGCGAGGCCTGTGGAGAGTCTGAAGCAGGCTTCTGGAAAGGAAGAGAAAGAGCAACTCCTGAGTTGGGGGAGAAGGAGGGAGCACCCAGCTGCTTCAGTTTCCAAACACTTGAGAGAACACAGCAACTCAGCCCCAGCTCTGGCCTCTTCCCTGGGCCATCACCCCACTCTCCTGTGTAGTTTCATGGTCCCAGACTGGCCCTATTATGGACCACGGTAACAATTCTTTTTTTTTTTTTTTTCCCTAAAGTGACAAGATCTTTGATTTTTAGCTAAGCATAATATGGCCCAACCAAAAAGTGGTGGCTCAGATGGTAAAGAATTTGCCTGCGATACAGGAGACCTTCCCTGGGTTGGGAAGATCCCCTGGAGGAGGGCATGGCAACCCACTCCAGTATTCTTGTCTGGAGAATCCCCACGGACAGAGGAGCCTGGTGAGCTACTGTCCATAGGGTTGCAAAGAGCCAGACACGACTGAGCGACTAAGCACAGCACAGCACATAATATGGCCCAACCAAAAACTTCCCAGATGCCCTTGCAGCTAGGTGTAGTCAGGAGCCTAAGGACTACACTTCCCAGACTCCCTTGCAGCTAGGTCAGAAGCCTCAGGTCTACACGATGCAATGTAAGGGCAACTGGTTCAAATGACATTCACCTAAATGCTAGGGGAGTGCCCTGCTCTTCCCACTGGCTGAATGTGGGCATTCGCTTGGACAACTTCATCTAGGGATGGTGAGCAACAATACAGAAGCACCCTGGGGCAGAGCGAGCCGAGGAAAAGACAGATGACAAGAGGCGGCTCACGGGGGGCCTTGGAGGCTCCATCAGGACTGTCTTTGTCCTGAGCTGGCAACCCTAGGGCGGGGGTGGGGGAAGGGTTGGAGATGGAAGAGGGGTGCGCAGTGGGGGAGACAGGATGTTGCTTCACCATCGACAGACTGAGAAGTGCTGCACTTCGGATGTGATCTTCAGAGCAGCCAACAGGCAAGAAATGACTTAAGTGAGGGGAGCAAGTGAGCCGCTGCACTTGGGGAAGATGGAAAGCCTTCGATTCCACGGGTTCTGAGCCTTTCCTACAGCAGGCATTCTCTCCCATCACTGTGTAAATCAACTTACGGCACCTTCACGGCCACCCCTGACAGGGGAGGTTACCCGGAGCTGCCCGAGCCACCTGAGGCTGCCTGCCAAGACATCACGAGGGCAAGGAACCACGCCCAGGCCCCAGGGCGGAGGCGGAGTGAGGCGCACAGAAACCAGGCCCAACAACTGAACTCCTCTGCCCCCTGGGGCATCAGCTCCAGAATTCTCCTGAGTAGCTGCTGCACTCAGCTCCAAGGCCAATGGGAATGACGCTTCTGGTAAACGGGGGCAGGCTACTGGGGCCCCACCTGGCTTCTGGGGGTGGTGGGGGCTTCCTCTTCCTCCTCCTCGCCCTCGCTGCCCAGGACCCGGGTCACCTTCCTCCCTGGCCTCTTCACTGGAGAGTCACCCTCAGACACCACTCGATTCCGCTCCTTCAGCGCCACCCTGGAAAGTGAAAAAATGGAGGTTTTTCCAGCAGGCAGAGTGGGGACGCTGCCCCCAGACTCTCCAGCAATTTCATTATGTTTCATTCCCTTCCTTGCCTTTCAAGCATGCAACAAACATCTTCCGGAAGCCTCCTTGGCATGTATATATTTTTTAAGCTATGTTGGGTCTTTGTTACTTTTCTCTACTTGTGGTGCATGGGCTTCTCATTGCAGTGGCTTCTCTTGTCACAGAGCATGGGACCTAGGGTACTCAAACTCAGTAGTTATGGCTTCCAGCCTTTACAGTGCTCAGGCTCAGTAATTATGGCACAGGGGCTCAGTTGCTCTGCAGCATGTGGGATCTCTCTGAACCAGGGATCGAACCCATGTGTCCTGCATTGGCAGGCAGATTCTTTACTACTGAGCCGCCAGGGAAGCCTTCAACATATACTCTGAAACACCCATCCCCCTCGTCCCACTTCTCTGGAGGGCTCCTGTGTGCCCACCTGGTGGTGGGCGATGCTGGAGGAACAAACGAAGTCCCTACGAAGGATAGACAATGGCCTTCAACATTTCTTTGGAGACTTTCTTTCAGTCAGTCATGTAAGACCCTGATCCCCTAGGGAGGGACTACACTTCCCAGCAACATAAAACAAAAGGGGTGGCTCTCAAGTCAGAAGTGTTGATAAATCATGACCTGATCTTTATCACTGACTGAGCATCTTTTATGAATCAGGCCCTGTTCTGTAAGTTGTTAGGGTGTTGACACATCAAGTCCACACTGAAAGCCTGATACAGATCATGATACCCTGTTACCCATAAGGAAACTAGGCATAGGATCCCAGGGTCCCAAACTGGGAAGGTGAGCTAAATCTACCTTGAATGGTCCGGGGACAAGGTCTTCCCAAGAACTTATGACAAGGATGGTGGGGAGAGAACACTGTTCTCCTCAGATGCAGCCAGTGGCAGGGTCCCTGCCTTGTGGAGGAAGTCTACTCCAGAATGAAGTCAAGACACTGGGCCAGAGTCCTGAAGACAACTCTGAGGTCCTGGATCCAGCTATACCAGAAGCTGACACTACCTTTAGCCTTTCAGTTTACCAGGATCAAAAATTTCCCCATGGAGGCCTGCGACATTCTGAGCCGAGTTTGTTAACACTTGCAGCCAACAGAGTCCTGACTAATGAACAGATTCACCACCTCCCAGCCCCAGAACGTACTTCGGAGGGGACTCCGTTTCTCTGACGCTCTTGGCTGTCTCCTTCTCCGGCTTCTTCGCTTTGCCCTCTTTCTTGGGCTGGAAAAATGACCTGGAGGAGCAGAAGAGGGGGAAAAGAAGTGAATGATAACAGTACCAGTAACCCCTCTAACACATGCCACATCCCTCAGCTTCCGATGCCCGTCCCCATTTCTGGCACACAGCAAAAGACTTTGAACAATCCCCTTGGATGGATGAGGAAACAGGCTTGGACAGAGGAGGCAGCACTATGTGCTTTTCTGCCTCAGCTCACCTCTCATGTGAGAGCCAGGACGCATCCCAGTTTCCCTCCTGCAAGTATTAACTGCGCACTTACTGTGTGGCAGGCCCTGTCCTGGGAACCCAGGGGCACAGGAGCGGCCCCGACACATCAAGTCCCTGCCCTCAAGGGGCTGACGCTCCAGGAGCAGGCAGACATTAAGCAATGTGTTCACTGCTTAGTTGTGTCTGGCTCTTTGCAACCCCATGGACTGCGGCCCACCAGGCTCCTTTGTCCATGGGATTCTCCAGGCAAGAATACTGGAGTGGGTTGTCATGCCCTCCTCCAGGGGATCTTCCCAACCCAGGGTCTGGGTCTCTTGCATTGCAGGCAGATTCTTTACTGTTTGAGCCACCAGGGAAACCAATAGCTAATATGAAATGTTTAGAAGCGTTATCTGCTCTAGAAAAGGTCAAGTAATGGGCTCTCCCTTCCACCCAGGCATTACCGGCCCTTTAGGCTGGATCACACTTTGTTGTGGGGGGCTATCTGGGGCACTGTAGGATGTTAACAGCCTGCCCCACCTTTACCCACCAGATGCTAAGGGAAGCCCCCTCTCCCTCCAAGTGGTGACAACCAAGAATGTCTGATGTTCCCTGCTGGAGGGGGTCGGGGGAAGTTGGAAACTGCCCCAGATTGAGAACCACGGGGCTAGGGTCTCTGAACCTTGCAGCCACTAAAATTCTCAGTTACTACACCACCTGGTTTTCCAGTGCCCCTCCCCACTCTCCATACTGCTCAACTCCTGGAAATTCCTATGTAAAGACTAACCCGAGTTCTTCTAAGATAAGGGCAGAGGTAGAGAGAGTAGCAGAGAATTTGGAGAACGCAAGCTGCTGGTGGGTGGGGCGGGGGTCCTTACATGATACTTCGCTGCATGATGGTATCAGAATTCTCTCCCCACTCCTCCTCTCCGCTGGTCACCAGTTTCTGAAAAGAACATCCAAAAATACTTGATGAGGATACTCATTTTTGTGCAGAGATCAAAACACAAAACACACTGATTATGTGGAGATCGGAACACATACACCTCTGATAAGAGAGGGGAAACTTTCACAAATTGAGATTTGGGGAAATCACCCTGAAATCTACATCATTTGGCTTGAACTTCACGCTGACAGACCTGACATATGGGCTGTCAAACATAATAT
The DNA here is from genome assembly GCF_029378745.1 of Bos indicus. NCBI lineage: Eukaryota > Metazoa > Chordata > Mammalia > Artiodactyla > Bovidae > Bos > Bos indicus. The sequence goes on from NC_091777.1 coordinate 55,453,621, forward strand.
GCAGCTGCTTTAACCAACTAAAGAAGAGAATGCATTTACCAGAAATAAAAAAAGTCTACTCTGAAGACACGGCTAAAAGCCTTCCTTTCTACGAGCCCAGACTAGGAGCTCTTCAAAGACAAGGTTCCTTTCCCAGGTGCCCAGGCCATAATGACTCTGTGTGTACATGCTAATCTTTTTCTTCTTTTTGAAACCTTGAAAAAATGTGTCCCTGGTCGCATTTGATATACATTCTTTACTCTGTTGTTTGGTCACTAAGATGTGTCTGACTCTTTTGCAACCCCATGGACTGCAGCCCGCCAGGTTCCTCTGTCCATGGGATTTCCCAGGCAAGAATACTGGAGTGGGTTGCCATTTCCTTCTCCAGGGGATCTTCCTAGCTCAGGGATCAACCAGCGTCTCCTGCACTGCGGGTAGTTTCTTTAACATGGAGCCACCAGGGAGGCCCACTCTTTGTTCTAACAAGATATAAATCTGCTGAAAACCATGCTTCACTGGAGCAGTTCCTCAGAACTGAAAGGCTTTCTCCTGGGCTAGAATCCTCCATTTGGCTCAAATAAAACTCTTCTTCCCTTCCTATAATATTATTTCTATTCCAACTTCAAATGTTCCCCTGCTGCTGCTAAGTCGCTTCAGTTGTGTCCGACTCTGTGCGACCCCATAGACGGCAGCCCACCAAGCTACCCTGTCCCTTGGATTCTCCAGGCAAGAACACTGGAGTGAGTTGCCATTTCCTTCTCCAATGCATGAAAGTGAAAAGTGAAAGGGAAGTCGCTCAGTCGTGTCTGACTCCTAGCGACCCCATGGACTGCAGCCTACCAGGCTCCTCCGTCCCTGAGATTTTCCAGGCAAGAGTACTGGAGTGGGGTGCCATTGCCTTCTCTGCAAATGTTACCCAGTCCTTCCCTAAGTCTCCAAACCAGTCAGTGCTCCCTCTTTTCAATGTCCTTCCCCATCATGTCCTCCCTTCCTTCCTTAACTCTGGCAGACTCCAGTACACTTTTCATCCCTCTCTGGGCCCTGCCTCCTGCCCTCTCTCTCACCGGGCAAAACCCCAAAGCTGTTGATTGAAACCAACTTTCCACCCACCCTGTTCCTGCAACCGCAGAGTAGAGCGGGACTGGTCACCAGGAGTCCTTCGGGTTGCGGTCCAAGCCTCTCCATTTCCCCAGACTGTTCAATTCTCCAGCTCTCTCAGGCAAAACGACTCCACCCTCCGCCGCCGAGAAAACGCAAGCAAATGCGAGAAAGGCAATTTCCCACCGCCTTATCTACCTCCTGCTGCACCTGCGCACCGCTCCGAATCCCAGCTGTAGGTACTTCGACCACCCAGCTGTACTCTCATCTGAGATCAGACCCTTGACCTGCGCACCAGATCTCATGCCCTCTGACCTCCTCAAACCCTATGCTCCAGTAAGCCCCTCCTTTCTTTCCTCTAGATCAACTTTTCTCTACTAGACCATGCCTATTGATTTACAAATCAGCTGTGATTTGTCCCATCTTAAAAATCAAACAAAATCCCTTCTCTTGAGCCTACATGTTCCAGCAGCTATCGCTCCATCTCTCCTCCCCTTTTCAGAGACGTCATACAAAGAACTGGAGAAGGCAATGGCACCCGACTCCAGTACTCTTGTCTGGAAAATCCCATGAACGGAGGAGCCTGGAAGGCTGCAGTCCATGGGGTCGCTGAGGGTGGGACACGACTGAGCGACTTCACTTTCACTTTTCACTTTCATGCATTGGAGAAGGAAATGGCAACCCACTCCACTGTTCTTGCCTGGAGAATCCCAGGGACGGCGGAGCCTAGTGGGCTGCCATCTATGGGGTCGCACAGACTCGGACACGACTGAAGTGACTTAGCAGCAGCATACAAAGAACTGTCCCATGGCATCATCTCCCGTCTCTCTCTCCTCCCATCCCTGCTTGAACCTTCAAGTTTCTCCACATCCCTCAGCTGGCCCTTCTCATCAAGGTGATAGAAGAACTCTGGGTTGCTAATTCCGGAAATCACCTCCTGTTCCTCATCTTGGCCCATCAGCAGGATTAGAAACATCTGACTCCTTGCTCCATTGAAATTTTTTTTTTTAATTCTTTCTTCATACCACACACACCCTCACCTTGGTGTCCATAAATATTAAAGAAAAAAAAAATTCAAGGACTCATATAGCTAGTTTTCTATGCTGATATCTCTATCTGGATATTTAACCAACATCTCAGACCCAATCAGACCAGCTCAAGATCCTTGTCTCTTCCCTCCCCAAGCTCTTCTAGGCCTCCCTCCACCATCCTGGGCAATAATAAGCGCAGTGCTTTGTGTGCTAAATCGTTTCAGAGTTTTTGCGACCCTATTGGCCGTAGGGATTTTCCTGGCAAGAATACTGGAGTGGGTTGCTATGCTCTCCAACAGGGCATCAATCTTCCAGACCCAGGGATCGAAGTTGTGTCTTTCAAGTCCCCTGTATTGGCAGGCAGGTTCTTTACCACTAGCGCCACCTGAGAAGCCCACAATGAGCCCAGACCTTTCAGCTCCCCTCCCCTGGACCCCACACCTTCACGTCTCTTCCCTTGACTCCGCCCCCTCATCAGGCATACACAAGGCCAGACCGCTCCCTGTTCAGAAGGTTCTCGACCTTTCAAAAGGCCTTTGCTTTAGGCCTAGATCTTACCACTGACTTGCCCCGCCCCACCTCCAGCTCCTTGGGCTCTCCCCTTAAAGTAGACCCTTTTCCTTCAACCTTTCCCCGGCCCCGCCCACTATTAAACTTCCCCCTAGACCCACCCCCTTCCAGGTGGGCCTGCCTCTCCGGCCCTTCCAACTTCCGGGTGACCCCGCCCACCTAGAGCCGTTCCCCGCCCCCTCATCCCTATATAACCACGCCCCTTTCAGGTAGTCCCGTCCCTCCAGGCCTCTCTTCAGATCCTGTCCTGTGCAGTTTTCGGTCTTCGTCTACCTTCTACCTGATCCTGAACCTCTGACGGACGCCGTCCCGCCCCCTCCAGCGGCCCGTAGCCCGCGCACTCCCCTCCGCGGCGCGCTCCCGGCCGTATCAGCCTGCCCCCATGTCCTCTCCTTTGCAGCCGACCTATTCGGGGAAAGCTGGAGCCCCGAGTTGCCGACATGCGCTCTGTTGAACAGCCCTGAAGCCCCGCAAGGCTGGTGCCACTTGCCTCGCGCCAGGCCCGCGCGCCGCTGTCCTGAGCGTCTCTCCTGGAGCGACCCCGCAGTCCCAATTTCGCGCCACCGACTTCGCGCGCAGACTTCGGCGGGCGGGGGCGGGGCCGAGTCCAGGGGCGGGGCCGGGCGACGTCCGAGCCGCCGTCGCGAGGAGGACGCTGGGAGTTGTAGTCTCCCGGTCGTGAGACTCCCTGGAAAGGGGATGAAGTGGGGCGAGCCCTCCCGCAGAGCACGCTGGGAAACAGCCCCGAGCCACTGTTGCTCTGGATTGAGGAGTGACCAGCGGGAAAACGGAGATCTGGTGGGAGCCACCGCGCGAGGCACGGCGGGAAGAGAGGCGGGAGGCCGCGCGGGGCATCCCGGGAGCAAGGGCCGGGCCGGGCCGCGGCGCGGGGCATTGTGGGAGGTGGACGCCGCTCCGGGGCGGGTAGGTGAGTGGGGAGGGGCGGGAAGGGTGCACATCTGGGGGAGGGGAGAGGCACAGCTGGGTGGGACAGCCGGGATGGGAGGTGCCGCGGCTGGCAGGGCTGGGAGGGGTTGTGGAGCCTGGAGCCGGCTGGGAGTGGCTCCAAGAGTGGGGGAGGCGCAGCTGGACGTGGGGGAGCATCTGGGGCGATGCAGCCCGTCTGACGACGACGGGCCACGTCTAGGGCGAGGACGCCAATCTGGGGGAGGATGATAGCTGCACGTGGGAGGAGGGGGCCACAGCTGGGCCGCGCGGTGCATCTGGGCAGATGGGGACCGCAGATGAATACTGGTGACACTTTAGAGAATTGGCCATAAGTGAATGGGGCACACACCTGTACGTGAAGGGGCCGTACTCGATGTGGGGAGGACGTCTGGATACGAGAGCATCTCGGAAGTAGGGGCACAGCTGCATGTGGCAACCCCTGGGGGCCCCATCTGGGAGAGAGGCAACAGCCGCCTAGTATCTGAAACACATCTGGGGAGGAGAAAGCCACAGGTGCATGAAGAATAAGACTGGGGATGAGCGATCCATTACTGGAGGTGCGGAGCACATCCGGAGATCGAGCTTCTTTAGAAGGGCCGCGAGGGGGGGAGGTCGCAGCTGGATGTGGGTTACAGCCCTCGTATAGGCGCATGTAAAAGGGCGTTCTAGATGACCGGAGGCTCTAGAGGTTACCGCCAAGTGCAGAAGGCACATCCGGAAGGGGAGGGAATCCTACCTGGAAGCTGGGAACACATTCGGGAAGGGGTCCACGACTGAGTTTTAAGAGTCATATTTTGGGAGAGGGACCGTAACTGTACTAGGGATCACGTGTGTCTATGGAGGAGACCAGAACTGGAGTTAAAAGATCAGCCTGGCAGGTTCCAACTGTCCCAGGAATATAGCTGGGCGTGGGAGGAGGCCAAAGATGGGCTGGAGGCTAACGGGTACACCCCGCTCCCCGCCCCCGCCCCCTGCCCCACCTGGAGAGAGGCGTCAGCTCTGAAGAGGCAGGCGGAGACTGGAGCAAGCGGGAGACCTCCTCGGGAGAGGACGGATCTGATATCCAGGTGTCCTCCCCACCCCTCCCACCCAGGCGCCCCAGGATGGAGCCTCCACCAGGCACAGCGGCGGGGCAGGAGGAGCAGGAGCTGCGGGAGAGGGCCTTCTTCTCGTGGGCCGAGTTCAGTCGCTTCTTCGACGCGTGGTGCCAGCAGCGACTGGCACTCTTCTTCGTCAAGAGCTCCATGCACCTGGCGCGCTGCCGCTGGGCCAGCGCGCCCCCGCTCTACACGCTCATCGACGTGCTCAAGTACAGCTACGTGCGGCTGGTGTGCAAGGACGTGCGCGCGCCCAGCCGGCCCGCCGTGGGGTGCGTGAGCCGGGCTGGGGGCTGGCGGGGGGTGGTGTGCGTCCCGGGGGAGGGGAAAGCAGCGAGCCCGCACCCGGGAGACCGGGAGGGCAGAGATGTCAACTGAAACCGCTAAACCTTGAAGAGAGACTAAAGGGTCAAGGCTCAGACTAAAACTGAGACAGAGGCAGTTTGCTGGAGGGATGGAGAGCCACTTGCAAAGTGCGGCCTCCACTTAGAGATTTTCTAAGAGACCCGTGGAGAGGCACAGAGCGAGACACACACACACACCCAAGAGACATTAAAAAAGAAAATTCCAAAAACATGGAGACATGGCGCCAAAAACACCAGCCAGCCAGAAAAACAGGTGAGAGCCCAGATTTAGGACACCTATATGAAGAGGCTAGCTGCAGAGAAAGCCATAGGACAAAAATAGCTCCCCCGCCAAAAAAAAAAAAAAATCATTGCATTCAGTAAATCCAAGGCCAGGTCCCCTGCCAGAAGCTAGGGATATTTCACTTGGGGGGAGTTGGGGTGGGGGTTAGCAAGACAGACAAATTCCCAGCCCTTCTGCTTTCAGAAGGGACAGAAGAGTAACATGATATGAACAAGCTCACAGATAACAGTTCCCTCTAACTGTAATGCTTCAGAGGGCTTGAGGAATCCAGGAGGGCTAGGAGACACAACCAAGTGGCCAGGGGTATTTTAACTTACCCTAGTTTTAAACCCTGCACATTCTCCTTACAATGTTGGGTTTCCAGCCTCCCTTGCAACTCGGGAGGAGGCTGAGACATTGTTCCCGTGTGGCAGGCAGCCACCCCAATCAGAGGGGGCTTTGGCACTCAGGTTTGCCACAGACCCCACCACTCTCTGCCACCTCCTCCTCTGCCACTTCCTTTGTCTGTCTGGCCCTTGTCCGTGTACGAGTTGGAGACCCTTGGTTGGGGAGCCAGGGACAGAGGGGTTCGCTGAAGAACACAGGCTCTGCCTATGCTGCTTGAGACCGGCTCCACCACTTCCTGGGTGGGTCTCTTTGGGCGGCGAACTTCACACCTCCAAGCCTCAGTTTTCTCATCTATGGAAAGGGCTGTTGTAAGGTTACTGTGAGCAGGAAGGCGGCTTTCCAGTGCCTGGAACACGGGGCAGCTCAATACATAAGAACTGTTACAGGAGTCACATGCACAGAGAAGGAAGCTGGCAGCCTGGGGCCCACCACAGCTCTACTGCTCATCAGCCCATGACGCTGAGCTCGTGACATCCCCTTTCTGGGCCTCAGTTACCTCCCTGGGAAGATGGGAGAAGTAATATATTAATGGGCTTCCCAGTTGGCTCAGTGGTAAAGAATCCACCTGCAATGCAAGAGATACAGGAGACGCTGGTTCAATCCCTGGGTCAGGAAGATCCCCTGGAGGAGAGCAGGGCAACCCACTCCAGTATTCTTGCCTGGAGAATCCCATGGGCAGAGGACCCTGGAGGGCTAGAGTCCATAGGGTCACAAAGAATCGAAGATGAGTGGAGCAACTTGGCACGCATACACACACGATAGTATTGATCAGTAGGTTTTGTGAGGATTCAATGAGTGGATAGATTGAGATCATTCAAAAGGGGGCCTAGGTGATTGCTTAGTAACTACAGTTCTCATTCAGAGCTCATTAAGCATTTATTGTGAGGATTACAATTCTCAGTAGCTTACCCACTGCTTATTCTAGAAACAGACTTGGAGAGCTAGAAGTAGAACAGTATCAAACACTCATTATCACCCAGGTACCTAGAACATGAGAGCTTGTGGGGAGCTCAGGCCCAATCTGGAATCTCTCCTTGTTTTTGCTTTTTCTCCTTGTTAACAGAACCCAATTCAAAACAACAGATACTTACTGAGCCCCTACCGTATTCATGCTGTTCATAGGGTGTGTGGAACCCAAAGAGCTGATGTCTGCCCTTGAGCAGCTCAGGCATCTAATGGAGGAGACAAAGGCCACCACCCCTCAAAGATGGCCCAAAGTAATGAAAAAGACGGGCTTCCCTAGTGGCTCAATGGTGAAAAATCCGCCTGCCAATGCCGAGACACAGGTTCCATCCCTGGGTCAGGAAGATCCCCTGGGGAAGGAAATGGAAACCCACTCTAGTATTCTTGCCTGAGAATCCCATGGACAGAGGAGCCTGGCGGGCTACAGTCCATGGGATCGCAAAAGAGTTGGACACGACTTAGCGACCAAACAAAATGCCACAACAACAACAAAAAAAAAAAAAAAAAAGAGAAAGATGGAGGAGGATAAAAGAGGAATGATCAGCTGTACCAAGTTCCCAGGGTAGATCTGGAAGGCTGCCTGGAAGAGGTGACCGTAGGTGGTATTATCTCTGTATGTTTGTGTTATGTATGTATGTGACTTAACAAACACATGGCACATACTACATGCAGGCACTGTCCCTCTACACATTTCAGAGGGACCCAGGGGGCAGGAGGGATGGGAGGGAGTGACAGGCCAGCAAGGGGGTGAGGACCATGACTTGGGCTGGGCCTGGTGACTGGGTGGACAGTGGGATGGTCCCGGGATGCAGAGCCTGGGACTGGAGGTGATTGATGAACTGGTGGCTGAGGATGTGGGGGCCCATCACTTCTGAGCCCCTGTATTCCCTCCAGCTGCTCAGGCAGGGCCTCTCCAGTGTCACAGTCCAGGGACCAAGGACAGAGTCGGAAATGAGTTCATGAGAAAGGCCAGGAGACATGGCTGGAACGGTGTCAGGCCTAGACCCGCAGGGCTGAGTCCAAGAGCTGGGACTTCATCCTGGTGCTCCCCGGGGCTGTGAGCAGGGTCAGCTCTGGGGGTAGGAAGATCCTCTGGGGCCTGACAGGGAATGGACTAGAGGCGGGAAATCAGAGGCCAGAGAGGCGGCTGGGGCTGAGGGTTCAGGGAGCACACAAATGGGCCATCTTTCTAGCCCATCCTTTCCTGGAGGTTGCACAGTAACCCCCAAATCACCACTGGTGTATGTACCTCTCCCACTTTTCCCAGCTGTCACAGCACTCACCTCTTTAGAAGAGAACTCCCAACCTTTCCCAACACACACCAGCCTTTGAAAGCACAAACATCTTGAGAACCTGAAAGATCCAGAAGAATCCTGTGAGTGGAGTGCAGAACACAGCGGCGGTACTTTTTTTTGACGGCAAGACTTGCAGGATCTTAGTTCCCCAACCAGGGGTGGAACCTGCACCCTGGACAGAAAAAGTGCAGAGTCCTCACCACTGGACCACCAGGGAAGTCCTAGGAAGGTACTTTTAGAAGAAAAAAAGATGTTTGAAAACAGCAGCTACTTTTTAATTGTTTATTAGATATCAGCCCCCTTTCTCACCATGCATTTTAATCATCTCACTGAATCCTCTCAACGACCCTGCAAGGTCAGTATTATTATTAGCCCCTATTTCCAGATGAGAAAACTGAGGCACAGAGAGGTTAAAAGACTTTCCCAAAATAACACAGCTGCTAAGAGGGAAAACCAGAATTTAGACCCACACAATTTGACCATAAAACCCAGGCTTTTAATTACCATCCTATCTCCCTCACCTTTATTTCAATCATGGATCATTTTAATGTGAGAGTTCAATGTGCTAACACCCTAAGGATATTTTGGTCCTAGGTATCATGCATTTGTTCGTTTCATCAAGAGGTTTGTATTGAGCATCTACTATATGCAGGATGTATGTGTCTTAGGTGCTGTGATTTCAGCGGGGAGCATTCATTGCAGATGTGCATCAATCAAATCATCATGCCAGTATTGTGATGGAATCTGCCCAGGGATGGTCAGGGAGGGCTTCCTGGAGGAGGTGGTGCTGGCTCTGAGTTGTGAAGGATGAGTAGGAGTTATCTAGATGAAAAGAAGGGAGAAGGATGTTACATGAAGAGGGAAAGAACTTATGGTAGGTTGGTTGCAATTGAAATAGGGGGGGAAATGAATGGTTTCGAGAGTTTAGAAGGTGTGATAGGCAGGACTTGGTGGTGGGTGATTTCGGTGGGATGAGTAATAAGTGGTGTACCTGGGGTTCAGACAGTGGCATATAGTCATTCACTCATATATTTACTGAGCACCTCCCAGAGGCTGGAGCTGTTCTAGGTGTTGAAGATCCAGCAGTAGACAAAACAGACTAAAATTCCTGCCCATGTGGAGCTGACAGTGAGAGGGGCTTGTGGTATTGTTACCCCAGTTAGATGGAGAGAAGTGGCATGTGGAGGCTGCCATAGACCATTGTGTGACATAATGTGACCCCAGAGAGGGCACGTGCCATCCTCTGGTACGTCCATTCTTCTGGATGCATGGCTTCCCCTGGAGTTGGGGCTTGTTCTAGAGGCTGAAACACCCAGGCCCAAAGAGGTCAGACCAGAGAGAAAGCCCATGAATTTTTCTAGATAAATGTATGGGGTAGAACCCCATGAACTTGTCATTTGGTTAGATCAGAAATGGCTGCATGTTGGAAATTCTCTTGAGCTTCATCTGATACCATCGTGGCAGCTCCACTGTGCTGTGCTTAGTCACTCAGTCATGTCTGACTCTTTGTGACCCCATGGACTGTAGCCCACCAGACTCCTCTGTCCATGGGGATTCTCCAGGCAAGAATACTGGAATGGGTTGCGATGCCCTCCTCCAGAGGATCTTCGCAACCCAGGGATCAAACCCAGGTCTCCCACATTGCAGATAGATTCTTCACCATCTGAGCCACCAGGGAAGCCCCTCAGAGCGGCTTCACATTTTTCTTCTATTTAGAATGATTTGTACACTGAAGATTTTTCTAAATTTGCATTCTTTCTGTTACTTTAAGCAAAAAGTCTCAAATGCTTTTTGTGGATTTTAAAAATCTGTTAAACTCTTGGGTTTTACTTTGTGCATAGAGGGAAAAAAAGAATTGTCTCTGATTTAACAGAGACAATTCCAAGTATTTAGACTGAAGGTTTCTCGGGTGGATCCTGAGAAGGATCACCCTCCTCAAGGACTGTTTAGAAAGAATGTGGGAGCCTTTAGGGGCTGGGGTGTGCTACTGGCATTTACCACCCGGAAGCCTTCTTAACTCTACCAGACCCCAGATGGTCTATGTTAGAAGGGTTGGCAGACTAGGAGCCCTGGGGCCAAGTGCAACCTGCAGCTCATCATTGTAAATAAAGTTTTATTGACACACAGATACACCCATTCAGTTACATATCATCCATGGCTGTGTCTATGGTATAGCAACAGGACCTGTAAGTTTGCTGACCCCTGCTCTATAAATGTGAAATCTACCAAAAAATGCCAATCTCACCTCCCCATGGAGAAACACAGTCCCCTTTTCGGACAACAGATGTCAATTTAAACATTATCAGAGAAATATATACTCTGATGTTTTTCTTTTTGTACTCTGGTTTTCTTTTCCCGCACCCCACTCCAGTACTCTTGCCTGGAAAATCCCATGGATGGAGGAGCCTGGTGGGCTGCAGTCCATGGGGTCGCTAAGAGTCAGGCATGACTGAGCGACTTCACTTTCACTTTTCACTTTCATGCATTGGAGAAGGAAATGGCAACCCACTCCATTGTTCTTGCCTGGAGAGTCCCAGGGACGGGGGAGCCTGGTGGCCTGCCGTCTATGGGGTCACGCAGAGTTGGACACGACTGAAGTGACTTAGCAGCAGCATTCTCTTTTTCACCGTGCTGGATGTCATTCCCTAAGTTGATGCCAGGTGATGGGCCATGCCCTGCAGTTTGAAAACCACTGTCTGAGACAGGCTTTTGCTCACACACATAGAGATGTATAAGGGCATGTTAGCTCACGTGTTGTCTGTAAGGGAGAACTGGAGACAACCTAACAGTTGGCATAGTTGTGGAGTGGAATATTAGGCAGCAAACAATGAAACAGAAAGTCTTGGAGAGCTAACGAGTGAAAAAGCAAGCTACAAAATGTTATATAGAGTGTGATGTTTGTATTAGTTTCTAGTTGCTGCTGCAACAAATTACCACAAACATTGTGGCTTACCACACACATCATACAGATGTGTGATCTTACGCTGCTGAAGGTCAGAAGTCCAACACGGGTCTCAGTGGGCTAAATCAAGTTGTCTGCAGGGTTGTGCTTCAGGAGGCTGCAGGGGAGAATCTGTTTCGTTGCCTTTTCCAGCTTCTAGAGCCCACCCCCATTCCTTGGTTTGCAGCCTCTTCCTCCATTTTCAAAGCCAACAGCATAGCATCTTTCAATCTGTCTCTGACTTTGATGCTCCTCTTTCCTTTTTCCCCTTATTTAAGGACCCTTGTGATTCCACTGGGCCCGTCTGGATAACCTAGTATCATCTCCTCACCTCAAATCTGAATTTAATCATATTTGCAAAAGTCTGTTTGCCCTGTACAATAACATTTGCATGGCTCCTTCAACTAAGGTGTGACTATCTTTGTGTGTATGCGTGCGTGCAAAGTTGCTTCAGTCGTGTCTGACTCTTTGTGACGCTATGGACCATAGCCCCCCCAGGCTCCTCTGTCCATGGGATTTCCCAGGCAAGAATACTGGAGTGGGTTGCCATTTCCTTCTCCAGGGGATCTTCCCGACCCAGGGATCAAACCCATGTGTCCTGCATTGCAGGACATTTACCACTGAGCCAACAGGGAAGCCCATTTTATATATAGAAGTGTGTATATTTTAATCCCAAACTTCTAATCCCACCCCTTCCCCTTATGGTAGCCATAAGTTTGTTTTATATGTCTTTGAGTCTGTTTTGTAAGTTTATTTGTGTCATTTTTTTCAGTTCCATGTATAAGCAGTATCGTATATTTGTCTTTGACTTAAAATCACTTGGTATGGTAGTCTCTAAGTACATTTGTATTGCTGCAAATGGCATTATTTTATTTTTATGGTTGAGTAATATTCTACCATATCTGTGTCTACATCTGTATATAATACAGATATCTCACCGTAAGGCTTTGTGTTCCTTTGATACCTCATCAGTTTGAGCACCTTTTCATGTATACAAAGTTTTGAAACCTTGTAAAATCATTTTCATTGCTTATGAATACATAAAAACACATGTGGGAATGCTCAGTACCCCCTTTTGGGAGTGGCTACCTCTGGGGGCAGAAGGAGGGAGGGGATTTAGTTGGGACAGAGTTCACAGAAGGCCTCGGCTTGCAGTGTTGTTATTGCTAAGTCAGAAGCAAATACAGGAGTATATGAAACATTTTATTTCTTCAAATTGATTAAGGTAAGTATGATAAACCATGCATTCACTTTTAATAGAGCTGGGGGTGGTGGATACAGAATTCTAGCACACATACAGCCCTCCCCCATGTTCCAGACACTGTTTTCCAGTACTTTCCAGGTAGCAACTCTTTTAATCCTCACAACAACCCTATGAGAAACGTATGATGATTGTCACCTCCCTTTTAAGAGGAAACTGAGGCCCGGAGACCTGAAGCAACCTGCCCAAGGTCACACAGCCAGCATATTCTTAAGGCCCTCTACTCTTCTCTGTGCTCAAAACAATTCTTTTTAAAACAATTCTACTGAGAGTTGATTAACAATGTTATGTCAGTTTCGGGTGTGCAGCAAAGCGATTCAGTTAAGACATATATTCTTTTTAGATTCTTTTCCATTGTGGGTTATGACAGGGTATTGAGTATAGGTCCCTGCACATACAGTAGGTTCTTGTTGGTTATCTAGTTTCTATATAGTAGTGTGTTTATTTTATTTTAGTAGTGTGTATGTTTTAATCCGGAACTCATAATGAATGGATCCCTCCCCCACCTTGAAACAATTCTTAATGTTAAAACCTAAGAATAAAGGAGAGAGAGAGAAGGCAGAAGAGGGCGGGCAGTGGGGTGATGTGACTGGCAGCCGTGATCCTTCCTTCCGCAGGCCCCCCCAGCCTGGCTGCCCGGCCTTCATCATCGTCAAGCTGAGTCCGCTGCGGGACCGCCTTGTGGTGACGGAGTGCCAGCTGACTCACTCGCACCCGGCCTGCCCGCTCGAGTTCGCCTACTACTTCCGCCCGGGCCACCTGCTGGCCAACGCCTGCCTACCTGTGCGCACCACCAACAAGATCTCCAAGCAGTTCGTGGCCCCGGCCGACGTGCGCCGCCTGCTCTCCTACTGCAAGGGCCGCGACCACGGCGTTCTGGACGCCCTGCACGTGCTCGAAGGGCTCTTCCGCACCGACCCCGAGGCCAAGGTGGGGTCTCGCGAGAGGCAGGCGGGGAGCGGGGGTATGGGGGAGAGCCACGCCCAAGTCTCGCGGGTCTTTCATTTCATCCATCCATCCATCCTCCCATTCATCATTCTCGCCTTTCATTCATTCCTTTCCACATTCATTCAGCACTTATGGAGGCATGGGATGGGGGTGAGAGGCGGCCGCCAGCAAGACACGCACAGTCCCTCAGAGAACTCATCCTCTAGGGCCGCGCCCTGCAGTAGAACTTTCTGCCGGGATGGGAATGCCTTATGATCCCACGCCGCCCACTATGTTAGCCCCGCAACCACATGTGGTTGTTGCGTGCTTGTCATGTGGCCAGTCGGACTGAGGAACCCAATTTTTAAATATTACTTCGTTTTCACGAATTGAAATTTAAATAGCCACCTGTGGTGATTGGCTACTGCTACCGTGCAGTGGTCGCGGGAGAAACCACAGACAGGCATGTCCAAATGTGGTATCAGGTCAATAGAGTTGGGGCTAGGTAGAAAAGTATCCGGAGTGATGGACGGTGCTATTAAAAAATTTTTTTAACTGAACTACACAAATAGAAAATGCACAAATGATAAGTATGGAATTTGATGAGTATTCGCAAAGTAAAAACACCCCGGTCAACCAGATCACATCTTAGTAGGGAGGGTACGCCATGATATAATGAGATGAATGGGGGTTGGAGGGGTAGGGGAAGAATCCTAAAGGAGAATAGGGCAAGAGTGTGGACAGGGCCCGTTGTAAGGGTGCTATTTTAATGTGAGTGGTCAGGGAAGGCCTCTATGAGGACATGATGGTGAAGCTGAGGAGACAGACTGGAGGGAAGGGACACCCCCCCCCCCAATCATTTTGTCTTTGAAAGGAAATGGATTCCAGGCAGAGGGAAGAGTCATTGTAGAGGCTCTGAGGCTGGGGGGAGATCGAGGTGCTGGAAGAATGGCGAGAATACTGCCTCTCTGTGAGGAATCTTTCTGCTGGTTTGATCTGACTTCAGAGCCAGGGAGGATTTAAAGGGAAAGAAGGAAGGGAGGGAGGGAAGAAGAGAAGGAGGGAGGAGAGAAAACTGGTTTCTCCTTTCTCCTTCTGGCTGTGCTTTCATGCATGGAAGAGGTCCCGACTCAGGATAAAGATGAGGTGTGAACCTGTTACCAACTCCAAGCTCACTCTACTTGCTGCATGAGAGGCCAATAAATCCAAGGGCCGAGGTGTTGAAGGAAGGAATATGACTTTATGCAGAAAGCCAGCTGACCCAGAAGATGGCAGACTAACGTCTCAAAATAACTATCTTCTTGTTGCCGGGAGGAAGCCAGTTCTGACTCCATGTTGGAAACTGTTTCTTTGACTTGCTTTTATTATTATAATCATACTCAAGGGCTTGCCTGGGAGGACCCTGCCCCTCTGCTTGACTGTAAACTAAAGTTCCTTTGTTCATCTCCTGGAGAGATAGTTTGTGCTTGCCCCCCTGTGAATAGAAGAGAGTAACACACCCCTTCTGAAGGTTGGACATTCCCTTGGAGATGTTTTGCAAGACTGAAGACCCTTTCACTTTACTTCCCCACTGCATCTCCCTCTCTGTTCTGCCTTTTGACTTTAGTTCCTCATTGCCTCTTTCTCTCTGATCTATAAAACAACCTGGCGTCCAGACCCCAATAAGATGGTTATTTTGAGGTGCTAGCCTGCCATCTTCTCGGTCTGCCAGCTCCCCGATTAAAGTGTCTTCCTTGCCTTCCGAGAGACCTCACCTCGTCTCTCAGATTCATTGGCCTATTGTGCAGCGAGGAGAACGAGCTTGGACTCAGTAACATTCTCAGGGCCTGGATGCCAGGTTCTTTTATGGATAGGAGATGGAGGGAGGTGAGAAAACAAGTTAAAAAGACCATTTAATTTTTGAAAATACCTCCTAGAATGGCAAGTCTCAGGCAGGGGAATGTGTTAGTTTTTCTTTACAATCATTCATAGGTGGGTAGGGTCAGATTATCTCCCTGTGAGCTAAACAAAGGCACTTTAGCTTAAGGGTCAGGCAGAGGGGGCAGGGTTCTCTGAGGCAGGCCATTATGTATGATTATAACAACAAAAACAGCACACACACACACACAAAAACCACGAGGGTTAAAGCCATAGAAACAGCAAGGAGTCAAAATTAACCCTTCCCAGTAACAAACCCACTCTCTAGAATCAAGTCCAAGCACTCTTCCCATCTCCACCTCATGCCCAGTAACAAGCCCTCTTTCACACCCAGCCCCCTATCCACACATAATATTGACAATTTCACTAACGTTTATCGGGCACTTACTATGTTGCGGGCACTGCCCTAAGTGCTTTATAAATGGTGATTTGTTTCAAATCTCACCAGCACACTACAAGGAAGGAGTCCACCATTCTCATTTTCATTTGGCAAATAAGGAAACTGAAGCACAGAGAGGGCAAGTAACTGGCTGGAGGTCACACCGCTACTTAGCGACAGAGCTGGACTTCAGACCCACACGGTCTGGATCCAAGGACATGCTCTTTACCACTCTGTATATTCCTCAGTTTGAAAATGAGGTTCCTGCGCTTCCTTGTCAGTTCCAGCTCTTTCCTGGAAACACCCTGAGTAGGCTCACCCCTGCAAGAAGCAGCATGTTCATATTGGAAAGACTCCAAAGTCAGTGGATCATCCTTCTAGCTCCCAGTCTGGAGGCTGTCATGAAATCCACCCTCAACTGAAGTTGGTCCTGGGTCTGTGACTTGCCCTGCCTTAATTTTTTTCAATTGAAGTATAGTTGATTTACAGTGTTGTGTTAGTTTCAAGTATACAGCAAAGTGATTCTGTTATGCATATACATACATCTATTCTTTTTCCTTATCGGTTATCACAAAATGTTGAGTTTAGTTCCCTGTGCTATACTCAACGTTGGTGCTTATCTATTATATATAGTAATGTGTATATGTTCCTGGAGGAGAGCATGGCAACCCACTCCAGTATTCTTACCTGGAGAATCCCCATGGACAGAGGAGCCTGGTGGGCTACAGTCCATGGTGTCGCAGTCAGACACGACTGAGCGACTAAGCACAGCACAGCACGGCGTGTATATGTTCATCCCAAGTTCTTAGTTTATCCCTGCCCCTGCCTTTTCCCTTTGATAACCATAAATCTTTTCGTTTCTAAGTCTTTGAGTTTATGTCTGTTGTGTGAATAAGTTCGTTTGTATACTTTTTTCAGATTCCACATATAAGCATTATCATATGATATTTGTCTTTCTCTGTCTGGCTTACTTCACTTAGGATGATAATCTCTAGGTCCATCTGTGACGCTACAAATGGCGTTACTTCCTTCTTTTTCATGGCTGAGTAGTGTTCCGGTGTGTGTGTGTGTGTGTGTGTGTGTGTGTGTGTACGCTAAGTCGCTTTGTCGTGTCCGACTCTTTCCCACCCTATGGACTGTAGCCTTCCAGGCTCCTCTGTCCATGGGATTCTCCAGGCAAGAACACTGGAGTGGGTTGCTGTGGTCTCCTCCAGGGGGTCTTCCCAACCCAGGGACTGAACCTGGGTATATTATGTCTACCTGCATTGGCAGGCAGGTTCTTTACCACTGGTGCCACCTGGGAACCCCATTACATACACACACACACACACACACACACCCCCCACATCTTTGTCCATTCATCTTCTGTCCATGGACACTTAGGTTGCTTCCATGTCTTGGCTCTTGTGAATAGTGCGGCTGTGAACTTGGGCTGCATGTGTCTCTTCAAATTAAGAGTTTTCTTTGGATATATGCCCAGGAGTGGGATTGCAGGATTATATGTCGACTTGCCTTAATACTTTTGAAAGAAATGAAGAAGTTCTAGAAAACCAAGACACAGACTAGTGAAAGGGCTCTTCCTTTAAAAAAAAAAATTTAAATACTGGTGTTTTGAATATGTAAGACGGTCACATGGTCCTAAATTCAAGAGGTACGAAGGGTATGTAGTGACAAGTCCCCTTGACATATCCTGTCCCTCGGGGCTCCTCCTCAGAGGCTTCTGGAGTATTCAGTGGCTTATCCATCATTTCTATCTTTCTGTTTTATAGCCCAGCGCTGTCCCACAGAACTTTCTGTGATGCTAGAAATGATTTGTGTCTTGCTGTCCAGTAGGCTAGCTCATGTGGCTATTGAGTGCTTGAAATATGGCCAGTCTGACTGAGGAACTGAATTATTTTATTTGGCTGTGCTGTGCCGGATTTTTAAGTTGTGACTTGCAGGACCTTAGTTCCCCCACCAAGGAACCAATACATGCCCCGCTGGAGTGGAAGTGTGGAGTCTTAACCACTGCGCTGCCAGGGAAGTCCCTTGAATTCTTCACTGAATTACACGAACGGAAATTTCAGTAGCCCCATGTCGCTAGTGGCTTCTGAACGGAACGGCACAGCTCTCTGCACAGATAACATTTGCATGTGTTTCTTTTTAATCTTCTTTGCCCTCCCCCCTCCCCCAGCAAGGCAGCGCATCACACCCACTTTTCTGCATCTTGCTTTGTATGCTGGGACCTGCCAGACGTTAGCATCTTTTGTTCTTCCCCTGGGGCCGCTCAAATCCCCCTGAGAAAACTCCAACCACTTGGCTGGCTGGAGGGTAAAAAAAGACAACCATAGGCTTACAGAGCCATTTCACCGAGGGTATCCCAGAGCCCTATCTGAACCTGGAGCTGGTGCACCCCCTGGTCTCTCACGGCTCAGTCTCAGCCTTTCTACCTCTTGTTGGCTCCCAAAGCGAATCTTCTCTGTGTCCTGTTTTTTACATCAGGCTAGTCATTCGGGGAGTGATATGGTAACAGCTAGAAATTTGCTTTTATGTGGACATACACTAAAAACGTGATATACATTCTAGCTGAACCATTTCCTGGCTGGGGAACATCCAGTAAGTTGTGAACACAAGTTATTAATACACAACCTCTTTGGACCTTGGTTTGTTCATCTGTAGAATGGAGATAATCAAAGATACTACTTCATAGGGTTTGGGGGCTTGGTTTAGGGTCTGGTGGCTCAGACCATAAAGAATCTGCCTGCAATGTGGGAGACCTGGGTTTGATCTCTGGATCAGGAAGATTCCCCTGGAGAAGGGAATGGCTGCCCACTCCAGTATTCTTGCCTGGAGAATCCCATGGACCAAGGAGCCTGGCAGGCTGCAGTCCATGAGGCCGCAAAGAGTCGAGCATGAGTGAGCAACTAACACTTTCATAGGGTTTAGGGTTGTTGTTTTTGTAGGTGTGTGTGTGTGTGTGTGTGTGTGTGTAAGGAACAGTGCCCAGAAAGTTGGAAGCCCTATATGATTTCGCTATTTAGCTATTATTTTTATTCCTTCATATTTTTGGGGAGGTGGGGACAGTCTGGACACTGTCCACATGTTATTCTGTTATTCTGTGCATGTGAAAAAGGAGGCTGTGTGCCTGAATATAGGAAGATGTGTGGTGGGGAGTGTTAAGTGGTATGGTTTCCAATATTCACATCACATTCTGATGTGGAATCTGGTCTACGGATGTTGCATCCCAGGGCCACCGATCTGTGGGTCTGAGATGGTACCCACGCTCATTCGCATCCTCCCAGCTGCTCCTCCCCCGGCCACTCCATCCACCCTTGTGCCCCACCATCCACCATGCACCTCACCCTGGAAGCCTGGGAGGCAGGCCCGATCACTTCTGTGAAGGGTCTAATGGTCAGAAGCATGGACCCTGGGCCCAAAATGCCTGAGTTCAAATCCCAGCTCTGCTGCTTACTACCTGTGTGACCCCAGACAAGCAACTGAACTGCTCTGTGCCTCAGTTTCCCCATGTGAAAAATGGGATGGTAGTAACAGGCCCTGATGTTCAGGATTGTTGTGGGAGTTGAAAGAGTTAATGCCGCAGAACTGTGGAGATAGTTTTTCCCAGCAGTTTGCATGTGTGTATTAAGTCGCTTCTCTTCAGTCATGTCTGACTCTTTGCCACCCCATGGACTGGTAGCCCGCCAGGCTTCACTATCCATGGGATTCTCCAGGCAAGAATACTGGAGTGGGTTGCCGTGCCCCCCTCCAGGGGATCCTCTCAACCCAGGTATCAAACTGACGTCTCTTACGTCTCCGGCATTGGCAGGCGGGTTCTTTACCTCTAGTGCCACCTGGGAAGCCCTTTGCTCTGTTTGCTTTTCTCTTATTCCTTTTCACAAGGAGAAAAAGATAAGAAGCTTACTTAATACAGTGGACACGTGTAAAGTTGTTCTGGAGGTTTTTTTTAACCCGTTATATCTATTAATATTTTCTTTTCGTTTCTGTTTTGTAACAGAAGTATAGTTGATTTGCAATGCTGTGTTACTTTCTGCTGTACAGCAAAGTGATTCAGTTGTACATGCATATACGTTCTTTTTCCCATTATTTCCATTATGGTTTGTCACAGGATACTGAATAGTTTCCTGTGCTATTCAGTGCTGTGCTTAGTCACTCAGCGTGTCTGACTCTTTGCGATCCCATGGACTGTAGCCCACCAGGCTCCTCTGTCCATGCGGATTCTCCAGGCAAGAATACTGGAGTGGGTTGCCATGCCCTCCTCCAGGGGATCTTCCCAACCCAGGGCTCTAACCCAGGTCTCCTGCATTGCAAGAGGATTCTTTACCGTCTGAGCCACCCAGGAAGCCCGTGCTATACAGTAGGACCTTGTCATTTATCCTTTTTTTTTTTCTTTTTTTGAGATGTAATTGACATATAACATTCTGTTAGTTTCAGGTATACAACATAAGGGTTTTTTTTAATATTTACTTATTTTTATGTATTTACTTGGCTGTGTCTGGTCTTAGCTATGGCATGCAAGATCTTCCTTGGGAACAATGACTCTCTAGTTGTGGCGCCCAGACTCCAGAGCGGGTCGGGCTCAGAAGTTACAGCGCTGGGCTTAGTTGCTCCACGACATGTGGGATCTTAGTTCCCCAATCAGGGTTCTAACCCACATCCCCTGCATTGCAAGGTGGGTTCTTAACCCCTGGACCACCAGGGAAGTCCCCATAAGGGTTTTGATATTTGTATATATTGTGAAATGATCACCTCAGTAAGTCTAGTTAGCATCTGACAACTTTTATCTTTACATTGGTTTCTACACCAGCTCCATCGAATAAGACTTTTTGTGTTGATGCAATGTCCTGTCGGCCCCAACCCACAGAGTAGACATTAACCTCGCCCGGCTGCTGAGCAGTGAAATATGACCGGTGTGACCGAGCAAGTGAATTTTTACATCTTTTTAAGTCTTCATTTAAATGTAAATTGCTACTGTATTGAACAGAGCTGTCCTAGATCGAAACATCTGCTAGGATAAATTAAATCATAAAGTAATGGTAGGTATAAAAATTAATGACGGTTGAAAAAACTGATTGTGGTGCTGTAACTGGCTCAGTGGTAAGCCGACTAGGCTTTTCCATAAAATGTATCAAATGCCTCTACTCCTTAAGATGCTGAATGTACAATTTTAGGGTGGGGGAGGCAATTTCCGTGTTCTTTTTGGACTCTGCTAGGCTTTTCAGTGGAGAAGGCAATGGCACCCCACTCCAGTACTCTTGCCTGGAAAATCCCATGGACAGAGGACCCTGGTAGGCTGCAGTCCATGGGGTCACGAAGAGTCAGACACGACTGAGCGACTTCACTTTCAGTTTTCACTTTCATGCATTGGAGAAGGAAATGGCAACCCACTCCAGTGTTCTTGCCTGGAGAATCCCAGGGATTGGGGAGCCTGGTGGGCTGCCATCTGTGGGGTTGCACAGAGTCAGACACGACTGAGGTGACCTAGCAGCAGCAGCAGGCTTTTCAGAGAAGGCAATGGCACCCCACTCCAGTACTCTTGCCTGGAAATCCCATGGACGGAGGAGCCTGGTAGGCTGCAGTCCATGGGGTCGATGAGGGTTGGACACGACTGAGCGACTTCACTTTCAGTTTTCACTTTCATGCATTGGAGAAGGAAATGGCAACCCACTCCAGTGTTCTTGCCTGGAGAATCCCAGGGACAGGGGAGACTGGTGGGCTGCTATCTATGGGGTCACACAGAGTCGGACACGACTGAAGCGACTTAGCAGCAGCAGCAGGCTTTATTTTTAATAGAATTTTTTGTTGTTGTTACTGTTTTGGTGTTTGTTTTTGTTTTTTCTTTTACTTTGAAAGTGGAGAACTGTGCATTGCTTTTTAACCCGTTTTGAGGGATGAGGTCAGATTATGGCAGAATAGTTTGTGGAGAGATCTATGCTTAACTTATATTCCAACCCTGATTCTTCAGCTGTGGGTCAGCTCTGCAGGGCCTGGCTGAAACAGCCTAGCTTCCTGCCTGGTAGAGGGGACCTAAGCTCATTGCCACTAATCTCCCTACCCCATTAAGTGACTTTCGTGCAAAAATAATGAGGCCAGAGTGGCTGAGGCCAAGGCAGACAAAAGGGACAGGAGATGAGGTCCAAGGGCCTGATCATCCAGCTGGATAGCTGTGGGGTGAACTCTGGATTTGACTTGAAGTGTGATTGGAATTTCTGGGAAAGGTTTTCAAGCAGAGGAGGGGGTGATCTGATCTTGAAAATGCCCCCTGGCAGCTCTGTGGGGGACTGGGAGAGACAGGGAGCCTAGTGGAAGTGGCTACAGTAATCCAGGTGGGAGATGGTGATGGTTCTGACCAGTGGCCATAGGGGTGGGGAGATGGGGTCAGATCCTGGACTTATTTTGAAGGTTGCTGCTAGATTTGGGGATGGGTCAAATTTTTAAAAATACATTTATTTGCTTGCACCAGGTCTTCGTTGCAGCACATAGAAGAATCTTTAGTTGCGGCATGTGAACTCTTAGTTGTAGCACGTAGGATCTAGTTCCCTGACCACAGATCGAACCCATGCCCCTTGCATTGGGAGCAAGGAGTCTTAGCCACTGGGCCCCCAGGGAAGTCCCTAGGGGGTGAACTGCATGTGGAGGGTGAAGAAACAGAGGAGCTAAGAGTCAGCCTTGAGTGCTGGGGACTGAGCTATAAAGTGGATGGTGGATTCGAAACCAGGATTCAAAACCAGCATTCCCTGAACTTCCACTCCAGAGATAGTGGCAATTGCTACACACTAGCATTCATTCACTCACTCACTAGGGATGTATTGAGCTGTGGCTCAGGCCAGGTGCCATTCAGAGCACCAACGGCTGCAAAAGTGAAATGAAACAGTATCCTTGTGATGCTGACATCCTAGGGAGGGCAAACAGGCAGCAAGCAAAACAGCAAATAAAAATGTAACACGCTTCAGGGGGTAAGTGTGGAGAGAAGTGGCTGGAGAGAGATGGGTGTTGGCTTAAATGGGGTGTTCAGAGAAGACCTTTGTGAGCACCTGGTCTTTAAGCATGGATGATAGTTATGATAATAAGAAACACTTCAAGAGCACTTACTGGTTATTGAGTGAGTATTGTTGAATAATAGTAATATTATTTGTCAGCGCTGCATGCATGCATGCTCAGTCGCTAAGTCATGTCCGACTCTTTGCGAACCCATGGACTACTGGCCAGCCTCCTCTGTCCATGGGATTTCCCAGGAAAGAATACTGGAGTGAGTTGCCATTTCCTTCTCCAGTGGATCTTCCTGACTCAGAGATTGAACCTGGATCTTCTGCACTGGCAGGCGGATTCTTTACCACTGAGCCACCAAGGAAACCCACTTGTGCCCTGAGATGTTCTAAATACTTCCATTCATTTCATCTGCCTAGTCACACTCTCATCATCATCATTTTGCAAATGATAGAGGTCAGGGAAGTGGCCAGAAGCTACACACAGCCAGGAAGTGGGGGCTCCAGGGTCTCAGCTCAGGCCATCTGGCTCCAGACGCTATGCTAAACCTGACCATCCATGCATGAAGGAATGACTCTTCATTTCCCAGAAGGGGGAACTGGGAAACGAGGGGGTTAAGGAGGAAGCTGGGCACAGAGAGCCTGAGTCACAAGGTTAGGAAGTGGTGGTGCAGGGACTCAAAGCCAGGCAAATTGGCCCCACAGTCTATGCCCTTGAATTCTAGACCAGTGGCTCTCAGACTTGAGCATGCATGGGAACCCCGGGTGCATGCATGCGTGCTCAGTCGCTTCAGTTGTGTCCGACTCTTTGTGACCCCATGGACTATAGCCCATCAGGCTCTTCTGTCCATGGGATTCTCCAGGCAAGAATACTAGAGTGGGTTGCCATGCCCTCCTCCAGGGGATCTTGCCAACCCAGGGATCAAACCCGTGTGTCCTGCATTGCAGGCATATTCTTATACCACTGAGCCACCAGGGAAGCCCTGGAAACCCTGGGAGAGCTTGTCAAGACAGATTGCTGGGCCCCTCCCCCTGAACTTCTGACTCAACGGGGCTGCAGAGGGCCTGGGAATATGCATTTCTGTCAAAGAATCAATAGGTGATGCTGATGCTGCTGATCCAGGACTTACACTTTGAGAACCACTACCCTAGCTGCCTTTGAGTGTAGGAAGGAATGAATACCCAGTTTCTATTAGGGGGAACTGAGGTTCAGAGACGCTGTCTAGTGGGCAAAAACCACACAGCTCTTAGATGGTAATGCCAGAATCGCAAATCCAGGCAATCTGGCCTGCGTGCTCAATGTCTCAATCGTGTCCCGTTCTGTGTGACCCCATGGACTGTAGCCCGCCAGGATCCTCTGTCCATGGAATTTGCCAGGCAAGAATACTGGAGTGGTTTGCCATTTCCTACTCCAGGGGCTCTTCCCCATCCAGGGATCGAACCCACATCTCCTGTGTTTCCTGCACTGGCAGGTGGATTCTTTACCGTGGCTCCACCTGGGAAGCCCCCAGACAATCTGGAGTCGGGTTTTAAACCATTCCCCTGCACTGCCTCCTGCTGGTCAAACGGATGAATGAATGAATGGTTGGAGAGCATCACAGACTCAATGGACACGAATTTGAGCAAACTCCGGGAAATAGTGAAGGACAGGGAAGCCTGGAGTGCTACAGTCCATGGGGTCTCAAAGACAGGGACACGACTTGGGCACTGAACAAGAACAGCAGCAATGAATGAATGGATGGAGTCCCAATTCCCGCCGAGGGGGGGAATCGTGGGCAGGGCGACGACCCCTGAGCCTCTTGACAGCTCTCCCTGCCTCTCCTCCCACGCCCGCAGGTGAAGCTGGTGTTCGTGGAGGACCAGGCGGTGGTGGAGACCGTGTTCTTCCTGACGTCACGCACCCGGGCGCTGCTGCGGCGCTTCCCACGCATGCTTCTGGTGGACCGGCTGCCGGGGCTGCAAGGCGCGCTGGATCTGCTGGCGGTCCTGTGCGTGGACGGCGCGGGCCGCGCGCGTCAGGCCGCGTGCTGCGTGGCGCGCCCGGGCACGCCGAGCCTGCTGCGCTTCGCTCTGGCCTCGTTGCTGCAGAGCGCGCCAGATGTCAAGGGCCGCGTGCGCTGCCTGACTGCCGGGCCCGAGGTGGCGGCGCAGCTGCCAGCCGTGCGCCAGCTCCTGCCCGGCGCTCGCGTCCAGATCTGCAGGGCGCAGGGCCTGGAGACACTCTTCAGCAAGGCGCAGGAGCTTGGCGGCGCGGGCCGCGAGGACCCGGGCCTGTGGCCCCGCCTGTGTCGCCTGGCGGGCGCGTCGTCCCCCGCCGCCTATGCCGAGGCCCTGGCCGAGCTGCGGGCCCACGGCCCGGCCGCCTTCGTCGATTACTTTGAGCGCAACTGGGCGCCACGCCGGGACATGTGGGTGCGCTTCCGCGCCTTCGAAGCCGCCCGCGACCTGGACGCGTGCGCCTTGGTGCGCGGCCACCGCCGGCGTTTGCTGCGTCGCCTGAGCCCCTCGCGCAGCGTGGCGCAGTGCCTACGCGATCTGGTGGCCATGCAGTGGGCCGACGCGGCTGGGGAGGCGGCGCCCGACATCTCCGACGACGCGGGCCCTTGGCCGGAGGGGGAGCCAGGGAGGGGAGCACAGGTGGAAAACCAGAGGTTGAAGGGCCTAGAAACCAGAGACTGGGGAGGGGCGTGGAAGGAGGGAAGTTTTTGGAGAGAAGCTCAGGTGGAGAAGGAGTGGGCCCGAGGGCTGGAGACCAGAGACCGGGGAGGGGCTCAGGTGGAAAGTGAGAAGGGGAGAGGGTTGCAAATCCGTGACTGGAGAGGGGTCCAGTTGGAAAACCAGGTGAGAGAGCTAGAGGGGAGTGTCTGGAGAGGGTCCCAGTTGGAGAAGGAGCGCTTGAGAGCTCCCGAGATCCGAGACTGGAGGGGGGGCCCGTTGGAGGGTGAGAAAGATTGGGGGCTGGAAGGTTATATCTGGAGGGGGGCCCAGGTGGAGGACCAGAGGTTGAGAGGACTGGAAGGGTATACCTGGAGGCTGGCGCAGCTGGAGGATCGAAAGGTTAGGGTGCTGGAGACCGCAGACGGGAGGGGGACCCAGTTTGATTGCGAGAGAGTCAGGAGTCATGATGGGAGCTCCTGGAGGGGGCCCAAGTTGCACGATGAGCGGGTAAGTGGCCTGAAAACCAGGGACTGGAAGGGGCTGCACTTGGAAGCCGAGAAGGAGAGGGGGCTGGAGGTCAGAAACTGGAGGGGGGTCCCTGTGGAGAAGGCCCTGGAACTGGTCCCCGAGAATGGAGACCCCAGGGGGCCCCAGTGGGGAGATGGGAGGCAGAGAGGGCCAGAGACTAGAGAAGGAGGAGCGAGGTTGGGTGTCAAAAGAAGAAGGGGCCTGGAGGATGTAGTTCTGATCCAGCTGGGGGACCCTAGGGGGGCAGGCCTGGAGAATGGAGACGGAGGGGGTGCCCAGGCTGGCAGCCCCAAGAGCAGAGGCGGGCAGGGCAGGGAGTGTGGGGACCCAGGAGGGGGCTGTCTAGGGCTGGGGGATGGAGTCACGTGCAGCGCCCCAGTGGGGACCGTGTCAGAGGGTGACCCAGAGCGGGCAGCCAGAAGGAGGAGGTACCCGGCGCCAGGGGAGAGCTCGCAGGAAGGAAGTGGCGGAGAAGGCCCAAGGGAACCAAAGAGGCCGTGCTGCCCTTCAGGGGACGAGGAGGTGGACTGGGAGCCGCTGGCCAAGTTCCGAGCAGCCTGCGGGCCAGAACTGGCAGAGCTGGTGGCCGAAGAGCTGGCCTTCGCCCGGCAGCACGGGACCCGCGGTTTCCACTGGACGGGGGCTGGCTTCGCCCTGCAGGACGGCGCCTCGGACTTCTTCCTGGACGGAGCGCTGACGCGCTGCTCCTGCTCCATCCACGCGGCGCGCCGCCTGCCCTGCCGCCACGTGTTCGCCGCACGCCTCCTCACCGGGGCAGCCTTATTCCACATGGACCTGCTCAGGGATTGCTGGGGGAGGGCCCCCGAGCCCTGAGCCTGCCGGCCCCTGCCCGTGACCCTCCACGGTGGGAGCGGGAGGGTGGGGGCGGGAGGGCACGCTTCGATCCCAAAGATAACAGGGCTGAGGCCAAGAGGGCCACCCCATTCTGTCCCCGGCCACCTCCTGGGGTACCCAGGGGCCCCATCTTGGCAGCTGGCCTCTCTGGATCCGAGGGGGGAGCCGACAGTGTGGTCTCTGAGGTTCCGTGGCAGATGGTGGTAGCCAAGGGATTCTCCTTCGGAGAGGAAAGTTGGGGTAAGAGAGTGTAGACAGGGTCAGGTCGGGTCAGGAGAAGGAAGGGGATAGAGCTGGGGGAGGGGAGGACACCAGGATGTGGGGAGAGCCTGGCAGGAGGAGGGAGAAAAGCAAAGGGGGATGAAGGAGAGGGGAGGGGAGACAGGACAAAGGAGACATGGAGGAGAGAGGATAAGGGAAGAGGCAGAAATGACGAAGAAATGGAGACAAGCAAGAGGAGGTTGGAGAGGGTGGGGGAGGGGAGGAGGAGATGAGCAGATAAGGAGATGAGGATGAAGCAGAGGGAAGGGGAAAAGGAACCGGCAAAAGAAAGGAAGGGGAGAAAAGAAATGGGAGGGGTTTGATTTGGGATTTCTCTGAGGCCTGGAGTCTTGGATCGCCTTTGCCTACTTGTTGGTCATTCCCAGAAGAGACAAAATTAGAGGGGGGCCCCGGGGGTCTGATGGGATGGGATGGGCTGGGGGGCTCTCCAGCAGGGGAGGGTAACCGTCTGGACTCTGGCGCTTCAAGATTGGAATAAAACAGTACTATTTTGGTTTTTGTGCTGAGTTCTTGGCTTGTTGGGGGTGGGTGGGAGGCCGAGACCCAGAGGACAGTTGAAAAGGTCCAGTGTTCCTCCTCATTTTTTTTTTTTTCTCCTATCAACAGGCCCTACAGGGGCTTGATGAAATGTGGGGACCCAAAATGAATCCATCTCCATGGCAGCTCAGGCCCCATCTTCCCTTGCCTGGGCCAGTGGGCCATGGGGACAGCTTGCCAACACCTGTGGATGCTTTCCACCAATGACTAGTCCATGCCAGTGATTGGTTTAAGATGGGGCGTGTGCCCTGATCCAGGCCAGTGGGTCTGCTTAGGGTAGGAGACTTCTAAAAGTTCTCTCAGTCCTAAGGAGAAGCCCGGAATGCAATGGTTAGGCCTAGAGCTGCTTACAAGGCTCTTAATAAAATGTGAGAATGAAGGATATCATTGACGATGACAGAGCTAAGAGAGGAAGAAAATCTGGGGAATTCCCTGGTAGTCCAGTGGTTAGAACTCTGCATTCTCACTACTGAGGGCAAGGGTTCAATCCCTGGTCAGGGATCTAAAATCCTGTAAACTGTGTGGCCAAAAGGAAAGAAAGAAAGAAAAAACCTGTATCTGGAGTCTGCCTACTGGGGAGCTTCCAAATAGGATAAAGATAAGTTAATACTTAATGGCAGCTGGAGTTGGGGTTTCTGTTATTGTAGGTGATGTGGGGGACTGAATTCTCCTGCAGGTGATAGAAATCCAGGCAGAAATAGCACAGCACTTCTCAAATTTTACGAATGGATGAATCACCAGTCAGTCTAAATGGGGCCCGATATTTTATCATTGTTGTCGTTTAGTCGCTAAGTCATGTCTGACTCTTTCAACACCCCATGGACTGTAGCCAGCCAGGCTCCTCTGTCTGTTGGATTTCCCAGGCAAGAATACTGGAGTGGGTTGCCATTTCCTTCTCCAGGGGATCTTCCCAACCCAGGGAGGGAACTGGCATTTCCTGCATTGGCAGGCAGAATCTTTACCACTGAGCCACCAGGGAAGCCCCCAAGATTGTATAAGGTTCTCCAATGATGCGGTTGCTGCTGGACTGTGGAGCACACTTTGAGTAGCAACAAAGGAGCTTGATATAAAAGGGGGTCCAGCCAGTCACATCACTGGGAAATCAGAGGCTTCAAGTGCAGCTGAATCCAGGAGCTCAGATAATGTCAGGTTTCTCCTCTGTGCTTCTGCCTTTTGTGTGTGGGTTCTTTCAAAAGAAGGCAATCTCCTTTGGCTGAGAAAGATAGTGACTTGGAGCCCTAATCTCATATCCTCAGATTTTGGTCCCCTTTCCATCAGCATCCCTGTATCAAGTCTCAAAGAAGAAACTGTTCAGATGTACCAAGAGTATCAGTATCAGTTATCTATGGTTGCATTAATACTGTGTAACAACCATGACACTTCAAAGCTATTTAATGATAAGCATTGATTGTTTTTGTCTTTCATTGCCTCTTGTTTATGTGTTACTCAAAAACTTGAGCAAGCCTCAGGAAATTGATTACCCAGAGACCTTGTTAAGACATAGACATCGCCCTGAATTTCTGATTGAGTAGGTCTGAGGAAGGGCCTGAGAATTTACATGTCTAATGATGCTGACGCACCTGGTTTAAAGACCATGCTCGGAGAATCACTGTTCTGATCAGTCAGCCTGGACACCTGCCTATTCCTATAATAGGACGACGGGGCAGACAGAATGTACAGGATCACAAAGATTGAGGAGTTTGGGGGATTTTTATATTTATTATTTATTTGGCTCCACTGGGTCTTCATTGCAGCATGTGGGATCTAGTTCCCTGACCAGGGATTGGACCCAGGTCCCCTGCATTGGGAGCATGGAGTCTTAGCCACTGGACCACCAGGGAAGTTCCAAAGAGGGAGGGTTGTTCAAGAAAGGAGGCAGTAAGAATTCTGAGCAGACAAACCCCACCGCAGTCCAGTGCACATCAATGTCCCAAACCTCCCCACTTAACTGTTTTATACTTAGATTCTTGGACGTGGGTTAGGGAGAGTCCTAGGAGGGAAAGAGCTCAGCTGTACTGTAAATTGAAGAAGGGCTAGTAGAAGAGGGTCAGGGTATGAGAAAGGCAGAGATGTGGATAGTGACATCAGGACCTTAAACATACAGGAGGAACAGGAGATGAGTCTTCATTCTGGGAGCAGTGGGAAGCCATTCAGTTTTTCATGTGGGATGGGGGGGTGCTCCCTGGTGGTCCAGTTATTAAGAATCTGCTTTGCAATGCAGGGATGTGGGTTCCATCCCTGTTTGGGGGAACTAAGATCCCACATGCTGAGGAGAAGCTAAGCCCACACGCCACAACCACTAAAGCCCAGACAGCACAACTAAAGAGTCGGTGCCCCTCGATGCAGCAAAATAAATTAATTTTTTAAAAAGAGATGGGGTAAAATCTCACAAAAAAATTTTTTTCACACAAGGGCATGGCTTGATGGGGCGCCCCTGGTGGTTCAGACAGTAAAGAATCTGCTTGCAATGCAGAAGATCCAGGTTCGATCCCTGGGTTGGGAAGATCCCCTTGGAGAAGGAAATGGCAATCCACTCCAGTATTCTTGCCTGGAGAATTCCATGGACAGAGGAGCCTGGCGGGCTACAGTCCATGGGGTCGAAAAGAATCTGACACGATTGAGTGAATGACACACACACACCCATGGCTCGACTGGATGTACAGAAATAAAATTACCCCTGGCAGCTTTCTTGTGACAAATGGATTGGATGTGAGTGCAGAGGAAGAAGAGGTTTATGGTCAGCAAAACGGGACAGAGCAAAAGTTTCTTCAGAGAACTAGATCTTGAAGGATGCATTTGACAGGGTAAAAATGGGGAAGTGCATTCTCTGTAGAGGGAACAGGGTGTGTAACAGTTTTCCCTTGGGGAAGGCAAGAGAAAACTCTAAAGTTCAGTGACCCTTGGACCTCTACACGCTCTACATGCCCAGCACAATCCCTTCAGGCCTCTGCTCAAATGTCACCTTCTTCTAAAAGCCATCCCTAAACTGTCCATTTAAAGAGCCATTCCACCCCCTTTCTCTGCTCTATTTTTCACAGGCGCTATCACTGCCTGAAATTGTGCCATACATCTCTACCAGGTCAGCACTGGTCTTGGTTAACATCCCTGCTCCACTCCTTGCCATGTGCCCTTCTGTTGCTTAATCTCTGTTTCTGTAGCTTAATCTCTGTTTGTTACTGATTGGGGACAGCGGTACCTCTCTCACAGGGCTTTGTGAAATAGATGAATTAGGGTGTGTACGGATGTTCTCACATAATCTGCATTCCCTCTTCTCCCAAAGCATTTCAATTACCTATTAATATACCGTTTGCTCTATCGATTTGCTCTAACAATGTGTTCCTCCTTGTTATTAATAGTCCATCTTTCCCCGTCAAAGTATAAGCTCTCTTTTGTTTCCCACTGTATCTCCAGTGCTTAGAACAGTGTCCAGCGCAAAGTGAGCACTGAACAAGAAAGATGAAAGAATAAAAATGGCAGCCTGGCTTGCAGGGCTAGTGCTTCATCATGCCTCATTGTTGCTATGGTGACATTGGAGACTGCCAGAAGATTCTCAGCTTCAGTAACTGTTTTTATCCGGCTCACCCATTGGCCACCGGTGTCTCCGCTGTAGCAGCCAGAAAACTACAACTCCCGGCAAGCTGAGCGCCTCCAGCTCCGACCGCTAAGCGTGGGCGCCTGCGCAGTAGAATCTGCTGCCCGGAGTTTTACTAGAGCGGTTCAGGGCGCAGGGTCGGATGGAAGCAGAAGAATGGGTGAGGTTGGGGGCGGGGGGGGGGGGGGGAACCCTTTGCTCGCTGAGCATTGTGGGGCCCCCTAGTTTCTTCTGGCTCTCTCGGGTCTAAAGGGTCTGGGTCTCAGAACATCTCACCGTGAGGTGGGTGGAGGAGACTGCTCCGGTTTCCATAGTAATGAGCCTGGCTAGGTGCGCGGAGGGTTGCTACGGGGGACTGCGGGTAGAGAGAGAGATCAGAGACTGGCGTTGCCATGGCAACCCTGGGGCAGACGAAGATGGGGGTGAGATGAAGGGATTTAAGGGTTGTCATGGGAGAAAATAGAATAACAGCCCGAGGAACTAACTGAGATGCTCGGAGGAACGGAGGTGTGATGGGGAATCGGGTGTGAAATTGGGGGCGTTATGAGATACTAGGGGAGTGGGACTCTTTTAACGAATTCTTATGTAAAAAGATCGGAACGAGAATAGGGTTGTTTGTGCGGTTGTTACAGGATTCTTATAGAGACGAGTGGAGGCTTGTAGGGAGCATTGGAATGTTTGGGATTGGGGGGGGGGGGGAGTTACAGGAAGAGTTTGATGACAGGAAGAGTTTGATGTTGAGGTGTAATCAGAAGTTGTATGGGCTTCACTGGTGGCTCAAACGGTGAAGAATCTGCCTGCAGTGCAGGAGACCCGGGTTGGATCCCCTTCTCGGGTCGGGAAGATCCCCTGGAGAAGAGAATGGCTACCCACTCCAGTATTCTTGCCTGGAGAATTCCATGGACAGAGGAACCTGGCAGGCGACAGTCCATGGGATCACAAGAGTTCGACATGACTGAGCGGCTCACACTGTACAGCTAGGTTGTCCAATATTGTAGCAGGTACCCGCATGTGGCTAACTTACAGTGAAATATAATTAAAAATTCAGTTCTTCAGCCACACTCACTCCATTGCAAATACTGTTTTGGACACTGATGATGTAGAACATTTCCATTATCAAAGAAAGTTCTGTTGGCCGGCGCTGATATACAGGGTGAACTGGGATGTTAAAGGGAACTGGAGTTTCCTGACTCCTAACTGTCCGGACATATCTCTTATCACTTGCCATCCTGCCTCACCTACAGCGGGCTCCATCCCTTTGCAAAAACAGAACCAGCTTAATTCATTGTTTGCCCCTTCCAGTCCCTTTCCTGTATTGCTCATCCAACTCTTTGCCTTTCAGGCCTCCCAGGAGAGGATGTCCTGGACAGCCCTATTTAAAGTAGCCCACCACCCTCTTCCTACCACCAGCAACTATCCTATCTCCCTGTATTATTTCTTACAGAAGCTTTATCAGAATCTAAAAAAGTATATTGTTGCCGTCTCTGGGGTCGCACCGAGTCGGACACGACTGAAGCGACTTAGCAGCAGCAGCAGCAGCATTTATCTTTTAATTGCTCATCTTCCCCACTAGGGGGAGGTCTT
Organism: Bos indicus; assembly: GCF_029378745.1. Taxonomy (NCBI): domain Eukaryota; kingdom Metazoa; phylum Chordata; class Mammalia; order Artiodactyla; family Bovidae; genus Bos; species Bos indicus. The sequence continues at coordinate 55,486,081 of NC_091777.1, forward strand.
GTGCTATTTACCATGAAAAATTCCAGTGCCCAGAAGAGTGCCTGGCACAAAGGGGACACTCCATAAATTTTGTTGATTAAACGAATGGAGGTGATTCAGAATTTGAGAGCTGTGGTATTACAGGGATGATTAGGAGTGTTAGAGTCATAGTAGAGTTGGGGGACATAGAAGAGGAACTGATACCAGGAATTCAAGTGTTAAGGAATTGGGACATGAGTGTTACATTAGAAAATGAATGTGTGCTCCAACTGAAAAGTAAAAATAAAAAACTTTTAAAAGAAAATGTATGAACAAAGCAAACAAACAAAAAGACACACAAATATGGGGGTGGTAGAGGAGGACTTGGGATGTTCCCTGGAACTCATTGCTATTTGCAGGATTATTAAATGCCCAGTGCCTCAGTCTCCTCATCTGTAAATGGAAATAATAGTAGTATCCATCTGATAAGTTTGAAGAATAACTAAGGAACAATACATGCAATATGTTTGGAAGACTGCCTGTCATCATCAAAATTATCACTGAAGTTAAAAGCAGGAGTTGGTATACACAGGGTCCTGCCCCCTTGCTCCACCCCCAAGCTTGGTCTCATGAACCTGGGAAGAACCCTAGGGTTCCAAAAATATGGTTTGAAACCCAGTCTGCTGAAGAAGGCCATTTGAGACTGTGGGCCTGTGTTCTTTGTAGTAAAGAAAGGGTAGCAGTAACTCTTCTCTGTGTAGGTAGTACAGACCTCTCTTCACAGTTGGCCTTCTTCCCTCATCAAAATCCTGTGCCTGCCCCCATGCCGATATTTAATCAGCCCTCATTGTGCCAGGTGGTTTACCTACAAGATCACCCCAAACACTCAAGGAGGTGGCTATCATGATGGCTTTCCAGCTGGGGAAATTAAATCATAGAGGTTCAGTGACTTTCCTAAGGACACACAGCAGAGAGGAGGGTAGTTCCCTGCTCAACCTCCACCCCTGCACTTTCAATGGCTCTCATTTTAGCAAAGAATGTCTGAACGGAGTCATACACAGCAGGCCACCAAAACGGCTGTCACGCATTTGTTGAGGCTCCTATCTGAGCCTCAGTTTCTTCATGTGGAAAATGGGGCTAATAGTAATGCCCCAAGGCTGTTTTGAAAAATGAGAATGCTGTGCTTTTATTTAGCGGATGTTAAGCACATCTGTAATTGGTTATTACTATATATCTGCCCTCCCCGTTTCTTTTTGAGAGACTGAAGCAGTGGTTTGATGTTAAGTGGAGATTAGTGAAGTTACTCGGAGAAGGCAATGGCAAGCCACTCCAGTACTCTTGCCTAGAAAATCCCATGGATGGAGGAGCCTGGTAGGCTGCAGTCCATGGGGTCGCTACGAGTCGGACGCGACTGAGCTACTTCACTTTCACGCAATGGAGAAGGAAATGGCAACCCACTCCAGTGTTCTTGCCTGAAGAATCCCAGGGACGGCAGAGCCGGGTGGGCTGTCGTCTATGGGGTCGCACAGAGTCGGACACGACTGAAGTGACTTAGCAGCAGTGAAGTTACTGAGGGAGAGAAAAACCCCTTGTTAATCTCCAGATAAAAACCAGCCACTGTACCAGAAATGCACTGCGCATGCGCATTCGGGTGGGGGATGGGCCGCTGCCTCCATTCCTATTGTGGATGCAGACTCCTGTGAATCCGCAATATACCTGAACCGAAAGGTGAGCCGACGAAGTTTGGGAAGATACGGGTCGAATCTGAAAGGCACTGGGGGAGCCCGAGGTCCGCTCAGTCCTAGTTGAAGGGACTCCCTTTATACTTCGCACCCCTCCCCGCTCGGGTAATGGTCTCGCCCGATTCTCGTTCTCTTCCACCACTCCAGGATATACCAAGTTTCCAGCAGAGGGGTGGGGTAGTAGGGACCATTCAGCAGACGAGACCCTTGTCTCCCAGGTCAAGAAAAAATGGGGGGAGGGGGGAAAGGGGGTCCAAACGGAGGAGGAGCGGGGAGGCCTTCAGGAGACTGTGTCAAGGGGGCGGGGCCTGGAAGACCTTTGTCAAAAAAAGCAGGCGGGGCCTCTGGGTGGGCGAGTTTATTGGGTGCGAAGGTGGGAGTTGGGGTGGGCGAGTTCATTGTGTGTCCGAATGAGGGGGATGAATGGTTGGGAGAGACCATTGTTTGGAGAAATTTGGGCAATGTTTGGGAGTGACCTCTGCGTGTATGAATGGGGAGGGTCAGGGTGAATGGATGTGCAGGTAACAGGTTTGAATTGTGCTTTGAGGCAGGAGTTGAATTCTGACAGAGAACAGAGGCTCTGAGATGTGGGTGAACAACAGGTGCAAACGCCCCATTGACGGAAGAGTCAGGGACCTACTTGCAGAAGGAGGGTCTACCAGTTATGGAATGTAAGGTCCGCGGGCAAACATATCGAGAGTGATGCTGGAGAGGATGAGGGGGACATATCAGAGGGGCCCGGACGGCCAGGCTGAGGGGCCTGACGCCGTCCCACGGTACTGCGGAGCCATGGGCGGGTTGTGAGCCGGAGACAGGCAAGATCAGCTCTGGGTGTAGAAAGACCTGCCTGGGGCCGTGTGCGAAATGGACTGGAGAGGAGAGACCGGAGGCAGGGAGGCCCTGGAGCCAGGCTGGGCGAGGACACCGGTTTCAGGGCTGTGGCGAGGGAGAGTACAGTGTGTAGTTGGTGGCGGAGGCCATGGGAATGTCTGCCATTGTTCCGAGGAGGGTGTTGGAGAGAAAAGGCCTTCCTTGCCACCCCCGCCACCCCCAGGGCAGATGAGAACTCTAAGGAGTTCTCCTTTTCAACACCAGGAGCGTGGAGAAAACCCTCCCTGTCACCTCCCTTCTTTCTTCCTCAGCCCCCTTTGCCTCCTCACCACTAGGAGTTGACCTGTAGCAGCCCTGCCTCACCCTCCCTTCAGCATCCAGAGCCCAAGAGCTCATCAGGGACAGACTCCACCTCATGAAGCCGGGAGATGGAGAAGTGGATCCCGGAGAACCCCCAGACTGTCTGGGGTTTGATCCATCTCACCTGAGGACACACCCTGAGGATGCTGAGGACCCAGAAGAAGAGGTGAGACCCCACCCCCCACCCCAGGGGCTGGGTCTCAGTCTGCATAGAGGTTCAAGCAGCTATGAGTTTGATCCCCAGGTCTATCACCTCCTGGCTTGATGAGAAGGAAAGGTCTCGGGGAGAAGTGACGTTAGACCAAAGACCCGATCAAGGTGAGGGAGGGGAAAAGGGTCCCAGGCACCAACTCCCTTGAGGAGGCTTTGGGTGTGGCCAGAGCCTGGTGGGCCTAGGGGAGACAGCGAGAGAGGAGGTCCAAGGGGGAACGCAGGCGGGTCGTGCAGGGCCTCCTGGGTCTTGGTGAGGACTCTTCAGGGCACTGAGCGAACCGACGTGAGCTCACGTAGGTGTTAACAGGCGCCCTCTGGCGGCCGCGTGGGGAACAGACCTGGGGACTGGGGTTTGAGGCAGGGAATCGAGAGAGCAGACAATTGCAGTAACCCGGGCAAGAGATGGGGCTTCCCAGGTGGCACCAGCGGTAAAGAGCCCGCCTGCGAGTGCAGAAGACATAAGAGACGCGAGTTCGATCCCTGGGTCGGGAAGATCCCTTGGAGGAGGGCACGGCAACCCACTCCAGTATTCTTGACAGGAGAATCCCATGGACAGAGAAGCCTGGCGGGCTACGGTCCATAGGGTCACAAAGAGTCGGACACGACTGAGCACGCTGCACGGGCAAGAGGTGATTGGGCTCATAAGAGGGTGCTGTCTGTGGAGGTGATGAGATGTGGTCCGATTCTGGATGTATTTTCAAGTTGGCGCCAACAGGCTTAATAAGGGATTAGATGAAGGTGTGTGAGAAAGAGGTGGCAGGTTTTTGCCCCGAGCACTTGGAAGGGAAGAAGCTGCCTTTTCCTCAGATGAAGGTATCAGAAGGGCCAGGCGTGGAGTGAGGGGACAGGACTTCAATCATAACCCATTTGATCCGCATCGCCGCCGCTCCAGGAGGGAGGTCCCGTTATCTGCCCATTTTGCAGATCAGACAGTTGCAGTTTCAAGCCACGGCCATGCCTAGGCAGCTGTGGAATCGGGGGAGAGGGGGCGGATGACCCTAGGACTGTGCCCTCTCTCCACCTCTCCCAGGCGCCCGGAGGAGCCAAGGCGGAGTCGGGGACCCTGGTGCAGCTCATCGACGAGCACGGGGCGTACTCGACCGCGCGCCTGGTGCCCGACGGTTCCGTGGAGGAGCGCTCCGAGAAGAGGGGGCCAGGCTTGCTCGGCGCCGGCTCTGAGGGCTGGGAGGGGCTGGCACGGCCCAGGCGATTCAGCTGCGCCGCCTGCGGGAAAGCCTTCAAGCGCGCGTGGGAGCTGCTGAGCCACGAGGTGGTGCACACGGTCGCGCGGCCCTTCCGCTGTGGTCTGTGCGCGGCCGCCTTCAAACGCCACTCGGACTGCAAGAGTCACCGGCTGGTGCACAGCGACGAGCGGCCGCACGGCTGCGACGCCTGCGGCAAGCGCTTCAAGCGAGCCAGCAACCTACAGGTGCGGTCCGCGGGGCGGGGCCAAAGGAGGCGGGGCCTGCAGAAAAGGGGTAGGGCTGAACGGGGATGGGTGAGGTGTCCAGAGATGGGCGGGGCCTGTAGAAAGGGGCGGGGCAGGGTGTTGAACCAGATGTTGTTCAGCTGCTCGTCGCGTCTGACTCTGCGACTCCATGGAGTGCAGCACGCCAGGCTTCCCCGTCCTTCACTATCTTCCGGAGTTTGCTCAAACTTACGTCCATTGAGTCCAGGGACCCTGAAATTCTTTGCCCAAGGAGCCCTAAGGCTGCTTCCAGGGCTCTCTCCAGATCCACCATCCCCAGGTGCACTTTGCCCCCCTCTAGCAGGAATAACCCTCTAGCCTGGAAGGGAGGCAGGGAGGCTTGGGCATCTGGGCAGGGCTGTCCATCTGTGGGTGCAATATCCCCTGAGGCCTGAGAAGCCCCTGCCAGCTGACCTGGGCCACCAAGTTCTAGTGTGCAATTCTGAGGATTCCAAAAATTGTGAATTCGAACCTAGGCTTCTAGATCATGGTGAAGGTCTATTTGTTAAGGAGAAGGAAGAACCTATTTTATTTGATAGTTTGATTTGTAGTTTTTAAAAATGCTTAAACAATTGGTATGTGTACCTTCATGGGCTTCCCTGATGGCTCAGTGGGAAAGAATTCACCTGCCAAACAGGAGGCGGGAGTTCAGTTGGGTTGGGAAGAAAGAGCCCCTGGAGAAGGGAATGGCAACCCGCTCCAGTATGCTTGCCTGGGAAATCCCATGGACAGAGGAGCGTGCGGGCTACAGTCCATGGGGTCGCCAAAGAGTCGGGCGTGAATCAGCAACTAAACCACAACAAATGTATACTTTAACCTAGTCTCTTTCCCAGAGACCTACGAGGACTAGGGGTGAATCTGTCTGGAGAGGAGTGTCGTGCAGAGATGCGTGTCCTCACTCCCTATGCTCTCCCCGTCCCTAGGAGCACCGCCGCATCCACACGGGCGAGCGTCCCTTCCCCTGCCAGTCCTGCCCAAAGCGCTTCAAGACCCCCTACGAGCTGCATCGCCACGAGCCGCTGCACGCTCCCTCGAGGCCCTTCCCCTGCCCGGACTGCGGCAAGGCCTTCGCGGCAGGGCCGGCCCTGCTTCTCCACCGGCGGCAGCACTGCGTAGACAAGCCGCACGCGTGCGGGGTGTGCGGCAAGCGCTTCACCCACAGTCACAGCCTGCGGGTGCACGAGCGTGTGCACACGGGCGATCGGCCCTTCGTGTGCCCGCTGTGCGCCAAGGCCTTCAAGCAGTCCAACGCGCTGGCCTCTCACCGCCGCGTGCATTCGGGGGAGCGGCCCTACCGGTGCGCCACGTGCGGCAAGGCTTTCAAGCAATCGTCCTACCTTGCCATCCACCGGCGCACGCACACAGGCGAGCGGCCCTACCCCTGCGACGCCTGCGGCAAAGCCTTCTCCAGGCCCTCGCTGCTCCTGCAGCATCGCCGGGTGCACAGCCCCGTGCGCCCCCACGCCTGTCGCTTCTGCCCCAGGCACTTCAAGGACCTGAACTACCGCGCAGTCCACGAGAGGCTGCACACGGGAGACACGCCCTACAAGTGTGGTCTCTGTGGCAAGGGCTTCGCGCATCCCAGCAACCTGCTGCAGCATCAGAGCGTGCACCCGGATGGGTGAGGGTGGGGTGTGGGGCCGCGAGGAGGCCAACGAGGGCTCCAGAGCTGGAATGGGAGGGAACCCAGTCCAGTGGACGCCGGGTTTCGGACAGCGCCGTCCAATAGCATCTCTGCAGAAACACTGTGCATCTAGGTGGTCCAGTATCTTAGCACCAGGCCCCTGTGGTTCCTTTGAGTGTTTGAAACCTGGTTAGTGCCCCTGTGGACATGATTTTTTTTGGAGGGGTGTAACTTTTTAGTTTGCAGTCCTTTAGACTCACAAGAAGTTGCAAAGATTAGCACAGAGCTTTCCCATGTACCCTTCACCCAGCTCCCTGCCATGGATACCATCTTAGCCTTCCTGGCACCATGTACCTGCGTGCATGCTCAGTCCTGTCCGATTCTTTGCGACCCCCTGGACTGTAGCCTGCCAGGCTCCTTTGTCCATAGGGTTTCCCAGGCAAGAATACTGAGTGGGTTTCCATTTTCTTCTCCAGGGGATCTCCCCGACCCAGAGATTGAACCTGTGTCTCCTGCACTGGCAGGCAGGGTTTTTGTTTTTGTTTTTACCACTGAGCCACCTGGGAAGGCCCAGCATACTCCCAATAACCAGGAAATTGATTCTCATAAGATTCTGTTAACTCAGGTACAGATCTTACTCAGAGATCACCAAAACATGAGTGACTATTTAAGCTCACTGAATTTAAGTCAATTTCCATTTAAATAGCCACCGGTGTCTACTTGCTGCCATCCTGTACAGTGCAAGTCTAAGGCCTGAAGGCATGAGGGGTGCTGGGCAGTGGCTGTGACATTTGAAGAATTGTTGTACATGCCCATGTGAGCCACTTAATATTCTTGAGAAGGACTTTTCAGAGGACCTTTAACAGAGCCTTTTTTTTTTTTTTCCCTTTCAAAGCCAAGAGGAAAGTTTATAAATCTCATTCCAGGGCAGAAAGTGCCCACATTGAAACCCAACACACTGGTATTATGTGGTGTAAATTTACATGGTAATAACTTTGACCAAATCACAGCTGCTCCCAGGTGTAGCCTCTTAGGTGGCCCTTTGGCTGTTTCAGCTTTCCTTATCACGAAAACATCAGTGTGGTAATGAGGTCATGTGGTCATCTTGTGTCTTCCCATGCATAAAAAAGCGCTGAATTCCTTCACTTGGAATATCTGGTTTTCCTTAAATAACAATAATCATTTGATGTTCTGACTACCTGCCCTTTGTTGCAAAACCTCTGTATGACCTGGGTCGTCCCCTTGCCTCCTCAGAGCAGTTCTCTCAGTGTCATTTGAGATGCTGCCTCCCAGGCTTGAAGTCCTAAGAATTCCCACCGAATAAAACATAACTGTCAACTTTTAGGTGGTGACTATTTTTTTTTAAGTCGACGATGCAATTATCTGTATAGTACTGTGCCATAATAGATCTATAATACTTTTCACACAAATAATACATAAAAAACCAGACACTAAAAATACAGAAAACATTTTTAATCTTAGAGAACCTCAAAAAGTACAGTAGTGCAGTACAGCAGCTGGCATACAGGGGCTGGCACCGAGTGAACAGGACAGAAGAATCACTAACCGGAGGAGAGAGACATGGTGGGGGATGGCAGAGCTGAAGGGTCATCAGCAATAGGAGACAGAGGGCAAGCCACAAATTCACCCACTCCTGACGTTGATGGCACAGATTCTGGTTCCTTGCTGGATTCAATTTTATCTACTCCCATGAAGAAACGATCTGGTGGTGTCTGGTTCGCAGCTCTCTCTCTTTTTTTTCTCCTCATAGATGACACGGCAGTACTGGATTGCATTCTGAACGGCTGACGCAACCTCCCTGTACCATTCTCCGTTCAGGTCCCGTGCTTCAAAACACAAACAGTGCCTCCTGGAATGAAGAAAATCCCCTTCCCCTTTCCTGCATCGTGAATCTCTTTGGTTCTTCAGTGAGTTCTTCTTCCTCTTGTCTCTCGTTGTCCTTTCTCCGGGCTTCTGATTCCATCAGGTCTTCATCAGTTTCATTAGTAAGCTCCTCGTGGCACACCAGGGAGTTCAGTGAAGTCAGCCTCTTGTAGATCTGGCTTGAATTAAAGGTACTGTACCACAGAACTCTACGTAGTACTGTCCAGTAAAGGACGCAAAACACAACCACTTACAGAGAATGTGTGCAAGAGACAATGTACTCCAGCTATGTGAACTAACTTATGTGATTGGACATGATTACACACAACACCCACATCTTTGAGAGTTCACAACATGCAGGTTTTGTATGTAGGCGACTTACTGTATTCCCAGAGTTGGTTGAGCAAGGTAGCAGCCACATTTTCAATAGAGCAAAATTAAGCAGATAAAGTTAGTTTTAATCACATTGTAATATGCATTTTAACTCAAAATATTGTAAACAAGCGGAGAAGGCGATGGCACCCCACTCCAGTACTCTTGCCTGGAAAATCCCATGGACGGAGGAGCCTGGTAGGTTGCAGTCCATGGGGTCGCTAGAGTCGGACACGACTGAGCGACTTCACTTTCAGTTTTCACTTTCATGCATTGGAGAAGGAAATGGCAACCCACTCCAGTGTTCTTGCCTGGAGAATCCCAGGGACGTGGGGGGGGCGGTGGGCTGCCGGCTCTGGAGTCACACAAAGTCGGACACGACTGAAGTGACTTAGCAGCAGCATTGTAAACAAGTAGTCAGTATGGAAATTATTAATTTCATATTGATGTGCTCTTTTTCATTATAAGACTTCCAGTCTGTATGTATTTTTTAATGGAGAACTTGTCTGAATTCATACTCAGCCGCATTTCAGAGTTCAAGAGCCACACAGCATTTTTTTTCCTTCTGTAAATTATAGAGACTCTTTGGTTGTCACAGGAAGTTGTGGATATGAGACCATCTATTGGATATCTTTCAAGAAAAGATGATTCTCAGCTTGGAGAGGGAAGAAGTCAATTTGGAAGTAATCTTACTGTTTTTCAGCAGCACAAAAGGGCAGACGGTTGGGTAGCAGGATGAAAATATCCCAGTAATTCTCTTCAGTCTTGAATCTTTCTCAGGTTTATGAAACACATAGAAGACAATGAAGTTGTTTGAGCAATGGAAGAAAACGAAGCAACTTACCAGCAAAAGAATAGTGTGGGTGGCTTTGATTTCAGGAGATGAGTGGCTTTGATTTCAGGAGATGACTGGGGAGAGAGGCTGGGGCTGTGAATGTGCTGGGCCCTCTGGCGGTGTTTGTAGAGGAGATTCACGGTGTAGAGACTGGACCACAGCATGAGGATCACAAAGAGGAGATCTCGAATTATTACGACACTTCCAAATGCAACCGAATGATTCTGTCTCAACTGACTCGTTTGGCAGTGTAGTGTCGAATACTCCAAACCAACAATCGTGACATTGTGATTGGCTTCTACAGTTTCAATGATGTAGCTATAGATGAGCATGTTGGTGATCCAGAAGAAAAGGAAAGAGGAGTAAACGCACGTAGAGTTTAGATCTAAGCCACGCCCACCTCGAATGAATAGGACTGATAGTGATGGCTTGGTACCCACTCAGGAGAGCAGTGGCACAGATGGAAAGACCCCGGGTAACTCTATATATGTACAAAGTGGCCTTACAGCCAACATCATCCAGAAAATGTTTTACTCCGAAGGATGACACATGTCTGGTATCAACTTGAACAAGATGGTCAAAGCATTGACCGAGGTCAGATGTATACAGATCAAATCTATGGGTTTTTTCAGGTGATTTTTATCTAAGAAGATACACACACAAAGCATGAAAAGCAATGAGTTCCCCATGAACCCAATACTAATTTGAAATATGAAGAAAAGTCCCCAGATCACTTCACTTGGAAACATTATGAGATGGATGTTTTATACACTATAGTGGGGTCAACCAGGTTTAAAATAAAATCAATTATATTGTGAAGTTATACATAATGGAGGCTGTGAAAGGATATAAGGATTGACAGTTCAGTGTCAAGGTAAGGGGTAGGAATGTTTAACTCTTCTGTATTTCAGGCCAAGATGTGTCACTTCCAGACCCTCAATTCCAGGAATTCTTGAGAATCTCTGATATAGAATTAGGTCTAAAAAATGGAGAATTCACAAATAATATTAGAATTAAAAAATGTTGCTAGGACGGAGAAGTTGACAAATACTAGAAAAATAACATGATATTACAATCATCGAGCCAACTCACTGGAAAAGACCCTGATGCTGAGAAAGATTGAAAGCCAAAGGAGAAGAGGGTGACAGAGGAAGAGGTGGTTGGAAGGCATCACGGACTCAGTGGACATGAGTTTGAGCAAGCTCTGGGAGATGGTGAAGGACAGGGGAGCCTGGCGTGCTGCAGTCCAGGAGGTCTCAAAGAGTCCAACGTGACTTAGCAACGGAACAACAACGACACCATTATCTATGCCAGTAAATTTGGAAATTTAGGAGACTGGGGGACAAAATTCCAGAAGACTTTAACTTACCCCCCAAATATATTGACATAATAGAAAGACATAAGTATATAAAGTTCCTCATGATAACACTGATCAGTAGGAAAAATTCATCCAGAAGATATACCGAAGAATGTTTCGATGTTGACGTGTGCCAAACACAGCAGATATAAATAACATCTATGAACCACTGCTAAGGGGAGAATAACAGAATATTCCATCAATCATATTATGGGCTTAATATAACTTTGGAAGCAAAAAAATAACAAAGTATGAAAAAGACAATGCCAACTCTATTACATAAGCAAAAACTTCAAAAAAAGTTACAGAATAACTGTAAAATTATGTTTACAGTGCATTAAAACAGCAAGCACTTAATCAAAGGTTTATCTGAACATAAAGATAAGCTGAACAGTTGAAACTTCATCTGCATGATTACCCAAACTAGTAGGCTAAAAGAACAAAAGTAGATGATCACTTTAATATATGCAGAAGATCATATGATAAAATTTAAGATATTCAACATATATTTATGATAGAAATATTTAGGTATTAACAATGGAAAGGAATAATCTTACCCTGACAAAAGCATCAACAATGACAAGACTCCTAATTCAGGCTACATAAGAAAAGCTTTACATTTGAGATCGGCACTAAGTAAAAATATTTTCTCTCACTCCTTCTATTCCTCATTTTTTCAGATTTCATGACCTTTACTGTAAAGAAAGAAAGTGAAGAAGGAAGACTTTTTGTCATTGACAATATATAAATTTAAAGAAGGAAACCAATATTATTGGTTATTATTGAATTATTGGACTATTTAAGAGTGATTTTCAGGATTACTGAAAGCAAAGTCAGTAAAAAAATTTTTTTTGGATTTCTATGTGCCAACATAAAAATAGTTTTTAAGTGCAATTTAAAGTGTTATTAATATAGCATAAAATCTGTTAAATCTAGGAGTTAATGTGTGATTAGAAATATGTAAAACTTCTAAGAGGAAACAATGGTGTATATTTGTCTACACGTGATTAAAGCATTTTAATTGAAAATGATGTAAAATAATTTGAGATAAATGACATTATCCATAAAAATACAATAACAAAAGGTATTATCTATTAAAAATAAAATCTTAAAATAGAAAAACAAAGGTGAGATATACTGATGGCTGGAAAAGGAATGAAGTGAAACTAAGAGGCAAATTTTATCACATGTAAATTTATAGCAACTAAATGTAGAGAAAGGGCTTCCCCCCTGGTTCAGTAAAGAACCTGTCTGCAAATGCAGGAGACACGGGAGATGTGTGTTCGATCCCTGGGTTTGGGAAGATCTCCTGGAGGAAGGAAATGGCAACCCACTCCAGTATTCTTGCCTGGAGAATTCCAGGGACAGAGGAGTCTGGCGGGCTACAGTCCATGGGGTCTCACAGAGTTGGACACGACGGAGTGATGAAGCACAACCCAAATGTAGAGAACAGAGACAAAAGAAAACGTAAATAAAGGGTGATATTAGCTGATACATGGACCATATGGAATTTTCAAATAGCTGCTAATAATACACTGAGTCAAAATACAATAAAGAAAATGTGATATGGTTTTAAATGGAAACAAAAAGAGGGACAATGAAACAGTATTGGAGAGCGATAAGTGATACTAATGAGTAAAAGAAATGAAAGAAGGAAGAAAGCAGAGCAATAGAAAAGAGAATGGGGGCAATATTAGAAGAAAGAAGATAAAATACGCTTCTATTGAACAGAAAATTAACTGAAGGTTAAATCTGAAAAAAATGGCAGACTCCATAAAGAAGTTTTGAATGGGGAAAGGGAATACTGGAAAGGTCTCCATACCACTGTCCCTTTCTTGAGGCTGAGAGTCTCAGATCCTTAAGGAAAGCAGTCAGATTTCCCAAGAAGGCGGAAGCATCTTGGACAGGCTGGGTCTGACCCACAAAGAGTGTATATGGGAGACCAGATAGCAGGGCTTCTCCTCCCAGGGGGTCCCCTTATCACCTGCTGTCTCCAGCACCTTGTTTGCTGGGGTCATCCTGATGCACCCAGAGGGGAGCAAATTGCTCTCCCAGATGCAAAGTGATTCTCCTGGTAAACTTATTAGATTTATTGACGAGGAGGCAAAGGCACCATCTGGGGATGTACATTTTCCTAATAGATCTACATCATGAACTTCAGAATCAAGAGACGTGATCAAAGTCAGTTTTCACTTCGCTGATGGAAATTCCCCCAAGACTTGTTAAACTCTGACTTCAGAGCAGCTCCTCAGAAATCACGGTTCACTTTCCCTCTTTAGCCTTTTATGCCTCCTGCTTTTTTTTTAAAATTAATTAATTAATTTTAATTGGAGGCTAATTACTTTACAATATTGTAGTGGTTTTGCCATACATTGACATGAATCAGCCATGGGTGTACATGTGTTCCCCATCCTGAAACCCCGTTCCCACCTCCCTCCCCGTCCCATCCTTCTGGGTCATCCCAGTGCACCAGCCCTGAGCACCCTGCCTCAAGCATCGAACCTGGACTGGCAATCTGTTTCACATGTGATAATATACATGTTTCAATGCTATTCTCTCAAATCATCCCACCCTCGCCTTCTCCCACAGAATCCAAAAGTCTGTTCTTTACATCTGTGTCTCTTTTGCTGTCTTGTATGTAGGGTCATCGTTACCATCTTTCTAAATTCCACATATGCCTCCTGCTTTTATTGTTTACTTTTCGTGCAGTTTTGTTGAAATAGAGTTGACATGTAACACTGTGTAAGTTTAAGGAGTATAATGTGGTGATTTGATAGACTGAACTACATGGGTTTGCAAATGAGCGGATCCACTTATACATGGATCATTTTTCCCACTAATTATGTACTGCAGTTCTACACGATCCACGGTTGACTGAATTCACTGATCCAAGACCACAAATACAGAGGGCTCACTGGATTTTCAATTGTGCGGGCGTCAGAGCCCCTAACCTTCGTGTTGTTGGTCAACTGATATTGCAAAATGACTACCATAATACAGGCAATGTCTCAGCCATCTCACATGATTACCTGTGTGCCTGTGTCTCTCTGAGTGTGTAGGACATTCAAGATCGACACTCCCCGTAACTCTCAAGTATACAGTGCAGTCTTGTTAATTAGTGTTAACTAGAGTAACCAGGCTATTGACTAGAGTCCCAGAAATTATTCATTTTAGAAATGGCAGTTTATGTCCTTTGACCAAGATCTCTCAACTTCCTCCATTGTCCAGCCCCTGACAATCACATTCTGCTGTCTGTTTCTAGGAGTCAGCCTTTCTTAATTTTCATTTTAAAATTTTAAATTATGGTATCTTTTATTATTTTTAAAATTTTTATTGAAATTACATTGTGTTTGTTTCAGGTGTACGGCAAGGTGATTCAGTTATCAGTTCAGTTCAATTCAGTCACTCAGTTGTGTCCAACTCTTTGCAAACTCATGAATCGCAGCACACCAGGCCTCCCTGTCCATCACCAACTCCTGGAGTTCACCCAGACTCACGTCCATCGAGTCAGTGATGCCATCCAGCCATCTCATCCTCTGTCGTCCCCTTCTCCTCCTGCCCCCAATCCCTCCCAGCATCAGAGTCTTTTCCAATGAGTCAACTCTTCGCATGAGGTGCCCAAAGTACTGGAGTTTCAGCTTTAGCATCATTCCTTCCAAAGAAATCCCAGGGCTGATTTCCTTCAGAATGGAGTGGTTGGATCTCCTTGCAGTCCAAGGGATTCTCAAGAGTCTTCTCCAGCACCACAGTTCAAAAGCATCAATTCTTCAGCACTCAGCCTTCTTCACAGTCCAACTCTAACATCCATACATGACCACAGGAAAAACCATAGCCCTGACTAGACGAAACTTTGTTGGCAGAGTAATGTCTCTGCTTTTGAATATGCTATCTAGTTTGGTCATAACTTTCCTTCCAAGGAGTAAGCGTCTTTTAATTTCATGGCTGCAATCACCATCTGCAGTGATTTTGGAGCCCCCCAAAATAAAGTCTGACACTGTTTCCACTGTTTCCCCATCTATTTCCCGTGAAGTGATGGGACCAGATGCCATGATCTTTGTTTTCTGAATGTTGAGCTTTAAGCCAACTTTTTCACTCTCCTCTTTCACTTTCATCAAGAGGCTTTTGAGTTCCTCCTCACATTCTGCCATAAGGGTGGTGTCATCTGCATATCTGAGGTTATTGATATTTCTCCTGGCAATCTTGATTCCAGCTTGTGTTTCTTCCAGCCCAGCGTTTCTCATGATGTACTCTGCATATAAGTTAAATAAACAGGGTGACAATATACAGCCTTGACGTCCTCCTTTTCCTATTTGGAACCAGTCTGTTGTTCCATGTCCAGTTCTAACTGTTGCTTCCTGACCTGCATATAGGTTTCTCAAGAGGCAGGTCAGGTGGTCTGGTATTCCCATCTCTTTCAGAATTTCCCACAGTTTATTGTGATCCATAGAGTCAAAGGCTTTGGCATAGTCAATAAAGCAGAAATAGATGCTTTTCTGGAACTCTCTTGCTTTTTCCATGATCCAGTGGATGTTGGCAATTTGATCTCTGGTTCCTCTGCCTTTTCTAAAACCAGCTTGAACATCAGGAAGTTCACAGTTCACATATTGCTGAAGCCTGGCTTGGAGAATTTTGAGCATTACTTTACTAGCGTGTGAGATGAGTGCAATTGTGTGGTAGTTTGAGCATTCTTAGGCATTGCCTTTCTTTGGGATTCGAATGAAAACTGACCTTTTCCAGTCCTGTGGCCACTGCTGTGTTTTCCAAATTTGCTGGCATATTGAGTGCAGCACCTTCACAGCATCATCTTTCAGGATTTGAAATAGCTCCACTGGAATTCCATCACCTCCACTAGCTTTGTTCGTAGTGATGGTTTCTAAGGCCCACTTGACTTCACATTCCAGGATGTCTGGCTCTAGATGAGTGATCACACCATCGTGATTATCTGGGTCATGAAGATCTTTTTTGTACAGTTCTTCTGTGTATTCTTGCCATCTCTTCTTAATATCTTCTGCTTCTGTTAGAAGAAATGTTAGAAAATACACTGGTCATAACAAACACCCTCTTCCAACAACACAAGAGAAGACTCTATACATGGACATCACCAGATGGTCAACACCAAAATCAAATTGGTTATATTCTTTGCAGCCAAAGATGGAGAAGCTCTATACAGTCAGCAAAAACAAGATCGGGAGCTGACTGTGGCTCAGATCATGAACTCCTTATTGCCAAATTCAGACTTAAATTGAAGAAAGTAGGGAAAACCACTAGACCATTCAGGTATGACCTAAATCAAATCCCTTATGATTATACAGTGGAAGTGAGAAATAGATTTAAGGGCCTAGATCTGATAGATAGAGTGCCTGATGAACTATGGAATGAGGTTCGTGACATTGTACAGGAGACAGGGATCAAGACCATCCCCATGGAAAAGAAATGCAAAAAAGCAAAATGGCTGTCTGGGGAGGCCTTACAAATAGCTGTGAAAAGAAGAGAAGCGAAAAGCAAAGGAGAAAAGGAAAGATATAAACATCTGAATGCAGAGTTCCAAAGAATAGCAAGAAGAGATAAGAAAGCCTTCCTCAGTGATCAATGCAAAGAAATAGAGGAAAACAACAGAATGGGAAAGACTAGAGATTCAGTTTTACATATATATAAATATACTCTTTTTTAGATTCTTTTCCATATAGGCCATTACAGAGTATTGAGTAGAGTTTCCTGTGCTATAAGTAGGTCCTTATTAGTTATCTCTTTTATATACAGCGTTGGGTATATGTCAATCCCAATCTCCCACTTTACCCTCCTCCCCACCCCTGCTTTTAATCATAAGGCTGTTTTCTACACCTGTGATTCTCTTTCTGTTTTGTAAACAAGTTCATTTGTACGACTTTCTTCGACACCACATATAAGCAACACTATTGGATATTTATTCTGAATTAGGCTTTTTTAGATTCCATATATAAATGAGATCATGTGGCTTGCCTTTCTCTGTCTGACTTATCTCGAAAAGCATAATAATCCTCAGTTTCCCAAATTGTTCCAAATGGCAGGTTTTCCTTTTTTAAAAAAATATTTCTTTTTATTTATCTTGGTTACACTGTGTCTCAGTTGTGGCTCTTGGGATCTTTAGTTGGTGCATGTGGGATGTCGGTCCCTGACCAGGGATCAAACCCGGGCCCCTGGCATTGGGAGCACAGTCTTAGCCACTGGGCCACCAGGCAAGTCCCACCTGTTTTTTTTTTTTTTTTTTTTAATTGCATCCTATTGATATTCACCAATCCAAAAACCCAGCCATTCATAATTGCCGTATTTTATCCAGGCTTTGCCTATTAAAAGTTTTGTTTCTTTTTAACTGAAATATTGTTGCCAGACATTATGCCTGTTAAGGTTTTAGGATGCTATTGGCTAGGCAAAAAAAATCTTTTTCAAATGAAAGACAACTACACAAGAGAAAATAGTTTGATCTTGAAGAGTAATGGAGAGCGTGGCAACATTCCTTTATCACAATATTCCTTGGGTGTCTATATGGGCTAGACATGAGTCCAGCCATCTAGGATGCTGGCAATGACGAAGGAGACATATGCATCGCCCCTTCCTATACTGGACAAAAAAATCACACCAAGAAACCCAAAGACTCTTATTATCTGAATGATCAGACATTTACCTGGAAGCAGGACCAGGTATGCCAAGACCTGGAGATGCAAGTGTCCGGCTGCCCTGGAATGTGACTGCAGGCTTGAAGTCCCAAACACATAGACAGGACCCAAGCAAGATGGTAACCTGCCTGGGCAAGAGGAGATTCATCATGTAGGTGACCTTGAATCTCTGGACAGTATCGTGGGGCAGGAGATGAGATGACATGGGGAAGATTCAGTAGAAGAAGGATGACCAGTAGCTGAGGACCCCAAAATGACAGGGTCAGCTCCACCAACAGTGTGACAAAGTCACCCCATCCTAACAAAACACACTGGCACATACAGACAAAACTCAATGAAAGAGTCAGAGATTGTTTCATGCTATGGATTCGCCCACATTGGTTTCAACTATTCCACTATTCCCAGGAATTCAGTTGGTTTTATTTTTCCCCACTACATATAACAGTTCAGGGAATATCTTTCCATATTCTTTCTCTGCGTATAGGTGCTCTTATGTTATAGAACTGATTTCTAAAGGTGGCTTTTGGGGTCAAGTGACAATTCAAAATTTTAACCTATGTTTCCACACTATTCAAAAAGTTTAAGGCAGTTCATAGCTCCTCTACTAATTTCATCTTATAAAGTCTTATATAAATGCTTCTTTGCATAATATTGCCCGAGGTGATGAATTTCTACTCTTGAAGACATTCCTTTCTGAGTCTTTATAAGTATCAAATAGAGAAAGTCCTTTACAAAAGATGTTGTATTGCAGATTTTTTTTTATATCCAGCATCCAGGGATTTGATAACCTATAGATCTTCTGACCTATATCAGGGGGTATATCTCATCTTGATGAAATCATGTTTATGATGTTGAGTTTATGTAAATAGATAAAACATTTTATAAGAATATTCATCAGGTTGTCTGAAGGATATGACACCCCAAATTAAGAAGGGTGACTGTGTATATATGTTTTCATAAAAGTCATTTAGGGTATTTAAACTGTGTATTCATTTCCTTTTGACTGTGCTGAGTCTTCATTGCTCCTAGGGCTTTTCTCTAGTTGTGGCAAACAGGGGCTACTCTTTAATTGAAGTACTTGGGCTTCTCATTGCGGAGACTTCTCCTGTTGCAGAGCATGGGTTTCTAGGTGCACAGGCTTCAGCAGTTGTGGCTCAAGGGCTTAGTTGCTCCATGGTATGTGGGATCTTCCCAGACCAGGGATCAAACCCATGTCTCCTGCACTGCCAGGCAGATTTTTATCCACTGTGCCACCAGGGAAGCCCAGGGTATTTTCTTGATATTCTAATTCAGTCTTTTTGTATGAGCCTTAATTTTGATGACAGATAAAATTTCATGGCAGGACCTATACGGCTTCTAGGAATTTCCTACAATTTCTGGGACACTTATAACAATGTGTCTGAGCCTCTATAGACACATTGTTAATAAACTGTTAATGTTATTTATTTGGCAATGCTTCCCATGTAATTTAATATATCAAATATACCTAGTTAGTTTAATCTCTTTTTTCTCAATAAGGAGAGAAAACAAATCTTTGAGATATTTCAGGGGCCTCTGAATATCTTAAAGTTAGTCCAAAGTCAAGAAGACCTTGTTTAGAATTTAACTTAATGTTCTAGAAGTTTGTAAAAAAGATTAAAGGGTTTTAAAACACTTAGTCAAATAGGTCAGTTGGAAACAATGCTTAGTTATCCATTTAACCAAAATTACAAAGATTTCGTAGGCAAATACAGAAGCTAAGGGAAAATGTAGATCTTTTAATGCTATCAAGACCAGATCTACTTAAAAAACAAAGACATGATGAAGATAACATAGAGCATAACTAATTTGACCCGGCACAAGATCTTCATTTATTTATTTAGGCAAATGACTTAAAGGTAAGGAAAAAGTTTATTAGAAATCCTGGTGGCTCAGAATTCAACTGCCAGTGCAGGAGACGCAGGTTCGACCCCTGGGTCAGGGAAGATCCCCTGGAGAAGAAAATGGCAACCTACTCCAGTATCTTTGCCTGGGAAATCCCATGGACAGGGGAGCCTGGCAGGTGACAGTCCATGGGATCGAAAAAAGTTAGATGGGACTTAGGGACTGAACAACAGCAACAGCAATCAAGTGCAGATCAATTTTTTTAAAAATTGTCCTCTCAATAGATAGAAAACCAAATTCCAGTTTTGCATCAATTTACTTTAGATATTGGGGGCTTCCCTGGTGGCTCAGAAGGTAGTCTGCCTGCAATGCAGGAGACTCAGGTTTGATCCCTGGGCCAGGAAGATCCCCTGGAGAAGGAAATGGTAACCAACTCCAGTATTCTTGCCTGAAGAATCCCATGGACAGAGGAGCCTAGCGGGCTGCAGTCCATGGGGTCGAAGAGAGTCAGACACGACTGAATGACTGAACAATACCACCACTGGTTAACACTCCGAGCTTCCACTGCAGGGGGCTCAGGCCATCCCTAATTGAGGAACTAAGATCCAACGTGCAACATGGCCAAAAATAAGTAAATATTAAAAATTTAAAAAGAAACTTATAAGACCTTGGCTGGACCTTGAGAGCATTAAACGGTGTAAGTTAGACAGGGGAAGGACAAATGCTGTATGATCTCACTTACAAGTGATATCCAAAACATCCAAACTCATAGAAACAGCAGAAGGGCAGCTGTCAGGGACTGGGGTGTGGGGGAAATGGAGAGATCTTAGTCAAAGGCCATACATCTCCAGTTCTAAGATAAATGGTTTGGAGGAATCTAAGGGACAGCTTAGTATACAGTATACAGTAAAGTATACTTAACAATACTGTATTGTTCACTTGAAAGTTGCTAA
This sequence comes from Bos indicus, assembly GCF_029378745.1. NCBI lineage: Eukaryota > Metazoa > Chordata > Mammalia > Artiodactyla > Bovidae > Bos > Bos indicus. The sequence goes on from NC_091777.1 coordinate 55,506,194, forward strand.
GAGAGCTGACTTAAATATATTCTTATCACACAAAAAAACGATGGTAATTATGTGAAGTATTGAGAGGTTAACCAACTTTTATTATGATAATCGCTTTGCAATATATACCTGCTTCAAATCATCACACCTTAAATTTACTCAATGTTATATATTGTGCTGCTGTGCTAAGTCAGCTCAGTCATGTCTGACTCTTTGCGACCCCATGGACGGTTGCCTGCCAGACTTCACTGTCCATGGGATTCTCCAGGCAAGAATACTGGAGTGGGTTGCCATGCCCTCCTGGAGGGGCTCTTCCCGACCCAGGGATCGAACCCGGCTCTCTTATGTCTCCTGCATTGGCAGGCAGGTTCTTTACCACTACCACCCCTGGAGAAGCCCATGTTATATATTGCTTTGTGTCAGAGAAGATGTTTTAAAAAATAAGCTTCAGAAGAGGAGGCTGAGCTGGAAAAGTGAACATATCCTCTGAGATGCTGCTCTGAGGTAGGCTTTTATCAGGTCCTGGGGGAATTTCCATCAGGGAGTGGAAACTAACTTTGATCACTTGTCTAGATTCTGACGTTTACTTAATGATGTAGATCAACCTGGGAAAAGTACGTCCCCAGATCCTGCCTTTGCTTTCTTGTCAATAAACCTAATAAGTTTACCAGGAGAATCATTCTGCTTCTGGGAGAGCAACTTGCTGTCCTTCTGGGTGCATCAGGATGACTTCAACAAACAAGGTGCTGGAGACCGCAGGTGACAAAGGGGACCCGCTGGGAGGAGACGCTCTGCCATCCCATCCCTCATATACAGTCTTTGCGGGTCAGACCCGGCCTTTCCAAGATGCCCCACCTTCCTGGGGAAGCCAATTGCTTTCAGTAAGGATCTGAGACACTGCGGTTTGAGAGCCAGAAAGAGGTATAAAATCGTTTTTTAATTTTCTTGAGGAGGCGGCGGAAGCCTAGTTCCACCACCAGAAATCAAACCCATGCCCTCTGCAATGGGAAGCGCAGAGTCTTAACCACTGGACTACCAGGGAAGTCCCTAAAAATCTTTTCAATATTTTCACTCCCAGTCCCAAGCTTCCTTACAGAGACTTCATTATTTGCTCAGATATAATCTGCTAGTTTTTTGATATGAATATATTTATCTTCTTTCTCACAATATTGTCACGATTTCTTTTCCTTCAGGTATGTTGCTTTTTATACTTTATTCTTTTCCTTTTTTAGTATTTCTTAAATAATGTTTCTTAAATTTCTTAAATTACTTAAATAATGAACAGGTGTTTATTACTCTTTCACTGTCTTCAATTCATTTTCCTTTTAAAACTCTATCGTATTTTCTACATTGTACTTTTGACTTTTTTGTTTCTTAAAAGCTATTTAAAATTCCAAAGAATTTCACTTGACAAATGCCTCCTCTTTTTTAACGTTTTTTTGGGTCTCTTTATAGTCTACACCCTAACTGATATTTATTTACATTTGATATAATGCAATGCCTCTCAGTTTCATTTAATTACTATTTTATAATTTTGTCTTTACTTTTGTTTTTCCCAGCATCTTTCTATTTTTATGTATATAAGTTCTTATCTCAAATTGAATTACAGTACACTCATTTTCATTAAAAAATGCTCGATAACATCATTTATCTTAGAGGCTTTACATATTTTCTATTAAATATATATTAATTCCTGGGTTCAAGAAATTTTTATGCTGTTGAGATGTATAATTCCTTAAATTTTATTTTAAAACAAATATCCTACTGGAATACAGAAATTCAGATGATTTTTATACTGACTTTGCTTCCAGTAAACTTGTATGTCAGTTTTTAAAATTCTAAAAATGAAGCTGATGATTCTACCAGTTTCCTTTTTAACATGTATAGATTCTGTTAATGATTAAAGATAGTGATAAAAAATTCTTTCTAATTTTCTTCTTACTTTATTACAAAGCCTAGGAAATCGGAAATCATGAAAACTCCAAATTCCAAGAAACATGGATGAGGTAATAACCTTGTGAATTTCAATGTCAGCCTTAATGGAGGTCATACCATTCTTACACTCTATCTGTAAGCTGACTAATTCTGGTTTTGTAACAAGCACATAAAATTGTTTACAAGAAGATATGGGTTGGAGATATTTTGCAGTCAGCAATACACATGGAATATTGATTAGTTTGGGTTTTATCAGCCACAGTATGACTGCTATTTAAGGCTAAAAAAAACATTCCATGTTGTGGGAACAGACCCTTATATTGTAAAATGTTTAGCAGCATCCATGACCATTAGCCATTAGATGCCAAAACTCTGTAGTGCTTACTATTAAGAACAGAAAATGTCACTGAAAAATGCAATTGACCAGTGGGACAAAGGCAGCATGAGGTAAATTGTCCACTTGGAAAGTTCTATATGAGATGATTTGTGTTGGGAGTGGGAAGCCATGCAGCGCTGCATGTAGGATCTTAGTTCTGGGACCAAGGATTGAACCTGCATCCCCTACATTGAAAGCATAGAGTGTTAACCACTGGAATGCCAGGGAAGACTCTGAGTTGAATTCTTAAGTGGTAATTGCTTTGGGGTATTGTATAATGTAGTTAAAATTCTAAACACGAACTTCAAATACATATGATTCTCTTTAGGTTTTAGAAGTGTAACATTCTCTAGAAATGTCAGACTATTGAAACATATGGGTTCAGATACAAAATGCAATTTGATACTCTTAGGAAAAATGTTTTCTTTTTTCAAGAAATATTATATAGATTTGTGCATACATTTTCTTTTTTTAAGATTTGTGTGTGTGTGTGGACCATTTTTAAAGTCTTCATTGAATTTGTTATGACATTGCTTCTGTTTTATACTTTGGGTTTTTTTGGCCATTAGGCATGTGGGCTTTTAGCTCCCTGATCAGGGATTGAACCCCGACCTCCTGAACTGGAAGGTGAAGTTCTTTAACCACTGGACCACCAGGGAAGTCCCTGTGGCTAGCACATTCATTATATTTGGTCAATTAAAAATAGAAAAAACTTGGAGAGTTAAAAATAATTCTTGAATCCCACTTCCTGGTGGGAATCTTGTTAGCAGAGAAACACTCACTACACCTCTGTTTTTTGCTCTTTCTATGAGCGATTTCTCCCAAATTGGAACCAGTCTGTACACAGCTTTCCTGCCTTACCATTGCCTCTCATTTGCATTCCCCATATCATCTTTTAAACATTCTTTTTTGCATTCTTTTCCATTATGGTTTAGCCTGGAATATTGAATACAGTTGCCTGTGCTATCCAGTAGGACCTTGTTTATCCATCCATATTTAACCGTTTCCATCTGCTAATCTCAAACCCCCAATCCATTCCTCTCCCCCAGCCCTTGGCAACTACAAGCTGTTCCCTATGTCTCTGAGTCGGTGTATGTTTCATAGACAGATTGGATTTTGCATGTTCTAAATCCCACAGGTAAGTGAGGTCAGGTGGTATTTGCCTTTCTCTTTCTCACTTACTTCACTTACTTCTCTGGGTCCATCTATGTTGCTGCAGTTCTTTTTCATGACCGAGTAGTATTCTACTGGGGCTTCCCAGGTGGCACTAGTGGTAAAGAACCCACCTGCAATGCAAAAGACAAAGAGACACTGGTTTGATCCCCGGGTAGGGAAGATCCCCTGGAGTAGGGCATGGGCAAGCCATTCCAGTATTCTGCCTGGAGAATCCCAAGGACAGAGAAACCTGGTGGGCTACAGTTCATGGGTGGCAAAGAGTCAGACTCGACTGAAGCTACTTAGCATGCACACAAAAAGAATTCTATTGTATATATGTGCCAAAAATGCCTTCTAGAGACTTCTCTAGTGCTCCGGTGGCTAAGACTCCATGCTCCCAATGCAGTGGGCCTGGGTTCAATCCCTGGTCAGGAAACTAGATCCCACGTGCCGCAGCTAAGATCCAGTGCAGCCAAGTAAATCAATGTTCTTTAAAATGCCTTCTAAGATGCAAATTAAAATTTGTCTTTTTTTTAATTTGCCCAACATGCCATAGGTAATATACTAGAATTAATGTTAGTATTTGAATTACACCCTCTTCATAAAACTGAATTCTGTACTCAAAGATTCTCAAGAATCCTTGTAATCCAGTTCTGAAAGCACCATATGTGGGTCTGAAATACAGAAAAGTTGAACAGACCCTATAATTTATAATTTCAGAATATAATCTATTTTGCTTTGTTTGAAGTCTGGTTGACCTAATGACAGCCATAAAACGGGATTAAGATAATGCTAGCGAGTGATGCAATTTTGGAATTTTTCTTCATATCTCAGATCTGTATTGGGCTCATGGGGAACTCGGTCCTCTTCAAGTTAAAAATGTGCACTTTCATAACTCGGTCTCACCTGAAAAAGCCCATTGATGTCATATTCATACACCTGACTTTGGTCAATGTCTTGACCATCATGTTCAAGTTGATACCAGATGTCATGTCATCCTTTGGAGTACGACACTTTCTAGACGACGTTGGTTGTAAAGCGACTTTGTTCACACACAGAGTTACACGGGGTCTTTCCATCTGTACCACCGCTCTCCTGAGTGCCTACCAAGCCATCACCATCAGTCCTGTTCATTCTAAGTGGGCGTGGCTTAAATTGAAACTCTCTACGTGTATTTACCCCTCTTTCCTTTTCTTCTGGGTCATCAACATGCTTATCTATATCCACATCATCAAAACAGTAGTAGCCAATCTCAACTTCACAATTGTTGGTTCTGGGTATTCCACACTATATTGCCAAACTAACCAGTTGGAACACCACTACTATTCAATGGCATTTTTGAGTGTCATCTTGATTCGAGATCTCCTGTTTGTGAGCCTCATGGCGTGGTCCAGTCTCTACATGGTGACCCTTCTCTACAAACACCGCCGGAGAGCCCTGCATATTCACAGCCCCACCCTCTCTCCCCGGCCCTCTCCTGAAATCCAAGCCACCCACATCATTCTTCTCCTAGTCAGCTGCTTTGTCTTGTTTTATTTCTCAGACAATTTTATTACCCTTTATCTGTTTTATAGACATGAGAAAAATTGGAGACTGAAGAGAATGAATGGAATAATTTCTTCCTGCTATCCAGTGATCTGCCCTTTTGTGCTGATGAAAAATAATAAAATTGTTTCCAAATGTATTTCTTCCATTTCAAAGATGAGAATGACCTTTTCTCGAAGAACAGTGAAGAGATGACCTGATACCCGCAGGCAATGTAGGGGGTCTCTGGAATAATTTATATAAAGAAGAAAATGCCACATGGCTCTTGAACCCTTAAAATGGGGCTAGTCGGCTAAAATGAGATGAAATGTAAATTAAAAATACACACAGATTTGAATCTCACAAGGAAGAAGAGGACATAAACATCCCGTTAATAATTTTCCTATTTCATATGGATTACTTGTTTCTATTATAATAATTTGGGTTAAGCAAAATGTAGTATAGTCATATCATTAAATAATCTGCTTTGTTTTACTTTTTTTTAAACTGCAGCTACTAGAAGGTTTAAAATTACATTTGGGACCCACCTTATATTTCTATTAATGTGCACTGCTCTAGGGAAAGTCATTTGTCTATTTAACAAATAGATATAGCATGTTTAGGCATTAGACATGTTCTAAGCTCTCAAAAGAGTGGGGCATGCATGGGTGATTAACACAGGCAAAATATAATTACTGGGGAGATTATATGCAATGCTCTCTAAAAAATGTAAATCCACGTGATAGAGCTATAAATTATTCAAGCAGCTAACACAACATTGTAAGTTAACAATATTTCACTAAAATAAATCTTTCTTAAAAGGAAAGCAATAATTTGAGCAGGATAAATGAATCGGGAGTGCTGGGGCTGTCACCCTAACGCACAGCGCCCTGCAGGATGTGTCTTTCAATGTCTGTGGGAATCTATCCACGAAAATAATCCCGCGAATGCTGTGCTCATATATTTGCAGTTTTCAATACGCTATGTGATGATAACGTCAATGAAATGTGTCCCTCCCTTTTCAATAATTCTTTATTAAACACAGCCTGACACTTTCCTATCTACTCTGCTGCAACATTTGCTTTAAATAGATGGAGTTTGCACATTTCTTTGTTCTGCAGCATTTTTCTTCATCTTCAGCTTGTGTGGTTTTGAAGCCTTGTTCAGTCAATTCCTTGTTTGCTTTAAGTCCTCAGGGTTATGATGAAAGTGACATAGACTTTGAATCTTTGTTCAGAATGTTTGATGTATTCTGCTTTGCCCAGGCATAGGATTATGGGCTTAACCCATAATAGTTCACTTTCCCCCGACTTCCAATTTTCCCTGGTGCAAATGAAATGAGTGATTCTTTTCCTTTGAAGAAATTTCATGTTCTCTATGAGCTTTTAAAATTGAACTTTAACATAGAAATAAAACTTATGATTACCAAAGGGGAGGGAGAGAGTGGATAAATTAGGAGAATAAGATTAACATATGCACACTACTATGTATAAGACAGAGGGCTTCCCAGGGCAGCACTAGTAGAAAAGAATCCACCTGCCAATGCAGGAGATGCGAGAGATGTGGGCTCAATCCCTAGAGATGTGGGCTCAATCCCTCGGTCAGAAAGATTCCCTGGAGTAGGAAATGGCAACCCACTGCAGTAATTTTGCCTGGGAAATTCCATGGGCAGAGGAGCCTGGAGGGCTACAGTCCATAGGGTCTCAAAGAGTCAGACTGAGCAAACACGCACCACAGAATACACTAACCCCACTTTGGGGTTTATTTTGAGGGCAATGAAATTACCATCTTTAAGAGATGTATGTACCCCATTTTTGTAGCATTATTCATATACCCAAGAGACTCTTGAAAAGCAAGGAGATCAAACTAGTCCATCCTAAAGGAAATCAATCCTGAATATTCTTTGGAAGGACTGATACTGAAGCTGAAGCTCCAATATTTTGGCCACCTGGTGCAAAGAGTCGATTCACTGGAAAAGACCCTGATGCTGGAAAAGATCGAAGGCAGGAAGAGAAGGGAACAATAGAGGATGAGATGATTGGATGGCATCCCTGATTTAATGGACATGAGTTTGAGCAAACTCTGGGAGATAGTGAAGGACAGGGAAGCCTGGTGTGCTGCAGTCCATTGGGTCGAAAAGAGTCGGACATGACTTAGCAACTGAACAACAAGGTATCAAAACAAGCTCTGTGTTAATCAGTGGATGAATGTGTGGATAAAATGTGGTATACGTATATATATATTTTTCCTGTCTCTATATTGAAATATTATCAGTTATTAAAAACTGAAGAAGGGGAGGGATGAACTGACAGTTGGGGTTTGTAGATGCAAATTATCACATATATCATGGGTAAACGAGGTTTTTTGTAGAGCACAGGGAACTGGGTTCAATATCCTGGGATAAACCGTAATGGAAAACAATATAAAAAAGAAAGTATGTATGTATATAACTGAATCGCTTTGCTATACACCAGAAATTAATGCAACAGTGTAAATCAACTATACTTCAATAAAAAAAAATTTTTTTTTAATGAAGAAAATCTTGCCACAGTGTGGATGGACCTTGAGGGCATTATACTATGTGAAACAAACTAGGCAGAGAAAAACAAATACTGTATGATCTCACTTATATGTGGAATTTAAATATGCCAAACTCATAAAAGCAGAGATCAGACTGGTGGTTGTTTGGGGCTGGGGTGTGGGGGAAATGGGGATATCTGAGTTGAAGAGTATGAGCTTCCATTTCTTAGATGAATAGATTCTGGGGAGCTTAAAGGGCAGCATGGTTACTATAGTACATGTTGTTCAGTTGCTAAGTCATGTCCCACTCTTTGCAACCTCAGGGACTGCAGCACACCAGGCTTCCCTGTCCTTCACTATCTCCTGGAGTTTGTTCAAACTCAGGTCCATTGAGTCGATGATGCCATCCAACTAGCTCATCTCTATCGCCCCCTTCTTCTGGACTCAGTCTTTCCCAGCATCAGGGTCTTTTCCAATGAGTCGGCTCTTCACATCAGGTGGCCAAAGTATTGGAGTTTACTATAGTTAACAATACTGTACTGTATATGTGAAAGTGGCTAAGAGAGTGGGTCTCCAATGTTCTCATTATTAACAGTATGCTAATTCTGTGAGGTATTGAGATGCTAGCTAACTTTATTATGGGAATCATTTTGCAATGAACACTTGCATCAAAACAACACACTGTAGACCTTAAATTTTTGTTGTTGGGATTTAGTCGCCAAGTTGTGTCCGACTCTTCTCGACCCCGTGGATCGCAGACTTTACAGAGTTAAACTTACACAGTGCCAATTACACTTCACAAGAGCTAGCAGCTCTTGGCGGGGAGAAAGCCCTAAAAGAGGAAGCACAACAAGGGAATTGGAAAAGTGAACTTCTGCTCTGAAGAGCTGCTCTGAGGTCAGGTTTTATCAAGTCCTCGGGGAGTTTCTATCAGTGGAGTGGCAACTAACTTTGATTTCTAATTTTCTAAAGTTTACTTTTTAATGCAGTTCAACTGGGGGGAAAATTACATCCTCAGATGATGACTTTGTCTCCTCATCAATAATCCTATTAAGTTTACCATGAGAATCATTTTGCATCTGGGAGAGCAATTTGCTGCCCCTCTGGGCACATCAGGATGACCCCAACAAGATGCTGGAGACAGCAGGTGACAAGGGGAACCCCTGGGAGGCTTTGCGGGTCAGACCCAGCCTTTCCAAAAAGCCTCTTGTTTTTTGCAGAGGCTGGCTGCTTTTAATAAGGATCTGAGATACTCAGTTTTGACAAGAGAGAGGCACAAAAATCTTTTCAAGATTCCCATTCCCCATCCTAAGCTTCCTTACAGAGACTGCCTTTCTTTTAAATTTCAAATTTAATCCTCCATCAATTTTCTGTTTGATATGATTGTATTTTATCTTTTTTCTCATGATATTGTCACTATCTCTCCTTTCCTCCATAGATATTACTTTTCATTTCTTCATTCTTTTTCTTTAGTATTTCCTATACCTGCCCTGTATTATTTTATTATTCACAATATATTTTACTTTAAAACTATATCTATCACACTTCCTACATTGTATTTTGACATTTGAAATTTCCAAACCATTCCATGTATTGGCTAATACTGCTCCTTATTTTATGCTTTACTTTCACTTTTCACCTTTATACTCTACACCTTAGTTGATATTTATCTATATTTGATATCATGTCATGCCTCTCAGGTTCATTTAATTTCTCATTTTTACAATCTTCTGTTATACCTGCTTTTGTTTTCCCCCGCATCACTCTATTTTTATATCCTTTATTTCAAATTATAATATGCTAATTTTATTTTTAGAGTACTTGAGTCACATTTACATTAATTGATAACATCGTTTCTTCTTAGAGGTTTTGTACATTTCTTGTTATTTAGTCGCTAAGTCATGTCCAATTCCTTTACGACCTCATGGGCAATAGCCTGCCAGACTCCTCTGTCCATGGGATTTCCCAGGCAAGAATACTGAAGTGGGTTACCATTTCCTTCTCCAATACATTTCTTATTATGTACTAATTCCTAGGTTCAACAAATTTTCATGGTTTGTGAACGATGCTATTTTTTAAATTGCATTTTAAAATTTTCATGCTGGCATATAGAAATCCAAATGATTTTTGTTCTGACTCTTCAGAACTCTTGAAAATTGTTCTTAAAAATTCTAATCATTTAACCAATGATTATATCAGTTCCCTTCTTAAAATTTACAGAATATTTTAATGATAAAAGATAGTGGTAAATAATTCTTTCTAATTTTTTGCTTCCTTCTCTATTATAAAGCCCAGGGAGGGACTTCCCTCGTGGTCCAGTGGTTAGGACTCTGTGCTTCCATGGCTGGGGGCATGGGTTTGATCCTTGGTCAGAGAACTAAGATCTCAAAAGCCATGCTGCTGGGCAAAAAAAAATTCAGGGAATCTGAAAACATGAAAAATAGAAGTGATGAAGCAGATATTTTTACTCACAGCCGATCTCAAAGGGAAAGCTTTCAGTACACAGCCTTTAATATAATACTACTGCTGCTGTTAGATAGCATCACCAACCCAATGGACATGCATTTGAGCAAACTCCAGGAGACAGTGAAGGACAGAGGAGCCTGCTGTGCTGCAGTCCATGGGGTCACAGAGAGTGTGACATGACTTAACAACTGAGCAACAACTGCCATTGTAAATATTTTTGTCTGGGTACAAGATCATTCCTTCCTAGTGCTACATAACTAAACATTTTTATCCTAAGTACATATTGGATTTTGTCACATGATTTTTTTGCATACACTGAAGTGACAATATATTTTTGTTCCTTGTGAGCAATCATACAGATGAAGTTTCAAATGTTAAAATTACCTTCCAGTTAGGGATAATTCTATGGCCAAGTGCTTGATTCTCTTTGCATATTGTGGACTCAATTTTTACAATCATTTTGATGGATTGCTTTTAATTTGGTTTCTGAAATAATCTCATATTATTGTCCTTTTCATTATAAGTTATGTTTTGCTACCAGGGTCATGCTAATCTCATAATGTGATTAATGGAAGGTTCTCCATTTTTTTATCCTCAGCAGTTGTTTGTATATATTATTTGTTTCTGAAGTGTTTGTCATACTTCACCATCAAGCATTCTTTAGAATTTCTTATGGAATGATTTTTACCCACTCTTCAATTTGACCATGAGGAGCATTGTCTACGTATGACCTTCTATGACACAAATATCTTTCTTTTGGTAAGTTAACTCTTAGGTATTTGTCCATATCTCCCAAATTTCCAAATCTATTGACAGAGTTAATCATACTTTCATATTATTTTCTAGTATTTGCAGCTTCTGTGTTGCTATCCATTTAACGTTCTAAATCTTGATAGTATTTATGCTTACCTTGAAGGAAAGTTATGACCAACCTAGATAGCATATTCAAAAGTAGAGACGTTACTTTGCCAACAAAGGTCCGTCTAGTCCAGGCTATGGTTTTTCCTGTGGTCATGTATGGGTGTTAGAGTTGGACTGTGAAGAAGGCTGAGCGCCAAAGAATTGATGCTTTTGAACTGTGGTGTTGGAGAACACTCTTGAGAGTCCCTTGGACTGCAAGGAGATCCAACCAGTCCATTCTGAGGGAGATCAGCCCTGCGATTTCTTTGGAAGGAATGATGCTAAAGCTGAAACTCCAGTACTTTGGCCACCTCATGCGAAGAGTTGACTCATTGGAAAAGACCCTGATGCTGGGAGGGATTGGGGGCAGGAGGAGAAGGGGACGACAGAGGATGAGATGGCTGGATGGCATCACCGACTCGATGGACATGAGTTTGAGTGAACTCCGGGAGTTGGTGATGGACAGGGAGGCCTGGCGTGCTGTGATTCATGGGGTCGCGAAGAGTCGGACACGACTGAGCGACTGAACTGAACTGAGGAAAGTGGAACAGTCTCACTGAAAAGTGAAAAGTGTTAGTCACTCAGTCATGTCTGACTCTTTGTAACCCCATGGACTATAGCTGGTCAGCCTCCTCTGTCCAAGGAATTCTCCAGGCAAGAATACTGGAGTAGGTTGCCATTCCCTTCTCCAGAGGATCTTCCTGCCCCAAGGAATCTTCCTGCCCCAGGGATCGAACCCAGGTCTTCTGCATTGCAGGCAAATTCTTTACCATCTGAGCCACCAGGGAAGCCCATATGGCCTTGTGCTTATATTTTTACATTTATGTATGTACTATATGGGGCTTCCCAGATGGCGCTAGTGGTAAAGAACCCACCCACCAATGCAGGAGGCATAAGGGATGCAGATTCAGTCCCTGGATCGGAAAGATCCCCTGGAGAAGGGCATGATAACCCATTCCAGGATTCTTGCCTGGAGAATCCCATTGGACAGAGGAGCCTGGTGGGCTACAGTCCATGGGGTTGCATAGAGTCAGACACAACTGAAATGAGTTAGCATGCACACATGTACTGTATGTACACACAATTCTTTTTATGTGCCAGAACTGTTGAATACGGTGTTCTACAGAAAATTTAGAATATTAAAACATATCGATCCAGATATTAAAAAGGAATCTAGGGACATCTGGTCAACCAGGTCAGTTTGTGAAGCGGTAACCTGTGTAGATATCTATGCATGTGTGTGTTAGTCAGTCCCATCCAGCTCTTTGTGACCCCATAGACTGTAGCCTGCCAAGCTCCAGCTCTGTCTATGGAATTCTCTAGGCAAGGATACTGAAGTGGGTTGCCATTTCCTTCTCCAGGGGATGTCTATGGAGTCTACCAAACCTGAGGAAGCTGAAGCCAAGTGCATGGTTGTTGGCTTGTGGCCATTTGGGGGGATAAACAAGCTGGGATCTAATACTTTTAAGAAAAAATGCCCTCTAACATGCAAATTTCATATAGGCCCAATATGTTCTAGGTAACATACTATATAAGTTATTATTATTATTATTATTTTAAACTTTTGGTCTCTGACGAGGGATTGAACCCACGCCCCCTGCATTGGCAGCATGGAATCTTAACCACTGCACCACCAAGGAAGTCCCAATATACTAGAAATAGGGTGTTAGTATTTGAATTCCACCTGCTTCATAAAACCTAATTCTCTAAGGTTCTCAAGAATTCTCAAGAATCCAGTCTCTGAAAGTTCCGTATTGGGGCCTGAAATACAGAAGAGTGGAACATTTCGCACCCTGTCCTCCTCCTGAACTGTCAGTCATTAATTTCTTTAACAAGCTCCATTATAATTTCCCAATATACTCTATTTTGTTTCAGTACAAACCAGGTAAACCTAATTAATATATTTAAAATCAATAAGATATGTTTACAAGTGATGAAATTTGGGGTTTTTTCCATATGTTTCAAATTTGTGTCAGGTTCATGGGAAATTCATTGCTTTTCATGTTCTATATGTACACCTTCTTAACTCATTATCACATGAAAAATCCAATAGATTTAATATTCATACACTTGACCTTGGTCAACATTTTGAATATCATGTTTAACTTGATACAACATTTCATGTCATCCTTTGGAGACAGATATTTTCTGGATGATATAGGTTGTAAGGCAACTTTGTATACATACAGAGTTACCCAGGGTCTTTCCATCTGTACCACCACTCTCCTGAGTGCCTACCAAGCCATCACCATCAGTCCTATTCAGTCTAATTGGGCATGGCTTAAATCAAAACTCTCTACGTGTGTTTACCCTTCTTTCCTTTTCTTCTGGGTCATCAACATGCTCATCTATATCCACATCATTAAAACTGTAGAAGCCAGACGCAATTTCGCAATAGTTCAGTTCAGTTCAGTCGCTCAGTCGTGTCCAACTCTTTGCGACCCCATGAATCGCAGCACGCCAGGCCTCCCTGTCCATCACCAACTCCCGGAGTTCACTCAAACTCATGTCCATCGAGTCGGTGATGCCATCCAGCCATCTCATCCTCTGTCGTCCCCTTCTCCTCCTGCCCCCAATCCCTCCCAGCATCAGGGTCTTTTCCAATGAATCAACTCTTCGCATGAGGTGGCCAAAGTACTGAAGTTTCAGCTTTGGCATCATTCCTTCCAAAGAAATCCCAGGGCTGATCTCCTTCAGAATGGACTGGTTGGATCTCCTTGCCGTCCAAGGGACTCTCAAGAGTGTTCTCCAACACCACAGTTCAAAAGCATCAATTCTTCAGCACTCAGCCTTCTTCACAGTCCAACTCTCACATCCATACATGACGACAGAAAAACCATAGTCTAGATTAGACGGACCTTTGTTGGCAAAGTAATGTCTCTGCTTTTCAATGTGTTATCTAAATTGATCATAACTTTTCTTCCAAGGAGAAAGCCACTTCATGGCTGCAGTCACCATCTGCAGTGATTTTGGAGCCCCCAAAAATAAAGTCTGACACTGTTTCCACTGTTTCCCCATCTATTTCCCATGAAATGATGGGACCAGATGCCATGATCTTTGTTTTCTGAATGTTGAGCTTTAAGCCAACTTTTTCACTCTCCACTCTCACCTTCATCAAGAGGATTTTGAGTTCCTCTTCACTTTCTGCCATAAGGGTAGTGTCATCTGCATACCTGAGGTTATTGGTATTTCTCCCAGAAATCTTGATTCCAGCTTGTGCTTCTTCCAGCCTAGCGTTTCTGCATAGAAGTTAAATAAGCAGGGTGACAATATACAGCCTTGACGTCCTCCTTTTCCTATTTGGAACCAGTCTGTTGGTCCATGTCCAGTTCTAACTGTTGCTTCCTGACCTGCATATAGGTTTCTCAAGAGGCAGATCAGGTGGTCTGGTATTCCCATCTCTTTCAGAATTTTCCACAGTTTATTGTGATCCATGCAGTCAAAGGCTTTGGCATAGTCAATAAAGCAGAAATAGATGTTTTTCTGGAACTCTCTTGCTTTTTCCATGATCCAGCGGATGTTGGCAATTTGATCTCTGGTTCCTCTGCCTTTTCTAAAACCAGCTTGAACATCTAAGTTCACGGTTCATGTATTGCTGAGGCCTGGCTTGGGGAATTTTGAGCATTACTTTACTAGCATGTGAGATGAGTGCAATTGTGTGGTAGTTTGAGCATTCTTTGGCATTGCCTTTCTTTGGGATTGGAATGAAAACTGACCTTTTCCAGTCCTGTGGCCACTGCTGAGTTTTCCAAATTTGCTGTCAACCTATGCAAGCCACACCACACAATTCAATGGAATTTTTGAGCGTCATGGTGATTTGAGATCTCCTCTTCGTGTTCCTCGTGATATGGTCCAGTCTCTACATGTCTCTACCACCATCTCTAGTAACCAGTGCAGGAAGCCAACAATAAAGTCTGGAATAATTGGCCCCAAACTGCCAGGATTTGATTAATAATTTGATCATTTTTTCCTTGACTTCCCACTTAGTATCAACTGGAGAAAGCCAGATATTCACCCCCCTCCCCTTCTAGTTCACCTGCTGACCCATTTTAGTGCCCCAGGCCAACAGCCTCCCATCATGGCTTACCTGAAGCCTTCCCTATTTTTCTTTTAAGGAGCTCTCCCACTCTGCCTGCCTTTGAGTCTCTGCTAAATGCTGGTGATGGTGGCTGACTCCCTTGCTAGAGCCAGCTCTGAACAATAGCCTTTCCTTGTTCTCCTTCCGGGTTTCTCTTTTGATTTCCACATTGTCTCAATCCTCTGTTCAAACCCACAAGAGTTTTCTTCACATGAATGAAGCTCTCCATGGTTATTCTCATAATATCCTATGTCCCTGTCACAGCATAACTCATGCTTCAATTTCTGTCTCCATACTCTCTGGCCAGTCATAAGGAAGAACTCAGTGTTGACAAAAACAGACTATGTGATTTCCCATTTTGGCATCTTTGCACATTTGTCCTCACACACACTGATTCTCAGTCTGAAAAATGAAAATCTCAACCCAAAAGCTATCTTCCTTGTTTCCAGACCTTCATAGCTGTGTGTTTCTATCTCTTCTTGCCTCTTGAAACTATTTTGCATTTTGATCTCTGCAATGAACTACCCACCTTCGATAAAAGGTGATTCTGAGATCACCATTGGATGACACCATAATATAACGGAAGTCCATTCTTAAGTAATCCATTTTCACTTACCATGTTTTTATTGTTGGCAGCCAAGTAAATGGTACTCCAGTTTCCAGCCCACTAAAAAGAACATTTATATTGACTCATATTAGGAAACCCTTTGCTCTGTGCACACTTCTTTGCAGGAAACTCCTCAACCCCAACCATGGAATAAGAAAAGACTTTGTTTCATTGCATTACTCAGGAGCAAAGCTAAAAATACAACAAGGATCAGGAAATTAAGCAAGATTCTACACTTACATGTAGAATGGAATTTGCATGCACGCATGCTCAGTCGTGTCCAACTCTTTGCAACACTACGAACCGCAACCCACTAGGCTCCTTTGTCTATGGGATTTTCCAAGCAAGAATACTGGAGTGGGTTGCCATTTCCTTCTCCATGGAATCTTTCTGATCCAGGGATTAAACCTATGTCTCCTGCATTGGCAGGCAGATTCTTTACCACTGAGCCACCAGGGAAGCTCCTATAGGATGAAGGATTGTGAGTTAGTGGCTTAGAGTTGAAACTCCATCACCACTTACTATGATGAAAGTGAAAGTGAAAGTCACTCAGTCCTGTCCGACTCTTTGTGACCCCATGGACTATACACTCCATGGAATTCTCCAGGCCAGAATACTGGAGTGGGTAGCTTTTCCCTTCTCCAGGGGATCTTCCCAACCCAGGGATCAAAGCCAGGTCTCCCGCCTTGCAGAAGGATTCTTCACCAGCTGAGCCACCAGGAAAGCCCAAGAATACTGGAGTGGGTAGCCTATCCCTTCTCCAGGGGATCTTCCTGACCCAGGAATCAAACCTGGGTCTTACCAACTGAGCTACTAGGGAAGCCATGATGAGCTCAATCACAAATCTAGTGCTTTGATTTTTGCCATAGAGGCAAGTCAAGATAAAACTCTGAATTTTATACCCAACACTACACACACATACACCTGCATGTCCACAGCAGACAATGCCACATATATTTAAACAGTTACCTCTCCAAGTGCCCACATATTCCTTTCCAGGTATGTCTCCTTCATCTTGGGCAGCACAGATCATGCCTAATGCAAGAGTCAAAAGTAGAACATCCATCCTGATGTAAATTATTCCTCACTTATCTTCAGCATCTGTGAATTTGTTGTTAGTTGGTAGAAAACCTGACTCCCTGACTTGTTTTTATAAGAATTGTGTGTTGATGTGGCATATTATGACTGGCTTGTATGTACCTGCTTATAAGTCATCTTCAGTCAGTCAGTCAGTTCAGTGGCTCAGTCGTGTCTGATTCTTTGCGACCCCATGAATTGCAGCACGCCAGGCCTCCCTGTCCATCACCAACTCCCGGAGTTCACTCAGACTCACGTCCGTCGAGTCAGTCATGCCATCCAGCCATCTCATCCTCTGTCGTCCCCTTCTCCTCCTGCCCCCAATCCCTCCCAGCATCAGAGTCTTTTCCAATGAGTCAACTCTTCGCATGAGTTTCAGCTTTAGCATCAGTCCTTCCAAAGAACACCCAGGGCTGATCTTCAGAATGGACCGGTTGGATCTCCTTGCAGGCCAAGGGACTCTCAAGAGTCTACTCCAACACCACAGTTCAAAAGCATCAATTCTTCAGCACTCAGCTTTCTTCACAGTCCAACTCTCACATCCAACATGACCACTGGAAAAACCAGAGCCTTGACTAGACAGACCTTTGTTGGCAAAGTAATGTCTCTGCTTTTCAACATGCTATCTAGGTTGGTCATAACTTCCTTCCAAGGAGTAAAGTGTCTTTTAATTTCATGGCTGCAATCACCATCTGCAGTGATTTTGGAGCCCAGAAAAAGTCTGACACTGTTTCCACTGTTTCCCCATCTATTGCCCATGAAGTGATGGGACCAGATGCCATGATCTTAGTTTTCTGAATGTTGAGCTTTAAGCCAACTTTTTCACTCTCCTCTTTCACTTTTATCAAGAGGCTTTTTAGTTCCTCCTCACATTCTGCCATGAAAGTAGTGTCATCTGCATAACTGAGATTATTGATATTTCTCCCGGCAATCTTGATTCCAGCTTGTGCTTCTTCCAGCCCAGCGTTTCTCATGATGTACTCTGCATATAAATTAAATAAGCAGGGTGACAATATACAGCCTTGACGTACTCCTTTTCCTATTTGGAACCAGTCTGTTGTTCCATGTCCAGTTCTAACTGTTGCTTTCTGACCTGCATATAGGTTTCTCAAGAGGCAGGTCAGGTGGTCTGGTATTCCCATCTCTTTCAGAATTTTCCACAGTTTATTGTGATACACACAGTCAAAGGCTTCTTACAAATAAACAAATAACCCAATTAAAAAATGGGCAGAGGGCCTCAATAGACATCTTTCCAAAGAAGACATACACATGCCAACAGGAACAAGAAAAGGTACTCAACATCACTAACCATCAGAAAAATGCCAATCAAAACCACAATGAGCTATCAGCTCACACCTCTGAGGATAGCCATTATCAAATGGTGAGAGATAAGAAGGATTGTTGAGGGGGTGGAAGAATGGAGACCTTTGCACACAGTCTGTGGGTTGGCAGCTGTGAATCTAAAAGTAACATCTAGAAATGGGTCCAATTTTGTCGCTGGATTCTAAAGTGAACCATGTATACCAATTAACAAATGAGATGTTAAGAACAATGATATTTTCAGTTCTCCTCAACATTTAGTATTTGGAAAGTCAACATAAAGAATGTAGCTAACCATCTCTGTGTTCTTTCTTTAGTTTGGTCAAATGATCTATTTATATTTCCTTTTAAATTATTTGGTTTCTAGATATCTGCCAGTGGGCTTCCCTGATGGCTCAACAGGTGAAGAATCCACCTGCAATGTAGGAGATGTGGCTTCAATCCCTAGGTCACAAAGATCCCCTGGAGAAGGAAGGGCATGGCAACCCACTCCAGTATTCTTGCCTGGAAAATCCCATAGACAAAGGAGCCTAGTGGGCTGCAGTTCATAGTGTTGCAAAGAGTTGGACACGACTGAGCGACTAAGCACAGCACAGCAATATTCAAATGTACAGTATAATCTTATTGATAAGAGTTGCCAGGCTGTACATGACATCCCTAGGATATATATTTACTTCATAGCTAGACGTTTCTACCTCTCATCCATCCATCCATCAAGAGCCAAGAAAGATCTTGATCAAAATGGGAAATGTTACAAAGAATAAACAGCAACCTCAACTAAATAGAGTCGGGGGACCTGAAGGGGACTCTCTCACACCCTAAAAAGATAGCAGAGCCCAATGAGAAAAAAAGGTAAAGACTCAGCCAATGAAAGCAGCAGAGTCTTTGTTGACTGTAGCCCACCCCCCGCTCCCCACACCAACTTCTTTTTCCTCTCTAGAAAGTACTCTACTTTCCCTGCCATTCGAGAACTTATCATGACTCGCCATGGTTGCATGGTCCCAAATTAATCCATATTTGCTGGAGAAACAAATGCCTCCTAGTCTATTTGTCATGTCAAGAGTAGTCTACACCAAAAAAAAAAAAAAGTAGTCTGCACCAACAGGTAAAATATAAAAGTCCATCCACGAAAATATTTACTTTCAGGGCACCACTAATAAGAAATCAGAAGTGAATAATTGCTGGGTAATAGTGGGCTGCTTACAATAGATTTAAAGTTTTCTCTATGCAACATCTTATGCCCCACCAAATGAAAACACTTAATGCCAAAATGTTTACTTTACTTGTGCTATTTGTCTCTTAGAAAGATATGTTTAATACTATTTTTTGTGTTGCTGATTTTAAATAATTTTGAGATTAATAGTCTCATTTTAAGAAAATAGATTTATTTAGATAGTGTATTGAGACAAAAATGTATATTCCACCAAAGTTTTCTGTACTGTTTATGTTATCTGTATTTTTAAAGCATACATAATTAATACCTTCCAGCTTTAAGGTGTAATATGATTTTTTATTTAATTTTTGTTTTGCTTTGGAGATAGCTGATTTACAATGCTATGTTTAAGCTGTTAACAGCAAAGTGATTCAGTTATATATATATTTTTTATATATGTATGTATGTATAGTAGAGTTAATGTTCTATACAATAGGTCCTTGTTGATTATCATTTTATGTAGAGTGGTGTATATATGCTAATCTCAACACCCTGATTTATCCCTCCCCCTACCTTTCCCCTTTGGTAACGGCAAGTTTGCTTTCTATGTCTGTGAGTCTGTTTCTCTTTTGTAAATGAATTCATTTGTATCACTTTTTTTAGATTCTACATCCACATTATCATATGCTATTTATCTTTGTTTCACTTTACTCACTTAGTAGATATAATTTAAATGAGCCAAGAAAATATAAACAAAAAATTGTTTTAGTTGTAAGCAACTTTGCTGCTTTTATGGCAAAGCTGCCTGTTGCCTGATGCATACAATTTATTTATTTTTTTTTTTTGATGCATACAATTTAACTTAGCCACTGTTGAGAAAGTTTTGTGTCATGGATTGAAAAGTAAACCAGTTTCAAGAGACTGTTCAGTAAAATTTTCAGTTCTGATGATTGGAATTCTACTTTTGGAGGATTTATCATATTTTGCAACAAAAATAAAGCCAAGTTAAATATTTTTCAATGGTGTTGTTGGGGATTAATAAGTAAAAATACTGCCCTTTGCCAAGAAACCATTTGGGTTTTTGCTTGCTTTTTTAGGAAGACAGCAATCTGTTTCTAATATTTATTTATTTTGGCTGTGCTGGGTCTTTGTTGCTGTGTGTGGACTTTCTCTAGTTGCCCAATGAGGGCTTCTCACTGCAGTTGCTTCTCTAGCTGTGGGGAGTGCACTCTAGGACACATGGGCTCAGCAGATGCAGCTCTCCAGCTCTAGAGCGCAGGTTCAATAGAGGTGGCACACAGGCTTAGTTGTCCAGAGGCCTGTGGATTCTTCCGGAACCAGGGATCAAACCTATGTCTCCTGCATTGGCAGTCAGGCAGATTCCTATCCACTGAACCACCATGGAAGTCCAAAAAACTATTTGTTTTGATAGTACAGAATACTTTGAAACCTTCAGAGTTACATTTAGAATTTATTGACCTTAGGTGTTACCTCCAGGGAAGCAGAACCAGACACAATATAATGGGAACCAAAGTTCTGGGGTTGCATGTGGGGTGAGATTTGCTGATGCACATGGTGGAACCAAGACACCGAATGGAATTCCATCTAAGGTAGTATTTGAAAAGACTCAAATACAGCTTAAAAAAAAAAGTTTATAGAATAAATGAGGAGAATTTAACCTAAAAATGTTACAGTAGATGGTGTTATTAGTTCCAGATAGTTAGTAGCTACCCTTATCGGGTAATGACTGGGAAGGGGCATGCCAAGGTTTCTGGGAGCATGAGTGTTCTGTTTCTTGATCTGCGTGCTGGTTACATTGGCTGTGTCTATTTTGAAAATTCATAGCAGGGCATAATCGTTGGCATGTTAATTTCATTACAAAAATTAAGGAAAAAATTAGTAGATACATGAAGAAGATGCCAGATGCTCAGTTGAGTTTGGTAGATCAAAGCCAAAGAAAAAAATATCACATTGTGATGACCAAAGAGGTAAGCACTATAATGGAGACAAGTCACAGAAAGGGTGTGGAGACCTTTAAGGAGGAATAACACTTGTGCTAAATGAGGGTAACAATTCCACAGAGATATAACACAGCTGGTGGAGAAGAGACCATCATTTAAAAATGGAAGACAACTTCCTAACTTGAAGTTCATCTGACACGCATGTCCAAACCACATCTTGGTTAGAAGTGTTAGTGGAAGGAGGGTCTGGAGACCCTCCCTCCTGTGGGCCTCAGTTCTTGGTAAGGACGCAAGGAAGAATCTAAGGTCTTACCCTAGCAAGAAAGTTTACTAACTATAAGGAAAAAAAGAACGGGCGGCAAAGAGTCAGACAGGACTGAGCGACTGAGCCCACACAAACAAAGAAAGAGAGGACACCTCAAGAGAGAGGTAGGCCAGGCAAAGGGAGGCAAACGGCCCTGGGTCACCGAGGTTTTAAGGCAGGATCATTTGAATAATCTGGGGGGGAGGGGGGGAGTGTCGCTGATTGACAGCCTTGATTGACAGTTGCAGGTTATATACCAAGATGCTCTACCGTGCATGTCCTTCTCATGATTCAGTCTGTTACAATTAGATGCATGTATTCAGTATTCATAGAATATTTATAAGTAGTGAGTCCAATGGCCACCAAGCTTGCTTTAGTACAGAATGGTGTGAAGTGTGTGCATGTGCTGAGGAGGGAAGGTCCACCATTCTCCAGGTGGGTTTTTGTTTTGTTTTGTTTTGTTTTGTTTTACTTGCCCCTGACTTTTTTGAGAACTGGTGGGAACATATTAGGGGCTGCTGCGGCTGCTGCTAAGTCTCTTCAGTCTTGTCCGACTCTGTGCGACCCCATAGACGGCAGCCCACCAGGCTCCTTTGTCCCTGGGACTCCCCAGGCAAGAATACTGGAGTGGGTTGCCATTTCCTTCTCCAATATTAGGGGCAGGGCTGGTAAATTGCTTGGTGGGATTCGGCGGCTATTAGGCCGCTTTTCGGGAGACGGCAATGGCAACGCACTCCAGTGCTCTTGCCTGGAAAATCCCATGACGGAGGAGCCTGGTAGGCTGCAGTCCATGGGGTCGCGAATAGTCGGACACGACTGAGCGACTTCAATTTCACTTTTCACTTTCCTGCATTGGAGAAGGAAATGGCAACCCACTCCAGTGTTCTTGCCTGGAGAATCCCAAGGACGGAGGAGCCTGGTGGGCTGCCGTCTATGGGGTCGCACAGAGTCGGACACGACCGAAGCGACTTAGCAGCAGCAGGCCGCTTCTCGGTTACTCTCAGCTAACTTCCTGGCTATCAGAAGCAGCAATGAAAAACACACCTATTTTAAACTACATAGAGAGTTTAAACCCTATGAGACTTTAAGGATGAAGCACTAATTTTAAAGCTCATGGAGAAAACGAAATCTCTTCAGAGGAAAAGCACCCATCAACGTGGTGTTTGATATCTTGTCTGCACCATGGGAAGCTGGAAATAAAATATAAGTGACCCACTGAATGAAAAGGGTTCAGCTGAAGAATCTGATGTCTGGACGATGTAGAATCCATCAGCCATGATGAAAAGTCAGTATGCAAAATTTTAAGTTACCGTTTCACTTACATATCTCTGGGTACTTAAATGGAACAGTGAATTAAATAAAAGACCTCAAAATTGCAGAATCTGAAAATGATAAACAGATGCTGAGGAAATAGTTCGCCAAATTATATTTATTTAAAACAAATATAGTGTAGTACTCCGCAAAGGGCCTTGTTTCCTGAAGAAAAGTTATTGAAAATGAAGGAACACATTTCATTAAAATTCTCATAAGAGATTGGATTGAAGTATGATACACGCACAATAACATAAGTGGAGCTATTATTATGTATAAATATATGCAGACGTTGAAAAGCAAACACTGGCATTTAACTACGCAAAAGAGTAAAATTCCTATCCTTCTCAGCTCTCCTAACCTGCTGTCTTTCTAAAGCTCTGTCATACACCCTTATACTTTTCCTATACTATAAATATTCTCTATATGGCCTATGTTACTCATCAACATATGCCCAACCTCTAAAATAGTGCTGGGAAAAAGTAAACCATGCAATTATATGTTTAATGAATACATAAATGACTTTTCCCAGAGCAACAGTGTTGAATAGAAATTAACTCAATCACCATGTAATTTTAAATTTCTAAGCAGCCACATTTCAGAAAACAGCAAAACCAAGCAGATAAAGTTAGTTTCAATGACATATTTACAATACTTTTAATTTATACATAATAGTATATTTTAACTAAGGAATCTATATGAAAATTATTAATTTCACATTTATGTACCCTTCTTCATTGGAAGATTTCAAATGCGAGGGTATTTCTAAGTTTCCACCTCAATGGGAATTATACTAACCCCAAATTAAGTGCTCAACAGTCCATGCTGGAGAGTGCTCTGTTGTGGAAAGATACAAGCATCAGATCATCTACTAAATGTTCTTTGAGAAAAGGTAATTGTCCCCCGTGAAAGGAAGGAAGTCATTTTGGAAATTTTATTTTTCATCAGCACAAAAGGGCACAGGGATGGGTAGCAGGAGGAAATTATCCCAGTAATTCTCTCCATTTCCGGTTTTTTCGTGGGTAAATAAAGCAAGTAGAAGGCCATAAAGTTGTTTAAGCAATAAAAGAAAACAAAGCAACCTACCAGCAAAAGAATAGTGTGGGTGGCTTTGATTTCAGGAGATGACTGGAGAGAGAGGCTGAGGCTGTGAATATGCTGGACTCTCTGGCGGTGTTTGTAGAGGAGGGTCACCATGTAGACGCTGGACCACATCATGAGGATCACAAAGAGGAGATCTCGAAGCACCATGGCATTCAAAAATGCCATTGAATAGTGGTGTTGCAACTGGTTGCTTTGACAGTATATGGTATAATACCCAAGACCAGCAGTTGTGAAATTGTTCCTTGCCCTTACAGTTTCAATGATGTGGATATAGATGAGCAAGTTGATGACCCAGAAGAAAAGGAAAGAGGGGTAAATGCACATCGAGAGTTTAGATCTAAGCCACGCCCACTTAGAGTTAAGAGGATTGATGGTGATAGCTTGGAACACACTCAGGAAAGCAGTAGTACAGATGGAAAGACCCCGGGTAACTCTATATATGTACAAAGTTGTCTTACAACCAACATCGTCCAGAAAATATCTTTCTCCAAAGGATGGCATGACGTCTGGTATCAACTTGAACAAGATAGTCAAAACATTGACCAAGGTCAGGTGTATGAATATGACATCAATGGGCTTTTTCAGGCAAGACTGAGTTAAGAAAGTGTCTATATATAGTATGAAGAGCACCAAGTTCCCCATGAGCCCAATACAAATCAGAGATATGAAGAAAAACCCCAAGATTGCATCACTTGAAAACATTATCTTCATATTGTTTTATATGTTTTCCTTCGATTCGCCAGGTTTCAAAGAAAGCAAAATCAATTATATTTTGAAATTATAAATAATAGAGCCTCTTAAAGAATATGGTATCTGATGGTTCAGCATAAGGAGAGGGAGTTTGTAGTTTCAACTCTTCCATGTTTCAGGCCAAGATGTGTCATTTCCAGGGATTAAATTCCAGGGTTTCTTAAAAGTCTGAGAGTACAGAATTAGGTTTGTAAAGAGAATAGGATTCAAATGACTATTTCAAATGTGGGGAGGGAGGAAGGAAGAAAGAATGACACTAGCAAAGAAGTAGCAAATTAATCCTACAAAGAAATAAATGGAATCAACACAAGCAAAAGCAGAAGTTAATTGATCACAAACTTCATATGGAAAGTAAAAACATATAGAAAAGTTAGATCCTTCAGAACAATCATAAAATCAACAAATCTATGGGGTACTGTAACATTTCCCTTAGGGAAAGCACAAATGATGTCAAGATTAAATTTTTCTAAAGAGAGTGCTGGAGAAGTTGTCAATATTAGAAAATAACACGATACTGTGATTATTGGAAATTTAAGAAATTTGTGGGCAACTTTCTAGAAGACCTAACTTACCAAACAAAGATACTGGAATAATAGAAAAGCATAAATATGCAATCCTTGTCATTATAAAATTGAACAGTAGCAAAAATTGTTCCAGACGAATTCTCAAACATCTCAGTGTTGAAGCATGCCAAACACATCAGATACAAATCGTACTGGTGAACCACTGCTAAGGGCAGAAGGGAGAACATGCCGTTAGTCACATTATGAGGTTGGCATAAGCTTGGTAGCAACACTGAACAAAGATAATGTGAAAACCACAGTTACAGAACTGTTTCAAGAACCAAAGGAAATACAGAGCTACACAAAATAACTGGAAAATTGTGTCCACCACGTGTAAAAAGAATCAAGCATTTGACCAAATAATTCTCTCAAACACGGATATTAAGTTTAACATCGGAAACCTTATCTGCATGATTATCCAGACTACTAAAGGCACAAGACATGTAGGATGGCTTTAATATATGCATCAGATCATGTAATAAAATGCAACCTATAGTGATGATAAAGATATTTAATTACATAGAAAGAAAAAGGTATATTTTTACCTTGATGATAATAGCTACAATGTCTACAGTGTCATAGTAAGTGTTCAATATTGAAAGCTTTTCCACTGAGATTGGCTGTAAGTAAAATTATCTGCTATCACCATTTCTATATTTCATGGTGATTTTATGACTCTTTCCTGGACTTTATACTAAAGAAAGTAAAATGTATAATAGTAGGAAAGAAAGTGACACTATCTAATCTTTGACAGATTATATAAACTTTAGGAAAACAATAAAATCATTGGCCTATTTATTAGACTCTTAAAGAGTGATTTTCAAGGTTACTGAAAGGAAGGGAGGGTAAGGATCATTTGGATTTCTATATGCCAATGTAAAAAGAAATTTAAAATACATCTGAAAAAATGATACCATTTAAATACAAAAATTTGTTCAATCTAGGAATACAATAACAACATGTAAAACCTCTTAAAAAACAATGCTATAATTAGTCTGTGAATAAAGCATTTTGAAAACAAGGTATGATAATTTGAGATTAAGTATATTATCTATGACAATACAGTAAAAAGTGAGATTAACGGGTGATTAAAAAAGAAATAAAATGCGTACTATATATTAAATAGCTAAACAACAAGGTTCTACTTCATAGTACAGGGACCTTCATTCAACATCTTATAATAAGTTGTAATGAAAAAGAACTTGATAAAGAATAAATATATATATGTGAATATATATATATACATATGTATAGCTGAGTCACTCTTCCATATAGCTGAAGCATGGTAAATCAACTACACTTCAATTAAAATTTTTAATTACAAAAAACAGAAAAGAAGTAAAGTGACACTGAATCAAATTATATCAAGTGTATATGAAAAGCAAATAAAGTGTAGAGAATAAAAAGAATGAAAACATAAGTAAGGTGAGGTATAGCCAATACATGGAATGTATGGAGTTTTTAAATCATTGTGAATAATAAACTGCAAAGTCAAAATACAGTGAAGAAATCTGATACAGTTTTTAAATGAAGCATAACTGAGACAATGAAATAAGAGTGGAAAGCGATGAGATACCCAGAAACAAGAGAATAAAGGAAAGTAAAAACAGCATATATGGAAGAAAAGAGAAAGCGGGACAATAAAGTAAGGAAGAAGGTGAAGTATAATTTCTGTCAAACAGAAAATTAACAGGAAATTAAATCTGAAACAAAAAGTAAGGAAGCTTCCGATGGGGGATGGGAATACTGGAAAGGTCTGCATACCGCGGTCTCTTTCTTGAGGCTGTGTCTTAGATCCTTAAGGAAAGCAGTCAGATTCCCCAAGAAGGTGGAAGCACCTTGGAAAGGCCGGGTCTGACCCGCAAAGACTGTATATCAGGGACCAGATGGCAGAGCGTGTCTTCCCAGCGGGCCCCCTTGTCGCCTGCTGTCTCTAGCACCTTGTCTGTTGGGGTCATCCTGATGCGCCCAGAGGGGCAGCAAATTGCTCTCCCACATGCAAAATGATTCTCCTGGTAAACTTATTAGGTTTACTGACAAGGGGGCAAAGGCACGATCTGGGGACGTGCTTTTCCCAGGTTGATCTACATCATTAAGTAAACAAAAAAGTAAACTTCAGAATCTAGACAAGTGATCAAAGTTAGTTTCCACTCCGCTGATGGAAATTCCCCTAGGACCTGATAAAAGGTGACCTCCAGAGCAGCTCCTCAGAGGACACGTTCACTTTTCTTCCTGAGTCCATTGTGCGTGTTTCAGCTCCTTTACATTCTATAAAGGGCGAGCATAATGCAGCGCAGTGAGTTTTATCGTAATCCAACTAACACAGGCATCACTCAAGAGTATAACATACAGAGTGTGCTGTGGACTCCCTTTTTTCTTTCCTTTTTCCTTGGCCACCTCTCAGGGGATGCAGCATCTTAGTTCCCAATCAGGGATTAAACCCACGCCCCCTGCAGAAGGGCAGAGTCTTAACCATAGGACTGCCAAGGAGGTCTCTCTAGTGCTCATTTTAAAGCCGCAGAATAAGATTTAAATGTTTTTTTATTTACATCTTAAATAAAAAGTTGTACTGCTCAATATTTCATTCATAACACATGTAAGATGTTGTTGTTCAGTCGCTGAGTCGTGTCAGACTCTGCGACCCCATGGGCTGCAGCAGGGCCAGGCTTCCCTGTCCTTCACCGTCTCCTGGAGTTTGCTCAAACTCACGTCCATCACCGTGAGATGGTGATGCCATCCAACCATCTCATCCTCTGTCATCCCCTTCTCCTCCTGCGTTCAATCTTTCCCAGCATCGGAGTCTTTTCCCTTTCTTTGTATGTAAAATATAAAAATGGGAAAAGAATGCATACACACATACAACACAGCTTAACAGATAGAAAATTAGCAATAACTCTGAACATTTGAGTATGCTTCTATAAATCATCATAGTCTTCTCTTCCCCTCAGGGTTAACCATTGTGGGTATTTTTCCCCCCAGCTTAATTGAGGTATAATTGAAAAATAAAATTGTAATGTATTTAAAGTGTACAGTGTGATGGTTTGATAATCATATACATTGTGACCTGATTCCCACAATCAAGTTAATTAACACATTGATCACCGCACATAGCATATTTCTTTTTTTTTCCTTTATTTTTGGTGAGAACACAAGATCTACTCTTTCAGCAGATTCAAGTACACAATACAAAATTATCAACTACAGTCACCATTCCTTACTATAGATCCTCAGCTCTAGGTTTCATAATTTTATGTTTTGTTTATCATCCCTTTGCTTTTCCTTACAAATTTAAAACCTGCATGTGTTTTGTGAAAATACTATTCGGTTTCACTTTCTGTCAGTGGTCTTATTCTGGTAGCTCAGACGGTAAAGAATCTGCCTGCAATGCAGAAGACCAGGGTTTGATCCCTGGGTCGGGAAGATCCCCTGGAGGAGGAAATGGCAACCCACTCCAGTATTCTTGCCTGGAGAATTTCATGGACAGAGGAGCCCGGCAGGCTACAGTCCATGGGGTCACAAAGAGTCAGACACAATTGATTGACTAACACACACATTGTTATTGAACTTGGATTCTTTTTTAACCTCAAAGATATATTTGTGGAATTATAGAAGTTTAGATTGGTAGCTGAAGTTAATGTATTTTTCCCGTTGCTCCATATTCCAATTTATTACTATAGCATCATTTTTCATTCATTCTCAAGTTGATAGATATTGGCTCTTTTGACTTCTTTCTGTGGCCCAGAGTGCCACAATTTCTATGGGCCAAAACACACAATAGGTCTCTTACTCTGTCCTGGGACAGAGGTACTTTTGTTTGTTTTTTATAATTTATTAAAATGTGAGATGGGCTTCCCTTGTAGCTCAGTCAGTGAAGAATCTGCCTGCAGTGCAGGAGACCCGGGTTCGATCCCTGGGTTGGGAAGATCCTCTGGAGAAGGAAATGGCAACCCACTCCAGTATCCTTGCCTGGAAAATCTCATGGACAGAGGAACCTGCTGGGCTGCAGTCCATGGGGTTGCAGAGTCAGGCACGACTGAGCGGCTAACACTTACTTACTTACTTAACTAGCCATTACCACTGGGAGCACAGAATGCTATGCTGTCTTGGAACCAGGAGATTCACTGGGGGTGCCCTTGTTATCTCCATATTCAGTGATAGAGTTCTAACTAAAGTGTCTACGTTTCAGTTACTGAAAAAGAAAGGCCAAGACTTGAAAGCATACGCCAGCCAAGTCAGCACTTCTTTGAAAGAATGTAATAGTATTTGTTTATGCAGTATCTGTCATTTGCCATGATCTAATTACACTACCATCCCACCACGGGGAAGGCTGGGAAAAGTCAGTTTTCTCAGCCTGGGATGTTGCTAAAAACAATGGACTGCCTCCAAAATCTCAGAAGTCAAACAGTAAGGCAAAAGGAGAAAATGGATGTTGAATAAATAGCCAACAGGGAGAGTCTTGGTTTTCTGGAGGTTATTGAAGATCCAGTTATACATAGACATTGTGAGTGCTTCTGTGTAATAATGTGAGGTGCCATGGGCAACAAAAATGACTCATAAAATCATGTGCCAACGTCTCCAGATGGGATTTAGCAGCAAAAATATTGATAATCATTTCTTTCTTGCAAAGACACCCAAGGTGGGAACAAGGTATTGGAAACGCAACTCAAAAAGATCATCAGTGAATGGATGTAAGTGATATAACTGTGGAAGTATGAGTTCATGGCCCAGAGTGGGAAAGTCAATGGTTTCTGGTGAGGTCATTTCAGTATTTCAAAGTCTTAAACTTATCGTTTGTCATTGCTTTGCCAAGCTTAAAGCTGATTACATCATGGCTTCTGCTTGACCACAGGATGACTGGAGTTTTCTAAGGTACAGCTTGCTTTTTTTTCTTTTTTTCCTTCTCTTTGTTCTTTTTTCTTTTAGAATCTTATTTCTGATTTATGCATCTCAAGTGCATCATCCACCATCACATCAGAGCCCTCCACCCCCAACCTCACAGCTCTTGTTCAGAGTCTCGTGGACATTTTTCTGTTGATCCAGAGTTTTAGGGGCTTCCCTGGTGGCTCAGAAGGTAAAGCGTCTGCCTGCAATGCGGGAGACCCGGGTTTGATTCCTGGGTCAGGAAGATCCCCTGGAGAAGGAAATGGCAATCCACTCCAGCACTCTTGCCTGGAAAATCCCATGGACAGAGGAGCCTGATAGGCTACAGTCCATGGGGTCACAAAGAGTCGGACACGACTGAGCTACTAGCTACTAGGCTTTGATTGCAAACCATAATACAAAATGAAGTAAGCAGATGTAAGCTTTTATATATAAAATGGATAGCAACAAAGTGCTACTGGATAGCACGAGAACTATATTCAATATCCTATGATAAACCAAAATGGCGAATATTTTTAAAAGAAAATATACATGTGTAACTGAATCACTTTGCTGTACAACAGAAATTAACACAGCATTGTAAATCCACTATACATCAATAGAAAATTGACAAAATGACCCTAGAAGATCATTTCCAAAACATAAACATTAGACATATTTCTCTGTAACTTAGAGCCACTTGCACTTAAAATAAGAAACATCTTAATGGGATCAGTTGCCCAGTAATATGTGACCTCATATCTTGAATGGCACCCCTTTTCACATCCAGAACCGTGAAGATTTTCTTTCTGTATTATTTCAACAAGGATACCTTTTGTTCATTTTTTAAAACCAATTTTGTCCCCACTACTTTGAGAAACACTCTTTCCCCTCTTAGAAATAATTGATGTTTCTTTGGTACCATGAAAATATGTGTCTTTAAGAGCACTGGTCAGATTTTTGGCTGCTATTATTATTTAATTATGAACTCCTCAGGTCAGGAAGAGCCCCCTGGAGAAGGAAATGACAACCCACTCCAGTATTCTTGCCTGGGAAATCCCATGGACAAAGGAGCCAGGTGAGCTACAGTCCGTGGGGTCACAAAGAGTTAGACACCACTTAGCAACTAAACAACATACATAATAGTCCAGTTCTGCGAACCCTGCCTCCCATGTAATGAACATTAAGCTAAAATACCTTTCTTTAGCTCACAGGAAACCTCCTGACCAAGCCCGTGAAACAGGCTGCAGGAAGGAAGAAATTAACACATCCAAGATCCAGGATTTCAACCCCTTCACTTCTAGTATAAGAGAAACCTGAATTCTAACTCAGAGAAGATGGTTCTTTGGAACACTAGTCTACCATCTTCTTGGTCTGCTGGATTTCTGAATAAAGTCACTGTTTCTTGCCCTAACATCTCACCTCTCGATTTATTGACTTGTACAGTGCGTAGGACAGGCTTGGATGAGGTAACATGATGTCAAGGTAACCTGATTTGTGTTCAGTTCAGTTCACTCGCTCAGTTGTGTCCGACTCTTTGCAACCCCATGAATCACAGCACACCAGGCCTCCCTGTCCATCACCAGCTCCTGGAGTTCACTCTTCTCATGTCCATCGAGTCAGTGATGCCATCCGGCCATCTCATCCTCTATTGTCCCCTTCTCCTCCTGCCCCCAATCCCTCCCAGCATCAGAGTCTTTTCCAATGAGTCAACTCTTCGAATGAGGTGGCCAAAGTACTGGAGTTTCAGCTTTAGCATCATTCCTTCCAAAGAAATCCCAGGGCTGATCTCTTTCAGAATGGACTACCAAAAGTTATGCTTCAATGGACACACACTTGTAGCAATTAAGGCAGACGACTGAAAACCAAATCATTTAAAAGGAAGCATAGATCACTTGACCAAACTAAAGAAAGGACCCAGGAATGGCTAGCTACATTCTTTATGTTGATTTTCCAAACACTGAAAGTTGAGGAGGAGAACTGAAAATATCACTGCTCTTAACATCTCCCTTGCTAATTGGTATGCATGGTTCACTTAAGGATTCAATAACAAAACAGGACCCATTTCTAAAATGCTACTTTCAGATTCACAGCTGCCAACCCACAGACTGTGTGCAAAGGTCCTGTTTCTCTCCACCTCCTCACCCATCCTTCTTATCACTTGACCTTTTGATAATAACCATCCTCAGAGGTGTGAGATGATAGCTCATTGTGGCTTTGATTGGCATTCTCCTGATGGTTGGTGATGTTGGGCACCTTTTCCTATTCCTGTGGCATGTGTGTGTCTTCTTTGGAAAGATGTCTGTTGAGGCCCTCTGCCCATTTTTTAATTGGGTTATTTGTTTATTTGTAAGATGACTTATGAGCAGGTATGTACAAGCCAGTCATAATATGCCACATCAACACACAAGTCAAGCAGTTAGGCTTCCTGCCAACCAACAACAAATTCACAGATGCTGAAGAAAAGTGAGGAGTAACTTACATTGCGAAGAATGTTCAACTTTTGACTCCTGAATTAGGCATGATTTGTGCTGCCCAAGATGCGGAAGAAGAGATGGAGATGGAAGAGAAAATGTTGGCGATTGGAGGGGTAACTGCTTAAATATGTGGTCCTGTCTGCCATGGGTATGCACGCGTGCATGTGTGTGTGTGTGTGTGTGTGTGGTGCTGGGTATAGAATTCAGAGTTTTATCTTGACTTGCTTCTATGGCAAAAATCAAAGCACAAGACTTATGACAGCTCATCACAGTAAGTGGTGATAGAGTGCGTTTCAACGCTAAGCCATTAACCCACAATCCGTCTTCGTACACACGATGAAGTGAAGGATGATGCTTGATTTCCTGATTCTTGTTGGCCCAATGTTGTTGTCATTTAGTTGCTAAGTCATGTACGACTCTTTATGACCCCATGGACTGCAGCACACCAGGCTTCCCTGTCCTTCACCATCTCCCAGACCTTGCTCAAACTCACGTCCATCGACTCAGTGATGTCACTCAACCATCTCTTCCTCTGTCTCCCTCTTCGCATCCTGTCTTCAGTCTTTACCAGCATCAGGATCTTTTCCAATGAGTCGGCTTTTTGCAGCAGTATTGGCCAAAGTATTGGAGCTTCAGCTTCAGCATCAGTCCTTCCAATGAACATTCAGAGTTGATTTCCTTTAGGATGGACTGGTTGGATCTCCTTGCAGTCCAAGGGACTCTCAAGAGTCTTCTCCAGCACCACAAAACAATGGTGCAATACTAATTGAGGGGAGGGGGGAGAAGGAATCTTTTGAGAAATCACGTAGGATGTACCCAGAACAGTCCCAACCAAGAACAAGACTTTGGGACTTACACTCACTGGCTTGCATCCCCCCTTGATCAAGGACTAACAAGAGTTTAATTCCTTTCCACTGCCAGGTCTCTATGGATAAATGGCCACATGGGCTCCTGCAGGCAAGAGCCTTTCTCATTAAAATTCTGTCCATACATTGAATACACACACACAACTTGTAAATTATTTTTGTTCCACTGCAATTACAGCAAAACGCTTGGGGCCTCCAAATGCCTGCAGATTTATGGCATGAAAATCTCTGTTTAAAAAGCTGCTTTCTCACTTTTGGGTCATGGGCAGTGAAAAACAGGCTCAGATTGAATATTCACGCATCTTTATCTTTGAAAAGGACGTTGTATACTTATGGTCGGGCATGCTAAGTTGCTCCAGTTGTGTCCCAACTCTGCAGTCCTATGGATGGTAGCCTGACAGGCTCCTCTGTTCATGGATTTCTCCCAGCAATACTGTAGTGGGTTGCCATGCCCTTCTCCATTACTTATGGCCAATTCACCCTTTTCTTGAATGATTAAAGCAGATATACACTGTATGTCTAATAGGCCATAAACAGGATGATCTATAGATCTAATAGACCATAAACAGGATTAGTGTGCAATTCAAACTAAATCACCTCTAAGTGCAAGGCGAATGTGAAGAAAATGAAAGTGAGCTGGGCAGTTAGCCAAAGAAAAGGGAAATTTATTAGAGGGAAAAGAGAGGGTGACTGGCCCTTGAGGAGAACCAGCGTCCTCCCTTTCTGATGGGGTCTTTCTTATACCCTGCAAATGAAAAATTCTCTGAAGGGATGGTTAATTTTTAGCCTGTAGCTGAGTCCTGCGGTCACATTGCCAGAGGTCTGCAATCTGGTGGTCCCAAAGCCTTGAGCAGGTAGGTGTCAGCAGGTCAATTTGGTCAGTCTCAAGGGTCACTGTGATTTTATTCTTTGTTTGCGAGGTCAGCATCATGAGCCATTTCTACCATGAGCTCCCACGGAGGCCTTATCATTCCAGCCTTTTTGATTTAGGATAAGGGCCAAAGGTCAGTCTTCCCTAACTGCTTCCTGCAGGACAGAGGCATTGTGGGGGGCAGGAGGAAATGAGAAAAGCCTGGAATGTGGATCAAGGGGATTTGTGTGGGGTCGAAGTTTTTGATAATTTGAGCGAGATAGAAGTAGCTCATGGATAGTTCGGTTGGTGAAGGCTTGTAAGCGGTCCGGAAGAAATTTTGCAAAAGACGCATTAAAAATGGGCCAAAAGTTAGAATGGGGGTAAGTAGAATGAGAAGACCTAGGAAAGGTGGGATCCAGGGCATCCAATTCCAACTCCTCCGTCAGTTTTCCCATGACTTACTGAGACGTGGACATGTTCTCGAGGCTGTTTGTCACAGTTCTTGCTGCTTCCTTTCAACACCCAATTTGTTGGTGTAGAAGCGGCAGGCTTCCTCCAAAAACAGACATAGGCCTCCTGTTTCTGCTGTGAGGAGGTCTAACCCTCTTCTGTTTGGAGGACCCTGTATGCCAGGGGATCTAACTAGTTTGGGGTAGTGATAAGGCTAGTAGCTATTTCTTCTAGGCTGTCAATGAGGTCTTTAGAAAGGCTTTGGTAGTAATTTAAACAGGTTGTGAGTCCTGCAGTCCCTGTCCCAATCCTTTCTGTTTCCAGCGGCTATTCCTAAATTGATCAATAGAGGAATAAATTGAATTGCCCATCTGGGTCACTTATGAGTTAGTGGGATAGGGAGGGTCTGATTGTTAGGAGCAATAGAAATATCTGGGGCAGATATAGCAGGGTGCATGTTCCTGTCCATTAGTGGGAAGACATAAATAGGTGCTGGTTCCACATAAGAAAAATATTCCAGGAGTAAGAAGACAACAGCTGAAATCGATAGCAAATAGGAGTCTTTCTGGGAACTCCTTAGGAGTCTCTGAGACAGGCAGTGAATTCGGCCAGTGTAGGCCCTACAAGCGGAGAAGGCAATGGCACCCCACTCTAGTACTCTTGCCTGGAAAATCCCAGGGATGGAGGAGCCTGGTAGGCTGCAGTCCATGGGGTCGCTGAGAGTCGGACATGACTGATCGACTTCGCTATCACTTTTCACTTTCATGCATTGGAGAAGGAAATGGCAACCCACTCCAGTGTTCTTCCCTAGAGAATCCCAGGGATGAGGGAGCCTGGTGGCTGCCGTCTATGGGTTCACACAGTCGGACACGACTGAAGTGACTTAGCATAGCATAGCATAGGCCCTACAAGAGGAGTGTTTACACCACAGGCAGAAGGGAGCCTCCCTGAGAAAGTAAGAGAGTGTCCTGCAGTTCCTGAGACATGATAGATCTGCCTGAAGGGAAGAAGAGATGTGAAGTGTGATTACAGAGGTGTGATGGTACAGTTCTTAGTTGGGGGGTAAGAATTGTTTATAGAGTTTTGTCTGAAAACAGAAAGGAGCTTGTTGTAGACAAATGTCAGAGGTGGTGGGTGTTAAGGAGCAATAACGAGGCTAGATCAGAAGGTGGGCTTGGATAGTAATAGAGGCTTTGAATTTTGAGAGAAGGTCTTTCCCAGGAATAGGCGTGGGGCATTTTGGGAGTATGAGAAAAGAATGGGAAAATGGGGTATCTTGCAGTGTGCAAGGTAGGGGCTCGGTTATTCATGGCATAGATATTAAACCATCAACCCCATAACAGAAACCTGGGACATCTTGGTTTTTCCAGAATCAGCAGGCATAGCAAAGTGGCCCCTGAGTCGAAGAGAAAAGAGATCGGCTTACCTGCCACTGGGCTCCTTACAGGAGATGAGGGTCAGGGCCTGGAGCCCTGGGCACCTTCAGTCTTCAGTGACTGAAGGAGGAGGAGGCTGGGCAGAGCTGGGTTGGAGGACTCCTGCCCGGGACCAGGAGGGGATGTCTGGATCCCGAAAGGGGGATTTGGGCAGTTGACCTTCCAATGTCCCTTTTTCCCACAGCTGGGACACAGACCTGGAAGGCGCCTTGGCTTTAGGCACAAGTGGGCCCAGTGGCCTTCTTTTGCCACATTTGAAGCAAGGCCCAGGTGGCTTCCTGTCTTTGTTGGTTGATGGAGGTTTGGGCCAGGTAGGGCAGTGGCTAAAAGGTGGCATTTGGCCTGATCTCATTGCGTCTTCTCTAGCTTTGCCTGTTCTTCCTGGTTATTGAAAATCTTAAAGGCTAAATTTAAAAGGTCTCACTGAGGGGTCTGAATGGCTTCTGCCTTGTTTAATTTCTTTCAGATGTCTGGGGACGACTGGGAGATAAAATGGGTGTTAAGGACAATGGTGTTCTGTTGAAGCGGGGTCTATCTTGTATATTTTTGTAGGGCTTCTGTTAACCGAGCTAGAAATTGTTCCCCAGTTTTCGTCTAAGTCCTTGAGTTATCAGCTGCTAAGTCACTTCAGTCGTGTCCGACTCTGTGTGACCCCATAGACAGCAGCCCACCGGGCTCTCCCGTCCCTGGGATTCTCTAGGCAAGAACACTGGAGTGGGTTGCCATTTCCTTCTCCAATGCATGAAAGTGGAAAGTGAAAGTGAAGCCACTCAGTCGTGTCGGACTCTTCGCGACCCCATGGACTGCAGCCCATCAAGCTCCTCCATCCATGGGATTTTCCAGGCAAGAGTACTGGAGTGGGGTGCCAGTTATCAGCTGGGGCTTATCAAAGTTGACGGCTTTATGCCCTGCCTTTTGAAGGCCCACAATGAGACAAACAACCATATGATTACAGGCTGCTCATCCAGGTCCCCCTTCCTGATGATCCCAGTTGGGATCATCTCAGGGGACAGCCACGGCCCCTACGGGCTTACTGTCATCTGTCCTGTGTACCTCATCAGCATGAGCAGGAGAGGCTGCCCATCCTCGTTCCTTCTCTTCCGGGAGAAGAGTGGAGGAAAGGATGATGTAAATATCATGCCAGGTTAAGTTGTAAGACTGGGTAGGATACTTGAATTCTTTTAAAATAATTACCCGGGTCTGAAGAGAAGGAGCCAAGCAGCTTTTCGATTTGAGATAGATCGTCGAGGGAGAATGGGATGCGAACCCGAACAACGCCTTCTGCTCCAGCGGGAGTGAAGGGAGGAGTGGAGCGGGGGAAGGAGCGGGGTCCTCTGCGAAGTTTCCCGTTTCAAAGTTGTTCGGGACCCGGTATGGGGAGGATCTAGAGAGGTCGGGGTAAAGCCCTGGGACCGTAGGGGTAGAGGGTGGGGCTGAGAGAGCTTGCCTCGCACCGACTGGGGAGGGGGGCTGGGAGCCGCGGCGGTGGCCTGCGCTTGAGAAGGAGGGAGGGAGCAGGGGGCTTTAGGTTGGAGGTTGTGAAACGATCTGGAGCGGCTGCAAGGGGATTGGGAGCGCTAGGGAGCGGGCTGTGGTCAGAAGGGTCATAGGAAGAAGAAAAGTCTGAACAGGGATCGGCAGACCTTGTATTAGGAGGATGTGGCCCAGAATGGGCTAAGAGTATTTGAGAAGCAGAACAGGATTCACAGCGGGAGGGTCGAGAGCGAAGAGCGAAGAAGCCTGGACTGGAGGGATTTCTAACCACTTGCCCTTGCGGCGGCAGAAATTATGGAAGTCCGGTAGAATATTGTAATCGGGAGTTCCGTTTTCTGGTCATTGGGACCTGTTATCAAGTCTGCATTGCGGCCAGACAGCGCTAGAAGAGTAAGTCTTTTTGGTCTTATCTCCCCTTGGAGCCCAAGGCTTTTAGGTTTCGGAGAAGCCATCCTAGAGGAGTAGATTTTGCAGTCTGGGATTGAGAATTTCCTGTTGCAGCCGAACAGAAAGGGTACAAGGGCGCGGGAAAGCCAGGAGAAAGGTCTGAGAGAAAAGGCGTTCCCTGTTCTCAGGACTTTCTCAAAGAGTAATATAATAGTTGGCTTGAAAATGGGCATCCCCTATTTCAAAGTCAGATGGCACAAGGCGGAGAGGCCGAGGGCCGTGGAGATCCTCCCGCCTAGAGGATGGGATTTCACTCATCCTTGTAACTCATGGATGAAACGTGGGCCGGTGTGGGTGTGTGGAGGTCAGTCCAGCAAGGCACGTGGAGAGTCCCGTTCCAGGGCTCCTCTCAGTTTCTCCGAAAGGTCCAAAGGAGGGGATCACCTCAGGTGGGCTGGGAGCCCACCCAGTTGAGGTGGATCTTTCCTCCCGGGCTGACACCCGAATGCAAGGCAAGTGCAGAGAAAAAGAGAGCGAGCCGGGCAGTCAGGCAAGAAAAGGGACATTTATTAAAGGGAAATGAGAGGGTGACTGGCCCTTAAGGAGAACCTGCGTCCTCCCTTTCTGACGGGGTCCTTCTTATACCCCGCCAATGAAATATTATTTGAAGGGATGGTTAATTTTTAGCCCGTAGCTGAGTCCTGTGGTCACATAGCAGGAGGTCTGGAATCTGGTGGTCTCGTAGCCTTGAGCAGGTAGGCGCCAGCGAGAAAACAGAATGTCATTTGGACAATTTGGTCAGTCAAGGGTCACTGGGATTTTATTCTGTTTCCGAGGTCAACATCTTGACCATTTCAACCAGGAGTCCCCACAGAGACCCTATCAATAAGCCAAAATGACTTCCCCATACTGAAGGAGGAAAGGAGCGGGTTGCCCTGACTAAACTGACTCTGTTTTAAAGGGAAGGAAACTCCATCTTGCACTCTCCGTGAACTTTGAACTACATATCTGGTAACCATGGAGATAACATACCAATACCTAGCAAGCCTCCCCAACAGATAAGCACCAGACAAGGCTGACCTCGTACCTAGACTCCCCAGAGCCAAAAGAACACAATAATCCTCGTAATCAATCACTTTCTGTAGTTCTAATAATGCCCATTGATGTGGGCTACACTGCATGACTAGATGACCTTTAGAAGATGAATCATGACTACAACCTGTTTGTATCTCTTTCTAACATTTTCCAGAGCAGACTTGAGAAATCTGGGGATGTGGGCTTGGGCATGTACACTTCAGGTATAAAAGGCTGTTGTCACAAAGATCAGTCGGGGTCCTTGGCTAAGGAGGAAACTCTGTCTGGGACCTGCCGGTGTAATAAACTGCACTCCACTATCCACGCTGTCGTTCTGAGTGAGTTTTGCTTCCGGGGGCGTTTGGCTATGACATTTGGTGCCTTGGCCGGGAAGCTCCTCACTGTAAGGAGACAAGTCCCGTTTGGGGCTACTCCGAGGCTTCACGACTCGCATCTTCTAGAGGGGGGAAGGCGCCTCACCCTTCTGGAAAGATTCCATTTCTTGATGCCTGGATTTTTAACATTAGTGGGTAGTGGATGGCAGCAGGGGAGTTGAGCACTCAGGGAAGGAGGTTCCCACCGTCCTGATCAACCCCATGGGAGGGAATAGGGG
This sequence comes from Bos indicus, assembly GCF_029378745.1. Classification (NCBI taxonomy): domain Eukaryota; kingdom Metazoa; phylum Chordata; class Mammalia; order Artiodactyla; family Bovidae; genus Bos; species Bos indicus. The sequence continues at coordinate 55,545,787 of NC_091777.1, forward strand.
ACACACACTGACGGTGAATGTCACAAAAGAGGTGGTGTCTGCGCCGTCTTGGGGTAAATTATTACCAGGCGATTGAGAGAGGGCTTTGGGAGAAGAAACTTGGTCTTTGTGTGCTCGTATTCTGCCCTCCCCGAGGAGGTGTCCCATCTGCTGTGGAATTCTTTTTTTTTTTTTTCATTTCATTGAAAATGTTTTATTGACCTTTTGGATAGAAACGGGAATTTATTTGCCAGGAAGGATGATCCCATCATACTTCTGCTGGAACCAGCGCATGGCCTCCTCTTTGCTGATTCTGTGTTTGGCCCCAATGCAGCCTGTCCTGCGCTTCTTGTCTGCGATGCTGAAACCTGGCCTACCCAGCACCACGTAGAAGTCCAGGCCGTAGATACCGATGCTCGGGTCATACTTGATCCCCAGGTCGATGTTCTTGGATCCCAAAGTCAAAGTTTCCAGTATCTGAGAAGTTATTTTTTCTTAACTCGTACTCTCGCACCTTTAGACCTTTCTCCAGGATTTCTTCCGCCTTGGCCCCACGGACGGTGCAGTGGACGGCGATCTTTTCGTTTCTCCTGATGCCGAAGGACCTGACAGTGTATCTAGCTTTGGAGAACACTGGGGTCTGGCCCGTGAGCTGCTCCAGCACCTTGGCTGCCCGGGTCAGCCTGTCTCCGCTCTCCCCAACGCAGATGTTGAGGCAGAGCTTGCGGATGCGAAGTTCCCGCATGGGGTTCTCCTTCTCACCTTGATCCTGCGCCATGACGGGAAACAGGAAGAGCTGCTGTGGAATTCTTGATCCCCTCAGGGTTATCAGGCTAGAAGGACACAAGTGAATACGAATTGGCCTTTCCAGAGATGGCCTGGGACATGGGATACTTAACCCATCTGTGTTTTCATCCGCACCCGATCAAGCCCACCAAGGCAGAACCGACTTCCAAAATCAGAGGAGAAACAGTCTTGGACCACGTGGTGTTCTGGTTCGGCCGTGCCGGCCGGCAGGTGAAGATACGCCTATCCCCCTTCTCCCTCTGGGATCTGGCAGGTAAGGCTCTTCTCACCCCAATTAAGAAGGAGGCAGAATGGCAATTTAAATGTTTCATTGAGTGGAAATAGAACGAAAAGGGAAGAGAGAAGAATATCCCAGGAGGTAAGCAAAATGGGAGGAAGTGAATCTGAGGCAACTGTAGTGGAGTGCATGATTAAGAATTTTAAGAAGTGATTTGGAGGAGATTACGGGGTGAAGATGACGCCTAACCTGCTCCGTGTACTCTGTGAGGTTGAATGGCGCTCTCTGGGAGTTGGATGGCCACCAGAGGGCCCCATGGACTTAAATAGAGTAAAAGCAGTCTATGCAGTGGTCCCAGGAGAGCCAGGACACTCAGATCAATATCTCTATATTGATTCATGGTTATGGCTGGCTCAAGATCCTCCCCCTTGGGCAAGATTCTATATTCAGAAATGGAAAGGAAAAATATTCAAGGCACAATAATTGACTGATGACAAAAAGGAAATTCTACAGGATTCCGACAGGGACGATCTGCCCCCTTTCCCCCCATGCTGGATGACACGCCTGCCACCCAATGCTCCACCGGGACCGGGGGCCATCTGAATGCCCGATCCAGCAGCCGCAGCTCTCCTACCTGCCCCCCGGGAGGTCGTAGAGACGCCACCTCATCAGGCTCAGATCCCAGCGGTAGGAACCTCTGGTCAAAGTCCACAGGATTCAGCCCCAGCCGAACTTCCTAAATTGTACCTGCCTCTCCCAGTGAGTACTGACAGAAAGGGGAAAGGACACCCAGGAATTAGACAGGCTGCGCTCCGCCAGTGAGCTGGGGAAAAGGGCCCCACTACCAATGTCCCTCAGCTACAACAGCCCCCGGTTCAGGCCTCACGTAGCCTACTATTACCAACCGTTTTCCTCTATGGACATACTAAATTGGCAAAAACACAGTCCACCGTACTCGGAAGAGCCACAGGGCATATCAGGCTGATGGAGATTATTTTTCGAACCTACCGTTCTAGGTGGGATAACATAATCCAGCTGCTAGTCTCCCTCTTCAGCACTGAAGAAAAACACAGGGTCCACACTGAGGCTAGAAAATGGCTCCAAGAAATGGCCCCCGAGGGTACCTTGAACTCACAGCGGTGGGCAGAGTTAGCCACCCCTGATGGAAGGCCCGACTGGGACTATAACACAGAGGAAGGAAGGGCCCACCTTGAGAAATATCGGGCGTCTATTTTACAAGGTCTCAAGAGGGGGGCCCCGCAAGCCTATGAACATGGCAAAACCTACCGAAGTAGTCCAAAAGGAAACTGAAACACCTACTGAGCTTTACAAAATATTGCGAGACCTGTAGACTTTATACACCAGTAGATCCGGAGGCAGCTGGGCCTCAAATTGTGATAAATACAGGCTTTGTATCTCAAGCCTACCCTGATATCAGATGCAAGCTCCAAAAGGTAGACGGAGTATTAGCCAAGACCAGCTCACAAATAATTGAGATTGCTGGTAAGGTGTTCTGAAACAGAGACGTGGAGGCAGAAAAAGGAGGCTGAGAAAAAATAACGGAAGGAAGATAACAAGACAACAGATCAGAGGATCGAGGGAAGGCCCCTCCCTGGGCCTTCCCCAAAACCTCCACCCCCTCTAAATCGGGGTCAGTCTCCCAGCAAGCCTCCTACAAGGAAGCCCAGGACCACCCTGCAACCAAATCAAGGCACCGGATGATGGGGCTTTGGCCATTGGAAAAATGAATGCCCCCAGAATAGTGGGGCGGGGGGCAGTAGGGGGAAGAACTGGCATCAGCTGTTATAGGGCTGGCCAGACTAGAGACTGAAAAGGGGTACCGGGGCTCAAAGACAAAAGGTCCCCGAGAGCCCATGGTAAAACTAAAAGTTGGGGACCAAATGATTGACTTTGTGGTGGGTACAGGAGCAGAAATGTCAGCGGTGACCAAACTGGTGGCACTCCTCTCAGAGAAGGCCACTGCTATAGGAGGAATAACTGGGGAAAAGCTGATCAGACCATTCCATCTACCCCGGAAATGCCAGATGGGGGACTGGCCTGGAAGTGACTCATGAATTCCTGTATATTCCTGAATGCCTGTTGAGAAGAGATTTGTCTAAATTGGGGGCACAAGTGACCCTTTACCCCCAAGAAAGACCCACCTAGGGCTCGACCACTTATTTACTCTCCTTCTCGGTAACCCCTCAAGATGAATGGAGGTGGCATGACCCTCCAGAAGGGAAGCCAGATGGGTTAAATGATCAAGAGAGAGAGCCGATCCAACAATTCCCTGAGGTTTGGGCAGAAGATAACCTTCCCCCAACCCCTGGACTCACCAAGCAGCAAGCTCCAGTGATAATAGAACTCAAACCCGGTGCTATACCAGTCAGAAAACATCAGTACCCGCTACTACTGGAGGCCTGAGTTGGCATCTTGTGACATAGAAATAGGCTACGGCAGGCGGGCATCCGGATTGAAGTCCAGTCAGCCTGGAACACACCGATCAGCCAGTTAAGAAGGAAGGGGGACAGGACTACAGGCCTGTGCAGGACCTCAGATTAGTCAACCAAGCAGCCGTAACTCCACCCCCACAGTTCCTAACCCCTACACCTTGCCAGCCTCCTCCCACCGAGTGCTAAGATCTATACTTTCCTAGATTTGAAGGACGCATTTTGTTTTGTATCCACATTGCTTTGGTTCAGTTCAGTTCAGTTCAGTTGCTCAGTCGTATCCGACTCTTTGTGACCCTATGAACCGCAGCACGCCAGGCCTCCCTGTCCATCACCAACTCCGGAGTTCACTCAAACTCATGTCCATTGAGTCGGTGGTGCCATCCAACCATCTCACCCTCTGTCGTTCCCTTCTCCTCCTGCCCCCAATCTTTCCCAGCATCAGAGTCTTTTCCAGTGAGTCAGCTCTTCGCATCAGGTGGCCAAAGGATTGGAGTTTCAGCTTCAACATCAGTCCTTCCAATGAATACCCAGGACTGATCTCCTTTAGGATGGACTGGTTGGATCTCCTTGCAGTCCAAGGGACTCTCCAGAGTCTTCTCCAACACCACAGTTCAAAAGCATCAATTCTTCTGCACTCAGCTTTCTTTATAGTCCAACTCTCACATCCATAACATGACTACTGGAAAAATACATGACTATTGCTCCAGTATCTCAACCCATTTTTGCTTTTGAATGGGAAGATCCAGCAGGGGGCACTAAACAACAGCTCACTTGGACTCACCTCCCACAAGGATTTAAGAATTCCCTGACCATTTTCTGGGAAGCCTTGGCTTCCGACCTGAACTCATTCCAGCCAGAACAGTTTTGATGCTGGCTGCTACAGTATGGGGATGACTTGCTGTTGGCTGCTGAGAATAAAGAGGACTGCTGGGAAGGAACTAAGGCTTTGCTAGAGATGTTGATGGAAGCAGGCTACCAAGTCTCGAGGGAAAGGGCACAGATCTGCAAGGAGGAGGTAAGATATTTTGGGGTTGTCCTGAGAAGGGGCACAAGACTGTTGGACCAGTCTAGGAAAGAAGTAGTCTTGAGAATCCCACGACCAAAAACCCTACGACAGGTCCGAGACTTTTGGGAAGCCACTGGGTTCTGTAGAATTTGGATCCCAGGATACTCTCAGATGGCCCAGCCCTTATATGAACTGGCAGGGCCAGAAGGGGATTCACTAAATTGGACAGAGAGGCAATAACAAGCCTTTGAAAAGTAAAAATTGGCTATTACATCGACACCCACGTAGGGTCTGCCAGAACTTACTAAGCCATTTGCTGCTGTTTATGTAACTGAAAAGGACAACGTGGCTATGGGGGTGTTAATCCAGACTGTGGGGACATGGGACCGACCGGTGGCCTATCTCTCAAAACGGCTGGACAACGTTACTACCGGGTGGCCTGGGTGCTTATGGGCAATTGCCGCGGTTGCCTTACTGGTCCGAGAAGCGACCAAGCTGACTTTGGGCCAAAACTTAACCGTAAAAGTCCCCCATGAGGTCAACGCTCTCCCACTATTGTAGCCACACATTCTGGGAAACAAACTCAGAAGGACATTGCAGATAGTGGAGTGCAGTTTATTACACTGGCGGGCCCAAGGCAGTCTCCTCTTAGCCAAGGACCCCACCAGTTTTTGTGAAAACCTTATATACCCTAAGTGTATAAGGTTCCCTGAAACTAGTCTGAACAAAGGAAAAAGATACAATCAAAGTTAACCCGTGATCATATGCCTTAAGCCTACGTAGTTAACAGTGGGCAGTTATCAATAGGCCTGTGGTCATACCCCAATAAGCATAATAGAATGTTTGATTCTATTCAGTTACACAGATAACTAGGATATTCTTTTAGGCAATGGAGAGCCCTGGGGCTCTTCCTTCTGGGGGTATGTCGTTTCCATAGATACTGGGCATATAGCTCAAAGTCCACAGTCCTGCCCAAGATGGAGTCCTGCTTTCAAGATAGAGCCTGTTCTGTTTCCTCCTTCACTACGAGGGGGTCCCCACAAATGGTTGTCAACGTCCTGGATTACCCAATACCAGGGACTTTTATGAGAGAACCCCCATGTTACTATTGAGCTCTGTCAGGCCTTAAATCCGGCTACACTCCTTCCTGTGGGGAAAGGTGGACCTTCACATAATCGTGAAGCAATCCTGGAAGAAGTTTATGCTAGCACACCTGACCTGAGGGACCAGCCAATCCCGGATGCAGACTGGGCCCCGTACGCCGATGGCACCGGACTGGTGAAACAAGGACAGCGGCTGTCGGGGCACGCGGTAGTCACAGAGAAGACCGGCGTCGAGGCTGGCTCTCAGCCATCCCACTCGTCTGCTCAACGGGCCGAATTATGGGCTCTAATGCAGGCCCTCCAGTTGTCAAAAGGTAAGGCAAACATTTACTCTGACTCCAGGTATGCTACCGCTACTCTGCATGTGCATGGGGCCCTATACAAGACATTAAAAACAAGGAAGAAATCTTGACCCTACTAGATGCTGTATGGGAACCTGAAAAAATAGCAGTGATACATTGCCGGGGTCACCAAAAAGAGGACAGCCCGCAGCTGGGGAAACCAGCTGGCAGATAGAGCCGCAAAACGAGCGATTGAGGAGTTTGGAGGTGCTGGGGGTGGGATTGTTAAGACTTTTGTGCTTAACAACTCTCCCACAGTGTACCCCGGCCCAAGACCAGCTGTCTGAAACAGAAAGGGCCACCAAGAATGAAAAGGGTTGGTGGGAGCTGCCATATGGCAGGCTGCTAGTTCCCAAGGCATTGGCCCCTTCATCAGTGTCTAGGGTAAAGCAGACTACCCACTTGGGATGTGACAAAATGGAAAAGTTAATTTGGAAATATTTCTTAATACCACAGCTTTCTTCCCTGTGTAAAATGGAATCCCAGAACTGTTCTGCTTGCTCACAGGTCAGTGCTGCTCCCGGACATAAACAGAAAACTCCAGGAATACAGTTAAAGAGCACCCTTCCCTTTGAACATTCAGAAGTGGACTTTACTGAGATGAAACCCTACAGACACTATCGTTATTTACTGGTCATGGTATGTACCTTCTCAGGATAGGTAGAGGCCTTCCCCACCCGAACTGAAAAAGCAAATGAAGTGGCTCGCTGTCTGATTCGAGAAATAATCCCCAGATTTGGGTTCCCGACCAGTATAGGATCAGACAACGGCCCTGCTTTCATAGACGATTTAATTCAACAGGTATGTAAAGCTCTAAATGTCAAAAGGAAATTACATACACCATATTGGCCCCAGAGTTCCGGAATGGTGCCGAGAACTAACCAAACCCTTAAAGAAACACTTTCAAAATGTATCATAGAGACTGACTGTTTATGGATGGACTTACTTCCAGTGGCCTTGCTCAAATTAAGAGTGACCCTGCATTCCCACGGTTATTCTCCTTATGAAATTGTCTATGGGAGACCCCCGCCCATAGTAAGACAGGTGTTGGCAAATTTGCCACAGGTAAGAGGAGATGGGATTTCACAGCAAATGGAACAATTAGGTAAGGTAATAAACCAGGGAACTAAGTTTGTCCAAGAAAGGGTGCCATTCCCCCTTGAGAAACAGATTCATGAGTTTCATGAGGGGATCAGGTGTGGGTCAAGGACTGGAAATTTGACTCCTTGGCCCCACAGTGGAGAGGCCCATACACTGCTGTTCTAACTACGCCTACAGCAGTTAAAGTTGCAGGTGTCCCTCCCTGGAGGCATCACAGAAGGGTGAAGAAGACATACCAAGCAGACCCTGAGGATGCCGAGTGGACTACACAAAGGGACCCTGCTGATCCCTGTGAAACCCAGATCATCTTAAAAAAGAGGAAGCAGAAATGAGCTCTGCAATCAACTTCTGCTACATGGGCTTGCCGGCATCATCCTGAGACTCGCCACAGTTTCAGCACAAGAGAACATTTTCATCTCGTGGGCACATTCTTATGCAGACTTTGATAACATGTCTAACTGTTGGGTTTGTGGAGCCATGCCTTTGTCAGTGATGGACGGACTTCCTTGGTGGGTGTCTCCTCTCCATAAGGGAGATTTTAGCCCCCTCTGTTCCTTTTTGAGACAACAACGAGAAACATTTCTTTCTTTGGTTATTCACAACCTGTCGCTTCTTTCTTGGTGTAAAGTGGACTCTAATCAGACTGATCAAGGCCATGGGGTGAGATTTGAAGTAAATGCAAGCTTTATAGAAGTAACAAAAGCCTATACTTTTTACTTAAAAATAAAAAAGGATGAGAACTCTAGGGCCAGTAAAAAGGGCCAGTCCATCAGGTACTTTGAACAATTTGACCAGATATGAGACGAATATTTTTGAAGGACTCCAGATCAAAGCCAGCCTATTGTCCCTGCCCCTATCTGTTGGGAGCAAAGGGAACAGAATATTGGATTTGGTGACCATCCTGTAGATCCAAAAGAATTAAAATATGTGGGATACTTTTCCTCTGAGCAATGTGCACAAATATTAAAGGTCACCTATCGCTGGCCAGGTTCAGACTGGAAGAACAACCCTGGGATCCGATCAGTGGTACCTAACGGTACCCAATGGCAGCGTGGATTGAATTTGTGTCCTTGGCTTCCAGTCTGTTGGGTCAGCCGCTGCACTTTAGGATTTGCCTTTGCTCAGGGAAGTATTAAGCCATCCTTACAACAAGCTCCAGTAAATTTGCCTTATTTACATGCACGGCGGGCAAGGTCCGTGTTTCAATGGTATGATTACATAGCTGCCTTGTTCATACCATCTATAGGAACAACAGATACTATGACTGAAGTAGAAGCTCTAACTAACTTCATGAAACAGGGCCTCCTGGACAACACAAAGGTGACCCAAACTTTAAATGAAGAACAAATAAAAATGAGAAAGGCAGTAATTCAAAATCAGATGGCTTTCGAAATACTTAACGGCTGCTCAGGGAGGGACCTGTGCTACAATTAAAGTTGAGTGTTGTGTATATATTCCTGATTTATCTGGCAATGTATCAGGCGCTCTAGCAGACATGAAAAACCAGGTAAGAGCTATATCTAATGATAATATTCCTTTTTGGACTTCTGTTTTGTCGTGGATAAAGGGCGATTGGTGGAAAACCATTGGCCATCGTTATAGTGGCTCGGTTGATTTTGTCATGTGGACCTTGCATTCTCCAGTGTATTGTCAACTTTGTTTTGCTGAGATTGAATTCATTCACCCAAATATATGCCAGAAGACCCAGGGTACAGTACATCCCTATGAATGATGCTCACACTGAGAGCATCATGAGAGGGGAATGAAGGAGGAAAGGAGCGGGTTGCCCTGACTAAACTGACTCTGTTTTAAAGGGAAGGAAACTCCATCTTGCACTCTCCGCGAACTTTGGACTACATATCTGGTAACCAAAGCCTCCCCAGTGGATAAACACCAGACCAGGCTGACCTCGTACCTAGACTCCCCAGAGCCAAAAAGAATGCAATAATCCACTATATAATCGATCACTTTCTGTAGTTCTAATAATGCCCATTGATGAGGGCTACACTGCATGACTAGATGACCTTTAGAAGATGAATCATGACTGTAGCCTGTTTGTATCTCTTCCTAACATTTTCCAGAGCAGACTTGAGAAATGTGGGGATGTGGGCTTGGGCATGTACACTTCGGGTATAAAAGGCTGTTGTCACAAAGATCGGTCGGGGTCCTTGGCTAAGGAGGAAACTCTGTCTGGGACCCGCCGGTGTAATAAACTGCACTCCACTATCCACGCTGTCGTTCTGAGTGAGTTTTGCTTCCCAAGGCGTTTGGCTCTAACAATAATACCTCATGATGTCAACATTTCTTCCATCACTTGTAAAGACAACTTCATCTTGGGGTTTCCCTGGTCGTTTAGTAGTTAGGACTTCAAGCTTCCAATGTAGGGGACATGGAGTCAATCCTGGTCAGGGAACTAACATCCTGCAAGCCTTGAGGTGTGGCCAAAACCAAACCAAACAACAACAACAATAAATTCCCCTTTGTCATAAGCAAGTGGATTTCCAGTCATAGCAAACCATCATCCAACAGGCAAGTAGGTCCTAAAAAGATGGAGGTGGGGAGGAAACGGGGCTCAAGAGGGAGACTGAGGGCCCTCTATTTGGTTTGGCCCTTTTACAGCATAGATCTGTTTGATCCTTTTTAAAATTTTTATTTATTTTGGCCACTTGGTGGTGTGATATCTCAGCTCCCAGACCAGGGATCAAACTCGCGATGCCTGCAGTGGAAGCGGGGAGTCCTAGGCACTGGATTGCCAGGGAAGTCCCTCCATCAAGCACAGATTTTTAAATGCCTCCCTTTCCTAAGGAAGTGTTCGTCCTCTCCGGGCGGGGCACAGGGCGGCGCCGCTGGCTTTCAAATTGCGGAACTTCCTAGCGGACCGGGGGACGGGGTAGGTGGGGAGGGGGCGGGGACAGGGAGAGCCCGAGGCGGGGAGACTGGAGGGACCGCAGCAGGTCCGGCTGCCTCCAGGGTCTGGCGGGAAGGTTCTGCCGGAAATGCAAATCTGCTGAGGGTGGGGTCAGTTCCTGGGACGATTCCCCCGGAGCTGGCGAAGGTGCAGGTCTGGGGATTCTCTCCCGGCTTGCCTCTACCACCTTCCCCGCCACACCGTCCACGGTGAGCCGTGGAGATCTGGAAGCAGGTACAAAATCCCCGGGCAGGATAAGAACTTGGTTTTGATCCTTCCTGTAGGGGTGGGGGGGCGGGGCTTGTTATTTTTATTTATTAATGTCAGTATCCTTTTCTTTTTTCACAGTTCCATCCGCCTGCCACCCTGCAAACCTCTGGGACTGGAATGAGTGCTTGCCACCAGCAGTCTAGACCCGTCTAGGAGCCGATTGCCGGGGGGAAATGGTAATTTTCCCGGGTTGGGACAAGGATCCACGCCCAGGGCGGGGCCGGGTCGCCTTCCGAAGAGTTGGGAGCAGCTGCCTGCAAAAGGCCGGATTCTTTCCGGCTCGGGAGAAAAGGGAAGCCACGAGGAGCCCTAAGTGCGCCCTTCACGTTGCCCCAGAGAGAAGGGGTCTCCCATCCCTGGGCTGCGACCTTGCAGGACGCCACTGTCGGTTCCCGGCGCCGACTGCGTTTGCCTGCTCGGTGTCATTTGAATCCACAATGTGTCGGGGGCGGGGGGAGGGTTGTCTGTTGTGCTGAGGGTGAGCCGCAAAATTCTAGGGACTGTCAGACTGAGAATATGCGCACTGGGTTCACTGCTCCTAGACACAGGGCTTCGAGGTTTGAGCTGGGTCTAATCGGCACATTGTTTTTTGCGTGGGTCCTGTGGCCATCCTTCAGTTCAGTTCAGTCGCTCAGTCCTGTCCGACTCTGTGTGACCCCATGGACAGCAGCACGCAAGGCCTCCCTGTCCATCACCAGGTCTCGCAGTTTACTCAAATTCATGTCCACTGAGTCCGTGATGCCATCCAGCCTCATCCTCGGTCTTCCCCTTCTCCTCCCTCCTTCAGTTTTTCCCTGCATCAGGGTCTTTTCAAATGACTCAGTTCTTCCCATCAAGTGGCCAAAGTATTGGAGTTTCAGCTTCAGCAACAGTCCTTCCACTGAATATTCAGGACTGATTTCCTTTAGGATGGACTGGTCAGATCTCCTTGCTGTCCAAGGGACTCTCAAGAGTCTTCTCCAACACCACAGTTCAAAAGCATCAATTCTTCGGCGATCAGCTTTCGTTATGGCCCAACTCTCACATCCATACATGACTACTGGAAAAACCATAGCCTTGACTAGACAAACCTTTGTTGGCAAAGTAACGTCTCTGCTTTTTAATATGCTGTCTAGGTTGGTCATAACTTTTCTTCCGAGGAGCAAGTGTCTTTTAATTTCATGGCTGCAGTCACCATCTGCAGTGATTTGGAAGCTCCCAAAATAAAATTCTGTCACTGTTTCCACTGTTTCTCCATCTATTTGCCATGAAGTGATGGGACTAGATGCCATGATCTTCGTTTTCTGAATGTTGAGCTTTAAGCCAACTTTTTCACTCTGCTCTTTCACTTTGATCAAGAGGCTCTTTAGTTCTCTGCTTTCTGCCATAAGGGTGGTGTCATCTGCATATCTGAGGTTATTGATATTTCTCCCGGCAGTCTTGATTCCAGCTTGTGCTTCATCCAGTCCAGCATTTCTCATGATGTACTCTGCATATAAGTTAAATAAGCAGGGTGACGATATTCAGCCTTGACGTACTCCTTTCCTAATTTGGAGCCAGTCCATTGTTCTTGTTCCATGTCTGGTTCTAACTGTTGCTTCTTGACCTGCATACAGATTTCTCGGGAGGCAGGTCAGGTGGTCTGGCAGTCCCATGTCTTGAAGAATTTTCCACAGTTTGTTGTGATCAACACAGTCAAAGGCTTTGACGTAGTCAGTGATTCAGAAGTAGATGTTTTTCTCTAATTCTCTTGCTTTTTCAATGATCCAATGAATGTTGGAAATTTGGTCTCTGGTTTCTCTGCCTTTTCTAAATCCAGCTTGAACATCTGGAAGTTCTCAGTTCGCTGTAGTGTTGAAGCCTTGCTTGGAGAATTTTGAGCATTGCTTTACTAGCATGTGAGACGAGTGCAATTGTGCGGTCGTTTGAGCATTCTTTAGCATTGCCTTTCTTTGGGATTCGAATGAAAACTGACCTTTTCCAGTCCTGTGGCCACTGCTGAGTTTTCCAAATTTGCTGACATATTGAGTGCAGCACTTTCACAGCATCATCTTTTAGAATTTGAAATAGCTCAACTGGAATTCCATCACCTCCACCAGCTTTGTTTATAGAGATGCTTCCTAAGGCCTAGTTGACTTCACATTCCAGGATGTCCGGCTCTAGGTGAGTGATCACACCATCATGATTATCTGGGTCATTAAGATCTTTTTTGTATAGTTCTTCTGTGTATTCTTGCCACCTCTCCTTAATATCTGTTAGGTCCATACCATTTCTGTCCTTTATTGTGCCCATCTTTGCATGAAATGTTCCCTTGGTATCTCTAATTTTCTTGAAGAGATCTCTAGTCTTTCCCATTCTATTGTTTTCCTCTATTTCTTTGCATTGATCACTGAGGAAGGCTTTCTTATCTCTCCTTGCTATTCTCTGGAACTCTGCATTCAGATTGATATATCTTTCCTTTTCTCCTTTGCCTTTTGCTTCTCTTCTTTGCTCAGCTATTTGTAAGGCCTCCTCAGACAACCATTTTGCCTTTTTGCATTTCTTTTTCTTGGGGATGCTTTGATCCCAGCCTCCTATACAGTGTTACAAACCTCCGTCCATAGTTCAGCTGCCAGGGAAGCCCTGATTTTTGTTTTTAGATTTCATATATAAGTGATAAATGGTATATGTTTTTCTCTGAATGACTAATTTCACTTAGCATAATACTCTCCAGGTCCATCCATGTTGTTGCAAACGGCAATTTTTCATTCTTTTTTATGGCTAAGTAATATTCCATTCTTTTGCTTTAATAAATAACCTTCCATTTAAATAATTATGTCCATATACCATTTTGGGGTTTTCGCCAGGGTATTTTTGGAGTATAATCTCATGAATGCAAATGCCAGATCAAGGGATGCCTGCATATCAAATTTTGGTAAATTGGTTCAGTTCAGTCGCTCAGTCGTGTCTGACTCTTTGCGACCCCATGAATCGCAGCACGCCAGGCCTCCCTGTCCATCACTAACTCCCAGAGTTCACTCAAACTCATGTCCATCAAGTCGGTGATACCATCCAGCCATCTCATCCTCTGTCGTCCCCTTCTCCTCCTGCCCCCAATCCCTCCCAGCATCAGAGTCTTTTCCAATGAGGCAACTCTTCGCATGAGGTGGCCAAAGTACTAGAGTTTCAGCTTTAGCATCATTCCTTCCAAAGAAATCCCAGGGCTGATCTCCTTCAGAATGGACTGGTTGGATCTCCTTGCAGTCCAAGGGACTCTCAAGAGTCTTCTCCAACACCACAGTTCAAAAGCATCAATTCTTCGGCGCTCAGCTTTCTTCACAGTCCAACTCTCACATCCATACATGACCACTGGAAAAACCATAGCCTTGACTAGATGGACCTTTGTTGGTAAAGTAATGTCTCTGATTTTCAATATGCTATCTAGGTTGGTCATAACTTTCCTTCCAAGGAGTAAGCGTCTTTTAATTTCATGGCTGCAGTCACCATCTGCAGTGATTTTGGAGCCCCAAAAAATAAAGTCTGACACTGTTTCCACTGTTTCCCCTGTTTCCCCATCTATTTCCCATGAAGTGATGGGACCAGATGCCATGATCTTTGTTTTCTGAATGTTGAGCTTTAAGCCAACTTTTTCACTCTCCTCATTCACTTTCATCAAGAGGCTTTTGAGTTCCTCTTCACTTTCTGCCATAAGGGTAGTGTCATCTGCATACCTGAGGTTATTGATATTTCTCCCAGCAATCTTGATTCCAGCTTGTGCTTCTTCCAGCCCAGCGTTTCTCACGATGTACTCTGCATATAAGTTAAATAAGCAGGGTGACAGTATACAGCCTTGACGTCCTCCTTTTCCTATTTGGAACCAGTCTGTTGTTCCATGTCCAGTTCTAACTGTTGCTTCCTGACCTGCATACAGGTCAGGAAGCAATTTTGGAGAATTTGAGCATTACTTTACTAGCATGTGAGATGAGTGCAATTGTGCGGTAGTTTGAGCATTCTTTGGCATTGCCTTTCTTTGGGATTCGAATGAAAACTGACCTTTTCCAGTCCTGTGGCCACTGCTGAGCTTTCCAAATTTGCTGGCATATTGAGTGCAGCACTTTCACAGCATCATCTTTCAGGATTTGAAATAGCTCAACTGGAATTCCATCACCTCCACTAACTTTGTTCATAGTGATGCTTTCTAAGGCCCACTTGACTTCATATTCCAGGATGTCTGGCTCAATAACCTCAGATATGCAGATGACACCACTCTTATGGCAGAAAGTGAAGAGGAACTCAAAAGCCTCTTGATGAAAGTGAATGAGGAGAGTGAAAAAGTTGGCTTAAAGCTCAACATTCAGAAAACAAAGATCATGGCATCTGGCCCCATCACTTCATGGCAAATAGATGGGGAAACAGTGTCAGGCTTTATTTTTTGGGGCTCCAAAATCACTGCAGATGGTGATTGCAGCCATGAAATTAAAAGATGCTTACTCCTTGGAAGGAAAGTTATGACCAACCTAGACAGCACATTAAAAAGCAGAAACCTTACTTTGTCAACAAAGGTCCATCTAGTCAAGGCTATGGTTTTTCCAGTGGTCATGTATGGATGTGAGAGTTGGACTGTGAAGAAAGCTGAGCGCCAAAGAATTGATGCTTTTGAACTGTGGTGTTGGAGAAGACTCTTGAGAGTCCCTTGGACTGCAAGGAGATCTAACCAGTCCGTTCTGAAGGAGATCAGTCCTGGGTGTTCTTTGGAAGGAATGATGCTAAAGCTGGAACTCCAGTACTTTGGCCACCTCATGCGAAGAGTTGCTTCATTGGAAAAGACTCTGATGCTGAGAGGGATTGGGGGCAGGAGGAGAAGGGGACGACAGAGGATGAGATGTCTGGATGGCATCACCAACTCAATGGACGTGAATTTGGGTGAACTCCGGGAGTTGGTGGTGGACAGGGAGGCCTGACATGCTGCAATTCATGGGGTCACAGAGTCAGACACTACTGAGCAAGTGAACTGAACTGAGGGTGGGGACTCCCTAAGGAGTCCTGATATGAACAGATGACTCCTTGGAAAAGTCCCTGATGCTGGGAAAGATTGAGGGCAGAAGGAGAAGGGGTGGGGCCGGTCAAAGGATGAGATGGCTGGATGGCATCACCGATGCAATGGACATGAACCTGGGCAAACTCCAGGAGATGATGAAGGACAAGGAAGGCTGGCGTGCTGCAGTCCATGGTGTGGCAAAGGGTCAGACATGACTGGGTGACTGAATAACAACAACGGGGAGGGGACATGATTCAACTCGATGACAGTCCATACCCCACTGAGCCAAAATGCGTGTGTTGTTCAGGACTCGGTGACCTTCGAAGATGTGGCTGTGAACTTCACCTGGGAGGAGTGGGCCCTGCTGGACGCCGCACAGAGGCAGCTCTACAGAGATGTGACCCTGGAGACCTGCGGTCACCTGGCCTGTGTGGGTAAGGAGGCCCCTTCTTCCTGCACTTGCTGACGGACAGGGCCCACTTGCGCCAGGCCCCTCCTGTGCTCCAGAGACTCACCCACTGCCCCCAGGTGGCAGACATGGTTTCCCCCGTGACCCTGGAAGTCTATCCTTTGCTTTCCTTTTTTTAATTTATTTATTTGGCTGCAAGGGGTCTTAGTTGCGGCACTCGAGAACTTCATTTCATCATGCCAGATCTTTTGTTCTTTGGTTGTAGAGCGCGGACTTATTTGTCATGTGGGCTTCGGTAGTCATGGCGCCTGGGCTTAGTTGCTCCCCAGTATGTAGGATCTTAGTTCCTGGGGATCTAAGGGGACACCAGGGATCAAAACTGTGTCTCCTGCATTGCAAGGCAGATTCTTAACCACTGGACCACCGGGGAAGTCTGAGGAGTGATTTCTTAATAAGTATGAGGCTTCCTTGGGTGTGGGGTGGGCAGGGGGAAAGTTCTCAAACTAGATGGAGGTGATGGTTGTAAAGTGAAAGTGAAGTCGCACAGTCATGTCTGACTCTTTGCGACCCCGTGGACTGCAGCCTGCTGCTGCTGCTGCTGCTAAGTCACTTCAGTCGTGTCCGACTCTGTGCAACCCCATAGACAGCAGCCTACCAGGCTCCCCCGTCCCTGGGATTCTCCAGGCAAGAACACTGGAGTGGGTTGCCATTTCCTTCTCCAATGCGTGAAAGGGAAGTCGCTCAGTCGTGTTCGACTCTTAGCGACCCCATGGACTGCAGCCTACCAGGCTCCTCCATCCATGGGATTTTCCAGGCAAGAGTACTGGAGTGGGGTGCCATCGCCTTCTCCCTACACGGTACCAAATGCCAGAGCTGTACACTTTGGTTAATTTTATGCTGTATAAATTTCATCTCTGTTTTTTGTTGTTGTTTTTTTAATTCATTTCATCTAATTAGTCCAGGCTGATAAAAACAAAATACCATGCACCGGGTAGCCCAGACAACAGTTGTTTATTTCTCACATTCTGGAGGCTGAGAAGTCCAGGATCAAGATGCCAGCAGATTCAGTTCCTGGGAGGGCCCTCTTCTGGCTTGCAGACGGCTGCCTTCTCACATGGCAAAGAGGGAGAGACCCCTGGTGTCTCCTCCTCTTCTTTTGAGAACAGTAACACCATCTTTGAGTCCCATCCCACCCTCATGAACTCATCTAAACCTAATTACCTCAGGAGGTTCCCACCTGCAAATAGCATCCTGTTGTGGGACTGGGGTTTCAGCATGGACTTGCGGTGGTTGTTGCTTAGTCCCTAGTTCAGTTCAGTCGCTCAGTCGTGTCCCACTCTCTGCGACCCCATGAATCGCACCACGTCAGGCCTCCCTGTCCATCTCCATCTCCCGGAGTTCACTCAAACTCACGACCATCAAGTCGGTGATGCCATCCAGCCATCTCATCCTCTGTCGTCCCCTTTTCCTCTTGCCCCCAGTCCCTCCCAGCATCAGAGTCTTTTCCAATGAGGCAAGTCTTCGCATGAGGTAGCCAAAGTACTGGAGTTTCAGCTTTAGCATCAGTCCTTCCAAAGAACACCCAGGGCTGATCTCTTTCAGAATGGACTGGTTGGATCTCTTTGCAGTCCAAGGGACTCTCAAGAGTCTTCTCCAGCATCACAGTTCAAAAGCATCAGTTCTTCGGTGCTAAGCTTTCTTCACAGTCCAACTCTCACATCCATACATGACCACTGGAAAAACCAGAGCCTTGACTAGACGGACCTTTGTTGGCAAAGTAATGTCTCTGCTTTTCAATATGCTATCTGGGTTGGTCATAACTTTCCTTCCAAGGAGTAAGCATCTTTTAATTTCATGGCTGCAATCACCATCTTCAGTGATTTTGGAACCCAAAAAAATAAAGCCTGACACTGTTTCCCCATCTATTTGCCATGAAGTGATGGGGCCAGATGCCATGATCTTCGTTTTCTGAATGTTGAGCTTTAAGCCAACTTTTCCACTCTCCTCTTTCACTTTCATCAAGAGGCTTTTGAGTTCCTCTTCGCTGTCTGCCATAAGGGTGGTGTCATCTGCATATCTGAGGTTATTGATATTTCTCCCAGCAATCTTGATTCCAGCTTGTGCTTCTTCCAGCCCAGCATTTCTCATGATGTACTCTGCATATAAGTTAAATAAGCAGGGTGACAGTATACAGCCTTGACGTCCCTAAGTCGTGTCCAATTTTTTTCGACCCCATGGACTGTAGCCTGCCAGGCTCCTCTGTCCATGGGATTTCCCAGGCAAGAATACTGGAGTGGGTTGCTATTTCCGTTTCCCTGGCATCTTCCCCAACTCAGGGATTGGACCCTTGTCTCTTAAGTCTCCTGCATTGGCAAAGGGGTTCTTTACCACTAATGCCACCATAGTGGTGGGGGGCATCACAAATTCAACCCATAACAGACTCTTTGTCCAGTTTGTCCTGGCAGTCGTAGGTTGGATTGGAAAAGAATTTCCAGACATGGAGTATTTCAGAAAGGAGTGAGTTTATAAGAACAGAGATAATGAGGGTGCTACCAGCACAGCAGGTGACCTCCTGGCAGACAAGAGAGTGTTGATGCTTTTTGTGAGTTAGTAGCCAATTTTTATAGCCTCAAGACAAAGAAAATTCCTGCTGGAAGGGTGGCATTATGTGATTGGTTAGGGTACTATAGAGTGAGTACCCAAGTGGGCATTTTTACTTAATATGGGGTCAGGGAGCTGGCCAGGAAGGATGGGAGTGGAGTGACAATGGTTGCTATGGGACTCAGTTCCGAAGGCAACCTTGGTGCTGGGCTCCGCGTCTGTGGCCTTGGTACAAAGCCTCACACTTGTGATCTTGGTATAGGTCCTCACAGTTCTCTCATGCTTGGCATTCACGATTGTACCTTCAATCTCACAGGATCATATTTACATATCTGGCTGCACCGGGTCTTAGTTGCAGCAGGTGAGATCTTTAGCTGCGGCATGTGGGACCTAGTTTCCTCACCAGGGATTGAACCCGGGCCCCCTGCATTGGGAGCGCCAAGTCTTGGCCACTGAACCACCAGGGAAGTTCCCAGAACTGTTTCTTACCATCTTGCTGTGTGTATTGAACCTCTGATCTTAACCATAGTCAAACTCCTCATACGTCCCAAATTCCAATATCTCTCTCTGCCTCTCTGCCTGCCTCCTCTTGCTTTCTCCCTTCTCCCATTTTCCTTACAGAGGGAGCATTTGAAAAGAGATCCACGGGCATTCACCTGCTTTCTCCAGCCCACTTTTCCTTTCCACAAAGACCTGACTTTTGCACCACTTCATTTCAGATTGGGCGACTCGACATCAAACCAAAGACTCGACCCCTCGGCAGAACAGCCTTGCTAAAAGGACATTTCAGGGAGTGAACAGAGCATGTCTGGCAAGCAGCGGTTCCCGACTCTCCGATTTCAGAGAAGACTGGATGTCCCATAGAATAGAGGAGCCGGGCAAGCAAAGAGGGCGAACATTGAAGCAAGTCGCAGCCGCCCACGAGAAAGATGCCTCTCCCGTTGGATTCTGGAAATATCCTGAGACGAGAGACATCTCTAACCCTGGCCAGAAGATTGTGCCATCACAGGGAGATTCCATGAGGAAACATAACCCAAGACGTAACTCAGATATTTTGAAACAAATTCTCCTCTTACACAGTAATCAAAAAATCTCTACGAACAACGAAGATGACCGAGTCAAGTGGCAGGAAATGCCTTGGATTCCACGTGCAAGAACTCAGACAGAGCTGAAATCAAAGGCGCGGATGGATCATCAGAACGACCTGCTTCATTTGCAGGCTGAAATGTACATGGGCATGAGCATCTGTGAATACAGTC
This sequence comes from Bos indicus, assembly GCF_029378745.1. Taxonomy (NCBI): domain Eukaryota; kingdom Metazoa; phylum Chordata; class Mammalia; order Artiodactyla; family Bovidae; genus Bos; species Bos indicus. Next base: position 55,565,237 of record NC_091777.1, read on the forward strand.
CACGTGGGGAGGCCTTAGAGGGAGACATCTCCCTTAGGACAGGAGGGACGCCCATGAAAGAGAAACCTCGTCATTCTCATCAGTGTGAAAACACCTTCCTAAATAACTCTCTCCCTGCCGGGCAGACGCAACCCTACGAGGCAGAGACAAATAATGAGAATAATCAAAGTGGGAAGACATTTGTCCCTGTTCCAAGTTCCGATTCGCACAGGAGAACTTCGATGGGAGGGAAGAGCTATAAGTGCAGGGAATGTGGGAAGGCCTTCGTGTATCAGTCGTTCCTTAAGAAACACATGGAAATTCACACGGGAGAGAAGCCCTACACATGTGAGAATTGTGGGAAAACCTTCAGATACATCTTACACCTTAATAAACATTTGAGAAATCACAACCTGAAGACCTTTGAATGTCCGGAATGTGGGAAAAGTTTCAACAAGTCCTCAAAGCTTAAGGAACATATTAGGATTCACACTGGAGAGAAACCCTATAGATGTCAGGAATGTGGGAAAACCTTCAGTAAGTCCTCAAAGCTTAAGGAACATACTAGGATTCACACTGGAGAGAAACCCTATAAATGTAAAGAATGTGGGAAAAGCTACACTAATTCTTCAAGTCTTAAAAGCCACCTGAAGAGGGTCTGCGGATGAAAGGAATGGGGAGAAGCCTTCATTCATTTTCTCAAAGTACTGAGTGCAGAAGGATGACGTGGTGGAAGGGAGCTCAGTGAATGAACAAAGATGGAAACATCTCTGAACTCTCAGATCTTATGGAAATGTAAGATTTCACACTTGTATTTTTTTTAAGGGAATATGGGAAAGCCCTCTGTTGTCTCAAAGGTACAGTTCCTGTAAAAACACACTGCAGGACTTCCCTGGCAGTCCAGTGGGTAAGATGCCACCCTTCCACTGCAGAGGGTTGATCCCTGGTGGGGCAGCTAAGATCCCACATGCCATGTTGCAGGGCCAAAAAAATAAAAAATAAAACTCACACTGCAGAGGCATCATATGGGATTAAGGAATGTAGGGAAAACCTTACATACTCATCCTTCACTTTACACATGAGACCAAACCCTGGAGAGAGACCCTCTCATCAGTAATAGATTTGAGAAAGCCTTTATTTCCCTCTCTTCATTTGCAGGGCACAAATGAGTCTTAAGCTCAGTCAGGTCTGACTCTTTGTGACCCCCATGGACTGTAGCCCTCCAGGCTCCTCTGTCCATGGAATTATGCAGGCAAGAATACTGGAATAGGTTGCCATTTCCTTCTCGAGGGGATCTTCCCAACCCAGGAATCGAACCTGCGTCTCCTGCATTGCAGGCAGATTCTTTACCACTGAGCCACCGGGGAAGGGAAGCCCCTAATAGTAGAAGAGAAACAGGGTAGATGTTCCGATCGCTAGCATTATCCATGTCTCCTCCTTCCATTGGAACCAAAATTCTGTATTTGCCACCATTTCTAATAAAATCCCACAAGAATGCTGACTGCCTCTCCACGGACCCTTTCAGCTCTGCCACGTGAGTTTTGAGCTGTAGGAGCTTCATAACATTTCACTTGTGCATCACTGCACCCGTGTGAATCCCTGTTTGAACTACGTTGAATTTAGACTCAGGTTTACTGTGCTCCGTGATGCCATTTCTCTCCACTGATTTGACCGCATTATGGTCAGAGTATGTGATCTTTTTGGTACTGATAGGAAATACTTGTCTTGACTTTCATTTTGGTCTCGTGATGGGACCAGTTCTGTCATTGCCTGACCACATTCTTCTCATCTTCTTTACTAAAGAGACATAGATTTTTTTCCAAAGTTAACACAGTTGGATTTCTTTTAACACTGTGTGTTAGGTTTTACTTCCCTGACCAGGAGTCGAACCCACTCGCCCTTCAGTGGAAGCATGAGTTTTAACCATGGGACCGCCAGGGAGGTCCCTGTGGAATGTTTTTAACTGCATTTGTCAGGACTTTCCCGGTGGTCCCATGGTTACAACTGCGCTTCCGCTGCAAGGGTTTGACTCCTGGTCAGGGAACTAAGATCCCACATGCCATGCAGCAAAAAAAAAAAACAGAAAGAAATGCCTTTCTCAGATTTTCTCATATCTGGTGGTGAATGGAGCTTATTGCCAGTACGGAGGGAGGTGGTTTGGATTCCTGGAGGGCTGTTGGAAAGGAGAGAATGTTCTTCACCCTCTCTCAACCAGGTCCCCTGCTCTCTCTTTCCTTCGTAGCAGTCTGGAAATGGGATGATATTCCCGGAGTTAGCTCATACAACTTGAGGATCATTGAAATGAAAATCATGGTCCCAGTAACACGACCCTCAAATAGAAATACACAATTTCTCACTCTTGTATTTGAATGGCATATTTGGGGATATTCATGGCTGCAGTAGACTGCATGTCTAGATTTATTCCGTAAAGCAAAGCCCTAATTTGGTTAAGAAGCATTTCAGGGGAGTTTTGTTGTTTGTTAAATAGAAGCTGTTATTTATCTTTGTTTTTGTATGTGCCACACCTGTTGCAGGATCTTAGTTCCCCAATCAGGGATTGAACTCCTGGCCCAGAACATCCCCAGGGATTCAGCTGGAAGACTCTGCACTTCAATTCAGGGGGCATGCGTTCCATCCCTGGTCTGGTTGGGGACCTCAGATCCCACATGCTGCAGCCAAAAAACTCTCCAGGCCCCCTGCAGTGGAAGCACAGAGTCTTAACCACTGGACTGCTGGGCAGTTCTAGGGGAGGTTTTATAACTCAGAATGATAAAGTTAGTATGTGACCAATTTTTATAATTCCTCGTGTGATTCAAGATGCTGTACATTTCTTTGGTGTTGGGTGGCCTCGTCAGTATTTGAATGGTCAAACTTCTTAAGAGTGTTTTAGACTCTCTTACTAACGACATTTTTACTCACTGAGCAAGTTCATAATAAAATATCTGGGACTTCCCTGGTGGTTCAGTGGTTAAGAATCGGCCTGCAAATGCAGGAGGTACCGGTTCGATCCCTGAACCTGGATGATCCCACATGCCATGGAACAACTGAGCCCGTGCACCCCAACTACTGAGCCTGTGCTCTAGAGCCTGGGAGCCACAACTACTGAGGCCCCAGCGCCCTGGGGAAGCCACTTCGGTGAGAAGCCTGTGTGCAGCAGTAGGGAAAAGCCCTAACAGCAACAAAGACCCAGCACAGCCAAAAATAAAATACTTTCAAAAATTAAAATAATGCTACTCAAAACATAGATTCTCAAAGTCTTGCAGTTTTGTCAATTCTTGTTTAATGTATTTGGAAATGTGTTATTAGATACATAAGAAATTGGACATTTTCTTTATTAAAGGTGAGTTTTTCTTTCTAGTCTATGTTTAACCATCTTCTACAATAGTGATTGTTTTTGTTTCTTCATACAGTAAGGGTGAAAGTTTATGTGCTTCTTACCATGAGCTAGTATTTGCATATAGTTCAGTCACTCAGTCGTGTCCGACTCTTTGCAACCCCATGAACCGCAGCACGCCAGGCCTCCCTGTCCATCACCAACTCCTGGAGCCCACCCAAACTCATGTCCATTGAGTCGGTGGTGCCATCCAGCCATCTCATCCTCTGTCATCCTCTTCTCCTCCTGCCCTCAATCTTTCCCAGCATCATCAGGGCCTCATCCTGTTTATTATGTACCAACACTCCTCTCATAAACACTTTAACATTTTTTTTTTATGAATGAGAAAACTAAAGCACAGAAGTTAAGAAAATGGTTAATGTTAAGTGATGTGTTTTGAGTTTCAAAGCTACCAATGTTCTCATCGTCAAGTTCAGGGTTCAGAACAGGTGTTTTCTGTTACTGCTATTGCTATATATTTATATAACTTTATTTTTTGACTGCACTGTGCAGCATTGGGGATCTTAGTTCCCTGACCAGGTATCAAACATGTGCCCCCTGCAGTAGAAGCACAGATTCTTAACCAGTGGACCACCAGGGAAGTCCCCAAATTAGAATTTTTAACACTGAGTTTAAGGAACACATCATGGCCCTTCTATGTACTTTACATTCACTCATTTAATGCTCACCAACAACCCTATGAAGTGGGTGCTATCAGTACCATTTTTAGAGCAGAGGAAACACACACAGGCTAAGCAAGCTGCCCAAGGTCACACAGCCCCACTGGGAGAGGGCAAAATTCTAACTCCAGTGTCCTGCGCCAGACTAGGTGGGGAGGCCTCCCTATTGGCATTTTGTCTGTCCTCCCCCATCCGAGTATGAGCTCTGGGAGAGGCACATCATCTGGCTCACAGAGGCGTTTAGTGGAATAAAGAAGGGATGAGTGGCTATCTTAGGATGGCCACTCATCCCTTAGTGACCGCCTGCTCCCTCCTGCCGTGCTCTGCTCGAGGAATCCTATTCATAGGTAAAAACCGTATCCTGCGGCGAGCGGGCGGAGAAGGCAATGGCACCCCACTCCAGTACTCTTGCCTGGAAAATCCCATGGACGCAGGAGCCTGGTAGGCTGCAGTCCATGGGGTCGCTACGAGTCGAACACGACTGAGCGACTTCACTTTCACTCTTCACTTTCATGCATTGGAGAAGAAAATGGTAACCCACTCCAGCGTTCTTGCCTGGAGAATCCCAGGGACGGGGGAGCCTGGTGGGCTGCTGTCTATGGGGTCGCACAGAGTCGGACACGACTGAAGTGACTTAGCAGCAGCAGCGGCGGCAAGCGGGACTTCAAAGAAATCCCAGTGGCTTGGGCTGAGTCAGAACAGAGCAGAACCCACTCATGGCGGGGTACGGGCGCCACCTGACGGCAGAGTCCTACTAAGACAAAAGCCAGGAGACCAGGAACGTTTGCTCTGGACGAAGAAATTATCTGAAAGGGAGTTGATCGCAAGTTTTGTGTTTTTTTTTTAGATATTTATTTGGCTACAGCCGGGTCTTATCTGTGACACACGGGATCTTTAGTTGAGGCATGCGAACTTAGTTTCAGAGTGTGGGGTCTACCCCCAGCGTCCCCCATGCCCCAGCAAGAGGAGGCAAGAGTGGCCCCCTTGAACCCTGGGCCCCCTACATTGGGAGTACAGAGTCCTAACCACTAGACCACCGGGGACATCACTGAAATGCCAGTTTTTAAATTTCTTATTCACTGTTATACCCCCAGAGCCTAGCACCATGTGTGGCACAGTCGTGCGTGCGTGCTCACTTGCTGTGTCTGACTCTGTGACAGACCCCATGGACTCGGTAGCCCACCAGGCTCCTCTGTCCATGGAACTTTCCAGGTAAGAATACTGGAGTGAGTTGCCATTTCCTCCTCCAGGGGATCTTCCCGACCCTGGGATCAAACTCGTGTCTCCTGCCTTGCAAGCAGATTCTTTACCACTAAGACACTTGGGAAACCCCTGGCACATAGTTAATACTCAGCAAATATTTGTCAAATCAATGGGAAAAAGAGATGGAAGAGATGGAATTCCCCATTATAACATTACTTCAAAGGATCTGATTTGATAAGGTGTGAAGGAATTTTTTACCAAAAACCTTAACTCTGTCCTGTGCAGTAGTAGACTGAAAATTAATTCAACATCTCCTGTTTCTTGTATCACCCAGAAGTGACTTCAACAAAAGTGTTTTCTAGGATGCCCCAAACTAGCACTTGTGGTCAGTTTCAGTGACTAGGAGGCTTTCACCCTGATGGGTTGTCTTGAACATGTGCTGCCCTACTAGTAACATCCTGCCTGTAAACTGCATAAACACGGGTAAGCTTGCTCATCAGATCACAGATAGACCTCTTCTCTCTTCGCATATGCATGATGGGAAATTAAATCCCAGCTCTCCAATGGGTTAATTATTTTACAAACAAAACTAGTGAGCCCACGTTTGAGGTAAAATAACAAACGGCCCTAGGATTGAACTTCCAGAATAGCTGAGAGTGGAAGGTGGCGACCCCTGCCGGCAGCCCCGACTCACACAAGCGTGAGTCACCTCCACAGGAAGTGATTTCAAAGATTTTTCTGTGTTCTTTTTTAAAATGATATTTGCTTAATGTTTTTTTTTTTTTTAATTTTATTTATTTATTTACTTGCTGCGCTGGAGTCTTTGTTGCTTTGCACAGACTTTGTCTAGTTGCCACGAGCGGGGTCTACTCTTCAATGCGATGCACAGCTTCTCATTACGGTGGCTTCCCTTGTTTCGGAGCTAGGCTCTAGGGTGCTCAGGCTTCAGTAGTTGTGGCGAACAAGCTTAATTCCCTGGCAAGCATGTGGAATCATCTCAGGGCAGGAATCGAACCTGTGTCCCCTGCACTGGCAGGCGGATTCTTATCCACTACACCACCAGGGAAGTCCTGTTCTTAAAGCATTGTTATAAAGGCTGTGTGTTGTTGAACTGTATTCATGAGAACAAATGTGTGCTGGGTCCCTTATTTTTCTTTCAGACTTTCTTCCTGTTGTCACTAACTATATTCTTGATTATGTTTTGATTAGCACTAATTAAAGACCTGAGAGGCAATTTGGATTTTTTTCTTCCTTGTGCAGTTTTGAGGAAGCAAGGTTGACATGCTGCTTTCAGCCCTCTCTTTGGAGACCTGGAGAATTCCAAAATAGAACCTTGAAAATTTTAAAGGTACCCCACAGAGATTCTGGGGTTGCTTGTTACTGCGACATAACCCAGCCTATCCTGACTGACTGATACAATTCCCAGTTCTCAGTAGAGCCTGAAATGTGGAAGTCTCAAAAAAAAAAAAAAAAGGGAACGAATGAATGGCAGGGAATAGGAACAGGCTCAAACATTTCCCCCTGGGCCGGAGGTAGAGGAAACAGCCATGTCTCAAGTTTTCTCTCACACACACAAATACACTTATAACCAGGCTGGAGTAAAAGTCAGACTCTGGCCTTTATTTCCTATGGTCACAGCTCACGCCAACCCTGACACCTTGGCCCCTATTCCTCCCCCACTAGTCAGTACTGAGGACTCTTGAGGGGAACAAGGAACTACAGGGGCTGGGACATGAGATGCAAGGAGGGCCTGGGAGATGGAGGTGAGGAGAGGGAGTTAGAAACGGGGAAGCTGAAACAGGAGGGGAAGGGGTCATCAGAGAGGTCAGAGCAGAGATGAGAACGCAGACATGGGGACAAGACTGGGACACACTGAATGGGAAACCCAGAAACAGGAAATCCGGCAACTGAAAGGGAAGGGTGCGCCAGAAACAGAGAGGGAGACCGGGAGGCTGATGAGGGAGGGCTAATAGAAGAGATACGGAAACACAGGGAAGGGAATCAGAGACGCCGAGAAGGCCCTGCGAGGAGCCGGGGCCCGGCTGGGGCTGGGTGCCCTAGTAGTTGCTCTGGGAGTCCTTGCTGGTGCTGGAGGCCTGGCCGGTGCTGGAGGCAGGGCCGGGGCTGGAGGCAGGGCCGGGGCTGGACCCGAGGCCTCCACTCGATTCTGACCCAGGGCCTTTGCTTGCCTCAAAGCTGTCGTGGTCTCTGCTGGACCCCACGTATCCAGTGGACCCCAGGTAGCTGCTAGAGTTGGGGGATCGGAAGGTCACGCGGCCCGGGATGGAGCCTCGACTGGACATCAGTCCCCCTGTGGTGGCACTGGAGTCCCCGAAGGTCACGTGGCCCACGTTGGAGCTGGTGGCGCGGCCTCCGCTGGACACCAGGATGCCGCTGGTCCTGTGGCTCATGATGGACCCAGGAACTTGACTGGGCCGCTGGGTCACCAGGCGCGAGCTGGAGCTGACCTTCTGGGTGCTGGAGGTCATGCTCGGGGTGCTCTCCACCTTGATGCTCTCGACCAGCTCCTTCAGGTGCTGCTCCTTTGGCTGCTCCCGGGCCTCCAGCTGCCGGGGAAGTGAGTTAGGGCCCCTGGGGGAGGCCGCGCCCACCGGCGCCCTCGCCCCCGCCCCGCCGGGATCCCGGCCCCGCCCCCGCCACGTCCCGCCCCGCCCCCTGCCGACGCCCATCCTCACCGCCTTCATTACAGAGCTCAGCAGCTCCTCCTTGCTCAGAGGATAGTCGTCTTTGGCCTCAAAACCTGGGGGGTCCTCCCTGAAGTGAGGGAAAAGGCAGGAAGGGACTCTAAGTCTCTACCTTCGAAAGTTCGATGGCTCCTCATTGCAAGGTCCCGAGACCCTCAGCCACGCGCCGGGGTCAGAGCGTCTTTTCCCTGTCTGGTCCATCCAGGGCCCCATCGTCCATACTGTCCCTGGAGACCCTACTCTTCCTGGCTCCCCCGAAGCACCCGCTTCATATTCTACCACCCCCCACCCTTTAGTTCAAGGAAGTGATAATGTCAGTCACTCAGTCGCCATGGACTCTTTGCGACCCCCTGGACTGTAGCCTGCCAAGCTCCTTTCTCCATGGGATTTTCCAGGCAAGAATACTGCAGTGGGTTGCCATTCCCTTCTCCAGGGGATATTCCCAACCCAAGGATCGAACCTGAGTCTCCTGCATTGCAGGCAGATTCTTTACTATCTGAGCCACTGGGGAAGCCCCCCTAGTCCAGGGGATCCCCCCAAGAACGGCCCCTTCCCACATCTCGCCTCCATCCCCAGGGCACGTCCTCCCCAGCCGCTCCCTCTGGCCCTCTGGCTCACAGGTTGTCTGGCGGCTGAGGTGGGGCCACCTTCTTAGGAAAATCCTCGGAGCTCTGGCCCAGCACCATGAGGGCAGCGTTGAACATGCTGGTGGAGGTGTAGTTCTGGAGGGTGGAGAAGTCGGCTGTCTGTTCAGGTCCGTCTTCAAGGCCCCGGCCCCCGCACCGCCCCCCCCCCCCCCCACCTCCATGCCCTCTGCACCACAACCTGCGTTTCCAGGAAGGCCTGCACGGTCAGGAGCTGCACCAGTCGCTTCTCGATGAGGCTCAGAAAAAGGCTGATGTCCCGGTCTCTCATGTGGGTCTTGATCCCGAGGAGGTCATTGATAAGGGTGCTGTCACACTGGGCCCTGGTGAAGAGGTGCTGGATGTCTGGGGTCAGAGGGGACAGGTGGTTATGGACCCAGTGTCCAAGGAGTGCCAGCTCTCTCCTCCTCAAGGCCCTGCTGCCCTGGCTGAGGAGACGCCAAACAAGGCTTAAAGATGGCAAGGGACTTGTCCAAGTTCAGACTGCCAGGGGAGGAGGGTTGGCGGGCATCTCGGGGTGCCTGGCCCCCAGGCGCCACATGACAGAGGACAAAAAGCAAGGGAGGGGCTTCCCTGGTGGCGTAGTGGTAAAGAATCTGCCTGCCGATGCAGGGGACAGGGGCTCAATCCATGATCCAGCAAGATCCCACATGCCATGGAACAAAGACCCAGGGCCACAACTATTGAGCCTGTGCTCTACAGCCAGGGAGCTGCAAGTACTGAGGCCACGTGCCCTACGCTTGTGCTCCGCAACAAGAGAAGCCACCGCAATGAGACGCCTGAGCACCACAACCCCAGGAGCAAAACCTCAGCCTGGCATCCATTTAGGATTTGAGGCTCTTCAGCTTCCACCCACGCCCCCTTCCATTCCCCTCTCTGCACAAAGAACCTACCTTCCTTGAACACATCTCCAAGCCTGGACCCCACCTGCTGGGAGCATTCCCCCCCTCCAGGTTTTTGCTTACTCATCCTTTGAAATCAGCCTCAAGCATCATTGCTCCCAGGAGACCTCCCCTGTGACCCGACAGAGCCAGTGTCATGGGTTCTGCTGCTGGCACTTGAAATTCTTGCTGGTTTTTCAAGAAGGGGCCCCACTTTTCACTGAGCACTGGGCCCCCCAAATTCTGCATTCCATGCTGACTTAAAGGCATCCTCTCGTTCCTGCAGTCCCCAGGGTATCCTCTATCCCAGCCCCTGGGTTACGAGTATCCGAAGCCAGTCTCTTATCCCGCCCCCCAACCCGCCCAGTCCTCATCACCTAGCACAGGGCTTTGCGCTGTGGCAAACAGGGTCTACCAAGACTTGAGCTCCTACTGTGCAGCAGACTTCCTGCTTGCTCCCCGTCACCACTGCCACCTCTCCCTGTCTCTCTCCATCTGTCATCCCACCAATCTCATGCCAACCCCACGAAGTAGGCACTTACGGGGGGCTCCAACAGAGGATACCACACACCAAAGTTCACAGATAGGGGAGCTGGGATTCAGACCCAGCTGAATCCCAGCAGCCTGACTCTTGTCCCTCTGCACTGGAAGGAGGAATAGATGCTGCTGCAGGATGGACAGATGGATGGATGCAGAATGGATGGATGGATATGGGACAGACAAGGGACAAGGGAATGCACAAAGTGGTCCTCGGAATGTCTGTCCGTGGCCAACTCTGGCAGGGCTCCCCGCCTGCTCATCACAGCCTCCCAGAAGAAGAAGCCGGGCCTGGGGCTCACTGGTCTTGAGCTTCTCCAGCTGCTCGCGAAAATTGTGGTAGCGGGCCTCCAGGTCGTCGGCCTCCGAGTGCACATCGTCCACGCGCTGCTGCAGCTCTGCCCGCTGCTGCTCCTGCTGCGCTCGCCGGTCCTCCTCGCTGCGGCGCCCGCTCACCAAGGCCTCCTGCATCTGCGGGGGTAGGGGCGCAACGCTGGGCCCAGCTCCGGAGGGGACACAAGGCGGCCAGAGGAGTCAGGGATGGGGAGGGGGCGGGTCTCGCCCACCTCCTTGATCTCCTCCTGCAAGTGCTCCAGCTCCGAGTTCTGCTCATTGATGAAGTTGAACTCCGCGAAGTTCCGCTCCTCCACTGGGGGCCAGTGGGGAAAGGCAGGGTCCGGAGAGACAAGAGACACGCACGCAGAGACAAACACAGGAGGAAGGGGTCAGAAGGCCCGAGATGGGGGAAGGAGGGAGATTGGGAAAGACGGGGAGGAGGAGCGTGGCAGAGGCAGGGCGGATGGTAAGAGCCCAGTAGAGCGGAGCCTGATCGCTGGGTCCTCCAGCGAGGGTGGAAGACCCATCCCCCCCCCCCCCCCCCCCCCCCCCCCCGCCCAGGCCCAAAGCGGTGGCCCTCGGTGACCGAGACAGAGCACAGCCTGCACTGGATTCTGGGGGCCTGGGGCCGCGAGCCTGCCCCTCTCCACCCCCAGGTACTCACACTCCAGATACTTTTCCACCAGCAAGTCCGGGTCGCTCTCCCCGGTCATCTGGGACAGTTTATTCAGGGCGTCCTCGTAGCGCAGCACCAGCTTCTCCTGGGAGGTCTTCCGGAGGCCTTCGGCCACCTCCCGGGCTGGGGGGCGAGGGGACAATGAGGTCGCCGTCGGGGCAGCCACCAGTGGCTGCTGTGGCCTGAGCCGGGAGGCCAGTGGGGAGAGGGCGGCCCCGCAGTCGCGCAGACCCCGCCCCTCCGCGCCCCGCCCCTGGAGGCCCCGCCCCACGCTGAGACCAGGGGCCGGCGGGCCCGCCCATCCCGCTGCCCAACATGCTGGAGGCCCCGGGCCTCACCTCGCTGCTCGCGCTTCTCCACGATGGCGGAATCCGGCTGCCGGTCGCCGTTCTTGAGCTTGAGGAAGTGGTGCAGCTGCTCCAAGTGTGCGATCTGCCGCTGCAAGATCTGCACCTCCGTCTCGTTCTGGGCCACCTCCTTCTCAGCTCTCTCCCGCAGCATGCCTAACTTGGCCTTCGCCTCTTCCCTGGGAGGGATGGGGGGTGGTTAGACCAGGGTCAGGGAGACAGGAGGTTGGATTTGGGGTCAACCTGGGTTTGGAGGGTGAATGGGGCAGGGTTAGCTATCAGGCTGGGGTCTCAGGGATGGGGGAGGTCAGCCTGGAGTCACAGAGATGGACAGAGCCAGCCTGGGGTCACAGGATGCATGGGATCAGCCTGGGGTCCCAGGGATGGGGCAGAATCAGGTTGTCACAAAAGGCAGAGAACTGTCTAGGTTCCTAGTGGTGGGTCAGGATGGGGTTACGGGGCAGTAGGGGGTGGAGGAGGAGGAGGTGGGTAGGCCATGTAAGTGACTGATGGTCTTGCCCACTGAGGGGGCACCGCTGCATTGCCTGCCCGGGGCATCGGGGAAGCCTGGCCATTATTATGTGGCTGTGGAACAGGAGGCAAGAGGCAATGATGGCACAGTTAGAGATGATACTCAGACTCCAAAAGGTGGACCCAGGTGATAAGGTAACTGTGCTGGAGTTTGGGGTGAGGGTGGGTACTGTGGTTGGAAAGATAAGACGCTTGGAGCCTGCAGGGCCTCACGTGGACAGGCACGTGCCATCACCAGCCCTTGAGTGTTCACCCTGTTAGGATGCTGGGGACACCTGCTGACTGAAACTCCCCCGGCCTGCTCAGCTGGAGGTGAAGCTTTTAACAGTAGTGCAGCCAACTGTGAACTCAGAGTGCCCCAAGCCTACGTCACAGGTCATAGGATCAAAGGTCAGAGGGTCATTAGGTGGGGAGACCAGCAGCTCAGTCTTCTCAGGTCCCACAAACCAGTCTAGTTCCCCTTTCCACGCTTTTGCCAACCTCAGTTGCCTCGACTCAGGGCACAAGCTTCTGGCTCTACTCAAATTCTGCTGAGTCCTCCTTGGTGGGAGCCCTCTCCTGGGCTCCCAGGCCCAGCCCGCAGAGACCCCTCTAGGAGCCCCTCAGGGATCAGGACTCACCGTTCTTTCTGTGTCTTGGGCCCCAGGCCCACTGAAGGGCCAGGAAGAGGGAACCCAACTTCCCAAGAGCCAGGCCCTGCAGGATATGTACTAAAGCAGCCCACAGGGGTCCATGAGGAAGATCCCATTATTATTGCCATGTCACAATAGAGGAAACGGAGGTTCAGAGAGGGTAAGTGGCCTGCCCAGGTCACCCAGCTAGGAAGCGCTGGTCCGACAAGAAGTGTTGATCCTGACACCTGTCCCTTGCCTTCTAGCTGAAACCACCCTTCCTTGCACCCAGCTGGGCTGCCCACTGCAGACAACTGGACAAGTGCTGGCAGGGGCCAGATGCTTCTGATGCAAAGACAGGCCAACAGAGCATCACCGGTGGGGCTTGGCAGAAAGCATGAGGCAGGCCAGTCAGATTCTCTCCTCGGAATTCACACTGGGAGATGCTAAGAAGGGGACAGCAGGAAGCCAAAGCTAAAAGGATGTATAGAGAGAAGCCACAAGAAGTCATGTTATGAAGGCCAAGTTAGGAAGAAGCCAGAGCTATGTGTGAACAGAAGCCATGAGTTGAGGCTCTGAAGAGGTCATGGCAGACCACAGGTAACAAACGACAGCATCAGCCATAAAAGGACTTCCCTGGTGGCTCAGCGGTCAAGATTCCACGTGTCCACTGCAGAGGACGCAGGTTTGATCCATGGTCAGTGAACTGAGATCCCACATGCCATGCAATGTGACCAAAAAGTAAAAATAAATGAGTGTTTTAAAGAAGTATAATTTAAACAACAAACAGACAAAAAGAATCAGCCCTAAAAATGCAGGAAGTTCTGAGAGATGCTACAACGTGGGTGAACCTTTGAAAGCATTACACTGAGTGAAAGGAGCCAGACACAGAAGGACACGTCATATCATTCCATTTACATGAAACATAAAGATACACTTAGGGACAGGTAGATGTACAGGTAAATCGTCCAGATGACAAGGAGACTGGTTGCCAGGGGGCTGGAGAAGAGGGGACTAGAGAATGACTGCCTACTGGGCACAGATCTCCTTTTGGGGTATTGGAAACAGAAATGATGGTGCACAGCATTACGAATGTACTAAATGCCTCCGAAAGGTGCACTTTAAAATGGTGAATTGTATGTGCATCTTAACTCAAAGCAAGGGAGGAAGAAGGAAAGAAAGAAAGCAAAAAGAGAGAGAAGGAACAAAAAAAGAAAGATTATAGAAACCTTAAGGTAGATTTGGGCTAGAGCCAATGTCTCATGGAGTCACAAACCATAATCAGCAGAAGTCGTGGGGTAGAAACAAGATACTGAATAGAAGCTAAGAAACCCCTTGCAGTAAGAGAACAGTGCTGAAGCTTAGAAAGTAGAGATGGGATAGGAGAGAGAGAGGGTGGAGCCCCCAAGAGCCCAGAGGCAGAGAGTGACGCCCATCAGCTGAGCAGCCGGGACTTCAGGGTTCCATACAACATGACCCTTTACCTGAAGGTGTCTTGAGAGAATCTCTGTCTCTTTCAACCAATATTGATAAATATCATAGCAAACACCCTCTTCCAACAACACAAGAGAAGACTCTACACATGGACATCACCAGATGGTAAACACCGAAATCAGACTGATTATATGCTTCGCAGCCAAAGATGGAGAAGCTCTATACAATCAGCAAAAACAAGACCAGGAGCTGACTGTGGCTCAGATCATGAACTCCTTATTGCCAAATTCAGACTGAAATTGAAGAAAGTGGGGAAAACCACTAGACCATTCAGGTATGACCTAAATCAAATCCCTTATGATTATACAGTGGAAGTGAGAAATGGATTAAAGGGACTAGATCTGATAGACAAGAGTGCCTGATGAACTATGGACTGAGGTTCGTGACACTGTACAGGAGACAGGGATCAAGACCATCCCCATGGAAAAGAAATCCAAAAAGCAAAATGGCTGTCTGAGGAGGCCTTACAAATAGCTGTGAAAAGAAGAGAAGCGAAAAGCAAAGGAGAAAAGGAAAGATATAAGCATCTGAATGCAGAGTTCCAAAGAATAGCAAGGAGAGATAAGAAAGCCTTCCTCAGCAATCAATGCAAAGAAATAGAGGAAAACAATAGAATGGGAAAAACTAGAGATCTCTTCAAGAAAATTAGAGATACCAAGGGAACATTTCATGCAAAGATGGGCTCGATAAAGGACAGAAATGGTATGGACTTAATAAAAGATATTAAGAAGAGGTGGCAAGAATACACAGAAGAACTACAAAAAAGATCTTCACGACCCAGATAATCACGATGGTATGATCACTCTCCTAGAGCCAGACATCCTGGAATTTGAAGTCAAGTGGGCCTTAGAAACCATCACTACGAACAAAGCTAGTGGAGGTGATGGAATTCCAGTGGAGCTCTTTCAAATCCTGAAAGATGATGCTGTGAAAGTGCTGCACTCAATATGTCAGCAAATTTGGAAAACTCAGCAGTGGCCACAGGACTGGAAAAGGTCAGTTTTCATTCCAATCCCAAAGAAAGGCAATGCCAAAGAATGCTCAAACGACCGCACAATTGCACTCATCTCACATGCTAGTAAAGTAATGCTCAAAATTCTCCAAGCCAGGCCTCAGCAATATGTGAACCATGAACTTCCAGATGTTCAAGCTGGTTTTAGAAAAGGCAGAGGAACCAGAGATCAAATTTCCAACATCTGCTGGATCATCGAAAAAGCAAGAAAGTTCCAGAAAAACATCTATTCCTGCTTTATTGACTATGCCAAAGCCTTTGACTGTGTGGATCACAATAAACTATGGAAAATTCTGAAAGAGATGGGAATACCAAACCACCTGACCTGCCTCTTGAGAAACCTGTATGCAGGTCAGGAAGCAACAGTTAGAACTGGACATGGAACAACAGACTGGTTCCAAATAGGAAAAGGAGTACGTCAAGGCTGTATATTGTCACCCTGCTTATTAAACTTATATGCAGAGTACATCATGAGAAACGCTGGGCTGGAAGAGGCACAAGCTGGAATCAAGATTGCTGGGAGAAATATCAATAAACTCAGATATGCAGATGACACCACCCTTATGGCAGAAAGTGAAGAAGAACCAAAAAGCCTCTTGATGAAAGTGAAAGAGGAGAGTGAAAAAATTGGCTTAAAGCTCAACGTTCAGAAAACGAAGATCATGGCATCCGGCCTCATCACTTCATGGCAAATAGATGGGGAAACAGTGGAAACAGTGTCAGACTTTATTTGGGGGGGGCTCCAAAATCGCTGCAGATGGTGATTGCAGCCATGAAATTAAAAGACACTTACTCCTTGGAAGGAAAGTTATGACCAACCTAGATAGCACATTAAAAAGCAGAGACATTACTTTGCCAACAAAGGTCCGTCTAGTCAAGGCTCTGGTTTTTCCAGTGGTCATGTATGGATGTGAGAGTTGGACTGTGAAGAAAGCTGAGTGCAGAATTGATGCTTTTGAAATGCGGTGTTGGAGAAGACTCTTGAGAGTCCCTTGGACTGCAAGGAGATCCATCCAGTCCATCCTAAAGGAGATCAGTCCTGGGTGTTCATTGGAAGGACTGACGTTGAAGCTGAAACTCCAATCCTTTGGCCACCTGCTGCGAAGAGTTGACTCATTTGAAAAGACCCTGATGCTGGGAAAGATTGGGGGCAGGAGGAGAAGGGGACAACAGAGGGTGAGATGGTTGGATGGCACCACTGACTCGATGGACATGAGTTTGGGTAAACTCTGGGAGTTGGTGATGGACAGGGAGGCCTGGCGTGCTGCAGTCCATGGTGTTGCAAAGAGTCGGACAGGACTGAGTGACTGAACTGAACTGAACCAACGCTTCCTACGTTCCTGGCCCCTGCATCCTGAGCTTACTTAAATCTGTTTATATATTATTTATTTATTTGTTTATTGGTAGCACCACGGGGCTTTTGGGATCTCAGTTCCCCAACCAGGAATTGAATCCAGGGCCTTGGCAATGAAAGCCTGGAATCCTAATCACTGGGCCACTGAGAACTCCCCTTAAGTTTCTCTACATCCCTATGTGCTATGTGCCATGAAAAGACAGGGGCCAAAAGGTTAATTCATACACCCAAGAAGAAGGACCTTGCCCAAGGAGTGGAAAATTGGTGGAGGAGGGGCAAGAAAGGGGCATCTTATGAAAAAGTTGGGGGCGGGGTTCTGACAATCCGTTTCATGAGGTGGGAATCTTCCTAGCACTTTGTTAAGAAAATGCATGGACTGAGTCATCTAGGACGCCTACCGGGGCCCTACCTGACGGTGTAGGCGGAAGTGGAGGAGACCATGAGGTTCCTGACAGAGTCCTTCAGGAGCTGGATCTCCTGCCAAGAGAACAAGACCGAGGCCACTTCTGACACCCTCGCCACTGGAGGGCTTTCCTTTGAGCCTGTATCTCCCAATAAGAAGTGGGTTTCCTGTGTCTTAGAAATGTGGTCCTTCCTAGTTAGTGGCAATCCATGAAAGGGTTTTCAAGAAGGTTCCAAGGGAGAGGAAAGCCAGACTGATGACCAGGAATGCAGTGAAATACCCAATTCAGGATACTCCTAAGAGTGCTGACCTAACTTTGAGGTAGAGTCAAAAAATTGTGTGAATTTCAAAATTGTGACCACACTAATCTGTTTCCTAGTTCTGTGGAAGTGTCTGTGCAGAGTTATGGGTAAAAAGGGTTCTTTCAGGAGAAAGAAAGGAAGAAATTACATGTATATATTTTTACACGTATAGTGTATATGTATGTACTAATGTGTATAAACACATATATATCTATGTTGCATGCATCCTCAGTCGTGTCCAACTCTTTGCAACCCCATGGACTGTAGCCTACCAGGTTCCTCTGGCCATGGGATTTCCCAGGAGTGGAATACTGGAGTGGGTTGCCACTTCCTATTCCAGGGGATCTTCCTGAAGCAGGGATTGAACCCACGTCTCTTGCACCTCCTGCACTGGCAGGCAGATTCTTTACCACTAGCGCCACCTGGGAAGCCCCTATATATGTATGTGCACACATGCACACACACACACACCCTTTTGCAACAAGAAACCCAGGCTAGAGAACCAGAAACTACGGAGGCTGAGTGGGAATGGATAGAAGAAATGATGAGGAAATGACTAAACCTTTGGAGTAGTTTTTTAAATTTATTTATTCATTTCGCTATGCCAGGTCTTAGTTGCGGGACTTGGGATCTTCAGTCTTTGTTGCTGCATGTGGGATCTAGTTCCCTGACCAGGGATGGAACACCGGCACCCGCATTGCAAATGCGGAGTCTTAGCCACTGGACCAGGGAAGTCCCTGGGATAGTTTTGATTTGGGAACCCATCAATGGTTTACGTGTTCACAAAGAAAATTCAATCAACAAGAATAGGGGACAGAACTAAAACCAAATATGAAGAGAAGCAAATGAACCTAACTATATTTCAAAGAACAGAACCACAAAGAAGACCAAGAAAAAATAGGAACTAATCCTAGTTACTTCTGAATAAGGTGTAGATGGATGGATGGATGGATAGAGGATAAAACAATAAGCAAATGAATTGTGATCTCTCAGGTTCAAGGGTTGTTAGTACAGTTGTAACAATTCCAAACCTCTCTTGGGCATTTCGTAGGGTTGAACGTAAGTACGTATAACAGTGCTATCGGCAGCTGGAGTTCCCACTGTGGGGGAAACAGAGATAAAATGGGGAGTGTTCAGGAATCAGGCAGTGGTGCTGGGGTCAGAATGAGAGACACCAATGCAAACTCGGGATTTTAAAATGTGTGTGTGTTTCCTAGCTCTCTCCAGAGAAAGGGCCTCAGGTCAGTGACACCCCAATGGCAGTGAGGACTCCTAGAGCCTATATTTTGGTTTCTCAGCACCTACTTCCCACTGGGAAGAACCAGGACTCTGGAGAAACACCAACTCGAGAGTTAAGGCAGAACAAGTACAAGAAAGTCTGGACTATCTTCTTGTGCCAGAAAATAAGGAAGTCCTGTGGTGGGGGGGACGATGGGCTTGTCAAAAAAGCCAGCTCAAAGGCACTCCCACCAGAGAAGTCTGGGACAGTTTGAGCATCACAATAAGTAATGCACACTATGGATTATAAGTCATAGATAAAGTAAGAATACACGAATGCTTACTGACAATCCACAAATATACTTAAGAAGTTCTTCCTTAAGTAAAATGCCATTTTCTAAATGAAGAAGAAATGATAGAGAGTTTAAAAAAAAATCACTCTTTGGTAGCCATTACAGTAATAATTGGACTTCTCAGGTGGCTCAGTGGTAAACATTTCACCTGCCAATGCAGGAGACCCTGGTTTGATCCCTGGGTCAGGAAGATTCCCCTGGAGAAGGAAATGGCAACCCAGTATTCTTGCCTGGAGAATCCCATGGACTGATGGGCCTGGCAGGCAACAATCCACGGGATTGCAAAGAGTTGGACACAATGCATGCATGCACAGTAATAATTATCCAGGCAAAAATCATCATTATGAGAGGCTAGAGTGGAAATGTGTTGGGAAACAGGATATTTACGGTTTCAAAGAATCTCCCTGGACCCATTCATTATAAAGAGGGAAACTCTCTATTGGAGAAACCGGCTGACCAAGCGATCAAGGTCAACATCACTAGTTACGGGACAAACTGACGTTACGTGCTCCTGGTGTAATGCCCACAAATGACACACCTCAGTGATATTTCACCTAAAATGCACGACTTGAATCTAATCATGGAGAAAGATCAGATAAGCCCACAGTGAGGGATGTCCCACAGCACAGCTGGGCTGGGTACTTCCAAAATGTCAAAGTCATGGAGACAAAGAAGTGCTAAGACACTGTTCTAGATGAAGGGAGCCAGGACAACCAAACGCACTGTGGGATCTTGGCCAAGAGCCTGCAGCAGGATAATTAAATTAACTATCACGGGATGCTGTTGGCATAATCATGAACTTTAAATATGGACTATTGAGAACTGTAACGATGTTCAAGCTCCTGACTTGGGCAAGGGCACTTTGCTTATGTAAGAAAATGGTCTCATGCTTAGGAAATAAGCACTGACGTTCTTAATGACGTTCTGTAATGTCTACATCGAGCTCTCAAATCGTGACAATGTTATTTTCAGTAAAAAAACAATTACCCGGAGACAGAAAGACAGACAGAGCAAAATGACAAATTACCAATCTTGGTGAAGGATTGATAGTTCTTTGTACTATTTCTGCATCTTTTTCTGCAGATTTGCAATTATTTCAAAGTAAAACTTAGAGAGAGGGGAAGAGAAAAAAAAGGAAGGGAGGGAGGCAGAGGGAGGAAGGGAGCGTTCTTCAAAGAACCTCTAAGCTTATTGAGAAACGTGTGGAATGTAAATGGTCTGGCTGAAGCCTTTGTTGCCCGCCCACCCCGCCACCACCCCTCCCCCCCAACCCCGTGACGACACTCAAAAGTGACATCTCTGCTTCCATCTGAGGCAGTTGTCTTTGTTGGAACATTTTCAGGTCTCCATTCCCTCCAGACTCAAGTAAATCCATGGTTCTGGGTGGTTCTGCACTTGAGGCGGGAGGGTTGGAGAAGATAGGGTGACTCTTGCATCCCCACCCTCCTCGCGGGCTGAGCCGCGGGCTGAGCCACGGGCTCCTGGGCTTCAGGGCCACTGACCTTCTGGAGCTTGCGGTCCACATTCAGATAGCGGTTCCTCTCGATCCGCAGGAGATCTAGCTCCTCCCTCAAGGTCGCGTTCTGAGCCAGCTGGATGTCAAAGCGACAGATGACCTGGGGTGGGAGAGGGTGCTGAGAGCCTGTCTGACACCTGGCCTGCCTCCATTCTCCGCTTTCAGCAGAGGAGAGGGCACTTGCCAGACTGGGGGCCCGTTCCCAATTTGGGGACCCTGAGAGCGTCGCCAAGGACCCAAGGATCAGCCTCCTTCCCAGGGAGGACCCTCCATCCCTCCGGGATCGTGTCTCCTGACCTGGTCCACCATTTCCAAAACTTGACTCCCATGCTCAGGTCTTCCCGTAAACCCCAGAGCTCGGGCCTGGGGACAGCCAAGGGGCGGACCCTCACCTTGTCCAACTGGTTTTCGAGACTCTTGATCCTTCGCTGGCTCTTGACCTTGTCATGCTGGACGCATCCTGGAGACCTGGCATTCTTGCTGTGGGCAGAGTTCCGGCTCTCCCATTCCTGGATCTGGGGAAAGAGGGTGGTACCTGTTGGCTGAGGAGATGTGGGAGAGATGGAGGGAGGGAGGGAGGAGGTGAGTGGGAGGGTGAGTGACTTAGGGCGGTTGACAGGAGCAGTCCTTGTGTGCCTGGCCATCAGCTGGACCTGCTTCTGAGATCAGTACCCAACTTTCCATGTGGGTCTGGCTTCCAACCGTAAGAAGCCGCCCTGCTGGCCACATGACCCAGGTCTAGACAATTCTTTTTTTTTTTTAAATAATCTTTAAATTGTATTTATTTTTGGCTGTGCTGAGTCTTCATTGCCACGCAGGCTTTTGTCTAGTTGCGGGGAGCAGGCTTCTCCTTGCAGTGGCCTCTCTGCTTGCAGAGCACGGGCTCTAGGGTTCGCAGGCTTCGGTAGCTGCACCTCATAGGCTCCAGAGCGTGGGCTTGGTAGTCGTGGCGCACAGGTTTAGTTGCTCTGCAGCACGTGGGATCTTCCCAGATCAGGGATCAAACCCGTGTCTCCTGCATTGGCAGGCGGATTCTTTACCACTGAGCCACCAGGGAAGCCCCAAGCTAATCCATTTAGGGATGGATGTGTGCCCCAAACTGAGCCAGCCTGAATTCTTTCTGGTATTTTGGGAGAAACATGTGATCTGGGTGGATGAGACACCACTCACAGTGAACAAAGTGGAGACAAGAGTCTGAGAGTGAGATAGACTGGGACCTGGGGCCCTTTGCTGCAAATGCTTGCCCCTGGACAGACATCTCCTCAAGTATAACCTTTAAAATTGTATAATTTTTTTTTTAAGAGAAAAAAAAAATAGATGAAGGCAAAGATCAGCGTGATGCTTCTACATACAAAGGAATGCCAAAGGTTTCCGGTAGACCAGCAGAACACAGGCAAGAGACACAGAAGAGATTCTCAAGGCTTCCAAAGGAACCAGTCCTGCTCACATCCTGATCATGGACTCCTGGCCTCCAGAGCTGTGTGACAATGAATTTCTGTCGTGTAAGCCACCCTAAGAAATGCATGCATGCACCAAGGCACCCCCAGAGTGTTGCAGCAAACTCAAAGGGGCAACCATAGGGATATTTTAAAATTTGAGGGAGACACATGGACATTAGTCAGACACCACATGAACTGGGAGCTCAAGGTCGTTGCCAGGTTCAACAGGATGTGGCGCTACATTCCTTTGGATGACACATCTTTTTGAAAAAACAAGAATCAAAACTCCAAAATGGTGCCATTGAGAGAAATTGGGCAAAGCATACAAGGACTTCTCTGCTTGTGAATCTATCATTATCTCAGTAAAATTTCAGTTTAGAAAAAGAACGCAAGTGCTGCACAGAAATCAGTATGGAATGAGTGGTGAGTCCAAGCTAACCAAGATCTGAAAAGTTGTACAGTGCCCCAAAGGCAGAAACATCCCACAGGTAATCGTGGTTTTAAAGAACTAAACACGATTTTCTTCAACTTATGTATATATATATATTTTTTTTTTTTCCAAGTGGTTTCTGGTTGTTAGGATGCAAACCCTTACTGGGTTGTTCAGCCAAGCCGCTGTAATAGAGTTGTTAGCAGTGTGATACTGGGGGTCCTCAGACAGTGCTTGAGAGCTCACAGTTACATTTTCAGGAAGTACATGAGTTCAATTGCTGGTAGCTTGAAATTGACTATACTAGTTTCCCAGTTCTGCAGAAAAATTACATTCTTCAGTGTTCACAGGAGATTAGTTCCAGGACTCCTCTCAGATACCAAAATCCAAGGATGCTCAAGTCTCTTATATGAAGTGATGTAGTAGGGACCTTCCTGGTGGTCCAGTGGTTACAACTCTGCACTTCCAATGCAGAGGTCCAGAGTTCGCTCCCTGAGTGGGGAAGATCCCCTGGAGAAGGAAATGGCAACTCACTCCAGTATTCTTGCCTGGGAAATCCCATGGACAAAGGAGCCATGTGAGCTACAGTCCACGGGGTTGCTAAGAGTCAGAAACGACTGAGTGGCTGAGCACACACACATATATTATGTCATTATAAAAATATACCAATTTATTTATTCATTCAAATATTAATGGACATTTGGGTTAATCTGGAGCTAGATGATATGAATAATGCATCTATCAACATTTTTTCACGAATCCTGGTTCCAGGGTATATACACAGAAGTGCCATTATTGGGTGGGAGGATGGGTTACTGACAAATCTAAACCAGTTTCTTTGCATTGATCGCTGAGGAAGGCTTTCTTATCTCTTCTTGCTATTCTTTGGAACTCTGCATTCAGATGGGTATATCTTTCCTTTGCTCCTTTGCTTTTCACTTCTCTTCTATTCACAGCTATTTGTGAGTCCTCCCCAGACAGCCATTTTCCTTTTTTGCATTTCTTTTCCATGGGGATGGTCTTGATCCCTGTCTCCTGTACAATGTCACGAACCTCAGTCCATAGTTCATCAGGCACTCTATCTATCAGATCTAGGCCCTTAAATCTATTTCTCACTTCCACTGTATAATCATAAGGGATTTGATTTAGGTCATACCTGAATGGTCTAGTGGTTTTCCCTATTTTCTTCAATTTAAGTCTGAGTTTGGTAATAAGGAGTTCATGATCTGAGCCACAGTCAGCTCCTGGTCTTGTTTTTGTTGACTGTATAGAGCTTCTCCATCTTTGGCTGCAAAGAATATAATCAATCTGATTTCGGTGTTGACCATCTGGTGATGTCCATGTATAGAGTCTTCTCTTGTGTTGTTGGAAGAGGGTGTTTGTTATGACCAGTGCATTTTCTTGGCAAAACTCTATTAGTCTTTGCCCTGCTTCATTCTGTATTCCAAGGACAAATTTGCCTGTTACTCCAGGTATTTCTTGACTTCCTACTTTTGCATTCAAGTTCCCAATAATGAAAAGGAGATATTTTTTGGGTGTTAGTTCTAAAAAGTCTTGTAGGTCTTCATAGAACCGTTCAACTTCAGCTTCTTCAGTGTTACTGGTTGGGGCATAGACTTGGATTACTGTGATATTGAATGGTTTGCCTTGGAAACGAACAGAGATCATTCTGTCGTTTTTGAGATTGCATCCAAGTACTGCATTTCAGACTCTTTTGTTGACCATGATGGCTAGTCCATTTCTTCTGAGGGATTCCTGCTCGCAGTAGTAGATATAATGGTCATCTGAGTTAAATTCACCCATTCCAGTTCATTTGAGTTTGCTGATTCCTAGAATGTCGACATTCACTCTTGCCATCTCTTGTTTGACCACTTCTAATTTGCCTTGATTCATGGACCTGACATTCCAGGTTCCTATGCAATATTGCTCTTTATAGCATCGGACCTTGCTTCTATCACCAGTCACATCCACAGCTGGGTATTCTTTTTGCTTTGGCTCCATCCCTTCGTTCTTTCTGGAGTTATTTCTCCACTGATCTCCAGTAGCATATTGGGCACCTACTGACCTGGGGAGTTCCTTTTTCAGTATCCTATCATTTTGCCTTTTCATACTGTTCATGGGGTTCTCAAGGCAAGAATACTGAAGTAGTTTGCCATTCCCTTCTCCAGTGGACCACATTCTGTCAGATCTCTCCACCATGATCCACCTGTCTTGGGTTGCCCCACAGGCATGGCTTAATTTCATTGAGTCAGACAAGGTTATGGTCCTAGTGTGATTAGATTGACTAGACTAGACTAGAGATCTCTTTAAGAAAATTAGAGATACCAAGGGAACACTTCATGCAAAGATGGGTTCGATAAAGGACAGAAATGGTATGGACCTAACAGAAGCAGAAGATATTAAGAAGAGGTGGCAAGAATACACAGAAGAACTGTACAAAAAAGATCTTCATGACCCAGATAATCACGATGGTGTGATCACTCACCTAGTGCCAGACATCCTGGAATGTGAAGTCAAGTGGGCCTTAGAAAGCATCACTACAAACAAAGCTAGTGGAGGTGATGGAATTCCAGTGGAGCTATTTCAAATCCTGAAAGATGATGCTGTGAAAGTGCTGCACTCAATATGCCAGCAAATTTGGAAAACTCAGCAGTGGCCACAGGACTGGAAAAGGTCAGTTTTCATTCGAATCCCAAAGAAAGGCAATGCCAAAGAATGCTCAAACAACCGCACAATTGCACTCATCTCACACGCTAGTAAAGTAATGCTCAAAATTCTCCAAGCCAGGCTTCAGCAATACGTGAACCGTGAACTTCCTGATGTTAAAGCTGGTTTTAGAAAAGGCAGAGGAGCCAGAGATCAAATTGCCAACATCCGCTGGATCATCGAAAAAGCAAGAGAGTTCCAGAAAAACATCTATTCCTGCTTTATTGACTATTCCAAAGCCTTTGACTGTGTGGATCACAACAAACTGTGGGAAATTCTGAAAGAGATGGGAATACCAGAACACCTGACCTGCCTCTTGAGAAACCTGTATGCAGGTCAGGAAGCAACAGTTAGAACTGGACATGGAACAACAGACTGGTTCCAAATAGGAAAAGGAGTACGTCAAGGCTGTATATTGTCACCCTGCTTATTTAACTTATATGCAGAGTACATCATGAGAAACGCTGGGCTGGAAGAGGCACAAGCTGGAATCAAGATTGCCGGGAGAAATATCAATAACCTCAGATATGCAGATGACACCACCCTTATGGCAGAAAGTGAAGAGGAACTAAAAAGCCTCTTGATGAAGGTGAAAGTGGAGAGTGAAAAAGTTGGCTTAAAGCTCAACATTCAGAAAACAAAGATCATGGCATCCGGTCCCATCACTTCATGGCAAATAGATGGGGAAACAGTGGAAACAGTGTCAGACTTTATTTTGGGGGGCTCCAAAATCACTGCAGATTTGAAATTAAATTTAATTTGAAATTTAATTTCATGACTGCAGCCATGAAATTAAAAGACGCTTACTCCTTGGAAGGAAAGTTATGACCAACCTAGACAGCATATTCAAAAGCAGAGACATTACTTTGCCAACAAAGGTCCATCTAGTCAAGGCTATGGTTTTTCCAGTGGTCATGTATGGATGTGAGAGTTGGACTGTGAAGAAGGCTGAGCGCCAAAGAATTGATGCTTTTGAACTGTGGTGTTGGAGAAGACTCTTGAGAGTCCCTTGGACTGCAAGGAGATCCAGCCAGTCCATTCTGAAGGAGATCAGCCTTGGTATTTCTTTGGAAGTTGCTAAGTCGATTCAGTCATGTCCGACTCTGTGCGATCCCATAGACGGCAGCCCACCAGGCTCCCTCGTCCCTGGGATTCTCCAGGCAAGAACACTGGAGTGGGTTGCCACTTCCTTCTCCAATGCATGAAAGTGAAAAGTGAAAGTGAAGCCACTCAGTCATGTCCGACTCTTTGCAACCCCATGGACTGCAGCCTACCAGGCTCCTCCACCCATGGGATTTTCCAGGCAAGAGTGTTGGAATGGGGTGCCATTGCCTTCTCTGGAAGGAATGATGCTAAAGCTGAAACTCCAGTACTTTGGCCACCTCATGCGAAGAGCTGACTCATTGGAAAAGACTCTGATGCTGGGAGGGATTGGGGGCAGGAGGAGAAGGGGAGGACAGAGGATGAGATGGCTGGATGGCATCACTGACTCGATGGACGTGAGTCTCAGTGAACTCCAGGAGTTGGTGATGGACAGGGAGGCCTGGCAGGCTGTGATTCATGGGGTCGCAAAGAGTCGGACATGACTGAGCGACTGAACTTAACTGAACTGAAACCAGTTTCTACTGGGGGATGACTTTGGTTTACTTCCTTCTAACACCATTTCCATGGAAACATACTGGGTTTAAGGTAAATACAGAATGCCAGCTGTGGTTCCCAGGCAACAATGTTTACTATAAAGGTGGCCCCTGATTGTGAACTATGTCGGACTGGAAGGACTGTGAGTGGACTTGTAGACACCGGAGGCTTATGTGATCATGAATGAATAGAAAACTGGTTTCCTTGTGGGGTATTTCTTATAACGTAGTATGTTCCTGGTGGGGTCATACAAGCTGCTCTGATAATTGGTTACAAGTGGTGGCTCGTGTTGAATATAAAAAACATCCCCATGCCAGGGTGGGCAACACCCACCCATATGGTATCGTCCAACTGAAGATGCTGAGCAGTAGCCCCTGAATGCTCAAGGAAGATGCACTGGATGCTGTCGTGCAAAGATGCTGCTGCGTCCTGCCCTCTGTCCTTCTGCAGTTAAGTGAACCTGGTGCCAGGTGACAGCCTGTTGGATCCTATGAGTGTCATGGTCAGGTGGAGCCCAAGCCTGCTTCCGGTGACCATCCGTGTGGAGTGGATGCAACCCCAGCTCACAGGGTATGTTTCTCTTCAAATTTAATAGATAATGGGGGAAAAAA
Organism: Bos indicus; assembly: GCF_029378745.1. Classification (NCBI taxonomy): domain Eukaryota; kingdom Metazoa; phylum Chordata; class Mammalia; order Artiodactyla; family Bovidae; genus Bos; species Bos indicus. Next base: position 55,592,216 of record NC_091777.1, read on the forward strand.
CTTTTCAGAATATACATGACAATTTAGACTCCCTCTAGGTGGTGGGCTCTTATGAACCAGCAATTCTTTAAGAGTTCCCACTGTTCCTTCTCTCCCTGGCACTTGGCGTATTTGGACACTCGCTTTTGAAAATCTGGTGAGTGTGTAATGATACCTTTTTATGACTTTTCTCTCTCTTTTTTGGGGCTGTGCTGGGTCTTTGTTCCTGTCTGCAGGCTTTCTCAAGTTGCAGAGAATTGGGGCTACTCTCTATTTGCCGTGTGAGGGCTTCTCATTGAGTGCTTCGCTGGTTGCAGAGCACAGGCCTTAGGTCAGTGGGCTTCAGTAGCTGCGGCACAAAGGCTTAGTTGCCCTAGGGCATGGGGGATCTTCCTGGACCAGGAATCAAACCCATGTCTCCTGTATTGGCAGGTGGATTCTTTACCACTGAGCCACCAAGAAAGCCCTATGGCCTTTTCTTTTTATTTTTAAAATTTTTCCTTTTTGGCCTCTCTGCATGACATGCAGGATCTTAGTTCCCTGACCAGGCATTGAACCTGTGTCCCCTGCAGTGGAAGCATGGCGTCTTAGCCACTGGATTGCCAGGGAATTCCCACACTGTTCTTTTAAGTAAATCTTAGTCATCTTGTTCACTTCACTTCTCTATAAATCTTAGAATCTGTCCATTTCATCCATTAAAAATAAAAAACTTTTAGTGTTTTGATTGGAATTACATGACTTTTATTAATCAGTTTGGAGATCTGACATTTTACAACACTAACTCTTCCAATCCATGAACATGGTATACTTCCACATTTATTAAATTCTTCTTTGGGATTTCCCTGGTGGTCCAGTGGTTAAGACTGCTCTCCCACTGCAGGGGGTGTAGGTTCGCTCCCCGGTTGGGAATCCTGCATGCCGTGCAGAGCGGCCAAAAAAAAAAAAAAAGATGACTCAAATATTAAATTCTTCTTTTGTTGTTGTTCAGTCACTAAGCTGTGTCCAACTCACTTTGACCCCATAGACTGCACCAGGCTCCCCTGTCCTTCCCTATCTCCTGGAGCTTGCTCAAATTCATGTCCATTGAGTTGGTGATGCCATCTAACCATCTCATCCTCTGCTGCCCCCTTCTCCTTTTGCCTTCAATCTTTCCCAGCATCAGGGAAATCTTCCCCAGCATTCTTTAATATTCCTCAATACACTTTTACAATTTATTCTATAGGGGTCTTGCATACTTTTGTTAGATTTCTTCCCAGGTACTTCCTTTGGCTATTATAAATGTGTCTTTTTTTTTCTTTAATTGCCTAATAGTTACTGCTAATATAGAGAAATATCATTAACCTTTGTTTCCAGCCACAATGCTAAAATACCTTGTTAAATATAAGTTAGTTTTAGATTCTTTTGGACCTTCAATGTACACAAATAGATCACCAACAAATACTGACCATTTCATTTCTTCTGATTTTTAAATTGTTTTATTTTTCTTTTCCTTCCCATACTGGGCTGGACAGGAATTCCAGTACAATGTCAAACAGAAGTGATGCTAGCTAACACCCTTATATTGTTACTGATCTCAAGGAGAATTTTTTTATGTTTTGCTATCAAATATAATGTTTGCTGTAGATGTTTTATAGTTGCCCTTCATCAAATTTGGGGAATTCCCTTTTATTCTTGGATTGCTAAGAGTTTAACATGAACGGATGCTGAATTTTATCATATACATATATATATACACATAGATTGTTGCTATGAACTGGTACAATCCAAGGATTGTCTGTCATCAGTTTCTGATGTGATAGGTTCAGAAAATGGGAGTAAGCATTTAGAAGCTATTCTTGGGTGCTGCTGAATTCATGCAACAAGTCACATAAGCCACCCCCAACACCCCACACTCTCCTGCCCAGATATCCACATCCAAATTTCTAGAACTTGTGACTATGTCACTTGAAGAGGCAAAAAGGACTTTACAGATGTGATAAAGCCAAGGATGTTGAGATGACTCAAGGTTAATCTCCTGAATTGTCTGGATGAGCTCAACATGATAACAAAGGTCGTTACAAGTGAAAGAGGGAAGCAGGAGAGTCAGAATCAGAGGAGAAGAGATGACAAAGGCATCAGAGTGATGCAGCTTGAGAAAGATCGACTGGTCATTGCTGGCTAAGAAGATACAGAAAGGAGTCATAAGGACGTCCCTGGCGGTCCAGGGGTTAGGAATCTGCCCGCCAATGCAGGGGAACACAGGTTCGACCTCTGGTTGGAGAGCTAAGATCCCACATGCCACTGGGCAGCTAATCCTGTGCCCACAATTACTGAAGCCCACATACCCTAGCCATGCTCCACAGCAAGAGAAGCCATGGCAAGGGAAAGCCCATACACTGTAACTAGAGAGTAGCCCCTGATTGCTGCAACCAGAGAAGGCCCGAGAGCAGCAATGAAGACTCGGCACTATCAAAATAAATCATTTTGAGAATAAAAAATTTTTAAAAGAAAGGAGCGATAAACCAAGGAATGCAGGCAGCTTCTAAAAGCAGGAAATGGAGTCTCCCCTGAAGGGTCTTAAAGGAACACAGCCTGCTAACACCTTGATTTTAGCCCAGTGAAACTCATTTTGGATTTCTGTCCTCCAGCACTGCAGGATAATTAATTGGTATTACTTTAAGTCAGTTCAGTTCAGTCGCTCAGTCATGTCTGACTCTTTGCAACCCCATGAACCGCAGCATGCCAAGCCTCCCTGCCCATCACCAACTCCCAGAGTCCACCCAAACCCATGTCCATTGAGTCGGTGATGCCATCCAACCATCTCATCCTCTGTCGTCCCCTTCTCCTCCTGCCCTCAATCTTTCCCAGCATCAGGGTCTTTTCAAATGAGCCAGCTCTTCGCATCAGGTGGTTAAAGGATTGGAGTTTCAGCTTCAACATCAATCCTTCCAATGAACACCCAGGACTCATCTGCTTTAGGATGGACTGGTTGGATTTCTTTGCAGTCCAAGGGACTCTCAAGAGTCTTCTCCAACACCACAGTTCAAAAGCATCAATTCGGCGCTCAGCTTTCTTCGCAGTCCAACTCTCACATCCATACATGACCACTGGAAAAACCAGAGCCTTGACTAGACGGACCTTTGTTGGCAAAGTAATGTCTCTGCTTTTGAATATGCTATCTAGGTTGGTCATAACTTTCCTTCCAAGGAGTAAGCTTCTTTTCATTTCATGGCTGCAATCACCATCTGCAGTGATTTTAGAGCCCAAAAAAAATAAAGCCAGCCACTGTTTCCCCATCTATTTCCCATGAAGTGATGGGAACGGATGCCATGATCTTAGTTTTCTGAATGTTGAGTTTTAAGCCAGCTTTTTCACTCTCCTCTTTCACTTTCATCAAGAGGTTCTTTAGTTCTCAAGTCACTTTAAGTCAAGTGAGTGGTAATTTGTTACAGCAGCAATAGCAAACTAATACAGCCCATCAAGATAACTAACTTTCAATCTCCTATTTGTGATCCAGTAGTGTGCAAGAAATCTTTTGGTCTCGGCAAGCAACTTTTTTTTTTAAGATTTTTTTGATGTGGACCATTTTTAAAATCTTTATTAAATTTGTTATAATATTGTTTCTGTTTTATGTTTTGTTTTTTGGGCCCAAGGCATGTGGGATCTCAGCTCCCCCACCAGGGACTGAACCAGGACTCCCCAGCATTGGAAGGCAAAGTCTTAACTATTGGACCTCTAGGGAAGTCCTTTGGCAAGCAACTTTCTAAAATGAAGAGTAGAATTGAAATTAGAATGGAAAAAAAAGAAAGAAAATATAACGGATCCCATGTGGAGAAGAGTATTATTTGGGGAAACTTTGTTTCTGATATGTTTGCTTGTGTGTGTGTGTTTACATCCATATGCATCTCTTTGTAAATGAACAGTGTCACAGTGAGTCCTGGTCCTAAAAACTGAAAAGAACACTAGCCTAGAAAAGTCACACATTTCCAGGGTCAAACAACAGGATCTTGAAGCCAACAGGATGAAAAGTCGGTCTAGACTCTGCTGCATTACCCACATTCTCTTTTTGCAGATGAAGAAACTAGGGCCCGGAGAGAAGAAGACTTGCCCACGGTCACACAGCTCTGATGCGCCTGGACCAGAATTTTGTTATAATGCAGGATGCACTGACTCCAGAAGGTGACTCTTTCCCTCTTAACCGCCTTTTTGAAGGCATGGGGCTGTGCTAAGCAGTAAAGACTCATAATTCCTATGGGAGCCTGAACACAAACTCCCTTGAGAGGACGCTTTCAATAACTTTCAATAACCCCATTGAAATGACCCCATTTCGATGCTTTCAATAACCCCACTTTTCAGATGAGGAAGGTGAGGCTCAAAGAGGTTATGACACTTGCCCCCGAGTAGGACCCACCGAGTCTGGCCCCAGGACCCACCTCTCTGTCCAGGGCTTGGTTCTGCGCCTGCAGCTCCTTGACCTCGGCCTGCACCCGGACCTGGCACTTGAGCAGGTGACCCATGCTCTCCAGCCTCTCGCTGTCCCGCAGCCGCCTGACCTGGCTCTGGGCAATGCTGATCTGCACCCGCAGTTTGTGTCGCACCCCCTCCAGGCGCTGGATCTCCTCACTGCCCAGGCAGGGAGAGGGAGGGGAAGCCAGAAGGGGCAGAGCTCAGCATCACTGAAGTCCAGACACACTGAGCCTGCCCTCCCCTCTCAGACCCAGGAATGCAACCCCCACCTCCTTAACAGCCCCCTCCCCAGCTCCAGGGACCCAGGCTCACAGCTGCTTGTTGATGCGCTGATGAACTTCTTTGCTGTAGGCTCGCCTTTCATCTTCCATCACTTTGCATTGTCGCTGCAGTCGGCTCAGCTCCCAGTCCACTGAGGCGTGGGACCAGGCAAGGGATTCATGGGAATCCAGCCCCTCCCTCTCCAAACCCCAGGAATTCTGGCTCCCTTAGAGGCTCACCAACTGCAGCTGAACTGCAGACCCAGTCCCCCTCACCACTCTAGGGCTGCGTCTCAGTTCCTGTCTCTCTCAAGCTTCCTCATCCCTGCATACTGCCTGTACCCTAAGCTGACCTCCGCATTTCCCCCGCCCCAAACCCACTTCTATCCAGGGTTTGGGCACGCCTCTGTTTCCCCACTAGAGGGCACTCCAGGGAAGCCTCACAGTCCTCAGGGAGCAGAAGCACAGGACCTAGAACTTGGGAAAGCTGGGGACATGTGCCAAGTCCCCGGGGGCGGGGGGGGGGGGACACTTTTCTTGTTACATCCCTCCTGTTCAACCCCACCACCACCCTTCCTCAGCCCCACCCTCCCGCCTCCTCACTCTCAGCCCATCCCCTTGGCTCAGGCCTCACCCTCCCTTGCCTGGACCATCACCCCAGCCTCCTCCCCAACCTCCTGGCTCCCTTCACAGCTCCAGAGGGTCTTTCCATGCCTAGAGTGGTCACAGACCTCCCTGTGCTCCAGCACCTCCAAAGCTGCAGTTCCACAGCCTGGGGTTCCAGGCCCCACAAACCCGACCCTACCCACCTCTCTGGTCCCATCCACTAGCTCCCCATCCCCCACGGCATAGTTCTCAACCAGGATCAATTCTGTCCCCTTACGGCCATTTGGCAGTGTCTGAAGACATGTTTGATTGCCACAGGGGAGGGGAGGGTCGGGAGGGTACTACTGGCATGCAGTGGGTAGAAGCCAGGGGAGCACTGCGCATCCTCCAGCACACAGAACCCTCCCCCTAATATCCAAGAATGATCTGACACCTGACCCCAAGGGTCAACGATATGGAGGTAAAGAAACCTTGCTCTAGTCACATCCTGTTCTCTCTGCAGAAACACTCTTCCCTTCCTTCTCCTGTTGGTAATTCCTGGGAGACGTTCCGGGCCTCACTCAGACTTCTGCAGGAAGTCTTCCTGGCCATCCCACTCCCTCAGGCCCGGCTCCACCTTCATTCTGGAGCAAGTGTGTAGCCACTAGAGGGCGCTCCTGAAAACCCTCCCGGTCCCCAGGGCCCCGCTGCACAGGACCTGAAACATGGGAAAACCGAGGAAAAGAATGAATAAAATAAAGAAAGCAGGAATTACCCATTCCCTCCAGGAAGGCCTCACTTCCATCCTCGGAGCGAGTGCTCCCAGCCGAGAGTCCAAAAGGCATCTTGGCCAAAGAGGGTGAGGCTTCTGTAGGGGCGACACAGGACCCCTTCAGACGGCGAGGAGAGGGCGAGGAGGGTGGGCAATGAACAGCGAGGTACTAGGCACTGGAAGAGGGTGACCCCAGAACTGGCCTCTCTTTGAGTCTCAATTCCTCCAGTGAGTCAGAGCGGGGCACCTGTCAGATCTCTTCCCACGCCCCTCCCAACCTCCCACCTCTCACATTCTGTCTTGCGTCACGGCTCTGACTCTGGGACGGGGTCCTCTAGACCCTCGGTATCTCCGAGGTGGGGCTGTTTGGGGAGGAGGCAGCACAGAGGCAGGGGAAACCCCCGCCCCGGTCGGCTGAGAGCGAGGCCCGGTCCCTACCTGCTGGAGTGCCTGACCTGTCCTGGGTACTCCAATCTCACTGTTGTGGTCTGGTTACTGGGGAGATAAGAGGCCAATGAAGGTCTGAGGACAGCAGCCGGGGAGGGACCAAGGCCACAGAAGAAAGCCGTGGGAGGGGATGCTGGGGAGGAGGGGCCGAGGAGGCCTCGACGAAGCCTTCAGAGAGGTCAGGTGCTAAGAACAGATGAGTTAGGGGAGCACTACAAGGGGCGGGGCTGAGGGAATCCTGCGAGGGGCGGGGCTGGGAGGGCCTGTGAGGGCTGAACTGTAAGCCTTGTGAAGGGCGGGACTGTAGGCCGGGCGAGGGGCGGAGCTGTGGAGGACTAGGATGGGCGGGGCTGAAAGGGCCTTTGAGGAGAGGAGAATGTGTGAGCCTGAGGCGCGGCGCTTCGGGGCTAGCGAGGGAAGGGCAGAGCTGCAAAGACTGGAGAGGGCTAGGGCTGCGGGACCTGACGAAGGCAGAGACACAGATAACCGTCCTGAGCAGGACTTCGGAGCTTTGAAAGGGGAGGGGCAAGAATACCTGTAAAGGGCGGGGCTGCGGGCCCTGTGAGGGGTGGGGCTTCGGGGGGTGGCGAGGGGTGTGGCTGGAAGAACACGTGAGAGACCTGGCGGGAGGGCGCTGAAGGACGCAGGTTCCCAAGACTTGTAGGGGGTGCTGAGGCTAACCGCCGAGATGATCTGTGTGGGGAGCACGAGGTTGTGAGGGGTAGGCTGTGTGTCTCCAGGAGGGAGAGGCAGTAGCTGGAAGAGCCTGTGGAGGCAGGGCTGGGAGGGGAACGTCTGGAAGGCTTTGGAACTGTGCCGAAGTCCTTCGGGATGGGGCGCGAGAGATGCGTGTATTAAGCTGATTAAAACCACGTTATTTTGAGGCTTCATTAGCAGGCAGGCGGTGCCGATGCCGGGAGTTGTGAGGGAGAGGAGCGCTTACCACCGCCTCAAGTCCTCGAAGCCGCTCACTACGCATGCGCGGCCAACGGCCTCGGGAGAGACTGCCAAAACCTCAGCTGCCAGAGCTGTCCGCGCTCTGAGAGGCGGAAGTGGGCGGGGCCTAGGGCGCTCCGTGCCGCCCCTGCCTTCCGGTCACGCCCTCCCGGGCACGCCCCCGAGCTCCGCAGGGCACGCCCCCTCCTTTGACGGCCGCCTGCTGTCCACGTGGGCCTTCGCAGAGCCTGCTGTCTGTGGGCGCCGCTCCTTGCAGGCTGGGTGTGCCCAACGCCTGCGGTTTCCTGTGGGAGGAAGAGGCCCGCGGGTGCTCAGCTCGTGGCTTTGGAGGCCCTGAAGGGGAAGATTCCACCACCGCCCTCGGGTACCCTAATTCTCCCCCTTCTGTAGGGCCCTAGCATGGGGGACCCCCTGCCCAGAACATCTCCAGGGTACCCCAACCTGGCGCTAATTCCACTCTGGGAGTTTGATTCAGAGTCCTAGCTTCCTGTTCTCCACCTCCCCCGCCCAAATTCCATCTCTATAGCCCTTGGTTCCCAGACTCCTCCCAGGACTCATGTCCAGCCCCTTTGCCTCCTTGAAGAACTTAACGATCTCCAGTCCCTCATTTTCCCCTCAGTGACCCAGGCTTTCTAACTTACTTGGAGAACTGAGTTCAGACCTCCAGTCTCTGTCCTTCTCAAAGATGTAACTATTTTACCCACCCCCAGCAACCTTCATTTTGTACTCCCAACTTCTTAGCCTTGGGACCCAATGGACTCAAGCATTTGTCCCTTCTCCAAATCCCAGACATCTCATCTCCCATGTCCCAGTGTCTGGTATAACGTGCATGTACAACAGCGCTTTCTCTATGCCAGGCACTCCTCTAAGCACTGCTCCTTGAGGTATTTACTATTATTATTCCTGTTTTACCAATGAAGAAACTGGGGCATAGAGAGATTAATAACCTGCCCCAAATCACAGATAATGAGTAAAGCCTATGTCATAGTGATAACAGCTTCCGGGTTAGGGTTAGGAGTACCACCCAGTCACTGAACTGCCCCTCCCTCACCCCCTCAGGGAGCCCAGATAACCAACCACTCTCCCTCCCTCTCGCTGTGTCTCCCTCAGATACCCAGCCATCCCATCATCCAGTTCCTTTCCCTTGTGGGGACCAAGATTTCAGTCCTCCAGGTCTTAATTCCACATCAGGACCCCAGACACCTGGCTCCCTGTCCCTTGCTTTTCACCAAGCACCAACCCTCCATAGAGACCCAGGTACATAGTAGTAATCATGCCCCACACTTATTCAATAATCTAAGAAATAATAATGATAACAATAATAGTTATTAATAACATTAAGTCCCTGGTACTGCACTTCTGTTTAAAAGCCTCCAATGGTTTCCCACTACCCTTAGAATAAAATCCAAACTCCTCCTCTAGGCTTCAAGGGCTCTCTTTGAATTCCCTTCCTACCACTCCCTCTAGTTCCCTATATTCTGGCCACACTGGCCCTTCTGTCTGCTCCCCAAACAACTTGAGCTTGTTCTCCAATCCTGTGTCCTTCCTCTCCCTCCAGCATTCAAATGACTCCTGTCTTCAAGTCTCAGTCGCATCTCAGAATGAGGTTTCTCCTTAGAGAAACCTCACCGGATCACCCTTTTAAAGTTGCCTCCCATCATTAGCAGGGTCACTGTATTTCATTCCCTTCAAAGCCCTACCACTACCTGAAGTCTATCTTCTGTACTGATGTATTATTCTCTCTCGCTCAACTAGAAGGTAAACTCCGTAAGAACAGCAGGGCTCGCATCTGTTTTCTTCATTATTAACTCCTGGTTCATAATAGATGTTCAATAAATGTTTGATGAGGGAAAGAAAAAATGTGTTAGTGTACTGGTATTGCCTTGTTTGTCTAGAATAAGTATCAGAATTGTCATCATTGCCATTAGTATATTGTCAGTAGTATAAGTAGTAGTGTACCCACCTCTCGATTAGGAAACTGAGGTTCAGAGACTTGGAATAATTGGTGAAGGTCCCCCAGGCAGGAAACAGTAGCCCTGGGTTCTTAACTTCCACCTCCTGCCCACTTCCGGAGTTCCACACTTCCCTATTTCCCATCCCAATTCTCACCAGGGTGCCAACCCCACAAGTCCTCAGCCCACTCCCCGCGGCAGGAATCTGATCTCCCAGCCCAGACATCCCCCTGAGGATCCAGTCCTAAGCCCCAAAGCAGCTGTCGGTTCCCGGGACAGGTCCGGGAGCAGAGGCCTGAGAATCAGATCCTCCCACCCGTGATGCTTGCTCCACCTGAGGGCCCAGCTCTGTTTCCTTCCCTCCAAGGACGTGTCATCTCCACCGCAGGAGGGGGAGCCCCAAAAGATGCCTGTCGGGGCAGTGGGTGGGGGCCCAGAAAAGGAGGAACGGAGGAACGCGAGTGCCTGGTCCCTCCCTCTGGCTGTCGACCTCAGCTGGGCGCGGTGAGGGTGGGTATAAAAGGGTCAGTATATATTGAAAGGGCCAGAGAAAGAGAAAGCAGGAGAATGAGGAGAGAGGGAGCAGGATCGAGGTACAGACCGTGAGGACAGGAGAGAGAGACAAGAGGCAGAAGGCGAGAAAAAGAAAGAGGGGGGAAGAGAGGGTTCCGGAATTGGAGGGAAGAAAGAGAGAGAGAGCCAGAGAGACGGAGGGAGGGAGAAAGGCGGTGAGAGGCGGGGGCCTCGAGAGGGTGGAAGGAGGGAAGAGAAGGGCGGGGCACGGAGGCCCGATTGAGGGACCGGACTCAAATCTGACGACTTCTGCCGCTCTCGGTAAGTTTTCAATCCGTTATTCAGCCTGTGATTTCTTTCTTTACTTGGGTATGCAGCAGTTTGGAAAGGAGACCCCCACTCTCACCTCCCTGCCAGCTTGGAAGAACCTTGGAAATCCTTGTAATTTAAGAAGTGAACTCTTGGCACTTGGGGTGGAGACTTGGAAAGGGGTGGGGCCCGACCGATTTTAGGGTTCCCAGCAGAACCCCCCCACCCACCCAAAAACTTCCTGTAGTTTTACTCTATGCTGTCCACTCCCCCCGGAAGACCCTGAGGTCAGGGCTTCTCGTGAGAACAACCGAAGTCTGGAGACAATCCAGCCACCACCCGCCACCACCCCACCGCAGCCCTTTCTGGACACTGAAGGGTCATGAGGGCTGGCTCCTTCTTCTCAGGCCCTCTCCCACCCCCAACATGGATCTTGTCCATTTTCCCTACAAGGTGTCCAGTGGACACTGGTCTGGCAGCAGGGCAGGGTGGGGTGGGGACCTCGTGGGCATAGACAGGGGCTGGGGTTTCCCTGGTGCTTGGAGGCATGCGGGGCGGGGGGGTGGGGGGGCGGTGAGATGAGTCACCGACCGGATGACTCACCGGGTCCCCCTTCCTCCCTCCACCCCAAGAGAGGAGTGGGGTGAGTCAAGATTGTCCATCTCTGGGGGCAGCCCTCAGCTTCTGATCTATCTGAATAGGCAACGATAGGAATTTTTCACATCCTTGCCCATATGTCCCCAGGGACAGGGCTCTGCAGAGATGGGAGCCAAATTGCTAGTCCTACTCATTCCTGGACCCAAGTCTATCACTGGCCCCCTCCAGGCCCTGGGAAATTCATGAGTCCCTGCCCTCAGCTGCCTCCTCCTTCACAACCAGGCATCTAGCTCCCAGCCTCCTCCTCCCTCAGACCAGAAGTTTGGGGCTCCTAGCCCCCTTTTCCATTAGACCTGGGAGTCTGGACTCAGCCCCTTTCCTCACCAGGATTCAGGCATCTTACCTGCCCCTGTGCCAACAACCTCTTGAAGTGACCGTTCCTGCCCCAGGCTTCCAACACAGCCATGTCTCTCCTCCTGCTGGTGGTCTCTGCCCTCCACATCCTCATTCTCATCCTGCTTTTCGTGGCCACTTTGGACAAGGTAAGCCAACGTGGAGGACGGGGGCCCGCCTGTCCCTCTGGCCCCGCTCCCTCGCCCTAGCACTCCCTCGTGAGCTCTGCCTTCACCCTACCCTTTCCCGGGAAGCCCCCACCCCACACTTTGCTATTAAATCCATGCTTTCCCATGGCACCTTGCCCTTTTCCCAACCCTGCCTAGTCTCCCTGACTTTGCCCTTGTTCCTCTACCCATCCCAGTCCTGGTGGACTCTCCCCGGCAAGGAGTCCCTGAATCTCTGGTACGACTGCACATGGAATAGTGACAACAAAACGTGGGCCTGCAGTAACGTCAGTGAGAACGGTGAGGCGTGAGGGGCGCTGGAGATGGGTCTGCAGAAGGGAGGGATAACCCCAAGTCTCCTCCTGGGACCAAGGATTGGGAACCCCCCAAGGTTTGAGTGGGCAGGTTATGGGTCCCCATGCTGAGTGACTGAAGCTGACGTATGATGGCCCACCTTTCTGGATGGGACGCGGAAGTATGCTCATGTTCTAGAGTGAAGTGAAGTGAAAGTCGCTCAGTCGTGTCCGACTCTTTGCAACCCCATGGACTATATAGTCCATGGAATTCTCCAGGCCATAATACTGGAGTGGGTAGCCTTTCCCTTTTCCAAGGGATCTTCCCAACCCAGGGATTGAACCCAGGTCTCCTGCCCTGCAGGAAGATTATTTACCTGCTGAGGTTAAAAACCCCACTCCTGATGATTTAGCAGTGGAGGCCACAACGCTATAGGTTTAAGGAATTGGGGGAAAGCTTTCAAGATTCTGAGAAGACAAGAACATGTTCCCAAAGTCCTAAAGAGGCAGGACAGGTGTTCTGAATGGATGGCTGGGACCACACTATCCAAGTTCCAATGGGGTGGACCACATTGAGGTTCTAAAGAGGTGAGACTGAATCCTTGCAAGGTTCAAAAGAAGTGGGGTCAGATGCATCTGAGTTCTAAAGGGGCAGAGCTGCATCCGCTTAAATTTCTAAGTCAAAGAAGGTGAAAGATTAAATGCTTTTTCCCTAAGAGCAAAGGAAGAATTTCTGCTCTCACAATTCGATACCACATCATACTGGAGGTAGCCAATGCAACAAGGCAAGAAAAAGAAATAAAAGGCATAAAAGATGGGAAAAGAAGAAGTAAAACTGTCTCGATTCCCAGTGAGCATGTTTATATAGAAAATCCTAAAGAATCTGCAAATGGCTTCTAGAATTCCTCAGGGAATTTAGGAAAGTTATAGGGATCAAAGTTGATATAAGTGATAACTACTGAGTATCTGAGGTTGAATGACTCTAAATGGAAGAACGGTTGGTGGGAGCAATGATGAGCAAGCAGGTGGAGCTGAACTCTGGACCTGCTGTAACTTCCACCCCTGTCTCCTTATTGCAGGCTGGCTGAAGGCAGTACAAGTCCTCATGGTGCTTTCCCTCATCCTCTGCTGTCTGTCCTTCATCCTGTTCATGTTCCAGCTCTACACCATGCGGCGAGGAGGGCTATTCTATGCCACTGGCTTCTGCCAGCTTTGCACCAGTGAGCACGGTTTCCCAGGGAACTGAAAGGAAGGGAGGAGGCCTGTGAGGATGGGGGGAGGGCGGGGGGAAGAATGGACACCTAATGAAAGAAAACAATTCTCCACAACACAAAGACTACCTGAGGTTCTGCCTTTGGCTACCTCTCTGCCCCAGGGACTTAAGGAACTTGTAGTTTTCAGTGTCTCAGTGATGGTTTGTGGTGTGGGTCTCTGAGTCATGGGGCAACTGGCACTTAGAGCTTCAAGGAGCCAGGGATGGGGAAAGGGCTGTGGATGAATAATCTAGATCCCAGGAACAGAAGGAGGCCGGTAGGGATAGGTAGCTAATTAATAACACCAGGCTGCTGCTGCTGCTGGTAAGTCGCTTCAGTCATGTCTGACTCTGTGCGACCCCACAGATGGCAGCCCAGGCTCCCCCATCCCTGGGATTCTCCAGGCAAGAAAACTGGAGTGGGTTGCCATTTCCTTCTCTAATTCGTGAAAGTGAAGTCGCTCAGTCGTGTCCGACTCTTAGCAACCCCATGGACTTCAGCCTACCAGGCTCCTCCATCCATGGGATTTTCCAGGCAAGAGTACCAGAGTGGGGTGCCATTGCCTTCTCCAAATAACACCAGGAGAGAACTCTAAATCATAATAGCAGTGGTCTTATAATGTCAACCAGTTGCTATTTCTTGTGGACCGACCTTGTATCAGACACTTAAGGGATTTTTATGTACTTTTCATTTTTTTTTACTTCAGGTGCAAAGAGCAAAGTTAATCATAGTTATCAGTTTGGGGGAGCATTACGTTTCTAGGTTCCCTCTTGTTCTATTAATTTACTACCTGTGTGCTTGGCTTGTATAAAGTCACTCAAAAATATTCCTTGAATGGATGGATGGATAAGTTGGTATTATCGTCCCATGTAATGGATGAGTAACGGAGGCCCAAAAAGATCAACTAAATTGCCCAAATCCAGTCTGCAGCAGCCCCCAAGGCGCGGCTCTAGAGTGAACTACAACTCCCAGTAGGCAGTGGTGCTGCGCACTCGCCCTCAGGCGGTTTCTTTGCCCCATGGGTTGTTGGGAAATGCAGTCCTGTTTTGCGGGTCCAGCGTGACGTGTGGTTCCCGTCTCCCCGCAGGCGTGGCGGTGTTTACCGGGGCGCTGATCTACGCCATTCATGCCGAAGAGATTCTGGCGGACCGCCCGTCGGGGGGCAGCTTTGGTTACTGCTTCGCCCTGGCCTGGGTGGCCTTCCCCCTCGCCCTGGCCAGCGGCATCATCTACATCCACTTGCGGAAGCGGGAGTGAGGGCTGCGCCTCCCCTTGGTTCCCCAGCCGACTCCCGGCCCCTCCATCTCACCCGCAAGCCCCCACCCTTCCTCCTTTTCTATTTTAAACAGAAAATAAAACTGTTTAGCCGCCGGGTCTGCCTTTGACTCCTTCCTTCCTTCCTCCTCCCGGGACCCTGGCTACTCACGCCTGATCATTCCTGAATTGGGACAGCCCCCATCACCAGCAGTTCAGCCTTCAGAACGTCGAACTCATCCCATCCCCTTCTAATCTGGGACACAGGAGCCCGCGGTCCTGACGGCCCTTCCCCTTCCACAGACTGAAGGACCCCAGCCCTCCTGGTGCAAGACTCAGGATTCTTCCCAGCCTAGATATTCAGGTACTTCTAGGTAAGAACCAGCCGTCCCTCCTTGGCCAAGGGGTCTCTCTCTCTCAACCAAGCAGGATGTGTGTCTTGTTCTAGGTTACTGAGACCTGAGACCCTTTACTGCAGTGCAGTAATGCCTGCACCTGGCCAATCGGTCTCCTCCAGTTACAAAATGTAAAGAAACTATGAAAGACTAAAAATAACTGTGTGCATGCGCATTAGGGGCAAATTCTGGACAATAAGATACAAACAGACCAAAAAGCCCAACTGCCACTTCCTAAGAGCCAGGAGCAAAAGCAGGGCACTACACACGTACACCAGCAAGGGGATGGGCAAACCACCTAAGGACCCCTCCACCCCACCCCTGGACACACCCTTACCCTCACCCCACAGAAGGGACCAGCTCGTTCTCCCTCCCTCCCCGCTATAGCAGGCCTGAACTCCTTGTCTGGCCTCTTTATCAATTTCAACTGATTAAGAAGGCCAAGAACCTTCATTGCTAACAGTGGTCTTTTTTTCCTCCCTGACACTTCCTCTGGGAAGATACTTTTCCATTTCCCTCTTGAAACCCAGCCCCTCTTCTTCACCCATCCTCTGCAAACGGTGCCTCTAGTCCACACGACACCTTAGTAAAAACTAGATGAGATGCCTCCCCCCTCCCCTTCTCCAGGCTCAACCTCACATCAGGACACTTGTGAGAAGGGGAGAGGTCGGGTTTTAGACCAACCCACCCCTAGGCCGTGTGTCTTTGTGCAGTGAACAATCTGCTCTATCTCGGGTGTTCAGAAGACCCAGTGTTTTAGGAAGTCGGGTCCTCCGTAAGATCCTCTTCTGTGACGCAGCCCAGAATTCAGCAATTACAAGCCCAGCCTCTCTCCAGAACTACAGCTTTCTTTGCCAGTGTGTGCATGCTCGTAGCTCAGTCGTGTACATTATAACTCTGTGACCCCATGGACTGTAACCTGCCAGGCTCCTCTGTCCATGGAATTCTCCAGGCAAGAATACTGGAGTGGGTAGCCATTCCCTTCTCCAGGAGATCTTCCCGACCCAGGGATCAAACCCAGGCCTCCTGCATTGCAGGCAGATTCTTTATGGTCTGGGTCACCAGGGAAGCTGGAAAAGTGAAAGTCATTCAGGCGTGTCTGACTCTTTGCGACCCCCATTGTACAGTCCATGAAATTATCCAGGCTAGAATACTGGAGTGGGTAGCCTTTCCCTTCTCCAGGGCAGCTTCCCAACCCAGGGATCAAACCTAGGTCTTCTGCACTGCAGGTGGATTCTTTACCAGCTGAGTCACAAAGGAAGCCCTAGGGAAGCTGGGGACCCACCCAAATGCATTCCCCCAAGACCCAGAGTCTCTTCTTTCCAGGATTCCGAAACCTTCCTTCTTTTCAACCCCTGCAGCTCTCTGACTCATCCAGATTTATGAAACATGATTTATTCCTTTGGGAGAAATTGATAGACCAATAAATATTGCACAGGGCACTGGTGGAGTCAAGATCCAGGCCGAGGTAGTTTCTGTAGAAAGGGTGAGGGGCCTGGGCAGCGAAGGCACCTGAATTTTGTTGTTGGGGCCTGAGTGGACACGAGCCTTGGTTTCTGGTTCCTCCTGGCCCACAGCTTTGTGCCGGGCACAAAACTCCCGACCCCTTCAGCCTGGACAAGCTGATGGGCAGTTGACCAAATGGCCTGCCTTATAAGTACCGGCAATTGATAGAAAGAGCAGGTCTCCTTCAGAAATTCTGATTGGTTGCTTCTCTGCAGGGACAACTGGCTGCCCAAGGTTCATAGTGCCTGGCAGCTGTCTCACTGGCAGTTTGCCAGAGGAGCGGACTAAAAGGTTCTTATTGGCTGCAGGCTGGAGCTCCGCCTCGGTGAACATGATGGGCATTTTGCCCAGTACGGGCTAAACAGACAGTGATATATGGCCTCCGGAGGGCACAGTTTAACAACTGGGCCTGGTGGTGTGTAGCATTGCACGGCTGTGATTGGCTGGCCCTCCCTCCTCAGCCAAACTATGTTTAGAACTTTATGATGAAAGAGGGAGTAAGAGATGGACCAGAAGCAAAGCCAAAAAGCTTTGATTGGCTGTTCATCGGAAGAGGGGCGCCTGGCAACCGCGGGCTGCCTCAGTGGGCGGTTTTGTTTAAGAAAACAGCATAACGGAAGTGGTAACGAGTAATTGGAAGTTGGGGAGTGGCGAAGCATCTTAGCCATGATCGACAGCTTGTCAAGGAGGAGGCGGCGCTTAGTTCCCAACCAGGTGGCTGGGTTGGGCTGGGCCGAGAGGTTTCTCTAAGGAGTTGTCATCGCTAGGTGCGGACTTGGGGGAAGAGAGAGTAGCCAACAGGTCTAGTTTGGGGAGGCCTGGGGGCGGGTACATTCCGACGGTGGGGGGCAGGGCTTGCAGGTGGGCCAGGGCCCTCTTTCCGTTGAAGGCCACGTCACAGCCTGACTGGGCTAGAAGCCAGTTCTCCACCTCCGACTGGAGCCACTGGGAGGTCTCTGCTGGGGGAGAGGCAGGTGTTGTGAGGTCAGACCAACCCGAAGGACTAAGAGTGGGCAGCGGGGAGGGTGCAGGACAAGGAATAAGAGGTGTCTGGGTTTGGAAGAAGCCTAGCGGAGTGGGACAGAACCTAGGAGGCTCAACGTTGGGGCTCTCATCCGGGGACCAGCCAGGGACTCTTGTTCAGGGAGGAGCCATCTGGGCTCTCTAGTAAGGGAGTATTTGGGTTGGCATATAGGAAGCAGCGGACGGGGAGTGGGGAGCATACCACAACAGGAGTCTGATCCAAGACTCCTATCGCAGTTGAGGTTGAGGTCATCCCAGGAGCAGGCCCACCGAGATGGGAACCGGGTCAGGGGTCCCGACTGTTGAATCCGGTTCACCAGCGCGAGCCGGGTTTGGGAGGCGGGCATCGTGGAGATGGGAGTCTCACTGGGGCAAGGCCATCTGGGACTAAGAGAACTCTCGACTCCGTAGTGGCGGGGTGGAGTTTGTTCCAGGTGGGGCCACATCTGCGCCCAGCAGTGTTAGGAAGGGGCGGGGCCTAGCAAGTGAGGGGCTGCAAAGGGGTGGGGCCTCTTGGCCCCTGCGGGCCTACCTTCCGGCGGGCCCTTTGCCCCCCCGGGCCGCCGGGCCAGGAAGCTGTGCGCAAGCAGCGTCTCTTTGGTGTGCTCGTCCTGTGCGCGCAGGACTAGGGCGCTGAGCAGCTCTGCGTTGTTGGACGTGCTGCGGTAGTAGAGCATGTGCGCCAGCTCCAGCGCCTGCGCGCTGCGCCGATGTCCGAACATCTGCATGCAGGACAAAATCCGGGAGGGGAGGGGCGGGGCCTGCTGGGACTCCACGCCCCGCCCATACACACACCCCACCCAATCACACAGGCACCCATATACAACCCCACCCATACGCACACCCCTAGGTCACTCGGGCAGGTACTGCCCTTCCCAAGGGCTCCCGGGACCTCTGCGGCCCTCTCCGGCTCAGGTATTTTTACGCTTAACCCACACGCTCTGGCCCTAGTGCCTCGGAGGCCGCTGCCCGGGTTTGCTTATCTGAGCCACGTAACAATGGATGTGTTCGAGGATTCACAGACAAGAGTTTTAGCCTGGGCACTTTTCATTACAATTTTTTTTAAAGTCCTTATCATCTAGACACATATAAGTATTTCCAGATGATGTGTAGAATTTGCTTCAAAATAATCCAGTGGTGGTGGGCGGGGGGTAGGGGCGGGCGGGGTGTCTTTAGGTGAAACCTGATTGTTACTAATTGTTGATGCTGGGTGCTGACGACAGAGGAGCTTATCATACTATTCCATCTGTGCATTTGTTTGAAATTTTTTGAAAGGTTTTAAATATTGTAAAGAGTGTTGTTGTTGTTTAGTTGCTAAGTCCTGTCCGACTCTTTGTGACCCCGCCAGGCTCCTCTGTCCATGGGATTTCCCAGGCAAGAATACTGGAGTGGGTTGCCATTTCCTTCTCCAGGGGATCTTCCCAACCCAGGGATTGAACCCAAGTCCCCTGCATTGGCAGGTGGATTCTTTACTGCTGAGCCACCAGGGAAGCCGGAAGAGAAGTGTTAATGGACAACAAATACTTGATGAGGGAGAGGCGGGTCTGGGGCCCAGCTGTCTACTGGCTACCCCTTCCCCACCCTCCATCCCTCCTGCCTGGACCCCTTTCCTCATTCCTGTTGTCCCTGAAGAGGGAGATGAGAGCCCATCAGTGCCCTCTGGGACTCGAACTCAGATTCATCCACCCAGATTCGTCCTTTCATCCACCAAGTGAGTTCAGGGTTGCTGGGCCCTGCGGCCTGCAGGCCTGGATGCCAGTCCTCTCTCTGCCCCTCCAGCTATGAGGCTGTGGCCAAAACCTAAGTCTTCGGGTAGCCCTGTCTGTGAGCCAAGGCAAATGACAGAAGGGGCACCAGAAGTTAATAAAACATGGCACAGAAGCTGGCAGGTCACACGTACTTAGTTATTGAAGTATCTTCTGCCCAAAGAGTGTTGCCCACCCTACGTGGAAACCTATGGTGAAATGCCTCTGAAATGAACACAGCCCTGGAAAATCGCTGAAATGGCCTGCACGGTCCCAATGACACGCTCTGTGTGAACTGCACTCTCTTCTTACAAGGCCAGCACAGTCAGTTTATGTCCCTGCATTGGAACGAATCGCCAATTTCTTTGGTTGGAGGCAAGATGCAGGAATTGGATGCATTCGCGACTGTTATGAAAAATACATTGGGTTGTGTGCCCGTTTCTGCCAGGCTTATGGAGTGGAATTCTCGCAGGCTAAGTGAGCAGGTCATGCCATTCCGAGGCAGACACGTGAGGCCAGACCTCTCCCTGGAGAGGGCTCACCACTGGCCAGCTAAATGGCCCTCAGACACTCACCAAGGCCCACGCTGAACGCAGTGTCTCTCCTTATCCAACTCCTCAGTCCCTCCTTCCTCCTCCCCTGGGGTCCGTATCTGGGGTGGCCCCACCATCTACGCCATCACAGATCAGAGCCCTGGCACCATCCTGCCCCCTCCTCGCCAGCCTGTCACTCTCTGGCCCCATCCTCCTGCCTTGACCCTCTCTGCCCTGTCCCCTCCTGTCCAACCCACCTAATGCATCACCCAGCCTCCTCCCAGGCCTCAGTCTCCCCTACTCCCTTCTCTCTGCAAAGCCCCAGAGTTGAGCCTGCCCCTCCCCTGCTCACACCCTCAAATAGCTCCCTAGTGCCCTCAGAGACTCCAAACTCTGTGGCCTGGCCCCAGGGATTACTCCCACTCAATATCCTGCTCCTCTCCCATGAATGCAGCCCGTGTTGAATGAGCCCAGTCTACCCAGATGGTTGCCCTGAGCGCGCCCTGCTCTCTTGGGCTTCTGGGCCTTGGGACAGGCCAAGTGGCTTCCAGTCTTTTCTTGAAAAACACTGTCTTATCATCAAGGTTCAGGATAGACATCGCTTTCCACAGACAAGCAGCTACATCCCTGGGTTCCTACAGGGCCCACTGCCGCCTCGGTCAGGCACATGGCTGTCTGTCCACGGGCCCCACGCCTCTCCTTCCAGGGCAGGACCAGCCCTGAGGCATCTTTGGGATGCCAGCTCGACAACCTTCTCAGGCTGCCCCACGGGCCTCCCCGGGGAACCAGGACATGTCAGGAGCCCCCTCAGCTCAGGAAGTCTGGGAGGGCTTTCTGGAGCCTCTGAGATGAGGGTGAGGAGGGGTTGGTCAGCCTAGCAAAAGGATGCATGCATGCGTGCTAAGTCGCTTCAGTCGTGTCCGACTCTGCGACCCCATGGACTGTACCCACCAGGCTCCTTTGTCTATGGGGATTCTCCAGGCAAGAATACGGAGTAGGCCGCTGTGCCCTCCTCCAGGGGAGAGTATGTTTCAGAAGGAGGAACAGCATATGCAAAGGGAGAGAAGGGGAGAAAAGTAGCGGTGGGAGGAGCTACAA
The DNA here is from genome assembly GCF_029378745.1 of Bos indicus. Lineage (NCBI taxonomy): Eukaryota > Metazoa > Chordata > Mammalia > Artiodactyla > Bovidae > Bos > Bos indicus. Next base: position 55,612,693 of record NC_091777.1, read on the forward strand.
GTATATTTTGGTGGAGCTGAAGCTGAGAATTGTGTCAGATGAGGCTGAAGAAGCAGTGTCTCTGAGGCCAGGTTGTGAGCAAGGGAGGAGCAGGGCCAGCCCAGGGGCCATCTGGGATGGGCTAGAGGGGATCACTGGGTGGGGGAAGGCTAGGAAGAGGATCTGAGCTGGAGCCGAGACAGAGGAGAGGAGACGGGCACAGGGAGCTTGGGGAGCAGAGCACTGGGGGGCAGGAAGGACAGGCTGAGGACTGACAGGTTGGGGGGCAGGGTAATTTCCAGAGGTCTAGTCAGTGATTTGGGGACAACAGGGCCATCCACAGATGGAGAACCAGGAGGAGGAGCAGGTGGGAGAGACGCTGTCCTCCACGTGGCTGCTCCAGACTTGAGTGCGGAGCTCCTGGATCTAGGAGGCACGGGGGAGCAGCTTGTGGAAACCGTGGAAGTGGATGAGCTCTCTGGGGGAAGGGTAGGAAGAGGGCCATATATCCTGCTGCAAAATCAGCCTCCCAGGTGTCTGATCAGAGCAACTGTCCCGAGATGCGGAGCTGGGGAGGAGAAGGGGGTTTCAGGGGAAGATGGATGCTCTGTGGACAGCTGGACAGAGGCCAGGGAGGCCTGCATTTAAGGCACGGAGGGAGTCCCTGGTAGTCTAGAGATTAGGATTTGGCGCCTTTGGTGCTATGGCCCGGGTTCAGTCCGTGGTTGGAGAATGGAGATATGACAAGCCAAATAAAAAAAGAATGAACTTAAGGAGGCTCAGCCTGGGGCATGGAAAAATGTCTAAAAGGGATCAGTAAATGAACAGGTGAACTGGGCTTTAAACTGGGTGTCTGAGCCCAAGAGACTCAAGAGTTCTCCATCCCCAAGGGCCACTGAGAGGTGGGACAATGGTCCTCCCTGGGCTGAAAAGGCGCATGTCCTCCCCAGAGTAGCTCAACACCCTCTTCCCCCTGCCCCTCTGATCCAGTCTGTGGTTGCCACATTCCCTCTCTGCTTACAGCCCTTCTGTGGCTCCCCTCTGCCCTGAGGACGAAGCCCAGAGCCCCTGCCTTGGCATTCAAGGCCCTCGCCACCCCTCTGGGGCCTTGCTTCTCCATCCTGCACGCCAGACCCCATCCCTGTGAGATTCCCCAGGCTGTGCTCACCACGCCCCTTCTCCACCAGGCTCAATCCCCGCCTTTCAGAGCTTCCCTCAAATGACACCCGACCCCTGGTCCTCAGCAGGAAGTGCTCCCTGCTCAGCCAGCGCAGCCTGGTTATTATCTGTGGGATTTATTACCAGGCTTCCTAAGAGCCCGTTGGGATGGCTGAAAACAGCTTGAAAATCAATGAACCAGCAAGTGAATGATCAGGTACAATGGACAATTCGCGCCAGTTCGCACTCTTGGGGCCAGTGCCAACCCCAGGGAGAATCAGTAAAAGGTAGCCGCCTCAAGGCAGAGCTTGAGGTTCAGCAAGCAAAGCACAAGCTGGATTCCAGCGCCCACCTGTCCCTTCGGCCATGAATCCTTGGATGATGAACAACCTGTACAACTGGATGGGGCAGCCCTGCACTCACACGTAGCAGGATCAGGAAAGCAGCTTGTTCAAAACACAGGCCCTGGTCCCAGAGTTTGGCGGTGGGGAAGCCCAGACTCAGCGGACAAGAGCCCAGTCAGTAATAATAGTAATAAAGGTAACGGTGAACTCTCATATGACACGTCTGTACTGTGCACCAGCCTCTGTTTTCCATGTTCAGCGTATTAATGCATTTAATCACCACCACAACTCACTGTCATCTCTGCTTCTGAGATGCACAGAGAGGTTTAAGCAGCTTGTTCAAGGTTACATAGCTTAGGACTTCCCTGGCACTCCAGTGGTTAAGACTCCGCACTTCCACTGCAGGGGTCATGGGTTCGATCCCTGCTTGGGGAACGAAGATCCCACATGCCACATGACATGGTTCTCTCTCTCTCTCTCTCTCACATACACACACGCTAAAAGAATAGGTCACACAGCTAGAAGATGGTAGAAATAGATTCAAACCCAGGCAGTCTTGTTCTAAAACACACCCTTCACATCACCAAGTGCCCAGTGAGTGGCTGTGAACACTTGTGTCACACTGGCCATGTGCAAGCCCTGCACCCAGTGCTCATTACAGATTCACTCATCTCTTCCTCACAATAGCCCTCCTAGGAGGGTCTCGCTATTTATTAAGCCCATTTTCCAGATGAGAAAACTGAGGCTCAGGGAGATCAAGAAACCCTCCCAAGGTTGTGTTGAGTGAATAAGGAAGGGAAAGAAAGGCCAACCCGAAGCAGGAATCATCCACAAAAAAAAAGAAACAAACTGACAGGGTGGCCTGACCCTCTAGCTGACCATCAAAGGGCAGGCTTGGTTGGGGGTCACGTACCTTGGCGGCCCGCAGGCCCATGAAAGCAGCGAAGAGCAGCAGCAACAGGGAGGTGGCCATCTTGAGGTCAGAGAGCACCACCATGCCCACGTTGACAAAGAACACTACACCCGAGACGATCAGTGTGACGTTGAGGATGGCACGCTGCAGGGTGGACGTGCGCACCTTCAGCTCGGGCAGCAGCTGCTCCAGACCCTCCAATGGTGTATCCTTGAAGCTCTTCAGCACTAAGTGACCCTTCTTCGTTCGGGCTGCTAGTATCACCCGCTTAAAGTATCTCCTGATGGCCAGAGATGGAGGGGCGAGGACAGTCAGAACAGCCCCCGGGAGTCCCCCTCCAACCCTAGGTCATTCTCGCTGGCTCTGAAGTCACACCATCATTTTAAAAGCTACTTAAAAATGGTGAGAGGAAAGTCAGAAGTAAGCTAAGTGCCCAACTAGAGGGGATCACTAACATGATGCAATCCCCTATTATTGGACACATAGGTTGCTTCTGATTTTATGGACTTGATAAATGAGAGCTGAATAAAAATTCTTTAGTTAATGTTCAAACCCAAATTCTATATATATTTCAGGGTATCTGCTAGGTGCCAAGGAGTGCTATTTAGCTCTGGAGAGACAACAAAATGAGTCAGTCACTGCCTTTGTGGAGCTTATAGTCCAGCATGAGAGACAGATAATTAAAATAATTAAATAGACAGTCTGCAAGTATAAATATCTCCCTGGAATAGATTCCTGGAAGTGGAATTACCGGTTTAAGGGATATGAGAGGCTTTTTGTCTTTGGTTTTTGTCTCTGAATTCGTAACCGTATTTGATAGTCTGATTTCCAGACCGATTGGGTGACTGACAGGCCCCCTGGCCAACTGTGAGACGATATGGCTCTCCTAACAATATCTGTATCTAACTACGTGTTAAAAACATAGTGTTCTTCAGAAACCTGGTGGTACCACTTTTTCAGAATGTGGCCTTCCCTCTCTGAGCCTCAGTTTTCCTCATTTGGAAAACGGAGAGAAATGTCCCTAGCCCTTCTCTTCCCCTAGGAACTGCAGGTCTTATTTCTCCTTGGGAAGAAGAGGCAGTATTTCATTGACCCTTTCTCCTTTCTTGACATCCCACCCAGGTCCCAGACACCCAAATCCAGACACTGACCTGTCCGTCCCCTCTCGACTCTAACCTTGCTCCCTCTTGCTGCAGCTGGGGAACAGGGGCCGCCTCACCTCTCTGCAGGGGGTGATTTGAAGAAGAAACGCTTGGAGCCCACGCTGGACTTACGGGGCATCTTCCCAACTCGCTGGCCCAAGGCCCAGAAATGCATGTAGATATACTGGTCCAAATTTATTGTCACCTGCCAAAGGGAGGGAGAAGGAAGCAAAAGCAGCTGAGCATAAGCCACGGTGTATGCAGGATACTAGAATTACATGCCTCACCCCCAGTGATCCTCTGCCTCCCCACCTACTTCCCAGACTCATCATCATCCAGTGTGCAGACAGACAGCCATGTATGGTTGTTCACGTTGTACACTGCACAAGGACACACCATCCAAGATGGCACCATCCACGTCATAGTCATCTTCATGACCATATTTCCTAGCATCTATAATGCCACTGATTTTAAGGTACTCTATCATTTTATGAAGCAACTAAAAGGGAAAATATATTGTCAATTAAACTACTCAACAGGGGCTTCCCTGATAGCTCAGTTGGTAAAGAATCTGCCTGCGATGCAGGACACCCCGGTTCGATTCCTGGGTTGGGAAGATCTGCTAGAGAAGGGATAGTCTATCCACTCCAGCATTCTTGGGCTTCCCTGGTGGTTCAGCTGGTAAAGAATCCTCCTGTAATGCAGGAGACCTGGATTCAATCCCTGGGTTGGGAAGATCCCCTGGAGAAGGAAAAGGGTACCCACTCCAGTATTCTGGCCTGGAGAATTCCATGGACTGTATAGTCCATGGGGTCGCAAAGAGTCGGACACGACTGAGTGAACTTTCACTTTCACTTTTCAAACCATGCCACACTACTGCTTCTAAGTCACAATCCAATTTCAGAGACGGTTAAGTCTGACTTTAGAAAACAGCACAACTTAAAATCACCAAAATGTGGTGATTTTTAGTATTTTGATGATAATACTAACAGTGTTTAGTATTTTGATTATTAGTATTTTGTTGACTTTTTCTTTTGGCTGTGCCATGCGGCTTATAGGATCTTAGTTTCCCGACCAGGGATTGAACCCAGGCTCCAGAAGTGAAAGCGCTGAGTCCTCACCACTGAACTGCCAAGGAATTCCCATATTTTGTTGACTTTAATGGTGAGTATTTTGTATTATTTATTATAGTCAGCCCTCCATAACTGCAGGTTTCACATCTGTTGATTCAACCAACTATAGGACTGAAAAAAATTTTAATTCCAGAAAGCAAAACTGGAATCTGCTGGTATCACCAACTCTTTTACACAGCATTTACATTGTATTAGGTATTACAAATAATCAGAGATGACTTAAAGTATGCAGGAGGATATGCATAGGTTATATGCAAATACTATGCCATTCCATATAAGAGACTTCAGCCTCTGAGGATTTCTATATCCTCAAAGGCACTGGAATCAATCCCCACCCCCCACACCAAAGGACAGCTCTCTTAATAGTTTGCAGGCAGATGGTGATAGAGTCTCTAGTCCTAAGAAGACCTGTAGCTTATGATGCTTTTCCAACAGGTGGGAGTGAAGTTACCTGAGAAGAGGCACCTTTTTCTATTTCACCAAAGGTGCCACATGGGCTAGTGTTCAGGACTACAGCTCCCAGCAGCCTCTGCTTCCCAAAGGCTCCACCCCTGCCCAAGGTCTCCTGGGAGTTTGGGTTGTTTTCTGGAAGACAAGCACCTGGACCTCATCCTGAGGGTGATGGACCACCAGAGCGTAGGCCAGGGTGTCCTCCGTGAGTGGGGAGAAGTTGGCCTGGGCCAGCAGGGGCTCCAGGGCCTGAAGCACTTCCTTCTCATTGGACAGACGCTGAGGGTCTGTAAGTGAAGGCTGGTCAAGAGTCTCCCTGTCCGGGTTGATGGGGTCATACAAGGCCTGAGGAGAGAGTCAGAGAGAAGAAAAATGGACTAGGTCAGAGTGTGAGGGATTGTGGGTACATGTAAGGATGTTCCTGGCCCCATATTTTAAATAATGGGCTACCCCAAGGCTGGATTTGGGGCCCTCTTCCTGTCTCTCCCCTCAAGCTCACAATATGTTGCCTCACCATTCCCATGGCCTTAAACACCATCTCCATGCAGGTAACTACCCAACTCACATCTCCAAATCAGACCTCTCCTCTAAGTTCTAGACCTAATATCCATGTTCAGTTTGTGGGGATGTTTAGTAGTAATGGCACCCCACTCCATTACTCCTGCCTGGAAAATCCCATGGACAGAGGAGCCAGGTGGGCTACAGTCCATGGGGTCGCTAAGAGTCGGACATGACTGAGCGACTTCACTTTGACTTTCCACTTTCATGCATTGGAGAAGGAAATGGCAACCCACTCCAGTGTTCTTGCCTGGAGAATCCCAGGGACCGGGGAGCCTGGTGGACTGCCGTCTTTGGGGTCACACAGAGTCAGACACGACTGAAGCGACTTAGCAGCAGCAGCATTACAGTAGTACTTCCCCTTCCCCCATAGTAGTAGAGAAGGCAGCGGCTGTGGGGCTGCCCAGATAGACTACATTTCCAGCCTCCTTTGAGACTAGGTGTGGCCAGAATTCATCCACAGAATATGAGCAGAAGTAACAGATACTTCTTGCCCCTCCTGCACCTTCCACTCGTTCCTTGTTCTTAACAGCTTAGAACGCTCTCCTGCCTACAACCGAGTTCTGAGCCCACAGAGATGAAGACGGGGCCCTCAGGGGATGGCAGAGCAACAACATGGAAGGAACCTGGGCCTGGCATCATCTCATGAGGAACAGAGCTGCTCATCTACCGTGGCCAACTTACCACAAGGCTGTTAAATGGGAGAGGAAGAATCCTCCACCTTCTTTAAGCCATTGCCTTGTGGGGTCTGCTTGTTACAAGAGCTAAGCCTTTATAGGAACTAATACAAACTCTCTACCTGACATTTCTTTGGGATGTCACAGTTGCCTCAAATCCAACATGTCAAGCCCACAAGATCACATCCTCCCATCCCCATCTTCCAGCAAAATAACCATCCTGGATGCCCCCTCCCAAAGCTATTCCCCCCAACCTTCCCTGGCCTCTCCCCTGAGCATCAGATTCTCATAGGCAATTATGTCTTTGGCATCTCCAGCTGGATGTCTAATGTCTAATACCATGTCTAATGGTATCTCAGATCTAACATGATCTAAGGAAAACTCTCCATTTCTTCCCCCTCCCCATCTCAGTCTTCTTTCAGGAAATGGCACTGTGATCCATTCAGATGCTGATCAGGAACCCTGGAGGCATCTTTGATTCCTTTCTTATCATCACCCCCATATCTGATCTTTAGCAAATTCAGCAGACTCTCTGAATCGTTCTGGACTCTAGCTTCCTTTCCATCCCACTGCTGCCTTCTCGTCCCAGCCACCATTGCCTCGCACCTAAACAGGTGCATCGGGTTTCCACTCTCCCACCATGTCCAAACTAGTTCCCACGTGGCTGTCACGAGGAGCTTACTGAGATTATAAACAGACTCTATCCCTCCAGAGGCTTCTCATAGCATTTGGAATAAAATCCAAACTCTATGACCTTCAGTGTCCCCATAGAACTGGGTAATGCCTTGTCCATCTCATCTTATGCACCTATCAATGCTGCCCAAAATTGTTGACTGAATGAATGAATGCATGAAAAAAAAAAAAAAAAAAAAGAGCTAGGGACTTCCCTGGCGGTCCAGTGGTTAGGACTCTGTGCTCTCAATGCAGGGGGCCCAGGTTTGATCCCTGTTTGGGGAACTAGATCCCACATGCCACAACTAAGAGTTTGCATGTCACGACTAAAGACCCTGCAGTGCTACAACAAAGATGGAAGATCCTGCATGCTGCAACTAAGACCCAGCACAGCCAAATAAATAAATATGTGAAAAAAAAAAAAAACAATTTTTTTTTAAAGAGCAAGCTTCCAGGTGGCTTGCCTATTTGTTCACAGAGAGATGGAGTTTCAGGGTGACATATAATGTGTCCCAGACTATCCAACAAGCCCCAGAGGGAAGCACCCCTCCATAAAACCAGCCCCTAAACCCCACCCTCTGTGTGTCTCTCAGGAGAGGCAGCCTTAAGGAACAACATATCAAGGTCAAGGGAACCTTTTGTTAGTGGAAGGAAACCAGGGAGGGGACATTCCAAGTGGGAGGAATGGCCTGGGCAAAGGTTTGGAGACGGAAAGTCCAGGGTCTCCGAGACAACGGAGCCAGGTGTCTGATGATGTAGTAGAGAATCGAGCCCAGCAAGTCCTCATGGGAACTAACTCTGAGGGCCGGCCCGTGCTGGCCCAGAACAGTACTGGGGCCCAGAACTAAGGCCTGTGTCCAAGTCCTTCCAGCCAGGCTGACAGAGCAGGTCCCATGGGCCATGTTCTCAAATTCACGGAATGACCTTGAGAAATGCCTTTCCCGGGGCTGAGCTGCACTTTGAGAGTGAGGGACTCTCAGAGCTGGAGGAGGGAGAAGTGCATTCATCTAACGTCCACTGCGAACCAGATTCTCTTCTGGGAACTTCGCATCCGCCCATGGCTTCGAGCCAGAAACCTGGATGTGGTGGGTGACCACTGCTGTTCCCTTTCCTTGCATGACTTATTAATCACGATGATTCCACCTCCAAAACAGAGAGCCACTCCGCCAGGCTCTCTCCTCCCCACCAGCCCTGCCCAGTCCACACCACCATCGCCTTCTGCCTGGATGAGTCCAACAGCCGTCTCCAGGGCCCTCACCTCCCTCCTCTCAAGTCCACTCTCAAGCCCTCTGTGTCCCAAAGGGGGTCCTGAAATTCCTCCCCAATCCTGCTCTCCCTCACCCCCATCTTCTCCATGTCAGAGAAGTGCATTCTTCCAGGTGCTCAGGCCCAAAGCCTCTGGTCATCCTGGACTCCTCTCTTTCTTCAACCCATCAGCAAATCCTGATGGCACCCATTCAAAACAGACCCAGGATCCGACCACTTATCTCCTGGGCAGTCGTGACTGCCGCGCCAGTCTCCCGGCTCCCAACCTCACCTCCCAGTCTGTTCCCGGCAACCACCAGAGGGCGCCTCTTGGAACAGAAGTCAGCTCACGTCTGTTCGCTCAGAGCCATTTCCTGGCTCTCACCTCACTCAGAGTCAAAGCCAAGTCTTCACTGTGTCCCATAGGGCCCTGAAGGATCTGGCCACGGGCCCCTCTCTGGCTCATCTCCAGCTTTGCCCCTTCACTCACTCACCTCTAGCCCCTCCTACACACCATGCACACTCCAGCCACCGGGCCTTTGCACTTACATTCTCACAGATCTCCACACGGCTCACTCTGGCCTCCTTCAGGCTCAAATGTCACCCCCTCAGTGAGGCTGTCCCTGACTACTCCACCTAAAACTGCAAAAAACACCTCTCCTTTCTTTTTCTCCTTAATTAGGGTTGCCAGATTTAGCCAAAAAATAAAATACAGGACACCAAGTTCAGCTGTATTTCCAGATCAACAATAAATAATTTTTCAGTTTAAGTATGTCCTGTGCAATACTTAAGGATTGTATTTACATGGACATAATTCTACTTTAAAAAGAACAATTTCTCATAGCTTATCTGAAATTCAAATTTAACTGGGTTTAGAGGGTAGAAGAGTGTCCCCTAAAAATTCCTGTCCCCTGGGAACCTCAGAATATGACCTCATTTGGAAAAGGGTCTTTTAGGTATAATTAAGGTATCAAAGTGAGACCATATTGGATTAGGGTGGGCCCTAAAAGCCTTTGACTGTGTGGATCACAATAAACTGTGGAAAATTCTGAAAGAGATGGGAATACCAGACCACCTGACCTGCCTCTTGAGAAACCTATATGCAGGTCAGGAAGCAACAGTTAGAACTGGACATGGAACAACAGACTGGTTCCAAATAGGAAAAGGAGGACGTCAAGGCTGTATATTGTCACCCTGCTTATTTAACTTCTATGCAGAGCACATCATGAGAAACGCTGGACTGGAAGAAGCACAAGCTGGAATCAAGATTGCTGGGAGAAATATCAATAACCTCAGATATGCAGATGACACCACCCTTATGGCAGAAAGTGAAGAGGAACTAAAAAGCCTCTTGATGAAAGTGAAAGAGGAGAGTGAAAAAGTTGGCTTAAAGCTCAACATTCAGAAAACGAAGATCATGGCATCTGGTCCCATCACTTCATGGGAAATAGACGGGGAAACAGTGGAAAGTGCCAGACTTTATTTTTTTGGGCTCCAAAATCACTGCAGATGGTGATTGCAGCCACGAAATTAAAAGACGCTTACTCCTTGGAAGGAAAGTTATGACCAACCTAGATGGCATATTCAAAAGCAGAGACATTACTTTGCCAACAAAGGTTTGTCTAGTCAAGGCTATGGTTTTTCCTGTGGTCATGTATGGATGTGAGAGTCGGACTGTGAAGAAGGCTGAACGCCGAAGAATTGATGCTTTTGAACTGTGGTGTTGGAGAAGACTCTTGAGAGTCCCTTGGACTGCAAGGAGATCCAACCAGTCCATTCTGAAGGAGATCAGCCCTGGGATTTCTTTGGAAGGAATGATGCTAAAGCTGAAACTCCGGTACTTTGGCCACCTCTTGCGAAGAGTTGACTCATTGGAGAAGACTCTGATGCTGGGAGGAATTGGGGGCAGGAGGAGAAGGGGACGACAGAGGATGAGATGGCTGGATGGCATCACTGACTCGATGAACACGAGTCTGGGTGAACTCCGGGAGTTGGTGATGGACAGGGAGGCCTGGCGTGCTGCGATTCATGGGGTTGCAAAAAGTCAGACACGACTGAGCGACTGAACTGAACTGAAATCCAATGAGAGTGTCCTTATAAGAGACAGAAAAGGACTCACAAAGAAGAAAGTGATGTGAAGATGAAGACAGAGATTAAAGTGATGTGTCCACAAGCCACGGACTGCCGGAAGCTTGGAGAAAAGCATAGGATGGGTCCCTTCCTCTGAGGCTCCAGAAGAAACTAACCCTGCCAGCACTTTGATTTTGGACTTCCAGCTTCCTGAACTCTCAAAGAAGAGATCTCTTGTTTTAAGCCGTCCAGTGGATGCTCATTTGGTATGGCAGAATTAGGAAATGAATAAGCTGGGCGTCCTGTACTTTATCCGGCACTCTCTCTGTGGTACTTAGTACTTCTTAACATATTTTACTTCTTTACCTTGTGGAAGGTCAGTCTCTCTCCCTGGCACGTGATGCCATGAGGCAGATACACAGGCGCACCACTGAGGCCGGGGGCCTGGAACCTTCCAGGACACAGTAGGTGCTCAGTAAACATGCACTGAGTGAATCCAATGAATGAATGCACAAGGGAAAGGAGGCCCAGAGAGAGGGCACCTGCCAAGGTCGCCCTCACTCCTAGTGAACGACAAAGCTGGCGTCTGAACTGGGGCTCTTCTTGTTCTTTGCCTGCTCCAAACTGCTTCCTCAAGGGTCTTAGGTCATCAGCAAATGGTAACCCAGTGTGTCTCACTCACCTCTGATGTTTCTACCTACCCTCTCAGGGTCTCCATTTAAAACCTGCTGCCTTGGGACTTCCCTAGTGGTTCGATGGTTAAGAATCTGCCTTGCAATGCAGGGGATGTGGGTTTGATCCCTGGTCCAGAAACTAACCCATATGCCACAGAGCAACTAAGCCCATGAGACAAAACTAGAGTGCCTCAACGAAAGATCTCGAGTGCCAGTTAAGACCCAATGCAGCCAAACAAATAAATAATAATAAAATAAAATATGCTGCCTCAGTGAGAATGTGTGTCTTTGCTGCATATTCTATGTTTCAATATGGTTAAACATTTGCATAACATTTAAAAATAACTTTTTAAAGAAAAAGAATCCTGACTCCAGAGGCCAGAGATGCCCCAGAGAAAAGCTTGGAGGCCAGCAGACAGGAGCACAAATCTTGGCTCTGCCACTTGGGACCTGCCTCATCTTGGGCTCAACGGGGCCCTCTTGGAGCTTTGGTTTCTTCTTCTGCCAATGGGGCTGCTGGCAGCTACTTGGTGCTGCAAGGAATTGATAAGCCTGATGCAGAGGGGCCAGAGCTGCTACTCACCAAAGCAAGGAGGGGAGCTATGGGGGGCAGGGGCAGTAAAGGGTTAATTCCGCAGGCCTGAGTTGTCCAAACCTTGCACATTCCAAAGATCTGGTCCTTGAAGGGCTCCTGGGAGAGAATCTTGAAGCATTCACTCCCCAGGGCTCAGTTAATGTCCCCGGTGGTCATGTAGGTTGTACTGTCTAGATCCTCCCAGGACTGTTTCTTAGCCCAGTCTCCTTCCTTGACTTCCAGACTATGGGCATTGAGTCCATCTCTCCACCCAGCTGTCCAAGAGGCAGCTCAAATTTCTAAGTCTAAACTGAGCTCTCAGTCTTCACTGCAGACCTGTCTCTGCTCTGCTTTCCACATCTCAGTAAGTGGCAGCCGTATCCTTCAGGAGGTGCGGGCATGAACTGCTGGAGGCCCCCTGACTTCTTTCTCTCCTTCAAGGTCCCGCCCACTCAGCCAAATGCTGATGCCTTCCAACCATTACCAGTGCCTGACCACTTTTCACCACTTCCACTGCTATTACTCTTGTCTGAGCTGCCATTATCTCTTACCTGGACAAACATAATAGACTCTTTAATGTATCTCCCTGCCTCTGATGGTCTGTTCCCTGCTGAGCAGCCAGAAGAATCCTATTAACACCCGAATCTGTTCATGACCCGCCTCTGCTCTGAACCCTCCTGTGGCGGCTCCCAGCTCGCTTACATAAAAGCCACGTCTCCAGCACAACCCACAAGGCCAGGCACAGTGTCCCCTCACTCCCTCTCTGCTGTCACCTCCTGCCCTCTTTACCTCCAGCCAGTAGTTCTACTGCCATTCCCCCAACACTCCAGGCCCTTACACCTCAGGCCTTTGCAATTGCTTTTCTCTTGAAAAAGAACGTTTTCTCAACGTTTTTCCTTGAAAAAGAGGACATTTCTACCTGAAATGTCCATCCCCAGACACCCATCGAGTTGACTGCCTCAGTTCACCCAGGTATTAGTTTATCTGTCACCTCCTCAGAGAAGCCTTCCTTGACCACCCTGTCTAAATCAGGCCCTTTTCTCATCGCTTTCCATCCCACCTTCAATGGCACTTACCACTCCTGGGTGTCATATTTTACATTTTTTGTTTTCAATTTGGCCACACTACATGCTGAAGAGCCGACTCATTGGAAAAGACCCTGATGCTGGGAAAGATTCAGGGCAAGAGGAGAAGGGGGCGACAGAGGATGAGAAGGTTGGATGGCATCACCAACTCAATGGACATGAGTTGGAGCATGTTTGAGCACCAGGGAAACAGTGAAGGACAGGGAAGCCTGGCGTGCTGCAGTCCATGGCGTGGCAAAGAGTCAGACACAACCAAGTGACTGAACAACACGGCGTGTGGGATCTTAGTTCCCTGACTAGAAATTGAACCCGCAGCCCCGGCATTGGAAGCTCAGAGTCTTAACCACTGGACCACCAGGCAAGTCCCTTATTTATTCATTTATCATCTTCCCACCTGGAATATCAGCTCCAGAGGGCATGGCTTCATCTGTCCTGTTCACTGCTGCATCCCTGATGCTTAGAAGAGGGCTGGACTCCAAGTAAGCACTCAGAGAATTTTTGCTGAATGAACAGATAAGCAAACAAGGACAACAGGGCCACAGGGTCCTGGTTCTCACCTGCAGCTGGGTCAGGACGTGATGGTAGTGGAACAAGGTACAAAAGTCCACGTGGGCTGTGAACTCCTCCAAGGCAGCCTTCTCCGCAGGAGTGGAATGGAACTCCTATTACCTCGGGAAGCAAAACATCTCTTTAGGCCTCTCTCTCCTTCCTCATGGTGGGGCGGAGGGGTGGGGGTGGGGGGTTGGGATTCTTTCCTGGGCAACCCAGACAATCAGAGCTCTGGGCTCTTTAAAATTTTGTGGGTTTTTTTGGGGGGGTGGGGAGGGGGAGAGAACTGATAAATTTCACTGAAAGAAACTGAGGTAGCCCTGAAGAGTGAAAAACAGATGGCTTAAAGAGCTAGGGTTTCAAGTTACCACTCTGATACTTACTGGCCAGCAGTCACACAATGCTTATTTGTGTGCCAGGAACTGTTTGCTGGCATGATCTCATCCTCCAGAGGACACAAGAAGGCTGATGGAATTATAACCCTCATTGTTCAGAGGGGACACCTAGGTTTAGGAAAGTCACTTTCTGAGGGCCACACTGTCCATAAAAGAGAAGCTGAGACTCTAGACCAGGCCTGGTCCAGAGCACACAGATTTACCCACTATTTTAGCATTTCTACCTCAGTGCCCTGGGTGAATGCCATCCCCTCTCTGAGTCTGTTTCCTTTGGCAACAGAGGATCACACCCTCTTTCTGAAAAAATCGATAGTGACAATTTGATGTGATTACATGTGTCCATATATCTAAATGTGTGTTTGTGTGTGTATATATATACTTCTGTATATGGATAAAGCCCAGCATAGAACTTAGGCCATACAGAGGCATTTCAGTTCAGTTCAGTCGCTCAGTTGTGTCCAACTCTGTGACCCTATGAACCAAAGCATGCCAGGCCTCCCTGTCCATCACCAACTCCCAGAGTTTACCCAAACTCATGTCCATTGAGTCAGTGATGTCATCAAGTAATAATTATTAAATGAAGGAATGATGATAAAAAATAATCACAAGTATGAAGGTGACAGTGGGGTAAGAACTTAAGCTCTTAGGGTCGAGCAAGTATCTACTTGTCTCACCTAATCCCCACCCTGCTCTATAGTCAGTACACTTTGGTTCAAATCTGAGTCACTAGTCATGACCTTAGGTGAGTCACTGCCCTTCTGCTTTAGTTATCTCCTTTGTAAAGAGGGAATGATGGTGGTACCTCTTACTGGGTTGTTCATTATTCAATTATATGCGGAAAATGCTTAGCACGGTGCCATATAATAAGAGCTCAGTGTAATATGATTATTGTTTCATTGGTACAATAATTATTATTAGGGAGTAGTCCTTGTAATGACGAAGATGAAGATCATACCCGTTTTGTAGAGGGTAAAACCACCCAAGTGTGAGTGCTTGTTCAAGCCCCCAGAACGAGCTAGAGTCTGGAATCGCTGCTTCATCTACATCTCGGCAGTCAGTCCCCAGCATTCCCACTCACTCCTCGCTCACCTGGGCCTATAAAGGGTAAGTGAAGTGAAGTCGCTCAGTCGTGTCCAATTCTCTGCAACCCCATGGACTGTAGCCTACCAGGCTCCTCTGTCCATGGGATTTTCCAGGCAATAGTACTGGAGTGGATTGCCATTTCCTTCTCCAGGGGATCTTCCCGACCCAGGGATCGAACCCGGGTCTCCCGCACTGTAGACAGACGCTTTACCGTCTGCGCCACCAGGGAAGTCCCATAAAGGGTAAAGGAACTACAATTCCCAGGGGGCGCCAAGGGCATTCTTCTATAGCTTGAAGGGCTGTACCGCCGCGAGGCCTGCCGGGATTCGTAGTCCCCAGGCTCTCGGACCCGGGACGGGCGGTACCTGTATCAGGAGGCGGAGCAGCTGCTCTTTGGAGAACGGGATGTGCCGTTCGCGGTATTGCTGGGCCCAGTCGCGGGGCTCCGTGGGGTTCCACATCTTGCGGTACTCCCCCATCTTGGCCTCCAGCGATGACAGGGCCCGGGAGTGACCGAGAAACGAGGGCAACAGAGGCCATACTCGGACAATGGATCCCCAGACCCCTCGGGTCACATGCAGCATGGCTAGACCCTTTCCTCGCAGCCTAAACGAGGGAAATGGGAAGAGGTCAAAAGTCATCTGGGGGAAAGGTGCCCCCTCCACCTCCGCCTCCCAACTTCCAGGGGCCGTTTCTACCCCAGGCAGCGGGTTAGAGCCCATCCGCCCGCCTCGTAGGCCCTCCTGTCCATCCCCTCCCACACTATTCAGTTGGCCTGAGTCCCAGGCAAGAGTTTTGGGGGAGCGTTTTGCGGGCCCAGAAGCCCTGTGGTGACAAAACCTCTGCGGGGTCTAGGCGTCAGGTGAATCTTTATAGGATATGCTCGGAAAGCTGCATGAGTCTGCAGGGCCGCCCACCCCCGGCCATGCAATCTTTCACCCTTTCCCTCACCTTTAGGCAACGCTCGACTGTCATTGAGCCTCCTGCGCATGTGCAAAACGGCGCCCTGGGCCTCCGAGGTTCGGCTTCAAGCCGTGGTAGGACGCATGCGCAATGCCTGGGTCATCGAACGGAGTCCATTTTCTTCTACTGCCCAGTCGCGACTACGCATGCTCAGTCTGCCTGGCTTGCTTCATGCGCTTTGCTTGGACTCGGCGCATGCGTTACAGAAGTATCTCCTTGTCCACAAGCTTCAAAGAGGAACAGGCGGGGCGGGCGCGAGACTCCGGGGGCTACTGGGACTGGAGCAGGGATGCCCGTGCGCAGCCCGCCAACGGCGGGCCGCCCAACGTCCGCTGAAGCCACGCCCCCGCTCGTGTCAACTCAAGAATAGGCGGGGGAATGGGGCGGGGCTTCAGTGTAGCCAATCAGCTGTGGAGGAACGAAAAGGCGGGAAAAAGAGGAAGAAAAAGAAGGCTGAGGTGGTGCCGGGGACCAGGCAGGGAGGGTGGGCGGAAGGAAGATCCGGCCTGCAGGTGACGTAAACCCGGCCTCCAGAGTAAGGCTGACCCTTTATCAGGCAGCATCACCCCGAACCCTCACCACCCCCATTCCACGCCTTAAAGGAAGAACCCGGATTCTCTGAAGGTAGCTTAGCGCCAGGGGCTCGGTCTCCTTATTATGAGGGGACAGATGAGTTCGGAGACCATGTTCCCCACACATCTGAGGTCCAAACTTGAGGAGATGCACTTTTATGAAGATGGAGCTGAATTCTAAGGGAAGGTCCTGATTCTAAGGCAATCACCCCATCACCAGGACAGCCTAAAATCTACCCTGAGGAGGCTGGGGTCTCTGCTCTGCGTGCTGTTGCCCCCAAATCTGAAAGAGGTCCTCGTTTTCAGACCTCCCAGGTGTTCTGACCGCCATTCTAGCACCCCTTATCCCTCAAAAATCCCATTAACACAGTCCTTAAAATGGGCACTCTGGCTCCTGTGTCAGAGACATCACCCCAATATCCTACCCTCTCCTCTCTCCTTCTCCCTGGCCCAAGATCTCCTCACCCTGCCCCTCCACTTCTGGGATTCTGGAAGCCCCCTCACCCTACATCCTCCTCAGCCTACATTCCTAGTTCCTAGGCTCCTCAGCAGCCCCCCTCACCCTGTACCCCACTTTGGAATTATCTGAAGCCCCCTCAGCCTGCACCCCAACTCATAGGACCATCGAGCCACCCTTTCACCCTGCGCCCCCACCTGGAGGTGGGGCTTCCTAACAGCTCTTTCATCCCATGCACCAATTCTAAGAACCCTGCAGACCCCTCACCCCATATAACCCTGTCCTTGGACCTCAAGAACCCTCTGTCATCCCCTGCCCCCTTCTCCTGGGACCCTTGGCAGACCCCTCACCCCACAGAACCCCATCCTGGTACCCTCCCCAATACTCTTCCATCCCATACCCCCTCCTCCTGGGACCCCTGGCAGCCCCTTTACCCTGCACCTTGGATTCTAACCACCCTCCACCATTCCTGTTGTCTTGCAACAGCCGAGCCCCAGCGTGGGCCTGGAACCTGCAGACGGCAGTGCCCAGCCGGCAGAACCCAGCATCCCTGCTCTGGCTTCCCAGAGCCCGAGCAGCAGAGCAGCCGCCATGCACATCCCGGAGAGCCTCCAGGACCTGGCCGACAGTGAAGCCGTGCAGTTTCTCAAGAGGCCAAAGGCGATCACACGGATCTTTGCAGGGGTGAGGCCCTTCTGTGGGCCAGCTGCCCTGTGGGTGACATGAAATAGGGCTTCTCAGCTCTCAGACCCAGTGCACAGGGTGGTGGGAGGAAAGGAAGGGCCAGCTTGGGGGAACAAAGCCAAAAGGAACTTGTAAATGAAGTCACCCTCTACTGAGCATCTTAACTATAGGCCCTGCAGTATTCTGAGCACTTATCAACTCTCCTGGGAAGAAAGAACCCCGCAAAGTGGGTGCTCAGGAGCCCCACTTTTGAGAGAAGAAAACTGAGGATCAGAGAAAGTTAAATAATTTTTTGAAGGCTGTGCTGTCCAGGGGGGTAACCATAAGCCACATGTGGCTATTCTAATCTAAATTAATGAAAATAAAATATTCAGGGACTTCCCTGACAGTCCAGTGGTTAAGACTCCGTGCTTCCAGTGCAGGAGGCCAGAGTTCGTTCCCTGGTCTAGGAACTAACATCCCACAATCTGCATGGTGCAGCCAGAAAAAAAATTTTTTAATTCCCCAGTCACAGTGGCCACATTTCAGGTGCCCAATAGCCACACATGACTGGCAGCTCTCATATTGGACAGTGAGGATCTAGAACATTTCCATCATGGCAGAAAGTTCCAATGGACAGTGTTGGCTAAGGTCACACAGTAAGAGGCAGGGACTCAAACTGGGGTCTGTGAGAATACAGCCCATTCATTTTCCACCTCTCAGACCTAGGATGCCAGGGGGGTGGGTGGTCTCTGTGTGCCAGGCACGGTGCCAAGCAAGGACTTTACCTGCATTTGTTTCATCATTACCACATTCCCAAAGAGTCCAGACACCTGGGGGCAAATCCTCATTGAGCCCCTGACTTTGCTGTGTGACCTTGACCTGCTCACTGCCCTTCTCTGGACCTCAGTGCTTGAGGAGTTAGAGCTGTGACTCTGGGCTTTACACTGTGTAGCCTCCACGGTGCTCCTTTGGCAGAGTTGGGAACTGAGGCCCAGGGAGATGATGAGACTTGATCTGGGTCAGGGGGAATATCTGGAATTGAACCCAGGGTCCTATTCCAGAAGGATCGATCAGGCCTGGCTGAGGATCCTAGTTTGGCCACATGATGTCCACATAGAGCAACATCCTCCCCTGCTTGCCTGGCTCAGTCCTGGCGTGATTATCAGCAGCACCTCCTTTAAGTCTCAAAAGTGCCCTGTTTTATTTGATAACTTGCCTGGTCACGCTAGGGCTATGTGACCTTGAACCAGAAACTTGATTTCTCTGAACCTCCAGACCCTCGTGTGTCTAGTCCTTCCTGCTCATCAGGAAAGACTATGTCCAAATGAAATCAATGCCTCTCAGCCTGTCACCATGGGCCTGGCAAGTAGTCATCATTCCTTCAATAGCAATGATTACTGGGACCAACTTGTGATCAAGCAGAGAGATGGGTTGGGGGAGGCATAGGGTGGTGGGGACTCATCTCCATCGTCGTCGCCCCAGGGAAGCGGGGAAAACGCCTTCCACATCCCAGTTCCCAGTCCCTTGGTGGTGTCAGCATTTCCGCTCCTCACCATGACCCTATGACGTGGGCATTGCGACGCCTGCTGGACCCAAGAGGAAACCAAGGCTCACAGAGGTTGAATGACTTGCCCAAGGACATCACCCAGCTGGCGGGCAAGTCCCAAGGATGCACAGGTTTCCAGTCTTCAGAAGGAAGGGCGGGAGGTGAGGGAGAAGGAGGCCCAGCTGGTGTGGACTGGTGTGGGGAAGGGCTGGGGGGAAGGGCCGCCAACCTTGCCAGACTCTTCAGTCACGGACTTTGCCTGCCGCCTCCTTCCTCCCGCCTGCCGCCCTCTCCTCCTTCCCCCCCTGGCCTGGCTCCTCAGTAGGGAGTCTCTGGGCAGCTGGTGCTCTCGTCCTTCTCACGGCCGCCCGCCAGCTGGTGCCTTAACTGATGAATCTTTGCTCCCTCCCTGGGGAAAGGCCAGGAAGGGTGTGGAAGGAGGTCAGACTCAGGCTTCAGAGGGTTGAAGTCCCTCCAGCCCAGCCAAGCCCCCTTCTTGTGGGTCCAAAAGCAGCCCAAGGATTTAGGGGGGTCAGCAGACAGACAGCCCACAGACCTGGAAGTCAGGGGGGCTGGATTCCAATCCCATCTCTCCACGACTAACCTTGAGAGGACATGTCTCCTCTCTGGCCAGTCATGAGAATTACCTTCAGAGCCAGGCCCCCACCTCTTTGGGGCACAGGACAGACAGGGAAACTGAGATGCCAAGCAGTGAGCAGTTGGCCCAGGTCCACCCAGTGGGTGGGGTCAGACACGTCTGGCTCTTTCCACTGCGCCATCAAGGCTTCTATTTATCACCTGTGAAACAGCAATGAATTATTATTGTAACCTCGAACATGCAGGACTGGAGCAAGGCTGCAGGGAGGTGGCGCAGGTAAAATGTATCTGGGCTCAAAAATGATCAATGAGCCTTCCTGTCCTTGACCTGGCTCTGTCTCAGACCAGCAGGGCAAGACGCTCCCCTCCTGCAGACTCTGCTGCAGCCCCGAAGCGGAGTGGATGTGAATACCCTCCCTTAGAGCTAAAGTGCTGGACAAAAGGAGGGACTAGTCACTATTATTGGGCTTTCCTGGTGGCTCAGCGGCAAAGAACCCACCTGCCAATGCAGGAGTCTCAGGTTCAAGCCTTGGGTCGGGAAGATTCTCCAGAGGAGGAAATGGCAGCCCACTCCAATATTCTTGCCAGGGGAATCCCATGGACAGAGGAGCCTGGTGGGCCAAAGATTCGGACACGACACAGCAGCAACAACAACAACAAAGTCATTATTATTATTTTGTTTGTTCTTATTCAGAGAAGGCAAGTAAGACAAAGGAGAGAGGCGGATGGACAGAGGCTGAGGAGTTTAGGGTCAGTCCTTGCCTCCCTGCTCCTACTCGAAAGGGCAGAGCAAGAGCCAAAAAGAAGGGCCAGTCATTCACTCTTCCAACATGTGTGCAGAGGTCCAGCCTGGCACTGGGTCCTGGGTGCAGACAGAAGGGTCCCACGTGCAACCTGTCCAGGAGTTCAAATTCTAATGAACTTCCTTCCCCTTGTCTCCTCCCTCCTTCCCATCCCCAGGCACCACCACATCCAATCAGTCACCAAGTCTAATGTCAAGTCCTAAATCTCACTGGATTCCCAGGAGCCCCTTCCCATCCATCATGACCCTGGAGTTTGCCTTGAACCCCTAGATCTAACCCTGGCCATCCTCTGCTCAGAGCCCTGCCATGCATAAAATTAAGCCTAAGTGAGAAATTTAATTTTTCCCATGGTTCCCAAGTCCAGTCCCCTCCGTCTGGTGTTCAAGGCCTCTGAGGGTCTGGCCTCCCTGCCCGCACTTCCAGCCTCACTTCATACCAGATCCCTCAGCTAAGATTTCTCTCCAACCCCTGCAGGAGCTTCACTCAGCAGCAGCTGGCTTTTGCACACATGGATCAGCCTGCCTGGAATGCCCTTCCTCCTGTCTGCCTGCAAAACTCCTCAGTTTTTTCTTTTTAATTCTTACTGGAGTGTGGTTGATTACAGTTGATATTATGCTAGTTTCAGGAATCAGTATACTGAATCTGTATAACGCGATTCGGTTATACATACATACATATCCACCCTTTTTTTAGATTATTTTCCCATACAGGCCATTAGAGTATTGAGTAGCGTTCCCCATATTATACAGTAGGTCCTTTGTTTTGTTGTTTGGTTGCTAAGTCGTGTCTGATTATTTGCAACCCCATGGACTGTAGCCTGCCAGACTCCTCTGTCCATGGGATTTCCCAGGCAAGAATACCAGAGTGGGTTGCCATTTCCTCTTTCAGGGGACCTTCCCGACCCAGGAATAGAACCTGGGTCTCCTGCTTTGGCCGGCAGATTCTTTACCACTGAGCCACCCTGTTGTTCAGTCACTATGTCGTGTCAGACTCTTTGCAACCCCATGGACTGCAGCACGCCAGGCTTCCCTGTCCTTCACCATCTCCCTTACTTGTGAGCAACCTTACTTGTGATCTATTTTATATATAGTAGTGTGTACATGTCAATCCCAGGCCCCAATTTATCCCTCCCCCAAAACTTATTAGTTAAGGTACTGTTCAGATCAAGCCTTACTTCCTCCTAAATCCAGCCCCCTGGGTTCAGTTTCTGCTCAAATCTTGACTCCCTCCACAACTGCAGGCCCCAGCTTCCTCCCCAGCCTCCCAGCCTCCTGGCCTCCAGTCTCACCGGCTCGAGTCCATCTCTGCATGGCCCCAGAGGGGCCTTCACACACCTGGAGCCGACCCTGCCCCGCCCCTGCTCTCAGCCCCCTCCCTGGCTCCCTCCCAACCCCCAGAGATCATCCCACTCCATAGTCTTCTTCACCCTGCCTGTTCTTATAGGCCTCACCGAATCCAGAAAGCACCCCCTGGACCAGCTCCCACCCCCCAACACATACACAACGGTTCCTTCCATACCTGGTGTCACCCCTGCCAGGCTGTGTTGTGACCGTCAGGGACAAGCCACCGGGGCTTCAAATTGTCCCTGAATCACAGTGATAGGAACCGCTGCCCTCCAGGCATCTGGTCCAGGCAGATACATTAATAGCAGGAGTTAGGGCAGATTTAGGGTTTCCCTACTGGCTCAGATGGTAAATAATCCTCCTGCAATGCAGGAGACCTGGGTTCGATCTCTGGGTTGGGAAGATCCCCTGGAGAAGGAAATGGCAACCTACACCATCATTCTTGCCTGGAAAATCCCATGAACAGAGGAGCCTGGTGGGCTACAGTCCATGAGTTCGCAAAGAGTTGGACACAACTGATCGACTATGCACAGCATGTACGTGCGCAAAGCGGATTCAAGAGCCAGACCGCTTGGGTTCAGATCCAGGCGCTGCCCCCTCACAGCTGATGGGCTCTGTGCCATTCACCACCTTCTTTGTGCCTCAGCTCCACTATCTAAAAGAGAGAGAGAGACTTTTGGCAGCACCCACATCCTAGGGTGGCTGTAAGGATGGCACGGGTTGGTGAAGTACACTGGTGGTTTCATCGATGAACATGGTAGAAGCCAGCAGTAGAGGCAGACGGTGCTACCCCGGTGTGCTGAGCGGCGACAGGGCCAGCCTATCAGCGAGACTGCGTTTGCTTGTTTTTTTTGGCCACGCCGGGTGGCACTAGTTCCCTGACCAGGGAAGTCCCAAGGCTGTATTTGCTTTACTTATTTTTTAAGTTTTTTAAATTTGATTTGATTTATTTACGTATTTGTTTTCAGCTGCCCTGGGTCTTCGTTGCTGCATGCAGGCTTTCTCTAGTTGCGACGAGCGAGGGGCTACTCACTAGTTGTGGAGCGTGGGCTTCTCATTGCAGTGGGTTTCCTTGTTGCAGAGCACGGGCTCTTCAGCACCCGGGTTCAGTGGTTGCGGTGCATGGGCTTAGTTGCTCTGTGGCATGTGGGACTGAACCTGTGTCCCCCACGTTGGCAGGCGGATTCTTAATCACTGGACCACCAGGGAAATCCCTGTATTTGCTTAAAAAAAAAAAAAAAAAAAAGCCTTGAGATTTCCATGGTGACCTAGTAGTTACAATTTGGTGCTGTCACTGCCGTGGTTCGATGCCTGGTCAGAGAACTGACATCCTATAAGCTGTGTGGCATCGCCAAAATAGTTTTTTGTTTTTTAAAGAATCTTGGAGCAAAAGGTGAATGTTTGTCAGGTTCTCACTGTTGGTTACATTTCCTCTGTTCTTTTCTGTGTCTTTGGAATATTTCACAAGTTCCTTTTTGAAAATGGAGAGGAATTAGCTGAGCGGGGAGGAAGGAGGAAGAAGTGGCAGGCAGAGGGAAGGGCTGAGAGGCAGATGGGATCAACAGGATGGCAGAGACTCATTGCTCACTCTTCCTGTGTCCCGGGCGATGTGCTAATAAGCATTTCGTGTTGGGTCTGACGGCGGGTACCTGTTTGTGGCGTGGAAGGCAAGAGTGAGTGAGGAGAGGTGAAGGGCTGGGGAGGGCAGGCAGCGCTGGGAGCCAGGATGGGCAGTGTGGAAGGTTCCCTGGAGAGCTGACTGGGGAGACTTGGAGCCAGGGAGGCCGGCAAGAGGCTGGGGCAGGGCCCCAGCAGGCGGGATGAGGCCCGAGCCAGGATGGAGGCTTGGAGGACGTGACCGGGAAAGAGGGCTTGGAACCACCGGGAGAGTGGACAGCAGACCCCTCCCCCCGACTCAGTGATGGGGATGAGGGATGAGGAGGGGATTTGGGAAGACATGGAGCTCCATTCCGGCTCTGGGAAACCCCCCTCGCACCCACAGGTCTTCTCCCTGATCGTGTTCTCCTCCCTGCTGACCGACGGCTACCAGAACAAGACCGACAACTCGGAGCTGCACTGTGTCCTCAACAGCAACAGCACAGCCTGCAGCTTCGCTGTGGGGGCCGGCCTGCTGGCCTTCCTCAGCTCGCTGGCCTTCCTGGCCCTGGATGCCCATGAGGTCCGCCTCGCCAGCACCCGCTTCAAGACGGCCTTCCAGCTCCTGGACCTCATCCTGGCCGGTGGGTGAGCCCCGGCACTGCCCGCCCCGAGCTCTCAGCCCCCACCACCAGGCTCCCCTGGGCCCCCAGGATGCCACCTCAGAGCGTCCTCCGCCCGTGACCCAGAGCTTCATCCCTCGCTTCTCGAAGCTCTTCTGCACCCGCTGTTTGAGGGAATCATTGCCCATCCCTCAGACTTGGTGCAAAGGTCGCCTCTTCTGACCCTCAGGGTAACTCTAGAAGCCTCTCTTCTGCCCAGCTTTCTCCAGGCATTCACCTCCCTTCTTCACAGCCTTTCTTGAAAAGCCACCAGTGGTGGGAGGCAGGGTGCAGAGCGCAGCGCCAGGCAGAGCAGGGTTTGAAATCTCACCTCTGGCGCAGCCTCGATGTGCAGCTCTCCTCCCCTCTCTGAGCTTCCATGGAAGCTGGGATGGGAACCCCCACTGCCTGGTGGTCCAGTGTTTAAGACTGTTCTTCCACTGCAGAAGGCACTGGCTCAGTCCCTGGTCAGGGAAGTTCCACGTGCCTTGTGGTTATGGCCAAAAACCAAAACCAAAACAAAAAACCACCTCCAGGGTTTTTCTGAGGATGAAAGGCGAGAAAGGACACCTGTAGTAATGCTGACACTTCCCGGGCATGCCCCACGTGTCATGGCACCGTGTCAAGGGCGCCCCACGCCCCGTCTCCTTTCTTCCTTAGAACCCCTGAGGGGGGAAGGCCTGTTCAGATTCCCATTTCATAGAGGAGGAAACTGAGGCTTAAGGAGGTTGTGTAATCAGACCCCGAGTGGCAGATCCAGGCTTCCAAGCCAAGCCTAGCCTCCTAACCAATGCCGAGCACCTTAGACAGAGCCTGGCACACAGTGCCCGACACTTGCTTGTTCCTTTTTCTCATGCCCCAGGCTCCTTCCTCTCCTCTTCCACACCTGCCCAGTTCCAGAGACTCAGGGCTGGGTGGGCCCCTAGAGATCACTGAGTCCAGCAACATCCAAAAGAAGGTTCTGTGAGGGCGGAGCTGTTCTGTGCCTGGGCTTCCCAGTGCGGGAGCCACGGGCCATGCATGGCCGCTGAGCACTCAAAGTTTGGCCAGTGCCATCGAGGGGTGGAAATATTTTTTAAATTTTTTCCTTATCTATTTATTTTTGGCTGCCTGGGTCTTCATTGATGCACTCAGGCTTTCTCTAGTTGCAGCAAGCGGGGCTACTCTCTAGTTGCAGTGCACAGGCTTATCGCAGTGGCTTCTCTTGTTGAGGAGCACGGGCCCTAGGGCGTGTGGGCTTCAGAAGTTGTGATCCACAGCCTTAGTTGCTCCAAGGCATGTGGGTTCCTCCTGGACCAAAGATTGAACTTGTGTTCCCGGCATTGGCCGGCTTAGTCTTAACCACTGGACCACTAGGGAAGTCCCGAAATTTTTTTTGTAAGTCTATTTTAATGGACTGAAATTTTTAATTGATTGAAATGGAAAAAGTCACAGGTGGCTGCCGACCCCCACAGCAGATATAGCAGCCCACTCCAGGTGGTTCTTTAAAGAGGGCTGGGAGGGAGAGGCCACAGTGGAGACCTCAGCCCCCCACACCGCCCCTCTTCTCTCCCTCGACCCCCCAGTCATCTGGGCAGGCGTCTGGGCTGTGGGATTCTGCTTCCTGGCCAACCAGTGGCACCGTTCGCCGCCCAGATACTTCCTCCTAGGGAGCAACAGCGCCAAGGCCGCCATCACCTTCTCTTTCTTCTCCATCCTCGTCTGGGTGAGGAGGGCCCCCGTCCCACCCCTACTCCCCCAGCAGGGCAGGGCGGGACGGTGTGGGTTAACAGGGCAAGAACCTACCTGCTCTCAAAGCTCACCCAGGCCTCCGCAAGCCCCTTCTGTGTCTTGGGCAAATGGGGAAGAAGGCCCCCCACCTTCTTCCCGGCAGACAAAGCCCAGCTTCAGGGAGTGCTGCCCGCGGCCCCCTCCCCAGCCCGCCCCAGCCAGTCTCCAGCTCACCCTCCTCTGCCCGCAGATATTCCAGGCCTACCTGGCCTTCCAGGAGCTCCGAAATGATGCCCCGGTCCCCTACAAGCGCTCCCTGGATGAAGGCGGCGTGGTCCTGACCTCCCTCTCCCCGCCGTCCGCCGCCAGCCCGGTCAACACGCCCACCACCGGCCCCCACGGCCCGAGCTACGCCAGCTCCTCCCTGTCCCCCTATCTGAGCACCCCGAAGGCCCCCCGCCTCGCCATGATGCCCGACAACTAGAGAGCCTCCTCTACACCAATAAAGACAGAATCCTCCCTCCAGAAGGGTTTCGGAAAACAGCCCTTTTCCTCTCACGTCTGTTCCTCTCCGGTCCCTCGGGCGGCCAGGGGTCTCCTTGAGAGGAGGGTGTCTCTGCGGCAGGTCCCATTTCCATCCCACCTCCCGGACTCTCCATCCGAGTGTCACTTTTTTTTTTAAGTTTTTTTTGTATTTGTTTGCTCCAGGTCTTAGTTGCGACATGTGAGATCTTTAGTTGCGCGTGGGAGCTCTGAGTTTTGGTGTGTGAGATCTAGTTCCCTGACTTGGGAACGAACCCAGGCTCCCGGTGCCGGGAGCGTGGACTCTTAGCCATTGGCCCCCCAGGGAAGTCCCTTGGGTGCCCTCTTGACAGCTACGGACGGTGATGGGAGGGAAAGGAAACCCTTCTTTTGGGCCTGCGCACAGTGAGCCCTTTACCGCTCGCACTGGCCACGGGAGGGAGGCAGGAGGTGCCCCGCTGTCCAGCCGAGGAAGCTCAAGTTCACAGACAAGATGCTTCCACCGCTGGAGAGGGCGCCAAGGAGAACCAGGGCGAACACTCAGGCCCCCCCCCAAG
This sequence comes from Bos indicus, assembly GCF_029378745.1. Classification (NCBI taxonomy): domain Eukaryota; kingdom Metazoa; phylum Chordata; class Mammalia; order Artiodactyla; family Bovidae; genus Bos; species Bos indicus. The sequence continues at coordinate 55,639,388 of NC_091777.1, forward strand.
CTGTCCAGCGAGGGCCCACACTCTTTAACTCACCCCAGTGACAAGATACCAACTCCTCAGCTCAAAACCATGCTGAGTGAGGACTAAAGGATGACAAGTCCCTGACCTACATCAGAGGAGATACTCGTCTTCAAATATTTGAAAGCTTGTTTGGGGAGAAAGGAAGGAATCCTCTAGAACCCCAAAGCTTCTCAGGGTCTGTGCTCGGGTCACAAGACTCAGCAGGTGACTCCAATGGGTAAAGCACCCATGAAGGGAGTGGTGGGGGCCAGGAAGGGGCAGCCTTCACTCAGCACCCAGCGTTCAGCACAGTGGCCCAGGATGTCTAGGGCAGTGCTGTCCAGGACTTCCCTGGGTGTCCAGCCATTAGGCCTGTGTTGCCACTGCAGGGGGCATGGGTTTGATCCCTGGTCAGGGAACTAAGATCCCACAAGCAGCAGGGCAGCCAAAAAAAAAAATAGAACAGTGCTGTCCAAAAGAAGTCAAATTTGAGCCTTGGTGTCAGGGAAATGGGGCATTTAAATTTGTCCCCTGGCCACAGGGTGAGAAGTTGAATGAGACAAGTGAAATGAATATACATTTTATTTAACCCACCTGGTGGCTCAGATGGTAAAGAATCTGCCTGCAATCGGGAGACCCAGGTTCAATCCCTAGGTTGGGAAGACCCTCTGGAGAAGAAAATGGCAACCCACTCCAGTATTCTTGCCTGGACAATTGTGTAGACAGAGGAGCCTGGCAGGCTACAGTCCATAGGGTTGCAAAGAGCTGGACACAACTGAGCAACTAACACACATATCCAAAATATTATCATTTCAACATATCATCAGTATAAAGTCACTAGCCAGATAGCTTACATTCTCGGGCATTGAGTTCTTTAAATCCTTCATGTATCTTACACAGACAGCACACCCTGACGTGGGGCCACCAATTTCAAGCACTAACGGTCACCGTATTGAACGGTGTAGCTCTAGAACCTTCTGGTATTTCTAGAACAACTGGACATCCATTTATTTTTATGTAGGATAGGTTGGCAATGAATACAAAAACAAAGGAAGTTTAATGTTATGCCAGCAAAACCAAACACACCCACACAAGGGCCATGGTGGCGGCAGAGGGCTCACTTACAGATTGGGCAAAGGGATGTGAGTTGTGGGGAGTCCAACATGGGCTCCGTGGTCCCCGTTTTTTTGTTTCATGCATGGCAGTGCTCAGTGCTAGGGGTGCAGAAATAAACAGGCTGTGGTCCCTATGGGCACTTGGAGGAAGAAGCAACCGTGCAGAGGGCAGGCTTCCGGCATGAGAAACAGAAGGAACCCCCAAGCTCTGGTCCTCACCCTGTCACTGGCTGAATCACCTTGGACGGGTCACTTAATGTCTCTGGGCCCGCGCTGGGCTGGCTGTCAAACCAGAGCCTCGGACCGGATTTAGATCAATGGTTTGCAGACTGTGGTCGAAAACACATGTGCTCCCAACCCTGAATCAACTGAAGCAGGCCTGCTCCTCCATCTTCCGTGTGAGGCTTCTAGGCTTAGAAAGGAAGGAAGAACATCTGCAAAACTCCACAGCAGTGGCTAAGCACCCGGGATCCAGCAGCAGGAAACTGGGGTGCCTACACCACCTTGGCCACTCGCACCCCCGCTGAGCCTCGGTTTCCTCCGCAGCAAAGGGAGGGGGCTCTGAGGGTCCCTGCGGGCTCACCCGTGTAACACTCTGCCTGGTGCTCATGAAATGCTCAGAAACGCCAGCTCCTTGCCTCTTGAAGCTTCCAGAGCCAGCCTACAGGAGAACCGAGGCTGGTTAAGGAAGGTCTTAGCGGACATGTAGGGGATCTGGCAGAATCCAGGGCAAAACTCCAAAGGCTGACAAGGGCCAGGTAGGTAACATGAGTGAAGGAAACAGATCAGATGTGAAGCCAGTCTGGAGGGAAACACAGAAAAGTACTCACTTTCCTTTGAACTTCACAGCACAAAACCACAAGACAACAGCATCAGCCCAATAATAGATGGTCAACCCCTCAGCCAAGTCCCGGGGACTAGAGGGGGAGGGGATGGGAGTCGGGGGGAGGTGGGGGCGGAGTTCGCGTCCCAGCCATTCATTCCAGCCATCTGCTGCCACCCAGAAATGAGGACCCGGCATTGTCAGATTGACGGATTTTTTTTCAAGAGGAGCCAGAAATCTCGATTTTAATGGGAAAATCTGGTGTTTAAAGGCTGGCAACCAATTCAGTTTTTTTTTTTTTTTTTTTAAAGAAAACATAAAGCAGTTCCACACAATGAAAAATGACGGAGGGACGGGGGCGGGGGGCTGTCCCTTGGTGACTTTCAAATCACAGACTCTGGAAGGCTGTCCTCTGCCACCCTGAGATTAGGGAGAACTAACTGTCAGGGAAGTGGTGTGCCAAGACAAGAAGAATCTTTGAGATCTTTTCTTCCTCCAAAACCTCTTCCCCGGTGGTCAGGGTGCAGCTAGTCTCAGGGAGCCCAGTTTCTTGTCTTCCTGCTCCTCCCAGGCCTGGGTCTCCTGCCAACAGTGGTCAGGATAAAGCGGAAGCAGAGAGAGAGGGGCCGGGGTCAGGGGTACCCCAACAAACACCAGAGAGAGGGCAAGGAGTAGCAAAAGAGAGGCATCATTTTCCTCAGTTTATTTCAAGAGAACAAAGAATCAACCTTCAGTTCTGTACAAAAATGTGACCCCTCGGGCCAACCCCTCTCCCACGCCCCGCTAAATTGCCAAAAAAAAAACCCCAAAATTCAAATTCTGGAAAAAATTACTATGAAAAATCAGGGGAGAACTTCCTCCCCTCCTCCCTCTCCCCAGTGCAAAAGTTTGGGGGGCGGGGGGTGGATGGGGGTGTGTGTTCATGGCCATGGTCAGAGGTCCGGCAGGCAGGCAGGTGTCAGGCGGGTTTCAGCAGAGTTAGTGTTTGGCGACCAGTGGGGCTGGAGATGGGGTGGAAGGTGGGGTGGTAGGATCCAGAAGGAAGCCAAGGGGCTCAAGGGAGGGGAAAGATCTCCAACCCTGCCTCACCCCACAGGACACTTTAAAACAGTTTATAAAAATCGGAGCCGGAGAGTAAGAAGAGAAAGGAGTCATCAGAATCAAAAACTAAATAGTGGAAAGATTTTTTTTTTTCTTCTCTAAAAGGCAAAAAACTACAAACAGCCCAGGTCCTGAGCTCCCCCAACACCTGGGTCCTCCACCGCCCCCCTGAAACCCGGCAGGTGTGGAGCTGGGGAGCCGGGAGAGGTGGGTTCTTAAAAAAGTCACCCCTGGACCGGAAGGCTCTTCATCTCATGTCGCCGCCTTCCGCTGCCTCTCGCCGCTGCTGTCCCAGAGATGGAGACGGCCCGGGGCTACGCTGGCAAACTCAGCTTCTTCCCCTTTAGGACTGTGAAGAGAGGGGCGGGGGAGGGCATGACCACGGGGCCCCTAAAAAGGGGACAGCCTCCCACGCCCACACCAGGGGCTGGACGCTGGGCTGGCAGGGGCAGCCTCCGGAGTCCGGATTAGCCATGGCGGGGGATCAACCTGAATTACTGAGGGTTGAGGCTGAGGGACTGAGTCATGGACCCATTTCTCCTAACACTGGCTTCTCCTCTTCCATCCTGGAAGGACTCCTGGGCCTGGAGGCCTTGGATCTCTGATGGGCAGTGGGCAAAACCACCCCCTGCTTCTGCTCTCCCTGCCAGGAATCCTGGGCTGCCTCCAAGCCTCTGCCCTCCAGTCTCCTCTTCCCTTTCTGCTAACTGACTGGGGACCTAGCTTTTAATTACCATCTCTAAGAGGCCTCCCCCAACCGCCCACCCCCTTGTATGGTAACCCCCTCACTCTCCACCAACACCTCCCTGGTTCCTTTCCATCTCTGCCCTTCTCACTGTTTGCAGTCATTTCTCTTGTTCATTCGTCCCACACCCTCTCGCCACCCCCCTCCACACACACACATTATAATACAAAAAAGGAGGAGAGGGCTTCATCCATCTTTCCCCCTATGGTAGTATCTCAGAGCCTCGACCTGGCAGTATCTCAGAGCCTCGCCCTGGCCACGGACATAGAAAGTGTTCCCTAAATTTGCTGGTTGAATGACTGACTGACTGAATGAATGAATGAATCTTGGTGGGCTGGAGTCCCTGAGGGTGAGGACAGAGATCAATTAGCAGAGAAGAAGCCGTCCCTTCCCTGAGCAATGCTGGGGCTGCTGATTTCGGATCTGTTAACAGGTGTGAGACGGAGAGACAGTGGGTCTGGGACCTCAGGGCAGGAGAAAGGGCTTAGGAGAAATCCCAAGAGAAGAGAATCAGAGGCCACCCCTGACCCTCTCTTTGGGGCAGAGGAGGTGGAGCCAGGGCCCCAGGGGAGGGAGGGCAGGGCTGGAGAAGGTGTAGGCTCCCTCCCGCACCGCCTCCCCACCAGCTACCTTTGGTGATGTAGAGGTAGAAGAAGTCGCAGTAGAGGACCGTCTGGACCAGGCCCGCCACGATGGCGATGAGGTCAAAGAAGCCCTCGAAGTGGTAGCGCCAGATCCAGTTGAAGAGATAGAGCGTGCGGTAGACGCCCAGCGCAAACAGGTAGTGGCTCGTGATGGTCTCCGCCTCGCCCGTCTTGCTCACCATGAACAGCTGCGGCAGGATGGCCACCGACTCCAGGTAGATGGAGAAAGTCCAGAGGATCTACGGCGGGGGGGGCGCGTGCCGGGGAGTTGGTGGCAGAGGGCAGGGAGGGAGGGAACAGGGCGGAAGAGAAAGGGGAGGACACGGGGTGTGTTGGTTACAGTGACACGGGAGAGCGGATAATGGGGGGTCACGATGCCTGCCGGGCACTCCCCGTGTGCCAGTGACCACTCTGCCCACCCCACACGTATTCTGTCGATCCCCACAATAACCCATGAGAGAGGTAAAATTACTAGCATTCTCCCCTCCTTTATTTTTCGCCGAGTCACGTGGTTTGCAGGACCTTAGTTCCCTCCACCAGAGACCGAACCTGGGCCTTGACAGTGAAAGTGCTGAGTCCTCACCACCGGACCACCAGGAAATCCCCAGCATTCCCTCCTACAGATGAGGCAACTGAGGCTCAGGGACAGTAAGAGACGCCCAGGATCACAATGCTAGAGAGTGGCAGAGCTGGGATTTGAACAAAGAGTTCAGAGCCAGTATTCAGAGCACTTGGCAATTACGCCTCTCCCAAGGGAAGACCCGACTTCCCTGGTGGCTCAGACGGTATAAAGCGTCTGTCTACAATGCAGGAGACCCGAGTTCGAGCCCTGGATTGGGAAGATCCCCTGGAGAAGGAAATGGCAATCCACTCCAGAACTATTGCCTGGAAAATCCCATGGACAGAGGAGCCTGGTAGGCTACAGTCTATGGGGTTGCAGAGAGTTGGATACGACTGAGTGACTTCACTTCAAAGGAGGACCAGGTTGGAATCTTGGCTCTGAGACTTCCCTTCTATGAGACCTTGGGCAAGACAGCCAGATTCTTAGAGCCTCCACCTCCTTCTCTCTAAAGTGGGGGTGATTTTCCTGCCCTGGTAGGGGCAACCTTCAATGTGCAAGCTTGAGAGACATAAATCAGACCGTGTCACTTTCTGGCTCAAAACCCTCCAGTAGCTGCTTCTTATCACATCCAGAATAAAACCCAAGTTCCTAACCTTGGCTCTAAGTTCCTAACCTTCAAGGCTCTCCTTGATCCAGCTTCATCTCCGAGTCCCTCCAGGCTACGACGGACTACCCAGGCCTTGTCTGGTTCTCCAACACACCAGCCTCCTTCTGCTCCAGGACCTTTGCACTTGCTGTTCCTGCAGCTGTCCCCCCAGACAGTCACATCCTGCCTCTTCCACCTCTTTCCAACCTCAGCTCATCAGCGAGGTCCTCCTTGACCATCCTCCCCCAGGACTGTCACATCCCCTGTCTTGTCTTCCTCCCTGTCACATCCCCTTCCTCACCGGACTGTGAGCTCCGTGAGGCCCAGGAGCCTACACCTTGGGCACTCTGTGGGCCCAGCCCCTGGCATAATGCCTGGAACCTACTCCATGCCTGGATGAATGCACGAGAGGATGGGAGCGAGGTCCCCAAGTGCTTGTCATGGGCCACCATTCAGGGAGCTCTGACCATCATTTGCAAGCAGAACAGGGCATCATAGGAGGGAGACCAAGAGAGGGAAGACAGCTGCTGGCCCCTTTTCAGTCCCCAGTTTCCTGAAAGCCCCACCTGGGGTGACTTGTGAGGTGTCAGTTCACTGAAACCTCCACTCAGACAACACCACCAGCTGGCAGGTGTGATTCCTCCTGGCTGGTTTTGGTTTGTGGGAGCGAAGTGGCGACCATCAGGATGTATTTCTAAGAACTGACATTTTTATAGCATTTACTACATTCAAGACACTGCTCTACGCACCTTACAGCTACTAACTGGCTTATGCCTTAACCCTATGAGCTAAGACCTATTGTTATCCCCCTTATACGAATGAGAAGACTGAGGCCCATGGGATCAGTAACTTGTCCAAGGCCACACAACTGAAATGTGGGTAGAAACAGATTCCTATCCTGGCAGCTAGACTTCAGGGTTTGTTCCCATAATCACTCAGAATCCACCAGCAAGGTTCTCGGTAAATCAGGTTACTTGAGGCTCTCAGGAAACATGCCCATAAAATGGATATATACCCAATTCCTAGCCTTGGGGAATAGAATCATGACAAAAAAGGAGAGAAAAGGTCTGTTGTATTTTTACTTGATCTATTCATGACGTCTGAATTTTTAAGGAATCCTTTCCTTCTATAATTAAAAAAGTTTTTCCGCATGCACCCAATGCTAGCAAGGTTTTTTTTTTTTTTTTTTTAATTGGAGGTAGCATGGTTTTAGGACTTCCCTGGTGGCTCCGACGATAAAGAATCTCCTGTAATGCAGGAGACCAGGGTTTGATCCCTGGGTCAGGAAGATACCCTGGAGAAGGGAATGGCAACCACTCCAGTATTTGTGCCTAAAGAATCCCATGGACAGAGAAGCCTGGCAGGTATAGTCCGTGGGACTGCGAAGAGTTGGACATGACTAAGTGACTAACAAAGCACGCGTTTTGAAAGCAGGCGAACCTGGGTTCAAATTCTGTGAGGCCTCACCTCTGAGCCTCACCTTGCATGCTAAGCTGCTTCAGTCGTGTCCAACTCTGTGCGACCCCATGGACTGTAGCTGGCCAGGCTCCTCTGTCCATGGGATTCTCTAGGCAAGAATACTGGAATGGGCTGCCATACCCTCCTCCAGGGGATCTTCCCGACCCAGGGATCGAACCTGCATCTCCTGCATTGGCAAATGGGTTATTTACCACTAGTGCCAGCTGGGAGCCTCACCTTAGTCCTAAAAGAAAGAGGGATGACGAGGTCTGCTTCCTCAGGTGGCGAAGGGATCAGATGGGATGATGTCGGATTTGCGCAGAGCCAGACATAGATTTGGTGCCAATACTTTGCACAAGTGACTGCCTTCTGAATGAGGGAACCACCCAACCAAACCACCCAACCTGGAGTCAAGAAGCCTAGATCCTGGTCCAGCCTCTTCTGCCTAGAGCAAGCGCCACTGCCTTCCTCCAGCCTCAGTCTCCCTGCCTGTAGAATGGGTCCAGCTCAGTGAGTGCTCCATGCAAGATGATGGTGATCAGAAGTTTCCCAAGTCCAGACCCTGCAACTAACCTTTGGGTTTCCTCCTTCTGACATTTCTGGGGCACTCGGGCCAAAGTTACCCCTCAATCAGATTTGTCAAGACTGCAGGATGCTTTTAGAAATAGATTTGGAATCTGTAGCCAAAACTGTCAAGTGAGACGTCTCAGGAAAACTCCTGAATTATAGTTTCTGTTGAAAACATCAGCAAAGCAGGGGCGGCTTGCGGGAATCTTAGTTTTCCAACCAGGGATCAAATCCGCGCCCCTTGCCTTGGAAGTGCAAAGTCTTAACCACTGGACCACCAGGGACGTTCCAGAGCCAGCTTCTTACAAGCAGGAGTGAGTGGTACTGCGGGAGGAAAGACTGCTCTGAATTTGATTCCTGCCAGGCCCCTGGAGGCAGGAGATGGCAGACTGACCACAGTCCCTCTCAAAATTACTCCCAGGAAACTGTATAGCTCCGACCAAAATACCAGGCAATAAAAACCACGACAGCTAGCCTTTAGGAGTAGAAGTATATATACACTTGGCCCAAAGCACTGCAACGATCATGGACAACACTTCCTGCCTACTGCCGGACATTGTGCTTTATCAATATCAATCCCGAGTTAGAACCTATGAAGTAGGAACTATCCCCATTTTACAGATGAGAAAACTCAGACATAGAGAAATTACATGACTTGCCCAAAGTCCCACAGCTTCTAAAGTGTTAGTCGCTCAGTCATGTGCAAGCATTTGTGACCCCATGGACTGTAGCCCGCCAAGCTCCTCTGTCCATGGGATTTCCCAGGCAAGAACACTGGAGTGGATTACCATTTCCTCTTCCAGGGGATCTTCCCTACCCAGGGACCAAACCCTGGTGTCCTGCAATGCAGGCAGCTTCTTTACCATCTGAGCCACCAGGGAAGCCCTGGGCTTCAAATCCCGGCTCTCTGGTTCTAAAGTCCCTGTGTAAGCGATGCTGGCTAATCTCAGGAAATCCTCACAGTGACCTAATCTTAACTTTACAGACAGGGAAACTGAGGCACAGAAAAGTCAAGTTCCATGCGCAAGGTCATGCTAATAGAAAGTAACAGATCCAAATCCAAGTAGCCTGGCCCCCTAGAGCCCCTGTTTCCAACTCCTGAACTATTCATTAGGCCGATGATTTTGGAAGAGTCATTTTGACTCCCCAAGCCCCAGTTTCCTATCTATAAAACAGGGCTGCTGTGAAAAGTAAAGCGATGACATGTGTGACACGCTCAGAGCAGCGTCTGGTACTTGGTGAGTGCTGCTGCCATGACCAGAGAAGGCAATGGCACCCCACTCCAGTACTCTCGCCTGGAAAATCCCATGGATGGAGGAGCCTGGTAGGCTGCAGTCCCTGGGGTCGCTAAGAGTCGGACACAACTGAGCGACTTCACTTTCACTTTTCACTTTCATGCATTGGAGAAGGAAATGGCAACCCACTCCAGTGTTCTCGCCTGGAGAATCCCAGGGACAGAGGAGCCTGGTGGGCTGCTGTCTATGGGGTTGCACAGAGTCGGACACGACTGAAGCGACTTAGCAGCGGCAGCAGCAGCAGCAGCAGCAGCAGCAGCTGCCATGACATTGCTGTCATTCGACTCCAGGGCCCCTGTCTTGAACGTTATTTCCTAAAAGGAGGAAGTCTGAGCAAACCCTGCAGAAGGAAGCCTCTGACTGGGCCCACTGTCCACAGCCGTTCTCCCGCAGCCCACCCCACCCCACTACACCACTCCCGGGACCCTGCAGGTGGCCTACCTCCAGAGGGGTAAAGTCATGGTTGACCAAGAACGCCAGGATGGCCGTGGGAATGACGAGGAACTCCACTCGGAACGTGTCGTGGTTCCCATCATAAGTGGCTTTGAACTTGCTGTAAATCATCCAGACTGTGGTGAAAGAGCAGGCGATGTAGACCACCTGTCGGGTGAGGATGAGGAGGAAGCTTCAGTTCCAGGCACAGGGCCCCAGCCCCCAAGAGCTTAGACTGAGGAGTCCGGACCCCCAGCCCCTCCTCCCTCAGACCCAGGGGTCCAGCCTCCAGCCCCTCCTCCTTCAAACTAGGAGTCCTGGCCCCCAGCCCCGCAGACCCAGGAGTCCCAGCCACTGTCACCGCCCCCCTCAGATTCAGCAGTCTGGACCCCCAGCCCCCTCCTCCCTAAAGCCTGGGACCCACGTTCCCTCCTCCCCCGACCCTTCTGGCGGCTCCCCTCAGGAGGCCTTTACCTTCATGCACGTGTTGTAGAGTGAGATGTAGTTGGTGAAGAGGTCCAGGTAGCGGGCAGTGAACACCACAGCAAACAGGACCTGGCTCTTGCCTGAAATCCCTGTGGTGCAGACAGGCAGGGTCAATACACCAGGGGCCAAGGCCTGGAACAAGCCTGGAGGCGGCTCTGGAGGGCAGCTGTCCCCAGAGGCCTCCCCAGCCAGCGGCTGGAGCAGGGCTCTTTCCCACCGCCCACAGCCAGGGGGCAGCCCGGCCCCAAAGCTACTCCAACCCGAGGCTGTGTCCCGGGCTAGGCCTCACGGCCACCCCCAACACCCTCAGGGTCCTCCTGCAGTCCGGATCCAAGGTGGGGCCTCAGGAGGACCCCCCCTTGACCTCTGGCCTCCGGAACAGGTTGCCTGCCTCCCGCTCCCTTCCTGGCCGCTACAGTCCACGTCACCAACTTCCAGCCACCTCCCTGCCTGCCACAGCTCCCTGTTCCCAGCCCCAGCAACTCTGAGGCCACCCTGATGGGGGCCGGGGGAAGGCTGAACTCGGTGCCTGGAGCCACCCCCACCAAACTGGATGCATCCCCGGTTTGCGGATAGGAGCTGACCCCCTGGTGACCCCGGACCTGGAAGAGGGACCCCTAGCAAGCAGGGACGGGAAAGGGGACCCGTCTCCCTATGCCTCCAAACCCTCTCCCCGAGTCCTGGGGTGTCCCCCGCACTCTGCCCCTTCCTCCGCCCCCGTGGGTGTCTCACCGGCACACGAGCGGGACTTCCAGATTTTGAGCAGTAGCAAGATGATGGCTAGGAGGTGGGAGAGGTCTCCCAAGAATCGGAAGAGATTCATGGTTGGGGGGATCTGGCAGGGCTGGGCTGGAGGGAGGCTGGAGGGGGGCTGCCCCCCGGGGCTGCTGTTCTGGCCGGGCGGCTGGGCTGTCGGGGGGGCGGGAGAGGTGCCCTCGGGTGGGCTCCGCTCCGGGGAGGGGGCTCTGGGAGGGGGCGCCGAGGCCGGAGCTGGTGGCCGAGCCGGAGCTAGGAAGAGGGAGGAGGGCGGGAGGGGGAGGAGTCCGGCGGGAGGCTCCGCCCCGAGGGCGGAGTCCCGGCTCTCTGGCGCCCCCTACCCCCGCTTCTCCGCCCTTGCAGAGCCGGGCGCCGAATGTTCCCCACCAAGGCCGCCTCCTAGGAACTTGCGGGGTCGCTGAGACCCGCAACTCCCAAATCCGGGCGCCTGTTCCCCGAGGCGCAGCCTCTGTAAAGGTCGCAGCCCAGCCGCATAGATTGTGCCCTTGACAGCGATTCGGGAGGCAGGTCTCTGAGCTTTCAGGATCCTACACAAAGACCCAGAGGCTGGCTTTTCAGGGACCTCCAGCTCCAATCCATCTGAGAGAACAGAAAGCAGCCTCCGGCCCCTCCTCCATCAGACTCAGGAGTCCAGGACCTCAGTGTCCTCCTCCCTTGGGCTCAGGAGTCCAGCCGCCAGCCTCTCCACCCCCTGACCCAAGAAGAGTTCAGTCCCCGCTTCTTTGGGACTTAGGGTCCCACCCGAGGATTTTGTGTCCCAAGTATCGTAGACCCAGGAATCGAGATGCACAATCCCTTCCTCCTTCTGGGACCCACAAATTCAGGCGCCCAGTCTCTTCTTTTTCAGAAATATGAGCCTTCACTCTTGCTCTCCGTGACCCTGGAGTTGGTAGCCGGAAGCCCTGGCTCTGGCCACCCCCACCCACCCACCAACCCCGGAACTGCCCCCTCAGAGGCACACAGACACACTCTCGGGAGCCCGGGTGTCCTGTGCCACACTCCACCCTAGCCCTTCATAGATACACGGGGCCTAGCCTCCCTCTTTATCAGGAGGGGCAGGAGCTGGGCAACTGCTCTTGAGGGATGCGAGGGGAAACAGGCTGCGTCTAAGAGGGGGTACCTGGTGCTTTCTTCCTGGATGTCTGAATAACCATGGGTGATGGATGTCAGGGTCTGTCAATAACAGAAGGGGCACAGCGGCATCAGTTTCCTCAGATCGCAGGATGGATAGAGTGCTTGAGGGTGACATCCATGAGTGTTGGACGCGTGGGCCCCTGAGTGTGGTTTGTGCTAAGGAGTCAGTTTGAGGGTCTAAAAGGGACTCAGGCCTGGAGGAGGGGGCTCTGATCACTGGGTCCCAGGAGGAGAAGGGGGACAGAGACTTGGACTCCTGGAGCTGAGGAAGGAGGTGGGCTGGATACCTGGTATCCTAGGTCTGAGTGAGGAGGGGACTGGGGGCTTGGATTCCTGGGTCCTGGAGGCAAAAGGGGCTGGGGATTTGAATTTCTGGGTCTGAGAGAGGAGGGGGCTGGGAGCCTGGATTCCTGGCTTCATGAGGGAGACTTGCTTGCAGGCCTGGCCTCCCGGGGCAATCGAAGCCAAAAAATGGGTCCTAGCATGACAGACTCAAGTCTGGGGATGGCCTCCTGCTTCGCAAACCTCAGCGTGCGGAGGGGGCGGAGGGCAGGCAGCCCCTGGGCCCTGGAGCTCAGGTGCAGGTCCTGAGTCCCCGACTGCACCCCCGCCCCCGGCCCCTTCCCCTGTCCCCGGATTTATTTGCAGCCCCTCACTCTCCGGTCCCAGGAGGAAGGCAGAGGCTGGGAGCTGGGGAAGGGGCCGGCCCCCTCCCCCAGCCATGACAGGAGGAGGGGTCCCGAGGGAGCCCAAGAAGGGGGGCTGTGGGTCTCCCGGCAGGGGCGGACGGGGACTGAATGTTAATCGCATCCCGAGTGAGTGTGTGTGTGTGCGCGTGTGTGTGAGTGTATGAGAACAGAGCGAGTGTGCGAGTCCCTCCCGCTCCGGCTCCAAGCCCTGGCCGCCGCCACCGCCCTCCACCCGCCTGCAGCCTCCCTAGCCACCGGTGCCCGGCTCGGGGGTGTCGGCCCGGGTGGGTCCGCCTGGCCCCCAGGGGTCTCTCGTGCGTCTGCCATCTGCCCGGTGAGGATCTGTGTGTGCGGGTGTCTGGGGCTGGGCTGGAGGGGGGGGTGTGTCTGTAAGGGCTGCGGCGGCTGAGGGCGGGAGGGAGGGAGGGAGGGGTCTGTCTGTCTGTCTCGACCCCGAGCCACCTGCCTGGGTGTCACGGGCCCCCCAGGTTCCTCCCTCCGAGCCTCCCCCAAACCCGGATGCATGGTGTGTACCTGGGCTCTGCGCCTCCTGCCTGCGTCCAGCCGGGCGTCTGGCTGCCCGTGTCCTCCTGTCTGTCTGAACAGCCCCTGACGGCAGCGGCAGCCTGGCCCATCAGACCCTCCAGTGTGTGTGTGTTTATGTGTGTGTGTGTGTGTGTCTCCCTCCTCAAGCTCCGGGGGTGTTTAGGGGAATCCCAGGGAAGTGAGGTGGTGCGTGTATGCGTGTGTGTATGTGTGTGTGTCCGCCTGTATTTGAGAGTGGGGGCGTGGGGGGGGGTGCCTGGAGGTGGGAGGTGGCCAAGCAGGAAGGGGCAAGCAGTCGCCCAGACAGGCTGTCTCCCGCCTGCCCCTTACGCAAACACACACACTGGCCATCGGCTTCAGAGGTGACCCAGACAGACAGACAGACAGAGACTTGGGGGGGGCCACTGAGGGCACAGAATGGGGGTTTGCGAATGAGCCAGGGAGAGGCGGGACCGGACACATGGACAGGGGGGAGGAGCCGGGGCTGAAGCGGCAGAGGGGGGCACCCCGGGTGGGCGGAGGGGGGATCCCCACGGGGTCGGGGCGGCGAGAGGACACCCCGACAGCCTCCGCAATGTCCGGGGCCCAACTTCCAGCGCAACATGTGTAGCCGCGTCCTCGCCTAGCCGGGGCGGCCTCAACCTTGGGGACAGACAGGGCAGGACGGACTGAGGAAGAGAGCCGGAGCCAGGGAGCCAGGCCGGCAGGAGGTCCCGGCCGCCGCTGCCGCCGCCGCCCCAGGGCCTGGCCCCCACACACACCCCGCGGCTCCCTGAGCCCCCCACCGAATCTTCGGGTCGCTGGACTCCGGTTCCTTTCCTGGCACCCCCGCAACACCCCCCCAGAAAAGGGTCATGAAAAGGTAAGGCTGGGGTAGGACTGCAGGGGAGGGGGTGGGAACATGGACCGCCCCCCGCTCCAGATCTAGGACAGGGAAAGTTGGCAAGGGGCCTCAGTTGGAGGGAGAGGGCTGGAATGGTGGACAGGGTTCTCTGGGGGGAAATCTTTGCGCCCTATCTCCTTCTCCCTCGCTGAGCCCTTTCCCCAGGTCTCTGCACCCCAGATCTCCTAACCCCCTCACTGCTGACACTTTGATCCTTCTCCCCAGCCCCATACACCTGACGCCCCGACTCTCTATCCCCCACCTCTCCCTCTCACCTTCCCTCTCTGAGCCGTCCCCCCACCACCGCCCGCATCAGCCTCCCCCCTCGGCCGGTCTACCTCCCTCTCTCCAGCTCCATCTCCCCTCCCTTCTCAGCTGCCAGTCGGCTATTAATACCCCTGCCAAGGACCTTGAGAGTATCCAGGCCTTGGCACCCCCTGCCCCAAGCTCCCATCCCTTCCTCAAGGTTCTGGAATACCCTTCTAGCCTCTTCCAAGCACCAGGATTAGGGTGGGGAGAGAACGGGGTTGGGGGGGGCGGGAGCCGTCCGCAGCACGACGCGAACTGTGCGGTGAGGTGGGGGGGAACGCGGGCTGTGGATCGAAGTGGTTCTCTCATCTCTTCTGTGATGGATCCGGGGGAAGTAATGGAGACAGGGACACCCCAGGAATCTCTGGCACCCTCCTCCTTCTCCTCAGCTGGGGGACAGACTGTACTGTGCACAGGACCTGAGTGGGGCGACTCAGAGAGGCTGGAGCTGGGGCGGGGGTTGCCCAGGATACTGGACGAATGGGGTTTGAGACCACAAGGGGTCCTTAAGGGAGGAGAGGGCTATGGGCCTGGATTCCTGGGTCCTGGGCGTAAAGGAAGCTGGGCCCCTGGATTCCTGAGTCTGGGGGCAGGAGAGAGCCCGCACTCCTGGGTCCTGGGAAAGGATGGAGCTGAGCACCCACAGTCCCCGGTGGGTCCGGGGGAAAGAAGGGGCCCTGAGACCAGGATTCCCGAGTTGATGGGAGAAATTGGGAGGATGGGGCTTCTGTGTCTGAGGGAAGAGGGGGCTGGGGGCTCAGTGTCCTGAACCCCGTGACGGGGCAGGGGATGAGGGTCTGGACTCTTTGGCCCCGTGCAGATGGAAGTGGGGACTGAGACTCACGAGGAGGTGGCGATTGGAGGCCTGAACAATGTGATCCCTGAGGGTGCAGGTTTGGGGGTTGGAACACCAGACTGCCCCAGCGGCTGGGGCTGCCACCTCTCTATCCATCTCTGGAGGGGTGGGAGACTGTCCTCCCGAATCCCTCACCGGAGAGAACTGGGCATCCAGCCTCTTGAGAAGGGTGGGGCAGGAACTGCCCTCTTGGGCTTCAGCCAGGGAGCAGGACCCCAGGGTCCCCAAGGCCAGAGGCCAGGCAGGGGTAAGTCTGAGACAGGCAGAGAAGAGGCTGAGGGGTGAGCAGCCACCAGGAAGGGAGGGGAGAACCAGTGTTATCCTGGGGAGGGGGGAGCGCCAGGCCACAGCTGTGGGTTATTTTGGGGCAGAGGGGGGCTATTCTGAGCACTGACTGAACCAGCTGCTTGGGGAAGGGCAGAGGAGAGGAGGGGCGAGGGAGAGCCAGGATTAAAGCATGCTAGGAGCCCCCACCCCCACCCCTCGGGAGACAGTGCCCCAGGGTCCCTGGGAAGGCCTGGGGGTAGGGGGGTGGGGAGTGAGGCCTCTAGGCAGGCAAAGGGGTGTGGGCCTTTCCCCTACCCCTGGCTGGCTGTGGGGTGGATGGAGGCTCTGCGCTACCATGGCAACCGGACAGGAGGCTGATTGACAGTTAAGAGCAAGCCCTTCCTTGTCTGGACCCTCACCCCTTTCCAGAAGCCCCTTCTGCAGGCTCCAATCCCTCTCTGGGAACCAGGGTTCCAGGCCCCCAGGGCCCTCCTTCCTCAAGACCCAGGAGCCAGGAGTCTGGGCTCCCAGCCCGACCACCCCAGGCAACTAGTATACAACAGGGGACATAGGAAGAGATGCTGTATCGCTTCTCAATTACCAAATTGCTCTGGGCTGGGAGCCAGGGACCCCCACCCCTCCCAGCTCTCCACAGCTGTGCTCCCCCCAACTCCAGAGCCCAGTCTGGACTGTGACTCTTTCTAGCTCTTACTAAGAGTGGAGGGACAGGGGTAGGAGTAAGGGGACGAAGATGGGTTGGGGGGTGTGTGTTCCAGGGGAGGGGTACGGTCAGAGGCATTTGCTCCCTGCAGGATGGCCCACTAATTTCTCTTTTTTTTCTCTCTCTCTCTCCCCCCACACACCTGACCCCTTTTCCCTTTCTCTTTTTTTTTGTTCCCCTCACTTTTTCTTCCTTTTATTTTTGATCCCTCCTGCCACTCGCCTTCCCGGCCTTCCTTTCATGTCTGTGCTGGGCACCTCCCTGGTGGGGGTCTTGATCTCTGCCTTGCCTCGCTATTTCTGTCTTCCTGTGTTTTCTGTCTGCTCTGCCTGCCTCTTCAATCTCTAATTCTGACTGTTTCTCCGTCTCTTGTGGGTGCGTGTCTTGTGGTGGCTGTGGGGTCTGTCTCCATCTTCCTGCGGTTTCTTTCCACCTTCCTCTCTCCGTCCAACTTTCGGGTTTCTCTCCTCTCCCCCACCTTCCTTCGTCTATCTCTGCATCTCTCCCGCCTCTCTCATTCCCTCCCTATTTCTGTCATTCCGTCTTATCTCTCGCTCTGTTACTCTGAGCCTATCTGTCCCTGTCTGTTTCTCCTTCTATCTCTTTCCTCCACCCCATCAACTCTCTCTCCCTGACCATCTCTCTGTGGGTGTTTTCATCTCTTCCTATCTTCCTGGGCCTCTCTCTCTCTCTGTTCCTGTTCTGATCTGGTCTCTGCGGGTCTCTTTTCCATCTGGCCTGTCTCATTGTCCTCCCTTGTCTATCTCTTCTCCCCACTTCTGTATCTTTTGTGGCCCCATTACCCATTCTCCCTGTGTTTTTCCCTTCGCTTCTGTATCTCTCCCTTTGCCTCCGTATTTCCCTGTGTCTCTCCCTCTATTACTCCAACATTTCTCCTACCTCCGCGTCTCTCCTTCCTCGTATCTCCCCTTCACCGTGTATCTCTCCTTGTCTCTGTCGTTCTATTTCTTGTCTCTCATTCCTGTCCCTCTCTCTGCTCCGCGTGTCCGCCGCCCCGTCTCTGCGCACCACCCCCCCTCCTCCGTGTCCCTCCCCGGGCGCCCTCGCGCTCAGAGGCCGCCCGGCAGGGCCCGCAGGCGATGCGCGGCGCCGGTGGCCCCCGCGGCCCTCGGGGCCCCGCTAAGATGTTGCTGCTGCTGGCGCTGGCCTGTGCCAGCCCGTTCCCGGAGGAGGTGCCGGGGCCGGGCGGGGCCGGCGGGCCTGGCGGGGGCCCCGGCGGGGCGCGACCGCTCAACGTGGCCCTCGTGTTCTCGGGGCCCGCGTACGCGACCGAGGCGGCGCGCCTGGGCCCGGCCGTAGCGGCGGCCGTGCGCAGCCCGGGCCTGGACGTGCGGCCGGTGGCGCTGGTGCTCAACGGCTCGGATCCACGCAGCCTCGTGCTGCAACTCTGCGACCTGCTGTCGGGGCTGCGCGTGCACGGCGTCGTCTTCGAGGACGACTCGCGCGCGCCCGCCGTCGCGCCCATCCTTGACTTCCTGTCGGCGCAGACCTCGCTGCCCATCGTGGCCGTGCACGGCGGCGCGGCGCTCGTGCTCACGCCCAAGGTGCGCGCGACACGTGGGCGGGGCTCGGGGGGCTATGCGGGGGCGGGGCCTGGGTCGGCCGTGGGTGGGCGGGGTGGTAAGGGGCGTGGCCAGTCCTGAGGGTCAGCCTCGGGGATGCCAAGCTCAGGTCTAGGTAACGGGCGGGGCTGACTTGGAGGGACGTGATATATAGGAGGAACAGAGTGTGCCAGGGAATCAACTAGAAGCAGGGTCTGAGGTGACCAGGCTATGGGAAGAGTTGAGAGGCTGCGGGAGCGGTGAATGGGGAGGGGGTGGGATCAGAGGAAGAGGCGAGGCCAGCCAGGGAGGGGCGAGGACTGGGTGGGTGCCAGAGGGGGCATGCCTGAGATGGCAAGATCTGAGTGAGGGGTGGGCTCTGGGATCAGCGACGGGGTGTCAAGTGAAAAGGAACGGGGCTCAGAAAAGGGTGAAGACTAGAGAGTAAGCAGGAGCCAGAAAGTCAGACACGGTGACCAGGAAAAAGGAGTATTAAGTACTGAGGGATAGGGAGGGGCCCGGCTAGCTGAGCATGAGGTCTAGAGGTCAACGGAGAAGGACGGAACCATCTGGTGGAAGGATGAGTATGAGAAAGGGAGGCGTCCTTAGTGAGTGAGCGAGAGAGGGGTAGCCTTGCAGCTAGGAAGTGCGGGAAGGCCAGTCAAGGAAGAGGTGAGTCAAGGAAGGGGCGGGGCTAGCCAGGGAGGACAGGCCCTCAGCTCGGTACTAAAGGAGGATTTGGACAGGGGAGGTACCCAATTGGAAGGCGTGGAAAGCAAGAATTCAGAGAGTGGGCCTGGAAAGATGAAGGCCTCCCGCTTAGAGGCAGGCTCAGCCATTGAGAGGTCAAAGCCAGGAGCCTGCAGGGGAGGCAGGGTCAGAGGCTGGAGCTGGCTGTGGCATGGAGAGAGGCCTGCCTCCCGAGGGCACAGGAGGGGTCAGCTGGAGTGGACTTCTGGTAGGGAAGGGCAGGATTTGAACAAGCCTGGTGTGCGGACTAAGAAGAACCAGGTCAGCTTAAAGGAGGCGTCTGAGAAGAGGCGGGGCCTATTCAGGGGTGGAGCCAGTGTAACAGAGAAGTGGGTATCGCCTGAGGATGGGGCCACCTGAGTGGGTGGAGCCTAAGTCTCCACCAATTCCCTGCTGTGAGGGCCCGGCGGCTTTGTGACTAGATCTCTATTGCATGCCGGGACTCGTAGTTTTCTTCTGTCTCGAGCACTCTGGGAAAGACCTCTGTCCAACTTTGTTCTTCTCTTTGGCATGGGGTTGTCCAGAGATCTGTAGGCAGATCACCTGCGAGGTGAACTTACTACTTCCTGGCTGACGCCTTCTTGGGATACGGAGAGATGTTGTCCCTCCTGCCTCCATGGCGTCTGAGAAGTGTGTGCCCCTCCATTTCATTGTCTGGTGGGCACTGTGGCCCCTTCAGTGCACACCCGTTGCCTTCTGGGAAATGTAGTCTTTTTAGTGTCTTAGAGTGGTCCTCACAGCTCTATCTGTGCCCCCATTGAATGCTGGGAACGTGGTCCCCTGAGTACACATTCAGCTGCCAAGGATGAGGGCCTCACAGGGTCTCATAGCATTCTGGGAAGCCTCATACCTTCAGGACAAGTGCCCTAACCCTCGCACATTTAACCACAGGCATATGCCTAGGGAGAAAGTCCACTTGCTCGTCTCATTGCATTACTGGAAGATTTATTGAGGACTGATTCTGTGCCAGGGCTGTTTCAGGTTCTGGGGAATACAGTTAGGGAAGGTTAAAAAAAAAAAAAAGACACGGTCTCTGCTCTTACGAAGCTTGCATTTCTAATGAGGAGACAGACAAAACAAATAACAGATAGTGAAATCTGTCCTGGAGGAGAGGTAATGACCAAGGCCGCCGTGGTTTCAGTAGATGGTGGTCAGGGGAGGCTTCCCTGAGGAGGTAAAACTGAGCTGGACCTGAGGCCGGAGGAGGGGAAGGAGCTGGGGGGTGTCCCTGAGAAAGGTGACAGTGAAGGGCAAAGCCCTTGAGTCTAGAAGGAACCTGAGGTGTTTGAGGAAGAGCAAAGAGGTGGGGCTGGCAGGACATGAGGTCAAAGAGGCCACAGGGACCAGGTCATATGGGGCCTTATGGGCCACAGCGAGGACTTTGGCTTTGACTCTGACACAGAGTTTTTGGAAGGTTTTCAACCAAGAAGGGAGGCGATCCAACTAATATTTTGAAAAGATCACTCTGGCTGTTGTCTGGAAAATGAAAGGTTCGAGAAAGGAAGCAGAGATGGGTTATGAAGCTGTTGTCATCTAGGCAAGAAAGGGGAAGCGATGAGGGTCATGATGGGGCCATAGTGAAGAATGAACAGCTGGGGTCATATTTTGAACAGAGAACTGAGAAGACTTGGAAATGGCCTGGATGTGGGCCCAAGGTCTGTCCAACAGGATTTTCTGCTGAAATGATGAAAGTGGTCTTCATCTACTCTGTCAAATATGATAGCCACTAGCCATGTGAGCTGTTGAGCACTTGATGTGTGGTTAGTATAACCAAGGAACTAAATTTTATTTAACTTTGATTTAATTTGAATAGTCAAGGGTGGCTAGCAGCTACCATACTGGAGACCACAGGAGACAATATTTAAACCCTTGGGTTTGGATGAGATCACCAGGAAGAGAGAACAGAGAAGGAAAGAGGAGATGAGGGCACTCCTATGTTTAGAATTCTGACAGAGGAAGAGAGTCTAGCAAAGGAAACAGAGAAGGAGGGGACAGGAACGTAGGAATAAAAGCAGAGAAGGGCAAGCCTACTCAGCAAAGCTGAGTTGGGAGAGACTACCTTCAGCACTTTCATGGCCTGTTGGGAGATGTAGTCCCTCTCAGTGGATGCTGGGAACTGTAGTTCTTTCCCGGGTTGCTGCCTGTGTTCACTAGGGTTATGTTAGCTGCTGTAACAGATAAACCCCCACTTTTCAGTGGCTTAACTCAATAGAAGGTTGTTCCTCACTCATATAAAATCCAAACAGGTGTTCCTGATTGGAGTTGGCTCTCCTCCAAGCTCTGACTCAGGGACTCAGTTTCCTCCATGCTGTGCCTTTGTAATCCCCTAGATTCCTCCTCGGGGGCCTCTGCATCTGCCCTCTGACAGGGAAGAGTAAGGTGCTTGGGCGGAAAGGTTTTTATGGATGAGCCTAGAACTCAGTCCTGAGGCTAAACCTAACCCAGGTCTAGCTCTGTGCCCCAAGCAAGGAAATGAGATGAGTTTGGCAAACAGCTAGATGTTGAGATCTGTGATGCCCTTATCCATTGTTGGGAGATGAGGTCCCCTCTGGATCCCTGGGAGCTGTGAGCCCCTCGCTGGCTGCTGAAGGTCAGCAGCTGGGAGCTGAGATCTCCACATGGGGGAGGCCTGACATCCTTCTCCTCCCCTGCAGGAGAAAGGTTCCACTTTTCTTCAGCTGGGCTCGTCCACAGAGCAGCAGCTTCAGGTCATCTTCGAGGTGCTGGAGGAATACGACTGGACATCCTTTGTAGCCGTGACCACGCGTGCCCCCGGCCACCGGGCCTTCCTGTCCTACATCGAGGTGCTCACTGATGGCAGCCTGGTGGGCTGGGAGCACCGCGGAGCGTTGACACTGGACCCTGGGGCTGGCGAGGCCGTGCTGAGCGCCCAACTCCGCAGTGTCAGCGCCCAGATCCGCCTGCTCTTCTGTGCCCGTGAGGAGGCCGAGCCTGTGTTTCGGGCAGCTGAGGAGGCTGGCCTCACGGGGCCTGGCTACGTCTGGTTTATGGTGGGGCCCCAGCTGGCTGGAGGCGGGGGCTCAGGCGCTCCCGGGGAGCCGCCTCTTCTGCCAGGAGGCGCCCCACTGCCTGCTGGGCTGTTTGCAGTGCGCTCGGCAGGCTGGAGGGATGACCTGGCCCGGCGTGTGGCAGCTGGTGTGGCCGTTGTGGCCAGAGGTGCCCAGGCCCTGCTGCGTGACTATGGCTTCCTGCCTGAACTTGGCCACGACTGTCGCGCCCAGAACCGCACCCATCGAGGGGAGAGTCTACACAGGTGAGCAGGGCTGGGCTGGGAGGGCCGTGAGAGGACTCCTGAACTAGATCACCTGGGGTGCTCAGTGACTTCAAATGGGTCACCTTGCCTCTCAGAACTTCAGTCTCCTTTTCTGTAAAATAAGTGAAATTGGCTCTTCTTTCTGGGATTAAATCAACTGATTTGGAAAAAAAAACCCTGAGATACCGGGAGAGGATTACTGTATTTCACGATTTTAGCATATGCGTTTTTGCAGTTTTAATGTCTTTGAAATCAAGACATGTCTTACAATCATCACTTATCATGATTTCGTGGGCAGTGCTTTTTTTCCCCCTTCATGGTTGTAAAAATAGCAATACATCTAGTCGATAGCATCTTAGATTCGGTGAAATACCTAGTTGGGGGGGCTTCCCTGGTGGCTCAGTCAGTAAAGAATCCACCTGCAATGCAGGAGATGCAGACTCGATCCCTGGGTCGGGAAGGTCCCCTGGAGTAGGAAATGGCAAACACTCCAATATTCTTGCCTGGGAAATCCCATGGACAGAGGAGCCTGGCAAGGGTCCTAAAGGGATCCCAAAGAGTCAGATGTGACTTAGTGACTAAACCACCACCACCACCCTAGTTAGTGTAGGAGGTGAACTTCAGTAACCAAAAGACCCAACAATGCAATGTCTCCAACAAGGTAGAGAGGTCTCTCACTTAACAACCCAGAGATCCATGGTCCAGGTTATCAGGAGACTCCATCGTTCCATGTGGTCATTCAAGGGCCCAGGACCCTCCCACCTTGTTGCTCTGCCATCTTTCCATATGGTGGAAGCTGGGTCAAAGGGCATGTCTGAATTCTAGCTCGTGAGAAGGGGGAAAGAGAGGAGGTGGAGAACACGCCATTTCCTTTAGGCCAGTGAGGCAGAAGGGACGAGTCTTACACCCCATTCGTGAGAATGTAGTCACTTGGCAGGGGCTTGAATTACTGGTTGTTTGTAGCCACATCCATGCAGATTGGCTAGACACCGATTCTGATTGGCTAGTGTCTGTGCCACACTGATTGTTAGAGTTTTAATATCACCTGCGCATGGCCTGGGTTAGCAAGGAATGTCAGGGAATATGGGGAATGTTGATTCTAGCTGGACAGGGCTGTACGCAACTGGCACGCTACTGTTTTATATTATTTAATTTGTTCACACTACTGTTTTAGATGAGGGGACCAGGGTTTGGTGAGAAACAGCATCTCGACCCTAGGAAGCTTTGGGAGTTTGGTGACAGAGCAGTGGAAAGAGGGGCCTTGGATACTGAAATGAGGATGACCTGAGTTTGGGAAGAGGTGAAGGGTGGGGAAGAAAGCCTAAGGGAGGAGAATTGAGAAGTGGTGATTTGGGAATCAGGATCCAGGGACCAGACAATGAGAGAAGCCTCCCTCGTTCATAAATACTTACTGAGCGCCCGCTAGGAACTAGGGCTCCTGCTGGGACCTGGGAACGCAGAGATGAATAAGACCGTGGACTTCTCTTCAGAGAACACAGGGTCCTGTAGGGGTAGCAGACAGGGACGGCATAATGACAGCACAGCATGATACTTGCAGTAATGGAGGTTGCACGGGCTTTGTGGGAGCACCGTGGAGGAACTGCTAAGCCAGAACATTTTTGGTCACAGGAAGCAGTCTCATTCAAGTTTCCTCGGGGAAAATGGGGTTTATTGGAAAAGATAAACACGCACAGAAACTCAGACATCAGGAATTGAGGCCAGTTCCTCAATTCTCGGTACTCTTTCAATTCTTTCTGATTCTCTCTCTCTCTTTTCCCTCCCCGTCACTATCTCCATCTTCATCAACATCTCCCTCTCTGTCTCTACCTTGTCCCCCCAGAGGGCAGTTCTTCTCCCTGTCCAGTTCTTCTGATGACCCAGAATTTCTGTTCCTTCATGATACTCATCATTTCAGCCCATTGTGTCTGCCACATGTGTGTGTGCTAAGTCCCTTCAGGCATCTTTGCGATCAGGGATCTTTGCGATCCCACGGACAGGCAAGGATACTGGAGTAGGTTTCCACGCCTTCCTCCAGGAGATCTTCCCGACCCAGGGACTGAACCTGCGTCTCTTACGTCTCCTGCGTTGGCAGGCTGATTCTTTACCACTAGCACCACCTGGGAAGCCCTGTCCACCACCATCCCTCCAAATCTCACAGCTAACTTTCTCCCAGGAGAGGAATTGGGTTGGCCTCAGTCAACATTCCAGACTAGGCTACACAAGTTATGGGTCAGCCTATGGGTTCAGGGAAGTTTCCAGGAGGAGGTGGTATAAGTTGAGACCCGAAGAATAAATTGCTCATTCATTCATTTGTTGAAAAGCCCTTTATCAAGAGTCTGCAATGTGCCAAGCCCTGCTTTATACACAGAGTATAATGTTGAACGAGGCCTCTGCTCTCACAGAGCTCACAGTCTCATAGGAGAGACAATCAGTGGACAAACAAGAAAAGAAAGGAAAAAAACATCAATGGGTAATAACTTCTGAGATGAAAATAAAGCAGGCAGAATGTAATGAGAAATGCCTATGGTGCTAGGTTAGACGAGGTCATCAGGAAAGGCCTTTCTGAGTTGGGGAAATTTGGAGGTTAAAAAAAAAAAAATGGATAAAGAGAAAGAGCCAGGGGAATTCCCTGGTAGTCCAGTGGTTAGGACTCCATGATCTCACTGCAAAGGACCTGGGTTCAGTCCCTGGTTGGGGAACTAAAATCCCACAAGCTGAGCAGCATAGCCAGAAACAAAAAGGGAGACAGAGAGAGCCAACTATTGGAAGATCCGCGTGAAGAGAAGGGAGGAGGAACAGAAGGTTTAAGGGCCCTGAGGCTGGAAATGCCTGAAATAAAGCCAATGTGTCTGGAGCACAGTGGGCAAGCGGGCAGAATATGATGGAGTGACATGTGGCCCAGCGTAGGTAGGGCATTTAGGCCAGGTTAGGGATTTAGATTTGGCTTCAAAGGCAATCGGGAGTCCCCCAGAAATAGATAATCCAGAGAGGGGAAAGAGCATTGTGCAAAGGACCAGAGGGGAGAAAAACTTGGAGCAGTTTGGTGGGACCATAATAGCTCAGGGTGGATAAAGGCAGGAGAATTTACGGGTTGGGAGTGATGAGGCTGGTGAGGCAGAGGGGGGACAGGCCACAAGGGCCCTTTTTTAAAAAAAAAGAAAATGTATTTGGCTGTGCCAGGTCTTAGTTGCAGCATGTGGGATCTTAGTTCCCTGACTGGTGATCAAACCTGGGCCCCCTGCATTGGGAGAGCAGAGTCTTAGCCACTGGGCCATCAGGGAAGTCCTTACAAGGGTTTTGAATGCCAGGTTGAGAGGTTCAAACTGTATTCTAGGGGACTCGGAAGCTATGAGTGGGCTCTGAGCAGGAGAGAGTGTAGTCAGTTTGGGGTGTAGACAGACCCCTCTGGGGTGGGATGGGTTCAGGTTGGAGGAGAAAGATTGGAGGCTGGAGGCAAAGTAGGAGGCTGGGGTGGGGTCCTGGAGGGTTGTAGGGACAGAGAGGAGGGCTGGGGCAGAGATATCCCCGGGGCAGGAAGGATGGGATTTGAGGACAGATGCCCTGCATGGGGGGTGAGGGAGGGGGAGTGAGGGGGTGAGGATGGCAGCTGAGGGTCTGGTCCAGTGACCAGGGTGATGCGAAGAGCATTCAGAGTGCAGGCTGCCGCTGTATAGTAAAGATATTTGGGAGTCCAGAGCCCCTCCCAGGGCTTTTGTCCAGAAGATGGACGTGAGCGGAGTCTTGAACACCTAAGAACTAATCAGGATGAGGAGAGAATAAGGGTTTTTTTTGTTTTTTTTTTTTTTCTTTTGGCTGCACTGCCCGGCATGTGGAACTTCCCTGACCAGGGATTGAACCTGCATCTTTTTCCTTTTTCCAAGGGTTTTTTCCTAGGCAGAGAGAAAAAATGAAACTGTTAGTCTCTCAGTTGTGCCAAACTCTTTGCAACGCTATGGACTGTAGCCCACCAGGCTCCTCTGTCCATGGGATTTTCCAGGCAAGAATATTATAGTTGTTTGCCATTTCCTTCTCCAGGAGATCTTCCCAACACAGGGATCGAACCCCAGTCTCCTGCACTGCAGGCAGATTCTTTACCAACTGAGCTAGGGAAGGCAGAGAGAAAAGCACCTACAAAGACCTAGAGCTAGGAAACCACTTGATGTGTTTGGAGGACACCCCACATACAGTGTGGTGGGGCAGGGAAAGGGTTTGGGTGGAAAGAGTGACTGTGGGAAGTGATCAGAGATGGGGCTGCAGAGGCAGGTGGAGCCCTGAGATCCCCAAACCCAGGCTAAGGGTCTGGGACCTTGTCTTGGGGGCACCGGGCTGGCGAAGGAGAGTGCCTAGTGAAGAAGGGGCATATTCAGGTCTTCAAGAACCCGAAAGAGAGATTCGAACTAGGGGGGGGGTGGGGTTGGTCAGTAGCAAGGGGACTTTCTCTGCCTTCAGGTGCCAAGGTCCAGTCCAGGGCCCCACACTACCCTCCCTTCCTCCTGGGCAGGTACTTCATGAATATTACCTGGGACAACCGGGACTACTCCTTCAATGAGGACGGCTTCCTTGTGAACCCCTCCCTGGTGGTCATCTCCCTCACCCGAGACAGGACGTGGGAGGTGGTGAGTCCCAGCACTGACCTCAGGCACAGGCGAGGAGTGGGACTCCTGGGTCCTGGGGAAGAAGCAGTGAGGACCCAGACTTCTGGCAGAGGTGGGGGCTGAGGCCCTGGGCTCTGGCCTCTGAGGGAGGAAGGGGCTGAGAGCCTGAGATTCCAGGTGGTCAAGGAAAGAACTGGGAACCCAGACCCCTGGGTCCTGGTAGAAGAAAGCCCAGGGTAATGGGCCTAAAGGGTTTCCAGGTCCTGGAGAGAGGTAGGGGAGAGGGGGTCCAGACTTCTGGATCTGAGGGAGAAGGAGCTGGGAGCCCGGGGCTCTGAGGAAGGAGGGCCAGGAAAGCCAGAACATTCTGGAAAGTGCCCCCTCAGGAAGCCTGAATCCCCTGCTCTTGGCCAAGGTGGGCAGCTGGGAGCAGCAGACTCTCCGCCTCAAGTACCCACTGTGGTCGCGCTACGGCCGCTTCCTGCAGCCAGTGGATGACACGCAGCACCTCACGGTGGCCACGCTGGAAGAGCGGCCCTTCGTCATCGTGGAGCCCGCCGACCCCATCAGTGGCACTTGCATCCGAGACTCTGTGCCCTGCCGGAGCCAGCTCAACCGCACCCACAGGTGACAGCCTGGGATCCAGGAGGTCCCGTTTCAAAACCCTCCCTTGCAGTCTCCTGCAGTCCTGGCCCCCCAGACCCCACCTCCCTTGGGGCCCGGAAAGCCCTCCAGCTGGGTGACCTTGGACAAGTCACGTAATTCCTTGGAGTCTCAGTTTTCCCAGAAAGCGACGCCCACCATCGTTTTAGCTGCTGCTCGTCCCTCTCTCCATAAGGCGTGGGGTGGGGGTGGGGGGTGTCCCCAACGTTCCCGAGCCTGATCGCCCCCCGCAGCCCTCCGCCTGATGCCCCCCGCCCGGAAAAGCGCTGCTGCAAGGGCTTCTGCATCGACATTCTGAAGCGGCTGGCGCAGACCATCGGCTTCAGCTACGACCTCTACCTGGTCACCAACGGGAAGCACGGCAAAAAGATCGACGGCGTCTGGAACGGCATGATCGGGGAGGTGAGGTGGGCGAAGACAGGGCGGGGACCGAGACGGGGCAGGTGGGGAGCGGAGTCAGGACCAGGTCCTGGCCAAGGAGCTGCTGGGTCGGGGGTCGGAGCCGGGAGGCGGGAGCCGTGTCTCCGAGAGGGGCGGGGCTACGAGGGCACGCCGCGGTCTGGGGGCGTGGTCAAAGTGGCCACGCCTGGATTTGAAGAGGCGGGGCCACAGGAAAGGCTCACTTTGGTGGAGGGGCGGGGCCAGGAGGAGGGACCTTCAGGGCGGAGGAGGCGGAGCTCGGAGAGTGGAACCTTAGAGACTAGGAAAAGGGGGCGGGGCCAGGAGGATGGAGGTCCCAAACCTCCCGGTGAAGGAGGATGAAGACCACTTCTTCCCACTCTTGTTCTCTCACCTCCGCCTTTCCTGCCCGACTCTGCCTGGGTCCCCCTCACCCACCCCACCACCCTCCTAGCCCTCTCTCTCACCCTGTCGCTAGTCTCCTCCTGGAACCTGTCTTTGTCCAGAGCCACCCGGCTTCCCTCACTCCTTCCCTGTCCTCACCCTCAGGTGTTCTACCAGCGAGCAGACATGGCCATTGGCTCCCTCACCATCAACGAGGAGCGGTCCGAAATCGTGGATTTCTCTGTGCCCTTCGTAGAGACTGGCATCAGCGTCATGGTGGCGCGGAGCAATGGCACTGTGTCCCCCTCGGCCTTCCTTGGTGAGCAGGGGCCCTGGAACGACAAGGAGTCAGGAGTGGGGCAGAGCCGCTGTGTGTCTAACTCCCGTCTTGTTATTGCTTGTACCAGCAGGGTGACTCAGGTGAACTGAGGGCCTCAGTTCTCTGATCTGTAAAATAGGAGAATCTCCCCCACCAGAAGCAATTTTCCCATACATCTAAGAAAGTCTGAGCTTCAGGAGTCTTCTACACAATCCCTTCAAGGCCCTGTACCCGGTCTTGGCTTCATAATCATGTGTACTTTTTTCTTAAAGAGAACCCTGCAAATTGTGTAAGCAGCTGGCCCCGCAAAACCCATTTTCCCCTGTATATAAGACAAGGAAAAGAGATGAGCACGGCCCTTGTCAAACAGTGTTTACTGAGCACCTACTATGTGCCAGGCTCTGGGCTGCACACAAAACTCTGCCCTCTAAGAGCTATGCGCCAGTCTTACAGGGGAGACCGAAAACAATCTCTTAAAGGGAAACATTGACCACATAATTTCAGATGGTGGTAAATACTACGAGAAATTAAGCCAGGGGAAGAGATGGCGAGAAATAGGGTTGATGCTGCCCTGGGTGGAGAGGCAGGCCCGTCTGAGTGGGTGACCGGGTCCTGCATAGATCTGGCTGGAAAAGTGTCACAGGCAGAGGGAACAGGCAAAGGCCCCAAGGTGGGAATGTTTGTGGGGTTATTTGTGAACTATCAGGAAGCCTGTGTGAATTGGGGAGGGGGCAGTGAGTGATCACGGGAGGGGTGGGAGGTGACTGAGATGGAACTGGATGGTGGATTGTGCAGATGGTCCCTGCGATAGGAAGGCAGTTTTTGGTTTGTTTTGTTTTGTTTGCAATGGCAAGGTTTTTAACTGCAGGCAGTGGTGTGGGGATATATGATCAGATTTAGACTTTTAAAATATCCCACTGGCGGCTCTGCGGAGGCAGGAGGCCCGTGAAGAGGCTACTGCAGAGGTCAGTGCAGAGAGAGGCTGGGGCATGGGATAGGAAGGTGACCGAGAGGGTGAGACAAGTAAACAGGCTTAGGATGCGATTAGAAAGCCGACACCCGATGGGCTGGTGGCTTTGAGGTAGACTGAGGAGCGAGCTCATTTACTGAGCTTGGACAAAAGAGAGGCCAAAGGCAGCGGTTCACATCCATTCGTTCCCTCTTGCTCTCTGAAGTCTGAGCAAAGCTCCTGGGAGGGGGAAGGGCTGGGAGGAGAAGGGACAGCCCTTCCCTGGTGTTTTGTTTTCCGTCTGTTTTCCCAGTGGTGTCTCTTGTGGCCTCCTCTTTGCACCGAGGTCTCAGCAGGGCACCCTGAGAGGCACCACGTGGGGCCCCTGCCTTCAGCAAGGGAGTGACAAGGTCATGTTCATGCCCCACCACGTGGCCTGGTGGAGGTGACAGGCAGATCCCCAGATACTGCGGTGGCAGTCCAGGCTGGTGACCCTGCTGTGATGGGGGCAGTCCTGGCTGCTGGCACTTGGCCCGGGGAGGTCAAATACCCGGGACTGATCTCAAGGAAACGGTGATTTGGGTTTGTTGTCAGTGAGCTCCAGGAGGCAGTGTGAGGAGTTTGGCTGATGGACAGGTCAGGGTGGGGCCTCTGGCAGGGAAGCTATTGAGAAAGAGGCAGGGAAGATGTGGCTTATTTGGGGAACTGTGGGTTCTGGGTGGTTAAAGAAATGGGTTCTTGAGACAATCATCAGTCCAGAGAGGAGAGTGGAAGCAAGGCTGAGGGGCAGGGACTTTGTTCTGGGGGCACAGGGGAGCCACAGAGGACTGTGAGTTGAGGACAACTCATCTCTGGGTGTAGAGAGAGCCTCTTAGGGCCATAGTGGAAGGAAGGGCTGGAGGGGAGAGCACGGGGAGATGGTCCAGGGGACAGGGTGTGGCCTAAGCCTTGTTGGCAGAGAGAATGGAGAAGAAAGGTCCAGGTGGGGAGTAGAGGTAGAGGGAGGACAGGAGAAGGGAGGTGGGGACTGATGGGATGCTGGGGAGGAAGAGCGAGGAGGGAGAGAGGGTGGCAAATAGGGGAGGAGGGTCTGGGGAGTGACTGGATAAATGGTGAAACTCCCAGGATGGGGACATGGGAGTTGGTGCTGGGCTCAGCATGGGACATGAATGGCCTGGGGCAATTGCCGGGGGTGGGTGGAGAATCAGGTCTGGGGTTCAGGAAAGGTATTTAGGAGACAGTTTGTATTTGGTGGTTGAAATCACAGAAATGGTTGAGATGATTGTCGTTGGAAGAGACTGTTCTTCCCCCAAACCCCCACCCCCGCTCTCCCCAGGGGTCTGGTGGGCAGTGAGTCTATCTCTGAGAAGGGGGCAAAGTAGGACGAGGTCACATGTCTGGGGGCACCCAAGCCTTGTCTTGGATGAATCATGACCACACACCCCCTTGCCCTCAGAGCCATACAGCCCTGCCGTGTGGGTGATGATGTTCGTCATGTGCCTCACTGTGGTCGCGGTCACCGTTTTCATCTTCGAGTACCTCAGTCCCGTCGGCTACAACCGCAGCCTGGCCACGGGCAAACGTGAGTGCCTTCTTCCATCACCCTACCTCAGTGTGCCTGGACCACAGATAGAACTACATTTCCCAACAGCCCCTGGGAAAGAGCTGTGGTCTCCTGAGGCAGCAGGGGCCTCAGGGGCCACTGGGAATTGTAGTCCTCTCTGCTCTCCCTCACTGAGCAGAAGGGATGTGGGGTCCATGTCCTCCTCCTGGCCCCCTGCAGGCCCTGGTGGCTCAACCTTCACCATTGGGAAATCCATCTGGCTGCTCTGGGCCCTGGTGTTCAACAACTCGGTGCCCGTGGAGAACCCCCGGGGGACCACCAGCAAAATCATGGTGTTGGTGTGGGCCTTCTTCGCTGTCATCTTTCTCGCCAGCTACACAGCCAACCTGGCCGCCTTCATGATCCAGGAGGAGTATGTGGACACCGTGTCTGGGCTCAGTGACCGAAAGGTGTGTGTGTTTGGGGAGGGAGGGAATGGGCTGGGGTTGGAGGTGGCAGATGGGGTTTTTTTCCCAGAAAGAGTTCTAGAGTACTAGGATGGAATATTCTGGAGGGAAAACATGTTTCACAATGTATTTAAACATTCTAAGGAGAAAAGAGTATCCCCAAATATTCTAGGGGCCATAGTGCCACAAGGAATATTCTAGATCAGTGCTTCCCTCAAACTGTGATGAAGGGCTAATTCTTGACATTTCTAATCCAGTAGAGACTGACTCTTGTATAAAATAAAATAGAAAGGAATGACTGGAAAAGTAAAATAAAATTTAAAACCAAGACATGCAAAATTCCAAACCACATTTTATTTCTTAGGCACAAAATTATTCTCTGAGATAACTTGAAACACTCACTCTCTCAGTTTCTGTACTTACCTCACCACGGATCACAGTTTGTTCAGGGGACAGGTGGTCCGCACAGCGCACTCTGAGACTAACGTGGTTAACTGGGCGTCATGACCCACTCCATAAATTATGACAAACTTTTTTTTTTAAAGGAATGGAATAGACTAGAAAATATGTTTGACTGTATTTTCTGTAATCAGGGTGAGTATGGTTGTAGGGAGCTTCTGTTTTAGTCATATATACACCCGACATCAAGCCAGCACACCAGTGTGTTGTTAAAACAGTGCACCATTGGGACTTCCCTGGCAGGCCAGGGGTTGAGACTCTGCACTTCCACTTCTGGGCATGTGGGTTTGATCCCCCGTCAGGGAACTAAGATCCCATGTACCATGTGGTAAGGCAAAAAAAAAAAAATAGTGAACTATTTCTGAACAGATTGGTAACTCTTAGCAACTGCCCCTAGCCTGCGCCATGCCAGCCCCTACCCCGGGACCTCCCATGATCCAGCAAGTTAAGGGTTAATGCCTGACCCAGCAGGGGCCTTTTCTAATTAGGGGGTCTTTTCTAATTAGACCATGATCAGGCCATACTGGGGATTAAATATTTCAACATAACTCCTGATTGTGTATGCGCACGTGTATGTATACCTACTTGCGGGCACGTGTACTGATAACTGTGAACATATGTGATGGGTGAAGAGTAGTGCTTCCTGCTGGGGGTCACAGTGAGACAGTGTGAGAACCACTTCTGGACTGGGGCATCTACCAGTGGCCCCCAGAATGGAGAGGCTGGTTGAGGACATCCTTGACCCAGATGGCCCCTGGTGGGGGCGCTCTAATATCTCCCCATTCTGCCCCAGTTCCAGCGGCCCCAGGAGCAGTACCCGCCCCTGAAGTTTGGGACGGTGCCCAACGGGTCCACGGAGAAGAACATCCGCAGCAACTACCCTGACATGCACAGTTACATGGTGCGCTACAACCAGCCCCGCGTAGAGGAAGCGCTCACTCAGCTCAAGGCAGGGTCAGCGCAGACTGGGGGCCGGGAGGTGCGGGGAGGGGTGTGGCTGCTGGGGGTCCTGAGGAGGCTCGGAGCTGGCAAGGGGTCAGGGTCATTTGTCAGCCTCAGCGGTCAGCCCAGCGTGGGTCAGCTTGGAGGTCAGAGGTCATTGAGGGTAGGAATGAACCCCTTAGGATATTTTTAAGGATCCAGTGATTATGGATTTGGGGGCCAGGCTGCCAGAGTTCAGATCCTGGCTTTGTCCGTTCTTGGCTGTGTGACCTTGGGCAAATTACTCAACCTCTCTGAGCCTCAGTTTCCTCCTTGTAAAATGGGAATAACCCATCTCATAAGTTTTTTTTAAATAAGAATTGTTATAGTAGTTATTATTAGTTAATCCATGCAAAACACTTAGAACAGTGCAGGACACACTGTTGTTATTATTCTTACTATCATCATCATCGTTAGATCTGAACTCACTGGAATCAATACTTGGATTTTTCCTTTTAACATCAGTTTCCCAAATCATAGGGAAAAGTTAAGTTCTGGCTCCAAAGAGCGGTCCAAGGTTACAACAAAGCTGAGCATAATGACTCTCTCTCCCTGTTTCTCATTGATATAGTCATTCAGCATGAATTTATTTCCTTAGTCCCGACTCCATCCAGGCAGTGAACAAACATGTTGATCACAGTTCCTGCCCCCAGGGAGCTTACAGTCTAGAGGCAGGAAATGAACAAGAAACATGCAAGCAGAAAAATCAGCGTGATCATTGCAGAAAGTGATGGGGGAGGTGACTGGGCTCACCTCTGGAGAGCCCAGAAGGAGGTGAGGGACCCCTTCTTAGCCAGGTGGACTTATGAAGGCAGAACCTTGCAGGCAAAGGGAACAGGTTGTGCAGTAGGTCTGAGCCAGGAGTGGTCTTGGCTTCTCAGAGGACAAGCAGGGGAACTTCCCTGGTGGTCCAGTGGTTAAGACTCCATTTTTCCACTATAAGGGGCATGGGTTCGATCCCTGTCAGGGGAACTAAGATCTGGCATGCTGGGCGGAAAGGCAAAAAATTTTTAACAAAGAAAAAGTAACAGCAAGAAGGCAAGCATGGCTGAAGGGTGGAGAGTTCAGTTTAAAGGGTAGACGAGAGTAGGACATAGGGTGTGATCCCTGAGGCTGAGGTTAGGGCTGGGCCTTATTTGAAGGCCAGTGAGAAGCCATGGGAAAGGGGGACTTTAAGGGAGCCATGTAATTAGATTTCTGTTTGTAAATGTTCCCCTTGGCTGCCAAGTGGAGAATGAAGCTGGATGGGGATTAGAGGGACCAGTTAGGCAGAAGCTAAACTGCTCTCCGGGCTTCCCTGGTGGCTCAGACGGTAAAGAATTTGCCTGCGATGCAGGAGACTTGGGTTCAATTCCACAGGGGACGATCCCTTGGAGAAGGGAATGGCTACCAACTCCAGTATTCTTGCCTAGAGAATTCCATGGACAGAGAAGCCTGGCAGGATAGAGTCCATGGGGCTGCAAAGAGTTGGACACGACTGAGCGACTAACACACACACACACTATACTGCCCTCCAGACACCTTCCCTCAGGCCCATGCTCTGCTGATCCCTGAAGGGGCCATTTAGAGTAACTGGATCTTTTTTACCCGGCTGTCATTTTTTTTTTTTTTTAATATTTATTTATTTGGCTGCACTGGGTCTTAGATGCGGCATATGGGATCTTGTTTCCTACCAGGGATTGAACCCAGGTCCCACCTAGTCCCTACCTCTGTGTCTAGATTCTAATTGAGCCACTGGACGACCAAAGAAGTCCCTCTCTCTGTGTTTGGATTCTAATTGTCACGTGGTTCCCCAAGCTGCCACTTCCCTATTTCCTGAAGGTTCTTAAAGACACCCAGGAACCTGTGGGCTACAAAGCCTCACACTCCTTTCCAGAACACGCTTCCTCCTGCCTTCCCTTTAGCTGTGATGCCTGATGGACCCCTCAGCCCCTTCCCCAGGGCTTCCTGCCTGGAGGACACCCCCTTTCTCTGTGTGTGGCACCTTTTGACTTCACATTCCCAAGTTTCATGAACAAACATTCCCCTTCCCATATCTCTTTCCTGCTTCTGTTTAAAGGTTTTATTTGCTTAACTCTTGCACATTGTTAAAAATAATAATGTAAAAGGTGAAGATCTTGGGAATTCCATGGCGGTCCATGGTTAGGACTCAGTGTTCTTACTGCCCAGAAACAGGGTTCGATCCCTGCTGAAGGAACTAAAATCCCACAAGGCTCACAGTCAAAAATGAACAAAAAGTGAAGCTCTCTCCTTTCCCCCTCCTTATTCATATTTCAAGGCATTTCCTCGAGCCTTTTTTTTCTAGAGCAGAGCTGGGGAGACACACACACACACACACTTATATATATTTTAAGAATTTTTTTGATGTGGACCGTTTTTATATAGTCTTTATTGAATTTATTACAATATCGCTTCTGTTTTAAGTTTTGCTTTTTTGGCCATGAGGCATATGGGACCATGGCTCCCGGACCAGGGAATGAACCGGCACCCTGTGCAGCAGGGCAAAGTCTTAACCACTGGACTGCCAGGGAAGTCCCTAATTTTCTTTTTTTTTTTAATTGCGGATGAATGATTTTTTTTCATTAATGAAACATTTTTAAATTTAATTGAAGTAAACATTTTTAAATTTACAGTGTTTCAGATGTATAGCAAAGTGATTCAGTTATATATATATAAATTAAATATATATTCTTTTCAGATTCTTTTCCATTATAGGCTATTACAAGATACTGAATATAGTTCCCTGTGTTGTACAGTAGATCCACATATGTTCTGTAATTGTCTCCAGGAGTCACACTAAAAGAAACAGGTGACATTAATTCGAATGGTACATTGTATTTAACCCAGTAGTTCCAACAGATTATCATTTCAGTATGTAATATCGAAATTAATGATGAGGAATTCCCTGACGGTCCAGTGGTTAGGACTTTGTGCTTGCACTGCCAAGGTCCCAGCTTCGATCCCTGGTTGGGTAACTAAAATCTCACAAGCTGCAAGGTGCGGCCAAAAAAACCCTTGAGATGTTTTACTTTTTTGGCAGGG
The DNA here is from genome assembly GCF_029378745.1 of Bos indicus. Classification (NCBI taxonomy): domain Eukaryota; kingdom Metazoa; phylum Chordata; class Mammalia; order Artiodactyla; family Bovidae; genus Bos; species Bos indicus. Next base: position 55,674,831 of record NC_091777.1, read on the forward strand.
GGCAGGGTGGGTGCTTCAGATTTTATAATCACAGCCCATCTCTTATCTCAATTCAGAGTCAGTCACATCTGGCTAGTGGCAGTCACAGTGGCGTTCTTGAGCTCTGTCTTTTTACCTCTTCTGTGGTTTCCTTCCTTTCCTCTCTGTTTTCTTTTTTCTTCTCTTCCTCCTCCTCGTCTTTCCTGGTACTTCCCTTAATTTTTTTTTTTTTTTTGGCTGTGCCACAAGGTATGTAGGATCTTAGTTCCCTGACCAGGGGTCAAACCTGTGGGCCCCCTGCCTTGGAACCACGGAGTCAACCCCTGGACCACCAGGGAAGTCCCTTTCCCGGTACTTCTTCCACTTCTTAATTCCTTCCTTTACTTGCCATGATCCCCAGATGTCATCTAGTTTCTTGCCCCTTAGCATCTAGGTGCCTTTAGACCCCGGGCTTCCCAGGTGGCGCCAGTGGTAAAGAACTGTCTGCCAGCACAGGAGACACAAGAGGCATGGGTTCGATCCCTGGGTCCAGAAGATCCCCTGGAGGAGGGCATGGCAACCCACTCCAGTATTCTTGCCTGGAGAATCCCATGGACAGAGGAGCATGGCGGGCTACAATCCATGGGTGGCAAAGAGTAGGACACGACTGAAGCAACTTAGCACGTATGCAGGTGCATTTTACATACCACACATCTCAATTCAAGTGCTCAAAACAGCCACAGGGGCTTGTAGCTGCCGAATTGGTCGGCCTGGGTGTACATCATCTAAATGCGGAACGTTTCTTAGTGAAGGTTATGAACATGACACATACAAGTGCTCTGGCCACCTCCCCACCCCCCTGGGACTTCTTCACTGCCTTACTCACCCCACGAGTATCCTCCCCAGCAAGCCAGCTGACTCATTTCTCCCCCCTTCCCTCTTCCACTTCTTCCTCCTCGGCTCCTCCCTCCGGGAAGGCCCCTGGGAATTCCAGATCCTCTACCTCGCTTCTGCAAAGTAGGGCGGCTTTCCCAGGCTCTGCTCACTGATCCCTACTTTCCCGAGCACAAGGTGCCCTTCTGCGAGAGGCAGAATTGCCTTCCTCTTCTCTTGTACTTCTGCAGGGATCCCTCACATTTCCAGTCAATTTCATCCTTACGTTTAGAGAGCAAGAATTGGGTAGCGGGAAGCCCTGCGTCCTCAATCTGCTTGGTTTCTGAGTTTTGGAGAGCAGTGAAAGTGTGACCAGCAAGGGAGAACAGCCCCATCTCAAGAAAAGGAATCCAAATCTATCCCGCCCCTAAGTTCAGAGGACGAGGGTTACCTGTACTTTTCTTTTCATCTAAATGTCAGCCACAGTCTCAGCCCTTAATAAGTAAGAATAGCTTGAGGCTTCATCCTGGGTCTTTTTATATTGCATCTTTTTTAAAATTGAGATGTAACACGCACAGATCTTTTATTATTATTATTACTGAAGTATAGTTGATTTCCAATGTTATGTTAGTTTCAGGTATACAGCAAAATAATATGGTTTATGTATGTATAAACATATATATATATTCCAGATTCTTTACTATGGTCTATTATAAAATACTGACTACAGTTCTCTGTGCTATACAGTAGACCATTGTTATTGATCTATTTTATATATAGTATATCTGCTAATCCCAAACTCCCAATTCCTCCCTCCCCCTTTCCCCTTTGGTAATCATAAGTTTGTTTTCTATGTCTGTGAGTCTGGTTCTATTTTAATAAGTTTCTGTGTAATATTCTTTAGATTCCACATATAAGTGATATCACATAATATTTGCCTCTCTCTGAGTTACTTCATTGAGAATGATAATCTCTAGGTTCCATCCATATTGCTGCAAATGGCATTATTTCATTCTCCTTTATGACCAGGTAGTATTCCATTGTGTGCTTGCCTGATGGCTCAGTGGTAAAGAATCTGCCTGCCAATGTAGGAGACAGAGGTTCAATGTCTGGCTTGGGACGATCCCCTGAAGAAGGAAATAGCAACCTACTCCAGTATTCCTGCCTGGGAAATCCCATGGACAGAGGAGTCTGGTGGGCTGCAGTCCATGGCAAAGAGTCAGACACAACTTAGCGAACAAATAACAAGATCCCATTGTATTTACATATATGTGTATACATATAATATATAGACATACCATGTTTTCTTTATCCATTCATCTGTCTCATCTGTCAACAGGCATTCAGGTGGTTTCCGTGTCTTGGCTCTTGTGAATGGTGCCGCTGTGAACACTGGGATGTATGTGTCTTTTCGAATTAGAATTTTTGTCTTTCCCAGATATATGCTCAAGAGTGGGATTGCTGGATCACATAGTAACTCTATTTTTAGATTTCGCTAAAATTTCACAACTGAAAATCAATTTCACATGTAAAGTTGTGAAAATCGATTTCATGACTGAAAATCGCTGTCGTGTCCTACTCTTTGCGATCCTATGGACTATACAGTCCATGGAATTCTCCAGGCCACAATACTGGAGTGGGTAGCCTTTCCCTTCTTCAGGGATCTTCCCAACCCAGGGATCAAAAACAGGTCCTCTCGCATTGCAGGCGGATCCTTTACCAGCTGAGCCACCAGGGAAGCCTGAAAATACTGGAGTGGGAAGCCTGTTCCTCCTCCAGCAGATCTTCCTGACCCAGGAATCGAACCGGGATCTCCTGCATTGCTGGAGGATTCTTTACCAACTGAGCTCTATACTTTTTCTGCATACTGGCTGCACGCATTTACATCCTGCCATACACAAATACACAAATCTTAAGTGTGAAGGTCATTGATCATCTATACATTCATGTTTCCACACTCAGGTTAAGGTATGAAACATTTCTAGTCCCCCTCTGACCTAGTCTTCATAGATTATCAGTGTAAATTAGTTTTGCTTCATTCTGAATATCACATAAATAGAATCAAACAGTGTGTATAATGGTTTTTGTGTCTAGCTTGCTTCGTCCAATGCTACTACCAAGTGTGTTCATTGCACTCCATTCTGTTGAGTATACCAACACAGGAGTATATCAGAACCCTTCCGTTCTCCTGATTCATGAACATTTGTGTGTTTCCAGCGTTGGCCGTTGTGACGATCCTACTATGAACATTCCTGTACAGGTGTTTGGAGGACATACACGTTCATGTCTTTCAGTAAATTCCCATGAGTGGACCTGCTGGATCATATAGTGGTGTCTTCTTAGCTTCAAAAGATGTTGCCAGACATTTTCCAAAGTGGTTGTACCAATTTACACTCTCATCAGCAGTGTAGGAAAGTTCCATTTCTTCCACATCTTTGCCAAGGCTTGGCATCATTCCTGTGTCTTTTTAATGTACTATAGTGTTTATTCTACATCAAGTTCTAACTCATTTAAGTCCGTTATTGGTTTGCTGCTGCTGCTGCTAAGTCACGTCAGTTGTGTCCGACTCTGTGCGACCCCATAGATGGCAGCCCACCAGGCTCCCCCATCCCTGGGATTCTCCAGGCAAGAACACTGGAGTGGGTTGCCATTTCCTTCTCCAATGCATGAAAGTAAAAAGTGAAAGGGAATTCTCTCAGTCATGTCCGACTCTTAGCGACCCCACGGATTGCAGCCTACCAGGCTCCTCCGTCCATGGCATTTTCCAGGCAAGAGTACTGGAGTGGGGTGCCATTGCCTTCTCCAATTGGTTTGCTAGGACTGCCATAACAAAAATTTATCATCTCACAGTGGTGGAGGCTAGAAATCCTGCTTGGCTGTAAAGGAAGGACCCATCCCAGGCCCGTCTCCCTGGCCTCGTGGATGGCCTCATAGATGGCCCTCTTCTGCCTGAGTCTTTTATTCATTTTCTTTTTTTCAGGGGGGGGCTGTGTTGCATCTTAGTTGTGTCATGTGAGATCTTTCGCTGTGGCTCGTGGAGTCTTTAGTTGTAGCTCGAGGACTCAGTAGTTTCAGCGTGTAGGCTTAGTTGCTCCAAGGCATGTGGGATCTTAGTCCTCTGACCAGGAATCGAACCCGTGTCCCTTGCATTGCTACGCAGATTCTTCACCAGTGGATCATGAGGAAAGTCCCTTTCTGTGTCTTTTCACGTCATCTTCCCTTTGTGCATATCCCTGTATTCAAATTCCTCCTTCATAGAAGAACACCATTCAGGGCCCACTTTCGTGACCTCATTTTAACTTAATTAAAATGTAGAGACTGTAGAGACCTTTTCTCCAACTAAGATCACATTCAGAGGCACTGGGATAGGACTTCAATGTTATGAATTTCGGGGGAAGACAGTTCAACCCATAACTTTTCATTTGTTGTTCAGTCGCTCGGTCGGGTCTGACTCTTTGCAACCCCATGGACTGCACCCACCAGGCTTCCCTGTCCTTCAGTATCTCTCGGAGTTTGCTCAGACTCATGTCCACTGAGTCGATGATGCCAGCCAACCATCTCATCCTCTGCCACCTACTTCTCCTCTTGCTCTCCATCTTTCCCAGCATGAAGGTCTTTGCCAGTGAGTCGGCTCTTCGCATCAAGTGGCCAAAGCATTAGAGCTTCAGTTTCAACATTAGTCCTTCCAATGAATATTCAGGACTGGTTTCCTTTAGGATGGACTGGTTTGATCTCCTTGCAGTCCAAGGGACTCTCAAGAGTCTTTTCCAGCACCACAGTTCAAAAGCATCAGTTCTTCAGTGCTCAGCTATAATTCTTTATAGGTGAATATTATTGTTCTCATTCTATAGATGAGAATATATGGTAAGACCCTACAATTCTGCTGAGGGGAAGAGTTGGGATTTGAACCCTGGAATCTGATTCTCAGCCCAACTTCTCAACCACTGCACTATATAACCTCACTCACCCAGTGAGAAACCCAGACTCTTCCTCCTCTGCCCCTTACCCAGAAGCTTGGTGGATCCACAAAGGATCCCCCTGTGTTTCTCTCTGTCACTTCTTGCTCGGATTTCCTGCCTCTGCTGAATTCTTTTTCTCCTCAGTGTTCCTTTAAACATTTTTTTCTAATTTTTCATTCAATTTCTATCAGAGTTATACATCCATATAGCTTGGAGAGTCAAATACAGACTTTTAAAAGTATTGATTTGTTTGGCTGCACCGTGTCTTAGCTCTTCATGACATGGGGTCTTCGATCTTTGTGGTGGCATGCAACGCTCAGTTGCGGCCTGTGGGCTCAGCAGTTGTGGCTCCCAGGCTTATTAGTTGCCCGGCAGCACGTGGGATCTTGCCAGGTCAGGGATCGATTCTGTGTCTCCTGAGTGAGCAACCCATCCTTATACACTGCACCACCAGGGAAGTCCCTGTAGTATCCGACTTCATAATGGTTCAAAGTTGCAGTATCTTGTCTTGCTTTTCTGATGACATTAATGATAGTTGCTGAGTTTTGGTTTTTTAACATTTTCTCTCTGTATGATGATTCCTCCAAATTCCCCCTCCTATTTGTTTACTTGGCCGTGTGGCATGGCTTATGAGAGTTTAGTTCCCTGACTCGGGATTGAACCTGGGCCCTCTGAAGTGGACGCGTGGAGTCCTAACCATTGGACTGCCAGGGGAGTCCCTCTTTCTGTCTTTAATTTTGTTAGAGGCTTTATCTGGTGTCTAGTAACCTCTGGTAGTCAGTTCATATTTGGGAGTAGGCATCCAAAACTCTGGAAGCGGTGCACCTGTGAGCACATGAGCAGGGTTTTAACTATAGACTTCACTGTGGGCTGGGCTGTCTGGACCATTTGTATTGGGGGATCCCCAAGGTCAGTATTTTTTGGTCTTTCTTCCTGTCTCTCTCTCTCTCTCTCTCTCTATATATATATATATATGAATGCATGTGTGCGTGCTAAGTCGCTTCACTCCTGTCCAACTCTTGGCGACCCCAATGGACTGTGGCCCACTAGGCTGTTCTGTCCATAGCATTCTCCAGGCAAGAACACGGGAGTGCATTGCCATTTCCCTCTCCAGGGAATCTTCCCGACCCAGGAGTCGAACCCGTGTCTTTTATGTCTCCTGCATTGGCAGGTGGGTTCTTTACCACTGGTGCCACCTGGGAAGCCCCTATATATATATGAATATGTACATGTATATGTGTACATACTATATATATGCTTTTAATATAGAGAGGACCAAGAAAGAAACCAAATAATGAGTTACAATGCTTCTGACAAGATACCCCTAATGATATAAAAGTTAAAAGGCACTTGTCCATTCATTCATTCATTCATCCAGTAAATGTTTATTAAGGTCTTCTTTTGGGAAACCAGTGGCTCAGCGGTAAAGAATCCGCATGCATTGCAAAAGATGCGGATTCGATCCCTGGTGGGAAGATCCTGTGGAGAAGGAAATGGCTACCTATTTCAGTATTCTTGCTGGGAAAATCCCCTGGACAGAGGAGCCTGACGGGCTATAGCCTGTGGGGTGAGCACACGTAAAGATATAAGATAGAACAGTCTTTTCGCACCAGGCACCGGGCTAGGCACTCAGGGTATAGCAGTGAGCAAATCGAAGTCTCTGCTCTCCTGGAGCTTCCATTCTAGTCTGGACGCCAGACGGACACGTGTGTAGAGCAGCGCTTTCCTAGAGCCCTTTCTGTGATGATGGAAACGTGCTAAACCTGGGCAGTCCAATATGGTAGCCAACAGCTCTTGATCACTGGAGGTGTAGTTGATGTGACTTCAGAATTGTAAAGTTTAATTAAAATTGGGGTTCAAAAAAATAATAAAATAAAATTGGGGTTCAAATAGCCACCGCTGTGGACAACACTAGAAAATTCCATCCTTACAGAGAGGTTCAAGGGCATTGGCAGCCTCGCGTGGCTTTGCCTGGCTCACACACCAAATGTGTGCTTGCCCTACTGCTGAGGGCAAGCAACCTCACTGGGAGAGAAAGGAACTGCATTTCTTAAAAAGAAATAAAGAAACACAGCTTCTCCTCCCAATCAGTTCTGGAAGCCTAGCCCATGAGAAAGGTTCAATTTCTCACTCACATTAGAAGGGCCAAAAAGGAAACATCAAGTCTCCATTCCCTAAAGGAAGCATTATTTTTCATTTTTTTTCCAGATCAATTAAACCATGTATGCACACACCTCTTTATACATTGCTCACTAAAAGTACACACTGTTCTCTTGCTTTGGCCGTGGAGGAAAGCCTGTTTGCATTTTTTCCCTATTAACTAAATCTTGCCTCTTAGCTCCAGGGACTGGCACCCAGAATGCTGGTCCTGAACCAGTCTGAATTCATTCATTTGGCTCCTCTTTTTTTTTCAAATTTAAAAAAATATTTATTTATTTTTGTCTTTAAGGCATATGGGATCGTAGTTCCCCAGCCAGGGACCGAACCCATATCCCCTGCATTGGACGGAGGACTCTTAACCAGTACACCACCAGTTGTTGTTCAGTCGCTCAGTCATGTCCCACTCTGCGACCTCATGAACTACAACACACCAGGTTTCCCTGTCCTTCACCATCTCCCGGAGTTTACTCAGACTCATGTCCATAAAGCCGGTGATGCCATCCAACCATCTCATCCTCTGCCGCCCTCTTCTCCTTTTGCCTTCAATCTTTCCCAGCATCCGTGTCTTTTGCAATGAGTTGGCTCTTTGCATCAGGTGGCCAAAGTATTGGAGCTTCAACTTCAGCATCAGTCCTTCCAATGAATATTCAGGGTTGATTTCTTTTAAAATTGACTGGTTTGATCTCCTTGCAGTCCAAGGGACTCTCAAGAGTCTTCTCCAGCACCACAATTTGGAAGTACCAGTTTTTCAGTGTTCAGCCTTCTTTATGGTCCAGCTCTCACATTCGTGCATGACTACTGGAAAAACTATAGCTTTGATTATACGGACCTTTCAAGCCCCTGTGCCACAAGGCTGTGATCCATGAAGGGGAAATTTGAACTAGCTAACATTAAATACAATTTGGGACTTCCCCGGTGGTCCAGTGGTTAAGACTCCATGCTTCCATTGCAGCGGGGGCAGGTGTGATCCCGGGTTGGGGAACTAAGATCCCGCACGCTGCAGCAACCAAAACTAAATAAATAAATACCATTTAAAGTTCCACCCCTCTGTTGTACTGGTCACATTTCAAGTGCTCCGGAGCCACAGGGGGCTGGTGGCAGCCATGTTGGACAGTGCAGATGGGACATTTCCAGCATCCCAGAATGTTCTTTTGGACAGTGTTGGACTAGACAAAACAGGTTCCTCTTTCTGAGAACTAATCTGGTGTCTACAGTTAAGATGACCAAAATTTCACCCCAGGAAATAACTATGGAACTCTGTTCTATCTAGGATACCGGGACTAGATTTTTTTTTTTCTCCTTAAGACACCCTGGACATCTTCATAGGTCAGATTGAGAGCAGTTATCTTATGTTGCAGGATAGTTACATGGTGTGTAATCCACAGAAGTTTGCATTCCTTTATCATTCTTTCATTTATCCCACAAATATAACCGCCACCTTGTTTGTGTCAGGAACTGCTGGGTCACAGCCTGGAATGTGATGGGTCTTGGACTCTATCCTAGAGGCTCTTGTGGTCTGGTAGGAGAGGCTGAGATTAATCAGATCATCACAGAAGTTAAGGTGGGCAGGAAGTGACGTGTGCCAAGTGCCACAACGTATTCATCTCTGAGAACTACTAACTCAGAATCTGTGCTTGTCTTCCCACCAAATTGTAGAAATCAGGGCCTACAGGGAGAACCCAAGCAAATTAAGACACGTGTCTGGGCCTGCGTTTCCTGGTCTGAATAACGGAGATGATGGTTTCTACCTCACAGGAATGCTGACAGAATTGAGTTATTATAGTAGCTAGAAGAATGCGTGGCACAACAGAAGTCATCACTAACATTATTGTTATTTGTATGATTCTCCTTCCTGAGCTTCAGCCCTCCTCTTTAAAATGGAGGAGTAGGGAACTTCCCTGCTGGTCCAGTGACTAGGACTCCAGGCTCCCAATGCAGGGGGCCCGGGTCAGGGAACTAGATCCAACTCGTTCCCTACTAGTGCAGGACGAGGATTGAGGGCAGGAGGAGAACAAGGTGACAGAGAATGAGATGGTTGGATGGCATCATCGATTCAATGGACATGAGTTTGAGCACACTCTGGGAGATGGTGAAGGACAGGGAAGCCTGGCGTGCTGCAGTCCATGAGGTTGCAAAGGGTCAGATACGACTGAGTGACAGCAACAAAGACCCAGCGCAGTCAAATAAATAAATTTTAAATAAATACAATTTTAAAATAAAGAAATAAAACAGAGGAGTACGCAGGACCTTCTTTTGGAAGGTTCCAGTAGAGACTGAACAAGTAGTTATTTCATTAACACTCACAGCTAACATTTCTCCAGCACTTGCTTTGCTCCCAGGGCTATCTGTGCGACAACCTTGGAAGGGAGAGTGTTGCTGCTGTCCCCATTGGACAGATGTTTAAACTGAGGCACAAAAAGGTGCAGTGGCTTGCTGAGGAGATCACCACCAGTTAGGATCTGGAGCAGTTGGAGGTTAGGAGTTAGCGGGGCTCTGGGTTGGCCATCTGGGCATCTGGGTGGGACTGACTCTGCCTTTCATGCCCCTGCCCGCAGGAAGCTGGACGCCTTCATCTATGACGCGGCTGTGCTCAACTACATGGCCCGCAAAGATGAGGGCTGCAAGCTCGTCACCATCGGCTCGGGCAAGGTCTTTGCCACCACGGGCTATGGCATCGCCTTGCACAAGGGTTCCCGCTGGAAGCGGCCCATTGACCTGGCACTGCTGCAGTTCCTGGGGGATGGTGCGGCTGCACGCAGAGATGCCTGGGGGGTGGGGTGGGGGGCGGGGGCAGGGGAGGGAAAGTGGAGGAGGGGAGGCAAAGACCCCTGGGTCATGGGGAAAGGTGGTGGGGGGAAGGGTCTGAGGGCCTAGATTTTCATATCAGAGAAGAGGATCCTCAGAGGGTGCCCATGGAAGGTGACAGCCCACCCGCCTGTCCCCAGATGAGATCGAGATGCTGGAACGGCTGTGGCTCTCGGGAATCTGCCACAATGACAAGATCGAGGTGATGAGCAGCAAGCTGGACATTGACAACATGGCGGGCGTCTTCTACATGCTCCTGGTGGCCATGGGCCTCTCCCTGCTGGTCTTCGCTTGGGAGCACCTGGTGTATTGGCGCCTGCGGCATTGCCTGGGGCCCACCCACCGCATGGATTTCCTGCTGGCCTTCTCCAGGGTACGGAGGAGAGAGGGGGGCGGAGGGGGAGAGAAAGGAAGAAACTGGCAGGGATGGCGAGAAGTGGAAGGCAGCTAGGGAGGTCGGGTGCGGGAGAGGAGGGAGGGTCGGAGGGAAGGCAGGTGGTCCCCAGCATCCCGCGCTGACACTGCTCCTCCCGCGGCCCCTACAGGGAATGTACAGTTGCTGCAGCGCAGAGGCTGCGCCGCCGCCCGCCAAACCCCCGCCGCCGCCGCAGCCGCTGCCCAGCCCCGCATACCCGGCGGCGAGGCCCCCGCCTGGCCCAGCGCCCTTCGTGCCGCGCGAGCGCGCAGCCGTGGATCGCTGGCGCCGCCCCAAAGGTGCGGGGCCGCCCGGCGGCGCGGGCTTAGCCGACGGCTTCCACCGCTACTACGGCCCCATCGAGCCGCAGGGCCTGGGCGTGGGCGAGGCGCGCGCGGCGCCCAGGGGCGTGACTGGGCGCCCGCTGTCTCCACCGACCACGCAGCCGCCACAGAAGCCGCCGCCCTCCTACTTCGCCATCGTGCGCGACAAAGAGCCGGCCGAGCCCCCCGCCGGCGCCTTCCCCGGCTTCCCGTCGCCACCCGCGCCCCCTGCCGCCGCGGCCACCGCCGTCGGGCCGCCGCTTTGCCGCCTGGCCTTCGAGGACGAGAGCCCTCCGGCGCCCACGCGCTGGCCGCGCTCGGACCCCGAGAGCCAGCCTCTGCTGGGTCCCGGCGCTGGGGGCGCGGGCGGCGCGGGGGCCGCGGGCGCTGGAGCCCAGGCGGCGCCTCCCCCGTGCCGCGCCGCGCCGCCCCCCTGCCCTTACCTTGACCTCGAGCCGTCGCCGTCGGACTCGGAGGACTCGGAGAGCCTGGGCGGCGCGTCGCTGGGCGGCCTAGAGCCCTGGTGGTTCGCCGACTTCCCCTACCCATATGCCGAGCGCCTCGGGCCGCCGCCGGGCCGCTACTGGTCGGTCGACAAGCTCGGGGGCTGGCGCGCCGGCAGCTGGGACTATCTGCCCCCGCGCAGCGGCCCCGCCGCCTGGCACTGTCGCCACTGCGCCAGCCTGGAGCTGCTGCCGCCGCCGCGCCATCTCAGCTGCTCGCACGACGGCCTGGACGGCGGCTGGTGGGCGCCGCCGCCCCCGCCCTGGGCCGCGGGGCCCCCGCACCGGCGCCGGGCCCGCTGCGGGTGCCCGCGGCCGCACCCTCACCGGCCGCGGGCCTCACACCGCGCGCCCGCCGCCGCGCCGCACCACCACCGGCACCGGCGCGCCGCCGGGGGCTGGGACCTCCCGCCGCCCGCGCCCACCTCGCGATCGCTCGAGGACCTCAGCTCGTGTCCCCGCGCCGCCCCCGCGCGCAGGCTAACCGGGCCCTCCCGCCACGCGCGCCGGTGCCCGCACGCCGCTCACTGGGGGCCGCAGCTGCCCGCCGCGCCCCACCGGAGACACCGGGGCGGGGACCTGGGTACCCGCCGGGGCTCGGCACACTTCTCCAGCCTCGAGTCCGAGGTATGACGCGGCCTGGGAGGCCCCGCCGCCCCCTTGGTCAGCGCAGGCCACAGCCCGAGGGGGCACGCGGGGTGGACAGGACCCGCGAGGGTTGGAAATGAAGAAAATAGAACTGGCCGGACCCCGCCTGGAGCAGCGTCCTGCGCCCCTCGCTATGGGGGGCACTTCAAACCGGAGGGGATTTGGTCCCTCAAATCTCACCCAGCCTGGGAGCAAGGGGGCAGGGGTCTCAGAGCCCACTGGACTTTTTTTTTTAACCCGACAAGGGCTTTTTAACGTCACCAGATGGGGCGGGAGGTGGCGGGGTCACGCCACGCCCGCGTCCCACCCCCACGCCCGGGGCCGTGGCCCCCACATCACTGTGCAGCTCCCCGGCCCCCCAGGCACGCCTCCGGGGAAGCCCGTTTTTAACCTTTCATCCATTGGGACTCGAAACTGTGAGACGCGTTAGCCAAACTGTGACCCCAGACCTTGGCCCCGCCACACAGAAACCCCTGACCCCAGACTGTGACTTCCGACCCCTGAAAATGGTCATCCGACCCCAGACTGTGACCCCTGACCCCAAACTGTGACCCGAGCCCCAGACTGTGCCCCGACCAGACTGTGACCCTCGACGTCAAACCGTGACACCCCCTTCTCCTTTTCCGCCCTCAGTAGCTTTCCCCTCTTTTGTCCTAGGACACGCCCCCCAACGAAGCCCCGCCTCCACTGTCCCAGCATTGATCCCAACCTCCAACAAGCCAAAACTTCCCACGACCAGCCCCAGGTGCCACCGGCCATATCCTCTCCAAATCCAACCCTTTCAGTAAAGACGCAGCAGACCCCCCCCCCCCAACCTGCCCCCAAACCTCCACCTCCCAGATCTCCAGCCGGGTCTGGAGCTGGGTCGTGGAAGGGAGGAGTCTGGGAGTCCACACTCACTACCAACCTCTTTTCCCTCTCTCCTGTACCACATTGCAGTGTTTGGAATAAACCATGTTTTTATGCCTCCTCAAGCCCAATGTGAGTACCGTGTCTTTCTCTTAGCCCCCTTCAAACTTCTGTGGAGGAAACAGAAAGCGAGAAAAGTCCTACAGAGGAAGAGGGGGCAGAAAGAGAATTTCAGCAAGAACAGAGATTCTGGAGGGAGGTGGCTAATAAAGACCCAGAAAAAAGTGCTGAGAAAAGACCCTAAGAAGAGAAGGGCAGAGAGAATTCCCTGACGGTCAGTGGTTAGGACTTTGCCTTTCCACTGCAAGGGTTTGAACCCTGGTTGGGGAACTAAGATCCCACAAACTACCCAGCTAGGCCAAAAAAGCTGGGGTGGGCTGAGAAGGGGTGGGGGCAGAAGGAGAAGAGGGGTCAGAGAACTCAAGAAAGATCTGGATCATAACATTTTAGGATCAGTCTAGGGTACCATTCCTATGGCAACAAGCAATGAGGCTTGCTAGGTTCTTAATATCATGTTCATGCAAGGGAGGTGAGTGTCTATTATATCCTAGCCCATTCACATATCTTGAATTCTGTTAATTTCACCAATGAGAATCTATTTCTAACATTTCATTATGCCAATTAGCCAAATCTCTGGTGTTGATGGGCAATAAAAAGAGCGGAAGCTGCCTCTAGAGAGTGGACTTTCTGATTAAGTGTTTGCTGACCAGGGCTTCACCGTGAACGCCTGGTTAGGCAACTGACTACCCCTAGAGGGTAGATCCAACGAACTAATTTATACATAATCATCCTGCCTACACTTAAGCATTTTGAAGTAAATTAAAGCCATCATAACAAGGAGGGGGAAAGAAATCGGCTTTATAGATCCTCAGGGAGCAGAAACCTAGTCTCCTTGCCAGTAAAAGCTCTTATGTGCATACACGAATAATTAATTAAGTAAGAAAGCATTGGGAGTCAAAGGTGGAAGATGGAATCTGGGTCTGGAGTGCCTGTATAGTTGATGGGGCAAACAGGCCTCCTGCAGAACTACAACTCCCAGGAGGCCTTGCCGCCGCTCTGCGGAAGAGCGCCCCAAAGTCACGGGAAGGGAACAGTTGCCTCGGATCTACAGGCCTCGGTAGCCAAGCCAGGATGCTGTTTTCTTAGTTCTTCGCCCTCTCCCCGTCGCCCTAATTGGTGAACCAGGAGGTTTCCAAGGTAACCGCGCAGTGGGGCGGATCCTCCTAGGAAGGGAAAACGCAACCCAGAAGTGACGCTATTACCTTGCGCCAGCGGCGAGAGGCTCCGAAGATGGCGGCGCGCAAGGGTCGTCGGCGCACGTGTGAACCTGGGGAGTCTATGGAGACCGAATCCCAAGAAACAGGGTCCAAGGGCCAGGCTCAGGTCTATCTACCTGGCCGGGGACCGCCGCTGCGCGAAGGAGAGGAGCTGGTCATGGACGAGGAGGCCTACGTGCTGTACCACCGAGCACAGACTGGTAGGGCTGGGCACCCGGCATCTTGGGTCCTCACGAAGGAAGAGACTGGAATCTTGGGTCCGGAGGGGAGCTGATCCTGAATCTTTAACTTAAGAGGCTGTTTGAAAGAGAAATTAGGATTTAAGAGGATTGACATCACACTCAAGAGGGCCGAGAACCCGCTGTCCAATCCTAATTTTCCCATCCCTCCTTCCATTCCCAGGCGCCCCCTGTCTCAGCTTCGACATAGTCCGGGATCACCTGGGAGACAACCGGACTGAGCTTCCTCTTACTCTTTACCTGTGTGCTGGGACGCAGGCCGAGAGCGCCCAAAGCAACAGGTAAGAACTGAGGCTTTACAGCGCTAGGGGTGTCTGAGCCTCCAGCTTCCTCTTCCTCAGGACCTAGAAGTCGGGGTTTCCAGCCTCCTCCCTCCCTCCTTCCTAAGGGTCCCGCCATCCGGTGCCAAATTCCTCCCACACCTTCCCCAGATTGATGATGCTTCGGATGCACAATCTGCATGGGACAAAGCCCCCACCACCCGAGGGCAGCGACGACGAGGAGGAGGAGGATGACGAAGAGGATGAAGAAGAGCGGAAGCCTCAGCTGGAGCTGGCTATGGTGCCCCACTATGGAGGCATCAACAGAGTTCGGGTAAATACAGCCCCAGGAGCCTGCCCTGTGTACTCTGGAGTACACCACCCCCCACGTCCATGCCCTTCAGCTTTAAGAAGAGCACTTGGCCCATAGTTTTTTTAATTACTTATGTGTTAATTGTGATTGTTGTCACTATGTTCTAGATGCCATGGGGATGTTTTTTAAAAAGGTTCCTTCCTATTCTGTAGAATGGTGAGAGTTACCAAACTTACTTGGTGGGGCTGATGTGAAGATAAATGGAATAGCCAGTACCCTTATTTCAATAACTGAAATATGGTGATTTTGGGGGTCTAGAAACAGCACTTGGCAGTAACATGAGATCTATGTGTTTTCTGTTATTGCTCAGGGAGTGTCCTGGGCTGTGGGGTCACTTTTGTGATTCGGAGTTATAGCTCCTTCTAATCAGGTCGATGTGAGAATTGAACTAGATGCTCTATGCAATAGTGCTTGGAGCAGTGCTTAGCCCATAGTTTTTGAGAAGTGTTTCCGTTGAGGTATTACTATGTTTCATATACTGCTTTAGACCTGGGGAGTTAACAGGGAGCAAAAGGTCTCTGGCTCCATGAAACTTACATGCCAGGGGGACAGGGGATAAGAAACTAAGCATATGTGTAATGTCCAAAGGTTCTAAGTGTTGTAGAGAAAAATAAAGCAAGGTAAGGGAGTTAGGGTCTTCTGGAACGGGCTTGCTATTTTATTTATTTAGTTAGTTTTTTAGCTGTAATGGGTCTTTGTTGCTGCACTCTGGCTTTCTCTAGTTGCAGCAAGCAGAGACTACTCTTCGTTTCAATGCTCGGGCTTCTCATTGGCAGTGGTGTCTCCTGTTGTGGAGCACAGGCTCTGTGGTGCAAGGGCTTCAGTAGTTACATCGAGTGGGGTCAGCAGCTGACGCTGTCAGGCTCTACAGCACTGGCTCAGGAGCTGTGGAGCACGGGCTTAGTTGCCCTGAGGCATGTGGGATCTTCCCAGACCAGGGATCGGAACAGTGTCCCTTGCACTGCAAAGGCAGATTCCAGAAGCCCCTGGGGTTGCTAGTTTAAACAGTGTGGTCAAGGGAGCATTCACTGATAAGGTGCCCTTTGAACAGAGAGCCACAGGAAGTGAGGGAGTGAAGCAAGGATATCTGTGAGAAGAGGTTTCCCAGCAAGGGACCAAGGAGTGCAAAGGCCCTGGGGCAAACTGATTGAGGAGTTTTGAGGGAAGTTGGGGAGAACAGTGCTGAATGGATGAGGGGGAGAGTGACAGGGTTTGGTGGGTGGGCACGGAGGAAACAGATTGTTAAGGGCTTTGTGGGCCATTGTAAGGACTTGGCTTTTATGTGGGGAGAAACTGGGAGTCACTGGAGGGTTTAGAGCAAAGAGTGGATGGGATCTGACTTGTGTTTTAAAGGGATCCCTCTGTGTGCTGTATTGAGAATAGACTGCAGGGAGGCCAGGGCAGAAGGACAGGGTCCTGTGAGGGGCCAGGACAGGAATGCAGGGAAGGGTGACTTCAGTAGTAGCCTGAGTGATGACAGCAGAGCTACCGAGAAAGGGTTGGAAGTGGTGGCATTTTGGGTGGAAGCGAGGCATAGTGTGAGGAAGGAGAGGCAAGTAGTGAGCCCAAGGTGGCGACCTCCAGGGAGGGGTAGGTGGCAGTGGGCAATTAGGAACTTGGCTTTGGCCTTGGGGTGTCTATAAACAGTCAGTTTGATGTGAGCCTGGAGTTGAGAGAGGTCAGGGCTAGGGGCTACTGGAAACCTTGAGGCTGAACAGGATCTCCTAGTGAGCAAAGGTACACAGGCAGAGAGATCCAGAGACTGGGGCCTGGGACCTGCCTAGACTTAAACAGTTCCAGAGACCAGGAGTCTGAACAGATTTCCGGGGGCTCAATTCTTGGGAGTTCAGGAGTTCTGTCATCCCTCCGCCATCATCTGTACCACAGTGGGGGGAGTTGTCCTGGAGACCAAGTTGGTCTTCAAGTTGTAAGCCTATTCTCGCAAAGGTTTCTGGGAGTTGAAGTCCCAGGCCTGGGTGGGAGGCAGCTCTGGTTCTCAGGGATGAAAGGGCTGTCGTCGTCACGCTGTGCCTCCTGTCCTGCTCACCTCCCCTCCCCTCCCCTCCTCCCTACCCTGCAGGTGTCGTGGCTGGGTGAGGAGCCGGTGGCTGGGGTGTGGTCAGAGAAGGGCCAGGTGGAAGTGTTTGCGCTGCGGCGACTCCTGCAAGTGGTGGATGACCCCCAAGCCCTGGCCACCTTCCTCCGGGATGAGCAGACCCGTGTGAAGCCCATCTTCGCCTTCTCTGGCCACATGGGCGAGGGCTTTGCCCTCGACTGGTCCCCTCGCGTGCCCGGTGAGTCCTGGGGGTGGGTGGGAATGGGATCTGGTGAGCCACAGCTGGCTGAGTGTGACGAGGTCAAGAGTCCCGACTGCCTTTCCCAGGGCGCCTGCTGACCGGTGACTGTCAGAAGAACATCCACCTCTGGACACCAACGGACGGGGGCTCCTGGCACGTGGACCAGCGGCCATTCGTGGGCCACACACGCTCCGTGGAGGACCTGCAGTGGTCCCCAACCGAGGACACAGTAAGGAAGGGCTGGGGGTCTGGACTCCAGGGTCTTGGGGGGAAGGAGGGGGCCGGGGGCAGGTCCAAGTGATGGCGTGGGGCGGGAGGGGCCGACCCACCACTGGTCCCCGGTCTCCAGGGTAGAGCGGGGGTCCACTGGGGTCCCTCCGACTCTGCCCCGTCCAGGTGTTTGCCTCCTGCTCAGCTGACGCCTCCATCCGCATCTGGGACATCCGGGCAGCCCCCAGCAAGGCCTGCATGCTCACCACCGCCACTGCCCACGACGGGGACGTCAACGTCATCAACTGGAGCCACCGGGAGCCCTTCCTGCTCAGCGGCGGGGACGATGGAGCCCTCAAGGTCTGGGACCTGCGGCAGTTCAAGGTACCGTCCCAGCCGGACCCCTGGGGCGGGAAGAGCTCCCAGCGGCCACTAGGATTTGTGGGTTTTCCCTTCTGAGATGGCTTATACGCCAGAGCTGGCAAGGCCCTGCCATCAGAACTGGGATCCCATCAGAACTGGGATACTGATGAGGAAACAGGGTCAGGAAGGCTTGGGGCTGCTGTGGGGTTGTTCCCTCTACCATCTGGAGAGCTGACTGGAGGAACAGGGCTGGGCCGAGCAGAGACTACAACTCCCATCTGCCTGAGGGGAGCCGTGCACCGGCCATGCTGCCTAGGCTCAAGGGCTCAGGGATTGTAGGTGGATTTCATAGGATCAGCTGAGAACAGAGCTCAGCTTAGTCATGCTGGGAGCAGGCGTGGAGGCCCAGAGGGATGGAAAGAGATAGGATGTAATCGCCAGCTTTGTGGTGACTCTGCGGAGCTGAGAGGAGCTCCGGGCCTTCCCCTGGACAAAGCCATGACTCCATACACCTTGGGCCTTCCCAGGATCGTCTTTTTACTCCCCCTCCAGTGTAATGAGTTCTACAGAATCAGCCCTGGGGAAGCTTCTTGACGTGGATTCCAGCCCCCTTCCCCCTCCCAGGCAGGTGCATGGACAGGTGGATCGCAGGGCCACGTTGAAACGTTGGAACCACCCCTCCAAGTTAGAGACATGCCGATCCCCCCCAGCAGCTGTGCTTTTAGTAAAAGTGCTTTTCTTTGCATCTGCTTTCTCTCGAGCCTGGGAGTCGTGCCTGTGCCCCCATTAAGGATTTCTAGAATCACTGGGGAGAGCACTTAGAAAACCCAGCCTTCTGGGCAGGGGAGGTGGGGGAACATTTTAATTTTTTTTAATTTACTTTTAAAAATTTGTTTCAAAGACCCAATTTTATTTATTTATTTTGGCTGCATGTCATGTGGGATCTTAGTTCTCCAGCCAAACAGGGTTTGAAGTGGCTCCCCTTGTATTGGAAGCGCAGAGTCTTAACCACCAGGGAGTCCCCCACACCTTCCTTTTACAGGGAAGGAGGCGGAAGCAGGCCCAGGTAGGAGCAGGGGTTGGGGAGTTGTGACCTGGAGCTGGGAGGGGCTTCTTTGCAGGTGAAGCCACAACTCCCAGACCCTGGGGCACTACCCCTTTATTATCAGCTGTACTCTGCCCTCCATCCCTTTCAGAGACCCTGGGTCTTTGGAGGCTGGAGGGGTGAAGGTCTGGCTGAACCCTAAGGCTGGAGAGGGGTAGGGGGCTCTGCCTGGGTCACCCCTGGAGTCAGGCTGAGGGACTCAGACACCCTGACTCCCATCTTCCCATAGTCTGGCTCCCCAGTGGCCACCTTCAAGCAGCACGTGGCCCCCGTGACCTCCGTCGAGTGGCACCCCCAGGACAGTGGGGTCTTTGCAGCCTCGGGTGCGGACAACCAGATTACACAGTGGGACCTGGCCGTGGAGCGGGACCCCGAGGCCGGTGACGCAGAGACGGACCCGGGGCTGGCAGACCTCCCCCAGCAGCTGCTGTTCGTGCACCAGGGCGAAACAGACCTGAAGGAGCTGCACTGGCACCCGCAGTGCCCCGGGGTGCTGGTCAGCACCGCCCTGTCGGGCTTCACTGTCTTCCGCACCATCAGCGTCTGAGCTTGGTCTGGCCGAGTCTGTCTGGTCCTCCACTTACTTGGAACTGAAGTTGAAGTTCATCGTTTCCCTGGAAGGGACTCATTCAGATCTGCTGGCCAGCGCCTCTCCAAAAGGACTTGGTTTGGCCTTTGGCCACCATGATGGATTCTGTTTGACTTACTGTTCTTTGCAAGGACTTGGTTTGGTCCAGTGCCCCTCTTGCTAAGAGAGGCGGTTTGACTCATGGCTCTAAAAATAAGACTCGGTTTGCTCCCCTTGATTCCTCCAGCCGAAGCACTTGGGTTGACCCATGGCCCTGTAAAACCACTGCAGTTGCCTCCAGTGAACCCTCCGACCCAAAGACTTGGGTCAACCCAGTGAGCCCCACCTGTCAGAAGAGTCCATGAGCCCATTTCCCAGATGGGCCTGGTGTGGCCTGTGTTGCTGTGGGTATTTTGTCAGCTGCAGGCCCTAGGCTTGACTCTTTGATCTCTCTGCCACTGGTCTCCCTCAGGGAACTCAAGTGCCTTAGAGTGGCTGGACCAAATTTGAGGTGTGGGTTCCTCCAGCAGAATTTGGTGTGGCCCTTGTCTTTCTGCCAGCTGGGTTTGACTGGGTGGAGCCTTCTCCCCTCCCAGAGACAGGCATTGTGCAGGGGGGAATTCAGGAGCTCTTGAGGGGCAATAAAGAACCAGAATAGAGCCCGAATTGTGGAGGCTGGTCCTTCTGGCAGCAGTCTCATGAGGAAACAAGGAGGAGGGAGGGTTTGGCACCTGGCTGTCCTTGGACTGCTGGGTCCAGCCCTCAGCCCCTTGGCGCTCTCTGGTTCTGCCTCTCCTAAATTTTATTCCATCTGGAATGCACCCCAGGTCTCTTGGTGGGGAAGAGTCATCTCATGTGTACCCCCGCATGCTGAGACTTCATCTCAGGGGGAACCAGGGAGCCCCTGTCTCTCATCCTTCCGCCCCTGCCCTCGTCATCACTTTCTCCCCATTTCTTTGTTCCCTCGACTGTGTCCCCATCTTTCCGCATCTCCTGGCCCCCAGGCTCTGTCTCCGCGCCCCCTCCCCCCGTGTCTCTCCTCCGCCACCGCTGTCTCCTCTCCAGCCTGCTTGGGCCGCAGCCCAGCCGTCCTGCCTGGCCATCCTCCCTGGCTCCCCCTCTGCGGCTCTGAGCTGGCCCCACCCCCTGCCCCCCCTCTCGGGCTAGGACTCCTCTCATCCGCCCGTGAGCACAGAGGTCGGGGGCCCGGGACGGGCCGCAGCACCCACAGAGGCCTTTCCTTGGCCCGAGCAGAGGAGCCCCCAGCAGAGGGCATGGGGGTGGGCTGCCCCACCAGGTATGTGCCTCCACGCAGACACCCTGGGCAGGGGTCCTGGCTTTGAGAGCTGGCCCCCGCCTCCCCGCACCATCTTCCTCGCTCAGACGTCTGCCCCAGCGCCCCCACCCTATCCTCCTGGGTCCTCATCCCCCAGATCTGGTGCCCCCAGCTCAGCCCATCTCCATTTTCGGCCTTATTTTCACTGCCTGCCCCCCACCCTCATCCTGCGTCTCTTCTTGTCCCATCTTCATCTCCCATCTGGTCCGTCTCTCCTTTTCCTAAGATGGGATCTCTGCTTGTCTTTGCCCGGTTGCTCCTAGTTCCGCCTGCCTCTTTTCTGTCTCCCATTCTGTCCTCTTGGGTGCCTGTGGCGGTGGGGAGGTCCTCTGTCCTTTCCTCAGGACAGCCTCTCCCTGCGCATCTCTTACCCTCTGTACTCTGGTCTGTCTGCAGTCTCCACGCTACACCCCCTCCTGGCAGTTTCTGCCCTCCAACCTGCTGTTGCTCAGGCCCCACTGGGGAGTGGGGGGAGGGTCGTGGGGGGAACAGCCAGGGTCTCACGGAGCATGTGAAAATGCTTCTATGGCGGGGGGCAGGGGGGCAGCCCCTGGGCGGGGCTTCTCAGCCCCAGATTAGACAGTGACTTTGAAACGAAGTTGACGCACCTTAAGCCCCATGTCGCCTTTATATGGAAACATTAAGCTGCTCTCCCAGGTCAGGAAGAGGCGGGGGGAGGGCTTGAGGCTCTGGATCCGCTTCCCTCGGATCCTGCTGTCGGTGATGGGAGGTGCGTGGGCCCCGAGGCAGAACCCCATCCCAGCTCTCAGGGCCATGCTGGATGCTGACGGGACCCCGCAGAGGTGAAAGGCGTCCCCACCCCCACCCCCAGCCTGCCTCTTGAAATGGACAAGATCACGTCTGTCTCTCAGGGCTGAGGGTAACAACGGGAGGATTTAGGGAAACGAGATCCTGGGTTGGAAAGGCTCAGGACTCAAACCGGCAGCCCACCCCCAGCACTTCATGACTCTGGCCGGATCTCTGAGTCCGCTCCCCAACCTGTGAAGCGGGGTGATGATCTTGACTTCCCAGCATCCTGAGCAGCCAAGGTGAGCCCAGAGGGTGGGCTGCAGAATTCTGGGAGCTTGGCAAGGCTGGGGACCAAGGTGCTCAGGAAACAAGGGCGAGTGATGAGGTGGTCTGTGGTCCAGTCTGGCGCTCAGGCTTGGGCACCAGGAAGGCTGGATGGGAGTCCAGGGTCTGCCGTTTCTTGACTGAGAGAGCTGGGACAGGAGACGAACCTCAGTGCCTCCGTTTGCTTTCCCATCAGAAACAGAATCCCAACACCCATCGGTGTGGGTGTGAGGAGGCCCCCACCCATCACCCCCCTCCTGCATCATGTCATCAGGTGGCCTCTGAAAGGGGACTAGTGGGTAGTGAGGACTCTGAGCAAGAGGGGGCTGCAAATGGTAACATTTGCCTGTATTCTAACCTCAGACCTGCCCCCTTCGACAGCCTCAGTTGCCGCTGCTTGGAAGAACAGTCTCTAATGCCCAGAAAGTTGAGGGTGTGAAAAGAGTTGGGGCACATTGTGGGCTGTGCACACAACCAGGTCTGCTGACTGGAGCCTCAGCTTTGCCTGTGTAGAGTGGGCCTAAGAAATGCCCATGTTGGGGGTGGAGACTGGGTGGTCACAGACAGCAGTGCAGAGCAGCGGGGCAGGGGAGTAGGTACATGTCAGTGTTGAACTTGACAGCAACTAACAACTCATTCTTCATGGAGAAAGTGCCCCCAGCAACCAGGCAAAGACAAGTAGAGATCCTTGTCGGGAGGCCCATAAGCACCCTAGAGCCTGGCACAGGGAGTTCATTGTACCTAGGTGCTTGGTAGGTGTTGATGGAACTGGGATGCAAAACGTTTAACCCCTAGCCCAGACAGGTCCCTGAAGTCCCAACACCACAGGGCCAAATGTGGTGCAGCTGCTGGAGGGCAATGCGGTCTACAGGTCCAGGCGGGCCCCTTCCCTCCTCTGCGTCCCCCTGGTTCAGCTAAGATTCCCTCACATTTCTCAGATAAGGGAACTGAAGCTCAGGAAGAAATGTGACTTGCCACCATTCATATAGCTTGTAAGTGCCTGAGCTGGGATTCAGCCTAGAACTGCCTGATTCAAAAGCCCAAGTTCGTTCTTCTGGATTCCTTTTTAAGGATTTTTTTTTTTTTTTTAATCCCCATTCCACAGATGAGCAACCTCAGGCTCCCAAAATTGAAGCAGGTGGTCCCAGGGCACATACTGGGTCAGCAACTGAGCCAGGATGGGAACCTGGGTCTATATAACTTGATCCTGACCTTGATAAAATCCAACATCCCCATTTTACAGCTGAGGAAACAGATTTAGAAAGGTTTCCCCATGATCTGAAAGTCAGGGCTGAGCCTGGGTTTTATTGTGCTTGTTTTTCATAACAGTTTCATTGAAGTGTAATCCACATACCATACAATTCACACATTAAAGTGTACGATTGGGTGGTTTTTAGTATATTCAGAGTTGTGCGACCATGTTATTCAGTTGCCAAGTCGTGTCCAACTCTTTGAGACCCCATGGACTGCAGCGTGCTGCGTGGTGTGTACCCATCATTGCTATCTATTTTAGAACATTGTCATCACCCCAATAAGAAATCCCATTCCTCTGGCTATTGCTTCCCAATTGCCCCATCTCTCCAGTCCCGTACACCACTAGTCTAATTTCTCAGCTTAACAGATTTGCCCGTGCTGGGTATTTCATTTAAGTGGAAATAGGGGTCGCTGAGAGTCAGACACAACTGAGCGACTTCACTTTCATTTATCACTTTCATGCGTTGGAGAAGGAAATGGCAACCCACTCCAGTGTTCTTGCCTGGAGAATCCCAGGGACGGTGGAGCCTGGTGGGCTGCCGTCTATGGGGTCTCACAGAGTCGGACACGACTGAAGCGACTTAGCAATAGTAGCATACAATATATGGTCTTTAGTGACTAGCTTCTTTCACTTCACATGGTGTTTTCAGGGTTCATCCACATTGTAACATCTATCACTTTTTTGTCTTTTAGTTACTGGGTAGTAGTCTATTGTGTGGACAGACCACATTTTATTCATTCATTCATCAATTGATGGATATTTGGGCTGCTTCCATCTTTTGGCTGTTGTGAATAATGCGGCTGTGAATATCTGTGTACAGTGTGTGGACACTTGTTTTTAATGCCCTTGGGTAGATACTTGTGTGTGGAATTGTAACTCTCCATTTAAGGAACTGCCAGACCATTTTCCACACCAGCTGTGCAATTTTACATTCCACCAGTAACAATAGGAAGGTGCCAGTTTCTCCACATCCTTGGTAACACTTTTCTGTTTTGTTTTTTCTTGTTCTTATAGCCATCCTAAGTGAGTATGAAGTGGTAACTCATTTTGGTTTTGATTTGCATTTCCCGGATGGCATAATGATGTCAATTATCTTTTCCTATGTTTATTGACTATTTGTACAGTTGACCCTTGAACAACATGGGGGTTGGGGGTGCCAACTCTCTCCACAGTCAAAATTCCAAGTATAACGTTATTATTTATTTCTTTTATTTGCTGCATCGGGTCTCAGTTGTGTCATCCAAGATCTCTCCTCGTGGCGCAAGGCCTCCCTAGTTGTGGTGCTTATGCTTGTTGCTCTGCATCATGGGAGATCTTAGTTCCCTGACCAGGGATGGAAGCGGGTCACCTGCACTGCAATGCAGATTTTCAACTGGACCACCAGGAAAATCCCTGAGTATAAACTAGAGTTGATCCTCTATATCCATGGTTCTGAATCCAAGGATTCAACTGACCACGGAACATGTAGTACGACTCTACGATTTATTTTTAAAAATCTGCATATAAGTGGAACCATGCAGTTCAAACCCATATTGTTCAAGGGTCAACTATATCTTTTTGGAGAAATGTCTACTCAGATCCTTTGCCCATTTTAAAATTGGGTTGTCTGTTTCTTATTGAGTTATAAGGCCTCTTTATATGTTGTGGATACAAATTTTTTAGATATGATTTGCAAATTTTTTTTCCCATTAGCAGACGGTCTTTTCACTTTCATCTTAGGGTCCTTGGAAGCACAAGAGTTTTTCATTCTGATGAAGTTCAAGTTGTCTGTCGTCTTTTTTTCCTTTTGTCGTTTGTGCGTCCTGACCTATAGGTGACCTTAGAGCCCCGGCTCATCTCTCCAAGCTGACTCCATACAGATCAGCAGTTACCATTCAGTCTTTTTTAAAATTTTTATTGCATTATAGTTGACTCACAATATTGTGTTAGTTTCAGGTATACAGCAAAGTGGTTCAGTTATATATGTATACTTTTTCTGGTTCTTTTCCATTATAGGTTATTACAAGATACTGAATATAGTTCCCTGTGCTATACAGTAGGTCCTTGTTGTTTATCTCTTTTATATATAGTAGTATGTATCTGTTAATCCCAAACTCCAATTTTATCCACTCCCCAACCCTCACCCCATCTCCACTCCTTTCCCTTTTGGTGACTCTAAGTCTGTTTTCTTTGTGACTGCTTAGTCTTTTACTTTATGAGTCTGGACTCTGGATCTGGGCTGCTAGCACTCAAACCCCAGCTTATTCAGCCATGACCTTGGGCAAGTTAAATGTTCTGTACCTGTTTCCTCGTCTGTAAAACGGCGATGATGTTTATGCTGCTGGAGGTTCAAATATCTAAATTCATGTGAAGTGCTCACAACACTGGCTCTAATAACTGAAGTGCTTGTTGTAACACAGTACTGCCACCACTATAGTTGTGTTGTTGTTGTTGTTGCTACACAAATGTTTCCTATAGTATTACCATCAGTGTTGTCGATTCTGTTCTGATCTTCCGCCCATTTGCCAGATGAGGCCACTAAGGCCCAGGAAGTATCCCTGGCCAGTGAGCCCCACCCCTCCCCCATTCCTGGCACTCTTGACGTGGCTGCCCGTTTCTTGTCCCCGCAGGTTCGGGGCGCCCGCCCCCTGCTAGGCCAAGTGGAGGGGGTGTCCCCGCCCAATGGGCCTGGCCAGGGCCCTGCGCCGCCTCAGCGGCGCCCTGGAGTCTGGAGACGACAGGGCGGGCGATGAGGAGGAAGCGGGGCCGGGGCTGTGCCACAACGGGTGGGCGCCAGCACAGTCGCCGGTGGGGCGGCGCCGCGGGCGCTTCGTCAAGAAGGACGGGCACTGCAACGTGCGCTTCGTGAACCTGGGCGGCCAGGGCGCGCGCTACCTGAGCGACCTGTTCACCACGTGCGTGGACGTGCGCTGGCGCTGGATGTGCCTGCTCTTCTCCTGCTCCTTCCTCGCTTCCTGGCTGCTCTTCGGCCTGGCCTTCTGGCTCATCGCCTCCCTGCACGGCGACCTGACTGCCCCGCCGCCGCCCGCACCCTGCTTCTCGCAGGTGGCCAGCTTCCTGGCCGCCTTCCTCTTCGCGCTGGAGACGCAGACGTCCATCGGCTACGGCGTGCGCAGCGTCACCGAGGAGTGCCCGGCCGCCGTGGCCGCCGTGGTGCTCCAGTGCATCGCCGGCTGCGTGCTAGACGCCTTCGTCGTGGGCGCCGTCATGGCCAAGATGGCCAAGCCCAAGAAGCGCAACGAGACGCTGGTCTTCAGCGAGAACGCCGTCGTGGCGCTGCGCGACCGCCGCCTCTGCCTCATGTGGCGCGTCGGCAACCTGCGCCGCAGTCATCTCGTTGAGGCCCACGTGCGGGCCCAGCTACTGCAGGTGCGAGTCGGCCCCGAGGCAGGCCACGCCCCCTGGTGGGCGGGCCCCTCCGCGAGGTCTGGGAGTGGGAGCCGCGGGGAATGGTGGGAGTTGTAGGTCTACGGAGCAAGTGTGCGTGGAGCCTGGAAGGGACTTCGACTACAATTCCCAGCAGTCTCTCGGGCAGGACACCTTCTGCCTCTCCTTGAGGGCTGAGGATGGTTCCCAAAGCTCTGTGGGAAGTGTAAACCCAAGAGAAAGGTCTCTGATCATTTCTTCCTGGAAGCCTAGACCTGAGACCAGATTTTGAGACTTAAAGAGTCCCCTGGGACTTGCCCTGCCCCCGTGGAATTGTGGGAAATGCAGGCCTGCGAGGGCCACTTCTGATCGGTAAAGACTCTAAACGACAATTCCCAAAAGGCTCTGGGGGCAGGGAAAGCGCCCACACAGGTTGGTCTGAAGAGGAGTTGTCGTTTTGCTGGTGATGTAAACCACGGCTCAGGTTTACGATCCCCAGCCAGTGTTGTACAGAGAGGGGACTGTGACGGAGGTCAGGCTCCTACGGGCTTGTGGGAGATGCAGGCCTGAGGATGGGGTGCTACTCACACCTGCAGAGCCAGGGAAGACAATTCTCTGTGGCCTCTGGGTGTGTGGTCCTGCAGCATTTGTGGGAGCCTTCATTTTCCACCTCAGGGGCCCAGACTTTCCCACCAGCCTCCTGCTCAGAGAAGTACAGGGCAGGGGGTTGGGAAACTCTAATGTTAGCGTCTCTGCTGCTAAGTCGCTTCAGTCGTGTCCGACTCCGTGTGACCCCAGAGACGGCAGCCCACCAGGCTCCCCCGTCCCTGGGATTCTCCAGGCAAGAACACTGGAGTGGGTTGCCATTTCTCAGCAAAAAACAAAAGCAAAACTACAATTCCCATTGGCCCCTGGGGCAATGGCTCCCTCTGGCACCCTAATAAAAGAGCCTTAGTGTTTCTAGAATTGTAGTCAAACTGCCCAAACAAATTCTGGGGTAGTAGCAGCTCCTGCCCCAGTACAGTTCAACCCTTAAGTTGAACGCAGGGTTGGGGCTGGAGTTGGATGAGAAGAGGACAGGGTTGTGGTGGGAACTACAACTCCCAGCAGCCTCTAAGGATTCACGTAGATATTGGCAAGAGAATGGAGCCCCATTCTCCACTTCTCTCTCCTGCTTGACTGAAATCCAGAGATTCATGACCAGGAGGGACACTGTCTCTCCCAGAAGTCTGTGGGGGCATTGACAGGACTTGGTAGGTGGGTATGGAACCAATGGGTAGGTGTGGTGAAACTGCCGATACCTGGCGTGGGGTTAGGCTTCCACCCACAGAAATATACAGACACACAAGGGGATGGAGGTAGTTGGGTTGAGGAGTGGGCGAGAGAATATCCCAGGGACTAGACTGAGGCAACGGTAAAACAGGCAGAACATAAGCATAGCTTCTGTTGGACTTAGATTGTCATCCTGGTTTATCTTTCTCTGGCCATATAATGAAAGCCATTTTTCTATCCCTCTCTTCCTTCTCCAATTGCTTTCGGATGTGATTCTTATCATCTGTTGTCTCTTTAACTGTTTCTGTCTTGCTGATTTCTGTGGCTCTGTGCCAATGTCACTCTGTCACTATCTTTTTCTCTCCCCTGGCTTTCTCCGATTTCCTTCCCCAAACCCTCTCTGAGTGTCTGTCTACCCACCGCCCCCCTTCCTCTGGGCTTCCGTCCTCACCTTCCTGGACCACCATCTCCCTCTCTCTGGGTCTGTGTCCTCCTCTTTCTGCATCACCATCTCCCTCTCTCTGGGTCTGTGTCCTCCTCCTTCTGCATCACCATCCCTCTCTCTCTGGGTCTGTGTTCTCTCTGTACCCCTACCCCTACTGGCCTCTGCCCTCCTCTTCTTCTGCACGTCTATCCCCTCCTCTCGCTACCTCTATCTGCATTCATCTCTCTGCTCCCTGCTGTCTTTGGCCACCCGCCTTTTGCTGCAGCCTCGAGTGACCCCGGAGGGTGAGTACATACCTCTGGACCACCAGGATGTGGACGTGGGCTTTGATGGTGGCACTGATCGCATCTTCCTTGTGTCTCCCATCACCATCGTGCATGAGATTGACTCCGCCAGTCCTCTCTACGAACTAGGACGGGCTGAGCTGGCCCGGGCTGACTTTGAGCTGGTGGTCATTCTCGAGGGCATGGTCGAGGCCACAGCTATGACCACACAGTGTCGCTCTTCCTACCTCCCTGGTGAGCTGCTCTGGGGCCATCGTTTCGAGCCAGTCCTCTTCCAGCGTGGCTCTCAGTACGAGGTCGACTATCGCCACTTCCATCGCACTTATGAGGTCCCAGGGACGCCTGTCTGTAGCGCCAAGGAGCTGGATGAACGGGCAGAGCGTGCCTCCCAGAGCCCCAAGTCTGGCTTCCCCAGCTCTCTGGCAGCATTCTGCTATGAGAACGAACTTGCTCTGAGCTGCTGCCAGGAAGAAGATGAGGAAGAGGAGGCCACGGAGGGGGATGCGGCAGAGGCAGAGGACAAGGCTGCCAGCCCCCAAGTTCTCACACCAACCCTGGCGCTAACCTTGCCCCCATGACGCAAGCTGGCATCCCCTTATTTGCACCCCTTTCCCAGAGGTAGCAAGATGGAGAGTTTGGGCCCTCTCCTGGGGTGGAGGCAGGTGTTTCCTAAGACCAACAGGCCTGCTGAGTAAATTATTAGCTGGTGATGTTCTGCCATGCCTAGTGGACCCATCATGAACATACTGGAGGGACCTTAATTCCTCTGAATTCTGTGCTCCCTCCTGAGACCCACTTGTCATTCCAATTCCTGAGTCTCGCTAGAGATAAGGGACCCAGAATTCTGGACCCCTCAAGAGGCGAGGACTGGTAATTCTAGATTCCTCTAGATGGCTGGTTTGGTTTGTTAAGCAGGATCATGAAATGAGGTATAGACTGCCTCCAGGGGAAGAAGTCAGCTGTCTCAAGTAGCAACAGAGATCCAGAATTCATTGGCCTGAACTGACTTTAGATTCAAGGGACTGTTGCTTCTCGACTCAGTTGACTCCATAGCAAATCACTTTTTCTAGGTGACCTAAGGAGGGGAAGTTATGGGATGCTCCCAAGAGTTTAAGACTATACTGATTGACCAATGACAAAGACTGTTGATTGTAAGTCAAGGAAAGACTGTGGCTCCAGAAAACCCCAGAGTTGAGATTCTGTGAATCCAGATTGGCTACAGAGGCCACCACTGGGGGTTCTAGAGCAGCTTTGACCTGAGAGTTGGACTATTCCAGAAACTAACGAGTTATGTCTCTAGAATGCACAAAACAGTGGAGAGCCTGTAGGTCTACAAGGACTAAAGTGACAGCCTGGGGATTCTTGATAGGCGACAACTCCAGACCCACTGGTGGTAGAACATCGAACCAAACAGAGATGCAAGGCTTCATGATCATCAAGCTTTGTGTCTTTTTTTAAGTGCCATTCTAGAATATCCAAAGGAATCAAGATTCTGTGACTCTAGACTGATCACAGTCAGGGAAGGATTGGCAGTGATGACGTCAGATTTGCTGGTTCCAGCTTGCCCAGTGGAGTGGAGAATATTGATGAGGATAGATGACTTCTTTGTGGTTCTGTGATGCCAAAAGGAGTCAAGGCTCCAGGGACCCAGAGTTGTCTGTTGTCAATCTGGAAGCTCTAATCAACTCCTGGAACGTGGCTGTTCGAGGAGGTGGACTTGGGACTTGACCAGCAGCATTGCTGGGCTGACCTAGAAGGTGAGGGCCCAGACGAGATCCTGTGGGTAACAGGGCTGGATATTGGGTAAGGGAAGGGAGAGGCCCAAGGCTGCTGAGTCTACAGTGCTCTGGAATCTTCCATCTAGTGATGTGTCTCTATTTCTTAAAGATGTTATACATATATGTATTATATATATATATAATATGAATAAAGATATCTATCTATTTTTTTTCCTGTGGTTCCTACAGTAGGGTTAGAAACTGAGCTTGAGGAAGTGGAATGGAGTCCTTCATAAGGATCCAGAAAGTTCTGCTCTGAATCCCAACTCTGCCCCAACTGAGTGTGTGGCTTTGAGCAAATCACCCCCTCTCTCCTCACCTCAGTTTGTGCTGTGCTGTGCAAGTCACTTCAGTCTGCAAGGACTATCTGACTCTTTGCGACCCTATGGACTGTAGCCCTCCACTCTCCTCTGTCCATGGGATTCTCCAGCCAAGAATACTGGAGTAGGTTGCATGCCCTCCTCCAGGGGATCTTCCTGACCCAGGGATTGAACCCCCTTCTCTCACATCTCCTGCACTGGCAGGTGGGTTCTTTACCACTAGCACCACAGGGAAGCCCCCACCTCAGTTTTCCCATCCATAAAAACGGCATTGGAACTTGAAGTTGTCCAAGGGCCTTTCCACTAGCATTATTCTTCACTGAGGGTAGAATGGGGGTCTTGGAGATACCCAGTCCACCACCCCCACCAGATGCTGGAATGCCTGGCCTTCTGGGGGCAACGGGGATAGCAGATACTCTCAGAAGCTAGGTCTGAACTTGGATGCCTGCATGACAGGGCAGGCAAGGGAGAATATGGGTTGTGGCTAAGGGCCAGAATCACCTCCTTTCTGGCCCAGCTTGGAGGAGCAGGGGAAGGAGGAGTTACCTCTGAATGTCAGGGGAATGTATGTCTTTAGGGAGGCTTGTCCCCCAGGTCAAATTATTGGGAACCCCAGTGGTGTGTCTGGGAGTATGCTTCTGGGGTACATGCTGCTAAGTTGCTTCAGTCATGTCCGACTCTGTGCAACCCCATAGACGGCAGCCCATCAGGCTCCGCTGTCCCTGGGATTCTCCAGGCAAGGACACTGGAGTGGGTTGCCATTTCCTTCTCCAATGCATGAAAGAGAAAAATGAAAGTGAAGTTGCTCAGTCGTGTCCGACTCTTAGCGACCCCATGGACTGCATGCAGCCCACCAGGCTCCTCCGTCCATGGATTTTCCAGGCAAGAGTACAGGAGTGGGGTGCCATTGCCTTCTCCTGTCTGGGGTACATATGGGTCCTTGAATCTGGCCTCTGCCCATGCTGCTATCTACCTAAGTGCCCAGCAGGTGGAAGCCTGTCGCAGAAGGAGTCAGTGCCAAGGAGGACATGTTCCCACCCCTGTGTGCCAGGATTGAGGGCAGGCACTGTCATTGCCCATCAGCCTGTCCCAGTGCTGCATCAACCCACTTCCCCCTCTTCCTGTTTCCCCACCTCCCTTTATCCTGCAGAATCTCCAGATAATAACCGGATGGGATTAATTAGCTGGCTGCTCCCCCACCTCTGGGTGGCTGGAGTAGGCAGCGAGACAATGGAAACCCAAGCATGAATAAGGGTGTTAAATTGGAGGTGAAGGGACAGGAAAAGGGTTCTGTTTGGAAGGGGAGCGAGTGGGGTCAGGGCTGGCACAACCTGCGTTTCTGGTAGGGAGGGCAGAGCCTGAGCCACTCATAAAGGTCATTGAGGGGATTAGGAGGCTCCGTGCCTAATCTGTCAGCTTAACCAGGTCCTGGCCTGGAATCTGTCCCCGCCTGCCGAACTCTGGGACGATGAGTGAGACCCAGACACGACCCTCACACCCAATTTGGGACCTGTCCGTGGTGGGAGTGTGCCCAGTTTCTCCCTCCGAGCCAGGCCCCTGCACCTGTTTTGTCTTCAAGGAATGGAAATGAGAGGCGGGGGAGGGGAAATGGCTTCAGATGCCAGAGGAGTCGGAGAAGAGGGAGGAGTTTAAAAAGAGCAAGAGTATGAGAGGAGGGGTACGCGAAATGAGACAGTCAGAGAGGAGGGAAAGGACTCGGAGAAGGGAGAAGGGATCAGAGGTGGAAGGATGCTGAGGAAAGGTGAATTGTCCTGGGCGGGGAAAGGGTGCTAACATAAAGGGAGGAGTTTGGGGGAGAGAGGGAGGAAACTGAGAGGCTGCGAGAGGCAGGAAGGCAGCCTGTCCTTTCACTGGATTTGGCCTTCCTCTATAGTCCCATTCTCCACGACAGAGACCAAAAAGCGCAGCATTTGGAAGAAAGAGAAAGTCTTTTTTTTCACTACTCCTTGACTCTGAAAAGGCTGAGGTGGATGAGGGAGGTCAAAGGAGGAGGGTAAGGAAAGGGTCTGCAGATCGGAGAGGCCAGCACATTTGAGAAAGGGGTCCAAAAGGAAAGGGAGCCAAAGCGGCTCCCGGTTGCTTGGCAACCACTGCGGTCAAAAGCCAGGCGGGCCAGCTAGGAGGTGTGGCTCACGGAAACAACAGGGATCTGTGGCCCCGCCCCCTAGCAACAAGCCTAACAAAGTACCGCCCCCTGGCAACGTATTGCTATAGGCCCGGCTCGGTTGACCTGGTATCCTATTGCGCAGAGCCCTTGCGCAGGCGTAGTCCTCCCTCTGCGTCTGCTTAATCCCGCCTCCATCCAACTCCTTTTCGAGGCTTCTTATTGGAGGGCAAGCCTGCCAAGAACCCTTTGGTTTCGGAGGCGGGACCCGGCCCCTGCTCTCACTCCAATTGGCCCCATAGACCGTCTACTTTGGGCTGGACATTGCTACGCCTGCTTCTAGTGCGCCTATTGGCCCTGGAGGGCGATCCTTCGGTTTCGGAGGCGGAGCAGAAGAGAGGGCACGCCGTGGATTGGGCGGTGTCAAAACGAGGGGCGGTCCCTACTGGCGGGGCGGTTGGGAGACGAAGGGAGAGTCTTTTCAGCGCTGAGGACTGGCGCTGAGGAGGCGGCGGTGGCTCCCGGGGCGTTTGAGCGGGCTCACCCGAGCCCGCGGGCCAACGCGGATCCGGGCCCGACCGGCGGGACCGCCCCGGACTCCCCGCGGGCCTTCCTAGCCGCCATGGAGGACGGTGTCTATGGTAAGTCGGGGAGGGGCGGGGCCGGCTGGGAGCAGATGGAGCGTTTCTGTCTGAATGTTCCGCCGCTAACGACCTCCCTTCCACGACGCGCCTTGAGAAGCTTGTTCGGCCCTATAGTCGCCTCGCTTTTGTGGGGCGCGGGACGGGCTTCCGGCAGGGCAGGAGAGCGGGCGTTCCAGGCCATTGTTTGGGCCGAGCCTGTTTCCGGTGGCAGCGGGAGGGGGTGGGATGGAGCGGCGGAGGCGAGGCTGAGGCGGGGCTGAGGCGGAACCATTCCCTCTGGAGGGGCCGGGCGAGCCCAGTGCCTGCCGGGAGAGGGGAGGGGGGCTTCGGGGGACGGTGGGGTGGGGAGAAATCGTGGGGGCCACAGAGATTCCGCTAGGGCCGGGGCGGGGGGCTTCGATGCCCCGCCCCTTCCTTCACTCTCGCAAGCTGTCATTAGCTTCCCCTGCCATGGTTACTTTCCATGGACCCAGGAGTCCGGGCACCCAGGTCCCAAGCTACCTCGCCAAGAATGGAGGCAGAAAACCAAGACCTCAGGCCCCTTGCAAGTAATGAACCGCAGTGTCAAGCTTCCAGCCCCCTTTCCCCTGTAAACCTAAGAGTAGAGGCTCCAAGCCCCCTTCTCTCCCAAGGACTAAGAGTCTAGATTCCCAGCCCTTCCTCCCCTGGACTGAGGAATCTAGGCCCCCCAGCCCCTTCTTCCACTCACCGGAGGCGGGACTCTTATCCTCATCCTCCCCATGAACCTAGGAGCCCTGTCCTTCACCAGATTTCAGAAGTCCAGGCTCCCAGTCCCCAGAACTGATCTCCCGCCCCTGATCCCCTCCCCCAGAACCCCCGGACCTGACTCCGGAGGAGCGGATGGAGCTGGAGAACATTCGACGGCGGAAGCAGGAGCTGCTGGTGGAGATCCAGCGCCTGCGGGAGGAGCTCAGCGAAGCCATGAGCGAGGTGGAGGGTCTGGAGGCCAATGAGGGCAGGTGAGGGCTAGGGCAGGGAGCCTAGGGGTCATGGGGCCAGGCGGGGGCCAGGGATACCCAGGCATTGACCTTCCACCCTCTGCTCTCTGCCCCTGCAGCAAAACCTTGCAACGGAACCGGAAGATGGCAATGGGCAGGAAGAAGTTCAATATGGACCCCAAAAAGGTGCTTGGGGCCACAGGGCTGGGGTCGGCCAAGCTGACATCCAGATAGGATTCTGGCATCTCCGGGTTCCAGAAGTGTTGTGGTTAAAGGTCTGCCTTAGACAGGACAGAGTTGGTCCTGATCCCTGGATCCAGATATTGGCAGTATTTGTTCCCTGAACACTAACCAAGTGCTTCAGCCTCCTGATCTTTGTGTATGCTGGAACTCCTGCCTGAGTGGTCCTCCTCTCCTTTTTGCTCATATTTTAGAACCCATTTCTCTTGTCACTCTTGAGTCACCAGGAGGAGCTTGATTGAGTCTGGTAGGGAATATGGACAGAGAAGTGCCAAGACAGAGAGAAAGAGAGGTACTGGGCTGTGGACACTCAGAAGAGTGAGCCTGGTGGCATCAAGGAGGGCTTCCCTCAGGAGGATATTTGGGTCAGGTGAAGGATGACTTAGTGTTTACCAGGTGGAGAAAAGATGTTCGTTCGTTCATTCATTCATTCTTTTTACACCATTTCCTCGGGCCTCCCTCTGGCCTGCTGCTCCGCCAGGGAATGCATAGGACCCAGTGTAGGGTTTGATGCTGCCTTGCCCTCAGGGAGCCCCTAGACTCAGATACCAGGATCCAAAGTTAGGGGTCCTCAGTTCATGGTCCTCAAGACATCAAGAGAGCATGAGAAATCCCTCCTCCAGCCTGAGTCTTGACCCTCACAGCTCCTCGTGTGATGTCTTCTAACAGTTTCCCACTTTATTCTTCTTGCCAGAAGCAATGGTAGTTTGTAAAGTCATTTAGCAGACATTCATAGAGCTCCTGTTCCTTGCCAGGTCCTGCTCCAGGGGGACTGGAATTAACCAGGCAAAGGCAGAGGGAGCAGTAGATGCAAAGTCTAGGCCACCGGAGAGGCAGTGTTTAGGGGCCTGGGAAGAGCCTGAAAGTGAAACTCAGGCCCTGCTGTTGAGGATGGGTGTGGGTTTGGAGGCTAAGGTTTCTGGGGGTGTCTTTCTGAGCACACCAGCACTGAGACTCAGCCCTTCCCACCAGGGGATCCAGTTCCTGGTGGAGAACGAACTTTTGCAGAACACACCTGAGGAGATAGCCCGCTTCCTGTACAAGGGCGAGGGCCTGAACAAGACGGCCATTGGGGACTACCTGGGGGAGAGGTGAGAACCGCGCCCCCTGCACCCAGCACCTGCTGGGCATCTCCTCTCTGCCCCTTGCACCCAGCTTTTGCTGAGGAGAGGCCCTGATAGATCAGCCTTGCAACTGGACTGTGACAAGATGGACTGACACAGAGATTGGGGTGGAGGACCTTCTAAGGAACCTGGGGATCATCTGTGAGCATGTGGAGGATATGGGACCTTTGCGGACATCTGGGCAATGTGGGGACCACCACCCGTTTATGTCAGGACAGTGGAGAACATTTGTGGGTGGTATGGGAGCGTGAGAACCATTGGAGACAGCTGGTGTGCATGGGAGCGATGTGGACAGTGATGCAGGAAGTGGGAGGGGTCATCATCAGTGGATATCTGGGGAGCATGGGGGGCCCATGGACATCTGGAAACATGGGGGCCATTTGTGGATGTCCGGGGTCTGTGGACATGCACCTACAAGCATAGGGTGCATGAGACATCAGGAGTGTATGAGGACCAGCGGTGGATGTCTAGGGTGCCTAGGAGTTGATGGACTTCTGGGACACAAGCAGACGACCTGTGGATGTCGGGTGTGTGTGGGGACCATCTGGATTCCCAGGGTGCATGGGGACCTTCTGTGAAGTCTGGGAAACCTGGGGACCATTGGTGCACATCCGGGGCGTGCGGAGACCGTCTGAAATGTCTGAGGTGCAGAGGACCATGTGAGATGCCTAGGGTTTGTGTGGACATCTGGGTTGTGTGGAACTTTCTGGATATCTGTGGTGCAGAGACCATCTGTGGGCAGCTGGGGGGCATGGGGACTGGAGGTTCTGGGAGCATGGGGGTCATCTCTAGCTTTCTGGGGATCGCCTGTGGACATCTAGAGTGCATAGGGACAGTCCGGTTGTCTGACATTGTGGGGCTGGTTTTGTGGGCATCTGGGCTGCCCCGGGACTCTCCGTGGGTCTCTGGGGGATAGGAGGCCATCTCTGGGCATCCATGAAATCTGGAGTTCATCAGAGATGACCAGCAGAGCACATTTGCTGTGTTTCTCCCAACTGCACAGAGTTCAGCCACACCAGAGTTCTTAAGGCAGATGGTCTTCCCAGGAGCGTTCCAAGTGTCCCTACCCCCGTGCCAGGCCTGTGATGGGGGCTTGGCTGAAACTTTGGCTACAGAGGTAGCTGCTGTGCAGAAGAGGGGCCACAGCCTCCCCAGTACTTCACCTCCTCTCCACCCCCACCTCCCCAAGCCTCTTCCTGCCCGTGACCTTGTCCCTGTCCTCCCAGGGAAGAGCTGAATCTGGCAGTGCTTCATGCCTTCGTGGATCTGCATGAGTTCACTGACCTCAACCTGGTGCAGGCCCTCAGGTGAGAAGGATGGGATTGAAAGGGCAGGAAGGGACCTGTCAGGGCTTTCTTTACCAGTGATGATCACCCCCTCCTGAAGGCAAAAACAGAACCAAAACTTAGGGGATGGATTGCACGTGAGTGTTGCCAAAGTCCACAGTAGAGCTTCCTTCAGGCATAGCCGTATCCAGACGCTTGAATGGAATGGGAAAGACAGCTTTTGATTGTGTTCGCCACAGGGTGGGTGCTGCTCACGGTAGACCCTCCTCCCACATGACAGCAGAGGCCCCAAGCAACCATCTGTTCCATGCAGCAACCTTGGTAGAAAGAAAGGGCATTTCCATATACATCATCTAGAGTCTCCTGGCCGACGCTCAGTGGTCAGGTTGGCCACAGGTGTGGCGCCCTCATTGGCCAGTTCCTCCCATGGGCACTGAGAGTGGGTGGGGGGTGGCCCCGCCAGTCCTGGCATCTACCCTTGGCTCGTCTCTGCCGCAGGCAGTTCCTCTGGAGCTTCCGCCTCCCTGGAGAAGCCCAGAAGATCGACCGCATGATGGAGGCCTTTGCCCAGCGCTACTGCTTGTGCAACCCTGGGGTTTTCCAGTCCACAGGTAGGGGCCCAGGCCCTAGGGTCCTGGGGAAGGAGGGAGCTGGGAGTGGGGGGGACTTGAGCTCCTGGGTCCCGGAGGCTCGCATGCCCCAGTCATCACCCCATGACTGTCTGGTGCAGACACGTGCTACGTATTGTCCTTCGCTGTGATCATGCTGAACACCAGCCTCCACAACCCCAACGTCCGGGACAAGCCGGGACTGGAGCGCTTCGTGGCCATGAACCGGGGCATCAACGAGGGCGGGGACTTGCCTGAGGAGCTGCTCAGGGTCAGGCCCCCCTCCCCCCCCCCCCGGCCCCCTCAGGTCCATCCCTCTTTCTCCTCTCAGTGCCTGAGCCCCCCGCCACCCAGGATCACTGCCTCGCCACCCATGGACTGCATGGTCACACCAGCCTGCCCAAGTCTTCTCTCTTTCTCTCTCTCTGGCTGCCTGTCTTTGTCTCTCTGTTTTTCATTTTATTTTTTCTTCTGCTGCGCCAGGCAGTATGTGGGATCTTAGTTCCCGACCAAGGATTGAATCCAGGTTCCTGGCCCTCTGACTCTTTGAGGGTCTTGGTCTATCCCATTTCCCCCTGTCTGTGTGTCTGTCTGTCTCTCTCAGAATCTAGAAGCTCTTCCACTGTCTCCATCTCTGCATCTTTTTTTTCTCCCTCTCTCCTCGCCAGAGCTCCCTCCACTCTTCCCCCTTCTACTTCCCTTTTCTCCCCAGGCTCCTCCCTCCCTTGGCCATCCCACCCGTGGTCTCACTGGCTCCCAGTGAGCCCCCTCCCCACTGCAGTAGGCCTGGGAGGATCCCAGGAGCCCCGAGGTGCTGACTCTGCCTTCACCCCTCAGAATCTATACGACAGCATCCGAAACGAGCCCTTCAAGATCCCCGAGGATGACGGCAATGATCTGACCCACACCTTTTTCAACCCGGACCGGGAGGGCTGGCTCCTTAAGCTGGGTACGTCCCTTCCTGACTGCTGGCTGCCTCTGCAAGTGGGGGAAGTTAGCAGGCCCAGGTTCTAGACTCTGTTTTCGCACGTAGCCACTGTGTGACCTTAGGACAATGATTCGACCTCTCTGAACCTCAGTAGCCACATCTGAAAAGTGGGGTTGAGAACGAGATCAGGTCTCTTGTGCTGGGTCCAAGCCCAGGGCTGGCCTTGGAATCGGTGCTGTCTCACCCCTTCTGTTCACCCACACAAGTTTATGAAAGCCCTCCCCCGTGCCGGGCCCTGGTGTAGGGACTGAGGACACAGCCGAGAACCAAAGAGCACAGGCCCTGCGGGGAGAGTGTTCATGACTCAGGCTGCTCTCAGCTGTAGCAAACAAAACAACCCAAGGAACTGGGCCTTTTACCTTGCTTGGCAGGAACTCTCGGGGAGTCTGGGGCAGACCCACTCTGAGACTCCTGTATTTTTATCCCCACCTCCTGTGGCCTCCTGCTCAGCCCTGTAGCATGGTGGCTGTTCTAGAAGTGTCTTCGTTCCCCAGATGTCTCCTGTAGGCAGTAAAGAGCCTGCAGAAACGGGTCCCGGAATGCCCAGATGCACTTCTCAGCTGGTCGGATTGGTTCCTGGTGGGGAGGGGAAGAGCTTCCTGGGTGGCACTAGTGGTAAAGAACCCTCCTGCCAACACAGGAGACTTTAGAGACAGGGAGTTTGATCCCTGAGTCGGGAAGATTCCCTGAAGGAGGGCATGGCAACCCACTCCAGTATTCTTGCCTGGAGAATCCCATGGACAGAGGAACCTGGCAGGCTGCAGTCCATGGGATCACAGAGTCAGACAAGACTGAAGTGATTTAGCACGTACGTGGGGAGAGGAAGCACCCTGGCTGACTTAGGAGAATGGGGAGCCCTGGCCACGGTGGGATGGGTGGGACAGGGGCCAGTCCCCCTTGGAACACGTGGCACCAGCGGACTCTGGTTCAGTTAGCAGAGGTCCGGCAAGGGCAGCTGGCTGAGAGCTGGAGCGGTTCTCCACCCCGGCTGCCTGGGAGATTCACCTGGAAACCACAGGGGCCAGGCCACAGGCTCGTGAAATCAGGGTCTCTGTGGGCAGGATAGGCCATTGGTCATGTTGAAAGCTCTCCAGGCGGTTCCCAATGTGTGGCACAGGTTGAGAACTGCTGGCTCAGAGCTGGGCCTGGTAAATAGTAGGTGCCTAGGGAGGGTTGGCAGTGGCATTTTAATGGAAAAGTGGTGAGTGGCTGCCCCAGGGAGATAGAATCTGGCGAGGAATTACAGTGGAAGCAGCCCAGACAGGGGTATGGTCCAGAGGAAGCTTTCAGCCCGGGTGCAGGCTCAAGGCAGGCCTTTCCTCCTTTCAAGTCTCAGTATCTACTCTCTGGTGGGGTGGCAGAGGGGTACACATGGAATTGTGTTCTTAGAAGGGGGAATCTCTTCTCAGGCCACAGAGGCAGGTCCCTGGTGCACACGAAATGTGGATCGCTCCTTTCAGCCAACTTGCTGGGGCAGATGGATTCCTGCAGCGGCTCCAAGAGAGGCAGACTGGCCTGGGGGATCCCAGAGGAATTTAGATCCTTTATGGGAGGTCCAATGATGCCCCTGGCAGTGAGTGGACGGGAAGAAAAACCGGAAGGGCAGCTTCCTGAGAGACTGGTTCTCTTCCAAACTGCGCTCGGCCCCACCTCCCCGCAGCCGCAGGACTCCCTCCCATTTCTTGGATGAGGAAACTGAGGCTCGGTCACTGTCCCGCAGCCACAGGGCAGAGGTGGCATTGGACCCAGATTTGACCAGAGCGCAGCACAAGATACTAGTAAAAGGCACCTCTTAAACAGTGAAATACAAAAGGGAATCAGTGGTACTGGTAGCGGTTATAGTGAAAAAGATGGTTAATAAAAGTGTTTACTGCTGCTGTTGACTTCTTCCGGGACCACAAGGAGCCCAGAAGTAGGTCACTTTGCAGCAGGAAGGTGTGGGCCTGAGTGGATCTCCAGATGGGGGTCCAGAGAGGGCAAGTGGTTGTCCTAAGGTCACACAGATAGGTCCTACTGGTGCTAACGGGTCCCCACGGCCACCTTGGCCCACGGACTGGGGGTTTCCTCTTCTGCCTCTTGGTGATGACTGCCCCATCGTCACCGTGGCAACAGAGAGCCTGCCCGGCTGGGATAGATCCTGGGAGTGGGGCTGGAGTCAGGCACTGACGCTGGGAGGTGCTCATGGCCAACTCAGCATCCTGGGCCTCCCCGGAGGGACAGGGTCTGGCCATTACCCCCTCATGTGGATGTAACTGGTTTTCTTCCCTCTCTCTCCCTCCCTCCCTCTCTGTGTGTTTCTCTCTGCTGTTTCCGGCTCTCTCTGTCCCACCCGCTGCGCATCCCTCCCTGCCCCCGCCCGCGGCTCTTGGGGGCACTCCACTCTTGCGCCCTCCCTCCTCCTCGCCTGGTCCTGCCTGCTTTCTCGCTGTCTGCCCCAGGAGGTAGGTACACAGCCGGCCCCATCCTTGCTGCCCAACACGACACAAAGGGAGGGGACTGCCCTGGCCTCGGGGCCCACAGGAGAGGGACTGGGGGCCCGGACCCGGGTCCACAGACAGGCTTAGAGAGCGTAGAGCCCCACACTGGCGGGTGGACCGGTTCGCTGGGCCCAGACTCCTCGCCTGTCCCTGCTTGTCTGTCCTCCCACGCATCGCTTTGTCCTAGGCCCTGACAGCCCCACCTTCCCTGCGCTCTGTCTCTGCCCCCTTCCCCGCCGTCTCAGAGGCCCCCCTGCCCCCCTGTTGAGCCCAGGCCCCCTCCCCCCCTTCCCTTCCAGGGGGCCGGGTGAAGACGTGGAAGCGGCGCTGGTTCATCCTCACCGACAACTGCCTCTACTATTTTGAGTACACTACGGTGAGGGCGGGGCCGGGCGGGGCGGGGCGGGGCGGGCTCCCAAGACCAAGGTTGGTACTCGGGGGAGACTCGGAATCTGAATCCTGTCAAACTCGTTCTCTCAGGACAAGGAGCCCCGAGGAATCATCCCGCTGGAGAATCTGAGCATCCGCGAGGTGGACGACCCCCGGAAACCAGTAAGACCCTCCCTGTACCCTGTCCTGCTGGCGGTGGAGGGCTCCTCTGGCCCCAGGGCTGGCACTTCTAGCCGTCCTTCCTCTCCCTTGTCTCCCCAGAACTGCTTCGAGCTGTACATCCCCAACAACAAGGGGCAGCTCATCAAAGCCTGCAAAACAGAGGCGGACGGCCGGGTGGTTGAGGGGAACCACATGGTGTACCGGATCTCGGCCCCCACGCAGGAGGAGAAGGACGAGTGGATCAAGTCCATCCAGTGAGCAGGGGTCCGGAGTCCTGGGGGAAGGGAGGGTGGCCAGGGGCCCAGGCTCCTCAGTGCTCACCCTGGAACCCCGCTCCTTCCGCAGGGCCGCTGTGAGCGTGGACCCA
The DNA here is from genome assembly GCF_029378745.1 of Bos indicus. Lineage (NCBI taxonomy): Eukaryota > Metazoa > Chordata > Mammalia > Artiodactyla > Bovidae > Bos > Bos indicus. Next base: position 55,716,576 of record NC_091777.1, read on the forward strand.
TTCTATGAGATGCTGGCAGCAAGGAAGAAGCGGATTTCAGTCAAGAAGAAGCAGGAGCAGCCCTGACCCCTTGCCCCCCACTCCATTATTTATTTCGGAGCTGCCCTGCCCGGGTGGCCGGACCCCTGGGCCTCGGGGCTTCGGATCCTGGTTCCTCATTTGGAAAACTCATCACCTCTAGCTCCTCTCTCGTTATTTGTAATTAGCACCCTGTTGGTAATCTTATTAATTATTTAACCACTTGCAGCCTGCAGACCCACCTTATTTCTCAGGGTTCACGGAGCTAAGGTGCTTGGCAGGGCTGGCCCAGCACCCCCACCCGTGACCAGGGCCCAGAGTGCTGATCTGTTGGTAGCTTTCATGATGTGTGTGAAAACAGTGCTGACCGTGTAGCAGCATGGGTGTGCCTCCAGGATGGCTCAGTTCTGGCCTCACCTGGAGCCTGCGAGGGTGGAGTAAAGGGAGGAGCTTAGCTTGGCTGGAATTAGCTTTCAGTTAGAGCTGCAGGGCACTGAGTGCAGGTATGCAGAGCTTCCCGGATAAGGTGCACCGTTCATTCTAGACGTTACTTGACATCCAGACACACACTTGTTCCACCTTTGCTCACACGGGCTTGTGGTCTTGGAGGAGCAACACATACCTGATGGGCTTGGGCTGATGCTTTGAGGACAAAGCTAGGAGCCAGAAGAGCTTTGAAGGGGGACTGCTCTGGGAGGGTGTGGAAGGACAAATCTGGAAAAAGGAAGGATGAAGGCTGGAGTGTTGGGTACAGCGAGTGGAAGGCCCTGCTCAGGGTGCTGGGCCAGAGGCCAGTGCTGTCGGAAATGGGCTGGGTGTGCCCAGTGTAGGTGGAGTGGGGCTGGGGGCTGGCGGCAGGGATCTGGGTGGTTTGAACTAGGTTTCTCAACCACATGACAATCATCCTTTGGAGGTCATTTTAACACCAGGCAGAGAGAGCGCTGAGAACCCGCAGTTTTATAACATCTTTCCCAGGAATCTGACAACCTCCTAAGTGTAAGGACCACTTCCTCTGAGGGTGAAACCTTGGAGGGTTGGGTACCCCTGAGCCTCAGGTCCAGGTCTGTCCCCTGTTGCCTTCCAGCTTGGGGTGTCCCCAGAGAACAGAAGCGCACGGATCCCAAGACGGGTATCTACAGGCTCATGTGTCTCTCCTATGTCCAGACCTGCAGCTGAGGGGGATTTAGTACAAGAAACCACAACCCCAGACAGGCCCAGGACCAAGCCCAGGCTGGAAGGGAAGCCTGTTGCCCCCAGATGTGCCAGACTTGCAGTTATTCCCACCTGTTGTGTCCTCTGTGTCCCAATGCTGCCAGTGAGGTGAGGGAGATCTGGCCCCGCCCTTGGCCAAAGGCTTCCACAGGCAAGAAAGCTCCTAAAGGCTGTTAGCAGTGTGAGGTGGTGCGCTCAGGTGAGGCTGCTGGACTGCACTTCCCAGCAGGCGGTCAAGCGCTCGCCACCCCACTGTTGGGAGAACCATTCCAGAGGTCTGGGAATTTCCCTTAGGCTGACCCCCATCCCCTCCTCCACTACATAGGCACTTAGGCATGCTGGGAAAGGAGACCTGGCCTGCTCGTTTCAACCCCAGGGGCTGATGGGAAATGGAGTTCCCAAATGAAATAGAATTCCCAACTCCTCTGAAAGGTTCCATGGAAATGGAACCTTTGACCCAAGAAAGTCATGGGAAATGAGGTCCCTGGATTAATAGTCCCACCACAGTCTTCCCCTTATTTCGCTCTACTGCACGGACTTCCTGGTGGCTCAGTGGGTAAAGAATCCGCCTGCAGTGCAGGAGAGACAGGAGATGCAGGTTCTATCCCTGAGTCTGGAAGAGCCCCAGGAGAAGGAAATAGCAACCCACTCCAGTATTTTTTCCTGGAAAAACTCCATGGAGAGAGGAGCCTGGTGGGCTACACTCCAGAGGGGCTCAAAGAATTAGACACAACTGAGCGACTCCACTATCCTTCCCTGGAAAATTCCATGGAACAGAGGAGCCTGGCAGGCTATATATAGTCCATTGGGTCGTGAAGAGTCAGACATGACTCCGCACAGAACACATGGGATGAACCCATAGGTACTGAGTGCCTACTGTGCGGAAGTACCTGGCTCAGTGGAGATGCCCCGGAAGAGCTTTCCAGGCATAGCGAATGGCTTGTGCTGAGGCAGGAAAAGTATATTACGTTGGAGTAAGTGACAGCAGCTCACTGCGTGTACAGTAGTGATGCAGTGGGGATGGGGTGATGGGAAATGAAGGGGATGCCTGAGCTGATCATTTGGGGCCTGGACAGCTAGCTGTGTTAGGACTTTGAATGTATCTTTAAAATGGGAAGCTCTCCAAGGGTATGATGCAGGAGAGTGACGTACTTGGATTGACGTTGCAGGAGTCGTCTCTGGCTGCTGCAGAATAATTTGGAGGTGAACGGGAGCAGTAGCAGGGGGGTAAGTTAGGAGGCTGTGTGGTCATCCAAGTATAAAAGGGTGTGACTAGAGGTGGAGAGACCTGGACCCATGAGAGTCATTTTGGAAGAGGAGCCAGCAGGACTTGGAGAGGGCTGGGTCAACTCTGGGATTCTCAGTTGAGCAACTGGTGAGCAGCAAAGTCATTTACTGAGACGGCCAAAGAAGGGCTTTACAGGGGAGAAGTCAATGGTTCTGTTTGGCCAAATTAAGCTGGAGATGCCTGTGGAACAGTCAGATCACCTCCAAATTGTCCTTCAGTTGTCCGCTAATCAGTCTTCTCCCCAAGCACTGAGAAATTCTGGCTTCCAGCTTCCACTTCTCCCAGGACCCCATACTCCCAACCCTCTCATTACAAATTGAACCATGTCCCCCACAAATCCAGGTACTGAAGTCCCAACACCCAGTACCTCAGAATGTGATCTTATTTCAAAATAGGATCATTGCAGATATAATTAGTTAAGATGAGGTCATTCATGTGGGCCCTAACCCAGTTTGACTGATGTCCTTACAGAAAGGGCCATTTCAGACCCACAGAAGGAGGGAACACCAGCTGACGATGAAGGCAGAGATGGGGATGGTTCTGCAAGTCGAGGAACACCAGAGACTGCCAGACAACCACCAGAAGCTAAGAAAGGTCTGGAATAGATTCTCCCTCACCATCAGAGGGAACCAACTCTGCCGACACCTTGATTTTGGATATCTAGTCTCCAGAACTGTGAGATGATGTCTGTGGTTGAAGCCACCCAATCAGTGGGATTGGTTACAGCAGCCCTAGTGAACTAATACTACCCTTTCACCCTCAGACCTTGGAGTCCAGGATCCCAGCCTCCTCCTCCCTCAGACCCAGGAGCCTGGGCTTTCATTGCGCCTAACCTGGCTGGGCTCCATGCAGCGCCCACCTTGGGCAGATGTGCTACATATCAGTTCAAGAAATACTGAATGTGTCAGCAGCGGCAGCAGGGGAAAGAGGCAAAACCTAACCCTCTCACTCACCTTTTCTCCACCCCCCACAACGTACATGTGACCCTAATGCTCTCATCACCTTAATTCTTAAGCCAGGAGTCCACACAGCATCCCAGCTGAGTCTCCTGACCCCCCCAACTCTTCCCTCCTCCAAACTACATCCCACAAAGACAAATGAATCGGGTACCAAGGTGCAGGGCAGGGGGGCAAGGGCACAGACAAGTGGAAGCCAGGAGATCCTAGATGCAAAGACAGGAAGAAGACAAACCCAGTCAAAGGAAAAAAAGAGAAAAGATGGAATCAGTCAAGGACAAGTTGAGAAAAAGTCAAGACAAAAAGCCATGGCAGAAAGACATCACAGAGACAGGAAGGTGACAAGGAGACACAGACAAGGAGAAAAAAGGTAGAGATGGGGAGAAGCTCAGACAGAAATAGAATCAGATGGGAAGAAAGGCTGAGAAAAAGACACAGATGGAGAGATGGGAAAATAAAGACCAAACTAGGGCTGGGTGGAATGGGAAACTGAAGGGAAAGGAACAAAACAAAATCTCAGTGAAGAATTTTGATTAAGGTGAAGGCAAAAGAATGTCAGGGAGGTAGGCGGTCACATGGAGAAAGAGGTAAACTGAGGCACAGTCACCGTGGGCAGGGAGGTAGATGCGACAGGCAGTGCCGTTCTGTGGTGTGTGGGAGGTGGCCACGATCCAGTGTGGGTGCTGGCAGGTCGCTTCTGAGCCCCTCCCTCAGCAGCATTGGCCCTGGGACATCTGGCCACCATCACAGGCCACCTTGCAGAAACCTGGCTCTGCCCCATTCCCGAACCCTCACCGACTCCTCATCACCTCCTGAACTGTAAGTTGAGACAGTGGTAGAAGTCAGTGATGCCCACACCAGACACAGAGCTGAGATCCAGAGAAGTGGGAAGCCTGGGGTCTCACTGCCACACAGGCGTTTCTGCCTTCCTGACCTCAGTGTTCCCATCTGTCAAATGGGGCTGTGAGAATGGACGCATCTCCTAGACAGCCTCCCCTCTTTGCCTCCTGAAACACACACACGCCCCACGTTCCTCCAAAAAGTTGTTTTTGTCTTTTTTAAATAATGTGAAAATGCCACGCGAAGGTTTGAACCAGAGACCCCTCCAGGGGCCAGGCCGGAGTGGAGAAGGGGAGACGCGAGATGGGAGGGGTCCAGGTCCCCGAAGCCTGCGGCCCCTGTCTGGGGCTGGGAGGGGGTAAGGAGGGGCCTCCGCTGTGCAGAGGGGCTCCAGGCCCAAAAGAGTTCAGTTCAGTTCCAAGAAAGGCGGCTCTCCAGGGAGGGGCAAGGGGTTTCCTGCCTCATTTGGCACCGAGGGGGTCAGGGGGCTCAGGGGAGCCGTCCGGGGGGCTAGGGGGTGGGGGGCCAGGGCCTCCCGTTTGGCACATGGTGGGGGAGGGGGAGGGCCCAGTCTCGGGGGCCTCCCCGGAGGCGGTGTCTGTGGTGGTGGCAGTGGCTCCGTCGTCCACAGAGGATTCTACTCTCAGCCCCTCTTCTGGGGGTGCAGGGGGGTCGGGTCTTTGGGGAGTCAGTTCTCCACGGGGCCTGAAGATGAAGGAAGAAGAGGGAGAAATTGGGATTACTGGGCAGAAGGGCTCATGGCTTCTGGCTCATCAGAGTGAAAAACCCAAGTTCTCATTGTGGTCCACAAACCCCCATCGTCTGTCTGCTCTGTCTCTTTTCTGTCTTCATTTACTCCCTCCCCCAACTCAATCTGCTCCAGTGATGCTGGTCTCCTTCCTCGCTGTTGCTCCAAGCACAGTCCTACCTCAGGGCCTTTGCACCGGCTGTTCCCACTACCTGGCACACCCTTAAGCCCTTCCCATAGAACTCAGGCCTCCACCCATGTGCCCCCTCTTCAGGGGCCTCCTCTGGCCATTCTCAGTCAAGCAGTCATTTCTCACCCCCGATTTTTGTTGTTTTTGTTTTTTTCTGTCATGTGGCATGACTTCCAGGATCTTAGTTCCCCAACCAACGATTAAACCCAGACCCTCAGCAGAAAAAGCGCTGAGTCCTAACCAGCATGGAAGTCTCTGATATAGTTATGTTCCTTTGTGTCTCTCCTCTGGGATAATCTCAGTCATTGTCAAAGAGCTAGCTTCTGGTCTGCTTGCCCCTGCAGAACGGAAGACCTGAGAGGACGGGACTGCATTTGGTCACTGCTGCATTCCCAGAGTCCAGTAGAGGCCCTGCACAAAGTGCCCTCTCGCCAGAGTTTCCCACCACGACTCCTCTCTCACCAAAGGAGAGCCCCTTACCCATTTGACAGATCCGGGAAACTGAGGCCCATGGGGTGAAGACTGTTGACGAGGGATACACGCCAGACACCCTCCCACTACACCTCATACTTCTCACCTGAGTCATAGCCCTCACTCCCAGTCCCTGAGCCTCAGTTTCCCCCCTCTTTTTTATTTTACTTACTTTTAGGCCGCATTGCCTAGTTCATGGGAGCTTAGTTCCCTGACCAGGGATCAAACCCAGGTCCCCCTGCCGTGGAAGCGTGGAGTCCTAACCACTGGACTGCCAGGGAAATTGTGGTTTCCCTATCTTTAAATGAGGATCATGACCCTTGTATTTTTTTTCAAAGGAGTAGGAAAATTCTGGCATTTGTAGCATCACTTAGCACCCAGGGAACATGTGTGACGTGGGCAGAGCCAGGCTGAGCACAGGGGTCTGAGGCAGAAGGGGCCTCTGCCTAGCCCCCCATCCCACCCATGGTCTCTAGAAACCAGCTCAGCAGCCCAGCTGCAGTGGGAATGCCTAAGGACTGAGTAAAGAGATTTGGGGTTTTGCATGACCTGGCCGGCCCTCCCTCTTGTCTCCTGGTGAATAAAGGTGAAGTCATCCTGGACTGCCGGCCCTGCCAGCCTCGGCCCTGACTCACCACTTGGCCGGTGTCCCCATGTGCTGGAACCCGTCTTACCCTGTTCTCGTGGGGGCCTTCGAGAGGACCTCTGGGAGGAAGTGACATTCGGGGGTGAAATCTGAGGATGCTGCCAAGTGAAGAGTCAGCCCGCAGCCCGTTCCTCCTGCCCTTGACTCTCTGCATGCCTTCTCTCCCTCCTGGACACTCGCCCTGGCCTCCTCCCCAGCCTCCCTGCCTCCCTTTGCCTCCACAAGGCCTGGGAGAAGTCTTCCTACCTCTGGGACTGAAGCTGCTCCTCCCATGCTCACAGTCCTCCCATGACTTCCTAGGGCCCCCAGGACAAAGTCCCCACCCCTCAAACCACCCTCAAGCCCACAAGGTCTGCCTTGCTCTCTCTCACCTTCCCCCACCCACTTCCATCTGCCCCATTCTCCAAGTAACCCCCCAGACACACCCGCTTCCCTTCTGTTCCATGAACCAGCCAAGCTCTCTCCTGCCTCAGGCCCTCGGCAAGCTGTTCCATCAGCTAGAATACTGTCCCCTTCCCCTTCACCTAGTTAACCACAACCAACCCCTCAAGTCCCTGGTTAAAGGGCCCTTCCATCACTGAGGACAGAAAGCCCTTTCTTCTTGGCGTCTCCTTTCTCAGCGACCCTGAGTTTTGCACTTATTCATTCACCGTGGGACTGGGGTCAGTGTTGTGGGTGGGATGGAGGGGGGCTCACTGATCCTGCCCAGCACAGAACATCCCCTTCACCCAGTGCCTGCACAGCTGATGCTCAGTAAGCGTCTACTTAATTAAACGCAGTAACGGCTACCAGTTAAAGACCACTGCTGCATGCAAGGGGAGGATTAAGCCATTTAATCCCTTTAACAATCTTATGAGTTAGATCCTGTTATCCTCCTCATTCTGCAGAAACTGAGGTACAGAAAGAGAAAGCGACTCACCCCTAGGTCACCCAGCCAAGAAGTGGCAGGGCCAACACTTGAACTCAGGCACAGTGCAGGGGAGCCAGGCATGGAGCCCTCCCTGAAAAGAGCCAGTTGGCCCTCCCACCTATTTAGCTCTGTCCTCTGGGAACATCTCCACCTGCCTGGCCCAGGGCAAGCCCTGCATCCAAGGACGTTCCCCCAAGGTGGGTGAGGATTAGCAATGTGGCATAAGTAAAACTCAAGAAAGGAACCGGACAAACGCTGACTGCTAGAGAAGGCGCGGACTCAGAGCTAGGTTTGTACCCTGGCTCTTCATGCCTCCCTACTTAAGCCTCAGTTGTCTCTTCTGTAAAATGGGGATGAGACTAGAATCCATCCTGTGGGATCATAGGGAGGATTAAATGGGTTAAGATGTTGCAAGCAAACTCTAGAGGCTATGTGACTGCTTGCTATTATCGCTATAGGAATCCCTGGCCATGGCCTCTCTGCTCTTGTTCCTGCTAACTAGCTTTGAGCCTCCTGGTTTCCTCTGTCTCCTGGTCTGCCTCTGACAACCGTACCCTCAAACAGAGAGGGGAACAGAATCACGCAAGTACCAGGCAGGAATCTGAGCCCAAAGATGGGCAAGAAAAAAGAACAACAAAGAAATAATCTGGGACTTCCCTGGTGATCCAGTGGTTAAGGCTCTGCGCTTCCACTGCAGGAGGTGCGGGTTCCATCCCTGGTTGAGAAGTTAAGATCCCACTTACAGCGCATTAAAAAAAAATACCATAGACAAGACTAAGAGGGGATCCTTACAGAAGGGAAACTGAGAATCAATCAGACAAGGGCGTGACTCCCCAAGCCCGTCTGATAGACATGTCTTGGTCTGAGCAGATTCCAGAGTTGGGTGGGTGGGTTTCACTGGTGAACAGTCAGAGAGAGAGGGAAGGAAGAGACTTGGAGAGAGGCAGGCAAATGCAGAGAGATGGGGACAGAGAGAGATTGGCAGAGGTGAGGCAGGGCCGAGGATCTGAAGCACCGTACCTGCGGGCCGGGCGTCGGGGGCCCGGGCGGGGGGCCCCGGGGTCTCCAGCGCAGGCGAGACGGAGAAGCGGGAGAAGCACAGGGGGGGGCCTGGCGGGGGGAGGAGGGGGAAATCCTCCGCCCACTCGAAACTGCCTCCTAGTGTGCGTGAGGAGAGGAGAGGAGAGGAGGCGGTCAGCCCCTCAGGCACTTCAGCCCTACAATATCAGCTTCTGCCGTCCGACCCCGCCCCTCGGCAGGCCCCGCCCATCACTGCGGGTGCCATAGACCCCGCCCCCAACCCTGCCCCGCCCCGCCCCTCACCAAAGCCGCTGTCGTTGCTGGGAAACCCATCTCCGGGGGTGGCGGGGTGGGGAGGCGTCGGGGGCGCTGGGGGCGTGGATGGGTCCGTGTCCCCCTCGGGGGGGCCCTGGACACTCAGCTCGTTGGTTGGCGTCTCCTGTGAGGGTAGATTAGGAGGGGCAAGGAGGGGGACGAACTTGTCACTCACTGCATCCCAAAAAGCAACAAACCCCGCTGACATTTCTGGGGCTTCAGGCATCTCAGTTCACATTCTGTCTCTCTGAAAATCCCCTACTCTCCCTTCGAAGCCGCAGGCTAGCTTTAACCTCACCCCAGCCTGAGGCTCTTCCCTCAACCACAGCTACACAGTCCAACGCAGGAACTGCCTCTGGGCTCCTTAACGCGCTGCCTCCACGGAAGCCCCTAACCCAAGACTATCTCCGTAAGTCCCGCCCCGATCCAAGACCCTTACCTATGTCCTAGATCTCGGCTGCAGGCGTCCCAGTGCTGGCCGCAGAACTACCTGCCCCTACGGTCTTCCAAACCCTTAACCCATTGTGAGCACCTCCGGACCCTCCAGTGAGCTCCTAACCCGCCCTCTGAAGTGGCCCCGCTCCAGCCCTCCAAGCCTGGCCCCTTGTTTCAGTGCCCTAGGCCTCAGCTCTTGACCCTGTTCTCACTCATCTCAGGACCTTAGTATGCCCCGCCCCAGTCCACAAGCACCATTTTCTCTTCAACAGTAACCTCTCAGGCTAGTTAGTTTTAACACAATCCTCAATTCCCGTTTCATTCGTTCTGTCCCATCCCTGAACCCACTTACTGCACTTAGCATCTTAACACTACAAGCAGCATCTCTTAAGCCCTACCTGCAGCTTCTCCGAGACCCGCAACTAGTGGATAAGATCCCTTCCATTCTGAGCCCGCCCCTCAGCCTCCACATCCTTAGAGCGCTGGTGGACAAACCCCGCCCCGAACTTCACTAGGTTCCACCTCCACTTGCAGACTTTGCCCTAATCCTCACTTTCTCCTTTGTTGTGTAGTTGCTAAATCAGGTCCGACGCTTTTGCGACCCCAAGGACTGTAGGCCTCCCGGCTCCTCTGTCCATGGGATTTCTTAGGCAAGAATACTGGAGTGGGGTGCCATTTCCTTCTCCAAGGGATCTTCCCGGCCCAGAGATTCAATCTGAGTCTCCTGCATTGGCAGGCGGATTCTTTACCACTGAGCCACCAGGGAAGCCGTCCACTTTCTCCTTAGCCTCTGGCTAGCAGGTACCACGCTTTTCTTCCGGGTCCCTTCTCTTCTCCAGGCCTCTCCCTAGCCCTCCAGCACCCACACCTACCCCAGGCCCCGCCTCTGCTCTGGAGTGAGCCCTACCCCCCGACCCCGCCCTATCCCCCTAGCCAGCCTCCACCCTCAGCCTGCAAGCCCCGCCCCGCCTGAGGCGTGGCCTTCCTCCAGGCCCCGCCCTCACGCTCAAGGCCTCATCCGGTCCTCCAAGTCCCGCCCCATTCCCTGGCCAGTTTCTCCCACGCCCCGCCCTCACCCTGCAGGCCCCGCCCCAACCTAGACGCAGACTTCATCCAGGCCCCGCCCCTCCGCAAACGCCACCCCAGGGGGTCCCGGGCCCGCAGCCGCAGCGCACCTGGTCGAAGAGGTAGACGGTCACGTCCCCGTGGAAGGAGACCATCTTGCGTTTCCTCTCCAGCTCGCTGTCCTCGGGTTCGTCGGCCCCGCGTGGAGACTTGAGCAGTCCCCGCAACGGGCGGGCCGCGTCCGCGTCGGCGCTGCTCACCACGACGGGCACCGGGGCTGCCCGTGCTCTCCCGGGGCCCCGCGGCCCCGCCGCCGCGCCCGCTGCCGCCGCCTCCTCGTCCTCCTCCTCGTCCTCGTCCTCCCCGTCCTCCTCCGACGGCCCCGGCGCCCCCGCCCCGCCGGCCTCCCCGCCAGCCGCCCCGGCGTCCGCGCCCTCCCACGGGGGCCGCCGCGGGCCCGGCCCCGGGAATGGCGTGAGCGTGAGCGGCGGCAGCGCCAGCGAGAGCCGCGAGAGCTTGGCTGCGAGGGAAGAGACTCGGTGAGCTCCAGTTCTCGGGGAAACTGAGGCGTGCCCTCCCACCTAGCTGTGTGTCCTCAGGTAATCTCAGGCACAGTCTGTTTCCACCCTTGTGAACCAAAAGGTTGCACTGGGGTTCTCCCAGCAGAAGGGGAGCGATCTCCGCCTAATCCAGTGCTTAACCTTCCCCATGGTTCCCCAGTGCCCACAGCACAAAGCCCCAGCTTCTCCCCAGGACCATCAGACCCCAGTGCCCAGGCTCTGCTGACCTCTCCTGGCTCTATTGCCCCCTCCTTCTGGCTTGAGCTCCATCCAGCCACATGGGCCATCCCCCATTCCTCCCACCTCTGAGCCTTTGCATAGGCTGTTCCTTCTGCCTGGAAATTCCTTATAGAACTCAAGTCCTGTGCATCATCTGGCTCTTGTCTGGACTTTTAAAGCCTTCGGGGATCTCCCAGGAGGTCAGGCCAGGCTACCCGCTCTGCACCCTGTAGTACCAAGCACCTCTCCTTCTGAGCAGTTGATCTCAGTATAGAACTCTAATTCTGTGGCACTGTGATTAATGTTTGCCTTGCCACAGAACAGAGACTGAGTCGTGCTCACTCTGGCTGCATTCCCAAGCCCCAAGTACACAGAAGTACTCAGTCAATATTTGTGGGATTAATGAATGAATGTTCCCTGCTATACAATGTTGACCAAGGCACTTTCTTTCCCTTTTTAGCCCTGCATGGCCAGAAAATTGGGGTGTCTAACCATCTCCAGGTCCTTTCCCTGCCCTGCGACTCCTTAATCTTAGGAAGTCTAAGAAGAAGACTTCAGGTCCCTGGAGGAGGAAACCTCACTTTAAATCCCAAGCCTACCCTGCTCTCTTGCTATGTGTCCCTAGGCAAGCAGATCCACTTCTCTGAGCCTCTGTTTCCTCACTGGTAAATGGACAAGGGCCACCCATTCCTCCATTACTGCATAAGTGAACTGTGTGCCAGGCCCTGTGCAGGGCAATGGTGGGAATGAGAAGAGGATGAGGGCAGGGCAAGGAGAAAGGTGGATGTGGACTGAGTCACTCTGCACCCCTCATTCACTGTACTCCAGCTTCACCAGCCTTTTGTTATTCCCTGAACATGCCAACTTAGTACCCATCTCAGTGTCCTCTACCTGAAACATCCTTCTCCCAGATGTCCACCCGGTTCACTTCCTTCATGTCTGCTTATAAGTTGCCTCTTCATTGAAGCCTTCCCTGACCACCCATCTCAAGGTGATGGGGTGGTGGGGTGGGGCTTTGTAGAGGGAGCTATCAGGGGCTTGGATACCCAGAGGAAGTACAGGGTAACAGTCTTTAGAAATCAGGAAGGCTTCCCTGGGAAGGGGAAATTTGAGTGGGCTCATGAAGGATGAGTAGAAGTTCTCTGTTTTTTTTTGTTTTTTTTTTTTAAGGCTATTCCCAGGCTCTTCTCACCCAACACCAATCCCCCACCCCCAACCCCGGACCGCGGAGGCATCTTAGTTGCTCATCCTCTGTCGTTTTCATGTGGCCCAGGGTCTTTTCTGACACAGCTGGTTGCAAACTCTCCACAACAACCTTGAGGAAAGGGTAATATTCTCATACAGTGGGTTTGAGGAAGGAAGGTTCTGTGCCCAGTCTTCGTGACCTTTCCCTCTTGAATCTCAGGCTCTTCTGGCAAACAAAGATGATAACCCTTCCCTCACGTATGGCTATGAGGTTGCCAATATGAAACTGGCTGGGTCATACCAGTATAACTTTCATACCAGTATTTAAGGAAATCAGGCCTCCAGGTGATTCGAGTGGAACCACAGTCCCTAATCTCTCTTTTTTTTGACTGCACCACATGGCATGCAGGAATCTTAGTTCCCTAACCAGGGATTGAACCTATGCCCTCAGCAGTGGAAGCCTGGAGTCCTAACTACTCCTATGTCCAGATCTAAACAGGGGCCATTTATCTTTACTCTCCATTTATCTTCTCTTACACTGTCTCTTCTCTATGACAAAACACCCACTGTGTTCCTATCAAAACTCAAGTTTCAAGACAAGGCGTTTCTCCTAGGCTCTCAGGCCACCAGTACCACGGTGGGCAGGGCAGGGTCTGAGGCTCCCTGGGTCCCAGCCCTGGGCAGCTCAGAGCCCGGCACCAGGGAGGCCTGGCACACTGATGAGACACTTCAGCTTGGTGGAAAGCTTAAGCCAGAGATCATGCACTGGCAGCCCAGCCCACAGAGGCTTTGTTTGAATTAGTTTCCACCATTAAAACACCTAGAACTCTGGTTTAAAGGGAAAGCAGCAGATTTGGCAATATTGGGTGGGCATTCCCGAATGAAGCTTAGAAATGGCTGCATTTCCTCCCCAGCTCCCACCCCACGTCTCCCAGCTCTTGTTTATTCATTCATTCATTCATTCCCTTATATTGTCTGTTGCCCTTCCCCCGCTCAGCATCTGAGTTTGCGATCCCTGGTTGATGTGAATTGTGATGTAATGGCTGGTGCTTAGGAGTGCCAGGCTTTGGGTCAAAGGCTTTGGAAGTCCTAACTCATGCAACTCTCGCCATCCTCTTAGGTAGGTGCTATCCTTGTCTTCTGCTTTTGGCAGATGGGGAAACTGAGGCCTGGAGTTTGTCCAAGGTCACAGAGCTAGAGAGGGGCGGAACCAGGGTTTGAGACCAGGTAGTATGACTCCAAGATCTGCACTGCTTAGCGTGCTGACCTGCCTGGTACCAGGGAGGCTGAGCTTCTCAACCGCACCCTACCTCTTGGAAAGAGCTGGGCGTTGGCCCCCAACCGCGCTTCCATGCTCCCGGCAGCCTGCTCACCTTTGATCTGCTCGCTGTTCCCCTGAGGGGGTCCCAAGTCCAAGAACAGTCGTGGCATCTCGGGGCCCTTCCTCTCGGGCTTGGGGGGGTCCCCGTCTCCGCTGGGTGCCGTGTCTCCGCCGGCCCTGCTGTCTGGGGCCCCGGGCTCTCCCTCGGAGGCTGCCTCCGGCCTGACTCTCTGGGGCGCTGGCTCCGGTCTCCTCGGCTGCGCTTCCAGCAGCGGCAGGGGCGGCTGTGGCCTCGTGCTGTCGGCCCATCCGGCCTTTGCGTCCACGCCGCTTCCGGGGCCGCCGCCGGGGGCCATCCCCGTGCCCACTGGGGCTTGGCCCCCACTCCCGAGGTCCAGCCTCCCAGCCCCGGGGGCTCTCGGTGCCCCCCCAGTCTCGGGGGCTCTCCTCTCGGTCCCGGGTTCCAGTGCCCCGCTCCTGGGGGCTGGGCCAGCGGGGCCAGGGGCTGTCTCCCCGCCGTTCAGGGCCAAGGCCACCGCGCCGGGTGCCGGGGCTCTCTCCAGTGAGGTCTCTGGGGCTGGCTCCCCGTTCGTGGGGGCTGGAGCCCCACTCTCGGGCATCTTCTCCCAGGGCCCTGGGGCTCTCCAAGGCCCAGTCTCTGGCAGCCTCTCCGGGTTCCTGGGGAGTCTCAGGCCCCCATTCTCTGACCCCTCCTCGATCTTTGGGGATGTCAGTCCTCCATTCACCAGCACTCGCTCTTCTCTCTCTGGGGGCCCTGGGCCCCCATTCTCCAGCACTGTCTCCTCTCTCCTTGGGGGTGGCAGCTCCCCATTCGCCAGCACTTGCTCTTCTCTCTCTGGGGACCCGGGGTCCCCATTCTCTGCCACCTTCTCGTCGGCGCCCAGGGCTCTCGGTCCCCCGTTCTCCAGCACTGTCACCCCGTTTACCGGGAGGCTCAGGCCCTCGTTCGGGCTTGGGGCTTGCTTCCCGCTTTCTGGGACTGCGGGGTCCGGACTCGGGCCCAGGGCTCTCTCTCGATTCCCGGGGCCTCTCCCCGTCTTCCGGGGCCCCTTCTCTCCCAGGAGGTTCCTTGTCACGTCCTCCCTCAGGGACATCAGCAGCTGCTCGGTGCTCACTTGAACTACGAAGGTCGGCTTCTCCCGGGCCCCCGGGAGCGGGAGGGGACCCGGGTCTGGGGGCGGCCGGGGCGCTCCCGGGTCGGGGGGCTCGGGGGGAGCCCGTGGCCGAGGGACCCCTTCCTCCTCTGCTGCCCCCCCGCCGGGGAAAGCTCCCTCGGGGGAAAAAGGGGTCTCGGTCTCGTAGCCGCTGTCCCCCGGCTTGGGGCCCGGAGACGACAGGCCTGAGCCGGGACTGGCCACGGCCGAGGAGGGGTCGGGGGACACGGCTGGGTCCGCGGGGGCCCGGGGAGGTGGCGGCGGGGGGGGGGGAGCGGGAGGTGGCCCCCGCCCGGGGTACTGGGGCGCCGCCGCCCCCATGAGGGGGTCCAGAAACTCGGGGGGGGCCGAGGCGGGGGGGTTCAGGGGCAAGTCGGCCAGGGAGCCCCGCTCGGCCCGCAAGGACGAGTCGTCCTCTGGGGGATGGGGGCAGCCAAGAGCAGGGTGGCCCCCCCAGCCCGCAACAGCATCCCCCCGCTCCAGGGGCAGGCAGGAGCAGGCCCCCTCGCGGCTGCATAGGGGGCAAGGTAGGGGACCCCGGCGACTGGGGCCCCCACCAAGGCTGCTGCTGTCTTCCCCCGGGGAGCTGCCCTCCTCCTCCTCCTCTTCCTCTTCGGCCCACGGGGCGGCCCCCCGCTCCCCCAGCACCTCGGCAGGGTCTCCTGCCAGGGTCTCCCCGGCGCCCCGGCCCTCGGGGTCCCAGCCACTCAGGAGGAAACTGCCGGATGCAGAGGACTGGGCCGGGAAGGGCCGGGCTGCCGGGAAGAGCGGGGAGGCCCAGGTCTCGGATACCAGCTGAGGGACCTCGGAAGGAGCCTGGGGGGCCTGGGGGGCAGGAACTCCTGGGTCTAGGGGGTCCCAGTCATTGGGGAAGAGGGGCTCCGGCGGGGAGCCATGCTCCTCGAGACGGATGTAGTATTCGCTGCTCACGGAGGGGCTGCGGGCACTGATGACCGGCAGCACGCTGGGCGTGGACAGCGCCTCATAGAAAGGGTTGGAGGGGTTGGCGTGGGGGGCCGGGGGCGCGGATGCCGGCTGCCAGGTGGGTGCCCCCCCGCCCCGACCGGCCCCCCGCCGTGCCTTCTCCCACAGGCACTCAAGGTTGAGGCCACCGCTACTCTCGGTGACCGTGAGCACATCGTCGGGGTCAGCCCCAGGGAAGCCATCTAAAAGGGGGAACGGAGAGGAGAGGGTCCCTGGGCGGGGGGCGCTGTGCTGAGGGGGCCAGGGCCAGGGGAAGGGACCATCTCGGGGTGGGGGTGGCGGCGGCGGGGGCCTCGGGGGCCGCTCAGAGAGCAAGTAGGTGAGCTGCAGCTGGAGATCAGAGGCTGAGGGGCGTTGGGCAGGGGGCCGCCAGCAGGACTGCAGGATGTCATACCTGGGGGAGAGGGAGGAGGCAAGAGTGAGCAAGGCAGAGTCCCAGCTGGGGGTGGGGAGTGGATCCCCAGGGGAGGCAGAGACCAGGTGGGCAGACACCCAGGGAGATGAGAGTCAAGACCAAGAGGGGAATTCCCTGGTGGTACAATGGTTAAGATTCTGTGCTTCCACTACAGAGGGCACAGGTTCGATCCCTGGTCAGAGAACCAAGATCCCACATGCCCTGCCCTGCAGCCAAAGGAGAGGGGGAAGAAAAAAAGACCAAGGTGGGAGACAGAAGGGAAATGATAGTTAAGTGACAGGTTAAGGCGGCTTTCTGGTTGGGTTACAAGTTTTGGAATCAGAGACAGGAAAGCAGCAGAGGTCTTCTAGGGTCAGAGAAACTAGATTTGGAGACCAGCTGAGTTACTCCATGCTTCAGTTTCCCTTCCTCCACGTAGCAAGCAGATGTTGGCAGAAAGGGTTGGGACGTCCCCACTCCAGTTTAGGGCTGGCAGCACGTGGTGCAAGTGTGCAGGGGAGAGTGTGAAATGAAGTGGAGAATTCTGGGATCATCCCGGGCTGGGAGGTGGAAGGTCAGGGGTCGGGGGTCAGGCCCCGCCCTCACCAGTAGTCCGCATAGGGCAGCTTGAGCCTCGGCCGGGCCAGCTTGACGTGCTGCTGCCGGACGACGAAGGCCAGGACCTCTTCGTCTGACAGGTGGCGGTAGGGCTGAGCCCCAAACTCAAACAGCTCCCATAGAGTCACCCCTAGGGACCTGAAGGGAGAAGAGAGAGGTCAGAGCCCCGCCCTGACCCTCCAGGGAGCCGCCCCCCTCCCCGGGCCTCAGTTTCTCCATCTGTAGAACCTGTGACCCTTCCGCCTTCCTTGCGCTCTGTGCCCCCTGCCCGCCTCACCAGATGTTGCTCTCGCGGCTCTGGTCCACCACCATGAAGGTCCCGTGCAGCTCGCCAAGGAGCTCGGGCGCTGCCCAGCGCAACGGGATCCAAAGGCGCTCGGGGGTCAGGTAATAGTCCTCCTGGGGCGTGGGGGGGTGGGGCGCAGGCCGGGGCGCGGTCAGGTGGGCCGGGGCACCCTCCCACCCCAACTTGCCCCCTTCCCCGCCCTGATGGAGGGCAGCCCCCACCTTGTAGTTGCTGTGGGCCAGCCCGTAGTCTCCGATGCGCACGGTGAGGTCGGAGGTCAGCAGGCAATTGCGCAGGGCCAGGTCGCTGGGGGCAGGCGAGGGGGCGAAGTAAGAAGCGGGCAGCTTTGGGGAAGCCCGCCCCGCTACTTAAAGAGTGCGCCCAGTTTTCCCTGCACCGCTCCGTCTTCATTTTCTCACTCCTCCTCTCCTACTTTGACTCCTCCCCCTCCCCGACACCCACTCTTCAGTAACCCCGCCCCTTTCCTGACTCCGCCCACCGCTCCTGACCCCGCCTTTCCCCCCCATCGCGAGTCTTTCCCCCGTTTTGTGCCCCGCCCCCAACTCAAGCGTCCTTCCCTCCTTAAGCCCCTCGCCCTCCTTCCTCGCCCCAATTCTGCCCGGTGGCTTCCGGGCTGCCACCTGTGCACATAGTTGTGAGAGTGGAGATGTGCGAGCCCGCGGGCGATCTCCAGGCCCATCCTCTGCAGTGTCCGCAGATCTCGAGGGGGCAGCTCAGGGGACAGACCCTCGGGGGGCCGCTGGGCCCGAAGGTAACGCTTCAGGTCCCCCTGGGAGAGAGGGCAGGGAGGGGTCAGTTCCACCGCATCGACACATTCAGGCAACCCGAGGCATGGATGGGGCGGCCGCTGCACTCATTTGGGCTTCAGTTTCCCCTGCTGCTGAGAAACACTTTAGTAACAGAACGCACGCTCCTCACGTGCTAGTCAGGGCGTGCCACGTGGGGTCCCGGTTTTCCTGTTTAGTCGTTAAGTCGTGTTGACTCTCGCGACCCCATGGACTGTAGCCTGCCAGGCTCCTCTGTCCTGCCAGACTCCTCTGACCATGGGATTCTCCAGGCAAGAATACTGGAGTGGGTTGCCGTTTCCTTCTCCAGGGGATCTTCCCAACCCAGGAAAGGAATCCAGGTCTCCTGCATTGCAGGCAGATTCTTTACCGACTGAGCTACAAGGGAAGCCCATCCACCTGGAGACTGAGGGCTCATCTAAGAAATGCTGTCTTGTCACAGGTGTCGCTATGATGATGTCATTGCGAATGGCCCTGAGCCCCCACCGGGTCCAGCTCCTCACTCTGCCCCTCCCCCTCCCCGGCCCCGCGACCCCCCCAGACCCTCACCAGTTGACAGAACTCCATAATCAGCAGAAAGGGCAATGTCTCCACGCAGACGCCTAGGCACTGGAGAACGTTGGGGTGTTGCAGGCTCCTGCACGGGGGTGGGGGTTGCCTGGGTCAGGAAACAGCCCCTTCCATCCGACCCCAGCCCTGTGGCCCACCCCACCCTCCTGGCAAAACCAGACTGTTGCTTCAACCTCTCGGGTCTCAGTTTCCTTACTTGAGAGTTAACCCCCCTCCCCGCCGCAAACACACACTCCTTCCCCATATCCCCGTCTCAGGTCCATCCCACTGTCTCCCAGTCTCCAAGCCAGACCCTCAGGCACCTCCTTGCCCCTCCTCCTGGCTCACCACCCCCTCAGCCTTTCTTCCTGCCCCCTGATTCTTTCCCCTCCCCTCCCACAGCCCCAGCTCAAGCCTCCTCCCAGCCTCCCTGCCTCCAGTCTCTCCCTTTCAGTCTGCCCCTGACCTGATGTCCACCTGTTCACGACCCTCCATGGCTCCCCAGTTGCCCTGGGACAGAGCTTGGCTCACTCCTCAGTCTTTCCTGCCCCACTGCCTTTCCCAGCATCACTCTTCACTCCATGTACATCTCCTAGACTCACAGGTGCCTGCTTAGGCTTCAAGCCTTGTATACCTCTCTCTGTGGAGAGCACTCCACTCTCGTCCAAGTCCTCCTTGTCCGTTAGTGTCAACATCCTTTCCTCAAGAGATCACTGCCCTTCCCTCAACACTGGGGGATGCCCTTCCTTGATCCTCTCACTGTGGCTAAGAGTCAGGTTGGGGGAGCAGGTTTCTGAATCTTGTCTCTACCTTTCCCAGGCGTGTAACCTCACAGAAGTCACTTGGCCTCTCCCTCAAATGTAAAATGGGGATGGTCATAGTAATCCCCTCATAAAGTTGTGACAAGAAATCTAATAGGATCAGAGAGGAGCTGGCATTTCTCCTGCCTCACTGCCTTTGTTCCTGCTGTTCCCTCTGCCTGGAACACGCTTCCCACAGTGCTTTACGAAACTGATTCATCCTAGTCAAGCCTGCCTTTCCCACAGTTCCCATCCCAGAGCTCCTCCGTTTCTATCACATCCTGCCTTATTTCCTCAAGGCACTTGTCAGTCTGTGATATTTTCCTGTTAAAATTTATTTCTTCACTGGCTCATTTATTGTGTGTCCCCTCCACTAGGTGGCGAGCTTTACAAGACAGGATTTGGGGCTTTTGTGTGCGTGGCCATGTTCCCGGTGCCTAGACTAGTAGGTGCTCAATAAAATCGTGTGGAGTGAAGGATTTAACCCTGATACATGACCCGAGGGTCTGTGGAAAGATTAACACATCCAGGACTTGCAGCCCAGGTTGCACCTTGCAACCTGGCTCGAGGAGGGTAGAACAGTTTTCGTTTCATTGGGGCCTGGCAGGAGAGGGGTTGGGGGGCAGGGTGTGGATAGTGGCTTCTGCTCCTGCCTGGGAGACAACTAATGAGATAAAACTTTCCTAAAGCACCAGCATATGCTGGGGCTTGAAAAAAAAAAAAAATGACTGGAGCTCCCATCATGGGGAGACTTAGGATGGCAGATGTAGAAGGAAGCTTGGATCCACTGCACACCTACTAATCTGAGCCAGGGCTGGCCCCTTCTGTTATCAAATCCTCCTAACACCTTTGCTAGGCAGGATGATGTTTCCCATTGGATCCAGGGGAAAAGGGAGGCTCAGAGAGGTAAAGTAACTTGCCCAGGGTCACACAGCTGGTAACAGTGCCCGAGCTGAGATTTGCTCTCAGGTCTGTGGCTCATCCAGCAAACGTCTACCGAGGGCCAGCTTGTAGCTGGGTGACAAGATGGACCCCAAGCTGCCAGTATAGTCCTGCATTCTCCACCTGAACTTTCTGAGAAGGTGGGAATGTTCTCGATCTGAGATGTCTAACGTGGGAACCACTGGCCATATATGGCTCCTGAGCTCTTGAAATGCGGCAAGGGTAGCTGAGGAAGACATCTTGAATTTGACTGCATTTTATTTAAGATGAATTTAAGTAGCTGTATGTGGCTGGTGCTTGCCAGCATGGGTTGAGAGAGAGAGAGAGAGGCAAGTCAACGGATTCATGGATGAAATAATGACACACTAGGATACGTGTGATGAAGAAAATACACAAGTTGATATGATGGAGCATCCCAGGGCCCTCCTTAGGTGGCAGTGTGTGTGTGTATAAAGGAAGGCCTTTCTGATCGGAGACCCAGGGAGGAGAAGGGATCCCACCATCAGAAACTGGGGGTGGGTGAGCCAGGAGCAATATTCCAGACAGAGGGAAGAGCAAGGACATCGGCACTGAGGCTGGTCTGTGGGAGGGCCAGGGGGCAGGGCTTGTGGGCTGTAGGGACGGTTGGGACTTTGTCCTGAGAGTCACAGGAAACCACAGGAGTTTTCAGAGGAAAAGGTTCATAAAATCTCAGGGCAAAGCTCACTTTTACAGCCCTCTGTTAAGAGGTGCCCATATACACACCCTCTCCATGCCCGGGCACGCAATACCACACAGGGCATATATGAGCAGAGGTTTAATTAACACTGATCTAGAAGCTCTTAGAATGGAGACCAGGCAGGAGAGGGATAGCATCCTGTCTTCCCAGACCTCCCAGTCCAGTGGGGACAGGCGTGGGGAGACCGTGGCCGTTTGGTGCAGCCACTCAGGACTCTGGTCTGTGATTCTGATTCTGCCCTTCATAACCCACAGGCAGGGGCCTGAAGGAGGGACCACCGTCACAGACCCTGT
The DNA here is from genome assembly GCF_029378745.1 of Bos indicus. NCBI lineage: Eukaryota > Metazoa > Chordata > Mammalia > Artiodactyla > Bovidae > Bos > Bos indicus. The sequence goes on from NC_091777.1 coordinate 55,737,540, forward strand.
GCCAGGCAAAGGCCCATTTTGTATCCTCTCAGCTGCCCTCTACATGAGGCTGCTCAGGCTTCCTGGACTAACTTTCTAGATGAAGGTACTGAGGTTCAGAGTGGAGCCTTCTCCACTCTGATTTCCAGATTTCCAGCTCAGCTTTTGCGCTGTTTCCTTCACCTGCATCACACTGCCTTCATGTCCCTGCCTCTGGCCCGAGGAAGACCCCGAGGCTCAGGGAGGGAAATGATCTAGATTGACTGGCACAGCCAGGAAAAGGTACATCTAGGATTGGAATCCAGAGTTGACCCCACACTGTACTCCTCCTGCTCCCAAACGTTACCACCATGAAGCACAGATTCAGATATTTGGGCCTTCAGGGCTCCATGTCTACCCAGAGGTCCCCATACCTGTATGGCTGTGCTTCGGAGATGAACTTGCGCTGCTCCAGGGGCCCTGCGCTGGCTCGGAGTTCCTTCACCACCACCTGGGCGGGGGTGTAGTCGGAGAAAATCTCTCCCAGGATCACCTGCTCGAGGAGGACCCAGGAATCAGTGCCTGCTTATTCCCCAGCCCCATCCCAGGGAGTGCCCTCCACCCCACCTGATGGCTCCCAACTTCCCTCTCCTTTCCAGCCTCTTCTTTCAACTCCCACCACCCTCGTATCCCCACCAGACGCGGGGTGGGAGACTCACAGGCCCAGAGTCCGATGGACGCAGGGACGGGTGGAAGGATGGACAGACGGACGCGTGGAGAGCCGGATGGCGAGGCGGAGTGGTCAATGGAGTGAGGAGGGAGGCGCTGACCGACAGATGGGGGGGATGGGGTGGGTGGGAGCCCGTGAGAGGTGAACAGAGAGAAGGGCAATGGGTGGGCCGAGGGGGCAGGGGGAGGAGGCAGGGGGCAGATGAGAAGTGGTGGGAGCAGGAGTGATGGACACAGAACAGGAGTGTCGCCCTGGATTGTGTAGAGCCCCCACCTCCCACCCCAGCCCCACTTACTTACCTTCCCAAACCAGCCACTCCCAATCTCCTGTAGGTAGCTGAGGTGCTGGCGGCTAAGGCCCAGGGGGGTGGTCATGTCTGGCGTGGGGGACAGTAAAAAGGGGAGGCACCTGAGCCTCTCTCCCCTCCCAAGTGCCACCAACATCCCCTACCTCAGTGGGGACCGGGGTCAAAGCAGACACAACAAATCTCTTTTCATTGGCTGCCCCAACATTCCATGAAGAGATCTCAGTCTCCTCATTGGCTGCCCACAAGTTTCTAGTGTCCAATCCGTTCTTCCCTTTGGTGTCCCAAGATCCTATGACTTAACTTCAGCCTGCCATTGGCTCTGCCTCTGGCATTAAGATCTAGGCTGACCTCATCATGGATTGCTCTGCAAGAATCTCCAAATCTGGTTTGGGGTTAAGCAACGGCTTCCACCAAGATGATCTTGGAGTTGCTTCACGCTGCTTCCAAGATTCCAAGGCTCCCACCTCTGCCTTTCCCTTTGATTCTCTGAGGGAGGGCTGTCAGCTCCTCCCACCCTGAATTGGGGGGCCACGGGATTCCAGTCAAGGTGCAGGGCCATACCTGAGTGTGATGGCTGCGGGGCAGGCATTGGCAGCGAGACCTCAGCCAGGGGGAGAATGTAGACGTCAGGCAGTGACTGTGAGGAGGAAGTCTCCTCAGCGGGAGGGGTGTACTCCCCGGAGCAATCCTCCCCTTCAGGGTTCTCAAACTCCTGGGGCCAGGAGGGGTGAGAGGTGGGAGAACACAGCAGTGAGAGACATCATGGTCCTTCTAATCAATATTATCCCCACCTTTCTGCCAAATGTCCTCCAATCCCAGTCCAATTCCCATCCGGAGTTGGATCTTGCTGTAACTTTAGGCCTGAAGGGCTCTCAGACTCACTGCCCGGCTCCCCCGGTGGTGGGGGTGGGGGGTTAGCGGAGGAAAGGCCTTGCTGAAGTGTTCCTCCCCACCTTAACTTCCCTCGTGCACCTCACCTTGAAGCCGACATCGCCCCGTTTGCAGCACAGACAGGTGAGGAGGAGGAAGATGAAGGCCAGCAGGCCAGAGCAGGAGATGAGGACCACGGCATAGGGAGGAGCCAGAGGCGCCCGGCCCAGGGCGAATCCGTCTGTGGGGACAGGGCTGGGCTGGGCTCGCGTCTTCACGCCCCTGGCTCCCCGATTCCTTGCCCCTCCCCGTCCAGTTAGTCTTGACTACAGCTCCCATGATGCTCTGCACCCAGGGGCCCCTTGGCAGAGGAGCCGGATGGCTCGGGGCATTGTGGGAGTTGTAGTTTGGGGCCTTCTCAAGTGGTTGGGTTGGGGGTGGGGTCCCTCCTCTCGCCCCAAGCTGGGACCCCCCCCACCCCCACCCCATCACCTCACCCTCAGGTTTGGATGAATTTCAGTGAGGACTGAGGGAAGGAGGAGTAACAGTGGAGCCTGGAGTGCTCAGAATTTAAAATACGCTCCCACGACAGCCTTCCTACCCCCTATTTGAAGAAGAGGATGAGCCCCCAGCTGCAGGCTGGGAGAAGGTGCTCGCCCCATGCTGGATCCTAGTTACGGGGGTTGAGGCCTGTCACTTTTAGGGACGCTTGGAGCACACACATGTCCTCGGTCCCCAGCCCCAGGTCCCGAGTCGGGAGCTCCGCAAGCCTTGGGACTCCCCCAAAGCTGGAGACAGCCTCCAAGGCTGTGTCCCCTTTAGAAATAGTATTCCTCCTCTCTGTCCCCAATTCTCCCAGAGGCCCTGACCTTCCCCGGCTTCCTGCACACACCTGCACACACACACGCGCGCGCGTCTGCACACACACACATGTTGCCCGAACGGACCCCCTCCCCACCCAGCCCCCAGCCTTCCTCCCACAGGCCCTGCTGACAGAGGCACCATTCCTGCGCCTCCCCAGGCCCTGGCTCGCTGCGGGAAGACGCCACACAGGTGACGGAGCCAGAGCCCCGCAGACAGACCCCGGGGCAGGCCAGGGTGGGGGTGGGGGCCACTGGACAGCAGGATGGCCCGACAGACTCACCGGGGTGGGCCGGGGACGCCAGGCAGCCGGAGGCGGAGACGGCCGCGAGGAGGATGAGGGCGCCGGGGGCAGGCATCTTGTCGAGGATGGCAGGGAGGTGGAGGTGGTGGCGGCTGGGGAGGAGGGGGGGGCGGGCCCTCAGCCCCCAGCCATGGGGACCCGCGCGACCCTGGCCTCCCCCCGGCCCAGGAGAGGGGCAGGAGGCTCAGGACAGGGGGAGGGAGGGGCTGCTTACAGGCTCAGGGACCCCCCTCCCCCTCTCTGAAGGGACAGACAGATGAAGGGATGGAGAGACAGACAGAGGAGAGGAGCCGGGGAGCCGGGGTTGCTGGGGTGGGGGGGGAGAGGAGAGAAGGGGGGGGGAGAATAAGGGCCCCGCCCCCGAGGACAGCCGGGATTGGGGGAGCAGAGAGCCTGTCAGAGGAAGGGTGGGAGGAGGGAGGAGGGAGGGAGGATGGAGCGTCGTCATAGCAACTGGCTCCCCTGTAGCATTGGCTGCCAGGATGGAGGGGAGGGGGAGGGACAGACAGGGACCAGCGGACCCTCGTGTAGGGGGGACCCAGGGCCCACCGTGCCTGGCCCGGACGCTGCTGTGACATGCCACCAGCACGGACACGTGTGCTCCGCGCCAAGATGCAGATGTCAGACAGGCACACGCAGCCCACACATGGCTGACCCACGTCGCAGAGACCCTCACAGCCAAGCACGGCACATACAAAGGTGGACAGCGCTCGGCAGACGGGGACACGTACACGTCACACACAAAGACGCAGGGATGATGGGCTGCACTAAGCACGCACAGGCAGGCCGGCCCCCGGCACAGATGCACCCGGCCACGCAGGAACGTCAGCGCATCACAAAGACCCACACATGCCACAGACAAAGTAAAGCCCCAACTCCATAGACACACACACCACAAAGATCCACGCAGACACCATGGTGACACACCAAGGCACAAAGTCACGAACACAGACATTCCACAAACAAATGGGCAACAAAGAAGACCCACAGACACATCACACACACAGACACAGACATCATTTGCATGGAGACACACACAAGATACACACTAACATAGACACAAGTATCCCGTGCACAAATATACACAGATACACAGCAGATACAAGGAGAGTCATGCATATCACATATGCGAATACACACAAATACACAACACAGACTCAGAGATACACATCTCTCACACAGACACATTTCATTCACATGAATACAGAGACACAAGTCACACACACAGATACACATATACAAGCACAACTCACCCATGGGTATAGATGTACACTACAAAGAATATACAAAGCTACACAAATCATGTACAAAAATACACACAAATACATTACACTGATACACACATATCACATACACATATACACAGCCACGCACATTATACGTACAGAAACACACATAGGCAACACAGGCATACACACTGAACACATAGATACACAAAGATACATCACATACCTTAACACACATGGACACACACATCACAAATGTATACAAATTTCACACAAGGTTACAAAAAACACATTACCCCAGTGTAGTCACACATTACATACACAAATACACACACACATACAGAACACATACACACACACACACACGCATCACAAATACCCACATTTCCTATGAGTTTGCGCAACCTTTACACAACCAGAGGTGCTAGCCTCATACAGAAGATACATGATCATAGTTTATTTAATTTATTTATTCTTAGGAGCATTAACTGCGCCAGGCATTGTTCTCAGCGCTTTACACATATTACTTTTAAATCCTGACAACTGCCCTCCGAGACACACTCTTTTATCATTCCCATCGTACAGATGAGGAAACAAGGCGAGGTGCAGACATCTGCCCCAAGGCACACAGCCGGGAAGTGGCTGAGTGGGGACTGGAACTCGGTCCCTTAGGGACACAGACAAAACAGACAAGGACGCACACATCACGTGCCAGGCCGCCGCCGTCTCGGGGTCACACTCCCCCACCCCCGCCCCCGCACAGCACCCCGAGCTGCAGACACACCGGAAGCACGGGCGCCCACCCTGCGCGCGGACTTCTCTGTAGTCCCTGAGCCCCTGCGTTGCGTCCCTCTCCGCTGAGGCTGGGCCCGAGCTGCGCATCGCAGGCGCAGCCTCACTGCACACCGCGGAGGCGGCCCAGACACCCCATCCCCAGCGCGGCCCGCCCCTGCCCCCGTTCCCCAGCAGGTGTCCAGGACCGGCGGGTCCCAAACGCAGCCAGCGCAATTGGGACTGGCAACCCCAGGGGAAGGGGAGGGAGAGGGGTTCAATGAGCCCTCTTGGAGGGGGGCGCTCTTTGGAGAAACTGAGGCAGGTTCATCACACCAGGAAGGGTGGGAAGGAGGGGGTGCCGGGACCAGCACTTCAGGGTGGACTGACCATATGCAGATAGAGAGTTCGGAATTGGGGGCTGGGGGATGAGGAAAGATGCAATTATCTGCCCCTGTGGCTGAAGGGCATAGACTCTTGCGGGAGCAGAGGCTTATGGGAAATGTAGTCCCATCCCTGAGGCTTACGGGAAATGGAGTTCTGGTTCCTCCAGAAGGGAGGCTCAGGTTAATGTCTTCTCCCCCCTCGCAACCTCCAATCCCAGAAGCAGAGGGTGGGTGAAGTAGTAGGAGCTGGGGCTACGCTGCCTGGATCTTTGCAAACGAGGTGGTCAGAATTCTTGAGTCCTAGGGAGCGGTACAGGCAGGATTGCAGTCCTAACTCTGGCCCTGGCTTGCTCTCAGTTCATTTATTCACTCAACGTTCATTAAACCCACTGTGCTCAGCCAGGACCTATGCCAGAATTTGCGGGTGCAACATGTAACCAGTCAAACCCATTTCCTGCCTTTGATGGGGGGGTGGGTGAATGTGTGTCAGAGGGGCTTATAGAAGGTCTGCTAGAGATTTTCAAACTATGAACAGGGAGCCATTACCAGGGGCTGACATCAAGCTTTCTGGCTGAGGCCAATTTTTTGAAAAAAAATAAATAGAATAATCTAGAACATGCAGGGGAAATACCCATGTATGAAACTTTTATTTTCTGACAGGAGGCTATAGATACAGATATAGATATAGATTCCTCCCCCCCACCACCATTATGGGTCACAGTAAAAGAAACAAGGGGGATTCCCAGATGGCCCAGTGGGTAAAGAATCTGCCTGCCAATGCAGGAGACGTGAGTTCAGTCCCTGGGTCGGGGAGGGACTGGAGAAGGAAATGGCAACCCAGTCCAGTATTCTTGCCTGGAAAATCCCATAGAGAGAGGAGCCTGGCAGGCTACAGTCCGTGGGGCCACAAAGAGTTGGACATGACTTAGCAACTAAGCAACACCAACGTAGCAGGCCAGGCACTGATGGTCAGCCACCCTCATGGGACTCTTCCTAAGGTGGAGGCGGCCATTGGGCAGACTGTCTGACAAATAGTCACGCAACTTGTAACAGTGCTAAACGCGATAAGGAAGAGCCTGGGAGAGAGGAGTTGTTAGGTTGGCGGAGGAGTCCGAGGAGACTTTTTTGGAAAGGTCACAGTAAAGCCCAGATCTGCGAGGGGAAGGAAAGAGGCTAGAGGAGGGCAGTGCAGAGAGTACTAGGACAGAGAGAGTGCTGGGGGTGGTGAGGCGGGGCGGCCCTTGGGGCATCAAGAAGTGCATAGGAGGTTGATGAGGCTAGATCTGAATGAGCAGGAAATGGGGGTGTGAGCAATGAGTAAACTGGAGAGAGAGACTGAGCAGGGCCTGGCTACAGGGGCCAAGCCCGGTGAGCAATTTGGATTTATCAGTCAATAAACACCAGGGCAAGAGCTCTTAGCAGGGGAGGGACAGGCTCTGACCCTGGTGTTGACAGGCTTTCTCCGGCTGTGGTGTGGGGAGAGACTGACGGTGGAACCTGGAACACAGGGAGGACGTGACTTCAAAGTCCAGGTGAGAGATGGCTGCTGGCAGTGGAGGCAGAGAGGAGCAGCTCACTTCAAGACAGTAACAGGTGTCGACAAAGATGTGGAGGGGGTCTTCCCTGGTGGTCCAGTGGCTGAGACTCCGCACTTGCCATGCAGGGGGCCTGGAATCGATCCCCTTTCAGGGAACTAGATTCCACATGCCACAACTAAGACCCAATGCAGCCAAATAAATAAAATTTTTTTAAAAAAACAATGGCAACAAACAAGGATGTGGAGAAATCAAAACCGTCATACACTGCTGGTGGGAAGATTGCAGGCACTGAAACAGTCTGGCATTTCCTCAAACAGTTAAACACAGAATTACCATATGGCTCAGGAATTCCCCTTAGGTATCTCCCCAGAGAAATGGAAACACATGTCCCCACAAACATTTGCATGAGAATGTTCATAGCAGCCTTGTTCATAACAACCAAAATGTGGGAGCAACCCAAATGTCCATCAGTTGATGAATGGATCCACAAAACAGGCGACCTTCATACAGTGGAATATTATTCAGCCACCAAAAGGATTGAATTAGTGACAGATGCTACAACATGGATGAATGTTGAAAATATTATGCTGAGTGAAAGAAGTCAGATAACACAAATAGCCACATACTGTAGAATTCCATTTACAGGAATTATCCAGGATAGACAAATCAGACAAAGTAGATTAGTAGTTGCCTGGGGCTGGGATGGGGGTGTGCCTAAGGAGTTTCTTTGAGTGATAAAATATTCTAAATCTGATTGTGGTGACAGTTGTACAATGTGATTAACATATGAAAATCCACTGAGCTATACAATTTATTTATTTTTTTAATTCAAATTTTTTTTGGCCACACCGCGTGACTTGTGGGATCTTACTTTCCCCACCAGGGATTGAACCTGGGGCCTTGGCAGTATGAGAGCATGGAGTTCTAATCACTGGACTGCTAGGGAATTGCCTGAACTGTACAGTTTAAATGGCTGAATTGTACGGTATGTGAATTCTGTGTCCATAAAGTTGTTGAAAAATTGCTTTGGGGAAAAAAAAAAAAGCTTCAGGCTATGTTTTGGTGGGAGACTGTATGAGTCTTGGGCATGGTGTGGGCTGAGAGGAAAGGAATGATCTAGAAGGCCCACAAAGGTGGCTTAGCCATCTAGACAACGGGCCTTCTGTCAACACCACTTGCAGAAACTTCTCACGTTTTCCTGGTTAGTAGGAAGTGCTCAGCAAATGTCCATTGTTATTTTTATGGCAATCCTGTTGAAAGTTGAATCAGATCCATTCGCTCCTCCTTGGAGACTTTCTGTGCCTCCCATCTCACTGGGAGTAAAAGTGAAGTCCTCACTGTGGCCCCTAAGGTCCTGCTGGGACCATCCCTCCCCTTCCATTCTCTGGATGTCTACCCCCTATTCAGTGGCTCTGGCCACCCTGGCCTCCTTCAAGCTCCTCCCATATTCTGAGCACAGTCCTACCTCAGGGCCTTTGCACTTGCTGTTTGCTCTTCCCCAAAGGCCACATGGCTCCTTCCTCACCTTCTTTAGATCCATATTCAAATGTCACCTCCTCAGTGAGTCTGTGAAGCCTCCCTATCACCTTATGAATGACTGCACCTCCCCCATCTCACACATGGAATCCTGCTTTTTTCTCCATCACATCACCATTATGGCACACCAGATCTTTCATTTTTTTTGAAAACATAGTTATTATTTATTTATTTGGCTGCATCAGGTCTTAATCATGGCACGTGGCGGCATCATTGTGTCACACGGGATCTTTTGTTGTGGCTCACAGACTCTCCAGTTGTCTCGTGTAGGCATAATTGCTCCATGGCATGTGGGATCTTAGTTCCCTGCATTGCAGGGCGATTCTCAACCACTGGATCATCAGGGAAATCCCTAAATCTTTCACTTCTTTGCTTGGGTTATTGTCACCTCTCTCCCTAGAGACTCATGAGGGCAGAGACCTGCCTCTCCTGTTCCCTGCTCACTACTCAGCGCCTACTGGAGTCCCTGGCATGTGACATATGTACTGAATGAAGGAAAGAATTCAAGTTCATTTCCTTTTGATGCACTTGCTGCAGGGTTAGAGCCATGGCCCCTCCTCAGTCCCTCCAGTGTCGCCCACTTGGCACGAGAGATGCTGGCAAATAAACTCTGATCATCCGTTTGGGGAAAGAAGTGCAGGGTACTGTGGGGACGCCGGAGGGCACACCGTGTGGAGCCTAGAACATTCCAAAAGAAGCTTCCAGAGAGGGTGACATTTGGGCTCAGCTGTGATGAGAGCGGGGGCGAGGCTGAGACTGGGGTGGGAAGTGGAAAAAGGAGGGCATTCCAGACTCAGGGGGATGGAGTGCACAAAAGCCTGGAGGTGTGAAACAGCTTGGGACATTCAGGAAACTTCCACCTGCCGCCCCAGCTCAGTGGCTCAGGCCGAAAACTCCCAGTCATCACTGACTCCTGTCTTTTTCTCACACCCCCACATCTGATCCATCAGCTGGCTCTGCTTTCAAAATATTCCCAGAGCCTGATCAACTCTCCTCACCTCTGCAAATACCATCATGATTTGCTTGGACTATTGCAGTAGCCAGCTCAACAGGCTTTCTACTTTGGCCCTCCCTGCCTCCTCTACATGTTCTTCTTGCCCAGGAAGCCTGTTAACACCTAAGTCAGCTCACATCCCTTCTCCTTGGCTCCCATCTCACTTGGAGTAAAAGCCAGATTCCTTTCCTTGGCCCAAAGGCCCTAAATAGTCTGCCCCCTCAATACTTCTCACCTTTGACCCTCTTTCCCTCCCCCTCCAGCCACACTGGCCTCATTCCTATTTCTTGAATACACTATGAAAGTAGGAACCTGCCCCAGGGCCTTTGCGCTGGCTACTTTTTTCCTCTAGGGAATGCCCTAGTTGATGCCCTTGTCTCAGTCCAGCCTCTGCCCCTGTGTGGATGTCCCAGAGCAGCCTCCCCGGCCACCAGAGCTGCAGCCCCAGTTATTGCCTTCCCCAGGCCCTTAGTCCAATTCGTCTTTCTTCAGTGGGGTTAGTTCTGCCTGACATCAGGCTACAGGTTTGATTATGGAGCTCCCGAGGGCACAGTCTTTGCCTGTCTTGTTGCCAGCTCTCTCTGCAGTACCTGCACACAGAAGGCGCTGGAGGATTGTGTGTCTAGTGATTAAAGAAGTGAGACTGGAGTGGGAGGGGAGCAATGTGCAGGGGTGAGGCTGTCGAAAGTCTCCGACTGTTGAGCCGAGGAGCTGAGGGGTCTACTGGGGGAGGGGAGGGGCCTTGGAAAGAGTTATCAGGGTGAGAGGCCACCCAGCCGCCTCCTCTAGAAAACTGAAGGGCTTGAGGAGGAATATTCCATGCACCCAGGGTGCTGCCTCAGTCCTCATCCACTCACTCACTCACTCATTCATTCATTTGGCAAACAAATAGGTCTCCATGCCAGCCAACAAGTTGGCATGGGCATAAAGAAGGAGGCGGCCAGGACAGCAGTGTTTTCTTTTTTCAATCCTTGGCTGCACCGTGTGGTGTGTGGGATCTTAGTTCCCCACCAGGGATCGAACCTGTGCTCCCTGCAGTGGAAGCATGGAGTCCCAACCACTGGACTGCCAGGGAAGTCCCCAGGGATAGCAATGTTAATAACAACATTTCATTTTACTTTTGGGCTTCCCAGATGGCACTCGTGGTAAAGAACCTACCTGCCAATTCAGGGGCCATTAAGAGATATGAGTTCGATCCCTGGATTGGGAAGATCCCCTGGAGGAGGTCACGGCAGCCCACTCCAGTATTCTCCCTTGGAGAATCCCATGAACAGAGGAGCCTGGTGGGCCATGGTCAATAGGATCGCAGAAAATTGGACCCGACTTTGAAGCAACTTGGCACGCACTTTGCTTTTTAAATTTTTTTATTTTTAATTGAAGGATAATTGCTTTGCAATATTGTGTTGGTTTCTGCCATATATCAACATGAATCAGCCACAGGTATCATATATCCCCTCCCTTTTGAACTTTCCTCTCACCTTCCACCTGCACTTCACCTTTATGTGTATTGTAATTTACCTACAGTCACATACACAGGTCTTATGAGTACAGTCTGATGGGCTTTGACAAATGAACACACTTGTGCCAGCTCAATATCCCAGTTAAGATATACACTGTTTGTTTATCCCAGGAAATTCCCTTGCACCCCTTCCCGGTCAATCCGCCATCCCCAGGAAACCCTTAGTCTGTTTTCTTTCACTGTTTATTAATGTAGCCTGTTCTAGAGCACTGAATGGAATCGTACAGTTTGTATCTTTATAGAGTTCTTCATTTGCACAGAGCAATGATTTTGAGGTGCAATCATCCTATTGAATGTATCAATAGTTCATTGATTTATTTTTCTTTTTGGCTGCACCCTGCAGGATGTGGGATCTTAGTTCCCTGGCCAGTGATCCAACCTGGGCCCCGGGCAGTGGCAGCTCGGAGTCTTAACCATTGGACTACCAGGGAAGTCCCAATCATTGCTTTAAAAAATTTTTTTTATTTATTAATTTTCATTTTTGGTTGCACTGGTCTTCATGGCTGTGTGGGCTTTTCAGTTTTCTCTAGGAGAGTAGGGGCTAAATTCTAGCTGCGGTGCGCAGGCTTCTCATCCTGGTGGCTTCCCCTTGTTGCGGAGCGTAGGCTTTAGGATGAATGGGCTTCAGTAGTTGTGGCTCCCGGGCTCTAGAGCACAGGCTCAATAGTTGTGGCCCACGGGTTTCGTTTTTCCGCAGCATGTGAGATCTTCCCAGATCAGGGGTTGAATCCGGGTCTCCTGCTTTGGCAGGCAGATTCTTTATACCACTGAGCTAGGTCTGCCTACAGAATCTGAAGCATCAGCTCCACCATGGAGATACTGTCTGCCTATCATTTATTTATTTGTCTTTGATCATCATGTATGTAAAAGCCACAAAAATTGGAAGCGACCTTAATGTTCACCGGTAGGTTAATAAATAGGGGTGCATCTATCCCAGGAAATATTATACACCTGTTTAAAGAAATGAGAAAGAGCCATGGACTGACAGAGGAAAAGCTCTAAGATGTATTGTTGACTGAAAAAAGCAAGTTGCAGAATAATAAATACAGTGAGAGAGAACTTCCCTGGTGGTGCAGTGATTAAGACTCCATGCTTCCATTGCAGGGGACATGGGTTGATCCCTGAGTTGGGGAACTAAGATCCACATGCGCCAATAATAATAATAATAAAAATAAACAATCTCATTGACCACCAGTTGCAAGGGAGGTTGGTAATGATGCATTTTAGGTGAGCGCATTTCTGTCTCAGACAAAACTGGAGTTCTACGTACGACTAAGGAAGGAGAGAATTGATGTTGAACAATAAATCTCTGCATTTTAAGTTAAGCCCACTCAGGAAAGATCCTGAACATTGGACTCACTTCCTTGCCCTCTGTACTCTGGGCAGAAGAGAGCCATGGGAGACTTTAAAGCAAGGTAGGCTATGTAAGGGGGCTTCCCTGGTGGCTCAGCAGTAAAGAATCTGCCTGCAATGCAGAAGCCACAGGAGACACAGTTTTGATCCCCGGGTGGGGAAGATCCACTGGAGGAGGCCATGGCAACCGACTCCAGTATTCTTGCCAGGAGAATCTCATGGACAGAGGAGCCTGGTGGGCTACCGTCCAGGCGGTTGCAAAGAGTCGGACACGACTGAAGCGACTTAGCATGCATGCACACACAGGTTATCTGGACCCCTCCCAGCAGTCACTTTTTAGAATTGCCTGGGGCCCAGGGACCCTCAAAAGATTTGGAGATAGAATTTATGGAGTCCGTGAACTTGGATAAGGAAAAGAGATCGCCTGCTTCCCTGGTGGCTCAGTGGTAAAGAATCTGCCTGCCAATGCAGGAGACACAGATTTGATCCCTGATCCGGGAAGATCCCACATTCCTCGGAGCAACTAAGCCTGTCTGCCTCAACTATTGAGACTGTGATCTAGAACCTGGGAGCCCCAATTACTGAAGCCTGGGCCCCTAGAGCCTGTGCTTCGCAACAAGAGAAGCCATTGCAATGAGAAGCCCATACACCACTACAGAGCAGGCCTAAAGTAAGCAAGTGTTAGTCACTCAGGCACGCCCGACTCTTTGCGACCCCATGGACTGCAGCCCACCAGGCTCCTCTGTCCATGAGGTTTTCCAGGCAAGGATACTGGAGTAGGTTGCCATTTCCTTCTCCAGGGAATCTTCCCGACCCAGGGATCGAACCCAGGTCTCCTGCACTGCAGGCAGATTCTTTACCGACTGAGCTACAAGGAAAGCCCCAACAGAGTAGGCCTCACTCGCTGCAACTAGAGTAAAGCCCTTGCGGGATCGAAGACCCAGCATAGCCAAAAATCAATAGCAAAATAAAATTATTTTAAAAAAGAAAAAGAAACTGCATCTTTCTTTTCAGTAACCTCCAACTAAAATCCAACATTTCATTCTGTTTTTGTGGCAGGTTGTATTTTCTGCAGAAAACACAGAGACAGGCCTCTGTAGACAGGCCTTCCAATTTTGTACAAAGATGGGCCTCTGTCATTGGATAGAGGCCAAGGAACTGAGTCCAGTGTTCACCATCTTTCCTGCCTGGGGGCTTAACTTAAAAAGTAAGATCTTCAAGATCTTGCCACTTCCCCATTAAAAGATGAAGTTTGTGTCTCTCTCCCTTGAGCCTGTTTGACTACCTTGCCCAATAGGGTTCAATGAAAGTGATGTTATGTGAGCTCTGGGGCTAGGTTATAAAAATGCCATGTACTTAGTTCTGCCTTGTTCTCTCTGGACAAACTCTTAGAACTCAGCGTCCATGCTGTGAGGAAGCCCACGAGTGCGTGGAGAAGGCTGCGTGGGGAGGACTTGAGGTCCCCCTACCCCGTCCCAGCTGAGCTGCTGCCCAACAGCCAGTTCCAACTTGCCAACCAGGTGAGTGAGCCATCTTGATAATGGGTTCCCCGACTCCCAGAGGAGCTGTCTCACCTGTTGCCTCATGGATCCGAGATGAGCTGTTTCCACTGAGCCCCACCCCAAATGTAGATTCAAGAGCAAAGTAAATGATTGCTATTGTTTTAAGCCACCGAGTTTTGCAGAGGTTTACTCCATATCAGTGGATAACTCATATAGTTACGAATGTAGGTGACAACCCACATTAGCAATACCTGTGTCGTATTGGCAATACCTGTAACTTTGTTTATTCTGGAATCTCTTATCCTACTGCTAGAAATCACAGCTATTTCCAAACCATACCAGAGCTGTTGCAGATGTTTGAAATATTGTTTCAATTCCACTTTGGAATTATAGAACCTACTAGTTCTTCTCCCTTAATACATTAATAAAGAAGCATGGGACTTCCCTGGAGGTCCAATGGTTTAAGACTCCAAGCTTCCAATTCAGGGGATGTGGGTTCGATCCCTGGGCAGGAAACTAAGATCCCACATGCCAAGTGGTGAAGGGAAAATTTAAAAAGGGAGAATTCCAGAATGAGATAATGGTGGTTGAGACTCGATATTGGTCCCATAGTGCAGCAGGAAGCCCCCAAGACGGCTGCTAAAAATCCCCATTCTTGGCATTCCCACACAACTACATTACATTTATATATGTAAGTGATGGGAAATTAGAGACATAACTCCAAAAATAGTTAATGACCTAAAGGACAATAACTTTGGGGATTGTCTTTCTACTTGAAAAACCATCATTTCATACGGTATTGATTTCAGACTAGTCAACATCTAACTTAACTGGTACGGACACTCTCAATCAGTAATAAACAGAAAGTCAAGGGATTAATAGATACACATCACCATATATAAAATGAACAATGATGACCTACTGAATAGCACAGGGAACTATATTTAATACTTTGTAATAACATATAATGGAAAAGAATGTGAAAAAGAATATATATATATATAGCTGAATTGCTTTCCTGTATATCTGAAACTAATACAACTTTGTAAATCAACTATACTTCAATTAAAAAATAAAATTAGAAGGCTAAAATAATATAAATAAGCAAAATGTAATTTTGTAAGCATTTTAAATCTTAAGAATTACAGAAATAGTTATATAATAAAATCCATCAAGGAACTTCCCTGGTCGTCCAATGGTTAAGACTCCATACTCCCAAGGCAGGGGGCACGGGTTTGATCCCTGGTCGGAGAACTAAGATCCCACACGCTAAAACAGTGTGGCTAGAAAACCAAAACCAAAAATCACCAATAATATACTCAAAAATAAAAGTAAGTCAAAGATACGTTCCCCTGGAAGGCGTGCCTGCTTAGTTGCTTCAGTCCGACTCTTTGTGACCCTATGGACCATAGCCCACCAAGCTCCTCTGTCCCTGGGGATTCTCCAGGCAAGAATACTGGAGTGGGTTGCCATTTCCTTCTCCAGGGGATCTTCCCAACCCAGGAAATTGAACCCACGTCTCTTACATCTGCATTGGCAGGCAGATTCTTTACCACTAGCGCCACCTGGAAAGCCCTCTTGTGGAATAGTGAACTCACTCGGTCGTATCTGACTCTTTGCGACCCCGTGGACTGTAGCCTGCCAGGCTCCTCTGTCCATGGGATTCTCCAGGCAAGAATACTGGAGTGGGTTGCCATTAATAGGGGTTGACAAATAGCAGGCTTCTGGCCATAACCAGCCCATAATCTGTTTTTATAAGTAAAGTTTTATTGAAACACATTCTTTTATGTATTGTCTATGGCTCTTTTCTTTTTTTTAATTGAAATATAGTTAATTTACAATTTTTTGTAAATACATATGCATACATGTATATGAATTCTTTCTCAGATTCTTTTCCATTATAGGTTACAGATATTGCATAGGGTTCCCTGTGCTGTACAGTAGGTCTTTGTTGTTTATCTAGTTTATGTACCGTAGTGTGTATATGCTACTCTCAAACTCCTGATTTATCTCCCCTCCCCTGCCCCGTGGGTCTTCTTTCACTTCAAGATCAGAGTCAAGTGGTGCTGATACAGGCCATACGACGGCAAAGTCTAAAATATTTTTTCTGGCCTCTATAGACAAAACATTTGCCTCCCCATCCCTAGAGTGTCAGAGGATACTTAGGTGGGCTTCTTAGTGCCTAAAGCTGTACTATGGCTGCTTCCCATCACTTACGTATGTAAATGTAATATAGTTGTGTAGGAAACGCCAAGGATGGGGATTCTTAGGGGCTATCTTGGGGGCTGCCTGCTGCGATCTGGGACCAGTATCACATGGGGCGCAAATAGCTGACTATTATCCAGCCCCGTTTGTGACACTCAAGCTAGCTTTCAAAGCTATGGTTGAAATGTTCCTCACCCCTGTCCCTCACCAGCCCATAACATTCCTGACCACGCCCCGGGGGATCTGCTCTGTTCCCCGTGACCTTGATGACCTTTCTGCATCCATCTGGTTGTCCTCATGTCACCTTCTGGCTTTGGGCTTGTGTGTCTGCATATCTGCTATTAATTTAAATGAGACAGAGTCTACCTTCCGAAGGCAGAGAATGAAAAGTTGCGGGTTTTAGCATATAGGGACAAGAATGCATGCCTACAACGCTCTGTTGGTTTGATGAAGGCATCTCATCAAGGATGCCTTTCAGGAATTCAGAGCTGGCGGTTAAAACGAGATTAGCAGAGAGGAGAATTCAAGGAGCATGATTACATTGCAGATTGGGGCCGCAGGGCACAAGGGCCCGGTTTTGGTTTTGTTTAAGTCTGGTGCTGGATAATTGGTGCATATACGTAGAATTAATTCATGAAGCTGTTCACTTCTGAAATATGTTCTCTTATACGTATGCACTTGGCTGATGTTGTTGTTCGGGTGCCAAGTCGTGTCTGACTCTTTTCGACCCCTTGGACTGCAGCATGCCAGGCTCCTCTGTCCTCTACTAACTCAGGTCCATGGAATTGGACATGTTTATATTGATAGTCCAATATAAACTTTAAAAAAATTTGATTGTCAAGGAGACAAATTATCCAAGAACTCCTTAGTGTCTCAAGCTTTTTCGATTGAGTGTCTTTAGACACTGTGCCACCGAGGCTGTGTGGCTCTGGGCAAGTTACTTAACCTCTTTGACCCGTAATTTGTGCATGTGTAAAAGGAAGGTAATGCTTATCGAGCAACATTGCCTGAGATAACCAGAGGCAGCCTGAGTCACTGTCACAGAGGATGTTGAAGACATATCACTGCTGCGTTTGTCACGTGTTGTGCTTAGCCACTCAGTCCTGTCTGACTTTGTGCGACCTCATGGGCTGTAGCCCGCCAGGCTCCTCTGTCCATGGGGATTCTCCATGGCCCTAATACTGGAATGGGTTGCCATGCCCTCCTCCGGGATCTTCCCAACCCAGGGATCGAACCCAGGTCTCCCGAATTGCAAGTAGATGGATACTTTACCATCTGAGCCACCAGGGAAGCCCATAGGTTTTGTCATAGTTGTGATAAATGGATAAAGATATGGAAAATGCAGAACTGCCATGCCAATAAATGGATAAGTCACAAGGCAGAACTACAACGGATTCCCAACCTGTGGGAAAGCTTTTACCCTCCTTCTTTAAAAAAAAAAAAAGTATTTATTTATTTGGCTTCACTGGGTCTTACTTGTAGCACATGGGATCTTTAGTCGAGGCATGTGGGATCTAGTTCCCTGACCAGGAATCGAACCCAGGCCCTCTGCAATGGGAGAGAGGAGTCTTAGACACTGGAGCACCAGGGAAATCCCTTTACCCTCCTTCTTGACTCTTTTAATAGTACGTTTTGCTTTCTGAAATGATCTATCCCTTTATTTATTGACTTGTTTACTCTCTCCTGGAATGAGCCCATTTTGTTCATTGCTGCATCTCCAGCGCCCAGAACTATGCCAGCCATGTAGCAGGTGGTCAATAAATGTTTAGTGACTCAGTGAATGAATACAGAAATGACAATGAGACTCAGTTTTTCACTGACCAAGAGGAAAACTCTAATAAATTTGATAACATTCCATAGGGAGGATGTGTAACACAAACTCTACCGTATCATCCATTTTGTAAACGAGTGGAAGTTGTTTGCCTTTCCAGAAACTGACTTGGCACTCTTACCCAGTAATTCTGTTTCCGGGACTCTATGGGAAGGACCCTTGTGGCTCAGACTGCAATGCAAGAGATGCAAGTTCAATCCCTGGTTTGGAAAGATCCCTTGGAGAAGGGAATAGATACCCACTCCAGTATTCTTGCCAGGAGAATCCCATGGACAGAAGAGCCTGGTGGGCTACAGTCCATGGGGTCACAAAAAGTCAGACATGACTGAGCAGCTTTCACTTTTCTTTCATGGGAAGGACATAACCTTAAGATATGCAGGAAAGCTGATGCAGAAAGATTTTCTCTGTTGCATTATTTGTATCAGTAAAAAAAAAATAGATGCAAAAGATATTTGTAATCATAAGTTGAAATATTTATAGTAATAATAAGCTTTAGAGGAAAGGTTCTGTAAAGTATGGGATAGCAACGTTATGGAATGTTATGCAATCATTTTAAGTGAAAGGGGAACACGTTTTTATGATGGACTAAATCAAAATAAGCAGAATGCAGAAGTGCTGTGTAATGTATTCTCAACATGAAATGGAAGAAAATTATTCAACTTGGAATTAATGGAAGGCTCCAGAGCCAATAATGGAGACAGAATCACCAGAGGTTTTGCTTTTCCATCTTTTGCTTATCTGTAGTTCCCAAACTCACTCCACACCATGCATGGATGCAATTTTTTCTTTTTCTTTTTGATAATCACAAAGCAAGAAAATCATTTTCAGAACCAAGGGTTTACTCCCGCTGACCGGTCAAGGATTCAGTTCTGGAGATGCTGGAACAAATCCAAAATGCAGAGATGGCGCTGGGCGTAAACATAATTATCCCAGAGAACACTCGGCAAGGAACCCAATGTCCAACCAGAGGCAAGTGAGGAAGTAAACCCTACTCCACCCATAGAAACCTAGGCAGGCATCAAAGGTGATGTTTACAAGCAGCCTGAAGCACCATGGCAAATGTTTATGTGGACAGCTGTGTGCAGAACAGCAAGATATAAAATGAAACATGCAAAGAAGAAAACGAAGAAAATGACATATGTAATATCATCCCCTCTGCATATTTGTGTAGTCATTTTTGTGTATATATACACAGGCACACATAAACGTACATAGAGAGGATTTTATGTATATATGGTGGCTTAGTCGCTAAGTTGTGTCCGACTCTTGCAACCCCACGGGCTATAGCCCGCCAGGCTCCTCTGTCCATGGGATCCTCCAGGCAAGAATATTGGAGTGGGTTGCCATTTCCTTCTCCAATATAGATATATATAGGGGCACAGAGGGGGTTTTATATCCCCACAGAAAACAGTGGGATGAGTAAATATAAATGTGTATTATGTTTAAATTATAAATATATATTAAATATAATATTATATAAACACATATTAATATTTTGTAGATTTGTATTTTAAATAGTGTATTTATAAGAAATGTATATATATTTATATATATGAAATTAAGAGACAAAAACCAGGATGCCAACCACCTAATTTAACAAAGATAAAACCCTTAAAAATAAATATGTCAATTTATAAAACATTTCTGCCAATTAAAAGTAAACCATGCAGAAATGAAAAAAAATATGTCAGAACACTATTCCTGGTTATTTCTTGGTGGTAGACCCCCTGGGGGTTAATCTTGCCCTTTCCACTTTATGAGCTTCCCTGTGGCTCAGCTGGTAAAGAATCCACCCGCAATGTGGGAGACCTGGGTTCGATCCCTGGCTTGGGAAGATCCCCTGGAGAAAGGAAAGGCTACCCACTCCAGTATTCTGTCCTGGAGAATTCCATGGACTGTGTAAGCCATGGGGTGGCAAAGAGTCAGACACGACTGAGCGACTTTCAGAATTCAAAAACTTTGGATTCTTTTACACACAGCTGTTCAATGAGACTGTGTTCAAGTTCATAGAGAAAGTCCCTTGGTCACTCGATGTCTTTCCTAGGGGACCCACTCTTTTTGTCGAGTGTGTTTCCTCACAGTGTCTTCTCCCCTTATACTCTCCCACATATTTAAGTCTTCATAAATATACACTTTTGTAGGGGTTTTTTCACCTGAATATCACGTAGTGTCCCAGATGAACTGTCCAGCAACTTGCTTTTCTCACTTAATAGGCCTCAGAGAACTTAATCTGTCACCAGCCCTGTTTTGCGATTTTAATCTGCTGTGTCACATTTCATAGCAGGGTGAGTCTCAGTTTATTTGATCATTCCTACTGGCGGCGCCTAGGTGGTTCCCAGTGCTTTGGCTGTGACACACAACAGCGCTGTGAACATCTTGCGGGTTGAAGGTCTTCTCCAGGGGAGATTCCGAGCAGTGAGATGATAGCATGAAGAGGACACGCATTAAAAGGCTAAGGAGCCCTGCCAGCGACCCTCTCCTCTTCCTCCTTTTTTGTAATCATCAGGCTTTCCGTTTTGAGCCTGTGTTTTCATGAAAACAAACACACAGTATGATTTGGAAGAATGCAAATTTGCACGTCATTTTCTGGGCTTCCCTGGTGGCTCAGTAAAGAATCTTCCTGCAGTGTGGGAGACCCGGGGTTCAATCCCTGGATCAGGAAGATTCCTGGAGAAGGAAATGGCAACCCACTCCAGCGTTCTGGCCTGGAGAATCCCATGGACAGATGAGCCTGGAGGGCTACACTCTCATAAAGAGTGGGACACGACTGAGAGACTAACAGTTTCTGGGAACCAGTCACAGACGCTCCTGGGCTGACGGATAAGGCTCCTGTGTCTCCCTGCAGTGAGCATCCAGTGTGTGGAGGGTGACCTGGTCCTGTCTCAGGTCATCAGTTTTAAATATGGCAGTGTGTACATGTCAATCCCAATGTATCCCTCCTCCCCACCTTTCCGCTTTGGTAACCATAAGTTTTCTAAGTCTGTCTGTTTCGCAAGTAAGCTCATTAGTATCATTTTTAAAGATTCCACGTATAAGTGATATCATACTTATGATAAGTATCATTATGATAAATCATATGACCTCCAATATAAAAACAAACAAAAACAAAACAAAAACCCCACAAGTAAAAACAAACAATCTGGGACTCGAGATTGGCATCTGAAGATGGGCCAGTCTTGTGGGACCAAGCCCTCAACCTGTGGAGTCTGTGCTGACTCTGGGTAGTTAGTGAAGTGAATTGTTGAACACCCAGCTGGTATCTGGAGAATTGGTGGGTGTGGGCGTGGCATTGAGGGGGAGAAACCATACATATTGGTGCCACAAGTGTGAGTGGAGACAGTTTTCCTTTGCCCCCTTTTTACTCACATGAATATACTGATAAACTACTTCAAGCACACAGAAAAATCAGAAGTATTATACGATGACTATTGCATACCCATCCTTCAGAGTCGTCGTAGAATTTTCATTCAGTTTGCTTTCTGGCTTATCTTCCCATCCACTTTTTACACTGAGATGTAATTGGCATACAACATTGGGTAAGATGAGGTGTACAATATGATGACCTGATACGTTGATCTGTTGCAGCGTGATTACTATTGGAGCGTTAGCTAACACCTTTATCATATCTCTTGATGATCATTTCTGTTTTTGTGGTGGGAACAATTAAAATCCACTCTTGGGAGTTCCCTGGTGAGCTAGCGCTTAGGATTCCAGGCTTTCACTGCTGTGACCCAGGTTTAATCCCCACCTGGGGAACTGAGATCCTGCAAGCCTCGAGGTGTAGCCAAAAAGTAAATGAATAAACAATAAATAAAATCCAGTCTCTTAGCAACTTTGAAGTTTGTGATCCAGGATTGTTGTCTGCATTCACTACACTGTACATTGGATCTCCAGGACTTATTTATCTACCGGCTGCAATTTTATTATTTTTTTCAAGTCAGATTTACTCAGCCCTAATTTACATAATAATCATCCAATTCCATACAATAAAACACAGCCTTTTAAAGTACAGCCTGCAATGCGGGAGACCCGGGTTCGATCCCTGGGTCGGGAAGATCCCCTGGAGAAGGAAATGGCAACCCACTCCAGTACTCTTGCCTGAAAATTCCTTGGACAGAGGAACCTCGTAGGCTACAGTCCATGGGGTCACAAAGATTCGGACACAACTGAGCACTTCACTCACTCAACTTTTAAAGCATATGGTTCAATGAATTTGTTTCCATTTACCTACTCACAGCTCTATTGGTGTATACTTAACATACGGGAAACTGTACATATTCGAAAGTGCCCAATTTGCTAAGCTTTGATACGTGTATCCCTGTGAAGCCATCACCACAAGCAAGATGGTGACCACATCATCACCCCGAAAGTTTCCTGTGTCCCTTTGTAAATCCTCCTTCTACCCCACCCCACCCTCATCCCCAGGCACCCAATGACCTGCTTTCTGTCACTGCAGGTTAGTCTGCATTTTTTCTAGACTTCTATATAAATGGAAGCATACAGAATGTTCTATTTTTTTTTTTTTTTTGGTCTGGCTTTTTTTTGCTCAGCAGAATTATTTTGAGGTTTGTCCACATTTTTGGGTGCTTCAGAAGTTCATTCCTTTTTATTGTCCAGCAGTATTCCATGGTCCGGTGGTGCCAGACTTTGTTGATTCAATTGCCTGTTGATGAACATCTGGGGTGCCTCTCCTAGTTGCTTATGGGGCTGCTCTTATGGCTCAGCTGATAAGGAATCCGCCTGCAATGTGGGATACCTGGGTTCGATCCCTGGGCTGGGAAGATCCCCTGGAGAAGGGAACGGCTAACCACTCCAGTATTCTGACCTGGAGAATTCCATTCACCGTATAGTCCATGGGGTCGCAGAGTTGGACACAACTGAGCGACTTTCACTTCATTCACTTCACATCTCCTAGTTGCTTATAATAAATAATGCTGCTGTGACCATTCATGGGTTTTCCCATGGATATGTGCTTTTGTTTCTCTTGGGTAGAGACTCAGGAATATAATTGTTGGGTCATATGAGAAATGTAAATTTATTTATCTATGGCTGTTCTGGGTCTTCATTGCTGCGAAGGCTTTTCTGTAGTTGCAGAGAGTGGGTGCTCCGTTTCTCATTGCGGTAATTTTTCTTGCTTCAGAGCGCAGGCTCTAGGGCACATGGGCTTCAGTCGTGGCGGCTCCCGGGATCTCGAGCACAGGCTCATTAGACGTGGCACACGAGCTTAGTTGTTCCATGGCATGTGGAATTCTTCCCAAATCGGGGAACGAACCCATGTCTCCTGCATTGGCAGGCGGATTCCTTACCACTGAGCCACCAGAGACGCCTATAAACTTAAATTAGTAAGAATAGGGAGGGAGAAAATCTCTTCTGTTGAGACTTCCCTGGTGGTGTAGTGGCTAAGACTCAGCGCTTCCCATGCAAGCAGCCCAGGGTTTGAGCCCTGGTCACAGAACTGGATCCCACGTGCTGCAGCGAAGAGTCTGCGCGAGGCAGTTATGGATCCCAACTGCCACGAGGGAGATCAAAGATCCCGAGTGCTGCAGCTAAGACCGGGCACAGCCAAAGAAATAAGTATTTAAATTTTTTTCTTCTACCCTTCTAGGTTCTTTTGGCTGGTCCAACGATTAAATTGAATTAAGACAAATCAACAAGAGAAAAACAAAGTTAGCTTTGTGTGCAGGAGGCTTGCACAGACTCGAGAGGCTCAAGGACTGTCAGGCAGTTGACGCTTAAATGACAGCCTGAGCTAAGAAAAAGCGAGAGGGGGTCTGGGGCTTCAAAGGGAAGGAAACCAGTTCATGGGAAGATGGGAAGTGTTTGGTTAACAGATATTTGCCATGCTAAGGAAAGACAATGGGACCCAGGGGAATTTGAACAAATGGGGACCTCGCCAGCCCCACCCCTCCCCCTCCAATTTAGTATACCTACCCATCCTCTTTGTATTAAACAGTTATCTCTGGGGATAGTTCTCTTCCTGGACTAGGCTCCCTATCTGAATTCTTTTAGGCAGCTAAGGGAGAGGTAAAAAGCATTTCTTGGGTCTGTCGGGCCTTGATTGTCTTCAGCTTAAAATAATCTATATACCAAAGTGGCAGGTGTTAGGGTAGCCTGTCCTAAACCCCATCAGTCCCCTCCTCTGAAACTTCTTTGGAAACTCCACACAGGAAAAGCTGAACTGGTAGATCGTTCCATTATTTCGTTGAATTAGTCTCTTAGTCTGGAAAATAGGTCAGTTCAGTGAAACAGTTGTGTCTCATTTTTAGGAGGTGGTAGTACAGCTGGGTTCCCAAAGTGAGGCCTATATTGCATGAGAAATGAGGTATTTAATAAGGCATTTCTATGGAAACAAAAGAAAAACAATGGTTAACGATTAGAGAAGATTAGAATCCCAGTTTCTGAGTTCTGAAGGCAGCCAGTTGAGAACATTTCTACGTGTCGGGCCCAGAACGTCTTCAGATGGAGTGGGGGCAAGCAGTGGCAACATGACAGGTGTTCCTGGTCCGTATGTCTCTGGTGATCTTCTTCTTTTTCTTCTTTGTACTATTTATTTATTTGGCTGCCTTGGGTCTTAGTCATGGCCTGCAGGATCTTTAGTTGTGGCACGTGAACTCTTACTTGCGGCAGGCAGGGTCTATTTCCCCGATCAGGGATGGAACCTGGGTCCCCCTGCACTGAGACTGCAGAGTCCCAGCCCCTGGACCGCCAGGAAAGTCCCCCTGGTGATCCTTCTGAGTGTTCACATAGCAACAACGGGCCTGAAGACTGTCCGTACACGAGCTGTTTGTGATTTTGCTATCCATCTGTCCAGCTTTAGTTTGCAAGGCTTTGGGAACAGGGCAGTGTTAGTCTTCCGTGATTCCAAGTTGTTAGTCTTCCGTGATTCCAAGTCAGAAGGGTAGGGAAAAAATTGGAAATGTTAGTATGGACAATAGTCAAATACTGGAGGAAACTAGATGAGTTCAGAATCTAGTTCGATTTACAGGGAGAAAACAAAATCTCAAAGACAATAAACAAAACTAAAATCTAATATCCATAGGTATGTATTTTTAAAAAATGACTTTTATACTTTCTGTATTTTTTTAACAAATACTCTTTTCTTAAAAAAAATTTTATTTTTGGCATCATGAGGTCTTGGTTGCATCATGCAGGATCCTCACTGCAGCCTGTGGGATCTTTTGTTGCAGTGTTTGGACACTTACTTCATTGCAGTTCATAGACTTCTCTCTAGTTTTAGTACAGCGTCTCCAGAGCACATGGGCTCTGGTGTTGCGGCACCAAGGACTCAGTTCTCATTGGCATACAGGATTTTAGGTTCCCGACCAGGGATCGAACCTGTGTCCCCCTGCATAGTAAAGAGGATTCTCAAACACTGGAGCAGCAGAGAAGTCCCAACACATGTGTGTATTATAGTGTCTACTGAAATATAGTTTTTTACTCTCTACAATCACCCCAATTTCCATCAGAGAGAACCACAGAAAGATAAATTTGTTTGCCAATTAAGTCTGGTTTCGAAAGACTTGGCTTGATTATTTACATATGTGCAGCAAGAATAGTGGACATGGAACAACAGACTGGTTCCAAATAGGAAAAGGAGCACGTCAAGGCTGTATGTTGTCACCCTGCTTATTTAACTTCCATGCAGAGTACATCATGCGAAATGCTGGGTTGAATGAAGCACAAGCTGAAATGAAGATTGCCAGGAGAAATATCAATAACTTCGGATATGCAGATGACACCACCCTTATGGCAGAAAGTGAAGAGGAACTAAAAAGCCTGTTGATGAAAGTGAAAGAGGAGAGTGGAAAAGTTGGCTTAAAATCCAACATTCAGAAAACGAAGATCATGGCATCTGGTCCCATCACTTCATGGCAAATAGATGGGGAAACAGTGGAAACAGTGTCAGACTTTATTTTTTGGGGCTCCAAAATCACTGCAGATGGTGACTGCAGCCACGAAATTAAAAGATGCCTACTCCTTGGAAGAAAAGCCATGACCAACCTAGACAGCATATTAAAAAGCAGAGACATTACTTTGCCAACCAAGGTCCATCTAGTCAAGGCTATGGTTTTTCCAACAGTCATGTATGGATGTGAGAGCTGGGCTATAAAGAAAGCTGAGCGCCGAAGAATTGATGCTTTTGAACTGTGGTGTTGGAGAAGACTCTTGAGAGTCCCTTGGACTGCAAGGAGATCCATCCAGTCCATCCTAAAGGAAATCAGTCCTGAATATTCATTGGAAGGACTGATGTTTAAGCTGAAACTCCAACACTTTGGCCAACTGATGTGCAGAAGTGACTCATTGGAAAAGACCTTGATGCTGGGAAAGATTGAAGGCGGGAGGAGAAGGGGACGACAGAGGATGAGATGGTTGGGTGGCATCAGCGACTCAATGGACATGAGTTTGAGTGAACTCCGGGAGTTGGTGATGGACAGGGAGGCCTGGCGTGCTGCGGTCCATGGGGTCGCAAAGAGTCAGACACGATTCTTTGCGACCCCATGGACCTGAGCAAGAGTAGTGATGGACAACATAGAATCTTTTAATCTGCTTTGCTTGAACTTTTTATCAGAAATCTCATATTACTTCTTAAAAAAACCTCTGAAGGCGAGGAAGTCAAGCCAAGAACTTACCATCAGATCTTGCCTGCCACACTTAGAGATTTGGGTTAATTCTTCTCTTCTTGGGGTCCCCAGAATATCCTGGGGTTACTGCCCCTGCCAGGAAGTGAGCTTCCTTACTAAAGGCAATGCCAACTAGAGGTAGAAAAAGCCACACATCTACAAGGCATATATATATATATAGACACGCATGAACATACAGACAGATGCAGAGACTTCATAGCTTCTATTTTAAAGTAATCATAAGATGGGTATTTGTGGAGAAGATATATAAGGTTTTGTTACCGAACCAGGTTTGTTTGCCTGATGCAGAGCAAGACAAAAATGCTAAGATGTTGAGATTTCCAACAGAGAAAAGATTTATTCATTAGGCGGCCAAGAGGGAAGACAGGAGAACACGTCAAGCGAGAAGACAGGAGAACACGTCTCAGATCTACCGCCCCGACAGTTAAGGGCTTGAGATATTTATAGAATAAATATGAAATAAATATGGAATAAATGAGTAGGGTGATCTTGGGCATATCTGAGTCACTTGCTTCTTCAAGGAATGTATGTTAAAATATGGAAGTGCTGAGTGTCAAGACAACTCCCAGTCGTCACATATGGTTATGAGAGCTGGTCTGTAAAGAAGGCAGAGCACCAAAGAATTGATGCATTTGAACTGTGATGCTGGAGAAGACTCCTGAGAGTCCCTTGGACTTCAAGGAGATCAAGCCAGTCAATCTTACGGGAAATCAACCCTGAATACTCATTGGAAGGAATGATGCTGAAGCTGAAGCTCCTGTATTTTGGTCACCTGATGCAAAGAGCCGACTCACTAGAAAAGTCGCTGATGCTGGGGAAAACTGAGGGCAGAAAGAGAAAAGGGCATCCGAGGAAAAGATGGCTGGATGGCATCACCGATGCAATGGACATGAACTTGGGCAAACTCCGGGAGATGGTGAGGGACAGGAAGGCCTGGCCTGCTGCCATCCATGAGGTCACAAGGAATTGGACACGACTGAGCGACTGACCAACAACAGGACAACTTTATCATTCTTATCACTTAGGAAATTCCAAGGGCTTTAGGAACTCTGTGGCAGGAACAAAATATACATTTCTTATTATGAATCACATTAATATGATATTTGACAATATTTTAATGCATTTCAAAGTGAGTTGCAGAAACGAGCACACTCTAACCCTTCAATGAACATTTTAACTAGGGTTCCATGTTCTCAGTTGTATTTTTTTGGAACAGGGTGAAATTTACAGAATGTGCAATGCACAGATCTTAACTTGGGTTTCAAGAAAGAGCTAACTTGTGTGACGATGTCCTTTTGCTGTTCCAGGTGCTGAAGAGCCTGGTATATTATCCTGTATGGAACGTCCCACCTCCCTGACTCATTTCTTTCCTTGTAAATTTTTTTAGCTTGCACCTTCCCCCTGCCCTCCCCACCCCACTCCCTGCCGCCTGGTGTTTCCCCAACACTAGAAGATGTGCCTGGAGCAGGGCTTCTCACCTTGGCCCTGGTGACACTTGAAGCTGGAGGAGTCATCCTTGTGGGGCCACCTGTGTGCTGTCAGACGTTGGGTGGCCTCCTTGGCTTTGGCTCGTTAATCCCAGTAGCATCTCCTTCCCCAGCTGCAACAACCAAAAGATATCTCCAGATATGTCCAAATGTCCTTTGGAAGGGACAAAACTGTCCCAGATCGAGCAACCATCGGGCTCAACATTTGTGTTGTGAATTCTTCCCAGTTTGTTCCAAGAGCCTTGGGTCCCTGATGCTGAGGAGGGCAGACAGAATCCCCCCTCCAGAGACCACCAACCAACCCCCAGGAGAGACAGATGATTGCGCGAGGACCTTGGAGCTTCTGACTTATCTGAGCCCAGGGAAGGGCTTTTAAAAGGGATTCTGATCGGCAGCCAGGATGAGAACTGGTAACCCTGAGCAACTGTTGATTAAGTGTTGATGGTGGGCAAGAAGTTTTTCTCCTCCAGCCCTGCTCATGCCTTTATAGTAGCAGCACTGCTTGCCAGGTTCAAATCCAAGCTGGACAAGTGGTGTTTGCCTTCTGTGTCTCAGTTTTCTCATCTGTAAAATGGACTTAATAATAGTGCCAGCTGCATAAGGTCATCACGGGGATTAAATGTGGAGCTGGGTAGGTCTCTTGGCACTTCGTCAGGCACTGACTAAGGGCTACGTAAGGCTTTGACAGATACAACAAAACTATGACTGTGTATCTTGGTATGGCAGCGTGTCCCTGTGCCTTGGCAAGGCGTGTCGGTTTCCCTGAGCTGGGAGAGAACCCGCCACGTCACAGGGGACCCAGCTCCCTCCGTCTCTCCATTCTGCCTTTTGAGGGGCACAGTCCCACCTCTGAAGCTGTGCCCTTGCTGTCTTCTTTATCCTGTTCGTCCAATTCGAAAGCATCAATTCTTCGGTGCTCAGCCTTCTTTATGGACCAAATCTCATACCCATACATGACTACTGGAAAAATCATAGCTTTGAATATACAGACCTTTGTGGCAAAGTGATGTCTCTGCTTTTCAATATGTTGTCTACATTTGTCATAGCTTTTCTTCCAAGGAACAAGCCACTTTTAATTTCATGGCTGCAGTCACCATCCACAGTGATTTTGGAGCCCAAGAAAATAATATCTGTCACTGTTTCCCCTTTAATCCCCTCTATTTGCCATGAACTTATGGGACCTGATGCCATGATCTTAGTTTTTTGAGTGTTGAGTTTTAAGCCAGCTTTTTCACTCTCCTCTTTCACCCTCATCAGGAAACTATTTAATTTTTAGCTGTTGGTTATCTTTCTCCTTGACCACCGTATTAGTTCCCTGTTGCAGCTGTAACAAATTGCCACAGATTTCGTGGTTTAGAACAACCCAAATCGGGACTTCCCAGTGGTGCAGTGGCTAAGACTCCATGCTCCCAATGCGGAGGGCCTGGGTTCAATCCCTGGTCAGGGAGCTAGCTATATCTATCTACATGCCACAACCAGGAGTTTGCATTTCACAACTAAAGATCCCATGTGCTTCAGCTGAAACCCAGTGCAACCAAATAAATAAATAGAACACAGTTTTATTCTCTAACAGTTCTGGAAAGCAGAAGCCCAAAATGGATTTTGAGCTCAGTCATGTCTGACTCTTTGTGACTTCATGGACTGTAGCCTGTCAGGCTTCTCTGTCCATGGAATTCTCCAGGCCAGAATACTGGAGTGGGTAGCCATTCTCTTCTCCAGGGGATCTTCCCAACTCAGGGATCGAACCCAGGTCTCCCGCATTGTGGGCAGTTTCTTTGTCTGAGCCACCAGGGAAGCCCAAGAGTACTGGAGTGGGTAGCCCATCACTTCCCCAGGGCATCTTCCCCACCCAAGAATCAAACCATGGTCTCCTGCATTCTTTACCGGCTGAGCTACCAGGAAAGCCTAAAATGGATTTTACTAGGCTAAAATCAAGGTGTCAGCAGGGCTGTTTCTTCTGGGGGTTCCAGAAGAGAATCTCTTTCTTTGCCTTTTCCACATTTTACAGGCTGCCTGCATTGTTTGGCCTGTGGCTCCTTCCTCCATCTGCAAAGCCAGCAGAGTAGCACCATCAGTCTGTCTCTAACCCTGACCTTCCTGCCTCCCTTTGTCATTTGTAAATTACATTTGCTGTTGTTGTTCAGTCTAAGTCTTGTCTGACTCTGTGACCCCACAGACTGCAGGCTTCCCTGTCCATCACCAACTTCCGGAGCTTACTCAAACTCATGTCCATTGAGTCGCTGATGCCATCCAACCATCTCATCCTCTGTTGTCCTCTTCTCCTCCTGCCCTCAATCTTTCCCAGCATCAGGGTCTTTTCCAATGAGTCACTTCTCACATCAGGTGGCCAAAGTATTGGAGTTTCAGCTTCGGCATCAGTCCTTCCAATAAATATTCAGGACTGATTTCCTTTAGGATGGACTGGTTGGATCTCCTTATTGTCCAAAAGACCCTCAAGAGTCTTCTCCAACACCACAGTTCAAAAGCATCAGTTCTTCAGCGCTCAGTAAATTACATTAGGCCCACCCAAATCACCTAGGGTCGCCTCCTCGCCTCAAATCCTTAACTTTTTTTTTTTTTCAACTGGCAAGGAAGATTTTATTCAAGACTATTGTAACTGTGTTTATTGCAATCGGGGAGAGATTGAATTCAATTCTGCTAAAACAAGAGGGGCAGAGTTCTTAAGCATTGGGGTGAATTAATGGAAAAGCACTGGAGGAATGTGATGAGACCACCTGGGTTTGCTAATTATTGTTTATCAGAGTTTAGCTCTTGCCTCCCCACGAAGACCTGGAGATGGGGTATTTTCTTTCTTTTTTTTATGTTTTGTCCAGCTTTTCATTCTGATAAGAAGATACATATGCATATGCAAGCTACAAACTACCAAATGTGTAATACTGGTGATTTTGCATACAAGCTACATGTTTTAATATCAAATCCTTAACTTGATCACATATGTGCAAAGTCCCTTTTGCTAGTCTGAGGTCACTTATTTATTTATTTACTTTTTTAGCCTGCAGGCTTATGTGATCTTAGTTCTCCAGTCAGGGACTGAACCCAGGCCCTTGGCAGTGAAAGCAGTGAGTCCTAACTATGGGACCACCAGGGAATTCCCGATCCGTGTTTGTTCTGAGGTTAGGAGGTAGGGTCACTATTCATTTTTTGCGCCCTGCAACCCACTCCAGTACTCTTGCCTGGAAAATCCCATGGACGGAGAAGCCTGGTGGGCTGCAGTCCATGGGGTCGCTAGGAGTGGGACACGACTGAGCCACTTCACTTTCACTTTTCACTTTCATGAATTGGAGAAGGAAATGGCAACCCACTCCAGTGTTCTTGCCTGGAGAATCCCAGGGACAGGGGAGCCTGGTGGGCTGCCGTCTATGGGGTCGCACAGAGTCGGACACGACTGACGTGACTTAGGAGCAGCAGCAGCAGTATACCCAGTGCCTGGAACAGCGTCTGTCACAGAACCGGGGATCTGTAGGAGTTGCTGAATGAATGAATGGAACAGAAGGAGCAGGACGGGCAGGACGGATGTTCGGTGGAGCAGGTTTGGGGAGAGAGTGAGGCCAAGGAGGAAGTGCCAACCCCAGTTGCCCAGGGTGGGATGATGGAAGGATCAGGGATCAGCTGGACCAGCAGGGCAGGCAGGAGGCAGCAACTGGGGCGTCCTGATCTCCAGGACGTAAGCCGGCGCTCACCCACCTGCTCACCCACCTACTCACTGCCATCGCCCTGGAGCACCTTAGGGGGAGGGGGTCATGGGGATGCCCAGCTAGCACAGCTGGTTTGGCTGGTTCTGGCCTCTTTGTCGAGGAGAGCCCTAAGGAGGGGTGAGGATGAGGCTGGGAGGGCCCACCGGAAATCGCGGGGGAGGGGCAGCGCCTTTGTTCTTGAGCCCACCCCTGTGGACCCCAGATTCTTATACCCAACACCCCATCCCAGAAAGCTCACTGGGCGCTGTCTGGCCCAGCCTCAGGGACCAGAAGCCTAACCTCTCCATCCCTCACCTCCTCCTCTCTGACCCAGGAGTCCGGGTTTCCCTACACAGCGTCACCACCAGGCTTGATCTCTCAGGATTCCCAGCTTTCTGTATACGTGGGTCCCTTCTCGCCCCGTTTCTTCTTTTAAGACCAGACAGTTGGTAAAGAGCCAGGTTTTCAGCCTTCCCTCCTCGCCCGGAGCATCCTTTCCCCAAGGCTCTGTCCAATTCCAGGATCCCAGAGTAAGGGTCCCCCCCAAGCCGTCCACTCTTCCAGAGGCAACTCCAGGATCCCAGGGGCAGGGTTCCCCCAGCTGTCCACTCTTCCAGCGGTAACTCCAGCATCCCAGAGCCAGGGTCCCCCCAGCCGTCCACTCTTCCAGAGGAGGACAGGTGTGGCCCCGCCCTCGCCCAGCCCCCTCCCTGCTCCGGGAGGGGCGCCTACGTGAGTGTGTGGGGTGGAGCCCGGTCTACGGTATCGGCCCTGGGGCAGGCTCCTCCACCGGGATGGAGTAATCCGGGCGGGGAATAGAGACGGAGGTTTCTACAATGCTGCACACCCCGAGATGGACCCACTGATTAGAGGGCTGGGGGCAGGGAGCCCTGCCGGCTTTGAGGTGTCAGCTGCCTGCCGTCTTCCCACCCCTCCCAGCCTGATTCTTCCGTTCCTTCGCGGAGGGTCCCTTGGTCGCCCTGGGGACAAGGACATCCCTCTGCCTCCCATGACCCACTCCTTCCCGAGGTCCGGATGTCCCAGTTTCATCTCTGTCTGGGTCACAGGAACCCCAGCCCCCATCCCTTCCTCCCGCAAGACCCAGGATTCCGCACCCCCTGCCCCTCTAGCGGCCCACTATCCTCATCAGCCTCGAGGATTTGGGAACCCTGCCCCCAGCCTCTGCCCTCTGGGGAACCCAGCCGGAGCTGGCCTGTCTTCCGCTTTCCCAGAATTCCCAGCAATTACTAACTTTTAATGGAAAGGTCAGGCTCTGGAGGTGACAGTGGCCCGGATTCAGTGGAAACGTGACCTCATGACCCAGTGACCTCCCTTTGCCCATGTCTGAGCTCCAGGAGCAAAATGGTACATCCTGGGACTTCCTGGGGCCCCGGGGGAGTCTGGAGAGAACCCATAGAATTGCGGCCGGAGGACTGTGTGTGTGAGTGTGGAGGGGGGGTGGTGGGTGGCACGCTTGAGAGCTCCCATCTCTGCCCTCAGCCCCAGGCGGGAAGACTACTTTTTGCTACCGTTTCACATTCAGTCCCTGAGGTCAGAGGTGGAAGGGGGTCCCCTCCAGGTCCAGTGACGCACGCAGGTGATGTGTTCATCTTCTCAGGGGCTCACAGGGCAGAGGGCATGTCCTGACCAGCCCAGCCCTACCTGGCATAGCTCCCTGCTGCCTTTAAGCCCCCAGGGCTGGGTGTGGGTTTCCACCCCAGGACCCAGGAACGTGTGCTATCCCTGGAAGTCCCCTCTTAGGACAGGAAGAACTATCTCCCAGCCATCTCCCCAGCCTCTATGCCTTTGCCAGACCCTCTCTCTGGTTGCTTTGTCCACTCAGGTCACACCTGGTGTGTTTCCCCTACTGGGCCATCCTTGCCCCTGGGAAACCACTCCCTTCCTCCTCAAGAGATGAATCTACAGGCAGGATACGAAGTAGACTGAAAGTCCCCCAGGCCAGCAGAATCAATTCAACGGGTATGCTAGCTATGCGTGTCATTTTATATTTTCTGGCAGCCACATTCCTTTAGGAAAGAGAAAGGAATGAAACTAATTTTAGAAATATGTTTTGTTTAATCTCATATATCCAAAACATCATCATTTCAACATATCATCAATACAGAAATTACCCATGAGATACTTTACGAGCTTTATCTCAATTTTGATGCCCTGTCTCCAAGGGTTAAGTGAGATACAGTCTTCCCAAAGTGTTAATGCTGCATTTAAGAAGAATGATGTTGCTTCTGTTTATTTATTTGTTTATCTTTTGCTTCTGTTTTTCAAGTTAAATTTAAGGTGATTAAAATGAAATGAAATTGGAAATGTTCCTTTCCTCGGTCGCAGGCATCACATTTCTAGTGCTGAATAGCTACATGTGGCCTGTGGCTCCTGTGTTGGACAGCACAGCTGTAAGGTATATCTACTTACCTGTCCCGTTTGTGGACCCAGTGCCAGGTCCTGATCCAGGGGAGGCCTCCCCTGGTCTTAGTCAGAGGAAGAGATGGATGGATGTTTGGAGGATGGATAGAGAAGTGGATGCTGACTGGAGAGAGGGATGGATGGAAGCTGGATGAATGGATAGATAGATAAATGGATGGAGGGTAGATGGTTGGATGGATGGATGGATGAACAGACGGATGGATGGATGGGTAGGTGGTCAGATGGATGGATGGGTGGATGAACAGATGGATGGATGGATGGATGAACGGATGGATGGATGAACAGATGGATGGATGGATGGGTAGGTGGTCAGATGGATGGATGGGTAGTTGGTCAGATGGATGGATGGATGGGTAGATGGTCAGATGGA
This sequence comes from Bos indicus, assembly GCF_029378745.1. Classification (NCBI taxonomy): domain Eukaryota; kingdom Metazoa; phylum Chordata; class Mammalia; order Artiodactyla; family Bovidae; genus Bos; species Bos indicus. The sequence continues at coordinate 55,772,067 of NC_091777.1, forward strand.
TGGATGGGTGGATGAACAGATGAATGGATAGATGGACAGATGGATGGACAGATGAATGGATGGATGGATGAACAGACAGATGGATGGATGGGTGGATGAACAGATGAATGGATGGATGGATGGATGGACGGATGAACAGATGGATGGATGGATGGGTAGGTGGTCAGATGGATGGATGGGTGGATGAACAGATGGATGGATGGGTGGATGAACAGACAGATGGATGGATGGGTAAATGGTCAGATGGATGGATGCGTGGATGAACAGATGGATGGATGGATGAACAGATGAATGGATGCATGGATGGATGGATGGACAGATGGATGGATGATGGTCAGATGGATGGATGGGTGGATGAACAGATGAATGGATAGATGGACAGATGGATGGACGGATGGATGGACAGATGGATGGATGAACAGACAGACGGATGAATGGGTAGATGGTCAGATGGATGGATGGGTGGATGAACAGATGGATGGATGGATGAACAGATGAATGGATGGATGGATGGATGGATGAACAGATGGATGGATGGATAGGTAGATGGACAGATGGATGGACGGATGGATGGATGGATGAACAGATGGATGGATGGGTGGATGAACAGATGGATGGATGGACAGATGAATGGCTGGCTGGCTGGATGAACAGATGGATGGATGGGTGGATGGATGGATGAACAGATGGATGGATGGATGGGTAGATGGACAGATGGATGGACAGATGAACAGATGGATGGATTGACAGATGAATGGCTGGCTGGATGGATGGGTGGATGGACAGATGGATGGATGGATACATGGACAATTAGATGGATGATTGTATAATCCTATTCCTCCCAGTGCCCACCCATCCCCCAGAAGCTGGCACTGGGTTTCCCATTCTCTGCTTCCCAACCCCTTCCAAGTCTCTTCCCTGTTCCCAGATGCTGAAGTGCCCCCACCTCCATTTCTGTTTGACCAGTGATGTCCATTCCTGCCCCTCCCCTCCTGTCTCTGGGTAAGATGCTATCCTGGTGTCTTCTGTTCCTCTTGCCACCTCCGTAGGAGTCTGGGCCCCTCACCCTCTATGATCAAGCCTTCCACCTCCCCATCCCCATGTTCTGAAAGGACTCAACCAACTCCTCTGTGTAGCACTGCAACCCGTCACCCATTCCTATCACCTGTGACTTTTCACACACTCCACCCGCAGCATTTATCAAACATCCTACCACATTCTAGGAGCTCTGCCAGGCACCGCTCTTGGGCTACAACGGGGGACAGACAGATAACCAGCCCTGTCTTCATGGGGTTGACAGCCGGAGGAGGAGACAGTCAACAGGCCAAAGAGTAGAACACTGAGGCTGTTGGGTGGTGATGAACGCTACTTGGAAAAAGGCAAAACAGGAAAGGTGGGGGCGGGGGGAGGTGGAGAGGTTGGGGGGCAGACTCTGAGGAGGTGAGACCGGGCAGACTTGTATAAAGGGAGGTGTTGAAGCTCGCAGGTGTCGAGGAAGAGCATGTCAGACAGGGGAAGAGCAAGTGCAAAGGCCCTGGGGTGGGAGTGTTTTCTGCGTCCTGGGACCCCTTGTGCGGCTGGTCCCTTGCCCACTCAGCCACAGCCTCCAGGCCTGCCTTCTCCCTTAAACTCCTTCCCTGAAACTTTCACGGGGTCTTCCTGGATTTCCTGGTCCCCCAGGGCTGCGCCCCCACGGTTTCCCCACCCGCAGTGCCCTTTAAGGATGGGGCGCCCCATTTTCCCTAGACTCTCCCTCTCTTCCAGAACTTGAGGCTTCTGGCTGGCATGCATGCTCTCCCGCTCTGGTTCTATGGGGGCTCTGGGGACAGGGTTCAGCAGAGGTTCCCGTGGGAAGGGCAGGGCAAGGTTGTCACCTCTTCAGAGCTAAGAACAAAGGGTCATTGAAGGCAGAACAAAGGCCAGGCAGTCCAGGCCTGAGGGCCAAGCAGGGTGTCTCGCTCAACCCCCTACCATCGTGGTGTGGGAAACCCACTCAGCCCCAGACCAGGAGAGAGAAGGCCCTCTCGATTTCCCTCCTCCCTTTGAGGGAGCCCTTTTCACAGATGGGAACATCAAGGCTGATACTGAAAGTGAATGAGGTGTGGGAATTCCCTGGCCGCCCAGTGGTTAAGATTCTGTGTTTTCACTGCCGAGGGCACGGGTTCAGTCCCTGGTCAGGAACTAAAATCCCGCACGCCGTATGGTATGCCCACCCCACCCCCAGAAAAAGTGGCCAAGGCAGAATTTGAACTCAGTTGAGGTGGTTCCCCACTTAACAGCATCCTAGAGATGAGCCTTTGGGCAGGTAAACTGAGAGGGCGTGACGCCCCAGGACATGTGTCTTCTGTCTGTTTTCCGAGTGAGGGTGTGCAATGCTGTGTGACCCTGTGCAAGTCACTCCACCTCTCTGAGCTCCCTGCTGCATCTATTACTTGTCCCACATGCAAAACATGGGAGACTGTAATTGGTCAGTAAAGAGAGGGCTTCCCCCACCACCCGCCCAGTTTCAAGTCTTCATTGAATTTGTTACCAAGTCACTTCTGTTTTATGTTTTGATTTTTTTGGTCAGGAGGCATGTGGGATCTTAGTTCCCTGACCAGAGCTGGAATCTGCACCCCGTGCATTGAAAGGGGAAGTCTTAACCACTGGAAGGCCAGGGAATTTCCAGTCGAGTTTTAAATGATGATATTTTTGTATTTACTCATCCAACCAAAATTTCTCTGGCACATACTAGACAGATGAGAAGAAATTCCTAGAATGATACTGCGAAAATGTTCATGGTGTTTGTCTCTGCTGGTTAAAGTAGGATCCCAAGGATCCCTATTTTCTTTCTGGACTTAGTGGCTCAGATTATTTTTTTACAAAAAGGTACTTCTGTAAAAAGAAGTCATTTCTGGTGAGGAGACTGGGTGTCTCAGCCAGATGCCAAATCTCTGAGGGGTCAGGAGACCAGTGGGTGGGGAGGAGCTGGGTTTGGGAGGGAGAGAGCAGAAGGGGGACGTGGGCTTTGCGGAGCCTCCTGTGTGTCAGACGCTTTAAGAAGCATTTGAGAAATGTCTCATGCGGTCCTCACAACAGCCTGATGACGTGGATATCACTTATAGGGCTAGGGCTGCGCGGGGTGGGTGGGGGCGTGCAGAGGACTGATGCCCAGGGGGCTGATGAGACTGGTTTCAGGCCGCACAGCTGGGAGGTGTTGGAGCTGAGAGTCAGACCAGGAGCTCTGAGCTTCAGCTCCCCCCACCAACCAGCTCTCTGTTGCATCTCTGTATCTCTTTGCGCCTCCCACCATCTCTGAGCCTCCGTGTTTCTCTCTCCCCCTTGGCTTCTCCCTGTCTCTGTCTCTCTCCCTCGGTCTCTCCGTGTCTCTTGTTGTCTCTGACCCTGTCTCCGTGGCCTCTGTCTCTCTCCTTTTGGCCCTGGTGGCATCTCATCCTGTTTCTATGCGTGCCCCTTGCAAATGTCAGCCCACGAGGGCAGTTTCTGTCTGTCTGGTTCCCAGCGGCGTCCCAACCCTTCCAACAGCGCCTGGCAAACAGGAGGTGCTCAATAAATATTTCTTGAATGAATAAAGGCATGAAGGAATGAATGAACTCTCTGAGATGGGGCTAGCTCCTTGATCAGATGAGCAAACTGAGGTTGTGTAGGGTCACAGGCGTGCCCCAAGCCACCAGCACAGAGGGTTCCGGTGTGGCATTGTCTGTGACCCCCTGGACTCTGTCCCCAGCCACTGGAGCGGTGCCCAGGAGGTGCCTGTCACCTCTCCTCTCCACCCTCAGAGAAGGGTGGCTCCCTCCTGGCCTCTCCCCGCTGTTGGAGGCGTGGGTAGCAGCTGGGAGAACCGGCTGGATGCGGCCCCTCCCCTTGGGCGTGGAGGTAGGCACCTGGCGGGTCCCCGGGTGGCAGACGCCACCGCTGCACACACCTGGTCCCCGAGCCGTCTGCTCCCAGCGCGTCCTCCTCTCCCCAGCCTCGCCCGCCTGCCATGGGTGAGCCTGCCGAGCCCAGGAATCAGGCCAAATGGGACCCCTACGAGAAAAAGATCTCGGCGATCAGGTGAGGCCCAGACCCGCGGGCAGCACACAGGGAGCCCCCTGGAGGAGGTGGCCTGCGGGGAAGCACCAGGGGCCTCTGCAGAGGAGGCCCGGGCCTCCCGGAGCCTCTGAACCAGCCGGGCTGGGGCTGGCGCGGCCGCCCTGGGGTGCAGGTCCCTCCTGCGAGGGGATTCACGGACCCAGGCAGTGCTGAGCCACCTGTTGAGATGCTTGGGGTGTCCTGTCCCTCTCGGGGCCTCAGGTTCCCTGTGTGTCAAATGTAGGACTGGAGGAGAGCAGGGGCTTGGTGCGCCGTTGTTGCCAGGGAAACAGGAAGGCCTGTTGTCCCCGCTTTCCTCACAGACAACCCCCCAGAAGCCCTTCACGTGGGTGTGCTTTCCCTCCACGGGTTTCTGCTCTGTTTAGGGGAGGATGGGAGAGCAGAGGTGAGCGGGCTTGGATACAGATACAGCTGAGTGCCCGAGTCCGAGGCTGTGTCCTGAGGGACTTGGGGCCCCAGAGGAGGGGCCTCTGACTCCTCCTGGGGGTGCTTAGGTCAGAGCTCTCAGCACTTTGGAAGCCTGACTCCTGTGTTCCCAGGCATGACTCAGACACTTTTCATAGTCCCCCACTTTCCAGATGGGGAGACTGAGGCTGAGAGGGAAAGTAATGGGACCATGATTATTACGCAGCCAGAAGCGAACTGAATCCTGTCCATCTAACCCTGTCCTCAAGGGCCTCGGTGATACCCCCACAGCTCCATTTCTCAGAGGAGAAAGCGGAGGCTCAAAGAGGGCAGGCAGCGAGCTGTTTAGATGATCCCAACCCTCGATTTCTTGCACTCTGCCAGGCAAGTCTGTCCTGGCCTCCGGAGCCCCTCCAGCCACCCCTGGCTGTACTGTTTCAGGTTCTTCTCCTCCCCTCCCTCACCCTTGTGCCCCCATCTCCCCCAAACTCCAGAGACTGGAGTAGTTGAGTTCCGATAGCTGTGTGACATAGACAAGCCTCGCAACATCTCTGGGCCTCACGGACTGAGAGTGGCCACCGGGCGGTTTCCAGCTCTGTTTGAGGAAACCTCCAGCATTCATTTCTCCGGGTCCCCTGGGTTCTGCAGTTTCTCCCTCTCGAGATAAATAGGTTCCCCTTCTGGGTTCTCATACCTGGAAGACTTTCCTCCCACCAGGCCCTGGCAGCCCCCCTCCACTTTGCTCCCACACAGCCAGTTGATCATACAATCCCCAGCCCTTTCTCAGTGAGTGAACTTGACCCAGTCATTTGTCCTCTCCCAGCCTCAATTTCCTCATCTGTGAAATGGGGATATATAACCCTCACCTATGACACACTTACAGACCTGAATTCTGCAACTCCTTGGGAAATGGCCTTAGGATTGAAAATCTTCTTTTCCACGAGCTTCTGGAATCCCCTGGACCATAAGAATGCTTCTCACGAGGGTCCTCACCATCCTTTTTGGACCTCCCGCTGCAGACCCCTCAGACATATGACATCCCCCGCGTTGGGTGGGAACTCAGTGGCTCCCCAACAGCTGCCCCCGTCCCAGGCTGTCGGCTCAGGGCTGGCCCCCATCAGTCCCCGGGCCAGACACCACGCCCCGCCGTCATCCTTCTCCTTTCCTTCCTCTCCCTCCCATGGCCCTTCACTCCCCAGCCCTGCTCTCCTGTTCCCCGACTCTCTCCATTTGCATGGCCCCAGCTCTGACCTCATCTGCCCCTCAAGCCTCACCCTGGCCTCCCTGCCTCTAGTCTTTCCCAGAGTGGCCCCTCCACTCCTCCCAGTCCCAAGGCCCTCCAGAGCCCTGCACCCTGGCCTCTCCAGGTCAGTCCCCACCCTCACTTGTACTCCGGCTACCCCAGCATTTCAAATTCCCTGCTTACACCTCACTCTTCCCTGCCCCAGTGCCTTTGCATATACGGTTTCCTCTGCAGAGATTCTCAGAGGTCTCTACACCTACCCGCTGACCATTGCCCCGGCTCAAGCGCCTTTCTTGAATCCCTAGCACCCACAGCAATGGTTTCCTAAAGCTTTATAAGACACAGATTCCTTTGTCCAGGAGAAATCTTATGTCCAAGCCGAAATACGCAATAGAGATCAAAATGGAGCTGCTCTGGCTTAAAATGGGGGAGTGAGGCTGGGGTCCCGCCGCTGCCCATGCTCCCTCTGTGAGAGTGCCTCTCTGCACACACCTCTCCCCCAGCTCCATCTTCCACCTTCCTGGCTACCTGGGCCTCACCTGACAGCTTCCACATCCTGTCTGACCCAGATCTCACACTTTCAGACCTTTGCTCCTGAAATGACCTTGCTTCTTCACCTGGCAAAATCCCCACCCGATTTAAGACTCTTGGCCCCTATAGGTAGGTTTCCTGATCATACTTCTGGCTTCAAACATGTGCCATGGTACTCAAAGGTGGACTGGTGCAGAGACAGGGATGGAGTTGTCTGTCCTCTGCCATCCTCTGCTGGGGGCGGGGTCGGGGCGGGGGCGCCCTGCGAAGGCTCTGAGAATGATGTCAAGGAATGAATGGAGGAGAGATGAGGCAAGCTTGGAGCTGGTGCTGGCAGGATGACTCAGGGTTGGAAGACAGGTGAGGAGAGGCGGGGCATGCAGGGGAGGAGACTGGAGAAAAAGGACAGTGGCTGTTGGAAGTGACGTGAATGACTTTCAACGTCAAGGGCTAGAAGCGACTCCCAAGAACTGACTACAGCTCACTTCCATTTTTAAGCTCCCCCCTAACCTAAGCCAGGAAAGCTATGCCATGCATCATTTTTTGATACAGGCATAACAATTGACTGGGACTTCCCTGGCGGTTCACTGGTTAAGGTTCCTCTCTTCTAAGTCAAAGGATGTGGGTCCGATCCTGGATTGGGGAACTAAGATTTCACCTGCTGCACAGTGCGACCAAAAACCCAAACAAACAAAAACACACAGTAGGTTGTTGTGTTTTTTTTTTAAGTCCAATTTTAAAAAAAATGACTGGTAAGGATTTAATTCAGGATGGTTGAAGGGGGAGGCCAATGATACAAGGAGGAGCCCCGAGGCTTACTGTTTGGAATGTCCCAGTGGTTCAGATGATAAAGAATCCGCCTGCAATGCAGGAGACTCAGGTTCGATCCCTGGGTCAGGAAGATCCCCCAGAGGAGGAAATGGCAACCCATCCAGTATTCTTGCCTGGGGAATCCCATGGACAGAGGAGCCTGGCGGCTATAGTCCGTGGGGTCGAAAAGAGTCGGACACGAATGAGTAACACATATACATACACATACACACAAATTACAAATTATAGTTTACCAGCGGACTAGAAAGGGCAAAACTAAATTTTAAGAGGATGAAGTTAGAAGGAAGAGGTAAAAGCAAAACCCAGGCAATTATGCTAAGTTTCAGGAGGCAGAGATGATGCAGAGACAAGCCCAGAGGATGGTAATCCCTAGAGAATCTTTTTAATATCACTTTGCTGAGTATCTTCCACCCATTATCTCGTTCAATCCACAACAACCGGTTGAGATTAAGCCATGTGAATGATTAACTATGAGCATTCTATTTATGATGAAGGCCACTGAGGCTCAGAGAGGTTGAGTGACTTGTCCAGGGTCACAGAGCTGTCAAGCAAGGTATAGTCAGGACATGTACAGCCTGACTCTATCACGCCCTGGAAGGGGTGGGCAGTTACAAAAGGAATTTGGGAATAAGCAAGATGAGGAAGCAGGTGGATCTGCGAGACAGCCCTGCCCAGACGGGAGGCTTAGTAGATATAGTGCTGCGTTTCCTGGAAAATGCTGTGCGCTGGGCTGCACCTTGACCAGCCCTTTCCCAAGGTCAAGGCCGGAAGCCTCGTGGGCATATGGACCTGTACTTGCTGCACCCCTCCCCTCCCCTCCTCCCTCTGATCTTGGAGAACCCCAAGCAAGGTCCTTTCAGATCTCACCCTCTGAGGTCACCAACCCAGCTTTTACAGCCCTGGCTCCTCCTTCCTTGGGGAGGGCCAAGCTACTAGGATGATTTTACGACTTCGACTTCGGCTCTGCCAGTCACTGAGCTGCTTTTCCCAAGGGGAAGGGGGCCGCTTTTCCCAAGGGGAAGGGGGCCGTTAAAACTAAAGGCAATAAACAGGGAAACTTCCCTGGTGGTCCAGTGGTTGACACTCTGTGCTTCCACTGCAGGGGGCAAGGGTTTGATCTCTGGTCTCTGGAACTAAGATCCCACATGCTGTGCAGGACAGCCCCCTCCAAAATATTTTAAAGGCAGTAAACACGTAATCAAACCTTGAACTTGTTGCCTGGGTGGAATTTGAGCAGGCAGAGAGGAGGTGGGGTTCTGGACCTCCATGAATAAATCAGATGCCCTGTGAAGAACTGGAGAAAGATGCTCACAGCCCCTAGCTCCTACCTTCCCTTCTCCCCACCACCCACCGCAAAGGACGCAGGCTGGGAGAGGGGAGGGAAGGAAGTGTTTCGGTCTCCACTTGCTCTCTAGAGGCCAGGGAAGGGGTGGTGGGAGGCAGGCCTGCATACCACCTGTGGCTGAGGTCCTTCGCAGGGATCAGGAAGTGGGAGCAACCAGGTCCCACTTGGAAAGAATGAGAGAAGCCCAGTTTGCTGAAGGTAGGCTCTAGGGGAGGCAGAGTGGGCCCTGGTGGACCATCAGTGTTATCAAACGCCAAGACAAGAAGGGATACCCTGAGGACTTCCCTGGTGCTCCAGTGACTAAGACTCCAGACCCCCAGTGCAGGGGCCCTGGGTTTGATCCCTGGTCAGGGAACTCGACCCCACATGCCACAACTGAGTTTGCGTGCTGCAGCTAAAGCTTCTGCGTGCCACAGCTAAGGCCCAGCGCAGCCAAGAAAAAACAGGCCCTTGTCTTGCTGGGAGGTCTGAATCAGAGGGCCTAGCAGAGGCGTGGCCAGCTACTTGTGGGGGTACCTGGACCAGTGCCCCTGAGGACTCTGCCCTCGCAGACAGGAATGCCTGTATCAGGAGTCACGCAGCCCGCAGGAAGGCAGTACTGAGTTCCAATCCGGCCCGGGTCACCCACCAGATGGAACACACTGGGCACACAGGATCCTCCTGGGGGCTCCGCATCCGCGAAATGGGTGATGCCCCGGGACTGGCTAGACTCGCCGTTCTCTGCTGAGTCAGGGATCACAGGGTTTTCCTTCCTCTTTCTTGGATTCCCGTGACCACTTCTGAGCCAGGAGACCAGGTGCCAAAAAGGGAGGGGACGGGGTGAAAGATGGTAATAATTATGACCTTCCTAAACACTGGCCATGCGCCAGGCTTGTGCTCGGAGCTTTGTGTGGGTGAACCTTTCCCATTTTCACAACAGCCTTCTGAGGGTGGTGGTGTCAGGGTTCCCATTTTACAGATGGGAAAACTGAGGCCCCAGAGAGGACTCATACATCTGGGATTTGTTCTAGAGATATTGCTCTTTATCTCCATGCTAGAAAAAGAGATCAGAGGGGGGCCTTGAACTAGAGGGAGGGGCTACCCCTCTGTGGCCAGCACCTTGGGAGGGGGGCTGGTCTACCTCCAATAGGCTCAATGAGTCTGTGGTCTGACCACCCTCCAGACCAACACTGCCCATAGATACATAACCCAAGCTCCCCTGGTAAACATGTTCTTAGTCCCACAAAAAAAAAAAAAAAAGTAAAAGAAACAGGTGAAATTAATTTTAAGCATGTTGCTGTGTCGCTTCAGTCGTGTCCAGCTCTTTGTGACCCCACGGACTGTAGCCTTCCAGGCCCCTCTATCCGTGGAATTCTCCAGGCAAGAACACTGGAGTGGGTTGCCATGCTTTCCTCCAGGGGATCTTCCCGACCCAGGGATCAAACCCGCATCTTTTATGTCTCCTGCCTTGGCAGGAGGGTTCTTTACCACCAGCACCACCTGGGAAACCCAATTTTAAGTATGTATTTTATTTAACCCAATATACCTGAAATATTATTAGCCTTTAGGCTAAAGGCACAGCAGAGTTCCAGTGGTGTGGTGGAGCATGAAGTGTGTAGGGAACAAACTGAACTTGATGCTGGGAGCAGAATAACCCTGGCTGTGCTGGTGTGGGGACCCAGTGGAAGGGGGGGCAGCGCAGGTCAACGAGCCCACAAAGAATCTGCTGGGCTTCGAAGGACAGAACCAGGGATGCTGTACAAAGAACACTGAGATTTTGAAGAGAGCAATCCACAGATAGAGCTAGATTGTCCTCTCTCACCATCATCAAAGCAATAATCAAAAAGTCGTTGAAAAGTATGCACAGATTTTAAATGTGCAAGGAGAGCCAAGGGAAGAAAAAAAAGGAATGAGGAGGAAGAATTGACCTTATCAGATTTCAAAATCTATAGTTACTACAATGCAAAGCGTATGATGCCCTAGCCATTCCGTTGCTACTAAATAAGTAGCCCAAGAGAAATGAGAATGCGGGTTCCACACACAGGCGAAGGATGGTTCCAGTGGGTCTATGGGCACTAGCCGAAGCTGGAAACAGCCATGAAGAGGAGGGGGCAACACGCCGTAATCTATTCATACCGTCAAATTCTACTCAGCCATAAAAAGGAACAAACTCTATACGTAATGTACATTTATGTTTATACAAGGATGCATATCAAAGAGTATTATGTTAAGCAAAGTCAGGTGCCAGTGAGTTGGCTCTTCACATCAGGTGCCCAAAGTATTACAGTCTCAGCTTCAGCATGAGTCCTTCCAATCATTGGAAAAGACCCTGATGCTGGGAAAGACTGAAGGCAAAAGGAGAGGCAGGCAGCAGAGCAAGAGATGATTAGATAGCCTCACCGACTCGATGGACCTGGATTTGAGCGAACTCCAGGAGGCAGGGAAGGGCAGGGCAACCTGGCTGCTGCAGTCCACGGGGTCGCAAAGAGTCGGACATGACTGAGCAGCTGAGCAACAGCAGCAAAAGTCAGATGCCAGAGTACTTTCTATATGTTGTTAGCTCTAGAAGGTCCAAGACAAGCCAAGTCAATTTATGATGGAAAAACTCAGAACACTGTAGCCTTGGGAGGGGGCTAATTGGGAAGAGGAAGTTTTCTGGGGTGATGAACTATTTTGTATCATGATAACTGGACTTTCCTGGTGGTCTAGTGGTTAAGACTGTGCTTCCAATGCAGGGGCTGTGGGTTCAGCCTCTGGTCAGGGAACTAAGATCCCGCATGCTATGCTGCACAGCATGGCCAAAGAAAATTTTTAAGTGTATTGTGATGGAGATTTAGATTACTTGGAGGTATTATGCATTTGTCAAACCTCACTTGAAATGAAGAGGTTTCGAGAAACAAAGTCATTTGTTTCTAAGTAGGGGAATTGCCAGTGATATTTATTTTCTTCTCTATTATTTTTTGTATCTTCCAAATGTCCTATACGTTATTTTTCGTGAGCAGAAAAATAATGATTCCAAAACTTTCGGCGATAATAATTTCCACATATCATTAAAATAATTGAAAACATGAAAAACCAAATTAGGAGTTTTCCTCAACAGGAAAATAATGTCTAAAAGGTGGAAATGGGATGTCTGTCTTGCAGCTATGAAAAATGTTTTTTATTGAATGAAAGATTCTTTAAATTCTATAATTTTCAAAACTTTCACACACAACCTCATAAAATCCCATAATAACTCTTTTATCATTTTTTAAAATTTATTTTATTTTTATTGAAATTCAGTTGCTTTACAGTGTTATATTAGTTTCTACTGTACAGCAAAGTAAATCAGCTATATGTATACATATAGCTACTCTTTTTTGGATTTCCTTCCCATTTAGGTCAGCACAGAGCCCTGAGTGGAGTTCCCTGGGCTACACAGCAGGTCCTCATTAGTTATCTGTTTTATACATAGCAGTGCATATATGTCAATCTCAACCAATAACCCTTAAAAAAATTCCCTCCCCCTGTGTTGCCCCTCCCTTCTTCCCTCTCCCCACTGCTAACCACTGGTTTGTTATCTGTGTCCATGAGTCTGCTGTTTTCTGTTTTATTTACTAGTTTGTTGTATTTTTGAGATTCCATATATAAGTGATATCTACAGTATTTGTCTTTCTGTGTCAGACTTATTCCACTCAACATAATGCCCTCCAGGTCCATTCATGTTGTCATTTTGGCAAAAGTTTCCTTTTTTATGGCCGAGTAGTATTCCACACATATATATTCCATATATAAATACCATATATATATTTCATATATATTCCATATATATATTCTATATATATTCCATGTGTATATTTAAAATATATCCCATATATATTTCATATATCATATATATTTCATATATATTTCACATATATATTCCATATATATATCATATCTTCTCTATCCATTCATCTGTTGATGGATACTTTGGTGGCTTCTCTACCTCGGCAATTGTAAATAATGGTCTGGCAACTATTTTTAAAAAGGAGATGGCTACAGATTTGAAAAGATTGCCATAATAAAAAATCAGCAAGATGCAGAGGAAGGTGTAAAGTCTGATATCAATATTGTTTAGAAGGAGGATGAAGGGCAGCAGAGAAGAAATCTCAGTGCCCATGCAGTGAACAGGACGGCACGTACTTCTGTAAGGATGGTTAGGTTTCGCATCAAGCTGGTAATACAGGGGGCCCCTGAAGCTGGCATGGCAGCGTTGGGGGAGGCCATTAACTTATTAACAGACTGAGAGGATAATAAATACATATAACTTATTAATAAACCCAGATGATCAATAGATACAGAGATACGAGCCAAAAATTTATTTTCCTAATTAGATTTCCTTAAAAAAAAAAAAAGGAAAAAGACCCCTGTGCTATATCCAGGCGGTCTAGGGAACTTAAACTCCCCTCCCCCGCCCCTGGCCTCTCCCTCGTCCCCACCCACCCATTGAAGTTCATTTCAAGCTCATATTTCAGCCCAGGCACGCTGTCCTGGTCACGTGATGCCAGGTCTGGGCTCTGCCATCCTCCACCCCTGACTCCCAAGTCTCTGGAGACATCTCGCTGATCCCACCAGCCCTGGGGCAGAGGGCGAGCACCTGGCAGCCACAGCTGCCACGCTCACAATTCAGAATTCAAGATGTGCAAAGACATAAAATGGAAAAATCTAGGTCTCACAGCCCCCCCAGACCCATCCCCCGAGTAAGCACTTTTACTGCTATACTGCCAGAAGATTTCTAAGTGCATATCTTGTCTTCACTTACTTACTTGTTACTGTTTATTTTAAATTTTTTATTTATTTATTTTTGGCTGCTGGATCCTAGTTCCCCAAAGATGGATGGAACCCATGACCCCCTGCAATGGAAGAGCAGAATCTTGACCACTGGACCACCCAGAAAGTCCCACTTACTTAGTTTTTAAACATAATTAAGACACTTTTCGGAGAAGACAGTGGCAACCCACTCCAGTACTCTTGCCTGGAAAATCCCATGGGCGGAGGAGCCTGGTGGGCTGCAGTCCAGGGGGTCTTGGAGAGTGAGACACGACTGAGTGACTTCACTTTCACTTTTCACTTTCATGCATTGGAGAAGGAAATGGCAACCCACTCCAGTGTTCTTGCCTGGAGAATCCCAGGGACAGGGGAGCCTGGTGGGCTGCCGTCTATGGGGTCGCACAGAGTCGGACACGACTGAAGTGACTTAGCAGCAGCAGCAGCAGCAGCAAGACACTTTTATTTCTGGCTCTGCCCTTCAGTCTTTTCACTCTCTGCAATATCTCAGACATCTTCCCAAATAAATGCCATCTCCTGACTCCTCTGACCTTTTATTATGAAAATTTCAAGATATATAAAAACTTTGAAGGATGCATCCATGGCACACGTGCTCTATATCCACTACCCCTAGTTTTACTGTACTTGTTTAATCATGTATCTGTGCATCCTTCTATCCATCCAGCAATTATTGGTGATGCATTTCCGAGGAGTAAACTGCGGATGTAGGAACACTTCACCTTAAGCATTCCAGGCTGCATATTATGAAATAGATTTCAATACTTGTTTTTGGGCTTTTTGAAAATAGATGATGTTTATATACAGTACACTGCACAAATCTATTAAGTGTGCCATTTTGAGAAATACATGTGTAGTCCAAATCCCTATCAAAACATAAACGCCTCTTTTCCAGTGGCTGGATTCCAACGTATGCCGGCCAGTGATTTATTCACCCAGTTCTGATTTATTTAACCAGTTCTCTTGTTCAAAGAACAGCATGTTTATACCTCTTATAAACAATGTTGCAATTAGTGCTTTGGTACCTACAACACCACCTCACTTCAAGGGCACCCATCTCATAAATTTCTGGAAGTCACATTCATTTGTGCCTCCAACAAATATAATGGAGTGCCGCTTGCCTGATGCTGGTTCTTGGAGGTGGGACATGGGAGACGCAGGCTTTCTGTTCCCGTGTAGCTCTACTACTAGACAAAGAAAATAGTAACCAAGTATTAAAAGGGCTGTGAAAGAAGCAAACAGGATGCCGCCGGGGTGAAAAAGCACATCGACCAGGTCGGCTTGAGCGGGAGGTGGCTTGTGTAAGACAAATGTTGCCAAATGATCTCCCAAAGAGGTTACTCTGATCCCATCTCCCCGGCTGCCTGCCGCAGCCCACAGCAGCAGAGGGGAAGAGGCCGCTTCTCTGAGCTCTGGCCAAGGCGTGAGTCATCCCACGGAGGTGGAGGTGGCCGGAGGAGACGCGGGCGCGTGCCCCAGATGGGCTCCAAGCGGAGGAATTTCGGGAGGGGAAAGGGAGAGAACAGTCCAGGCAAAGGAGGGCGGCTGCCACTGCACAGGGTGTCCTGGGACAGAGGCGCACTGAACCCAGCTCATGCTGGAGGAGCCTTGGCACCGCTCTCCCCAGACAGGCAGGCGAGTTGACCGCAGCAGGCACCCGCTGTGAGTCAGCAGCACCGCGCTGCGGAAAGGCGGAAATACTCCCCTTGCAGCCGCATCGCGTGCTTGGAAGCGCGGGAGTCGGGGGCAGAGCGGGTGGGAGAGTTCCCCTCCCACCAGCCTCCAGAGTCCCAGTAGCCTGCCCTCGCCCGCTTCCTTTGCACCCAGGATTCCCTCTGGTACCCACACTAGGCTCTCCCCTCGCCTCCTGCAGGTCTGCTCAAAAGTCGCCTCCTCCGAGAGAGACCTCCCCTGACTCCATCGATCTCAAATTACAAACCCTTCCAATCCCAGACGCTTCCTTTCCCCCACCGGCTTCATTTTAACCCCATCACCATCCCATACACTACATTTAAAACATATTGGGTTAATTTTATTGTTCATTCAAACGTAAACTGCGATAGGGTTTTTTTTTTTTTTTTTTTTTTTATCAGTTGCACTCACTTTTGTATCCCCCTAGCACATACCAGGGATTCAATAAAATACCTGTGGGCTGAATGAATGAATTTGCCTCATTGCAGGCAAAAGGCCTAAAGCTCCCTACATGGGGAGCGCTCTTTGGACATCAGACTGGGAGGTGGGTCCCTGGGAAAGAGGCCCCTGGTCTCTGCCCCCATCACTGCTCATTCTTCAAGTGAGACCAGAGAGGGTTTGAGAGTGACTTCAGGTCACACAGCAGATCCAAGGGAGGCCTATAAGGTAGGCCGGAGTTGCATTGCTGCACAGCCCTGTGTCGCCAAGAGGGACGCTGGCCAAGAGGGTGTCTTGTGATAATAATGGCCAGTGGGGGTTAAGTATTTATATAAAGAGGGTTTGTTTTTTTTTTAAGTCAATCAGTAAAATTGATTTTTGTACTGGGGGGAGTGTATAGCTCTATGAATTTTAACACATATATAGATTTGTGTAACCATTACCACAATAAGGACACAAACCCACACCATCACCCCTTTGTAGGGACCCCTCCCTCCCCCATCCCTAGCTGCCCTCTTCCCTTCCACTGCCAACTTCCCACCCCCACAGCTACTAATCTATTCCCTGTCCAAATACCTGTTAACAAATATTTATTTATTTGGATTCACTGGATCTTAGTTGCGGCATGCGGAATCTTTGATTGTCATTGCAGCTTGCAGATTTTCTTTCCTTTTTTTTTTTTAGTTGCGGTATATGGCATCTTTAGTTGCAGCATGTGGGATCTAGTTCCGACCAGGGATCAAACCCAGGCCCCCTGCTTTGGGAGTGTGGAGTCTTAGTCACTGGACTGCAGGGGAAGTCCCCATAGACTTTTGTCCAAAATGACACATTGGTTTCTGTTGCCACAAACTGAGTGGCTTAAAGCAATATGAATTTGTGCTCATACATTTCTGAAGGTCAGAAGTCTGCAATCAGTGTCACTGGGCTAAAATCACAGTGTCAGCAGGGGGCGTTCCTCCCTTTTCCTCCTGTGCCTTTTCCAGTTCCCAGAGGCCACCTGCATCTCTTGCTTTGTGGCCCTTTCCTCCATCTTCAAAGCCAGGTGCATAGCCTCCTCCAATCTCTTCCCTCTCGACCTCTGCTTCTGTTACTACATCTTCTGTCTCTGATTCTAACCCTCCTGCCTCCCTCTTAGAAGGACCCTTGTAATTCGGGGCATGCTAAATTCTCTCCACATTTCAAAGTCCTTAACACTGGGCTTCCCTGGTGGTCCAGTGGTTAAGACTCCACAATGTCAATGCAGGTTGCGGGTTGTCAATGCAGGGGATGCGGGTTCGATCCTTGGTGGGGGAACTAAGACCTCATGTGCCACGTGGCCCGGTCAAAAGATTTAAACACACACACACACACTTTAAACATTCTTAACATAATCCCAGCTGCAAAATTCCTTTTGTGGAGCAATGGAACACACTTGCAAGTTCCAGAGACTGGAACATGGACCTCTTTGGGGGCCATCATTCAGGCCACTACAGGCGTGTAAATGGAAATATACACATCGTGACCTCCTTAGACTGGCCTCCTTAACTTAGCCCAATGCCTGTGAGACCCATCTGTGTGGTGGTGGGTATCAAAGGTTCGTTTCTTGTCATTGCTGAGTAGTATCGCATGGTGTGCGTGTTCCACTGTTTATCCACTCACCCGCTGAAGGACATTTGGATTCTTCCCCGTTTGGGGAGATTATGAACAGGGCAGCTATAAACACTTGAGTACTCATGTTGATGTGAACATGAGTTTCCATTTCTCTCGGGTGAATTCCCAGGAGAGGGAGAAACTCTGCTTTAAAATCTTTGCTTATATTAAGATATTTCATGGAAGTCTATTAATATACAATTATGGTTGTTGTTTAAGTTGCTAGGTCGTGTCCGACTCTTTGCGACCCCCACGGACTGTAGCCTGCCAGGTTCCTCTGTCCACGGAATTCTCCAGGCAAGAATACTGGAGTGGGTTGCTATGCCCTCCTCCAGGGGATCTTCCCGACCCAGGGATCGGACCCACGTCTCCTGCAGTTCCTGTGTTGGCAGGCAGATTCTTTACCACTGAGCCACCCGGGAAGCCCTAGTATACAATATAATACTCATAATGGTCACATACACCTATGAGTTAAATGGTCCTGTGACCAAGGGGAAGGAGGTAGACACTGAGACTTAGGTTATGTGCGTTGCCTGAGGTCAAATCTGTGTCTTCCTGACCCCCCTCCACCCTCGAGCCCCTACAGCCTGTGCCCAGGATGAGCTTACCTGAGAACAACTGAATGGCGACTGGGGAGGGGTTACTCCCATGGCAAGGGGCGGTTCAGGGTGCAGCCTGCAGGGCCACACTGCCTGGGTTCAGACCCCAGTTCTGCCCTCTGCCGCTGTGTGATAGCAGCCTAGTGACGCTGCCTCTTGGAGCCTCTACTTACTCATTTGAAAGTCAGGGGTAGCAATGTTGGGTGGCCTTCTAGGGTTGTTGAGGGGATAAGCAAATTAAGGCTTATAATGGAATGAGGAATGTCAGGCCAGGGAGCACTGTGAGTGCTATTTTTATTTTTTCAACGCACATATTTACTTATTTGGCTGGACCCAGGGCTTAGCTGCGGCATGTGGGATCCAGTTGCCTGACCAAGGGTCGAACCCGGGCCGCCTGCACTGGGAGCACAGTCTTAGCCACTGGACCACCAGGGAAGTCCCTTCAACAAAAATACTGATGGATGGCACCCAAGTTCTGATACACTTCCCCTCCACCAGGCTATGTAGGGCCTTGAGCTTGGGGCCAATCAGAGATGAACAGGAATGAGAAACTGGAGGCCAAGAGACTGGGGAGGAGGCTGGGTTGAGGATCCAAAGGGCAAGGAGGAGAGCTGAGCTGGACCAGGGTGGTGGGGAACAAGAGGAAGAGCCAGGGCCTGAGGGACGGGGAGGTCTGGGGGTGGCAGGAAGGAGGGTCACTGGGTTGGGCCATTTGTAGTCTTGTGTCCCAGGGTCTCCCTAGCAGGGCAGGCCAGGCCTTTTTTTTTTTTTTAAGTTTTTATTTATTTTATTTTTATTTATTTGACTGTGCTGGGTCTTTGTCGTGGCATGTGGGATCTAGTTCCCTGATCAGGGATCGAACCCAGGGCCCCCTGTGTTGGGAGTGTGGAGTCCTAGCCACCGGATCACCAGGGAAGTCCCAGGCCAGGCCCCTTTGAGGAGGCTCGTTACAGCCTTGGCCCACTGCCCATCACGTGAGCTGTCTGCTGTTCCTCCTGCTGCAGGCCTCTGCCCCCAGCCCAGTTGTCATCTTCATTCCTCGGCTCCAGCCGAGCAATCGCTGCGTGCCACAGGGCCTGGAGCTGACCTGGAAACCAACTGGGCTCAGAACCCAGGGAGAAGCAAGGTCACCCCGGGGCCAGATTTAATTTACCAGGTGGGGAGAGAAGACGGGACGCACAGCACCCGTCTGGGGACACACAGTAAGATTCAGCCAAGCAGGACTCCAGATCCCCGCCCCTCCGCCCCCCCAACCCCAGCCAGGCCACCATGCTCAAATGCAGGGAGACAGCATTCCTGGTGGGAGGAATGGCAGACACAAAAGCCAGAGGCTGGCATAGTGCTCGGTGCGTTGGGTGGCTTTGGCGGGAGTCGGGGGATGTGAGGAAGGAGGATCCAGAACGGAACCGTCTGTGGGGCTCAAGGTCACATCTCAGCTCTGTTTGGTGCTTGCCAAGTGGCCTTGGTCACATGGTTCCCTCTCCCTCAACCTCCATTTTCTCACCTGTAGCCTCGTGACATACGGGGAGGTCCCAGCTCGCCCCCATCATGCCTTGATTGCTAATTGAATATTGATGCTCAGTCATTTATTGAGTAGCTGGTTGTTCTGGGCTCAAGGGGCGCAGTGGTGAGGTTTGGACACTGTTAACCTGGAATGAGGCTGGGCTTCGGGAGTTTCTGACATCTCCCTGGGGGATTCTAAAAATGCTGGGGACTGAGAACCCTGGAGGAACACGAACGGATGTAACAAGTGCTCTTTAACTTTCCTTAACTTTTTGTCCAGATGACCCCCTTCATTCACTCACACGTTCATGCATTCATTTATTTATTCAAACTTTCAATTGTCCATTCATTCACACATTCATTCATTCATTCACATATTCATCACATATTCCTTCAAACATTCATTCATCCGCATTCATTCATTCATACACACATTCATTCATTCATTCATTCAGTCAAATACTGGTTAGGCACCAACAATGTATTAGCACTGTGGATTCCACCCTGGCTTCCTGGGGTGGGGCTTGGTCCCCCAGTTTGGAGATTGTGCTAAAGGGGATGGTGTGAGTGAAAGTCGCTCAGTTGTGTCCGACTCTTTGTGACCCCATGGCCTATACAGTCCATGGAATTCTCCAGGCCAGAATACTGGAGTGGGTAGCCTTTCCCTTCTCCAGGGATGTTCCCCACCCAGGGATCGAACCCAGGTCTCCCGCATTGCAGGCGGATTCTTTACCAGCTGAGCCTCACGGGAAGCCCAAGGGATGGTGGGACACCCTCATATTTATGCATGTATGCATTCAGTGAATATTTCAGAGACCTCTGAAGGGCACAGGATCTTTTCCTTGTTTGCAACTCCATTTTCCTCTTCCATAAGCTGGGGAGGACATTTCTTTCTTAAGGAGCTGTTGGTAAGATCAAAGTCTAAAACAGCACTGAACGCTAAAGGGAGTTTAGGTGTCTTGAGCATCAGTCAGGAGTCAAGGACTTAGCATATATTATCCCTTTTAATCTTTAGGTAGGATTAAAACCCTGAGGTTGAGATTACCGTTATCTTCACGTGTCAGACGAGGAAACTGAGGCTCAGAGAGGTGAGATCTGCTGCCTAGGGCCGAGAGAACACAGGGAACCCACCGTAGCCAAGACCCAGGCACTTAGCAGCTAATCTGCCTAGTGACTGATGACCTCACAGTCCCGCCCACTGGGTTAAATCTGCCTGACAACTAGTGACATCACTAATTCCGCTGCCTGTGCTCAGCCTCTGACATCCCTGAACAGTAAAGTTAATTACAACGTGCTGAGGGCCAGCAGAGGGCCTACTGTGTGCCAAAGGTTGTGCCAACTAACCTCTCCTCTGGGCTCACACAACGCCTAGTGTTGCCTCTATTAATGGGTATAATAACAATAATTTTAGTCCAGATTTATTGAACGTGGTCTACGAGTCAAATCCTATCTTGACTCGACTACAAGTCAAATGATACATTAAATCCTCCCACCAAAAATTAAGAAACATTTATATAATGCATACTCTTATGCCAGGCCCATTTCTAAGCACTTGTTACATGCTCACAACCATCCTATGAGGTAATGTTTACTTATTATCCCCATTTTATGCATGAAAGAACTGAAGCGGAGAGAGGTCAAGTGAGTTACCCACAGCCACACAGCTAGAGGGAGGAAGAATTCAAGCTCATGGATTCTGGCTCCAGGGTTTATGCTGTTAACCAAGATATTATGTGACTTCTTCTATCCCCATTTTACAGTTGAGGAAACCAAGGCACAGAGAGATTAAGCACTGGGCCTTACCTCGGCTAGGGAGTGCCAAAGCTCAACTCTGAACCCGAGACGCCCGGCTCCAGAACCACACTTTAAAAAAATATTTGTTTTTGAATATTTATTTATTTTGGCTGCACCGGGTCTTAGCTGTGGTGTGCAGAATCTTCGATATTCATTGTGGAATCTATAGTTGCGACTTGAGAACTCTTTAGTTGAGTAAGGCATGTGGGATCTAGTTACCTAACCAGGGATTGAACCTAGGCCCCCAGCACTGGAAACTCAGAGTCTTAGCCACTGGACCACCAGGGAAATCCCTCAGAACACTCTCATTCACACTTGTCCCACTTTGGGACATACTAAGAAGCAGAGCTTGCAAAGCCCCTGCCACCACCCCTCTAAGGTAACCAGCCCCTCCTTTCCAGTCCCCTCACCAGGAACAAAAGGGGCCTTGGCAAGCAGACCATAGCCCACCTGCCAACTTCCTCCATAGCCTCCTCTGAGCCCCGCCACCTTGGGACTCTGCCCTTTGGCAACCCTGGCTGGCTGGGCCAAGCCTTACCTGGGCTCCCCAGAACCCTCCTAGGATCTGGGGAAACAGTACTCTAGCTTTCGTCTTTCTCCTGCAAGCCTGAGCCTGATTGAAAGCCCTGGAGAAATTCCCCATCCCTCTGGTGGAGGCCTTCAGGAAGGACACTGGGAGATCCCTGGGCAAGTTTCAGCCTTCAGTGGGCCTCAGTTTTCTCATCTGTCAACTGGGCAGATGAGGAAGAAATAACAGAAAAGGCCTGTGCAAGTCAGCTGGGGTTTCAACCTCACTGGGTCCAACACTCACCTCACTTCCTTTTTATTAAAAGCAATTATTTTAGGGACTTGCCTGGCAGTCCAGCAGTTAAAATCCCATGCTTCCGCTGCAAAGAGGCACAGGTTCCACGCCTGGTCAGGGAACTAAGATCCCACATGCCTCGTGAAGAAAGCGAAAGTGTTAGTTGCTCAATGGAGTCTGACTCTTTGTGACCCCATGAACTGTAGTCCACCAGGCTCCTCTGTCCATGGAATTCTCCAGTCAAGAACAGGTTGCCATCCTCTTCTCCAGGGGTTCTTTCCAACCTAAGGATTAAATCAAGGTCTCCTGCGTTGCAAGCAAACTCTTTCCTATCTGAGCTGTCAGGGAAGCCCATACCAAAAAGTAAAAATCAAAAATCTGAGTCTCCTCCCATATGCCATACTTTTGACGCCAAGCTCCCTTGGACATGTGATATCATGATCCGACTTCCATGTCCCTAACCTTCCTGTCTGTATGCCCAACCAGCGCTCCCAGAAGCAATTCCTGCACCCAACCAGCTCACCATCCCCGTAACAATACACAGACGTGCCGGCCAACCTTGTAAATATCCCACAGAAGTCCAGTGAAATGTATCTTCAGCTCAGTTTCACCTTAGCAAGGTCCCCCAAATACCTATCTCTCTCCCACGCCACAGACAGGAAACCCCAGGGGAGGCTGCCATAGCACAGAGTCAGAGAATTAAATGGATTGCTCTCAAAGCATCTCACTTTGGGAAGCTGTATGTCCCTGTATGGCTCTGTGAACACACTGCAGGGTTTTGGGGAAAGTGGCTTCAGTGAGGGGCTTGAAGTTGAAGACTGTTCCGGCCTCCCGGGTGACTGCACATACGGGTTTCGCAGGTCGGCTCTGCGTCTCAGTGGCTGTGCAGGAATGGGCAGGGCACCTGACTCCTCTGGCCTGTGTTTGTAAAATGGAGGTGGTGACTGAGCATCTTCTTTGAGGGTTGGGGGGAAGAGTATACATAAGGAAAGCGCTTAGTCCCATTTTGCAGGGGTGAAGTGCTGTGTGTCCCGCCAGCTGTGTGACTTTGGGTAAGTCACTTGACCTCTTTGGGCCTCGATGTCTTCATCCAGAGAATGGAGATACCAATCATTGTCATTTCGTACGAATATTATGAAGTGAAGTCAGAGTGTTAATCATTCAGTTGTGTCTGACTCTTTGGGACCCCATGGACTGTAGCCTGCAAAGTTCCTCTATTCATGGATTTCTCCAGGCAAGAATACTGGAGTGTGGTACCATTCCCTTCTTCAGGGGATTTTCCTGACTCAGTGATCAAACCCAGGTCTCCTGCATTGCAGGCAGATTCCTTACCCTCTGAGCCACCAGGGAAGCCCAGAATTGTTACCAGGTGTTAGTAAATCAGCCTTACTTTGCAGATGAGGAAACGAGGTGCAGAGAAAGTTCTACTAATGAACGGAGTGCTCCTCGCCCATGTCCTTAGTAGCCCTCTGTCCTCTGCCCTAAGATCCCTCATCCACTTTCTGTCGCCATCAGTTCTGGAAGCGTCTGCTGTAAAGCTGGACCCCTGGGCAGGCTCCTGGGACCTCGAAGGACGCTCAAACGCAGGCCCCTTGGGTCTTCTCTGGCAGTCCAGTGGTTAAGACTCCGAGCTTCCACTGGGGGGCGTGGGTTCTATCGCTGGTCGAGGAACTGGGATCCTGCATGAGGCAGCATAGCAAAAAAAAAAAAAATTAAAATTAAAAAAAGCAGGCTCTCCCAAGGGTGACCTCTGTCCTTGCCTCGTCTCCGGTCCTCACGGTGTCTCCCCTACCTTCCTACAGCCAGAATTTGTCAGGCGAATACTTCAGGTACAAAGGCATCCTCTTCCCCGTGGGCATCTACTCACCTGAGAGCATCAGCATGGTAGAGAACGCCGAAGTACACGACGATGACATCTTCATCGTCACCTACCCCAAGTCAGGTACCTGCCGGGCCGGGCCGGGAGGGGGGCACTAGGGAGAGTGCTGGGTGAGTGTGGGGCCGAGGGTGAGAGGGTGACACCGAGGACAAAGCGGGAGAAGAACGCGGGAGGGGCGGTGGGGACGGGGACCCGTTTGTTCTGTTCAGAGCCAAGTCTTTGCAATGGCCGGTCCCTCCGCCAGGGGGCACCCCTCCCCGGATCCCTGAGTGCCTGGCTCCCTCCCGGCCCCTATGCTGGGTCTTTGAGACCTTCCTGGCTAAAACAGCTTCTCCATCCTTGAAGTCTCCTCATACTTGTCTTCCCTGCCAGCCACTGTACTATATTTTCCTTGGTTGATTTAGTGTCCGTCTTCCTCACTAGAACCTGGCTCCCTGAGGGTAGATATTTTGCTTCCTCTTGATCGTGACTGTGTTCTTTGAGCCTAAAACAGTGAAACACATTCAATAAATATTCGTGAAAGGAAGGGAGGAAGAGAGGGCGGAAGGAAAGATCTTAATTTTCTCCATTTGGTTACTGAAATGCTACTTACTAACTGTCTGCCAGGTGCAGAGAGACAGCTCTGAACAAAGATATTTTTTCAAAATATTTTTGAAGAATTTCAAAATGTTATACTCACCCTTTTCAACATAGAGTTCTATGAGGATTTTTTGGGTAACACTTAAAAGAATAATTCACATACCATACGCTTTGTATACTTCCAAATCCACGCATTGGAAAGTGTACACAGTTCTTTGGCTGTAGGATATTCACAGAGTTGTGCAAACCATGACTGTAGTCAGTTTTAGAACATTTCCATTACTTACAGGGCTTCCCTGGTGGCTCAGATAGTAAAGAATCTGCCTGTGATGCAGGAGACCCCAGTTCAGTCACTGGGTCAGGAAGATCCCCTGAAGAAGAGAATGGCTGCCCACTCTAGTATTCTTGCCTGGAGAATTTCATGGGCAGAGGAGCCTGGCGGGCCACAGTCCATGGGGTTGCAAAGAGTCAGACATGCTTGAGGCATTCACACATTCACTTCACTTTCAACAAGAAACCCTGTTCCCATTAGCCATCACCTCCAACCCGCCCCCTCCACCCTCAAGGCTTAGGCACCGTTATTCTGCTTTCTTACTCTACGGTTTTGCCCATTCTGGACATTTCGTGTAAGTAGACTAGTACAAGAGCTGGTCTTTTGTGTCTGGCTTTTTTTCACTTAGCCCACTTTTTAAAAATAATTTTATTTATTTATTATTTATTTTCGGCTATGCTGAGTCTTCGTGGGTGTGTGGGCTTTCTCCAGCTGTGGCAAGTGGGGGCTACCCTCCACTTGCAGTGCCCGGGCTTCTCATTACGGTGGCTGCTCTTGCTGTGGAGCAGGGGCTGTAGGTAGCACAGGCTCCCGTCGTTGCGGCACGTGGGCTCAGGAGTTGTGGTTTTGCAGGCTCTAGTGCCCAGGCTCAGTAGTTGTGGTGCATTTTGGGCTTAGTTGCTGAAGCACGAGGGATCTTCCTGGACTAGGCATCGAACCTATGTCTCCTGCATTGGCAGACTCTTGACCGCTGAGCCACCGGGGAAGTTCCAGCATGTTTCTGAGGTTGACACACATCATTGTCGGTGCTTCATTCCTTTTTATAGCAGAATAATGTTTCATGATATGAGTGTACTGCCTGCGTGCTCAGTGGCTTCAGTTGACTCTCAGTGACACTGTGGACTGTAGCCCGCCAGGTTTCCCTGTCCATGGGATTCTCTAGGCAAAGGTATTGGAATGGGTTGCCATTTCCTTCTCCAGTGATCCTCCCGACCCAGGGATTGAACCCGTGTCTTCTGCACTGCTGGTGGATTCTTTTCTGAAGGGGTATACTATTAGGTATACTTATTCATTTATCAGTTGATAAGCAGTCAGTTGGGTTGTTTTCACTCTCTGACTCTTAATAATGCTTGTAGGAACATAGATATACAAATCTGCCTATGGACATATTTTCATTTCTCTTGGAGTTCTGTGAATTTTGATAGACATACACAGGAAACACTACAGTTGAGATGTAGAATGGTTCAGGGAATTCCCTGGCGCCCTGAATGGCCAGGACTCGGTGCTTTCCCTGCCCTCAGAAATCCCTTCACACCTTCTGTGGTCAGCTCTCTCCTCACCCCACCCCCAGCAACCAGTCATCCATTTCCTGCCCCTGTAGTTATGCCTTTCCCAAAATGCCACACACAAGGAGTCATACTCCATGTAACTTTTGAGACTGATGTCTTTCACTCAGAGTAATGTATTTTTTTTCTTAATTTATTTTTGATTGAAGGATAATTACAATATTGTGTTGGCTTCTGCCATACGTCAACATAGATCAGCCATCAGTATATGTATGTCCCCTCCCTCTTGAGTCTCTCTCCCACCTCCCACCCCATCCCACCCCTCCAGGTTGTCACAGAGCCCCGGTTTGAGTTCCCTGAGTCAGACAGCAAACTCCCACTGGCTATCTGTTTTACGTACGTTTCCATGCTACTCTTTCCATCTGTCCCACCCTCTCCTTCCTACACCTGCCCCAGCAACACATTTTAGATTCCTCCAAGTTGTTGTGTTTGTTATTGCTGAGGAGTTCTCCAGAAAATGGATGGACCATGGTGGTTTTATACATTCATCTGCTGAAGGACACTTGGCTTGTTTCCAGGTTGGGTTGAGTATGGCAAATACAACTGCCATAATTCATCTCACACAGGTCTCTGCATGGAAATACTTCTCCACTTATCTTGGGTAAATACTTAGCACTGGAACTGTTGAGTTTATGGAACTAAATACGCTTAACTTGAGAAACTGCCAAACCGGCTCCAAAGTGGAAACCCTCTTGTACTTTTGGGTAAGCTGTTTACCCTCTTGTGTTCTCACCAGCAAGATCGGTGGACTCCAGATGCTCTGCTTCCTTGTCAACACTTGATATTGTCAAGTTTTTTTAAAAAAACATTCTTTTTCTTTTTTTTTCGGTCACACCACAGGGAATGTGGGATCCTAGTTCCCCAACCAGGGGCAGATCCCCTGCTATGTGCAGTGGAAGCAGGAAGTCTTAACCTCTGGACCACCAGGAGAGTCCCTGCAAAATCACTCTAACAGACGTGCTCTAGTATTTCATTGTGGCTTGTATTTGCATGTGTCTACTGGCTGATGAAGCTGAGCATTTTTTCAGAGGCTTACAAACCATCATATATCTTTTTTTTTTTTTGCAGCACTGGGCCTTCCTTGCTTTTTTGTGCAGGCTTTCTCCAGTTGCAGCGAGTGAAGGCTACTCTTCATGTGGTGCTCGGGCTTCTCATTGCAGTGGCTTCTCTTGCTGCAGAGCACAGGCTCTACGTGCCTGGGCTTCAGCAGTTGCAGCACTTAAGCTCAGTAGCTGTGGCGTGTGGGTTCTAGGGCGCTCAGGCTTCAATAGTTGCGGCATACAAGCTGAGAAACTTTGGCTCGTGGGCCCTAGAGCACGCAGGCTTCAATTAGTTGTGCAACCAGGGCTGAGTAATAGCGGTGAGCGGGCTTAGTTGCTCTGAGGCATGTGGGATCTTCCCAGACCAGGGATGGAACTTGTGTCCCCTGCATTGGCAGGTGGATTCTTAACCACTGGACCACCCAGGAAGTCCGCTGTTATATACCTTTTTCAGCAATGTGTCTGCTCAGATTTTTTTTGTACTCTTTTTAATTGGTTGGTTGATTTTCTAATTATTGAGTTTTGAGAGCTCTTTATGTAATCTGAGTATGCATCCTTTATCAGGTATGCTTTTTACAGGCATTTTCTCCAAGTCTGTGGCTTGTCTTTTCATTTTCTTTTCAGTGTCTTCTCAGAGCAAAAGTTTGAATTTTGATGAGCTCCCATTGTCAATTTGTTCTTTAATGGATCAGACTTTGATGTCATTGCTAAGGAAACTTTTCCTAAACCAAGGTCATAAAGATGGCTTTTTTGTCTTCCAGAAATTTTACAGTTTTAGATTTTACACTAAAGTCTAAGATTCATTTTAAGATAATTTTTACACATAGTATGAGGTATAGATCAAGGTTCTTTGCATATGATGTCCAGTTATTCTAGATTTTTTTTAAGTTTAAAATATGTTAATTTCTCTTAGAAAGTCATGTATTCATAGTTCAAAATTAAAGAGGTACAAAAGATTCCTCTCCTCCCAAGTCACCAACAGTCTCTGTGTATCTTTTCAGAATTTTATGTACAAGCAAAAACATACATTTTTTTGTTATTTTTTTCCCACAAAAGTTAACAAATGATACACATCATTCTGCTTCATTTTTTTTAATGGTTTTGCCTTCTTTTTCCTTGTATTTTGACACCATCCCATCTTAGAACTGTAAACAAAGAGCTTCCTGGGATTTTGTTGGTTTTTACAGTTCCATAGTATTTCATAACACTGGATGTACAAGAATCCTTGTTTTACTTGTTGAACTAGTTCCTTATTGATTCACATATCCTGGTTTCCCATCTTCTGCAATTATACACAATATAAACTTTATACACACTGCTGCATCTTTCTGCGCACTGCGCTGCTGGCCTCTGTCCGTCACAGGCGCCATCTGGGAGACTTCCCTGGTAATACAGTGGTTAGGAATCTGTCTGCCAGTGCAGGGAACACGGGTTCGATCCCTGGTCCAGGGAGATCACACATGCCCGGGAGCAACTAAGCCCAAGAGCCACAACTGCTGAAGCCCACGTGCCTAGAGGCCCTGCTCTGCAACAAGAGAAGCCATCTCAGTGAGAAGCCCTCACACCACAAGGAAGACCCAGCTCAACTAAAAATGAATAAATAAATATTTTTTAAAAAAAAACCTTCTGGGGGAAGCCGGAGAACCAGGAAGAGAAACCACATCCTTCTGCAGGGTTCCTCCAGCGCCCTCTACTGACCAAGCGTCACATTGCGCCAGGTGGCCAATGCGATCTGATCATACTCTCCAGCTCCAATGTCAAGGAACAGGGAACCAGGAACGGGTTTGGAGCTGAGAGATGATACACTGGGAACTGGTACAGGGTAGTTGTTAGAATCCAGGACGATGTAACACTAAGACCAAGTGATTGTTCATATTATTGTTATTTCTCATCTGACCTGCCGGCAGTCTCCTGGAACCCAGACTTGAGAACCTGGTCATGAATGAGATGCCCTTCCTACAATGTGATGTTTGTGGCACTATGGCTCAGTTGGTTAAGAATCCGCCTGCAATGCAGGTTCGATCCCTGGATCAGGAAGATGCCCTGGAGAAGGAAATGGTAACCCACTCCAGTATTCTTACCTGGGAAATCCCATGTTCAGAGGAGCCTGGAGGGCTACAGTCCATGGGGTCGCAAGAGACCGACACGACCAAATGACTAAACCACCACCAAAGAAATCAAGGGCTTATTCCCAAGAAGCGGTAGTGAAAAGCGCTGAGATTTTAAGTCCAGCCACCTGAATTCAGTTGCAGCTTCCTCTGTGTATTAATGGAGTGCTTCAGAATCTCATTAGGCTGACCCAATAGAAATTTATTTCTCGGGAATTCCCTGACAGCCCAGTGGTTAGGATTCCATGCTTTCATTGCCCAGGGCCTGGTCCCAATCCCTGGTCAGGGAACAAAGATCCCACAAGCCATGTGGTGAGGCAAAAAAAAAAAAAGGAATCTATTCTCATTCCTGTAAATTCTAACTGATCTCAGGTGGCATCGGCCTGCAATGGCTTAGAGCCGGGCTTGGGTTCCCAGCCAGAGAGTGGCTGGGTCGAGGCGGTAAGAGTGCCAGATCCCAGCTACTAGACCAGTGGACAGTGATAAGGGCCCTGGCCCTCTGGCTTTGCAGAAAAGAATTTCTACCAAAAGGAGAGTCATGACGCGAGTCAAGTTATGTATTAAGAGGAAAAGGTACACGGGCCGACTCAGGGGGAGAGTCTCTGAGTCGCACCTTTGTGGCAGTTTGAATTACTTTTATGGGGCATTTCTTCCGGGTTTCCTTTGGCCAATCATTTTGATTTGCCTGGTTCACAGTCCGTATTTGGTATATCTCAGGATCTTCCCATGTGTGCACACGCAACTCTTAGCCAAGATGAATTTTACCGGAAGGGGTCTGGGTAGAACATCTCTTGACATCATTCCCCTTTGAACTCCAAGGATCCTTTCTGTGCAAGTGTGGCTGGGCAGGTCTCCTGATTTCAAGAACGAAAACTATGTGGTCTGGACAGGACCCAGCCTCCTCCTTTAACGGTCGGGCTGTTCTCTTCTTGCAGTTTTGGTCTATAGGGAATGAATCCTATGTACCCTGGGGGTGGAGGTGGGGGGGGCATTTGCCTTCTGCACAACCAGTGTGGGATGGATGGAGGGAAGGGTGGGGGGTATCCATGCAGATTCCGGCATCCTCGCTTCTTCCGCTTTATGGCTCTGCCATCCCCAGGAGCCCCAGTTTCCACTGGCATCTCTGCATCCAGCCCGCAGACAGGGGGGAAGTGAAAGTGTTAGTGGCTCAGTCATGTCTGACACTTTGCGACCCCATGGACTGTAGCCCGCCAGGCTCCTCTCTCCATGGAATTCTCCAGGCAAGAATACTGGAGTGGGTTGCCATTTCCTCCTCCAGGGGATCTTCTCGACCCAGGGATCGAACCTGGGTCTCCTCCAGTGCAGGTGGATTCTCTACCGTGTGAGCCACCAGGGAAGCCCTACCTCCGATTAACTTGCCCAGTTTTTCCCAACAGGGACCAACTGGATGATTGAGATCCTGAGCTTAATCCTAAAGGACGGAGACCCCTCCTGGATCCACTCGGTGCCCATCTGGAAGCGGTCGCCCTGGTGTGAAGCCATCATGGGCGCCTTCAGCCTCCCCAACCAGCCCAGCCCCCGCCTCATGAGTTCCCACCTCCCCATCCAGCTCTTCGCCAAGGCCTTCTTCAACTCCAAGGCCAAGGTACAGGAGGAGGGAGGGGTGTGTGTGTCGCTGGAGCAGGGGGGAGTGGAAGAGGGGTGGAGCATAACTCTCTGATGAACTCAGCATGTTAAGCAGCCACTATGTGCCTGGTCCTGATCTAGAACAGCAGCAAACACATGCCCAGGAACACCTGCCTTGGGAGCCCACGCTCTAAAGGGGGCAGGCCAAGAGCAGATGGAATAGATAAGGAAAATGCTGGGGCTTCCCTGGCGGTCCAGTGGTTAGGATTCCACGCTTCCATTGCAGGAGGCATGGGTTTGATCTCTGGTTGGGGGACTAAGATCCTGGACCCCAAATAAATTTATATAAGCATCTTTTTAAAAATAAGGAAAATAGTTAATACATCCAAGATGATATATTCACATCGAGAAGGAGGAGAAGGTGGGGGTTGGAGTTAGAGGTAAGGGTTGCAATTCTAAATAGCGGAGGGGTCAAAGGAGGCCTCAGCAAGACAATGCCATTTGAGTAAAGACTTGAGATGTGAGGGGAGGAGCCACGGGGGTGTCGGGGATGGTGGAAGAATGTTCCAGGCAGGGGCATGAGCAGGTGCAAAGGCCCTGGGGTGGGTGTGGCAGGCCTGAGGTCTACTCAGGAGGACTGTGTGGTTGGATCTAAGTGAGCAAGGGGAGCGGAGCAGAGATGAGGTCAGGGATTTAATAGGGGCCACAATGTGCAAGCGCCGCACGGGCTTTGGTGGGGAGTTTGCTTGTCTCTGAGGAGGACAGGAGCCAGGGGCGGGCTCTGCGCAGAGGAGAAACAGGGACCAACTTAGGTTTTCCCGGGCGCCCTCTGGCTGCAAGGCAGGGAACAGACGCTCAGGGCGAGGGCAGAAGCGAGTGCGGGGCGGGGCGGGGGAGGGGAGGAGGGAGGGGGGCGGGGAGGCGACAGACCAGGTGCAAGGTGGCCGTGGAGACAAACAAGGCGGTGGCTGTGGAGGTGAAGGAAAAAGGGCTGGGTTTGGAGTGTATTCTGAAGCTGGAACCAGGAATATTTGCCGGCAGGTTGGATGTGAGTGTGGGAGGAGCATCAGTCAAGGGTGACGGCAGGGGGTTTGGCACGTCCAGTAAGGAGCTGGGAGGCTGGGGCTGCCGTGGACTGAGAAGGGAAGGAGAGGTTTTGGGGGAAGGTGGGGGGCTCTGCTGTGACCCAAGTGGAGGATGCCGGTGGACAGTGAGAGAGACGAATCTGGGCTTGACAGGAGTGATGTGTGCTGGGCACATCTGTTTGCAACCTGTTGAGATGTGTGTGTACATAAATAGAGACAGAGAGAAACAGAGACGGAAACAGAGAGACAGACAGAGATAAAGAAATAGAGACGGAGAGAGGAATTAAAGCCAGGAGACTGGTGTGATCACCAAGGAAGGGAGTGAGTACGGACAGAGAAGTGGTGGGGATTGCAATCCAGGGGTCCCTAAGACCACTTTCAGGCTCAGTGATTCACTATAAAGACTCATAGAGCTCAGCAAAGCTGTTATGGTCACAGTTATAGCTTATCACAATGAAAGGATAGGCTTCCCCGGTGGCTCAGCGGTAAAGGATCTGCCTGCAATGCAGGAGCCACTGGAGACTCAGGTTCAGTCTCCGGATTGGGAATATCCCCTGGAGGAGGGCACAGCAACCAACTCCAGTATTCTTGCCTGGAGAATCCCCACAGACAGAGAAGCCTGGCAGGCTACAGTCCATAGGGTTGCAAAAAATCGGACATGACTGAAGCGACTTAGCACAGAGAAAGGACAGAAATTAAAGTTGGTGAAGGGAAGAGGTGCCTGGGAGCGCATCCACAAGAGACCAGGCACCAGCTCTGATGGGGTCTGTCCCAGTGGAGCTGTATGGACAGTGCTCAGTCCTCTGGCAAAGACATGTGACAACACGCATGGAGTGTCACACACCAGGGAAGCTCACCCGAGCCTCGGCATCCAGGGTTTTTGTTGGAGGTTGGCCACGTAGGTGTGACTGACCACCTGCATGGCTAACCTTGGTCTTGAGAGAGGACATATCTGATGGGGCTGGAGTAAGGCTAGTAGCAGAACATCAAGCTGGCAAACAGATTGGAACCGGGTCATCAGGGCCTTGAATGCCAGGCCCAGGGGCTGGGACTCCACCTTGGGGCAGAGGGCCAAGGAGGGCACGGTCAGGTGCGTGTAGAAAGAGCCTCTGGGGCCGTGTGGAGGCTGGGAGGCTGGGGAGGAGGCTGGGGCCCCAGCCGTGGGAATAGGAAGCAGAGGTGGCCGCCTTTCTCTGTTGGTCATCGCCCCTCACCATGATCTCCATCACCTACCCTGCATGCCTGTCTCCTTCACTCTTTATTTCTTGAAGCCAAACTGCCCCTCTACCTGGTGTCGAAACAGTCCCTCTCTTTTCCCAGAGTGTGGCTGGAGGGTGCCTTCCCCTGCTATGGACCGAGGCGAACTGATCTGAACCCTGATTAGCTGGGAAGTCCCTCCAGAAGTCTACCCTGAGTCCGTCCTGCTGCAGATATCAGAAGGGAGAGGGCTGCAGGTCAGGAAACCTCAGGGACTGACACCCTCTCCCCTCTTCCCCCTGCCCGCACACAGGTGATCTACATGGGCCGGAACCCCCGGGATGTGGCGGTCTCACTCTATCACTACTCCAAGATTGCCAGGCAGTTGAAGGATCCTGGCACGCCCGACCAGTTCCTGGAGAACTTCCTCAAAGGCGAAGGTGAGGACTGGGGCATGTGAGGTTGGGGGGCCAGTGAGCCCCAAGGAGGCCCAGATGGGAGGAGGGCCAAGAAGGAAGTGGGGAGAGACAGCAAGGCAGAGACTGGGTGGTGGGGTGGTGGGGGCTTGGAGGTAGGGCTCCAGCTCTGAGGGGCCAAGCCTGGGGCCATGGGGCGTTGGTTGGGCTCCTCCAAGCCCCAGGGGGGCTGGCTCGGCTCCCCGTCCCTCACCCTCCTGTCTCTCTGCTCGCAGTGCAGTTCGGCTCCTGGTTCGACCACATTAAGGGCTGGATTCGGATGAAGGGCAAAGAGAACTTCCTGTTTATTACTTACGAGGAGATGCAGCAGGTGATCCCCTCCCCCACCTCAGCCCCGCTCCCCCCCTCCCACCTCCCACCCACCAGCTCCGCTTCCCACAGAACTAAGGAGAAAAGGCAAGCAGGGAGCAGAGCATCCCTAATGCACATGGGCGTGATTTTCAGAAGGGTGGTCAGGGGAGAGCCATGGAGCTCTCTGGGGAAAATGTGTCTCAGGCAAAGGGAATTGTCTGTGCAAAGGCCCTGAGGTGAGAGTGTGATTGAAGTGTTCCAAAGGGAGCCAAGAGGCCAGAGCTGAGAGGGGGTGGGGTGGGATACGAGGGCAGAGAGGGGATAGGGGCCCAGAGTGAGGACTTTGGCTTTTTTCTGAGTAGGTGGGAGCCACAGGTGGGCTCTAAGCAAGGGAGGTTAAGTGAGATGCTACAGAACCCTGACCCTCAAGAAGTGATGATGCTTCCTGATGGTTGTGACCTAAAAGGCAGAGGGAAG
Organism: Bos indicus; assembly: GCF_029378745.1. Lineage (NCBI taxonomy): Eukaryota > Metazoa > Chordata > Mammalia > Artiodactyla > Bovidae > Bos > Bos indicus. Next base: position 55,806,095 of record NC_091777.1, read on the forward strand.
CAATGGAAGAAAATGGTCTTTGGAGGCAGACAGAGAGCCTGGCTGGACCCTGTGGAACGTCCTTGGGACAGGCACCTGGGAGAGAAAGGCCTTCTGGCTGGGGAAATCAGGGAAGGCTGCCTGGAAGAAGGGGCCATGAAGAATGACTACGGCTTTGCCTGACTGCAAGGAGGACGCTGGGCTTCTAGTTGGATCAGATCCACAGTGAAGGTGTCCAACTGTTCCATGTTCCTTTTTAAATTTTTTTAAAAAATTTTTGTGGCACCTCAAGGCATGTGGGCTCTTAGTTCCCTAATCAGGGATCGAACACAAACCCCTTGCATTGGAAGCATAGTCTTAGCCACTGGACCGCCAGGGCAGTCCCCTGTTCTGTGTTCTTAACAGAGCTCTATTCTGAGAGGCTAGGAACCTAAGAGGTTCCAGTGTTCGTTCACCCATGGCCCCAGACACATTCTCATCCCGTGTGTGCTTCATGTATTTTTTGTGTCCTGGTTTCTGTTGACACTGTATAGCAGAAAGAGCCTGGCTTTTGGTGTTCGAAAAGCCATTGAAAGACTCTTTAAAATCTCTCAGAACCTCAGAGGTCTCATCCTTAAAAATGGGTGGAAAATGCTGGCTCAAGGGTTGCTGTGAGAACCCCAGTCCCTGGCATTGGCGTCTCATGACCATCTGACAAGGGACAGCAAAGTGTTAGCATAGTGTGCAAGGTAAGAGTGATTAGGTTCCGAGCAAGGGCGTATCTGGCTATGGTAACCATAATAGCAGAGGTTTCAGCCTCTTAAATTGCAAAAAATGGTATACTTTATTTTATTTTCTATTTTGCTTGCTCCGGACCCTTGCTGCTGTGTGTGGCCTTTCTCTACTGGTGGCAAGTAGGGACTCTGCTTCATTGCAGAGCTCAGGCTTCTCTTGTTGCAGAGCACAGGCTCTAGGAACGCAGGCTTCAGTGGTTGCCGCATGCGGACTCTGTAGTTGTGGCGCACGGGCTTAGTAGCTCCAAGGCATGTGCAGTCTTCCCAGATCAGGGATCGAATCCATGTCCTCTGCATTAGCAGGCGTACTCTTAACCACTGTGCCACCAGGGAAGTCCAGAAAATGGTATATTTAAATGGCTGACCCCAATATTATTATTGCTCCCATTTTATAGAGGAGCAAACTGAGGTAGTTTAGCCTCAAGAGAGCTGAGAACTTGCCCGAGGCACACAGCTCTTCACTGTGAATCCCATGGGTTTATTTTATTTTATTTTCCACTCTGGTAAATCTCTTTTGATGGAAAGATCCAGAAAAGACTTCGGCATCACCCCTCCCCTATCTTTTCCACCCAGCTTTATCCTCTGAACCAAAAACTGGGCCACGCAGCCTGACAGAGCTTCTGGGCTGCCCCTGGGTGTGAGGAACAGCCAACACATTAGAATTTCTGGGACACATCAACGGTTCAAGAGGATAAATGCTTATGAAACTAAGAATAACCTGGAAAATCAAGGCCGTGGGGTCGGTGGAGCTGACCACAAGCGTCTGTGCCAGGTGCTGCATGTCAGGGAAGGCAGGGAGATAGACGGGAGGGTCATGAACTTTGGGGACTCAAATCTGAGCTCCTTGTTGGCTGTGTGACCCTAGACAAGTGTCTTTCCCTCTCTGAGCCTCCACTCACTGATGGGGGTAATGACACCTCTCTGCCAAGCCATTGGGAGGATTGGCACAAATATACCTGAGAGTCCTGGACTAGAGATGGGTACACAGGAGGTGCTTAATCCACAGTGATTTGAACCGTCAGTCACAAGGGAGGTGATGTTTGGGTGGCATCTGGAGGGGTAAGTTTGCCAGGCAGAGAAGGGTGGTGCAGGGCTTTTGTGACAGCCCCGTGCCAAAGCCCACAGCGAGGACCGCTCAGGAAGGAGATGAAAGACCTGGCCACGCCTGACGTTAAAAGCCAGACCTGGTGGCGGCGGGGTGGGGGGTACTTCCCTGGTGGTCCAGTGGCTAAGACTCCATGCTCCCAATGCAGGGGCCTGAGTTCGATCCCTGGTCAGGGAACTAGATTCTACATGCCCCAATTAAGACCTGGTACAGTTAAATAAATAAATATTAAAAAAAAAAAAAGAAAGCCAGGCCTGGGGATTGGGGCACTGGGGAGCCACAGGAGGGCTGGGAGCAGGGGAGGAACAGGGTCAGCTCTGGGTGTGGGGAACTGGAGGCAGGGAGGCCGTGAGAAGGCCAGGGCGGAGGCTGGGGTGAGGGCTCACAGGGGGAGAATGAGGCCGGGCCAGGGGTGGGGGCTGTGGGGGCACAGAGGAGGGGAGGCGGCAGAGAGCTGAAGCAGGAGGCTCAGGGGCTGACGACTGACAGGGGCAAGAGGGGGAGCGGGTAGGGAGGAAGGGGAGCCAAGGCCAGGCCAGGAGTTTGGCCCTGGGTGAATGGTAGGGCTCTTCTGGGACCTGGAGTGGGGCAGGGTTGGGCACAGACCAATTTTGAATCTAAAGGAGCGTTCACTCTGCATGAGATGCTGGACCAACCCCTGCCTCCTGCTGTGACCTCCGACCCAGACCCATCCTTCCCTTGCCCCCACAGAACCTCCAAAAGCCCACACTGCAGAAACCCCCAGAAGCCACGGCCCAACCCCTCCACCTGGAGGTGGGGAAACTGAGGCAAAGAGACAGAATCCTGCCCCCCCACCCAGATTCCAGCGGTGGGGGCTCAGGCATCCAGATTCTGGGTCTGGTGCCCCTTCCTGGCCTGGGGTCCCCTCCTTCCGCTGACACCTCCTCTGCTCCCAGGATCTCCGCAGCTCCGTGCAGCGCATCTGCCAGTTCCTGAGCCGGCCACTGGGCGAGGAGGCGCTGGAGTCCGTCGTGGCACACTCGGCCTTCAAAGCCATGAAGGCCAACCCCATGTCCAACTTCTCTCTGCTGCCCCACAGCCTGCTGGACCAGCGCCATGGTGCCTTCCTCCGGAAAGGTGAGGGGACTCTGGGGCTCTAAGCCCCATTAGGCCACCACCTGGCTGTGTGTCTTGGGCGAGTCACTTAACCTCTCTGGGCCTGTTAGCACGGAGCTTGGCACACAGCTGATGCTAAACGCTGAAGGGCGTTGCCATAGCAGCTCTGAACGCTAGGAGGCTGTTTGGAGTCTTCTTCGTGAACCCTTCTTAGGGTTAACGTTCACCCCAGAAATAGTTAAGTGTTGGATGACGGGCTGAGGGTGGGAGTGTATTAGTTTCCTATTCCTGTTGGAACCAAATACCACACGCATAGTGGCTTAAAACAACACATGTTCAGGGAAATTCCTGGTGGTCCAGTGGTCAGGACTCAGCACTTTCCACTGCCGTGGTCCAAGGGTGGGGGAGCTAAGGTCTTCCAAATAGTGCAGTGCAGCCAAAATAATAATAATAAAGGACAAAAACACACACATTCACTGCCTTATTGTTCTGGATGTCAGAAGTCCAAAATCAGCCTCACTGAGCTAAAATTAAGGTGTCAGGACCGTGTTTTCTATGGAGGCTCTGGGGGGAACGAGTTCCCTGCCTTCACAGCTTCCAGACCTGCCTGTATTCCCTGGCTCGTGGTCCCTTCCTCCATCTTCAAAGCATCTTCTGCTCTCTGACTCTGACCCCCGCCCCGTGCCCTCTTATAATGAGGAGTGAGTGGGTGCTAAGTTGCTACAGTAGTGACGAGTCTGCGATTCCATGGACTAGAGCCCGCTAGGCTCCTCTGTCCATGGGAGTCTCCAGGCAACAACGCTGGGCCAGGGAGTCTCCCCGACCCAGGGACCGAACCCGCGTCTCTTACACCTCCTGCGTTGGCAAGTGGGTTCTTTACCGCTAGAGCCACCTGGGAAGGCCCTCTTATAAGAATGTTTGCCATTGAACATTAACATCTTTAACTTAATGACATCTGCGAAGTCCCTTCTGCCATGTCGGGTCACATGTGCATAGGTTCGAAGGGTCAGGTCATAGACATCTTGGTGGGGGCGCCACTAGCCAGCCCGTCACAGGGAGCCCCCAGAAACCTCACTAGGGGTGTCATGTAATGTGTGGTTTGTGCGTTTGCAAAACTTCAAAACACTGTGACCCAAATGACTTTGGCCCCAGGATTCCAGGTAATGGCTGGTGCCCCCGATTATCCCATGAGATGAGAAACTTGAGGGGGGATTCCCCTACTGGTCCAGCAGATAAGAGTCTGCACTTCCACTGCTGGGAGTGCAGGTTCGATCCCTGGCCTGGGAACTAAGATCTCATATTCTGTATGGTAAGGCCAAACAGAACAAAAAAGTAAAAAATAACTAATAATAATTTTTTACGATAAATTTTTTTAAAAAAGCAACTTGAGGGACCCAAGTGTTTGCCTCGGGGCACATGGAGCTAGCAGTCACACCCCTCACCTGCTCAGTGGCTGTGAGAGGCACATCTTCAGCCTGATCCGTGAAAGCACTGGCTCCCAGTGTCAGAGCAGCGCTGGAGCCAGGAAGCCCTGTGCTAGCCAGGAAGGTGAAGGACAGGTGGAAGAGGAGGTGATACAATGCGGGGGAAGGATGCTAGATGGGGAGGCGGATGCTCTGGGTAGATATTTAAGAGCTTAGGTTGGGGGGAAGGGGAGAGGTCTGCTGGAGGGGTGAGCAGGGCAGAGAGAGCCTGACGGGGAGGGGCAAGAATGGTGCCCGGGGGTCTGGCCAGGCGACTGGTGGCCAGTGATAAACTGTCAGCCTTCAGCAAAATGGAGATATGGGGTGGGGGAGGGGAAGGACAGTGGTTCTAGCAAAGGGCACAGCATGGGCAAAGGCCAGGAGGTGGGAGAGAGGGTGCTGGCTTCTTAGGGCGGGGGCACGACGCTCTGGCTGCGCCTCAGCTCCGCCTTCCCTCCGCTCCCTCCAGGGGTCTGCGGTGACTGGAAGAACCACTTCACGTTGGCGCAGAGTGAAGCCTTCGACCGCGCCTACCGCGAGCAGATGCGGGGGCTGCCGACCTTCCCCTGGGACGTGGACCCCGAGGACGCCAGTCCGGACTCCGACCCCGGTCCCGGCCCGAGCCCCAACCCAGATCAGGCCTCCGAAGCACCCCACCCGTGACCCTGAGAATAAAAGCGTCTCTCTACTGCGCGGGCTATTCGATGCGCCGCGGAGGGGATGTGCCGCCGGCGGGCGGGCCGGGGCGCCGCCGGGGGACTCGGAGGCTGGGATGGGGGCCCCAGGGGGGCGCCCAAGGCCTGGGGGACGGCGAGATCCTCTAGCCCACCCGGCACGCCTGTGGGGCCGGTGACCCAGAATCCTCTCCCAGAGGCGAAGATGGAGGCCGGGAGGCCAGCGCAGGGCACCTGACTCCCCCCGGCTAGAGTGCTGCGACCCGACTCCGGATCCTGGGGAGGGAGAGTGATGGGGGCCAGGGTTCCGGGGTCTGAGGGACGAAGGAGCCAGGTCTGGACTCCGGGGTCTCCCGTGAGGCTGCGGAAACGCACGTTTCTGACATAAAGCAGCTTTATTCTGAGCAGAGGTAAAGGGCAGCCCTAACAATCCACCACTTAGCCCCCGTGAAACAGACTCGGCCCCTGCTGGCTTCCCCTCCGCTGGCCTGGACCTGTTCCCCAGCGCCTCGGGATTCAGCTCGGCTTCCCCGGACGCTTCTCTCCTCTCCGCGGCCAGGCTCACTTTACCCCACAGCTCCTGAGCGCAGGCGGGTTCAGGAAGCCTCCCCTCAGACCCGAGAACCCCATCTTCACCCCCGCACAATTCCAGCACGGGGACCACTCAGCCAGGCGTCTCCTCAGAGAAGTTCTGACGCGGCGGGAACAGGAGATGTGCTGTTAGGACCTCGCCTAATGGAGACCTCCTGCCCATTTTCTAGGCGACACTGAGGTCCAGAGTGGGCACTGGGCTTGCCCGCATTCTAGAACAAATTGGGGGGGGGGAATCCTTGGCATCTCCCAGACACCAAGGCCACAAGCTTTGTCCCAGGTACAACAGGGAGGCGGGGGGCTCTGAGTGACCGTTGTCTGACCATCCTGAGTCAGGGCCAGAGCCATTTGGCTTTGGCTCCGGTCAGGGCTGCCACCTGAGTCCTGGCTGGGTGGCCCCGTCTGGCTGCCGGATGCCTCTGGGTTCCAACAGTTTGGAGGCAGCATCTTTACCAAACCTCCTCCGGGTCGGGGACAGATAGCGGAGGCGGTGCCCAGGGGTGAGGGGCAGGGGGCCGCCCCAGGGCTGGGACCAGGCCAGCGGGCGTGTGTCCGCCTCCCCGCCGGGGGCCCCTCCAGCACCCCGTTGCCTCATCAGGGCCTTGGCTGGCGTGTCCTTGGAGCCCCAGGACTTCTTGAGCTGTGGAAGGAAAGACAGGGAGGTGAGAGGCAGTTCTTGGGGGTCCCAGAGCCTGGGGAGTGAGAGAGCAGGGCGGGGGGGTGGGGGGGGGGATGGAGAGGGTGCTTAGGGAGGAGGGAGGGGAGGAAGAAGGAGGTGGGCTGCAGGGAGATGAGAGTGGAGGGGTTGGGGGGAGGTGAGAAGGCCTTCATGTCTCCAGAACCAGGAGGGAAGTGAATGGGGAGGCTGGGGACCCCCAGACCTACAGAGGGGGTGCGGAGTTGGGTCCCCATGTGCGGCTTTGCAGCGGGGAAAGGAACAGGAAGCAGAAAGCAGCTGCATGGGGGCGGCAAATATTTGCCAAGGGAGGTGATGCCAGGTGAGGGCAGCTCAGGACCAGGAAGAGGCGAGGACCTTGCCCTTGCCCATCCCTCTTCTCCTCTCGATTGGGACCGAGGGAGGTGATTCTGGGGACATTCATTTCTCTCCGGAGTGGCCTCAAGCTCCCACTTAGCAGATGGGGAAACTGAGGCTCAGAGGGGGCACAGCTCAGCGAAACTGACCCCAGGTCTGCCTGCATCCAGGGAGAATCCACCGGATTCTCCCACATGGCTCCTGCTTGCAGCCCACGTCACAGCTGAGGACACAGAGGCGCCATCCAAGCTTTCCCCAGAGAACAGGGGCAGGCTGTGCCAAGTGTCTAAGCAGCTGGGAGAAGGGAGGGGAGACCCCCCTGACCTCCCCTAGCCCCCTCCCCAACATGCGCAGCACTCTCGAATCCAGGAAGCCAGTGAGCAGAGCATTTAAATGTTCCACCTGGGAAGCAACCAGGGCTGAGATCCAGTTCCTCCCTGGTGCCTTGGTTTCCCCATCTGTGAAATGGGTGAGTGGAGAGCTGTAATCACATCCACCTCAATGGTTGTGGCAGTTCAAGGTAAAAGTGAAAGTGTTAGTTGCTCAGTCGTGTCTGACTCTTTTCGACCCCGAGGACTGTAGCCCACCAGGCTCCTCTGTCCATGGAATTCTCCAGGCAAGAATACTGGAGTGGGTTGCCATGTCCTTCTCCAGGGGATCTTCCCAACCCAGGGATGGACCTGGGTCTCCTGCATTGCAGGTGGATTCAGATGGTTTGTGGCAGAAGTTACATTTAATCAACTCTGAGGAAGCACTTGGCATGGGGCCTGGTGCATGGCAAGGTGCCCGAAAAAAGATCGTTGCTTTGACCTTGGGCAAGTGAAACTCAACCCCTCTGTCCCTCAGCTTTTCCATCCATACACCTGAGCATTAATAGGAGTATCGCCTCACTGCCATGGGAGGAGGAGGTCAGGAAATCAAAATAAATTCCATCTGGGGACTTTATTGTGACCATGGTGATTAATCTATTTCATTCGACCGCACTGACTCCTCCTCCCAAGCAAACTGAGGATGGGGACAGTAGCTCAGCCCATGTCCCCAGTGAGAACGCTGAGGGTCAGAGAAGGAGGCTCTCGGGGTCTCTGCCCAGTGTCACCAGTGCTCCCCTGCCCAGCACACAGTAGGGATACCGGAAGTGGACCATGCCATTGGGAATGCAGGGAAGCAGTTTTGCTTCCCCCGCCCCCAGGACCAGGCACCTCGCAGGGGCCCTCACAGGCCTTCATCCTCTTCCAGGCCCGCCACCCGGTCTCACCTCATCGTTGTCTCCATCACTAGAGCCCGACAGCTGGGACAGGCGACTCAGGTCCCAGAGGGAGCGGCTGGGCCGGGTTGGGGGGCCGCTGGGGATGCGGGCACGCTGTACGCTCCTCAGGATGTCGCTCAGAGCTGGCCCTGGCGCGGCCAGGGTCTCCTGCCTGTCCCCCTCGAAGACTCGGCAGGCGGCCAGGCGTTGGGTCAGTGAGCCATCGGGCGGTGGTGGCGGCGACAGGGGGGCCACGGAGCAGCGGTGGGCCACGCGGTGTGGGCTGTGAGCCAGCTGCAGCCCCCCCAGGGCTCTAACAAAGGGACCCGGGGTGGGCGCAGGCGGGAGCGGCCCGGAGGCTGCATACAGCGTCCGGAACTCTCGGCTGAAGGCATCGGTGATTTCACCAGTCAGCAGGGTCACCAGGCCACGGTGCAGGCGGGAGTCACTCCAGGTGAAGCTGGGGGACAGAGGGTGGAGGGGAGGATCAGGATCTCCAAGCAACCTCAGAAGTCTGGCCTGGCCCCCATCGCCCGCCCCCAACCTAGTCTCATGGAAAGGCTGTGTGACCTCAACATGCCCCTCCGTAGAATGGGGGCAACCAGGTATCTACCCTAGAGGGTTGATGGGAAGGCATGAGCTAACATACTTAAATGATCACCTGGAATCAGACGAGTTTAAACCTGGGGTCTGCCCCATTCCCACAATTTCCACCTCTGGAAGGAGATGGGATTCTGACTCCCTCTGGGACTCTTTGAAGACTCAATTGCTTCCTATTATGACTGCCACTTATTAACTGCTTGCTGTGTATCAGGCTCTGGGTGTGCCTGCTCCCTGCCTCTGTTTGCTCATCTGTCACATGGAACTAAAACACAGGAAGATTAGAGTCAGAAAATATGGGTCGGGCCCCTGCCCAGTAGGTACTCAGCATTAAAAGGCTGGGAGTCGAGACTTCCCCAGTGGTCTAGTGGCTAAGACTCTGCACTCCCAACGCAGGGGACCTGGGTTCGATCCCTGGTGGGGGAACTAGGTCCCGCATGCCATATCTAAAAGATCCTGCATGCAACTAAGACCCAGCTCAGCCTAATAATGAAATTAAAAAGAAAAAGAAGCTCCGTACTTGCAATGCACAGGACGTGGGTTCAAAAAGTGGTCAGGGAACTAGATCCCACATGCTGCATGGGATGGCCAAAAAAAAAAAAAAAAAATCCCCCAAAACTATACTTCAATTAAAATAAGTAAATAAATACTTTATAAGAGTTTAAAAAAATTAAAGTCTGCAAGCCATGGTGAGCTGTGCCCTTACTATCCCTGTGATCACACTGGTTGTGATTTAGAGAATCAAGCACACCTGCTGGTACACAGCAGGTGCTCAGTAAATGCTCTCTTTGGAATTAAATGAACCTGGGCTCTCCTTCTGGCACAGGGGAACTTGGATGTGTCACATTCCCTCCCTAAGCTTCGGTTTGCCCATTGCAAAACCAGGCTTGCCCTGGCCCACGCCATCTTGCACCTCGGCGGGTACCGTAGCAGCACCCGGCAGAGAGGGCCACTTTGAGGCCAGGATGATGAACACCGGTCCAAGCATCCTTACCTCGTGGGGTGTCAGTATCCTCGCACTCCAGCAGGTCGGCGGGCCAGCCTGCCTGCTTGGATTGTGACACCCCTCCCCCACCTATGACCTCAGCCCCAGAGCGGCCAGTGGGAACCCTGGGGAGGGGGGCGCATCTGTGAGGTCACCCCCATTCCGCTCCACAGAGACTCCTGGGGGGCAGCGGCCGCTGGCTCATCTCCTTCCCCGGGGGTGTTTCTGAGACCCGAGGATTCGAGAGCGGTGGTCACAACGGAGCTTCCGAGGACGCGGAGTGTCGGGAACTGAGGCCATGCCAGGTGCTGGGCCTGGGAGATCAGAAGTCCCGAGGGTGCGAGGCATGTCGTTCAGCAGTTCCTGGAGGCCCGGGAAGCCCACGGCCCGGCTGGGGCACCGTCACCGCCGCCAGGCCACCATGGTCCTCGGCTGGCTGCCACTTCTGGTGATGGTTCTGGCCCCTGGCACGACGGGTGTCAAGGACTGCGTCTTCTGTGAGCTGACCGACTCCACAAGCTGTCCAGGCACCAGCATGCGCTGTGGCGACGACGAGGACTGCTTCACGGGCCACGGGGTGGCCCCCGGCGTCGGCCCCATCATCAATAAAGGCTGCGTGCACGCCACCTCGTGCGGCCACGAGGAGCCCATCAACTACATGGGCGTCACCTACAGCCTCACCACCAACTGCTGCACTGGCCACATGTGTAACGGGGCCCCCGACCCCACGCGCGGCCGGCTGGCGGGGGCCGCCGCCAGCCTGGCGCTGGGTGTGCTGCTGCTGCTCCAACACGTGCTGTGACCAACCTGGAGGGCAGGGCCCGGGGCTGGTCTCCCGGCTGCATTGCTCCCCCTGCCCCCCACCTCCATCCCCTTTCCCCATTAAATGGCCAGAGGCCCTGGACAACCTCTCGTGGCCTGGCCTCATCCATTCTAGGGCTGCCCACCGGAGGAGCCCAGTGCTCTGGAAGCAGCCCCAGGCCCTCCAATTTAGTGATGGGGGAGCCACGTCCCACAGGTTGGACTGGACTACTGTATTTCATTGGTTCTAAGACGCGTTATCTTTTCAGATTTGGATCAGGATGTTTCTTTCCTTTGGTGGCACCTTAGAGTCGATGAAATATGGTAAAACAAAAACAAAAACAACCACACCAAAAAAATCAAATAATAATAAATGACAGCTGACGTTGATGCAGCACATCTTATGTTCCGTGCCAGGCATGATTATCTTACGGAATCCCCAAGTGAAGCTGAGAACAAAGATTCTCTTCAAAAACCTCCCAGTCTTGGGGATTTCCTGGGGGTCCTGTGGTTACGACTCCGCGCTTTCACTGCTGGGGTCCCCGGGTTCAATCCCCTGGTTGGGGAGCTGAGATCCAGCAAGCTGCAAGGCGCAGCCGAAAAAAAAAAACCCAACATCCCAGTCTTAATGCTAGCGGTTCTCAAAGTGTGGTCCTTGGACCAGCAACATCAGCATTAACCAGGAACTTGCTAGAAATGTCAATTCTCAGGCCCCAGTCCAGGCTGGCTGAATAGGGGTGGGGCCCAGAAATCTGGGTTTTATTTAACAAGTCACCCAGGTGACTCTGGGGCCTGCTCAAAGTTGAAAGCCACCAGGCCAGGGCAAAGGTAATCAACAGGGCACTTCTGCCCCCCGGGGGGCACCTGGCAATGTCTGGAGATGGTTTGGGTTGTCATAACTGGGGAAGCCAGATGCTACCCATATCTCCTGGGTAGGGGCCATTCAGCCCAAGAAAGCTCCCCTGCAATACAGAATCATCCAGCCCCAAACATGAGCAGTAACTGTCTTGAGAAACCTTGCTCTAGACGTGCTAACCGGATCATCCCACGTCTAGAGGGAGAAACTGGGGCACAGAGAGGGGAAGTCAGTTGCACAAAGTCACACAGCTAGTAACTTCAAGCTAGGATTTGACCCCAGGCCGTCCGGCTCGGAGTCCACGTGCCCTGTGCCATGCCGTTCCCAGGAAGTAAATGCTGCTATTTTCACACTTTGCAGATGGGAAAACTGAGGTTCAGAGTAAGGGAAGGTACCAACCAGCCCAATGTCCCAGAGCTAAGAAGTCACGGAGCCAGGTTCTGGTCAGTTGGCCCCCAGGGAGAGAAGAGGAGGGACAGGAGATGGTCTGAGGACCGGGCCATTTGTACACCAGCTCTGATTTTTGCATCCTTGTGTGTGTGCTAAGTCGCTTCAGTCGTGTCTGACTCTGTATGACACTATGGAGTGTAGCCCGCCAGGTTCCTCTGTCCATGGGATTCTCCAGACGAGAACACTGGAGTGGGTTGCCATGCCCTCCTCCAGGGGATCACCCCGACCCAGGGATGGAACCCACGTCTCTCATGACTCCTGCATGGGCTGGCGGGTTCTTTACCACTGCACCACTTGGGAAGCCCTCTGATTTTTGCACAGATGCTCAAAGAGGTGGAGACAGCCACCCAAAGCAGAGCTAGGACTCCAGTCCAGGTCCCCCTGGCATGGGAGCTCCCACACACCGGGAGCCCAGTTTCCCAGACGACGAAGTGCTGGGGCCAAAGAGATGAAGACTTACCCCCAGGCCACAACACCGCCCGGCGGGAGGTTCAGTACCAGCCTGTTCTGCCACAAGACCCCTCCTCTCCCGGGCAGGGGTAGGTACAGACCCATCTTACAGGGGAGAAAAGAGAGTCTGGGGAAGGGCATGCCCCACTGCCGGCTGAGGGGGAGCTGGGGACCAGAGGCCGGGCGGTGTGTGGGGTCGGGGGCGCCGCACCTGTAGGATCCTGAGATGACCCGCTCGCCGTCCAGCAGCACAAACTTTTCCCGCACGTTGCCGCTCACCTGCCGACGCCAGCGGCTCTGGAAACTGCAGCCCCGCACGACTCGGATGTCTAGGTTCTGCGGTGGGAGGGCATGCCCTTGCTCAGGCCGACCCTCCCCTCCCCCCTGACCTCCACCCAGTGCCCTCCCTCCAGGCAGCTCCTACCTGGGCGGCCCATGGGAGGGTCTATCCCAGCTTCCCCAGGGGTCTCTTGTGGATAGTCTTAACTTTGACAGCTCACCCCAGCTGCCCCACCCCCATGCCATGGGCATCAGATCTCAGGGGACACTCTCAGCCAGCATCCACCTTGATGACCCAGCACCTCCTGGAAGGGTCTGCCCCCCGCTGCTTCCCCCGCCAGTGCCAGGGAATTGGGGTGTTACCCTCCAGCCACCTGGCCCCTACCTCAGTGGCCCAGGGGTTGACCCCCAGCTGCTGGGCCAGCGTCAGAAAGGCGGGCAGCTGCTGACGGTCCAGGAGCAGGTAGACGGGCACCCAGCGGCATGTGGCAGCCTCCACCAGGTCCGAAAGCAGGTCTGGGTCAGTGAAGACGTCCATGACCACGGCCACCAGCTGAGGGGTGGGGAGAGGGGCTGTGGGTGGAGCCTGGGGCTTGGGGGGCACATTCCGGGGGTGAGGTTCTCCAGGGCGTTTAATGGTCCAGGCTCCGTGGGACATTCAGGGAAGCTGAGGGGGATACCCCGAGACACATACTACAGTTCATTCAGCGCCTATGTGTGAACTGACTCAAGGGACAGGAGTTTGAGCAAACCCCAGGAGACAGTGGAGGACAAAGGAGCCTGGCGTGCCTTAGTCCATGGGGTCGCAGAGTTGGACACAACCGAGAGACTGAATAACAACGATGTGTGAATGAGAAGCAAACAGGCTTTCTGGAGCCCCTCCACCTCTAACTGCTAGAAAACTGTCATTATAAAGCACACGTCTGCAGCAGTACCCCATGGGCTTTGACACTACGTGGCTGCCAGGCTCCAGGGCTTGGTGGGCTGGAGGCCCTTCACTGTGGGCAGCTGCACACCTGGTCCTCGGGTGGGATAACCTGCCAGGCCACCAAGGTGAGCTCTGGGGACAGGGAAATGCTGAGGAGCCTGGAGCTGGCAGGCAGAAAAAGGTGGTGGTGGTGAACCCTGAGTCACTGGCCAGAAGGCCTTGGTTCAAAGCCCCACTCGGCCACTTAAAAGACAAGGGACAACCTACCATGCCTCACTTTCCCTGTCTCCTCAATGGGTACATGAAGCCCAACCTCATAGGACCCTCCTTGGGATTAGGTGGGTTAACCCATAAAAAAACACTTAGCATGGGAGTAGAGACATAAAAAAGTTGTTATAGAATGGGCAGTCCAAGGGGCTGCAGGGCAGACATTTTCAGTTCAGTTCAGTTGCTCAGTCGTGTCCAACTCTTAGCGACCCCATGGACTGCAGCATGCCAGGCTTCCCTGTCCATCACCAACTCCCGGAGCTTGCTCAAACTCATTTGGGCCCCACTAAAGGAGGATACAGAGAAGGCAATGGCACCCCACTCCAGTACTCTTGCCTGGAAAATCCCATGGATGGAGGAACCTGGTAGGCTGCAGTCCATGGGGTCACTAAGAGTCGGACACTACTGAACGATTTCACTTTAAATTTTCACTTTCATGCATTGGAGAAGGAAATGGCAACCCACTCCAGTGTTCTTGCCTGGAGAATCCCAGGGACGGGGGAGCCTGGTGGGCTGCTGTCTATGGGGTCGCACAGAGTCGGACACAACTGAAGCGACTTAGCAGTAGCAGCAGCAGCAAAGGAGGATAAGGGCTTCCCTGGTAGCTCAGCTGGTAAAGAATCTGCCTGCAGTGCAGGAGACCCTGGTTCAATTCCTGGGTGGGGAAGTTCCCCTGGAGAAGGGATAGTTTACCCACCCCAGTGTTCTTGGGCTTCCCTGGTAGCTCAGAGGGTAAAGAATCCACCTGCAATGTGGGAGGCCTGGGTTCGATCCCTGGGTTGGGAAGATCCCCTAGAGGAATAAGTGGCAACCCACTCCAGTATTCTTGCTTGGACAAGAATCCCCACAGACAGAGGGGCCTGGCGGGCTACAGTCCATAGGGTCACAAAGAGCTGGACACGACTGGGCGACTAAGCGAGGCACAAAGGAAGATAAAGACATCCACCCTGGCTGGTGGGGTGGAGTAGGTGACTGAGGTGTGCAGTCATACTTAGGTCCAAGAGGCATGGATGCCTGAGGCACCCAGGTCTTGGGGAGAGAGTGGGAACCCTCAGATCTAAGAGGGTAAGAGTGAGATCGGGGCCGTGTGGATGCCTGGATCCTGGGAAGCGTGGACATGCACGGTCCAGAATGCCAGGGTCCCAAGTGATGTGCCCTCACACTCACGTCTGGGGGTGGACACGTGAGGATGGCCAAGTCTGGGGGAGGGACCCCCTGAGGCTCCCACCTTGTGGGCGGCCCGAATCTCCTGGTGCACCAGCTCCTTGAGGGACGGCTGGCCCTCGCCAGGCGGCTGGGTGTACAGCTGGGCCCGGGTGATCCCTTTCCAGGCTGAGTCTTCCGGCCAGCCCAGGCGCAGCACGGGCACCGCCTCCTCCGACTGTCCCGGCCAGTAGGTCAGGCTGCCTGAGACCCCATGGGAGGCGTCGGCTCCCTCTGCTGCCCCGCCGGGCTCAGGCTTCGCGGCCGTCCAGTCCTCAGCCGCTGCCACCAGGCCCCGGAGCTCCTCTCCGCCCAGGAAGGGCCGCAGCCCCTCGCGCCGCAGGCAGGCCTCGAATGCCTCCACGCCCTCGCCCAGCAGAGTCTCCAGCGCCAGTCGCTGGCCCTCGGAGTACAGGAAGCCGGGGCTGGCCTCAGTCTGGGGCCGTCCCCCGGGCCCTGGATCCATTCCTTCCAGTGCTGCCAGCTGGGAGGCCGCCATCGGGCCGTTTGGGGGTGAGGATGGTGAGGCTGGATGTCTGGAGGGCTTGGCCGTCTCTGGGCACCGAGCATCTAGAGATCTCCAGACAGGCAGACTCCGTGTGGCCGTGCAATGCCACCCGCACAGCCCTCAGTCCCGACAGCTCGCCGTCCTGACCATCGCACTGCCCAAATGAGGGACCGCCCGGAGCGTGGCGTTGCTCAGACGGCCAGCCCGCCGGCCACCTGAGCTTCCTGCCAGACTCCGATGTTCTGGCGAAGCCCACAAGTGGCCCCCCGCGTGTCGGTCAGGCTGACCGCCTGACACTTTCTGCAGCCACCCAGCTCTGCTTCCTGACACGCCAGCCCCCCTCCAGCCCCGCTGGAGACACGAGGCTCCAAGTGACCCTGCCTCTGGCTCAGGCTGACTCTCCCGCCAGGCAACAGGCTGTCTGTTTGTCTCTGAGCATCCAAACGTCCCTAGTTAAAGGCAGAGTGGGCTGCCTGTTTGCCCCTCAGATAGCACACCTAACTGACCCTCTCTGGCTGTCTCTTTGACGGTCTGGAAGACATGGATCGCTTCCAGCTGACAATCTCAACGTCTGACCGCCCACTGGAGCAACCAGCAGGCTCTGCCGGAATGTTTCTCTCAACAACCAGCCACCTGACTCACTGGTCCTCACTGGCCGATCATCCCGGAAGCCTTCTCTGTGAACCACCCCTCTCAGCCGTGCGAGGGTGCACTCCAGCCCTAAATCTTGGCATCACGTCTCCCAGCCGGGGAACTCAGTCTGTCTCCTCTTCAGGGTGAAGATCCTGCTACCTGAGCGTTCACACCCACTCAGGCTGCTGTGGGGGCGGGTGCCCTCTACAGAGAGTTTCGTTACAATGGAATCAGCCCATTCAGACTGATGGCCGGATCAACAAACCCCGGTTCCTAAGACCACTGACCCGGCCCTCTGAGTGATCTCAGGCCCACTCCAGCCAGGATTTCTACCTTAATCCCACTGTCTCCGGCCAGCGGACTGTCCACTTATTCCAGGATGAGGACCACTCTGCATCCCTCCCAAGCTGCCCCTTTGACAATTCTGACTCAACCTCTGCTCAGTGGACGCCCCTCCCCACCCCTGCCGATCCCTGTCAACAAGAAGCCCCCTCTCCAGCACCCAGTCAGCTCCCCTCTGCCAGACCACAGCAAACCAGCCCTGCAAAGAGAAGGAAGAAGAATAAAGCCAGGCCAGTCCCTCTCCCTCCGGTCCTCCCCAGACGCCCTATCTCTCCCAGGTCTCCATCACCTTCCCCTCCTCTTGCCTTTCTGGAGGTCAGATCAGGGGCCTGGAGACCTCCTTTATTCCTGTGGCTCTTCCGGCCGGCCGGCCTGCCTTATTCATCAGGTTTCTTCCTGGGATCCGGGGAACCCAGCCCCTTGTGCAAATACAGGGGGAGGGCCATCACAGGCCCCTGGAAGCCTGGGGTGTGGGAGCGAAGTAAGGGAAGGTCCCAGCAGCCCGCCAGACTCCAGCTTCAGGGGCGGGAGCTCACATCACCTGTTCCCACGCACCCTTTCCCCCACGGTGTCCCAACCCATTTCTATTTCCTGGTCCAAGCCCCGCCAGCCATCCCTAACGTGGAGATCCCTGAGGGGAGCACGGGTCCTTTAAGAGTAGGTGTGGCTGGTTCAAATAGGAAGCAGGTGTCATTAACACCAGACACCTGGGAAGGAGGTGGGGCTTCAGCCTTAGATGGCTGCTAGGTCCCAAGGGTGCAGCAGCGTCCGAGGGTGCCAAAAGGCTTAGGGTGGGCACCGCAGACACTCAGGCCCCTGCAGACTCCACCCCCCGCAACACAACGTTAAGGGGCTCATCCCAGAGGCTGGTCTGTAGAAGGGTTGTCATTGAGTCACAAAGTCATGTCCCACTTCTTTGCAACCCCAGGAACTGCAGTTATGCCATGCTTCCCCATCCTTCACTACCTCCCAGTTTGTTCAAATTCATGTCCATTGAGTCAGTGATGCCATCCAACCATCTCATCCTCTGTCGCCCCCTTCTCTTCCTGCCCTCAATCTTTCCCAGCATCAGGGTTTTTTCCAATCAGCCATTCACATCAGGTGGCCAAAATATTGGAGTTTCAGCTTCAGCATCAGCCCTTCCAATGCATACTCAGGGCTGATTTCCTTTATGAGTGACTGGTTTGATCTCCTTGCTGTCCAAGAGACTCTCAAGAGTCTTCTCCAGCACAATTCAAAAGCCATCAATTCTTTTCAGCACTCAGCCTTCATGGTCCAACTCTACATTCATACATGACTACTGTAAAAACCATGAAAGCCACTCAATCATATCTGACTCTGCAACCCCATGGACTGTGGCCTGCCAGGCTCCTGTCCATGGGATTTCCCAAGCAAGAATACTGGAATGGGTAGCCATTCCCTTCTCCAGGGGATTTTACCGACCCAGGAATCAAGCCCAGGTCTCACGCTTTGTAAGCAGATTCTTTACCATCTGAGCCACGCTTTGACCGTACAGATCTTTGTTGGCAAAGAGAGGGGCATGGCATCCACTGCCCAAAATGATGGGCTTCTCCTTGAGGGCTCCAACCCTCTCCCTCCCCCCTACTCCGTTCCCCAATAATATACAGAAGACTGTTAGCATCCAAAATCTTTTTAATAACACGGTAGACTCTCGGGTTAGTTTTTGTAGCCACGGCTGGCTCGTCGGCCTCTGGCACGCTCGAACTTCCGGCCCTTGGAGCGGACGTAGGGTCTGCAGGGAGAGAAGGGGCCCATGTAGAGAGTCAGGGACTGCTGGGGCCTGCCAGCCAGTTGGGAGTTGAGAAACATCTGCTCTAACAGAGCAGCACGGGGACACCAGCAGAGGGCCTCACTCAACTGAGGCAGGGTCAGCAGGAAAGCCTGGCAGCACAGGAAGCCAGATGGCCAGGAGTGGCTGAAGGGCCTCCACTAGGCCCTGGGGGTGTCAACCAGGGCGCCCCAGAGCTGGACAAGATGCAGGCCCCACCCGAGGGGGGACAGGCCCTGAAGAACCCACACCAGTGATGCTGGCTGGGCAGGAAGCTCAATACCCAAACAACAGAGCTTTAAGCAGAGCCATGAAGGAAAAGCGGAGATTCTAGGCTGACAGAAATAGCTGGAAGCATGGCGAGGCCGACGTGCAGGGTATACTCACTTGGTGTGGCTATGCGGGGTTCCTGGGGCCTTGCCGAAATGCCTGTACACCTCTCGGCCCTTACGAGGACCTAGGGAAGGGGAGGAAGGGGTGGCTCAGGCTGATCCAGGCTGGGGTGTGGGGGAGGGCTGTCCCTGACCTCCCAGACCCAGAAAGGGAAAGGCTGCAGGAGCCCCATGGCCCGGCCCCTAGAGCCACTCACCAGAGAGGAGGACGGTGCCACAGCCCTTGGGGGAGTCCAGGGCCAGCTGGTCGAAGGTGAGGATCTTGCCCCCGGCCTTGAGGATGCGACTCCGGGCGCGGCTGCTCACTCGCAAAGCACACACCTAGGGGACAGAGGACGGGCGAGGTCAGAGCCCCCTGGACGGCGACCCAGGAGCTGCTGGGACCTCCGGTCCGCTGCCCAGACCCAGCAGGAGTTCCGGCTGCTTATTCTGCCTGATAACCAACTACTGGAGCCAAACGCCCGAGCCCTAAGAATGCAGCCATTCTTACCAGTTTACATTTAGAACCCCCCCTGACACCACAAACCTAAGCCAGTACACAGGTGAGAAAACTGAAGCAGAGATACTGTGGAAAACTGTCCAGAGATAACAAAGTGGCAGAGTGAGCACCATCAGCAGGGCCTCAGAAGGGGCTTGCCCAGGGATGCCCGCCATCAACACCACCCCCCTGCAATTCAGGCTTCATGCCTGCCTCACCCGGAGGCGAGATGAGCCTCACGGCACCACAGCAGGACAAGGACCTCAGCGTGACCCACACACCGTGCTCCTGAGCCACACCTCCCGACTCACCTTCAGTTTGGGCACCTCCTGGACACGAACATCATCGGTTATAGTCCCCACGACCACAGCTGTTTTGCCCTCCCGGCCAGGAAGCTTCATCTTCCGGATCTGGGATGGGCGCAGGGGAAGGGGGCAGTGATATACACATTAAACAAGTTCCCTCCGGCGCTTAAATCCACCCCACCAATCCAGGCATCCCAAGGGCCAACAGTTGTGCCTCATTTGGGCTAAACCCACCCATGCCACCCCTCTCTAACTACCACAACAAGCCTAATCTCAGGTCCAGCCTGCAGAAACCTCCAAAAAATGTGCAAACAGATCTCTTACAGAAAGCTTTTGATATAGAGGGCTTGCTTTAAGACTTCAAGCCTCAGGAAGATTTCATAAAAGACACTGTAAACTGCACCCCTACGCAATTGTGAGGAAGAAAATGAGGCCAAGCCAGTCCAACACTCCCACTATACAGCTTCCATCGGAGGGATCAGAGTTCTGCACCCACCACTGGATGAAGTTAAGCCATAATAGCCAGGCTGCTACCAGAGAGCTCCAAGCCCACCCTTCCTCTCGAAGTCGGGCTCCAGACATGACCCAGTTGCTCCCCTAGGTTGGCTAAGCCCCAGTATCAGCCCCTCACCATCCGGGAAAGAGAGAGCGGTGGCCTGTTGGTGCGGCTCATGAACAATCTCTTGAGGACAACCTGATTGAAGGTGGAGTTGGTTCGTCTGGCCAGGAACCTATACAGCTGGAGCGGAAGAAAAATAAAGAGTGAGAACCCAGGGCAGCCCAGCCCACCCCCTCCCTCCCAGCTTTCTAACAAAGGAGGAAACAGATGATTGAGGCTTTCCCCCATCCCAGAGCCCTAGGGAAAGAGCTGGCCGAGTCCTGCCCGGCCAGGGACCCAGAAACCCCCCACACCACCCCCAGCTGTGAACAGGCCCAGAGACTGAAAACGCTGGAATCTCCAGCAGCTCTGGGAAAGCAGCAGACTCGTGCCTGTGCTGCAGGCTCCTGCAGGGAGCCTGTGACCGAAACCAGCATGGAGGCCCTGGAAGTTCTGTTTCTGGGGTGGTCTTGATGAGGGGTCTCTGCCCCAACCTCACCTTGACCAACAGCCTCAGGTAAATGTCCTGGCTCTTGGGCTCCTTGCGTCGAACCTTTCGGTCCTTGTTGTGGCGGATGTCAACTCCCTGAAGGGGTGAAGGAAGGAAGACCATGAACCCAACTCTCATTTGGCAGATTCCACATAAACAATTTCAGTTATTCCTTACCTGCGAGAAACAGCTAAAGGCGCAGTCTCTGGAGATAACCAACCCCAGACTCACACTGAGAACAATCTGGGAAAATCACTTAAAACTCACTGGGTCTCAAGTCACAAGAGGGAAAGAGTGCTAATTTTACACAGTAAGCTGTCAGCTCAGCACAATGACCTTAATAGCACCCCTATTAACTCAAATTTTTAGTTCTTTAGCAGCTATGTTTTTCAAAAATATAAGTACCATTTAACCTCTCAACGCCTGTTTCCACACGTGGAGCGTTATCAGAAACACTTAAACCGAGGATGACTTTAAGTTATCATAAAAGCAACGAGCCTTTTTTTCAAGTCCTCTGTACAGAACCAGTCTTAAAACGACTTTTCAAGCATTATCTTCTTGACTCCAGAAACCTGAGCAGGTCCTTTCCCACTCTAGTGCTAAGAATGCTGAAGGAGGCCCACAATTTCCACCACAGCCTCTGCCTGCTCTCCTGCAAACTTCTTAGACTATGTCACGAATTGTAAAGAACGACTTGTTAATAGCTCTCATTCATCCAGCATTTAGGTATGCAAAGACCCTTGGTGAGCACTTTCTGTGAGCACTTTTTACCCAACTCACATCTTTGAAACAAAATTACTGGGTCTCCAACTAACAGATAAATGCTTTCCAGTCGCAGGGAATGCAGAGGGTAGGGAATTTAATCTCGAACGGAAGCCCGCCTGGCCCCCAAACACGGGCACCAGGCGCTTGACGACACCTTCCACCAGCACCCAACTTTCCAGGCTGGGGAGTGACAGAATACAGGGGCCGCACAGACAAGAGTAGCTGTGGAACCAGTTCCTGGGCCCGAATCCTGGCTCCGCCACTTACTGGCACTGTGACCCTGATCATACTACTTAACCTTCTTGCCCCTCAATCTGGTCATCTACGATGGGACCTATATAATACAGGAGTACAGGAAGGGTGGGAGACTGAAGAAGCCCACCCCTGGCCTTCGGGCTTCCAAAACAGCTCCCCGTCGCGGGAGTCGCCTCCTTTGAACACCCGTGAACCCCTGCCTCCCTTTGGAACGTCCCCAGCCCGGGGCCGCAGTGGATGGCAGCGGATGGTCGAGCCCAGGACGCCGCAAAGCTAGCTCACCATGATGGCGCCTCCTCCTTAGCCAGATCCGGAAAGAGAAAGCAGATGCGCGATGGGCGGGGAAAGCCTTCAGCGTATTGCGCCTACTTGACATCACTTGGGCGACGGGGCGCTCTACTATGACTCACGCCTCTCTATGGTGAATCAGAAGGCCAGCTAGATGGGCGTTTCCGGAATTGAGTGGAGGAGCATCTAAAAGGGAACCAAGGGCTGCTCCAAGGACGGAAGGACCCGCACGTCGGGGGCCTCTCTAGCCCTATCCACGCCCTGTTCTTTATAGTCTTCCGGAAGAAAAGGCTCTCGGAGCGAGAGAGATGTCGCGCGGAGCTAGTAAGTGGCGTCGCGCGGTGACGCTCTGGCCCGACGCCGACGGCCTCTCTGTGGCTCCCGGAGGACCCAGAGAGCCGAGTGTTAGAGGTGAGGAGGCGGAGCTGTCTGGCTAGTCTGGACCTCGGGAAACCTCTGACCTCAAGCTTTGGGCGTTTCCTCAAGAGGCTCTCCTCTGTCCTATTGCTGGCTGCACCTCTCAGGTGAGGCTGCAGCTCGGGAAGTCTTACTTGATATGTAACCCAAGATCATCTTGCTGCAGCTTCGTTTGTGGCATCCCGTATTTCCAGTTTTTAGGTTCACCTTCTCCCTCTGCCCTTAGATGGCCCTTCCCTGAACCCTACTTGCCCCTGCCATCGGGAGGCTGCTTTTCCCAGTGGGAAAGATTCAGGTGGTCCAGCGTGTTTCAGTTTGAGGGATGTGCACGGTTCTGGAGCGTAGAGGAGGCAAGCTGAGGCCCCCCGGGCTTTGGGGATGGGGTGTAGAGAGGGGATGGGTAAAAAAAGACTCCTGAAAGAGAGGGGAGGGGAGCCTTAGAGGGAGACAGAGATTCCAAGAGGAGGAGGAATGGAGACCGAGAAGGGGAGTGGACAGAAAGCTGAGGTGATGAATTGGTGACCCGGGAGAGTGAGAAGACCTAGAAAGAGGGAAGGTGGAGATCCAGAGAGGAGCAGAGACATAGAAAGATGGTGACATCGTTTGTAAACTAATTCAGTTCGTGGCTTTGCTGTTAATCCTTACTAATGGCGTGACCTTGGGCAAGTCGTGTAACTTCTCAGTGCCTTGCTTTTTTTATCTGGAAAAGGAGGATGATAGTAGGCCTGGCACATAGAGTGTTTTGGAGCATTTCGTTTAAAAATTAGTTTAAAAGCTCAGGACAATGTTTGGTTCATAATAAGTGCTTGCTAAAAATTAGTATCTATTCTTGTTATTGACTTTACTGGATGGGACCAGATGGGCTGGTTGGGGCAGTAATGAAACTTCTTCCTTGTGGAAGCCCTGCCTCCAGGGCCTGTAGTATTCCTATAATAGCTTGGCTTCCTTTACTTTGCCCTTCAGGCTCCTACTTACTTCTTCACAGAGCCACAGACCAAACCTGCACCATAAGCCCTGACTCCTTGCCCATACCACCCACCCATGGCCTCTGAACCAGGCCCAGCGTCTTGCTGACATGGTAACACAGTGGAGGACCAGCAGATGAATGGAAACCTTGAAGCAGAGGAGCGGCAGGACCAGGTAAGGGTCTATGTGAAAGTCAAGATAACCAAAGCACGGGACAGTTTTCTTTTCCTTGTCCCTGTGTCCCTGTGTCTTTGAGTCTCAGCCTCTTTGATCACTGTATCTTTCTTTTTCCTGGAGCCCTAAGCACACACACTGTGTTTCTCGGTCTCTCCATCTTACTGGGTGTCTGTCCCTCTCTCAGGGTCATTCTTTGGCACATATTATCTGGTGCTGTTGCTGTTTTCAGTTGAACACTAGGTACATTGTTTTGCAGTGAATGAACTTCATCCTCCATTTATCTCTCTGTAGCAAGCTCAGTCCCTGTCTCCTTCAGCATGTGTCTTTCTATCTACAGTTCTGTTTCTAGATCACCTGATATTATTCTTGCCTTATTTCTTTCAGTTTCCTCATGTCTTTGCCTCTCTATGTCTCTTTGTCAACATGTTTGCTTTCTGCCTCTTGGTCTCAGTTCCTCTCAGCCTCCAACATTCTCTCCATCCCTCACCTTTGACCGAGATACATATCTCTCTCAGATACTGTCTCTCCCATTCTCTTTCCTGTCTTGCCGTTTCACTGGGCAAATATTTATGCCATGATGTCCCCAGTTTTTGCCCAAGGTAAACAGTTTGTGAATTAATGAGCCTCTCCTTCCTGGATTTCATTCCAAAAGTGTCTGTCCCCATCTCTCTATGCGTCCATCATTTTCTGGGTTTTCTTATGTCCTTACCTTGCACATTCTTAATTCTGTTGTCTTTGTTTGTTTATATCTCTTTTCTGCTCTATGTCTAAGTGTGTTTCTGCCTCTGCTGCTTTTTTACTGTTTTTGCATATCTCTGCTCTTTGTTAGATGTGTTAAGATCATTCTCTATCTGCAGTTAAAGACCTCCTCCCCCACGCCCCCTTCTCTTTTATAAACTCAAAGAATGGGACAGGCCCACGTGCCCTCAATAAAGATGGCGACAGTGGCGCTGGCCATAGGACCGTGTAGCCGCCTCTGCTGCGCCTGTGCCCTCACCTATAATGGCGGCTGATCTCGCGAAAGGCGATACCCCGCCCAGTTCTCCAGCGCTTCCGCGGCAAGCCCTTGCGCAAAGCTCGCAAGTCGACTGGTCACGCCCCTGCACGCTCTCACTGGTGCAATTCAGGCCGGCCGCGCGGCCATTGGCTGAGCGGATGCACACCCCCCCCCCCCCCCCCCCCCCGCCCACCCCTGGGTCTGGGGCGGACAGTTGACGATGACTAGAGGGGCTGTGTGAAGGACCACCCGGCATGTGAGGAGGGCCCGGGGCCGGGACATGGGCCCAAGTCAGGAGGACTCAGGGACCAAGAGGAACCTATACGCAGGCCCGAGACAGGGGTACTAGTGGTGTGGGGTGGAGATGGAGAACCAGAACCAGGACTGAGAGATCCAGGAATGAAAACTCAGGTCTGGAGCCGGGTTCTGGAAATGGGGTGGGGACGAAGGCCCGGAACCCAGGGAACCGGAGACAGAGACTTAGGCTTATTGATTGGGGGGAACCTATGGATGAAGACCAGGCCAGCAGCCTGGGGACCTAGGGACAGAATCGCAGGCCAAGGACTGGGGGAGATCTAGGGCTCCGTGCAAACTGATTTAAGGTAAGGGGAGGGGGCGCGGTCAATGCAAGTTTATGGGTGAACCTTGAAGAACCCCCCTGGGTCGGAGACAGAGGTCACTCCTAAGAGTGAGTCCACAGATGGGGGTGTGTCTGGGGCAGGTCTGGGCCTGGGGTAGGTGAGGGGCAGAACTGATAGGTGACTGGGTGGGCGGGGCAGTGGGGAACAAAGGTGAGCAGGAAGGAGGAGGCAGGAACTGGGCAGAGGGCAGGGGGAGGGATCTCAGGCCCAGCTCCCAGTCTCTCCCTGGAGAGCAGGCGGCCAGACGCCCAGGTCAGTGCTTGAGGTTCACCTCTTGGCCTCTGTCCCTTGCAGGTTCCCACATGTGGCTCTCCCTCTCCAACCCCTTAGTTCCCCCATGTCACACCCTTTCTCAGTCTTTCCAGGTACTGCACCCCCTATCTCCTGCCTCTTGTGTGTCTTTCTCTTCACTGTTGTCTTTCTGATCCTCGGTGCACCTCTGGGCCCCTACACTCTTCCTTGCTCTCTAAATATCTTTCATTGTATTAGGTTTCATCTCACTGAAGCTGTTTGTCTCCTCTCAGTGTTTCTCTCGCTCTCAGCCCTTGTCTTCTGTGTCTGAGTGTGTGCATGTGTGTCTGCTCAGTCGCTCAGTCGTGTCTGACTCTCTGTGACCCCATGGACTGTAGCCCGCCAGGCTCCTCTGTCTGTGGAATTCTCCAGGCAAGAATACTGGAGTGGGTTGCCATTTCCTACTCCAGGGGATCTTCCTGACCCAGGAATTGAACCCACACCCCTTGTGTCTCCTGCACTGACAGGCGGACCCTTTACCGCTGAGCCACCAGGGAAGCTCCATTGGCATGTAGTATTGAATGATTATTGGGGGAATAAAGGAATGAATCTTTGCGTGCCTGGGTACGGACCATGCCAGATGCTGGCCCTCTTGTCCACCTGGCCTCTGCCCCGTGTCCTCAAGAGTCTTCCCACACTCTGTCTGGGCCTGTCTCCCTCTGGTGCTTCCGTCTTGCCTGTTGGCACCCCTCGCCTCACTATCTCCTCCTGTCCACAGGCCCTGCCCGTGCTCCCCTCTGCCCACCACAGGGCTCCTGGACTCTGACTCCTGCCCTCCTTCCTCTCCCACAGAGGCCAGAGCAGGAGCTGACCTGGAGCTGGGGCTACCGGCCTAGAAGCGCCCTGGACAGGGTCAAGGCCATGGCCCCCCCACCGCCACTGGCCCCCAGCACCCCACTCCTGCATGGCGAGTTTGGCTCCTACCCAGACCGCGGCCCACGCTTCGCCCTCACTCTCACACCACAAGCCCTGCACATACAGCGGTTGCGCCCAAAGCCCGAGGCCCGGCCCCGGGGTGGCCTGGTCCTGCTGACCGAGGTCTCAGGCTGCTGCACCCTGCGGAGCCGAAGCCCCCTGGACTCAGCAGCCTACTTCTGCGTCTACACCTACCCCAGGGGCCGGCGCGGGGCCCGGCGCAGAGCTGCACGCACCTTCCGGGCCGACGGGGCAGCCACCTACGAGGAGAACCGCGCTGAGGCCCAGCGCTGGGCCACTGCCCTCACGTGTCTGCTCCGTGGACTGCCACTGCCTGGGGACGGGGGTGAGGCACTGGGCAGCCTCTCTGTCCTAAGGCCACCTCGGTGTCTCTGCGGCTCTCCCTCTGTGGGCATCTCTGTGTCTCCTTTTCTGTGTGTCTGTCTGTGTGATGTGTCCCTCTGGCTTCGTCCTGAAAGAGTGATATACAGACAGGGATGGGCTACAGAAGGAACAAAATCACAGGCAGAGAAGTCATGTTTGCTGCTCTTGCAAGATTTCAGTCTGTTCCCTTCCCCTTCCCCCCCGGGTCCTGACCACAGATGAATCAGAGGCTCCTGGGCTGGTGAGAGCAGCCAACTGAGACGTGTTCCTGGGCCTGGAGATGGCATCTCATCCAGCTCTGGTTGGGGGGGCGGGGTTGGGATCAAAGAAGGCTCTCGGGCAGAGACCGCCACCCAGGGTACTCAGATGGCACAAGGAGGTAAAGGTTCCGTGGTCCCCAGGTGGTGGGTTTCCTTGGTCCTGACCGCTTCCCACAGTGGAGTAACCTGACCCGGGGCCCAGGTGTTTGGGGGTGTGGAAGGTGGAAACAGCTCTCCTCCTTCCTCCCTCCCTCGAGTCCAAAGGGCACTGGGATTAGACTCCCCTGCGCTGCCTTTGTCTCCTCACCTGGGGGTGGTGGGTGCACGGGGCTGTACACCTGGGCCTGAACGGGTGAGGCCTGGGAGGAAAAAGCTGGACTTGCAGGTTTTGATGCCAGCCTTCCACCAGAGCTCCACTGGGGCTATTTGCAGTTACTGTTTCTGAGGTGAGGGGCCTGGGTCCCTGACCTCTGTAGACTCCTTCCCCTCTCTCTGCAGAAATCACCCCGGACCTCCTGCCTAGGCCGCCCCGATTGCTCCTATTGGTCAATCCCTTTGGGGGGCGGGGCCTGGCCTGGCAGTGGTGTAAGAACCATGTGCTGCCCATGATCTCCGAAGCGGGGCTGTCCTTCAACCTGATCCAGACAGGTAAGGGCAGTGTCAGGAGGGAGGTGGGAGCTGGGGGCTAGGGGGTTGGGGGAGTCCGGGGGTTGGGGGTTGGGGTGGGGTTGAGGGGGTGTGGGGTGGGTTCAGGGGTTGTGGAAGAGCCCGCCTCACTTCTGGTTCCCCACGTTAGAACGACAGAACCATGCCCGTGAGCTGGTCCAGGGGCTGAACCTGAGCGAATGGGACGGCATCGTCACAGTCTCGGGAGATGGGCTGCTGTATGAGGTAGGGCAGGACCACCCTTCCTCAAACCTGAGCCCTGGGGTCTGCGGGGGCCAGGACCAACACCCGGGTGTCCGGTCTCCCACCCTCCAGGTGCTGAATGGACTCCTACAACGCCCCGACTGGGAAGAGGCTGTGAAGACCCCCGTGGGCATTCTCCCCTGTGGCTCGGGCAATGCGTTAGCAGGAGCCGTGAACCGGCATGGGGGGTAGGTGGGAGGAGCCCTGCTGGGATAAGGGGCCTAGTCCATCTGCTTTGCAGCCCTCCCCTGCCACCCCACCCCTCGACATTTTTGCCTGCCTTGTTCCAAGCAGTCTCCCTAGTGCCTAGAACTGTGCCTGGCACACAAAAGGCACGCAGTGAAGGTTTATGCAGTGAAAGAACTGACAGGGAACCTGGCCCAGTAAGAGGAGCCCGCCTGGAGGTGGCCAGATGGCTATGTGTGGGCCCAGGCCTGGTTCCCCGCCGCCCCCACCTTGTCTGCTTCCCTGCCAGTCCGTGTCCCGTGCACGCCCCTCCCCCGCTGGTCTGGGCACGGAGTGTCTCACCAGCCCTGTTTACTCTTTCCTGCTGTGTCTGTCCATGTCTGATTGTGAAGATTTGAGCCTGCCCTGGGCATTGACCTGCTACTCAACTGCTCCTTACTGCTCTGCCGGGGTGGCAGCCACCCGCTGGACCTGCTCTCCGTGACTCTGGCCTCCGGCTCCCGCTGTTTCTCTTTCCTGTCTGTGGCCTGGGGCTTCGTGTCAGATGTGGACATCCAGAGCGAGCGCTTCAGGGCCCTGGGCAGTGCTCGCTTCACGCTGGGCACAGTCCTGGGCCTTGCCACGCTGCACACCTACCGCGGCCGCTTCTCCTACCTCCCTGCCACTGTGGAACCCGCCTCGCCTGCCCCTGCCCATGGCCTGCCAAGGGCCAAGTCAGAGTTGACCCTGGCCCCGGCCCCAGCCCCACCCGTGGCCCACTCACCCCTGCATCGCTCAGTGTCAGACCTGCCCCTGCCCCTGCCTCAGCCTGCCCTGACCTCCCCTGGCTCACCTGAACCCCTGCCCATCCTGTCTCTCAACGGTGGGGGCCCAGAGCTGGCTGGGGACTGGGGTGGGGCTGGGGATGCCCCACTCTCCCCGGACCCACTGCTGCCCTCGCCCCCGGGGACCCCCAAGGCAGCTCAGCTCTCACCCATCAGCGAGGGGGCCTCAGAAATGGCAGCATCCTCTGGGCTCCCACCTCCCACCCCTGGTGCCCCAGTATCCATCTCTGCTGGGGGACCACCTGATCACCTGCTCCCTCCTCTAGGCACTCCGCTACCCCCAGGCTGGGTGACGATGGAGGGAGACTTTGTGCTTATTTTGGCCATCTTACCCAGCCACCTGGGGGCTGACCTCGTGGCGGCCCCCCACGCGCGCTTTGACGACGGCCTGGTGCACCTGTGCTGGGTTCGCAGCGGCATCTCGCGGGCGGCGCTACTGCGCATGTTTCTGGCCATGGAGCGTGGTACCCACTTCAGCCTGGGCTGTCCGTACCTGGGCTACGCCGCAGCTCATGCCTTCCGCCTAGAGCCGCTCACGCCCCGCGGCGTGCTCACGGTGGACGGGGAGCAGGTGGAGTACGGGCCATTGCAGGCGCAGGTGCATCCTGGCCTCGGTACATTGCTCACGGGTCCTCCAGGCTGCCCTGGGCGGGAAGCCTAAAGCCGACCAAGTTTGGGGCCCGCCAGGGGCGGGGCTTACATTCCCAAAGGGGCGGAGCCTGAGCTAGGGGGCATGGCGAGGCTGCTGGAGTTGGCCCGGAAGCCGCACACCAGTCCCTGCCCCAACTCAGGATTGCGCCCTACCCTAGGGGACCAGAGGTGATGCTGGAGGGTGTCCCGAACTCCAGGGGCTTGGGGTCGGCAGGGTCACGGAGAAATGGGCTCGCCCCAAGGGTAGTGCCTGATCAATGAGGGCGGGGTACACTCCAGGTCCTCGTGCCCTGCTCGTAGAAAGCCAGGTCGGCTGAGGGCGGAGCCTGTCTTAACGCGTCTTAACGCGTCGTCCAGTGACTCGACCTGGAATGTACAGGCCGGGGAGGCCTTAGCTAATTGGCCCCGTCTACTCCGGTGCCTCCACCAAGCTGGCCAATCAGCCCGGGAGGGGCAGGTTCCCCGGGCCGGCGCTCCGATTTGCACTAATGTTCCTCTACCCCCGGGTGGGGAAGTTCGTGTCCTGTCTTCTGTGCGTTCCCCCAGCCCCAATCTTCAAAGCAATTGAAAAGGTCTATGCAATAAAGGCAGTGGCTTCGTTCCTCTCAGGTCCTCGCCCCTTCCTCCATCCGGCAGCCCCTGGGAGGGATCGGATCTCTGGGCACTCCTGCCTTAAGGACTGAAGCCCAGACCTGCCCATGGACTGCAGCCAGCGTGACCCACTGGCCTTTAACTAGGGCGAGGGAGCTGCCTCCTCCCCCACGACAGCTGGCTCTGGGGTTCTCAAGATTTATTCAGGATTGTGTTAACGGAGGCGGTGGGAGGATGGGGGGCACACTGAGGACCTTCCCCGCCCCCGTGAGGGAGCGGGGAGGCTCGCTTTTTCTTAAAAATATAAATGTATTTATCTGCATCATCACGTCCCTGGGGCACCCAGTTGGCCGGCCCATGGGCCACAGGGCAGGGAAGGGAAGAGGGTATCAGGGCACAAGTCTGAGCGAGGCGGAGGAGAGCTCCGCCTGGAGGGTGGGGGAGGCCTCACAGGGCACCGTGCTGGGCCTGGTATCGGGACAGCACAGCGCGGTAGTGGGACAGCTCCTGGCGCACGGCCACCACCTCCTGCCGCAGCAGGGCGTTCTCCTTCTCCAGGAAGGCCGCCCGCACCGATATCTGGTTCTCCTTGAGCCTCCGGGCGTCGCGGGACCGCTTGGCTGCCTCGTTATTCTTGTACCGTCGGCTCCAGTATTTCTCGTCCTGGGTGGGCAGGAAAGCACTGAGGTCCAGAGGAACCCAACCCCAGCGACAGAAGGGAGGAACAGCTTTGCTTGTGCCTTCTGGGACCAGACTAGAGCTAAAAGAGCCCCCACCACCCCCAGGGGGCTGCTTCTCGCCCAGCAGTGGAGCCGAAAGGAAACTAGGTCTCAGTGGATGGATGGGTACCCAAGGGTCTGGCCTTCTAGAGCCCTTGTTGCTAAGCAAAGTGGACCCATAGCAACAGCTAAGGCAGGAGATAGCCTCCTACCTTAAGCAACTGAGCTTTATAGTCTCCACTGTGCAAAGCAGACCCAAGCTCTTCTCACTTGACAAAAGGCCTGCAGTTAGCTCCCCGTTTGCTAAGGATACTGGTTCCCTAGCAACAAGGCCTTCAGGGCCTGAGGGTGTCTCCTAGTGAAAAGCCCTATACATCACCTTTTCAGATCCTGGTTGCTCGGCTTCCTAGTGATGGGGTTTAGTGTCCCATAAAAACCTCTCAGACCTGGGCCCTTCTGACCTGGTTGCCAAGGCAATCTTATCCCTCCTCAGCAAACAAAAGTGAGGTATGTTAAGTTGCTTCAGTCGTGTCCAACTCTGTGCGACCCCATAGACGGCAGCCCACGAGGCTCCCCCGTCCCTGGGATTCTCCAGGCAAGAACACTGGAGTGGGTTGCCATTTCCTTCTCCAATGCGTGAAAGTGAAAAGTGAAAGTGAAGTCGCTCAGTCGTGTCCGACCCTCAGCAACCCCATGGACTGCAGCCTACCAGGCTCCTGTCCATGGGATTTTCCAGGCAAGAGTACTGGAGTGGGGTGCCATTGCCTTCTCCGGAAGTGAGGTGTAAGTGGTCCCAGTGACCACAGCCAGTCTCTGATGCACTGGCTCGATTACTGTCTTGTTTTTGGCCACACAGTGCAGCATGCAGGATCTTAGTTCCCCAACCAGGAACCAAAACTGTGCCCTCTGTGTTGGGAGCTCCGTGTCTTAACCACTGGACTGCCAGGGAAGTCCCTCTGACCCACTGGCTTTGCATAGAGGCCAGAGAGTTGCCTCCTCCCAACAGGCCCTGGATGCAAAAGGGTCTGTCCCGAGACCTTCCCATACCATCATGTTTAGAATTCTCCAGTCCAGAGAAGGAAATGGCAACCCACTCCAGTATTCTTGCCTGGAGGATCCCAGGGACGGGGGAGCCTGGTGGGCTGCCGTCTATAGGGTTGTACAGAGTCGGACACGACTGAAGCAACTTAGCAGCAGCAGTCCTTGAATTTGGCTGTGAGGGAGGACCACTCCTTAGTAACAAGGACCACCCAGAGCTCTGAAAGATGCCCAACCTCATTCCATTAAAGCCTAGTCCCTGCTTGCTAGGACAAATCCAGTTCCTAACAATAGAGCCCTGTGGCAGGAGAAACCACTGGTCTAGATTTGATTTATAGGCCGGTACTCACTGGGCTTCTCCGGTGGTGCTAGTGATAAAAAACGTGTTTGCCAATGCAGGAGACCTAAGAGACGTGGGTTCAACCCCTGGGTCAGGAAGATCCCCTGGAGGAGGGCATGGCAACCCACTCCAGTATTCTTGCCTGGAGAATCCCACGGACAGAGGAGGCTGGCGGGCTACAGCCCATAGGGTCGCAAAGAGTTAGACATGACTGAAATGACTTTGCATGCACACACGCCCTCACTCACTGGTTCAAGTAGTTGTGTCTTACACAAGGACATGGCAAGGTCCTGTGAGACCAGGCCCAGGCACCCCTTGTTAGGGAAGACCCCAGGCCTGGCAAAGACAAAGTGCTAGAGAGATGCAGTTACTGCCCCCAAAACCTCAAATCGGAATGTGGCCCTGGCTGCAAATGAGAACCTGAGGCCTCTCACCAGTGAGCCCAGAAAACAAGGCCTAGAGGGGCTGGCAAAGCCTTCATCCTAGGCAGATGCAATTGCCCTGAAAAAGTGAAAGTCGCTCACTTGTGTCCGACACTTTGTGGCCCCATGGACTGTAGCCCACTAGGCTCCTCTGTCCATGGAATTTGCCAGGCAAGAATGCTGGAGGGGGTAGCCATTCCCTTCTCCAGGGGAATATTCCCAACCCAGGGATCAAACCTGGGTCTCCTGTATTGCAGGTGGATTCTTTACTGTCTGAATCACCAGGGAAGCCCTATTGCCCTGAAGGATGCCCCAAACCAGAGATTAAAGGACTAACCCCGGCCAAGCTGGCTGCTCAGAAGAAACAAGCTGATACCCCATTCCGAAGGGATGCTATCCTTATCAAGTGTAGTGACTAGTAGACCCTGAGGCCTGCCACAGTGAGGGTTTTGGGTCCAATTGATAGGAGAAACTCCAATCCTGTAAAACCAGTCCCAGCAGGGCTGGCTGAGTCTGAGTCCCATAATGATTTCCTTTTCACAAATCTCGAGCCCAAAACTCCGCCCCCCGTGCAGCTGCCCATGGTCCTTGGCTGTAGGCTGGAAGAACGTGAGTGCTAATCCCAGTGAGAAACCCAGGTCTGACTGTGAAGCGAGGGCCATCCTGGGCTGTGGGGCCAGCATGCACAAGCCTGTGTCCCACACCCAGCAACGCTCACCTTCTGCTCCTCTGGCACCTGGATCTTCCTCGCCTTCTTCATGATTGGCTGGGGCTTGAGTTCCTCTTCAGAGAATCGGTGTCTCCGAGGGTCAAAGGTCTCATGGCCGGGAATGCTGGACAGGGCTAAATCTGCTGGGTCAGGCTCAAAGGTCATCAACACCTCCACCGTATCTGGGTCCACAGGGCTGGGTGTGTCCCGAGAGGTCAGGCCTTGGGGAAACAGAATGTGCCACCTGAGGGCGTATTTATTTGGAGAAGGGGTTCCCCAGATACCAAGGAAGGTCCTTATGGGATCAAACATAAAGCCCACCAGGGATTAACCTCCCTAATATAAAATATGAAGATTCCCTAAGCCACAAAGATGCTTAGCAATCATGAAACCAACTCCCACTTGTCACACAGGAAAACCAAGGCCCAATCCTATGTGACTTGCCCTAAGTAGCACAAGAACCTGGATCACTGCTTCTAAAAGCCTCAGGACTTCAGAGTTAGCTTCTTTCCTATAGTCCTATCCTTCTTAACTGAATCCCCGACCAAAGCCTAGATCCCAGGGAAAAGTGTTCTGATGACACTTCAAGTTAGATTCTTAAGAGTTATTAAGTCCGAAGAGTGAGAAAGCATAATGAGGTTGGTTCAAGCGTAAAGGCTGCCTGTATCTTTAAGAGAGAGCCAGCCGAGGCCAACTGAGGACACAGGTTCAGGGCCGAGTCACGTGCTGGCGCCTGCTTCCCGCCCCAACCCCCAGCCCCGCCGCCACGGGCGCCCTCACGTTTCTCCAGTCCCGCCCTCTCTCTCGTGATCGCGCGTGCGCGAAGCACGGAGCAGGGAGGAGGACTCACGTGGCGCGGGAATGTGCGGCTGGGAAGGGGAGGGCCTTAGTCCTGCCGGGAGGTCAGGGCCAGCATCAGGTGTGTCCGGGAATTCCCGACCCGCTGTCCGCCCGTGGCAACCCCAGGGTGCCCACCTTTCCTCTTGCTCCCTCTGCTCTCTAGGGAACACTCGAGGACGGCCCCCCTCTACATTCTCAGGTCCCAGACATTCTCGCCACTAGGATAAGCAAGATTCTGGGACCCCAGGGCACCTCTTGCAGGAATACAGAAAGCTCAGTCCTTGCCCCAGTCAATGAAAGACCTAGGATGGCGATCCCTTCTTAAGGACTCCCGGAATCCGGGGCGCCCCCCTCTCTCCACTATGGGGACCGAGGAAGCAGGACCGCCAGTCCCTTTTGTCCTGGAGAAACACGTCTGTGCGTCTGTGGCCGGCCCTTGTCTTTCTTGCTCGCAGAGGGCCTAGGAGTTCCGGCCTAGCCCAGTCGCACCGATTCCGGGCCCAGATTCTAGGGCGCAGTCCAGAATAAACTCCGGTAAATAACTCCGGTGTTCTGGGATCTCAGTCCCGACTCCTCGAGTATCCAGACCCTTTGTCCTCACGTCCCACATAAAAGTTCACACGACCTCACCACTGGGCAGGCTTCCTGGAACTTGGGGTCCCAAGTCCCTCATCTCCTATAGGTCCGGGAGACCCAGTTTCCTGATCTATTAGGGAACACAAAATCTGGACACCTCCCTCGACGTCTCCGGATTAGAGGTCACGGACTTCGGGGATGCAGCCTCAGTCCCACCGTCCCAAACCCTTGTGGCACAGCCCCGCCCTCTGGAGCCCAAGCCCCGCCCAACCGGGGCCCAGCCTCGCCCCCGCAGTCGCACCTGCGCGGTGGCCGCCGGCGGCCCCGAGGGCAGCCCGGGCGGGGGCGTGCCCGGGCGAAGAGCGAGGGGAGGCCGAGCCGCAGGAGCCGGGCCTCGGGGAAGGTGCGGGAGTGCGCACCGGTGAGGGCGCTGGCGACGGGCCGCCCGGGGGCGGCGGGCTGGGAGGAAGCCCGTGTTCCAGCAGGAAAGCGTCCAGGTCCACGTACTCCACGTCGCCGAACGGCAATGTCCGCTCCCACAGTAGCGGCGCCAACAAACCCGGGCCGGGCGCAGCCCCCGGGCGTCCCCTCGGGGACCCGCCGCCCACCACCGCCCCAGCTGAAGCATCCGCCGGGCCCGCCGTCTCCAGGCCCGGCCCGGGGACTGTTGCTGCTGGCGGGGACGCCTTGCGCTCCTTTTCCTTCAGGAGACCTGCAGGCCAGGGAAAGAGAGAGCAGGGTGGGGAGGAAGAGGAAGATCGAGATGAAGAATCAACTCCGAGTGGAGAGAAACGCGAGGAACAAGGGGGTAGATCCCCGCACCACAGAGATCCAGAGAGCGGGGACACAGAAAGGAGGTGGGACAACGAGAGCAAGGACCCAGAGGGAGGAGGAGATAGAGGCTCAGAGAGGGAGAGAGACCCAGAAAGCAAGAACAGAGACGGGAACGGTGGACCAGGAGAGCGGGGGAGACTCAGAAAGAGCCGAGGACAGGGATGCAAAGAGGGACGGGGACAGAGACCCAGGAAGGGGAGCGGAAGTTCAGAGGTAGGTGGAGGGTTGGGCAGGTGAGAGAAAAAAATGACAACTCTGTAATTCCTCTGTAATCTACAACCCCCACACCCAGCGCACCGTACCCCCTTCTCCCCGCCTCCACACTCTTTAAGGGGGCAGGAAGGGGCTCTATTCCTGGGGCACATTCCTCATCCCTAGACGCCATGTGACCCCAGGAGGCCCCGCCCAAGCCCGTGTAACAACCGTGTGAGTCTTCGACACACCCCCTCCCTTCTCCCTGGACCCCAGGGGTCCAGGCGCTCGGAACCAAAAGGAAGACGGAGCTGGGCCTAGAGTCTTGAGTCCTCGGGGTGGACTGGCATGAGGGCCGGTACTTTTGGGTCCTGGGAGATAGGGGTCTAAACACCTAAGTATCGGGGTATTTAAAGGTTGGACTTTAGGTATTTAAAGAGGATGGACTCTTGGCACTTAAAAGGTAGCTGGGACCCTCCCCGCACTTGAGTCCCTAAGGGAGTACGGTGTCTGAATTGGGTGAGACGGGGGCTAGAACTCACAGCTAGTTGGCTCTTTGGGCTTGCTGGTCCCCTGCAGAAGGCTTCGCAGCCCAAGCAGCGCTCCCCCACCAGGGGGGGCTCCAGTCGGGCCGCCCAGCAGCAGGGGGGCCGGGGTCCTCTCGCTCACAGGCCGCGCCATCGCCGGCACCTGCCCGCAGGCTCACGGATTCATGGAGAGGCGAACAGCTGGCTTGCCAGTCAGCGGCACACTCCGATGGTTCGGGCAAGTGTCTGCCCAGAGGCGGGCGAGCGTAGCTTGCAAGCCTCCAGTATCCAGAATACTGCAAATCCTAGGAGCGACGGGGATTTGCAGTCCTCGGTGCAGAAACGTGCAACTCAAGAGGGTCCCAGAAGAGCACACAGTCTGGGTGAGGGGGTGATCAAATCAGGCGGCCGGCTCTTTGCAACTGAGAGTTCAGGGGGACACAAGGCGCTCCTTCTATATGGTGGGCGAGCCTGGCTCTTGCAAAATCTGCAGCTCTCCCCAAGGAAGGAGCTTTGCAATCTGCACGGAGAGGTGTGCGCGGACCGCCGGGGGAGAGGGCAGAGGGAGGCGGCTGCCTTGAGGCGTGGCCAAAGCAAACTTCTTTCGCGGAAAAAAAAAAAAAAAAGCCAAACCAAAACACCCGACGCCACAGAGCGCACCCCTCCTCTCGGCCCCCACCCGACTCTGGCCTTGCACCCCAGCCCCGTGCCTCCCTCCAGCTGAAAGCGCGGGCCAATCGCGTCCTGACCCCTCGAGACGCACAGCCAATGGGACCCCGGGATCCGCCAAGGTCCAGAAGTGCGAGAGAGGGGCTCAGAGCGTGAAATTACCTTGCCTTTTGGAGGGAGGCGGGACCCTGACCTACATTTACCCAATGGGAGATGGCTCTGGGGGCGGGACCGTGACCCACTTCGGGCCAATGAGGCAGACGGGAGGGGGAAGCACATGGCTCTGCGCGTGCTGCCTGCCTGGGAGGGTGGGTAATTGGGTGGGAGGGGAGAAGCGCTGCTTAAAGGAGCCACACATCCAAGAAACTCTTTCTGGAACCCGGAAGCCAAAAACCCGACTAGTGGGATTTAGGAAGAGGCAGATGGTTTCTTGAAGAAGGCTACTATTCTTTAGTACCCAAATGTTTCCCCGCCGTGCCTAGAATGAGACCACTGAGATACAGGAAGTATTCTGTCCCTTTAATAGCTTTGTTTTGGGGTAACTCCCCTCCCCTTGTGGGGAGGCTTGGGAAAGGCAGGCGCAGTCCTCGATGGGGAGTCTCAGCGACCATGGGGGGCACCATCCACTGTAAGATGACACGGGTAGAGGACGTTAGTTTAGGGCAAGATAGGATGGACCTTGCAGAGGGCGTGCAAGGGGCGGGTAGGGGGCGGGTGGGTGTGGGCCAAGCGGGGCTCTACCACAGGGAGGCTGCAAAGGGGGGAATCGGAATGTACCAGGTTGAGAAGCTGGGGGAAAATGGCCAGGTTGCCTGGCACTGGGCTGAACCATAGCGGGGCAGCAGGAGGGTGGAATAGGGACATCCAGTTTCAGCATTAAGCTGAACTACGTGAAGGTATTCATGGGGAGGTCTGGGCTGTACCATGTTGAGAAGCCAGCGAGGTGGACTAGATCAAGGGACTGAACCACGAGGAGGCAGTAGAGGGAGAAGGGGAGTGTACCACGTTGTTTTTTTTTTTTTTTTTTTTTTTTCAGTAAGGGAAGTGCCAGATTATGGAACAGTATAGGGTTGTACCACATGAAAACAGGGGAAAGGATCTGGGCTGTACCATTTCGGAAAGCCGTAGTTATAAGAACCATGGACCAGTACAAGATCGTACCACAAGGAAACCAGGGGGCTCGGGTTATACACCGAGTTGCAAGTTGCAAGCAGTGAAGAACTGCAAATCACGGACCTGCAATGGTCTAGGACAGGAAGGTGGGCTGTACCATTTTGACACAAAGGGAGAAAGAGCGAGGGAGAGTTCAGGAGGCTGGGTCACACAGAAGCAGCAAGGGAGGGGTTGGACTGCATCATATTGAAACATCAAGGGGAGACACATAGGTGGATTAGACCAAGACGTGGAAGGGGTTGGAGACTGCATCATACCATGCAGGCGGTAGTTGGGGCCTCGGCAGCGCCTCTCGGGGTGCCGGGGGTCCCTGTTGCCCCTCAAGGCCCTGTGGGCCAAGGGCTGCAGGGGCCGGCCGTTACCGCTGAGGCTCTGGAAGATCTGGGACGGAGGATTCTGGCTCAGAAGTCTCAGGGAGTGCATCTGCCACGGAAACGGGGTGGGAAACTGGGAGTGAGTAAAGAATGGCCCTGGAGGCAGCGGGCAGGAAGCCCCGCCCCTGGGGGCGGGTGGGCCGAGTCTTGCTCAGCCCCGCCCCCGACATCCCCAGGGCGGTCGGACCCTCGAATCCCCTCCAGTTCCCTGTCAAGCGAGGGTAGAAGGGTAGGTGAGGCAAGGGGACACCCAGGCCAAGGAACGGGTTGGTGGGTGGCAGGGGGGGGGGGAGGAATTGGGCTGACAGGGTCACCTGGAGAGAGGTGATATTGAGGGCCCTGTCAATGAGGATCCAGGTAACAGTCTCCGAGCAGGGTGGGGTGCTGAGAGAGCCCTGATAGGTGATGAAGCCAAAGGACTCGGGGAACAGGAGCTCCAGGCTCAGGTCTTGAAGAAAGTAGGCATCATCTGCAGGAATATCAGGTCAGAGTGAAGAGGGGTGCCCCTGCTGAACTCCTCTATGTGCATAAGCCACCCCCCATTCACCTCCCCCCCCCGCCCCCGCACCCTCCCAGTGTCCAGGGATTTACTCTTATAGGAGATGCGGGTGATGGTGTCACGGTTAAGGAGGCGGCTGAGGAACGGGTTTGAGCTACCAGCCACCTGTGTGGAGGTATGCAGTGAGGAGAGAGGAACCCAGAAATCCAAGCTCCCCAATCCCTTCCTCCCCTAGGACCCCAGAGACTGGGCCTCCTAGCTCCCTCTTCTCAGACCCCAGGTCCAGACCTTCCCTCCCTCCCTGGGCTCACATTGACAAAAAGGCTGAGAATGGCCAGGCCATTGGGGCCCCGGGTGGCGGCGCTGAGGTTCCCATAGAGTTCTTGGTTGAAGTGGATGAGCTGCACCTAGGAGGGAAGCACAGAGAGTGGGGACCCCCGGAAGAAGGGGAGGGCAGAATGGGCAATGGGAGCAACTTTGGGGTTCCAAGTCAGGTTAAGGATTAGTGCTCACGAGGTGGAGTGGGGGGGCGGGCTGTGGATTCTATGGAGGAAGATGGGATGAGGCATGAAAAGGAGGGTGACTATGGCTGATTCACGCTGATGTTCCACAGAAAACAACCAAATTCTGTAAAGCAATTATCCTTAATTAAAAAATAAATAAAATTTTAAAGGACAAGAAAAAGAGGAGGGTGAGGTGGGAGGAGGGCTTCCCAGGTGGCCCTAGTGGTAAAGAATCCACCTGCCAATGAAGGAGATGTGAGTTTGATCCCTGAGTCGGGAAGATCCCCTGGAAGAGAAAATGGCAACCCCCTCCGGTATTCTTGCAGGGAGGATCCCTTGGACAGAGGAGCCTGGTGGGCTACCGTCCATGGGGTTGCAAAGAGTCAGACATGATTGAGCCTTTGAGCATGCATGCAGGAAGTGGGAAGAATTTGGTTGACTTAGAGTGAAGGTCAAGGGTCAGAGGTCAGTGGCCATCACCTCAGCAGAGAAACCCTGATGGTTGATCTGGTGTTCAGAGCCAGCTCCGTCACGTGCTCCAAAAAGCAGCCTCAGTTCACTGAGTCGGTGGCTATAAAGGAGGGGACCCCCAGACACATTAACCACAGGCCGGGGCGCAGGCAGGAAGGAGACATGGCGACCGGTGTTGTACAGAGTTCCGCGGAGCTGTGGGGGAGGTGGAGGTGGTCATAGGAATGCAGAGAAATCTTTTCCTGACTGTTTTCCATTCATACATTTCCCACAGCCAATATCCATTTAATCATTCAGCATAGTTTGAACATTGGAAAAGACCCTGATGCTGGGAAAGACTGAAGGCGGGAGGAGAAGGGGACAACAGAGGATGAGATGGTTGGATGGCATCACCGACTCAATTGACATGAGTTTGGGTAAACTCCGGGAGTTGGTGATGGACACGGAGGCCTGGTGTGCTACAGTCCATGGGGTCACAAGAGTCTGACGCGACTGAGCAACTGAACTGAACTGAATAGTTTGAACGCTAATGTCTTTCCAGGATCTGGGCTGATCCTTGGTAGGTGCTCAATAGTGGTGAATTTAATTAACAAGTATTTATTGAGCTGTCAGTATGTGCCATGGATGCCAGGGCGAGAGCCATGAGCAAGTAGACAAAAACTCTGGGGCTCATGGAGCTTCTGTTCAAATTAAGGAGAAACAATAAATACTGAATCATATAAGTAAATGCTTAATTAATTACATCCTATGCCCACACTGAGGAGCACTGGGAGTTCTAATAAATGGAAAACCCAGGGAATTCTCTGGCAGTCCAGTGGTTAGGACTACTGTGCTCCCAATGCAGGGGCCTGGGTGTCAATCCCTGCTTGGGGAACTAAGAAGTTGCAAGTAGCATGCCAAAAAAAAAAAAAAAGGAAACCCAGAGAATGGAGTAGGGATGGGGTGTCAGGAATGGCTTCCAAGAGGAAGTAACATTTGAATGGTGACCTGAAAGATAAGGAGGGGTTATTTGCAAGGAGCAAGGAGAAGGGTATTCCAGAAGGGGGAATAGTCCGTGCAAAGGCCCTGAGGTGGCCTATTTTAATAACAGTGAAGAAGCCTGGGACCAGAGCCCAGTAAGCAAAGGATAGTGTGGTGATGGGAGCCGGGTGGTGCAGAGCCTTGTGGGCAATGATGGGGTATTCTGTGTTTTTATTTAAATAATTGAATAGATATAACACATTTGGCACAGTACCAGGCACAGGCTAAGTGCTGTGTAAGTGTATGCTGTCATTACTTATCCTAACAGAAAGATTTTGAGTAGGAGAGAGTGGTATGATCCAGTTTGTGTTTTTAAACATCTATCTGTGGGATGGAGAATGGGTTGCAGGAGGCAGAGAAGCAGGCCAGCAAAGATGCTATAGCATCTTTGCATCAATCCCAATGCAAGATGATGGTGAGACCAGTGGAGGGACAACAAATCAAATGCTATTTAGCAGGAAAACTAGAAAGGGAACGGATGGAAACGGAAATGCGGGAGGAAATGGGATGGGGAAGCTCTGAGACTTTTGGTTGGGTGGCCGGGGAGTGCCAAAGAAATAATA
This sequence comes from Bos indicus, assembly GCF_029378745.1. Taxonomy (NCBI): domain Eukaryota; kingdom Metazoa; phylum Chordata; class Mammalia; order Artiodactyla; family Bovidae; genus Bos; species Bos indicus. The sequence continues at coordinate 55,847,376 of NC_091777.1, forward strand.
TTGCAAAGCGGGCAAGAGTGTGGATTCTGGAACCACGCTGCCGAGGTCTGAATCCCAGCCCTGGCACTCTCTGGCTGTGTGACCTCAGGTAAGTAACTTAACCTCTCTGTGCCTCAGTTTCTGCATCCATAAAATAAGGATAATAGTAACACCTATTTCATGGTGCTGTGAAGATTAGAGGATTCATCAAGTTTGAAAACAGTGCCTCGCCCAGGAGACGGTCTGTTTTACCATTGCTTCTAAGAGAGGGGAAGACTAGGAGCCGATCATTTGCAAGTGTTAAGTAGCCTTCCCCCAACGGAGTAGACCTCCTCCTCCAAGGCTAGCCTCTCAACTCAAAGCTCCACCCCCGATCCCCACTCAGGCCCCGCCCCAGTGGATTCGGTAACCCCTCCCACCAGGGTTCTTACCTTCTCTCCCCCGGTGCTGAGTCTCAGAGGGGGCAGAAAGGGGTCATAGAGGACCCTCTTCAGCTCCACATCCACGGGGCTCTGACGCTTCCCCACGGCACAGAGACTCCAGGCTGCGTTCACCAGGCCCCAGAAAGGGGGTCCTGGGAGCCGAGGTGGGGTAGGGAGAAAAGGAAGTCAGAAATAAGGACTGAATCCCTAGACTGGGACCCGCTACGAAGGCTGTCGTCTGGATTCCTGGATCCCAAGAGAGGAAGGGCTGGGAATCTGGACTCCTGGCTCTGAGGGAGGAGGGGGCTGGGATCCAGAATCCTCGGGTCCTAGAAGAATTTTGGAGGCGTTTCCTAAGGACCCCCCCACCTTACCCCCCTAACACCTCCAAGTCTCTGATCAAACTTACCTTAAATTGTCATTGGGAGAAGAAACTACAACTCCCAGCAGGCCCCCGGGACTGCCAAACAACCCATTCACTGCCTGCCTGCCCTAGAGGTCATGGGAGTTGTAGTTCTTTCAGTCTCCTTGTCCCACAGCCGGATAATGAATGAAGTAGGAAGAAGGAGTTGCAAGAGAGGGCAGGAGGAGGCTAGGGAATGGGGCCACTGAACCTCTGGTTCTCAGCAAGAGCCAGGACCTACCTGCCTCTTTCCCAGGAAACACACACACACACTCTTCCACCCCCACACTCTCTTACCTTCCAGTCACTCCCACTCACTACTTGAAATGCGCATATATAATGTCCCATGCTGAGCCACTCGGGTTCAGAAGCTGGGTCTCCTGAGAGAGGGAGGAAGGGGCCGGGACTCTCGAGTCTGGGGCGTGGGGAGGGCGGGCGGGAAGGAGGGGACTTCTGGGTCTCAGGAAGAAAGCGCCCGGCAGCCCAGACTCCAGAGTCCCCGCCCCGGCTGCACCTGGCACGAAGTTTCCCTGGAGATTATCCTTGTAGCTCCACCAGTCCTCTGGGTCAGGTGCGGGTCCGATGTGAGCTGGGGAGAGAGCAGCCTGCACCCCTCTCCGTGGCGCCCCACCCCACCCCTCCCTCAGGGGCTCCTGCCCCAAAACCCAGGCCTTACCTGCCGCTCCCAGTGCGGCCCAGAGTACCAACGCCCGAGGGGCGCTCAGACGAGCTGCAGCCCCCATCCCCAAGAGGCCTCGGGGTGACCCCTTCCCAATGTCCCGGCCGGCCCTCTCTCAGCTTCTCCCCTTCCTAACCCCTCCCAGGACTTCCAGCCTTCCGCTCCTCCCTACAGGGAGTCCCAGTTCCCCAGTTACGGAGGCAGCCGGGGACTGAGACCCCCCCACCTCTCCCGTCTCTCCTCCCCTCCCTCGCTTTGCCTCCCCTTTCTCTCTTTTCCCGAGCCCTCCTGGCTCGCTCTACCTCCCGATCTTCCTACTCCTCTCTCTGCCTTCTCCTTCTCCCTTGGGTTCCCTCTGGGTTCCTGATGCACACTCCCCTTCTTCACTCCCTTTTCATTAAAAGCTCTCCCAAGCTCCCTAACTCCATCCCTCCATCCCGCTTCCCTCACCTCCTCCTCCCTCCCTTCCTTCTCGGTCCCTGCCTCTCCCTTCTCCCTTCTCCCCTTCTTCTCCTCCTCACTCTCTCCCTCTCAGCCTCCAGCTCCTCTCTCCCTCCCCACCTCTCCTGCCTCTTCTGTTTCTCTGTCTCCCTCCTCCCTTCCTCCCTCTTGCCCCTCCCTCTCTTCTCTCTCTTGCAGTTATTTAATTTTTCTGTCGTTGTTTGGGGGTGGGGGTGGGGGCTCTCACAGCAGAGAACCCTCCTCTTCGGGCTGGTGTGGATGGAGTAGGGGCGCCCAATAGGCAGGATGGAGGGGTCACTGGGGGGCTGATCCCCAGCTCCCAGATGCGCTGGGGCCTTGGGGGCGGGGGTGGCCCGGACACCTGGGGCCCAAGAGCTGGCAGTTTCCATCCTCCGCAGAAGAGGGAAGGGGGGGCGCTTAAGGTGGAGCTGGGAGAGTCCCCGAGGTCTCTGCGCCCAGAGCCGCTGGCCCCAGTGGATCAGGGGTTCCCTCAGCTCACGGGGACCCAGATTGGAGCCTGCATCACTGCCTGCAGCCCCCCGCCCAGTGCATCACTCGGGCCTCCGCCAGGGGCTCCCTTAACTCGGCTAGGGGATCCCCTGGGAGACTTGAGTGCGGTGTGGGCGGCTGACCAGGAGAGGGAGGCAGAGACTTGGAGAGAGAGCCAGGCAGGAGGTAGCCGGGAAGGCAGAGAAGAGAGAACAGAGGTGAGGTCAGGGAACTGTGGAGGCTGGGGAAGGGAAGGCGAGCCTCAGATCAGTACGAAGAGACAGGGTGGAGGGAGATGCAGGGTAGAGAAGAGAGGGCAGGGTGGGGCGGCTGCGGGTTTGGGCAGGGGGAGATGGTGGCAGGAGAGACAGACAGACTTCCATACCTTGAATGAAAGAGATCCAGAAACTGATACACACATAGAGGAGGCAGAGATAGAGAGATCTCCCCGCTGCCGCCCCCCACCACCCCGCAAATGGCTGGGGAAAAAAATACAAAATGAGACAGATACAGATGGAGGCAGAGAAAGAGATACACAGAGAGAAAGACATAGACACACAAACTTAGAGATAGAAGCAGAGACCCACAGAGAGAGAGAGTGCACGCACGTGCCTCAAACAGCAGGTTCGAGATGGAAGAGCAAGACGCCAGGCAGGAGGTGTTCAGGGAGAGACAGAAACAGAAAAGAAGATCTGAAGACAGACATAGAAACACACGCCTAGAGAAAGCAGCAGAGAGAGGCGAGGACAGAGAGAAAGAGGCAGACACCCGCACACATCTATCTGTAAAGAGAGACCCTCATGTAGAGGAAGAGGTATCGACAGAGATAGAGACCCAGGTAGGGGGAGAGACCCAGAAACGGATCAACTGACATGAAGGATAAGACTAAAGAGGGTTGAAAAAGACAGAGGCATTCAGAGACAGAGAATTGGAAATGGACATGCAAGGACTGGGATGGAGAGAGACAGACATGCCTGGGAGAGCCGGAAGTGGAGAGAGACACCGAGAAAACAAGAAAGGAAGGTATATTCATGATCTGTTGTCACATGACAGGTTACCCTGAAACTCTGTGGCCTAGAGCTACACATATTTATTGTCTCACAGTTTCTGAGGGGTGGGAACCGTGGAGCAGTTTAGTTGGGTGGATCTGGCTCTGATAACAACAGAGAACTCAGTCTCTCGTGAAGGGGCAATAGGCTATCGGCCAGGGCTGCAGTCATCTAAACTCTTGACTGGGGCTGGAAGATTACCTTCAAGCTCACCTACACGGCCCTTGGCAAGAGGCCTCAGCTGCTCAATGTTAGCGTCCACAAGGGGCTCGTGTGGGTGAAAGTCGCTCAGTCATGTCCGACTCTTTTCGACCCCATGGACTGTACAGCCCATGGAATTCTCCAGGCCAGAATACTGTAGTGGGTAGCTGTTCCCTTCTCCAGGGGATCTTCCCAACCCAGGGATCAAACCCAGGTTTCCCGTATTGCAGGCGGATTCTTTACCCACAATGGAAGCCCATATATATATATATATATATATATATATATATATATATCATATAGTTAAAATATGGCCCTTTGTGGTGACCTGAAAAACAAGAGATGAAGTCACAGTGGCAATATTTTAATTATACGCTATGAGCCCCTTGTGAACACTAACACTCAGCACATGAGCCTCTCCATAGGACTGCTTGGGACACAACATGACTACTGGCTCCCCTTCAGAGCGAGTGACTGGAGAGACAGCAGTGTCTTATATAACCTATGTCCAAAGTCACACACTTTTATTTGTGTGTTGGCCATGCTGCTTAGCCTGCAGAATCCCAGTTCCCTGACCAGGTACGGAACCCAGGCCCCAGCAGTGAAAGCGATGAGTCCTAACCACTGGACCACCAGGGAATTCCTAGCACCATCACTTCCTTATTCTATTCATTGAAAGTGAAAGTCCCTCAGTCGTGTCTGACTCTTTGCGATCCCATGAACTGTACAGTCCATGGGATTCTCCAGGCCAGAATACTGGAGTGGGTAGCTGTTCCCTTCTCCAGGGGATCTTCCCAACCCAGGAATCGAACTCAAGTCTCCTGCACTGCAGGCGGATTCTTTACTGCCTGAGCCGCTAGGGAAGCCTCGGATGTGTATTCACTGGAGGTGAGCTGCTCAGTCTAGCCCACGTTCAAAGGGAAAGGGATTGATCCTTTTTTTTCCCCCCTAAAATGTTATTTATTTTGGCTGCACTGGGTCCTAAACAAAGACCCAGTGCAGCCAAAATAAATAAAACCTTAGGAAAACAAAGAGAAAGAGATTGAGCTCCTCCTCTTGAACAGAGGGATATCAAAGAATGTGGGCTTCCTTCAAAACCATCACAGAGGGACTTCCCTAGCAGTCCAGTGGTTAAGACTGTGCTTCCACTGCAGGAGCTGTGGGTTTGATCCCCGATTGGGGAACTAAGATCCTGCATGCCACATGTCATGGCCCAAAAAATAAAAAATAAAGTAAAATAAACTCATCATAAGTGGGGAGAGGAAGAGAGACAGCAAGGGAGAGAGACAGACTTTCAATGACCCTCAAGGCTTAGAGGTTGCCTTATTCAGAAAGGCAGGAATGTGTTGAGAAGGGGAAGACAGAGGCAAGATAAAGGAAACCAAAGCAGTAGTAGTAATAATAATAACGATGATAATAATAATAATTACAGTGGCAGCAGCTAGCAGGTAAAGCACCTGCTTTACCTGCTAAAGAACCAGGTAAAGTTCTGAGCACTTTCTAAGGACTCGCTCGTGTAATCATCACAGTCTCTTCATGAAAAGGAGGAAGTTAAAAAAAAAGAAAAGAAAAGGAGGCAGTTATTATCCCATTTGACAGATGAGGAAACCAAGCCTCCAAGGGCATTAGTGACTTGCCCCAAATGACACAGGCAGGAAACAAAGAACTATGGGGAAATTATGACCGAGACATATGTGCAGAGAAACGGGGAAGTGGCAGGAAGAGACTGGCAGAAGAACCCAGCTCTGATGGAAAAAATCAATCAGCAAGAAATGGCAGCCACTCTGACTGAGGGTTTCCTAGACACTGGAGCTGGACCATACACTCCTTAGGTTTTGTTAACCCTCAAAGTTGCCCCTTGAGGTGGGGGTTGGTATTAACCCCATTATACAGTTAGAACCGCTGAGGCTCAGAGAGGAAAGTGACTCACCCAAGATGTCGTGGGTTGACTGGTGCCCCCCATCCCCCCCAAAAGAGACACATCTCCCTGAAACCTGTAAATAGGACCTTATTTGGCAAAAGGGTCTTTGCAGTTGTAACTAAGATGGTGATCTTGAGATCAGATCATCCCATGTTATCTGGGTGAACCCTAAATCCAATTACATATGTTCTTTTAAAATAAAGACATAGATAAACAACAGGGATCTACTGTATAGGACAGGGAACTATATTCAATATATATATATATTTTTTTCTTGGTTGGGCTGCAAGGCATGTAGGATCCCGGTTCCTGGACTAGGGACTGAACCCATGTCCTTTGCATTGGAAGTGCAGAGTCCTAACCACTGGACCACCAGGGAAGTCCCTATTCAATATCTTCTGATAAACTATAATGGAAAAGAATCGGGAAGAAGTATATATATACATATACATATATATATGTAGTTGTTCAGTTGCTCAGTCGTGTCCGACTCTTTGCCATTCCATGGACTGCAGCACACCAGGCTTCCCTGTCCGTCACTATCTGCCAGACTTTGCTTAAACTCGTGTCCATGCCATGAGTTGGTGATACCATCCAACCATCATCTCACCCTCTATCACCCCCTTTTCCTGCCCTCAAAACAGAATCATTTTGTGCACAGTTGAAACTAGCACAATATTGTAAATCAACTACATTTCAATTTCAAAAGAAGGAGAAAAGAAAGGCAGAGGGGGATTTTAGACAGAGGCCATAGCATTGTGAAGACAGAGGCAGAGGGGACGTCCCTGGTGGGCCAGTGGCTGAGACTCTGAACCCCCAGTGCATGCATGCAGATCCTACACACTGCAACTAAGAGTTTGCAGGCCACAACTCAGGCCTGGCCCAGTCAAAGTAATTAACTAATTGATTAAAAAAAGAACAAAATGGCTAAGAGAAATTTCTTCTTATATGGGGGTAAGAGGAAGTCTTCCCAGTGTAGGTGACATTTTTCTGACCCTCTTTCTGTCCCTATAAACCCAGCCCTGGCTCAGAACGCATCTCTTCCCACCAGGATCTTCTCTCCAACCCCTCCACCCACCCCCAGTCTCCCTTCCCCTCCAGTCTACCCTCTAGGGATCCCAGAGGAGTCTTCTACGTCCAGAGGTGACCTTGCCTCTCCTCAAGTCACAGCCATCCCGTATCTCCCCAGTACCCCTGGACAAATTCCCTGACTCTCCGCCTTTCTAGTCATGACCAATTCCTTCCTCTGTCCTTCAAGACCTACCTCTGATGTCACTTCCTCTGAGAACCCAACTTGCAGTCTGGGTTCAAGGCCTTCTCTGGGCTCACCCAGTGAACCGAGCCACCTCTACAATTGTCCATATCGTTTGTTGCTCATACAGGGCTGACCCCACCCCTCCTCTGCTCATAAATCTCCCACGGCTCTCCAGTGCCCCTGGGGAAAAAACTCAGGCCCTCAGTCTGGTCTTAGAGGCCCCATAGTCCTGGTTACTGCTTATTCCAGCCTCAGATCTCTTCTCTGACCATACCGGGCCCTCTGGCTTCTGGACCTTTGCACCAACTGCGACTTCCTGAAACTGTGAAAGTGTAGCCGCTCATTCATGTCTGATCCTTTGCAACCCCATGGACTATAGCCCACCAGGCTCCTCTGTCCATGGAAGAAGCAAGGAATGCAGGTTCCACTGAGATTTGAACCCAGGTCACTGGATTCAGAGCCCAGAGTGCTAGCCATTACAACTGTAACTTCTAACTTGGCCTTTCTACCTCTTCTGCTGGGCAAACTCGTCCTCAGCTCACACGCATTTTAGGAGTCTGCTCTTCTAGGAAGCCAACAATGATGCTGTGGACGGCAGGGGCCTCTTCTGAGTTCTGAAAGCCACCTGTGCTGCCCTCATTATAGCAACAAGACAGACTGGGCTCAGCGCCCAGAGGCGGGAGGGAATGGTCGGGCCGGAGGTGGGGCCCAGATGTGGATTTCACGCCTATTCGTCTTGGGCGCTGGGAACAAAGTTTGGGTCATAAGGAACATATGGGGCTCGCCCTGTTCCTCACTTTCATCTCCTACCTCCCCGGCCCCTGGGTGGGAGGCAGCCGGGACAGGACTCTGAGCCTGGGTGGTTCCCACAGCCCTTCCTGCCCCAACTCTCAACTCCCACTCCCCAGGGGAGCCCAGCAAAAATCCTCCTGACCTGTGATCTCACCTTCTGGGTTCACCTCTCCTGGGGAATGTCTGGCTACCAGGTGTTTAAATCATGAAAACAAACTCCAAAAGCTCTTACTCTGTGCAGACACTATTTTAAGCTCATTACATACACATCTTTTTAAAAATTAAGTATTTATTTATTTATTTGGCTGCTCCAGGTCTTAGTTGCAGAACTCGAGCTCTTCGATCTTGGTTGCGGCATGAGAGATCTTTAGTTGTGGCATGTGGGATCTAGTTCCCTGGCCGGGGGTCAAACCCAGGCCACTTGCATTGGGAACTCAGAGTCTTAGCCACTGGACCACCAGGGAAGTCCCTACATGTTCATGCATGCTCAGTCACTTCATTTGTGTCTGACTCTTTGTGACCCCATGGACTGTAGCCTGTCAGGCTCCTCTGTCCACAGAATTCTCCAGGCAAGAATACTGGAGTGGGTTGCCATTTCCTTCTCCAGAGGATCTTCCCAACCCAGGGATCGAACCCACATCTCCTGTGTCTCCTGTATTACAGGCAGATTCTTAACCACTGAGCCATTGGGGTAGCCCTACATACACATGTTAATTAATTTAATCTTCATAATATGCCCTGTGGGTTATTTCCTATTATCATCATCATCACCACTCCCATTTTACAGATGGGAAAACTTAGGGGACAGAGAGGGATTTGAACCTAGGCAGTCTGGCTCCAGAGTCCATGAGTTTCATGAAAATCACCTATAGAGCAATGCCATCCTATAGAAGTTTCTGTGATAGTGGACATGTTCTTTATCTGCGCTGTCTGATATGTTAGCCACTAAGTACCAACGTGGCAGTGGCTACTGACTGGGTAGCTCAGAGAACTAAGTCTGAATACTGGCTACTTGCTGTGTGATGTTTGTTAAGATTCCCAGCCTCTCTCGTTCAGTTTCTTTATAGAAGAGGTGGTTAAGGATTCCAGCCAAACCGAACACATGTGGGTTTCAATCCTTGCCCCCATTTCAAGGTGGTCTCCCTGAGAGCCTCAATTTCTTCAGAAAAGGATGGAGAGAGCAAGATAAGGCATCCAGCGATCTCTGAAACAGAGAACTCTTCTTACTTAGAAAACCCTCTGACATACTAAGTTGCTCAGTCGTATCTGACTCTTTGCAACCCTGTGGACTGCAGACTGCCAGGCTCCTCTGTCCATGTGATTCTCCAAGCAAGAACTGGTGTGGGTGGCCATGCCTCCTCCAGGGAATCATCCTGAACCAGGAACTGAATCCTCATCTTTTATGTCTTCTGCATTGGTAGCTGGGTTCTTTACCACTAGTGCCATCTGGGTAGCCCTATAAAACCCCTTAAAGATTCCTAACTCCTGCTTCAGATATGCCCACAGCCAGGGCCCTATTGGAGGCCAAAGGCAAGCCTCCCCATATACAGGATTATATTGGTAGCTTGGGGGTCTAACAGTCACCTCCTGCAGGCTATTTTCTGCCTTTTTCAGCCTCCTTAGGGGCATACTCAGAACACTGGCGGGAGAGCCTGTTCTCTCTGCCTAGCACCCAATGACATCATGGTGCAACCAGACTCCTCATTGGCTCAGGCCTGCTTTTTCTCTCAGGGAAAGAAGAGGTTGCTTTCTAGGCCCCTGCTGCTGCTGCTGCTAAGTCACTTCAGTCGTGTCTGACTCTGTGCGACCCCATAGACAGCAGCCCACCAGGCTCCCCCATCCCTGGGATTCTCCAGGCAAGAACACTGGAGTGGGTTGCCATTTCCTTCTCCAATGCATGAAAGTGAAAAGTGAAAGTGAAGTCGCTCAGTCGTGTCCGACTCTTTGCAACCCCACGGATTGCAGCCCACCAGGCTCCTCCACCCATGGGACTTTCCAGACGAGAGTACTGGAGTGGGGTGCCATTTCCTTCTCCATTCTAGGCCCCAGTGAACCCTAAGTCATATCTCTTTGAGATTCCCTCAAAGTACTCACTGTCTCTCCTACAAAGGTCACTCAAATTTGAAATTCTGCTCTTCATTGTGGGTTCAGAGGCCAAGGTGACGTGAAAAATCCTAAGTCCCATGACCTTCCATTCCATAGTACTTACTACTTCCTGCCTTTTTTAACCCCATCCCTCTGGCCTGTTAGGGCTTCCCTGGCGGCTCAGATCGGTAAAGAATCTGCCTGCAATATGGGAGGCCTAGGTTTGATCCCTGGGTGGGAAAGATCCCCTGAAGAAGGGAATGGCTACCCACTCCAGTATTCTTGCCTGGAGACTCCCATGGACAGAGGAGCCTGGCAAGCTACAATACATAGGCTCACAAAGAGTCAGCATGACTGAGCAACAAACACTCTGGTCTGTAGGTACCCAGCTGCTGGGTGGAATCCAATTCTGCTTAGCACCAAATGAAATCAGACTGCTCTGTGGCTCCCAATTGGCTGTTCCCTCAGGAAAGGGTTTAGCCTTTGGTTCAAGACCGGGTGGACCCAACAGAACCCTCTTCAGATAGTCACTCAAAGTTCTATTATTTTCTAAGACCATCCTGGGGCCATTAGGAATCAAATGTTTCTTAACTTGGAACTTTCTGGAAATCCGACACTGCTGTGCTTTCCTCAGGTGTGTTTCCCGCCTTTTCTAGCCACCCTCCCTTCCACTGGCTTTAGCCAATGGTTAAGCAACACAACTCTGACTAGCCTCTATAGCCATGTTTGGTTTCACGACTTTCCTCATGGCCTTCTTTATTTGCCCCTCCTAGATTCTCCCAGCACAGATCAGGGGTCTGGAGCCAAGATTCCTCAAGAGTTGAGACTTTATTGAGGGGACTTGCTCCACAAGGCAAAGGTCAAGTGTCCGAGCCAGAGACCAAGAGTTCTACGGCCTTTAGTTAAGGCCTTCCTGACTCCTGGGTGCTGGCGCATGCCAGTGACGTCTGGTGCTCCGCGGCGTCTGATTGGCTCGCTGAGAGACGCCTCAGCGTCGAGGTAAAAGGCGCCTCCCGTGGTTGCTTCTAGCTCCTTCGATGGCATTCGAGGCAGCGAGGCTTCGGCTCTAGAGCCTGGGTTCGGGGCTCAGGGTCGAAGGCCGCAAGGTGCGGCACCCCCCGGCGCGCTCTTCCTGCTGCAGCCGCCGCAGCGGCCGGGCCCAGCGCGGCCTCCAGGGCAGCGCGAGGCCGTGGCGGTCGAGGACGAGGCGTGTAGGATCTGGGCCGCCAGCCGTTCTGCCCAGCAGCAGGTAGTGGCTGGCGGGGCGCAGGCGCAAGCATCCGCAGGTCAGATCGGCGCGGGGCACCCAGGCGGCCTGGCTGCCACGGCGCACGGGCTGTGCTCCCTGCTTGTACACGGCCAGCACGCGCACGGCCAGCCGCTGCCATGTCGTGTCCGCGGCCTCGGACGCCAGCACCTGCGCGTGGAGCACTGCCGAAAGGGGAGAGGTCAGGCCTGGGCCGGGGGTAGCCTGAGGGCCCCGTGAGGTTAGTCTTGGTGGGGAGGGGCCTGGGACGCAAGGGTGGGCTTCCAGAATCGCATCAGGAAGAACAGAGACCTTGAAGCTTTGAGGGTGAGAGGCCCAGTGCTGTGAGGAGTGAGGTCTTTCTGAGGACACGGGTCAAAACAAGGAGGGCGAGGCGTTTGGAGTGTGAGGTTGGGTCCCAGGATTGTGATTGTGAAGGGGAGGGGTGGGTGGGCGGTCTCTCTGGAGAGGAGGTCAGGCTTGGGCCAGGAACCCAGGTGCCCACCAGGAAATATGCAAGCACCACCAGGGATGCTTTTGAGACCGTATTAGAAACAGCAGGTATAGGAATGACTTAAAGGTTAGAGGTCTCCCGGGACCCTGCAGTGGGTGGGGCTGGAACAAGGCAGAAAAGGCAGGTCCAGGCCTCTAATCGGAGAAGGCAATGGCACCCCACTCCAGTGCTCTTGCCTGGAAAGTCCCATGGACGGGGGAGCCTGGAGGGCTGCAGTCCATGGGGTCGCTGAGGGTCGGACACGACTGAGCGACTTCACTTTCACATTTCACTTTCATGCATTGGAGAAGAAAATGGCAACCCACTCCAGTGTTCTTGCCTGGAGAATCCCAGGGAAGGGGGAGCCTGGTGGGCTGCCGTCCATTGGGTCGCACAGAGTCGGACATGACTGAGGCAACTTAGCAGCAGCAGCAGGTCTCTAATGCCAGAGAGTCAGAAAGTATTAGGACCAACAGAGCCCCTGGAAAACAGAGATATTGCCCTAGGAGGGATCTGCATCTAGAATTAATTTGGGGGCCAGAAGGAGGTCAGTCCTGGGAAGCCCAGGGTTGAGGTCTTACTAGTGGTGATTCAGAGAAGTGTCCCCTCTAAGGGGGTGAGATGAGATCTGTTGGGAGCAGCCCTCTGGTGGGCAAGCTGAGTCTATGGGCTGGAAGATTCCCATGGGAGGTGGGGCGGGCGGGGGGGGCGGGGGGGGGCAGAAACCTCCACGTTTGGAGTTCCAAGGATACTAGTGGCCAGATGGTGAGCCTCAGGGAGGGGAGGTCTGGGATCCTGTACCACTGAGGGGAGTAACTGGGGCTGGGCTGAACTCGAGTGTCCAAGACAGTTGAGGTCATGGGCCCTGGACTCAGGGGGCTGGTGTAGACTGGTGGATTAGGAAACTGTGGGGGAGTCTGTGGGAATGGGGCTACAGCCCTGAAGGAGGGTGGAGGACCTGAGACAGACAAGACAGCGCAAGGGTCCCTCCTTTCAACCAGTTTGCCTTTCTCTTTCCATCCTCAGGAGGCCACCTCCCCCACTTAGGGATGTCAGGCTGAAGAAGATTGTGAAACTCTGCAAGACCAAGAACGTAGGGAGAAAGGAGACCTAGGAAGGTAGGGAGTAACCCTCCCCACTCCCCCTTCCGCCCATTGTCTGCTGTCCCTTTAGGTTCTAGATCAGGACAGGCCCTTTAGAGTTCAGCACCCCTTCCCATTTAAGATGAGGAAAGTGAAGGCCAAAGAAGAGAGTTGCTTGGAGGCAGATCAGAGCCCCTGTGCACCTGCTGGCCCTTGTTCTCCCCGGCACTCACCATAGTCCTGTTGGCAGTACCTCTGAAGGCTCATGTGTATCCTGGTGTCCGAAGTATTGCAATAGTTTTGACACTGAGGGTCTGGGGAGGGTCGGGCTCCTGAGGCCTGGGCTACAGCATTCTGCCCCTGCCCATCCCCCACAGTCCATCTTGATGGACAGCTGGGGTGCCTGAACCCTTGGGACTGCGCTCAGTGAACCACCCCTGGATCCCCTCCTGGTGGCCCAATCACCCCATCCCTGATCCTTCTTGCTACCAGGGATTTGTAGGCCAGCCTGTCTTACCCGAGCTGTAAGCATGAGGGGTTGTAGCAAGGGTGGTGGTTGCCTCTAGGATTCCTGTGAGAGAGCAGAGAAGAGGTAAGGCCTCTTAGCACCTCCCACCAGCACCTCGCTGCCCCCAAGGAAACCAGGCATCCAGACCCCTCAAGGGGCATCCTGCTTCCTTGAAGCCCAAGAGTGGAAGCACACTTTGCCTTTCTCTCCCAAGACCTGGAGTTCTGGTCCCTCGCCACTTTCTGGACTCAGGAGTCCCGGTCTTAAGACCTCTCTCAGACCCAGGAATCCAGGCTCTTAGCCTCTTCCTCCACAGGGTGAGACTGGACTTCAGTCTCCGCCTCCCCAAGGCCACAGAGTCCAGTCTCTAGCTTCCGTCTCCCAGGGACCCGGTCCTCACCCATCTTGCCCCCTGGAGGTCTGGCTATCTCCTTCCCACCCCACTTGGGACTCGGGGCCCCGCCCCCAGGACTCACGCTGGCAGGGCATCCTGGGGGAGCGGCTCTGCTGGTAGCCCGGACCACAGCGGTTGCAGGTCAGGCCAGTGACCCCTAACTTGCAGGAGCACTGCCCATTGGTCTGGTTGCAGGCACCGCCTGTCGCCCCAATTGGATGGCACTGGCAGGCTGCGTGAGGAGAGGAGCTGGGGAGGTAGGGTGCGGGCTCCCAGCCTCTTCCTCCCCAAGACTGGGGAGGCTGGAATTCCCTGCCGCCTCCGCCCGCAGGCCCCCAGCCCCTCCTCCCACAGACCTGCCTGCTGCCTTTCCCTCTAGGCGGGGCTTCAGGCTGCACTCACCCCTGCAGGCCTTGCGGCTGCTGATGGGCTGGCCGGGGTCCCTCCAGAACCCTGGCTGGCAGTAGTGGCAGTGCCGGCCGGCTGTGTGGTGGCGGCACCGCTCACAAACGCCCCCGCTCCGGCCGCCCGACAGCCTGAACAGCTCAGAGTTGAACCTGCAGCGTCGCGCGTGCTGGTTGCAGGAGCAGGCTGGGAACAGGATGGAGTGAGGGCGCCTCAGGCCGCCATTCCGTTCCCCTTTCCCAGCTTTCCCCCCACCGCCCTCAGGAGAGAGACTGCCTGGGGTTCCCCAGGTGAGTCTGGGTCCCCGAAGCCCTTCATTCTCATCTTTAAAACAGGCGGTGCTTTGGACTGGAGCTGGGTGAGCCAAGGGGACTGATGAACACACGGGGTGTAGAGAGTGGGCTACAGAGTCAGACCCCCGCGTGGAAGTGTCTCACTCTTTCCATGGGCAGGCGACGCCTCCTTTCTGCAGCTCAGACTCCTTTGCTATAATATGACATTTACAATATCTACTTCCTCGCAGGAGGACCACCTACCATGTACATTTTGCTGGGGGGCATTGATCAGATTTCAAAGGCAGTGACTCTCAAACCTGACCACTTATTCGAATTACTGGGGAAACATTTAAAAAGAGCAACACAGGACCTCCGTGCTAGGTCCTAAGGACTTTATGTATATCCGTGACTTGAATTTCCACTGCAGCCTGTAGAGGAAAGACTGTTGTTTTCCTCACTTTACAGGCGAGGAAATGGAGACACAGAGAGGTTTGGTCACTAGTTGGGGGTCACACAGCCAGGAAGCTGGTGAGCTGGGATTTGAACCCAAGCAGTCTGGCTGCCTCCTGAGGCTGTGCGCCCATCTGCTGCCCTAGAACATCTAGTGTGACAGCACGTTCGGGACAAGCCAGGACCCTTGGGCTTATCCTCCTGAGCTCACGTTCCAGCCCTGCCACCTGCTGACTGCGTGTCCTTGTGCACAGAACTTCCCAGCTCTAGCCTCAGTCTCCTCATCTGTAAAATGGGCCTGATGCAATCCCTGCCCGGCACATAGTAGGTGCTGGATAAAAATGTGTCTGATGAATAAAAGCTTCCCCCACCATGGTTGATTTGATGAGTCCAAAAACATCCAGCTGCCCTGTTTTTCTCCAGCCTCTCACTAAATACCACCTGAGCGCCTGCGACAAGCCAGGCCCTGGGCGGGGCTCAGAAAGTGTTCTCCACATCACCGTGATCAGGTGTCACCAAGAGGCTGGAGCCCCCGGTGGGCATGGAAGCAGCAGAGGTGGTGGGGGAAAGCCAGGGGAGCCAAGAGAGGTGCTGCCAGAGGACAGTGTGGGGGAGAAGCAAGGGGCAGGTAGCTCTGGGGTAGGAGAGAGCCTCCTGCCCTCAGGGACACTGCCTGGCTGCTGGACCATGGGCCCGGCTCCGGGTCAGGGCAGGTCGGGGTGGGCCCCGGACTTACGCAGGCAGGGGTGAGGGTGCCGGGGCGTGGCAGGCCGCCAGGGCCAGTCGCGGTGGGATGGCTGGCAGCTCTCACAGCCCGGGCCGGTGGTGTGGTGGCGGCAGCGACAGCGGGGTGGCCGGTCGCGGGCAGCGCAGCGGGCCGCGTGGCCGTGGCACTGGCAGCGGCCTCTCACGCCCGCGGCTGCCAGCCCTCCCCGGCCCCCGAGCTCCAGGCGGAGGTGACTGGCCACCACGCTGGCCTTCGGGCCCGCTGGGACCCGGAAGATCACCCTCTCGGGCCCTCCCAACACCCCCGGCCAGGCGGGCCTGCGCCACAGTGACCTCCAGGGCCCTCCGGTGGCCCAGGCGGCAGACAGGACCAGGGCTGGGGGTCCTGGGGTGCAGAAGCGCAGGCTGACGGACGACAGGAGGAAAGGGCCCCCCAGGCCCAGGGTCAGACTGCCATTGCAGGGGGCCCGTGGGCCGAGATCCACGCCCGGGGAGGGGCCACAGGCCTGGGGACAGGAGGCGGCCATGCCAGCCAGCTGGGTCACGGGTGGGAGGCAGAAGCGGGGGCGGCCCCCGGGGTGGTAACATGGGTCCGCGCTGGCCTGGCTCAGGAGGAGCCAGAGGGCAAAGGTCACGGGCATGGTTCCAGCAGAGGCAAGTACCTGCAGAGGAGAGGAGTGGCCAGGCTGGGGGCCTCGGGCTGCCCCCCGAGGTCAGCCTCCACCCCGCTCTCCAGGCTCCCTGAGGAACCCTGGCATTCCACCCCTGGCCCTGCCCCAGACCTCTCCCGGCTGCTTCTGAGCGAGGAAAATAGTTCCATCTGGGGAGAATTACTGTTTACATAAGCCAAAGGGGAAAGAACGCAAGCAAAATCGAGAATTTTGCCTGAACTAATCCGTAGCTTAACACCCCAGCGCTATCAGTCAGTGTTGAGGGGCAGGGGGCCCTGGGGAGAGGGCGGGGCGGGGGGACAGATGGGGAAACTTCCAGCAAGGACAAGGGGGATAAGGGGGGAGAGCAAGGCAGGGCAGACGGAGTTACAGACAGATGAACACTCAGTGACAAAGCAACAGAGACAGGGACAGATAGGGGCGCAGACAGACAGATGGAGGGAGAGGGGGCAAGGCCAGTGTAGGGCAAGGGCCAGGCAGGGAGAGGAAGCAGGAGGGGCGAGGAGGATGCAAGGGGAAACCACGAGGCCAGAAAGATGGCGGCTGGGAAACCGGAGTCCACAGGGTGTAGGGGGAGCGGGTCCCGGGGAGCCTGGGGGCGGGGACCTCCGAGACACCTGCAGAGCCGGAGGAGAGCGGGCAGTGCAGCAGGCCTGACCTGGGGGGAGAGCAGGGGTGCTGGGCTGGGGGATCAGAAGCAGGAGGCAGGTCCATGGGGATCGGGGATCAGAGGGGAGGCCCCTTTCCCACATGGGGCCCTAACCTCGTTCTCCACACCCAGGGCACGGAGGGGGATTATCACCAAACAACCAAGCCTCCCTGCCACCCACCCCCAGCCTCCACCCACCCTTAACCCTTTCTCACCCAGACGCAGAACCCAGAGGACCGTGCTAGGGACCCCGGTGGGGATGCCTGGGGGCTGGAAGCCTGGGCTGGGAGACTGGTGTGGAATGCCTGGGGGGCTGAGAAGGTCAAGCCCTGGTGTCCCGCTTGGGATGGGAGGGCCCTGTGTGCTCGCATTTCTGAGGACTTTCTGATAATCTCAGCCCACCTGGCTCCCACTGCCATCCTAGGCCTCAGGGTCCAGGAATCAGAGCCCCCACATTGCCCACCGGCTGTAAAGTCCCCAGAGAAGAAGGGGGAACAGACGATGGGGGTGGCGAGTGCCAAGGGAGGAGAGAGAGGGGCCGGACAGGGCAGGGCTAGAGGCCAGGGCATCAGCAGGAGCCGGAAGTCCAGGCCTGGGAAGGCACGGGCAAGAAAGGACTTGGTGCTGGAATGCTCCTCCTCCCCGTCCAGGGCTGGCAGCCCCCGTTGGAGAGCTCCCTCAGGTCTAGGGGCTTTGAACCCCTCTGGGCCCCACAGTCCAGGCCCCTGGGTAAGTCTGGACCTGGGCATGGGCCCCCACTGGGAGTCTGTGAGGCACCAGTGGGTGCGGTGGGGTCACATCCCTCCCCAGCCTGATTTCACCGCCCCCAGGGTCCCCACCTCCCCCGCCCCAGATGACTGCCATGGCCTCCACCCCTCCTGAGGAGGAGCCTGGCGCCATTTTGAGCTCTGGCGCGGGGCATTTGCCCTGGTCCCCTGGCACCTGCCTTATAAGGCGCTCACCCCATCTCCCACCTCTCCTCTCTCGCCTGGGTGGTTCAAGGGGCCCTGCTTTATGGCCTTAGTACGCCAGGCAAACGGGTTGAGTCCCCCGATGTTCCTGGGGGATCGAGAAGCCAGCCCCTGCCACTGGGGAGCCCAGATGTCCGGCCCCTGGTCCATACCCACTGTGGGAACTATAGCCCACCCTGACCACCCCCCCCATTCAAGGAGCAGAGACTAGCTGTGTTCCCACCGGATCCAGAGTCAGGCCCTTCACCTGGGCAGTGGGGGGGTCCCTCTGGGACTCAGGCTCCTCTTCCCTGGTTTCTTTGGCACCCACCCGACCCTTCACCCTGCCGTCGTCCAAACCTGTGCCCTGGAAGAGGTTGTCCTCTGCCGCTAGCTGCTCACATGTCCTCTCCCGCAGGAGCTTGGCGGCCAGCGTGGGCTCCGGGGAGTGAGTGCGGAGTGGCTGTTCTCAGGCCCCGGGCTAGTGGGGGTTCTGGGCGGGAGCTCAGAGCAGAGCCTAAGAATCCAACACCACCCCCGCCCCCCCACCCCGCCCCAGTCCCCTCGCCAAGGCAGCCATGCTCTCCCTGCAGGGACCCCTGGCAGCCATACCACCCGGGACGATGTGGGACATGAGAGCCGTTGCCCCGCAGCGGCCCGCAGCTGGACATCCCCGAGCAGGCTGGCCCAGGAAGCTCAAGACAGGTAGGAGGGGACAGCAGCCAGATGGCCTTCCCGGGTCTAGGGTCCGCGCTCCACTCACACCCAGCCCCTGCTCCACTTCTCCTAAGGGCGGGCAGGCTGGGGCTCAGCCCCACCACGTGGTGGTGGCTGCAATCAGGAAGGGGCAGACCTGCTGAGGGTGGGGGGCGGTGTCATGGCCGCTCACACCGAGGTGGGACCCCACGCCAGCCCCTCCTGCCCTCTGGAACCTTCTGCCAGCTGTGGGTTAACTGAGCATGAAGGTCAGGCGCTTTCAAGCCCTAGAAGTCAGTGTCCTTTGAAGGGTCACACCAGCCACCTGGAAACCCAAAGACTTGGGCTGCTTTCTGAGTTGGTGGGGTCGGGGTAGGGGAGAAATGAATGCCTGGGACCTCGGTGGTTCTAGCGGCTGGAGGGAGAAATCGGGGACCCCCCCAGGGGTTCAGAGCTCAAAGCAGTTTTCCCCATGACCGTTCACTATGAGGCCTCAAGACTTCAGGGGTGAAATTTTCGTACAAATGTTGCCCTCAACTGTATTACATACTCTAATGGTTTTGACTAGAAAGATAACATTTTTTATCACTTCCCACTGAGAAAGGCGTGGATCTTGGGACAATGGGGCACCATATTTGCTACTGTGGCCTTGAGTGCATTGACTGTGGCACAGCGAGGGCCTGTGGGGTTTGGGGACCCACTGTTCCGGCGGGAGGGCGCAGCCGAGACAGTCTGTGCTTCTGGTTCTGGGTGACCACAGCGGCGGAGGCAGGATGGGGACATAGGATTTGAATGTAAGCTGTGAGGAGGGGTTAGCTGCCAGAAAAAGAGACACCCCCAGATCAGAGGGGGACATATGGGATCCAGGGCAGGCGGCGTGAGGGGCAGGCTAACTTGTGCAGAAATTAGAAGTTTCTTAAGCTAATGTTCCCTAGAGGAAAGCCTGCTTTCTCACTTTTGCTTTTAATAACCTGAGCTTCCTGAGGTGATGATCATCTCTAAAGGAGCCAGTGAAAAATCCGTCTGCCAATGCAGGAGACACAGGTTCAATCCCTGGTTGGGAAGATCCCCTGGAGAAGGAAATGGCAACTCACTCCAGTATTCTTGCCTGGGAAATCCCATGGACAGAGGAGCCTGGTGGGCTATAGTTCATGAGGTCACAAAGAGTCAGACACGACTTAGCAACTCAGCAACAACTGCACTGAGAGTATGCATCTGAGTATCCCTTTCTCAGGGCAGAGTAGAAAAACCCAAGACAGTAATCAGGATCCCAGATTCCTGAGCCACACTGGTTCCAAATCCAGGCTTCACCTCTTTCCTAGCTGTGTACCCCAAAGCAAGTTTCTTAACCTCTCTGTGCCGTAGTTTCCTTTAATGTTAAATCGGCAGAAAAATGTACCTTACTCTTGGGAGATCATGAGGACCCAATGAGTGAAGATAAGCCTACAGTCTAATATCTGAAACTCTGTGCACCAGACGTGCTGCAGAAACTGTTTTGACAGCACCATGGGATGTGCAGCTTATATATTATACACCCTTCAGTGGGGCCTGGGCAGCATCCCATCAGTTCAGTTCAGTTGCTCAGTCGTGTCCGACTCTTTGCAACCCCATGGACTGCAGCACGCCAGGCCTCCCTGTCCATCACCAACTCCTGGGGTTTACTCAAACTGATGTCCATTGAGTTGGTGATGCCATCCAACTATCTCATCCTGTAGTCCCCTTCTCCTCTTGCCCTCAATCTTTCCCAGCATCAGGGTCTTTTCCAGTAAGTCAATTCTTTGCATCAAGTGGCCAAGGTATTGGAGTTTCAGCTTCAACATCAGTCCTTCCAATGAATATTCAGGTCTGATTTCCTTTAGGATGGACTCGTTGGATCTCCTAGCAGTTCAAGGGACTCTCAAGAGTCTTCTCCAACACCACAGTTCTAAGGCATCAATTCTTTGGCACTCAGCTTTCTTTATAGTCCAACTCTCACATCTATACATGACTATTAGAAAAACCATAGCCTTGATTAGATGGATCTTGGTTGACAAAGTAATGTCTCTGCTTTTCAATATGCTATCTAGATTGGTCATAACTTTTATTCCAAGGAGTAAGCGTCTTTTAATTTCATGGCTGCAGTCACCATCTGCAGTGATTTTGGAGCCCCCCAAAATAAAATCTGTCACTGTTTCCCCATCTATTTCCCATGAAGTGATGGGACCAGATGCCATGATCTTAGTTTTCTGAATGTTGAGCTTTAAACCAACTATTTCACTCTCCTCTTTCACTAAGAGGCTCTTTAGTTTTTCTTTGCTTTCTGCCATAAGTGTGGTGTCATCTGCATATCTGAGGTTATTGATATTTCTCCCAGCAATCTTGATTCCAGCTTGTGGTTCCTCCAGCCCAGCATTTCTCATGATGTACTCTGCATATAAATTAAATAAGCAGGGTGACAACATAACAGCCTTGACATACTCCTTTTCCTATTTGGAACCAGTCTGTTGTTTCATTTCCAGTTCTAACTGTTGCTTCCTGACCTGCATACAGATTTTTCAAGAGGCAGGTCAGGTGGTCTGGTATTCCCATCTCTTTAAAAATTTTCCACAGTTTATTGTGATCCACACAGTCAAAGGCTTTGGCATAGTCAATAAAGCAGAAATAGATGTTTTTCTGGAACTCTCTTGCTTTTTCCATGATCCAGCGGATGTTGGCAATTTGATCTCTGGTTCCTCTGCCTTTTCTAAAACCAGCTTGAACATCTGGAATTTCACAGTTCACGTTTTGTTGAAGCCTGGCTTGGAGAATTTTGAGCATTACTTTACTAGCGTGTGAGATGAGTGCAATTGTGTGGTGGTTTGAGCATTCTTTGGCATTGCCTTTCTTTGGGATTGGAATGAAAACTGACCTTTTCCAGTTCTGTGGCCACTGCTCAGTTTCCAAAATTGCTGGCATATTGAATGCAGCACTTTCACAGCATCATCTTTTCGGATTTGAAATAGCTCAACTGGAATTCCATCACCTCCACTAGCTTTGTTTGTAGTGATGCTTCCTTAGGCCCACTTGACTTCACATTCCAGGATGTCTGGCTCTAGGTGAGTGATCACACTATCGTGATTATCTGTTTCGTGAAGATCTTTTTTGTATAGTTCTGTGTATTCTTGCCACCTCTTCTTAATGTCTTCTGCTTCTGTTAGGTCCATACCATTTCTGTCCTTTATTGAACCCATCTTTGCCTGAAATGTTCCCTTGGTATCTCTGATTTTCTTGAAGATATCGCTAGTCTTTCCCATTCTGTTGTTTTCCTCCATTTCTTTGCATCAATCAAGGAGGCAGGCTTTCTTATCTCTCCTTGTTATACTTTGGAACTCTGCATTCAGATTGGTATATCTTTCCTGTTCTCCTTTGCCTTTCGCTTCTCTTCTTTGCTCAGCTATTTGTAAGGCCTCCCCAGACAGCCATTTTGCCTTTGTGCATGTCTTTTTCTTGGGGATGGTCTTGATTCCTGTCGCCTGTACAATGTCACGAACCTCTGTCCATAGTTCATCAGGCACTCTGTGTATCAGATCTAGTCCCTTAAATCTATTTCTCACTTCCAGTGTATAATCATTAGGGATTGGATTTAGGTCATACCTGAATGATCTAGTGGTTTTCCCCACTTTCTTTAATTTGTCTGAATTTGGCAATAAGGAGTTCATGGTCTGAGCCACAGTCAGCTCCTGGTCTTGTTTTTGCTGACTTTATAGAGCTTCTCCATCTTTAGCTGCAAAGAATATAATCAATCTGATTTTGGTATTGGCCATCTGGTGATGTCCATGTATAGAGTCATCTCTTGTGTTGTTGGAAGAGGGTGTTTGCTCTGACCAGTGCGTTCTCTTGGCAGAACTCTATTAAACTTTGCCTTGCTTCATTCTGTACTCCAAGGCCAAATTTGCCTGTTACTCCAAGTGTTTCTTGACTTCCTACTTTTGCATTCCAGTCCTCTATACTGAAAATGACATATTTTTTGGGTGTTAGTTCTAGAAGGTCTGGTAGGTCTCCATAGAACCGTTCAACTTCACCATATCAGATGTTATTGTTTCTACAAGCAGAACAAGTGGGCACTCACTGCAAAATAAGTCTATGAATAGCCTCACATTGGTTAAAATTTTGTCTCCAGATGATTTCAACTCAGGTTGGGGTTCACCTCCAATCTTCATAAAAGTGGTCGATAAGGAACTGTGGACCGGAATGTAAGCCGCAAAACCAGCCCTGGGCTTCATCAGCTCTGATTGACTATTTCCCGTGGCTTTTCAGCTGTGTAGGCTGATGAGCGAACAGGAGAGGGAGCCCTTGAGACTCAAAGACGTAGCAGCCAGAGTGCTTACCTACCTGATTAGCAGTGTTAGTCGCTCAGTCTCTCCGACTAGCAGTGTTAGTCGCTCAGTCTCTCCGACTCTTTGCGACCCCATCGATTTTAGACCGCCAGGCTCCTCTGTCCATGGGATTCTTCAGGGAAGAATACTAGAATCGGTTGCCATTCCGTTCTCCAGGGGATCTTCTCTACCCAGGGATCAAACCTGCGTCTCCTGCATCACAGGCAGATTCTTTACCATCTGAGTCACGTGATTGGCAGAACCCAAGGCAAAATGAAAACCGGCTGCCTTGCCAGCAGTCATGGAGAATTTCTAGATGGCTGGAGCAGAGGAGGGGCCCTGTGCAGCTGCATGGGTCGCACATGGTGGAGGTGACCCTGGTCCTGAGCTGGTTTCTCCTCCCTAGTAGTCCTGGCTCCAATCCCTGCTCAGCTTGCCTGATGGTTTGGAACCTGCTTGAGGCTCTGACTGAGGTGGGTGAGCTGACCAGAGGTTCAAGTCCTTCCTCTGCTCCCCGCCACCATCCCCCCTCCGCCACCACCCCAAAGAATAGGACTCCAGGCGGGGCCCGAGATGGGCAGGCTGTGGTACAGATTGGGACAGAGTATAACTCAGCTGGTAAAGAATCCGCCTGTGATTCAGGAGAGCCCAATTCAATTCCTGGGTTGGGAAGCTCCACCGGAGATAGGTTACCCACTCGAGTATTCTGGCCTTGAGAATTCCATGGACTGTATAGTTCATGGGGTCACAAAGAGTTGGACACGACTGAGTGACTTTCACTTCACTTCACACTTAATCACCAGCCCAGAGAGCAGAGGGGCTCAGGGACAGATTTAATTGGCTTTTTAGAAATCAAAGCAGCGAGCAAGGCATTTCCTGTACACCTCAGGGGAGGGAGCGTGACATATACTTAGTCTTCATGTGGTAAGAGCCAGCTGACCTCACTGGGAACCCACACTGAATGGGAGACCTTTGAGGAGGGCCTGAGAGTGTTCATATTTCCCAAAGGGGTCAGATTAATAAAGTGAGGGACCCTGGAATATAGGAGGAAGAGGAGGTGGAGAGTGGAGGCGAGGCCCACAGAGCCCTGACATTTAAGGGGACCGGTGGAAGGACAGATGGGGAGCCTGGAGGGGTTTAGATGGAAGCCAGATGAGGAGGAGTGAGGGCCATGCAATCCAGGGCTCCTGTAGGGCCTTGGGGGTCTCCTGGCCACAGGGAAACCAGGCATGGCTGGTCAGGGAACAGAGCAGGGAAGGGGACATAGAGGGTCAGGACACACTGAAGACGCACTGTGAGAAGACCGCTTCTCGGAGCCCAGGGGAGAGCGGGGGAGCGATGGCCTGAAAAAGAAGCAACCCCTGAAGAAGGGGTCATCCACCCCACTACACGGGTGGGGAAGCTGAGGTTCATGGAGCCCAGTCAGCCGTGGAGTCGGGGCAGGAACTGCCAGGGGCCCGGGTGAGTTCAAAAGTGTAGGCTTCAGTGAGCTAGCATGGCACTACCACTGTGGTCAGAAAGACAGACAGTGGTGAGTGTTGGCAAGGATGTGGAGAAATCAGAGCCCTCATACGCTGCTGGTGGGAATGGAAAATAAGGCAGCTGCTCGGAAACCAGGCTGCAGTTCCTGAAACTGTTAAACATTGTTAGTTACCACACGACCCAGCTGTTCTACTCTCAGGTAAATCCCTGAGGGAAATGAAAACTTAGGTCCACACAAGGATTTGGACATGCATGTTCATAGCAATGTTATTCCTGATAACCCCAGAAGGAAAACACCCCAGATGTCTAGGAACTGATGAACTGATAAATAAAAGGAGACAGAACCATGGAGGGGAACATCAGAAATTAGTGACATGCTAACACATGCTGCCACATGGGTAAGCCTGGGAAATATGACACAGAGTGAAGGAAACCAGTCACAAAGAGGCCCTTAATGTGTGATTCATTTACATGCAATGTGCAGAGTAGGTGAATCCACTGAGGCAGAAAGTAGATGAGCTGGCAGGAGGTGGAGAGGAGGGGAAGACTGGGGGTGGGGATGGCTAAGGGGTGCAGGGTTTCAGTTGGGGGTGATAAAATTTTTCTAAAAGTAATTGTGATGCTTGCCCAACTCTGCGAATATACTAAAAGCTATTTTACACTTTATATGGGGGAACTGTATGGTATTGGAATATTATCTCAGTAAAGTGGTTACCTACAAAAAAGAAGGGCTCATCAGAGACCTAATATAAAAGCTAAACCTAGGCAGCTTGCAACCCACTCCAGTACTCTTGCCTGGAAAATCCCAGGCAAGCCTGGTAGGCTGCATGCTGTCCATGGGTCCATGGGGTCAAAAGTCCATGCTGTCCATGGGGTCGCAAAGAGTCGGACACGACTGAGCGACTTCACTTTCACTTTTCACTTGCATGCATTGGAGAAGGCAATGGCAACCTGTTGGGGGCCGGCATGAGGCACTCCGCCCGTGACAAAGGTCATGAGGAAGGAGGCTTGACATACGCAAAGGCAGGATGGAGCCTCAGGAGTCCCCCTGGAAATTCTCAAGCATCTACCCCCATAACCAGAGCCTGCCTACTTTGCTACTTTGTGCTCTCACCTACACCTCTGACTTTACGGGGGGCTGTCCCCCACCACCTCTTTCGGAGAAGGAGTTAACTTAGAGCTCCAGTTAATAATAATTCCTGGGCGTGATAGGAGTATTTCAACCTACAAACTCCTCTGAAGGTTCTCTAGCCTGCCTGACAGGCTTGTCCGGCCACATGTGATTGCTCACAGCCTCCCAACTGTGAGAGGCACGAGATGCTTTAAACCTTCTAAAAACAGGTTCCTTAGAAAAGTTAGAAAACCATTAGTATAAGTATAGTGGGCTGATTAGAAATTGTATTGGTGAAGGGTTTTTCATTTGTTGAGCCAATGTTTGTTGCTAAGACTCCACATCCCCTGCCCTTACACACATTAATGAATATATAGAAGAAATAAGTATTAACCTTTGATATTAATCATGTTAGACCTTAGGCTAAGTAAATTCTTTCCTTAACTAAAACCCACTACACCCTCACCCTATAGGAATGTAACTTTATTTGGGTGGCGTCTGTTTTAAGAATAATCACCCTTGGAGAAAAAAGTGTTCTGGTTGACTGACCACTGTCACAAGGAGAGGGTCATAAATTCTCAGCAGGCCCCCCTGGCCAGAAGATGATGTAACACCCCTAAGACCTCTGTATACATTTGTATGAAGCACCTGACTTAAAAGTCAGGACTGCTGTCCCCACATGACTTTTGTATAACATCTCAGTGTATAAAAACAGACTCTGGGAAATAAAGAATTGGGATCAGTTCCTCGAAATACTGGTCTCCCCATGTCTCTCTCTCTCTCAAACTCTGGCTGAGTCTCCATCTGGAGCGCGGAACCCGCCATGCTTACTAATTATGCCTGGGTTTCTAAGATCCGACCGGGGAGGCCTCAGTGTCTCCTCTCCTTCGGGAGAACAGAAGGACGCCTGCGGCCTACGTAAGTGGTGCAAGCTTCTTGTCTTGAAGTTTTATTGGTCTCCCGCGTAAACCAAGCTACTCAGCCTCTTTTCTCCACTGAATTTTCCTACTGAGCTATCCTCATTCTATTACTCTTTATATCTTTGATGAATATTTAAATAGTCACAGACGCCGTCTCCCCTTCGAATACCCTGGATCAGCCGGGGCTGGACCCCGGCAGCAACCCACTCCAGTGTTCTTGCCTGGAGAATCCCAGGGACTGGGGAGCCTGGTGGGCTACCGTCTATGGGGTCGCACAGAGTCGGACACGACTGAAGCGACTTAGCAGCAGGCAGCTTGAGGCAGCCGGGGAGAGAGAATGTTACAGAAGCAGGAGGTGGGAACCAGCAGACTGTTAAGTCCTGGTCCAGAAATGGCACCCTCCCCCCGCAAAAAGTCCATTCTTTATGAGTCTTCCCCCGTGGTCCAGAGGTTAGGACTCCGCACTTCCACTGCAGGGGGCACAGGTTTGATCCCTGGTCAAGGAACTAAGATCCCAGAAGCTGCAGGGCACCGTCAAAAAAAAAAGAGATAGAAATGGTGCAACGTCACTTCCACCATATTTGATTGGCCAAGGCCCATCACAGGCCCCGCCCTGAGTCAGGGTCAAGGGCGTCAAGGCCTCTGTAGACGGCTGGAATCCCCCACATCCACTGACAGAAGCAGGGAACACTTACCATGCAGGGAGCCTTCCAGAAACATCCTTCATGCAGGCGCTTTGGTTAACCCCATTTTATGGAGAAAACTGAGCTCCAGGAGTTAAAGAACAGGCTCCGGGCTGCCCACCAGGAGGTGGAGTGTGCACGCGAACCTGGGCTATCTGCCCTCAGAGTGTGTGCTCTGAACCTCTGCGTTACGCAGCCTTAATAGATTGTGGGCTCTCAGGTTTACATACAATAAATACTCCAGAAGTCTTTATTTTCCAAGACTTACAGAGTGCCTGCTGTGTGCTAAGCACTGTCCTAAAAGTCTTATAACTGAGGTAGTTCTGTGAGGTTGAACCATAGGAAAGGACTGTGTAGGAAAACATGCGGCTGAATGTTGGCACTTTCGAATGGTTCGACTTTGTCATCCCCTCCACTCTTTTTTTTTTTTGGTCGCATCATGTAGCACGTGGGGTCTTAATTCCCTGACCAGGGATCAGACTTGCATCCCCTGCTTTGAAAGGCAGAGTCTTAACCACTGAGCTGCCAGGGAAGTCCCAGTCACACCTTTTAACAGGCAAGGAAACTGGGATTCAGAGAGGGGCAGGAACCTGACTAAAGTCACACAGCTTTATAAAGGCTGGAGCTGAGATTTAAACCCAGGTCAGAGGGGTTCAGGGTCTGTGCTCCGGATGGGCTGAGTGAGTGCATGAGTGGCTGGTTTGGAGGGTGACGAAGGAAGTCATGCCAGCCCAGCCACCCCTGTTGAATTAAGTCATCTCTCCTCCCCGCAGCCGCCACGAGATTCTGGGCCACCTGCCCTTCCTCATCCACCGTCTGCTTCCTCTTTGTCATCTTTGCGGTGTCCACTGTTTTCCACTGCCACTGGCGCCTGGCCCTGGTGCCCGCCCCTTGGGCCTATGCAGGTCACGTGGTCTTGTTCCCCAGACACCTGCCGAGGCGGGGCGTGTTCACCATCAACGCCGTAGGCCGCCTGGGGAACCAGATGGGGGAGTACGCCACCCTGTACGCCCTGGCCAAGATGAACGGGCGCGCCGCCTTCATCCCACCCCAGATGCACAGCACGCTGGCCCCCATCTTCCGAATCACACTCCCGGTCCTGCACGACGCCACGGCCAGGAGCGTCCCCTGGCAGAATTACCACCTGAACGACTGGATGGAGGAGCAGTACCGCCACATCCCGGGGGAGTACGTGCGCCTCACCGGCTACCCCTGCTCCTGGACCTTCTACCACCACCTCCGCGCCGAGATCCTCCAGGAGTTCACCCTGCACGCCCACGTGCGTGAGGAGGCCCAGAACTTCCTGCGGGGTCTGCGGGTGAATGGCAGTCGGCCGAGCACCTACGTGGGGGTCCACGTGCGCCGGGGGGACTATGTCCGAGTCATGCCCACCGTGTGGAAGGGTGTGCTGGCCGACCGGGGCTACCTGCAGCAGGCCCTGGACTGGTTCCGCGCTCGCCACCGCAGCCCGCTCTTCGTGATCACCAGCGACGACATGGCCTGGTGCCGGAGGAACATCAACAGCTCCCACCGGGACGTGGTGTTCGCGGGCAGCGGCCAGCAGGGCTCGCCGGCCAGGGACTTCGCGCTCCTCACGCAGTGTAACCACACCGTCATCACTGTGGGCACCTTCGGTATCTGGGCTGCCTACCTCGCTGGGGGGAGCACCGTCTACCTGGCCAACTTCACCCTGCCCGGCTCCCGATTCCGCATGATCTTTAAGCCCCAGGCGGCCTTCCTGCCCGAGTGGGTGGGCATCGCAGCCAACCTGGGGCAGGCCAGAGAGAGCCACCCCTAGCCCCGCTCGGGTCCCTGCCGCCCCATCGGGCCCAACAGGCTTGGATGCCGGAGTCTAAATCCAGGCTGTTCAGCTTCCCAGCTGGGTGACCATGGACAAGTGACTTAATCTCTCTGTGTCTTAGTGTTCCACCTGTGAAACGAACCTAACGCAGGCTCCTTCTGAGAACACGCGTTCATGTAGTTCCTTGGAAACAGGTGTGAGGGTTGGCCACTCACAGGTTTGTGATTGGCAGGCCTGGGCCTTTGGACGGCCTTGCAGTGGACACGTATTTTTGCCCTCTCCTTCTTTATAGCTCCGGGAACATGGAGCCCAAACATTTGGTACTTGCCTCTTTGGAGGGTTTGGCAATGACACTTTTCCTGCCCTCGATTGGGCTGTTTGAGGCGGCTAAAAAATTCGGGCTTTGGGTTTGATGGGGCCTTAGATCGTGAAAGAAAAGGAAAGAAAATAGAATATGAGAGGGAAGATCTCGGGGAGATAACCTTGTCGAGGAGGGGGAGTCCCCAGAAGTGAGGGTGGGTGGGACGTGGGAGGGCCTCCCAGAGATGGCAGGACTCAACCCCAGGCCTGGCTGGCAGCGGCAAGGACACCTGGAGTCCGCACGTCATGGAAGCAGCAGGTTGGCCACGGAGGGGCGGGGCCGCAGAGCCTGCCATGGCCATGTCCACCGTGCGGGCAGGCAACTGACACCGTGGCAGTGCCCATGCCCGCAGGACCTTGTGCCGCTGTGAGGAGCCCTAATGTGGACTAAAGTTGGATTAAGTGATTACAATACCAATTTCCTTTTGTTCGGTGTAAAGTATGGAGATAAATATTTTTACTCTTTTTTGGATATTAAAAAAGTAACATACAGTTATTTAGGTTCACTTAAAATTTCCTCTGAACACAGCTGCACTGGCTTGGAAAACATTTCAGTCACATCTCTTTCCTGTTTGAAAACCCTCTCCAAGTGTCTTTTTAAATTTGAATTTCCGTTTCTTCACATCCTTGTGAGGCTGAACACCTTTCTGTTCATATATTGGTAATATTGTATCTCCGGAGAGCCATTTAGCGGCCCCGTTTACTTCTTTAGGGGCTTCCCAGGCGGTGCTAGTGGTAAAGAACCCGCCTGCCAGTGCCAGTCAAACACGACTCAGGTTCGATCCCTGGGTCGGGAGGATTCCCTGGATGAGGGCATGGCAACCCACTCCAGTATTCTTGCCTGGAGAGCTCTGTGGACAGAGGAGCCTGGCAGGCTACAGTCCATGGGGTCGCAAAGAGTCAGGCACAACTGAAGTGACTTAGCATGCATGCACATTACTTCTTAAGGCCTTGATGGTGTCATCATGATGTGGGGTTAAGGATACAGGGATGTTAAAGCAGGAGAAGGGTCTGAAGGAGAGGGAGGTTATATATTAGCTGCCTGTTCTGTGTAACGAATTACCCCAAAGCTCGTTACCTTAAAGTCACAACAATAATTTGTCATTACTTATGGTTTCTGTGGGCTTCCCTAGTAGTTCAGTAGTGAAGAATCTGTGCCAATGCAGGAGACCTGGGTTCGGTCTCTGGGTCGCACAGTATTCTTGCCTGGGAAATCCTAGGGTCAGAGGAGCCCAGTGGGCTACAGTCCATGGCATCACAAAGAGTCAGACACGACTGAGGGACTAAACAACAATAACAGCAGTTTCTGTGGGTCAGGAATTAGGGAGTGGCTTACCTGAGTGACTGTGTTTGGGAAATCAGGGAAGTTGCTGTCAGGTAGGGCCACAGTCATCTGAAGGCTTGACTGGGGTCGACTTCCATGGCTGGAAAATTGTTGCTGGCTCTTGGCTCTTGGCCAGATTCCTTTGATGTGGATCTCTGTGGGGTTACTTGAGTGTCCTTACAATATGGCAGCTGGATTCTTCCAGAGAGAGAGCCCAAACGACCAAGGTGGAAACCTACCACGGAGCCTTACCTCGTCACACAGTGTCACTTCTGTTGTGCCCAGTCCGTCACACAGAGCAGCCCGATTTAGTGTGGGAGGAACCAACCTGAGGGTGTGATACCCAGAGGTGAGGATTGTTGGCCATATTGGAGGCTGCTGTACTAGTTTGCTAGCGCTACCAAACTCTAGCAGAGTTTGTGGTGGCAGAGCACCACAGACGGGGTGGCTTAGACCACAGACATTCATGACCTCTCAGTTCTAGAGGCTTGAAGACTGAGATTTAGGTGTCGGCAGAGCTGGTTTAGGAGAAGGCAATGGCACCCCACTCTAGTACTTTTGCCTGGAAAATCCCATGGATGGAGGAGCCTGGTAGGCTGCAGTCCATGGGGTAGCGAAGAGTCGGACACGACTGAGCGACTTCACTTTCATGCATTGGAGAAGGAAATGGCAACCCACTCCAGTGTTCTTGCCTGGAGAATCCCAGGGACGGGGGAGCCTGGTGGGCTGCCGTCTGTGGGGTCGCACAGAGTCGGACACGACTGAAGTGACTTAGCAGCAGAGCTGGTTTCCTGGTGAGGGAGGTGATCTGCTCCCAGCCCCTCCCCTTGGCTTGCAGACAGCCACTCCCCACATGACTTTACATCTTCCCTCAGTACATGCGTGTGTCCAGAGTTCCTCTTCTTGTAAGGACAGCAGTCATAATGAACTAGGGCCTACCTAATGACCTCATTTTAATTTAATCACATCTGGAAACATCCTGTCTCCAAATACAATGGCATTCTGAGGTTCTGGGGGTAGGACTTCCACACAGGAATTTTAATTTATTAATGTTTTTTTTTTTTTTATTTGGCTGCATCAGGTCTAGTTGCTTCTCACAGGATCTTCTGTTGCTGCGTACAGACTCTCATTGTGTGGTGCATGGGCTTTGGAGTGAGAGGGCTCAGTTGTTGCTTCCTCTGCAGCATGTGGGATCTTAGTTCCCCATCCAGGGCTCGAACCTGTGTCCCCTGCATTGCAAGGTGGACTGTCAACCACTGGACCACCAGGGAAGTCCCTTTTTTTTTTTTAATTTATTAATGTTTTTAACTTTTGGTTGCACTGGCTCTCAGTTGCTGCGTGAGGGCTTTCTCTAGTTGCAGCAGCTTCTCTTGTGGAGCACAGGCTCTAGGCACATAGGCTTAGCTGCCCCACAGCAAGTGGAATCTTCTGGGGCCAGGGATCGAACCCGTCTCCCCTGCATTGGCAGGTGGATTCTTACCCACTGCGCCACCAGGGAAGTCACAACACAGGGATTTTTGTAGCGACACAGCTCAACCCATACCAGCTCCCAGCCTTCCTTCCCAGCCCTGCCCCCCCAGAGTCAGATGGGTTTTTCTCCCTTTCTCTCTTTCCGTCCATTCTCTCAGGGCCAGCCCCTCTCCTCAGGACAATTTGCCTGAGCCGGGATCTTTCCCCCACATTAACTCTGTGGGAGAGATTCGTGCCAGAAGGCTAGAGGAAACTGAAACCCGGCTTCTGGCTCTCTGTCCAATGTGGCGGCACCCAAGCACAGCGGTGGATGGCAACCGCATGGGCACGTTTCAGTGAAGGACTCGCCTCTTCCTGTTGCCGGGCCAGATCTCATCTCCAGTGTTCCCCACCCTGCCCTGTGCCCTGGGAGGCTGTCTGATGTCATCAGCTGCGGCCTGAATGCTTGTGCCCACCCCCCACCCCCAATTCAAATGCTGAAGCCTGAATCTCCAGCGTGTTGGTATTTGGAGGTGGGCCCTTGGGAGGTATTAGAAGAATTAGGTTGTTAGAAGGAGGCCCTCATAAATAGGATTGGTGCCCTTATAAAGAGAAGTGAGAGACATGTCTGTCTCCGCTAACTTTTCTTTTTCCTACAGTTTTAAAATTTTTTATTATTCATTTTTGGCTGGGCTGGGTCTTCGTCCTTGCTGTGCAGGTTTCTCTCTAGTTGCGATGAGCGGGGGCTGCTCTAGCTGCTGTTCGTGGGCCTCTCATCGTGGTGGCTTCTCTTGTGTGGAGCACAGCTCTTAGGGCACATCGGCCTCAGTAGTTGAGGCCCACGGGCTCCGCAGTTGTAGCTCTTGGGCTCAATCGTTGTCTTGCACAGGCTTAGTTGTTCCTCAGCATCTGGGATCTTCCTGGACCAGGGCTCGAACCCCTGTCTCCTGCATTGGCAGGTGGATTCCTCACCAGTGAGCCGCCAGGGAAGCCCCCAACTTTTATTTTTATAAGGGCAACAGTGCAAGTTGGCCAGCTGCCAAGATCAGTTCAGTTCAGTCGCTCAGTCGTGTCCGACTCTTTGGCACCCCATGGACTGCAGCACTCCAGGCCTCCCTGTCCATCACCAACTCCCAGAGTTGACTCAAACTCTTACGTCCTTTGAGTCGGAGATGCCATCCAAGCATCTCATCTTCTGTCGTCCCCTTCTCCTCTTGCCTTCAGTCTTTCCCAGCATCAGGGTCTTTTCCAGTGAGTCAGTTCTTCACATCAGGTAGCCGAAGTATTGGAGTTTAAGCTTCAGCATCAGTCCTTCCAATGAATATTCAGGTCTAATCTCCTTTAGGATGAACTGATTGGATCTCCTTGCAGTCCAAGGGACTCTCAAGAGTCTTCTCCAACACCATTCATCTAACAAATATATTTATTAGAGTGGACACAAAAAGCAGGTCTTGGGTTCCTCAGCTTTCAGAACTGGGAGGAAGAAATTTCTGTCATTTAAGACACACAGGCGGCTGCGACGACCGGCGCACTAAGCGTGGCCGAAAGGAGCTACCCCACGTCTGAGGTCGGGCAGAAGCCAGGAGGACCCCGTGCCCAAAGGGCGGCGGCCAAGAGAAGTTACCCCACGTCCGAGGTCAGGGGCAGTGGCCGAGAGTGCCAGGCTGTGACTGCACAGGAACGACCAAGAGGAGCTACCCCGCATCCGAGGTCAGGGGGGGTGGCCGAGAGGAGCTACCCCGCGTCCGAGGTCAGGGGTGGCGGCCGGGAGGAGCAACCCCACGTCCAAGGAGCCATGACTGCAAGGGTGCAGGAGGGCCTAGAGGAGCTATCCCACGTTGAAGGTCAGGAAGGGAGGCGGTGAGGAGATACCCCTCGTCCAAGGTAAGGAGCAGCGGCTGCGCTTTGCTGGAGTAGCTGTGAAGAGAACCCCACTCCCAAGGTAAGAGAGGGCAGACACACTGAAACCATACTCACAGAAAACTAGTCAATCTAATCACACTAGGACCACAGCCTTGTCTAACTCAGTGAAACTAAGCCATGCCCGTGGGGCAACCCAAGATGGGCGGGTCATGGTGGAGAGATCTGACAGAATGTGGTCCACTGGAGAAGGGAATGGCAAACCACTTCAGTATTCTTGCCTTGAGAACCCCATGAACAGTACGAAAAGGCAAAATGATAGGATACTGAAAGAGAAACTCCCCAGGTCAGTAGGTGCCCAATATGCTACTGGAGATAGTGGAGAAATAACTGCAGAAAGAATGAAGGGATGGAGCCAAAGCAAAAACAATACCCAGCTGTGGATGTGACTGGTGATAGAAGCAAGGTCCAATGCTGTAAAGAGCAATATTGCATCAGATCAGATCAGATCAGTCGCTCAGTCGTGTCTGACTTTTTGAGACCCCATGAATCTCAGCACGCCAGGCCTCCCTGTCCATCACCAACTCCTGGAGTTCACTCAGACTCACGTCCATCGAGTCAGTGACACCATCCAGCCATCTCATCCTCTGTCGTCCCCTTCTCCTCTTGTCCCCAATCCCTCCCAGCATCTGAGTCTTTTCCAATGAGTCAACTCTTCGCATGAGGTGGTCAAAGTACTGGACTTTTCAGCTTCAGCATCATTCCTTCCAAAGAAATCCCAGGGCTGATCTCTTTCAGAATGGACTGGTTGGATCTACTTGCAGTCCAAGGGACTCTCAAGAGTCTTCTGCAACACCGCAGTTCAAAAGCATCAATTCTTCGGCCTTCAGCCTTCTTCACAGTCCAACTCTCACATCTAACAAGAAAAACCACAGCCTTGACTAGACGAACCTTTGTTGGCAAAGTAATGTCTCTGCTTTTGAATATGCTATCTAGGTTGGTCATAACCTTCCTTCCAAGGAGTAAGCATCTTTTAATTTCATGGCTTCAGTCACCGTCTGCAGTGATCTTGGAGCCCAGAAAAATAAAGTCTGACACTGTTTCCACTGTTTCCCCATCTATTTCCCATGAAGTGATCGGACCGGATGCCATGATCTTCGTTTTCTGAATGTTGAGCTTTAAAAAGTCAACTTTTTCACTCTCCACTTTCACTTTCATCAAGAGGCCTTTTAGTTCCTCTTCACTTTCTGCCATAAGGGTGGTGTCATCTGCATATCTGAGGTTATTGATATTTCTCCCCGCAATCTTGATTCCAGCTTGTGTTTCTTCCAGTCCAGCGTTTCTCATGATGTACTCTGCATATAAGTTAAATAAGCAGGGTGACAATATACAGCCTTGATGTACTCCTTTTCCTATTTGGAACCAGTCTGTTGTTCCATGTCCAGTTTTTTTTTTTTTTTTTTTTAGTTCTACCAGTTTATTGCTACCAACCCATGACCCTCCACCCTCATGCACACATGCTCAGTCATGTAACCCCATGGACTGCAGCCTGCCAGGCTCCTCTGTCCATGGACTTTTCCAGGCAAGAATACTGGAGTGGGTTGCCATTTCCTTCTCCCCATGTCCAGTTCTAATTGTTGCTTCCTGACCTGCATACAAATTTCTCAAGAGGCAGATCAGGTGGTCTGGTATTCCCATCTCTTTCAGAATTTTCCACAGTTTATTGTGATCCACACAGTCAAAGGCTTTGGCAGAGTCAATAAAGCAGAAATAGATGTTTTTCTGGAACTCTCTTGCTTTTTCCATGATCCAGCAGATGTTGGCAATTTGATCTCTGGTTCCTCTGCCTTTTCTAAAACCAGCTTGCACATCAGGAAGTTCATGGTTCACATATTGCTAAAGCCTGGCTTGGAGAATTTTGAACATTACTTTACTAGCGTGTGAGGTGAATGCAATTGTGCGGTAGTTTGAGCATTCTTTGGCATTGCCTTTCTTTGGGGTTGGAATGAAAACTGACCTTTTCCAGTCCTGTGGCCATTGCTGAGTTTTCCAAACTTGCTGGCATATTGAGTGCAACACTTTCACAGCATCATCTTTCAGGATTTGGAATAGCTCAACTGGAATTCTATCATCTCCACTAGCTTTGTTCGTAGTGATGCTTTCTAAGGCCCACTTGACTTCACATTCCAGGATGTCTGGCTCTAGCTCAGTGATCACACCATCATGATTATCTGGGTCTTGAAGATCTTTTTTGTACAGTTCTTCTGTGTATTCTTGCCATCTCTTCTTAATATCTTCTGCTTCTGTTAGGTCCATACTATTTCTGTCCTTTATCGAGCCCATCTTTGCATGAAATGTTCCTTTGGTATCTCTGACTTTCTTGAAGAGATCTCTAGTCTTTCCCATTCTGTTGTTTTCCTCTATTTCTTTGCATTGATCGCTGAGGAAGGCTTTCTTATCTCTTCTTGCTATTCTTTGAAACTCTGCATTCAGATGCTTATATCTTTCCTTTTCTCCTTTGCTTTTCACTTCTCTTCTTTTCACAGCTATTTGTAAGGCTTCCCCAGACAGCCATTTTGCTTTTTTGCATTTCTTTTCCATGGGGATGGTCTTGATCCCTGTCTCCTGTACAATGTCACGAACCTCATTCCATAGTTCATCAGGCACTCTATCTATCAGATCTAGGCCCTTAAATCTATTTCTCACTTCCACTGTATAATCATAAGGGATTTGATTTAGGTCATACCTGAATGGTCTCGTGGTTTTCCCTACTTTCTTCAATTTAAGTCTGAATTTGGCAATAAGGAGTTCATGGTCTGAGCCACAGTCAGCTCCTGGTCTTGTTTTTGCTGACTGTATAGAGCTTCTCCATCTTTGGCTGCAAAGAATATAATCAATCTGATTTTGGTGTTGACCATCTGGTGATGTCCATGTGTAGAGTCTTGTGTTGTTGGAAGAGGGTGTTTGTTATGATCAGTGCATTTTCTTGGCAAAACTCTATTAGTCTTTGCCCTGCTTCATTCCGTATTCCAAGGCCAAATTTGCCTGTTACTCCAGGAGTTTCTTGACTTCCTACTTTTGCATTCCAGTCCCCTATAATGAAAAGGACATCTTTTTTGGGTGTTAGTTCTAAAAGGTCTTGTAGGTCTTCATAGAACCGTTCAGCTTCAGCTTCTTCAGTGTTACTTGTTGGGGCATAGACTTGGATTACTGTGATATTGAATGGTCTGCCTTGGAAACGAACAGAGATCATTCTGTCGTTTTTGAGATTGCATCCAAGTACTGCATTTTGGACTCTTTTGTTGACCATGATGGCCACTCCATTTCTTCGGAGGGATTCCTGCCTGCAGTAGTAGATATAATGGTCATCTGAGTTAAATTCACCCATTCCAGTCCATTTCAGTTCGCTGATTCCTAGAATGTCGACATTCACCCTCGCCATCGCTTGTTTGACCACTTCCAATTTGCCTTGATTCATGGACCTGACATTCCAGGTTCCTATGCAATATTGCTCTTTACAGCATCGGACCTTGCTTCTATCACCAGTCACATCCACAGCTGGGTATTGTTTTTGCTTTGGCTCCATCCCTTCATTCTTTCTGGAGTTATTCCCTTCCTGTTGGTTTGGACCAGTGAGATCACAGTCCAGATATCAGAAGAGGAAAGAGGAAGCTGGGGTCTTTATACTCCAAGATCCATCCAGAAATCAGAAGAGGAAAGAGAGTGAAGTTGGCATGTATATTCTCCCAGATGAATCCCGGCTGACCTAGAGGTGGTGGTAACAGCTCCCTGCAGGTACATTCCAGGGAGTTGTACCATCTCAGTCAAAATCAGGTTGATTTACAGAAAATAATGAAGAGAGGTGACATTTCTTGCAGACCTGACTTGGAGGATGGAGGTGAAGTCTGTGTGGAGCTGTCATAGCACCCATGGGTGGGAAGCAGCATGCTGTTTTCCTGCACGTCTTTTCTTGCACATCCTGGGGACCTTTAGGTGCTGAGGGAAGACCTCCCAGGAGGTCTCCACGGAGGCAGGGTCCTGCCAGTGGACAGAACAGGCACGGGCTGGCTTTCAGGCACTGAGTGGAGTAGCACCATAGACTGTTCTGAAGTGAAGTGAAGTATTGGTTGCCCAATCATGTCTACTCTTTGCAACCCCGTGGACTGTTGCCCGCCAGGCTCTCTGTCCATGGAATTCTCCAGGCAAGAATACTGGAATGGGTTGCCATTTCCTTCTCCAGGGGGTTTTCCCAACTGAGGAATGGAATCCAGGTCTCCCACATTCCAGGCAGATTCTTTACTGTCTGAGCCACCAGGGAAGCCCACATGCTGAGCTGAGCTCTATTTAATCTGGACACTCAGGGAACCCAGCTCCTTCTCTGTGTTTGACATGCCTTACTTGGAAGAGGAAGTCGGCTTTTATTTTATCAGGGCCAAAGCAGGAACTGGCCAGCTGCTAATAATCTGAAGTTATTCTAAAATGAGTTCGCTCGGTTGTGTCCGACTCTGCGACCTCATGGACCGTAGCCTACAAGGCTCCTCTTTCCATGGAATTTTCCAGGCAAGAGTACTGGAGTGGATTACCATTTCCTTCTCGAGGCTGCTAATAATAAATTACACTAATGCATTCAAGAGATATTTACTAAGCTCCTTAGTGGGTTTTTAGGGCTTCCTAGGTGGTGCTAAGTGGTAAAGCACCCACCTGCCGATGCAGATTTA
The DNA here is from genome assembly GCF_029378745.1 of Bos indicus. Taxonomy (NCBI): domain Eukaryota; kingdom Metazoa; phylum Chordata; class Mammalia; order Artiodactyla; family Bovidae; genus Bos; species Bos indicus. The sequence continues at coordinate 55,885,700 of NC_091777.1, forward strand.
TTGTGAGGGTTCAATCCCTGGTCAGGAAGATCCCCTGGAGGAGGGCATGGCAACCCACTCCAGTATTTTTGCTTGGAGAATCCCATGGACAGAGGAGTCTGGTCAGGTACAGTCCATGGGGTCTCAAAGAGCTGGACACAGCTGAAGCAACCTAGGTCCTTAGTGGGTTGGAAAACCCTTCAACCCCTTCCCCCTGCTCCTCACCAGAGGGGACACAAGGATGCCAGAACAGGGGGACTACTTAGGGTCCCTGAAGGCAGAGCTCTCACAGCCCAGCACTCCAGACAGCATCAGTGCACCCTATGTGTTTGTTAGTAGAAATGTGAATTGTGTCCCCTTAAAAGATGGGTTGAAATCCTAACCCCCAGTACCTCAGGATCTGATATTTGGGAAAAGGGTCTTTACACATGTAATGAGTCACAATGAGGGCTTCCCTGGTGACAAAGAATCTGCCTTCCAATTCAGGAGACATGAGTTCAATCCCTGGGTGGGGAAGAGCCCCTAGAGAAGCGCATGGCAACCGGCTCCAGTAGTCTTGCCTGGAGAATTCCTGTCTCCAGAGGAACCTGGTGGGCTACATACAGTCCATGGGGTTGCAGAGTCACACACGCACACAGTGAAGTAGGGTGGTCCCTTACTCCAACAGGAAAGCCCAGGATGACGGAGGCAGAGATTGGCTTTTAGTGTCCAAAGCCGTGAGAGAATAATTTCCTATTGTTTTAAGACACCCGGTTCGCAGTATGCTGTTCTAATAACCCTGTAAAACAAATAGCAGTGATAAATGAATATTGACTGAATGGGCTGGACAAGCGCTGGCTCAGCACTGAGTTCCTGGCTTAGGACACAAGCCGATTACAGCTGGCAAGTCCCAGGATGCCCTGACCCAGGATCTGTGTTTCCTGCTCAGAGCCTGGAAGCCAGGGGCCATTAAGAGGACAGTGGGGCTGAGTCCAGCAAGGTGGGGCCTGGCTGAACCTGGGAAGCTGCCAGAGGCTATACAGGTGTGGCCAGGGGTCACCTACAGCTTGTAAATAAGTCCCTGAAACACTCAGAGCCCATTAACATCACGTGAGCATTGTCTTAATGGGAGAGACTCGCACTTGTCAGTTAGATGCCTGGACCGGAACCAAACCAACCCAGCCGGGGCAGGGGGTGGGGGGGTGGGGGTCCTTTGGGTCCTCCCCACGTGTTGATTTGAGTCCAACCAGAAGGTTTCCCGGGTGGGACAACCCTCTTGGGCCTTCTTGGACTGAAAGGAGCTAGGGAGGCTGGGTCTGTTGGACAAGGTTCATTTGAGGCTCAGCTGGGGCTCAGGAGATTCAGTCTTATCACCTACAAGCTCCAGATGGGACTCCTTCCTCGTGGCCAATGAAAGAGAAGCCACCCCACTTCCGCTTCAGCACCCTGGCCCTCGGCAACCACCAACCTGCTTTCTATGTCTATGGATTTGCTTTTTCTGGACATTTCCTATATGTGGTTCTTTGGCTAGGCATCATTTTTGTTTTTAACTTATTTTTAAGAAAGTATCCCTGTTTCTTTTTTAAAAATAGTTGTTTCTGGGTCTTAGTTGTGGGGTGTGGATTCTCTCGCTGCGACGCGGGGCTCAGTTGCTCCACGGCATGTGGGATGTTAGTTCCCTGATCAGGAATCCAATCCGTGTCCCCAGCATCTTAACCACTGGACCACCTGGGAAGTCCCTGGTCAGACATTGTTTTAACCCTCAGAGAGGTGATGTTACTTGTCCAGGGTTACACAGCAACTGAGCCTGAAATCAGCATCCTGCAGCCAGAAGGTGTGCATTTACCTGTGTGTCGTCTGAGTTATCCCGTGAAGTACATTCTAGGCAGGGCCGAGTGAACCGAGACCTTCAGGTACTGCTCAATAGGGTGATGAAAATGTTCCGAAATGACACTGTGGGTGGTTGCCGAGCTCTGAATCCATTGTGATTTCAAAGCCACTCATCTACAAGCCGCTTAAAACCGTTCTTGTGTGCTTTATTTTTCTTCCAGTTTTATGGGGATATAATTGTCATACAGCACAGTATAGATTGAAGGTGTACCCGGAATGGTTGGATTTACATGCATCATGAAGAGATGGTTACAGAGATACAAGGTTAAAGAAATAGAAAAAAATTTTTTTTTCTTGTGGTGAGAACTCTTAGAAATTACTCTCTTTGAATTGTATACTTTAAATGGGTGAATTTTAGAGTATGCGAACTATATCTCAAAGCTGTTATTAAAAAAACCCTGCTTCTGTGCAGGGAATCCAAAGCTGGTGCTCTGTGACAACCTAGAGGAGTGGGATGGGGAAGGAGGTGGGAGGGATTTTCAAGAGGGAGGGGACACATGTATACCTTTGGCCAATTCACGTTGAGGTATGGCAGAAACCATCACAGTATTGTGAAGAAATTATCCTGTCATTTAAAAAAAAAAAAAACAGCTCCTGGCACATATACACGTATAGTGAGGATCAGCCGTCATCACACACACAGCAAAGGGTGCTGGGAATTCCCTGGTGGTCCAGTGGTTAGGACTCTGTGCTTCCACTGCGGGGAGATGGGTTCCATCCCTGGTTGCAGAACTAAGATTAAAAATTTTTTAAAAGCACAGCGTGCCACTACAGGTGGGCTCTGGGGCAGGGACCAGAAGATTTTCCCTTTTGCATGAGGATGTAGTTGGTGGTGATTCAAAGAAAAAAGACAGCTTTGAGATCATCCAGGAAACTATAATGTAGGCTGGGTATTACGTGGTATTCAGAGATGACTGTTAATATTTAGATGTAATAACAGCAAGGTGCTTGTTACGTATTTTTAAATATTCTCCTCAGTCTGAGGAGCACCATGAAATGTTTATAGATGGAATGAGGAAGCCTGGGAAGGTGAGATAAAGATGTCCAAGAATGCCAAGGCGTTGAAAACAGCGTTTGGTGGGGGTTTTAGTTCTGCAGATCTCAGAGATAATGTTATCCCTTGAAGGGGAACCAGGACCCTGCCCCAAGCCCACACTAATGTTTCTTTTTTTTTCTTAATAATGAGAATTTTCAAAATAAATATCTATTTTTTTGACTGCACCAGGTCTTTGATGTGGCATGTAGGATCTTTAGTTGTGTGTGTGTGTGTGTGTGTGCGCGCGCACGTGCACATGCAAGCACTCAGTGGTGTCCAACTGTGCGACCCCATGGACTGTAGCCCGCCAGGCTTCTCTGTCCATGGGATTCTCCAGGCAAGAATACTGAAGTAGGATGTCATTTCCTTCTCCAGAGGATCTTCCCGGCCCAGGTATCGAACCTGTGTCTCTTGTGTCTCCTGCTTTGGCGAGTGGGCTCTTTACCTTCTGAACCATAGTAGTGGCATGCAGGCTCTTAGTTGAGGCATGTGAACTCTTAGTTGAGGCATGTGAACTCTTAGTTGCAGCATGTGGGATCTAGTTTCTCGGCCAGTGATTAACCCTGGCCCCCTGCATACATTGAGAACACAGTGTCTTAGCCCCGGGACCACCAGGGAAGTCCCAGCACTGTTTCTTGACTGGCCCTCCCTCCCCGTATTGGCAACTGTTTGAACCTGCCCTTTGGAATTCAAGGAAGGGGTCACAGAAAGGCTTTTGTGCCCCGGAGCCCCGCCACAGGGTCTGGCTTCATTTCGCTATGACAGGCTGACTACAGCAAAAATCAGTTTACCACTTTGAAGTACATGACACGGTGATTTCTTAGCACGATCAGAATCTTGTACAGCCATCACCCCTATCAATAAATTCCTGAACATTTCCATGCCCTCAAAAAGAAGCCCATCGCAAGCACTCCCTATTCCCTCCCTCCCCTCAGCCCTTGGCAACCACTTTCTGTCTTTCCTGACTTGCCTGTTCTGTTCCTTTCATACAGAAAATTATACCCTATGAAGCTGTTAGTCATGGGGAGACTTTTTACACCACGGACATTGATGAATTCAGGGTTTTCTTCTCCAGGGAGCTGGTTGTTAAAAGAGTTTACCAGTGCACCCTAGTTCCTGAGACAGGAGAACAGAAGAGTTAAAAGTTCTCAGATCAGGAGTACTGTCCCTCAGGGGCCATTTTGGGAACATAGGAGGGCGTTCTGAGTTGTCACAGTTGTTTTTTGACAGTAGCAGATGGAGCAGTGAGTGGTCAGGATTGCTAAAAGTTAGCACAGTGAAGAATTATCCTGCACACCCATGACTTTTCAACAACCTGTTGGACATTCGTACAGCTGAAAAAATCTGCTTCTGAGTCTCACATCTATTTTGCATGTATTATAAGCCCCCCTGCTGGCACCCCACTCCAGTACTCTTGCCTGGAAAAGCCCATGGACGGAGGAGCCTGGTAGGCTGCAGTCCATGGGGTCACTAAGAGTCGGACACGACTGAGCGACTTCACTTTCACTTTTCACTTCCATGCATTGGAGAAGGAAATGGCACCCCACTCCAGTGTTCTTGCCTGGAGAATCCCAGGGACGGGGCAGCCTGGTGGGCTGCCATCTATGGGGTCGCACAGAGTCGGACACGACTGAAGCGACTTAGCAGCAGCAGCTGCTTTTTTTCATGTCACCGACTCTTTGGGGAAACAAGGTCATTCATCCTGTAGCCAGTGTTTCAGTTCCTGGACTTGGCCGACCTTGTCCTCATGGTGTTGATTCACTGGCAATTTTATCCTCCTGTTTTCTGAAAACGGCTGATTACAGTGAGAGGCTTGATTGGATTCAGGTTCCTTTTTTTTTGTAAGCAGGGGAAGGTCGAGGAGGGACATTTGTAGATGGTGAAGGGACCTCCTGTCACCTGATGGGCAGTGGGGGCACTGCTTGTCCCTCTTTCAGTATTTCAGGACTGCTGGGGGCTCTGGTGATGCCCGCCTCACCGCCCGCCCTCCCCCTGCCCCCAGTTAAATCCTTCATCAATCTTGTGCCTGAGTTTGGCAGCCGCAGACATGCCCCGTCTGACATACCATTTATGGGCTTCCCTGGTGGCTCGGTGGTAAAGGATTCAGGGGACATGGGTTCAATCCCTGGTCTGGGAGGATCCCACATTCTGCGGAGAAACTAAGCCCGTGTGCCACAACTACTGAACCCACGTGCTGCAACTGCTGAAACCACGTGCCCTGTGCTCCGCAGCAAGAGAAGCCACTGCAGTGAGAAGCCTGCTCACCGCAACCAGAGAAAAGCCTCACAGCAAGGAAGACCCAATGCAGCCAAAACATAAATAATTTTTTTAAAAGTTAGTTACCATACAGCTCTGCTAAAATGACGGGGAAAGGGGCTTCCTGCTGTCGACTTTCAAAAGAGGCACAACGTGAGAGTTGCGAGTTACGTTTTACTTGGGCCAAAATGAAGACTGCCGTCTGGGAGACAGCACCTCAGATAGTTCTGAGAACCTGCTCCAAAGAGGTAGCGAGCGAAGGTCAATATATGTGATTTTGGTGAAGGGGGAGTTCATGCGATGAAGCACTTATCTTACAAAAGGTCTTCTGCTAGTCACCAAGGAGCAGATATCATCGTGAAGGCATTTAGTGCTTTTCTAGATATGAGAAAATAACTAATCATATCTAACTAATCTCAGTCACTCAGTTGGGTCCGACTTTGCAACTCCATGGACTGCAGCATGCCAGGCTCCCCTGTCCATCACCATCTCCTGGAGCTTGCTCAAATTCATGTCCATTGAGTCGGTGACGCCATCCAACCATATCATCCTCTGTTGCCCCCTTCTCCTTTTGCCCTCAATATTTTCCAGCATCAGGGTCTTTTCAAATGAGTCAGCTCTTTGGGGGCTTCAGCTTCAGCATCAGTCCTTCCAATGAATATTCAGGATTGGACCCAGAATATACCAACAATCCAGAGAAGGCACTGGCAACCCACTCTGATACTCTTGCCTGGAAAATCCCATGGACAGAGGAGCCTGGTGGGCTGGAGTCCATGGAAAGAGTCGGACACGACTGAGCGACTTCACTTTCACTTTTCACTTTCACGCTTTGGAGAAGGAAATGGCAATCCACTCCAGTGTTCTTGCCTGGAGAATCCCAGGGACGGGGGAGCCTGGTGGGCTGCTGTCTATGGGGTCGAACAGAGCTGGACACAACTGAAGCGACGCAGCAGCAGCAGCAGCAGCAGCATACCAACAATTGTCAGGAATCTTTTGAAACAAGGGAAACTGAGAAGAGTTGCTACCTGCCAAGGTGTTTTCCAAGGTTCTGGCCTGCCTGGCTTCATATTCCAGCTTACCTGACTTTCTGGCCATGTGGCTTGGGCAAGTTATTTCACCTCTGTGCCTCTAGGGTTGTTCCCCGCTGTACCTTGAGAGAGAATTGCTGTGGAAGTAGGATGAGGTCGGTAGGCCAGGTAAGTGCTAATAGTTGGTTGCCAAAATAAACGAACGTAGGCCGCTGAGAGGAGAGAGCCTGGGCCCAGCAGGACCCTGTCCTCCTCCTCCAGGCTGCCTCCGGGCTGGTATCCTGCCACACCCCGGGAGAAGGGAGGGGCTCCGGCCTCACCTGTCAGGGCCACTCAGCCGCCCGCCACCCCGCCTCCCAGAGCCTCCGGAAGGCAGAGTAGATCCTGGGCGGGGTTTTCGGCCACAGGTACTGGAAGGTTCGGGGCGATTCTGATAGAGGCGCCGACCCCGAGGGAAGGGTGTACGCTGAGCTGCTGAGAGAGCCACTTTACCTCCAGCCACGACCAGGTGAGAGATGGAGCCGGGGAGTTCTCTCTGCCCGCAGGCGCGCGCGCGCGCGCACACACACACACTCGAGACTTGATCCCAGGGATCCAGCGGCAAGTGGAGACTCGGGCTCTCCACTCCTTGACCTCTGATCCCCTCTGGGCTGCACCCCACCTCGGGGCCTCGGCAAGCCGGGCATCCACCCCTGACAGCCCAGGCACCCACTACCCCTGCCCCAGCACGCCGGCTGCCTGATCTTTCCGTCAGTCCCCAAGCCGGACGCCCTCCTCAGCTCCCTTCACCTCCCTTTCTGGCAGATCTGATACTTGACCCTGTAAGGTATAGTTCGGATGGAGGCAGAAAAGGAGAGACGACCTCAACGGAAGTGGGTTACCTTTATTCAGGCAAGGAGGGGTGACAGTCGGCCTAACGACCAGGCAGAGCAAGAGGGATCAGGGAGGCTTCACATTTAAAGGGAGGTTTGTGGAAGCGATAAGGGAAACGTTGGTCAGGTGGGATGTTTTGGGTATTCTTTAGTTGAGATGGCATTTGTAGTTGGGCAGGGGGTGATAAGTCCTCTGGGCAAGGGCTGTTAAGTCTCTGGCAGATGTAGGGGATGGAAGGTTTCTGACCACGGGCTGATAAGTCCCAGATAGACACAACCGGCCTGGAGCATCAGAGCGGGACCTAAAGTTCGGTTTTGTTTTCTCCGATTCAGTAAGGGTCTTTGTTGTTTTCTTTTCTAGGCCCAAAGACTCCTTCAGAGCCCCCATCCCCTCCATCACCCCTGCTCTCCCTTCCCCACCCAAGGCTACCTGCCGCTTCCCTCCCTCCCTCCTGTCACCTGTTCTCCAGGAAACAACCTGAGAATGAATGGCCAGGACGGGCCGTAGTGACTGCTCCCCCACCTCCGGGAGGCACAGAGAGCAAGACCCTGGTCGGAGACCCGGGGTTGCGGCCGCGGCCCCTCCTCCGCCCGGGAGGTGGCAATATCCCCGGCTCCCTAGCTCCATCCTGAGTCCGTGCTTCCATTCTAGGCTGGACCTAAAGTCGGGGATATCAAAGCAGTAGCCCCACATGTTTGTCTTAAGCTCTTTCCCAGCGTTGTGATCATGGGGTGAATTTCAGGGAGAGGGGTGAATTTCAGGGAGAGGTGTGAATGCGGCGAAGCTGCCCACGCCCAGGGTAGGTGTGGCTGGGCGGGCACTGAGCTGGGTACCCAAGCCGACCTGGGGGAGGGGGCGGGAAGGGGCGGGGCTTTCAGAACGGACGGAGCCGGACATGCAAATTACAGGGTGATCTCTGGTGCGCGGACAGATGCAGGCGAGGAGGGGAGGCTGCGGCCAGACTCCCAGAGCGGAGTGGATGAGACCAGCCCTGGGACAGAGAGGCGTGAACGAGAACGTTTAAAAGGAGTCATGGGCAGATTTTGACGATCTCACTCTTCTGAGGGACCTGGAGGCTGGATTCCCCCTGCAAAGTTGGGGCTCCTTTCAGTTCCCTATCCTATCGCAACCTCCAATGAGATGAACCCCCAGGGGTCCCCCTCTCATCCCTCTCTGAAGGGTGTGATGCAGCTGTTAGGACGGAGGGCAGATAAGGACATGTACTTCCTGACCTCAGAGGGCTGGAGGGAAAGGCAGGCTCCTCCCACTTGCCTTGGATCGGGACTTTGCTCAGGACTCCAGCTGTCAGGGTTTTCCCTGCCGGAGCGCACCCCCAGAACCCGAAGACATGGGGGAGGGGTACGGGGCGGACCTACTTTCTAGGTCTCCTCCCCTCCCCACGGCGTTTTTTCTTTTTTTTTTTTTTGGTTGCCGCTGGGTCTTCCTTGGTGCTCCTAGGCTTTCTCTAGTTGCGGTAAGCAGAGGCTACTTTTCACTGGGGCGTAAGGCTTCTCATTGCGGTGGCTTCTCTTGTTTCGGTTCCTGGGCTCTACAGCAATGTCTCAGTAGTTGTGGTGCACAAGCTGAGTTGCACGTGGCATGTGAAATCTTCACTGACCAGGGATCACACTCAAGTCCTCTGCACTGGCAGGTGGATTCTTAACCATTGGACCCCCAGGGAAGTCCTTAACTCTATTTTTTTTTTTAAATCAAACTTCAATCATGGCAAGTGAATCACAGACACACTCACTCACTCTCTGGAATAAGAGCCCCCAGAGTCAGCTCCATCCATTGTGTCTGTATCTGACCAATGCAGCTACTTTGTTGGTCTCAGAATTCCCAGCCTCTGATGAAACTGATTCCTCCTCTAGGTCTGCCCTCTTCACAGTCATGTCTGACTTCTCCCAATGATGTGTGTGATCTGTGGTCTAAATGCTAGATTTGACCATGACTCCTGCACCCAACTGCGCGACTTCACTTCCACTTTTCACTTTCATGCATTGGAGAAGGAAATGGCAACCCACTCCAGTGTGGAGAATCCCAGGGACGGGGGACCCTGGTGGGCTGCCGTCTATGGGGTCGCACAGAGTCGGACACAACTGAAGCGACTTAGCAGCAGTAGCAGCACCTGCACCCAAGGGGGCTTCCCAGGTGGCCCTAGTGGTAAAGAACCCGCCTGCCAGTGCAAGAGATGCAAGAGACGTGGGTTTGATCCCTAGGTCCAGATGATCCCCTGGAGGACAGCATGGCAACCCGGTCCAGTATTCTTGCCTGGAGAATCCCATGGACAGAGGAGCCTGGCAGGCTACAGTCCATAGGACCGCAAAGAGTTGGACACGACTGAAGAGACTTACTATGCAAACACACACACAACCAATAGGAAAAGTGGAAACCCACTGGTCGCTTGCCCAGAGCCCATATGGAACAGCATGTTTTGCTTCGTATGTGATAATATAAAAAATGTACCGCATGTGTATATGTGCCAGGGACTGTTTTAATCCTCAGAGAAGTGAAGCCACTTGTCCAGAATCACAGCTAATGACTTTAGGAGCCTAAAATCAACAGCCTGCAGCTGGAGGGTATACACCTAACCACAGAGAGATGTGGTTACTGAGTCAAGTATGTTGACTGAAGGCTTCAGGTTCAGTGGCCTTATCTGGAGCTTGTGAGCAACAAGGCTGAGGCTCTCATGAGCAAAAGCTGAACTTTGAAATGAACCTTTTAAAAAAATTTATCTCATTTTTGATGGTGCTGGATCCTTGTTGCTGTACACTGGCTTTCTCTAGTTGCAGCAAGGGCAGAGGGAACTGCTCTTCGCTGTGGCATGTGGGCTTCTAATTGCAGTGGCTTCTCTTGTTGCAGAACATTGCCTCTAAACACCAGCTCAGTGGTTGCAGTGCATGGGCTCCACATGTGGAATCTTCCCGGACCAAGAACAGAACCTGTGTCCCCTGCATTGGTAGGTGGATTCTTATCCACTGTACCACCAGGGAAGTCCTTTGAAATGAACCTTACTCAGTAAACCCAGGCTCCCTAGTGCCTCTCTTTCAACGCAAAAGGGGCTAGAGGAGGTCGTACCACTCAGACTTCTATTTCTGGCTACGTTCAACACCTGGGGATTCCCAAAGAGCCCATACCCCCAAATTGGTTCGATTCAAATCCACGCATCTAGTTGACAAGCCTGAGTCTCTTCTGGAAAGTGAACCCTCCAGCGATCTTACTGGATTCAGAGGGTTTCAGTGACATGAATCAGAAGCAAGGCTGTGGCTTCATTAGGTCCTGTGATAACTTTTCTCAGCCATAATAAACCCAAAAGGACAAAGTCTGCATGGCTTCTGGCAGCTTCCCAGCTTCAATCAGGCCACACCTAACTTGATTTAACCCCAACATTCTCTTCTTAGTGGCCAGTTTTAAAATATTCATTTATTTATGGCTATACTGAATCTTGTTGCTGCGTGCAGGCTTTCTCTAGTTGCAGCGAGCGAAGACTACTCCTAGTTGAGGTGTGTGGGCTTCTCACTGCAGTGGCTTCACTTGTAGCGGGGCACAGGCTCTAGAGCTCAGGCTCAGTAGTTACGGCACACGGGCTTAGTTGCTCCTTGGCACGTGGGATCTTCCTGAACCAGGGATCAAACCCGTGTCCCCCGCATTGGCAGGAAGATTCTTATCCACCGAGCCACCAGGGGAAGCCCCCTTAATGGCCACTTGGCTCAGCAGCTGGCCCAGGAACACAAGCCCTAGACCAAATCAAATAGAAACTTCTATCTCTAAGCTACTGTGGTGCACAGCCTCCGGGATATGTTGTGGTTAAAGCTTGCCCAGGAGAAAGAGATGTACTTTAACCTGGGTGGGAACTCCACGTTCCCAGAGAAGGAAGAAGGAAGTCTTCGAAAAAGTCGAGAGAATGGAAAGCGTCCCTCCCAGGACTCTTCCCTGGCCTTCCCATTCACTCAGAGTCCACACCTGCTCAAACAGTGGTCAGAACCGGATTTCCCTGGGGCAACGTGTGTTGGCCCAGCCTAGACTGCGGAAGGACAAAGTCCATCAGTCTTTCTAGATGTGATCTTAGCAATGATAAGGTGTTCACTGTGAGGACATTACTTAATTACATCCTTACTGGCTCCTAGCCACAAAATGGGGAGTCAGAATCAATTCCTTTCCTTCCTCTTCTTTCCTTACAGCTGCTTTTTTAAATGCTCAGCAACCATACCTTCAAAGTCTCATCCTTTGAGGGGGGTGTCTTTGATTTGTTTGAAATAATCTCAGCCAACAGCTTAATTAACTGCTTCTCTCTACAAACCACCGAGTCAAGGTGTATGATCCAGGATGGGGAATTCTCAATGCCCTGGACCTCCTCGAATGAGGTTGCAGGAGCATGTGGCATGAGAGGATGGTCATGTCCCAGGTCTCTAGTGGGACTGGCCACCGAGGGTCTTCGGCTTTGCACGGGAAGGAATTGAAGAGCGAACCACAAAAAAGTGAAAGCAAGTTTATTCAGAGAGATACACAGTCTGTGGGCTTCCCAGGTGGCGCAAGTGGTAAAGAACCCACCTGCCAATGCAGGAGACGTAAGACATGGGTTCAATCCCTGGGTTGGGAAGATCCCCTGGAGGAGGGCATGGCAACCCACTCCAGGATTCTTGCCTGGAGAATCCCTTGGACAGAGGAGACTGGCGGGCTACAGTCCATAGGGTCACAAAGAGTTGGATACGTCTGAAGCAAGTTAGCATGCACGCACACACCCTATAGGCAGAATACGGACCATCTCAGAAAGTGAGAGCCACCCAGAGATGGGTGGTTAGCTTTTACAAGCTGGGATGTTTCATAGGCTAAGAAGTGGAAAGATTATTCCAACTATCTTGGAGAAGGGAGAAAGAGTTCCAGGAACTGGGTCATTGCCCACTTTTTGACTGTATATAGTCAATCTCAGAACTGTCATGGCACCCGTGGGTGTGTCATCTAGCATATGCTAATTATTCCAATGAGCGTAGAATGAGGCTCAAAGTCTACTGGAAGTCGAATCTTCTGCCATCTTGGACCTAATTGGTTCTCACCAGTTCTTGTTGCATCCTGTTTTTCTCAACGTATGTGTCATTCTTCAAGGGTGTGTCCTGCCCCCTTCCCTCCTATCTCAATACCAGAGTAAGTCCCATGTATTTTCAGAAGGTCTGTCTGACGCAACCACCCTACTCCTGGAACTAACTTCTGTTGTAACCAGGGTTGAAAAGAACAGGTTGTACAGTTGTTCAAGTATTAGCAGATTTTCTAGGATTTCTTTTTTTTTTACTTTCTAATTTTTGGCTGTGCTGGGTCTTTGTTGCCGCATGCAAGATTTCTCTCGTTGCAACAAGCAGGGACTACTCTCCAGCTGTGCGTGGGCTTCTCATCGCGCTGGCTTCTCTTGTTTTGGAGCGTGGGCTCGAGAGCTTGGACTTTGGTAGTTGTGGGACACAGGCTTAGTTGCCCCCACGGCATGTGGGATCTTCCTTAACCAGGGATCAAACCCATGCCCTCTGCATTGCAAGGCAGGTTGTTAACCACTGACCACCAGGGAAGTCCTTTCTGGGATCTCTTGCCAGTAGTTGAAGTTCCTTTGAGATGCCTGCATGTCCCTTCAGCTATCTTCTGGTTACTGGCTCCCTGTGCTCCAGCCTGCATCTGATATGTCCAGCCACACCAATCCATACTCTCCCTTTCCAAACTGCCTGCTGTGGTTTCATAGTATGAACTTTGGGTATTTGTTCCCAGTTCCTAGCCTGGCTGGCTGCAGTCCAAGGGGTCACAAAGAGTCAGACGTGACTGAGCATGCACGCACACCCATGTATACTCACAGTCAATAAACATCCACATTTCAAAATACAATTTGTATATGCATAGTGTACGCATATGCTTGCTCACACATACACATGTGGTATTTGTTCACAACCACCCTCACACCACATATATAGTACATACTCAGTATGTACACAGTACAAATATCACGCAGATATTTTGAGTTTGGTACCAGGACGACAACAATAAAGCAAATATTGCAACAACATAAGTTGTTGGTTTGGTTTTGGTTCCCCAGTGCATATAAAAGTTGCATTTACCCTATACTGTAGTCTATTAGGTGTGCAATAGCTTTATGTCTTAAAAAACAAACCCAATGTACATAACTTAATTAAAAAACAGGTGATTGCTAAAATATGCTCACCATCATCTGACAATCTGGGGTTGCTGCAAACCTTCAATTTATATAAAAAAAAATACAGTAATCATGAAGCACAATAGAATCAAGTGTGCCTCTATATATACAGCCATACAATACAATGTACGTTCATATGCACACAATTTCACAGAACATAAGTACACAATGTAAAGATACCATATATACTCATGAAATGCACATGCCATGTGTGTATACATACATACAATGCATATACATGTGTAAACATGCACATGTGGGTCCAATGGAAACACAATCATGTAACACGCACTCCAGAGATATACCTGCATACATGTACACGAGCACTCACACTTACGTCCATGCACACGTAGAGCCAATCCATAAGCACATATTCCCCACAATGTCTGCAAACACAGCTGTGCCGCCAGCTTCATGTACAACCCCAGGGCCTCCCTCCCCCCAGCTAACCGGTTCCCTGCTCTCCCTCCCCAGACAGCCATGCTCAGCACGCAGACATTTTTCTTCTTCCCCACGGCCCCCTTCATCCTCTTTGTCTTCACGGCTTCCACCATATTTCACCTTCATCAGAGGCTAGAGAAGATGCAACCCACGTGGGAGTTAGAGGCACTGGAGCCAGCAACTATGGAGACGCCCTCGCGTCCCCAGCCGAGGCCCCAGCTCAAGGGCATGTGGACCATCAACGCCATAGGCCGCCTGGGGAACCAGATGGGGGAGTACGCCACCCTGTACGCCCTGGCCAAGATGAACGGGCGCGCCGCCTTCATCCCGCCCCAGATGCACAGCACGCTGGCCCCCATCTTCCGAATCACACTCCCGGTCCTGCACGACGCCACGGCCAGGAGCGTCCCCTGGCAGAACTACCACCTGAACGACTGGATGGAGGAGCAGTACCGCCACATCCCGGGGGAGTACGTGCGCCTCACCGGCTACCCCTGCTCCTGGACCTTCTACCACCACCTCCGCGCCGAGATCCTCCAGGAGTTCACCCTGCACGCCCACGTGCGTGAGGAGGCCCAGAACTTCCTGCGGGGTCTGCGGGTGAATGGCAGTCGGCCGAGCACCTACGTGGGGGTCCACGTGCGTCGAGGGGACTACGTCCACGTTATGCCCAACGTGTGGAAGGGCGTGGTGGCTGACCGGCGATACCTAGAGCAGGCCCTGGACTGGTTCCGTGCTCGCTACAGCGCCCCCATCTTTGTGGTCTCCAGCAATGGCATGGCCTGGTGTCGGGAAAACATCAACGCCTCCCGTGGCGACGTGGTCTTTGCCGGCAATGGCAACGAGGGCTCGCCCGCCAAGGATTTTGCCTTGCTCACGCAATGTAATCACACCATCATGACCATTGGGACATTCGGGATCTGGGCCGCCTACCTCGCAGGTGGAGAGACCATCTACCTAGCCAATTACACCCTCCCAGACTCTCCCTTCCTCAAAGTCTTTAAGCCAGAGGCAGCCTTCCTGCCAGAGTGGATTGGGATCCCTGCTGACCTGTCCCCACTCCTCAAGCACTGATGTTGGCTAGTTCTTGGCACCCCATTCTCCTTTTTGGGCTCCCCCAAGATCAGTTCTGGGGTGTGAGGAGCACATTGTTACATGTTCCAGGGGGCTTCCCTCTTGTACTGTAATGCTTCAGGCTGCAAGCGACAGAAGTCCCAACTAACTTGTTTAAATAACATATTCATGAGTCTCACACAGCATGACCAGAGACGGCGGGTCTCCGGGGTTAATTCAGCAGCTCAACAGGTCATCAGCAATCCCAGTACCATCTGTCTTGTTGAGCTTCCAGAATCTCTTAAATCAGCTGCCATATGCTCCTTTTGGTCCCAAGAGGGCTGCCACATACCCAGGTGTTGCACAGATATCCTTTTTCCAAGGCAGTAAAAAGAAGTTTGTTTTTATCTTATGTCCCCTTTGAAGAGTGTGGGAAACCTTCCAAATCTCCCTGCAACTGGTCCCAGGTCTCATTGACCAGAAGGGTGTCACATGCCCTCTGACGCCTTATAAGGCATGGTGAATTAGACCCTGGGTTGACTTAGCTTCAGATCAATAAATCATTGCTCCCTGCAGCTGTGGAATCAATGGGCCTCCTCTGAAGGACATTGTGGCTTGCAATAAGAAAATTGGGGTGCTCTTACCAAGGAAGAAGGAAGGAATGTCTGCAGGGTGCAAAACAGGGAAGCCTTGAATAATTGTACAGGTTGGTCACTGCATAAAGGCATTTGGCCAAG
Organism: Bos indicus; assembly: GCF_029378745.1. NCBI lineage: Eukaryota > Metazoa > Chordata > Mammalia > Artiodactyla > Bovidae > Bos > Bos indicus. The sequence continues at coordinate 55,901,159 of NC_091777.1, forward strand.
GAGGCAAGGGGGGCTTGCATAGAGCCGATGGTCTGCTCTCCAAGCCATGTGCCCCTGGGACTGTGTCCATCCAGCAGGCTCTCTTTTTTCTAGAAGTTAGTCTTCTCAGAGTGGGGACCTTTTGTCCAATTTTCATAAGAGAGCTGTATTGGCTAGTAGTTGGAATCCAAGCCCACATGCCCCATCTCTGCAGCCCTGACTTCTAGCACGTACCACGACTATTGCTAAGAACTCATAGACCAGTGTGGCTCAATGAACTTGACAAGAGTCCATTCATCCTTTTAGTAAATGCCTGTCATGATGAACCCAACAGGATCCCTGCTCTCAAGGGCTGTGTTGACAAAACATGATGGCTTAAAGTGACAGCAGTTAATTCTTTCCCGCTGGTCAGTGGATCAGCTGGGTAAGTCTCTGCTGCATGCAATGCTGGCTGAGGTCTCTTATGAAGCTGCATTTCTATGGTGCTCATTCGGAGTATCCTGCAGGACAGGATAGCTCAGACTCCCTCACAACATGGCTTTCAAGTTGTTTGCCGACACATTTGCTATGGGAGTCTTCAGGTATCCTCATCATGTAGAAAGTAGAGCTATCTGAAGCTGCCATGCTGTGAGGAAGTCCAAACACAATGGGAGGCCCCACAGAGATGCTCCGATTAACAGTCATAGCTGAGCCGAGCTTCATCCCAGCCCAGGCATCAGAAATGTGAATGTAGAAGCCTCCAGTTGTTCCAGTCAACCTCACATTTCTGGCAAGCCAGCTCAGTCTCCTGACAACATGTTGCAGAGTCAGGCCATATCTGAATTCCTGAATCACAGATTCTATGAGTATAGTAATACTCTGATTGTATGCCAGTGAAGTGTTGGGATGATCTGTTGGGCAGTCATAAGTAACTGAGTAACAAACTAAGTAGATTATTCTCTGTATTTGCAAAATCCTTTATGACTTGGCATGAAATAGGCCAACATGAACTTCTCCACCTGACTTGAGATCCCACATACAAAGGTCCTGTGGCAGAGGGGAGTCTAGTGAAATGAGACTGGTGTGACTGGAGTACATGGAGACAGATATAAATGGAGAAGTTAGCAGGGTGGGACTGTGAAATGCCTTATGGACCAGGATAATAAGGACTCTGGGTTTTATTCTAAGACCAATGGGAAGCCATCAAAGGGCTTTCATTAGAGGCATGATATGATCTGATTTGGGGCTTCCCAGGTGCCTTAGTGGTAAAAGAATCCACTTGCCAATCCAGGAATAGAAGGAGATGCAGGTTCAATTCCTGGGTCAGGAAAATCCTCTAAAGGAGGAAATGGCAACCCATTCCAGTATTCTTGCCTGGAGAATCCCATGGACAGAGGAGCCTGGCAGGTTACAGTCCAGAGGGTCACAAAGAGTTGGACAGGACTGAACACACACACACACGCACGTATATAATCTGATTTGCTGTGTGGACGTATCTGTCTTCTATGTGGAGGTAAGACTGTAGGGGCAAGGGTGGAGAAAAAGAGACCAGTCAGAAGGTTACTGTACCATTCCCAGCACCCTTTGATAGTGGAGCAAGGAGGTAATGGTGACATAGAAGTTTCATTTCAAGACTCCTAGTGTCTCTCTGCCACAGTTTGACATTCCTGAAAATGACGATCCAATAGCTCAATCGGATGGATATTTGAGTCAGGCATCTGCCGTGAGTCAATTACCTGAGGCCATGGGGAGGGGATCACCTAATACCAACATGGCCACTGTGTTCATAAGGGGGTTGGTTCAAGAAAAGGTAATGAAAGAATACCCTAGGAACTGGGAATATGCTCCAAAAATGAATACATAGGGAAGAAAAGGTTTGCCACTCACATTTCAATGATGAAGCAAGTTATGTAGTCATACCCAATTTCAAAGAGATGTTGAGAAAAGATTAATCAGTGGATCTAAGAAAGAAATGAAAAATTGTATTCAAGACAAATTTGAGGATTATCCCAGGTAGCTCTAGTGGTAAAGAACCTACTTGCTAATGCAGGAGACAGAAGAGACGAGGGTTTGATCCCTGGGTCGGGAAGATCCCCTGGAGGAGGGCATGGCAACCCACTCCAGTATTCTCGCCTGGAGAATCCCATGGACAGAGGAGACTGGTGGGCTACAGTCCACAGAGCCAGACATGACTGAAGTGATTTAGTACTTAACCCAAGAAGAGCATCTCAGAAAAGTGTGAGAACTGTTCCATTGGTTAGAAATCAAGGCATAGTTATATAAGCTGTTTTGGTTTTTTTTTTTTTTTTTTTTTGAGTCAGTGGATTGTACACCAAATGACATGTTATTGACAGTTTACATAATCCAAAAGTCATCCTGGGTCATCCAGGGTCACGTGACCCCTTATAAGCTCAAGAAGGAATGTTATCTTTCAAGGAGTTGTCTCGATGTTGCTGGGAGAACAGGGCCCTTCATGGTTGAGCAGGTATTCCTGCCCATGAGGAAGGCTTGGTCGATGGGTAGTAGACACATGATGCACAGTGTGGGGAGAGGGGAGGTCAAAGGGCAGAGAAGCATTTTTATGTTTAAATTTTTCTTGTCTTGCCATAAAGCATGTGTTTTGTATCGCCAGAGGGTGAGCTAGAGCAACCTGCCCACGTGCCTCAGGTTCGTGCACAGCTCTAATAGACGACTACCTCACATCCCCTTGCAGGCCCGTGTGGTCTCTCTGGGTGGTGCTCTTGGGACCCGTTTCTTGTGGCTTGGTACCCATGGAATGGAAGGCCACACTACTTTACTCAGCTGATAAGTTTCTTGGTAATTCTATTGAAGGAGTCCCCTTTCAAATTTCCAGCCTTATTTTATACAGCTTGAGTGGGTGGTGATCACTAGACCAGGGTTTGCTATTTAAAAAAAATAAATGCAACATTCATTTATTAATTTAGCATTCTCTATTTTCTTCATGGACATCTAAAAATGAATTTGTGGAGTCATATTTTACATGCTTCTAAATTAAAGTGCATCACAGTGGGTCATAGTTTCCAAAAACGGCCATGACGTCTCCCTCTGCATTTCAGCTGCCCCCAAAGCCTTCCCCTGCCTGTCCCCACCTCAGTAAATGGCACTGTCTGTTTACTTCAACCAAACACTTAAACTTACTCTGGATTTTTTTCTTTCACAGGTAATTGAACAGCAAGTTGTCAGCTTTCCCTTGAAAATGTACCCTGAATCTGATCTTTTTTTTCTGAATCATCAGCATTCCATCCTGGTGGAAGTCACCACCATCTCCACCTGGACATGTGTACAAGTCTCTCTAAAAACAAGCTAAACAGGGACTTCCCTGGTAGTCCAGTGGTTAAGACTCTGGCGCTTTCAAAAAAAAAAAAAGATATATTTTCATGTTTGCAATATCCACATTTCACAAGGCTCACATGCAGAGTATGTAAACAGTGCCTATAAGTCAGTAAGAAAAAGACAATTACTTCATTAGAAAACATGGGCCAAAAAAAAGAGATGGTTTGAAAACGGTGATTAACAAGTGTCAGTTAGCACATGAAGATGTGTGTTCAAGTGGCTTATTTTCCTTCCACCTCAGTTACCGTCCCGAGGTCTGCCCTCAACTGCTTCATTTTACAGTTCATCCTCTCCAGCCCATAGCCTGCTCCGCTCACCTCAGATCCTGGAGGGTGACTGTATGGGGCAGGATATTAGGACGGGAGGTATTTCTCCTGGGATGATTCCTCACTGCTACATCTTCTATCATTACCTAGGAAATTATTCTGACCCCCAAAATTCTACATTTCTGCTTTTTAACCCACTCAGTTTTCGGTACTTTGCTACAGCAACCCTGCTGCTAAGTCGCTTCAGTCATGTCCGACTCTGTGCGACGCCATAGACTGAAGCCCACCAGGCTCTCCCGTCCCTGGGATTCTCCAGGCAAGAACACTGGAGTGGGTTGCCATTGCCTTCTCCAATGCAGGAAAGTGAAAAGGGAAAGGGAACTCGCTCAGTCGTGTCCGACTCTTAGTGACCCCATGGACTGTAGCCTACCAGGCTCCCTACAGCAACCCTAGGAGACTAATTCAGTATGGTGCTGGAAAAGACTCTTGAGAGTCCCTTGGACTGCAAGGAGATCAAACCAGTCAGTCCTAAAGGAAATCAACCCTGAATACTCATTCAAAGGAGTGGTGCTGAAACTCCAAAACGTTGGCTACTTGATGTGAAGAGCTGACTCATTGGAAAAGACCCTGATGCTGGGAAAGATTGAGGGCAGGAGGAGAAGGGGGTGACAGAGGATGAGATGGTTGGATGGCATCACCGACTCAATGGACATGAGTTTGAGCAAACTCTGGGAGATGGTAAAGGACAGGGAAGTCTGGTGTGCTGCAGCCCATGGGGGTGGCAAAGAGTTGGACTCGACTTGGCGACTGAACAAGATAGGAGGGGAGAGAGTTGTTTCTGATGGTTTTATGGAGTTTCTTCAGTTAACCAAGCTTCAGTAAAAGGTTGGTTGTGCCCTATCTGTTCAATTTAATTATGTTCTTGGTTATGGGGTGTTCTTTTCTAAGAATTAGCATTCCCTGGGGGTTCTATCCATGGCTCATTTTTCTCCCTGGGTGATTTCATAGTTTCATAGCTATATTTTGATGACTCTCACATTTTTATTTTAGGGCCAGAAACATTCCTTTAGACAAAAAAAAAAAAAACTTTAATAATAGAATTACTTTAAAAATTCCAGGGAATTTCCTGGGTGTCTGCTGGTTAAGACTCTACACTTTCACTGCAGAGGGCATGGGTTCGATCTCTTGTCAAGGAACTAAAACCCCACATATGCCTCACAGCACAGCCAAAGGGGAAAAAAAAGAAAAATTCCAAAAGCAGAGAGTGCTGAGAAAAGGAGGCTCTACCAGATGTTAAAGACTAACGTCACGCCTCAATAAATAAAACAGTGTGATCCCAGTGCATGGAAAACAGATGAAAGGAACTGCTTGGAAAGGTCAGAGATGGATAGAAATCCACTGGGGAATTTAATGCAGGTTGAGAATAGCATTACAAATTAGTGATTGAAGAATGGCTTCTTAACAAACAATGGTGACACATCTAGAGGAGAAAAAGCAAGCTCATAAAAAGAAAACTTAAAAAATAGAAAATTTAAAAACCCAAGTATAAAATGGAAAAAGATCATGTGTCATTTTGTATTCAAATATGGAATCATATGAACTTGAGCAACTTGCTGCTCTTTATAAATCTGCTATGTAAAGGGGGCTTCCCTGGGGGCTCCATGGTAAAAGAATCTGCTTGTCAGTCCAGGAGTGGAAGGAGATGTGGGTTCTATCCCTGGGTTGGGAAGATCCCTTGGAGAAGGAAACGGCAACCTGCTCCAGTATTGTTGCCTGGAAAATCCCACGGACAGAGAAGCCTGGCGGGTTACAGTCCATGGGGTCGCCAAGAGTCGGGCACAACTGAGTGACTGAACGCACGTTTTTCCACTGTGTGGAAGCAGCGCTCTTCCAGTTCCTTTGGTACTTGCAGAAAATTCTGTTGTATTCATCAACTGTGGCACATCCATACTCTAACTGAAGGTTTTAAGGGTGTTTGTTGTTTTTTGCTTTTACAAATAATGCTGGGGAGAATATCCTTGTCATTTGCCATTTTTGGCTGTAGTGTGAAAAATCTTTATGCATGCGTACTAATACTTCTTTTTAAGGATATATTATTAGAATTGAAATTTCTAGGTCGTGGAGTATGCATTTAAAATCAATTGTGTTGCATAACTTGTGGGGAAAAAAAAAGTTCTGTCCCAGCCCATTCTCCCACAGTCTCGCCAAAGTTGAACATTACTATCTTTTAAATCTTTCTCTGATTTTTTTTTGCCTGTGCTGAATATTTGCTTTGCAGCTCAGAGGCTTTCTTTAGTTGCTGTCCAAGGGCTCTAGAGCATGTGGTCTCAGGGCAAGCACGCAAGTTGTTGCAGCATGCAAGCTCTCTAGTTGTGGCAGGGCTGCTTAGCTGCCCAGCAGCAGGAGGGATCCTAGTTCGTTGATCAGGGATGAAACCCACATTCTCTCTCTGTATTGGAAGGCGGATTCTTAATCACAGGACCACTAGGGGAGTCCCTCTTCAGTTTCTTTGGCAGGGATGGGGGGCGGGGCATGGAAATGGCATCTTTTTCGATTATATTTCTCTTTGAGTGAGATCTCTTTTAGTCTTTTTATCACTTCTCCTGAGCTTTGAAGTCAGTCTACTAAGCCAGAGTCTCAGATTCTCAAACTCGAAAGGCCAAGGTGAATTCAGTAATTCTTCATTTTGCTCCCCTTAAGCTATTTCTCTTTCGAATCTTTTCTCATCAGCCACACCAAGCCCTCTGCGTCAACCCAACCCTGGGTTTTAATTCTTTCCTTTTCTTTATTTGCCACCTTCTGTCAGTTACAAAGTCCTGATGGTTATTTTTTTAATTCTGACATCGTACATGTCAAACATTCATAAAATGTACAGTTTAAAGAATAACAGAGCAGAAACCTCTATCCAGATTAAGGCCAGATGTTTCCAGGGACCCCACGACCACTCTCAGGTTCGATGATTTGCTGGAATGACTCACAGGACTCAGTAAAGCCATTGGACTCGCGTTTGTGTTTTTTTACCGTGAAAAGATGGGGCTTTCCAGATGGTGCTGCTGCTGCTGCTGCTAAGTCACTTCAGTCATGTCCGACTCTGTGCGACCCCATAAACTGAAGCCCACCAGGCTCTCCCGTCCCTGGGATTCTTCAGGCAAGAACACTGGAGTGGGTTGCCATTTCCTTCCCCAAGGCAGGAAAGTGAAAAGGGAAAGGGTCGTGTCCAACTCTTAGTGACCCCATGGACTACAGCCTACCAGGCTCCTCCATCCATGGGATTTTCCAGACAAGTGTACAGGAGTGGGGTGCCATTGCCTTCTCCTCCAGATGGTGCTAGTTAGTGGTAAAGAACCCTCCTGCCAGTGCAGGAGACACAGGAGATGCGGGTTTGATTCCTTGGCCAGGAAGATTCCCCTGGAGAAGGGCCCGGCAACCCACTCCAGTATTCTTACCTGAAGAATCCCATGGAGAGAGGAGTCTGGCAGGCTATAGTCTATGGGGTCTCAAAGAATTGTGCATGGCAAGTGACCTTGCATGCATGCATGCACAGTGAAAAGATACAAATTAAAATCAGCAGAGGCAAAAGGGACACAGAGTAGAGTTCAAGAGAGATCAAGTGGAAGCTTCCAGGGGTCTCTCCTAGTGGTGTCATATGAACAGCACTTAATTCTTCTGGCAACCATGTGTGACAACACAGTGCTAAGTATTGCCAAACAGAGAAGCTCCTGCAAGCCTTGTTGTCCAGGATTTTTACTGTGGGTCAGTCACGTAGGAATGTCTGGATGCCCGTGTAACTGACCTCAGCTACTCAGTCTCCCAGCACCACCAGAAGTCAAGCTGATACAGTGCAGTCCAAGCCCCCAAGTAAACAAAGACACCCTTATCAGGTAGGACAAGCCAAGGGCTTTGAGGTTATGTGCCAGGAGCCAGTCATGGGTCAGTCCTCTCTTTGGAATACCCGGGGTTTGAGCATCCCAAGACTGCTGAGTTCACCCTTTAATGCACACCTGGGATGCTATCAGAAAACCTCTCTCCCCTACTGCAGCTAACGGTGACTCTCAGTTTTGCTGGCATATTTCTATCTTTCTTTATCCTTTTACCATCTCTAGATGGGTCTGTAAACACAATCATTTTGTTCTACTTGGTTTGTTTGGTTTGTTTTTTTGGCCGTGCCACTTGGCATGTGAGCCCCCTGCACTGGCAGTATGGAGTCTTAACCACTGGACCACCAGGGAAGCCCCTGCCTTGGTCTTTATTTCCCAGTTTTAGTGAAACACAGTTCATGGACAATAATAGTCACTCCCTTGATAGCAGCATTGTTCATTATAGCCAAAAAGTAAAAACAACCGAAATGTCCATCAACTCCTGAAGGAATAAACAAAATGCAGTGGGTCCTTAAAATGGCATATTATTCATTCATAAAAAGGAGCGAAATTCTGTGGCCAAAAGTGGGGGTCTGGCTGCTTACTGCTCAAAGGTTAAGAGGCAAAGTTTGTGGCAAGGAAAGTCGGCGTTGTTTTGGATGCTGGTAACTGGGGGCAGGGAGGGTGGGCTTCTGTTCAGAGGCGGACCCCCGCCACCACCCGCTCCACCACGCCCTGACAATCAGCGGGAAAGAGGTTTCATAGACCGAAGGAGGAGGCTACGTGCAGAAATGTCACAGAGAGCTCCGATAGTCATCTTGAAATTGGTCATGTGGTGATATGATCAGCGTCATCCTGATTGTTTTAAATACAGTTAATCTTCAGGTACAGGGTCCGTTTTTTCCCATTTCCTTGAGGCCAGTTCTCAAAATTGTAGCAGCTCATGTCCTGGCTACTGTCTGGTCATCGTTTGGTTAATTTCTTCAACCCCGTGGAGATTTCAATATCTACTATTATCTATTACGTAGCCCTTGAAGAGGAACTAAGTGTCCTTGACTCTGCTTACTAAATTGTTATTTTTTCATCCTGTTGGACTGCTTTTCTTTGCTTCTGCATTTTCTCCCTTCTCTGATTAAATTAATTCTTTGACTAAAGTTTTTCCACAGACAAAAGGCAAGCAGAAGACGTGATGGGGAAGAACCATGGGATCCTGCTCTGTTTCAATACTGTACATGCTAAAACATATGCTAGCCTTGGAAACATTATGCTGAGTGAAAGAAGCTGAACACATGGACCACTAACAATTCCATGCATATGAAATGTCCAGAACAGGCAAACCCAGAGAGACAAAAAGTAGATTAGGAGTTGCCTAGTGGGAGGAGGCTTCCCCTGTGGCTCAGACGGTAAAGAACCTGCCTGCAATGCAGACGATCCAGGTTCGATCCCTGGATCGGGAGGATCCCCTGGAGGAGGGCACGGCTACCCACTCCATTGTTGACAGAGGAGCCTAGTGGGCTGCAGTCCATGGGATCCCAAAGAGTCAGACACAACTGAGTGACTAACTTCACACACACACACACACACACACACACAGTGGGGTAAGTTTGCGAGGAAATGGGCAGTGACTGGTAACGGGTATATGGTTTTCTTTGTGGGGATGACAACGTTCTGATATTGATTGTGATGCTGGATTGGCAACTCTGTGAGTATCCTAAAAAACAACCACTGATTTGCTTCTGTTACCAATCCAGACTTTGGTCTGCTTGCTCATGTGCAGTAAAGCCAATCTGCTGACACAGGGTTGTGGCGAAGCAAAGCACAGCATTTACTGCAGGCGCCAAGCAAGGAGTCCAGGCAGCTGGTGCTTAAAAGACCCAAACTTCCCCATGGCTTTTAGGGGAAGATTTTTAAAGATAGGAGCAGAAGGGTGGTTGTGGGGTGTGTAATCAGCTCTTGGACATTCTGATTGGTTGGTGGTGAGGTAATCAGAAGTCAACATCATCAGCCTTCTGGTTCCAACCAGTCTGGGGTCTGCAAACTTGTGGGCAGCATATAATTAACGCCTTTCACCTGGTGGGAGTTTCAGTATCTGCAAAACGGCTCAAAGGATGACTCAGAATATTATGTACAGCCCTTGAGGAGGAACTAAAGGTCTTTGACTTAAAACAAATTATTTGTTTTTTGGCTATACTAGATATTTGTTGCTGTGTGTGGGCTTTCTAGTTGTGAGTGGGGGCTATTCATTGCAGTAGGCAGGCTTCTGGTTGCAGAGCATCGTCTCTGGGGCTTCGGTAGTGGAAGCACATGGGCTCAGTCGTTGTGGCGGACAGGGCTAGTTGCCCCGTGGCATGTGGGATCCTCTCGGCCCAGGGATGGAACCTGTGTCCTCTGCATTGGCAGGCGGATTAACTACTGGACCACCAGGGAAGTCCAACAATTACTGACACTTAATGAGCATTTAAAAGACGCTTACTCCTTGGAAGGAAAGTTATGACGAACCTAGATAGCGTATTCAAAAGCAGAGACATTACTTTGCCAACAAAGGTCCATCTAGTTAAGGCTATGGTTTTTCCAGTGGTCATGTGTGGATGTGAGAGTTGGACTGTGAAGAAGGCTGAGCGCAGAAGAATTGATGCTTTTGAACTGTGGTGTTGGAGAAGACTCTTGAGAGTCCCTTGGACTCCAAGGAGATCAAACCAGTCCATTCTAAATGAGATCAGCCCTGGGATGTTTTGGAAGGAATGATGCTAAAGCTGAAACTCCAATACTTTGGCCACCTCATGCGAAGAGTTGACTCATTGGAAAAGACTCTGATGCTGGGAGGGATTGGGGGCAGGAGGAAAAGGGGATGACAGAGGATGAGATGTCTGGATGGCATCATTGACTCGATGGACGTGAGTCTGAGTGAACTCCGGGAGTTGATGATGGACAGGGAGGCCTGGCGTGCTGCGATTCATGGGGTCGCAAAGAGTCGGACACGACTGAGCGACTGAACTGAACTGAACTGTATGCCAGCATTGTTCTAAGCACTTTACACAAGTTAACTTGGTTATTCCTCACACCAACCCCACAGAGTACTATTGCCTTTGTTCCCATTATATGGACGAAGGAACTGAGGCACCGAGAGTTTGAATGGCTTGCTCTAGGCCATGAAGTTAGTGATGGAGAGATAAGTCCACTCAGGTGGATTTGACCCCAGAGATGAGACTCTCAGCCACCCTGGCACCTGCCCCCGTGTCAACACACTCCTGGGTGTTTCCCAGAGAAAGTCTCCCACGGGTCCCCAAGGGGCTGTGCTTGATGATGACGATGAGGGAGAGGAGGATGAGTGATGGAGATGGTGAGGATGACGGTCTCGGGTGGTTGGGGGAGCTGGGAGCTGGGGGGTGGCCACCACCGGTACAACAGAAAGAAAAAATAAGGTGGAGGTAAAAGTCAGACTAGAAGTCAGCATTGGAAGCAGCCAACTAGATATGTGGTAACAGAGAAGGAAGGGAAAAAGAGACAGGGAAGAAGGGGTGGGGTGGAAAGAGAAGAGGAAGAATTTTTTTTTTTTTAAAGGAATTCTCTGGTGGTCTTGTGGTTAGGACTCTGGGCTTTCAAGGCCAAGGGAGTGGGTCTAATCCCTGATTAGGCAACTATGATCCCACAAGCTGCACCACCAGAAGAAAAGAAAGAAGAAAGAGAGAGAAATACATACCTATATATATGTATATTTTTCTCCAGTCTACCCAATGAATATGAATGTACCCTTCTGGGGAATATGTCTGTAAGCTAAATTGGTAATTTGGGTAGTTTGTCAAACATTGGGCTTCTCTGGTGGCTCAGATGGTAAAGAATCTTCCTGCAATGCAGGAGATCTGGGTTTGATCCCTGGGTTGAGAAGATCCCCTGGAGAAGGGAATGGCTACCCCAAATATATTCTTGGTCTTTTTCACCTTTCCATTGAGATCATGGAAAGGCAGGTGGGAGACCCCTTCCCCCATATGACCTCATCCTCCCTCCAGCTCCTCCCCCACAGGTCCAGCCCTCATTTTTCCCGCCCCCTCGGGGGAGGCCTAGCACTCTCTTCAGGGGCAGGAAGAAGCAGCTGAAACTGTTGGGGGAGGTATACTGACTGAAACCATCCACACTGGGCAGGCACCATAGTAACCATCTGGTGAGTTATTTTATGACAGGCGGTCCTGGTAAGGAACACGGAACTAATAAACCACCGCCAACCAGAAGAGTTCAGGAGAGGTGAAAAGGAAACCCCATGTGTACTACCGCCTGCCAGAATCCTTCTTGCTGACATCCATCTTGGCTGCGCCACCAGGAAGGACTCTATGAGTCGGAATGATCAGCCAAAGATAACCCAGAGACAAATCCCATCACCATAAAACCCTGAGACTGCGAGTCACGTAGCAGAGCAGTTCTCACCCTTTCCAATAAAATCTCTTGCTTTGTCAACACAAATTGTCCATGTGTTTCCTTGGACAATTCATTTCTCAGTATTAGACAAGAGCCCACTCTCGAGCCCTGGAAGGGGTCCCCCTTCCTGCAACAAAACTTCTGGAGAAGGGCTGGGGGACAGGCAGAGGAGAAGACAGGACCCAAGCCCGTCCCTCTGGTTCTGGATTCACACCTGCACACCCCACCCATTCCTGGGTCTGTCTGTCCCATCTCCACCTTCCAGACAGTTGCTTAGCTAGCTGCCCCTCAGATCAGATCAGTCGCTCAGTCGTGTCCGACTCTTTGCGACCCCATGAATCGCAGCACGCCAGGCCTCCCTGACCATCACCAACTCCCGGAGTTCAGTGAGATCTCCCGGAGTTCAGTGAGATTCACGTCCATCGAGTCAGTGATGCCATCCAGCCATCTCATCCTCTGTCATCCCCTTCTCCTCTTGCCCCCAATCCCTCCCAGCATCTGAGTCTTTTCCAATGAGTCAACTCTTCGAATGAGGTGGCCAAAGTACTGGAGTTTCAGCTTCAGCATCATTCCTTCCAAAGAAATCCCAGGGCTGATCTTCAGAATGGACTGGTTGGATCTCCTTGGAGTCCAAGGGACTCTCAAGAGTCTTCTCCAACACCACAGTTCAAAAGCATCAATTCTTCGGCGCTCAGCTTTCTTCACAGTCCAACTCTCACATCCATACATGATGACCACAGGAAAAACCATAGCCTTAACTAGACGAACCTTTGTTGGCAAAGTAATGTCTCTGCTTTTGAATATGCTATCTAGGTTGGTCATAACTTTCCTTCCAAGGAGTAAGTGTCTTTTAATTTCATGGCTGCAGTCACCATCTGCAGTGATTTTAGCCTCAGCTCTTCTCTGGGACTGCACACACTTTGAGGCTCTCAGCCCAATGCCGCCCTCCTCTGGACGTAGGAGAGATGGGGACAGAGTGAAGAGGACCCGGGGTCAGGCAGAGGTGGGAACAGAGGCACAGAAGTGTCAGAAGGGAAGCAAACAAAGGAAGACACCTTCCCCAGGGCTGACTCTATCCCTTTCCCAGCAACGTTCAGCCTGACATAAAGGATCCTGCGAGAACCAGCCGCCACCCACCTCTCTAGTCCCAGATTCTGCCATAGCACGGACATCCACTTTTTATTCCAGGAACCCTGACCTCACACGTTTCCCCAGGTAACAGCACCCTTCACACCTTCAAGCCTTTGTGTGTTCTTCACCCTCAACAAGGATGCTTCTTCCAAGGCATTCCTGACTATCTCCTCCTCAATCCTCTGAGTCTTAGCAAAAAATGTTTCCTCTGACCACCCTGTCCCATCCCCCTGTAAATTCTGGTACTTTCTAGGATTCATGCCCCTCCTATCCCATTGCCATGAAAATACTTATCACCCTGCATTGGGACTCTCTCTTTTCAAATGTCTGAGCTTCACCAGAGCAGAGATTGAGGCTCTTTGATTTTTCGACCCTGAGGGCACAGGCTGTGAATTTATGAATCCAATTTAAAACCCTACTCCAATACCTCCTGTCTGTGTGATACTGGGCAGGTCACTCCCCTTCTCCGATCTTTAATTATTTCCTCTGGAAAGTGAGGGTGACAAATTCCACCTGGTTTGGAAGACACCAAAGATTCCCTTTCCCTCATGGTAATGAGCATTTGTTCCCTTCCATTTTTATCTTGAATCTTCGACATTCACTGGAGTTTACACACTTTGAGGCACTAGAATTGTTGATCAGCAACTAGAAATGGTGGTTAACATTTATCAGTGCATGTCACTTGCCAGGTCTGGTTTGTGGACAGTCTCCGTGAACTCTCTCAGTCACACTGGGCTGTAGGAACGAATAAAGAAACTTACACGACAGTGACAAGGGAAGTCACGACTCTAGGCACTGTAACACATAACCAATCCGCAGCACATTCTCACTTGTAGTGGACATCGTTGTTGGCCTGCCCAGGTTCCCTCAGATTCTTCTTACCAGTTCTGTGTACCCAGCACTCAGCCTCTGAGTGTTTTATGCATTAATCTTGCCTTTTTATTTTCTGTATTTCTGGAGCTTTGACATCTGGGGCTTTGCTGATGGAGGGACTGCCCTCCCAGGGCTGGCCAATTCCTGGAGGTAAGAAAGGACTCACACCTAAGCATGCCATTCACATGCAAACCAACCAACCCAGAGCCTGTACCTCAAACCACTTCCTGTATGAATCTCTATTAGTTCAGGCCACTATTCATCTGCCCCTCCAAGGCCAAGTTCCAGGTAACTGGGGACAACTCTTACACCCCAGAGCCTGCTGACATTATTCAAACTAGACAATCCTGAGCTTACAGATCCTCGGCACATCTGTTATTTCCTAAGGAAACCACAATAAAGTCTCTCGGGTCCAAGTTTCTCCTCTTCCTCTCTACCTCCTGACTGACCCTGGTGCTTCTCCATATAGCCCTGTGTAGCTTGGCTTTGCCCCCTGCCTTCGGGACCTGTGAAAATAAAAAACTGTTTTTTGTTTGTTTGTCTGGCAATTGTCTCCTGATCTATTGGCCTCACCATACCTGAATAATAATAAAACCTATATTTTAAAACAGCTTGCTGCTAACAGCTTACCCTGCAACTTTGTTTCCAGGACTGCTGGTGGGCTCAAGGTGCCTGGGAGTTTATTTCTTGCCCCCTTCTTGTGACCTGTGGCCCACGATTGCCTTAAAGGCATATAGTGGCAAGTCTCCAAAGATAGCCCCCAATGACCATGCCCCTGAAATTCATACATTTGTGTAGTTATATTTCATATTAAGCCTGGCCTGCCCCGACTTACATTAAGGAGTAGAATGTAGTGGAAGCGACACTGTGCCAGTTCCAAGTTTAGTCTTTAAAAAATTGGAAGTTTCTGCTCCTTCCCCGAGGAATGCTCACTTTGGGGAGCCCTGAGCTACCAAGTAAGGGGTCCAGCTACCTGTTGGAGAAAGAAACCACATGGAGAGGGAGAGCAGTGAGGCTACACAGAGAATGCAAGAAGTCCAGGTATCCCATTGTCCAGTAGAGTCATGCCTCCTAGCCATCCCTACCAAGGGGCCAGATGCAGCTGAGTGCGCCATCTCGGATATTATAGCCCAACTGGGCCCTAAGATGACTGTGGCTTTAGTTGACGCTGTATGGCGTCAAAGAACCATGTCACTGAGCCCAGTCAATCCATGAAATTGTGAATAATTACAGGCTAGTCCTAGGTGGCACTAGTGATAAAGAACCCACCTGCCAATGCAGGAGACATAAGAGAAGCAGTGTCCATCCCTGGGTCAGGAAGATCCCTTGGAGAAGGAAATGGCTGCCCACTCTAGTATTCTTGCCTGGAAAACCCCTTGGACAGAGGAACCTGGTGGGCCACAGGCCATGGAGTCACAAAGAGCTGGACAAGACTGAAGAGACTTAACACACATGGAATTGAGAACAATCTGAATCTTGGGGTGGTTTGTTATTCAGTAATAATAAACCCAAGCAGGAATTACCATTTGCCTCAGAGGCCCAGTTCCCTTTGCTTCAATGTGGGAACAACTCTACAACTTGATTTATCCTCCAGAGCTCCCCACGGGATCAGGCTCAGGTTGGGACTTCACCTGACATCACACCCTTGTTAGTCTTCTTCCCCATCCCTGTTCTGTTTCGTCTATTCCTTTATTGTTTTCTCCTGGGAGCATGTCTTTCCTAAATCATGGACACAAGGATCTTGTCTCAGATTCTGCTTCTAAGAGAATCTGACCTCAGATTCATGACACATCTGATTTTTCTCATCTCCAGTCAGAAGTCAAGGGTCTGGCAGACTATTCTCTCTCCCCACTCATCCCTGTATCCCTGTATCCGCATCCAAAAGAGCAGAGACCACCTTCCAGGCTCCCCAGCAACAGGCAGCCATCTAGTCGGTGAGATGTGGGGGTGATAGTGTGGAACAAAAACATCCATGAGGTCTCTGAAGGAAGCATCAAGCAGCTTGTTTGTCCTGGTCAGCAGCAAACGAAACCTCTTTGCTCCCAACAGCACAAGTACAGAGGGGATCACATGGAGATCAGGTAGAAGTTAGGAGGTTGGCATGTCAGCAACAGTGGAGGGGCCAAGTGGAGATGAGAGTTACCTCCGATTTTGTGTCTGTGGTGGGAGGGGCTCTGCTAGTTGTTCCAACCACCTCTGCCCACCCCCCCAGCCCCACCCCGCCACACACACACACACACACACAGAGCCTATCTGTGACCTCTCCATCCCCACCAGTTCGCAGTCCCTGGAAACCCCAAAATCCATCACCATGGATCCTCCAGCAGGTCCCACAGCCTGGTGCCACTGGAATCAGATAAGTCAGCAGAGAAAATGCTGGGGGCTGGTGGGCCACACCCCAGCGAGGGACCCCCACTCAGAGCCTCCAGCCAATCCAAGAAGTCCGTCGGGCCCCTGGGAGAGGGGGACGGGGAATTCGTGGGGGACGGAAGTGAGGAAGAGAAGACAGAAGAGAGGCCTTCAGAGTCCGGGGAGGGGGACAGCATGTCGAAGGAGCCCGGGAAGTCCAAGGGGATGGCGGGCAGCGGGTCTGCAGGGGAAGAAATGCAGCGTTAGCTTAGGAAGGCAGAGGTGCGGACCCTAGCTCCCTATTTGTCCTTTCCAGGAGTCTAGGTCCCCAGACCACTCCTCCCTAAGACCCAGGAATCCAGAACCTTGGACCCCGTCTCCCTTTTCCTCAAATCTAGGAGTTCGACTCTTACCCTCAGGCTCCACCTGATCCTCCAGGATGTCATCAATGCCCCGGTTCGGAAGCAGCTGCGGACAGGGAGCAGCAGCGTGAACCTGGGACTCCAGCCTCATCCTGTCTGAGACCCTAGGCCCGCTCACTCTCACCTGCGCTCTGCGGATCGCTTCCTGCAGCTCCTCCTCCAGGGTCAGGGCTGTTGAGGCCGGTGCTGAGGAAGGGACTGGCACTGGAGCTGGAGTTGGAGCCTGAGCCGTCGTCGCAACCGGAACCGGAGCCGAAGCCGAAGCAGTCACCAGGGTTTCCACGGCACGTGGAGGAGGCGGCGAATGAGATGTTGGACTCAGCTTGAACTGGAACCACGAGGGGTAGTTTCTATAAGCCGCGCCCACTAGGGAGTCAACCCCACCCACTCGCCGTCTGTGGTTCCACCCCCTGGCCTGCGCCCCGCCCTTCACCCATTGACCCCACCCCTTCGGCCATGCCCCTTCTTTCATTGGCTTCCCTTCTCCTAAGATCCTCCCCCTTGGCTCTTAACCACGCCCCCACACTTTATTGGCTGTTCTTTTCTTAGCTTGCCGTCCCATCTCGCTTTGACTTCTCTTCATTGGTCCACGCACGCAGCCCCGCCCTCACCGAGCACGCACTCCGGGCGGCTCCCAAAGCCTTGGGCCTGAAGCGAGGCCAGGGGGCGCCCGCCGCACTGTCCTCGCGCCGAGCCTTCGGCCGTTCGCGGGGCGGGGCGCCGCCGCGCATGCGCTCCAGAAGCATTGACTTGGTCCCCGACACCGGGAGGCCCCGCAGCCGCAGCTGCTGCCGGAGCTCTGAGACCTAGGGTGGGAGGCGGGGAGAGGACGTGCTAGGCGGGCTCCGGGGCGCAGGTGGGGGTTTGCTGGGGCTGAACATTTGGAACCCGAGAGAGGACGAGCTGGGGACCCGGATCTCCAACGGAGCAAAGGCTGTAGGGTTAGATGTCTGAACCTCAAACTCCCCAAACTCACCGTCAGCTCCTCCAGTTTGAGGGTCTGAAGTTCCAACTTATGTGGCAGGGGCGAGGGGCTGGGGACTCCTGGTGGGGAGGGAGTGAGGGGTGTGGGCTTCATCCTGGCGATAGTTTCGAGGGGGAAACAGAGATTAGAAGGACCAGAGAGAGGAAAGGCATTCTGGAGTCCCCAAAAACATGGGTTCATGAAGATGAGGGAAAGTGAGGGACCCGAGTTATGGGGCTCTGAGCGAGCAAGCACGGGAGGCTAGTTCCCATGCCTGGGAGAAGAGGAACTGAGGGGAGAGGGCCAGACTCTTAGGTAGGAGGTCAGGATTCCTGAGAACTGAAGGAAGAGGGGATTGAGGACCTGAACTCTTGGGTCCTGGAGGAGGAGGGAGCTGGCGGCCTGAACTTCCCGGAGAACAAAAATGGGGGTCATACCTAGGAGGTGGCTGCTGTGAGGCTGTCCCTTCCCACAGAGGCGGTCCAGGGGGATCCAAGGGCGACCCTTCAACCTGGGGGTCTGCCCTGTACCCTTGTCTTGGCTCTGGGGGTATGTACTGGTGGTATGTCAAGTTCCCCTTGGGCTTGGGCTCCCTCCAGTGTTGGGAGGTCTTGGGAGACTCCTGAAAGAGCAGGTATGATGTCATATGCTTCTGCTCTGTTCCTGCTCTCCTGTCCCAGAGCCCCATGCAAAGTATGGGGTCGGCTTGTTACCATCACAGAGAAGCACAATGGGCAGCAGCAAGGAGGACCAAGGCTAGACTCTCAGGGGGACTTCCCTTCACCCTGATAGAGACTCACCTTCTTCAGGGACCAGCAGGGTTTCGGCTCAGGAAGAAGGACTTCAGGGTTGAAGAGGAAAGGGGCTGGGCCCAATGGGGAGGCAGGGGCCAGAGCCAGAGCCGGATCTGCAGCTGAGATCCATGGATCAGGATCCAAGACCGGAGAGGCGGTGAAGGACCCCGAGAGGGCTGCGGGCAGCAAGCCAGGCAGGGAGAAACAAGGCTGTGTGGGAAGGAGGGCCCTGGAGGCCCCAGCCCCCAAGTGCAGAAGGATACGTGGGGAGTGAAAACCAAGTGGTGGGAGCTAAGTGCCGGGATTCCTGGATCTAAGGGCAGAAGCATAAGGGATCCAGACTTTTACATTCTCAAGAAAGGCAGGAATCTCATACTCAGCCATCAAGGGGTGTGGTAACAGGATCCCAGATTTCTGAGGTTTTGCTGGGAGAAGGGTGGAGCCAGCACTCTGGGTTCTTGGGGAGAGAGAGGAGCTGAAAGTCACATCCTGAGATTTGCATGTGTGCCAAGTGTGGAGTCTGGGATGCCTATATTCTCCCAAGAAACAAGATCTGGATTCATGCATTTCACTGGAGTGGGAAAAGCCCAAGGGCAGGAAGAGAAGCTCCTAGCCAGTGGGGCAGTTGGGGATCTGTACCCGTGGGTCCTGGGGAAGGACAGGAGGGGACCACAATGAACCCTGGGGCGTAGAGATTGGGCTCGGGAACCAAAGCAAGATGTGTGGCAGCTGCCCCCCCAAGGGTGCCCTAAGGGAAGTGGGGCCACCATTCCCTCCCTTTCAGGGCCCACACTTACTCGGGTCCTGATACCGTCTGTGGATCCGAAGCTGAAGGACTGTGGAAGGAGTGGGAGGAGAGAGGCGGGAAGGGAGTGTCCAAGAGCCTGGCCTGGCAGGCGAGTGTGAGCTGCAGTTGTTGGCGGGACATGTGTGTCCAGCCCCCTTACACACCCTGTACAGGCGGGTGGGCAGGCAGCCTGCTCCCTTCCCGGGCCTCCTGCCTGCTCCCTGCCAGCACGGCAGCGAAGGCCAGAGCTGTTCTGGGGCGGGAGCCAGCCAGCATGCAGGCAGGAGGCAGCCTGCCCCCTCCCCCACCTGCCCCCTTCGCAAGCCTGCACCCACCCTATCCTCTGCCCAACTGCCATCTGAGTATCTGTGCTTCGTTGCTTCCTTTTATCTGCGCATCCCGCTTTGCACACGCCCACTCCCTACTTCTCAGCCTCCCTTCAGTCACCCCTTTTGCACACCAACCTCTAAACACGTATTTACCTAGGCTCTAGTCTTGCACTTATACCACTTTTATACACTAGAGCCCTTTGCTGCTCTTCATCCTTGCCTCACCATCTTGGCACGCGCCCCGCCACATTAACACACTTGGTTGTCCACTAGGGATTTCACCCCCAGTTTTGTAGCCAGGATCTCTCTTTGCATGTTTCTTTGTGCACATGTACTCTTGCACACTCCTTGCTCCCTGGTTCCTGGTGTCTTTGCACCCACCCAACCACAGAAGCAGACTCGTCCGCACCCTCAAGCATGCTGTGTCTACTCCGGACTTGGCCTCCAGGTGTGCACCCACTTGCACACTTTCCACCTGCGCTGAGACCTGAAATGCCACATTTGACACTTACAAGGCTAGAGAGCTCACTGTCCCCTCGCCCGCAGTTCCACTCCAAAGTCCCCACTCTGGACACTTTTCTGCTTTGAGCACCTGTCACTTTAAGCCCCTGTTCCTTTGCGGTCCTAGGTCCTCTGCACACCCACCCCTGGCCACCCACTCCCCACTCTTCACGTGAGCATTGCATCAGCCATTTGCACACTCACTGTCAACCAGAACTCCACCCCTTTGCTGGGGCCTCCTTTCTACACAAATAATGTTTTGCATGGAAAACACATGCCTCTTGGGGATCACCTCCCCACATTGCCCCGCGGTGCATACTCCCAGGTTGAGAATATATTCCCAGGACCAGGAGGCTCCCTTCCCGACGCGCACAGAAAGAAATCTCTCACCAGATCGGAACTTGGACCGAATGATTTGGGAGCGCTGGGAGGAAGCCGCCAGGGTCATTGCCAAGGCTGGGATGGGGATCTGGACTGTGTGGGGGGAGGGGGGAGGCAGGGTCAGAGTGGAGGTCAGGAGGCGTCCCCTGCGTGTGAACGCAGCAGGGAAAAGGCCTGAGGAACCTAGAGAAGGAGCGGCCTCGGGCCATACCTTCTGGATCCTGGGAGTGGAGGGGACTGGGGGCCCAGACTCCTGGGTGTGAGAGAGGACACGCCGAGGGCCCCAATTCCTGGACCCTGGGGAAAGAAGCACCTGAGGCCCGGGACTCCTGGGTCTTAAGAAGGAGGGCACTGGTGGCCTGGACTCCGGGTCTATGAAAGGAGATGGAGGGAAAAGGGGAAGAAAGGCAGGAACTCTAAGGGGCCTAGAATCCAACAGCCTTGATCAAGAAGGGAAGCGAGGATCCCACAGGACCGTAGGGAGTGGAAGGGTCTCTGACACTTGCATTTGAGAAGAGTGCGGAGGCTTGGGTGGGCGTCAGCCATCACGGTTTGTGGGGAAGGGACTGGGATCACAGAGGTGACAGGAGAGTTAAGGTGGCTTCCCCTCCCAGCCCCTATCCCAGGGGCTTCTCACCAGGTGGACTCGGCGCAGCGGTGCTCTAGAGTGGGTCGAGTCGGGTGGTCAAGGCTGGTGGCCGCAGGCTCCGCCCTACCAGCCTGGGACCGCCTCGGACTCACCCTTTTGGGGGCGTGTCTGGAGCGGGGCGGGGGGCGGGGCGGGGTAGACAGGAGCTCCTCCTGGCATCCTGAGAAGGGGAGGGAGCACGGGCTGGGAGGGGCTGGGGCGGGGCGGACCTCGGGGTTCCCAGCTCGCTCCTCCTCCGCGTCCTGGGGCTGCGGGGTCGACTGGGCAGCGGCGGGCAGACTGACAGAGGCAGGTGCCAAGAGAGGAGCTCGGGATGAGTAGCAGTGGCAGGTGGTCTTGCCCCGACCCTGCAGGCAGGTGCCACCTGTCGCTTTTTCCCTGACGCAGCAGCAGGAGTCGGATTCGGGGCGGGGTGGGGGGAGGGGGGAAGTTCAAACTGGAGCCCCAACTTCCTGAGTCTGAGGGAGGAGGGGACTGGAGAGCTAAATTTCTGGGTTTGAAGGAAAAGAGGCAGAGGCTTGAACTCCTGGGCCCAAGAGAGGAGTGGGTTGGGGGCCCAAATTTTCGGATGTGAGGGAGGAGGGAGTCAAGAACAGGGACAAGAGGTGTTGAGACTCATCAGGGTGCCCAACGGGCACAAGGGTCCAGAAGGGGCTTGGGAACCCAGACTCCTGGGTCGGAGGGAAGAGGCTGGAGTATGAGCTATAGGGGTCGAAGGGAGCGTTGGCTGTTTCCCACTGGCAGGACTGATCTTTAGCTGAACAAGTTTAGCGCTCCGTCCTGAGGTGTGTGGGAGGTCCCAGCACCTGGATTGGATTACAGGAAAGAGGGCAAGCTGAGGCCGTGGCTATAAATACCTCGTAGATTGGGCAGGAGCCCAATGCTCCAGGCAAGGGCCCTGGTGACTTATTTCACAAAAAATCATCACCACTACCGCTCCGAAGTCTTAACAAGCGAGGCGTTGCCAATACCACAGATGCTTTTATTGTTCCTGGCACTCAAATCCCAAACCCATTTTCCCACTGTCCCATCCTCTGCTCCCCCAAATTAAAACTCCCAGCATTCCACGCGGAGAAAAACTACAACTCCCAGAAAGCTCTGCGCTCAGGAGGGCTCTAGAGGTTAGCCGATGAATTTTCAAGGTTCGCGCGCTCATTTGCTATTGGTTCTCAAGGAGGCGTGGCCATGGGAGGTCCATGGCGGTGATTGGCCGGCAGTTCCTGCTGCTCAAGATCCCAGAGGAGGCGGCGGAGTCTGCGAAGTTCACGGTGCAGAGCATCATCTGTCACAGGACCCGTGAGACTGAGGCGCGAGCTACCCAAGGGCAGGATGAGGGGAGGATGGGAAGAGAAGCTTTCGAAGATGTCCCCTAAGAGACGGAAGAACACAGAGTTAAATCCTGAAAATGGGCGTGAGGCAGCAATGTCAGGGACGGCCGAGGCTACCTCACGCCGGAAGGAAGGAAAAACTTAACACCCAGCAACTCCTGGAGCAGGGTCCCCTCGAACGTGACTCTTGGAGTCCCCAAGCATCATGGGAATTATAGTTCAGACTGAAAGGCCACCGTTGCCTGGAAAACGGGCCATGTACTTGGGTTCTTGAGTCCGCGAGGATGAAAGGAGAAAGGGCTGGGAACTTTGTTTCACAGATTCCTTAGAGTTGAGGGGCCTGGAGCCTGGCCTCTTAGGTGACGGAGGTAGTCTGTGGGGGCAAAGAGGCTGGAGGCCTGACTCCTGGGAAAAAATAAGGAGCTGGGGGCTTGATCTCCTGTATCCTGTGGGAGAATCCTGTATCCAGCACTTAGATCCTTAGATCCAGGGGGAGGAGAGAGCTAGGAAGGAGGGCTTGGGGCTATGGACTCCTAGGTCCTGAGGACAGAGGAAAGCTGACCACCTCGATGCCTCTGTCCATATTTCTCCTCACCTGTGTCCACAGCATCTCGCTCTGCAGGGGGAGGATCCCAGGCAGGTGGAGGTCCGCGGCCAGGGCCCAGCTGGTAGTGGCTGAGCAGATGGTGCAGCTGAGCAGGAGTCAGTGTAGGGTGGTCAGTTCGTAGGCTGCTCCATGAAGCCTGGTAGGAAGACGAGGTGAAAAAAAAAAAAAAAAAGGAAGACGAGGTGAGAGATCTACAGTCATTATGGGACAGCTGAGAAATCCTAAGTGGAAGGCCCTCCACAGGCGGTGTGGATATAGTGGGTAGAAATTGGTGTCTCTGCAATGTCTTCCAAGACCCTGTGAGGCCTGGCTATCACCAAAGTGAAGGTGGGAAAGGGCCTACTCTCAACTTTAAAAAAGAAAAATGTGATTTGCTTCAGAATACACAAGGAAGTAGAAGTTGCGAAGAAACAAATTGACCATTAGTTTATGTTATTGTGTGCATATATGTTCATTCGACTGTAGCTACTTTTTGTATCTGTTTGAAAATTTCTGTACCTAACCTAGATCTAGGCAACAGCATCATCAACATGATTAAAAACAGAGACTGAACCCAGATTGCCTGGCAACTCATTACCTTCTGGCAAACCACGGTGCCTCAGTTTCCTCACCTGTCAATTAGAGAACAGGAACTACCCAACAGGGTTGTTATGAGGATTCAAAAAGGCAAGACTGTAAAGTACTCAGAACTCTGTCTGGTGCTTATTAAGTACTTTATAAAAGTTTGATAAATAAAAGTAAATAAATGAAATCAAGTGACCTAGCCTGCCTGATTCTTTTTTTTTTTTTTTTGGTCTGAACAAAATTGTCAGTTAAAAACCTTTCACAAGGCTTAATTAACATTCAATGAAAAGGGCTAAACACAGTATTGCACATTTATGTTCAATGAATACTTTAAATGTCACATTTCTTGGTTCCATACCAGACTTCCTGAATCAGCATGTCTAAGGGAGGGGACCCTGGAAACTAGTAACTCCCACTGGGATTCAGATGTAGCCAAATTCAGACATTGATGTGGGTGGCTTCCTTCTAGCTGCTAATGCAGCATCTATGGTGTCTGAGCTGGGGCTGGGAATAACACAGAGCCCAAGGGGAGATCGAAGGGTAAGCTGAATACAGAGAATGGGTGAGTGGGGTTGGGGACTCAGAGATCAGGGGTCGGGAGTCACCTTGAGCAGGGAGGTGCGAGGCACACAAAGCAGGTTCACAGCTATGGAGAGTTTCCGGAAGAACTCAGTGGCAATGTCACCCAGCCCAGCCCCCTGCAGCCAGTCCAAGACAAGATCCAGGTTGGTTCGGATTTGGACAGCTCGGGACCATTGATAGAATGGTCGGCCTTGACCTGTGGGGGAAGGGTATGAGAAGCAATGGGTCCATGGACCCTGCCCTCCTGCCTCCCAGACCTTTCCTGTCCTTCAGTTTGGGATCTGGACCACGCTCTCTGGAGTCCCTAAGGATGAGGCCTGAGCCTGTGATGTGTCTTAACTGACGCAAGTCTCAGTGGTTCCTGTCTCTGCCTCCCAGCCCCTTTCCAGTCCATCCCTCACCTCGTTCCATCAGCGAGTTGAGAAGGGATGCATTGGAGAAGAAGAACAAGTAGCCAAAAGTCTGAGATACAAGGTCTGGGTGCAACTCGCACTGGCTGGTCAGTTCCAGGGCTGCTTGAAACACACCCAGGGTAGGTTTCAACCCTGGAGGCATGGCCCCCAGCTCAGCACCAGGCCCCGGCAACTCGGCTCCAGCTGTGAAAGGGTTACTATCCAGCAGAGCAGGCAGCGTTGAATACAGAGTCTGAGGAGATACAGAAATGCAAGCAAGAGATTGGACTACAACTCCCAGGAAGCTTCAGGGTAGTGGAGCATGAAGATACCAGGGAGCTCCACCAAAGGCTCCTGGGAATTGTAGTCCATTCTACTTTCAACGCTCTAAAGGTCTCCAATAAGCAAATTCCTCCTTTCCAAATGGGTTCCTAGCATTCATCAAGCCTGGGATACCTCAAGTTTAAGAAAGGCTTTCCAGAAGTGTCTTGGGTATTTTAAAACCACCTCTGGTACCTTACGGGACTTGTAGTTCTCAACAGAGACAGCTCAAGGAGAACAAAGGACATCGAACAAAGAGGCTCCCTTCAATCAAAGATTTATTTATCCAGAATTCCCGAAGGAAAGGAAAAGAATGGAGAGTCAGGAAGTGGGAGTGGGGTGGCAGTTAGCCAGTGGAAAGTGAGATCAGGCCAAGGACAGGAAATGAGGTCAGAGCCAAAGAAGAAACAAACCCACACTTGGCAGGGATGTACAGGAAGTAAAGCCTTGGAGGAAAGAGCTTCACAAATCAAGGCTGCTCAAGAAATATAGAGATTATCTGTCCCAAAAGATCCCCTTTCATTTCACAGATAAGGAATCAGGCTTATCATAAGCTAGAAACCTTGAGAATTCCAACAAGCAATGTTAAGTTCAAGAGTGGTGGCGGGGGACTGGGGCAGAAAGTAGGTCCTGCAGGATGGGCACTCCAGGGAGAAAAAGGTTTGTGACTCAGAAAAGGGAGTGAAGGGAATTCCCTGGTAGTCCAATGACTAGGACTCTGCACTTTCACTGCTGAGGGCATGAAAAGAAGATAGACTGCTGAGGGTATGGGTTCAGTCCATGGTTGGGGAACTAAGATCCCACAAGCTAAACATTATGGGGGGAAAAAAAAAACTATTTAAGTTTTAAAGGAAAAGAAACAACATTTTTTTTTTTTTTAAGAAAAGGGAATGAAATTAAAGCTATAGAAAGTGAGGTCAGCAAACACAGAAAGGCCTGCTTAAAGAGGTTTAGTTTAAATGACACTGCCTATTCTATTTAATATCTATCTATCATCTATCAAACTTATCAGTGACTTAAGAGTGGACTTAGAAAACAGGAGCTTGAGAAAGCAGTAATGGTGATATAGCCAGACAGCAAAGTCAGCCGATCAAGAGAGGATAGTTGCAGAGACAAGAAGTCAGAAAGGCAGGAAGTGATGTAATCTCAAACAGGAAGCAGTGTGGCCTGTGGGGACATGGGAAGTGATGTCAGAGAAGCAGGAAATCTTGTTAGGTCAAATAGGAAGTGACATCAGAGCAATGTGATACAGTTCAAACAGGAAGTGATGCCATGCCAAACAGGAGGCATACCTTGGTGAGGTAGTAGACAGACTGCTGGAAGGTACACATGATGACCTCATCCAGGAGGGCCATTGCCTCATCACATAATTCCAAGTCATTGCAGAGTTGTGGGTCTGAAGACCGGCATAGGAGTGAGAAGGAGAACCAGAGGGTGCCAGGCAGAAACCCAGGTCCCCAGGTGCAGGGAATGGCTGGGGGTTTGGACAAACATGGGCCTGGGTCAGGGCTTACCTTCCTGGTCGGCCTCCTTCTCCATCTCTAGCACCTTCTCCTGCACAAAGCTCAGTAGCTCTGTGGTGTTGGCCATCCATAGCATGAGTGGCCTCAACTCCACAGACACAGTCTCAGGTGTCAAAGGCACCTCAGGAACCCCCTCAGGGTGGCTGGGAAAAGGGGAAAGGGCCTTTAATCATTGCCCAACCCCCACCATAATGGCCAAACCCAGAAATCTGGGTCTAACTGGGGACAGAGTCCAACCCTCATTTCACAGTTAGAAAATTTGAGTCCCAAAGAAACTTGCAGTGAAACATGCATGGAAAAGTGAACACAGAACTGGCTGCAAATCCTCCTGACTGCTACATCCCTCTCGACCCTTCTCCCCAGAGTTTCTCTTACTTTTCTGGCTGACGGTCTCCAATTTCCTTAATCTTTTCCTGTGGAACAGTAAGATCAGAATCAAGGTGAGGGGGATGAAGAAGAGAGGCCATGAGTTAATGCCCTGGTTTTCCTTTTGACAGAGACTCTCCTCACTTTTCAAACAGGCTCTAATCTGCAGAGCAGAAACTAACACAACATTGTAAATCAACTATATTCCAATAAAAAAAATTTAATGAACTCTGATCCTCAAGCTTCAGAATAATCAGTTCTCTTCTTACCTTTTAAAACACACACCCCTATGATTATAAGTGGTCTGTCTCCCCTTAGGTCTACTTCTGCTCAAGTGGAGTTTCTTCTTACCCCTCAAAATTTCCTAAACCTTTTCTCTAACTAGGGCTCAGCTCAACTGGATGCAACTTAATGGTTTCTCCCTAGCATATCCATTTGTTGGCCCTATGGGCTTGCTCTCCTCGGGCTCCAAGAATGGTCTCGCCAACTATGGCGCCAAGCTTCAGGCCCAATGGGCTCCCCGCCTCACTTCTCATAATGGTCTCTTTGAACTTTTCACCCAATGCGATCTCTAACCCCACTCCATCTCACAGAATGGTTTCTCCCATTATTCCACACCTGCAAAGATAGGTACTACTGTACTGCCTTCTCGTCAAGCACTGTGGATGAAACCACAATTACCAGCATCCCGTGGGGCCCCTTGCCCAAGCCCCACCCCCCCTCCTCCTGAGGCATCTTGGGAGATGTAGTTTTGTTCTGCCAAACTACGAAACTAAGGTTTGAGATGGCAAGAGGAGGCTGGGGCAAGGATTCGGGGCGCAGAAGAGTCTGGACGGCGGTTGGGGGAGCTCACCCAGACAGTCTCCTTGATAAGACGGGCCAGGCGACCCAGCAGGCGCGGCAGGTGGCCCAGCTCCAGCTCTCGAGCTGAATGCTGCACACAAAGCGCGAGCAGCGTGGCCGGCCCCAAGGGTGGCAGGTCCCCGGCGCCAGCGGCCGCGGTGCGCACGATCTCGCCCAGCAGCGCCTCTTCTTCGCGGGGTCGGAAGCGCAGCACGGGCTCCCGGCCGTCCAGGTAGGCCGCCAGCGCCTCGCCGCGTTCCTGCAGGCCACGACCGCACAGGCGGCAAGAGAAGGCCCAGCCGGGGCCCGGCGGTGTGGCCCCGGGGCGTGCGGGGAGCCACGGTGGTCGCGCCGGCCCCGAGCCGCCAGCGCGGGGGTCCTTGTACATGAACAGGAAGTGCTCGCCCAGCCCCAGCAGGTCTCCCGGATGCAGCTCGGCCTCCCGCAGCAATAGGCACCCATTGTGCGTGACAGGGGCTCCCCGGGATGGGCGCACCATCGCCGGGGGCTCAGGACCCGCGCGCACTGTGCAGTGACGCGGCAGGATGTCCGGGGCGTTGAGAAAGGTGTCCACATACGGGGCTGGGGACCCACCGCGGGCCGAGGAGTTCCCACCTCGGCCAAACACGTGCTGCTCCCGCGTCATCACATACACCACGAAGTCCTGGAGGAAAGTGAAGCTGCAGTAAAGGATACAACTCCACGAGAAATGGATGTTCCCAAGGAGATACCTTTCCCACAATCGACTCTCCTGTCAACCACATCTCTTGAATGAGCACTTCCAAGGAGATCTCCTGGGATCTCAAAGAACTCACTAATTACCTCCCACCTCCCATGAGTGGACTCTTTAAAGGCACTTCCTATGGTGAACTGTCCCGTAAGTCCATCCTGAAGACTGGATAGGAGGAAACCCCTTTCTTGACAGGGGCTCTACCATTTCTCTCCCTCAAAGAATGGATGCTTCCCAGCAGATCTTTTTCCAATGGCTTCTCCCATCTTCTCATCTCCTCTGAAAGGACTCCTTCAAGGCAATCCCGTGATTCTCCCATAACATTCAGCCCAAAGAACAGGTGCTTACAAGGACACCACATCCCCATTACTAAAATGCACTCTCCCACTACACTCACCCTCAATGGCCCTTCCCAAGGAAACCTTCTTTCTCCTAGGGACTCTCCCATTTCCCTACTCCTGGTCCTGAATGCCCTTCATGCCACCCCTCTGATGGAGGCTTTCAAAGACATTTCCCTTCCAATAATAGCTGCTCTCAGTTTTCCCAAAGCAAGGGTACCTTTAAAGAGACTTCCCCCTCAAACAAAGGTTTCTTCCATTATCTCCAGCCCATGAATATACACTTCCAAAGAGACCCGCTTTCTATAATGGACTCTGATTTTTTTCCCCACCCCATGATGAATTCACTTCCAAGGAGTCATAATTCTACAGTAGACTCACTTGTTTGCCACTCCCCCCGCCCCCATGATGGAGCATTCCAAAGGCACTCTTCCTCCCATCAGTGGTTGCTCTCAATGTTACCATCCCCCCCACAAGGACATCTCCAAGGAGATCTCCATATAGTGGCGCTTTAAGTAACCTCATCTTATAAATGGACGTTTTCAAAGAGACCCACTTATAATGGAGTGGCCCATTTCATCCACTAAATGGAGAGGTGGATTCCAGAAGACCTATTCCTAAA
Source organism: Bos indicus (assembly GCF_029378745.1). Lineage (NCBI taxonomy): Eukaryota > Metazoa > Chordata > Mammalia > Artiodactyla > Bovidae > Bos > Bos indicus. The sequence goes on from NC_091777.1 coordinate 55,930,400, forward strand.
AAAGACTCTCCAATCTGCAGCCTATAAAAATGGAAGCACTCAGTCTGACACCCTTCCTAAAGTAGATCCACTGTTCCTCATTCACATCTGAGAAAATAGGCATCCCCAAAGTCATAAACCCCCTCCTACACTGAACTCTCCCATTACCCCCACCTCATAAATGCTCATTTCTAAAACCCCTTCCTAGGTTTCCCTGGTGGCTCAGTGGTCAAGAATCTGCCTGCCAATGCAGGAGACACAGGTTCAGTCCCTGATCGGGGAAGATCCCACATGCAGTGGAACAACTAAGCCCATGGCCCTATTTTGCTTGTGCTCTAGAGCCTGTGAGCCACTACTACTGAAGCCCAGCAGCCCTAGAGCTGGCGCTCTGCCACAAGAAAAGCCATCGCAATGAGAAGCTCTTGCACTACAACTAGAGAGGAGCCCCTGCTCGCCACAACTAGAGAAAGCCTGTGCGAAGCAATGAAGACCCAGCACAGCCAAATATAAATAGATAAACTTTAAAATATGTATATATTTTAAATCCTCTTACTACAATATATTGTTTCATCTACCTCTCAAGAAAAATGGATCTTTCCAGTCTGACCACCTTCTGAAGGTAAAACCTCCCACTCTCCTGTCTGGAGGACCGGGAATGGTCCGAAATACACGAACCCCCTTTTTACAAGAGGCTTTCCTGTTCCTTAACTGCCAAAGGGCTTCTTCCACCGCACTTAAAAATGAACTCTCAGATTACAGACACCCATGGATAGAACTCTTATTCCTGTTCCCAAGGAATGGACACTTCCAATGAAGTCTCTTACAAAGAAATTTATCATGAATCCCACCTGAAGAAATGAACGTTTCCAATGTTTCCCTCTCTTCCCATAACCTACTTTCTTATACTCTCAGAATAGATCCTTCCAATTTGATCACCTTTCCTCAAAAGAGCCTCCAATTTGCCAACCCTGCCTGGAGGAATAAGCTGTTGCAATATATACACACCCTGTTCTACAATGAACTTGCCTTGTCCTGTTGCCCCAACAAGGAGGAGTGAATTCCTCCAATGGAAGTTCCTTGAATAGTTGTAACCTCTCACCCATATATACAGCCAAATGACCTAACCCAATTGGCTCCCTCTCTGAGAGTAAAAATGGAACTGTTCAATAAACTCCACCGCCTTCCAGAGAGGCTTTCCCATTAGTCCCAGGGGTACCCTGGCTGTACCACCATTACCCAAAGGTGGACTAAAGCATAAGAATGATTCTCCTAAACGTCACTCTTCGTGCCCCATGGACTGTAGCCCGCCAGGCTCCTCTGTCCATGGGATTCTCCAGGCAAGAATATTGGAGTGGGTAGCCATTCCCTTCTCCAAGGGATCTTCCCATCCCAGGGATCAAATGCAGGTCTCCTGCATTGCAGGCAGATTATTCACCATCTGAGCCAGCAGGAAAGCCCTAATCATCATCATCATTACACACACATACGAATATTTTCAATAATACATTTCTTTAATGAAATAACTTAGCACTGACCCCCAACTGCTAACCCTTTCTTCCTCTCTGCTCCCCAACACTCAAACAGGTTCTCCTATCGCCATTCAAATATGTAAAATAGAAGAACCAGTACCACTGGCCCCGATCGACAATGGTAACCATCAACTTTAAAAAGTGATGTAATCCACTTCTTCCAAGACCATATAGGCTTACCCAGGACAAGATTCCATATATCAATCAAATTAGCTCCCTCCCCAAGAGATACTCTTCCATTACTCCTCCTCAAGAAATAGAAGCTTTCCAAGAGGATCATTCTAAAATAGGCTCTCCTGGGAATTCCTTGGTAGCCTAGTGGTTAGGATTCAGGCTTGCACGGCCAAGTCCAGAGTTCAATCCCTGGTGAGGTTACTAAGATCCAGCAAGCAGCGTGATGGGGCCAATAAAAATAAAACAGGCTCTCTCAATCTTTTCTGGTGGGAGACAGTGCTTTCTTCCAACTTTGAACGGAATGAGTCATCGCCTACTTATCCCTCCAGTGAAATCCTTCTCCGAGATCTATCTAGACCCTCCCACTCTCTTCTTTGATGTTATTTCCTCCTCTAGAACCTGACTGGAACCATATGTATGCATGCCAAGTAGCTACAGTCGTGTCAGACTCTTTGCAATCCTATGGACTGCAGCCTGCCGGGCTCCTCTGTCCATGGGGATTCTCCCGGCAAGAATACTGGAGTGCGTTACCACGCCCTCCTACCCGTGTCTCTTACGTCTCCTAGTCTCCTGCATTAGCAGATGGGTTCTTCACCACTTGCCAGCACTGCTGCTGCTGCTGCTGCTAAGTCGCTTCAGTCGTGTCCAACTCTGTGCGACCCCATAGACCGCAGCCCACCAGGCTTCCCCATCCCTGGGATTCTCCAGGTAAGAACACTGGAGTGGGTTGCCATTTCCTTCTCCAACGCATGAAAGTGAAAAGTGAAAGTGAAGTCGCTCAGTCGTGTCCGACTCAGCAACCCCATGGACTGCAGCCTACCAGGCTCCTCCGTCCATGGGATTTTTCCAGGCAAAAGTACTGGAGTGGGGTGCCATTGCCTTCTCCCTTGCCAGCACTACCTTCCAACAAACCTGAGGTTAACGCGACCCAAGGAATTCTGGGAGTTGTAGTTCTGTCGCCCATTCAACCAAAGGGTGGGACATAGATCTCTCTCTGTAGATTAGGCTGCGCTTACCTGGGCGTCCTGGTAGCCCTGCAGCAGCAGGAAATAGGGGCGGTTGCTGGGGGCCTGGATGAGGCACTGCGTCAACTGATCGAAGTCGCCGGGGTCTACAGGTCCGATTTGGGCGTCGGCTGCCCCTGGGGCCATGCTAAGTGCCTGCTGCCTGCGCTCCTGCTGCCGCCGCCGTCGACCTTGCAGACTGAGCTCCGATACGCTCCGCCGCAGGGACAGGTTTTCCGAGCGCTCCTTGCCCCCGGACCCAGCCGGGGTCCCTGACCCAGATCCCGGGCCGGGACTGGCCAGCGCCGCCCCACCAGACGCCGCCCGGGAGCGGTTCTTCTGTGGCCGCCACGAGGGGGCGCCTGTGCCTGCGGAGAGAGATGGAGAGCGATGAGACAGACTGGAAAGAGACAAAGGGAGAGACAGGCTTACAGAGCTATAGAGATTATAGACAGTTGGCTGCAAAGTGAAGCTGCTTCCCACATTTAGATTTTTGCATATGCTGTTCCTGGTGCCTGGAACACACTTCCTGCCTGTGTCCTGCCTATCTTGTAATTTCAACTAATAAATTCATTTATTCTTTCAGTTAGTGTTTTTTGAACTCGTACTATATGCCAGGCACTGTTCTAGGTGTTAGGAACTTCGCGATGAACTAAGAAGATACTGCACCAAGGAAGAGAAATCACTTCCTCTTGAACACCTTTTCTTAACATTCCAAGTCGAAGCAAAGAAGAGCCGTGCTGGGCACTATGAACTTTGTCACACGCAGCGCACTGACACCTAACTGGTACCCAGTGGAAATGAGCTGAATGAGTGAATTGATGTGTTTCTCACTGGGCTGTGGAATCTAGGAGACGGGAACTTCACTTGTCAGTGTCCCCATTGTACTCCCCAAGGGCCCTAGGTAATGTGTGGCTCACAGAAGGTGTCCAGTGAATGCTTTTTTGGGGGGGGGGGTGTATGGAATAACGATGGTTATAATTGCCATTCTTTACTTAGCAACTACCATGTGCCAGCTGTTTTTGCTTAGTCGCTAAGTCGTGTCTGATTCTTTGTGAACCCATAGACTGTAGTCAATTAGGCTCCTTTGTCCATGGGATTTCCTGGGCAAGAATATTGGTCGTGGTGGTTTAGGGGCTCAGTTGTGTCTGACTCTTGCTACCCCATGGACTGTAGCCTGCCAGGCTCCTCTAACCGTGGGATTCTCCAGACAAGAATACTGGAGTGGGTTGCCATTTCCTTCTCCAGGGGATCTTCCCGACCCAGGGATTGAACCTGCGTCTCCTGCAGTAGCAGGTGGATTCTTTACCACAGAGTCAAATGCTAGGCCCCCACGTAGCCTGGTCCTCCGCCAATACAAATACCTCTTCATTTCTCGTGCACTACCCTCAAGCCCCCTCTCACGGTTTGCAGCCAATCTAGCCTAAAGTCATCTGCTCCAAGGCCTACCCTTCTGAGGATCCACCCATTCTTAGGCTGCGATCTAATAACTCATTTCCTCACTTTCCAAGCCTGTCCTCCTAGCCTCCATCCCCATAGGCCCCGTCTCTCGTAAACCAACTCAGCCTTCTAGTGAGAGGCCACCTGCCATGAGGACCACTCACCCGCCGCGCGCAATATCTCTGCCTTCCTATCACTCGATTCCGCTGCCGGGTCCCAGCATCGCAGGCTCCGTCCATCAACTATGCACCTATCCCAAGGGCGACGTCCCCCGGCCCAGCCCATCCGGCTGACTTAGACCCTGCCCCAGCTTCGCCTTCCACTGAACAGTGCTTTAGGTCCCGCCCAATCCCCCATCCTTTCCCGCAGACCCCGCCCCCAGCCCGCCCCGTCAGCCCCTCAGGCCCCGCCCACCACGACTCCGCCCCCAGCCCCAGCCAGCCCCCCGCAGGCCCCGCCCCCAGATCCCGCTCACCGTCGCCGTCTGCCGCTCCGAAGGCCTCCTGCTCCAGGCGGCGCGCCTCCTCGCGGCCGCGCAGCTCGAAACGCCGCGCCCAGCCTGGCCGCGCCCGCCACAGCTCCTGCACCAGCAGCGGGCGCTCCGAGTCGCCCAGCACACGCAGGTGCTCCGCCCGCCACTCGCCGCTGCCCACGGCGCCCGCCGCGGGCCGACCCAGGGCGTCGCACAGCGCGAAGGCGTCCACGCAGCTGCTCTCTCCCGGGCCGCTGCCGGGGCTGCCGGCCAACCCGTAGCGCTCTAGCGCCTCGGCTACCAGCTCGCGCGCGGTGGAGCGCGCCGTGGCCAGCACGCTCTTGTAGTTGGCGCCCGAAGCCAAACCTGCGCCGAAGATCTTGAGTACCCCCGGGGGCGCCGTGGCGCGTGTGGCCAGTGGAGGCTCGGGGGCCACACCCGCCGCCAGCTCCGGCAACTTCTTCTCGCTGGCCCAGCGCTGCGCGGCCCCCGGGGTCCCAGGGCCTCCCGCGCCACCGGACCCCGTGGTTCCGGTGCCCGAGCCCCGAAAGAGCTGAGAGATGCGTTTGGCACGGCTCCCTGAGGCTCCCCCGGCTGCCTTGACCGCACCCACTCGCCGCAGCTCCACGTGCGGCGGCGGCGGGGGCAGTGGCTCGCTACTGCGGCTCCCCGTGTCCGAAGACGACGACCTGGGAGCCCGCCGGGGAGCACAGACCCAGAAGAGAGGCCCGAAAGACATGCAGAGACGGGGATGGGGGTTAGAGAAAGAGGGAGGTGGGCAGAGACGCGGGTGCGGAGAGGGGACCGAGACCCGGAGAGGGAGGGACCCAAAGATAGTGGGGGACAGATACCCACCGATGGGCGAGAGACGCGGGGTGTATGGAGATGGGGTGGGGTGGGGGTGGGCACAGGCCAGAGGCAAAGAGAGAGGGAGAGAAAATAAATAAAGGCGAGTCCCTCAGAAGGAAATTCCAAGAGGTGAGCAGGGAGGGGGGGAAGGAAGGTGAATCAAACCGCTACTTCTTCTGTCGGGGTCCCCTTGTCCACCCGGCCTAAACCCATCTCCAGGCCCAGAACTCCCCTCGCCCGACCCTCTACCACTGGGCCTCACTGTCTGCCCACTGCCCACTGCCCACCATCTCACTTGCCCATTCAGGACAGGAACTGGAGCCAGCTCTTTCCGGGTCCCTGGCATTACCCGGGGCAGGGACTGGGCTATAAACAGGGGCAGGTGGGGCAGGGGCTAGTGTCGTGAGGAGGTGGGCACTCACTTGACAGAGGCGGCGCTGGGCCAGCGTCGCCCCAGCTTGGCCAGCTGCTTCCTGGGAGAATTGATCCACAGGCCCACTGGGAGATGGAGCTTCCCGAAGCGGGGGCTTCCGCCCTCCTTCCGTTCACCAGACAGCATGGCCCTAAGGGAGGATGGGGAAGACCCCAGCTCCTGAGGTCTCCCGAGGTAGGGATGGGGTTGAGGGGGACCTGGACTCCTGAGTCAGAGGGAGGAGGGGTTTGGGGCTCAGACTCCAGAGTCGGGTTGGAGGAGGGGATGGGAGCCCGGATTGTGGTTGCTGGTATGGAAGGTGGCTGGGGACTGACTCCTATGTCTGAGGAAGGGAGGAGGCGACTGGACTCCTGGGTCCCCGGGCTCTTACCCTGCTTCGGGTCCCGCCAGCACCTGGGGGCCCTGTCTCCGCTTGCCCTGGTTGGCTCTTGACCCCGCAGCTCCCGTTCAGCCTTTGCCTCTGTCCCAGCTCCCAGCACTGGGTGGGGGACAGGAAAAGGCAAGAGGAAACCGGCAGGAAGAGCGGGGAGGGGGCGTCCTGTGAGGGGACCGGGCCTGGGGGAGGAGATCTGGGGAAGGCTGGCCCTGCCCCACTCCTTGATTCTGGAATCACATCGCCGCCAGCTGGCCCCTTCCAGGCCCATAGGGCCCGGGGGTCCCAGCCCCTCCTTTCTCGGACAGAAGACCATCCCCAAACTTCTCTTGGGGGTGGGGGGAGACCAAAAGTTAGAATCAGTCCGAGGGAGTGAGTCAGATACTTGGACCACCAGATAAATATTTATTTTTCTCTTGGATTCTTTGATCTTTTCCTTTGAAACCCCCGAGTCCTAAGCAGCTCGACTGCCAGAGCTGAACCGGGACTTTATGAAATCGACCACTTTGCCAGACCGAGAGAAAAGGATCCTGATGGGAGTACACAGAGCGGAAACAGGTTAGGTCCTCACTGAGTGAGGACCCCCCCTCCCGGCCTCCCTAGGTTTGATCTTATTCTAGCAGTGATCCAAGCTTCGCCCTCCTTAGGTGAGCCCGGCTCCCAAAGGCAGTCCAGCTCTCAGCGTTCCTCGGCTCGCAGACCCCTGCCTGCATTGGGTAGCGGGAAACCCCGCCTCTCACTCCAAGCCCTGCCTTCTTCAGTGGGCGGCTCACGCGGTTAGAACGCCGACAGTGAGCACCACTAAGCCCCAGATCAGCACCCCCAACAGGCGTCTTCTCAGCAGTTGCTCCGGCTTCGGAGTCTGTGGCTCGAAGTCTGTGGTTGTGTGTGGGCGATCCAAAGCCACCTCTCCCAGGGCCGTCTCATCCTGAGTTTCGGTGTTTGGTGACGGTATCTCCTCCTGGATTCTTTTGGGCAATACTGATAGAGGAGGGGTAAGAAGTGATCCTGGGAGAGCGCTAAGGTCCTGCCAAGACCAAGGCAAGTTCTCCCCGCGGCAAGCCGCCCCAGGACCCAGGCCCTCCGGGACATAATCACACCTCCAACTGCTTGAAGCCGGGGCACACCCAGAGGGGCGCCCTGGCCGGGTGACCAGGAACCTTACTCGGGGCAGGAAGCCACACCCTCGTGGCCTGAAGCCACACCCCGACAGGAAGTTATGCCCATAGGCCACGCCCCTGAAGCAAGCCACCCGCCTGGAATCGGGCGCCCCAAAAACTCAGGACCCTGAATTCCACTTCTCTCAACTCCGCAACACTGACCTGTGACGTGAAAATAGATGATCGTGGCTGGACTGGATTGTATGGAACCCAGCTCGCAGCGATAGGTACCTGCATCCTTTGGACGCACCATGGTCTTGGTCAGGATGGGCTCCTTCCCCTTGGACACCAAGGTCTCAGAATTGTTCTTCCAAACCTAGACCCAAGCTCAAGGGGTCACAGAGGCCTGGGGAATTCAGGGATTAGGGGAGTACAGGGGTGAGATGATCATGGGGCTTCAGTGGGGAGGTGGGAGTCCAGGGTGTACTGTTCAGGACGTGAGGTCCCAGGGGATAAAAGGAAGTCAGACTTGGTCGGTCATAGGTCATGGGCATTGTGGATGCAGGCCTGTGGATACAGGGTCTAGGGGTGCTCATACAAGCCTGATGGACTTGGAGTTCAAGGGTAACGGGAGTTGGAGGGCCCCACCCTGTAAAAGCTGTAATCGGTCAGGCCTTGAGAGATTTTATGCCAGTTGAGCTCACAGTCCAGGATCATGTCTTCCATGTGATGGACCTTGACTTCGCGCTCTGGGAATAGGGGGTTACTGTGGTGTGCTCTCTCAAGATTCTGGGCCCTCTCCCATCCCCCTTCCACTTGGTCTCGCCCCGCCTGTCCTCCTGGTCTGGCTCCAGTCTTCGCCCTCTTTAGATTCAGTCTCTCCTCTGGCTCCGCCCCTCTGGCGCCAACCCCTCTGGCTGGGCCCCGCTCTCTCACCTCCGCAATTCTTAGACTTTCGACAAGCGTGAACCTGCTTCTGGCAGGTACTGCACCAGATGAGAGGCTGCAACATCAAACCTAAAAGGGCAAGATCGAGGCTGTGTTCTCCCAATTAAGAGGCGGGGCTAAAAGGAGAGGGTAGGGCCAAGGGCTGAGGCGGGATCAGCCGAATCTCCAAGGAGGTCAGTCAGGGGCTGGAACATAGCACTGTAGGAAGTCGGCTCTAACTAGGCTCAGTAAAGAGTGCAAAAACTATATGACCATTTCCCCCAAGAAGTCCAAGAAATATTGGAGACCCAGGAACCTCTCGACGGGGAGAATGAGACACAGACCCAAAAGAGAGACTGGGTATTGACAGGGCAGGGATGAGGGATGGACGACCATTTCCCATAATTGAGACTTACCACATTTGTTGGGACAAAAAGCTGCCTCGGAAGAAACAATAAAAAAAGAGAGAGAGAGAATAAGATTTCTTAAGTTACAGGGGATGAGAGAAGGGGTGAAGGAACAGGCTAGGGCTGGGGCTCTTGCATTGGAGAAAGGAAAGACATGGGTATCTGGATCCTTGGGTCTGAGGGGGCAGGGGGTTGGGAGAGCTGACGGATCAGAGAAGCAGGAGGCAGGGGACAAGGACTCTAGGACTGTGAAAGGAGAAGCCTGTGGTGCCAGACTCCCATCTTCTCTCACCCTCTTTTTGAAACTGAGCAGCGTAGCTGGCAAAGGTATTCTTTGCCAGATGCAACATCCATAACATCTCCTTCACGAAGAGCTCACCTGGGAAGAAGCAGGCAGACTGCAGAGTAGTCCCCACCCCCACCCCCACCCTCCTGCCCGTCCCAGATGTGAGGTACCCAAAGTTGGCCTCTGTCTGCAGAGCCTGGCATTCAGCTTTCCGGTCTTCTCAGGTTAGGACAATAAAAATATAAAGACCACTTAACAGAATGCTGGCTCCAGAGTCCAGTACCTGACCACCAGACCAGGGGTCACCAGCAGTCACTTCCCTGAGTTTCTGGAAGTTCTCTCTGGCCCTCTCTGAGCATTTACCTTTTGCATCACTATCTGTGATGCGTTTCATATCCTTCAGCAAACTCCAGGATGACTTTTCCAGTGTGGCCTCATCTGTGGGGGACGGGGGAGAGATAACCCCCAGATTCCAAGCATTACTGTCTCATCCGCTCACCTAGTCTTAGAAACTACAGTACCCATGGGGCTAGTGGACAAGGGTAGGTCTGGTAAAATGGTTACCCCACCCCGTTGCCTTCTGGGAGTTGTAGTTTTATTATACAAAATTGCAGGCTAAAAGGTAGGGAAACTGTATTTGCCAGCCCTTGGGGAACCCCAGAATCTGCATCCCAGCCTTTTCCATTCCCGAACCTAGGAGATTCTCCCTTCAGTCCTTTCTCTCCAGCACCTCCCAGCGACCCTAGCCCCAGAACCCTTATCGATCTCCACCCTCACCGACAACCCCCATATAGGAGTCCTCGTCAATAGGCAGGTCCTTGAAATCTTCCAGTGCCTGCTTTATCTTTTCCATCACTTTTTTGTGATGGTTGGCCTCCAGGTGGCCAGGCAGATAATCCATTTCCAAGGAGTTTAGCGCCTCCCTGACCTTTGGATCACAAATGACACAGCCCCTGGCAGGAAATAGGCAGCCGGCCAGAGTCGCCACCAGGAGGGGAAGCCCCCGCGGCCCCATTGCGACCAGAGTGCGCAGTCCGTGCCCAACGCCGGGGAGGGTCTTCTTACCCCCACCCGAGAAGGTGAACGCTAAATGGAGAGAAGCCTTTCCACGAGACTATCGGAACCCCAATTGGCAGGGCGCACACTTCTCATTAGAGAACCGAGGAGTCTTAAAGCACTCTACCCCCGACCTTGACTCCTGACTGTTGTACCCTCGAACACTAGGGTTCGCTGAAGAGCCCACGTTCTGAGAGCTTTTAGAGAGAATGACTAAGCCACGTCCTTCCAACTCGAATCTTTTCCCACGACTAAAATTAAGAATCTTGTTGGGGGTGAGGGTAAGGTTGGTTGGGTGGTAGAGAAAGCTCTTGATTGGGGTCACAGTCACGGTTTGCCCCTTACTAGGAACGCCCACAGCCTCCTCCTCCCGGCTACCTACGTGAGGCCCCAGATTCCCTAGAGAGAGTCCCTGGAGTTTCCTTGGCCCCGCCCAGAATCCCAACTCTTAGTCTGATTGGATCCCGACAAAGGGAAGGCCCCACCTATCGCTCCATGATGTCACAGCTGCCTTTTCAGACTAGAACTTTCCCAGCATCTACCGAAGGGGAAGATCCCTGTCGGCTCTGATTTCCGGAGCCAAGGAAAGGGCTTCAAGCCTTCAGTCTCCTCCCCTCTCAGGGCTCCGACTCAGGCTTTGGGCTAGATGCCCACGACCCTTTGGAAACCCTGTCGTCGAGCCACGAAAACGTAGGAAAAGATCCTTTCTAGCCCTAGGACTACACTTCCCAGAAGGCCCCGGGTGTCTCCCTAGCTGATTACAGCAGCCGACCCCATAGCTTTATGGGAAACGTAGTTCAAGAATTATAATCTTTGTTCACGCCCCACCCCACCTTCTCTCTCCAGCCTGTGGGGCTGGATACCAGGGTCCCAGGGGAAAGGGGTCTGGGGGCCAATGCAGAGAGTCTCCGAGGAAGGAATTGGGTCTCTGAGACCACAAATCACACAAGTAGGGCACCAAAAAAGAAGGAACTCATGTCCCAAGAAATGAGAAGTCCCCGGAAGTTCCACATCTTTACTCCTACTCACACACCCTCATGCACACAAGTCTCCAAAAAACCTGCAGAGATTGGTTGGTGGTGTGGATTTTAATTCATACATCCCTCTCTCCCACCTACGGTAGTCGAGTAGGGACTGGTCCCCCAAAACCCCCCGAGAAAACTAGAAAAGGTCTCAAATTCTCAGACAACTCTGTAATAAAGGTATCTACCTTCATTTCTTTCAAAAAGCCTCATGGAAGTTCTAAAAATCTGAGTCAATAATTCCATTCTCTGAGACTTCCCTGGTGGTCCAGTGGTTAAGACTTTGAGCTTCAAATGCAGGGATTGCGGGTTCCATCCCTAGTTGAAGAACTAAGATCCCCCATGCTGTCCTGCATGGCAAAAAAAATACCTATCCTCCTGTCCAGACCCTGTGCTCCTGCCTGGGTTGGAGACCAGTCTGGAGTCTGCATACCTTCTGAGTCTTTCATCCTTCACTTGTGCAAAGCCAGACTTAGAGGTTCTGTGAATTCAGGGACAGAGAGTGGCTGGCAAGGGACACAATGCCCACCGTTTTCTGCAAGCCCAGAAGGCACCCTTATGCCACTGGTGTGCTGTGTGTGCTCAGTCACTCAGTCATGTCCAGCTCTTTGTGACTCCATGGACTGTAGCCTGCCAGGCTCCTCCGTTCATGGAATTCTCCAGGCAAGAATACTGGAGTGCGTTGCAATTTCCTCCTCCAGGAGATCCTGACTCAGGGATGGAACCCAAGTCTCCTGCGTCTCGTGCACTGGCAAGCAGATTCTTTACCACTAGCCACCTCAGTAAATCAACTCCATCACCCCCAGCAGCCCAGCTATGGAGGAGGAAACTTCTTTAGTTGGCAGAAGCAAACTGAACTTGGAGCCAATGTGTGCACGTCCACCTTTGGCAGTTTTGGAGTTTTTTTGTTTTTTTTTTTTTAAGTGGCCGGATATTTTTGCAGAGCCTTACTCCTTAGGCTGAAGCATTCAGCACCATCCCTTCCCCCTCCCATCTCATACTTTAGCATATCTGTGGTTTTTCAGGAGCTGAAATGTTAAGTAAAGTTCCACTTTGCTCACACACTGTCCCAGCTACAGATAAGTTTGTCTTCCATCAACCTTTCCAGCAGTCGTGAGCTGTTGATCTACTGGTTGTATATGGCACCCTACTCCAGTACTCTTGCCTGGGAAATCCCATGGATGGAGGAGCCTGCTGGGCTACAGCCCATGGGGTCTCGAAGAGTCGGACACGACTGAGTGACTTCACTTTCACTTTTCACTAATTAGAACACCCATGAGTTCCTTCAGTCCTGCTGACCCAGAGATGAGAACTATCTCTTCTCAAAAAAGGCCAGGATGGTCAACACTGGAATGGTGAATTCCTGTTACTGGGGGCAGTGATATAGAAGTACTCTGGTTATGGCCTGGGAAGAACAGGTAGGCACTGTGCCTTCTAGAACTGCCATGAACTTTTCCAGACATCGCCACCCACCATGCAAAGGTTTTCCATTGATTCTAGAACGTTCCAGCAGTGGCAGAAAACACCCATGCCCCTTTTCTCCAAGTCTAGCCAACTAGAATGACTCTAGAAATGGGTGTCGACCACCTGCAAGACCACAAGCTTTTTAGAATCTTCTGGGCTTCCAGAGATGCATACTATTGGCCCTACGTGGATCAGGCTATTTCAGAAAGTCTCCCTGTTCCTCAAGACTCAGCCTTCATTGGAGCGGAGACAAGTCTGCATTAATGCCCACCCACTCGGGCAGGAAGGCAGCCTCAGGTTTAAAGATCTTCAGGAAGCTGGAATCAGGCAGGGTGAAGTTGGCCAGGTAGATGGTGTCTCCACCAGCCAGGTAGGCGGCCCAGAAGCCAAAGGTGCCAATGGTCATGATGGTGTGGTTGCATTGTGTGAGCAGCGCAAAGTCTTTGTTGGGCGCACCCTCCTGCCCGTCTCCGGCGAAGATCACATCCCCCCGGGAGGTGTCAATGTTTTCCCGGCACCACTTCATGCCGTTGCTAGTGACCACAAAGATGGGGGCTTTGTGCCGGGCCCGGAACCAGTCCATAGCCTGTTGGAGGTAAGCGCGATCCCCCACCACACCCTTCCAGTGGAGGGGCATCACCTGTAGGTAGTCCCCGCGGCGCACATGGACACCCACGAAGGTGCTCGGGCGGCCTCCCGTGCGGGGGAAGCGGAGCCCACTCAGTGAACGCTGCGCCTCCTGCCGCAGATGCTCGTGTAGGGTGAACTCGCTGCGGATCTGGTCCCGGAGGTGATGGAAGAAGGTCCAGGAGCAGGGGAAGCCCGTGAGCTTCAGCCAGGGCTCCTTCAAGTGGGCGTACTCCTCCGACATCCAGTCATGAAGCTCCAGCTCCTGCCAAGGAGCGTGTCTGTCCACCTCGGGCGCCAGCACGGGCAGTGTGATGCGGAACACGGGGGCCAGGATGGCGTGCATGGAGGGCTGGATGAAGGCCTGGCGGCCATTGAGCTGGGCTAGGGCCAGCAGCGTGGCGTACTGCCCCATCTGGTTCCCAAACCGGCCTTTGGGGTCGATAGTCCAAGTTCCTGAGACAGAAGCAGAATGCCTGGGACAGGTAAAGGTGGCATTGGGGTTCATCGGTGTGCCTGACAGGCAAAGGATGGCCACGGGGGATCTCACCCGGCTACGGTCTGGACACAGCAGGAACAGGTCTAAGCCACTGTGAAAGAGGTTTTGGTGGATGAGGAGGAAGAAGACGCAGGCAAAAACACAGGTTAGCAGGAAGATCAGACAGAGGTGACGGTGGCCGGGAGCCCACATGGCTGCAGAACAAGAGTAGATGAGGAGATATTAGAGTTTGAGAATGACTATCGGGGAAGAGAGGGCTGAGGGAACCAGGAAACAATAAGTCTGGGCTCCTGGGCTTGAGGGTAAAAGGAATCAGGGCTCTTGGATCTGAGTGAGAAAGAGCTAAGGGCTTGGAATTTCCAGGAATGGAAGATGGTGAAAATTAGTGGTTTCCAAAATGAAAGTGATCCAGGAACCACCAGCTTGTCCCCATGTCCGGGAATCTCAGTGTCTCGGGTGCCCTGACGTGGGGCAGTGTTGCCCCCAACTCCTTTCTGGGTGTACCTGTGTGTGAGGGGCAGAGGCCACCACGGAGGTGACAGGAAGCGACCATCAAGTAGAACGTGAGAGGCAGGAGGCCCAGGCCTGGATGGGGGGGACCTTGATTCCTGGAGGAGCAGGAGTTGGGGGGTCGGGGGTGGAGGAGACTCCCGGGTGCCGTAGGGGGTTAGAGGTTGGGGGTGCACCTCTTGGGACTGAGGGCCCGACTCCTGGGTCCGAGGCATCCGCATTTCTCACTCACCTGAACTCCTGGAGAGTGGCGGACCCACAGCAGGCTTGGGCTAGAATGGAGCGCTCCGGCTGCAAGTGCAGACCACATCCCGCGGGGGGCCCACCTCCGCCCCCGTCCGCCCCCCTCCTCGGAAACCTGGACTCCAGGTTCCCAGACCCGACGGGCCTCCCTTCTCCGCGCCTCCTCCCGCGACTGGCTGCGAAGGCTCCGGGGGAAGAGCGGTAGGAGAGTGGGCGCGGCTCCGAGAATCACAGCCTTCGCCCTTCCCCGGCCCGGCAGATAGCTCAGAGAGGCAGCGCCCCGCCCCATCCCTGGCGCCGAGCCCCGGCTCCGCAGGTCCGGAACGGCAGCCCCCGCCTCCTGCCCTCCGACCCGGAGAACCTGCGCCTCAGCCCGCTCCCCTCCCACCACCACCCCCACCTCCAGCCCCAGGCAGCCTACCTGGCCTCCCTAGCAGCCGCATCTTTTCGTGGACACTGAGATCTAGCTTGCAACTGCCATGCTGGATCCGGATGCTCCGGTCCGTCGACTTCTCCCTCTTCCACTCCGGTGTCTGTGGATGCTTCGAGTCCGGCCACGCCCGGGCGTCTGGGGCTGGCCCGGGCATCCTGGTGCCGGCGGCGAGGTGCAGAATCTGGTCGCCAGGCTGTTCCACGCGCGGATGCAAAGCCTCCTCCAGCTCTCAGGATCCCGGCGTGAGAGCCTCTGGCCCGAACGTGTCCCCACGCCCCTCAGGGGCCGCTGATCCCGCCCCCGCTCCCCTGCACTCGCAAATTCCAGAGTCCTAGGCTGTCTTTTCGAGGGAATCAGTATCCGGCGCCTGCCTTTCTACTTTCTAAAAGGGCATGTCCCGCCTCTCCCGAGGTCAGGAACGGAGAAAGCAGAAATAGAATAGAGTTTCTCCTCCCTGCCTGCCTCAGAGGTCGCAGCAGGCCTCTTCAAGGAACAGACGCTGGACTCCTTCTGCAGACCTGAAGCCATTTCCCCTGTCGACGGTTGCTCCCCACTCGCGCCCATTCCCCCCCTCCTCCCCCGTGGCCCGAGTAGTCTGACTATTGCCATTCAAGAAATCAAAGACCCAGGGATTGATTGGACTTGACTCTCCAGAGATGTGATCATAATTTCTCCAGATCCAGGACTCCCCAGCCCCCGGCCCCCTCTTCAGACTGAGAAATCCAGGCCCTCCACTCACCCTCAGTCAGATCTGGTGTTCAGACTCTGTTGCTGAGGCGTGTGCGACCCCATGGACTGCAGGCCGCCAGGCTCCTCTGTCCATGGGACCTCCCAGGCAAGAATACTGGAGTGGATTGCTCCTCCTCCAGGGAATTTGCCAGACCCAGGGATCAAACCCGTGTCTCCTGCATCTCCTGCATTGGCAGGCCAATTCTTTACCACAAAGCCACCTGGGAGGTGGTCTTTACCATGGACCTTGCACCCTTTGGTTCCAGGAAATTGCTCACCCCCTCATTCCCCTTGGGATCTTGGGTCTAACTTTTCCCTGCATAGCCTGGGTCATTTGCCAACTCTGAGTCCAAGACTCTCACCATCCCCCAGCTTCCCCAGGCTATTTTGAGGGCACCTGTCTGATCCTGGGTAGCGTCGGTGGTGAAAGAAACATCAGGATTGCATCAGGACCCAGGAGGAGGAGGAGGCTGGGATGTTTTGGGGCGTGAATGCCTGGCCTGCAGTTACCCAGGAGCTTGTCTTGTAACTTCCAGATCATGACACCTGTTTCCTTGAGGAGGACGCTTTGATCCTGTGTGGCTAGCTGCTTTCCTGATGATCAGCAAACCTCAGAAAACCCAGAACTTCAGGTGAGATGCAGAAATTCCAGTTGTGGAGCACGATCTGCCTCAATTAGCCAGAAAGGCGGTCCCGTTCCCTTCCTGCTCAGGCTGCAGAGTCAAGGTTCCCAGCCCCTTCCTTCCTCAGACCCAGGAGTCTGAAACCCCAGCTCCCTCCTCCCTCAGGCCAAACAGTCTGGGCCCTCCAGCTGCTTTCACCCAGGTCCCAGTTCATCAGATTTCTATCCCCCTGGTGCCTCACATGGTGGAGGCCAGGCCCCCAGCTGGAAGGACCCCCGATTGCATCATCTGTCCAGGTTGACCTGGACACCGTGGAATCCTAGCATCTGCCAAGTGGGTCAAATATCACGGGTCAGGCGTCGGGAAGGTGATGGGGCGGGTCTGTCTGGATATAAATTCTGGAGTGTCTGCATCCATCCCAAGAGATCTGGGTGTCCAGTCAGCTGTGAGTCCATGTGCAAGGGGACCCAGGCTACTGAAGCAGTCATCTGAGAACCTGCTCTCCTGGGCAACCGGGCTCTGAAACAGGATCTAGACCATTCAGCTCTTCAAACCCCAGACCCCAGACCCCACCTGAGGACGTGAACCACTGATGGGCTGGGACGAGGCCAAGTTCAAGCACTTGGGACTGTGGGTCCCTGTGCTGGCTGTCCTCCTGCTAGGAACCTGCCGGGCGCATCCCATTCCAGACTCCAGCCCCCTCCTCCAGTTTGGGGGCCAAGTCCGCCAGCGGTACCTCTACACGGATGACGCCCAGGAGACAGAGGCCCACCTGGAGATCAGGGCCGATGGCACAGTGGTGGGGGCAGCCCGCCAGAGCCCCGAAAGTGAGTATGTGTATGGGGAGGTAGGGCTTGATCCTGAAGCAGTAGGGAATTGGGGCCTGGAGTCCCGAGTCTGGGGGAGGAGGGGGATGGGCAAGGCCTTCTGAGCCCCTGACCCACTTTCTCCCCTCAGGTCTCTTGGAGCTGAAAGCCCTGAAGCCAGGCGTCATTCAGATCTTGGGAGTTAAAACATCCAGGTTTCTCTGCCAGGGGCCAGATGGGAAGCTGTACGGATCGGTGAGTTTCCAGGATCCCCGTCCTTGCCCGCCACCCTTCCTCTCCCCATCCTCACAATCTGAGGGACCAGGTTGCACCTTTGATGTTGGTCAGGCTTGGTTTGACGTTCTCCGCATGCCCCTAACCTGGCCACAATCCCCAGAGGAGAGCGCTGTGGTCATCAGCGTTCACAAGAAGAAACTGAGGCTCTGGCAGGGCGACCACCGGCCCCAAGTCACAGGGCCCATGAATGACAATGACCTGGGAGGCCAAGTCTTGTGACTCCTGTGCTGACCATACAGGTTCCCACAGGCCTGGCTCATGCTGGGCGAAGGGTCGCTCCAGGAATCGATGGCCTGTAAAGTGAACATGACCTTGGGTGCTAGCCAGATGCCCCTGCCAGGACTTAGAGAGCCTCCCCTGATCCCTGGGCTGGAATAGTCTTCTCTGTGAAGTGGGGGGCGGGGAAGTGCGTGGGTCTCGCAGCGCCATCTAGGGGTTAAGGAGGGACCTGCCTCCGTGGTTTTGAGTCTGGGAGGAAGGGGCTGGGGAGACCTAGACGATAAAGCTGAGAAAGGAGGGGGTTCCCCCAGCTCCCCAGCAGTCCTAGGACTGGAGGGCCTGGACTCCTGAGTCTGGGAGAGGTTGGGGCTGGGAGTCCTTCAGGAGCAAGGGGGTATCGGAACCCCCACATTTCTGACCTGACTCTCATCCCCGCAGCTGCACTTTGACCCCAAAGCCTGCAGCTTTCGGGAGCTGCTTCTTGAAGATGGATACAACGTCTACCAGTCGGAGACCCTGGGCCTTCCACTCCGCCTGCCCCCCCAGCGCTCGTCCAACCGGGACCCGGCCCCGCGGGGACCTGCTCGCTTCCTTCCACTGCCGGGCCTGCCCGCGGCGCCCCCGGATCCTCCAGGGATCTTGGCCCCCGAGCCTCCCGACGTGGGCTCCTCGGATCCCCTGAGTATGGTGGGACCCTCGTATGGCCGAAGCCCCAGCTACACTTCTTGAAGACGTCCGCTGTGTAGTACTGGGTCTCCTCTTTATTTATGGCATTATTTATCTTATTTATTTTTTTATTTTTCTAACTTGAGATAATAAAGAGTCTGAGAGGAGGATCAGAGTGAGTTTGTGTGTTTGAGGGAGAAAATGGGAGTCTGCTTCCGCGTCTCTCCTTGTCCCTCCATTGCCAGCCACGCTATGAGACGGTCCCAGCCTTTCTGCACCCCTTCCCCAGCTGACCCTGTGTTTGGCTCCACTAAGGTGTCCCCAGAGACTCTGGACTACCCTTGCCCTTTGACAGGACAGTATTTGTTATTCTTCCCTCACCCCCTCCCTGACCCCAACCACGTGTTTGTGTTGTGGAACTATTTCTCTGGGGTAACTCAATAAGGGGAACACTTTTTAAAATGGCACAAGCGGACCCACATCCTTATGGGAGATGTAGTTTTGGGAGGTTGATTTAGCACTAGGAATGGTCCTCAGGGCTGGGGCAAGGACTCTTGGATTCTGGAGATAACAGTCGTTGCTAGGAAGACCCTTTTGAGTCCTGAGGATTCAGAGGGCTGGACATCTGGACACCTGGATCCCAGGAGAGCAGGGGAATCTGGGCATCCTTGTCTGAGAGAGGAGGGACTGGAGATTGAGAGTCCTGGATCTCAGAAAAAGAACTTGAGAATCTAAATGCTTCCATCCAGGTGCTTATGGACCTTGGAGAGGAATGACTGTCCCAGAATCCAATCTCAGTGAGCAAGTTGCCCATCCCCACTTCCTTTCCACCAACTAGATTTCCATATTGCTCTTCAAGCTATTTTCCTGTTAGGAAAGACGTGAAGACAAAGGTTTAGACTACACTTCCTAGGACCATCCCTAGTGCTAAATGAAGTCCCCAAAAACTACATCTCCCATGAGGGTGTGGGTCTGCTTGTGCCATTTTTTAAAATGTCCCTTTATTGAGTTACCGCAGAGAAATAGTTCCACAACACAAACACGTGGTTGGCGTCAGGGAGAGGGATGAGGGAAGAATAACAAATACTGTCCTGTCAAAGGGCAAGGATAGTCCAGAGTCTCTGGGGACGCCTTAGTGGAGCCAGACACTGAGGGTCAGCAGGGGAAGGGGTGAAGAAAGGCTGGGTCAGCTTTGGTGGGGTCCCAGGTTTCTGACTGATCACTGCAGCCTCACAGGAGTTATGGTCTTGAAACATGAAAGTGTTAGTCACTCAGTCATGTCCAATTCTTTGCAATGCCATGGACTGTAGCCCCACCCCACCACCCCAGGCTCCTCTGTCTATGGGATTTTCCAGGCAAGAATACTGGAGTGAATTGCCATTTCCTCCTCCAAGGGATCTTCCTGACCCAGGAATTGGGTCAGGAGACATCTCACGAGTCTCCTGCATTGCAGACAGATTCTTTACACTCTGAGCTGTCAGGAAAGCCCCTCTCATGAAAGTACATTTAACAATTCGCTTTGAATTAACAGCCATATTGGTCTAGAAACATTAAACATAATTTTTTCCATTTGTACAGGGGTAACACACTGTATTAAATATGTAAGGTCTTATTTACATGAGTTTGATTACAGAAACTAATAAAGTATTCTCTAAATAATGAAAAAAAAAAAAAGAATTCACTTTGTAGGGAGTGGGGTGGCCCAGGATAACTTTCCTAGCCTCACTGTTCTCAGAGTTCACTCTTTGCTGTTTCCATAGAGTATGAAAAAATATAACCTTTCAGCACAGCCACACTGCCAGTATTTCAAAGAGAGAGCTATATCTCCTCTATTTATTTCCCCACCCATACATGAACCTTCTCTCTCCTTTGGAGTTCCTGCCAAAATCAATCTGGATTTTGCTTCCATTAGTTTTCACAAGAATGGAGCTTTGTCCAAGTACTCAAAAGAAAACTATGTCACATGATAGGTGTAATTCTCACTACAATAGCACTCATATTGCAAGATATAAATGTATCAAACTAACAGATTGTACACCTTAAATTTATACAATGTTATCTGTCAGTAGATGTCAAGGGTAATTTTTTTTTTTTAACTATGGAGCTTTGTTCTTCCAAAAGAGATTCCCTTGAGTAATTCTGTGATCTCTGAGGACCCAGACCACCCCAGCAGCTTTCAACCTTCCCATAGCGTCCCATATCCAACTACTAATTGGACTATGTGAAGCTGCGCACGCGCACACACACACACACACACACACACACACACACACACCCTGCTGTTCTCAGATCATCTCACCAAGTTCTCAGCCAAGAGGGCAACTTCTTCTCTAGGGGTGAGGACTGGTGGGAAATTTCCAATTTGGTTTTGTTTGTATGGGGTTTCTAGTGTGTTTGTTTTTGTTTGGGGCAGTGCTGTTGTGGCAGGCAGGCTCAGTAGTCACAGTCCGGGGGCTTAACTGCCCCATGGCATATAGGGTCTTTGTTCCCCAACCGGGAACTGAATCCACATCCCCTGCATTGGAATAATGTGGATTCTTTTTTTTTTAATTTGTATTTATTTATAGTTTTGGTTGCGTTGGGTCTTCGTTGCTGTGTGCAAGCTTTCTCTAGTTGCAGCAAGCAGGAGCTACTCATCATTGGGGTGCACGAGCTTCTCATCATTGGGGTGCACGAGCTTCTCATTCTGATGACTTCTCTTGTTGGGCAGCACGGGTTCTATGGCGCGTGAGTTCAGTTGCCCCGCAGCAGATGGAATCTTCCCGAACCAGGGATGTGACCCGTGTCCTCTGCACTGGGCAGGCAGATTCCTAACCCTGGACCCTCAGGGAGGTCCTGGAATGTGGCTTCTTACCCACTGGACCACCAGGGAGTCCCAGGAAGTTCACGGCGCTTTTGCTTTTCTTCATGCCCTGGCACTGGTTTGGCTCCGCCGCCCCCTCATATTTCGGGGTTCCTGGGGCTCCACGGTCTGCTGGTTTTGTGAAAAGTGTTTGTGAGCTTCTGTTCTCCTACTGGCTCTCCCATGGTTTGTTTTTTCTGGGAGGAGGGGTGGAATTTGGGAAGATTAAGAAACTCTAACCCGAGTCTAATCACGGGGAAACAGCAAACAAACTCCAATCGGCGACCTTCGCTATAACAACTGGCCTTGACTCTGGGAAAACGTCAAGGTCAAGAAGAAGGTGGGAGAACTGTTTAAATGAACAGAGACCAGAGTCATCACAAGGAAATACAGTTGGCTGAGCAATTCAGGTGTTGTCCTGAATGTTAACAAGACTCTTGATGACACTTGAATGAGTTCTGTCCTTTAGAAAGTAGTCATTTATCCTTGTTAATATTTTCTGGTTTTGATTTTTGTACAGTGGTTATTAAACAGGATGTCTTTGTTCTTAGCAAATACACACTAAAGTACTTCGGGACAAAGGGGCATGGTATCTCCAGTGCTTTCTCAAATATTTCTGGAAAGGTAAACACATAATAATATATGGACATAGAGAGTGAATGCCTGCTTTTTCAAAAGCAAAAAGGAACAGGAATAGCGATAATATGGGGAGCCTAGTTAAGATTATGAGTTCTTTGTACAAGTCTTTTTTTCAGTTGAGATATAGTTGATGTACAATATAAGTTTCAAGTGTGCAAGATAGTGATTCACAATTTTTAAAGGATAGATTTCATTTCCTATTATAAAATATTGGCTGTGTTCTCCATATTATACAGTATTTTCTGGTAGATGATTTGTTTTATGCCCCTTAATCCCCTGCTCCTATGTTGCTCTTTATCTGCAACTTGAAACTTTCTATAGGTTCAAGACTCTATCAGGTAAAAGTTACTCCCAGTGCCCCCCAAAACAAATCCATGCTATTTACAGCCTCCACTGCTATCTGGCCTCTTTCCAGACATCCTTTGATGCTGCTTCTAAGAAGAAAGGGAAATTTTCAGGTGCTCTCCCCATCCCACTTGTGAAAGAAAGGATTGGAAGGAAGGAAAGAAGGGAAGAATGGAGGGAGAGGGAGAGAGAAAGGAAGAGAGAAGAAAGAAAGAAAGATAAAGAGAGAAAGAAAGAAAAAGAGGCGAAAGCAGAGGTGAAAGAAGAGGAAGAGAGATGGGAGGGGGAAAAGAACACGTAAGAAAGGTGTGACACACCAAGTGGAAAGTGTGAAGCCCCACGCGGGCCCCCGGCATCTCTGATTCTGTGACAGGACATGTTTTCGAGGTGAGGCTCAAAGGCATGCAAC
The DNA here is from genome assembly GCF_029378745.1 of Bos indicus. NCBI lineage: Eukaryota > Metazoa > Chordata > Mammalia > Artiodactyla > Bovidae > Bos > Bos indicus. Next base: position 55,952,802 of record NC_091777.1, read on the forward strand.
GTGACTCAAAGTTTAAAACCCCACCAACCCACATACAATGGAATATTATTCAGCCTTGAAAAGGAAGGGGATTCGGAAGCATGCCAAACACGGCTGGATCTTGAAAACATTTTACTAAGTGAAAAAAGCCACACGAGGATAGTTACTGCATGATTCCACCGATAAAGAGGTACTTGGAATAGCCAAATTCATAGAGACAGGATATTGAATGGTGGCAGCCAGGGGCAGCGGGGGTGGGAATTTGTTTCATGGGCTCAGAGTTACAGTAATGAAATCGGGTTCTGAGATGGCTGATGGGGATGGTTGCGTAACAGTGTGAATGCACTGACAGCCACTGAACTGTATGCTTGTCAGTGGTCCAGCTTTATTCTTTTGCACGTGGGCATCCAGTTTTCCCAGCACCGTTTGCTGAAACGATTGTAATGATATCTTTTAATGCCAGAAGAACTTTTGCATACGTGCACAAATATTCACAACTATTTGGTCTTGGGGTAATGATTAATTAATTTTCGAACCATCAACTTTTCTCTAAATATTCACTGACTACTCTGAAGCCTAAAAATAGCAAGCCGCCAGTTTCACAATTTCAGACTTCCCAAAACATTTGAACAAGGATTGCAAATTTAATAAACAAACTTTACAAATCTGGGACCTCAGAGTCCCTTAAATAAACCTAGAACTTTGAAGAGAAGCACAAGAGTCATACAATCTTTTTATTTTTCCAAGTGAAAGCAGGTTTATCAAAAGAGAGAAATATTCCCTAGGCAGAATGCAGTCCCTCTCAGAAGGCAAGAGCAGCCCAGAATAATATCATCTGGAGCATATATTTCACAAGTCTAATATAGCAGATTCTTATAAACACTGTAATACCTTCAGTTCAGTTCAGTCGCTCAGTCGTGTCTGACTCTTTGCGACCCCATGAATCGCAGCACACCAGGCCTCGCTGTCCATCACCAACTCCCGGAGTTTACACAAACTCATGTCCATTGAGTCAGTGATGCCATCCACCCATCTCATCCTCTTCCGTCCCCTTCTCCTCCTGCCCCCGATCCCTCCAGCATCAGGGTCTTTTCCAATGAGTCAACTCTTCGCATGAGGTGGCCAAAGTATTGGAGTTTCAGCTTCAGCATCAGTCCTCCCAATGAACACCCAGGACTGATCTCCTTTAGGATGGACTGGTTGGATCTCCTTGCAGTCCAAGGGACTCTCAAGAGTCTTCTTCAACACCACAGTTCAAAAGCATCAATTCTTTGGTGCTCAGCTTTCTTCACAGTCCAACTTTCACATCCATACATGACCACTGGAAAAACCGTAGCCTTGACTAGCAGACCTTTAAGACCCACAAATAGAACAGTGATGATCACATTCATCAGTTTGCTTACATTAAACTGGTTGCAGGACTTCCCTGGTGGTTTAGTGGTTAAGAATCTGCCTGCCAATACAGGGGACTCAACTTCGATCCCTGGTCCAGGAAGATCTCAGAAGCCAACTAGGCCCATGGACCACAAGCACTAAGCCTGCTCTCTACAGCCCATGCTTCACAACAAGAGAAGCCACTGCAATGAGAAGCCCCAGCACAACTAGAGAGGAGTCCCCGGTGGCTGCAACTAGACAAAGCGTGTACTCAGAAACGGAGACCCAAAGCAACCAAAAATAAATTGATTTTTAAAAACTGGTTGCAAATATTTTTATGTCATATTTATATTATGGATATACATGTGGTTCTTTGGTGCTTCGATTTTGATCAAAGATTTTGATTCACAAAAACCTTCTGTGTTGCAGAGCACAAGCTCAGTAGCCTCGGGCTATTGGAGCTTAGTTGCCCAGAGCATGTGAGATCTGCTTCTCGACAGGGATCAAACCCACGTCCCCCGCATTGGCAGGCGGATTCTCAACCACTGGACCACCAGGGAAGTCCTAATTCCACAGTCTTGATATTTACCTGTGATATTTCTTACCTACCAGAAAGTTAAGCTTTGCTTGTCTACCACCTGAGTTAACAGTTTTGATGGCTGAAGATTCAGGCCTGGGGTCTCTTCCAAAATTGACTCACACCATGCCTGAGTTCCAGGACAATTAGACTTTGTTGTGACCACATGACCACCAGAGTTAGGAAATTGACTTGGGTGATCCTGATTTACTTCTCACCACTGTTTGTTCAGAGTGTCACCGCCTTGTAGAACAGCCCAAACAACGTGTCCTAAGAGTCGTTGTTGGTTTAATACCCAAGATTATTTAGCGGCTGTTTGTTCTGGAGCCTACCCCATTAAATATGTGGAATATTTCCTCTTTGTTTTGCACGCAAGGGTGAGACTTTTCCCTCCCTTTGTTCTGGGGAGGCTGTACCACGGTCTCTGCAGCGTGAATCTCACGTTCTCATTCTGTGATCCCTTCAGACAACTGACCAGAGTGGCAGGAAGGACCTGGCAGGAGAGCAGGAGGCAGGAGGACAGGCTAAGGAACTTCCTTTCGCCTGCCCCGAGCTCCAGTCTGCATCTCGCCAGGAGCCACAGGCAACAAGCGCTCATGCTACCGGTTACTCCCGGCACGTCCATCCACAGCTGGCTGCACGGAGATTTTCAGTTTCTTTGGACAGACGTATTATCATCCACGGGCCAGAGCACCAGCTGCCTGGAGCCCCCTGCCCAGAGGTTTAGTTCTACCCTGGATAGGTAGACAGTTCTACCTATCCTCTGAGCTCCTACAGCCCCAGATGTGTTGATGTAGGTCCCTCAATCCTGTCTGATTCTTTGCAACCCCATGGACTGTAGCCCGCCAGGCTCCTCTGTCCATGGATTTCTCCAGCAAGAATACTGGAGTGGGTAGCCATTTCCTCCTCCAGGGGATCTTCCCTACTCAGGGACAGAATCCAGGGCTCCCGTATTGCAGATTCTTTACCATCTGAGCCACCGGGGAACCCACAGCCCCAGAAATCTCAGCTACTTCTGGTCACTATTGCCCCTATTACCTCAGGGATCATGTCTGGTTCTTCCAGCCTCTTAGTATGTGTGTAGCCAATTCCCCTTAATAAATTCCCTGTATTTTAAATACCTGGAGAGGTTTCTGTTTTCCTCAGCAGACCAAGAAACCTGGTCCGGGGTTTCAGTTTGATTGAAAACCTTTGGTTAATGTTGAAGTCACAGCTTATCTTTCTAAGAAAGCTTAAGATGGACAATATTAACAACTGCAAAATGAATATGTTCAAATGTTTAAAGATTTAAAAAAAAAAAGGATCAGAAATGAGGAAAGTCACGGCACTATTAAAAGATCAGGCAGGTTTAGAAAAGAACAAAATAGGACGTGCCGCAGGCTTCCCAGGTGGCTTAGTGATAAAGAGTCTACATTTCAATGCAGGCGATGTAGGTTCGATCCCTGGTTGGGGGACTAAGATCTCACATGCAACTAAGCCCAAGTGCTAAAAGTACTGAAGCCAGAAGAGAGTCCGGGCACCTCAATGCAAAGGTCCTGTGTGACACAACCTCTGTGTGCTGAGACAGAGGTGAGGCAGTCGAACTGAAAAAAAAAAGAACTACTAAATGTAATTTACCAGGGGAAACTAAAAGAAGCATGGCCTCAGACTTTTACACAGCAAGCATTACTTCAAGATAAAGTGGAACAATGCTGGTCATGACCACAAGGAAATAAAATGTCATCCTTAATTTTCATGCCCAGCCGAACAATGTAATGTCAAGAATCAGTGTTTTGGAACATGTCAGGATATGGACTAGAGCTCCCGTGGTGATTTAGTCCAGCTCTTTGTCATCTCATGGACTGTAGTCCACCAGGCTCCTCTGTCCATGGGATTCTCCAGGCCAGAATACTGGAGTGGGTTGCCATTCCCTTCTCCAGGGGATCTTCCCAACCCAGGGTTTGAACCCTTGTCTCTTACATTGCCTGCATTGGCAGGCAGGTTCTTTACCACTAGCGCCACCTGGGAAGTCCCTTTTTCTCATAAAATACCCCAAATACTAAGATCCCTTTTTGGCCCCTGGTTTTTTTTTCCATCTATCACTATATGTTGGAACTCTTTCTGTATGGATACCTAGAGAGCGTTTCATCTTTTATATAGCCACATATAATTACATTGCTTACATGTACCATAAATCTGCTTCCTTTTGATGGATATTTGAGCTGTTTCTAATCACCTGCCATATCAAAGAATGCAACCATTTACAGCCTTGTAAAAACTTCATTTGATATATATCTATATCTATATATCTATATAAAACATACACACACACACACACACACATATATATACATACAGCCAACTTGTAAGCTAAATCCTACAAAACAGGATGACTAAACCAAAGGATAAACCCAGTTGTAGTATTACTGCTGCTGCTGCTGCTAAGTCGCTTCAGTCGTGTCCGACTCTGTGCGACCCCATAGACGGCAGCCCACCAGGCTCCCCTGTCCCTGGGATTCTCCAGGAAAGAACACTGGAGTGGGTTGCCATTGCCTTCTCCAATGCAGGATAATGGAAAGTGAAAGTGAAGTTGCTCAGTCGTGTCCGACTCCTAGTAACCCCATGGACTGCAGCCCACCAGGCTCCTCCATCCATGGGATTCTCCAGGCAAGAGTACTGGAGTGGGTATTACAGATGTTGCCAAATTACCCTCTATACAAGTAGCATGAGTTTGTATACTTACCCATAATCCATGCATTCCTTTTCCCACATAAAGTGTGTTATCAGACTTTAGGATTTTTGACAATCTGAAGCACAGAAATGGTATTTAGTTGTTTGCATTTCTCTTTTTGTCAATGAGATCAAGCATCCTTGCATAGATTTACAAGCCATTTTAATTTCCTTTTTAGGGAACTTTGTGTATTTATCTTTTGCCTATATTTGTAATGGGTTGTTGGTCTTTCTCATAATGATTTTTTTTTTTAATTTGGCTGCGCCGGGTATTAATTGTAGCAAGCAAGATATTTAGTTGTGGCATGCGGACTCTTAGTTGCAGTAAATGGGATCTAGTCCCCTGACCAGGGATCAAACACTGTCCCCTACATTGGGAGCGTGGAGTCTTAGCAGAAATGATTTCCATAGTTCTTTGTATATGAGAAATCAATACGAGTTGTAAATATATCTCCCCATTTGTTATTGACCTTTTAAGTTTTGCTGAAGGTGTTTTCATTTGCCACACAAGGTTTGTTCTTTAGAAAAAAGAAAACAATATTTTTCTCCACTTTGACACAATCACAAATTTACACCAAATGTTGGAAGTACAGTATAAGCAGCTCTTATTTTCCAGAACCATTTGCACATAATGCAGTCTCTTGAGGTCTCATCATCACGCTAATAACATGCCGGAACTTGTATTTCTTACAGAGTCATTCTCCTAAGAACCGTAGCACAACCTTAGAATAACAGCTTACTATCCTGGAGTCTTCAGACCTCTTTCAAGTCTCGCCAATTGCCCCAGTGATGTTGTTGTTTAGTCGCTAAGTCGTGTCCGAGTCTTTTGCAACCCCATGGACTGCAGCCCACCAGGCTCCTCTGTCCATGGGATTCTCCAGGCAAGGATACTGGAGTGGGTTGCCATGCCCTCCTGCAGGGGATTTTCCCCAACCAGGGATCGAACCCTTGTCTCCTGCCTTGCAGGTAGATTCTTAATCACTGAGCCAGCTGGGACGCAATTGCTCCAATAATATCCTTTATGGCAGGAGAGGGAAGTTCAGAACCCTGCATTGCTGCTGGTGTCAGCTCTCCCAGCAAAGAACAGCTCTTCGGTGTCTCTTGACCTTGACATTTTTGAAGACCAGAAGCCAGTTATCTCGTGTAATCTCCCTTACCAGGAGTTTGTCTGATGTTTCCTCCGGATCAAATTCCTCAGCAGCAAAACTGCTGATGTGGTCTGTTCTCACTGCATATCAGGGGCTCCCGATTTCTCCTTCTCTGCGTAGACCTGATATTTCCTTCACTCAAAGGTGGCATCTGACAGTCTTACACATTGCAAAGTTACTCCTCTTTCTGCCTCTGTGACTGATGAGAACTCTGTAGAGAGACACTTTGAAGCCGTTCACATACCCTACTCCTCATCCAACTTTCAAGTTTTTAACTTTTTTTTTTTTTGACATGCCTCATGGCTCGTGGGATTTTGTTCTCCTATCAGGGATTGAACCCCTGGCCCCTCAGCAGTGAGAGCATGGAGTCCTAACCACTGGACACCAGGGAAATCCCCTTAATTTATTTCTTTCATCAACTCCCCTGTACTTTACCCGCCCCTTCCCTCACCCTTCCACCCCCACCCTTATCACCCAGCTGGGGTTTTTACTCCCCAGGCCAGAGGGCCCCCTCTTCTAGCACATCTCCCACTTGGATCCTCCCACTAGGCTGAGTTGCTCACAGATACCCTGCTTACTCCACCAAGGCCCCTAGGCTGGGCCATTGTCCCCAACCCCACCTTGTCTGCCTCATATAACGGCCTTAGGGCTGTATTGTTCAGAAAGAAAAGGAGAGAGAAGAGGAGGAACATTGGATCCTGTTTCATGCATTGAAATGTATCAGTGCTTTCTTTCATGGCTTCTGGATTTTGAGTCATAGTTCAAAGGTTGTCTCCATATTCAGCTGATAAAGGCTTTGATGCTTTCATATGTTACATTGATACCTTAGATCCATTTGGAGTTTATCCAGAATATTATTTTTTCTTTTCCTCCCTTCTATTGGGTTTGTGGGGTTTTCTTTCTTTCTTTTTGGCTATGCTGAGAGGCATGTGGGATCTTAGTTGCCTGATCAAAGATCAAACCCACTCCCCTGAACCACTGGACTGCCAGGAAAGTCCCTGTGGGGTTGTCTTTATTCTCCTTTTCTCATACTTATTTTTTATTAGCGTGTAACTGCATGTTTATTTTTAATCAAAGTTATACACGCACAGGGTAAAGTCTCAGAGTGCTGTGTTCTCTTTAAACTTCCACACCTTGTTCCTTTGGCAACTGATTCCTGTAGTTAGTGAAAGCAATATTACTCACCGAGGCTGATAAGCTCTGAAATGTCAATGGTTTACGCAACTGATTTTCATTTTCCTTTCATATAAAGTCCAGTCATCAGAGAGAAAGCGGGGCAGGAACGCAGGCTCACGGCAGCTGTGCTGTCTTTTTTTTATACATGATTTCATTTATTTAATTTTGGCTGTGCTAGGTCCTCGTTGCTGCTCGGACTTTTCTCTACCTTGGGCGATCGAGGGTTGCTCTCTAGTTGCGGTGCTAGGCTTCTCATTGCCACGCCTCCTCTTGTTGTGGAGCACACGCTGTAGGGGACACGGACTTCAGTAATTTCGGTTCCCAGGCTCTACAGCACGTGTTCAACACTTGTGGTGCACAGATTTAGTTGGACAGCAAGGAGATCCAACCAATCCTAAACGAAATCAACCCTGAATATTCATTGGAAAGACTGATGCTGAAGCTGAAGCTCCAATACTTTGGTCACCTGATGCGAAAAGCCGACTCATTGGAAAAGACCCTGATGCTGGGAAAGACTGAAGGCAGGAGGAGAAGGGGGCGACAGAGGATGAGATGGTTGGATGGTATCATCAACTCGATGGCCATGAGTCTGAGCAAACTCCAGGAGATAGTAAAGGGCATGGAAGCCTAGTGTGTCGAAGTCCATAGGGTCGCAAAGAGTCAGACACAACTGAGCAACTGAACAACAGACCAGGTTGCTCCGAGGCATGTGAGTTCTTCCCTGATCAGGGATCGAACCCATGTCTCTTGCATTGGCAGGTAGATTCTTTACCACCGAGCAACCAAGGAAGCCCAGTTCTATTGTCTTAACATGTGTCAGCGACAAATTGGCACTTGCCAAGAGCACTGGCCAGCAAGTGAGAAGAAAAAAAAAAAAAAAAAAAACCAACAAATTCCCTTGGGAATCGCAGTTTGCAGTTGACACGTTGGATCCCTGGTCTGGGAAGACTCCACATGCTGTGGAGCAACTAAGCCTGCGCACCACAGGTATTGAGCCAGTGCTCTAGAGACTGCGTGCCACAACTACTGAATAAATAAGTAAAACAAAAACACAGACCACGATGAGATATTTTTTAAATAACTAAAGATATATTAGCTTAACACTCATTACCTGGGAGGAAGTGTTCCCCGAGATGTATAATTTATCCTTACAGGAAACATCCCTTTAGTGATTAGCTCGTAGTAAAAGCAAAAAATACAAAGGTTAAAGTAAAAGAAACAAGCCCAATATGGAGTCAGATTTGTTCTTCCCTCTTATACTAGGTTCCAAGGACACCCAATAGCCTATAGAGACTCCATCAGACAGAGAAGTGCGGCCTCTAGCCAACAGCCCCATGAGTGAGCCTGGAATTGACTCCTCCAGCCCCACTGAGCCTTCAGATGACTGCGGTTTGACCGAAACCTCATAAGAAAGCCTGAGTCAGAACCACCCAGCTGAAACTGTTTTGAATTCCTGACCCTCAGATACCACATGAGGTAGTAAATGTTTGTTATTTGACACTTTAAAGATAAAGTTCCAATTTTAAGAGGAATTGGGGTGGAAGTAATTTGTTACACAGCGTAACTAATACACTACCACCCACATCCAAACAGCAGGTGGAGAAGAGAGATGGACACATTGAGAGATTTTTATGAAGCAGACCTGGAAGTGGAGCAGAGCTCTCTTGCTTCCATTCCATTGGTCAGAAACTAGTCACATGACCAAACCTTCTTGCAAGGAAAGCTGGGAAATGTAGTCCCTCCGTGGGCACTATGCCAGGGGAACACACATGCTTGGTAGTCAGCTGCCCTTCTCAGCCACCAGTGTTCCTCTGCCTGGAGGATTCATCTCCATCATGATCTGGTTCAAACGTTAGCCCTCTGGGGAGACGTTTCTCAGTCCATTTGCCCATACCACCTCTCAGTAACAACTCTCACTCTACTAGGTTCTCACTGAAATGTGTAAAATTGGGACTAGGGTTGGGTTTGCCACTAAACACGTCTGATTCACCAGCTATCTTCATCTTCCCCACAACCCTGCTTCCTAAAGGGAGTTTCAGTATCACTTCTGGGATTTTTTTTTTTTTTTTTTTTACAGGCTGCTGATCTCCACTCAGTACTGTGAAGTCTGTAACTTTGATGTCCACACACATGCAGGCAATAAAAATGTATACAATCCCAAGGGTTATAAGATACATCTCTAATTCAGAGATGTTAAAACGTGCCCCTTAGGACTTCCCTCGTGATCCCACGGTGAAGGCTCTGCACTTCCAATGCAGGGGAGTGAGGGCTTGATCCCTGGTTGGGGAACTAACATCCCACATGCCACACAGTGCAATAAAATGAAATAAAAATAAAATATGTCCCTTAGACCAATGAGGTGCAGGGTATATTGGATACTCTGTTCAATTCATTTTGCTCTTATAAGGTATCCATGCTAGTTCGTGGCTGCTTTAAACATGCCAGACAGGGCTGTAAATTAGAGCATCATTATTTTGAAATATCCAGCAGGAGAAAGTTCAACTGGGGTTAAAATCCATTTGCCTTATCAAATGGAGGTGGTATGGGCTAATGGATTGAGAAAGGTCTCCCCAAAGAATTGTCAACATTACTCTTGTCAGTGAAAGAAAAGAGAAAGCTGTTAGGTTAATTTTTAAGCCTTTAATGCAGACATATAACATAAACACATAACACATGAATAAAACGGAAATGTTTGGTTGCTGGACCAAATTACTATTAGTTGGGTGCCTTAAAATGAAAAGAAATTATTCTCTCACAATTCTGGAAGCCAGAGGTCCAACGTGAGAGTCACCAGGTCAAAATCAAGGTGTAGGGACTTCCCTGGCTGTCCAGTAATTAAGACTCCATGTTTCCATTGCAGAGCTCATGGGTTTGATCCCTGGTCAGGGAAGTAAAAGTCTACATGCTGTGGCCAAATATAAATAAGTAAATAAAACTGAAAAAAAAAAAGGGAAATCAAGATGTGGGCAGGGCTTTGATCCCTCCAGAGGCTCTTAAAGGAGAATCTGTTCTTCCTTATCTCCTCGAGTTTTCGATAATTACGAGCAATCCTTGGCTTGTGGCCACGTGACTCCAAAGCTCAAGGCCAGCATCTGCAAATCTCTCTCTGCTCCGCCTTTACATCACGTTCTCTTCTATGTGTGTCAAGTATTCCTCTGCTTCTCTCGTACAAGGATACACCTGATTGCATTTAGGACTTGCTTGTTGCCCAGGGCTTCCCAGGTGGTTCAGTGGTTAAGAATCGCCTTGCAACGCAATGCAAACATTGGTTCTATCCCTCGTGTGGGAAGACCCTACCTGCCATGGAGCAGCTAAGCCCATGTACCACAACTACGGAGCCCACTTTTTAGAGCTTGCAAGCTGGAACTACTGAGCCTATGCACTGCCACTACTGAAGCCCTTGCACCCAGAGCTTATGCTCTGCAACATCTGCTTGCCACAACTAGGCAAAGCTACGTGCAACAACGAAGATACACCCCAGCCAAAACATAATATAAATACATCTTTAAAAAACACAAAGAATTTTCCCAGATAATCACCTATCTTAAGACCTAATTTAATCACATTTGCAATAATCTTTTTTTTTTCTTGTTATATAAGGTACATTGGCTGGTTCCAGGACTTAGACTTGAATCCCACTTAGAAGGACATTTTTCAGCCTACCACGTACCATTTAAGAAATAAGTATGAAACAAACTCTTTAGCCACCACCACCCAGTTTAAGCAATAGAACATTTTCTCCTCCAATTTCTGGTTGTGGAGCCTTCATGAGAAAATATCAGACAGACTGAAGCTGAAGGTCATTCCACAACATACTCAACCAATATCCTCCCAAACTGTCAAGGTCATGGAAAGAGAAGAGAAAACATAAAACTCACAAATAGAAGAAAACTAAGGACATAGGATGACTATATGCCATGTGGCATTCTGGATGGATCTGAGAACAGAAAAAGGACAATTGTGGGAGAATTGACATTCAAATAAAGCCTGCATTTTGTTAATAGTATAGTACTGTTGATTTCTTAGTTTTGACAAATACACCATAGTTATTAAGATGTTTACATTAAGAGAAGCTGGGCAAAGGGTATAGGAACCCTGTACTAGCTTTGCAAATTGTCTTTGTAAATATGAAGTTATTCCAAATCAAAAAGTTGACCTGTAAAAAAAAACAAAGAAAAAAATCAGCACCCCAGAAAGGAAAGACAAAATGAAAAAACAAAATACACCCTCCCAAAAAAACCTCCTAAACTAAACTAAATTGAAAACAAAAGCTGAAAACACTAAGTTCATTGGTTGATGGACACTTGAATTGTTTCCATATCTTTAGTTCAGTTTAGTTGCTCAGTTGTGTCTGACTCTTTGTGACCCTATGGACTGCAGCACGCCAGGCTTCATTGTCCACCACCAACTCCCTGAGCTTGCTCAAATTCATGGTTTTTGAGTTGGTGATGCCATTCCAAGCATCTCATCCTCTGTCTTCCATATCTTGGCTATTGTTAAAAAAAAAATGCTGCTATGTACATCGGGGTGCATGCATCTTTTCCACTTAGTGGGGCTTTGTATGTGTGTGTGTGGTGGTGGGGGATATACCCAGGAGTGGAACCTTGGGTAGTTCTATTTGTAATTTTTGACAAACCTCAATACTGTTTTCCACAGTGACTGCAACCTCCCATGTTACTCTAAATCCTCTCTAGATTCAGTTCAGTTCAGTTCAGTCGCTCAGTCGTGTCCAACTCTTTGCGACCCCATGAATCGCAGCACGCCAGGCCTCCCTGTCCATCACCAATTCCCGGAGTTCACTCAGACTCACGTCCATCGAGTCAGTGACGCCATCTAGCCATCTCATCCTCTGTCTTCCCCTTCTCCTCCTGCCCTCAATCCCTCCCAGCATCAGAGTTTTTTCCAATGAGTGAACTCTTCGCATGAGGTGGCCAAAGTACTGGAGTTTCAGCTTCACCATCATTCCCTCCAAAGAAATCCCAGGGCTGATCTCCTTCAGAATGGACTGGTTGGATCTCCTTGCAGTCCAAGGGACTCTCAAGAGTCTTCTCCAACACCACAATTCAAAAGCATCAATTCTTCGGCGCTCAGCCTTCTTCACAGTCCAACTCCCACATGCATACATGACCACAGGAAAAACCATAGCCTTGACTAGACGGACCTTTGTTGGCAAAGTAATGTCTCTGCTTTTGAATATGCTATCTAGGTTGGTCATAACTTTCCTTCCAAGGAGTAAGCGTCTTTTAATTTCATGGTTGCAGTCACTATCTGCAGTGATTTTGGAGCCCAGAAAAGTAAAGTCTGACACTGTTTCCACTGTTTCCCCCTCTATTTCCCATGAAGTGATGGGACCGGATGCCATGATCTTCATTTTCTGAATGTTGAGCTTTAAGTCAACTTTTTCACTCTCCTCTTTCACTTTCATCAAGAGGCTTTTTAGTTCCTCTTCACTTTCTGCCATAAGGGTGGTGTCATCTGCATATCTGAGGTTCTTGATATTTCTCCTGGCAATCTTGATTCCAGCTTGTGCTTCTTCCAGTCCAGCATTTCTCATGATGTACTCTGCATATAAGTTAAATAAGCAGGGTGACAGTATACAGCCTCGACATACTCCTTTTCCTATTTGGAACCAGTCTGTTGTTCCATGTCCAGTTCTAACTGTTGCTTCCTGACCTGCATACAGATTTCTCAAGAGGCAGGTCAGGTGGTCTGGTATTCCCATCTTGTTCAGAATTTTCCACAGTTTATTGTGATCCACACAGTCAAAGGCTTTGGCATAGTCAATAAAGCAGAAATAGATGTTTTTCTGGAACTCTCTTGCTTTTTCCATGAACCAGCGGATGTTGGCAATTTGATCTCTGGTTCCTCTGCCTTTTCTAAAACCACCTTGAACATCAGGAAGTTCACGGTTCACATATTGCTGAAGCCTGGCTTGGAGAATTTTGAGCATTACTTTACTAGCATGTGAGATGAGTGCAATTGTGTGGTAGTTTGAGCATTCTTTGGCATTGCCTTTCTTTGGGATTGGAATGAAAACTGACCTTTTCCAGTCCTGTGGCCACTGCTGAGTTTTCCAAATTTGCTGGCATATTGAGTGCAGCACTTTCACAGCATCATCTTTCAGGATTTGAAATAGCTCAACTGGAATTCCATCACCTCCACTAGCTTTGTTCGTAGTGATGCTTTCTAAGGCCCACTTGACTTCACATTCCAGGATATCTGGCTCTAGGTCAGTGATCACACCATCGTGATTATCTGGGTCGTGAAGATCATTTTTGTACAGTTCTGTGTATTCTTGCCACCTCTTCTTAATATCTTCTGCTACTGTTAGGTCCATACCATTTCTGTCCTTTATCGAGCCCATCTTTGCATGAAATGTTCCCTTTGTATCTCTAATTTTCTTGAAGAGATCTCTAGTCTTTCCTATTCTGTTGTTTTCCTCTATTTCTTTGCATTGATCGCTGAGGAAGGCTTTCTTATCTCTTCTTGCTATTCTTTGGAACTCTGCATTCAGATGCTTATATCTTCCCTTTTCTCCTTTGCTTTTCGCTTCTCTTCTTTTCACAGCTATTTGTAAGGCCTCCCCAGACAGCCATTTTGCTTTTTTGCATTTCTTTTCCATGGGGATGGTCTTGATCCCTGTCTCCTGTACAAAGTCACGAACCTCATTCCATAGTTCATCAGGCACTCTATCTATCAGATCTAGGCCCTTAAATCTATTTCTCACTTCCACTGTATAATCATAAGGGACTTGATTTAGGTCATACCTGAATGGTCTAGTGGTTTTCCCCACTTTCTTCAATTTAAGTCTGAATTTGGCAATAAGGAGTTCATGATCTGAGCCACAGTCAGCTCCGGGTCTTGTTTTTGTTGACTGTATAGAGCTTCTCCATCTTTGGCTGCAAAGAACATAATCAATCTGATTTCGGTGTTGACCATCTGGTGATGTCCATGTGTAGAGTCTTCTCTTGTGTTGTTGGAAGAGGGTGTTTGCTATGAGATTACTTACTTATAATACCTAATACAATGTAAATGCAATGTAAACAGTTATAATTATCACGTAAATACTGTGTTAATAGTTGCCAGCACACAGCAAGTTGAAGTTTTCAATGAGCCAACTAACAACACAGCATGAAAAAAAAATCTCATAAAACAATGTTGAGCTGAGGAAGTCCTATTTTACTTCCCTTTCTCCACCCACATGTGGCCGGTAGGGGTGTGAATCAACACTTCGGGAAATCCTGATGGTCTGATCTCCGACTGGCACCCTGATCCGATCACTTCTGGCCCCTCCCGCAGTTACCACCCTGGTCCTGCAGTCATCGCAGTGACCGCAGTCACCACAGTCACCACAGTCCCCCGGACTCTTCACCGTCTTTCTCAAGGGACGCTTCCGGCTACCGCCCTCACCGCCCTCTGTCGATTCCTCCACGCGGCCGCCAGAGGGCGCCTGTTCCCATTTACTGACGGTCAAGATTTTCTGCTCCCAACTCTCTCCTGGCTCTGGGCTCAACCTCGCTGTTGTTCAGCCGCTTAGTCGTGTCTGACTCTTTGCGACCCCGTAGACTGCGGCACACCAGGCTCCTCTGTCCATGGGATTCTCCAGTAGGAAATGGAGTGGGTTGCCATTTCCTACTCCAAAATGCTTGTTGCTGCTGCTGCTGCTAAGTCGCTTCAGTCGTGTCCGACTCTGTGCGACCCCATAGACGGCAGCCCATGAGGCTCCCCCGTCCCTGGGATTCTCCAGGCAAGAACACTGGAGTGGGTTGCCATTTCCTTCTCCAATGCATGAAAGTGAAAAGTGAAAATGAAGACGCTTAGTCGTATCCGACTCTTAGCGACCCCATGGACGGCAGCCTACCAGGCTCCTCCGTCCGTGGGATTTTCCAGGCAAGAGTACTGGAGTGGGTCGCCATTGCCTTCTCCCCAAAATGCTTACTAATATATAAACATATATAACAACTATTGGAAGGACTGATGCTGAAGCTGAAACTCCAATACTTTGCCACCTGATGTAAAGAGCTGACTCATTTGAAAAGACCCTGATGCTGGGAAAGATTGAAGGCGGGAGGAGAAGGGGACGACAAAGGATGAGATGGTCGGATGGCATCACCGACTCAATGGACATGAGTTTGAGTAAGCTCCGGGAGTTGGTGATGGACAGGGAGGCCTGGCGTGGTGCAGTCCGTGGGGTTGCAAAGAGTCGGACAGGACTGAGCGACTGAACTGAACTGAAAACTATTGAGCCCGTGCTCTAGAGTCCAGTAGCTGCAACTACTGAAGCCCGTGTGGCCTAGAACTTGTGTTCCGAAACAAGAGAAGCCACAGCAATGAGAAGCTGGCGCACGGAAACTAGAGAGTAGCCCCTGCTCGCTGCAACTTGAGAAAACCCCACGTGCAGCAACAAAGACTCAGCACAGACAAAATAAATAAATGAATTAAAAAAAATTTTTTTAAGAACTGCTTGTTGCTAATTAAGGATTCATCATTACACAACACATTCAGTACAACAGTCCAGGACAGAATGCTGTGTGTAGGAACCAGAGGACCCGTATTCCAGCATCCTAGTTGCTGGAATCGGTGCATCCTGTATCCCAGCATCTCTAACTAGCGACACTTCCCCATTTTTATGCAACAAGATGCGCCCGTGCCTGCTCAGTCGTGTCTGACTCTTTGTGACCCCACGGACTGCAGCCTGCCAGGCTCCCCTGTCCTTGGGGATTCTCCAGGCAAGAATGCTGGAGTGGATTGCCATTTCCTTCTCCAGGTGTGCCCATCTTTATTTTGGATTGTCTTTCTGTCAAGTTGTAGGAGCGCTGCTGGGGACAGGGGGCTTGTAGGAGTCTTGGTAGAGTCTGAATCTAGACCTTACCACTTATATGATTTGCAAATACTTTGCCCATTCTGTGGGTTTTTTCATTCTCTTGATAGCGTGATGATGCACAAAATCTATCATTTTGATGAAGTCCAGTTTTCCTGTTTTCTTCTTCTGTTGCCTGTGCCTTTGGTGTCCTAAGAACTCATCGCCAAATCAAGTCATGACGATTTAGCCCAGTATTTTCTTCTAAGAGTTTTCTAGTTTTAGTTCTTACATTTAGGACTTTGATGGTTTAAAGGTTGTATATGGTATGATGTAAAGGTACAACTTCAGACTTTTGCAAGGGGGTATCTGGCTATCCCAGCACTGTTTGTTGAAGAGACAACTCTTTCTGCCATTGAATGGACTTGGCTCCCTTATCAAAAATCAACTGGCCATTGATGGATAGGTTTACTTCTGGGCTCTGCATCTACTCCCTTGATTTCTATGTCTTTATAGCAGCACCATATTGTTCTGATTACTGTGGCTTTGTAGTCAGCTTTGAGATCGAGATGTGTGAATCCTCTAACCGTGTTCATTTCCAAGATTGTTTTGGTATGTGGGGTCCCTTGTGGTTCCCTATGAAGTTTAGAGTCACCTCTTCCGTTCTGCAAATAAGGACTGGGCTTTTGTTTTGTCTTATTTTGGTATTTTGATAGAGATTATATTGGGTCCCTAGATTGCGTTATTGCTTTGGGGACTTTTTTTTTTTTTTTGGTCTCATGCCATGCAGTAGGTGGGATGTTAATTCCTTGACCAGGGATGGAACCTTCATCCCTGCATTTGAAGCAAGGAGCCTTGATCACTGGGCTACCAGGGAAGGCTTGGTATTGCCATCTTAATAATACTGCCTTCCAATCCATGAACACAGGACATCTTCCCATTATGTGGTGCAAAGGTAAAGAAACTGCCTGCCAATGCAGCAGATGCAAGAGATGCTGGTTTGATCCCTGGGTTGGGAAGATACCCTGGAGTAGGAAATAACAACACACTCCAGTATTCTTGCTTGGAAAATTCCATTGACAGAGGAGTCTGGCAGGCTATAGTACACTCACAGTAGGTTTTTAGTGTGGATTCTTTAACTGTTGTTGTTGGGGAAATCTTCACCAGAGACTCACCAGGGGTGTCCCCTTTAGCATTTTATATGTATAAGATCATGTTATCTGCAAATAAAGATAACCTTACAACTTTCAAACTTAACTGCCTTTCATTTTTTTCTAGCTTAACTGCTCTGAATAGAAATTCGGCTACATTTTTGAGTGAAAGATGCAAAGGTAGCATCATTTCTTGTCCTGATCTTAGAAGGAAGACTTTCAGTCTTTCACCATTTAGTAAGATGTTTGCTGACAGTTCTTCTTAAATACCCAAGCCAGTGTTTCTTTTTTGTTGTGGCTGTTAATTTTATTAGAGTTGATTTACAGTGTTGTGTGAATTTCTGCCATACAGAACAGTGATTTGGTTACACACATATATACATGCTTTTCATGTTCTTTTGCATTATGGTTTATTACAGGATCGTGAGTATAGTTCTCTATGCTATACTATACAGTAAGGCCTTGTTGTCTAATCATCCTATGTATAATAGCTCACCCCAAACTCTCAATCCTTCCCTTCTCATCCTAAACCACTGTTTCCTATACATCTTCGAAAAGGAGTCTTCTCAAACAGTGTCCCTCCAGATGTTTGTAAATTTTTATAATGCAATAAAATTGTTTTAAACCAATTTTGTTTGGACTCTCTGCTCTTCCTTCCGCCTTTGAGACTTTATCCCACCATTGGCCGCCAGATGGCGCCAGCGGCACTTCCTGCGGCTCCTGAGGCCGGATCGCTCAATGATGGTTACTTTAGCTGATATTTACTTTCAATACAGTTTTTCTTTTCCTCTGTTTAATCTTATTCCTCATTATTTTGTCTTGTTTATTTATTTATATCACGATTTTTATATATTACTGGATATTCCTACACAGAGCATCAGTCATTTCAGTTCAGTCCCTCAGTCATGTCCGACTCTCTGCGACCCCATGAATCGCAGCACGCCAGGCCTCCCTGTCCATCACCAACTCCCAGAGTTCACCCAAACTAATGTGCATCGAGTCGGTGATGCCATCCAGCCATCTCATCCTCTGTCGTCCCCTTCTCCTCCTGCCCCCAATCCTTCCCAGCATCAGAGTCTTTTCCAATGAGTCAACTCTTCGCATCAGGTGGCCAAAGTACTGGAGTTTCAGCTTTAGCATCATGCCCTCCAAAGAACACCCAGGGCTGATCTCCTTTAGAATGGACTGGTTGGATCTCCTTGCAATCCAAGGGACGCTCAAGAGTCTTCTCCAACACCACAGTTCAAAAGCATCAATTCTTCCGCGCTCAGCCTTCTTCACAGTCCAACTCTCACATCCATACATGAGCACAGGAAAAACCATAGCCTTGACTAGACGGACCTTTGTTGGCAAAGTAATGTCTCTGCTTTTGAATATGCTATCTAGGTTGGTCATAACTTTTCTTCCAAGGAGTAAACGTAGAACATAAGTGATGTTTATAAGTTTCTCTGATCTTTTCATCACTTAGAACTAGTTTAGTATTCACAGTTAGACTAAATCTGATTTTTTGAACTTATTGTTTGTTTTTTAGAAACCAATGAAAATATTATTATACAAAAGCATGATTGTTGAACATGATTAGTGAAACGGGTATTTATAGCTGCAGACAATCAAACTTACAAAATGTTTTCTTTTTTCTTTTTGGCCACACCACGCAGCATGTAGGATCTTATCTCCCCAACCGGGATGGGAAGCTGCACCCGCTGCAGTGGAAACATGGACCCTTAACCACTGGACCACCAGGGAAGTTCAAAATGGCTTTATTAGATATTAATCCAAGGAGTTTTAGTGAACTTTTCAGAATTCTGAATAAACTAAATGAAAATTCCCATTTTGCTCTTTCTACTTAGTGTATATTTATTATTTTCTAATGAAGAACATCCTTAAGCATGAAGATGACATAATATTTTGAACACACACACACACACAATTTTTTAAGCCATTAAGATCTACAGCCCCCTAAACATTGTTTTTGTTGTCGGTCAGTCACCAAGTCGTGTCGATTCTGTGACCCTGTGGACTGTGGCGGCCAGGTCTCCCTGACCCTTACCCGGGATTTGCCTGAGTTCTTGTCCTTCACATCAGTGATGCCATCCAACCATCTCATCCTCTGTGACCCTCTTCTCCTTTTCTGCCCTCAATCTCTCCCAGCATCAGGGTCTTTTCCAAAGAGGAGGATCCTGGCGGGCTACAGTCTGTTGGATCTCAAAAGAGCCAGACACGACTTAGTGACTGAACAACAGCAATGACATGGCCTTAAGAAGTAGGTACTATGATCTGCATTTTTGAAATGAGGAAACTGAGGCTCAGAGAGGTGCACTCACTTCCCCAACATCACACAGCTTTGTTGTTGTAACTATTTAGTCCCTAAGTCATATCTGATGACTTTTTTTGAGACCGCATGGATTGTAGCCCATCAGGCTCTTCTGTCTGTGGAAGTCTCCAGGCAAGAATATTGGAGTTTGGTTGCCATTTCCTACTCCAGGGGAGCTTCCTGACGCAGAAATCAAACCCAAGTCTCGTGTTTGGCAGGCAGATTCTTTACCACTGAGCCACCCGGGAAGCCCATCACATAGCTATTAGAGAATTTTTTTTAAAGTTGATTTTTAATTAGGCAAAGCATGAAGGGTATCTGAAATGTGAATGTGTGTGCTCTAATAATTCTCATTTGCAACCTGAGTGTCTTACTCACTGTGAAAAGTGATCAAATGAAGCAATAATGCCAAGTAAGCCTACTGGAATCTTCCTACAGAATGTTTGTCTCAGACAGAAAAGGCTCTGAAAATGTCTACGAATGCAAAACAAGAAACAAAGTTCTTTTCTGTGATAAACTGCAACTGGATCAGATTTGTTGTTTATTTTGTTATTTAACCAATGGTCACATCAGCTTGCTGAGAGTCAGGCATTGTCCGTGGACAGCATTTCTCAAACTTTTTGGACCTGAGGCCACTTTACACTTTTAAAAATCACTGAGAACCGTTAAGAGTTTTAGTTCATATGGGTTACATCTATTAATATTTATAGAATTAGACATTATGACAGAAGGTGAACAAAATATTCATATATTTTAATCTTTTTAAATATTAAATCTCTTTAATATTTAATTATAAATATTAAAGATTTATAATATCTTTAAATATTCATTTAAAGATAACAAGCCTTAGCCTATGGCATGTCAAACATATCGCTGTTTATTCTCAGATGCCACTGCCTCGAGTGATTTTCAAAAAGCGACTTGAGGAACTTCCCAGGTGGCACTAGTGGTAAAGGAAAGTGAAAATGAGAGTCGCTCAGTGGTGTCCGACTCTTTGCAACCCCATGGACTCTGTAGGCCAGAATACTGGAGTGGGTAGCCTATCCCTTCTCCAGGGGATCTTCCCGACCCAGGTGTCAAACCAGGGTCTCCTGTATTGCAGGAAGATTCTTTACCAACTGAGCTATCAGGGAAGCAAAGGTATCAGTGGTAAAGGACCCGCCTGCCAATGCAGGAGACGCAAGAGACACAGGCTTGATCCCTGATTGGGAAGATCCCCTGGAGAAGGAAATGGCAATCAGTCGGACACACGCGTGTGCACACACACACACACACACACACACACACACACAGCTGTGGTCCAGGGGTTAAGACTCTGCCCTTCCTCTCCAAGGCGCACAGGTTTCTTCCCTGGTCAGAGAAATAAGGACAAAATATTGAGCGGGCTTCTGCCTTATCTCCTAATAGTGGCTAAAGAAGACTAACAAAACACGTGCGTGTGTGCTGTCACTCAGTCGTGTCTGACTCACTGCAACCCCATGGACTGTATCCTGCCAGGCTCCTCTGTCCATGGAATTCTCCAGGCAAGAACACTGGAGTGGCCATGCCCTCCTCCAGGGGATCTTCCTGACTCAGGGATTAAACCCAGGTCTCTTATGTCTCCTGCATTGGCATGTGGGTGCTTTGCCACCAGCGCCAGCTGGGAAGCTGGGTAAATGTTGCCTGCCACCTCATAAACAAAGGATGTGGCAGCCACCAAGTCAGCACATCACAGTCCCCCTGACAGTGAGCCCTGAGGGAACTCAGGGTAGAAACAGAATGCCTGCCATCAAACAGTCAGCTGCTACAGCCGCCCTTCTCCCCAGCAGTGCACTCAGAGACCAAAGATGGACAAGAATAAGACACTGACCCTAGATAGCTAAGGAGCATAGCAAAGGAATGATTTCAGGGAGCAGACTCTTGCATCTTACCATACACAGAAAAGGGCTAAATTCCTTAACTTTAGGTATTTGGTTTTCTTTAATTGACAGTTATCTCTGTTTTTGGCTTCCCAGGTGGGTCGGCTCAGTAGGAAAGAATCTGCCTGCCAATGCAGGAGAGGCAGGAGACTTGGGTTCAATCCCTGGGTCAGGAAGATCCCCTGGAGAAGGAAGCGGCAACCCACTCCAGTATTCTTGCCTGGGAAATCCCATGGATGGAGGAGCCTGGCGGGCTACAGTCTATGGGGTCACAAAGAGTTGGACATAACTGAGCACACACACAATCTGTTTTTTAAAATTTTATTTTTATCTATTTATTTGACTGTGCTGGGTCTTAGTTGCGGCACACAGGATTTTCAGTCTTCATTGCGGCATGCAGGATCTAGTTCCCTGATCAGGGATGGAATCCGGGGCCCCCGCACTGAGAGCACAGAGTCTTAGCCACTGGACCACCATATTTCACAGTAATCTCTTGATGTTTTGACTACCTAGTCTTCATTGCAAAAACTCCTATATATCCTGGCTCCCCCACTCTTTGCTTCTTTGAAGCATCTCTCACTATATGAGATGCCATGTCTTTGGCTTAAGTCCTCAGTTTTGTCCACCAAATAAAGCATAATTCTGAGTTTTTTTGTTTTTTTTTTTAAGCGACAGCTACTTACCCTTTCCTGATCATTCCCTCAGGATTCAAATCTAAGATAAAAATCTGGCCTAAGTCTTCATTTGGGACCTGGCTACTAGAATCAGGAATTCTTCCTGATGTGATCAGCTCTGGCCAACAGAAGATCCAGGGAAGCAAAGAAGTTTTTGACTGTAAGTTTCTCTCTCTCTCTCACACACACACATAATACAATTGCAAATAACAAAAGATAAACCATCTGACAAAAGTGACTTAAATGGCTTTTTGTTCTTTTTTTTTTTTTAAACAAAACAATCCAGAAATCAGAGGCTTCCCAGTTGGAGGAGCCAGGATCTTTCTTTGTGCTCTGTTATATTCAAAGTAGGCCTGGCACTCTTGGCCATGAAATGGCTGCAGCAGCTCCAAGCATCACACTTGTAACTAAGCCAAAACAGAGGAAAGAAAAGCAGACGTAGCCTTTCTGGAATGTTTAATTTAGGAAGGACAGCTTTCCCAGAGGCCTCCACGCAAATTTCCTCTTGTATCCCCTTGGCCCATGGCCTTCCCTTGAACAACGATTGAAAAAGAGAATGAGGGGGGTGCCTCATTCTCAATGAGGCAATGGTTGCCTGCTGTCTCAACAGATCAGAGTCCTGGTACCAAAGCTGATGGCTGCTGGACAGGCCACAAATGGAGTCTACCCACTAGTCCCACAGGGTCTCCCCCAGGATCAGAGCTCAGGCATACCCCAAGTTACACACTGATCAGATAACAGAAGAAAGTTAGAATCCAGAATCCAGATCTGTAGCCAGTTGTGCCTGGCCCTGCAGGGGCAGCTCTGAGTGTAGAAAGATCCTTTCCAGGTCAAACTGGAAGCCAGGACAAGGGTCCAGGCAGGAGACAAGATCTGAGCTGAAGCCAAGAAGACAGAGTCTGGGGAAAGAGGACAGGGCTGGGGACTCAGAGGCTTTTGGGGGTAGAAGTACAGTGCAGAGGGGTCTGGCAGAGTGACTGGAGTGTACAGTGGGGCTGTCCTGCAAGATGGGGATGCGGGTCCCTTTTTAGGGAGGGAAGATGTTAAGCTCAATTTGTGACAAGTGGAAAAATCTCCCCATCTGAGAAACCATCAGGACTCTGAGGGTTTGGATTGCTGGGCCCTTGAAAATGAAATGGGTTGAACATGTGGGTTCCTGGTTAAGACGCTAGAGCCGCTGAATTGCTTCATTGAAGATGAAACTTAATGTCTTGTTCTTTGGCATTTTATTTCAAAATCGCAGCTAGGGGGAAAAAAAAAAAATCAACTGTAGCACCGGGAGATCTGGCCTGAAAACGGAGATGCAGATTTGGGGTCAAAGTGTATCCCTGACCCACAACACGGAGCAGCGGGGAGTACAGGTCCCCAAGGCCTGAATGGCGGGGCTAGGGTCCAAGACGCCTGGGTCAGGCCCTTATGGCTTTGGGAGTGTAACATGGGGGCACCGGAGATCCAGGCGTCCAAGCTCCCCCGTCTTTTACTTCATATTGCACTTCAGGTGAGTCATTGGTACGGAGGTGAAGGTCCAACAGGGGCTGGATGCTACAGGTCGGTGGTCCGTAGAGTGGTCCAGCGTAGCCCAGAGCATTACACCGGGAGCATCCATTCATGGGCTTTTGATCCGTACTAGAGAATAACACAGGCGGAGGTGAGAGGAAACCACACTACAACTCCCAGCAGGCCCTGGGGCATCCTAGCCTGAGCGCCGGCAAAGTTACGCCCCAGGGCCTCACGGGAAATGAGGCCACTTCCCGGAAGCCCACCGAACGTGGCAAAGGTGGCGCAGAGGCCCAAAGGAGTTGTAGTTCTGCAAAGAGGAGTTCTTGTAAGGCCCTGAAGGCTCGGGGGAAAGTTCTTCAGCTGAGAAAACCTGGATAGGCAGGAGGTGTAGTTCTCGGTCCAGATACTCTGGAATTTACAGAAGCTCACAGAAAAGGAGCTCCAGTTCCAGTGCCAGGAAAGGCCAGATAGCTCGGTTCAGACGTATGAAAGTACCTCCTGGGGCTTATGATAGGAAACGTTCTTAGGCCACAGAGTCGGGGCAGAGTGCAGAGGCTGGTAGGAGCAAGATTCTCAAGCCAGCGGAATAGCCCAGGGCTCCTGGGGATCTCTGGGACTTGGAACTCAGTGGCCAGAAGGTTGGCTTCAGGTCCCGGAGGCTCATGGGAAGGGAATTTCTCAAGCCAGGGCTCCCGAGGCTCACAGAGAAGCGCCATTTAGTCCCAAGAAGTGTTCTAGGCCACAGGGCCTTGAGGAAAGCAAACTCAATCGGAGGCCCAGAGGCCAATGGAAGGAGCCATTTTCAGCTGGTGGGACTATGGTGGGGGAAGGGAAGCCTCAGTTCAGAGGCTAGTGGGATGTGAACTTCTCTTGGGCAACCAAGCATCCAGCCCAGCTCCCAGCTGGTGCACCTCACCTGGATCGCCTTCAGTTCCTTGTGGAAGCGGAGGATGAGCTGGGGCCCGTTTTCCATGGTGGGAATGTGGAAATGCTGGGGAAGAAAGGGTGGTAAGAACGGGCCCCCACCCCCTTCTTCTCCGTGACGGTCCAAGCTGGCCCTTCCTCACGCTCTAAGCTGGCCCTTCCTCACCTTGCCTTGGTACAGGATTTGGTGCACGGGGCAGACCTGGCAAGCAGTGCCTGAACCGAAGACTTCTCGGACCCGGCCATCCTTCAGCGCCCGCAGGAACTCCTTCATGGTAATCTTACGCTCTACCACTCGGAATTCACCCTGCGGGGCGAGACACGAATAACCTCTGAGCCCGGGGGGCTGCTCTGCTCCCCGCTCTGTGTGGATGGTGAAAAAGAGCCATGCCATTGTGCCCAGTCCCCTCCACCACCCCCAATACTCCAGTCCTGCAACAGAGGAGTACCCCATCATTCTGGCCACCCGAAGACAGCATGCCCTCACCCAGGTCCGGGCCAGGTCCAGCAGACTCTGTCGGACTATTCCAGGTAGGATGATGCCGTCCAGTGGGGGGGTCACCAGTTCCAGCACTGGGTCAGGTGGAAGAGAAGGGGGAGGGGGCGTGTTACCTCACACCATCCCATCCTCTTAGGAGCCACCCCACTCACAGCCAAGCCCCAAGACCTGCAGCCACTAAGAATTTCTGCTCCCGCCCACTTCCGCCCAGCCTGGGGTTGGTCATGGGTGGGCTCACCCCCGTCCTCATAGGTCCAGAAGACGAAGATGTTCATGGTGCCCACCTCCGTGAGCTCGTGATCAGGCCCATACAGCCAGAGGACCTGCTCGCAGCCCTTCTTTTGTGCCTCCTGCTGCACTAACACGGTGGGCCCGTAATTCCTGGCGGACAGCAACATGGTGGACCAGGTCAAGGGACCCCCAGCCTTCCCCCGACGTGGCCCGATGTGAGTCTTTCTAGACCAGCGCTCATTCTGCTCCCGCCCCATTCACAAACAGCTGTGACATCATCTCTGAGAGGCTTACTGAACCTCCAGGCTGGGTTTCAAGCCTCCTCTGGGCTCTCGCGATCAACTGGCCACCTCGATGCTTTCCCGTTTTGCCCTGATTTAACACTCACTGTCTCTCACCCAGAGCTGACCTCGCACCTCGTCTGCTCACAAGCCTCTCGGGGCTCCCCACTGCCTCTAGGACAAGATCCCAGCCCTTCAGTCCAGTGTTCAGGGCTGGGCCTGGTCTGGGACTACCTGTTAAGCCTTTTGCAAAAGCCAGACTTATTTTTCTTCTCTGACAACTTCGGTGACTCTGCCCCTCCCCCCTGTCTCCACTGGTGTGTTCCCAGGATTTGAAATCGACCCACTTCGGTATTCTTGCCTAGAGAATTCCACGGATGGAGGAGCCAGGCGAGCCACAGTCCATGGGGTCGTGAAGAGTCAGACATGACTGGGCGACTCACATACACACCACTTTTGTATTCAGGAAACCATCTCCAGCCTACCCATCGGACCTCCTTTGTGAAGACTTTCCCATGTTCTGGTCATTTCCATCAGAGCACGTGCTGCCCTGGATACTCGGGCTCCCACCAGCCTGGGAGCCTATGGAGGGCAGGGCCCAGATCAGACTTATCTGTGTCCCCAGCTTCACCCAACATAGGGGTTCAGTTCAGTTCAGTTCAGTTGCTCAGTCGTATCTGACTGTTTGCGACCCCATGGACTGCACCACGCCAGGTCTCTGTGTCCATCACCAACTCCCGGAGTTTACTCAAACTCATGTCCATTGAGTCGGTGATGCCATCCAACCATTTCATCCTCTGTCTTCCCCTTCTTCTCCTGCCTTCAATCTTTCCCAGCATCAGGGTCTTTTCAAATGAGTCAGCTCTTTGCATCAGGTGGCCAAAGAATTGAAGTTTCAGCTTCAACATCAGTCCTTCCAAGGAACACTCAGGACTGATCTCCTTTAGGATGGACTGTTTGGATCTCCTTGCAGTCCAAGGGACCCTCAAGAGTCTTCTCCAACACCACAGTTCAAAAGCATCAATTCTTCAGCACTCAGCTTTCTTTACAGTCCAGCTCTCACATCCATACATGACTAGTGGAAAAACCATAGCCTTGACTAGACCGACCTTTGTTGGCAAAGTAATGTCTCTGCTTTTTAATATGCTATCTAGGCTGGTCATAACTTTCCTGCCAAGGAGCAAGCGTCTTTTAATTTCATGGCTGCAATCACCATCTGCAGTGTTTTTGGAGCCCAAGAAAATAAAGTCTGCCACTGTTTCCCCATCTATTAGCCATGAAGTGATGGGACCAGATGACATGATCTTAGTTTTGTGAATGTTGAACTTTAAGCCAACTTTTTCACTCTCCTCTTTCCCATTCATCAAGAGGCTCTTTAGTTCTTTGCTTTCTGCCATAAGGGTGGTGTCATCTGCATATCTGAAGTTACTGATATTTCTCCCAGCAATCTTGATTCCAGCTTCTGCTTCATCCAGCCCAGTGTTTCTCATGATGTACTCTGCATATAAGTTAAATAAGCAGGGTGACAGTATACAGCCTTGACGTACTCCTTTTCCTATTTGGAACCAGCCTGTTGTTTCATGTCCAGTTCTGTTGCTTCCTGACCTGCATATAGGTTTCTCAAGAGGCAGGTCAGGTGGTCTGGTATTCCCATCTTGTTCAGAATTTTCCACAGTTTATTGTGATCCACACAGTCAAAGGCTTTGGCATAGTCAATAAAGCAGAAATAGATGTTTTTCTGGAACTCTCTTGCTTTTTCCATGATCCAGTGGATGTTGGCAATTTGATCTCTGGTTCCACTGCCTTTTCTAAAACCAGCTTGAACATCGAGAAGTTCACGTTGACCATCAGGAAACTTCAACGAGATATGTTTTGAAAGGATCTGAATGAACTCCCAGCTGGGGCCACACTTGCTGTCCCAATACATCCTAAGCCCGCCCTCTGCCTTATCCCCATCCTAACCCTCCTTGCCCTGCTGAGCTGATGCCCTTGGCAAGACAGATAAATCCACAGGAAGTCCACAGGCAGGGTGGTGGATGCCAGAGCCCCTGGGCATTATGGGAGCTGAGGAAGGTTGGGTTTTCAGGGGAGGCTACCTGGAGGAGAGACCAGTGAGCTAAGTGTAAATTCATTTCTAGAGACTTCCCTGGGGGCCAATCTGAGTTTCTCCACTGGACATCCAAAGACACACCCTGTGTCTCTGACGCCCAGTGCACCAGACCCTGGGGTGGGCAAGGGACTACTTACCCTCCCAGCTTGTAGTTGCCGACCCCACCCACCCAGGCCCGGATGAATGATGGATCTGCCAGGAGGGAGACAGGTTTCAAGGCATCTCCAGGGAAGTAGGCGCCCACAGGGCTGAGAATGACGAACAGGAGGGCTCGAGTAGGGTGGCCGACACCTAGCGAGGGCTGTGATGGGCGGAAGGGGACATCAGGGACCCAGGAATCCAGGCCCCCAACCCCTTCCCTGACCCAAGCCTAGGTCCCCGGCCCTTCTCCTTCAGGAAGGCAACCCGCCCCCCAAGTGTGGCTCCCCAGCCCCCAGAGCTGGCCCACCTCGTTCCCGATCAACACGGGCCGAACGTAGAGGCTAGTGCCCATGCTGCCAGGGACCCAGTCCTGGTCCACTTCCACCAGCCGGCGGATGCACTCCAGCAACTCAATTTTGTCGAAACTCTGGGTGGGATGAAGATGAGTCAGGGTACCCTCTTGACCCTGGCCCCCGCCCATGCCCCCTGCCCCACCCTCCTTGGGCGGCCGGGGGCCCCTCACCGGTAGGCAGAGGCGGAGGGCCGAGCGCAGCATCCGTTCCATGTTGAGCCAAGGTCGGAAGAGGCGCACGCGCTGGTCCCCACCTTTGAATGCCTTCATGCCTTCAAAGAGCTGCAGAGACAGGCAGGGCAGGAGGTCAGAGTTCAGGGAGACAGCTCACCCAGCCAGGGAGAAACGGGCTGATACACAGGGATACAGACACAGAAAAATACAGTGAGCAGGGAAGAGATTAACCCACTGAGCACAGAGAGGAGGAGAGAGAGCAAAGATCCAGACAGACCAGGAGAGGAGACAGCAAAGGACAGAAGCCAGAGAAAGCAGAACAGAGAGACCCAAAGCAAGGAGCACGCTTTTTTAAACCCTTTCCATGTTACTGGGACCATTTCTCAGGAATGAAGATGACATGGAAGTTACCTATTTATTTATTTGGCCACACCACATGCTTTGTGGGATCTTAGTCCCCCGACTAGGGATTGAACCTAGGTCATTCGGCAGTGAGAGTTCAAAGTCTTAACCACTGGACCACCAGGGAATTCCCAGAAGTTATCTTTTTAAATAGCCTTTTTGTGTTTTAGAGAAATACTTTAATAGCCATGGATGAAATCATACAATGTCCACCCAGATGGCCAATAGGGAAAAGATGCTCAATATCGCTAATTATTAGAAAAATGCAAATCAAAACTACAGAGAGGTACCACTTCATAGGTCAATATGGCCATCATTCAAATGTCTACAAATAACCAATGCTGGAGAGGGTGTAGAGAAAGGGACCCCTCCTACACTGTTGGTGGGAATATAAATTGGTGCAACCATTATGGAATACAGTAAAAACAACAACAGTAAAAAAAACAAAAAACAAAAAAAATAGAGTTGCTGTATGATTCAACAACCCCACTTGTGGGCATATATCAGAACTAATTCAAAAAGATGCCTGCACCCCTGTGTTCATAGCAGTGCTATTCACAATAACCAAGATATGGAAGCAATTTAAATGTTCATCAACAAATACATAAATCACTAAAGAACCACCCTCCTAATCCCACCAACCCCAGGTAAGTTCTTGGTGCATAGTAGGTTTCTGTTGACTGACTGACTGACTGAATGAATGAAGAATGCAAAATAAAAATAATTGGAGTATTTTGGGAAAAAATGTAAAAATAAGGGCAAGAGGTAAGAGTGGGAAGCTGCCTTATCACATATGAAAACAGATTATGAATCTACAACACTTGAAGTGACATTGACAAATGAACTGACAGATCAAACAATGCAAGAGACTAGAAAGTGGATTATCGTATAGCTGAATCACTTTGCTGTATACCTGAGACCACCACAATGTTGTAACCCAACTGTATTTAAGTAAAAATTGTACAAAACATGATCAATTCAGTTAAATGGTGCTGAACAACCAAATATCCATTTCTGGGGGGAAAAATTAAGTTGGATCCCTACCTCATACCGGAGAAGGCAGTGGCACCCCACTCCAGTACTCTTGCCTGGAAAATCCCATGGACAGAGGAGCCTGGTAGGCTGCAGTCCATGGGGTCGATAAGAGTCGGACACAACTGAGCGACTTCACTTTCACTTTTCACTTTCATGCATTGGAGAAGGAAATGGCATCCCACTCCAGTGTTCTTTCCTGGAGAATCCCAGGGACGGTGGAGCCTGGTGGGCTACTGTCTATGGGGTCGCACAGAATCGGACACGACTGAAGCGACTTAGCAGCAGCAACAGCAGCTATCTCATACCTCACATCAGGAAAATTTTCAGGTTTAAATGAAATTTCTTCTATAAGCAATAAAGGAAAACACAAAGGACCATTTTATATTTTGAATTGGGGCTGGTGTTCTAAATATGACAAATCACAGAAATCAAAAAGAAAAGACTGCATAAAAATAAAAATAAACAAACTGGGTAGAAACTTTGAACTCACATCACAAATGACTTATCTTTAATACACAAAGTACTCCTACAAATAAATGCAGAAACCCACTCTAATAGAAAAATCAGCCAAGAAAATGGACAGTTCACAGGAAGGAACTAAAAATGGCTCTTCCATTGTGAAAAGATGGTCAACTCCATTCATAATCGGGGGGAAAAGGCAAATTAAAATTACCTTGAAGTACCTTTAAAAGCACTTAGTACCTTTAAAAGCACTTTACAAGACATCTAAAAGTTTGACAAGGGTCATCCTGGGAACAGGGAAAACAGGCCTGGCTGGTAAATGTGAAAATTGACACAGCTCTGTCATAACATCTGTCACAGAAGATATTGATGGCTCAACATCTGTCAGCAATCACAAGCACATACAGCCTTTGAGCCAACAGTTCCAGAAATTGAAAGGAGAGATACATTTGCTTTTAAGGGAAGTGAAGTGTTCGCTGGTTTATTGCAGTGCTGTTTATAATAGCACAAGACTGGGAACAACCTAAGTGTCCAGCAACAGGTGATTGCCTAAAGGCGGCATTTTTAGGATGGAATACTACACAGCAGCAGAAAAGGAGGACAAAGCTCTTCAAGGGCTGCCCAAGAATCTCTAGGCTACATTAAAAGAAGGAAAAATGAAAGTGTTCGTCACTCGGTCTGTCCGACTCTGTGATCCCATGGACTGTAGCCCATCAGCCTCCTCTGTCCATGGTTTTCTCCAGGCAAGAATACTGGAGTGGGTTGCCATTTTCTCCTCCAGGGGATCTTCCCAACCCAGGGATCGAACCCGCATCTCTTGCGTCTCCTGCATTGGCAGGCGGGTTCTTTACCACTGTGCCACCTGGGGAGCCCTATGTAAGAGCTATCATGAAAGACATGTTTTTTTGCATGCTCAACCCTTTCATCTTCACTCACTCTACTAAAGAAAAAGTACTGGGTCCCCAAAAGTACTTTTGTCCTCCAAAAGTACTGTTGGAGGACATCCTGTCATGCTGGGCTGAAAGGAGAGCCAAATAAATGGTGATCTCCAAAAGCCACCTTCCTGGGGGCGGGGCTCTGTAGACACGTCCTGACCATCCATCCTTTGTATCTGTTCCCCACGCTGGGTCTCCTCTGCACAGAACTGATCCATTTGAATCAAATGTCCAGAGTAGGTGGGAAGAAAAACCATCAAAATTCTGAAAAGAAAAGAGGAAAAAAAAGGGGGGGGGGGCGGGTGGAACATGCCTAATGTTGGAGAACGACTCCGTAAGGGACAAAAATCAGTCAAAGTGCCAACCAGCTACAACTGCAGTGTGTCCCTCCAAAATTTTGCAACAAGTAAAGCTTCTTTGGAAAAGACTTTGCTTTCAGCCATAGCTTGAAGCTGGAAACTGGGTCAAATGTCTCCTGCATCTCTCTCCTCGTGGGCCCTCACCAAGTCCCACAAAGCCAATCCTCCTCTTCCTATGTCCCCATATCGGCATGGTCCCGTGGTCTACATGGTCACCCGGCTAAACCACTGGGCACAGTCCTCAGCCCTCCCTGCCCTTCTCTAGCCCAGCCGGTCAATCCCTAGTATCCCTGAATTTCTCTGCCCCATCCACTCCTGGTGATCCCCCTGGCTCCGACCTCAGCTCATCCTTTACATGGCCTGAGAAGGGTCTTACTCTACCTGCTCTGTGCCTGCTCAGAGCCCTCGGAGCTCCCAGTGCCCTTGACAAGGTCCCAGCTCCTCTGGGGTTCTGATGGCATCCTCAGCCTCCCCGTAGCCTCCAACCCCACGCTTCCCTCCCAAATATACCAGGCTCTTCTTTGGACTGTGTCTTTATACTGATGTCGCCTCTCCCACTAAGAGCCTCAGCTCCCCTCTTTGCCAGGAAAGACCCCACTTTCGGTCGAATCAGAGGTAGGGTGGGCATTCCTCTTCTGGCCTCCCACAATACCTCAGCTGCCTCCATCAGAGTCCAGATCCCCCTGGGTGAGCACCAAAGTGTGGGGGTTTTCAAGTGAAGGAACTGGGTCTGCTCATCTCTGGGGACCTGGCATCACCCAATAAATATGGGACTTGGAACATGACAAGCCTGAGAAAAATGGATGAGGAGTGCGTGGAAATGAGAAACACACAAAAAGCAAACCCAGGGAGGTAGACCCAGCAAGAGACTCAGCAAGATGGAAGAGATGCAGGGAGAGGCAGGGGAGGGAGGGCAGTCGCCCTGCCACCTGCAGGGAGTAGTGCAGAGCGGAGCAGGCCGGGTGCAGCGTGAGGTTCTGGAAGGGCTGGATTCGGGGCTGGCCCCAGCCCTTCTCCTGATTCCATTCCACCATCAGCATGTGGTCGGTGAATGTCTTCCCGAACAGCAGGGGCTGGCTGGGGTCAGGCTTCTTATGAGGCTCCTGTGTCATTTCCAGCTGCAGGTCAGCAGCCTGAGAAAAGATAGGCATCCTGGAGTCTGACCACAGCTTCCAATCTGAAAAACTACAACTCCCAGGAACCCCTGGGGCTGAGAACCAGAGAGAAGAAGGATCTGTAGTCCCAGAGGCTCCTGGGACATGCAGTTTCATCTCTTTTCCACGGCCTGATGGCAAGCAATTAGGCTAACCCATTGCCACCCACCTTCACCTTCGGACCCTGGATCTTTTGGAGATGCCTAAAGCTAGCTCCCAGCCCTTGCCTCCCTCAGACCCACTGGTCCAGGCCCCCAGCCCCTCTTCCTTGAGATCCAAACCCTAATCCCCACTGTCACCTTGAAGCTGGATGAGGCATATCTTCTGGAACCACACAGAAACCAAGGAACAGGGAGAAATCTGGGGATCCAAATCTGAGGGTGGGGACAGAAGTAAGAAAGGTGATGAGACCAGGAGACAGAGAGCGCAGGGGGTCCTGGCACCCATCTTTTCCACAGTCTGCACTGGGGATGTTCTCGGGCATGCTCTGTCCCAGGCCCAGTGCTTCCAGGCCAGGTCCCTTCCCCTGCCCTGATCAGCATGGAGCAGGAGATCCCCAAGGAGGCCAAGTCTGCTCCCTGCCCCCACAAGGGCCATCTCAATAAAGAGCTGAATCGGCTCCCATCCCTTCCTCCAAGCTGGGGCAAAGTCAAATACAGGCACCTCCTACCCCAGGGAACTTTGGCCCCAGCCCTGCCTGAGCCCAGATCAGACAGAGGACGACAAGGGAAGGTGTGCAGGTAAGTGAAGGCCTCCCCGGGGGAACTCAAATCCTGAAAAGAGTTAGAAAAGTGGAGGGCCCATAGGTCATGCTCCCCCAGGGCCCAGGGCCCCAGCCCTTTCTATTACAGACCCTGGATTCCAGGCCCCCACCTCAGGATCCAGACCCCCAGCCCCCTCTGCCCTCAGACCCAGAATTGCAAGTCCTTCCCTTTGGGGTATTAGATCAACTGGGCTCAGCTTACTTGAGGCCCCAGTCCCACACCCTGCTACTGCTGCTGCTAAGTCACTTCAGTCGTGTCCGACTCTGTGTGACCCCATAGACGGCAGCCCACCAGGCTCCCCCGTCCCTGGGATTCTCCAGGCAAGAACACTCGAATGTATGAAAGTGAAAAGTCAGTCATGTCCGACCCTCAGCGACCCCATGGACTGCAGCCTTCCAGGCTCGTCCGTCCATGGGATTTTCCAGACAAGAGTACTGGAGTGGGGTGCCATTGCCTTCTCCGAGTCCCACACCCTGGACACCAGCAATTCCAATTCCCTATGGTTCCCAGGGCTGTAGGGAACTGAGGGGCAGCCACATACACTAGGGGACCACCCCAGTCATCGAGAGACACTGCTCAGATGAACGCTTCCCCTGTGGTCCGGCCCGAGGCCAGCGGGGGAGAGAAGGTCTGTCTGCGTCTAGCAGGATGGCCTCTCCCCCCCAGTCTCTGACCTCGAGATACCTCTTTCCTCAGCCCAGTGGGAAGGCAGCTGTGATGAGGTTTGGCAGACAGAACAGCCTAGCCTGCTCCTGCCCTGTGAGCTGAGGGAACCCAGAACAGATGTGAATGGCCGAAGTCACTGGTCAGTAGGTGAGTCATGGTGAGACGGGGGCTGTGGGTTTGGAATGTCCTAAAGTCTAGGCCATGAAGTCTGAGGAGTGGTCCTGGATGTTATGAGCACTGGAGGGCTACTGGGATGATTGGAGTGTGGGTCCTGGGATGGCCTCTAGGTGGCGCTCTCTGGCTTGACCAAGCCAGGGCCAGGTTACTGGCCAGGAGGGGGACAAGACACCCCCCGCATAGAGATAACACCAACTGGCAGGGCGGAGGCAGGCAGCAGGTGGACAGGAAAGC
The DNA here is from genome assembly GCF_029378745.1 of Bos indicus. Classification (NCBI taxonomy): domain Eukaryota; kingdom Metazoa; phylum Chordata; class Mammalia; order Artiodactyla; family Bovidae; genus Bos; species Bos indicus. The sequence continues at coordinate 55,987,002 of NC_091777.1, forward strand.
AGCCCTCAGAGGAAGGCAGAAAGGAAAAAAGTAGAGAAGAAGAATGAGAAAAAATAAGAGACAAGGAAGTAAAAGACACGGACATTAAGGAACAGGAATCCAAGGCCAAGAGAAGTAAAATTAGATATGATCATAGAGGGGCTCAGCAATAAAGAATCTGCCTATCAATACAGGAGACCTGGGCTCAATCCCTGAGTCGAGAAGATCCCCAGGAGGAGGGAATGGCAACCCACTCCAGTATTCTTGCCTGGAGAATCCCATGGACAGAGGAGCCTGGAGGGCTACAGTCCAGGGGGTTAAAAAGAATCAGACAGGATTGAGCAACTAACACTTTCACTTTCATACAGAGAGAGGGGGAAATCCCCTGGAGGAGGAAATGGCAACCCACTCCAGTATTCTTGCCTGGGACATCCCTTGAACAGAGAAGCCTGGCTGGCTACAGTCCATGGGGTTGCAAGAGTTTGACACAACTTAGTGACTAAACCACAACCACCATATATATAGAGACTGAGACAAGACACACGAGGGAGGGAAATTCAGGCATGGTAAAGCCTGGAGAAATCAAGAAAAAAAAATACTGAAGGCAAGATGAATTGAAGCCGTAAGAGAGAGAGAACAAGAGAAAGGAGAGTAATAGATCAAGACCCAATGTCGGGGGACAGCACAAAGTGAAAGGGAGGCCTAGGGAAATGAGGAGAGACTAGCAGAGACAGAGTGATGCCAACACCTGGAGAGAAACTACCTCAGCAATGCTTGGAGACAGAGATATCCAGGAGAGACAGAGAGGAGCAGGAAAACACACCCACAAGGCAGAGAAAAGGTGCCAGGCACTGTTTCCAGGAGATTATAAATCTGTACTGGCCATAGAGACACTGTCACACTGGGAGAAGCTGCCTTCACCCTCCCAGGATATTTTTCTGGGGGCAGGGGTCTCACCTCCCCTCAGGGAAGGTGCTCCACCACCTGATACCCCAAACCATTGGGGGATTGGGCCCCAAGGAGATCTCAGATAATCCCTGAGCTTTAGGGACATAGAGTTGTAAAAAGCTCTGGGGCTGAATTAGGAAATGAGAAATAGTTGGAGTTGGGGTGGCGTATGCACAGAGCAGAGCTCTATAATATGATGGAATCTCCACTGACCCCAGCACTCACAGCCCAAGGCTGTCCTACCACCACGGCCCAGGAGTGTCATCGTAAAGTCAAGATTGTCCCAGACACAGCCCAGGCTGGTCTCCGTCTCAACTCAGAAAGGAAACATCTGTCCTGCTATCCATCAAGCTAAGAGTCCCATATAAAGTCAGGTACAAAGTTAACAGGAACCATTTTTCCCAACGTTAAGCTGCAGCTGTCAAGGGTTATAAAGAATCCCTTCTTCGAGTTGTTATTGTTTCCTTCCTCACTGAGAAACCCTGTTCTCTCAAATCACAGGCTCTCCGAAGCTCTGCCTGTTGACATGTATCAGTAAGAATGGAGGGTCCCACTCACAGCAGGAGAATCTCTGTCGCTGACAATGAGGTATTAACTCTATTTTCAACCCTGGCGCAGAGTTTCAGATAAGGGGTTTCCGGGCACAACATTCTACCTCTATCTTTAGTGCCAAGAAAATAGGGCCTTGGGTCCTAGTCCCAGTCCAGACCTGAAACTGAACTCTGCCTCCATCCTGCTCCCACACCTAGAGGGTCTGGGAATCTTATTCTGGCGCCCCCAAAGTCTCCCTTCTCTCCTAATCCATCCCGTCACCCCAGTCCCATGCTTCTCCCATTGCCGTCTCCTCTTCCATATATCCATCCCTAGAAGTCCCATCTGGGTCCCCCTTCCCACCGATTACTTCTCTCCCTTCATCCCCATTAAAGCCTCGTGCTCCTTTCTAAGGGGCCCCCTCCTCCTTGGCTCCCTGCAGCGGAACCTGAGTGCGGGAGTACCTGCGCCCCACCGGATGGGCCACCGGCGAGTGGTCCCGGAAGTGCGCCTCCCCTAAGAGCTCCCCAGACCCCCGGCACTGGGCCGCGAACCCACCTGCCTCAATGCCGCTGTAGCCATGGTCTGTGTGGTTGGTATCTGTGCCCGCCCAGGGCGCGGCCTGGGATAAAGACGTTCCGGCCCCGCCCCGCCCCCTCCAGTGGGATGGTTTGTCAGCCTAGCACCCTAGGCGGGCCTGGCCTTCCCAGTTGCAGGGCGCCCGCGGGGAGCAGGGCCCTACCGCAGAGCGCATGCGCTAGACCCCGCGAGCAGAAGGGAGTAACTTGAAACACATCTTCCTTCCAGCCCCGACGCTAGAGTGTGCATTCAGCGGTTTTCAGAAATGCATTTTAATAGGTACAGTACCGTGGTGGAGAGCTAAAGGGAAAAGAAGGGAGGGGTGGGGAGCAGAAATCTTCACATATCGCGATTCTTGGTGAAAAACCACGCAATTAAGGTCGGTGGGCGCAGATGTTATGTAAAAATACACTTTTGAAGGGAAAGGACTCTGAAGAGGGCGGCAGATAGGGATGAAGGGAGAGCTTGACTCTGTCCGGATACTTCCCTGTTTGAATATAGGTTTCCTTTCCAACCAGAAGATACACGTGTACTCTTGGTAACTTTTTAAAGAGATAAACACACAAGAGTTCACCATGCCTCCTTCCAGCCCTTTTCATCAGGGACGCCTGAAATTGTTCAGTTCCTGGTGGGCTGCCGTCTCTGGGGTCACATAGAGTCGGACACGACTGAAGCGACTTAGCAGCAGCAGCAGCAGCCAGTTCATCAATGAGCTTCAGTGAGCAGCCTCTAGGCAGGATTCCCTGGTTACGCCCCTTCAAGATTGTCGCCCCAGTTTCATGACCCCCAGAGGCAGACAGTCGATTACAGTCCCTGCTGAGTGCGTGCGTGCTCAGTTGCTTCATTTGTATCCGACTGTGTCCATGGGATTTTCCTGGCAAGAATACTGGAGTGGGTTGCCGTGCTCTCCTCCTTCTCGACTCAGCAGGGATCGAACCCGCTTCTCCTGCGTTGCAGGCGGATTATTTACCCACTGAGCAACTTGGGAAGCCCTACAGCCCCTCAGGATCTCTCTAATCGCTAGCAATTCAAACCTGTTTCAGTGTTCTCTATATCGTGCCCCGAGGTCACCGTGCGCACCCCCTCCCCAAATCTTCCGTGGTCAAAGTTCCCCCATCTCCTGCACCCAGGTTACAGTGACACCAAACTGTTGTTCCTGTTGTATCCTCAAACTCCGCTCCTTAGGTCACTGTGTCTGCGTAATTCGACCCTGAGACATTTTGTTCCCAATTTCTGGTTCCCCAGTACGAAAAGCCACAGGCCCGGGCAGTCAGATTCTGAGTCCTTCCCCGCAGGACGTCTCCTTGTTTTTCTTCCCACCTGCCCAGTCCTCCTCCCCTACCACCTAGGCTGGAGCCGCAAGGGTGCGGCGCCCAGGCGGCTCCCCGCCTCCGCCGCGGCCAATCAGGGATTGCCGCACACACCCCCGCCTCGGCCAATCCCGCAGCAGCGATGCAGCCCCACCTCCGCACCCGGGGGACTTACCCCCGATGGGGCCCCTCGCCCCATCTGGAGGGGGCGGCCAGACTCCGCTCCCTCCCAGCCAGGGAGTCCACACCGCCTAGTTCCCTCCTCCTCAAACCCTGGAGTCCAGATCCCAGCCCTTTCTCCCTCTGACCCGGGAATGTCAACCGCCTAGCTTTCTCTTCCCTCATTATTTTTGGTGCTGGGCAGCCTCCTACTCCGCTGCAAGCGAAGTCAAAGCTCCTTTCCCCTAAGGGCCAAGAATAAAGTGGAGGCCTGTTTGCTTAACCCCCTCCATTATCTCCTAATTAGAGCTTAATTGACTCTCCCTTGCGGGCCTTTTTAATTAGCTCGCCGGTGAAGCCAACCTGCAATACTTTTCCCAGGAGCCCTGGGTTGCAGTCTCCTGCCGCAAGGCCTGCCGGGAGTTGTAGTCCCTCGGGTCTAAGCCACGCGTGGGAATGCGTGGGAGCTGGGTGGGGCGGGGTCGGGGGACCCGGTCCTGGCATGGTAGGACTCATAAAGGGTCGGAAATAAATGCAGTGATGCCCTCCTCCTGGTTGCAAAGTGCTTTTATGGGAAACTGTGGGGTGGTTTGGCACATTGGTGAGTGGTCTGAATGTCTACAGTCGGGGCTGGGGTGGGTGGAGTGCTGCACTTCAGAGGCAGAGGGTGGAAACTGGGATTTGGGAGACAGAGTTTGGGGTGGGAGAACCCTCATCAAGGAGGCCCAGGTGGAAATGTGGGAGATCAGGAAGGGGTGGTGGGGGCCTCCGCCGGGGCGGCCTGGCCTGCCTTGCGCCCATACCCCAGCTCCGCACCCCCGGTCACGAGCAGCTCAGTCCCCGTGCAGAAGGTGGCTTCGGAGGCCAAGAACACAGCAGCAGCCGCCACCTCAGCTGGCTGGCCCATGCGGCCCAGGGGCTGGGGAGAGACAAGGGGGAAAGGAGAGTCACGAGGAGCCCCCACCTGACCTCCACGCCCACACCACCTCGACCCGGGCCCCACTCCTACCTGGGCCAGAGTGCCCTCTCGGATTGTAGCAGTGGGGTCAGGTGTTGAGGCCGCCAGCTCTTCCCACAGAGGGGTCCAGATGTTTCCAGGGGAGATGCTGGGGTGGGGGAGCAGAGGAGGTCAGGGAAGTCCAATGCACACACTGCCCCTTGGGCTCACTCCCTCAAGAGGCTCTCAACCCACGTGAAGCTGCTCACCAGTTGACACGGACGCCATACTGACTCTCATCCAGGGCCAAGGCTTTGGTCATTGCTGTCACTGCCCCCTGCAGAAGACAGGGCATGGAGAAAGTTCAGAGGAAATGAGGTTCCTTCTGCGGTCTCCTCCCATCCCTGAAGGAGGGCATGGCAACCCACTCCAGTATTCTTGCTTGGAGGATCCCATGGACAGAGGAGCCTGGCGGGCTATTGTCTACGGGGTCCCAAAGAGTCAGACACGACTGAGCACATGACCTGGCACGCATGCACCCAACCAGGGGGCGTCAAGCAGGGGCATCGGAAGAGGGAAGTCACACTCTCTCTGCAGGTTGCCTCCGGCTGCACCAGGCTCTGTTTCCTGGAAGGCCAGGTGGCCGTGCCTCAGGCCATACCTCAGGGCTGAGACACCTGGAGGAAGGGGCAGGGTATCTCGGCGGTGTACCTTGGTGGCCACGTAGGGAACCGCTTGGGACTGGCCAATCGCCCCGACCAGGCTGGAGATGTTGATGACATTTCCCCGGCTCTTGCGCAGGTGAGGGAGGGCGAGCTGGGGAGACAGAGAGCGGAGTAAGCCGCCCAAGCCCCTGGATCTCCCCCCAGCCCCGTTGAAATGCCTCCTGGCCATCTCCCTGAGGTGCTCACGAGCGGATCTGGGTGCCTTGTACAGACAGCAGCCAGGGCTCCAGGGCACCTTCTGTGGTTTGCCCCGTGGTCTCTGAGTAGCAGCCCTTGAGGAGTCTGTCTTTATCTGAAAGGAATTTTTCTTTCTTTTTCTTTTTTTGGCTGCACTGTGCCTTCGTTGCTGCAGGCAGGCTTTCTCTAGCTGAGGAGAGTGGGGGCTACTCTCTCTTCTCTACAGGGCTTCTCTTGTGGTGCACGGGCTTGGTTGCCCCAAGGCATGTGGGATCTTCCTGGACCAGGGTTCAGATGTGTGTTTCCTGCATTGGCAAGCAGGTTCTAAACCACTGGATTACCAGGGAAGTCCTGGGAAGGATCCTTTTGTCTCTTGGCCTGCCTGCCTCTCTCTCTCTCTCTCTCTCTGCCTCTGTCTGTCTCTGCCTCCCCCTTCTGTGTCCCTGACCCCCTCTCTCAGGGTCCCTGTGCCTCTCTCTCTAGCTCTTTGTATATTACTCAAACTCCTGTTCATTACAAGATAGGAAAATGAAAGATAGACCAAGATGGCTGCATATGTTACAAAAAAAGAAAAAAAGGGAGGAATCCCTTTTATACATGAAGGGGAAGATAAGTTTCTCTGAGTTTCAGGGAAAACTCTGGTCCAAACGTGACATGGCAGACCTTCATGAAATGAACTCCCTACTCTGCCAACCCTGCAAGCCCCTGGCCACCCGGAGGTCCCTAAACTAACTCTCAACTCTCTCTCCCTTTCCTTTTCTCTTCACTCCAGTCTGTCTCTGCTCCTCAGTCTCGAATGACCTTGAGTAAATTCCAATTCTACCCCTCTCCTTGCTTGCTTTGGGCAAGGCCCATTCCTATCGCTAAAGATTGATTAATGGGTACAAGGTGGCTCCCCCCAAGGGATACTCAGAATGGGAAGCTAATCTATTCCCTCTCTGTATCACCCCACCAGCTCTTGCAGACCTCCACTCCCTCACAAAACAGCCTCTGCCCCATCCTCAGTGCTGTATCTTCAGATATTCCCCCAAGTGTTCCAACCTTAGGGCCTTTGCACTTGCTATTCTCGCTGCCTGGAATGTTTTTCCTGATATAGCATGTGACTTATTCCTAGGGTGACCAACTCTCCCCAGTTTGTCCAGGAGTGAAGGGTTTCTGAGGACACAGGACATTCAGTTCAGGGCTGAAAGGGGATAGTCCTATCCCCTCAGCAACTTTAGTGCAAATGTTACCTCCTCAGTGAGGTTTCCCTGACCATTCTATTTAAAACATCATATTTTTTTTTAAAGGATGGCTAGGTGTCCATCTCTGTAAGAATCTGGCTTATTAATCCCAAGTGGCCATCCACACATACATTCAACATGCTGTGACTTTCTTTTTTGGCAGCACCTCAGATCTTAGTTCCCTGACCAGGGATTGAACCCACACCCCTACGGAGGAAGCACGGAGTCTTAACCACTGCACCACCAGGGAAGTCCCTACCATTCTATTTAAAACTGCAACCTGCCTATCCCTGGGTCCCCAGCCATTTAACTCCCTCCTCTCCCCGACCCTGGCAAGGTGAGGTCCGTGGGAGCTGAGCCAGGCTTATTCGCCACCTCATCTCAGCACTGGGCACACAGCTAGTGTTCAATAAATATTTGTCCCGTACTCCTGTGGCCCCTCTCCAACCCTCACACACACTCCTCCCCAACCCCTCCCCACATGCTGGCTCCTCCCCCACCCCTCCTGCCAAGGTCACCTATGCCTGTGTGTGGCCACATCAAGGACCTGCTAGTCTCTTATCAGCCTGACCTCTGCGCCTCCCTCCCTTGGACAACCCGACCTAAGAGAGCCTGGCTCACTCAGCAGACACACTGTAGCCTCACCCTGGCCTGACTCCATTTCCCCTAAATGTTGGGGTTCCTGGGTCCGCTTCTTGCCTTCCCTGCTCTGCCATGGGAGGCCCACGTTCCTGGGTTTCCATGGGCACCTCCTAAGTCTCCCTCGGAGCCCCCTTGTGGAGCTGGATCTGCCACCTGCGGGCATTTCCATCTCTGTGTCTCAAGGGCAAAACTTAAGTGTTGGGTCCTCCCAAACCTGCCCCCATCCCTGGCCCCCAGTCTCTGCCGTGGGGTCCACTCCCACTCAGCCTCTCAATTCAGAGTCTCAGGAGATGTGTGTGGGGGGGCTTCAGGAGACTCCCCCTTGGGTCCTCAACTGACCCATCACCAAGGTGCTCTTAAATCTCTACAATTCCCTAGCTCACTAATTCATTCAACCAACATATCATGAGGACCTACTGTGTGCCAGGTAACGGGGTAAAAGCTGGGGATACTGCAGGAAACAAGCCTGGGAGAGATTTCTGCCCTCATGGAGCTCAAGTTGCATGGGGAGGCAGCCAGAAGCAAATGCAAGTGCACTGTGGAATGTTCTAGAGTGTGTTTGGGCTTCCCAGGTGGCTCAGTGGTAAAGAATCTGCCTGCCAAAGCAGAAGACTTGGGTTTGATCCCTGGGTTCGGAAGATCCCCTGGAGAAGGAAATGGCAACCCACTCCAGTATTCTTGCCTGGGAAATCCCATGGACAGAGGAGCCTGGTGGGCTACAGTCCATGGGGTTGCAAAGAGTTGGACACAATTTAGCGACTAAACAACAAATAAAGAGTGTGACTGGGGACATGGAACCAGAAGGAGAGCAGGATAAGGGAGAATGGGAGTGTTGGGCTGGGTGCAGTTTCAAACAGGGTGCCCGAGTGAAGGCTTTGGGAAAGTGCGTGTATGCTCAGTCATTTCAGTCGTGTCCAACTCTTTGAGACCCCATGGACTGTAAGCCTTCAGTCGCCTCTGTCCATGGGATTCTCCAGGCAAGAATCCTGGAGTGGGTTGCCATTCCCTTCTCCAGGGCATCTTCCTGACTCAGGGATTGAACCTGTGCCCCCTGCAGTGGAAGCACGGAGTTCTAATCACTGGATGGCCAGGGAAATCCCAAATTTGAGCATTTTGAGTCCAGGCGTGAGCTGTGGGCATCTCTTAGAGAAAACCATGCCAGGCAGCAGGAACACGGAGTGCAGAGGCCCTGAGGCAAGACCAGGTGGGGTGTGTTTGGCAACAAGAAGGGCATTGTGGAGGGAAGTGACATCAGAGGAGCGATAGGGGTCAGATTGCGTGAGGCCTTGAAATGCAAGTGCGCAAATGCAACCGCCTCCTGATGTCAGTTCCTACCCCACTCTGCCCTCTGATTTCTTCCTCATACAAGAGCTAGAGTGGTCTGTTAGTAGTAACGATCTTAGTATTCATGGGCTAACATCATCTTCCCGGCTGGCACTAGTAGTAAACAACTTGCCTGCCAATGCAGGAGTTGCAAGAGACACGGATTTGATCCCTGGGTCGGGAAGATCCCCTGGAGGAGGGGCCTGGCAACCCACTCCAGTATTCTTGCCTGGAGAGTCCCATGGACAGAGGAGCCTGCTGGGCTACAGTCCATAGGGTCACAAAGAGTTGGACAGGACTGAAGCGATGTAGCATGCACATCACCTTCTTGCTCAAATGCTTTCGATGCCTCCCTGCTGCTCTTGAGGTGAAGACCAGATGCCTCAGGGATTTCCCTGGCGGTTCAGTGGTTAAGTCTCCACGCTTCCAAATGCAGGAGGCGCAGGTTCTATCCCTGGTCAAGAAACTAAGATCCCACGTGCCACTCAGCATGGCTGAAAAATTTAAAAAAAAAAAAAAAGACCAGATGCCCCAATAGGGCCCTCCAGGCCCCGTGTATGTGCCCCTCAACCCCTTCGTGCACCAACCCCTTCCCTCAGCCTTGGGTCCTCAACAGACCAAGGCACTCTTGAATCTCTACGATTCCCTTGCTCATTAATTCATTCAACCAACATTTCATGAGGACCTACTATGTGCCAGGTAACAGGGTAAAAGCTGGGGACACTGCAGGAAACAAGACTGGGAGAAACTTCTGCCCTCATGGAGCTCAAGTTGCATGGGGAGGCAGCCAGAAGCAAATGCAAGTGCACTGTGGAATGTTCTAGAGTGTGTTTGGGCTCCTAATTCTCTCTCAGGGCCAGGCCTCTGCACAGCCTATTCCCTTCCAGGAATGTCTGCACCTCTGTGTACCTCCATTAGGGACCCACCGGACTCTTAACGGCCTGACTGCCTCCCCTTCAGACACCAATCTCTCCCACCTCTTCCCGAGTTAACATCTCTCATCTTTCATTTTCTCCAGGAAGCCTTCCAGGACTTCCATTACACACTCACTCATATAAACTCCTCTCTTGTTTATTTGGTAACACTTGGCTGCCCTGTGACTATAAACTCCACAAAGGCAAAGACCACGTGGTTCACCCCGCAGCACCTACAAATGCTTGCTCAGTCTTTGATGAGTAAATAGATAAGTGAACAGATGGGTCTCTAAGAACCAATCCAGCTCTGAGCGCTTACGATGGACACTCCAGTGCTCAAATGCCTTCCGTGAACACCCTCCTGACAAGATTCTCTTTCCTTAACTATATAAACATCCCAACCTCCTCTGGCGTTTTCTCTAACCTGGGGAACGGCTAACTTCGCATCAGAATTCACCAGGGAGGTCAAAGACCCAGAGATTCTGACTCAGGAGGCCTGGGCTGGGGTCCCAAGAATCAATATTTATAGAGCTTACAAGGAGGCGCTTCCCTGGTGGTCCAGTGGCTAAGACTCCAAGCTCCTAATGCAGGGGGCATGGGTTTGATCCCTGGTCAGGGAGCTAGATCCCTCGTGCCACAACTAAGACTCAGCACCGCCAAATAAACAGGTAAATATTTTTAAAAATAAATAAAGGGCTTGCAAGGGATGCTGGTGGTGATCCTGATGGTGGTGATGAAGGTAGTGATGATGATGGTGGGAGTATGATGCCAATGATGTTGAAGATGGTCATGATAATGATGGTAAATGATGATGGTGGTGGTGATGGAAGTGATGGTGATTAAAATGATGGTGAAGGTGGCCATCATGGTGACGATGGCTATGATGAGGTTAATGATGATGATGATGGCAATGGCAGTCATGGTGGTTATGGTTATGATGACAGTGGTGGCAAGGGCAGCAACTTACGCATGTTGACAAATTTCTTTGCAATAGGCACTGGTATAGAGGCAAGAACAAGCAGACAAAAGTCTCTGCCCTCTGAAAAACCAGAGGCAACAGGCAGACTTTGGAGCTTGGTGTGAACAAATCAACTGTTATTAATAATAAGACATTTGGGAACAACTAGGTGAAAATCCCATGGACGGAGGAGCCTGGTGGGCTGCAGTCCATGGGGTCTCGAAGAGTCGGACATGACTGAGGGACTTCACTTTCACTTTTCACTTTCATGCATTGGAGAAGGAAATGGCAACCCACTCCAGTGTTCTTGCCTGGAGAATCCCAGGGACGGGGGAGCCTGGTGGGCTGCCATCTATGGGGTCACACAGAGTTGGACATGACTGAAGCGACTTAGCAGCAGCAGGTGACTTTAAATAGGGCTTGGGCATTAAATGGTATTAAGAAATTACTGTTCATTTTCTTAGGAGATCTAATAGTAATTTGGTCATGTAAAAAAATCTTAATTTTAATTTTTAACATGAAGTCAAATTTTTCATTGTTATTCTTTTTTTTTTTTTGCCACCCCAAGCCACTTGTGGGAGTTTTAGTTCCCTGACCAGGGACTGAACCTGGGCTCTTGTCAGTGAAAGCACTGAGTCCTAACCACTGCACCACCAGGGAATTCCCTAAATGTATTTTTAAATTAAAACAGTATTTGGCTGTCCTTTGCCTCTTGGGAGTGGAGGGTAACTCTTGGGTTCATGTTTCTCCATGACTCCCAGAGTGTCCGCAGGGAGTGGCCCCCACTTGCCCTGGTGATGCCCTTCATTGGCTCCCTGACAACTACTCCCCAGGCTGAAGACAGCGATTCACGGGATGGCTTTCCATCCACCCTGCCCTTCAATCCCCACCTAGGCTCTGCTTATGGGGGAACCCCAGCTAACACAGGTGTGGCCACGAAACTGTGATGACAAGAATTCTAAAAATCTGAATAAGAAAGTTTCAAGATTAGCTAAGACCATGGTATCAATGTTAGTCTTACTGTGATTTCGTAGAAGAATGTTCTTTTGATTTTAGGAAATACCCTCCAAAGCACTATGGGTAAAGAGACATCATACATATACATGCAGGCTCAGTTATGTCTTTGCAACCCCATGGACTGTAGCTCGCCAGGCTCTTCTGTCCATGGAATTCTCCAGGCAAGACTACTGGAGTGAGATACCATTTCCTTCAGGGAATCTTCCCAACCCAGAGATCGAACGCGAGTCTCTTGTAGCTCCTGCATTGGCAAGTGGGTTCTTTAACACTTGCCCCACATGGGAAGCCCTCAAAATAGATTGCAACTTATTCCTAAATACAGAGATAGAAGGATATAGCAAATACAACGGGGAGTCTGGATATACAGGAATTCTCTGTACTATACGGGAAATATTCTGTAAGTCTTAAGTTATGTCAAAATAAAAATAAATAAATGTTCTAATCCATTGGTAGTATTCATGAAGTTCTTACTAATGAAATTATATGATGTCCAGGTACGGGATGGTAGAAGGCAATGGATACAACAAGCTTAACAAAATGTTTCTAATATAATTGGACTTCCTTGAAGATTAGTGGTTAAGACTTCTTGGTCAGGAAGTTTCACATGTCACACAACGTGGCCAAAAATAAATAAAATACATTTGCCTTGGAAAATATTTATAATTGCTAAAGGCAAATGAAGATGGAGAATTTCTCGGGCTAAAATCTACCTGGGTGGTTTCTGCCCCAGGGCCTTTGCTACTCTTTGGGCAGCAAAACGTCCTACTTCTCTACTTCCTTCACTTCCATTCAAAGTTCAGCTCAAGCCTTAACCTTTCCCTTCTACTCCTCCCAGGCTTCATTTGCCCAATATGTATATCAGAGACTACAGACTGAGTAGCCACAAGAAACAGAAATGGAGCAAGGTTCACAATAACAGTGATACCTTGCAGAGAGTAAACTGGGTGCCAGGCATGTTCTAAGGGCTTTGTGGGTATTTAATCATATTCAATTCTCAGGACAACCATGTGAATTAGCTAATGCTATTAAGCTTCAGCAATATGTGAACCGTGAACTTCCAGATGTTCAAGCTGGTATTAGAAAAGGCAGAGGAACCAGAGATCAAATTGCTAACATCTGCTGGATCATTGAACAAGCAAGAAAGTTCCAGAAAAACATCTATTTCTGCTTTATTGACTATGCCAAAGCCTTTGACTGTGTGGATCACAATAAACTGTGGAAAATTCTGAGATGGGAATACCAGACCACCTGACCTGCCTCTTGAGAAACCTGTATGCAGTTCAGGAAGCAACAGTTAGAACTGGACATGGAACAACAGACGGGTTCCAAATAGGAAAAGGAGTACGTCAAGGCTGTATATTGTCACCCTGCTCATTTAACTTCTATGCAGAGTACATCAAGAGAAACACTGGGCTGGAAGAAGCACAAGCTGGAGTCAAGATTGCCAGGAGAAATATCAACAACCTCAGATATGCAGATGACACCACCCTTATGGCAGAAAGTGAAGAGGAACTAAACCGCCTCTTGATGAAAGTGAAAGAGGAGAGTGAAAAGTTGGCTTAAAGCTCAACATTCAGAAAATGAAGATCATGGCGTCTGGTCCCATCACTTCATGGGAAATAGATGGGGAAACAGTGAAAACATGTCAGACTTTCTTTTTTTGGGCTCCAAAATCACTGCAGATGGTGACTGCAGTCATGAAATTAAAAGACGCTTACTCCTTGGAAGGAAAGTTATGACCAACCTAGATAGCATATTCAAAAGCAGAGACATTACTTTGCCAACAAAGGTCCGTCTAGTCAAGGCTATGGTATTTCCAGTAGTCATGTATGGATGTGAGAGTTGGACTGTGAAGAAAGCTGAGCACTGAAGAACTGATGCTTTCGAACTGTGGTGTTGGAGACTCTTGAGAGTCCCTTGGACTGCAAGGAGATCCAACCAGTCCATCCTAAAGGAGATCAGTCCTGGGTGTTCTTTGGAAGGAATGATGCTAAAGCTGAAACTCCAGAACTTTGGCCACCTCATGCGAAGAGTTGACTCATTGGAAAAGACTCTGATGCTGGGAGGGATTGGGGGTAGGAGGAGACGGGGACGACAGAGGATGAGATGGCTGGATGGCACCACCAACTCAATGGACGTGAATTTGAGTGAACTCTGGGAGTTGGTGATGGACAGGGAGGCCTGGCGTGCTGTGATTCATGGGGTCACAAAAAGTCGGACACGACTGAGCGACTGAACTGAACTGATTCAGCTTCCTACTACAGATGAGAAAACCTAGATGCAGAGAGACTGAGTAACTTGCCCAATGTTATAAGCAAGAAGTGACAGAGAACCCAGGCAGGCAGATGCCAGATCTAGACCCTCAGCGGTCTCTGCACCAGCCGTTCACAGGTAAGAGTCACAGGAAGGAGACCCAGGAGGGAGAGCTTGGGACTGGGAGAGTCAGGCCGCGTCTGGCAGACTGTCTCCCTCCCTGTGGGTCCAGCTGTCAAATTTCCAGGAGAAACCAGAAAACCGGTTGTTTATGAGAAATTTCTCTCTCTCCCTTTTAAAAATGCTGATAGCTAATGAGGGAGGGAGAGAAAGAAAAAATATATATAGGGCTTCCCTGGTGGGGCTCAGTAGTAAAGAATCCACCTGCCAATGCAGAAGACACAGGTTCAATCCCTGGTCCGGGAAGATCCCCCATATTGTGCAGCAATTAAGCCTTCATGCTGCAAATACTGAAGCAGGAGGAACCTAGAGCCCGTGCTCAGCACCAGGAGAAGCCACTGCAGTGAGAGGCCCCGCTCACAACAACTACAGAGCAGTCCCCACTCTCCACCACTAGACAAAAGCCTGAGCACAGCCAAAAAATTTTTAATTAAATTAAAAAATATATATATATGTGCACACACATATCCTTTATGGGCTGTGATTTATGACTGTCTTACTGTACAGAGGTGCTAATCTTCCTCTTATTATTATTATTATGCCACGCCCCACAGCTTTCAGAGTCTTAGTTCTCAGACTGAGGATTAACCCCACACCCTCAACAATGAAATCACAGAGTCCTAACCACTGGACTGTCAGGGAATTCTGGCTGTGCTTAGTCACTCAGTCATGTCCGACTCTGTGACCCCATGGACTGTAGCCTGACAGGCTCCTCTGTCCATGGGGATTCTTCAGGCAAGAATACTGGAGTGGGTTGCCATGCCCTCCTTCTGGGAATCTTTCCAACCCAGGGATCGAACCCAGGTCTCCTGCGTTGCAGGTAGACTCTTTACTGGTCTGAACCACCAGGGAAGCCCATGCATACTGGAGCGGGTAGCCTATCCCTTCTCCAGGGGATCTTCCCGACCCAGGAATCAAACCAGTGTCTCCTGCATTTCAGGCAGATTCTTCACCAGCTGAGCTAGGCACCAGTCTTAGAAGCTGAACAGAAACTGGGGACAGGAGCCAAGGCTGACTGGTTGAGCAACAAATTATCCAGTTTCCCTGGGGACATTTCACCTGGATCTCCGACAAGATCTGGGGAGCACTTGAGCATCCCCACACAGGTGACCCCTGGCCCACAGAGTGGGCCTCTGCCCTCTGATTATATTGTGTTTTTTTTAATATTTACTTATTTGGCTATGCCGGGTCTTAGTTGCATCACACGGGGTATTTTTCAGTTGGGGCCTGTGGGATCTAGTTCCCTGACAAAGGATGGAATGTGAGCCACCTATATTGGAGGTGTGGAGTCAGCCCCTGGACCCCCAGAGAAGTTCCAGTTTATAGGGTTTTTTTTTTTTTTTTTTTTTTCTGAGCTCCTTTAGCCTTGGGCTAGCGGGCTCCAAACTGATGTCTTCAAGCCTCAACCCCTGCTCTAGATGCAGGGCTCCCACGTGGGAATCCGGTTAGCATCTCTCATTCAACAGTCCCCCAGGCCGTGTACTTCTCCCCCGGCCTTCCCAGGGCAGTGGATGGCCACACACTTCTGCCAGTTGCTGGGGATGGGGGTGAGGGAAACAAACGAATCAGAAACAAACTCCACCGCCCCTTTCTTTGGCAAATCTGCCCCCACATCTAGTCTACTATAAGGAAATCTTTACAATCCACCATGACAATGCATACAGAATCGGACCGTTTCTCACCAAATCCACCAGACTGGTGGCCTCCGACATCACCTACTCCAGCCTGGACCACCCCATCAGCACCTGTTTACTGGCTTTGCGGCCTCTGCCCTCGTGCCCCACTCTGTTCCCCACGCGGCTGCCAGATGGCACAATATCCCACTTACAGCAGTTTGAGTTCCTCTGCTCTGAATACTCTATGGCTCCTGGCTCAGTTCAGTTCAGTCACTCAGTCGTGTCTGACTCTTTGCCACCCCATGGACTGCAGCATGCCACGCTTCCCTGTCCATCACCAACTCCTGGAGCTTGCTCAAGCTCCTTTCCATCGAGTCGGTGATGTCATCCAACCATCTCATCCTCTGTCATCCCCTTCTCCTCCTGCCTTCAATCTTTCCCAGCATCAGGGTCTTTTCCAGTGAGTCAGTTCTTCGCATCAGGTGGCCATCAGGTACTGGAGCTTCAGCTTCAGCATCAGTCCTTCTGGTGAGTATTCAGGATTGATTTCCTTTAGGACTGACTGGTTTGATCTCCTTGCAGTCCAAGGGACTCTCAAGAGTCTTCTCCAACACCACAGTTCAAAAGCATCAATTCTCTGGTGCTCAGCTTTCTTTATGGTCCACCTCTCACATCCATACATGACTACTGGAAAAACCATAGCTTTCACTGTATGGACCTTTGTCAGCAAAGCAATGTCTCTGCTTTTTAATATGCTGTCTAGGTTGGTCACAGCTTTTCTTCCAAGGAACAAGCGTCTTTTAATTTCATGGCTGCAGTCACCATCTGCAATGATTTTGGAGCCCAAGAAAATAAATGGCTCCTGGCTCAGTCAGCGTCAAAGCCAAGTCCTCTCTGGGGTTTCCCAAGCCCCAGCACGATCTGCCGTCAGCTTATGTCCTCTCCCTGCTTCGCCTGTGTTGTCAAGCTCCCTTCTCACTGTAGATTTCCACCCCAGGGCCTTTGCACTGGCTGTTCCTCTGCTAGATTGCAATTGCTCACACACCTCCTTGGGGGCTTGCCTCAAATGTCACCTCTTAGAGAAGCCTTCTGACTACCTACCCTGTCTAAAAGAGCACACACATACACACACACAAACAGAAAACAAACAAACAAAAACCTTATCTGGTAAAGATTATACTGAATTGTTTACAGGTGAAATATGATATCTGAGATTTACTTCCCTAGAGGTTCAGACGGTAAATAATCTGCCTGTAAGGCAAGAGATCTGGGTTCCGTCCTTGGGTTGGGAAGATTCCCTGGAAAAGGAAATGGCAATCCACTCCAGTATTCTTGCCTGGAGAATTCTATAGACAAAGGAGCCTGGCAGACTACAGTCCATAGGGTTGCAAAGAGTCAGACACAACTGAGCCATTAACACTTTCATTTTTCACTCCAGAAAAGATAAAAGAAAAAAGTGAGGAGTTGACAAGAAGCAAGAATGGTAGAATATTGATTGTTAGGACTGGGTGATGGGTATGCGGGTTCAGTACTATTAATACAATTCTCTGTGTTTTCATGCATGCGTGTAAAATGCCACAAGAAAAAGTTTTATAACATAGCATTTACACTTGCCCATCCTTCTTGATCCGCTTACCTCTCTTCACTTTTTGGCACAGCACTTATCACTCCCTGATGTTATATCATATTTCCTGGCTTACTGTCTGTCTCCCCCATGAGAATGTTGGCTCCCCAAGGTCACAGCTCTTTGTCTGTTTTGTTCCCTGCTGCACGGCCAGTGCTTAGCATGTGTTTGGTGCTAAATAAATGTTTGTTGAATGAGTGAATACAGAAGTATTATGATGGGGAATTCTCTGATGGTCCAGTGGTTAGGACTCCAAGTTTCCACTGCAGGGGACATGGGTTCAATCCCTGGTTGGGAAAATAAGATCCTGCAAGCTGCTAAGTAGCGCCCCCAAAATGTATTATAATAAAAAATAGAAGTAATCAACTAATTAAAATTTATTTTATTTACTAATGATGGGGCTCCCTTGGAAGTCCAGTGGTTCACCTTCCAATGCAGGGGGTGAGGGTTTGACCCCTGGTCAGAGAGCTAAGATCCCACATGCCTATCAGCCAAAAAACCAAAACATAAAGCAGAAGCAATACTGCACCAAATTCAATGAAGACTTTTTAAATGGTCTACATCAAAAAAAAAAACAACACCTTACCAAAAAAGAGAGTAAACTATAATCTTAAAAAATACTTTGATGAAAACAAGCTGTTATCATAGAGAATGAACATATAGGTGTGAAAGTGAAAGTCGCTCAGTTGTGTCCGACTCTTTGCAACTGGGATTCTCCAGGCCAGAATACTGGAGTGGGTAGCCTTTCCCTTCTCCAGGGGATCTTCCCAACCCAGGAATCGAACCGTGGTCTCCTGAATTGCAGGTGGATTCTGTCCCAGCTGAGCTACCAGGGAAGCCCCATATATAGGTGTAGATGCCACATAAGCAAGGATGATTGGGAAGGGCCTTTCTGAAGATGTGGTATTTGAACTGAGACAGTAAATAGGAGGCGGTTATAGCAAGCTTCAGAGGAAAGGCATAGGGGTAGAGGGGGGATGCTCTTTCCTCCTAATAGCTATTCGTTGGATGGCAAAGCTGTATCTGTCTATTACTGACTCCTTGTCCCAACCCCTCCCTCCATATCCTTAACATCCCTCACCACACCATGCTGGAAGGTTCTGGAAGGTTGCTAAGAAGATGGGGCTATGTAGCCAACACAGGTAGCTTTGGCTGGATATAGGGATCTATGGGCATTTCTTTTCTACGAAGAACGGAGCCCTTCCGGAATAAGATCAAAGCAAGGCACACAAAACATTTGGCTCTTAGACAAAGTGGGTCTGAAAAGCTCATGGTCAGGAGGTCACCCAGGCCTGGTGGCGGGGACCCCAGCCTCACCTTGGTCAGGGTGTATGTCCCCAGCAGGTTCAGCTCCAGCAGCTGGCGAAAGCCCTGAGCGGAGGTCTCCTCGGGCCACTGTGGGGGTGGGTCTAAGGGTCGGGTGAGAGAGAGACGGACTAAAGTATGAGGGAACCACGAAGACAGGAGAACAGGGAAGGGAAACAGGCATGCGGGGGCGGAAGGGGGTGGGGGGCGGAGAGCGTGGGGTGGGGAAGAGCATGGGGGGTGGCAGACGAGAGGGTCAGGCGTCCTGAAGAGGAAAGGAGGCTGCATAATGGTTACTAAAAAAATAAGCATCCAGCTGGGTTAAGAAGATGGAGTTTAGGATTTCCCTGGGGGGCCGATGGCTAAGAATCCACCTCCAGTGCAGAGTACATGGGTTCGATCCCTGGCCCAGGAAGATTCCACATGCCCCGCGGGCAACCAAGCCCACGTGCCGCAGCCACGAAGCCCAGGCTGCAACTGCTGAAACCCCTGTGCCTAGAGCCTGTGCTTCACAAGAGAAGCCATCTCCTCACCAGTTGCCAGCACCTCGACTAGAGAACAGCCTCCTGCTTTCCGAAACCAGAGAAAGCCCTCAGGCAGCAACAAAGACACAGCACCGCCAACAAAAAATAATAAAAACAAATTTTAAGATGTGGTTTATATGTACAAATGGAGTATTACTCAGCCTTAAAAAAGGAAATTCTGCCATTTGCAGCAACCTAGAGAATATTATGCTTAGTGAAATAAGTCAGATGGAGAAAGACAAATGCCGTATGATATCACTTGTATGTGGAATCTAACAAATAATATAAATAAATGTATTAATATATGCAAAATGGAAACAGACTCAGATATCGAAAACAAACTTGTGGTTACCAAAGGGGTAAAGGAAGGAGGGAGGAAAATTTGGGGGTATACAAGATGAAAAAACAAAATCAGAAAACTAGGGGTCTGCAAACTCCTACAGATACAAACTACCATGTATAAAATAGATAAGCAACAAGGATATACTCTATAGCACAGGGAATTGTAGCCATTATCTTGAAATAACCCAGGATGGAATATAGTCTGTAAAAACAGAGTCACTCTGCTGCAAACCTGAAGCGAACATAATACTGTAAATCAACTATACATCAATTAAAAAATTTAAAAGAAGCAGCAAGAGAGAGAAAAAAAAAACAAACTTGAAAGCAGTCACAGGGCCAGAAAACCTGGGTTCAAACCTCAACCCTGCCATCTCTTAGCTGTGTGACCTCAGGCAAGTCACTTTGCTTCTCTGCGCCTGTTTGCTCATTTGCAAAATGAGGGTAACACCTCATTCTCAGAAATTTCACAAGTCAATATTTGTGCCTGACACCCAGTACAATAAATGTGTTTAAGTCAATAGAACTGGGTAGATAGTAGACGGACAGGAAAATCAACATTCAGAAGAAAAGAGGCAGGAAAGATACGCACAAGAACAGGAAAATTAAAAAAAAAAAAAAAAAAACCTGGGAAAAATGGCCCCCAAACCTTCCAAAGGCTTTAGGAGTCAAAGTGGATGAAGAGGGTCTTCCTTGGTGGTGCAGGGACTAAAGATCCCACGCTCCCAATGCTAGGGCTCGGTCCCTGGTCAGGGAACTGGACCCCACGTGCGGCAGCTAAGACCTAGCACAGCCAAATAAATAAATATATTATAAAAGTGGATGAAAGGAAAGAGAGATGGGAAACAAGATGATGGACAATTAAGGAAATGTTGGGTATTCCTCCTGGAGACCCAGGGCTTATGGCTTTGTTTCTTTCAGAAAACAGTTCAGCTTCAGAGAATCTAGCCCAGATCTTATATCCAAAACCACCCCTGCCATTCTCTAAGCCCTCAATCAGCTTTATTTTTCTTCAAGGCCATTATCACTACGGGATATGTTAATATATACAACCAATTCTCATTCTTCGGGGCAATTATAGTCCACAAAGTCACAGAAAACACTGAAGTAGTGAATAGTGACCCCACTGCTTCTAAGGGGAAGTATGTATATATAATATTACATTATAACATATACATACTATGGACTGAATGCTTATGTCCTCCCCCAGATTTCATGCATTCAACTCCTAACTTCAGGGCTTCCCTGGTGGCTTAGTGGTGAAGAATCCACTTGCCAATGCAGGAGACATGGGTTTGATCCCTGATCCAGGAGGATCCCACATGTAGCAGAGCAACTAAGCCCCACCACTGAGCCTGTGCTCTAGAGCCCTGGAGCCACAACTACTGAAGCCCACTCGCTCTAGAGCCCGTGCTCCACAACAAGACAAGGCATCACAATGAGAACCTTGAGCACTGCACTTAGAAAGTAGACCCCAGTCTCTGAAACTAGAGAAAAATCCGTGCATCAACAAAGACCCAGCACAGCCAATATATATATATATATAAACTGTTACAAGAAAAAAACCCCTAACTTTCAATAAGATGGTATTTGGAGGCGGGGGTCTGTGGGAGTTAAGTCATGAGGATGGAGCCCTCTTGAATGGGATTAGTGCCCTCATAAAAGAGACCCCAGTGAGGTCCTTCGTTCCTTCCACCTTGAGTGGGGCCTCACCAGACACCAAATCTGCCTCTGACTTGATCTTGGACTTCCCAGCCTCCAGAAATAAATGTTCATTGTTTAAGTCACTGAGTCCATGGTATTTCTATTATAGCAGCATGAGCAGACCAAGACAGAACATATTGTGTTATGTGTATCGTGAACATCGTGCTCCTGCTCAGTCGCAACAGTCACGTCCATCTCTTTGGGATCCCATGGACTGTAGCCCACCGGCTCCTCTGCCCATGGGATTCTCCAGGCAAGAACACTGGAGTGGGTTGCTACGCCTTCCTCCAGGGGATCCTCCGGACCCAAGATGGAACCTGAATCTCTTGCGTCTCCTGCACTGCATTACCGCTGAGCCACAGGGGAAGCCCATATAGGCACATATGTACATGTGTACAATTATGTTTCTCTAACATAGATTATAATCTTAAATCCTAAAAATAACTCGGACTGGTGGACTCATTTATTTTGCAAATAAAGCAATGGAGACTCAGGAATGTAGCTGACTTGCCTGGGGCTGCCCCACTCCAGGTACCAGAGTTAGGATTCAAGCCTGTCCAACTAGCCCCAGGGAGGCTTACAAGACACTGCCCTCTTCTGTCTCCACCTCTGGGCATCTCTTTGTTTGAAAGCTGAACTCAGAGGGCAGAGCATCACCTTCTTTGACCTTAGCTGGGAACACGTGCTGCTGGTGACTCAAACTTTTGCCTCTCTGAACTTGTCCGCAAACACCCAGAAAGCACAGTGGGATTCTGAGGTTACAACCCACACCCCCACCAAGTAGGTGAGTTCGCAAATACGGAATCTGTGAATAAATGAGTATTAACTATATCTGCTTTTTATTGTCTATTTCCTTACTTTACAATGTGAATCCCATGAGGACAGGAAGTGAAAGTCGCTCAGTCATGTCCGACTCTTTGCAACCCCATGGACTATACAGTCCATGGAATTCTCCAGGCTAGAATACTGGAGTGGGTACCCTTTCCCTTTTCCAGGGGAATCTTCCCAACACAGGTATCAAACCCAGGTCTCCTGCATTGCAGGCAGATTCTTTACCAACTGAGCTATGAAGACAGGAAAGCTTGGTGGATTTTGCTCACTGCTAAATCTCCAGTCCCTAGGACAGAAGGTGGAGTATAAGCTAAAGCTAAGCTAAGTCGCTTCAGTCGTGTCCGACTCTGTGCGACCCCATAGACGGCAGCCCGCCAGGCTCCCCCGTCCGTGCAGTATAGTAGATTCTCAATAAATATCTGCCGAATGGATCAAGCACATGGAGAGAAAGGAGTCACTAGTATCTCTTTAAATCCTTACAACAAGAGGAGAGCGCAGCCCAGAGAGAGTAAGTCAATTGCTCAACGTTGCCCAGCCAAGA
Organism: Bos indicus; assembly: GCF_029378745.1. NCBI lineage: Eukaryota > Metazoa > Chordata > Mammalia > Artiodactyla > Bovidae > Bos > Bos indicus. The sequence goes on from NC_091777.1 coordinate 56,009,341, forward strand.
AGAAAGGCTTCTTTCTACCACGGTGTGTGATCCCAGTCCAATCAGTTCACCTCTCTGAGTCTCAGTGTAGCAATGTGAGGCCTTGTTATAAAGGGTAGTCATTAATTGGATGGCAATTTCTCTTAAAAGCCTCCACACCAAGCCCTATAACCCATGTGTGGAAAATACGTCTTCCCAGTCATGGAAAAAGAGAAGGGCCATCAGCCTTGCTTCCTAGATAAGAAACAGGCTACAAGATGGAAGTTATTCATCCAAGACAGTTCCCATAATTATAAGGCTGAGCGGTTACACTGTTCAGTACAATGACTCTATAACGATGATGAGAATGGTCATTTTCATTTTAGAAATGTAGAAACGGATGCAGAAAGGACTAAGGGCACAGGCCTGGGAGCACACAGCAGGGGTAGAGCCAGGCTTGGGGTGAGAAGCCAGGAGGTGGGTTGACACCACTGGGGAAAGGCCCTCAGGCCTCACGACTCACGGTAGCCAGCGTTGTTGACTATGCAATCCAGGCGGCCAAAACGGCGGATGGTCTCAGAAACGAGGGTCTGGGGAGAGAGAGGTCTTGTGAGTGGGCGGTGCTGGCACCAGGTCTTATAGAGCCAGGGGTCCCAAAGGCGAGGTGGGGACAGGAGTCACAGTTGAGGGGCTGGAGCCCAGCGGGCTGGTGACATTTGCACTGCGGTCACTACCCTAGAGACCTGGGACTGGGGACAGATGTCGGAGATACTGACTAGACAGAAGGAATGGAAAGTGAGGAAAGAGAAAAGAATCTTGCAGAACGAGACCCCCTGTGAGGAATGTATTTATCCCAATCCACGTGACAGCTGTGACAGAGCCTTGAATGAGTGGGAGGTAAAAGCAAATCCTCCCAGGAAACAAAAGACCTGGTCAGTACAGTTAGGGAAAGCCTTGAAGTGATACTGAGCTGAACGGTACAATAAAGCCAGGAGAACGGGGAAAGGCAGAGGGAAACGGCATGTGCAAGAGCTTTCGGGGCGGCCAGGGGAGGGGGGGTCGTGGGGAGAGAGAACCAATTGGACATGGCGGGTAGTAGAGACAGAAAATACGCTCACCCTCACATCTTCCTCCCGAGTCACGTCACAGAGCAGAAAGACAGTGCCAGGAAGCTCTCGCTCCACCGCCCTGCCCCTGGCCTCTGCAGGAAGAGAAGGGCTGAGGGTCTGGACTTCAAAGTCTGAGGGAGGAGGGGGCTGGGGGGCCGGATCCTGGGTCTGAAGGAGGAGGGAGCCAGGGGTTTGGACTCCTGGGTCTACCAGAAGAGGGATCTAGGGGCCTGGACTCCTCCTGGAGGGTTGGGGATGAGGACTGAGGGACCCTCACTCACCATCTTTGTCACAGATAACCACTTGTGCACCGCTTTCCACTGAGAATAGGAAAAGAAGAGGTGACCCCAGCGAAGACCTTGGCGAAGGCCTCTGCTGCCCTCTAGTGGCCACTTACGGTGGGTGGGGCCCGTCTCCCACTCTGCTCCCCTCGTGACCCCAAAGTCTCATGATGACTCCCTAGGACAGAGGGCAGAAATTTTGACAGATACTCTTCTGGGTTACTCTAGGTGCCTGCTGGGGCTCCTGAGCCTGCCTTCCTGGGTTCCAGAGTAAACCCGAAATCTGCAAGAGACATCGTCCCCCAAACCGCCTGTTTGCAGAGACAGCTGAGAACACAGAAACGGCGTTTGGAAATCTGCCAAAATCTCAGGCCCTAGGCAACCACTGCCTACCTTTTCGTTCACTTTGCAAACCGGATCTTGTAAGATAAGAATCTAGACTCCAGTATGCTACTGCTAAGTCCCTTCAGTCGTGTCCGACTCTGTGTGACCCCAGAGACGGCAGCCCACCAGGCTCCCCCGTCCCTGGGATTCTCCAGGCAAGAACACTGGAGTGGGTTGCCATTTCCTTCTCCAAGACTCCAGTATAGGACCTACTTTTTCTCACACCCATTAGTTAGCCCTCGGGGGTCCCTCCTCTCCCAGATTCCCAATATTTAGAGCCAGCCAGACCCCATTCACCGAAAGCTCGAACGATCCCGGCTCCTATGCCGCGGCCGCCGCCGGTCACGATGACCACCTTCCCAGCATAGCGCGTTCCCATTGCCATTCCGCCAGACACCGCCTCTCCTCTGTCAGTCACTCCGGGCTTCTATCCACCTCCAAAGTCGGGTGAGGTAGTGGGTCGAATCGTAAATAGGGGCCGGATACTGGAAGCCCGGCCCTGAGGGTGGGGGTGGGGGGCGTTGCCAGGAAAGCCAGAAACCTAGAAGCGTGGTCCCTCCCTCAGATCCAAGAGTCTGGATGCCCAGATCGTCTTCCCTCAAATTCAGGATTCCTGGCATCCGGCCGCCCTCTGCCCTCGGACCTAAAAGTCCAGGTCCCTCGTCTTCCTTCAGACGCAAGAATCCAGGTCCCCATCTCCCTCTTCCCTCAGACCCAGTACTCCGGACCCTGAGATTTCCTCCTTCCTCAGACCTACAAGTCCAAGGTCCCGGTCCCCTCCTCCTTTGCGACCCAGAAATCCACGACCCCAGCTCTACACCCACTCAGAGACACCAGGGTCACAACCTCAAACAGACAAAAAGTTATTGACTAAAAAGTTCAAAGTTTTAATCCAAATTTGGACAAGTGCTGGGAAAAGCAAACTTTGGCCACAGAAACCATTTCTAGGTCACGGGAGGCGAGAGGCTCCAGATCTTCAGGTGGTCCCGCCAGGCCACGCCCTCACGCTCTGATTGGCTGCCACGTCTGGGCGGCTCAGAAGCTGGACTGCAGCAGGGTGACTCTCAGAGGCCACGCCCCCTCGTCGGGGGTCAGGGCGGGGGGGGCGGGCTCGGAATCCCAGGTCTGCTCCCAGGAGGCGGGGCCTGCGCCGCGCCCACTACCTCTGGGGGAGAAACCCGTGGAGCAGGAATTGGCTGTTGGAGGAGATCTTCGGGGTGAGGACGCCTGGGGCGTGGGGTCTGACCGAGGCGGCGGCGCAGGGGGAAGAGGGTCCCCTCGACAGTCCAAATTTCCACCTGGTGAGGACGGATGGGGAATGAGAATGGCAAACTCAGGAATCCCGAAGTCCAGCCGCCGCCCCCCGCCTCCAGGCCTTTCCTCTCAAACCTAGGAGTCCGGCCTCCCTGCCCCCTGCTCTCCTAGACTCAGCACTCCTGCACCCCAGCCCCCTCCTGCCTGGAATCTAGCACTCCCAAGCCCTGTCCAGGTCTTCTCTCATCAAGACAAAGGATTCCCAGGGGCCCTCAGACCCCTCCCCATCACGACCTGAGATTCCAGACCTCCGACCCCTCCTCATCCCTAAAACCTAGAAGTCCTAAGTCCCCAGCTCATTCTCACCTGTCATCATTCCCCGCCACTGCGATGCCTCAGCGGCCAGTGCTTGAGAGAGGCTGAGGACTCGCTCCCGGTGCCCTTCGGATGTCAGCAAATAAGGGGTGGTGTTCCTTGGACTAGAAAGAAAGAGTTTGGCGAAAACTTCAATTAGCCAGTACAGTAAAGGATACAGTGCCGCGCGTGTCCTTCTGGGAGTTGTAGTCCCTAGCACGTGTCTCTAAAGAATTTTAAACGTGGAGCGACCCTCTTTTTTAGAAGCCCGCGTGCATTGTGGGATTTGTAGTCCAGTTGCCCGAAAATTTCGCCGATTTCCTGACAGGGGGGCGGAGTTTGCTATAGAACAAGGAACTGCCGTTCTCCCCGCGAACTAGGGTTTTCTGATTCCCCAAGAACTCAAGCGACTCTAAAATCTGTACTTTAGTACTCAAGAGACATTAACAGTAATACTACTCCCCTTCTATTTTTTATTTCCCTCCTTGTTGCCTCGATCTCCAATTCCTTACCTGCTCCAGGACCCCGAACTTCTGAGCCATTTCTGGGCTCCTGAGTGTCCCAAGACAGGCTGCAAAGGAATGGGGGCGTAAGAACTCCACACCCTGGAAGTTCCCATGTTCTCATTTTGAGGGTGAAGGGGCTCAGAGGATAAAATTGCCCCAAAGACACTGCTAATTCTTAACTTTACCTGAACTCCTGGGAAAGAGGACAGAGTTTGGAAAATCACCACCCCCCAACCACTTCCCCACGCCTTTTTGCATTCTGGTAAACAGCTTCATATGACTTAGATAAGCCTGATGATGTGAAATTGATATTTTAAGACAGGACAGGAAAATTAAAGATCAAAGTCTCTCTGTGTGCTTGTTTGGGGCTCCTCCATCCCTAATGTGCAGTATGCACCAGGATTACACATTTGCCAGAGCTCCTCAGAGTTGGCAGTGCTTGCTCTGTTCTGAAGATCATTTCTTTTTTCCCTTTCTTCTGACACTACCAATGTAACTTCTTAAAAGAATAGCTTCTTTCACAGTCTGCAAGGGATCATAGTAACTTGCTGCTGGCTTTGCATGTGCTTCCCTAGACTATGTATCCTTGGTGAACTTTAGGTGAAATATCACTATGTTATTTTGCTTCTTTGCTTTAACTTGTCTGGCTGCATCAAGTCTTAGTTGTGGCACTTGGGATCTTAGTTGCATCATGTGGGATCTTTTGTCACAGTGCATGGGGCTTCCCTCGTGGCTCCGTGGTAAAGAATCTGCCTGCTAATGCAGGAGACTTACTTGCTCAACAGAGATGTGGGTTCCATCCCTGGGTCAGGAAGACTGCCTGGAAGGCTATAGTCCATGGGGTTGCAAAAGAGTCGTACATGACTCAGTGACTAAACAACAGATTCTGTAGTTGTGGCGCACAGGCTCAGTTGCCCAGAGACATGTGGGATCTTAGTTCCCAGACCAGGTATCAAACCCTCATCCCCCGCATTGCGAGGCAAACTCTTAACCACTGGACTGCCAGGAAAGTCCTGTCAATAAGTCATTTTGATGTTCGATCTTTTGTCTGGAAAACAGATACGAGTGTGCCTCTTGACTTCTAACAGATGGTGAAACAGTTCTCAGAATTTTCTGAGTCTCTCTCCAAAGTTCTAATCCTGTTTGGCTCAAATAAAAGTCCCCTTTTTTCTTGTTAACTTGATTTTAATAGAATTTTCATCGACAGGATTCACAGATGAGCCCCCTGTGACAAGGCCAGAAACAGACCCTCCAAATTCACATCCCTTTTGTCATAAATGATTAATGAAGCTTGTTGCCCCCGAAAAAATAGCTAGACATAGAGATCAGTGTTTGATATTCAACAGACTTGAGATGCCCCCCCATTTACAAAAACAATCACAACCACAAAATCACCCCACTTGTCTAATTCCTTCCTAGAAGAGTCTTAAGATGAAACTATCCATGGGGAATTCCCTGGTGGTCCAGTAGGCAGGGCTCCATGCTGCCACAGCCAAGTCCTCAAACATGGACTGAACCCAAGCCCTAAAATCCCACAAGCTGTGCAGTGGCACAGCCCAAAACAAAAAACAAGTGAAAAAACCATCCTGCCCAGACACTTTGATCTTCAGATTGGCAGTGTGATCTCCATGGCAACAGAGTAAATACATGTTTTTTCTTTGCCTTTGACAGCATAGTAACTGAACAGGAAAACTTAGCTTCCAATCCAGCTCTAAAACCCACTCCTCCCAGAGGAGTGAGAATGCTGGTGAGGATGGAGATGTTGCCTCTGGCCCATCCTGTTCTCCACTGATAAGGGAGACAGGATGCTGAATTCAAAACAGGTACAAGTAAACCCGATATAGAGGAAGGAAAAAATCCCCATTTTACAGAGAGGAAAACTGAGGCTCCAACCAGGAACTGAGAACCCACTGCCACTTCACTGACCCACCCCCGTTTCCCTCACTTTTTGTTCCGCATCAGGCTGGCGTCTGGCTGGGGACAGTGTCCTCCCCAGGGTGAGGAGCCGGGGGGAGGCTGGGCGAGGGAGAGGCAGTCCACACTCTTGATTTCTTCGGATTCTCTCCAGCTGCTCCTGAGCACTCATCCGGGGTCGGGCCAGGGGGACCTGGGGAGATGAGAAACATCTAGAGGTTCCAACCATGGCCTCTGTTTTCTCTCTTCCCTGAACCTCTCAGCCTCCTGTGTCTTGGGCTTCCCTCAAAGCTCAGTTGGTAAAGAATCCGCCTGCAATGCAGGAGACCCTGGTTTGATTCCTGGGTCCAGAAGATCCCCTGGAGAAGGGATAGGCAACCCACTCCAGTATTCTTGGGCTTCCCTTGTGGCTCAGCTGGTAAAGAATGCACCTGCAATGCGGGAGACCTGTGTTCGATCCCTGGAGAAAGGAAAGGCTACCCACTCCAGTATTCTGGCCTGGAGAATTCCTGTGTCTTGCCCTTCCCAGTAAGTTCAACCCTGGATCTTGAGGACTTATTTCTACACCTGGAGCCCAGGCTGACCCTCTGCTGGATATGCTCAAGTCCTTCCATATCCCACAAGGCTCTCAGGACAAAGGTGTTACACTTCCTGTGTGACTGGTTGCTACCCACCCACCTGTCTAGCCTCAAGCCCATCAGCTGCCCTATTGGAACCTGTAGTGCCAGCCTGATCAACACCCACTCTTCTCTGGACATAACAAGTCTCTTGGAAGTAGTAGTCGGGACTCTGGTTTGCTCATGATTTAAAAAAAAAAAAAAAGTCTGGTTTCAATCAGCTTTGAAAACATTAACATGAAGGATGAGATTTATTGTGTAACTAAGATCATTAAGAAGATCATTTTGGGTTTGCCTGAGGGAGGACTTGACAAGTTCTTTAGTGCCCTCATAACCAGAGGGAAGAGACACACAGGGAGACTGTCCTGTGATAATTATGGTTATCTGCCACAAGCCAGGGAACTTTGAAGCTTCCAGAAGTATGATCCTGACGACACTTTGATCTTGGGCTTAGAGCCTTAGGAACTCAAAACATGAGAGGACGGGGATGAACGGAAGGAGAACTTGAAATCTGGAACATTCTCAATCTATCTGCTTTGCAAGGAAGCTTGCTCTGAAGAGAATGCCAAGGGTGTGGCCGGAAAACCATTTGCTAAGAGATCAGGCATGTGATGTGTGAGTCCAGTAAACCAGCTCAGCAGAAAAGCTGCCCAGTCAAAACGAAGGAGACAGAGACGGGATAAAATGAAGGAAGGCTGTTGGACATCTGGGATGCTCTGAGCAGGAAAGGGGCCAACAGAGCAGCAAACATGTGTTATCTTTCAGGAAAGGGGGTAATTTGGACACAGACGTGAACCCAGAGAGAACGCCACGTGACAGTGAAGTCATGATGCCGCAAGCCCAGGAAGTGATCCTTCCCTAGCGCCTTCAGAAGGCGCGTGGCCCTGTGGACACCTAGATTTCAGGCTTCTAGCCTACAGAACTACAAGACAATACATTTATTGTTTAAGCAAAAAACAAAGGGAAGGTGAGTGGGGATAGAACTCTTGACTGCAGTCTCCAGTTAGAAAATTCTAGGCAGACAGCTTGGATCTGTACCAATCACTGCAGTTTACTCGCTTTGATTTGATCGATCCTGGGTCACATGGCCCCCTGGAAATTGGCCCTATAGTTTTTGTTTTTTCGTGTCGAGCCGTGGGGCTTGTGGGATCTCTGTTCCCAAGGATTGAATTTGCGCCTCTGCAGTGAAAGCCCAGAGTGTTAAGCACAGGACCGCCAGGGAGTTCCCTGGCCCTGTATCACCTACTTCTTCACAACAGGCTAGACCTCTGACCCGAAAGTCTCCGCCAGGGGCAAACTGAAACTTTTGACACATCCACTTGCTTCAAAGACAGCCCACATGGGTGGATATTTTTAGCCATTTGAAGCCTGCCTGTTTTAAATTCTTCCTGAAGTTGTAACCAGCATCTGCTAGCCACAAGCAGGATTAACTTGTAGCTATAAAAACCCCACCCACGTACCCCCTCAACAGGCTGCTGCCCTTAGGAAACTCCCCTCTGTGCTGCTAAGCACATCACCTAGATCCTCAAGTCCCTTCTCCAGTCTCTTCTCTCCTGTGAGTCCCCTTGTCCCCGGTCCCTCTCCTCCTGGGCGGTGGCCCCCACGCAGTGACCTCTGGAGGGTCCCTTGCAGTGAGGGACTTATTCCACAAGCAAACCGGTCAGCCACGGACCTACTGAAGCTCTTTGTCCTACTGCCACCTAGTGGTTATATCTTTTTCCTTGATCAGTTCTGAAATTCCTGGCTCCCCTCGCCCGTGGGGTTGGGGGAGGAGACATTCCCAAGATAATTCTTTTTTTTTTTTTTTGACGCGCGACATCGCATGTGAGGTCTTAGTTCCCGGACCAGGGATTGAACCTGCACCCCCTGGATTGGAAATGCGGGATCTTCATTCACCACTGGACCTTCACCGGGGAAGTCCCCCAAGATGTTACTTGGTGCAGCCCCAACCTGATGGCTCAAATGGCAAAGAATCTTCCCGCAATGCGGGAGATGCAGGTTCGATTCCTGGGTCAGTAATATCCCCTGGGGAAGGGAAAGGCTGCCCACTCCAGTTTTCTTGCCTGGAAAATTCCATGGACAGAGGAGCCTGGCGGGCTACGGTCCATGCGGTCGCAGAGTCGGACACGACTGAACGACTAACACTTTTCAGCAATCCTTAACACACACCACTGAAAATAGTTCTTCTCTTCCTAAGAAAGGCCAGATTGAGTATTTGGTTTCCACCCGATAGTAAGGAAGCAACAGAGAAGCTTTTAAACCTAAGCAATCATCACTGGCATTCCATCGCCCTAAAAGCCAGCCAATCAGCGCCGGCCCTGCGTTTCCGAAAATCAGCCAATCAGCAACAGACACAAAGCTTCCCCAGCTTATGATAGAACAACTCAACACTCCAGGCTCCACAAGTCCACCCGTGTCCCAACTCTACGCCATATGACATCAACTCTTCGCTTTGCTCAGATCGGCTGGGTCTTACCAGAGGTCCGTCTTGCCCGTGCTGTGCCAAGTCGCTCAGTCGTATCCAACTCTGCGACCCTTTAGACTGTAGCCCGTCAGGCTCCCTTGTCCATGGGATTCTCCAGGCAAGAATATTGGAGTGGGTTGCCCAAGTGGCCAAGGGATCCCTCCTCCAAGGGATCTTCCCAACTCAGGGACTGAACCCAGGTCTCCTGCATTGCAGGCCGCTTCTTTACCATCTGAGCCACAACGGAATAAATTCAGCTTTGTTTCCTATACAAAGCAGCTGCTTTTTCCTTTATCCGCTCCATGCCTTTACATGCATAGCCTGTTCCCTTTTGGAGTACAGTTTCCTGCACAGCCAAAGTTTTTTCATTCATCCAGACACAGCTTATTGTTGTCG